>NC_059326.1:80765000-83342500 GCF_018350155.1 Leopardus geoffroyi
AGGGATGAGGGGGCAGTGGGGGCAGGGAGAGGCCGCCACCCTCAGAGTAGGGCCCGCTTCCCGGAGGTGGTGAGGGAGGCACACGGTGGAAGGAAACGGGGGAGTCACGGGTGGGAGAGGCAGGTGTGGAGGGGGTGTTAGCGGGGCCCCTGTGGGAAGGGCTCTCTAGTGATGCAGTCTGGGTGTTTACTCACACCTCACAGCTTTGGTCTTCTGTGCCTCGAGAATTTTCTTCTTCTTCGTTTCTACTATTCGTTTTGAGAGAGCGCGAGAACAAGCACGAGCAGGGGAGGGACAGAGAGAGAGGGAGAGAGAAAGGATCCCAAGCAGGCTCCGTGCTGTCAGTGCAGGGCCCGGCATGGGCCTCAAACTCACCAGCCGTGAGATCATGACCTGAGCTGAAATCAGGACTTGGACACTCAACCGACTGAGCCCCTAGAATTTTCTAAATAGTTGCAAACCCGTCAAGAAATTCCACTTGACGACTGATGTGTCTTCTTGCCCTGTTTGTGGCCCTTTCAGCAATGAGGATGCTTGGCTCTAGGAGTGTCTGGGAACGGACAAGCAAGTCTCTGCAATGAGGCGGCATGCTCAGGGCCCTGTTGGAGAGGGGGAGGGGCCGGCAGGCAGGAGGAGCTGGCAACCGGCCGTGGTCGCCCAGCAGCTCCAGTGCTGTGGGACAGCGTGTCCCAGGCCACTCTGCTCTGTCCCCCGTCCCCAGTGGATAAAGGCACACTCGTGCCACACAACTGGGAAGGTTTCTTCTTGTTTCCTCCTCTGAGCCCCAGGTAGGCTGAGCCCTTAGAGACAGACATGGGGACTTTCCTCTCATTCCCAGACACGGGAAGGCCTAGCAAGTCAGGAACAATTGTGACTGGTAACTGTTACCAAAGAGTGACCCACTGGGGCCACCTGGATCCTGCCTAGCCAGCGCCTTCAAGAAGAAAGTGACCTTTTGGACAAAAGGATTCAAGGGGCGCCTGGGTGGCTCAGTCGGTTAAGCGGCCGACTTCGGCTCAGGTCATGATCTTGCGGTCTGTGAGTTCGAGCCCCACGTCGGGCTCTGTGCTGACAGCTCAGAGCCTGGAGTCTGTTTCAGATTCTGTGTCTCCCTCTCTCTCTGCCCCTCCCCCGTTCATGCTCTGTCTCTCTCTGTCTCAAAAATAAATAAATGTTAAAAAAAAAAAAAAAAAAAGGATTCAAGAAGCAAAAGCCATTGCGGGATCCTGGCTTGCCAAGGGGAAGCCTGTGTCTTGCTTTATGGTGAAGATTTGGCACTTGGGGCAAAAGAAGAGGAAGTTTGGCTTCTCAGAAAGAGGCGCAGTCAGAGGCCATGAGAAACACCATCAAGAGCTGGGAAGATTTCCTGATGGCAATGTATCTTCCAGATCTTGACTTGGGAAGACTCGGGTCCAGACCCTCACTACTGATCTCTGCCTCTGGGAGACCCAGGCATCTCTAGGATCCCACACCTTCCCCTGAACCTGTAGATAGAAACAACTGGAAGTTATCTTTTTTTTGGTTGTTATCTTTGCTGAGACCAAATTCCTATAAAATGTACCCTTTTAAAGTACACAGTTCGTTGGCTTTTGGTATATTCACAGAGTTGAATCCCCACTATCCCGTCCAGAACATTTTTATTATCCCCAGAAGAAACCCTGTACTCATCAGCTGGACAATCACCATTCCCTGTCCCCCCACCCCACCTCCAACCCCTGGCAACCACCGATTGGCCTCTATAGGTTTTCCTCTTCTAGACATTTCCTATTAATGGAATCCTACAGTGTGTGCCTTGTGTATTTGGCTTCTTTCACACAATGTTTTCGAAACACATCCGTGTTGTAGTCAGCATTTTATGCTTTTGTATGGTTGAATAACATTCCGGTATATGGACATGTCACATTTCGTTTACCCCTGTATCACTTAATGGACATTTGGGTGGCTTACACTTTTTAGCTATTACAGATAATGCCACTATGAACATTTGTGTGTAGGTTTTTGCATGAACCTGTTTCCACTTCCCTTGTGTGTTTACCTACAACCAGAATTGCTGGATCGTACGTTAACTATATTTAAAAATTTGTTAAGGAACTGCCAAACTACTTTCCCAAGTGCTGCACTGTTTGATAGTCTCAAGAGCAGTACGAGAGGATTCCAGTTTCTCCCCATCCTCGCCGGCACTAGTTGTCTTTCTTTTTGATTGTAGCCATCATGGTAGATGTGGAGTTGTAGGTCACTGGGGTTTTCATTGGTGTTTCCCTGATGAGTACCATGGTGAGTGTGTTTGCATATGCATTATTATGGCCATTTGTATATCTTCTCTGAAGAAAAGTCCATTCAGACTCCTTGCCCAATTTTTAACTGGGTTGATTGTCTGTTTATTGTGGGGTTGTAAGAGCTCTTTGTATATTCTGGATAGTAGACCCTTAACAGATACGTGATTTGCACCTACTTCCTCCCAATCTGTTTGGTCTTTTTACCTTCTTGATAGTGCCTCTTTGAAGCACAAACTTTCTTAGTTTTGACGATGCCTAGTTTGTTTGTTTGTTCTTTGGCTGTTTGTGCTTTTGGTGTCCTAGCTAAGAAACTAGTGTCTAATCCAAGACACAAAGATTTACATCTCTGGTATTTTCTAAGAAGTTTATAGTTTTAGCTTATGCATCCATGTTTCTGGTCCATTTTGAGTTTTAATTTTTTTTACGTGTTGTGAGGCAGGGATCCAACTTCATTCTTTTGCATACAGATATCCAGGTGTCCCAGCATCATTTGTTGAAAAGACCATTCTTTCCCCCGTTGAATTGCTTTGGCATCCTTGTTGAAAATCAATTGCCCGTAAATGTGAGGGTTTATTTCTGGACTATTGTTTTATTCCACTAAGCCGGTATCACACCATTTTGATTAATGTAGCTTTATAATAAATGTTGAAATTGAAAAGCATGAGTCTTCCAACTTTGTTCTTTTTAAAGGTTGTTTTGGTTACTGTGGATTCTTTGTATTTCCATATTAATTTAGGATCAGCTTGTCAATTTCTGAAAAAAATGCCATCTGACATTTTGATAGGGATATTTGTGTTGAATCTATAGATAACTTGGGGGTGGGTATTACCATTTTAATAATGTTAATTTTGATCCATGAACAAGGATGTCTTTCCACTTATTTAGATCTTTTCTTTCAACAGTATTTTATAGTTTCTAGTTGTGTTTCTTTTGTTACATTTATTCCTAAGCATCTTATTCTCTCTGATGTTGTTGTAAATGGATATATCTCCTTAGTTTGGTTTTCAGATTGTATATAGAACCCTAGGAATATACACAGGAAAATTGAAAGTTTGCTAGAATACAGAAATATAATTGACTTTTGTATATTGATCCTGTATCCTGCAACCTTTTGGGTTCATTTATGACTTCCCATTTTTAGTTGGTTACTTAGGATCTTCTAGATATAAGAGTATATCATCTGCAAATAGAGATCATTTCACTTCTTTCTTTCAATACAGTTGGTTTCATTTCACTTTCTTGCTTAATTGCCCTGGCTAGAAACTCACTGATTCCATTCATCAGTGAGAATGGACATCCTTCTCTGGTTCCTGATCTTGAAAGAGTTTTCAGCGTCTCATCATTACATGTGCTGGTAGCCATGGGTTTTACTAGAGGCCATTTATCAGGTCAAGTAAGTTCCCTTCTCTTCCTACTCTCTGGAGGGTTTTTATTACGAAAGGTGTGGATTTTATAAAATTCTTTTTCTGCATCTAGTAGTACTCTTGATGACAACTGTGGATTTGAGTTACTGTCTAGTATTCCATCCTTTCATCTGGAAGGACTCCCTTTAGCATTTTTTGTAAGACAGGTCTGCTAGTGATGAAGTCTCTGTTTTTGTGTATCTGGGGATGTATTAATCTGTCCTTCATTTTTGAAGGATAGAGTTGCAGTGTATAAAATTCCTAACTGGCAGTCCTTCTCTGTCAACACTTAGAGTATTTCATCTTTTAGCCTTCTGACCTCCGTGGATTCTGACAAGGAATCTGCTTTTAGTCTTGAGGTTTCTTTATATAAAGCACGTTCCTTCTGCTGTTTCCAAGATTCTCTTTTGACTATTTGCCATGTGTCTTTGAATTTATCCTCATCATCAAATGTGGGAAATTTTGCCATTTCTTCAGACATTCTCCTGTCTGTCCACTCCCTCTGGGCCTCTCATTGTGCATATTTGGTCCACCCCACAGGTCTCTGAGGCTCTGTGAGCTTTTCTTGATCCTATTTTCTGTTACTCGGACTGGGTAATCTCAACTCATTTATCTTCAAGTCTGCAGATTCTTTCTTTAGCCCACCCCAATCTGTTGAGCTCCTCTAGTGATATTTTCATTTCTGGTATCATATTCTCAACTCCAGAATTTCTATTTTGTTCTTTTCTAAAAAAATAATTTCTGTGTCTGTATTGGTACTTTCTACTTGGTGAGATACCGTTCTCATACTTTAGCTCTTCAGATATGGTTTCCTTCAGTCTTTTGACCATATTTAAATTTTTTTTATGTTTATTTTTGAGAGAGAGAGAGACAGACAGACCATGAGTGGGGTAAGGGCAGAGAGAGAGGGAGACACAGAATCCGAAGCAGGCTCCAGGCTCCAGGCTCCGAGCTGTCAGCACAGAGCCTGATGCGGGGCTCGAACTCACGAACTGTGAGATCATGACCTGAGCTGAAGTCAGACCCTCAACCGACTGAGCCACCCAGGCGCCCCTCTTTTGACCGTATTTAAAGGGGCTAATTTAAAGTCTTTGTTTGGTGATTCCAACATCTGGTCTTCCTCAAGGACAGTTTCTACTGATGGTGTGTGTGTGTGGCCATACTTGTTTCTTTGCATATCTAATGTTTTTTGTTGAAAACTAGACATTTAGAAATATGTGGCACCTCTGAAAACTGTGTTCTCCTGCCTCCCCAAAGTTGTCGTTGGCGTTGTTTAATGACTTTTCTGAATGAATTCAGTAAAGTCTGTATTCTTTGTGGTCTGCAACCATTGAAGACTCTGCTTGTTAGTCTGCTGGTCAGCTAATGACAGAAATCTGCCGGGATGCTTGGAAACAATGTCTCACAGTCTTCGCTTAGGGGCTCTATGTGTGTGTTGGGGACATACCTTCAGCTGTCAGCCAATTTTCAACTGTGCCTTAATCTTTACTCCACGCTTACACAGAGCCTTGAGTTCAGCCAGAAGTGAGAGCCTAGGACCTTCTCTGGTATTTCCTCCGTACATACACAGCCTTGAGTATGCCCATTGCCTTCTAGATTCCAGGGAATATGTCGCAGCTTTTCAAATCCCCTTCAGACAGATAATTCCCCAAGTTTTCCTTTTAAGCTTTCTGGTCCACCTATTGTCTACCTCCAAGTGCTGTCGGCCACTTTAGCTGCCATGATTTTCCACAGTTGCCTCTGTTTTCAACAAATGCCTGAGAGAAAGCTGTTCACGCTAAATTAGCTCCAAGTCAGGTCAAACAAAGACAACCTTGCAAGTGGGATCTTCTAGTGAAGTGGCAGGTGGACAAAGTAATGACGGTGCTCTGGGCCTGGGACTTTGAAGGATCTTCAGCCCTGCTCTGTCCCTCCAGGGATGCCAGGCTGCTAGTGGTCGCCATGACTGTGGGCTATTGGTTCAAGACTCACATGGAATTAGAGGTGAGCAGGAGTGGGAATAGGGCAAGTTAAAATGTCCACAGGTCACTGTTCTTAGTGACCGTCATCTGTTCATCTGCAAGCTTTTGATTGGTTAAGTTTCCGAGTTCCGAAAAAGTAGATTCTGACAAATGGTGCCAATGTTCTCACTGGTTTTTATGGAGGAAGGATCTGGTGGGGGGAGGGGGGTTCTCTTCTGCCATGGTTTTTTTTTTTTTTTTTTTTAATTTTTTTTTCTTCAACGTTTATTTATTTTTGGGACAGAGAGAGACAGAGCATGAACGGGGGAGGGGCAGAGAGAGAGGGAGACACAGAATCGGAAACAGGCTCCAGGCTCCGAGCCATCAGCCCAGAGCCCGACGCGGGGCTCGAACTCAGGGACCGCGAGATCGTGACCTGGCTGAAGTCAGACGCTTAACCGACTGCGCCACCCAGGCGCCCCGCCATGTTTTTTTTTTAATTCCTGATGTCACACTGGAAATTCTGGACTTCGGTGAACCTCCGGTCCAGTCATACACAAGCGGGTGGTGAGAGCTGCAGGGAGTCACAGCGCTTTGTCTCTAAAGGGGTTTGCCCTCTGCCTTTTCATCATAAACCCACAACCTTCGGGCAGCACCCTGCCTAGGCCCCAGTCTTCCAGCGTGGGATGGCCTGCCGTCCGGCGGCTTGCTCTGAGCAGAGTCCACGGCCCTGGTGGCAGTCTGGCCATCATCTGGTGCTTTTTGCATTTGTCATCTTTCTGTCTTTCTGTGGCCTCAGTGGCCTGCCACACACATCTCACTACTTGGGGGCCACAGACGAGTAGGGTCCGGCTCACTTCCATTTCCATTGTGGAGTTCTCCTTCCTGGAAGGCTCTCATGTCTTCCTGAGGTTTTTCAGAGATGTTTACCATTTGGGGCTTCTAAAAGCAGGAGACCTTCCCATCCAAAGGGCATTTGAATGTGTTCTTTCAGTCTTCTACGTATGAAGGTGCAGAAGCTGTTCGGTTCCCTGATGAGGTCACGCACGCAGTCATGGTCTTTGGTGGTCACCCTGGTTCACTCCCGCCCCGGGGAGACGGCCCCAACAGCAGAAGGTGGTGAAATGGATCCTTCGAGGGAGATTGCAGCTGGCAAGGGCACACAGATTCAAGCTGCTGCCGCTTCTGTTTCCATCTGTCCCTCCCCTGAGCATCTTGTCAGGAGCATTTTATGCAGGAGTTGGCCATTTTGTGCTTGTTAGTATGCAATTGAGACGTTGCTTATGTTAACATTATTACTTATGCCCATAACTCATATGAAGAATGAGCCTTATTCTTTTTTTTATTTCCCATTTTTAAAATTTTTTTATATGAAATTTATTGTCAAATTGGTTTCCATACAACACCCAGTGCTCATCCCAACGGGTGCCCTCCTCAGTGCCCATCCCCCCCCGACCCCCATCAACCCTCAGTTTATTCTCAGTTTTTAAGAGTCTCTTATGGTTTGGCTCTCTCCCGCTCTAACTTTTTTTATACTATGTGGCAATGAGAAAGAATGAAATCTGGCCTTTTGTAGCAACATGGATGGAAGTGGAGAGCATGATGCTAAGTGAAGTAAGTCATACAGAGAAAGACAGATACCCTGTGTTTTCTCTCTCATGTGGATCCTGAGAAACTTAACAGAAGGCCACGGGAGAGGGGAAGGAAGAATGAGCCTTGTTCTTGACAGCACCTGATTTACCAGTGTCTGTAAGGAACCCAGAAAAGAACACAAAGTCTCAAGAATTTTTTGTCCTGGAAGAGGCGTCACTGTTCTACAAGTGGGGATATCATTTCTGCATGGGGGCAAGTGTTCATCCTCTCTCCATCCTTTCACTGTTCACAGAGGAGTTGCGTGGGCGAGGCTTTTTCTTAACTTCTAACTTGTTTCAGGCTCTAGAGGCTGGGCCGTCTGTGGGAAGAGTCTGGGCAGTGAGCCCTGCATCTGGGTTCTCACTGAGCCCTCAAGATATTTTTCATTTCCTTGACATCTTTCTCATTCAAGACGGCAAGCGAGCCTTTGTGCTGCGTAAGTTGTAGTATTCGGTGACAGGGTATTGGGAGTTCTTTGTGCGCATAATTCTATGTTAGGAAAACCTTTCACCAGCTTCTTAAATTGGCTGGTTTGAAGTGCATATTGTGTTGTGGCATAATCTGTATTATTAAGAATATGAACTTGGGAAATTAGCATCAGATCTTTGAGAACAAATTGGGAATCCAAAGAGAAGGACTTATTGTCATTCTTTAGTCTTTAGGGCACGTTATTTAACACGTCACTTTTTTCCAAGTGTTTGACTTCTGTTTCTTCACGGGAATCATGCAGATGATTTCAAAACTTTAAACTGCATCTGGGGGCGAACTTACCAAGAGATTTCTGAAAGAAAATTATACTTTCTTCAGTTGCTGCCATTTCTCTGTGACCAATCACAATATCTTGTTTATGATACACCATACATATCGTTTATAACAGATTGTGTGCTGGCCAGCTCCTGTGCAGAGAGAGTCATGGAGATGCAGTCTCTGCCTCCAGGAACTTGACACCAAGGACCAAAAATACTTGCACCTGTAAAGATGCGGAAGCTATACCGAGGCTTGAATTCTCACACATGGTCCATGTGCGTGTGTCTCTTCAACGGCTTCACTCACATAAATTCTAAATTTACACCATGAAGTAAGGGATCCACTGAGGAGCATATATTCCCCAGAATTCAAGAATTTGAGGGCTCCTTTCTTGTCCCTTAAAAGCCCTGGTTCGCTCGTTCACTTGGGTCCTTGCGTTCAGTTCATTCAGCATCACTCAAAGTATACTTTCTCTGAGCCAAGCCCTTTGCCTACACCCTTGTATTAGTTATTGTTGCAGAACAAATTGCTCAAAATTTAGCTAAATAAGGTCACATTCATAGGTACCAGAGGTTTGGACCAACAGATCACTTGGGGGGGGGGGGGGAGACACAATTCCTAAATTGTGTCTAAATGATCTAAAGTGACGGCTTAGAAGCTTAGTTGGATGGTGTGGGGCTTGGCCACTCATCCATCTGAGGTCCCGACCGGAACTGAAAGGTCTTCTCCAAAGTGGCTCCCTTTGCGGGCACGTGGTTCTGACGGTTAACAGGAACCCCTTTCCCATGCCGTGAGGTCTGCTTCCCTGTCCTTATGACATGACTGTCTCTTTCCAGAGCGAGTGACCTGAGAAAGCTGGGTAGAAGCCACAGTGACACTCTGACCTAGCCTTAGAAGTTACACCCTGGTTCAGAGGTAATGCTATCTCTGCCCCATGGAGGTGTCTGTACTGACCTGCGTGTGAATACCAGGAGGCAAGCCCTCCCGCAGGCCATCTTAGAGGCTGGTTGTTCTAGCCCTGGGGATGGAGAGGTGAACTCAGGTGAACACATTGCCCTGGGAAAGGCATCCCTGAGAGAAGCCCCGGCTGATTAGAACAGAGCCTCCAACAAGCAGCTTGCCAGTTGGTTCACTGCTGTGTGCTGGTGACCACACAGGCCAGCCCCCCACCCCCTCCGTCCTCTTCCTGATGCATGCTTGACCACGGAGCACCCTTCCTATGCCTGACCATCCCCTACTGAGCTCATATCAATATGAGAAAATTAAGCATTTGGCTTCAGCCCCCTTCAGTTTTCTGACTTCAGCCCCCACGGAAAGGATCCCGGAGGCCCCGTCCGTTCTCAGAGACCCTCTGGCTCAGTCCAGAGAATATAATTCCCACTGGAGTCACCTTCCCACACCTGGGAAGCAGCTTTCTCTGCAGCTACTGCTTAACCTTTTGTCGTGGGTTGAACCGTGTTCCCCTAAGTGATCTGCCGAAGTTCAAACCTCCAGTACCTGTGAATGTGACCTTACATAGAAACAGGTCTTTGCAGATGTGATCAGTGAAGATGAGGTCACACTGGAGTAGAGGCCCTGATTCCAGTACGACTGGTCTCCTTCCAAGAGGAGCCTGAGTTAGACGCAGCACACACAGGGGAGCACCACATGAAGACAGGGTCACGTGGGGAGGATGCCCCAAGATGACGAGGCAGAGAGCGGGGGACGCATCTACAAGGACAAGGACACCCGGGGGCGCCAGGCCCACCAGGAGATGGAAGAAGCAGGCAGGACCTCCCAGAGTCTTCGAGGGATACCTCCATTTTGGATTTCCACCTCTATAACCCAGACACTGTACTTTGCTATTGCGTTAAGCCACTGGTTAGTGGTGCTTTTTTCTAGCTGCCTCAGGACACGAAGGCCGCTCCCAAGGACACAGCGTCCAGCAGTATTCCTGCCAGTTAAGGATGGGTGAAAACGGTTTATGGGAGGAGGTAAGAGACTTGAAGCACATCTTGTCACTCAGGATGGGGTTTGCAAGGAGGCTGGTCTCTGTCCCTTAAGAGTGAAAGTAGCGGGGCGCCTGGGTGGCGCAGTCGGTTAAGCGTCCGACTTCAGCCAGGTCACGATCTCGCGGTCCGTGAGTTCGAGCCCCGTGTCAGGCTCTGGGTTGATGGCTCAGAGCCTGGAGCCTGTTTCCGATTCTGTGTCTCCCTCTCTCTCTGACTCTCCCCTGTTCATGCTCTGTCTCTCTCTGTCCCAAAAATAAATAAACATTGAAAAAAAAAATTAAAAAAAAAAAAAAAAAAAAAAGAGTGAAAGTAGCGAGAGAAGCGGCAGTGGTGACAACGGTGTGTGTGCTGCCTGCTGGCAGCTCAGCTCTGCCCTCCAGTCCCCTGGACCCTTCCCTCTGCCTGTCGGAGACCGTGTTGGGTGGAGGGCTCCCGCCGGGGCATGCTCATGGGCACCAGGGCTCCCGGATACAGTGCCTCGCTCTGCCTGAGACCGCTCTGTGACACGGAGACCCACAAGTCCATCCCACCTGGGTGGGAGAGGGTCCTGCGGTGGAGGGTCCCCAAGAGAAGGCTGGGCCTCACCTGCGCCTGCTTCCACGGGGGTGAAAAGGGGCCCAGAGCTTTCCTGCACTGGGGACCATGGCCACAGGGGCCACCTGCCCCCTCTGAGAGTCACCTTGAGGCCTTGGCTCTTCCGGTGGGCTCGTCTAGGGAAGACATGGGCAGTGTGGGGACAGTGGAGCCCCTTGTTAGTACGGCAGCCTTGGGATAACTCCCCTGAAGATGGAGAAACCGGTTCCTGGGAGTTGGAGGAGGAAGGCCCAGATCATGGGCGGCAAAGGGGCTTTTCTGGAGGAGACCAGGGAGCTGCCCGCACCACTGTCTTATGGGCAGCCCTCAGCTGTCCTCTTCATGGGCTGCGTGGAGCCCGTGGCAGTGTCCCCAGGGAAGGATTGGAGGAGAGGCCGCCTGGGCAGGGGCAGGGGTACTGCCCACCTCGGAGGCAGGACTGACTTGTAACAAACTGTTTTCCAGTCTACGTGCAGGTGTTTTCTGCCTTGATCGTGATCATTGCTGGGGCCTTTGTCATCACTATCATTTACAGGTCAGTTTTCTCTCCCTGTCTGAACTCACCCGCAAAAGGTGCAGGATGCAGGGTGCTAGGGAGCAGGTGGGGGATCCTCTCAGGGCTTGAGCTCCTGACAGCAGCCCCCACCCCCGGTCCATGCCAACGTTTAAGGAGCACCCACACTGTCAGCCCCCTGCCGGCCCCCATTTGCCCGTGAGAACCCTGTCTGGTGTCTGCTGTTATGGTGTAGATGAGAATCTGCCCTCTCCTTTCGGTGGGGAGGACACGAGGCCGTGGCCACTGGCAGCTGCCCACAGGCAGGCCTGGATTCCTCGCTGCCACTCGGGGCCAAGACCCCCACCGCAAGCCCCCTTGTGACGTGGAGAAAAGCCAGTGAGACTAGTCAAGTCACTTTGTCCCGCAGCAAGGAAAACCAGTCCCCTCCTGTGGGAACTCCTCTGGTGCCCGGTGGCATCCTGAGTGGCCTTTCTGCACAGTCATACTGCCCCGTCCCTGTTCTCACCCTCCGGAGTCTGAATGCCACACACGATTGTGTGTTTGCAGCCTGTATAGGAAACTAACCTGGGAGCTATTAAGGCAAAGCGTGATCCTGAACCCTGAACCCTGTTTGAGGGGGACGTCCTGGTGGAGGACTGAGTGGCCCATTCAGTTTTCCATCTTTAATTTCCCTGATTGTAACAAAGAGTCTCTCCCCGTTAGAGTTGTTCAGGAGAGTAGGAGAGAAAAGGAAGTCCGCACGGAACTGCTTCCGTCACCCGTGTCCAGCGATCAAGTGGAATTGACGCTCTCCAGCGAGCAGGTGGGGTCCAAGCCTGGGAGTGCGGAGCCGTTGAACAGGAGCAAGGACAGCAAGGAGGAGGAAGAGGATGGTGAGGTGGAGGGCTGTCCCCGCACAGGGCGCAACTGAGGGAGCTCGTCTGTGCCGGGCACGTCCTGGAGGTGGTGTGGGGACCCAGCCGCTACCGTGACGGCCTGATGGTCTGCTGCTGCTGGTCCCAGGGGGGTGCTCTGCAGGAAGCACAGGCATTGGTATATGTATTAAGTCTCTCCCGGGGCTCTGGCCATCGTTGCTTTTCACAGGCGAGCACCTGGCCGGGTTAGAGAAGGAAGCGTCCCCAATGGTCAGTTCTGCCTTAGGTGGCATCTGCAGGGACACGCCCTCTCTGGGTCTCTCCTTAACCCATCAGTCATGGAGACTTGGTTTTACTGGAGCAGTTGGGAAGCAGAAGGGCGGGGAGAAGAGGTCTCCTGAAACGTCTTTTAGGATCCAGATCCTTGCCCCTGACCGAGCCGTGTCTGAGCTGTGGTCTTTCCCGCAGGGCAGGGCGTCACCTTCTCAGGGCACTTTCTGCAGAGCGAAGCCACCAGAAGCCACGCTCTCCTTGGGTAATAGAGCAGGCAACACAGACCCACTGACCAAACTGGCCTTTGAGTAAATCGTTGTTTACATGGCATATAATTGGCGTGTTCACAGACCTCATGACGTGGCTGAGTATTCCATTCAAAAGATCCACTCTTTCTTTATCTTAAATCCAGCAACACTGACAATAATGGAAGATGAAGAAACCGAGGACTGAGGTGCACGGCGGAGGCAGAGTGAAGGTTGGCAGAAACACCCAAGTGAAATGGTCCAGCTGGCGAACCGCTGTGAAGTGTGTGATGGAAACAGCATCAATGATGAGACAATAAAGGTATTTTAGATGCTTCTTGTTCCATGTCGTTGTAGTCAGTGCTGTCATTCTACCTTCGGACAGAGACAACCTGGGAAGTGCGCAGACATTCGCTGGAAGCTTCCAGCGCTCAGTGGTGCCGCTTGTTAGCGCTGCCGGAGTCCAGGCAGCTCACAGCACCTCGCCGGGCGAGGCCACCGCGTGCTTTCTCAGAAGACAGGGTGGGCTTGTCGCTCCGACTCACGGGGCCTCAGGAACTGCCCAGGAGGGGCGTGGCACCCATTTCTGGGAGGCCCCGGGCGGTCTGCTACAGCTTCCTCACAGCCCCTCTTCTGTGACAGAACACGACTAGTGGGTGCTAACCGTGGGGGTTACAGTCCACCGAGCCCCTAGTCTTGGAGAATCTCTGCCCCCTACCTTGGAAACTTGTGTTCTCCAGAGCAGGTGTGGCTCATTCATCCGGACATTATGGGTTTAGTGTGTGTGTGAGCATGTGTGTGTGCATGCACCTGCATTCATATGTTTGTACATATGTGCATACATGTATATGTGTGCATGTGTGTATGCATACGGGTGCATGTATATCTGTGCACACGTGTGTCTACATATATGTGTGTGCATACGTATGTATGCATGCTTGTGTGTGTGCATGTGTATCTGTATTTGTGCATGATCTTATGTGTGCACATATATGTATACGTATATGTGTGCATATGTATATATGTATACTTGTGTATATGCATATGTATGAATACGTATGTACATGCACATGCATATGTGTATGTGTACATATGTGTGTGCACGTAGACATGTACACATGTGTATGCTCACGTGTACCCATGTGTGCATGTATATGTGTATGCACGTGTGTATGCTTGTGTGCACATGTGTGCATATGTGTGTATGTGTGCACATGTATGTGTACATACACTTGTGTGTATGCATGTGTGTGGATGTATACACGTACATATGTGTGCACATGCACAGTGTATGTATGCCTGTACACATTGCACATGCAGGCATGCACATGTATGTCTGTGTGCACGCGTGTGCATATACATGTGTGTGTAGGTATGTGTGTGTGTATACGTGTGATATATATAGTATATAATATAATATATAATAATGTATAATATATATATAATATATGTGTGTGTGTGTATACGTGTGATATATATATAATATATATATCAAGTTGAGCATACATTCTGCTTAAAGGGGTGAGCATTCAACACCGAATGTCAGGGCAACAGGTCAAGCCCAGTGGGCGGGTGGGCAGGGTCTGGTGTTGTTGGCTCTGGGGGTCCCAATGGCGATTCCCACCCGGTTCCTGCTCTAAGGGTTTCCTTGTCAGAGCTACCTTGGGTCGAAGTTCATCTACTCCAATGAGCCTCAGGTTTATTTAGGGGACTGGAAGGAGTTGTGCCCCCAAAGAAGAGCTTGTTATGGCTCCCCGCGGGCTGGGAGCAAATCTGCCCGCTGTACTCGGAAAGGGCAGGGGACACGTGTGCCGTTTCGCATGGTCTTGAGAAAGTAACATGGCTGAGATGAGGTGCAGTAGCACGTTCTCTGTAACCCCAGATCCCCAAATGTCCTCTCAACACACAGTCGGTGTGGAAACACGAGTTTGTATAACACACTTCCCATGCCCTTTTACAACTCCATGAGTTTTACATTTTGAGAGCTTCTCAGTCCAGACTAGCCCCGTTTGCAAATGGCTGCATGTGGCCAGGGGCTGCGTGTTGGACGGTGTGGTTCTGGAGGCGGGAAGGGGGATAGGTGCATCCGAGTCCAGCCCACCCCGCCTTGCTCACTGTCCGGGGCAGCAGCATGTCCAGCAGGTGGCTGTGAGCCTCCCTGGATGTCACTGGCTTGGCCTAGCCCCCTCCCCTTCATGGAGTGGACAGTTTAACCCTAACCAGGGTTGGGAAGGAGCATTAGCCAGTTGAAGCTGAGTACAAGACACTCCATTTATGGGACTAAATGGCTGCTTATGTTTTTACTTCCTTAGAAAGTTCTATTACAGAAAACACAAAACATTCAGAAAAGTAGAAATAAACCGTTCGTGTCCCCATGACCACAAATGACCATAGTTAGTACTTGATCATAGATGCTATTTTCTTCACATTTCTTCTCTAACACAGTATTTTGAGTCCAGCCTGTGCTTGGGACAGTAATGGACGCTGGTCTTTTCTCCTGTGATGTTTATGTGTCGACCTGACTGGGCCACAAGGTGCCCAGATGTTTACTCGAACATAATTCTCGATGCGTCTGTGAAGAGGTTTCTGGATCAGATTGACACTTGAATCAAGTAGACTGAGGAAATCAGATGGCTCTCCCTAGTGTGGGTGAGTCTCATCCAGTCAGTTGAAGGCCTGAACAGAATAAGAAGGCTGATTGTCCTCTGAGTAAGAGGGACTCCTCCTGCCTGATTGCCTTTGAACAGAAACATTATTTTTCCTGCCTTTGATCTGAACTGAAAGATGGGCTTTCCTGGGTCTTGAGCCTGCCTGACTTCGGGTTGGAGCTCAGAGCATGGGCTCTCCTTGTGTCCAGGTTGCTGACTGCACACCTGGGGACCTGTCAGCCTCCATAATTGCATGAGCCACTTCTTTAGAATCAGCCTCCTATTGCCTCCTGTATCTCTGGAGAACGCTGACCAATACCCCTCAGTGTAATGAAGAAGGTGGCCTCAGCCCAAGGAGAGGTCTGGTCTCTGTCCCTGGTGCCTGGGAGTTTCCCAAGGGCTAGAAATGTCTCTGGGACTCAGGGTGGGCCCCTAGACAGTTGCTGCTAACAAGGTGACTCAGGACGGAGTCAGCTGCACCAGGCACACGGGCCATGGGCTGTCAGCCCAACCCCTTGGAGAGAAGAGGGCAGCAGGTTGAGTTCAACCATATGGACAGCAGTGTAATCAGTTGTGTCTTGTGTCTATATAATGAAGCCCCAGGAAATGCTGGGCACGGGCTGGGCTGAGTGCCCCTGGTTGCTGACCGACATGGATGTGCCTGGAGGGTGGTGCGTCCTGAGGGCACAGAAGCGGCACCTGTGGGACCCTCCACCTCGTCCTGTGCGTCTCTTCCTTTGGCTGTTCTGATCTGTATCCTCTTGATACAATGAAACTTGAATCCTAAGTATACTCCTTCCTCGAGTCCTGTGGGTGGCTCTGGCAAATTGTGGTATGCAAGGGTGGTTGTGCAGACCCCCAGTTTTGCAGCCAGCTGGAGTGTGGGTGGTGCGGGGGCCCCAGACCTGAGGCCGGTTCTGGAGCGAGAACAGTCGTGTGGAAACTGGTACCTCGGATTGTGCGGTGTGGCTAAACTGCCTGGTACTCTCTTCCTCACTGCCGTGATTTTGCCCCTGGCCCCACTGCTGGCTACCCGCACCAAGGGAGGCTAGAACCCACATTCTCTTTACCCTCATCATCCTGGGAGGGGATGGGCCTGGGAAGGGTCATGTCAGGCTTGTCAGTGCCCAGAAGGACAAAGAGACCTCACCAGGTCCTGCAGAAGGTCGGGGAGGCCCACCTGGTCTGGGGGAAGTGGAGGCCAGGTCGTCTGGGCCTGAAGGAGGCCTGCAGTCCTGGCCATGAGTGTCCCATTTGAACCGCTCGCAGTGTTTTCTGTCCACGCTGCGTTCCGGGATCATCTCGTTCTTGGCCGCTGAAGCTTGTTGCACGTCTACGATGGGCATGCCACGAGCCTGCCCTCACAGAGACACAAACCCTCCTCGATCGGCCCGTGCAGTACCTGACAGATTATGGAATAATTCTCATTGTTCTCACTTGTCTGAGAATAAAAACATTTTATTCTGAAAGTAAGGTGGCATATGCTATCATCTGATCTTTTGATGAAGCAAAGAAAAGCTGATTGATTTTTAGATAATGAACTTGCCGTTAAGTCTCGATTTGGATCCCATGTGTTTAACTGCCTAGTACCATTCGGCACATCCCCCACTCTGTGTTGTGTTGGTATGTCACCCACAGGACACGACACTTCCCGGGTCCAGTCCACATAGAGGCTGCTGCTGATTGTTCACAAGAAAAAGAAAGTCTGAGCATAGTCTTTGGCTTACAACTCTCCCTTCCCTCCCAGGATGATCCACAGTCTGTCTCTTTGTGCTTGTTTCTAGGTTGCAAGTAAATAGATTTTAAAAACGAACCTCAATCTCTTGCTTTCCCAGACTGATTTTAGAAATTAAATGCAGGCGCGTAGAATAAATTCCCCCCAGAGTGGCTTTCCGGAGTGTGGCTAGCAGTAGAATGAGCACATTTACGTCTTCAGGTCTGTGAACATCTCTGCAAGTGGGAGGAGGGCTCCAGAGCAATTGGCCAGGTGTGGGGCCGGGGGCTGGGGGGTGGGGGGCAGTTCCTGGGGACACTGGGTGTGGTGTGGCCTGGGACCTTGGTGGCCCATGGGTGGGGTGTGCGGGATGATGACGAGGGGATGGAGGTGGGGCCGGCCTTTCCTCTGGCCCCACCCATCCCAGTGTGTCAGCCTGCCTGAGAGCAGCACGAAATCGGTCCGGTCCTTCGGGATGAGCCGGGAACCAGCTTCCCCCAAGCAGTGGCAGGTGCCGCTGTGATCCATGAAACGGTGCACACCCAGGTACACAGAGGTACATGGCAGCAAAACTGCCACAGTCTTCAGACAAAGCTCTGTCCTCAGCTGGGAGAGAGAGGATGGGCAAGAGGCAGAAAGCCAGCCCCCGAGATGCCCGCGTCCTGATCCCCAGAACCTGCGCATGTGTGAGTCGCTTTGCAGATGTGACACACTCGGGGTCCTGGAGGCTGGCCCGGCTGGTGACCCGGGTCCTGAGAAGTGGGCCCTCGCTGCAGCGGTAGGAGGGAGGTGAGCCCTGGGAAGGCGGAGGAGGCATTGTGGAGTGGCCATGAGCCCAGGAGCGACACTCCTAGAAGCGGGATAAAGGCAAGGAACGGAGTCTCCCCGACACCTTCACTGTGCCCCCCACCGACCGGCAGAACTAACACATCTGTGCTGTATCATGCCGCTGAGTGCGTGGTGCTTTGTCACGGCGGCAGCAGAAAGCGGAGATGGGGCTGCTGTGAGCCTTCGTCTAGGACCGCGGGGTAGCAAGAGTGCTGCTGGTTACAGACACTCCAGTACCCTAGGGATGTTGTTAGGACTGCACAGTCTGTGCCCACAGCAGACCACCTGTATCAGGGCGTGCAGGCTGCTGCCAGCCGGGCCTCAGAGTCAGGAGCAGGTAGATAGAGGCAGGCAGGGGACTCTGGGCACCCACGAGGTGAGTGGTCATGGTTCATGGTGAGCACAGCACAGTTGCAGGCTTCCTCTTGTCCTTCAGCCTTGGGGGTGCAGGTGTAGATGAGACGGAGAACTGGAGTAAGCAGGCTTGTAGTTTAGCCAATGGAGCATGCTGAGAGGGGAGGGGAGAAGGGTTAAGGGTGTCTAGAGGGAAGTTCTAGTAGGAGGACCTTGGAAAGTAAGCTGGGTGAAGAGACACAGAGGACACAGGGTTGGGGGTGGGGATGGGAGAAGTGAGGGGTCAGCTCAAAGGGGAGAGGTGGGGGGCCAAGTGTGCAAAGCAGAGGTGACTGGTTTTGGCAAGGTCAAGAACAAGACCGCGGTGCAGGCTTCCTGGGTGGGTTTAGGCTAGAAACAGGCTTCCCTTAGTGCAGGGTCTTGCTGGCAGCACTGTGAAATCTGCCCCCAGGACTTCACCACTTAAGGATCATGCAGCTTTGTGTCTGGTCATGTGGTTCCAACTGACAAGACTTGTCTTTCTGAGTAGCTTGGAGGGTGGGATCCCACCCACGGCCACGAATCTGTCTCGTGGGTGCAGTGACGTGCTGGCTTCCATTTCTGGATAAATTGGCTCTTGGTACCAAAAAGGGAGAAAAACCCTCCACCTTTTGGGCATGGATTTTCTCACCCAAACACTTTGCAAAGCCCTGTGTGCAGCCAACACAAGGACAATGGTTGCTCCCGCTGCTTCTGTCCTGTGGAAGAGATGGTAGGAAATTAGTATAATTTCTTCCTCAAGTGTTTGGTCAGATTCACCAGTAAACCCGTCTGGGTCTGGGGTCTGGTGGTTTCTGTCTTGGAACGTTATTGTCTGTTTCTTCTTATGTGAGTTTTGGCAAATTGTATCTTTCAAGGAGTTGGTCTGTTTCACACAAATTATCAAATTCGTAGGTGTAAAGTTGTTCAGTTTTCCTCTTTTATCCTTCTAATGCCTGTGGGATCTGTAGTGATGTCCCAGCTTTCATTTCTGATGTTAGTAATTTGCCTTTTTAAACCTATTTTTTGAAACCCTCTCAAACTAACAGAAAAGTTGCAAGTTATGGTACGAAAGTTTTTTTCTCTACTGAACCATTTCAGAATAAATTGCTGACATCATGCCCTTCTCCCATATGTTCTAATGCATGTTTCCAGTAAACAAAGATATTCTCTTACATAATCACAATCCCACTCTCAATATTAGGAAATTAATATTGACTTTACCATCTAATCCTTGGACCCCATTCAAATTTTGCCAATTCTCCCACTAATGCCCTTCGTGTTCAAAGGGTCTGGTTCAGCTCATCTTACATTTAGCTGTCAGGTCCCTTTCATCTTCTTCAGTCTGGAACATTCCTCAGGCTTCCCTGGGCTATCACAGAAAAGTCACTGTAGAAGATTACAGGGCAGTTGCTTAGTAGAAATTTCCTTAAATGGGGTTCATCTGATAGTGTGTTTTTTTGTTGTTTTTTTGGTGGGGGGAGAGCACAAGTAGGGGAGGGGCAGAGAGAGGGGGACAGAGGATGTGAAGCGGGCTCTGTGCTGACAGGCTGACAGCAGTGAGCCTGATGTGGGGCTCGAACTCACGAACTGTGAGATCATGACCTGAGCCGAAGTCGGACGCTCAACCTGCTGAGCCACCCAGGTGCCCCATGATGCTTCATTGTGAATACATGCATCTTAGCATGGACATCAGAGAGGCAGTGCTGTGTCTAATCCTCACATGTATCAGGTGTCATGGCCCCCATTGCTAGTGGGGCCATCTTTATCACTGTTATGATGCTGTTACCATGACATCTCTGTCTTATCTGCTGTATGTCACTCTTTTCTGCTTGATTACAATCTCATGTGTGGGTACTTTGAAATTAGGTAAGTGTCCTGATTAAACTTCCTGTTTACATATTCACTCATTCACTCATATCCGTATGGACTCATGGTCCAGTGGTTTAATGGGCTGCTGTCTGTTAACTACCATTATTTATTGTGATGTTTGAATCCTTTCAAGTTTGGCCAGAGGAAGCCCCTGCAAGGGGCTCCCCTGTCTCTGGCATGTCACTGTCATTCTTCAAGAACTTTTCTGCTTTCTGACACAACGCAATTTTCCAGGTCATCTGGTGTCTTCTTTGCCCCAGCCTTGGGGTCAGCCATTCCTCCCAGGAATACTGGCTCTGTTTGGTGGGGCCTCCCTTGTTCTGAAACCCAAGTGCCAGTTTTGGGCGGGAGAGGGGGCAGGGGCCTCGGAGGAGGCTGCTAGAGTATCCCCTGCACGCCAGCCACCGCTCCCAGCCACGGAGACCCACCGGGCTCCATGAGCTGACCAGCCCCTCCCAGGGCCCTGGCGTCCTCCCCCGCAGGATCGGTGCCCTGCCCGTCACCTCTGCTCTGCTTGTGCAGCACCGCACAGTCCTCCTTCCCCTTCTTTCCTGGTTGAGTTTTTAAAAACCTGTTTCTCTATTCTGCTTGAAATGAATCCCCAAATGTTGCTTTACTGAGCCGTTTGTTGTGGCCGCGGCCATGGGTTACAGACATACATCATTTCTCCCCGAGCCTTTCAAAGGGCCCATCACTATGGCAACCACAGTACAGAAAATTGCTTTGTCTCCTTAAATACCCTTCAGAAAAAGGTCATTCGGTGCTAATGTTTTCCAACTAAAACCAGCAATGTAAGCAGAGCTCAGAACATCGTCATCGCGTGTTCTTCCGCGTGTGCGTGTTTTTAGTTTGTGATTTCAGGAAACTCTCAAATGAGGACTAAATCTGGAGAGTGGAAGGAGTTCTAATGCTGCAGTGTGTGTGCTCCTGCCTGTAATTGGAAGGCAGATGTTTATTTTGGTCCCCGTGGTTGCAGGGCAAGCTTTCCTGGCTCCCAACGGTGACGTTTTCCTGTCTCTCTGTACCGGGTGTGGGTTGGGACTGCGAGGGGCACCTGCCGATCTCCACATAGTGGCCCGCTGGGCCCAGGCGCACAGACTCACCAGCTTGGGGGTCATAACAGAGCCTGGGGTGGACCAGACAATGGGACACATTTTTGTTGTTGTCTTCCACTCGACCTCAAGATTTTTATATAATCTCTCATTAGCTGGGAGGCTTTATTTCTTGGAATAAAAACCACTTGGGGTGTGTTCTGGTCCCCAGCAATTTCACCCCTTGTGTCTTGCAGGGGAAGAAGTGGACACACAGGGGTGCCTAGGTCTCAACGCTCACTTCTCTCCAGATGACCTGAGAAGTCACGTGTCTGCACCTGTGCCTCCTCTTCCTCAAGAATTACCCCCCATTGGGGCACCCGGGGGAGCTCAGTCAGTTGGGTGGCCGACTCTTGATCTCGGCTCAGGTCACGATCTCATGGTGTGTGGGGTCGAGGCCTGTATTGGGCTCTGCACTGACAGCACGGAGCCTGGTTGGGAGTCTCTATCTCTATCCCTCCCCTACTCACGCGTGCTCTCTCTCAAATAAATAAATCAATCTTAAAAGAAAATTACCCTTCATCAAATTCACACATAAGCACATTCTAACATGCAAATAATGCTTTGTAGTTTACAATCAAAAACACGTGTGCACACACACTATTGAATCGTTTAAAAGTACCTCACTATCTCCTAGGAACAAGGGTATCACTCAGCCTCACAGAGCTATTGTTACCCCCAAGAAATCATGGAGGCCCCATATTCCCATTTACCCAATTGTCTCCCAAATGTCTTGGACATTGCAGTAGTTTATAATGTCTCCCTAATTTCCTTTAATTCACAACAGTATTCACGGCCTTTTTTTTTTTTTTTTTTAAGTTTATTTATTTATTTGGAGAGAGAGAGAGAGGGAGAGAGAAAATCCAAGCAGGCTTCGAGCTATCAGTGCAGAGCCCGACGTGGGGCTTGAACTCATGAGCCGTGAGATTATGACCTGAGCCAAAACCAAGAGTCACTCGGTCCTCCCACGGCCCCTTTGTTTTCTTTTAGTACCTCAGCACCTTGGAGTCCAGGTGAGTTGTGTCATGTGACTTCCACGGTACAGATTGTCTGGCTTTTTCCTCGTGGGTCGATTCAGGTCAGACCTTTCAGTGTGGCCACTGCAGAGGTGACAGGTGTGGTGTTCTTCCTGCTTCGCTGGAGCAGGAGAACATACGATTCATTGAACCACGTGGTTGAGAGGACTACCGGCCCCGTCACGCATGAATAACTTTGTCCTTTCGGAAGTGGGCGAGAAGCCTGGGGGATGATAAATTGAAGCGGCGAGAGTGTCCGTGACTTCTGCTTCTGTCAAGTGTGGGTGCAGGACGGTGACACTCCAGCTCTGTCACACCTGCCACGTTTATTAACCGGCTTGCTTTTGTGAAGAAGAATTTCTCTCTCTAGCCTTTGGAAAATAATTCACTGTGGATTCAACTATTCTTTTGAATCCAACGTATTATAATCGATTACCATCATAATTCTTTTTGAAGATCAAATTGTTCCAAGTCTGGCCCGCAGGAGCCTCTCGATCAGGTTCTTGTATCTTTCTGACACACCTCATTTGTCTGTAAGTACTTGTCTGCCTTCTGACAAGAGATGGTCCAAGCTCACTCGGTTCTTTCTCTGCCTAAGGCCCGGAATGACCTGACTTTCTTAAGAAGCCATGATTTCTTTTCGTGAGGAGTGACATTTATAAACCATGACCCGGGGAGTGGGTATGCCTGTCACTACGGGGGCGTCACTGCCTGTGGCCTTTGGAGTGGACAGAACCAGGAGTCCCATATTCACACTCACGCTCCAGCTCAGGTCCAACAGCACAGGGTTGTCCATATCTGTGTTCCCCTTCTCTTGCGGTGAGACCCTGGCTTTCCCAAAGAGTAATATATTTCGACTCCTTGCTCTGTGCTATAGCACTCCCAAATTCACTTCAGAATCATTACACCAACAGCACTGGCGAAAGCAAACTTAAGAAAAACTCAAGATTTCTTTGCAGTGATTTTTGTCCTTAGAATGCATTGCACAAGGTGTGAATAGTCTGAGAACTTGTAGTCAGTAGTTCAGTTCTTAGTTAACCTTTTTTTTTTTTTTTTTTTTTTTTAAATTTTAGAGAGAAAGCACAGAGCGGGGGAGAGGGGCAGAGGGAAACAGAGAATCTTAAGCTCCACACTCAGCACAGAGCCCGACATGGGGCTCGATCTTACGACCCTGAGATCTTGACCTGAGCTGAAATCAAGACTCAGACACTCAGCCGACTGAGCCACCCAGGTGCCCCAGTGAACCTTCTCTGGTATACGAAATTGGCACACTATATACACTCTTTTGTATTTTCCTTATTGAACTTAATACATGTCCTGGAACTCACCCTACATTAGTTTACAATATTTTCCTGTTTGTAGCTGCATAATA
Source organism: Leopardus geoffroyi (assembly GCF_018350155.1). Taxonomy (NCBI): domain Eukaryota; kingdom Metazoa; phylum Chordata; class Mammalia; order Carnivora; family Felidae; genus Leopardus; species Leopardus geoffroyi. Next base: position 80,788,365 of record NC_059326.1, read on the forward strand.
CATCATGTGGCTATGCTACAGATTATATAGCTGGTTGCTTGTAGATGGGCACTTAGGTAATTATATATTACAATTAGAAATACCAGCAATGTGGATAACCTTGTGTGTGTGTTTGTGGAGATGTAGTTCTTGGGGCTGGTTCCTGGAGGTGGGATTTCTGGGTGAAGGGGTAAGTGCACGGTGTTCTTAGGTATGACTATAGGCGTGACCGCAGGCACCAGCAATGCCCACAGTGCCTGCTTGCCAACAGGGTGTGTGGTCACACTTTTGAGGTTTTGTCCACACAATACGGGGATATGGTATCCCAGTGCATCTGGGATTTAATTCTGCATTCTTGGATTTATGAGTGAAATTGGGCATCTTTTCATATGTTAAGGGCCTTATATATGTTGTTTTTTTGTGTGAACTGCTTATGTGTTTTGTCCATCTTCCCATTGGAATTTTGATCTTTTCCTCTATTTTTGAGATCACTTAATTGGTTAGGGGGACTAGCCCTTTATCTGGGAGCAATGTGGCAGAGACTTCTCCCAGTTTGTCTATCAATTTGACTTGATTTATGGTGTCTCACAGAAACTTAAAAAGTTTTTTTTTTTTTTTTTTAATTTTTTTTTTTTTTCAACGTTTATTTATTTTTGGGACAGAGAGAGACAGAGCATGAACGGGGGAGGGGCAGAGAGAGAGGGAGACACAGAATCGGAAACAGGCTCCAGGCTCTGAGCCATCAGCCCAGAGCCCGACGCGGGGCTCGAACTCACGGACCGCGAGATCGTGACCTGGCTGAAGTCGGACGCTTAACCGACTGCGCCACCCAGGCGCCCCAAAAAGTTTTTATACTCAATCCATCTGTGCTTTTATTGCATATTAACTATAAGTTAGAGTTTAAAAATCTTTCCTCACACCCTTCATATCCATATTGTAAAAGAATTCACCCGTTTGTTTTGCTAGATGTTTGTCTGTTCAATCCCTGATCCGTTCATTTGGTCTTTATTCTGGCATGTGATGTGAACTAGGGACCCATTTCTGCCTTCTTTCAGATGGGCCACCCAGTGATCACGATGTCCTTTGTCACTACAAAGTCTGTCTTTTCCCAGCAAGCTGCGACATCCCTTTCATGTGCCATCTTCCCATATACCTTTAAGTCCATGCCTGGACTTTTCCACTGGTCAGTCTATCCATTTACCAATACCGTAGTTGTAATTACTGAGGGTTTTTAGTATGTTTTTAAAAAATTTTTTCTTAATGTTTATTATTTTTGAGAGACAGAGTGCGAGTGGGGGAGGGGCAGAGAGAGAGGGAGACACAGAATCCGAAGCAAGCTCCAGGCTCTGAGCTGTCGGCACAGAGTCTGACACGGGGCTCGAACCCATGAACCTTGAGATCATGACCTGAGCCGAAGTCAGATGCTTAACCGACTGAACCACCCAGGTGCCCCTTTTTAGTATGTTTTAATATCTGGTAGGACTAATCCTCCTCCTCACTCTTCTTTTAGAGTTTTTCTAGTTGTTACTGTCTGCTTAGTTTTTCATTTAAACTTTAGAATCAACTTGTGTAAATCCAAAATAAAAACTTACTGGGAGTTTTATTTCAGTGTTGTTAAATTTACGTACTATCTCCAGGAGGATTGATATTTTTATAATATTGCATTATCCCATCTGAGAACAAGGGATGTTTTTGCATTTGCTAAAGTTGTTTTTGTGTTTTTATTTATTTGAGAGAGAGAGAGAGAGAGAGAGAGCGCACGCACAAGCATAAGTGGAGGAGGGGCAGAAAGTGAGAGGGAGACACAGAATCCAAAGCAGGCTCCAGGACCTGAGCTGTCAGCACAGAGTCCAACGCAGGGCTCGAACCCACGAATGATGAGATCATGACCTGAGCCAAAGTTGACACTTAACCAACTGAACCACCCAGGCACCCCATTTTTGTGTTTTTAAAGCTGGTTTAAAATTATTTTCATATTTGTATCTTTTTTGATAAGTTAATTCCCAAGTACTTTATCCTTTCTGTTGCTTTTGTAATGGTGAGTTTCTTCTCCATTATATTGTTCATTGTTTGGGTGTGTACATACACACGCTGTTGATTTTTATAGATTCATTTTACATTCTTCTACTTTTTTCTTTTATTGTTTTTGTAATTTTTGGTATTGAGTCTCTTCGGTTTTCCGGGAATATTATTACATCATCTGCAAGTGAAGTTTTATTTCTTTCCAAATTTCTAATCCTATAATTCATTTTCCTTACCTAACTATATTCATTTTATTTCCAGTTGATTGTTAAATAGTGCAGAGAGTGGGTATTCTTGCCTTGTTTCTGACCTTAATGGGAAATGCATCTATCGTTTCCTATGAAGACAGATGATGAATTCAAGGCTGAGTCTATGTACACATACATGCATGTATCTATCTGCATACATGTACATGAATGTACACACATGTGTGCATGTGTACAGGTATGGATATACATATATGTGAGTGTGTGTAGAGAAGCATACATTCACTGGGTGTTTTTCTCATCAGGATTTTTTTTTTCATATTATGGAGAAAATCGTGTAATCTTTTCCTTACAACTTTTCTTAGTATGGCAGATTATATTAATGGATTTTCTGACATTGATCCAACCTTACAGTCCTGGAAAGAGGAAGTCCTACTTGGACATGATGTACCGTTTTTTAATGTGTTGTGGATTGTTTGTGCTCATATTTTATTTAGGATTTTTTGCATTGATATTTATAAGAAATGTGGATCTGTAGCTTTCTTTTTGGCACTATCTTTATTGCTTTCGATGTCAATGTTATACTCTGTGCTCTAGAGCAGTTTAATGATGCTGAGATTGTCTTGTATTTGCTGAGGACGTCCCCTGTGAATCCACCTAGGCCTTGTCCTTTTGCCTGAGACGGTTCTTTTTTAATAACTTCATGTGTTTTGTCTGTAGAAGTAGGTCTGTTCAAGCTTTCCATATTTATTTGGGTCAAGTTTAGCAAATTGTATTCTCCTAGGAAATCCTCATTTTGTGCGGGTTTTTAAATGAATTTGCATAGAATTGTACAAAATCTTACTATATTTTTATGTTCATTTGTTTCATGGTTGTTTCTTTCATCACTTCTTTTTTTTTTCTTTTTATTTATTTTTTATTTTAGAGAGAGAGAAAGAGCATAAGCAGGGAGGGAACAGTGGGGGAGGGAGAATCCCCAGCAGTCTCCACACTCAGCACAGGGCCTGATGTGGGGCTTGATCCCGCAACTCTGGGATCATGACCTGAGTTGAAATCAAGGGTTAGATACTCATCCAACTGACCCACCCCAGCACCCCCTTTATTTTCTTGATTAGGCAAATTATAGAGCTGTCTGTTCATTTCTTTTAAAAGAAACAGCATTTTGATTTAGTCTTTCTCTTTATTATTTTATCATAGCCCATTAGTAGTTCCACGTAATGATATGTAATAAATAAATATTATATATTACTTGGTTTCTATTCTGTATCACATGTGCTCTTACACTTACTATGTTATTTTTTCTGCTTTCTCTTTGTTTATTGTATTGTTATTTTTCCAGCTTTTTGAGTCAGGAACTTAATTCCTTTTTTTAATTAACTTATTATATTTGGTATAATTATTTAAAGTTATAAAATTTCTGCTGATCACTATTTTGATTGTATTCTATGGATTCTGATACATAGTGATTTTATCACGCTAATTGTTGGTAATTCTGCACTTTTTATTTGTACTTTTTTTTCAATTATTGTTTATTACAATTTTTTTTTTTTTAATTTTCAAGAGAAAAGAACTTTTGGTGTTTCAATTCTGTATTCATTGCTAACTTTTTTGTATTTCTATTGGGGATTTATGTTTGTATTTTATTATTAAATTTTATTTGTGATTGATAAGTGGTAAATCTCTGTGAATGTTCCATGGGCATTTGAGGAGGACCATGTTCTTGATTTTCAGAGGCAAAGTTAATAATTTATCATAATATCTACTTTCTGGATTATTCCATTTCCTTTCTTTGTGTGTGTGTGTGTGTGTGTGTGTGTGTGTGTGTGTGTGTGTGTGTCTTTTTGACCTTTCTTGAACTGAGAGTAGATGTGCTTTCCCATAAAGTGAATGTTATCTCCTGGACTTTTAGTGGGGTTTTCTTCTCCTTGCCTCTTGTGAAGTTCCCACATCAAGAAAGTGGATTCTGTGCTGTTATGTAGATAGGTATTCATGATAGATATGTCTTCATTGTGCACTGTTGCTTTAGGTATCAAAAGTGTTGTTGTTGTCTTTTTAAATGCCTTTCCTGTGCTTGTACCTTGCTAACTTTCATATTCCTGCTTCCCTATTGGTTGTGTTGGCTGGCACCTGTTCGCCTCTTCAGCATAAAGCACTTTGTCCTGGATGTGTCTCTTCTATACAGCAGCAGCTGGGTTTCACTTTGTGAACCAATATGAAAATCTTGAGTTTTATTTAAAAAAAATTTTTTTTAACGTTTTTATTTATTATTGAGAGACAGAGAGACACAGGGCATGAGCAGGGGAGGGGTAGAGAGAGGGGGAGAATCTGAAGCAGGCTCCAGGCTCTGAGCTGTCAGCACGGAGCCTGACGTGGAGCTCAAACTCACCAACCGTGAGATCACGACCTGAGCCGAAATTAAGAGTCAGACGTTTAACCCACAGAGCCCCCCAGATGCCCCGATATTAGCTTCTCATTGTCACGTGATTTTCCTTTTGGACTTCTGATCACCTTAATATCAGATCTTTGTCCGTCTTCTGTACGAGTGGTTTTCCCTTTGATCCTTTAAAAACCTTTCTTTCTTATTTCCATTTTTTCTGGCTGTTTTTATTCCTGTCCCCAGTGTCCCTTGTTATATATCTAGTTGAGTATATTATCCCTTGGGGGCACCAAACAGTTTAATTTTTACTTCTTTTTCTTCAGTTTCTTCCCTGAATTCAGCAAATTCTCATTCACCTATTTTGATATTAATTCTTTCTGTTTTGTTTTCAGCTTTTGGATTTTTGATGTAAAGTTTTTAACATTTTAAAGAAAAAAATGCTTTAAAGTATTTACTTCTGGTTGGGGTATTACAGTTCTCCGTGGTGGGTTTGTTGTTGTTGTTGTTTGTTTGTTTTTCATTTTGGGGGGTTTTTTTTGTTTCTTTGTTTTTGTTTTTTTGCAGGGAGCACTTTCACCAGCTGAGGTGTCACTTTGTGTTCCTTTAGAAATATCTTACTAGAGTGGTACTAATGGAGGGCACTGTGTAGGCAACAGCATGGGGTTTGGTTCACTTCAGGGTGTGACTCTTTCTCTGTTTCTGGAGGATTCTTAATTGATACCACTAAGCTCCCCCTACCATTGTCTCCCAAGATTGTTAGACATCCCCACACACTGTCATGACACTTCCTTTTAAGGACCTTGTATTTTAGAATAATTTTAGGGGCACCTGGGCAGCTCAGTCAGTTAAATGTCTGACTCCTGGTTTTGGCTCAGGTCATGATCTCACAGTTCGTGAGTTCGAGCCCCGCGTTGGACTCTTCGCTGACCGTGTGGAACCTGCTTAGCATTCTCTCTCTCTGCCCCTTTCCTGCTTGCTTTTTCTCTGTCTCAAAATAAATAAACTTAAAAACACGTTATAAAATCATTGTAGACTTCTGGAAGAGTTGTGAAGGTCGTGCAGTGTCCCCGTGCGCACCTTTCCTCAGCCACCCCTCGTGAACACCTTACACCACCATGTGCGTTTATCAAAACTAAGGCCCTAACTTTGGGCCAACGTGTCTACCCTGCCATCACTTTGTTAGGATTGCCCCAGTTTCTCTGCCAGTTTCCCCTCCCTATCCCAGGATCCAATCCAGGATAGCACACGCTAACCCCCAGCTCTCTGTCTCTGCAGTTTAGGACAGTTTTTTCATCTTCCCTTGTTTTTATGACTGTGGCACTTTTGGAGGGTGCTGGTCAGGTATCTTGTAGAGCATCCCTCTGGTTTGGGTTTGTTTGCTGATTCTCACGACTAGACTGAGGTGGTTGATTTTGGAGAACGATACTACAGAGGTGATGTGCCTTCTCGTCGGATCGCATCAGGGTGCGTGGTGTCAATATGGCTGTCAAGGCTGACCACGATCACTGGGTCAAGGTGGTGTCTGCCGACCTCTCCGCTGTGAAGTTACCGCTTTCCTCTCCCCATGCTCTGTTCTTCAGAAGTGAGAGAGTATGTCTTGCCCACTCTCAAGCAGAGGGGAGTCTGGTGCCACCTTCTGGAGAGGGCATCGAAGAATTTGGGCACACACGAAAGTCATTACAGTGATTGGTACATTTTAGCGGAGAGCCATGGAGGCCAATCAAGCATTTTGTTTCTCCTTCAAGTTTTGCTACGTACGTCTGGCATTTATCTACGAATCTTTCTGTAGGCATTATTCTTCTGGTATTCTAATGGTGATTTTCTATTGCTCTTGGTATTTCTATAAGTATTAAGTGGAATTTTTGCTGTCTTCCGTATTTACTCAGTTATTTCTTTCCATCAGTATGGGCTCATGAATATTTATCTTACTTTGAGGGTTGTGATCCCACACTGCCATTATTTGTTAGGTTGCTCATACTGCCCCACATTTGACTTGTATGGGTGCCTCTGGTTGATTGCCGTGCCCTCCTGACATGCATGCATCCTGTTTGTTCATATTTTGAGCAGTTTCTCACTTTGTGTTTCCACGAGACAGTCGAGGTATGTCTTATAGTTTCCCTGCCTGGCCTGGAGGCTTCTCTGGGGAGTCCCGGCTCCGTTTGCTGGGGATGATTCAGAAGCCAGGGGCTGGGGCTGGATGTGCTCCTGCTGTGGGGTGTCCAGCACCCCCGGGAGCTATTTTTTTGATCCACTAGGTTTCCCTTTGGGAAGGTGGGCCTGTTTCTGTTATGGTTTTGTGTGTTCTTGCTCAGAGCTCCCCCTCCCCCGCCTGGCAGAGTGGAGCTGCTCTGGTCATGCTCCTGGTGTGGCTCCTGGGTTTTGCACGTTTGTTCTGTCTCCAGGTCATGGTGGTGGGACGTGGTGTGTCCTTGGCTTCACAGAGAAGTAATGGGGTCCCAGCCCTTGTGTGGCTACTGTGCTGGCCACTTCATGGGGGTCTGTTAATCTGGAAAGTCCCATCTTTCAGTTCTAGCAAGTTTTCTTGTATTATTTTTTGGATAATCTCACTTCCCTTTTTCCTCTTTAAATATATATTTACTAAATACATGCTATTAGAAGACTCAAAGAACTGAAAAAGAAATGAAAACTTGGCACAGCGTCTGTCAGTGAGCAAAAAAACGTGGTGCTATTTTCTCGTTTAGCTGCCACGAAAGTCGACTGTGGATCCTTTTTAGTGATTTTCATCTTGGTTTCCTCATTCAATCATCTCATGGCAAGAGGAATTCAGGGGAGATTTAAAAGACTGAAGGTCTTTTGTTGGTTTTTCCAAACTGCATAGTATGCCGGCCCGCTGACGGCTCTCACAGGGGGCTCGAACACCGTCAGGGCCCTGCCCAGGAAAACCCACGAGGGTGTCTTGCAAGCACCCACTCACTCCTTGACCAGCTCTCTTACTGGAACATGGCTGTGAGTGTTGAATATGGTGAAATGACCAGCCAAGCTGCAGTGATACAGGTGCAGGTGTGTGTGGGCAGCTGGCCCCGCACACAGTAGGCATCAACTCCATGAACACTTACCAGTAGAAGAAATGAGGGGGCACTTGCAAGTGAGGGGGCCCCGGGGCCTCCTGCCCCTTTCCAATAGCAAAGCCATCATTGCAGAGCAGGGGACGTGTGGCCCATCAAGAAGCAGACCTCACACACCTGCACAGAGCCAGCAGCCATCTCTGAAGTGCAGGAGAGACAGAGTTGAGGCTTGGAGTCCAGCAGACCTGGGTCTGAATCCAGTTCTTTCCTGGGAGGCCTACTGGGTCATGTGGGCAAGTCACTTTGTGTCCCAGAGCAAGCTCACCTGAACGGCAGATGTAACTCGACCCTTCCCCCACACCTGGGTGGCCCGGTTCTCCAAGGAAACTGTTCTGTGCCCTCCGCTGCTCTAGGGTAAGCTTCTCTCCAGGGTGTGTGGCTGCCCCCCTGGAGGGAGCAAGAGCTGCACTCTGCCCCTGGCCTCCACATGAGACACCCAGGGCCCAGAGGAGGAATGCAGATGCCTGGGGCCACCACATGGGGGTCGCAGGGCACAACTGGCCTCTCTGGGACAGTGACAATGTCTGAAATTCCATTGGAAATCTATTTTCAAAGTTGCTGGATTAATCCTTGAAACTTCTTTCTCTGAATTTCCATCTCTGTCTTCGTTTCCCTTTCCGGATGACTTTCTCTATATCCCGCCGATCAAATCGGAAAAAAGGCTCCTATTTTGTGTTTTCTGAATGAAGGATAGGTCTTTTGTGGCATCCTCCTCTTGTGGATAAAACCAGCGTCTATTATCCCATTGATAACTAACTTCCTAAGCAAGTTCCCTCTGCTGCTTTATTCTGTTTCCTCTTTGTTAATTTCTTTTCTTTCCTATCTTTCCACCTCTGGATTTCTTGTTGGGGATTTTGTGCACTACCTGGAGATTCTTGGCCCTGGACATCTGTCAGGATGCTCTGTTTGCATAGAGGAGGCTTGTTGGTTGCGTCCCGTGGGGCACATCTTCCCTGTTGTGACGAATGTAACGCCAGGGAGAATGGTGTTCAACCTGCTGATGTCAGTGAAAACTGCCTTCTGTGCTGCTGTTAAGCTGTTTCTTCGTGTTAGAGTTTGCTCCCCAACCCAACCTGTTCCTTTCTTGATGTCTACCTAAGAGGGCTAAATGTGAAAGATTGTCACTTCTTGTTACAAAGATGATTCCTGCCTGGAGAATGTGGAACTCTCTCAATGAAAGCCAACATGAGTTAACAGAATTAAGGTGTGTGTGACCGCTCGTGCACGTGTGACCACGTGTGTGTGCGTGCGAGTGTGTGTGTGTGGGGGGGTGGGTGGGCACGAGAAGCAAGAGACAGAATGAGAGGGAGGGCTCCACGTGGAGGGAGACCCACTAAACAGGTTTACAAAATGCCAACAAGGCTGGAGTGGGAGTGCTAATTTGCCGCGATGCGTGCAGGCCACTGATAGCAAGTTGGGCCCGTGACATTCTGACACTGTCTCTCAGGAAAGGGAAGGACACAGAGGACGCCTGTGTAATTGGAAAGCCAGCTGAGATCTGAGGCGGCTAAGGATGAGGAGGAAGCATTCTCTGCACAATGGCATTGGTTGAAGGTTGTATATAAGGTGGCCTTATTAAAGTGACAAGGCGATTTAATTCCTTTGTGCACGATGATTCTACTTCATTGATTTACAATGGGAAGGATATAATTTTGCTAGTGTTGGCAAAAAGCTCAAATGTCAGCCTTTTCAAATTACCATACTTGCCTTGTTCAGGATGAATAATGAATAAGTCACCTTTTGTCTACAGTTAAATATTCTTGAATAAATACAAAGAACATAAAAGACATAAATGATGGCCTGATTTATATTTAAAATAAAGATCAACATTGTGATAAATGGTTGAAAACGCTGTGTGTGTAGCAATATGACTCTCCTGATAATTACATTATCGATGAGGGAGCAGCCCAGGTGTAGACGGCGGTCGGGACACACACCGCTCACCTGCGAGGCTGCGTCAGGCTGTGGTCCCTATGGGCTTCGTGAGGGGCAGCCTGGGGCCCAACAGACCCCCCCCCCGTTATGCGCCCCCAAAGTCCATGAAGGGCCGGGAGCCCCGGGACCCCATGACCCTTGGCGCCAGGAGGCACGGAGGCTGATTCACCCGGGGCCGAGGGTGGCTCTCTGTCACCTTTGGGACAAGTTTGTAAGAAATGCTGGACGAGAGCAGGAGAGCAGCCTCATCGGGAAACTTGGCAAATCTGCGGTTGAACAACTGGCGCAGCTGCTGGCGGGGCAGGATGTGAGAGCCTCTCCTGATGGACACACGTGCCTGCTTTACTCTCACGAAAAAAGCGCGTTCTACTCCAGTATGAAAAGAAAATCTTATTTTTATTAAAAATGTGTATATATGTGTTGGACTCATTTTCTCTAGTTTCCTGAAGAAACAGAACCAACAGAATGCGTGTGTGTCTACAGTTAAGTAGACATATATGTATATTATATACGTGTGTTTGACAGACAGATTTAAGGAATTTGCTCACATGACTGTGGGCCTGGTGAGTCTCAGATGCACAGGGCAGCCTGGAGATTCTGACGAGCTGGTGTTGTGGTTCAATGCCAAAGGCCGTTGGGCACAATCCCCTCTTCTTGGGGAGACCTCAGTCTTAGCCTTCGCCTGATTGGATGAGCCTCCCCCCCCCCAATTACGGAGGGTAATCTCCTTCACTCAGTCACTGATTTAAATGTTAACCACACCTAACAAGTAATTTCATTGAGATTTCCAGACTGACTTTTGACCAAACATCTGGGCCCCGTGGCCTAGCCAAATTGACACGTGAGATTATCACTATATATGTACAACTGAAAGAAAATACATCAATGCTTATTTCTGTGTGATTTTTCTTTTCTGTATATTTACATTTCCTAATTGTTTTTTCAATGAACATGCTGTATTTTTCAATGGAGAAATAATACAACAAAATATGTTTTTTAAAAACCTTGAGTTCCAAATCTGTGTGAAAACCACCCGACTCTTGGTACCTCCAGGATTATGTTCAGCAGTGATACGTTTAGGCGCTGGACATTTTCCCTTTTGCCGTCGGGGAGCTCCTCCTGTCCGCAGCGCACTTGCTGGAGCATCATCGCGGAGATGCTGGAGTCTCCTGGAGTCTGGGGGAGGCCGATCCGCTTCCCTGTCCCAGCTCTGCCACTGACATCATGTGTCCCATCCCTAGACACACCACTCACTTTCTGGGCGTCCACGTCCTCACGCGTCAGTGGAGGTGTGAAGAGAGGGAGCGTTTGAGGGTCCTGATGATGGTGGGGTGGGGTGAACTGAACTGGCGTTAAGCGGGCTGAGCTCCGTGGTGCCAAGCCCCGCACGGCGTGTGGAGTTGTACTGAAAACCAGATCCGGTCTGCGTCCCTCACGCCTTTTGAGCGTCCTGCTGGACATCCACGTAGGCGGGAAGATGGTGGGTCCTGAGGCTGCCCCAGCCTCCGTGCGCACGCGGTGCGTTTCTGCACACCATCAGTGTCACTTATTTTCTCCCTGAGGGTGCAGCTGCAAAGGAGACTGAGGAGACTGTGTCCTTGCTCGCGTCTGGGATTTCCCGGGACCCACTGCAGAACGTGAGTGGGGCCTGGCCGCGTGGGCACACCGCCCTTCCACGCGGGCTCGCTGCGACCGCCTCGCGTCTTCGGCGCACTGGGTCTGGGCGTACACGTTACCTTACTGTGCGTTGCTCGTATTTCTGATTTACGTTGTAGTTACCGTTCTCTGCATGTTGAAACTTAGAAGTAGAAAGACCCTGCGTCCATACCTTTCGCTTTGGAACAGTACAGGGGCCGCTGCCACCTCGGTCAGTTGGCGGAGAGCCACCCAGACGTTCCGTAAAACATTCCGATTCCACAGTTCTGTTTTAGAACGACTGGAAACACTACACGTGTGTCCTCAGTTTTCTTAGGAGACCGTGTGTTTCCTACTTTCCTTTGTCCATATTTGCAGTGGAGAAAGAAACTCTGGGGGTCCCCTGCTTCCTTCCACCTCTGCCCCCAGGTCCTGACCCAAGAGGGCCTCATCACTGGCCGGATTGTCGAGGCCCCCTTGTGGGGTCTGGATTACTTCCGCTGCCCATCTCCACCGCACTCCTCACACGGCCTCAGACACCCCTGTCCCGGGTGCAGTGAAGATCAGTCTGCTCGATCAGGGACCACAGGTCCTGACCCGAGGTTGGGTCGGGTTCCGTTGCACACTTGTAGCTGCTCTTGGTTTTTCTTCATTGCGCAGAGGCTGTGCACACGTCATGGCTTGTGACGATTGTTTAGTGCCCCACCACAGGCATCCCCCTGTCTGGCCTCCCTTCTGTCCCCACACCCAGCCCGGGTCTGCCACACACAGTGGGTGATGGTCACGTGAATGCAGTGGGCACGGGAACCAAAAGGCTGCTTCACGCTTCTCTCTCGGTCGCAGCGCCTCCCCTAGGGGACTGAGGTCATTCCATCCCTCTCCTGTGTGAACACACCTCACGCGGAGGGACCGTCCCTCGCTGCTCCCTGCACGCCCTCCATCCATTACCTTGATGTTGCAGACAGACATGCAGAAGGTGTTCTCTTCTGTGCGAGGCCGTCATTTACCCTGAGGTGCCCGTGAGGAGAACGTGTGTGTGTGTGTGTGTGCCTGAGCATGTGTGCATGTGTAGCAGTGTGAGCACGCGTGTACGTGGGTCTTTGAGTGTCGGTGTGTGTGTGTGTACGTGTGTCCGAGCGTGCACATGAGTGTGTATGTGTGTGCACCAGTGTGAGCGTGTCGGGGGGGGGCAGTGCATGTGTGCAGGAAGGAGTCACTCACGGGGTCAGGCCCGGCCCAGCAGGAGCACGAGGACTCAGGACGCAGGCACAGACGGGACGCTGCGGAGGGAGGTCTGTGGCCCAGTTGGAGGAGAGGTGAGTGGGTTGTGGGGGAGTGCGGTCGGGAGGTCTGCTGGGGGTTGGGCGCCCTCGAGGCCCTGGGTTCCTTCTCTGCTCTCTCTGGTGCTGGAGACGGTTTTCCCGGTGCGAGAGCTGGTTTCTCTCGGAAAGCCGAGCCAGCCACAGGAGGCCTTGGTGTCTGTGCACCTGTTCTGGGCACCTGTTCCCCCCCTGGGAGGACAGCAGGGGAGGCGTCCTGAGTGGAAGACAGTGCTCAGTCCTTGTTTCCACAGGAGGCGTGGGAGAGTCACCAGGAGCAGAGCAGGACACCCAATGTGCCAGGTTCCGCACATGTGAGCCACCAGTGGTCCCCAGTGCTGCCCCCTGGCTTCTGCCTCATCCTGTTGCTAGATGTCACATCTGGAACAGGTGAGGCCAGTGCTCTGTGACGTGTTCCTGGCAGAGCTACAGACGTGCCAGGCTGGGAAAGCCCAAGAAGCAGCCTACTCCCTCTAGATGGGGTGGGGAGCCCGGCTCCCAGGAAGAGGGTAGACCAGACAGCCCAGCCCGCTTGGGGAACCCAGCTTCTCAGAGCTGGGGCAGAAGGGGGTGTGGCCGGCAGCTGCCTTGTAAGGACACAGTTCGAGTACAGAGAGGGGGGTGCACTCCCTCCCCTGCCGGAGCTCCCCATGGTGGCCGTGCCGTGGGGTTAGACTCTGGACCCGGTGGGCAGGAAGGGCAGCACGCTGGGTATAAGGGGACAGGCTGCCCAGGCCCCAGTGAGGAGCCCCTGTGCCCCTGAGGGACAGTGACAGCCATGTGAGACAGCCCAGTGGCCAGTGTGGAGCCAGGCAGCTCTGTGGGGACAGGGCTGCTGCTTTGTACAGAAATGGGAACGTGTCAGCCCCAGGTCGGGGGAGAAGCCTCGTCCTGTCTGCTTCCTTCCTTGTCCTAGTATTTTATTCAGGACGAGTGTATGTGGAGAAGGGAAAACCAGGTTAATACTCCCTCCGGGAATGTGCGTGAGGGCTCCCTGCTGGCGGACAGCACTGCACAAGCTAACAGAAGCCCAAGGTCGCCAGGCTGTCCGCTGGGGCGCCGCTGGGCAGGGCAGGTGCTGTGGCTCCAGACACCAGGGTGCGCCTCTCTATGTTCTGTGCCTGCTCCTGGGAAGGTCCCTGGAAAGCAGTTTAGCCTTTTCTTTGTACGATCATGCTGACCCACGGCAGCACTGATGAATCGGTTTTCATTCAAGTGTGATAGTGTGGTCGTTGCAGGACTGACAGCAGTGGAGCACCGTGGTGGCGGGCGCTTTGCAAATGGGAGTGAGCCTTCTCCACTTTCCCGGGGCCCAGGGGCATTGCCCAGGGTGCTCCACATCGACGAAAAGCGAGGAAGGGGCTTGTTGGAGGCTTGCTCATCCTGCTTGTGGCCTGGTTAAAGCAGCTGCCTTCTGTGCAGGAAGAACGACAGGTGTTTGCAGACAGCGGAGCAGGTGTCCTGGAGAGACATTCTCCAGCACCTAGAATCTGCATGCATTAAGAAGTTTTTTTAACGTTTTATTTTTGAGAGAGAGCAGGGCGGGGCAGAGTCTGAAGCAGGCTCCAGGCTCTGAGCTGTCATTACGGAGCCCGATGTGGGGCTGGAACCCACGAACCGTGAGATCATGACCTGAGCCGAAGTCAGATGCTTAACCGACTGAGCCACCCAGGTGCCCTGAATCTGCATGCATTTTGAGAGGGTGCCTGGGTGAAGGCAGAGGCTCTCAAATTGGAAATTGCCTTGCTCTTGCTAAACCCAGATGCCAGCGCCCACCCCCCAACGTGTTTCTATCTCTAGAGAACCGAGGCTGCTCACTTGACCTTTTCTGCCTCTCAGAAGACGAGTTTGCAATATGCTCAGCACTGAGTCTGTAATAGGAAATGCCCAGGACTGTGGATTTCAGGGTGTGTGCTGTGCGAGATGCTGAAATGTGGCTGTGGTGTGTGTGTGTGTGTGTGTGTGTGTGTGTGTGTGTGTGTGTGTGAGACGCTGCAGGGTTGCTGACGGTGGGGTGGTACTTGGACCACCTTCCTTGTGTCACTCCACCTGCCTCTCTGCCGAGAGCCGCTGGCCGGGCCAGGGCCAGGCTCCAGTCAGCGGGACAGGGGGCGCCCCATCCTGGACCACAGAAGGTGCATGAGGCTAGGGTCAGGCTAGGGCTCTCCCCTGGGGACCAGGTGGTGTGAAAAGGCCGCCGTTCTCACTGTCGCTGCAGGTTACATCCATCCTGGGGAATATGAACGTGCCCGTCACACGTGAAAACAATCCTTTCTGCCTCTGTGGCTCTCTTCCTTCCCAAATGTCGAGCTGCTGTGCAGACACGTGTCACTCTGGCCTGGTCCCTGAGAGGAGCGGTATTTGGCAGGAGTCATGCTGCTTTCACAGATGGAAAATTCGGGACGTGGAAGTTAGGATGCGTTCTGCTTGCCTCTGTGGCTGCATCAGAATTGGACACAGGACATCCAGCACCGGGTGGACTGAAGCTGTGCCATGTGACTTGGGTGCAAAAGAAGCTGAACAGGGCGGTGATTCCTGATGAGTGCAGCGGGGAGACTGAAGGGCGGGGAGACCGAAGGCCCCGCGTGAGCTTCACCGACTTCCTTGTTGGCAGCTGAGACCGGACCAGCGTGGCCTCGATGCCAGACCCCTTTACTATTTCATTAATCCTCTGACCAGCCCCCAAGATAGTACAGCCTGTCACCCTCACCTCCCAGTGTGAACCAGAAGGAACAGAGAGGCTAAGAGACTTCCCCACGGTCACACAGTACAGGATTCCTATTCCACTGTCTCCACGACCCACCCTCTCTGCCACTCTGCCTGAGGCCAGACTGGTCGGAAAGACACCACTGGGTGTGTGTCTCTGAATCCCCCCAGTTGGGGGTGGGGCTGGTGGCTGAGGCAAGTGGACGCAGTGTTCCGTGGGGGACACGTGCTCGAGAAACCGAGAAGGAGGTCTGAGCAGAGCCCCCGCCCAGATGGGAATGGGTGCTGGACCCAGCCATTTCCCTGTCAGCTCTGGAGTCTAAGACAAGCCCTTAGAGAGCTGTGACTGTGTTTGACTATGTCTAATGATTTTGCAAGAAGGGGGTCAAGATGGGCACTGGTGTCCTGGGAGGAGAATGGTGGGGCAATGGGATTGAGAGTGAGTTTTCTGCTGGTTCCTCATCCGATCAATACTGTGGGCCCATCCGATCAAGACCATGACTTCCTCTGAACTGGATCTGCAGCGTGTCCTTGGCAAGGCTGGAGAACGCCGGGAGCCACGTCTGCTGGGTGCTGGCCTGCGGCAGGGTCCCTCCCTCAAGTGCAGGCTCTCGGGCCCAGTGGCCGGTGCACACTCCCCCTTTCTGGGCAGAACGCCGTCTGTCCACATATAACCAGCCCAGATGGAACTCGTGACATCATCTCATGGAACCAAACTGTGCTTGGGGCACTTTGCCCAAGTGAACCGTGGTTGTATTTACCGTGCTGGTCGCAGATGCCGCGTCTGAAGTCACCCGGGAAGCGGGTGGTGAGCTGACGGGAGCAGGTACGGCGTGCGTGGGTCCTGCCTGCGGGCTGCACCAGCCAGGGTGTTTTCTGGGCTTCGGGGACTTCTCTGGTATTCTCACTCCACTTTGCGATTTGGAGGTGCCGTAGTCTTTCATGAGTATCACTCAGATGCAACTAAAACCCCTCATCTCTGGAGTGCAAACAGGATCCTGGCTGCCCTCGACTTTTCTCTCTGCAAAACGGTGAACCTTTCGTCATACCAGATGCATTCTAAAATATCTGATATATTCAGTTTTAATGCAAAAGAGATTTAATGGAAGAACTTTTGTTTTATCTGAGGAAAAAAGAAAAAAGCTTTGTCTACTGTTGAGAGTTTCTGGTTTCATTAGTTTGGACAAAAAGCTGTAAAATCCCTTCCTTCTGCCATAATGGGCTTAATGCACTTGAAGAATAAACGTGGGGTCCCGAGCCTCCTTTGTGCCTCACTCAGCCTTTGCTGGCATGTCCCTTCTGATCTTTTGTATACCCAGTCCCTTTTTTCTATTTAAAAAACCTTCACCCAAATACCCATCAAATGTGACTGCATTAAATATAAATACATCCTCCCTCAATTGTCTACAAAGCTGTGCTCAGCGGCTCTGCCAGGAAAATGCAAAGCCAACCTTTTAAAGCCTTCTTTGAAAACCCGGAGGAAAATTACTCCCAGACTCTGTTGATTTCATAAATAAGTAAAAAAAAAAATAACTTAAATGAATAAAACAAAAATCGACCCCACTGGCCTGAGCTTTTATTCCCGGTTTACAGGCAAGAACATCCAGAAGAGACCCCCACCTCCTCTCTGCTGCCTCCATCACCGCACGCTGCCCGACGAGCAGCCCTCCACACCGGGCCCTGCCCTCCGCCCTCCCTGCGGCCCCACGCAGCCTAGAGGCTGTGGGGGTCCTCCGTTTACAGCATTCGTGGCAGATTGAAAAGGGGTCTTCTCCTCCCGCTGCAACACCCTTTTAACCAGAGCCGGTGCGCGGCTCTGTCTGTGGTGTGCACCTGGGCTTTGCCTGCGGTTTGCTGTGGCTGCCAGAACCAGGCGGGGCCATCCCTGTCCCCGCCCTGAGCCCCTGCCTCAGGGAGTCATGGCCGTCCTCCCCTCCCAGGACACCGCTGGCCCTGGGAACAGGCCCAGGCTTGCCCGCTGGAGCCTGAGACGCGGGGCCCTGCCTCGAGCAGCCAACCTGCACGCCAGAGCTCGCTGGTGGCCTCGGACTGCAGGTGTCGTGGGGCCCTGCCTCTCTCAGGCCGTGGACCCACAGAAGCAGAGCCTAAAAGGCAGCTGTTGTGTCGGGCGGGCTTTGTTATTCAGCAGAACCTGAGGGTGACAGGCCGCCCTCTGTGTGCCTGGTTTACCAGGGACAGTGAGTGGGGTTCGCTGACATGCTCCCATGGAGGTGGGTAATGGGTCCCCACTGCTCTGCCATCATACCACCTAGGACCTCCTGGGGCAGCTGGAGGAGTAAGAACCAGAGGGCAGGCTCCCAGGCCCCACATTGGGCCCAACGTCTCCCTGATTTGATCGGTCTGTGCCCTTGTTAAGTATTCTGAGCGTCGCCCCTGCCATTGTGGACCGCTGGGCTGTGCCCTCAGCCTCTGGCGCCTCCCAAGCCCCATCACCCCGCTTCCCAAGCCCGGTGGAACACGAGCTCAGCACTTCACAGAGGCCAGTGAGGGAAATGCTTGTTTCTGTTGGGGCTGAAGCAGCTGGGCCGGGTGGGGTCAACACAGGTCCTGTCCCCGGGCCAATCCTGGCTCATACCTGTAGCCTGGTGTGATTATTAGTAGTCTCCTACTCGAGAGACAAGGACATGGTCACCATGCCCTAGAGAAAGCCTCTCAAATCTAGTGGGGCCAGGAGGGTGCAGGACAGGGCTTCACGGGAGGTCTCTTGGGTTGGGCGTGGGGTTTGGACGTCCCAGTTGGAGTCACGCTGCTGGCTTGCGTGTGGGAGTCCTCGGTTTTCTCGCCCGTGAAATGGGGATGATGGTTCAGTGACTCGTGACTGGGGTGCTGGGCTCAGCCGGTAGATGCTCTGCTCCTGCTGAATGGCACAGAGGGAGGCCTGGGCTGGGACCTGGGCTCAGCACTGATGTCTCTGTGGACGGAGGAGACCGTGAGGTGCGTTGGCCGACCCGTTTGGTTCTCTCCCAGCTGTCCAGAACCGCACCTGTGGGTGGGCTCTGTGGCGTCCTCTCTACCGCTGCTTTGAGGCCAGACTCTGGGGAAGCCAGACATCTTCTGTCCTTACTCCTGGAGGCGCTGTCCATGGCGCCCACTCCCTTCAGACAGTCCCCGGCCGCAGCCTTCCTGTGAGCCAACTGCCCTTTGCTGTTTTCTTCCCTGTTTTCCCTCTAGAATATTCCTCCCTCTGACGGCGTCTCTTTTGTCCACGTTGTGAAGGGGCTTCCCGACCTTGTACTCTAGCTGAGAGCTCTGCCTTCCCATCGAAAACCCTTCAGCACTATTGATTCGCTTGCCTTGATTTGGGCAAGAACACAGAACACAGAACAGCTCTGAGACTTCCTTCCTAACCGCGTGTGAGGGCAGGTGGGTGCGTGCGTGTGCGTGCGTGACGAAAATGAACTTGGTGTCCACATGTCGTTCTAGCGATTCTGCACCAGCTAACAGTTAACTCACGGCGTTTCTTGTGCCAAGTCTGGCTTATGAGGGTGGCTTTGACTTTGGGGGGTAATACTTTGATTTCTATAAGAGGAAAGATGTTTTCATTTTGGAGCCCTGTCTTCTCTGCTGGCTGGACTCTTTGTACCACACGTCCATTAAAGGACCAGCATGCTATGTGCTCAGCTGACTTCGGCCTCTGTCCTTGGCCCTCAGCCGCCGGGAGCCCCTCGGTCTTTCTCTGGCCTTCAGGGAAGCTCTCGTTCTCTCGCTTTCTTATATCGGACCTTTATTTCCCTTTGCCCTTCTCCTTCCGAATGCCTGTGCCGCTCCTGGTGTACTGGCCCAGCAGGCACAGTGGACTCACATTCAGGCAGAATCTGCACTCAGGTGTGACCCACAGGGCCAGGTGGACCCAAGGTGAGGTCACATTGCCACACCTGCCCCGCTCCCCCCTCCGGAGGCCCAGTGAAGCTCCACCGATGATCCGGGCACGCGCTGGAAGGCTCGAGACCGTGCAGGATACAAATCCTGGGAGGACTTTACTGGAAGGAGTGTGAGGTCTCCAGGCCCTTTCCTGAAATAACGCGTTCCACTTAGGGGTCTGGTCTGCACGGTTCAAACAGGTATAAATGTATAAATGTGACTTAGGTACCTCCACGTCCGGAGGGAGCATGTGGCTTGGTGACAGTCCTGGTCCACGACTCTTGGGCTCCCACGCTTACCAGAAGAGGCCTTGTCAGGACAGTTCGCTTATCCCGAGCTAGACTGCGGTCCCATCTGCGTGGAGGCAGGTCTGGGCAGTGGGGAGCCGGGTCTCCCTCTCAGCTTCCTCAGGTGTGAGTGTGGGGAGCTCCTGCCCAGGCATCAGAGGTTAGTGCGGTGGGGGGAGGGGAGGAGAGGGGAAGGGAGGGAGCCACCTGTCTGTCACGTCTGGGGATTTCTAAGGCAGAGCCTGCACCCGGGCAGGTTTTGGGGTGACTCTCTTGGGAATCTCCCGGCTGCCATGTCTCAGTAGCCACGCAAGCCCTCCTTGCTCAGATCCCCTTCTCTGAAATGGGGGAACGGTGGCCCCGACTCCGCAGAGTCGCTGTGGGAGCCAAGGGCTGAGACACGAACAGCTCCCACAGCACAGGGTGCCAAGATCCCCGGTGACGGTGCTCTGAGTGCGCCCGGGAGGGTGTTTCTGGACATCCTGACAGGATGGGAGCATTGGGACTGCGTGAGCGAGGCAGCTATACGGGGTCTGCCTGGGGCCAATAGGACGGCAGCTCGCACCTTCCCTCTGCTGACGGTGGAGCCGGGACATGTGTCTCCCCCTGCCTCAGCCCTGCTTCCTCCCAGGCCTCAGACCTGCACCGCGGGCTCTCCTGGGGCTCCAGCCTGCAGAAGGCGGGTCGGAGGTGGACCTCAGCCTCCATAGTGGTGTAAGCTGAGACCTTGGGACAGGTCTCTGTCTCTGTCCTGTTGGTTCTGAAGAAACTCCACCGGTACTCGCTAGGGCTCACCTCTGCACGCGATGGGCACTACCACCGTGGCCTTAGCTCCCACTCACCTGCCCAGCCGGGGCGCCTCACCCCTTTCCAGCCAATATGTGACAGGAATGACCACCAAGTGGGGGACGTGCCAGCCAGTGTTTGCATTTAGAGGGGATCTAGTCTCAGGCCCCATACTTATCTATCATACAGGCCGGGCCTCATCGTGACGGGCCAGATGTGACCTGGAAGAGGGACGTAGGCAGGTGGCCCTGGGTCAGCCATGCTGGGTCTGGAGGTGCTGACGAGGCAGGCCCCCAGACAGGAGAGGACAGGCGGTGAGAAATAACCCCAATGCAAAGCGGCTCCTCCCCTGACTCATCTGCTTGAGCTACCTCTGCTCCTCCCACCCTCAGCCTCACGCTCCTGAAAGTTCCAGGTGAGGCCAGCCTTGCCAACATCCCAGAGAGGCTGCAAAACAACCCTGCGACTGGTGGACGGTGCTGGGCATGCAGCCCTAGTGGGGTATAGTGGGTACGCGTTTGGTCTTTGCCCCCAGGGCCTGGCATAGAAATCCTAACACGCTAGAATTTCCCCGGGAGGTCGTTTGTTATTCATTATGAGCCCTCGCCACACTTGAGTTTATGAGCTGATTCCTGTCCCCTGGAAGCAACTGGCCTGTGGAAGGGTTGGGACTTCAGCTTCCCCCCTGAACTCCTTGGAGGGGACGGGGTTGGAGATTGAGGCCAGTCGGTCAAACTCCAGATAGAAACCCTGGACCTGAAGTTCTGAGAGCTGCCTGGCGGTTAATGCGTTGATGGTTCGGGAGGGCAGCCTGCCCGGCAACAGCACGCGTGCCCACTGTCCCCTGACCTTGCACTGAGGGTGCGTTTTCATCTGGCTATTTATTTGTATCCTTTATAACAACGCAGTAATCCTAAACAGTGTTTTCCCGAGTTACAGGAGCTGTTCTAGTGGGTCACCGAACCTGAATGGACCCCCAAATTTGTCCCTAGTGGAGCACAGTGCTGGAGGTCTAGGGACCCGGACCTTGGGACTAGCCTCGGAAAGGGCTAGCTGTCTTGTGGGACTGAGCCAACTGGGAAGTTAGTGTCAGAAATGGATCAAGTGAGAATACAGGGAGTCGGCAGCAGAAAACTAGGGGACAGCATATGGGGAAGTGTCCCCAAAGCCATGTGTGTTCATCATATGGGAACAGGTCTGCCCCGAACCCCTAGGCAGGTCCAGCCAGGTGTTAGCTCACAGCGGGGAGGCTGCTGGTGGTGTGAGTGGTGGGGGTGGGGGGGTCACTTAGTGCCATCCTCTAGATGGTTTGGATGCATTTTCCAGGGGGAAGGAGCACAAGGGCAGGTCCGGGGCACGTTTGCGGTGTGGGTCTCCCTTCAGGATGTACACAGGTGCTGGGTCCGATGGCCATGCGTTGTCTCAAGTACCGCCTGAAGGCTCGGGAGACAGAGCTCCCGTCACCGGAACCACATCACTGGGCCCATTCGGGATGTGCTTGTCGAAATCCAGAAGAAGGATTTGAAATAGAAATCTCCTAAGGGAGGTTCTTTATACTTTGGGCTGAGTGTGGCTCATTTCTGCCTGTCTGGACCCCAGCTTCCAGATGTGCACTTATTTCAGGAGCCTGTGAGTCAGCTGCAAGGGGCCAGCTTCTCTCTCTCAGGGGTAAGAGAGGAGAATGGAGAAGAAGCAGGTACTCAATCAAATCACAGAGTCAAAGCGTCAAGGCAGAGTTTTGAAAGATAGAGATAAAACTGGACAGTGAATAAAAAATTGGAAGTGATTTTATCCTGGTGTAATTTTGAGATGTGCCGCTCAGACAGCAGATGAGTAACAAGTTTAAGGACAGAGTCACGTGCCTCACAAATGTCTCGTGACTGTTGAGTGCCTCGTATCACGTCCTCCAAGGCAGCCCGGCTGCTCGGAGGACACGGTGAGATGTGTCATGGGGGCTCGATTTGCACGGAGGGCTGAAACATCAGGACAAAAGTGTAAGACATTCTGAGCCTCCTGATGACCTGATCGGACTTTTAGGAGCCCAGGTTACATGGTTCCTGATTTCAGACGGTTGAGGAACTACTGATGGAATAAAAGGTTTTCTTTGTTGATCAATGCTTCTGCTCCTTCGCTTCCGGATGCTGAAAGGCAGGTGACAGTTCTCAGCCACCTGGGATCTGGGCCGGGACGGGGAGACCACCTCAGGGGGACTGAAAGAAGTTCTGAATTGTCTGAAAATGTAAGTGAAACCTCCTGGTTTTATTTTTAATGTTTGTTTATTTTTGAGACAGAGGGAGACAGAGCATGAGTGGGGGAGGGGCAGAGAGAGAGGGAGACACAGGATCTGAAGCAGGCTCCAGGCTCCAAGCTGTGAGCACAGAGCCCGACGTGGGGCTTGAACCCACGAACCGTGAGCTCGTGACCTGAGCCGAAGTCGGAGGCTCAACCGACTGAGCCACCCAGGTGCCCCCAAACCTCGTGGTTTTAAAGATCGCTTTGTTTTCTTTTTTTTAACATAAACAAATTCGTAACATTTGCATTTATGCTCATGTTCCCTAATTTTGTTAATTGTGCCACATTCAGAGTTTTAGCTTTCTTAGATGGCTAGTCTGTCTGTACTGTCTGAAGACATTTCATGCTAATAGTTTTATTGAGCAGCTATTATGTGCCAGGCTCTGTAAATCCAGAGAGAAGTGAGTGGGGCTCCCGGTCCTCCAGGAGCTCATATTTAACCAGGAGGTTCTGATCTACCTACAGGCAAGTCGCAAGTCCCGCGGGGCAGAACTTTCTGGCTCTGTGGGCACCACAACGGCTTGCAGGAAGGCTCCCTTTCCTTTTTGGCTTTCCCTGTGTACTTATTGTGAACGTAAAGTCATGATGAGAGGTGTGCTTCTCACCTATTTTGTGCATTGCTGCGTCTCCTTGGTGTGGAGAGCGGTGCTCTTCTTTGTGGAAGGCTGCTAATCCTGTGAGATGAGGACCCCACCCTTAGGACTTCTTTTGACCTCCGTTGCCCCTGGAAGTCCATGTCTCCATGAAGAGTCATGCTGCTGTTTAGGGCTTCAATGTGTGCTTTACAGGAGGCCACAGTTCTGTCCACAAGGGCGTTCTGGGCACAACTGCGGGTGCCATAAGTCTGAAAAAGAGGTTGATTCTCATTGTTCCCAGCTCCCGTATCTGTGAATTCTCCTGCTTACTAAAATTTATTTGTAACCCCAAGTTTTTCACAGTGCGTCAAAAAATTTGAGTCGAGCGCTGTGCCCATTCCTGGCTAAGGTAGAACAATACGATACCCCTACTTTTTGTTTTTGTCCTTCTACTTTTTTTTTTTTAATTTTTATTTATGTTCGAGAGACAAAGTGCACGAGCTGGGGAGGGTCAGAGAGAAAAGGAGACACAGAATCCGAAGCAGGCTCCAGGCTCCGAGCTGTCAGCGCAGAGCCCGACGCAGGGCTGGAACTCACGAATCGTGAGATCATGACCTGAGCTGACGTCAGACGCTCAACCAACTGAACCACCCAGGCGCCCCGGTCCTTGTGCTTTAAAAACACATCCTGTTTATGGGCTTAGGGCCACGTTTTCAGCTTTTTGCGCTTTTTTGGTGTGGTTTTGCTGTTTTAAGTGGGCCCCACGCATAGTGCTGAAGCGCTGCCTGGTGCTCCTAAGTACAAAGTGGTGATGAGCCTCATGGAGAAAATGTGCGGGTCAGAGAAGCCTCGTTCAGCTCTAAGTTATGTGCTGTTGGCCATGAGTTCAATGTTAACAAAACAGTATACATTAAAGCATCTTTAGATGGAAACACACATAAAACAAAATTACCGATTGATCGGTTGGTTGAAAATGTCATAACCAGAGGCTTGTAGGCACCTACCCCTGCGTTTCCCCTGAGAACAATGGCTTGGTGTTTGCTAATTCAGTGTTCACGGTGACTTTATAAAACATCACTGCCATAAGTATTTGAAGGATATTCAAATGTGGAATGGTCTGTATTTTATGAATTGAACAGGCAGTTTCCAGAATGCTGAGAAGCCCTCAGAAGTAAGAGACGTGCTTTAGTTGGCTTATTATCTACCCAATGCCGAATGCTTAACTGTAAGCATGTGAATGCTTGGGGGGAGTTTAGCTTTTTAAATATCAGCTTTGACATTGTCAACATGTGGTGTTGGTGGTTACAAGACAGTGGGTCTGCTCCGGAGCAAAGAGGGGTCACATCATTGGAAATGACCTATTACGACCGGACATCTTCTTGTTTCCTACTAAACAGTGACACTCCGATTGCCTGACTGACCAGAAATGCCAGGAAACACCAGCATTTGACATTTGAATTTGACAGCCTTTATGAAGTATAATGGCCAACCAAAGTAGCTTCACCGATCTTTGGTCTGTTTGTTTTCAAGTATAAATACTGCTTTCCTAATGAAACCTTGAAGATGACGCATTCTTCACTTATAAATCCCAGTGGTGCCATTTGGTAAGCTAGGAGAGGCATTGCCCCACTAATAAGGAGATTTTTAAGGGCATCCTCCCGGAAGTCTTGGTTGGTCCCATCTTGCCCGAGGCATCTACGTGAGCAGGCCATTGGCGGGGGCACCTGGAAAGCCAAGTTATTACACCGTAGACCCTATTTGCATAATATCAAGTGCGGGTTTCTTTGGCAACCCTGCTAGCTTACCCATTCTTGCTAAAATATTAATGACAAGAGAAGTGCCATGCATGCGGGGAAAGCCATTTTAGCGACGGCCACCTGTATCATTTAAACATTTACCCCCAAGCTGGTTTTGTGAGCAATCCAGTTGTTGCAAACTTACGGCTCCCTTGGGCAAATGACAACGAACAAGCCACAGGCACGCAGCCTCAGGGTGGGTCCGGGACAGCCGGTGCAGGTGCAAGGCTAGCTGGGCCAGCATCCGGGACACCGGGCCATTGTTTGCAGCTGTGGATTTTCCCACTTCCAATGGAAGGATATTCCAGCATGGGGGAAGATTCTCCTCCGTGGAGCCCATGTCAAGCCTGGCCCGCGTGACAACGGCGAGCCAAGCCCGACCACGGGCACCCGATAGCCCTCAGATGTGGCCGCGAGAGGTGTCGGCTCCTGCGTGAACTTTGTCCCTGGGTGTGTGTTTTGGAGCTTGCCCGGGTGACATTCAGCCTCTACATTCATTTTTATGATAATTCTGAGTAAATTGTAGAGCAGTAAGCTCTTCAAGCCTGTCTTTCTTGTGAAAGCCGCGAATCAATCAGCTGTGGGCTTTTTTGGGGGCTTTTCAATGTATAGTGATCATTTAGATTTGACGTGCATTGTGAGACCCTAGCTTGCGCCCTCCCTCCGGTCTGTCATTAATTCCAGCCCTCGCTATTCTGAAGTACAGTGAAGGATGGCGGAGAAATCATTGCCCTCTTCAGCTCTGTTATTGCACAAAATAGCAGCGCAATAATTTTTTGTCAATGTTTTACTCTAAAAGCTTTCTACGTCAGTTTTGAAAAGGAAGCAATAAAGCCCATTCAATGGTATGAATAAAAATCCTTTGAGGGTTAGGGCAGGGCTTCTTTTCTTCAGCTGGTAATCAAATTGGAGCTAAAATGAAATTGAGTTTTCTTATGAAAATAGCCTTTGTTGCTGGGAAGGCTGGTAATTCATAAACAATAACCCGCTCTTTTGTGTGGGTAATAATATATTCATGTTCTTTCAATAGGGTAAAAGCCAGACCTAGTGCATTATGGTACAGTAAAAATAGCTGAAGGGGCTGGCTGGAATGATCTTGAAGAAGAAACGTGGCGTTCGGTGACTTTGGCTTTCAGCATCCCTCTGAAATGGGACTTTGCCTGGATCTGTGCTCTGGTTTTCGTTGTTGATTTGTCGCTGCCCTACGATATTTGGTTAATTGCGGATGGTCTCAAGCTGTGCTCGTCACTGCCACGGCCGCCGCGGCTGCCGGAGCCCCAGCCTGCTGCCACAGGACGTTGTCATTCACAGGAGCAGGCTCTCGGCGCCCACGAGGACAGGAGCGTCCCGGAGCCCTGGACCCGACAGGCAGCTGCACGCGGGGCACAGGAGGTAGGCTGCTGGGTGTCCCCTGCAGGAGGAGGGGGCGTCCTTGGTCGATGGGGAGAGGGGTGAGGTGGTGGGGGCACAGCCTGCTGTGCTTTTTCTGCTAAGTGGTCGGGGGTCCGCAGGGGGAGAGCGTCTGGTCGTCTGAATTGTGGTGACTTCCAACCGGATCACAGGTGGAGCCCACAGGCAGCTCTGCCCTCGAGCCGGTGCAGGACCCTTTTGAGGGGGCGTGTGTGTGGGGCCACCGGGCCGTCCTCTAGGACCTGGTGGCGCCTGGGTGCAGGGTACTGTGTGACCCATAGGTGGAAAGACTGTCCTGCTGAGACGTGTGTGCGCTGACCTGAGCTTGGAAGCTGCCTGTGCAGGAGTGATGCCGTTGGGAGTCAGATGGGGCTGGAACTGGCACTACGGATGTTTTGCCGACTGTTGCTACTTGGGCAACAGTGACTTTTGTTCTCTCTCTCAAGTTGGTAAAAAGTTATGTTTTGGCAATCACAAAAATGTGTGGCAGCTCTACCTTCAGGTTGGATTGTGAAAATAGCCGTGGTGTTCCTGGACCCAGATGGAGGGGCCAGGGCCACTGAGATAAAGGTCACTTTGCGTTGCATCGGACACAGAGTTGAAAGAATGAAGCTCTAATCTGTCTAGATTATTGAGATTGCAAACATAGAAAGAAGGTTCTGATAGAATGCTCTAGCTGTTTGGGAATCAGTTTTGGTTGCCTTTGAAGTTCCATTTTCTTGGCTCTGAACATCATTCAATGGAAAAGAAAGGAAGGAAGAAGGAAGGAAGGAAAGAAAGAAAGGAAGCAAGAAGGGGGGGCGGTGGAGAAAGGAAAACCCTTTTGCCTGCTGAGAAATGTAGAGGATGGCGTGGGCAATGTTAGCACTGGTCGGAAGAATGTCATTCCTGCTGGATTTTGATTGTTTGGCAGACTCGGTCCTTTCATCGTCACTGGTAGTCTCACTCAGGGGTACCTTTTTTGTGAAGGTCCCACGGAATAATGTGCTCTCCTGGCTTACGCTCAGGGCTTTGCAAAACCTGTCCTCGGTTCAGAATTGGAGAATGAACTTGAGATGAAGACCAGAGTGTGCAATTTTAAACCAGCGAACTTGGACAGTTTCAGAGACGCTGAATCCGTTGACGGCTCGCCCCCTTCCCCCTCCCCCCCCCCCCACCGTGGACCTGAGAAAGCAGGGGTGAGGGGGTAGCAGCAGTGTTTACCTGCACCCAGATGTGGCAGGGGTGTGTGCGGGGCTGATGCTGGCCAGCAGGTATTTCTGTGTGTTGTTTTGGAATTTTAACAATGAAATTGCGTGCTTCACAAAAGAACTTTTAAGGCACAGTGGAAGCTGACAGTTGTGGTATTATATGTCATTATCCAATTAGTTGACACCAGTGTATGTTTTTATGCTTTACTTAACACACCTCTGTGTGTTTTCAATGCCAACCAATGTTACTTCCACTGAAGTCTTTCAGAACCAGGATTCTAATTGTATATATTTTACTCTGCTGCAGTTAGTCTGTGCTTTCAATATCGCGAGCACCTCAAATTCCGATTTTAAAATCTATTTCATATTCATTTTCAGGTGAAAAATAAAAGCCAGGATTCTGTTGGCTTTCATTATGTACTTTGTCAGAAAAGCCCCCCCCCCCCACAAGTTCTTCCTTTTCCTGCTGACAGAGCTGCATTGCTGGAGGCTTTATTCTTATGCTAAGGTTGAATCAACGTGAAAGAAAAGATTGCTAATTGTCAGAGAATTAGCTTTTCAACTTCCTGTAAAGGAAATGGTAAACAAAGTTCTGGAGAGTTTTCACTGTGGAGGAAACGATGGGGAAATAGACTTCGTTCGCTGTGGAAACCATGGGCAGGTATCACAGCACACTTCCAACCAGAAAATTGTAATTTTCTGTAGCTATTTGGTGGTCTCGATGAAAAGTTCTCCTTTTAATACTTCCTGTTTTAAGGTGCAGTGGCTTTGCCTCTTGGTACCTGCGATGCGTAGGGCAAAGAGAGGGAGGAGCACAGGGTTCTGTTGGGTGGGTGGCACTGGGCAATCCCGGGAGTGCTAGCCCAGGGGGGGACAGGTGATTGGAAAGAAGAAGGTGGGTGCTTGGGACTCTGGTCTTGTGCCTGGTTTTCCTCTCTAGTTACTGAAAAAAAGATAAAAGCAAGCTGCACTTACCGTCCCCTACTTTAGACGGCCAACTGCCTTTTCTCCTGCACGCCACTCAGCAGTGGGGCCGTGTCACGGCCTAGGGGGTTACAGGCGAGGCATGCACGTGCACTGCTGTTCACAAGCGGCCCTCTGTCCGGCGCAGAGCATGGCAGGCATTTAGAAGCGGGGGGCCTGCCACCCAAGCAGCCTTCAGGCTGGAACCCAAGACTGGGTGTTGTATGGGAGGCAAGTCTCCTGCCGCCCAGATCGTCTACCGAGTGTCCCGAGGCAGACAGGAGGACGGAACGGCACCCTCCCCTCTCCACCAACCCCCCACAGGCAGACTCTGTGCGCCCTCGTGTCCTCCCTACCCACAATGGGCGGCCACCTCCTTGCAAGAGGAGTTGCTCTTTTCTTTCTGAAGACTTGGGGAGGGAGGATGGGTAGGCAAGGGTGGGACGCCAGGGGCTCGGGGCCTCTGGTGGGTGGTGGGGTGGACACCAGGACCAGGCGGGGTCTGGGGAGCAGGTGCAGGGTGATCCAGGTGAAGCACTCCTCCAGAACCTACCGCTGTGCATCATGGTGGCCACAGGATGGGCAGGCGTGAGCTCCAGCCGGGGGCCTCTTCTGCTGGTCCCGCAGGAGCCCGCACTGTCTGGGTCCTGTGGAGTCAGGGAGACAGATCCACCTGGGAGCCCGGCAGGTGCACTGTGGCAGGTGCCCCAGGCGGTAAGGGCTGGCCAGGGCCCTGCTCCTGAGGCTTCCGGCAGATGGGTCATGACTGGCTTAGTGTCCTCTAATGGCTTAACTGTAACATGGACTATCAAGGTGAAGGAGGGGGAAATAAAGAAAAAGGGGTAAAAATCCACACAGGAAAACCTGAAATATTCCATTGTGACTCTTCTGGCCTTACTCATATGGCAGACACAAGGTGAACCAGACCCTTTGGGTTAGAAGGCAAAGAGCAGGAATTTATGCTAAGATGAATGTCAGTGAGGTCAAAGACTCTTCATTATTTCGTTTTCCAGAACCTCTATCCTCCCATTAAAGTCATTTCAATCTTTTCACCCTGATTACCAAGTGATCTGTGGTTACCTTGGCTTGGCTAGGTTTTCTTCAAGACAGGGAAGTACATTAAGAACGTAACAGGGATGTTTGAATGCATATTTTTTACTTTTTAGGGAATCAGAACATAGATTAAAACTACAGACTTTTTGATTATTAGAAAAAGTTTCGATATAAAAATTGGGTACAAAATAGGCAGTTTTTAAAATAAAAGCACATGTCAACAACTGCAAAGGATGTTATGCAGATAATTATCTGTCAAAAATTGGCTGTGTTTCTGTATTTATTTCTGTTTTAACCTGCACCACTTGATGGACTCGCCTGAAACTGGGGGTCAGGTTAAATGCTTTTCTACTGCTGTGTGCAAATCGAATCTCCAAAGTGCAGAGATCCAGTTCAAAGCCTGCCATGACTTTGACACACTTCCTTGGGCCCTGAGCCACTGAAATTAAGAGTTTATTTACAGAAGGTTGCTTCCTGCACCCGCCAGCCCGTAAGGTTTGCGAATCTCACCTTATTTTGTATTTCACCCCAGGCACACATTTCATAAATCTAATGGCTGAATCTTCCTTCAACTGTTTCTGAAAAATTACAGGTTACTGGAACACAAGCCGGAAAACACACAATTATAAATTATACCTCAGTTTTACTTTTGTATCTGGGATGTTTTATCTTAAAAAGTGAAAAAAAAATTATGCTAGCATTCTTAGGGAGGTAATGGAGGTATTTTGATATTCTCAAAATATCATTTCTTTGTGTGTGTGTCATGTCTTTTCTTTTTGAAAGGTTAAAATGATGTTTTAGGATGTAATTGTGACATTGAAATTCCTGATCCCTAGGAGAAAGGATTTCGTTGTAGGACTGCTATCATTCTAGAAATAGTGTGTATTTCCAACACGGAAAATATCTGTTTCCTACATCCTGGTTCTGAATATCCTTTAGAGTTGATGTCTCAATATCAGACACAAACCAAGCAAAACATGTGGGCTCCCCCTCTTACCTTGACTCAAGCCTCCATGATAACCCGAGGGCCTAAATGTTGAATTCCACCTTCTGGGACTTGACACAGGCTATGTCTGTGCCCATAGGCAGCTGCCTCCGAATCCCTCACTGGGAAGATGAGTTTGGGAAATGGTCTGTGCAGGTCCAGGAAGGGGGCTTTTGTCCATGTGCACAGAGAATGCAGAGGTCCTGGCACCTGTCGTGTGGTATGGGGACACAATCAGTGACCATGTCTCCTTGGTTGGTTGGTCTCCTGTCCGTTGGGGTGGGGTGTGGTGGGGGGCAGAGCGGGAACCGCTCTCTGCCCCTGGTCTATGGACAGAGTAATCTGTGGTCTCTGGTTGTGCAATTTTCCAGAAAATGGTTCAGATTATAGAACCCATGGGCGGCATCTCTCCTGGGCAATGAGGTCTTAATATTATAGTGTATTTACTCAACTCTTGGCAAGTACTGTTATCATTAAAGGCTATTTGTCTTTAAAATGGTATTTGTTTCATTTAGCAGACAATTGGACTTTGTTCAAGCTTAACTAGATGCTGGAATTTGAGCATGAACGCTGCCCCTAGAGAGCGACATCCCTTCAGTTGGCAGCGGGGCTAACGGACAGGTGCACCTGGAGGCCAGCTGCCTGGGTCCCTCCTGGCTCTACCACCTTCACCTCTGAGCTCGGCTTCCCACATGTGTGCAATTGGGAGGGTAATAAGGTCTAACTTACAGGGCTGTGCTAGGGGGAAATCAGAGGAGACCTGCAAAGTACTTGGCATCACAGCATGCAATAAGCTCTCAATAAATGTTGACCATTGTCATGGTTGCAGCTCATCGATTCTAGCATGACCTTTCTTACATTTTAATGTCTTTGAAATTGGGATATCTCTACTGTAATAGCTTAGGTTTGGTGAAGTGCGGTAATCGGTCGGACAGAGACTTCCACGATGAACGACTTCCTTAATCTGAGAAGGGAAGGATACATGAATTATTGTTGAAAGTCTGTCTTCTGGAATCCATTTCCCTCAAATTCTCAGGTAAAGAGGAACCAGAGTTAATGCCGAGATTTACAATGGTCAGTCTTTAGAACTGAGACGGAGAACAAACAGCATCTTGAAGCATTAAGCCACACAATCGTCACCAGAACATTGGATGTTCAGAAAGACACAAATTGCTCTATTTTGAAAGGGACAAATCGTTTTGTCTTACATCCCAGGCACAAACAGACTTTACAGAAAAGAAGATAATTGACTCGAAATCTTCTACTCTTCTCTCAGAAGGAGGTCAGCTGTATTCTGATCTGGCTCAGAAGCATCTCCTTTCCCATTAGTGTTTTGTAAGAGGCCTTGTGTCCTGAGTCACTTGCAAACACACTAACAGCCCAGGCCACACCTGTGGGGCAGCCTTTCACGTGCACCTCATCTTGTGTGAGGGCTCCCCGAGTGCTAAATCCTTCAAAGCAGCACTCCCACGGCCCGCAGGCTCTTCCTCGGTGTGACCAGAAGTGCCGCGTTCACACCTTACACGGCCCATCTGGTTTCTGCTCCTGCCCCCCTGGCACCGTCCGGGAACCTGGTTCCTTCCCTCCAAAGATCCAGGTTCTGTACTGATGAGGCTCCAAAAGATGGGTTTTGCAGAAAATGATGAATGGGTGCTCTGTGACCAGTACCTGAGAAAAGAGAACGGTGCCACCTTATTAATACTGGGGGAGATGACGTGGCCTGGGATGCTGGCCAGGCCATGTGGCTGCTCCTTGCTGGGGCCGTATCCGATGTGAAAGGCAGAGGCTGGGGACACCCAAGGCTCTCGGATGTTGGGAAGGTCGCCTGGAGGACGTGGGCAGACTGTTTACTTCTCCACCTCTTCCCTGCACCCCAGGTTGTCTGTGTGCTCTCCCGTTCTTTCTTATTTTCACATACGTAGAAAGCTCTCGGGGTCACTTGGACAGGAAACCCTCAGAGGGGCACATACGTTAATACTGATTGAGAAGGAGCAGTGGTCTCAGCAGAAGGATTTGCATGCTGTCCCGACATACGCACATTTATCTTATAAATAACTCAGGTATTGCTGTTCTAAATTAAAAACAAAATTTTTTTTAACATTTATTTTTGAGAAGAGAGAGAGAGAGAGCATGAGCGGGGGAGGAGAGAGAAAGAGGGAGACACAGAATCCGAAGCAGGCTCCAGGCTCTGAGCTGTCAGCACAGAGCCCGACACGGGTCTCAAACTCACAGACCGCGAGATCATGACCTGGGCCTAAGTCGGGCGCTTAACCGACTGAGCCACCCAGGTGCCCCAGGTATTGCTGTTCTAATGGACGGTGCACATTTAGACGACAGGGTCCTGGCAGGAAACAGCACGTTCAAAAGGGACAGGTGAGAGATTTTAGGAAAATAATTTTCTAGACAGAGGTGGGCAGTGCCCAGGGGCCTGAGGAGTGATGGGAAGGCACCCCCAGGGCTGGTGGCACTGAGGACCTGTGGGCCACGGGGTGGGGGGAGCAGTTGTGGACTGCCAGAAACTGTGGTCTTAATAAATTCTGGAATGTTCTAATTTTCTGTGAATGTCTCTCATGGGCAAGAACCAACAGCAACAGGAGAACCAGTTGGTAGAGGGTATGGCCAGCGGCTTCTCCAGGGGCCCAGACAGAGGGGAGAGGACACTCAGCATGGGGCTCATTAAAAACAACCCTCCAAAACAGGTAACAAAAGATGAAGTAAAGTGAATTCAAACAGAATAGATTTAGGGCTTAATAAACTATGTCTGTGGGGCACCTGGGTGGCTCAGTCAGTTGAGCCTCCGACTTTGGCTCAGGTCATGATCTCACGGTTTGTGGGTTCGAGCCCCGCGTTGGGCTCTGTGCTGACAGCTCAGAGCCTGAAGCCTGCTTCGGATTCTGTCTCCCTCTCTCTCTGTTCCTTCCCTGCTCACGCTCTGTGTCTCTCTCTTTCAAAAATAAAGATTAAAAAAAAATTAAGAAAAGCAACAACTGTGTCTGATGTCAGCTGAACAAACACAGAAAGGGCTGGGCCCTGTTCCCTCTATGCACTGCAAGCCATTCTGGGGGATGGGGGGGAGGTACAAACGGATGGCGGGGGCTGGGGAAGTTCTGAGAACCCCCACCCCCCACCTGGCAATTCTATCCAAGATCAAATGTAGACAGGGTCTGTCATCTGGAGCTGATGGCATTCTGAAAGTTCCTGTTAGATCTTCTCAGACACATAATTGACTCACCTCTACAGAAACGGGTATTTATTCAAATCAAATTACCAACGTAACAAGAAAACAATGCAGGTTGGGACCCAAGCAAAAAAAAAAAGTAAAATCAGCAGTTTCATTGTGATGGCCTTTTTTTTAAGTTAGCGATTACCTTACTGTTTCTATATGCTTTGAAACTGCCATTAAAACTTTCGTTGCTCATATAAAATCCACCTTGTAATCATTAAATTTCAAAAGTTTAGTTTTCTCTAAGCTGATTAGAATAAATGTAAAAATGCTAAAAAAAAAAAGTAAAAATCACCCAAAGGCAACTGTTTTTTTTTTTTCACTTCATAGGTAGATTTACAGCCATTTGAATCAACCTTATTTTTTTTTTATTTATTTTTTAATGTTTATTTTTGAGACAGAGCATAAGCAGGGGAGGCAGGGGAGGGGCAGAGAGAGAGAGAGAGAGAGAGAGAGAGAGAGAGACAGAATCCGAAGCAGCTCCAGGCTCTGAGCTGTCAGCACAGAACCCGACGTGGGGTTCGGACCCACAAACTGTGAGATCATGACCTGAGCCAAAGTCAGATGCTTAACCCACTGAGTCACCCAGGCGCCCCAACCTTATTTTGCTTTTGAAATTGCTTTTTAAAACATTTTTAGATGAAGTACAGTAACATAATATGTTAGTTTCAGGCGTGCAGCATGGCGATTTCATAATTATACACATTATGAAATATTCACAAGCGTGGTTCCCATCTGTCACTGCACAGTTACTGTGACAGTATTGACTGTGTCCCATGCTTACTCTCTACCCCCCGACTTACCTGTTTTATCCCTGCAAATCTGTACCCTAACTCCCTTCACCTGTGTCACCATCCGCCCTCACCCCCGGCCACCGTTCTCTTAGATGCCACATGTAATGCAGTCCTAAGGCGTTCCCGTTTCTGACATACTTCACTCGGTGTCATGCTCCCCAGGTCTGCTTTTAATCCTTGCCGCCGTCTTTGTACTCTTCTTGCTGTGTGTAAGCTGCTCCCATCTATGGGAAGGTTTTGGCCCAAAGTCTCTGCGTTCGCAGGAGAAAAACAAAAAGGTTCGGCAGGTAGCGGGTTTGGATGTCCTCCCGCCCGGATGTCTTGAGGCGCTGGTGTGCGATACACAGGGGACCGTCCTCGGCGGGTGGACTGTCCCCGGCGGGGGCTTCTGACGCAGGGACCCTTCCCTTCCCGGTGCATCGGGAAACGCGTGCCTCTCGCCTTTTCTGCCGAGCTGAAATTCCACATTTAGAGCTTTACTCCTTTGGCACAACACTACCACTCCGCGTCCAAGTTGCTAGAGCTTGTGTTGGCCTTGTGACGCTCACCTGCTCGCGGCAGGAGCAGCTCTGGGGTAAGGGGTGAGTGAGGGGGACCTGCGGCTGGCGGGGGCGGGGGGGGGGTGGGTGGTGGTGGAGGTCACCGAGAGGTCGTGACCCCGGCTGACCCAGGAGCTGCCTCGGCCAGAAGTCGCTCACGTGGCTTCCCTCTCCCACCTGGGGGCCCTGTTCGAGGACAGCCTCGTGGAGTCCCTCAGGTCCCCACCACGGCGGGCCTTTGCAGTGGGCGCGAGGCGGAGGGCGTGACGGGTACGGAGATATCGGCGTGAGGAGGCGGGCGTGGGAGGCTGTGCGTGTGGGCGTGAGGGGGCGGGGCTGCGGGGGCGACCTTGAGACCAGAGGAGGCAGGCGTCCCGAGGGCTGGCGTGGGGGAGGCGGGCTGAGCAGGCTTGCCAGGCGGGAGCACGCTGCCGTGCGTGGGACCCGCGCGGTGTGCGGAGAGTGGTGAGTAGGACAGGCCGTGAGGAGGGGCCGCGCGCGCGGCGGGGGGCACGTGTGGGCAGACGGACGCCAGTCCCGGGGCGCGGGGAGGACGGCGGGCGCAGGTGGGCAGGGTGGCGCCGGCGCCCGTGGCGGGAGAGGCGCGGCGGGTGAGGCGCAGGGTGCCCCAGTTGGCGGGACTTTTCCGGAAGCGGGGCTGCTCGGCAGACGGGTGACCCAGAGTGAAGTTCCCCGGCCGGGCAGGGAAAGAGCGGACGGGCTGCCGGGGGGCACGGCCCGTGAGCGTGGACTCTTGATCAGCGCTCAGGCCCCGATTTTGGGGTTCGGGGGGGTCGACCCCCGGCATCGGGCTCTGCGCTGGGAGTGGAGCCTGCTTGGGATCCTCTCCCCGCCTCTCTGCGCCTCCTCCTCCCCTTCCCCTCCAATGCTCTGTGTCTCTCCCAAAATAAATCAACATTAAAAAGGGCAGACGATTGTGTCAGCGTCGGTGGAGGGAAGGACGCGGGGTTCACATGCACGAGAGTGCGATTTTCTCTGGGACTCGGACACTCACTTGGCCCCGGGCCTCGCGTCCGCGAGGGGTCTCCAAGCCCGCGGAGCCGGCCGAGCGTCCATGAGAAAAGCGTCAGCGAGCCTCGCGCAGGCGTGGCGTGTCGGGAGCGGCCGGGTGGCGGAGAAGCAGCGCGCGCAGCCTGCACGTGTCAGCAGAGACATCCGCTTGCCGCCGGGTGGAGGCCGAGAAGCCCCAGGATCTCTGGGCAGGGGGTTGAGGCACAGGCGCACCCGTGGCGTGTGCCGCTGTGAGAGCACAGGCACCCAGGATGAGCCGGTATTCCGGTTCGCGTTTGAAGCCTGCAAAACACCAGCCTCCCTGCTCATCAGGCAGCCGGGGAGGGCTTCCCTCTCTCCCAGCCTTTTCGTGCTATGCAGGCCTTCATCTGATGAGGCGTGGCCCACCCACCCCAGGGAGCATGAGCTGCTTTACTCAGCCCACCAGCCCACATGTTAACCTCACTCAGAAACGCTCTGGCAGACGCAACCGGAGTAATGTCGGGCCACATATCTGCCTTATTGGTGGCCCAGTCAAGTTGGCACATGAAGTTAATCATCACAGTGTCTTTAAACAGAAACACACATAAAGGATGGTCACCTATTGATAGCCTGACCAAAATGTTGTGACCTGAGGTTCTCAGGAACCCAACCCTGTGCTGCCCCAGGGGTAGTGGTATAGCATTCACTAATTCAGTTTTCAGGGCAGCTTCATAGAACACAGCTACCATGGGGCGTCTGGGTGGCTCCGTCGGTTGAGCGTCTGACTTCAGCTCAGGTCATGATCTCACGGTTCATGGGTTCAGGCCTCCCGTCCAGCTCTGTGCTGACAGCTTAGAGCCTCGCACCTGCTTCGGATCCTGTGTCTCCCTCTCTCTCTGCCCCTTCCCGGCTCACACTCTGTCTTTCTCTCTTTCTCAAAAATGAATAAACGTTAAACACACACCCACAGAGCTACTGCAAATGACAATCAGCACCAGCCCCTGACCTGTGGTAGACCCTTCAAAGATTCCTTTATGTTCCACAATTTTTCTGATCTTACAGAAATAAACGTGTAGAATCAAATTATATTCTGAGGGGAAAAGAAGAAAAAGGAAAAGAAAAGTTGAAACAACCGTTACTCTGCTTCCGTATCTCCTAATTTTGGCAGTTACCCCCAGTTGCTCTAGCTGGGCACCATTTCACACACGGTTTTGTGTAATTTTATGGATTTGGAGGAGTGCTATCTGATAGAACTTTCTGTGGTGATGAGGATGGTCTTACATGTGCTGACTGCTGTCTGGTGCTGGCTGTCAGGCACTTGCAATGTGGCTAGTGTGACCAAGGAGCTGAATTTTTAATTTCAATTCAAGTTTAACTTGCCACACCTGGCTGGTGGCTGCCATATTGGGAAGGTCTAGTCCTTGGCAAAGGTTCTCTGGTTACCTTGCATTGTGGGCCCCAGTCACTCATCCCAAACCTCCCGAGACTGTGTGAGCTAACACAAATGGTGGGTTATGGACTCAGAACAAGTGGGAGCCAGGCAGGACTCCTCACGGATGGGAGAGTACGGTGGAGGTTCAGTCTGTGAGGAGTGTCCCCAATTGTTCGACAATTTTCTCTGACACCCAACGACTCTTTCCCATAGTTCCCAAGGAGGCTCAGGCGTCTGAATGTCTGTGGTACCCGCTGATGGGCCTTTTCTTCTGGGCCCCCCTCTCAAGTCCTGCAGCCCCCAGGGTCCACGTCCTCCCTGCCCCAAGACCACTCAGAACCCACAGGCACCTCGCTCCCTACAATGGCGTTTGAAAATGAACTCTTGTACTCCAAATGGAGCCTCTGTTGTTAAGATTAGAGACTTAAAAAAAATTTTTTTTAAATTTATTTTTGAGACAGAGAGAGACAGAGCATGAGCAGGGGAGGGGCAGACAGAGAGGGAATCACAGAATCCAAAGCAGGCTCCAGGCTCTGAGCTGTTGGCACAGAGCCCGACGCGGGGCTCGAACTCACGGAGTGTGAGATCATGACCTGAGCTGAAGTCAGACGCTCAACCGACTGAGCCCCCCAAGTGCCCCAAGATTGGAGACTTTTTGACCAAGGGAAGTAGAGACTCCGTCAGAGGTGGGCGTTGCAGGTAGACAGCCTTCTGGTTGCTGTGGGGCACGTCACCTGGCCGCTCCGTGGAAGGAGATGTGGCCGCGGTTGGTAAGGGATGGAGAGCCGTGTGAGCGGTCTTGCCTGGCGTACAAGAGAAGATGGCTGGCGTTTACTGAGTGTTTCGTCTGCACCTGGTGCTTTGCTAAATACTGTTTCCTTTGATCTGTACAAGTGACCGGGAAGAAGGTACTGTGGTCACCTTGTTTCGTGGGTGAGGAGACGGTGGCCGAGGGAGACCCCAAAGTTGGCTGTGGTTCCACCATCAGGTGTGACACCGGGTCCCATGGGGTCTTCCGATTAAAGTGAGTGTGATGTGCTCTAGCCAGTGGCTCCCCTTCGGGCTCCAAAATCATACTTTCTTAAAGCTTGTATTCCCCCCACCGTTGTAGGAAGGAGACATTTTGGAAAAAAAGTTTTCTCAACTCCAGATTTTCTCTTCCGTCGTCAATCTAACAAGCTGTGGAAAAGTGTCCCCGAGAAGACCCTGTGACACATAACCTGTGGGTGCTGGAGGCGGGGCTCAAGAGAACCCGACCAAGGATGGCTGCATTGTTGGAGGGTGACCCAGCTCAAGATGGAGAAGGCCTTAGAACATCCCTCAGGTTTCCTAAGGATGGCACTGCCTGGAAGCTTCCAGCCTGGACCCTGCAGCCCTTGGCTGCCGCTCACCCCCAGCTTTCATTCCACCTGGTGTTTGTACAGAGTTCGCCATGCCGCCGTTCCTGCCGTAAATCTCCCCTTGGTGAATTAAAGGTCTGTCTCAATCTGCTCCAGGCCTCTGTGATATTCGTAGCAGAAAGTGGCAGAATTTACTACCCTGCGGGGAATGGGGACCGGGTAGTGTGTTCACAGGACAGTAGCAAGATTTCTCCTCATGTGTTGCCCGCAGAATAAGGGGGCAGGTAATTAACGGTGTCACGTGATTACAGGGAGTTAATGTGGAAATCGGTGCTAGACTGAGAACTACCCCTGCTCCCCAAGGGTCCACTCCACCTGCTTTCAAGCCACCAGGCACTCCCGGCTGACCATGGCCTCACTGTGGAAATGGGACTACTCCACGCCTCCTTGTGTTACCTGTGCCTGCAGGTGCCCAGTCAGGAAGGCAGTCGCTGTGATGTGCAATTCTTTACACAGAAGGGCTTTGTGTTTTGTGAGCGCCTTTATAACATGCTGCGCTGGGGGTTGAGGGAGGTGTTGGAGAACGGAGTCTTTTGGGCAGGTCTCAGCGATTACAGGATGGTCTGCTCTACGCATCTGCCTGAGGACATGTGAACACAGAGGCACTAGTGACAGGTTTGTCCTTTCCTGTCCAAGCTATGGCCAAGATAACCTCAGAGAGAGGACTTTGAAAACCATCCTTGTGTTCAGACTCCGCAGCCACCTAAGTCCACTGGGTCAGCAGAGTCCCGCTTTGTGTCTGTGCACTTGTAATGAACCAACCTTTGCTGAGTTACTTAGATTTTCCTGTACAGAGAGGAAGTCCTTTGCTCTTTTCCTCGGGCATACGGTTACACGTTATATGACGGGTTGTTAGTCTAAATTTTTCACAACCAGTAGGGCCTGGGAACCCACTGGCCAGGAAGGATGGCCACGGTGAGCATCTGTACAGCGGTTTCCTGGGTCATTGTCAGCTTTGCAGCCAGGGTTCGCTGAATCGAGTTGAGAGTGCAAGAAGGGCTTTCTTTTTGCTTTGAGTCCCCGGTATCTTATGTTCTGCATTAAACCATTTTTTTTGGTATATACTATAGTTCAGTATTCTTCATTGAAAACAATCCTCTCTCCAGAAAAAGGTACGCACACATCCCAGAGCTTACAAATTGAGGCGTTCTTAGACTCACTGGGGTTCTTCCGTACCATGGAACACTTGAGCTGCGGTGCTGAGAAACGCAAGAGCACATTCTGTTCCCTCCCTTGCAGGCATTGGAATTCCTGTTAGTGGAATCAGAGAGAGCATTCAGCTGTCACGATTGGGAAGAACTGTAGAAGGGGTGAATTTTACTTTTAAATAATTTTGGCCAATTCGGATGTAGTTGCAGACTTAAAACCTGCACAGTCCAGTAGCCTTGCATATGCTCTTTAGCTAGGTTCATCATTTACGTTTTGTACCACTCATCATTTTCTCTCCACACACACACGCGCAGTTGGAACCATTTGAGATTAAGTCAAGCCCCGCTACCCCAGTGTGCACTTACTATGAACGAGATATTCCTCCACACACACAGACTGTACTTAGCAACACTGGGAAAGTTAACGTTTACCCGGTCGTACTATTAAATCAGTGGTTCGCCAGGTGAGGTCCCTGGGTCAGCAGCGTCACCATCTCCTAGGAACATGTTGGAAATGCATATTTGCACCCCCCCACCCAGACCTGCTGAATCAGAAACTCTTGGGGGAGGGAGCTGGTCAGCAAGCTTTGCCAGGCTTTCCTGGGATTCAGACATGGCGAGGGATTTAATACCATAAGTCTAACGCACGGGCAACGTTCAGATGCCACCACTTGGCCCAGGAACATCGAATACAGCTATTTCTCCTATCCAGCTCTGACCCACGGTCAGTAAGTGCATATAGGTGGCTTGTTTCTTTCGTGTTCTTCAATCCAGAATAGTTCCGTAGCTTTTCCTGGGCTTTCTTGACCTTGATGTTTTCGAAGATAGCCCATGTTTTGGATTTGTCAGGTGCTTCTGCCATGAGGCATGGCTGTTGTTCCAGCACCTTGTCTCCCTCCGGGAGGCCTGAGGTTGGTTGCTCTAACCCTGGGCATGTTGGCTCTGAGCATTTGGTTAAGGTGGTGCCTCTCAGGATTCTTTACTGTGCAGTTACATTTTACTGTATTAGTAATTTGTTGACACATACATTTGGACATACTCTGTACGTCATTCAACTTTTATCCACAATTTTAGCACCTTTTGGTGATTTTCTAACCCCTCATTTCTTCTAGGTCTATTACTTAGGTATTTTTTATTGATGTAATGTGATATAACACAACATGACAAAACATATGTCTTGCAGAGACAAACATGGGCGTTCCACTGTAAGGAAGAGCTTTCTCTCCCCCTACCCCATTTATTATTTATTTACATCTGTACAGATTCTTTAATTCTTGTTTATTCAGTGGGTTATAACCCATCACCATCATTTTTTATCTTGTTCAAAATAACGTTCCAGAGTTGGCCAGTCACTGGGGTGGGGGGGGGGTGGAGCATGAAACTTACATTATTGTTGTATGACCTTGTGGTCATGAGAGGCTGAGGTTCTGAAAGTTCTGATCACCTCCCCACAATCCTGGAACTTGACATCAGGAAAGGATATTTTGGTGACTAAAACTATAAGTGTGTTGCTGTGGTCACAAACGTCCCCCTAACCGCTGTATCCAACGGAGACTTTCTATTTCCCTTGCTTGTGCCCCTCTAGAGCATTCAACCCCGTTGACAACACCCTCCTTGAAACTCCCCCTACCCCCTTGGCCTCCGTGGTACCACTTCCTCTGGTTCTACTTCTCACTGCTGCTTTCCCGCTCTCTTTAGGGACGTCCCTTGAACAGCTGGCCCCTGTTTAAAGTCCTGGATAAGTGAGCCCTCTCTGTTCCCATAGTGCCTACACCCCGGCTCCCTCGCTAACTTCCATGACTTTGGTTGCTGCTGCGAGGTTCATATCTTCCAAAGAATTACAAGCACGATTTCCCAAACTCCAGGCTGGATGTCAGCGTGGCTTACCTACCTCCACTGCAGTGTCCATGAGCACCTAACCTGATTGTTCTCTGCCCAACTTAATGTTCCTCTTTGACCTGCTCTCACAGATAATGCTGCTGCCATTTGCCTGTTACCCAAGCCAGAGTCACCCTAGGTGCCTTCCTTTCCTTCAACTGTTGTCTAATATTGTAGGCATATCATTATAGTCTAGTAACCAAAAGTCCCAGAATCTTTAATGCAGTGCCGAATAGAAGTTATAATTCTAAATTGAAGTTTGAAACAACAGAAAACCATTGCTCTGAGAGAACAAATCTTGGGATAGCCATTGTGTCTTGTTAGGGAGATAAAGAATAAGCCAGTGAATATTTACATGATCGTTACTTTAAAAATCCAAGTTAAAACTGTATGCGTTGTGTATCTTTTATCATGAAGCTGAGTTTATCACTGTGTTTAGGAAGAAGATTAAGTATTTTCCTACAGTTGCTGAAAGTCCTGTTTTACTAGTTATAAAATGCTGAGGTGTAACCTGGAGAAAAATGTTCTGTTTAGAAGTCTATTTTTCTTAAAATCTTTGTTGTGGAAATAGAGTTATTTTAATTAAAGATTACCTTTGTCAGAGCTAGATTTTACTGATCTACATTAGGATAATTAACGCAAT
Source organism: Leopardus geoffroyi (assembly GCF_018350155.1). Taxonomy (NCBI): domain Eukaryota; kingdom Metazoa; phylum Chordata; class Mammalia; order Carnivora; family Felidae; genus Leopardus; species Leopardus geoffroyi. The sequence goes on from NC_059326.1 coordinate 80,830,899, forward strand.
AGTTTTGGTTCCCCCAAGCCTCTCTCTGTTTCTCTTTTGTGTATCATGATCTTGTCGCCCCTTATCCTTAAGCACCTCTTTGCAACAAACCTTGTGGCTTTTGCAGACTAGTTCTGTTAAAAACCAAAGTCAAGGTTAGTTGCACCCCATCGATTCCCTGTGTTGTCACTGTGTTTCACAGCTGTCCCCGTCCTGTGGGAAGAGCTGCCCTCTAGCCGGGGCGGTTCCACTGGTCTCCTGGGTTGTGTCGCTGAGCCTGGCATGCAGCCCTCACCGACCCCAGTGTGACTGCAGCCAACGTAAACCTGCCTACTCTGTGCCTCTCTTGGGAACTGTTTAGTGTCTTTCCACCTGGTGCGTGCTGGCTTGTTTGGGTTGACATCCATGACTCCCCACTGGTCCTGGCAGCCCCATCGCTTTTGCTCTTTCAAATGCCCTCATGATCTGTCACCTTCCAGTACTTACCATCCCCCATGTAGCATACCCTGCTCGCTTACTGCTTCTTCCTTTTGGACTGCCGTCCAGGGCTCCCCCGCCCCCTTCTGCCTGGCATTCCCATTGCCCAACAGCCACCTCTAGGCCAAGCTTTTCCTTTCTGTGAACCAGCCACTGCTCTCTGCCCTTTCTGCCCTCTCCCCAAACCTTTGATTACACTTTGATTCTGACCCCTGTTAGGTCTCGCATCTCTCCAGACAGAGCGCATTCGTCATCACTCTCTGCCAGTGGCAACACCACACATTTTGACGTCACACTACAGTCAGGATGTGCAGGTGAGTTCTGCTTTGGGAATGTCAAAAAAGAAAAAGCGCGTAGCTGGTGTTCTCTTTATTGTGTTCCTGGGTGAAATTTTGTGCAAAAGAGCATCTGGCACAGATGGAAGTGCTTTTATTCGTTCACTCACTCCTCTGAACAGGTGCATCTTCCATGGTGCCTTGCGTCATGATCTGGGAAGCTTCCAAAGCTGGTCAGAAATGAGTGGCCATAAACTTCCCGAACTTCCTCCTTGTATATGTGCCATCGCTCCACACAAACGCACTTGACACCAGTGTATATGTTGAAAGTTGTCGTGTGTACCCTCATTCTAACAAACTGTTCCTTATCAGAAAAAGCAGCATAGATGTCTGGAATGACAAAAATAAGGTTTAGGTAGCTCACTTAAAAATGATACAACTGGGGCGCCTGGGTGGCGCAGTCGGTTAAGCGTCCGACTTTAGCCAGGTCACGATCTCGCGGTCCGTGAGTTCGAGCCCCGCATCAGGCTCTGGGCTGATGGCTCAGAGCCTGGAGCCTGTTTCCGATTCTGTGTCTCCCTCTCTCTCTGCCCCTCCCCCGTTCATGCTCTGTCTCTCTCTGTCCCAAAAATAAATAAACGTTGAAAAAAAAATTAAAAAAAAAAATAAGAAAAATGATACAACTTCCTGAGTTTGACATCTTCAGTCTGACCTTGAGGTTTCTCTCCCTCTCTCCCTTTCTTGCTATTTGCCGACCAGCTCCTTATGTACACACGTGCCCTGCGTGAGCCCCACCCCCTCTGCTCTTTCCCTCCTCTGGTTCACAGTGTTGTTGGAGGATGTTCATCCATCCGGGCACTGGTGACTCCCGAGACGGACACCGAGCCAGATGCCTCTCGAGGCCCAGAACCTACATCCTGCTAGGCACCTCTGCTTGGGAGTTTTCCCAGCACTCAGATCTGATGTAGGAGAGCTGTCCTCGTCCTCTTTCTCCCACTCTGGTCGTTTCTATCTGATGGTGTCTTTTCGTCGCCTCTCCCACCCTGTGGCGTCACGTTGCCCTTGATTCCACCAGCTTTGCCCTCCCCTCCCACAGCCCACATCTTTGTGTCTCTCAATCAGATGCCGCATCAGCCCCGCGCTAGCTCCTCATCACAGTCAACCCTGTCAGCCACTGGTCTCCCCGCAAGACCCTCCTCTTTCCAGTTTCTTCTTCGTGGCTCTGTTGGCCCCCAGTTGTGTGCAGGAAGAAGCCAGTGGACGAAGACCATTCACTCAGACGCCACGCCACTCCTGGGCTTGCCTCCCTCGCCTCACCCAGGTGCTCCCTTCACTCCAGCTGTGCACTTTCACCCTGTGTCCCCCCCCACCCTGCCCTTTCAAGGCTCTGCACTTTTCACGTGCCTTTTTGGGGGGGCTGGAATACCCCTTTATTCTTTCTATTTTAGCAAACTCTTACTTGTGGGAAGTGCATTGTGCACTGCAGTTTGTCAGAGGGTGACTTTTATTTAATTACAAGGTGAGTTTGGGTTAGTTTCGTAACTTTTCCAAGCCCATTGCTGCCTCTGGAAGGAGACGGTGGTAACAGTACGCAGATGGGTTCTCATCATGTGCATTGACGCCTACGTTCCAGGCAGGAGTTGTGCCAGCCCTTGTTCTTGAGGGACTCAAGTTAGTGGGAGGGAGATGCAGATTAAAAAGAGATAAAACATCTGTAGTGTGAGAGGACCTGTGGCAGGGGTGTGAATAGATTCTAAGGAAGCCCATCTTGTGGGGTTGGGATAAGTTGCATCGGTGGGATATTTGGTTTCATGGAGGAACTCAAAGCACAGTTACAGTAGCTGGCAGGTTTTGAACATTCCCAGGTTTTGAACATTCCCAGGTTTTGACCTGTGCTGAGTGTTTGACAGGCATAATCTCATTTGATGCCCACAAAAATGCTCTGAGGTTGACACTGTTATTGCTCTAGACTTGGAGTAGGGTCGGGAGGGGTGGGTGTTCTCCAAGAAAGTCACAGCTTGGCTAAGACCTGAAAGCTGACTTGGAAGGGCCTAGAGTGCTCAAGACAGCACCTTGTGACACGTTGTGCTGAGCACTGGACAGAAGTGAGAGACTTGGAGCACCTGCTTGAGAATGAGATGAACTCCTTGTGCAGCGCTTGGAGAGCAAGGGTGGAAGATAGCAAGAAATGCTATCAGGACAGTAAGCAAGAAGTGATAATGAAGGACCTTGTCTATCACTTTGAGAAGTTTTTACTTCATGAGCAGTGAGGAGCCACTGTAAGTAAAGATACGACTTCTCTTTGGGTGGTGCACAGTGACTGTGGTATGACTATCATATGGAAGGATTGGTGGATGGGTAGGGGGATGTGTATATAGGGAGATGGATGTGTGGGTGGGTGGATAGGTGAATGGACTGAGGGATAGGTAGATTGGTGGAAAAGTGTATGGGTGGGTGGATGTATGGGTGGACGGATCGTGGATAGATGGATGGGTGTGTGGATAGGTGGGTGGATGGATGGGTGGGTGACAGATGGATGATAGACGGATGGGGGAATAGTGTAGAGAGACAAGTCCTAAAGGTGTGGTGATGAGACACTGGAAAGCAGGGGGCCGAGACTCTCCAGGAGCTGAAGCATCAGTCCCCTGGCTCAAGCCTCTTTTATTTTTGCACACTGACGACAGCAAGCACGTGCAACATAGTATTTGGCATCTTGACAGGTCTTGCACCTGCAGTGTATTCCATACTGACTGGGTCATGAGTACATCTGGCCCCAGACAAAACGTTCTTATCCCCAGGCCTGGCACCCGTATGATGTCCTTCTGGAAAGAACGAGCAGTCCTGGTGGTCTTCTGTCCTGGGAATGAAGCTGCTTTCAGTTTCTCGCTGCTCTGTCCCTTTATTTCAGGACATTCTTTTGGTGCCTCCGGCTTCTTGTTCTCCAACAGAATAGATGGATGGAGGGATGGGTGGGTGGGTGGATAGGCTGGTGGATGGATGGAGGGAGGGGTGGGTGTGTAGAAGGGCAAGTGGGTGGATGGGTGGATGGGTGGATGCATACTTGGATGGAGGGACAATGAGGTGGGGTATGGTGCCTCCAGGATGGAGGAGAAGATTAGTGAGGAGTCTTCTGCGGAATCAGATAAGGTATGTTGGTGATCTGATGTGGGCAAACAGTTGGGATGGGGAAAAAGGATATTTGAGAATGTTTAGGAACGAAAATTGACAGGATGTGGTGATTGGCTGAGTGTGGGGGAGACCGAGTGATGGAGGCAGAGTCAGGAGCAGCTTCCTCAGCCAGGAAAGGCATGAGGAGTGAGAATATGAGACAATGTATAACAAGCCCTGTGGACACCAGTGTGGAGGTGGGAGGTGGCAGGAGAGCAGCCAGAACTGAAGAGACATATGAAGTGTGAAACGCTGTCGGGAGCTGGGCTGGGTCTGCAGAGAGGCTGCTGGCTGTAACGGCAAGGGGACTGTTGGTGACTCTAACCATGACTTTTGTGAGACATCTAATGTTTGTGGCAGGGAGTTAACAGCTTGGAGTTCTCCCTTTTTCTTAAATGCTCAGGCATTGTGACCTCATTTTCCATGCTGGGGCTCCTCCCCTAACTCCTAGTACATGATGTCTGCTGATCACCATGTGGACAAGGGTGTGAGCTTGGTGTCACTTCCTGTCCAGTGGCAGGGGAGCTGTGGTGGTGTCCTTTGTGCCTTCTCTCTGTTTGCCTGGAAGTCTTTATTTGATCTTTTCCAGTGATCCCAGAGGAGACATTATAAGTATACCATCGCTTTTTTTTTTTTTTTTTTAAAAAAACATAATCCTAGATTCTAAAAGTTCTTGTTTTAAAGATGACAGTATGGTACTGGCACAAAAGCAGACATGTAGATCAGTGGAAGAGAATAGACAACCCAGAAATGGACCCACAAATGTATGGCCAACTAATCTTTGACAAAGCAGGAAAGAGTATCCAATGGAAAAAAGATAGTCTCTTTCAGTAAATGGTGCTGCGAAAACTGGACAGCGGCATGCAGAATAAAACTGGACCACTTTCTTACACCAGACACAAAAATAAATTCAAAATGGTGAAAGACCTAGATGTGAGACAGGAAATCATCAAAATCCTACAGGAGAAAACAGGCAGCAACCTTTTTGACTTTGGCCATAACAACTTCTTACTAGACACGTCTCCAGAGGCAAGGGAAACAAAAACAAAAGCAAAAACGAACTGTTGGGACCTCATCAAGATAAAAAGTTTCTGCACAGAAGAGGAAACAATCAACAAAACTACAAGGCAACTGATGGAATGGGAGAAGATATTTGGAAATGACATATTGCATGAGGGGTTAGTATCCAAAATCTATAAAGAACGTCTCAAACGCAACACCCCAAAAACAAGTCCAGTTAAGAAATGGGCAGAAGACATGAACAGAACTTTTCTAAAGAAGACATCCAGATAGCTAACCGACACATGAAAAGAGGCTCAACATCACTCATCATCAGGGAAATACAAATTAAAACCACAATGAGGTACCACCTCACACCTGTCAGAATGGTGAAAATTAACAACTCAGGCAACAATGGATGTTGGGGAGGATGCAGAGAAAGGGGAACACTTTTGCACTGTTGGTGGGAATGCAAACTGCTGCAGCCACTCTGGAAAACAGTATGGAGGTTCCTCAAAAAATTAAAAATAGAAAACTACCCTACAACCCAGCAATTACACTACTAGGTTTTTATCCAAATGATTAAAAAATGCTGATTTGAAGGGGCACATGCACCCCAATGTTTAGAGCAGTGCTATCCACAATAGCCAAATTATGGAAAGAGCCCAAATGTCCATTGACTGACTAATGTATAAAGAAGATATGGTGTGTGTATACACACACACACACACACACACACACACACACACACACACAGGAATATTACTCGGTGATTAAAAAGAATGAAATCTTGCCATTTGCAACAACATGGATGGAGCTAGTGTGTCAGAGAAAGATAAATATCATATGATTTCACTCGTGGAATTGAAGAAACAAAATGAGGGGAAGGGAAGGAAAAATAAGATAAAAACAGAGAGGGAGGTGAACCATGAGAGATTCTTGAATACAGAGAACAAACTGAGGGTTGCTGGAAGGGAGGTGGATGGGGGGATGGGCTAAATGGGTGATGGGTACTAAGGAGGTCACTTGTTGGGATGAGCGCTGGGTGTTATATGTAAGTGATGAATCACTGGGTTCTACTCTGGAAACCAATATGTTAGCTAACTTGAATTTAAATAAATAAATTTAAAAAAGAAAAAAAATAAAGATGACAATTTGCCTTCCTCCCATTAATTTTCTTTTCAAAATCTGGGATTTGAGCAGGAAAAATGCCACTTCTCTAGGACTGCAAACACAAGGATCTGTATTACTAGAAGAAAGAGTGCACAGGTTAGGTTATTCAGGGACCAGTTGACCTTGGGGTGGGACTATGGCGAGCATTTAAACAAGCATTCACGTTCTGTCTTCAGTCTTCTTCATTTTTTCTTTACATTCTTGTGTCTTCAACTACAACTTGTACCTTAGTTCACCCTGGAACCTTTAGTACTGGACTTCCTTCTTTGCTATGCTTAGATCTGTATTCCTACTGCCTGCTGGCTGTTCAGCAGAACGTTCCGAAACCTGCAGTCTGAGCTGAGTGTGACTTAACTTCATTCTTTGATGCTCTGATTCCTCCGAAGCCTGCTCTTGCAACACGAATAGAGGGGGACCACGGTGCCACCTGCTGGAGGTGGTTGCTTTCTAGGTAGGGGAGGCTCAAAGGTCAAGGGCTAGGCCATCCTGGCTCAGACACTGACCAGCTCCCAGACTGGGCCGACCTTGTCTCTCTCATGTTCCAAAGGTGAGAACTGCAGGCCGCCTCCGTAGGGCTGTTGAGCAGATGGTAAGGTGGGTACGTGAGGGGTCACTGAATGCTTGGCGCAGTCAGCCCAGAGTGAAGGCTACATGCTGTTGACATCTGTGTGGACGGTCTGTGCAGGCACCTGTGCAGGTGTGTTTGGGACACCTGCAGATGTTAGTCAGTTGAACCAATGACTTCAGTGAACTCGACACCATGAGAGGTGGTTTGCAGAAAATGACAACGCTTACCTGCAGTCCCCGGTGCCTCTCACGTAATTACCTGTCCGCGGTCTTGTGATTCCAAGCCTGTTTGTCCCTGACACGTGGTGGGCTCTGTGGGCTGTTGCTGCGAGCGGAGTGGAGGAGGCTCTGTCCTGGGCTGAGCCCTAGCTCTGAGAGGGCCGCCGAACTGTTGGCCGAAGTCACGATAGCGTGCGCCCATCCCCCTCTCCTGTCCTCTGTCCCTAAGGTGGCAGGGCCCTAACGTGTGTGCGACGCGCACTACCCCCACCCATGGCATCCTGCTCTATGGGACGTGAACCAGCAGCCTCAAATTAACCCAATTACAAGTCATTAGAGGCAATTCTGGTCACCTCCTAACTTTGGATTAGCATCACGAGCCTGTATTAATTGTCAATTATGAACAAATTCCCCATTTATTCATATTTCTCTAAATTATACATCCCCTGTTGGTGACAAGTTGTTGAGAAAAGTGTTCCCTCTACACATTTTGTTTTCCCCTTTCTTCCAGTGTTCAGTCTCCTTCCTACCTAGGGAAGGACCGTTGGTTGGATTTCTGATTCTTTCCATGTGCTTAGAAGTCATGCAGTTCTGTCTGAAGCGCTGACGTTTAGCGAGAGGTTGCTGGGAGAGATGCTTAGCTCGGGCTTAGGTTCCGTCAGCAAAGGGTGTTTTCTGGGTTTCCCTGCACGTGGCACAAGGCTCCACCGGGGTGAGAGCTGGATTTCCTGAGACGCTTACTCTCCTACCTCCACCTGAGAGGTCCGCTGCCCCCCTTCATCGGGCACAGTGAGCGTGTCGGCGGACAGCGGAGATGTGGGCATTGAGTCTGCTGGGCAGCGTGGCCTTGCTTTCCTTTCCCTCCAGCTGCTGTAGGAGGAACCAGTCGAGTACCCAAAGCTCAATCTCCAAGACTTGACAGACCTGGTGGTGGCACCTTTTTTCGAGCAGGGGTCAGAGTGGAGCCAGGGTGGTTTCCTCCCTCCACTCCTCCTTCAGGAGCCCCCGACGGGCAGTAGCACGGATTCCAGGCTGCTGGGCTCCTCTGCAGTCCGGCGGCTCTTCGAGTGTGGCAGGCAGACGGTTGATGGAAGGGGTTAAGGAAGCAGGAGGTGGGAAGAGGGACTGGTCTTCAAATCCCCAGTGCCTGAGGTTGACGTCTGCAGCCCGCCACTGTCCTGGGGCACACAGAATGAGCCTGGAGGAGACCACTGCCCTGGGGCACACAGGAATAAGCATGGAGGAGAGTGGGCAGAGGAGCATCGGGGACATGGAAACAGAGAGTCATCAGTTCTTGTTGCCGAGGAGCCCCGGATCGGAGGTGCTGGGAAATCTCACAGCTCGTAGAAGTCAAACACCCTTCTATTGTGTTCAAACACCAACACCTGGCAGCCACCCCTAGACCTGGACACCCTCCTTCTGCTTGTGTTCTTGAAGCTGGGGTGCCGCAGGGCATGGTCTGCCATAGTCCCCCTCCCTACCAGCGACTCAGAAGGCCCAGCCCCTTCGTGACCCACAGCTAGTGCGATCCGCTGCCTGGCTGATGATGCCACTTGGATGTTTGTGGACATCCTGATTCCTCTTGTCCAAAAAGAATGCCTGATTTCCTCCCCAGACCTGCCCCTGCAGTTAAACCTGACTGAGTCTCTGTCCTTCCAGTTACTCAGGCTCAGACCCATGCTTGCCTGAGTCCTGGCTGGCTCGCCCTAAAGAAGTCTTTAGTCTGTCTGCCTCCACCTCCACCATTGCCTCCACCCTGCCCTCAGCCACTCTTCTGTCTTCTTCCTTGCCTCTTCCTCCTGGGGTCTTTATTAATCCCCAAACTGGAGGGATCCACCTGCCACGTCACTCAGGTCAGGGTCCTCCCTCCTGCTTCACTGAGAGCAGATAGGGAAACTCAGCCAGCCCAGGCAGCTGTAACACCCAGAGACTGGGGAGGCCCACAACCCCTGATATTTACCTTTCACATTTTTCCTCTGAAGCCGGAGGTCAGAGGCCGGGTGTAGGTAGTTGGGTTCCCTCTGAGGCCATGCAGGGGAATCTGTCCGTCTCTCCAGATGGGGTTTTCTGGCCATCTCTGGCACTCCTTGGCTTGTAGACGCAGCACCTATCTCTGCCTCCACCTTCGCATGGGGTTCTCTTCTCTGTGTCTGTGTCACACATTATGGTAACGGTATCGTCATTGAAATCAACACACTTACTTTGATTTGACAATATGACCTGGTACACAGTGCATATTCAGAAGTTGTCAGTTGTCCCATCATGCCTTCTGTGGATCTTTCTTTTCCTTCTCACAATCCTCTCCATAGATCTGAAATAGTGCTTTAAACTTTTCTTGTCTGTATTGATATTTTTGAAGACTACCTCAGTTTGGGTTTGTCTGATGTTTCCTGATGATTAGATTCCAGTTCTGCATTTTGGGCAGTGGGACAACGGAGTGCTGGGTCCTTCTCGGTATGTCATTCTCAGGAGGCACAGAATGTCTGTTTGCTCCAGTGTTGGGGATGATGGCTTTGATGGACTGGTTAGGGTGGGATCTGCCAGGTTTCTCCCTGTGAACTTTTGCCCCCCCCCCATGGAGCACTAGACCGTGAGGTGACTTAGGTCTGCAATGGACACTGGTGGGAAGAGGTGATGTCAGCACTAATGCCGGGGAGCCCCTCTCTCCTGATGTCCCGTACCTGTGTCACCCTTCATTACTGAAAACTCAGGGCCCGGGGACAAGGGGACATGCACCTGAAAACGAGGTGGGCAAAGGGGAAAGCCGTTCTCGGAGCTCCGTCTGCAAAGCGCCGTTTTAGGGTTCGTCGCCGGCACAAGTCAGCCTGAGTTTTGATCTGGCCTGTGACACGTATGGTAGAAAGCAGGATGTTGCCGGTCACAGAGACATGTTAGGCTGTGTGTGCGTGCGCACGTGTGTGTGTGTGAGTGTGCAGGTGCACGTGTGCATGAATCTGTATGTGTGCGTGTGTGTACGAGTCTGTATATATGTGTGTGAGTGTGTACGTGCACACACGTGCATGAGTGTGTGTGCACACTTGTCTTTCCCAGATCCTTCATTGCGATGGTTTCACAAAGTCCAAGAGGTTAGTGATGTTGGAGGTGGAAGCAGGCTAGTCGGGGAAACTTGGTGGTTTGTTTCCCCCACAGCCCTTTGCGTACCTGTCTCCACATCTGGGTCTTTGGTACCTTTTCCTCATCGCCCTGGTCCCTCCCCCAGCCGGCCTCGCTGGGCCTCATCCAGGGTACATGCTCCCTCTGACAGTCTCTTGACTTGCTGGTCCCTCGGGTCCCTGGTAAGTCTGCCCTGGATTTGTGTTTGGAGGCCACGGGAATAAGTTAATAGTGCCTTTTGAATTTTAACTTTTTAATTGTGGTAAAATACACATAACAGAAAGTTTGCCATTTTAACCATTTTCAGGTTCAGTGGCATTAAGTACATTCCCAGTGTTGTGAAAGCATCACCACCATCCGTCTCCAGAAATTTTTTTCACCTTCTCCAACATTGCTAATCCCCTTTCCCCCTCCCTGGCTCTTGAGTACGTTCAGTCTCTGTGAACTTCACTAAGACCCTCGTGTAAGCGGAATCACAGTATTTATTCTGTGTCTGGCTTCTCTCACTCAGCATAATGTCTTCCAGGCTCATCCGTGTTGTAACACAGGTCAGGATTTCCTTCCTCGTAAACGCTCAGTAGTACTGCACTGTATACATGTTGTGTCCATCCGTTCGTCAATCGACACCTTCTGTTTCCAGCTCTGGCTGCTGTGCACAGGGTGCTGTGAACACGGGCACACAGATATCCGTTCAGGCTCCTGCTTTCGGTTCATTTTGGGATATTCTCAGAATTGGAATGGCGGGATCATTGGGTAGATCATTGGGTGATCCCAATGTCTCCACATCCTTGTCAGCTATTTTCTGTGTGCTTGATAGGAGAGTAGCCTTTCTAGTGGGTGTGGAGTGGGGTCTCATGTGGTTTTCATTTGTGTTTACCTAATGATTAGTGATACCTTTTCATGTGCACACCCTGTTTTTAAGAATATAAATTTGCATTTTTTTGGCGGGTGGGGGTATGTAGAACCTTTCTCATATATACAGTCACTGTTTAAAACTTTTTTTTAATGTTTATTTATTTCTGAGAGAAAGAAAGAGAGTGTGAGCAGGGGAGGGCAGAGAGAGAGGGAGACCCAGAATCTGAAGCAGGCTCCAGACTCCGAGCGGTCAGCACAGAGCCCGATGCAGGGCTTGAACTCACAAACCGTGAGATCATGATCTGAGCCAAAGTCGGACCCTTAACTGACTGAGTCACACAGGCGCCCCAATACGGTCAGTGTTTTAAAAGTAACTGTGGGGGGTGCCTGGGTGGCTCTACTGATTAGACGTCTGACTGTTTTCTCAGGTCGTGATCTCACGGTTCATGAGATTGAGCCCCGTGTGAGATTGAGCTGTCAGCGCAGAACCCGCTTTGGATCCTCTGTCTCTGCCCCCCTGCCCCTCTCCTGCCTGTGCTTTCTGTCTCTTTCTGTCTCTCTCAAAATAAGCAGATAAACTTGCAAAAAGTGACTGCAAATGCACAGCTGTGTGTGGAGGTGGCCTGCTGGAGACTTCTCCCTTCCACCTGCTCATCCCTCCCCTTCCTTAAATCTGGAGAAAAAGAAGGTCCCCGAGTACCGCCCGCCAGACTCCTCTGCCCCACGCCTCATCTCTTTGCTTGAGGCCAGGTCACGAGCCCACGAAGGATGTGGCCCCGGGAACCGGCAGCCCTCTGCCAGCACTCCCGTGGTCACGTGCCAATAGATACGAAGCCTGATCTGCAACCCAATCCCAGTGAGGCCGGAGAACCGATTCTTAAGGGAGCAAAGGGTAGAACATCTTTATCCTGCTAAAATGGGTATAAAAGTTAAAAATAAGAACCCAGATAAAACAATACAAAATGTGAAAGGAACTAAATAAAAATGAGTGAAAAATAGAATGTCAGCTGGGCGAGGACAAAAATAAAGTGACGGAGGAAACATTCTGAGTAAATAGTGCTGATCATCACCAGAAAGACGTTGAGTTAGAGATAACTGAAGCAGCAGCGTGCATTTTAATCTTTGAAAGCGTAGAGCAGGTGCTGGCAAAGTTTACTCTGGGAGAGAAGACGTCGCTACTTTGTTAGCCGAACTTTGTGGGTCCGTGCGCTCAGATTCACAGGGTCTGAAGTAGGTTGCTGGTATATTTAGCCTTTCTGTGTAGGCGACATCATTCCTGTAAGGCCCCCCATCCCGCAAACCAACTTTCTGCCAGTAATTCCTGATAGAGGGTGAAGGTGAGGGCGCTTGGCTGAAGCCCTGGCTTGTCATCTGGCTGACGTTCACGTGGGCATATGCCCAGCACAGGTGCCTTCCTTGAAGGGAGCAGACTCTGTATCCAGAAAATGTGGGCTGAAATCCAGGTTCTCCATTCACTGTAAATGCAACAGTGTGTAAAACATTTAGCCCTGCTAAACTTTAGGATTGTAATCCACAAACTGAAAGTAGTGCTTTATGGGACATTGCTGAGATTATATGCAATAAATAATATACATCACGTGGCTCAGTCCTGGGAACTGAGTACATGGCACTCAATAAGTGGTTGTTCCTACTCTTAGGATCACAGTACTGTGCAGCTGACTAGGAAATTGGAAAGAGGTGACATAAGAGAATAGAAGAACACCCAGAAATTAAATACAGGATGCAAAGTAGCCTTAGGATATCTCATAATTTTGGTAGGTTTGAGTTTGGATGCTTCGTTAATTCCTTATTGTTAAGGTAGTTTTGTTGCTGTGGTTGATTCTCTTGGATTTCTAACCCTATAATCACATTAATATCATAAAATAATATTTTAGCATGGTTATATTTTATTTCAGCACCAAGTATCACTGCACTGGATAAAAGAGTGGATTTCTGGGGTGAATAATCTGGGGAGTTTGCTGAGGAGATAGCCCATTTTAAGGAACATTTGATTACAGTGCTGCATAAAATATTCCAGACCGTAGGATAAGGTAGAAAGCTCTCCGATTCCTGTTTTATCAGTTCTTTTATGCAGTGTAACTATTACTTTAAAAAATCTTTTATCTTGTCATCTTGTGTGTATATATCTGCGATTATTTTGGTCTTTCAGTTTTTCTAAGCTGCCTCCTATAAATCCACATTTTTCTGATTAGAAGAATAAAACATTATATCTTGGTTCCCTGCCTGTATCAGATGCCCCCTTCCCCACTTACCACATCATATGTCTTTTGGTTATACAACCTGTGGTTTGAGGCTGAGATTATTGTTGTCGATTGATAACCCTATTAAACGTGGGCCAAGTGGTCCAGTTTCATAGAAGCTTGAGGTCAAAGGAAGACATCTCACCAATGAAAATTCATTAAAAAACAACCCAGATTCTTACTGATACTTTCACACACCATGTTGAGGCTGTAGTTAACTCACCTACAGGGAGAGAGACAGAGAGGAGAGGGGGAAAGGAGAGAGGTTTATTTTAAGGAATTGGCTCATGTGATTGTGGGTCTGGCAAGGCCCAGGTCTGTAAGACAGGCCAGCAGGCTGGAGACCCAGGCAGGATTGCTATGTTGCAGTCTTGAGAATTCCAGAAACCAAAGCTCGTGTTGACTCCTGGACATTCCAAACTGTGGAGAATCAGAACCAGACTTTGAATTCATCATGGGATGGGGCCAGACCACCTAGTGTGCCTGAGGCATCTCGTGCTTCCGTGGCCGCCCTGAAGCTGGGGTTGAGTGTTTGCACTGAGTTGGTGGGAGGTAGACCCAGGAGCTGCCACCCTTAACGGTTTTATGCAGGAGCCTCTTTGTTAGAGAAGCTGAGACTGTCTTCGCACACCTCTGCTTGGTCTTTTATTCTGTTTTAATCTGGGAATAAGATCTGAAAGAGATGTGATGGCTCTCTACGGCCCAGAAGAACAAGTTTAATTTCTCTGTGTCTACTTAGCAGGCATGGGTAATACCCCAGTCATTTGTCTAGAGATGACAGAAGGCTGCTTTTGTGCATTCTGCCTCCATCCCAGACGTTAACTAACCCGTGTGCAAACAGAAAGAACTCTTCTATTGTTGAATCCGAAACAACAAAGGTTTCTGCCAGCAGCCACCCAGGGATAGATCCAGAAGTCGCTTGGATTCTGTATTTTCTGGCATAAAAACCAGCATCACACACTCAGGCTTTGTTCTCTCTGGGCTTCAGTTCCAGAATGTTTTGTGTCTCAGCAATAATTGTGCATTTGACAGCTGAGGAGCCGTTTGCCAATCGGTTCCTCCCTCTTTGATCTTTAAAACGTGCACTGGCTTCTCCAAGGGCCGGTACTTGACGTTGGTTGCCTTGTGCAGTGACCGAGAACTGTAAGATTCTGACCGTGAAGGATTTGGGACTGGGTCTTCCCGGGGATGTGTTCTAGCACAGAATCTGAAAGGTCTCCTCTCTCACCTCCAGCCAGGGGCCCTCCCCTCCCCCAGACGGTGCTGCCTGGGTTTTCCGGGGCAAATCTTCCTCCAGCTGCTACGAGCCAGGCAGGTGCTTGGTTTGGGAACAGAGGTCTGCAGGAGAACACCAGTGAGGCCCGCGGTTCAAGGCAGCGTGTCCAGCCTCATAGCTGCCCGCTCTCCTCTCCTCTCATTGTGGGCGCTGCTCTGGGTCCTGCGATCTAATCAGGCCTTTGTATGGTAGCCATGGCCTTCTTCTCAGCATGAGGATTGTGCTCACATTTTGTCTCCCTCCGGTCCGTTGCTGAATCCTGGAGCTGTTTGAGCAGAGGCTGGGCAGCCAATTGCCAGGTGAGCTGTGGGGAGGACAGAGTCTTCCTCTGATGGGAGGTTGGACAAGCTGGCTTCTTATACAATGCCGGTGCCGTGTGCTTATTTCGTCAAGCTGAAGTCGGGAGAGAGAAATGCAACGTGGGCAGAGCACCTGGCCCGGGACCTAGACCGTGGCAGTGCCAGTACGGTAGGACTGTTCCTACCCTACTTCATTCACGAGAGATAGCCCGGACATTCATCACGGACATGTAAGCCTCTGTCTTCTCTTCTATTGTTGTGGAGGCCTTTCTCTGATTTCCAGCTTCCGAATGATAAATTCCAAGAGGAAAGGGATTGTCCCTTATCTTGCGTCCCCCATAGTGTGCAGGGCAATGTTGGTTCTCAAGTGTGTATTGAACAAATGCCTCTTGAACACATAACTGGCAAATGGTTTTTAAGGGACGACCTCATACCACGCACTGCATGGGGCCCTGGGAATCCGGAGGTGAATCAGAACATTTCTGCCCCCAAGGAGCACATAGTCAAGCCTGCCTTCATTTCTCCACTGTGCCGTGCTGGGCCTCTTAGAAAGCTTCTTAGCAAAAGCAGGGGCTGTGCCCAGGGACAAGGGCATGGGCGATGGTTTCAGACAGATTTGAATCCAGGCACTGCTGCCTGATGGCTGTATGAATCCAGTAGTTTCCACCATGGAGGTCAGATGCGGCCGAAGCCCCACCTGGCTTGAATAGCAGGTGTCGTACTGGCAGCAGGTGGCCGGCACTCCACCTGTGGGAAGTCCAGCCCAAGACCTCATTCTCACAGCATCAACCCACAGCCTGACTTCCTTTAGGAAGCCCGCAGTGACGAAAATAACGTCTTTAACTTTGGGTTTAAAAGGAAAAGAAAACCCCGGATACGGAGGTGTTTTGTGTTTTGTTTCTTCCATCCAGGCATGCCATGGCAACTAACGCGGATGGGCATTTTTTTACCGGGTGTAAATGACACGCTCGCATCGTGTGCAAGTCCTGTGTTGACCACTTGGGGCCTGCATGGTGAGGATTCCCTGGGAACCGTTCTCCCTTTGACGAACCGTGTTTGCAGTTCTGGAAAAACGATAGGTTAGGTCAAGCTGTCTGTGCAGCAGAGGCTGTGCGGTTTATGTTGAGATCAGATCCATGACCACAGCCCTGCTGGAAGCACTCCAGACCAAGGCCATCAGAAAAGCAAGATAGGCATGTTTTTCTGTTCCCCTCCGAGCTCCTTCCACCACAGACTTGGAGCTGGGAAGGAGCTCCGTGAGGTGCCTCATCCCATAAGGCAGCTCTCCCCCTGACGCCCGTGAGGAAGGCCTTGGGACACTGCTGGGGACAGGACACTCACTGTTCTGTGAGGAGGCCCATCATGTTTCCAGAGGCTCCTTCCTTCTCCATCTCCACCTGTGGGCTTTTATGTTGGTCTCTGATCATCACAGACCAGTCTGATCTCATTTATATGGACACACACATCTGAAACCACCGCCAGGGTATCCTGAGCCCCATTCCATGTTCAACATGTGGGGCTCCTTCCACTCCTGTTTGTATAATTCATCCAGATTGTTTCAAGAGAAACCTCCCTGCCGACGTCTCTCTCTTGTTCACGTCTTTCCCAAACTGTGGGGCGTGGCTGGGAGCCCTATTCCCAATGTGACATAGACCCCAACATAATTATTTTCACATGCTTTACTCTCTGATGTTTGGCTTGTGGTCAGTGAGACTTGTTAGGTCTGTTTGATAAGAAGATAAGGGTCATAGGTAAGGTGTTACTTATGCTGAACTTACGGACTAGATTTTTGAACATGTTAGTATTTTACGTTTATTCCTGGTGAATTTCACCTTCTTTATTTTGGATCATCACCCTTGTGTTACAAAAAGGATTTTGAATCATGGATTTTCGTGACTCCTGATACAGAATTTCATCTGCATCGTAGTGATAGGAAATCAAAACGCGTTGAAGCAGGTCTCCTGTGTCATGGCCAAGTCACTCATGGATGTGGGAAGATCCAGGCCACAGTGTCCTTCCTGACTGATCCCAGCCAGTATATTCTGTGTGTCATCAAGTCTTTCAGACAGTTGTGGACGCACCGAACACTGTCTCTCAGCCCATCGTTCTCTCTGGCGTGGGTTTCTGGGGTGAACTGTCTTCCTGTTCCCTCCTCCTCGTGCCCTAAACGAGGCGACAGCCCCGGTGGGCCTCTGCTTCCCTCCTGTTGTCTCTTGCATTTTCATCTATAACTCCATGTATTTGGATCAGGGGAAAATTTAGTTCCTACTTAGCAAAATTTTTTTTTTTTATAACTTTTTTTTGAGGCTTGAGACAAAATAAACTACATATTTAAAGTGTATAATTGGGGCGCCTGGGTGACTCAGTTGGTTAAGCATCTGACTTCAGCTCAGGTCATGATCTTGTGGTTCGTGAGTTCGAGCCCTGTGTCGGGCTCTGTGCTGATGGCTCAGAGGCTGGAATCTGGTTCAGATTCTCTCTCTCTCTCTCTCTCTCTCTCTCTCTCTCACTCTCACTCTGCCTTTCCTATGTTCGCACTCTGGCTCTCTCTCTCTCTCAAAAATAAACATAAAAAAACAAAGTGTATAATTAGTAATTAACATATAATTAACATATGTGTAAAAATGGGAGACCATTACCCACGAAGAAAAGAATTAACATATTCATCACCCCCAAAAGTTTCCTGTTGCCCTTTGTAACCTCCTCCCACTGCCCAGCCCTGCTAATACTCAGTCACTATAGATTAGCTTATGTTTTCTAGAGGTTTATGTAAGAAGGAAAAATATAGTATATGTTCCTTGTGGCCTGGCTTCTTTCACTTAGATTCCAGTCAATAAAAACAGCTACTAGAACTAATCCATGAGTTCAACAAGGTTGTGGGATACAGGACCAATATGGAAAAATATATTGAATTTCCATATTCTAGAAAGTAACACACAGAATTTGAAAAAAAAAATATTCCCAAAAGCATTGAAATAATATGAACTATTTAGGAATAAATCTGACAAAAAATGTGCAAGCCTTGTTTACTGAAAACTATAATTGCTGAGACAAAGATCTGAGTAATATGAAAATATGTTCAGAAGATTAAAATGCCAGTTCTCCCCAAATTGATCTGAAGATTCAATATACCAATCAAAACTTGAGCATACTTTTTTGGATGTAAATTTTATTAGGAATTGACAAGGAGAGCCTGAAAATTATATGGAAATGAGAGGGACCTAGAATATCTAAAACAACTTTGAGAAAGAGGAACAAAGTTGGAGGACTGAGACTATGTGATTTCAAGACTAATTCTTAAAAAAAATTTTTTTTTTTTCAACGTTTATTTATTTTTGGGACAGAGAGAGACAGAGCATGAACGGGGGAGGGGCAGAGAGAGAGGGAGACACAGAATCGGAAACAGGCTCCAGGCTCTGAGCCATCAGCCCAGAGCCCGACGCGGGGCTTGAACTCACGGACCGCGAGATCGTGACCTGGCTGAAGTCGGACGCTCAACCGACTGCGCCACCCAGGCGCCCCTCAAGACTAATTCTAAAGCTGCATTGATGAAGACGGTGACCTTGGTGTCCAGGAGACGACCCGACAGCATCGCATGGAAATAGACCCACACATATGTGGATAAATGTTTTTCGACAGAGGTGCAAAGGCAATGGAGTAGAGGAAGGATAGATTTGAAGAACTGATGCTGGAAAAATTGGATGTCCATATGCAGAAAGGGAACTCTAATCCCAACCTCATTCCCCAAACATGAACTCAGAGTAGATTATATGTCCAAATGTAAAACCCTAAATTATAAAAGTACGAAAAGCAAACATAAGATTAAAAGCCTCATGATCTTCAGTTAGGCCAAGATTTCTTAGGTATGTCATCAAAAGCACAGTTATAAAGGAAAGAATTGCTAAGCTGGGCTTTATTGATATTAAGAACTTCTGTTTTTCGGGACACCTGGGTCACTCAGTCGGTTGAGCGTCTGACTCTGGCTCAGGTCGTGATCTCGTGGTCTGTGAGTTCGAGCCCCGCATCGGGCTCTGTGCCGACAGCTCAGAGCCTGGAGCCTGTTTCAGATTCTGTGTCTCCCTCTCTCTCTGACCCTCCCCTGTTCATGCTCTGTCTCTCTCTGTCTCAAAAAAATAAACGTTAAAAAAAAAAAAAAAAAAAGAACTTCTGTTTTTCAGAAGATGCCTTTT
The DNA here is from genome assembly GCF_018350155.1 of Leopardus geoffroyi. NCBI lineage: Eukaryota > Metazoa > Chordata > Mammalia > Carnivora > Felidae > Leopardus > Leopardus geoffroyi. The sequence continues at coordinate 80,849,751 of NC_059326.1, forward strand.
AGGAAATAAAAAGTTAAACCACGGCCTGGGAGGAAAACACATGTCTGATAAACAGCTCCCATCCAAAACATGAAAAGAACTCTTTTTTTAAAAAAAAATTTTAAAGTGTTTATTTATTTTTGAGAGACAGAGGCAGGGAATGAGCAGGGGAGGAACAGAGAGAGAGGGAGAGACAGAATCCGAAGCAGGCTCCAGGCTCTGAGCTGTCAGCACAGAGCCTGACGCAGGGCTCGAACCCACGAACCGTGAGATCATGACCCGAGCTGAAGTCAGTTACCCAACCAACTGAGCCATGCAGGCACCCCTGAAAATATGGAAAGAACTCTTAAAGAAGATGTGAATGTGGAAAACGTCTGGTAGTTTCCCAAAAGGTTAAACATGCACACACCATGTGGACTAGCCATTCCACTTACTGGTATTTATAGAAAAAATCGTATGTCAGAAAACTCAGACATGAATGTTCAGAGCAGTTGTGCTAACCAGGACTGGAAACAACACAAATGTCCCTCAGCAGGTGGCTGGCTAAACAAATTGCTGTCTGTCTACGCGATGGAGCACTGATCGGCAGTGACCGGAGGAGATGCCAGTACACACAACTGGCTGGATCACAAAATCATCACACTGAGTGGAAAAAGCCGGGTGAAAAGGACATCTTTTATGATACTGTTCGTGGGAAATTCTGGAAAATGGAAGCCCCTCCACCATGACAGAGCCGAGCCGTGGTTGCCTTGGGCCAGGGTAGGTGGGGAAGGGTTATGAAGAGGCTTCTGATTGTGGTGATGGATTTACGGGTATATATTTATGTCAAACACCCCAAATTGCCACTTTAAATATGCACAGTTCATTGTATGTCAGTTATACTTCAATAAGCATATCATTCGCCCTCCAAAACCCAACTCTGTGGAGCGAAATACCTTTAGGCAGAACCTAAATGAGGCTGCGCATTTTGCACATTTAGCAGTGCCCGATTCAGTCATGTGCCCTCAGTGAATGTTCCCTCCGCTTTCCTGCCCTGCACGCCACGGAAATGCGAATTACTGTACCACCAGCTACAGCACCCACTGGAGGCTGCCTCTGTCTGGATTATAGAAGGCAGATCTTTGCAGAAAAACACTAATGGTTTGCAGACAGGGAGGTAATATTGACGTGTGGGGTATTTACCAGGGCCTACTCCACAGCAAAGGGGCAGGAATGGCCACCTGCCTGTTGACTGGCCTCTCTGCTTCTGCTGTCAGGGGAGCTTGCCCTCTGCCTTCCCAGTGGCCCTGGGCTCACCTGCATGTAGTGCTCTGGTCGATGTCTCCTTGTTGGTTGTCCCTAGGCAGTGCGACTTTGAAGGACGCACCCATTTCCCCTCTGATTTCCACAGTACCTTCCATTGGCAGCGCCTGCTGAGTGAGCTGTGCTGAGGAGGCTCCGGGAGGAGAGGCATCAGTAGTCCTCTTAACTTCCTCTTCACGGGGTGACGTGGGATGTGAGACACAGCGTGCATGGGTCTGTTATGTGGTACCTGTACTGGGAGACCTGCCAGTTGTGACTGTGCCCTGGGCAAGGCCCCCCCCCCCATGCATTTCGGTCCCCAGCATTTGTCCACAGGTGCTCCTGCTGAGCGACGTCTGCAGTTCGGCCTCACAGGGGCAGCCCTCCCCCCTCCCCCTTGGGGGGCCAGTTTCACCTGAGACGGTGACCAAAGCCGGGGCACAGGGCACCTCTTGCGGTGGGTTCCCCACCTCCCTGTTGGAGTCGCACAAATGTAATTACATCACTAAAAACCTGGGTACATTTGCAAAAACCCCAGCAATTTCAGTATTTATACCTCTATCTGATAACCATGCCTTGCTCCCAATAAGGTGCATGCATTTGGAAGTTGTAGTATTGCGTGATCTTTACAGATCAAAACGTTAGTGTCTTTCTGCAGATACCTGCCCTACCATAATCTGTGCAGGAGACAGTTCGAGTAGGTGATCTAGCTGGTTGTATGCTAACCTGAATTTTTATGCTCGTGTGTGCCATCGTTTCATCCCATCAGCGTAGGGCTGAGGTGTGGTTGTCCGATGGTGGGGCTGGGTATCTGAGAAGCTCATGAATGAAACGTCAGCAGTTTAAAGCTTGGTTGATGTCCCAAGATTGTCTACCCTCAATGGACCCGGTTTCATGGGGGCAGAAAGGACTCTCATTTGTCTTCCCAGAAAACACAGTGAATAACTTCCAGGAAGCTCGTGACTGCTAACTGTGCCCCTGGATGCACTTCTCTTACCAGCCAGGGGCATGTTGCATGAGAGTCGATTCGGGGCTGATGTATGGGGTTACTTCTGTCGTGAGAGTTCGTGATCCTTCAGTGACTGTTGACAACACAGAGTTCCAGGAAAAAACTTGTTAGATCTGCTCTCATTATTTTCTTTGAAGAAACACCTACAAAGAAACTACAGAGACCCTGGCCTGGTATCCTTGGGGCTATTTATATGCAGTAAACACAGCAGTTTAACAGAGTCCAGTCAAGAACCCTTCCAATATTTACGGAATCTCATGCTAATTACACTGTCATCTGTTGGGTTAATGGCTCCTAAATAGTGCTTTAGGTCGCCACTCTTTCTGACCATCTGATGCAGAAAACGTCCATGCAGTGAGTGCTGGTTGGGTGCTGTTCTTTTGTAGGGAATTTCTTGGATCTACATATGCACAGTAAGATCTTGGATTTTCTTCCATTTCATACTGTGGGTGGATCTCAAAGGGTCTGCGGTCCGCTGGTAATCGCTGGGGTTCCTCGATGCTCTGTGGTTCAGGAGAGGCTCTGTCCAGCGTGGGGAATGCATCCTGGGCCGCTGATGTAGAGGCATGTGGCAGTCCCAGCAGTGTCATTCACCAGCATGTGACCTGGGATGTGTTATCCATGCCTTCTTATTTTCTTTGCTGTATTTCAAAGGCTTGGGCATCCGAGGCTCCACTGAGTGGGGAGGGATGGCCCCTTCCGGGTTAGCGAACTCCTAGAGACAGCAAACAATTCCCCTCTGAGCATGCCTTTCAAATACAGACGGACAAATCCAAAGCCTGCACCCCAGCCCCTCCTCCATGGGGCTCTTATGCTCCCGTTTTCCCTGCCCTAATCCCCCAGAACACCTGGGAGCCCCTTTCCCCCAGAGCTCACTAGGGTTATTCACACTGTCTGGTCCTCAGCCTGCTCATCCTGCCTCACACATTCCTTCTGCGGAAACCTCGGTAAAGGCTCTTGGCGGTGTTTCCCCCTCTCCCTCTGCCTCCTGACCAGCCCTGTGCCTCCTGGGGTGGCCCTGCAGGCATGAGCGCGATAAACTTCTTCCTTCGTGATCATCACTGCCACGTCTGCATGTCTTACCACACCCGATGGAGACAAATCCCGGGTCCCCGAACGGCCTGGGGTAAGTATGCTGACTGTCCCCATGTCAGGTTCCTGGTGTGTGAGGTGGGGTGGCGCTGGTGAGGCCTCGCGAGTTCTGAGAGTGTTAGGTGAGCGGTGCACCAGGAACCCCCGCCTGAATGTGTGTTCTCCTGGGGGAGCAGCACGGAGACACTGAGGGCTGTGTCTGGACATAGCGTGCTCCTGCCCCATTGTCTACAAATCTGGGTATAAGGAGGGTTTTAAATATACCTAGCCCACCGCTGTAGCATTCTGCCAGGACGCTGGAATCTTGCTTACCAGGATCAGGGCAGTGCAAAGAGTGAAATCCCCTGGGTCACACTTCACAGTGGCCTCTCCTACCACCCTCCCTGCAAACCCCGCCTGCCACTCGGAGGAGTGGACGGCCCGGCTCCCTGCTGCAGGCTGGGCACAGTGACAGTCACCGCGATGGATGCTACTTACGTAATAGTTTAAGTTACCCACTGTAAATACTACTCCCAGTACTGACAGATGCTGCGTGTATAGGTGATGTCATACTATTCCACAGACCTGGCATGGGCAACTAGGATTTTCAAATGTTGTGATTTCTTTGGAAAAAAATGCTTACATTTATGTATGAGGTGATAGACAAAGAGTTACAGGGAACAATGAAAAAAAAAATACCTGGTGTTCACTGTTTCTCTCTGTGTATTCCTTGGTAAGATAACTCAGGAATGCTTTAGGGGGAAAAGAGGAAACGGGGAGTGTGTGTGATGGGGAGGGAAAGAGGAAGACATATTAATGATTGATAGAGGTTAACTTAAGAAATGCAGCTCTGTAGTACAGATGAAAATGAGCTGCCTACCACATTGGCCATGCCGATCGCTTTAAATTTAACCCCCAGATCTTCCCGCCTCTTGGGGCCCTTCTGCTGAGTGAGCTGGGGTGGTACAGAGGGAGGGAGGCTTCTGCCACAGTGAGTTTGTTTTTCTTAGCTGTGCTTAGCTAGAAAATCATTTGAAATAATACGTTTCCCTTTGTCAGGCAGACAGAACAACTGTCTGCACCACAGTACTGAGGGAGACTCTGACACCCAGGTCTGTGAGCAGGGTCTGGCAGGGTCTGACTTCCAGGTCTGGCATTCAGGGTCTGTGTGCAGGTGGCCGCGTAGGCAGCTGGCGAGGAGGGTCAGAGCACTCAGGACAAAATGCACCCCTGGATGTGTTTTCTCCTGAAAGCTGTTTGGAGGCGGCTGGCTGGCTGATTGGGAATCTGTGAGGGTCACTGCCACCTAGTGACGAGATGCTGGAAGGCGTCACCGGTGGCCGACTGTGAGTGTGCCCTTGTGTTCATTCTCAGACTTTTGTGTCCTCCCCAGACAAGACTGAAGCGCAAAGCCCTCTGCCATATTCCATTTTGTGCCCTTTGCTTCACAGCACAAGTGAGGAGTTAGGACACTTGTCACCCTGTTAGGAATATGTGTTTCTGTGGGACACTGGCGAGTTTCCTCCACACATAACTTTTCTTGCCTTTTTAGAGAGGGATATACACACACCTTTGAACACAAATAAAGTTGGGAATACATCGGAAGATGCGTGGGCATGTGAGTGTCAAGGTCACAGGGAAAGGTGACACTCTGGCAGACTCCTGGGAGAGGCTGGTGCCGGCCTGTCCACCCTGCCTGTGGGCCTGGAGGGTGGCACTGAGGCGGGAAGAGGGATGCAGGCACAGCCCATGTCATCCTTGGGGGGTTTAGGGCGCCCGGGGGAAGAAGGTCAGGGGAACAGAACAAACATGTGTGGCACAGAGCCCGCACGTCCCTGAGCGCAGGGCATGAGTTCTCGGGGCGGGGAGTGGCGGGTGTCTCTGGGCCCGATTCCTGTCACCCCTGTCACCTCCCTGGGCCCCGCAAGGCCCGCCAGCGGTGGGGAAGCGGGGGCGGAGGTGGGCAGGTGAGCGGGCAGCGCTTCTGGGCCGGGAGGCTCAGGCTGAGCAAGGTTGGTGGGCGGCCGGGACTGTGTGTGTGGCCGTGCGGCACAGGCTGGCTCTCTCCCGGCTGCTGTTGGGAAAGCACAGTGATACCTGAACACGCTCTGCCTCAGTTCAGCGGTCGACTGTGCCATCCTTGTTTTCTCTCCGTTCTGTGTGTCTCTCTCTATCTCTCTGTTCAATTACCTGTCATCTTTCGTCTGTCCATCTGTTACCTGTTAATTTGTCTATCTGCCTAACATCTGTCTGTCTGTTTACCCACCTGATAATAATTTCAGGCCTTCTGACCATTCATCTCTACCTGCTTTAGCATCTCCTAATGAGGTCATTCTCCACATAACCCAGTACCATGATCACTCTTAAGAAAATTACTAATAATTTCTAATATCGTCTAAGAACATGGGTTGCAGTTTTCAGTACCTTCACTTGAGACTGTTTTTCTATCTCCACGCGTATCTGCCCCAGAGACCCCCTCACACCCAGTAGGGGGCCACCATAAAAATCCTGAGGATCCCAAGCACTGGCAGGGGTGTGGAGAACTTGGAACCCTGTGCACTGTTAGTGGAAATACAAAGTGGTGCAGCCACTGTCCAAAACAATATGGTTGCCTCGAAAAAGTAAAACTACCACATAATCCAGCAATTCCACGTCTGGGTGTAGATCCCGAAGAATTGGAATCTGTCTCCAAGTGATCCCCGTGTTCCCATGTCATGGTGGCCCGCTTCACGATCGCCAAGATGTGAGAACAGCGCAGTGCCCATTGATGGGATTAAGAAAACGTGGTCATGCATGTAAGGGGACGCTACTCCTTTCAGAGGAAGGCGGTTCCAACGTAGGCTCCAGCAGGGACGGACCTTGAGGGCGTTCTGCTGGGTGAAATAAGCCAGTCACAGAAGGACAGATCCTGAATGATTCCACTTACATGAGGTCCTGAGAGTAGTCTGTGGTCACAGAGATGGAAAGCAGAATGGTGGGTGCTGTGGGGCAGGGGCTGGGGGGTTGTTTGACTCGGCATAGAATGTGGTTTTGCAAGATGGAAAAGTTTTACGATGGGAATATAATTAGCACTGCGGCACTGGGTACTTAGAAATGGTTAAGATGGTAAATTTTATGTTACGTGTGTTTTTTATTTTTAGTTTTTTCTCCCACAATTAAAAAGAAAACCCACGTTGGGATCTGGAGGCCTACTTGTCGTGTACACTAAAGCTGCCTCTTATATCTGTGGAAGTTCACATGCCTGGCCTCAGTTTTCTTATCTATAAAATGAGCATAAAAGGCTCTGTGCTGTGCACACAGGGCCACTGGTGTGGACTGAATAATAATGTGAGAGAATGTTCTCTCTGTTTGGAGCCATGTACAGATTTCAGGTGTGTGACTTTGTGACTACATGTACTCTCTCTGACCTTCTGTGTGAGGAAGTGTGTGTACTTCTGGGCTTTTAACAAGGTTACCTCCTCTCTTACTAGGGATGGCAGTTTAACATTGCACGGTATCTTTTCAGATGCTGGAGGCTAGCAAAACCCGATTTAAAAAATTCCAGTTGAACCTATGTGTGCATCAGACTCCAGAGAAAGGGGATGCCAGTTCAAGTCCAAATCAAGGAGAGCTTCAGCACTCTGGAAAAAACTAAGCAGCAGTTTGAATGAATGGTTTTACCTCGAACATCATGATGCGTCACTCACCAGTGCTAGGAAATCCCTGGGGTTACTAATTGCAAAGAAACACTTCTGAAAGCTGTGGCCGAGCTCCCCTCCCGACTCCGTTGCAGCCTCAGAGCCTGGAAGGAGTTCAGGCCACCCAGACTCCACAGGCCCGACTCTGAGAGGCAGTCCGTTTACTCGCTGTGGTAGTGAAGGATGCAGGATAGAATTATTGCAGTTCTGCGTTTGTCTTTGTTTTTAGAATGTGCTAACGAGGCTAACCATCATAGAGTGCTGATTTCTTTTCCTTTTCACAGCATCTCGATGTATCGGTGGATAGCCTGATGTACAGTGCTTTCTGCCTTTGGTTTCCCAAAGCTAGATGGAACTGGATAGGTATTCTAGTTCAGCGTGGATGGATATCAGCAATATAGTCTTCTGGAATGACTGCATTTTGCACATCTATCTTCCAAGCAGAAGAGCTTCATGGAGGCTTTGCAAATGGGGTCTCTTTCTTAGCTGGCTGCTCTTTTGTTTTCCCTGAAGGTCACCAGCTTCTGACTGTTGTATTGGAGAGGCTTTTCTTCCTTGAAGCACTCAAGATTTCTGAAATACTCTCCCCTGGAGTTTTATTTCTGTTTGCCTATCTTTGACTTCCTCTCTCTGCTTCCATTATGTGTCCAGATGTGCCCCCAAATCATTTGTTTATTCGTTTCCTAACTTAAAGTACTGTATACTGTAAGTAATTTATAATGATTATTTATAATGAGAAATTTATGTATGTATTTATAACTATACTTACTGAAGTTTATAAATTATTCTACAAATGTTTCTAGAGTCAGAATAAGGCTGATCAGGTTATTCAGCTCATTTCAAAATTGCCCATTTCTAAGGGTGGCTGGACCTCTAGGAACTCAGTGTTGGCTTATGAGGATGCTGCGGTGTTTCCTCCAGCCTGATCGGGAACGGGTTCTCTTTAGACGCAAAGGTGGAGACAGGCCCTAGGAAAGTTCATGTTCAGCCATAGTGTTTAATAAAGCTCTCTTGCTTATGCTATCTTTGAAATCAGGGCCATGGGCATTTCAGGTGTTATAATCTCTGTTTTTTATTCTTATGGTTTTTGGCTTATTACAACTTAAAACTTGGTGGAGATTTTACCAGTAAAAGCATTATAGAAGACTAGATTTTTAATTTATTTTGTTAACATTTATTTTTTGAGACAGAGACAGAGTCTGAGCAGGGGAGGGGCAGAGAGAGAGGGAGACACAGAATCCGAAGCAGGCTCCAGGCTCTGAGCTGTCAGCACAGAGCCCGACATGGGGCTCGAACCCATGAACTGTGAGATCATGACCTGAGCCAAAGTCTGATGCTTAACCGACTGAGCCACCCAGGTGCCCCTAGAAGATTAGATTTTTAAGTAGAATTGTTTGGAAGGAAGGAAACTGGAAAATAATTCTCCACGGAGTTCTCATGGCCTGGAATGTGGCTGTATCTTTTTCTGAGTGGTTGGGATAGTGGAGGAATTTAAAATTAGCTGCTTGTGTAGAGGCAAAATATTAACTGCTCAGTGGACTTGGAAAAACTGTGGTTTGCTTTATGTTTAGTGAACTTTCTAATTAGTTTGTCTCTGCCATCTCCAGACTTTTCGTATTATTTAAGGCCTGGTAATGATGTATGTGTATTTTATGAATATATAAGCTTTACTAGAGAATTTTTATCTGGTCTCTTTTGTTCCTCTGCAATCATGTTTTAAAAACACCGAAGAGTGGGGGCACCTGGGTGGTCAGTCGGTTAAATATCTGACTACAGCTCAGGTCATGATCTCATGGTTTGTGAGTTTGAGCTCCACATTGGGCTCCAGGCCGTGGAGCCTGCTTCGGATTCTGTGTCTCCCTCTCTCTCTCTACCCCTTCCCTGCTCTCTCTCTCTCTCTCTCTCTCTCTCAGAAAATGAATAAAACACTAAAAATTTTTTTAAAAACACAGAAGAGTGGCTTGTGATCAAACTAAGTTTTCCCATGATTTGAGCCCTGACACATTGTCCTCTCCCCGGAGCCGGTGAAGCCTGATGCCTTCTTTAAATCCTTCCAGAACTTCCCATTGAAGACATGAGCACAGAGACAGGTGTAGACGCAGGTACATGACACGTGTGCGCACACGCCTTTTCCCCTGCGTGGCCGGGGCCACACTGCCCCGCATGGTTTGCGCTGGGCAGTGGGCAGGCGTGATCGGCTGGAAGGGCGTCCATCCGCAGCCCTATCCCTCCTCCTTCCCTCATTCAGCAAGCACGGGCTGGGCATGGCTGGGCAGGCTGTGGGCCGTGCGAGCTGCTGGCCTGCAGGCCCAGGAACCGTCTGCTGCGCGGGAGGCGTGGATCGCAGCATCTCGGACACGTGGGTCCGGGGAGGCCTCCAGGGTGCTCAGCAGTCTGTGCAGGGAGGGGAGATGTTGTCAGGTATGGGCCCGGGCCCCGGCCCGGGTAGAATGTTTGACCACAGCTCAGTGGAGGCTTTAGGTCAGGAAGAAGGGTCACATCATGGGAGGAGCCCCAGGGGGGCGGGGTGAAAGGGTGGAGAAGGCGCAGCACTGTGTGCCGTGTGGTGCGTGGCTGGAGCCACACCGCAGCCACGTGAGGGGTCAGGATCTGGTCCCAGGGTAGCTGATGAGCACAGATGTGTGTGTGTGTGGGGGAAGGGCATGCGTATGTGTGGTGTGAGTGTGAATGTGTACACGCATGTGGACATGCGTGTGTGTGTCTGCACACATGCACGTGGACACAGAAGAAAGCTTTCCCGCACACCTCTTAACAAAGTATGGGAGTGTTTAATCAGGCAGCCTGGTTGGGGGAGGGGAGGCGTGGGCTCTGGTGGTGCCCGGTGGGCACTGACCCTGACCTGAGAGGGGGATGAGGAGGGGAGAGTGGGCCGGAGAGCTGGGGTTCTGGCCCTCTGGCTCTTTTCTGCCTTGCTGATCCCCATCTGGTCCCTGGCTGAGCCGCCGGGTCCCCTCCTGGGCCCCAGCTGGTTTCTGGCCGCAGGAGCAGCCTCTGGCGCCACCTTTTGGCCGGGTGTGCCAGGACCCCAGAGCTCAGCAATGCGGTTCTGAGAAGCCCTTCCAAACCCAGACGCACTGGGTCACTTTCTGGGCTTGCTGCTGCAGAAGAACTTCTGCGTTTTCAAGTTCCATTTCAGATAAAACCAATTGTACTCAATTATGCTGTCCTGGGTCCTTTATCTTCTCCACGCTTAATGTGTTTTCTGTGTAGGAGCGGTGGTGTCTGCTCGATGGATGTATTCATGTGTAAAGCACTTAATCACTTAATTAAACAATAGGACTCTGGCCGTCAGTGTCTGCCCTGTGCAGGCTGCCAAGATGTGAGGCTAAAGGCTGAGCAACCTCAATCATCCAAGAAATGCATTAATGCTTCCTAATGGGCTCTCTGAACGCCTTCTATTGTCCTGTGTGTGTGTGTGTGTGTGTGTGTGTGTGTGTGTGTGCGCGCGCGCGCGTTTTCCACTTTGAGACGCTTTACATTTTCTCCCTCTTTTGGAAATTAAACAGTGCATTTGCATGCAATTGCCGATCATGTCTCTGAGGAGGAGCTTCTAGAGGGGAAAGGAGAAGAGTGAAGACCTCTGTTCTCCCCCGATAATTTAGTCCGTTGTTCAGCCTCTTCCCCCTGGCTGAGACCCCAGGAAACAGGCAGCCAGCTTGCAGATCACCGTTTCTGGTGTTTATAGGGGTGGGCGTCCCTTCTGTCTGCCCAGAATGCCTGGTGGGATGGTCCACCAGGGACTCCCAACTTTTTGAGCTGCTATCATGTTGTTATAAACCTCATCCTCCACGAAGACCTCCCACACAGATGCCTGGGTTCACATCCCATCCCTCCCACTTCTGACCCTCCTGCTTGAACATCCTAAGGAAACACAGCGTTTCCCCATCTCCATAGAGACAGGAGACAGGGAGAGAACCCCAGAGTTGTGGTCTGCAAAGGGCCCCGACATCACATGGTGCAATGCTACTATTTCCCAGATGAGGAAATGAGCTCAGAGAGGTAAAGCAACTTTCCTGGAGTCCTACAGCTCATCAGAAGCAGAAGTGGGTTTGCTGAAGAGTCTGGTAAGGGAGGTAGGGCGCCTCCTGAGACAGGACTCAAGTGCCTGTCAGGACTCAAGTGCCTAGCGGGGACTGGCGGCTACCTCTTGTCCTAGTTTTGCCAGTAAGCCTCAGCTTCCCACTCCATCAGGTGGGGAAGGTCATAGCAGAGACCTTGGCAGTGGCTTTGGGCTGGAAGTGAGTGGGGACAGCCACAGGAGGGAAGCTGCGTTGGTCCCGTGGCACACGCCGCTGTGGTTCAGGGCCAGCGCCACCTGGGGAGAGGTGGGGGCCTGGGGTGTGGTCTCCGTCCTGAGCACTGCGGTCCATCAGCAGAAACACTGGGGGTGAGAGCTTTGCCCATCCACTCGGCTCCTGTGCTGCGTGTGCTACAGGGCCCATGCCTCTCTGGCTCCAGGCAGCGCTCCCAGGAGCCAGGTCAGGGAGTAGGATTCATTTTGTCTGCACGGTCACGGAAATAAGCTCAGAAAGAGCAGGTGATTTGCCTGACGTCAAAGATGGGGTCCACCCCAGTGCACTGAGTTCAGAATCCACAGTGTTACCCTGACCTTGTGTTCACTTGCCCAGGACTTTGGTCACCTGGTTGACCTCAGCTGTGCGATCAGGTTTGACTCTCTGGCATTTTTTCCCCAAGCCCCTTCTTAAATTTTAGGAGAAGTTTAACTTCAGTTCTTTGCAGAAAAAACACACTCTTCATGCTCGCATCCCTCACTTTACTCTCTTGAAAGTACATTTTCCCATCGAGGCCATGTGTAAAATAGTAAATACACTGCTTTTGGGAATGTATGAATTTGAAGTATGTCATCTGAAATATTTAAAAAAATAAGGTTTTAAAAAAGTTTTTTAATGTTTATTAATTTTTGAGAGAGAGACAGAACGTGAGAGGGGGAGGGGCAGAAAGAGAGGGAGACACAGAATCCGAAGCAGGCTCCAGGCTCTGACCTGTCAGCACGGAGCCTGACGTGGGGCTCGAACCCACGAACCATGGGATCATAACCTGAGCCAAAGTTGGATGCTTAACCGGCTGAGCCACCCAGGTGCCCCCCCACCTCAAAATAAGTTTTTAATTGTTACGGTTTGAATGGAAAAATGAAGCTGCTACCAAAGGAAATCCACTGAATTTTATAGAAAGGCTTGGATCTGCAAATGAGATCTGTTTATCCCTGTGGGGTCTGTGAAAATCCTGGCTGGCATAGGATGAAGCAGTGATATTCCTTGCTTGCTCCTAGACCCCCAGGGAACACCCACACCACCTTTCCCAGCAGAGACCTGTGAACAGTCAGGCCCTAACACCCAGGTCACCCATGTGAGCCCCGAGTTAGCCTCTTTGTCCTTCTGGGTGGCACTAGCGACTACCACCCCCGGGGAAGTGAGAATTGAGTCACTTCTGTTGTTTTCTGGGTTCTGCGGTTCAGATGAGGCACCTCATGGAGAAGGTGACCAGAAGCCTGCCATCGCCTGCCCCACAGTTCCCACACTGTGCACACTTCACACTCCCTGGAGAAAGTCTGGCGCCGTGTGGGTTGATAACGAACCCCACAGCTTGCTGAGAAGGGGGCGTGAGGATCCCCCTGTTCTGGCTGACTGCGGTGGGGAGGTTATGCGTCTGGTCGATGGCACTAGGTAAATCCCCCCCTTCCTCCTATCCTGAACACCCAACTGGGCATTCAGATGGGTGTATGTGTGTGTGTGTGTGTGTGTGTGTGTGTGTGTACATGTACCAATGTGTGTATAAATGTCCTTGATCCTCACCCATGTTTGTACCTCTATATCTGTGCACAGACCCTGACTCTGTGTACGTACCACTGCATGTATCCTTGGATCAGGACCCTGTCCATATACGTACTTGCACGTCTATACTTGGACCAAGACCCTGCGTACCTACCACTGTGTCTATACATGGTTCAAGACCCTGTCTATGTACATACCTGTCCATGTGTATGTGGACCCTGTCCGTGTACATACCTGTACATCTAGATGTGGACCAGGACCCTGTCCATGTATGTACCACTCACTACATGTATATGTGGACCAGGTCCCCATTCGTATATTACCACAACATGTCATTGTGGACCAGGATCCCATCTGTGTGTCCCACAGGATCCCACATATTGCCATGTGTATACATGGATCAGGACCCCACTCGTGTACAGACCACTAGATGTATATGTGGACCAAATCCTTGTCCACGTGTGCACCTGTACTGGAACGTGAACCAGGTTCTTGTCTGTATGTGTACAACTTCCGAGCGGTGCTGAGGACATTGAGAGCAGGGAATATTTCTTGAGCACTTCCTGGTATTCCCAGTCATTCCCATTGTCCAGTGGTATCACAGCTCTGGTGCAGGGTTGGGCCTGTAGCTGGATGAGAGAGGTGCCCCGGAGTCCAGAGTCAGAAGAGTACTCTCAGGGTCCTGCAGGCACAGTGTGCGAGCCCAAGAGCGGCCCCTCCCTGAACTTGGCTCCCTGGTGACCAGCCTCTCACTGTTGTCTAGGTGAATCTATGATGAATCCAGCTCAGAACAAAGAGGATTGTGTACAGCTGAATTTTTGGCTGTAATTGTTAAATTCCACTGCAGAGGCGGTATGTGAAGTAAGCAGTCTGAGCCATTTGGTTTTCAAGAGCCAGAGTATTGAGAGAGAAAGATGTGGGGAAATTCTGCTGACTCGGCTTTGCCCACTAGAGAGGAGAGGCTGGAGAGGCTGAAGGATGCCAAGAACCATAGAGCTCTGGAATAAACAGGTGGCACAGGGAGAGGTGACTGGAGGGGTCTGGCCAGAGCTTAGGTGAGGGGGTCCAGAAGGTGAGGGCTCATGTGATCAAAGCAGCGTGGGCTGCTGTCCTGGGGAGAAGGTGGTAGAACGCAGCCTCCTGGAGAGGTCGCTCTGGCTCAGCCCTGGGGACGCAGAGAAGGGATGGCAGAGGGAGGGACAGAGGACAGCCTGCCAACCTTGATTCTGGAACCAAGGGTAAGGGGTCGCGCATGTGCCATGTAGACCACAGACCCAAAGGATTTAGAGTCAGGCTGAGAAGGACCTGTGAGACTTCCACTGACCTCAGGCACAGAAGGCGAGAGCTGTCAGCATGGGGCGTCTGTGGCTAGGGGGGCAGCAGAGGCCAGCGGAAGACCCAGGCCAGCACAGGACTGGCTTTGGACGGCATGGAAGGACATGAAGATCTCAGAGCCCAGGTCACCCCCTGGAGGAGATAAGCTCCAGTGACCACAGAAGTCTGAGAAGGATCAGGTGGTCTTTAATTGGCAAAAGGAAGATTTTTCTGTCTACGGTAACGCAGGTCAGTGTGATCTGTCATTTTCAGTTGTGGAGAAATAGAGTCTGTGCACTTCCACACATCGCGGAAGCCACACCCGTGATACTTGTTCGGTCTGCTGCCCTTTGCCAGGAGTTTGGGCACATGATTTTATCACCCACTCCATGCCTAACTCCTGTCGGAAATGGAAGGGGCTATCCCCGGGGCAATTGGGTGTGTGGATTCCTACTGTTAAACTCACATGTGATTTCCAGTGGGCCTCAGGTGCAGACCCTTGGTCTGAAGGAATACCAGGAAGTCCCCAGCCTTGGATTTGTTCTCCAGGGAACTTTGCCGGGCAGAGAGTGAGCTCCTGGTGGAGAGAGCAGTGGCTGGGGGAAGGCCCAGGGCGAGGATCAGGATGCCTGGCAGCTGGGGACCGGCATGGGGAAGGCCCCAGGGGCTGCTTAGGGTGATGGAGGGGAGGAGACACATTCCCCAAGGGACTGTCTGGCCTCGGGACCCCTTTCACAGCCCCGAGAACACCAGTACCCATTGAGGCTTGGCATCCATCATGTGTCCATCTGTCCGTTATGCAGCTATGCACAGAATGCTTGCCCAGAATCCCTTCTGGTACTGAGACTGTGGTACTGCCCCTGGCGTGGACAAGGCCCCACTGGCAGTCACGGCTGCACAAGCCAACCAGCCGGCTTTTGCTGTCCCAGGGTCTACGGGACCCGATGAGGGTCTGTGTGCCTTGCCCAGGAGCTGGGGGCAGGCGCGGGGGCAACGGTGACTATGGGCTTTCAGGCTGCTTTTTTTTTTTAAACGTTTATTTTGATAGAGAGTGAGAGCCTGAGCAGGGAAGGGGCAGAGAGAGCGAGAGAGAGAGAGAGCAAGAGAATCCCAAGCAGGCTTTGTGATGTCACTGCAGAGCCTGACATGGGGCTAGAACTCATGAACCGTGAGATCATGACCTGAGCTGTAATCAAGAGTTGGACACTTAACTGACTGAGCCACCCAGGTGCCCCAAAAGTAAACTGTTTTTTTTTTTTTTTTGAGAGAGAGAGAGAGAGAGAGGTAGAGAGAATCACAAGCAGGCTCAGCATGGAGCCCGACAGGGAGCTCAAACCTCAAAAATTGTGAGATCATGACCTGAGCCAAAATCAAGAGTCAGACGCTAAACTAACTGAGCCACCAAGGTGCCCCCAGGCCACTTTATAAGTTTGGGGAACCAAAGCACAGTTCTAAGTGTTGGCCCCACTGTGGTCAGGCAGGGAAGGGAGGTGATAAATGTGCATTTCCCTCTGCGAGTTCCAAGGAGAATGGGGCCCTGGTTGGAAGAGCGGGGCTGGGGAGGGCTGTCCCCACGGCACAGGAGCATGCCGGAGCCTGTCACGTACAGAGCAGTTGTTTGATGGTTTCGTTCTGATCGAAATCCCAGCTTGTCGCTGCGGGTAATTTGGAGATGGTGTGCGTGCAGACGGAGGACAGTGGGCCCGAGACGAGCATGTCTGCTGACGCCTGTGTGTGTAGTGGGTCTCACAGTGCTCGTGTCTGTGTGTGGACATGTCTGTGAACGGCTGTGTCTGTGCTCTCCACTGTATTGTCTTGCTTGTCAGTTAGAAAGTAGATCTTTCACTTGGGGGCTGAAAATCCAAACTTTTACCCTTTGTCCAACAAAGAACTAGGCTGAGTTTATTAGGGGAGATTCCGGTTGGTGAGTGGAGGTTAGCTACACCAGGTCCCGAGGCCTGATCATCTTTTTTTTTTTTTTTTTTAATGTTTATTTATTTTTGAGAGACAGAGAGACAGAGCATGAGTGGGGGAGGGGCAGAGAGAGAGGGAGACACAGAATCCGAAGCAGGCTCCAGGCTCTGAGCTGTCAGCACAGAGCCCGACACGGGGCTCGAACTCACAAACCGCGAGATCACGACCTGAGCCGAAGCCGGACGCTTAACCGACTGAGCCACCCAGGCGCCCCAAGCCTGATCATCTTTTTAAAGTGAAGGATTGAGAAGCAGCTGGCCCTTGAGCATTCCTTCCAGTTCCTCAGATATGTACATCTCACAGCCCCTTGCTATGGAACGCGTGAGAATGGCATCTGTGGCGTTTCCCAGTGCCTGTCGCTCAGGCTTGCTCTGTGTGGTCACCTGTTCATTCCCCGTGACTTCGTGGTGAGGCAGTGAAGACGTGACCCTACGTGGGCACGCCAGCCACCCCAGAGCAGCCGGGAGACCTCACCAGAGGTGGATGGGGAAAGCCGGGAGGGTCTGGGGAGCCAGGCCCAGGCAGCGAGTCTCCCAGGGGCTGTCGTTGTTAGCGGTGGAGACGACCTCTCTCCCGGATTGTGCATATGCTGTGTGTGTGTGTGTTCAGAACTGTACTCCAGACTCCTCAGTTCTGGTCTGGCCCCCAGGACGTGGTGTCTGGAGAACAGGGAGGAAGTTCGGCTTCATTTCACATCCTCAGCTGGCTGTCGGAAGACAGAGCCTTGAACTCAGTGTCCGGGTGAGAGCAGCAGGTGTGACAGCCTTACATCTTCTTACCCCTGGCTTCCCGCTAGAGTCACAGTCAAGACCTGTGATGCGGGCGGATCCCATCCGCTCTCCCATTTTTCTCCAACGTGAGTTTTCTCAGATTGCCACCAGATGTCAGTAACGTCCCTCTGAAAATAAATGTGCAGCCAACAGGCTGACTTGGGAGAAGGAAGTGGTGACGTCCATCGTCATCCACCTTGGATGAGGCACAGAGAAGGCCCGGCCTGTGTGTTTGCACCCGGCCCTAGGGGGCCTGATGGGTGAGGGCCCGCCCCTTGGCTGGCCCACCTGCTTGTTCAGGAAGCCACAGTGTTGGGCAAGGGAGAGTTCTGTGAGGTGTGGCCCCACCCTGGTGACACCTGCCACCGGCATCTCCATCTGTTTCTGGAAGCCTGGAGCCCGTAGGTCTAGAGCTTGTGCTGGTGCATTGAGAGGCGGTGTGGGTCTGCCTGAGGGCCACGGCACTTGTTATTACAACTGAGGAAACGGCATGGAGGGACCCCATCACTGTGGCCCTGCGTTGGATGGAGACGTGCCGGGAAGGGGGAGGGGATTGATGTTGGCGGAGGAGGCAGATGGGACCCACAGACACAGTGCGGTGTTCTGTCGCTGGGCCTTGGAGTAAGGCACTGACCAACGCTGGACGGTTCTTTACTGCTTACCAGGCACCTCCACACACCTAGCTCCCTCTGCTCCACCAGAAGCATGTTAGTGGTGTTGATTCATCGCCATTTTGATACGACCATATTCAAGGCTTGTGTCCAAATTGGCTACAGGTCAGCTGGCCTGTGTCGGTCCTGGAGTGGGAGCAGCACGCTGGTCAGAGCCATGGTCTAGGGCTCCTAATTGGCCACCTGGGAGGTTTCCTCAATCACCCTTCCGCATCTCTGCCACGGCGGCAGTCGTACCCCTGTCATATGGTTTGAGCACTAAGTGGGGTAATGTAATTATTCCAGCAAAGAGTGGCAGTGAGGGAGGAGGAGGATGGGATGAGCTGCAGTGAGAGCCCGAGAAAGGAGGTGGCTGGCCAAGGGCCCAGAGCCTTCCCGGGCCACCAGCCCTGCAGACGGCCAGGCGTCTCCGTGGCCCCAGGTCTTGGTGAGCAGATGAGTCTCTCTGGGTGAAGACCCGTTGACAGAGGGGGCTGTATATTGTAGAGAACAGATTCATCGGGCCTGGGTAATCCCGGAGCAGAGGCTCTGGGGAGGGCGCAGCAGGGGCCAGGGGTGTGTGTGCACGTTTTAGGGGCCTCTGCCCATGTCCTTACATGAGGTCCACTCCCAGGCCTGGATTCCCCTGGGGAGAATAACTCACATTTCTTTCCTTTGGTGATGATGACACATTCCTAGAGACCAGAATAGATCTTCTCTTGCAGTTTTCTGTGATGCTTCTGAGTCTTGCTGGTGGGTCTTTGGTTTCCCAGCCCCAGCTGTGCCCTGAGGTCACCATCCAGACATTCTGTCTGGAGGCAAAGCCCAGGCATTGGTGTTCGAAGGTGCTCCTGGGTGACTGGTGTGCAGCTGGCCCAGACCACATGTGGCAGAGGGGGGACTGTGGCCCTAGAAAGGACAGCAGAAAGCAGCTGGCAGTCAGTCTGTCAGGGTGGTCCTGGGTGCAGGAAAACATTAGCATTTGAGACCAAAGGTGAGCACATTCCGCTGGTGTGCTAGCTCTGGGTCCATCTGTGCCACCTCTTCATCCTTGGAAAAGTAAAGAAGTACTCAATGACCCGTAGATTCTAGAATTTTCTCTGACAGCTCCTACTTTCTAATGAAGGGATGATCCATTTGGGATCTTGCAGGGACTAGTGTGTCTCTTCAGCCTCAAATGTGGCTCCTGTAACAAGCCAAGTCTGTTTGCCACTTACTTTCCAGAAAGGGATGCCCATGTGCCAGCAATCAGTTGTTTTAAAGAGAGGTTTTTTCTAGATTCTGATTTAAAAAACAAAACCAAAAAAACACTCCTTGTCATTTTCTGAAAAACTTCTTTCCCATTCTTTTTTTAAATATAAATTAAAAAAAATTCTTTTTTAATGTTTATTTATCATTGAGAGACAGAGAGCATGAGCATGGGAAGGAGAGACAGAGAGGGGGAGACGCAGAATGCAAAGCAGGCTTCAGGCTCCGAGCTGTCAGCACAGAGCCCGACACAGGGCTCGAACTCACAAACCACAAGATCATGACCTGAGCTGAAGTCGGACGCTCAACTGACTGAGCCCCCCAGGCGTCCCTCTTTCCCGTTCTTAATTTAGTTTACAACAAACGCTATTTGTCTTCATTATTGAAAACTCAGATTTTATATAAGGAAAAGTGCAGAAATTAAAATTTGCTTCTCCAGCAGATCCTGGGCCATCTCTTAAGACTTTTTTCTTTGTTTGTAGTATGCTTTTTCCTAATGGTATACTTACCAGTCTTTTAACATTGCAATGATAAAGATTTACAGTAAGAAAAATGAAGCAAGTGGGGCACCTGGGTGGCTCAGTCGGTTAAGCGTCCGACTTCGGCTCAGGTCACAATCTCACAGTTTGTGGGTTCTTGAGCCCCGTGTCGGGCTTTGTGCTGACAGCTCAGAGCCTGGAGCCTGCTTCTGATTCCGTGTCTCCCTCTCTCTGCCCCTGCCCCACTCTCACTGTCTCCCTCTGTCTCAAAAATAAACAAACATTAAAAAAAAATAAAAGAACAATGAAGCAAATTCTACATGTAGTTTTTCATTTTCCATAAGAAGTAAATGGGAGATTAAAAACACATGGAACCAAACAGTCTGGCAGCTTCTCAAATGATTAAACGTAGAGGGGTGCCTGGGTGGCTCAGTCGGTTAAGCATCCGACTTCAGCTCAGGTCACGATCTTGCGGTCCGTGAGTTCGAGCCCCGCGTCGGGCTCTGGGCTGATGGCTCAGAGCCTGGAGCCTGCTTCCGATTCTGTGTCTCCCTCTCTCTCTGCCCCTCCCCCGTTCATGCTCTGTCTCTTTCTGTCCCAAAAATAAATAAATGTTAAAAAAAAAATGATTAAATGTAGAGTTACCATATAACTCAGCAATTCCACTCTTAGGGATACCCCCAAAAGAGATGAAATACGTGTTCACACTAATACCTGCCTGTGAGTGTTCACAGCAGCATGATTCATGTTGTCAAAAGGCAAGAACAATCCCAGGGTCCACCAGTCTGATGAATGGATAGACATCTCCACACCATGGAATATTACTCATCCGTGAGAATGAATGAGGCCCTGACAAGGCTCCAATGTGGATGAGCCCAGAGAACATTACACTAAGTGGAAGAATCAAGTCACAAAAGACCACATATACAATTCTATTTATATAAAATTTCCAGAAGAGGGAGATGTATAGCGATAACATGTAAATTGGTGATTGCTTAGGGCGTGGGGGGGGGGCAGATGGGGATAGAAGGTGGTAAGCTAAATAAAGTGTAGGAAGTTTTCCTTGTGATGATAAAATAGTCTAAAATAGGCCCTGGTGATGTTTGCACATATCTGTGAACGTGTTAGAAACCTTTGAATTGTACAATTTGAGCACGTTACGCAGTAGGCGAATTATATCTTAATAAAGCTGCTACAAAAATATGGAACAACAGACTGGAGAGCCTGGGGGGTCTTTGACACCCTCTCGTTGAGAACCCTGTTTCTGACCAGACAGCAGATCTGGCGGCCTGCACACTCCCCTTGACGAAACACAAGAAATGATGTGTGAGATATGATAATGTGCATAAATTCAAAAAAGAAAGTGGGAGAAATCCCAGAGGGCACAGACACAAGGAAGGAACTGGAGATCAGAATGGTCTGAACTAGTGGCAGCCCTGGATGTAATGGGGTCGGGCGGGCTGTCACCACTGGTCTCGTTGAGTTCTGTATCTTAACGCATCCATGAGACAGGAGGCTGGCCTGTGTGACATGGAATGTTGGATGTAATGTGACTTTTCCCATACATGTGAAGCCAGGACCCTTGCCAAGAGCTCCATTCTTGGTAAAACGGTATTCTAGAAAGCACCCCCTGCCCGGCCCTGTACTAGATGGGAAGGAAACTGGGCCAGTGGGGGGAAGTGATGTGAGTGTACAACAGGCACTTGTCCCAGGCTGGACATGGCCTCCAGTGCTGCTCCGTGTTCCTGGGGCTTGAGATGTGGGTCCCAAGCCCATAGCGGCACCTTCAAACATCTGTGCTGTGGCCCCTCAGGGACTCCTTGAGTGATGCACCGAGAAGCTGCAGAGAAACCTCCAAGGGGCGCCCCAGGTTACTTCTCATCACGGCTTCCTGAAATGAGGCGGATATGCCCTCCACCCACCGGAGGGGGAGCTCCTCTGTTAGCAAGTGAAGGGCTCTCTGTAGGGTTTGGAAAAGTGACCCATCACGTTTATGGAGTTTGAGCAAAACAGTGCAGTAATGTGAGAGGACACTGCTTAATCTCAAACGTGGAGAAAATGCTGGGGACACGTTTCATTCCATATCCACCGGCCACTTCTGCTCCTTGCTGTGGCACCTTTCTCCCGTCTCGAGTCTCAGTGCTGCTTCCCGGTCACTTCCTGCTGTTTTACACCAGTGTCCCCGGCTCCCGCTCCCTGCCCTGCCTTTTACAGCATCGCTGTGGGGACTCCACCGTGAGGGTGCGGTCTTCTCTGCACGCTTTGGGGTCAGATGGCACCAACAGAGATCGCTGCAGAAGCAGGGCCGCTCCGGGGACAGGGCACTCGGGCTCTGATGTGCACCTGGTGATGGGGTCTGCACACGCCGCTGTCGGAGGTCAGGGCCAGGCGGGGCCCCTGTGGCACAGCTGAGCAAACACACACCAGGAACGTTGCTGGCACTGAATGTCCGGGAGGAAGTGGGCTAAATATGATGGCCACACAATCATGTAGGATTACTCTTCTGCCTGCCTGCTGGGACCTGGAAACACCGTCAGGTCACTTTCAGCTGGTGTGGGTAGACTTGTGGGCAGACGTGTACCTGGGTCAGCGTGGCCGTGGTGGGAATGGGAAGCCATGAATTCCGCTTTGTTGGTGGTGTTGGTGTGGCTGTTAGAGCCTCAAGTAGTGAGGATGAGGGAGACTTTCCAAGTGAGCCCCCCACCCCCACATACACCGGA
Organism: Leopardus geoffroyi; assembly: GCF_018350155.1. Taxonomy (NCBI): domain Eukaryota; kingdom Metazoa; phylum Chordata; class Mammalia; order Carnivora; family Felidae; genus Leopardus; species Leopardus geoffroyi. The sequence goes on from NC_059326.1 coordinate 80,871,736, forward strand.
GGCCCTTCCTGGTGTTGAGTAGGGGCGTGTGTATCCACCTCCGCTTGCCACGTGCGTATCGGCGTGGCTTCAGTGCCACGTGCAGGGCTGTTGTATGTTTTTGCTTTTTTTTTTTTTTTTCAGATGTGGGGGAACTTAGGTGCCATATAAGATTATAAACCCAGGCTTCCTTTCTAAACATTTGGAATATCTTTCCGAAACATCCTGCACTGCACCTCCATCATTTTGTTGGGGTCAAGCAAATGTTATCATAGGACACTCTAAATATCTTAATTGTCAGAAATCTTTAACATCGCTTGCGTCGCCTGGGAGAGCTTGGCGGGAGCCCGCTGGTCACAATGGGAGCCTAACTCATGGCAGTGGCCGTGCGGGCGCCGCTCCCACAGGTGCCGGGAGGGACGGGAGCCACCCCACTGCTCAGGGAGACCTTGGGCAAGTCCCCTAACACGCACAGACCCGGTTTCCTGAGAGGAACGGACGGTGGTTTAGACCAGCTGTAGTTAAGAGGTCACACTTTTCCAGGTTTCAGGGAACATGTGCACATCTTGCTGGGCCCCTGCCTGTGTGTTCTCACCATGAAACATGTCTCCGTGGTGGTCTTCCCACGCTTACCTTCCAGACCACAGACCAGTTGTGTGGGGCGTTCTCTGGCCCTGTCACTACAAGTCCCTGTACTCCGCTAAGGATCTCCACCAGGAGGCTCCCGTTTGAGGAGTCAAGTAAGCAGCAGTCGTGGGCTTTGATGGTGCAGGCGTGGGGCAGGGATGAAGCCTTCTTGGTCCCAGCGATTGCTGGTCTTGGGTTCTAGAACACAAGACAGATTGGGGTCCAGTATGTCTGATTTGCCAAGGGGTCTCCCAAGAACCAGCCTCTCTCCCTCTGCCCGGGTGAACGTTGTTGCTGAGCCAAGGAGATTAACAGAGGTGCCAAAGAAGGTGCATGTACAGGGCGTCAGGGGCTGATGATGGTGAGTTGTCACCGTCACCATCCTTGCGCTCCCAGGGCGATCCCTGCGTGATCTCTGCTCCTTGGCCACGTTGAAAGCCTCCGTTTGTCCTGCTCGCCATGAGGAACTCAAGCAAATCTTATTTTTTCCTTTCGTTTTCTTGCCTTCCAGTTGTGCTTGGAGAAGAAAACCATGCAGTCAGCTGTTTCTCTTGTTCCTGGCCGGCATCCAGCCTGTGAGAGCTCCACCTGCCGTCCCTGGGGATGCCAGGTTCCCCTCTGGCTCTTTGTTTCGTTCACCCTCCTGCTGACAAAGACCTGAGGTGCTTTAGGGACACCATTTGCGTTTTCATGTTCTCTTTCAGCCGATTGTGGTGTAAGTGGTCGCGTGTCTTCCCTGGTCTCGGCAGCAGGTGGGATGGGTCTCGGTGGCCCTGGTGTCAGCCAGGCTGTGGGACAGGAGCCGAGGCTCCCGTGGTCGGCCTTTCTCTCAACGGCGTTAAGAGCTCTGGCATGATGATTTAGGGGACACCCATCAGCTTTGCCGTGACCCAACCTGCAGACTTATCCGCGTCCACGTGGTGCCGGTGCAGTGGTGGGGTGACCCGTGCCCGTCTACCCTCTGGAGTCCAAGAAGGGGGAGGACATGTGGGCCTCGTGGAGATGAGTGTGAGCATGCAGCTCCTTGCACACCAGGCTGTGTGCTCGGCCCGGAGGGTGGCAGGTGTGTGCTCGGTGGCCAGGAGCGTGGCCTCCATGCTCTGTGTGCTGCAGACGGGATTCAAAGCGTGACGCTGTGGACATGGCTGAGCGAGGTGGAAGAGAGCCAGCTTGCTGCTCAGGTGATGTTTCCCGTCGAATGGTGTCCCCCAGAAGACGGTGGCCTGACTTGGAAATAGGCTCTCTGTAGCTGATCGAGGCAGGTTGAGAGCATCAGGATAGGCCTAGTCCAGTGAGACTGGTGTCCTTATAAAATGAGGAAATTTGGGCATAGGGACAGACATGACAGAGGAGAGAGTGGGAATGCCCGAAGCCACCAGTTGCTAGGGGAGAGGCAGCCCCAGGAAGAACCAGCCCCCCCCGATATTGGACTTCTGGCCTCCAGAACTGTGGGAGAATAAATTCTATTGGGTAAGCTGCCCCATCCATGGGCCACTAGCCAGGGGACACTGATACCTTTTGTGTGAGTGCTACTGTAGCTGCTCTCAGGCCTCCAGACAGGTGCCTCGTCTGATACTCAGACAGGTGTGGCCCAAGGACGTTCCTGGGCCCGTGCCGCACAGGGAAGATCAGACGTGGTGGGAACTTGCTCTGCAGCTGCGCTCCGTGCAGTGTGACAGCAGAGGCCTCTGAGGACAACCTCCCATGTCTAGATGCAAAGTGCGGCACATAGTAGGAGCTCAGCTGGGAAAGCGCCAACGATTCACACAGAACTTGGCCACTTGAGGGCAACATGTCACTGGCGAGAACATTGTTAGTGAAATGTTTTATGTTCTTTTCCCCAGAAGTCTTCAAAGTCTGGTGTGTTTTACCTCTTTTACTCGCCCGTTCATGAGCTCTGGTGCTGGTGGCTACCAGACTCTAGAGTTGAGATCCTCACCTAACTGCTAAATGTCTTTGGTGATTCGATGAGCCTGAAGCCCCGTGGTGATGAGATAACCGTCCGCTCCCTTCTGTGTTACAGAAGGGGAGAGACAGCTGCCCTCTCCACCCCATGAGAGGTCAATTGGCGTGACTTTTGTATGGACCCTCTGACACACATCTAGTGGATGTTCTGTGGCAGGCACTGTGGTGGCCACAAGAAGTAAACCTGGTCCCTACTCCAAGATTTTAGGGTTTAGTTGAGAAGGTGATAAAATTACGGGGCTTAAAGAAGGAAGGGATTACTTTTGCCCCCAAATCTGGAGGGGTGTGTGGGAAAGTACAAGACGACGAAGACTGAAGTGCAGTGTCTTGTGGGGCCCACCTGGAGGAGCTGGCCACCACCCAATGTCACGGTCCGCTTTTTGGCTTTTAAGAACAGAGCCCCGGGCCATGCTGCCGTATGGGTTCCGGGGGAGCCAGCTGTTGGGGAGACACCCTGTTCTGTCTAAACTCAAGGCCAGGAAGAGCGGTGATCAAAGCCAGGCCTGTGGCCACCTCCCACCTCCGTGCCCAGGAGTGACTGCCCGGAATGTGGAAGGCACTCAGACATCTGCCGGGCGGACCGCTCACGTACGATACCTGCTGTGTACAAACGGAAGCGCAGCCTCCCGCCTTGCCGGGACCGCCTCCCTGCGCTACAGCAGCTGAGGCGGAAGGCCTGGCTTTCTCAGCTGCTCGCTAGCTCGGGCCAGCTTCACGCGTGTGCAGATCCGGGACTTGCTCACCGTGGCTTCGACTGATGGGCACTACCTCCCCTTCTCGTTCCCTAGAGATGCCAGGAATTCTCAGGCCCCAGGCACGCCTGTTGTTGTGTTGGGATTCTGCTCTGCCCTGACCTGGCCAGTGCCTCCCAACTGGTGCATGAGGAATCTTTGTTGCCCTGGAGGGTGTCCCCCCACCTTCCGGGCCACACTGCTGAGTGGGTGGCATCCTGGTGGAGCTGAAGGTCTGGTCACAGCTCCAGAGTGGAGCCACGAGTCGTCTGGCAGGACCAATGAGCTATCATTCTGTGGGGTCACCACTGCCTTTGTACATGCTATAGCTTTTTACGTGGCCTAGTGACAAGTGACAGTGAGCTTACTGATTGAATTCTGAATTCCGTTTTCTAAATCCAAATTTTCAGGATCCCGTGTTGAGAGGCACAGAGCACGTATATTGCCGTTCAGCACTTCCTGTTTTTGAAGCCAGTGGGGAAGCGTGGAGGAGTGTTCCCAGGGCTCTGCCTCCAGAACCCAAATCCAGCAGACACAGGGAGACACTCCTCCCTGGGGAGTGTCTGTCACCTGTGGGGGTGACCGTGGCCTGAAGGACACGCTGAGGTGACGTGATCTGTGCACACAGTCGCTTTCCTGTCTTAGTGTCTCTGAGGACCTGCTGTGCACTTGGGTATACCTGCCATGTGACTGTGTTACCACTTACCTCCTTTTGTAAATCAGATCATAAATTCACTTTGAGAATTTATCATTTATAAAAGGAACCAGTAGTAATTCTTTTTGTGTAATGAATACTCTTCTCCTAATGATCTGATTTTAAAGTTTACATTTTTTAACAGGTTGGGTATTCGTTTCAGTGTCGACTCTTCCCCAAGGCCCATGGACATTCTAACAAAAGGCGTTATTTTCAGAATCTAAACATAAATACATAATAACGCTATGACTTGAAGCAGCATGAACAATGGAGGTAGGAAGTGAAGCAGGCTTTCACAGAAACATGAACTCATTTTCATGGCTCCCAGTATTTCTCATTACAAGTTAAACTATTTAAAATGATGGCTTAATAGGCACCACCTGAGATGTGGGCGGGATAATGAGTGTGAGATGCTGAACTACTGCGTTTCCTGACTTCTTTGTGTGGAAATTAGTAAATGCACCGTCCTAGGAAAAATGGCTTTGCGAGTCTCATTTTCATTTTTCCTGTGCCCTCCGCCCAAGTGCTAGATGGGGGAGAGATGCATTCTTAGGAGTCATGTTTTGGAGTAGCTATGGTGGGCTTCAGGGTGAAGTCTGCACTGACCGAGGGTGTGGCCTAGGTGTGTGTGTGTGTGTGTATGTGTGTAGGTGTGTATACATATAAGTGTGTGTATATATGTATGTATATGTACATGTGTATATGTATCTATGTGTATGTGTATATATAGAAATATGGATGGATGACCCTGAGGGTGTGGCTTGGGGGGTGTGGATGACCCCAAGGGCATGGTCTGGGGGGTTGTGGATGACCCCCAAGGCATGGTGGCCTGGGGGTGTGGGCGATCCCAAGGTGAATTCAAGCCTGAGGGAAGATGTCTGGGCCTAGCATCCACCTGCGGGGACTGGATGGCACAGAGGAGGAGCCTGTAATCCACCATGAGGTGTAGATGTGGAGGAAGGCTGACTTGGGATGATCACGGGCATGGGGACGGCCTGGGCACCGTGGGAAGCAGAATCGGCAAGAGAAGGGGCGCCTGCTCCCAGACTGCCCGCTGGGAAGGCCACTCCGAGGTTGGGGGTGCGTCTTAGGGTGACTCGGGTTTACAGAACAGCAGAGCCCTGTTTGCATAGGAGAGTGTAGCCACAGGATTACAAAGTGCCCACTACTTTTATTTGATAGGCCACCGAGTTTTCTTAAAGAAAAATTGTCCCGGCTCTGACCTCCCTCATCCATGTCCTAAGGGCCTTTTTCTGGAACCGCTGAAGTGGCTTTCCGGGTCTGCTTGCTTCTGTGTGGTCACTGGGGGCCTTCCCCACTCAGGCTGCAGTGGTGATTCACACCCTGGAGACTCTGGGCAGCATCAGCTTCCAGAAACTGCCCCTCTGCTCTCCCGTCATGTGAATGCCCAGCGTCGTGCTCTGGCTTCCTCACTGGCCGCAGGCCTGCCATGCCCACTAGGGCCTTTTGGCCTGTCTCGGTCCGTCAGAATCTCTGCCCATCCTACCGGCGACCCGGCTGAAGGCCCAGCTTGGCTCAGACGGCTCCCTGTTTCTACGGTGGCGTCACCCGTGGCTGTGGGGCCAGAGCCCATGTCTGCAGCCTGTCTCTGCCAGTTATTTGTGGTGGATGCCTGGCCCGTGGAAGACTGGCTCTTCGTCAGGGAGAGAGGGCACTAACAGCTGTCAGGGGACTCTGGCAATCATTTAGTGGCTCAAACCTGTGGAGCACCGACCCGTGTGCCAGGCACCTGCCCAGATGCTGGGGATGCCACAATGAACAAATGGAATATAATCGTGACACGGTAATGAAACTTCTCTGAGACGTGTTGGTTCCTATTTCATTATAGCTCCTCTTCCCGCACCCATGGGGCCTGACTGGGGGACAGCACCCCTAAGACTGTCAGCCGGGGAGTGCAGGCTGTGCTCTGCATTCATGCAAGACGATTTTACTGGTAAAGGCAGCGTCTCAAGGAGCTATCCCACATCACTAGCCCTGCTCTGGATCGCACTGATTTCGTTAGAGGTGTGTCATGGGAGAGCGGGAGGACAGTGGGGTCATGATGTACATGGGCAGTCCCATGTTTTCCCGCATCAGGATTTCTTTAGCGACAGCAAAACCCAGGTGCCAGCTGACCTGTTTTTTTTTAATGTTTATTTTTGAGAGAGAAAGCGAGACAGTGCGCGTAGTAGAGGGGCAGAGAGAGAGGGAGACACAGAATCCAAAGCAGGCTCCAGACTCTGAGCTGTCAGCACAGGGCCTGATGCAGGGCTCTGAACCGCGAGATGCTGACCTGAGCCAAAGTCAGATGCTCAACCGACTGAACCATCCAGGTGCTCCAGGTGACCTGTTTTTTTAAATTTTTTTTTAACGTTTATTTATTTTTGAGACAGAGAGAGACAGAGCATGAACGGGGGAGGGGCAGAGAGAGACGGAGACACAGAACTGGAAGCAGGCTCCAGGCTCTGAGCCATCAGCCCAGAGCCTGACGCGGGGCTTGAACTCACGGACCGCGAGATCGTGACCTGAGCCGAAGTCGGATGCTTAACCGACTGAGCCACCCAGGTGCCCCATGACCTGGTTTTTAAACACAGTATGGTACTTAGTAAAAGGATTGTTATTGGAGTATAATATTGGGTGGGACCCGGGATATGGTGGCGGGCATAGCACTCTTACATGCATGGGATAAAAATCAAGCGTATTAAAGTAAGAAATTAGGGAAACAAATTCTCATTGCATGTTTGTCTACTTATATTCAGTAGTACTTGTTTTTAAGCCTTGTGTAAAACAAAAAATTTGAAAGAAATGTCAATATATGTGTTATTTCCTTCCTTCTCTCCTCCCTTCCTGCCTTCCTTCCTTCCTACCTTCCTTCCTTCCTTCCTTCTTGCTATAGGAGGAAATGCAACTTTTTTTTTTTTTAACTTCTTGGATTCTATGTGCCTGACTCTTCAAACTTTGCATTAATATACATTTTTCTTTATATTTAATTTCTCTGACAGCCAAATTACATGCCCTTAATTGAATTAACACAAATTAGATCTGAAAGGAATTGAGGAATAAAAATTTGGGATGTTTCTTGAAAGCTTTCTTATTGCTTGAAGCTCTCTGAAAAAAAATCTCTCTTCCTTAGGAACGACACCAATTAAAGACATATTAGAGTTAATACCGGTAACATCTTTCCATAGCGGGAGTGATTCATAACTGCTTCTGATCCTATTATTTCAAAACTCAAATGTCAAGCATCTAAAAGCAAGGTGGGCTTCAGGGAGGAGCCTGTGCCCTCCCACCTGAGCCTCTGGTGAGCTGAGAGTCGGCCAGTCCTTCAGATCTACCAAGGAGCTTTACATGACAACACACATCAGGAGAGGGTGCGGGAACCATAAAATCAGGGATTCTCAGGGGTGGAAAGATCTTCCAGGATGCTGGGCTCAAATCCACCCCCCCTCCCAGCCCCTGGCCTGCATTGTTCATCCTGTGTGCATATGGCTGGTTGAACATCTCCGCTGGGTGTTCCCTGGACCTGCTGAGAGCCCAGGCTGCCTCTGACAGCTGGACCCGGGGGAAAACAATTCCTTGGATTGAAGCAGGTCTCTGCCTCTCTGTGGCCTGGCCTGTTGGTCCCCGCCCCACCCCAGAAAGGCCAGGTCCCATCCCCACATTTGTAGGTTTCAAGGTTTGAAGGCAGCCACTCCTTTGTTGCCCTTGCTCCTGAGTTGGGGCTCCTGCCCCTTTACCAGTCTGTCTCATTGTCTAATCAGGAGATGCTGTGAGTTTTGGAAGGTGCTGGTCCCTGTGTGGAGTCATCAAACCAGCAGTGTTGGCACCCTGGAACTTATTAGAGCTGCAAACTGTCTAGCTCTCGGCAGACCTACTGAATCAGAAACCAGGGGCTGGGGTGGCCTCAGTGGTCTGTGTTTTAACAGGCTTTCTAGATAATTCTGATGCCTCCTGAAGCTTGAGCACCACTGGTCTTGTTTCCTAACTGGTCTGATGCAAACGCATCACATGTGGCTCCAAGTTCTGTCCTTCTCTGTATGTGGGGTGGGGACTCAGAGGCCCTGTCTCTGGCCTGCAGGGGTGCCTTCTTACTCTGGATGCTGAAGGGTTGTTCCCTTGCACTCAGTGTTGAGATGCGTGGCAGGCGGGGGCCCTCCTTAGGGCCCGTGGGCTTCTGTTGACAGTGCCTCCTAGGCCAGACACTCCTGAGCGTGTCTTCCTCCAGGCACGGGGGTGGTGACCGTCTTGTGCTCTGCCGGCTGGTTGCACCCTCTTTCATTCTCCACCTCCTCCTGCCAGCAGTGACCCACAGGGGCTCCGTGTGGGCTTCCAGAATCAGGGAGCACCCCGGGCATCTCTTGCCATAGGGCCCACGTGGCAAGAGAGGAAGCCCATCTGTCCTCCGTTAAATGTTGAGGGAAGAGGTGGTACGGTCTCCCACCTTCTCACGGGCGTTTCTGAGCTGTCGTGGCAGCTGAACGGCTCCTGTGGACGTGTGTGTGGCCGAGTCGGCCGGCAGCCGGGGATGGTTGTGTGGGACCCAGGTGGCAGTGGGGCCCGCCCTAGCGGAAGGACAAGTGCTAAGGCGGCACCAGTCCCTGGACAGCGTATCGAGGAAATCAGGAACAAAGTGCAGCAACAGGACGGCTCCCTGGGGAGAGCCTGTGCATGGTGTGCACAGGTCATCCACTGCTCATCTCAGAGGGGACGTCCCACCAGGCTTCCTGCTACAGAGGGCCACCTGCAGGCACGTCACCGTGACGCCTTCCTTTGTGAAGTTGGAATTCCCGTTTGGCTCCAATCAAAAGTCAGTTCTCCATTTTTTATGTTTTTGGAGGAGGCAAGGATTGAGTGGAGTCAGCATCTTGCAGGGTCTAAGCCAGCATGCTGCACTGCAAGGATGAAGGGGAGAAAGCTTGAAGGTGCGGGGTTTCGGGGTGGGGGTGGGGAGAAGACTGGGCTACATGCTGGTGCGCACTGTACCTGATGCCCCTGGTGCTGGACCGGAGGAGGGGCAGAGATTGGCATCCTCATGCGGGTGTGACGGGCGGGGCCCTGCAGTTCCCCAAATGGAAGTTTGACAGGTAATTCCTACAAAACGACATATAAATAAGGGAGTCCAAGTCTCTGACAAAGGAGAAAATACAATTTCTCTTTTCTTCCTGTTGTTCTCTAGAGGGCACGTTGGGTAAGTGGTCTTTTTATGCATCAAAAGGTAGTGAAGCAAGCAGCTGGATTTTCACCCTCAGCCGACTTCTAGGCGGGCCATTGGCCTGCGGAATCACCTTACCTGATGCACAGTAAGATGACAAAACTGGAACCATGGAACCACTGGCTGTCTTCATATGGTGGCCAATCTCTGTAACAGGTGCCTGTGAACATACCTGCCAGACTACCTTAGAGGTGCCATTGGATTCTCATCTGCAAAAACATGTTGCCTGAAATGTGGGGATGGCTCCGCCCTCACAGCTTGCCGGGTGGTCTGGGTCTGATGTGGCCGTCCTGCCTGCTCCCCTCCCAGGGCGGTGCCACAAGGCCACGGAGCCTCCTCTCACCTTGCTGCTGGGGGGAGCAGACCGCCTCTTCAGGTGTATCTTTGGGGAAGCTTCTCCCACCGCCCTCTCGCTTCCCTCATGCCACACACCATTCATCTGTCCCTTGTCACCGCCCCCTGGGAGTTTGGTGGACGGTGCAGTCATGTTGGGCTGTGCGACCTGACCTGTCTCCCAGAGCACCATCAGCGCCTCCGAGGATGAGGGCTAAACATGTGGCCTGCATGCAGAGCCTGGCACATGGCCAGTAGCCACAGAAAGAGAGAACCGGGGCCGATGGGCATCATTTCCCTGCTGCCGGGAGAGCCAGACCTGGGGACGTCACATTGAGTTACTCCCCTGCTTTCACTGGCCAGCCGAAGGATGCCTTTTTCCAAAGTCTCTGCTGTATAAATACAGAGGGGGCTGGCCGTGCCCTCCACCCCACATTCTCCGAGAGCGGGCTGTGGGAACGGAGCAGCCCTCCCCCTACGGGAGAGCCTGGCTCCAGGCGCTGGAGCCTCAGCAGGACCGCCATGTGGGGTGATTTTTCATGGGTCCAAGGGACTGTCAGAATCCCTGGTCCTGAGAGAGTGTCTTTCTCACTGTCACGGGTGAGATAAACTCTCCCAAATGCGGCCACGGCCAAGCTGCCAATTCCACATTTGCATTTAGTAGTTTAGTTACAAATGAAACACGTTGCCAGAATGCTTTATTTTGGTTTGGGAAGGTAAATTGTAGTAATTATTTTGGGACACAGAAATGCATACTTAAACTTGAAGACAAATCACGGTGCCAGAGCTCGAATCTGTCACTCAGGGATGACTTTGCTTGTGGGCACTGCACCGAAGGAAGCATATTTGCAAACTGTACTGACTCTCTTAATGATGAACCTGCCCACGCACGCCTGGGGGGCTCGGTCGGTTGGGCGTCCGACTTCGGCTCAGGTTATGATCTCGCGGTTTGTGGGTTCAAGCCCCACGTCGGACTCTGTGCTGTCAGCACAGAGCCCGCCTCGGATCCTATCCCCCCCTCTCTCTGCCCCTCCCCAGCTTGTGCACTTGCCCTCTCTCTCAAAAATAAATGAACGTTAAAAAAAATTAAAATGAAAAAAAGTGAACATGCCGACATACAGCAGCTTATCGTTGACAGGACGTTTTTCAGGAATGGTGGGGGACTTTCACACGTAGTAATTAAATGTGAGAAAACCCCAGAAGGTCCTGCGGGTCTTTTCTAGGGATGTGACCGAGTGTTACCAAGTGTGCGCCAGATGAAATGCAGGCTGTGTGATGGCTCCACGTTCACCCCGACAGTCGATACTGGGACAAAGGGCCCCGAGCTGGGCTTTGTCTGGTTACTGTTCAATAAAAGTGCTTTGCTCAGAGAAGAAAGTGCAGCTCCCAGTTTTGAGGGCTTGATATATGTAGATACTAAAGTCCTCATCAAAACTCCGTGCACACTGTCTCTGTTGAAGAGGCGGGTGAGGTAATTGGAAAGCCTTGGCCGGGGTCCGTTGTGCCGTGGTGCCATAAATCTCAAGGGGGTGACGGGCGTACAATGGTCACACTCTTTCACTATCAGGGTGGCCCGTGTCTGAACTATTTATTAACTGAAACGTGAATGGGCGAATGAAGGGCCAATTTATATGTTACACAGGGAGATGTATTACGACTGCCTTAAACATTGATTTCCTTCCTCAGTGTATTCTTGGTTGGGATATAGACGCAGAGGAGGGCAATAATGGGGGGTGTCCTTATCAGATGTTGGATATTTCCCCAGACTGTCTGCAACCATTAACCTTCATATTATCTGACTTTAGTGATTAGTACAAGGCACGTAAAACCGTATTGATGGCCGGTCTTGGATGAGAAGGACGAGCTGAGTTATGGGGGCTGGGTTCTGCTGACTCTGTGATACCACGATAGCATGAACGCTGCTGCCGTGGAATTGCTAATTTGTCATTTCTTTCATGGTGTCGTCCAAGATGTGGACTAATGAATGAAACCATGATCGTGTGGTGCGGCTTTCCTGGGAGTGTGCTCCGGGGAGAAAGTGTCAAGCTGCTCTGTTACCAGTGCCTCCTTCCAGAGCTGTGCCAGTGGCCACGCGGCCTGTAGCTCCAGAATACCAACTGTGCTTTCGTTCCTCTGGCTCTCTTTGCTGTCTCCGCCGGGCACACCAGTGGGCTTGCATTTTAATCAGCAAGACCCAGATTCGTGTACTCTTCATGTGTGGTCCTCCTGAGCCTCCAGCCACTCAGACCTCTGGACCCCCTTCAGAGCGGGCTCTCCAAGCTTGTTCATAAAAGGGAGCCTGAAACTGTGGTGCGTCACCTAAAAGAGAAATGAGCCCACGTCAGCAGCCTCTACCCAAACCTGTGTCCTTACCATCAGGACCAAACGGCCAGCCTGCGTATGGCATCGGTGAGGCCGGAGGCAAACTTAGAATTATGGCCCTTCCTTCCTTCCTTCCTTCCTTCCTTCCTTCCTTCCTTCCTTCCAGGGGACAGAGAAAGAGGGATACACAGAATCCGAAGAAGGCTCCAGGCTCCAAGCTGTCAGCACAGAGCTCAACGCGGGGCCTGAACTCACGAACCGCGAGATGGTGACCCGAGTGGAAGCCATACGCGCAACTGACCGAGCTCCCCAGGTGCCCCAGAATTATAGCACTTTCAAAGGTGGAGAGGGCCAGGATGATTGTCTTGCCCAGAAAAGCCCGAAGCAAGTGGTCCAACCAGAAGTGCATTAGGCCTTCAGACCCAGAGCCACAGTGTCCCCATCCCTGGTCTGTCTGCAGATGCTACATGCAGCAAGGTGACTGCTTCGGGCTTTGTTCACAGATTGCGTTTGCTCAGACATCGCTGGAGTTGGCTGGTTTCTCCCTGTCAGGTGCCTGTAGATGTTGGCAGGTGCCACCAGAGGATGGCAGTGTGTGGAATTCTGGCAGGCGGGTGGGTAGGGTAGTAAGGGAGAGAAAGTCTCCGTTAAAGGACGTTTTCTTCTAAGAAATTTTCAATTAAAATATGCATTTGTCTGTTTCTTATAAGGTCTTAAACTCTGAAGTAGAAGTGGTAGCAATTAATACAATAGTGATGTAAATCAATACAATTTTCTTGGCCAGCGTATTGCTTCTGAAGACGTAAGCAGTAAGAGTTTAATATCTTACTTGGCTTGGTCACCTATGTCGGGTCTTTTCTTGAAGTCTGAAGTGTTCTGTGGACATACGTGACACCTCTGGGCTCTCTCCACCTCGCTTGCTTTGTTTCTGGCCTCATCTGAGGGCAGCTCCTGAGCATGGCCCCATTCACTCATTCAACACTCACTGGGCACCTGTCCTGTGCCAAGCCCCAGGGGTGAGGTGGTGACCAGAACCAGCAACGGCCCCCCCTCCCCCGCCCTCACAGAGCTTCTTGGTCCCATAGGGAAGAGAGATGTCGAACAGTAACTGGCTGTCCTACACTTGATCTTAGCCAAAAGGCCGAGAAGCGATAGAAACTGGGTGTCCTGAGGCAGGACAGAGCTGCAGGCATGCAGCACGGGCACGTACCTGGAGGGCAGGCAGGTGGGGCCTGAGAGACAGGGAGGAAAGAGCCCTCAGGGCTTGCTTCCTCTCAAGATGGCTTGCTTGAGGGTCTGCCGGCTTCCCCTTCCAAGGCTTCTCCAGGATTTGCAAAGCAAAGCAACGGAGCACTGACCCTCATTTCAGTTTCATCTGTTAGCATCCTCCTGTGCACACGTCCAGTCGGCTCTTGTACATACATCACGTTCTTTGCTCTTGGGAAGTCCGTCCCTGGAGCAGGCCGCGGAAATCATTCTTGAGTGTCTGACAGAGGTCCACACGTTAATAAACCAAGCCTTGTCATCTGTCGAACACCTCCATCGGCAGTGTATACGCAGTGCTGGGCACCAAGGCCGTGGACCCTTCATAGCAGACTTTGCAAGGCAGTTCTTGTCAGAAGCCCTCCAGACTTTTGGAAGTATCCTCTTGTAGAAAATTGCAAACACATAAGGAAGATCACAGTATAAGGAACCCATGTTCCTCAACCACCCAGTTGCAGTCATTAGGCACATATAGCCAATCTAGGTCATGCATACCTCTTCCCACTAACCCCGTCTCATATTTTTGAAACAAACCCAAGACATCATATTATTTCATCTGTAAGAATTTCAGGATGTATTTCTAAAATGGAGGGACAAGTTTTAATGATAATGACATTGTCACACCTAAAAAGCTACTGATAATTCCTTCAACATCATCAAATACAGTGTTCTAATTTCTGATAGTCTCAGACCATGAGTTTTAACAATTTTTGTTTGGTTCGAGATCCAAATAAGATCTGTAGATTGCAATGAAGCCTTTTTTAATCTGTAAATTTTCTCCACCATCGTGTTTTTTTCCCCTGTGTTGCCTGTTGGGGAAATTGAGTTGTTTGCTCTACAGCGTTTTCTGCTCTTTGAGTTTTGTTGATTGTATCCCTATGGTATATTTCACTCCTTCTTCTATCCCCTGTATTTCCTCCAAATTGGTGGTTGGGTGCAGAGATTCTCAGCAGGGGATGTATAGCTCAAGGGGCTGCTACTGGCCTCTAGTGGGTGGGGGCAAGAGTGCCACTCAACAGGATAGCCTCACAGAGAACCATCGGCCCCAGGTTCAGTAGCATCCAGATTGAGAAAGCCCAAAAGCTGGATTAGAGTGAGGTTGGAGCTTTCGGCAAGGCCGTTTCACAGGTGGGGATGCATTCTTCCAACAGCGGGCACACACACATTGTCTGACTCTCTCTAGGCTTGTGATGTTGCCAATAGTCTTCCCAATGGCTACATCCATTAGGGGTTGTGAAACGGCGATGTTGTGAGTCCATCAGTCCTGACTCATTTACTGGCTGGCATACTTCCATGAGAGGGACCTCCCAGACCTTTGAAGTGTTCTCTTAGTTGTGTCTCTTACCATGCAAGCTACATCTCCAGGGCTGGCCCTTGTACCCAGAAGCACTGTAAGTTCCCGGTATTGGTCCAGAGCTAGGGTCCCCATAACTGGAAGCATGGGGCACCCTCTTTCCTAGCCCTCAAGGTGATTTTTGATAAAAACAGAGAGGCGAGGTCTGCACATTCAGCTGTGTCCACTGTGTAGCCATAAAGGGTTTAACACAGAAGGTAACAGAATAAGTACCCCTGACGGCACAGGGTAATTGCAGTGTGGTTGTGCAGTCGTGGATGTGCGAGTTTAAAAGAGAAGCATCACCTGGGCTGGGGGTTGGAGCTGAGGAGGGGCGGGGAGTGGAGGTGTCTGGTTGGCAACAGGGTGAGAGTGCAGATTCTGGAACAGACCGTTGGGGTTGGACTTTTGTTTCTTCTGTGTCCTGGACAGTGGATGGTGGCTACCTCACCTTACTGAAGCTCCCTGTGCTTCCTTCCTCACTGGAGGCCGGGGATAACACTGCTCTAGGTCTCCCAGGAATCTGGGGGTCCACAGCTGTCCTCTGTAAGGCACTCTGCACGGCTCCTGCACATAGCAAGCAGGGTCCTCTCTTATGGTCATGAAATGGGAGAAGTGATGGAGTGCCTTCTGATTTCCCTTCTCATCCTAGTCTTCTGTGATTCTGACCAGAGCAAGCTCAGTGGCAGGTGTGGGATTTGAACCGGGCCCTCTGAGCTGGGAGGGGTAGGGAGGCCCTCAAGTGGCTGGAAGGCCAGGCAGGGCACGGTCTCTGGGTTCCACCCAGCACCTCTCCCGTGGGAGAGAATGTGCCCAGGTGTCATTGGAAGAACACACCAGAGAGGCTCTCCCTGCAGTACCTGCATCTTGTAGAGGTTGGACCAGACAGGAGTTAGGGTCTGGGATATTTTGTTTGGGCCCTAAGGAGAGATTTTCTTCTTTCTGCCCACTCCTGCTTCTCTAGCCCTGGGAAAAGGCATGGGCTGTGGTGTCCGGGCATGAGCGGTGAAGGAGGGGATCGTAATGCTTGCTGGCTCTCCCTGGACACATGCGTGTGCTGACCATCCCCTGGGGATGTGAGGACCCAGCTGGCATAGCACTTGCGTCGGCAGGAGCTGGCTTTTACCGCCAGGCACTTTTCAGAGATGAGGTCATTGAGGGGCAAATAGTCACGGAGATTTTGTTAGGTCAGAAGACTTTGGCTTTGGGGACAGGACTTTCTGATTTTCTGCGTGCTGTGAGCCAGCCTCCTTCCACTGGGAGGACACGGGCAAAGGGCTGAGATGCTCTGGAGAAGCTCCTTCATGTCAGGGCCTTTTTCCGGGTCTGGGGCGACTCGATCAGCACTCCTGAAAACTTGATTTTTCCAACTTGTTTCCTTTCTGGCCATTTCATTGCCTAGGACAAATCTGTGTATCCCTTTGCTTAAGGGGGCCCGTCTCTTTGATAAGCACGCAGTTTTCTGTCTACTTCTTTCCCTGGCCCACCCCGGTGGGTGTGGGGCTGTGTGGCACCTGTTTCAGTGAGAGTGGGTCATTGTCAAGCTTGCTCCGCTCGTCTCCATTTGTCACTTACTTCCTGCACCTGCTCAGCTCCCCCCCCCTCCGACTTGCCCAAACTCCTGTACAGTAAGATGTACCTTCTTCTACTCTTACTTCAAGTAATCCCTGAGAGTTCAAGATCTCTGCAAGCAGGAGGCATATAGTTTTTTTCCTAAAAATGTTCATCGTTCATTAATTTGCTTTTTCTAAAATTAAAGTTTTAAAGAAGTATTGTATATATGTAGCATATCTGCTTTATCCATTCATCAATCGATGGATATCTGGGTTTTCACTGATGAAAAAAGAATGAAATCTTGCCATTTGCAACAACATGGATGGAACTAGAGTGTATTATGCTAAGCAAAATAAGTCAGGCAGAGAAAGATATATGATTTCACTCATTTGTGGAAGTTGAGAAACTCAGCAGATAAACATAGGGGGAGGGAAGGAAAAATAAGATAAAAACAGAGAGGGAGGCAAACCATAAGAATCAAATACAGAGAACAAACTGAGGGTTGCTGGAGGGGAGGTGGATGGGGGGATGGGCTGAATGGGTGATGGGTACCAAGGAGGTCACTTGTTGGGATGAGCGCTGGGTGTTATATGTAAGTGATGAATCACTGGGTCCTACTCTGGAAACCAATACTACACTGTATGTTAACTAACGTGAATTTAAATTAAAAAAAAATTTTTTTTAGAGAGAATGTGTGAGTGGGGGAGGGGCTGAGAGAGAGAGAGAGAGAGAGAGAGAGAGAGAGAGAGAGAGAATCTTAAGCAGGCTCCACACTCTACATGGAGCCCAATGTAGGACTAGATCCCACGACCCTGGGATCATGACCTGAGCTGAAACCAAGTCAGATGCTGAACCTACTGAGCCACCCAGGCGCCCATATTAATTTGCTTGTTAATAGTATGTGCACTTGGAAGCACATGCTCAATGCAGCACAACGCATGAACACACGTTTGTTTCTACCCAGATGCTTGGTCCATGGATGTCCCTGAGCCACGGTGTCTCCTACTCCCTCTGCTAAATGACAGGCTCAGTGAAGGCCTGGTTTGCCCCAGGGACCTTGCAGACAGCCTTGCTTCACACCGCCACGAAACCTGTTTGCCTGAGTTAGGCTGTGTGAGGTGCAGTTCGTGTTGAAGTTCTTCTTCTGGAATTGTCTTCAGTTGGCTTACAAACTCCAGAGAACTTAACTTCTGTATTCTGTAGGACCCCACATCACAGGGATTGGCCTCATTACCTCCCTCATCCTGTCTTGATTCTGAATGGACATGTTTCAGGTGTTTGTCTTATGTTCGAATTTAAGAGGATAAAATCCTATTTGATGGGGAAAAACTGAATTTGAACCGTAAGGTTGATTACAAATAATTTATTAATACACATTAGGTACAGCTGTTAGGTTGTAGATTGGTGACATTTGACCACTCTTGACCTACGTACATGATGACTTGGTCTGCCTAAACACCTGTGAGTCTGCAGTCGGTGTAGCTTTCCTTCCCCAGGTAGTGAAGGTCTGTTTTCTATGACACTGCCCTTACCGATCCAGGAAAGGCTTGAGCCAGGGCTAGTTGGGTAATGATGCTCACGGACTAGCCCCGTTTCTTCCTTGGTTCCCCTGGCTGGACGCCGGTTCCCTCATTGGTCCGCACATCTGGCTGCCTGAGCTCAGGCTGTTGTGCTCTTATTTCAGGGCTGGTATGCTAACCTAGGGGGGTTAGTTCCCCAGGGGGGAGCCCCCATCTCCTGGGGTCCTGGCTGTGCCTTCCTGGGCAGTTCACCCAGCCACAGCTGGGCTCCACCTCCTACCGGCTGAGGGACAGCAGGTCAGGATCAGTCCTTCTATCTGTAAGACCCCATTTCCTCCCAGATAAAAGGGGATTGGTAGTGCTTTCCACTTCAGAGGGCTGCTGTGAACAGAGAACAAGGTTAACATGAGGAACACGTTTTCCCTAGCACCTGCGCCTCGTAAGGACTCTGTCTTTATTAGCTGCTGTTATTTTTATTATGTGAGGTGAGCAGTTAAGAGTGAGGATGGGAGGGCTTTATGACCTGCTCAGGGAAGGTGAAGAGAGTTCCCAGCATGACCACCTACTACGTGTTTTCAGACCTGTTACCTCATTTGGATTCTGTGCCAAAGAAATTGTTGCTCAGAGAGATCGATGATAAAAGTCACCAGTGATGATAATAGCAGCTGTACTGTGGGTCACTCCCCAAAAGTCAGACTCCCTTTTAAATTTATCCCTCCAACAATCCTGTGAGACAGCCACCTCTGTCACCCCATTTCTCAGACACGGAAGCCAAAGCATGGGAGAGCAGGTGTTTGTCTGAGGTTATACAGATGATAAATGACAAAGCTGGGCTCTGGATGCAGAGTGATGCGACCCCGGAGCGGCAAAGCCATCTTGCGGACACTCACAGGCACCACACCCCTCTTAGGCATGCTTGCTTGGCGTGATGGCCCCAGCCCTGGGACATGTTAACAGTGGGGCCCTTTTCCCTCTGCTGATGCACCTTATGGCATCCACGTGGGAATGTTTGCACACCTCTGTGCTTCCGGCAGTGACTGAAGGGGTTGCCCCGTCTCTCCTTTGCCTTTGCTGAGGAACGGGTAATTGGAGATGGTGCTGTCTCTGACAGCTGTGCCCTCCCACCCCACGATGCAGAAAGCTTTTACTTAGAGCCTTTTCTTGTATGTTCCCTCCCCACTGCAGACCGTCAGGATTCAAACGCAGCATTGATTCTCCTAGGTTCTGACTGTTAACAGATGGCTGCAGGATTATGGAAGACCGCGGCCAAGTACAGGATGCATTGCCAACCTAGAGGCAGTCACATTCAAAGGTTTAAAAAAGTCTTACAGAGGTCAGTGGAAACCGAACACACAAACAGCGAACCACGCACCTGAGGTCTCCAATTTCAGGGCGTGGGGAGGTGGTGCTGGAATGTGGTTCCCTCCTGTCTCTGCATGTTGACTGCCGGAAATCCGCACAGCATCTATTTCCTGGAGGCTCCCATAGCCGCTGGCCCTGCCCCGTTGGAGCACGTGCACCTGTTAACCGCAATAGCCTCCTTCCTCGTCTCTGTGTCTGTGGGGCACGGCTGTCTGTCTCTCTTGCTGTGCCATCTGCTTGGGGGGACCAGAGCCTGGCACATAGGAAGCCCTTGGCATGTAGGTCACGTATGTGTTGGGAACTCTGCTGACAGCCTCTGACCCTGCCTCCTCAAGGACTCTGTGCTGTTGCTCGAGCACAGGGTGTTGTCCTTTTTGAGAGCCCAGAGGTGGCCGAGCTCTCTGCTCACCAGCTGGCCTCCTCCATCCATCCTCCGTCAGAAGTCAGCCGTTCTTTAACCACGCAGAGTCGCCATGACCTGCCTCCTCCCACCTACGTCTTGTAGAAGATGCTCAATCCAAACATAATGAAAGAGCCCTTCTCCCTTTCCTGCTTGGTCTCTTACCACCCCAGATTGCCTGCAGGTTCTTTTGTTTTAATTGTGCTAAAACATGCAGCGCATAAAACTAACCATCCTCACCATTGTAGGTGTGTGGTCAGCGGCATCGAGCACGTTCCCAGTGCACTGTGCAGCCCTCTCCACCGTCCATCTCCAGAATGTTCTCATCTTCCCAAACGGAAGCTCTGTTCCCATTAATCACCAGCTCCCTACCCCCTCCCCAGCCCTGATGGCCTCCGTTCTACTTCTCATTTCTGTGGATTTGATGACTCTGGGTCCCTCCTTTGTGTGGAATCACATAGTTGTGTTTTTTGGGGCCTGGCTTATTTCATTCAATATGATGTCTTCAGGGTTCATCCACATTGAAATGTGTGTCAGAATCTTATTCCTTTTTGTTTTTTTATTTTCTAATGTTTATTTACTTGTGTGAGAGAGACAGAGTGTGAGCGGGGGAGGGGCAGAGAGAGAGCGACACACAGAATCCGAAGCAGGCTCCAGGCTCTGAGCTGTCAGCACAGAGCCCGACACGGGGCTCGAACCCACAGACCACGAAATCATGACCTGAGCCAAAGTTGGATGCTTACCGACTGAGCCACCCAAGCGCCCCTAAGAATCTTCTTCCTTTTTAAGGCTGAGTAACATTCCATGGTGTGGATGGACCACATATTTGTTTATCCGTCCTCTGTCGATGGACACTTGGGTCGCCTCCACTTTTGGCCGTTGTGAATACTGCTGGGAACGAAGGAGTGCAGATATCTGTGTGAGCCTGTGGGCCCTTGGAGACAGCACCCAGCCTCCTCCACGCATTCCTGGGCACTGCTCCCGCCATCCCCTGTCCGCTGTGCACCAACTCCAGCACCTGCCACTTGCCCCATCAAGGCTTGGCACAAGTGACCCCCACCGGAGGGACCTCCTGGACGCCCGAGCCGAGCCTGTGCCCTCAAACTCTGCTTCTCTACCCTCCTCCGTGTTCTCATCGGTTAGCTTCACCACTCAGCTACAGGATTAGGCGTGAACCTTTTGGGACTCCGACAAATACATGTGTTGACTGGGTTAACAAAGGGAGAATCAGGCAGTCTGGGCAACTTAAATTCGTTTGAGTCCCACTCCACACCATCCTTCTAGCCTCAGTACACATCCTGCCTTTCAGAGCCCTGACTTCTATTCTGCCTTTGTTCTCGAGGGACCGTCCGGGCCGTTCTCACCGACCACAGCTCCTCTCTGCACAGAACACTGATTACCAGATGCCCAGCGGTTGGGTGGGTGAGCCAAGGACACAGGGCTCCACAGAGCCAGTAACCTGCCCCCGAGTGAGGGCGATGCCTTTGTGTGAAGAAATTCCATGCTTTTTATACAATAAAACGTGAAACCACACTGGGAAAAAATATGTCAAACTAAATAACGGAAACCACTTTCCATTGACTTCTCAGGTCATTTGACCTGACCCCAAGCCTTAGTGGTCAGCCCTTTGGTTAACTACAGATGGCATAAAGAGATTAGTCCCGTAGTTACCACTGATTCCCTTATTAGTCAATTTCCTGGTTTTATGTTCTGGACTTTGCCCTGGACCCACAACAAAAGCTTGGTGCATCTGGAGAATGGCACCCATTTGTCACTAGCCGAACCAGACACCCAGGAGAGAAGGAGTCGCACAGATCAGCATCTTTCGTGACAAGAGCCTCCCGGAGATGTTTATTTGGCCCGCACTGCACCCAATGAGCCTCACCCGCCTGTGCCTCCTGAAAGCCCACGCAGAAACAGTATCTACTGCTCCAGGGCCAGAAGGGTGTTGCCAGAGGTTGTAAGAAATCCACTCTGCTGGTTGACATCCGTCACTGGGGTTACCACCCCCACTTCCCACCCCGTCTCTCTCTCCCTGTTTTGAAACCACTAAAAGCAGATGGAGTGACTGCACTTCTGTCAGTGCGTCTGTGAGTGGTAGCGAAGGTTACATATTAAATGACCTCCTTGGGTGCCAGTTTCGTAATAAAGCATTTAGCAGCTAGCAAGTCTGTATGTTTGTGCTGGGTAGTTATTTGTTTCACTGAGATTAAAGAACTCTGAACTTTCAGTGTGTGCTATTTATTGTATTGAGCTGTGTTTAAAGGAAATCTGCTGCTTTTTCATTGACTGGAGTCTCTAGCTAACAGCACTTTAAAGAAGTGGAAAATGCTCAGTTATCACCCGATGTGAGCGGGATCAATAATCGTTTAGTAGCGTCTGATGATTGGAGGGGCTGTTACACACGAGAGCGGTGTCTCCTTGAGTGGCTCTTATCAGTCCTTTGTCCATCTCCCTCTGATAATCAGACCAAAAATATGGGGGGACTTCTCTCTTCTTAAGTCAAGCTTGTGAAAAACATTGGAGATATGATGAAACCCCCCACCTCATTGTTGAGCTCAGCCGGCAGGAAGGTCCAGGAGCTGGGTGGCTTTCTGTGACAGATGGGACCGGAAGGTGCACGCTCCACTGAGACACGCATCAAATGATGTCACAGAGTGGGTCTCGCAACACTGAGACGACATTTAAGAAATTGGGGTTTAGAGCCCGAAGTCGTTGCCGTTTCCGCCCTCTTCTGTCCTTCAAGCCTGAGTGGGGTAGCGGCACACGAAGCGCGGCAGCTGTCGTCGGGGCACGCTGGCTGCGCCGGGAGCTTTGGTGAGCGCTCTGCGAAAGGAGGCGAAGGAAGAGTTTCAAGTTATAGTTGGAACTGACTCCCGTACTCCAGGATACCAGGCGCTTCAGAGTTCCTGACAGGATCTCTCGAGCCCTGCTCTGGGCAGGACACTGTTTTAGGCGTGGGGTCCCAGCTGTGATGGGCCACATGTCTTGACAGCGTCCCTTCGTCCTGGAGGAGTGAGGAGGAGCGGTGGATGGTGTGGACACTGTCGAGGCCTGTGAGTCGTGTCTGGGCTCCAGGGACAGGAAGCCTGTGGCAGGCTTGGGGGCTTGTCCACCATGGTAGATCAGACCCTTGTCCGTCCCGCCCTTTGCCGTGACACACGACGCCCCCTGGGGCACCAGGCAGAGTCTGCGTCACCACTGGAGTGTCTGCAAACGTGTGGTGACTGATGCCTTGAATGTGACGGTTCCAGCCTCGGGTGCCTGCACTCTCCCACTCGCTGTGCGGAGAGCAGACTCGCACAGCTGCCAGGCCTGGGCCCCTCGCGGACCCCCAAAACTGCACACCAGACTGGGGGGGAGTCTGCACTGTTCTTGGGGAGAGTCCCAGCATCTGTCGCATCACTACCATCGTCCCTGCCTGGCACCCAAGATCAAGAAGATCAAGCACTGTGTAAGTGTCACGGGCACCGCTCCTCCTGCCTGGAGCAGGACCTGGCCAGAATAAAGCAAGACGTGCGTGCGCTTCTGCAGACGTCATCTCCGCACTGTCACGTGGCTCTGCCGAGCCCGCCCGGGAAGGAGGTACTCCCCTCAGAGCCGCCCCTCAGCTGCGCCCTCTCCTTGCCTTGAGCCTAAGCGGAAGGACAGGCCTGGCCTCCCCCCAGCCTGCCCTCCCCCAGGCTCGTGTGTGTATCCGCTCACACGCACGTGCACACACCCACCTGTGCACCCCTGCAGGCACACCGACGCTCACGTGCACACACCCGCCTTCACACACCCACGTGCACGTGCTCATGCCCAGGCGTGCGTGTGCCCATGTGTGTGCCACCACCATGCTCACCTGAGACCCCAGAGAGCAGGCACGAGGCCCGTTGGAACACCCTGGGGAACAAAGCCTAACTCTGCTCTGACACAGTGACGCCCATGGCCGACTTCAGCCCCACCCGGACACCCTTGTTTGCTGCCTCTCTGCCCCTCTCTGGCTGGCCTGGACTGCCTGATGTATCTGACCGTTGTCACCAGGCCCCACAATTCATTGGCACCACTGTATCCCACTGTATCACCCCTGCCCTCGATGCTGTCAGGCTCCGATTGCCTCTGTCCCCAGCCTGAGTGGTGCCTTGGGTGCTGGAGAACGTCACCACTGTGCACACAGCCCGTGGCCTCCACGAGGCCATCCTGCCCAGCCTTGCCGTTTCCTACCCTCCGCGTAGCGGCTCTCATTTCCCCCGATGGCAAGCCCAAGCCTTTGCCGTCGGTCCCAGGCACCCACCCCATCTGCCTCCCTCCATGCCAGCACGGCCTGACTTCTCGGCTCTCCCAGAAGGAGGCCTCAGGCTGCCCCCCAGCTCTCGGCTTGTGGTCTCCACAGGTTCCTGACACTTGTGGCCGCAGTTTGTGGTTGGCCACGTGAACTGTGCTCTGCGCCAGCAGGCTGTGCTTGTGTCCCCAGCCCAGTCTCCAGAGCTTGGGAAAGTGCCACCCTCCCTGGCAAAGGGGACAGGGTGGAGGCCATCCTGGATGACTCAGATGATCCCTGAGACCCAGTCTAACCACAGGGCCCCTTCCTGGTTTCAGTCAGAGAGAAAGATGTGGTGGTGGAGGACGGGTCACAGGCACAACGTGGCTGTCTATGGAGACAGAGGAGGTGGACCATGAGCCGAGGCGCGTGGAACCTGGAAAAGGCAACCAACCTTGACATGAGTCCTGGAGACCCGTGTTGGACGTCTGACCTCCAGACTGTGAGAGAATCAACTGGTGTTGCTTTAAGCCGCTGAACTTGAGGCAGTTTGCTATGGTAGCAGTAGGACATGAGCACCCCGGCACTTTGACCAGGTCCCGCGTGGGGCAGTGTTCTCAGTAGATCCTTGTCGCGTCCGCGGATGGGTGAAGGGGTGCACCATGCCTTCCTTTCTCCTCCGGAATGATTCAGAGTTGTCTCCACTTCCCACCCTCCATTTCCTCAACTCCCTGCAACATGGCCACTGCTCATTACAACATCTTACTCAACTTCTTTCCTCACCTGAAACTTTAGAATACTCCCTGTTCTGGAAACTTTTCCCACAACCAACTGCACTCACATCTCCTCAAGCCCTTCTGTCTCCCGTTTGCTTTCTGCCTTTCCTGTTTGTCTTGGGCCTATGTAGCCACTCCCAGGCACATCACTCCCTCTCGGATTCCACAGTGACCTCTAAATTGATGAGTCCTTGTTTCTGTGGAGGCTCAACTATGCAGATTTTGGCCCTCTGGTCACACGCTGTGAGAGACAAAACATGCCGTATCAAACATGTTCCTGTCATGTGTCTTCCAGACTCTATGAGGTCTGTGAGCATTTCACAGTTCCTCTTAGGGAAAAATGTTGAGTGCCCCCATGATTTTAGAGTGTGGCCCAAAAAGCCAATCTGCATTGACCCCCACTGGACCTTGAGACTGCGGGCTGAGCTCTTGTGTCCAGGACCTCGTGCACTGCCTGGTGCATGGGTGGTAAGCACTGTGGCGATAAAACTTTTTTCTAGAATCAGCATTTTCTAGAGTATGCCTCTTTATATCACCAAATAAGCTCATGACTGCGTATCTTTCGGTTTGTGCTGGGATTTCTAGAAGGATCTCTCAGGTGGCAACTGCCTAAAGTATATGTCAGCACTTCACTTGATAAACCCAGGTATTCCTCTAAGGACAATCTCCATAAATTTCATGTTCAAAAGATGCCAATCTGTTGCCTCGCCCCAGATATATCTGTTATGTCATTATTTGCTGAGAATTTCATCCGAGGAAGGGCTGTGTTAGCCTAGAGCTCTCTAAGAGAATTAAGTTGCTGAGGTTCAAGTAAGACTTTGTAATAAGCTAGACCTTGATAAAGACACCCAGGAACCTGCGCTGTGTAGCCTGTTTTTCAGAGAATGGACCTTCTTCTATTTTCTTGGCAGCCAACTTAAAGAGGGGGACGTTTATTTTCCCTTTGACATGTTATTCTGTATTTTTGAAGGTGAGAAGGCATCCTGTTCAATAACAGGCATCCACACTTTTTCCACACCATTACCTTTTCTGGAACTCTTTTCTCCCCGACTCTATACTGTCATTTCCTCTCTGAGGCTGAATTAATTGCTCTTTCCTTATGCCCATTTTGATCATCTCTTGGTAATCACTAACACAAAATGGCTTGCATTTACCCTCTGTGTAAATCACGGGGTGGCCACTCTGTGACGAGCCGCTCTGTGTGCTTCGTGTAGTTGTGCGGGCCTGGGCTCTCTGTAAGTGGGGTTGAGTTGAAGTGATCAATGAAGCTTCCTCACCCCGTGCATTTCAAGTTGAAAGCCCCCACCCACTTTGGGTTTTTGCATTGAGCGTTGTACTTTTGACTGCTCTTGGCTTCCTGTCCCCTCCCCTGGCTACCAGGAGCATGTGAGGGTGTGAGGGACACTAGTGTGAGGGGTGCCTGTGGGAGATACAGGTCTGAGGGATGAGTGTGTGAGGGGTACTAGTGTGTGGAATACTCGGTGAAGGATAATTTAGCTTCTGAGGGATTTATGTTCAAATGAAGGAAACTGGAAAGGGGACCAAAACTCACAGCAGCTGGCGAGCTCACCCTGCTTGTGTCCTCAGGGGGCATGAGGACGGGGTTCTCAAGAGGAAGCTGTGCCGGGTTTGATGCCCTCAGAGAAAACAGACCTGGGGCTCTGTCCTCCTCCTCGAAAGCCTTCCCGACTGGCCATGGTCTGGTGGGTGGTGGAGGGGCCTGAGGTCTGGCCGAGCCCCAGAGCCCATACTCTTTTCACGCTAACATCTACTTTTAAGTGACTTTTGAGAGGCGGTTGTTCCTCCACCGGGAAGAACGCAAAAATGCCTCTAAACTCACGCTGGATAATGGCTTGCTTCCACCGAGGGATGGTCCGGAGAGTCTAATGGTCTCAAGGATTACGGTTCAATTTCCAGTGTTAACAGCAGAGCCGAAACTGGCAAAGGTGGCGAATGGCCATTTTCAGACACTTCTGACTAAAAGAAAGAATATTTTCCAATCTCTGCCTTTTGTCCCCTGGCTTAGCAGAAAGTATTCTTTTCATGCACACACGAGCAGGTATAATGCTGTTCTTTTTGTGCATAACTTTTCATCTCAGGTCAATGCTGTTTTTTTTTTTTTCTTTTTTGTTCTGCTTTTCCTGAAGGAAACACATGTATTTATATATTTTGGAATACCAATAAAGTAGTGCACTTCCGATGAACTTTGTATTCAGTAGCTGCTTCGACACGGTAGAGTCATTCTTTTGGGGCACCGTTTTAAGATTTGAACTACTTTTACACAATGTGTAGTTTTTCCAGTTAATCCTTTCAGCGGCAATCTTCCAGGCCTATCCCTTAGTAATATTTAAAGACATCCCGTGGCTCCTGGTCCCTCTCTGTTGCCAGAAGCCTGGCCTCAGCCTCGTCCAGTTGGACACTTGACTCTTCCCTCCAGTGCCTTTGCTCCTTTGCCCTCCCAGTGCAGCCTGCCTCGCTGGCCTGGAGGGTGTCCAGCTGCTCGAACACCAGGGCGGAGAGGAGGATGGGGCAGAGAGGCCGAAGCTTTTCTGTAGCCGGGGGTCTGACTTCGGCCCGCTGACCAGGGTGCCACCAGGTGGGCCGGGTGCCTGGCCGCGCTGGAGCTGTGGGGGGCAGCCATCCCAGCGCTCGCTCTCCCTTCCTCCGGGGGTTCCTCTCCGGTGGGCTGTGCTTTGCAGGGGAGGGGGGCATGTGGGACAGTGTGAGCCTGCTTCCCTCCATCCGTGCTCCCCTCCCCACCCCCCCGCAGCGTACCCTCTCCTCTACCCCTTGTCTTTTTATGTAGGATAGTCTCTTTGGCTGAAGGTGGACCTGTGGGCATGGAGGGTGGTGAGTGGTGGGGGTTTTCCACCCCTCCTGCCGGAAGGAACGGTCTCGGCACTCAGGCCAAACACTCCCACCGGCGATTCCCATTCAGCATCGTGTGACAGACAGGGAGAGTGGCTTTCTCAGGTGCAGCAGAGAAAGTAGACCGCGGCTAAGGGACAGGGCACTAAGCCCGGGCTACCTGGGCGCTGTCTCAGGGCTGCGGGGTCAGGCAGAGAGGGTCTAAGTCAGCCCATTGCCGTAACCTCTCCAGTGCGACGTTACTCACCTGTCAGGTGAGGATTCTAGCGATGCCAGCATTACAGTTTGTCCTGATGACAGACGCAGGGCCTGGCATGCGATTATTACTTATAAGTATGAGGTCTCATAGTCTTGTGGATAAGTTTCCACAGAGGATGGCAAATGAAAGCTGTCATTTATAACCTGCTCTCCATGGAACATAGAAATGCTAAGTGACGTGTGCTCAGTTAGAACCTCACACGGTCCTGTCTTCCCTTTTCCCCACATCACTGCGAGTGGACGGTGAGAAGCACGTTGTCACCTCTGTGCTGGGGCAGCTGTGGGCCGGGCATGGGGGGTCGGAGTTTGGTGGCGACTTAGGGAGTGCTGTGCACGCGTGCACACTTGCACAGGCCACCGCCTGGTTCTCGGCATCACCAGGAAGATGCTTGGGGAGGGCCCGCACCCATTGGCTGTGTGCTGGAGCAGGACTCGCGCCGCCGCTGTCCCTGTGCTCCCCTGCAGAGCTGGCGGCCGCTCCCTGGCCGACTGTCCGGGGCTGCTGTCCGTGGAAGCCGCCCAGGTCCTGGCAAGGCCTTCGGTTCACAGGAGGATTCCCGGTCTGTGCTCGGTGTGGTCACCTGGTTGGGGGCGGCTCACCTGGGGCCTGTCCCCCCTCCCCCAACCCCGACATGTCTCAGCTCTGCCTCAGGTTTGCTGAGGGTTGAGGTTGATGCCCGTCTGGCCCCCCGAGAAAGGACGCTGAGGAAGGAGAGTGGGAGTGCCCCAGGGGCACAGAGGCCTTTAGCATGTGGCCTGCAACTCTGGACTCGCTCCTGAAGGCGTCTGGTGACTCAGCCGTGCCGGCAGGGTGGCCGCCCCGGAAAGTTCCAGAGGAAAAGCTCCTGTATTTCACCGGCTGGCTCTTTGAGAAACTCAAGTCAGCCGTGGGAAGCGGCAGCTCGGTATGGTCTCTTCTGGGCAAAGCTGTTTCTTACAATGCGTCTCACAGCCTTGCGCCTCCGTCAGGGCCATTCAGGGAGCGAGTGTAGCCGGGTCATTGCATGGCTTCAAGATGGCTGGGCACGGTGGCTCGGGAGGTAGCACGGGGCAGCGCCTGAGCAAACACACCGTGTGGGGTTGGCAGATGAGGAGAGACATCACGTTATGCCCTGGGATGCGGCAGAGGCAGGTGAATAATTTTGAAACGGCTGTTTAGTGAAGGTTGCCGTGCATGTCGCAGCCTGCACGCGGTAGTCCACCGTGTCGCCTCTTAGCCTGTAGACATCATCCGCAAGACTCGCCGCGCCTTCCCGTTCCCGCTGGCCCATCCCTAGTGGCGGTATTTCCGCCCCCCCGCATGGCTGGTGTGATTTCTTGGTGTAGATGTAGGGTGTGATGTAGGGTGTGTGAACACCTACATTTTGTGTTTGCACCTGAAACCAGTGTTTGGCATCCCCGGACGGAGGAAGGTCTACGGGCAAGGCCTCGGTTTCATCCTAAGGGAGGACATGTCGCTCCGGGATGACGTCTCCTTTGTTCTTCTTCAGGGGCCAAGGCGTTTCTGCTGTTCATTATGTGGACTCAATTAGAACACCTGGCAGATCCAGAGAGGCTAGATCCAGAAGGCCCAGAGTCTGCCTTTCTAGTCACTGACCCCAGTGGCTGAATGCCTACCACGTTTGGAGGAGCCACATCTAAATTCTGACACTAAAATTCCGGCCCGACTCAAACCATCTTATACCCTAGAGTGGTCAAGATGTGGTCGCAAGGTTTGTCACCTTTCACCTCCCATCACCAGAAGCGTGGGTTTGGGGAAAGCAGGAAGAGCAGGGGTCCACCACAGATTTGGGACCTACCCCCAAGGCACCTTGCGGTAGATGCGCTGCCCCAGACCAAGAGTATGGACGCACCCTCCCAACCGCAGCAGCGGCCACACGGAGGCTGCCTTGGTCTGTGTACCAGGTTCTCTACCCTTCGAGGAACGACACTCAACTCCCAATTTCCAAAGAGGAAACTGAGGCCCAGGGAGGAGCCGATGGCCACTGGCTGTCCCAGGTTCACACAAAGGCCTTTCCAAGGGCTTTAGACCCACATGACGTGGCCTCTCTCAGACTCTTTGTGCTTCTGGGTCACTTTGAAGCTTCTTACACTGAGCCGGGGAGCCCTGAGAAGGTTTTCCTGTCATTCTATGAGTATGGTGAAATAGTTTGCAAAGACAGGATGCAGCCCTTGCTTTGAAGGGCTTGCTCTCTTACAGGGTGACAGACACACACACTAGTGAGAAGGTCACATTCACTGATTTGTTTTATTTATGGGGCAAATAAGTGGTTCTAGCCACAGATTGTGACGTGTCAGCGGTTGGGGGCGGGGCAGGGGCATGAGTGTAGGGGTCGCAGCAGAGGTGGGCCCTAACTGTCGGATTTGGAGGGAGCATGGTGGATGCGGGGACGGAGCGCATGGGGGAACACAATGCAGCTTCCTTTCCAGCACAGTTGAAGGTCTTCAGTGCCTCAGATCCCACATGAGCATGAGTGCGAGTGGGGCTGGGCTGCCACCCGCACAGGGACCACTTGTGGCGGGGATTAGAACGGACACCCTTTCTCTGTGTGGGCCCAGCCCCATGGTTCCAGGGTGGGTGGCTTGGCAGCCAGAGTCCCACCATCTCCCTCAGCTGTCTTCAGTCCATCTGAGTGGCAGACAGCACGGTCAAAGGGATGCGTCCCGCTTCTGCTGAGCTTATGCCCTGGGTTGTGTTTGCAGGAAGGCAACCCCGAAACAGGACGCTGAAAGAAAAAGTAGCCGTTCCCAACCGACAGAACGGGAAAAGATATTTGCAAGTGACATGTCGGGTAAAGGGTTAGTATCCAAAATCTGTAAACAACTTACCAAACTCAACACCCGAAAAACAAATAATCCAGTGAAGAAATGGCAGAAGACATGAAGAGACACTTTTCCAAAGAAGACATCCAGATGGCCAACAGACACACGAAAAGATATTCAACGTCACTGCTCATCAGGGAAATACAATCAAAACCAGCCACTCTGACCTGACACCAGTCAGAGTGGCTAAAATGAACAACTCAGGAAACAACAGATGCTGGAAATGATGAGGAGAAAAGGGAACCCTCGTATACTGTTGGTGGGAATGCAAACTGGTGCAGCTGTTCTGGAAAACAGTGTGAAGGTTTTGCAAAAAATTAAAAATAGAACTACCCTAAAGCCCAGCAAAAGCGCTACTAGGAATTTAACCAGGGGATACGGGAGTGCTGATGCATAGGGGCACATGTACCCCAATGTTTATAGCAGTGCTTTCAACAATAGCCAAATTATGGAAAAAGCCTAAATGTCCATCAACCAAGGAATGGAAAAAGAAGATGTGGTTTATATATACAATGGAATACTACTTTGCAATGAGAAAGAATGAAATTATGCCATTGGCAGCAACGTGGATAGAACTGGGAGGTATTGTGCTGACTGAAATAAGTCAGAGAAGGACAGATATCATATGTTTTCACTCATATATGGATCTCAAGAAACTTAACAGAAGACCATGGGGCAAGGGGAGGGGAAAAAAAAAATAGATACAAACAGAGAGGGAGTGAGGCAAACCACAAGAGACTCTTAAATACAGAGAACAAACAGAGGGTGGATGGGGGTGGGGTGAGGGGAAAATGGGTGTTGGGGAGGGAGGAGGGCATTTGTTGGGATGAGCACTGGGTGTTGTATGCAAGCGATGAACCATGGGAATCTACCCCCCAAACCAAGAGCACACTGTATGCACTGTATGTTAGCCAATTTGACAATAAATTATATTTAAAAAAAGAAAAGAGAAGAAAAAGTAGTCATTCCAAATTGAGTGGAGGGCTGCAGGGACCAGGCGCCAGGACTGGGAAGGCTTCCTTGGGTTGAGTGGTTGGTGTCCCCGAGAGGAGGAGAAGGAGCCAGGTCAGTGTAGAGTAGAGAGAATATTCCAGGCAGACAGAATAACAACCTCATGGGCCTGGAGAGGGAAACACCTCAGGGAGTTTGAGAACTTTTAGGAAGCTGGTGTGAACAGCTTACACTGGGATTTCCTAAAGTGGAAAATGGTTTCAGTTCTATCTGATTTGGTACTAGGTAGTAAAAGTCGTTAGAAGGACTTGGGAACCAAGCAGAGCCCTTCTAGAATGTTCGTGAATTTAGTTGCCTTCCATCTGGGGCAAAGAAAGCAACAAGCCCACGGAGTTGGTGCTGAGATTCAAGAGGGAGGAATTGGAATCTTTTCTGAACAGATGTTGTTAAGCACCTACCATGTGCTAGAATCTAGAGTCAGGCAAGGAAAAAACATACTTGAGCTGATTAGGACACTTTGAATCAGAAAGAGCTTCTCTCTGACTAAGTAGTATTGATGTAAAGGGGCTGTAAGTATGTCAAATAAAACAATCTCTGGAAGTAGGGCCTACACTGTGGGCCATTGGGATGGGATAGATCATAGCCTGTTGGATTATACTCTGTAAGACATACATTCTGGGGGTAATTAAATTAACAAATGTGTGATCTAATAACACAATATCATTTCTTGGATCGGTTAGCAGTTACCTTGATAATGCTGTATAGCAAACCACACCAAATTCAGTGGTAGCAACAGCAATGCCTTGTTTTCACAGATGTGTTGGTTGGCTGGGGCTGGGCTGATCCACGCTGGGCCGCGTCCATGCTCCCCAAGCGATGGGCGAGCTGTGTATGTTCTTGTGTCCGTAGCAGGGGTGTAAATGAACACGGGGAAACATGGAGGCTTCTTAAAGTCTGGACTTGGAACTGGCCATTCAGTTAGTCAAGGCAGGCAGTGTGCCCGGCATAAGGTCAAAGGAGGGACCCCAACGCCCTTGCCCACCG
This sequence comes from Leopardus geoffroyi, assembly GCF_018350155.1. Taxonomy (NCBI): domain Eukaryota; kingdom Metazoa; phylum Chordata; class Mammalia; order Carnivora; family Felidae; genus Leopardus; species Leopardus geoffroyi. Next base: position 80,903,994 of record NC_059326.1, read on the forward strand.
TGAGGCAGGTGTGGATTCAGAGAGCGTGAGGAGTTAGGGCCAGTGCAGTCTACCATTCCTCCCTTACCTGGAGATCACTTACCCAACAACCTCTACCATCCAGAACATTGTTTCAGAACAAAATAAGCAGAAATGGTTTCAAATAAAGTGACAAAATCTGTAGCCTACAATTTATGCACTCTGTACCTGGGGGACCTTCAAGTTTTGCTCAGGCTGTTTACTTCTTTCTCCCTTATGTGTAATTCTGCTGAGAGTATGTCTTAGTCTGTTTGTGTTGCTATAACAAATATCACAAACTAGGCATTGTATTTCTCACAGAAATTTCTCATAGAAATTTACTTCTCACGGTTCTGGAGGCCGGAAGCTCAAGATCGGGATGCCTGCAGATCCATTGTCTGGTGGGAGCCTGCTTCCTGGCTCATAGACCACTGTGTTTTCACTGTGTCCTCATGTGGCAGAGGGGGTGAAGGAGCTCTCTGGGGTCGCTTTTATAAGGACACTAATTCCATTTATGAGGACATGACCCTCATGACCTAATCACCTCCCCAAAGCCCCACCTGTAATCACCATCACCTTGGGGGTTAGGTTTTAACATATGAATTCTTGAGGGGGCACAAACATTCAGTCCATGGCATATAGCAATTCACAATAGGGCTCCCTGTCACTAGTGCTATATCTCCTGGTTCTAGTGTGCCACATGGAATTCTAGAATATTACAAAGGCAACATTTAGCATCAAAATCATATTCTCAGATCAAGAGCAAAATATCTTCTAGATATGAAATTATTTTCCCCTTGGGTTTCTAGTTATTTATTTACTTGTGCAAATCTGTGATGGATGTTTAACTATATTTGTGAGAAAAATATTGAATATATAACACTTGCCTAAACATGATATTAGGCACAGAAAACTAGAAAGGAAGGGTGCGCAGGTGAATGTGCTGTGTCCACGTTTATGGGATTGAGCTGGGGAAACGTCCTGCACAGGAGGAAGAGTGGTATTATCTTACACACGGTCCACGTGGTACAACGATGTGAACCGTTGCTGTCCTACAAGAAACTGCTCCAGCGCCAGCCCACCAGAGAATGTCTTAAGTGGGGCTGGTCCCAGGAGGGCGGGATGTGGGTGAACAGCTCCACTGTCCATCCACGTGCATAGCCATATCACTGAGGCAGCCCAACACAGAGTCCCTCGTCTTGCATTCCGGCCGGTCCCTCCAACCTCGTTGCCAAGCCTGTCATTCCCCTCCCAGGCCTCCACTGGGTCCTCTACCCCTGAGCCTGTGTCTCCCCCGGACTCCTGAATTGCTGCAGGGACTGTTATGTGCCCTGCTGATCAGTGTACTCCCAGCGTTTGGCACAGTGCCCGTACACAGGGGTGCTGAGGAAGCACACCGGTAAGTTCTCAGAAGGCCGCCCTTGGCATCCCGGACTGCCTGCCCCAACTTCTCTTCCCAAGGCCCTGTCCAGGCCTGCCAGGCCTAGAGGGTCTTCATCCTGCCCTCACGCCAGTTTCGTCTCTGGCTGTTCTCACCTTCAATATCCAGCTCTTGGGGGTTGAATTGTGTTCCCTAAAAAGGCTCATGGAAGTCCCAACTCTTGGAACTTGTGACTGTGACCTTACCTGGAAGTAGGGCATTTGTGCATTTAATCGAGTTAGGATGAGGCATACTGTGTTGTGGGCCCATACACAATGACTGGTGTCCTCATAAGAAGAGAAAAATGCGGACATGGAGATACACGGGTAGACCTCCTTGAGGCGGTGGGGGTAGAGATTGCAGTGACACAGCCAAGTGGTCCAAGCCAAAGAATGCTGAGGATTGCTGGTGGTCACCAGAAGCTGGGAGAGAGGCCAGGAAGGTCCTCCCAAGAGCTGCCAGAGTGGGCCAACCCTTCAACACCTTGATCTGAGACATTGCCTCTAAAACTGTGAGAGGGTAAATGTCTGTTTTCTAAGCCACCAGTTTGTGATACTTTGTTGTGGCGACCACAGGAAAGTGATGTGGCTGCCCACACACATGTGCTCTCCACTTCTCAAATCCCCCTGCCTCTCTTTCACTCCTCCCAGTGAACCCTGTCCTTCCATCCCATCTCAGCCTGGCCTCTGCCTCTGAAGAGTCTCCTCAGACTCCTTGGACTGGCCTGATGGGCCATCGCTTTGTGACTTCACTTTGCCTCGTTCCCTCCCTTAGGTATGAGCATCACTACTGTAATTCTGCATTTGTCATATGAATTTGGTTATTTTCTGGACATCCCACTGGATGGTAAACTCCACGAAGGCAAAGACTCTGGCTGCTTTGCTTGCTGTTATACTCTGGTATCGAGTACAAGGCATGGCACTTGGGAGCTACTCAGCAAATTTTTGATGGATGGATGGATGGAAGATGGGTGGGTGGATGGATGGATGAGTGGGTGAGTGGGTAGGTGAGTGGATGGTGGGTGGGTGGGTGGATGGATGGATGGGTGGGTGGGTGGGTAGGTGAGTGGATGGTGGGTGGGTGGGTGGATGGATGGGTGAGTGGGTGGGTGGTTGGATGGATGGATGGATGGATGGAAGATGGATGGATGGATGAGTGGGTGGGTAGGTGAGTGGGTGGTGGGTGGGTGGGTGGGCGGATGGTTGGATGGGGAGGGGTGGGTGGGTGGATGAATGGATGGGTGGATGGGCAGGTGAGTGGTTGGTGGATGAATGAGTGGACAGAAGGGTGAGTGGGTGGGGTGGGTGGATGGATGAATGGATTGATGAGTGGAGGGTAGAAAAGTGAGTGGATGGATGATTGAAAACAAATGACAGATCGTATTCTGTGGATATTTTATTGGGATAGCACTAACTTATTCTTTTCTGTGCAGTTCAAGCATAACAGGTTCTCATAGGCTTTCTTCGAGACTTGAATAAGATTCTGTCCAACTCTCGCATACAGTTCCCAGAAGCCTATACCTTTTGTACTCCCTCCATTTTACAGATAAGGACGCTGAGGCTGAGCATGACTTACCCAGGGTGGATTGCGAATTCTGCCTATGCCTCTCACACCTGCAGCCACCCATGCTGCCACAGTGCCTGACCGCGGAAGGTTCTGGGGTTGAAGCAGCAGCCGCGGGGGTGGGCTGGGCAGTGTCACGAGGCAGCTGCATCCCTCTGTGTTCCTGTTGGAGGGCCCGGCTGTCCCCCTGCGACGTTCTCCCCGTGTCTTGTGCGCTTTGAATGTGTCCCCCCTGCTTCCTCTCTGCAGCAAATCCAGGGAGAATGGATATAGAAAGGCAGCCTCTCTCTCACTGTTCTGGAATCATCTCTGGGGATTTAGTGTGTGTTGAGCAGCTCTGTGCCTGGCTGAGGTTTTCTCTGTGGCCTCACAGTGAACAGTGAGCATTTCCAGAGTCTCTCGTGACCCATTTATACTTTGCAAACCATTTCGAGAACCCATCTTTACACAGCCCCCCACTTACATACTTCTGCATGCTTTCATGACGTTTTTCCAGAAGTGAGCAGGAATTTATGAGAGTGTCTTCAGAAAATGTAGCTCCCAGATGACGTGAGCCAAATTAAGCCGCCAGCGTATGTGCGCAGTGTTGGCGGTGGGCACAGACAGAAACCACCTTGAGCCGATGTGATTGTGGCTTCGAGGTCGGGCTGTCACCTTCCTCCCGGAGACAGTCCTGGCAGTGCGGCCCAAGGAAGGCATGCGTTTCCCGAGCCCTGGGATAATAATACACCTCCTATTTATTTGAAATAAACTAGGCATAAGAAGTGAGATTAATGATATGTCCAGTCCCAGGGTAATCACTAAAATTAGCAGAAGCAAGTTGCATAATGCAAGTGGCGAACGTCCTTTTCTCGGGTGCTCCTGGGCTGCTCTGAATGGTCGGGTAATGAGTAATGCTAGGCCTGTTAATGAGAACAAGAATGCTTAAATAGGGAGGCTGCAAGGTTCTCTGCTGATTATTATCCACTACTTATGGGTGAATGGTGTTTGGGGTTAAATGTAAGAAATGCTCTCTGCCTCTCCCTCTCTCCTCCTCCTTCCCCTCTCTCTGCTTCGTCACCGGGCATTTTATAAATAGTGCTTGGGGTCAGGGAGACTTAAAAAAAACAAACCCAACATAACTCTCAACAGAAAATAAGGCTAGTGGTGCCTCCTGGAAGAATACCCCATGTGCCAGAGGCCATGCGTGTGAGGGAAGGGAGGCTTTGTCTCTCTCCTGTCGTTAGGGCTGCAGACACCTGACCCAGGTACAGGATCGATGCGCACGCGGGCCCTGGGCCTGGCGTTTTGTTTGTCTGCAGCTTGTGTGCTCTTCAGTTGCATGTCAGACCCTCAAAATCAATTCCTGTTTGATTTTTGCAACAGCCAAATGGGCCAGCTAACAAACGACAAAGGGCCCTATTCACAGCAAAGGGATTGTTGCATTTCACGTACAATTTTGCAGGAATTTAACCAAAAAAAAAGAGACAGAGAAAGGCAACCCCTAACCAAGCACATAATTTTCCTGCACCATTCACTATCTTGTCTGATTCACCGGCCCTCCTGCGAGCTGCCCAGCAGTCCTCGGGAGGCACTCACGCAGATGGGGCCCCGGGGTGGCATGGGCCCAGGGCCCACTGGGAGGAGTATTTTTTTATTTTTTTTTAATGTTTATTTATTTTTGAGAGAGAGAGATAGCATGCACACACAAGAAGAGGAGGGGCAGAGAGAGAGAGAGAGAGAGAGAGAGACAGACAGACAGACAGAATGGGAAGCAGGCTCCAGGCTCTGAACTGTTAGCACAGAGCCCAATGCGGGGCTCGAACCCATGAACTGCCAAGATCATGACCTGAGCTGAAGTCAGACGCTTAACCAACTGAGCCACCCAGGCGCCCCTGGAAGGCGTCTTTATTTGCCTTGCCTGGAGGGGTTGCGGCTTCCACCTTCTCTACTCCCTTCTTGTTGTCTTTGCCCCTAAAAAAACTGTAATGGAGTCAAATCCGTGGCGCAGCCTCCTACTGCCCGTGTTTCTTCTCACCTGCCCTTCCTTACCCCTTACCAGCTCCCCCTGCCACATAGGTAGGGCAGGGGGGGTGGCCCCATGTCCACAGGTCATGATCCATTGGTGCCTGCTGCCTCCCTCCCCCCAATCCCGGCATCTCCAGAGGGCAAAACTTAGGATGAACCTTGAGGCTCACTTTATAGAATGGGAGATTTTGAAATTTTTTTTTTATTTTTAAATTTTTTTTGGAGAGAGAGAGAGAGTGAGAGAGGGGCAGGGAGAGAGAGAGAATCCCAAGCAGGCTCCAGGATCTGAGCTGTCAGCACAGAGCCTGATGCATGGCTCTATCCCATGAACCATGAGATCATGACCTGAGCCAAAGTTGGACCTTTAACTGACTGAGCCACCCAGGCACCCCTAGAGTGGGAGATTTTTTAAAGTTAAAATTTTAATTACCTTCCAGATGTGTAGAAAAGCAAATTGGTAGGATGTCACGTTTACATTTTTCTTCGAATTCTCTCCAATCTTAATAGCATATCATATTGGTACAATACTGTCTTCTATTGGATTTCTAAATATTTGCTATCATACTGAATTTATTGTAAGGTAGATATTTTTTACATTGAAGAATTTAAAAATCAGATGCATCTCCCTCCATGGCACCTCACAGTTACAGGTGGCCACATTTTTCTCTTAGTGGTGCACAAGATAATGGTGTGTCTTATGACCAGCAGGGTCCGGCATTTAAATTCAAGTATTAGTATGGATGTTCTGACCTGTGTCCCTAAGACAAGGTTGGTACCTGCTGCTCCTCTCCTGGGGAAGCATGAGAGCCAGCTGTGAGATTTTGGTGCCACCATCCCCGGACAGGGACAGATAGATAGCACAGAGCAGCCAGATGTATAATCACATCGAGAACAGTTAAAACACCACCAGTCCTGATTTTCTGGAATTCAGTATTACTCTACTGGGGTGTGTGTGTGTGTGTGTGTGTGTGATTTTGGGGTTGTTGGTGAGTGGTAGGGTGATTTACTTTATAGGTTTCAAATCCTTTTTAAAAATATAACAGGTTTATCTTGTTATTTTTTACTTTGATACTTTGACCAGATTCTAGTGGTTTCTGGCTTTAATGTATTAGATGCCTCCCTTCTCCCTTCTTTCCTCCCCTTCCTTCCTTCCTTCTTTCCTTCCCTCTAGCCTTCTTTCCTTCCTTCCTCTATCCTTCCTTCCCTCTATCCATCCATCCCTTCCTTCCTTCCCTCCCTCTTTCCTTCCTTCCCTCTTTCCTGCATTCCTTCCTTCCTCCCCTCTTACCTTCCTTCCCTCTATCGTTCCTGCCTTCCTTCCTTCCCTCCCTCCCTCTTTCCTTCTTTCCTTTATCCTTCTTTCCTTCCTTCTTTCCTTCCTTCCTTCCTTCCTTCCTTCCCTCCCTCTATCCTTCCTTCCCTCTATCCTTCCTTCCTTCCGTCTCTCCTTCCTTCCTTCCTTCCTTCCTTCCTTCCTTCCTTCCTTCCTTCCTTCCTTTTCCTTCCTTCTCCTTCCCTCTGCACTCCCTTCCCCCTTCTCCCCTCCTCCTCCCTCTCCTGTTTAAAGCCTCACCTCTGCCAGGCCCTGGGCCCTGCTGCCACCAGGCTAGATGTTTCTGTGTGCTTGCTCCCCTTTGCCCAAGTCAGCCGCATTTTGGTTCTTCTTTAGCTCACTGCACGTGATAGCCCTCTTCTGCCCCTGTTTGGTCAGGAGAAAACATGTGTTTTCCTGCGTTTTTCTTTGGAAATTGACTGAAGCTCCTCACTTCTCGGGAAGTCGGGGCATCCTCGCTGCTAAGTGATCATCCGGGAGGGTCTTGCCAGGTGTCCTGACTTCTAGGCCCCTCCTGGTCACGGTTGTGGCCACACAATTTCTTTGCTGTCTTGGGTACCAGACTCATCCTTACAAAAGGAACTGAGGTCCAGTTCTCTGGGGGATGGCTCAGGAGTCCTCTTGGGCTGGCGTTTTTCTCGGGGCAGAGTGAACGCTGCCCTGACGACTGGACCTCCTCCTGCTGCCATCCTGTCCTGAAGCCCCTTCCTCAGCTGGGTGGGAAGCACAGACAGAGAAGAGCCCTGTCCTCCTCCCCTGGGCCGCAGGACAGTAGGGGTGAGGCAGGGAAAACAGGGAGTTCTCTGGTGTTTCCCCTGTGCTTCGGATACGCAGCCTAGATGGCTCTCCCTTGGTGGAGTCAGGGGCGACCAGGGGACCTCTGGAGACCCCTTCCTGGCCTGTGGGCGTTGGGATGGCAAAGGAGCCGTTGGTGTCGGTCTGCTCTGGGCTCTCCTGCCTCCTCCCACCAGAGAAGGACCTCATGACGTCCTTTGTGAAAGGCAGTGCCACCACAGGTGGATTCCTAAGTGTGTGTGGGAGGGCGGGGTGGTGGCAGGTCCTGCCTTGGGCCTCACGGGAGCCCCCAGAGCCCTCGTCTCGCATCCCAAGTTCCCAGGTGAGTGACTCTGGAGTTGGTTTCTGCCCGATGGGCCCTTTGGCGAGCTTTCCTGCATGCCCTCTAGTGCCCCAACGTGCCTGGACAGGAGGATGGGCATCTGAGGAACTGCCACCCTTCCAGATTCACGTTCAGAACCCCTGCCAGGGACCCACTGGCTGATGCAGACTCCTCAGCTTCCTGTGCACGACTGGCAGAAGGCAGAGAGACACCTACCTGTCTGCACCCCAAGGCTTTGCTAGGCAGCTTTACAGGAGAGGGTGGGCGCCGAATCCTTGCACAGTTAGTAACTGGATTCGGTGGCCTTGCCTGGCGACAGACCTCCCACACATGTGGAAATTGCGACTGTGCTTAATCCTATGTGTAGAGAAAGCTGTTTTTTAGGGAATTTGGTGCCATCGTACTTTTGGGGCTTAATTTTATGTGGGTGGAATATTAGAGTTTGGTATCCGTTGGGGGGACATGTTATATTTTGCAACAGAAGGAAAAATGCTACGGTAAATAACAATAAGCAGATTTGGAAGAATTTCAGCTTTTTAAAAGGGCCTTCTGTCTTCCATTCCCAAGAGAAAGAGGTTTCCTTTCTCTTTAGAATATTCAAAATCAGCATTAAGCATTAAGAGTCCTGATTTTGAACACCACTTTTCTTATTGGTATTTTCTCTCCAGAAATGGTTTAAGAGTTTCTCCTGTTAGTATTTCATTATAGACTTAATTTCTACCGTGTCCTTAAAAATTATTAAATGAATCTATTTTTAACCTAAAGGTAAAACGCATTCATTCTCAGGTAACGTTTTACAGTATTTGGATTATTTGAAATTAGATACTGCCTTTGTTTTTATTTAAAAAATGTACCGAAACCGCTTTAAATACAGCTGTGGCGCTAGCGTCAGTAAATATTTTACAGTGTGAATGTTTCGGAAACTCATTTTCACTTAATGTGTCTTAGCACTGTTGTTTTCCTTCCCCCGAGAGCCAGCCCCCAGCCGCGTTTCTGGGTCTGTCATTAGCGATGCCAGAGTCTCTGCAGCCTGGGACGGGCTGAAGGATTTTCCAGTCTGAGTTTGGTTGCATTTCTGGCTTTTGCAAATAGATGGCACTTTAGACTTACCCAAGAACAGCGCCGATCAGACCTCTGCACATGGAAAACACTCACAATGGTCTCTGTATAAGTCAGAAATGTATTTGTTACTATTCACGTGGAGGCTGGAGATTGTAAAATTAAGCCTCTTGGAAGACAGCAGTATTGCATCTCTCTTAAATGCTAAAACCTTAAACACGACTACCCCAGGTATGAAAATTGGCGCATTTCATTCTGTGTTTTTATGATTTTAATTATGCGTTGGTGCGTGGCGGTCTTTGATCTGGAAGAGCAAAAGAAAACGGTATAATGAAAGTTTGATTTGAAATAGCATTGTGTGGGGCTGTGAATGTTTTTAGTGACTCATTTGTTGCAAAAGGCCCTGGTGAGTATCTCGGTTTCCTCCCCTTTTCTTCCATCCGCACACACGTGTGTGCAGGCGCACGCACGCGCGCGCTCTCTCTCTCTCTCTCTCTCACACACACACACACACACACACACACACACACACACACACACACACACAGAGGAGGCTTATAGCCCCTCACGCGCACAGAGGGGAAAAAAATCCGGCTGTTGTCTTGCAAGTGTTACTTATCATATTAATTAAAATCTGGTGACATGATAACACCGCCAGCTGTGTGGGAAAGCGAGGGAAATTAACAAACGTTTGATTTGTTGTCTTGCTAATGTGACACTTATTATACAGGTCAGAGTAAAACAATACCTCAGCCAAAATATGCTAATGCAGCGGGGAACTGTTGCAGGGGTAAAAACAGTGGTGTTTATTATAATGAGGCAAAATAGCACGTTACCTTTAAGGGAAGAGGTGATCTTTGAATCAAGCGGCATAACCCAGTTTTTAAACATCAAGTCATCAGAAGTAAAAAGAAAATGTGTTAGAAACTTTTCCTGTATAAGCTTTGAAAAAACAATATGAGACCTTGTTTAAAATAATTTGGGTTCAAAGCAAATACGTTTGCTGTCTCATTTTTTGAACTACTTTTGTTAGGGTAAGAAATGAATTCCGTAGAATGTCACCATATTGCAAATGTGTTGTGTATGCTTTTGTGCTTTGTCATCATCAATTAGGTTTATAAGGATGGGAGTGGTTTAAAATCGGGCTGTATTTGCAGAGAAATAGTGGTATTTATATTTATCTTGGGGGTTATAAATGCTGCTAAGAGTGAAAGTCAAAATTGTTTTAAAAAATAGTATAAACAAGAGAGTGTAATCTTAAGGGAATTGGTTACCGCCACTGGGTGCCTTCCTCCGGGCTCTGCCCCACCTCCTTTGGTCTTCAGTCCTGCACACTTTCTCAGAACACTTGGCAAACTTCTGCGTGCGGTGCGGCCGCAGACAGAGCCGGGGTCTGCATGTGTGTGCGGGGAACGCATCCTGCATTTCTTGGGGGTCATAGCATTTGCATCTGTATGCTCCAAGATCCGAGATTTTCCCTTTTCTGAAGGGTTCTCTGCGTCCTGCTTCATCTTGGCAAGGCCTCTGCAGTCTGGACGGGATCCCTTCCCCCTGCTTCCTCCCCGTCCGCAGTTTTGCTCCTGCTCCTGAGATGGGGCGTGAAGTCGAGCATTTGTCTGGCAATCTTTGACAGCAGATTGTGTAGATTTTGCCTGAGCGCGCACTCGTCGCTGGGAACTGAATTTTGAGTGAGCCACCAAGATCAAAGGTCAGACGGCAGGTCAGAAGGGTGGAGGTCCCCTTCCCAGGTGTGAGCGTGGTAGAGGGGGGCCAGGACAGGTTGGGGCCCTGGGGGGGGGTCAACCACAACCTGTGCAGGCTGAGCTGTGTGGAGGCTCAGAACCTCCAGCCCCCCTCGGGGCCCTGTCCTAGGGCAGTGTGACTGTGCTCTCCACCAGGTCCAGAAGCCACTGGTTGGGGGTGTGCTTTTACCTGGGAACCTCACCTGTGCACCTCAGCACTCGCCTTTGGGTCCTAACCGTGATGAAGGTGCTTTCGAACCTGCGTCACCGTTGGTTCTGTGGGCAGAGGACAGATTGTTTCGTACTGTTCTCTCGTAACATGCCGAATGATTCCATTCAGAAAGCCAAGGTTTGAACATTAAGTCAAAACGGCAGTCCCCGAAGGCCGAGGGCTCTGGTAGGCTCTGGGCTCCACATTGTAACTTCAGAAACGCCGCGGTAACAGTTTGCTCGTGGTCCACGTATTTGAGCTGTGCTGAGAGGGACCCTTGTCGTTGATTACGTCCATATAAATCATCACGTCTCCTACCGTGTGGGGGCAAGACGCGAGTAGGTCCAAAATATGATACTGTGTACACACATTCTCAGTCATTAGGAGGCGGTTTGCAGTCTGCTCGGACGGACAGAGCGTCGAGAGGCTACAGCGCGTCTCCTGTTAGCCCAGCAGTCTTAATCAGGCCTGCGTGACAGAAGTGGCATTTCGACATACAAAGACATTTAACTCCGACAAAAAAAAATACCACTGTATTTAGCTTTGAATGGATTTTTTCTTCTTTGAAGAGCTTGTGTTTTTCTGAACATTAAATTATTAATGAAAGAGTGAAAGCAATAAATAGGGGACGATCGTAAATGTTACGGTCGTGGCTGCCAGATCCACACTACAGAGAGAAGCAAATGTCCAGTGTTGCCGAGGTTTTGTTTCCCTCCCGTCCGGGGACGTAAGCGGAGATGCAGAGAGCAAGCTTTGTGCGAACATCCCAGCTGGAGGGGGTCCAGAGCATACCCAGAACGTGTTTGGTGATGCTGAGAACAAAATCAATAGCACATGCCCAGAGCAGGGTTTGAATCTATTAGATAAATGCTATCCAAATGCCATTATATATATTAAAAAAACACTTAACGTGGATGACCCATCAAGGTGTATTACTCTGTCGGGGCGTGATGATGGAACTGGAACTAGGAAACAGGACTCTCAAGCAGCATTATTAAATAGCCTCCAAGTCTGACCCCTCCTGCCCCGCCATGAAGCCAGAGACACAAACAGCTACTTGCAGTGGCCATTAGCGTAGGGCAAGCCCGCACCCAGCAGCAAAACAGTATGCTTCGTTCCAGACCGTGCTAGAATTTGTTCATGTGCCTGAAAGTCAGAGGCCGATTGATATGATCGACTTCGAGCAAATAATGACAAATCACCCGAAGGATGTTGAGATGTCCTTCTGTCCACCTCACGTGTGCACTTTTCTCAACATGCCCAGCCACAGACGCCGGGAATGTTCCAGGGCCGGAAATACAGATTCACCTTAGACAGGAAGACCCTGCATCCTGGGGCAGGTGAACACCCTGCGGCCACCAATCACAGTAGTGACCGCTGTGTTTGTGCCACTGGCCTCACCCCAGGCCGGTCTGTGCTCTGAACTGAGAGAGTGTTGTCAAAAGGAGTGAGCGCTCGCTCTGTGTGTGTGTGTGTGTGTGTGTGTGTGTGTGTGTGTGTGTGTGTCTGAACATTCTCCCTGTTGGGTTATGCACCCTCCCTCAACCTCGCCAGCTGTCCCTCTCCAGCTCAACTCAATTAACTGCCGAGAAGGCCACCCGGTCCTTTCAGAGTGTTGTTCCAGGCCACACCTTGCTTTTCCGGAGCTGGTCGGAGGAGTGAGGCTCTGATAGCTGCTACTGGACCTCCTTCTCGTTACATTGATCTCCGTAATTGTGCTCACGTTCACTTTAATTCCTCTTTGCATAAGACCTAAAACGGTGCGTTCTCACGACACAGCAGATTCTGTGTCGGCTTTCAGTCCGCCTGGGGACTTTGGAAACTGTGATGTGCAAGATACACTGTTCCCAGCCTCCTCTCGGCCTTGGGGTGGCCCTTCCCGCAGCGTGTGTCCTGGGCAGCACCGCGCAGGTCTGCACTTTGCAGTGGGCAGTGCTGCCTTGATCCTGTTTAAAAATAGACATAACGTAAGAACGAGCCACGCAGACCTCCTTTTGTGTATGAGAGACAGTAATCTCATAGAATTAATTGAGAGAGCTGTCAGTCAGCCACTCCCTTCCCCGTAAGGCACTGAGGTAAGGACACATTTCTGACCTTCTCAGTGTTGACTTTTGTCGCCGCACCTGCCGGGTGTAACCCCCTAGCCCTTTTAGTTACAGTGAGCGTGACCCTGGTCGCCCTGCTCCTGTGCCGTGGCAACACGGCATTAGTATACTATTTATTTCCTCTAATTCTCCATAAATACTGGGGAGGGTGTGATGTAGAGAAAAGAAATTCAAAACATACCATTTGGATTTTAAGGACAGTTTTTGAAAAAGAGCAATTTCCATATATCAACACTTTTTGGTGTGATCCGTGAAACATTTTGATATGATTTAGCAAAACCAGTTTTTGCATCAGGAACGTTATAGCTACCTCATCTGCATATGTAAAGAACACAAAATGGAATCACATTAGGTATAAATTCAATGCGAAAGAGACGCCCTTCGTTAATGCAGCGTTACGGTGGAAAATTCACATGCACAGAAGTCATGAAATTCAGTGTTCCGGCTCCAGCAGCAATTACAGCTGGGCCACATTTGCATCCTTCGGCATTATATATATGCCGGGAGGTCTTCTACCTTGAGAGGCAAGCGCAGGCTCTTTGCTCAGCCCCACAGTGTCTAGGAAGGGAGAACTGGTGACCGTGAATAAATTGTGAAATGTTCTTTTTCTTGAATCACGGGCTGTGTTTCCAAACTGAAACCAAGGGTAGAGACATCTCGTTAGAAGAAATGCCGGTGGTGGTTCTGGACCGAACAGGAACACGGGAGGACGGGAGCAGCCCCGCCGCCCTGGAGAATGTGCTCAGTGCCCTTGGTTCCCAGGCCTGACCCTGGTCCCTAGAGCACCTGCCTGGCTAATGCATTGTTGGAAACAGTTTTTTGAGGCCCCCCCAAGGTTGCGCTATCACCCCTAGACCAGCCCTGGAGCTGACCTAGGTGGGCATGCTCATAGATTGGGGGGGAGTGCGGGCGGGGGGGAGCCTTCCACCCGTTGCTCTCACCCCTGCTAGTGCATTTCCGTTTCAGACCCTCCCCATCCTCCAGGCCCCTTCTCCCCCTCCTCCTCACCCCTCCCCCACCCCTCCTCCTCCTCCCCTTTCCTGCCCCTTCTCCTCCCCCTTCTCCTCCCCCTTCCTCCCCCTCCTTCCCCTCCTCCTCACCCCTCCTCTCCTCCCCTTCCTCCCCCTCCTTCCCCTCCTCCTCACCCCTCCTCTCCTCCCCTTCCTCCTCCCCCTCCCCCTCCTTTCCTCCTTCTCCCCCTCCTCACCCCTCTCCCTCCTTTCCTCCTTCCCCTCCTCCTCACCCATCCTCTCCTCCCTTCCTCTCCCTCCTCCTCACCCCTCCCCCACTCCTCCTCCTCCTCACCCTTCCTGCCTCTTCTCCTCCCCATTCCTCCCCCTTTTCCCCCTCCTCCTCACCCCTCCTCCACTCCTCCTCCTCTTCACCCTTCCTGCCCCTTCTCCTCCACCTTCCTCCCCCTCCTTCCCCTCCTCCTCACCCCTCCTCTCCTTCCCTCCTCCCTTTCCTACTCACCCCTCCCCCTCCTTCCCTTCTCTCCCTCCTCCTCATCCCTCCCCTCCTTCTCCCACCCCTCCTCCTCATCTTTCTAGTCCCTCTTCCTCCTCTTCCTCACCCTCTTCCCCTCCTTACCCTCTTTCTCATTCCTCCTCAACCTTCCTGACCCCCTTCCTGCCCCTCCTGCCCCACCTCCTCACCCTTCCTCCCTTTCCTCCTTATTCCTCCTCCCCCTCACCTCTCCCCTTCTCCTCTCCTCACTCCCCTCCTCACCCCTCCTCCCCCTCTACCTGCCACTCCTCCTGCCCCACCTGCCCCTTCTCCTCCCCCTCCCCCTCCTCCTTTCCTCTTCCTGCCCCTCCTGCCCCTCCTTCCCCCCTCCCCCCTCCCCTCCCCCCTCCTCCATCTTCCTGCTCCTCCCCCATCTTCTTCATCATCATCATCATCATCATCATCATCATCATCTGGTGCTTTCTGAGAACATTGCTAAAGTCGTCCTTTCACTGGATCTCTGCTCCAACTCCGTGGGGACCAGAAGGTGTTCCCACTCTCACTTTTGCACTGAGGCTGAAGGGCTGCCTTACCCAAGGTCAGGGCTGAAGCAGCCTTGACTCCTGGAGTTCTGGCTCCAAGCTTCTCTGCATCCCTGGCAGCCTTTGGCCTCCTGCTTGCAGGCGGCAGCAAACAGAAACTGTTTTGTGGAGGTGGAAGCTGGATGGCTCCCAGCAGCTTTTGGTGGAGGTGTGGTGAGGGAGCTGCAGGGTTTGAATACCTGTCACATGCGGCTTGAGCCCAGACATCCAAGGAGCCGCGTGACCTCCCTGGAGACTCCTATCCTCTTTTCCAATTTCCCTGGGGGGCCAAGAGCTGGGTTCCTGGGGCCAGAGAGCCCTGCGACCTCAGGGTGGGTGCTCTGAGCAGTTCTTTCCCTCCCAGGAAACAAGCTCCCCGTTAGTAGGCTGAGGTCACAGGTAGGCATCAGAGGGTGATGCAGGGCTGACCTCATTTCCTGCGTACCTGCCTTCCGCTCACGCCTAGTGGAGCCGGCAGCTACGGGATCCGTTGCCCCCTCCCCGCATCCCCTGTGTTCCGGCCGGTCCTTGAGGCCACTCGGTCCTTGCTGGTTCCAGGCCCCAAATCCGGAAGTGCGTGGGGACTTCTTATTGCCCAGCGTATACACCGCTGCTCTTTCAGATGCGTCTGAGCCCACCTCACAGGCACACCTGCCCGTGCTGACTGTGGCGTTCTGCCACAGTGGCTCTGATGCACTGCTGTGCCACCAGAGTTCTCCCTCCAGGCCAGGGAGGTCACGGTCCGAAGGGTCAGAAAGCCCCAACATGCCCCCAAGTCAGTAGCTGACGGGTAAGAAGATGTGATGCCTGGTACTGTGGTTCCAAGACATTGGACCCAGTTGTCCCCTAGCCCGTGGTGATCTCCGCGACCTTTGCAGCCACCAAAAACATTATTTTAAAAAGTATGTGCCAGGGCACCTGAGTGGTTCAGTCGGCCGAGCATTGGACTCCTGTTTCCAGCTCAGGTGGTAATGTCACAGTTCGTGAGTTCAAGCCCCGTGTCAGGCACAGAGCTTACTTTAGGGGCACCTGGGGGCTCAGTCAGTTAGACATCTGACTCTTGATTTCGGCTCAGGTCATGATCTCACAGTTCATGGGATTGAGCCCTGTGTCAGGCTTTGTGCTGACAGCAGGGAGCCTGCTTGGGATTCTCTCTCTCCTTCTCTCTGCCCTTCCCCCACTCATTCTCACTCTAAATAAATAAATAGATAAACAGTAAAAAAAAAAAAAAAAAAAAAGTATGTGCAGCTCCAGTGACAGTGTGCTGAGGAAGGACTGAGCATGGGTTTGTGTGACCTTGAAGGAGTCACGTAACCTCTCGCTGGTTCTGTTCTCCAGTTAAAGAAATCACAGTGAAGATTCATGCCCACTGCATCCGAGATCTTTGTGACTGGCCAAAACCTACCACGCCCAGAGGGGTGCTGTTTGTGGAGGGATTCAGGCACTGATGGTGGATGCTGTCGGGCTCTGGGCTGTGCCCGCTGGCTGTGCAGATACAGCAGGTGCTGGTCCAACTGTGTGGGTGACTCCTGAGAAGGACAGCCAGGACTTAGAGGTTGGTGGTGTTTACAAAGTGGGCTTTTTGTTCCTTCTCCCTTAAAGATCTGGGGCCAGCACCCCACCCTGCCCTTAGAAAGGTTCTGTATGTGTATTTAAAAAACCTTGTATGACAAAATTTGTTTTTTTTCCCCTTTTGGTGTAGGGTTCTACGAGTATAACAGAGGCATAGATTCGTCAGGATAAAGAGCAGCTCCACCACCAGCAGACCCCCTCATGCTGGCCCTGCACAGTCACACCAGGGGTGGCTAACCGTCCTGGTTTTCCATGGAGGGAGGGGTGTCCTGGGACACGGGACTGTTGGTGCTGAACCTGGGAAAGTCCTAAAGTCACCGGGACAGCTTGGCCGCCCTACCCCTGGGAACCCTGGGGCTCTCTTCCCTTATTTCGTTGGAGCATCCAGGAGCCTCTGAGGCGACATCTCCTGCTCCACATGACGCCTCGAGGGTTCACGCGTGCTCATCCATGGGTGGCTCCGCTGATGGCTGGGTGGCATTCTGTGGTTTGGACGCATCGCATCTGCTTGTCTGTTTACCTGTGGAAGGACATTTGGGTCGTTTCCAGCTTTGGTGTTCACAGATGAAGCTACCATGAACTGTCGTGTACAGGTTTTTGAATGTACATGTTTTCATTTCTCTGTGAGTGGGATGGCCAGTCATATGGCAAATCTGGGTTCAACTTGATAAGCACTTGATTACCGGTTTCCCACAGTGGTGTGCCATTTCACTTTCCCACCCGAAATGTAGGAGTGTTCCCATCGCCCTGCTCATGTACCTGAAACGAGGGTGCTCCTTCTTGCAGTGCTCAGCTTCAGGCCCCAGGGAACTCTTGGTGGCGTCTGGGGACAGTTTTGGTTGTCACAGCTTGGAGGGCCCTATTGGTATCTCATGGGTGGAGGCCAGTAGTGCTGCTAGACACCCTACGGTGCACAGGTCGAGCCCACGACGGGGACCTGTGCACCCACAGGGCTAGTGATGCCTGCCTAAGATGGCCCTCAGCTCAACCATTAATTTAATTCAATTAAAATGGACAGAAATGCTGCTAGACAAGCATTCTGGAGACCAGGGAATAGTTTGATTGCTCGGGGCCTGCAGAGGCCCAGGATGGGGGTGTCAGGAGACCATGGGGGGCTCGTGTGGAAATGTGGGTCCTCCTGAGACCCTCAGAGCACCCTCACTCACCAGCCGGCCATCCCGTGAATGTGGAGTATGGCCCAGCGGCTTCTTAATTGTGTGAACAACTTAACTCCTTCCCTTGCCCAAAATGAATGAAAGTAGCCTAAAGAGAATGGGGTGTCTCAGGGCACTTCCTTAAAATAGAATTGTTTCCCTGCATTTTTAGTAAGCATCAAGTGGCCAGCAGAAGTAGCAACAAGTCTGTGTATCTTCTAGAGTCAGATGAGAGGTAAAATAATTCACTTAAAGATGATTAAACCCAAGGAATGCATGGGAACCACAGTTATTTAATAAACAAGCAGGAAAGAGTTGAGTAAATCAGAAAGGAAGAGAACAGTATTTGGAGGAGATAGACACAGGCCAGAAGCTTTTCAAAGCCCCTGTGGTTTAGCTAAAACTTACGCACGTGAATGTCGGATAGGATTAGTTCCAGCTTGTGGGTTTCTGGGATGCGGGAGATGCGGGCACAGACACACGCCCACTGGGCCCCTCCAGCTCAGTGCCTTTTTTTTCAGATGTGGGTAACTGAGAAAAAAATCAGTCATCTTTGGCATCTAAGACTTTAGGTCTTAGATCACTTGTTGATTTCTCTTTCCCTGAGACACGTAACTTCTAAAGAATGGCATATTCATCCGATTCTAATTTCTAATGACAATCAAAGCAACATCCAGCTTAAAAGACCATATCAAAGTGATTCAAATACCTAAATGCCTTGTGATTAAATGTACTTTTTGGTCAAGGGCTGCTTCATTGACGGTTGCCTTTCTTGGAGTCACCTCAGGACATCGTGGCTTCCATCTGGAGCCTCCTTGAAGGTGGGAGGCAGGGTCCCTATTCCACCTGCTGCCCTCAGTCCACTCGAGTCCCCCAGCGGCACGTGGAACCAGGTGGGGCATTTTTAGTGCCGCTACACGCATTTGGGGTGCTTCTGGTCTTTGGTGCCCAGGAAGTCCTGTCCCGAGAAGGCTGACCACCGAAGCCTCATCAGCCGGCTGGGGGCCCTGACTTTGGCCAGTTTGTGGAAACTGAGTTGGAGGAGCCAAAAGTGGAGGCTTACTTCTGGCTCCTGAGCAACTGCTTTGTACCTCTGGAGGCAAGTGCCGCCCTCGCTGGCTAAGCACTACTTCCTCTGGCCGTGACCTTTGACTTACAAGATCCTGGTCTGAGCTGAGTGAGCCCCCAGAACCCTGTGACTGTGCTCCCAACTTTCATGCCTGTCCCGTTCCCTGGGTGCGGATGGGCCCGGGACCCTGCATTTCCAACCATGGGAGATGTCTACACTGCGGGTCCACAGCCCTCACCATGGAGGCCGGGTGAGGGGATTGGTTTCGGATTCTTGCCAAATGCCCTGACACCTCACTGCTTTCTAGCAAGGGGTTCTTGGCTGCACTTTAGACTCTTCGGGGGAACTTAGAAAGCTAGACGGACAGAAGCAAGATCCCTGGAACCTGCTTGCTGGCAGCCACAGACCCACACCGTGTCCTGTCTTGGTAGAGAGTAGGGACCTTGCAATGGCGGGACACATTCAAACGTACAACACCACGCGGTCCTCTTGCATTTGAAACACTTCACAGTCAGCACAGGCTGTGCTACGGTAAGACACTTGGCAGGGGTCGGTTCTCTTCCCAGGGCTCCATCGGCTAAGTGCCTTTAAAGCCACCAACATCATTACCTCTAAAAAAGGCACAGGATGAAATGGAGAGTCTGACAGAATCCAGAGAGCAAGTATTCAGTGTTCCAAACAAGTTAGTCATATTTGTCTGTGCAGCTTTTGTAATGGCTCATGAGGGAAGGCGTGGTGGAGAGGGGAATGCACGTGTGTGTACGTGCATGTGTATAAATGCGTGTGTGTGTACTGCCCGTGCCCGCGTGCACACACCTGTACACTGGTGCACACAGTGTGCTGCGTACACGCATACGTACACTAGGTGCACATTCGTGTGTGTGCGTGTATGTGCACACGTGTGCACGTGAGTGTGATCACACATGAGGAAATGGCGGGAGGGCCACTTGCCAGGTCGTGTTGGTGAGCATGATCGTTACTTAGCATTCTCTTCTCAAGGAGCCCCGGGTGCTTTGCTGATGTCATTTCAGGCCAGCGCGAAGCCGTGGAGGGTCCTCATTGTCACTCTGACAGGTGGAGGAGTTGGGGCAGGGCAAGGGTAAGTGACCTGAGTCGGGGTGAGGCCTGGGGCTCTGTGACATTGCTCGTGCGTAAGGCGGGTTTACATACCTGTGCCGCCCACCCGGCAGGTCCCTTCGGTGGAGCTCGCGGGGGAGAGGGCAGCGCGGCCTGGTTCCCGCTCTTGGGTGAGACGGGCAGGCCCAGAGGAGGCAGGTGGGCGATGGCAGCAGGCCCACAGTCTCTGGGCCAAGCCCTGGAAGTCGAGGAGGGTTTCCCAAAATAACGTTAGCCTGGGAGTGGGCTTCAATCAGAGGAGAGATGTGAGTTTGGGAAACAAAGTGGTAGATCCATGAGGAATAGTTGCTCTTTATTCTCTGGAGCTCATGGTTAGGATTTGGTCCTCTGGTCACTGACACACACGCACCGTTATGGTGTGATTCGGGCACACAGGGGACACACTGTTCCGCACAGCCGTGTGCTCACCGCCAGCCTTGACAGGTGACCGCGGCAGAGTCCCCTCTGAGCCTCCTCTCCAGTCCCAGAGGTAACCACCTGTGGCCCCGAATTGTTGCCTTTAAGACCAATGAGCAAGATTAATTCGCAGCTTGGAAAGGTTATAGAAACCCAGGCTGCTGTTTAACTGTTTTCATGTTTCTTGCTGGGGGCTGAACGTTCTGGTTTTTTTTTTTTTTTTTATGCTTATTTATTTTTGAAGGAGAGAAAGACAGAGCGTGAGTGGGGGAGGGGCAGAGAGAGAGGGAGACACAGAATCCGAAGCAGCTCCAGGCTCCGAGCGCTCAGCACAGAGCCCGACGTGGGGCTCGAACTCACGGAGTATGAGATCGATCATGACCTGAACTGAAGTCTAATGCTTAACCAACCGAGCCACCCAGGCGCCCCTTCATTGTAAATATTCTTAAATACAGTCACATTCTCTATGGGAATGTTACAGTTAATCAGGCTAAAAGGGTTCTGTAGAAGTGTCATTCCCTTGGTGGTAACATTTTCCTCTGAAGAAAAAGATACCAAGGGTCAAACCTAAGAGCAACATCCTGGTCATGTAAAAGTGCCTCTCTGACAATGTAACTTCAGGAGATAATCTTGAAGACACATTTTACCGTCAACGTTGACCGAAGGACTCATAGGCAGAGAGTTTAAGAAAGCCCATAAAACGCGGCCTGTGTACAGGGTCGGATTTTGCTCTTGTTCTTTCAGTGGCATGGCCTCCCTCCTGTTCTCACATCCTATCCCCACATTAACAAAGACGTTTGCAGCTCTCCTGTGTAGAATCCAAACAACAGGTGCCTACTGGGCAAGTGACCACACCTTGAGAACCGCTGTACTAACCAGTGGTGGAACTAACCAGTTGGTGGAACTAACCAGTTGGTGGAAGATTAGACTCACCTGAGGAGTTTTGCGTCCCCTGATGTCCAGGCTGCAGCCCACCCTGCCTTGCTCTGCGTGTCACATGGAAGGACCCGGGCCCCCCGTGTGGTCCCACAAGGATTCATTTACTGCCGCCCCGTCGCACGTGGCCATGGCGAGAGCAACATAAAGCACGTGTGTTCTTCCCCAGTTCCTGTGGTCCCAAGTCTCTGGGCTCGGGGGCTCTCTCACCGGGCTGAAGTTCTGCGTCGGCCACTGTGACCTCACCCGGGCCCATTCTGGTTGTGGGGGGCGCCGGGCTGCTGGAGGCTGCAGACCGGGGCCTGTCTTCTCGCGAGCCAGCTTCAGTCTCTTTTCCTGTGCACCCCGTCCCTCATTAAGGCCTGGAACCTCTAAGGGGCTCATCAGATTGGGTCTGACCCACCCAGGATAAACTTCTCCTTGGTTAACTCAGAGCTAACCGACCGAGGGGCCCTCATCTCATCTGCAAAACACCTTCACTTTTCTCTGGCCAAGTCACAGGAACCCCGTTATGTTCTCCGGGGCCGCGCTCCCTCCTTGAGAGGATTATAGAGGTTGTCTTCATGGACGAGCAGGGGCAGGCGTGAACAGGGGTCCTGGGGGCCATTCTGCAGACCGAGCCAGACCAGGAGCCTCACCATCGCTTCAGGAACCTGCTGGAAATGCAGACTCTCGTTCCCACCCCACACCTACTGCATCACAGCCTCTGGGGCGGGTCCAGCTGTCTGTCTCATGAGCCCTCCAGGCGGTTCTGGGCTGGGTCCCCAGCCCTGGGTCCCGATGGAGTCTGCGCACAGAGTGAAAGGTGTCAGTGACAGCGGGGGGCGTGGAACCAACTGTCTGAGCTAACGTGCTTCACAAGGCTACTATTGAGGCTCCGCTCGCCTGGCCCAGGTATTCCCCTGGGCCCTCCCCTCTGCATGGGGAAGTCTAACAGAAGGGTCTGGCTTGAAGCCCTGAGCCACCACTGTGAGTCCTCGCAGAGGGGAAGCTGAGACAGCCTGGAGCCAAGGCCTTTTGCTGCGTTGTTTGCTTAATGGGCTTTGTGCTGTTCTGGTGCTGAGGGCCACCACTGTCCTGCTGGACCCTGGGTGGGACCCTGGCTCGGCCATTCACTGTGTGAACAAGCAAGTCACTTGTTTCCTCATCTGTGGAAGGGGACCAATAATAGCATCTTTGTGGGATGTTTTTGTAAAGAGCCATTGAGATAATCCACCTAAGTACTTAGCGGAGTGCCACCAAGTGTGCCGTCAATACCTTTTAGCTGTTACTGTGATAATACTCGAATTGGAGAAGCCTCTAGAAACCGTCATATCCCTCCATTTTATGGAGGAGGAAAAGGAGAAGGCTCAGAAGGCTTAGAGACTAGCTGGTGATTACAGAAGCAGTGGCAGAGCCTCAATCAGACTTTAACTCCATGCCTCCACCTGTCATCCTACCACCTGCTCTGTCCCTCCCTCCCTCCTTCCCTCCCTCCCTCCCTCCCTCCACCTGCCATCCCTCCCTCCATCACTCCCTCTGTCTCTCCATTTATCCATCCCTCCATCCAGCAAACATTTATGGGACATCTGAGTGCCAGGTGATGTCGCTGGTGATTCCTAGATGAAAACGTATGGTTCCTGTGCTCACGATTCTCCTGGCTTAGTGGGAATGGGGGCTTTGGCATCGTTGATTGTGATGTGGGGATCATGCTGGCACGGGCGCTCCCTGGATCCCAAGGAAAGAGGAGGCACTTCTCCAGCTCGTGTGGGGCAGGAGGTGGGTTAGGAAAGGTTTTCTGGATCTGAGAGGGTACGTGGTGTAACTTTGGGCAAGGAGAGAGTTCTTATGCAAGCCGAGTGTGTTCCTCTGCCCAGCAGAGCCATCATCCTCTGGGAGGCTATACAAGTGCAGAGTCCCAGGCCCCGCCCCATATTGGGATCTGCATTTTCAAAGGTTCCCGGGGGTTGATGAGCACGTGGCAGTTTAAGGCAGTGTAATGCCACGTGACATGATGCGCCCCCTCTCACTCCAGCTGTACTTGTGACATAAATGCAAGTGCTTTGCAGAATTCCGATACCAAATCTTGTTTTTCTCCATAGTTCCCGAGATGCGGTCCCCACCCTGTCTAAGTCTTGCCTGGAGCGCCATGGAACCCCCCCAGGGCACGAGGCGCTGCCTCATGGTGCTGCACCCGCGATCTGGGCTCGCACATTAAATAAAAGCGGCGACGTGTTAGAAGCAGACCAGGGCTCAGTTCTGGAAAATGGTATGAATACCATATAAACCAAATGGCCCCTACTTCCCTAGTCTCAACAAGAGAAAGCTCCCTAAGGAAAGGGGTGTGCTCTTGGGCGGCCACAGCTCGGCGTGTCCGGTGGGTGCGGTCTGTGCTCTGGGTCGAGTTCGTCCCCTTCTGAGGGGCCCCCCTGCTGACACTGGGCATGTCGGCTACCTGCTGTGATCCAGGTCCTCGAAGCCGGGCCTCGGGATGTGGTGCCCTTGGCTCCTCTGCTCTGGTCGCCTCCGGGCCTCCTGCGGAAGCTGCTTTAATTGGCGGGTGGCCGGGCCCTGTCGCAGGGGCCGGGGGCACATGTCCGTCTGCTGGCGGCACTTGTGCGGCGTGGTGCTGCTCCGGGCCTGGCGGGGGTGCCGGTGCCCCAGAGCGGGGCGAGTGGGGCAGGACCTCGAGCCCTTCCTGTCCCCCCCTCCCCCAGGCCCCCTGCTCCCCTTCTTCAGAGGGCCGTCCTGGCCTCTCCACCTCTTGGCGGGGAGGAAGGAGACGCAGGACGAAATGGGCAACTTACACTGTGAACGTGTGACACAGTGACGTTTTATTTTTGCCAAAAAATCAGTCCCGTAACAAAAGCACGAAGTCAAGCTAAATCATTAAAGAATTCCCACTAAATCCAACCGCTCTTCCCACTGGAGACACTTGGGTTGAATCTTTGTTCCAGATCGCACTCTTGAGTCCCTGATCCACATTTCTGTCACCTAACGTGGCACATTTTGAGTTAGTGGCTGGCTGTCTCACCCTAAAATCAGTTCAAGGAAAACGCCTAACTTTCTACTATGATGCTCTATTTCCTCTCTTCTCGATTTCGCTGGTTGGCATTTCTAGTTCAGTTAGAGCCTGTGAGGCACCTTAAACACCTTTCCTTCCTTGTGCTAACCGCCAAATACCCACTGCCAACCCTTGTCAATTATATGATCTCCATGTATAGGAAAATCCCAAATTTATTTTGTCATGGACTGTTTTCTCCTCCTTATAAATGTAACCCAGTCTTGCTGCAGAACGCTTAGCAAATATAAAATTATAAAGAAGTAGATGAGACCACTCCCTCCCCCCCCCAGCCACCATTTGCTGCTGTGCTTTTTTCTGGTCTAACTTGTGCCTCGAGAAAGTTCCCCGCAGTCTGCTTCTCAGTGGGAAATGCCTCTGTGCTCCCTGTCGTGGTGGAGGCCTTTCTTTCTTTTTTTTTTTTTTTAAATTTTTTTTTTCAACGTTTATTTATTTTTTTTGGGACAGAGAGAGAGCATGAACGGGGGAGGGGCAGAGAGAGAGGGAGACACAGAATCGGAGACAGGCCCCAGGCTCTGAGCCATCAGCCCAGAGCCTGACGCGGGGGCTCGAACTCACGGACCGCAAGATCATGACCTGGCTGAAGTCGGACGCTTAACCGACTGCGCCACCCAGGCGCCCCGGTGGAGGCCTTTCTGAGTCAACCCCTTCCTGTCTCTCCAGGTGCGTGTGTCAGGGCCGTGTCACATGGCCCATCACCTGGAATGTCACCCTGGTTCCCCTGAAGCCCCCCCCCTTCCCCCATGTCCTATACGCCTGTGTCTGCAGGAGAAAGCCCGCTGATCTGCAGGCGGCTGGCTCTGTGTCCTTTGCTAGCCTGGTGCCATGGCGGACCCCTTCCTCACACCCAGCGTGTGCTCTGTACCCCACGTGGTGGAGCCTCAGTAAATGTTTGCTGAGCGAGTGAGTGTGCTCTGAGCCTTGTGTGAGCGGATGTGATACGTCTTCTGTGCTCACCTGCTCTCCGTCTGCCTCTTCCTTGTCAGAGCCACACTAATGACCCCAAACTATGCCCCACAGAGTGACTTGGCAGGCTGGCCGGGGCCACCACTGTCCGCAGGGACCTGCTGGGGCTCTCTGGTCTGTTGTCGGCGAAGGCACCAGGTTGCGGCTTTGCCGCTGCAAACCTCTCCCAGCAATAGAATGAGACCCCGCGTAATAAGACAGTATTGACTTGCGTTGAGAACACCCATCAGATGTATTGATCTGAAAACAAAACGTTGGCCAGCATAAGGGCTACGGTCAGCACTTCACCTTGAAGGACAAGACGCTTGGGTAGCTCACAGAAATATGTATCCTCGCACACGTCTTGAATGTCTTTGCTGGCAACCTCTGAGAAATAGTTTGTGTGCTTAGGACTCCACAGCAGGAGTTAGTACCTCGTGCTGAAGTCCTCCGGGAGGGGAAGCTGGGATACGGGTCCCGCCCCTCCTTCCCAGCCCCCATGGTGAGGGCCGTGCTTGCCAGGCTGTCTGACTTCACTGTACTGGTCACCTTGGGGGAAGCCTGGTACTTTTGGTTTTAAAAGCACAGGGCCAGGTTCCAGGGGAGCCAGGGTGGAGCCAAGTCACCTGGAGCCCCTAGGATGAATGTGCAAGTGGGTCGCTTCAAGTTCAAGTTGATGCGACACCCAAACTATGTACCTTTAGATAGCGTGCATGTTGGCAGCCTGTAGCACCACATCCTTGGCACGAGTGAGGCTGGGAGGGACTGGGTCCGAGCTCCGTGAGGATAGACGTCGGGGCTGAGGAGGCCGAGGGGGCCAGGGGGCTCGGCGGAGTCTCCCGGGGCTGTGCCACCCCACTGGTTTCACAGCTGCTCGGCGTGGCCGGGCGGCTCTGGATGGCGTGCTGCAGACTCAACTGGAACTCTGCATTGTGGACGTGAGGAAGCTTCCTGGCATGGAGTGGCCTCCTGGTTTTCCAGAGGGCCTAGCGGCCATGGAGCTGTACCCTCCCGTGTCTTTGCTGACTTTCCCTACTCTGAATTCATTCCTCGGTTTTGCCTTTTCTGACCCCAACCGCCCCACTAGCACAGAGGGAGGCTGCTTAATCGGCACGCTGTTTTCAGTGCAAGCAGCACCCCGGCGGGTGGGGGGGGGTGGTGGTCTTTAACCTCTGGTGCTTCCCCAGTTGCTACGCCAACGGGGAGGGCACCGCCGACAGAGTCACCAGACATTGTGTGGTGTGCGGGACGGTCCACGTGAGGAAGCAGCGTCCCCTGTCACACACATTCCATCAGGAAGTTGGAAACCCTGTCTCTAAGTGCCTGCTCCTTGTGCCAGCTTCTTTTCTGTGGTGTTTTCCAAGGCATTTCACACAGTTTTAATAATGCTACCGTTTTCAGAAATGCTTAAAAGAAGGGAAGGTTATTCTTGATGTTATTTGGAGCTTGACCAAAAGTTGGTCCCCTTTCAAATAGCCCCCCCACTGATGAGAACACCACTCGTATCTGAGTCACCATGTACATGTACATCTGTCTTGTTTGACTCTCGTGACCATCACGTTCACAGCAATGCAAGCGTTGACACAAACGTGGGTGGCTTCAGGATGTCTCTGGAGGGATTCTGTCTAGGGACTTATTGATGAGATCCATGGTGTTTCTCTTATGATCACTTCCCTTGAGTTGTGTTAGGACATTATGTCAAAACTTGAAACTATGTGTGCAGGTGGATTTTATTCCTCCTTTTTCAGATAGCACGGGAGATTATACAACAGGTTGTAAAGAAGGACCCTGGCTCTGCCTGCTGGTAGGGCACTTCGCACCCGCTTCTGACCTCGAGCCCTCTGACCACCCCTTTCTGGAACCTAGAACCTGACCTGGGCATGAGTCGGGCCAGACCCTCTTTCTGGGACTTGATTCATTTTTAGATTCCTTGTAACTTCGCTCAACACTTGCCTATGTCTCTTTTCTTCAATTCCCATCTTCACTCTCATTAAAATGTGTGAAGTGACATTTGCTATGACGTCCTATGTCATGATGTCACAGCCAATACACTACCTCCTATTAGGTCTGCACGTGGTCACATACATTGCTGTGTAATGTGTGTGCATAGTTTCCCTCTTGGCTTGTCTGTGATTTCGAGCATTTATTCTCTTTTCTTATTGACCTTATTCAAATTGTGCCCATTCTAAGAAATATATAAGTTTATGTTTATGTTTATTACCTAACTCAGAATTTTATTTTATTATTTATTTTTACATTTTGTAATGTTTATTTAAAAAAATTTTTTTTAAACGTTTATTTATTTTTGAGACAGAGAGAGACAGAGCATGAACGGGGAAGGGGCAGAGAGAGAGGGAGACACAGAATCTGAAACAGGCTCCAGGCTCTGAGCTGTCAGCACAGAGCCTGACGCAGGGCTCGAACTCACAGACCGTGAGATCATGACCTGAGCCGAAGTCAGATGCTTAACCGACCGAGCCACCCAGGTGCCCCTGTAATGCTTATTTTTGAGAAAGAGAGACAGAGCACAAGTTGGGGAGGGGCAGAGAGAGAGGGAGAGAGAATCCTAAGCAGGCTCCAGGCCCCCAGCTGTCAGCACAGAGCCTGACACAGGGCTCGAACTCAGGAACCGTGAGATCATGACCTGAGCCGAAGTCAGACACCCAACTGACTGAGCCACCCAGGCACCCCTAAATCAGAATTTTAAATCCTATTTCATGAGAAAGTGACAAACATGTCAGCTGGCTTTTTCAATTCACAAAGTTGCCTTTGACTTGACTCTTACTCGTAGCTGTGGATGTTTTTTAACTTAAAAATGTTGCTTGTGATTCATTTTTTCTTTCAGAGCATATAGGGTCTTTTTCATGTATGTCCTGTAATTATTGGCACAGTTGCTGTTTGGGCTCCACAAATCCAGTTGTTGGTAAACAGTGCTCTCCTCAAGCACACCGGCATGTGGTGATGGCGAGAAGGCAGCACTGTAGATACCACAGAACGTGGAGTGGGGAATGGTGCGCGGGACGGGTGGATGCCAGGGGGCCGCCTGCTTGATAATTCGCTCCCTGTCGTTTCCCTCCTTCATCACCAAAAAGGAGAAAAGCACCCCGTCTCACGTCCTTTGCTTTGACTGGGAGGGATTGTTACTGACGGAAAGCAGAACATTGGAACACTGAAGTCGGGAGCACATGCCTTCAGAGTCCCCTCCCTCGAGGTCTGAGGCCCCGGGTGGTGTG
Source organism: Leopardus geoffroyi (assembly GCF_018350155.1). Lineage (NCBI taxonomy): Eukaryota > Metazoa > Chordata > Mammalia > Carnivora > Felidae > Leopardus > Leopardus geoffroyi. Next base: position 80,932,078 of record NC_059326.1, read on the forward strand.
AATGTGGGCCTCCTTTCCTGCAAATAACAGCCAAAGGCCTGTGGGATCCCTGGCACTGTGGCGGGTGCCAGGACACGGGGCAGAACCGGATGACTCCCCCCAAGTTGCTGTCGCATATCACAGAGGGAGGCGAATGCAGGGACAGGTGGAGACAAAGGATCTTTCCAGGAGGAAAGACCAGAGCAGGGAGGTCGGGACATGTGCCACATGTGTGGCTCCTGAATTGCTGAGATGGTTTTTATTTTTCTTAAAAATTTTTTTAGACATTTATTTATTATTAAGAGACAGAGAGAGACAGAGCATGAGCATGGGAAGGGCAGAGAGAGAGAGACACAGAATCGGAAGCAGGCTCCAGGCTCCAAGCTGTCAGCACAGAGCCCGACACGGGGCTTGAACCCACAAACCATGAGATCATGACCTGAGCCGAAGTCGGAAGCCCAACTGACTGGGCCACCCAGGCGCCCCCTGAGGTGGTTTTTACACGTAAGCAAGACTTTGCAGACAGAGAGGAGGGAGGCAGCGGGAATGGCACGTGCACATGTGTGGTGTCCTGAGTGGCCAGTGCTGTCTGAGGGACGGTGGGGGATGCCTTTGGAAGGGAGGCTGGACCAGGTTGGAAAGACTCTGGGGTGTCAGGTCAGGAGTTGGGACAGCTGGTAGAGACCCGGAGGGGGAGTGTGTTCAGACTAACTTGTCTTTGGGAAAGGTTTCTGGCCACTGAGCTGCCGACAGAGCGGTTTGGAGGCTGTGGAGGGAAGTAATGGGACAGACCAAGGCTGTGGCCGGAGGGCTGGGTTTGGAGACACTTGTCTCGTGGGCTCCACGGGTGAACAGTAGATGCTGGGGGCGGGGAGACAGGAGGGAGGAGATGAGCACCCTTCAGATCTCTAGCCTGGCTGACTGACGTGGGAGCCTGGAAACCGACAGGCTTAACGTGGTCTTTGAACTGTTTTCCGGTTCCGGTCGATCTGTGGTTCCTAAAGACTCAGTGGAGAAGGGATGGTCTGGGCTCACAGGAGGAATGGGCTCCATGGGGGACCCGCTGTGTTGAGACTAAGCATTGGGGGGTTCAGGGACACATATGTAGACACGTTAATTCTCTGCAAAGAACAGTCCCACAGACTTTAAAACATACCAAATTGTAAAAGTGCCCCATGACTGACGTGCCAGAGAATGACAGATATGTTCAGAGTGGCCAGAGACTTTGGACTACGTAGCCTGGTTTGCTCATTTTCTAAGTGAGGTGGGATATGGGGGCCCCGGGAGGTTCAGTGAAAGTCACATATCTAGTGAGGGTCAGAAATGAGTTGGATCCTATGTTGTCCGGCCCTAAGTTTACACTGCGTTCACTCTCCCATGCTGTTCCTTTTTGTCTGTTCGTGTGTGTTATTAAAACACACATGGGTTCCTCGATATGAGAACTTCATTGTGAATGTGGTGGTTGTGTCGGAGAATATCCCTGTTCTTAGGAAATATACACCCAGGCATGACCAGGTAGAAATACATGTTGTTTGCAGCCTATACTCAAAAGACTCAGGGAAAACAGCCATCTTTCTCTCTCTTTTTGGAATATATATGTGTGTATGTGTGTGTGTGCCTCTGTGTGTGTGTGTGTGTGTGTGTGTGTGTGTGTATCTGGATTATATATTATATATGTCTAGATTATACAGATGGATATCTGTTTGTGTATATATGACAGACACAGAGATGTGTATGTACATACAGAGGTAGAATTGGAGAATTGTCTCTGTGTATATACAGACAGATCAGACAGACAGCTAGATAGATCTAGATGGATATCTGTATATCCACCTGATGACTGTGGGAGATTAACCTGGTTGGCTTACTCACTTCCTGTAACATTTGGCACTTCTCAGGTTGTTCTGACATACAGGACCTCCTCTATTCTAATAGAACCCTCTCGGGAGGTAGGACAGGTGCATTGTCCGTTTTTCCTCCTGGCTGAATGGCTTCACTAAGACGCACCCAGCTGGCTGGAGACAGAGCCGGCCTGTGAAGAGGTCCCTGGTGTTCTGTCCATCGCTGTCTACATTCTCCCAGCGGAGGCCGTGCCGCGTTCACGTCAGAGGGAGTCTGAAATGGGATCTTTTTGGCCATCCCTGTTCGGAAGTTTTCTGTAACGGGAACCTCGGCAACAGTGTCCACGGGGAACATTTTCAGCCATGGGGGAGCATCGTGTCAAAAAGAAAATGCCACGTCTTCTGTCAAGGAAATGAGCCCCTGAGTCCAGCCCAAATAGGCACCGCTTATTCTGGTTCAGCTTCGCTCAGCAGTGTATTCTGGGGTCACTACTGTTGATAAGAAGCAAAACTTCTTTTTCTTTTTTCTCTTCAAAGAGAGGCATCTTGGATGCCATTGCCAACTTTGCCGTGGTTCTGTGGCCAGAGAGAAACTGGCATTGCCTGAAACTCAATTGTTACTTAATTTGTTCAAAAGCGCTAGAAAATCTGGAAGAAGGGGCAGTGAGGGATGTTTTCCTGGTCAGGTTTTATTTGTTTCTGCACTTTGAGAAACTCTTGACAAGTAGACCGTGACACTTCCTGGTCATTCTTGTTCCTGGAGGATCTGACTCCACTTCAGAGCATTTTCGGCATGTTCAAAACTGTGTTCTGAGGAACATTTTTTTTTTTTTTTTACTGTTAATTAGTGTTATATAAAAAGACTCTGCAGGACAAACAGATGCATCAAATGATTCACAGTCAACCTTGTTCTCAGTGAGCCACGTGGTCTCCAGCATCCTACGGTTCTGGGAAATGTGGTGAAGATATGCCTGGTTTTTGTTGAGCCTAGCGATTCCCAAATCTGTGGACTGCAGAGCCCCCGTTTTCTTTTCTTCTTTTTTGAAGTTTATTTTTTGAATTTATTTTGGGTGAGAGATAGACAGCAAGTGGAGGAGGGGCGGGGGGGGGGAGAGGGAGAGAGAGATTGAGAATCCCAAGCAGGCTCCACACTCCGTGCAGAGCCCGATGTGGGGCTCCAACTCACGAACTGTGAGATCGTGACCTGAGCCGAAGTCGAGTCAGACGCTCAACCAACTGAGCCCCGCAGGTGCCCCGAACCCCGCTTTTCATTGGTAATTATTAACATCTACATTGACAACTTCTCCCGTCTATTCTTTTGGGCTGAAGTTTGCAGTAACACCTAGTTTGATCGTTAGGAAAAACAAGGTATCGGCTCCATTTTCTACTTAGGAATCTGTTCCTTCCGGGCTTTTCTCTACAGAAAGGTGCAGAGAGCATGAATATAGCTTGCAAATGTGTGTATTTAGGAGTGCAGGATGCTCTTAAAGTGTTACATTTTAGGAGAGCCTAACCTGTAAACCGGGCGGTGAGGGGCAGATGGGGCCTTGCTGAGTTAGGCCTGCTTTCCAGTGCTGGCGGCTGGCGGCTGGAGGTGGCATGTGGGGCGGCTCACAGGATCCCAGAGCGCAGCCCCACCTCGCTCTCCTGGGTTCACCTCCACTCACTCTGCTGTCTGCACAGTTTGGCACCTCCTGTTTTCCTCCATCCCCTTTCGTTGCCTTCTTCAAACCCAGATCCTGGGTTTTCCTGACCTTACTGTCTTCCGTATGTGTGTTCGTGTGTTCTGGGTCACGTGTTGACGGGTTGCCTGCCGCGTGCACAACGCTGTGGGCTGAAGACCCAGAACAGTACCACGACAGTCGCCCTGTGTGCAAGAGCCTCTCAGTCCAGCTAAGGAGAGGCTTCTGGGAGGGAATTGCTCGGATCTGCCTCAGCTTCACGGCCTGCTCCAACCCACCTTCTCCAGGAGGTGACATTCCCTGGGCCACGTAAGCCAGCGCTGACCTCCCGCCCTTGGAATTTTCACGTCAGTGTAGTCTGCTCTTGTCCCCTTACTATTTATTTATTTACTTACTTATTTTTCCACGCTGAGTTGTTTTTTTTAATTTAAATCCAAGTTAGGTAACATCTAGTGTAATAATAATTTCAGGAATAGAATTTAGTGATTCATCACTTACATATGACCCCCAGCGCTCACCCCAGCAAGTGTCCCCTTAAGGCCCCTCACCCATTTAGCCCGTCCCCCCACTCAGTACCCCACCAGCAACCCTCAGTTTGTTCTCTGTATTTTATTATTTAAATGGAGCTGACTGTGCGTTCCCTTGGCTACTTGGTGGGGTTGAAAACCAGGATCATGTGTCAGGGCCCCCACGGTGCTAGGAGTGTGCATGGTGGGTGGTTGCCGGATTCCCCCTAACTCGGCACTCACCGAGCGCCACGTCGCAGCCCAGGACTAGGGGCCGGGGTACGAGAAGGGGGGACACTTAAACCTTTCTTCGGGTGTTCGACGCCCAGAAGGCGAGTTCCTCATCGGGGGCTAAAAGTCCCCGAATTTCCCTCCCACGAGAGCTGTGCCTTTACAGCACCGTGACCCAAACCCAGTAAGCGGTGGGTTGTAAGTCGGCACTCTGCATACACGTTTGCCCGCACACCACACTGACACTAAAGTGTCGCACAACTTTGCAGGTGTGGTCAGGTGAAGAGGGTCCCACTGGAGTAGCGCAGGTCCTCAACTCCATATGACTTCCTAGGAGGAGGAGGTTTGGACACAGAGTCACAGGGGAGAAGCCACGTGGCAAGGGGGCCTCGGGACGGAGCATGTGCCCACAGGCCGAGGAGCACCGCGGGCCGGGGGTCACACCAGAAGCTGGGGACGTAGGAAGAGGTAAGGGAGGCTTCTCCCCTGGGGCCGCCAGAGGGGGCACGGCTCTGCTGATGCCCGAGTGTTGGGCCTCCGGCCTCCAGAAGACACATTCCGGTTGTGTTAAGCTGCCTGGTTTCTGGCAATGAGTTACGACAACCTAGGAAACGAGTGATACCATCACAGAGTTTTAAACAGGATGATAAACGTGACCCCATTTGCTTTTTTGAGAAAACCCAAGTACTGTGGAAAAGGAAGGTGGGGACCAGGAAGGTGAGGCCTTTATATCAGCCACGGGGGTGTCGGAAACCCGGTGTGGCCCTCAACCGTATCGCCTGCCACCCTGTTCTCCTGTTCAACTTCATGCCTGGCTGGGTGTCCAGTCTCTACTTGGTGGCCGGACGGCCTTCAGACCAGCTCATGGGTTCCTCTCTTTCTTAAACCCCTGCCTAACGTGGTCTGCTCGTCCCTCCGTCGTTTCACTAGAGCTGTTTTCTGGGAGCGCTTAATACTAGGAACCTGTCCTGAGAAAGACTGGAGTTTTTCTTGGCACTTGGTGTTACATCTGGCTTCACCAGTGAGCCCATTTGGTGGCTCTGGCGGGTGACTCTGCGGTGTTTGCGCTGTGTGGAGACATTCTAGTTGTCACAGCAGGCGGGGTGGGCCTGCTGATGGTGTCTCGCTGGTAGAGCCCAGGGACGCCTGCCATCCCACAGGCGCAGGCCAGACTGGAACAGCCGAGAACGTCAGTGGTGCTGGGGTCACTTCCTCTCCACGCTCACGCTCTCTCGTCTGCAAGAGCGCTTCCCTCGGGCCAGTGTGAGCATGGGGTGAACAATACACACGGTTCGACAGTGCCAGGCTTAGGTCCTCACTTAGAGGCCTGTCCCATGCCCCTGGGTGCCCACGGCACCAACACCGACACTCCACCCGTGAGTGACCTGCTGCTCACAGTGTGTCTGTCCTACCACCTTCCTGTGTCTGCCCGCCACGGAGCGAACTCAAAGTGCCACCCTGGTCGTGCTCAAAGTCTTAGTTATCAGAGGGGGCGGTGTCTTTCTGTCCTCCAGGCCCTCCCTCTTTCTGGACCTGCTTTTCCCTCCCTCTCCCTCTGGCCCATTGCTACGAATGCCTCAGGCTTGAGCTGGGTGGTGCTGCTCACATCTGGACGGGATTCCCTCACCCACCGTACTCCTGTCCCTCCATCATAGCCCCCGTCTGCCATAGGCCGCTGATTCCTCAGCCGTCCACCTCTCCAGCTTGGCGGCCACCGCAGTGGGGACAGGTTCTGCGGCTGTTCGCACGTCACTGGTTCTCGGCCCTCGGTGCCCTGCTTGGCACGTGGTTGGTACGGAGCAGACACTGGCCCAGTGAGTGAAGGGGTGGCCGACCTCCACAGGTAGGCTGAGTGGTCCGGGAGTGGCCGGCCTGGAGGTGCAGACAGAGCAGGAAAGTGTCGGATCTGGAACGGGCCGGGTGGGGGTTGTCCACCAGCCCCGTCTCCCCCTCCCCTGCACTGTGTAGGTGTCATGGCACCAGAGAGGAGAGTTTGTCACGTCTGAGGTGTGAGATCCCTCCCTCTTCCTGTCTTCCAACCACCTAGAAGTTGTTTTATTTAGCTCCTTCCGCTGGTACTTTTGTTACGTCGCCCAGTTACTGAGTGCAAAGTGTGAAGGATTCCTGTCCTCAAACCCTCGCCGCTGGAGGAGAGAGAACGAGATGAGCGTTTGTAATACCGGGAAGAGGTGAGCACGTGCTCAAAGGCACGGAAGGTTCCCGAGGGGGAGGTTGGCTTTGGAGGATACCGGGAGGGTGAGGGGAGTCTCGGGGGCCAACTGGAGCGGGGGTCAGGGAGGCAGGGGGTGCAGTGGCGTGCGGACGTCCTGAGGCGGGAGCCGCTCCGTGTCTGCGGGTTGGCAGGAGTGCCGTGCGGCTGCAAGAAACGGGAAAGCCACAGGGGGCTGACTTTCCTCCCGAGATGAGACAGGCAGCTCCCGGTACCCGCGTAGCTGTAGGAAGGCCCAGCAGCGATTCGGCCTGCTGACCTTCGTCCCCGTGCCTGGCCAGTACGTGGCTGTAAGAAGACCCGCTCTTCAGCTGTCACATCCGCTGTCAGGCTGGAAGAGGGGCGGCGGGGGCAGGACAGGCCGCGGGGGGCCTGTTGCGAGAGGAAGGCAGCAGCTTCCTCTGACACCTGGGCCGACCCCCACTTCGGTGCCGTGGCCACGCTGGGGGGCAGGGAGTGGAAAGGACCCCAGAAGGTCAGAGTTCTGTCCGCCAGAGGGGCAATGCCCGTCATCACGCTCGGGCTGTGGAAGGTGGAGAGAAGGCGTAGACTGAGGCTGGACAAGGGGGAGCCTCAGCTGTCCCACCAAGCGGTGGGACCCCGTGGAAGGCACGGGAACCGTCGAGGAATTCACCTGGGGAGGGCTGTACTTTACAAAATTATTTATCTATTTTCAAAAGGTGTTACTCTTGGGGCATCTGGGTGGCTCAGTCGTTGAGCTTCCGACTTTGGCTCAGGGCATGATTTCATGTTTCATGGGTTTGAGTCCTTCATCGGATTCGATGTCAGCACAGAGCCTGCTTGCGTTTCCGTCTCCCTCTCTCTCTGCGCCTCCTCTACTTGCACGCGCACGCGCTATCTTTGTCTCAAAATAAATAAATAAATAAAAAAAAGAAATACTTTAAAATAAAAGATTTTACTTTTAAATAATCTCTACACCAAATGTAGGGCTCAAACTTACAACCCGAGATCAAGCGTCTCACACTCTAACAACTGAGCTGCCAGGCGCCCCTGGCGAGAGCTGTACTTTAGAAGAAGGATCTAGCAGCAAGTTGGGGAGTAGAATGAGCAGGGCAGGAGCGGAGGTGGAGAGAGAGTCGGGGAGCCCCCGCAGTAGCCCAGCGGAGGCCCGGCCAGGGTGTGGCTTCAAGGAGCAGGGTGGAAACCGAGAGGACAGAGGACCGGGTGCCCAGGCCCAGGAGGTGGGGTTGGGGATGATGGTGCTGCATCGGAGGGGACAGTGTTGGGGTTAGCACCAGAATCTTGTGGGGGTGCCAGTGAATCCCTAGGTGTCCCAGAGTTCGAGTTCCACCTCAGTCTGCAGCCCACACACACACACAGGGTCTGTCTTTTCCAGTTTCAGTGTATGCTTTGGGCACCTTGTGGAGTTCGAGACACTCTTCTCTTTTCCCGCCTGCAGTTTGGGGTGGTTAAAAAGAGCAGCTGTCCTCAAGTCTTCTTCATGAGTCTCAGAAGTGGCATCTAACTCACTCGAAGAAGTACATCCTCCATAAATAGATTTGGCAGGGAAGCTGGGTGAGGTCCCATGATTATATAAAAACTAGTGTTCATTTTACATAAAATGTCAAGTTGGTCTTTAAATAGCAGTCTCTGAAGCACAAGCCATTTTATTATCCATTAAGTCGTTTAGCACCACTATACAGTTTTTCAAAGTTATTTTTCCCAGAGGGGTTGCTGATACACAGTATGCTCGCAGAAGGGCGCCAAGAGGAGAGGGGAGAGACTGTTGAGAAGAGACGAGCCTACAAGCAACCTCTTTAAACTGTTTGCTTTATGATTTAGAGAAAATGCAGATATCAAATTTGAGACAAGGAGTCAAAAAGAAAATCTCTAGATGCTGTCGTGGGCTCAGGGCTGTGTTTGGTGCAGCTCATTGAGGCTTGCTCTGCTTTGCAGCTCTAATAGTTTCCATCTCGGACACCCATGGTCCTAAATCTGTCACCCACGTTGAATTCCTGACCAGGACCCCGTATCAGGCACAAATGCATCAGAGAGAAGCTGTGACCTCAGGCTGGTGAGAGCCCCATCTGGCTGGGGAGACTGAGTCCGCACACGTAAAGTGACCCAGATGCTCTCTGAACCGTAGATAATCTTAGCCTTACTCTTCATGCTTACTTACTCCTTGCTGCTTCTCATTTTAAAACGCCAGGATAGCCCTGGACCCCTCCTCCAGTCCCTGCTCCCACCGCGCTGGACTCATCCCCAGCAGGGTAACTCCCTCCAGCTCTTCGTCTGAAGTTGAGCCTCAGGGAAAGTTAAAATGTGCATGTGTCCCAGACCTCTGAACTGTGTATGGCTCACCCTGGAGGGCCCGGGGTCCCTTGATATAAACACAAGGGGCCTGTGTGTTCTAGGGTGTTGGGCGTCATGCGACATTCGGGTTGAAGGTGGCTCGTGAGGACGGCTTCTGTCACTTGTATGTGTGTCAGTGGTCCCTTACTTTTCTGGGTGTGGCTCACCAGGGGGTGAGTGTGGTTTGGAAAGAGGACTTCCCATGAGGTGGAGTGCTTTTTTTTTTTTTTTTAAAGTTTATTAAAAAATAAATGAACCTGCAAGATCATAACTTGAGCTGAGTTCAAGAGTCAGAGGCTTAACCCACTGAGCCACCCAGGCGCCTGGGAGTGGAGAGCTTTGAATTCCTTTTGTGGAGGATCAGATGGCAAGGTCAACCAGGGCGCTGTGTCCATTGGGTAAGGCCTGCTCCGTTTCACCCAGGGGCGGCCTCGTGGCCCTGAGCTTGAGTCTGTCCTGGGTGCTCTAATGCAGGCAGCCGGGATCTTGCTGTCCTAACATCGTTCCTGGGATTGTTTGTCCATTCCGACCCTACCTGGCTCTCTCAAAGTTGAAGCTGTTTCATTGGGGTGCTGCCTTGGACCAGTCAAGCATGGGATTTTTTTCTAGGGTGCGCTAGCTTGGGGTGCTATAACAAAATACCACAGATTGGCCGGCTTGTCAACAGCATAAATTTAAGACCCAGTGCTGGCTGACTTGGTGTCTGGGGAGGGCTCTCTTCCTTGCCGCAGATGGCCATCCTCTCCTTGTGTCCTCATTTGGTGGAGAGGAAGACATCATCTCTCTCCATGTGTCATCTCTTAAGGCCACTAATCTCACTTGTGAGGGCTCCATCCATGTGACCTAATAAATACCATCACATCACAAATTTGAACATGTGAATTTTGGGGGAAACAGTCTGTAACACAGGAGTAAAATTCAAGATATTTAATAACTCGTATGCCATGGATATAACCAGACAGAATAAACCTCAGCTGTTACACAAGGGCGTGTCCAAGAAGCCCCTATCAGCCAGGGATCAACCTGGGGGGTTTCGGGGTGGTCAGTGCAGCAAGGCATACGCAGGGAACGAAAGGCTGTAGCTATCTACCAAGTCCCGGGCAGTATTTCAGTAGCTTAACATCTGGCACAGCTCTATCCACTGCTTACTGGATGAATATCAGTTTAATTAGCTTGAAGCTCATGAGTCTGTCCTGCTTGGTTTCCCCCTCCTTGCTGCTTGGAAATTTTGGAATTCCAGGGTCATCTTTTGTTGCACTGTAGGACTTGAGGGCAGATATGTACCCAGGATATCTGCTTCCAGTTCCCAGAAAGATAGTGTCTAAACTATTGTCTGTTCCCTTTGACCTGCAAACTTCCCACTTCATATCATTTGCCCAGTAAAATAACACTATTTATTACTCTAATCCTGAAACTCAGCACCTCTTCCTAAGGACTTGAACCTATGGATTTTCCCGTGGACTCGGACACCTGCTGTGTGCCCATTCTGTGTCTTTGCTGGGGCCACATCCCCATGTGAAATGCCCCTCTGTCCACCTTCAAATGTCCCAGGCTGCTTATTACTTACGGCTAAGTTAAATGTTCTCCCCCACCTTTCTTACCTCGTCCATTTCCTTCACTCTTCTAATTCTTCATTGGCACCTCTCACAGACCCGTCACTTTCCACTTTGGATGGCAGTTATGTCTCTGCGCACCTGTCTCCCTGGCTGTGCTGTGACATCTCTGAGCCTAAGACTCTGGCATAGATCTTAATGTTTCCTGAGTGCCTCTGGCAACATAAAGATGTTTTATATGGTGATAAACTGAGGGAAGGACAAGTTAATAATTGTTCCTGGCATTTGTAGGAGGTAGAGGATTTACTGATATTTTGCATTCCGGAGTTCACCTGAATTTTACAACAATCTGTAAGCCAAGTTGGTTATGAGGTTTATGTAGTGGGTAAAATTTATAATCTAAGTAGGTTATAGCAATAAATTACAGAATTGAATGGAGATAGCCATTATCAATTATTTAATGAATCTTTGATAAATCTGAAGATTCATGTCAACTGTGGTCCTGGTTTTAACTCAACAGATGGTGACATGAACTCCTGTTTTAGCATTTCTCCTAAATAAATAGCTCTGGGTCGACTGGGCTGAGCTTTATGTCAGCCCCAGTCCCATATGCCTGTGAACCCAGGACACAACTGCAGAGATACATGGTTGGCTAAGGTTTCCAAGGGGCTTTCAGCTTATTTGGGGAGACAGGGGAGTAAATCTATGAGATACCAAGTGTTTGGTTACCTCTTGCCGTGTAATCAACCCAAACAGCAGTTACGTCTCATGATTCTTTCTGCAGGTGGACTGGGCTCAGCAGGGGTGGGAGGAACCCTTCCACAGGGCTCACTTGGAGCTATCCGTGTGGGTGCGGTCAGAAGGTGCTGGAGTCATCTGCATCCTAAACATTGATGCTGAGGTTCGGGGGCCTCCCCTCTCCAGGTGATGCCCATATGGTCTCTCTGGTCTTTCCAGTAGGAGGGTCGACTGTGTACACAGTGGTTGGGACCTTCCACACACTGTGTTCCAAGAAAAGGGCACAGAACATGCCGGTCCTCTTAGCAGCAAGGCCTGAGCCTGGCACAGTGTCATTCTAGCACATTCTCCTGGTTCATGGAACTCAGGTCCAACCCAGATTCAGTGTGAGAGGTCCAGCCCAGGAGGCATGGCCACAGCCACCACTGGAGATGAGCCAGCACACAGAGCAATGGGTGGGTTTTAGGAATGTGCACAGGCTGCCCTGGGAGCACAGAGAAGCCCAGATTCAGGGCAGAGATGGTTTCTGCAAGGTAATGAATCTAGAGCACATGTGGGTTTTTTTTTCTTTTTTTTTTTTTGCAGTAAGTAAGATTTAGCCAAATGAAAAAAGAATACTCAGTGAGTGAGTGAATTAACAAGTGAATGAGTAGAGTCAGAAATAGAATATTGGGGTTTTCTATAAAAAAAAACTTAAGGTGGGAGGCGTGGAGATAATATGGAAGGCATTTTGGAGATGTGTAGACATGGAATGGAAGGATCATTCATCAACATGAAAAATGTCTGTCTTTTCACCACCCAGCTGGCATCACATCACTGCTGCAATCATGGGGACACATGTGCAGCGCACCAGCTCTGTACATGTTTAACTTTGACCTAGAGGCTTCAGCCAGTAAAATAGGACAGAAAAAGGAAAGAGGCAAACAGTTTCAAGATAGAGAAGGTGATGTTGTCGTTTCAGATTAAGATTACCTAGAAGACCCAAAAGAATCAATGGAAAAACTATTGGAATAATGATTGAGTAGCGTAAGGTAACTAGTCACAAACTAAATGTTCAAAAATGGAAAGCTTTCTTTTACACCAATGGTAGTCAGATAACATCACTGGGAAGACGTTCAGCAGGAGCTACAAAAGTTTACCTAAGAGTTAACATGACAAGAACCAGATAGGACCGAACCCAAGAAAATTATAACTCTACTGTATGACAGGAGAACACAAAAAGAGGTTTCGGTGATTGGAGGGACATGCCCTGCACCAGTTGGAAAAACCCAACACTGTAAAGGCATCATGCCTCTCCAAAGTGATTTGTAGGAGGCTTAAGGCAATTCCTATAAGACTGCAATGGGCATTTTCTTAGAACATGAGATCTTGATCTTTCTTGATCTTGGGGTTGTAAGTTTGAGCCCCACACTGGGCATAGAGATCACTTGAAATGAAATCTTAAAACCCAAGAAACTTAGAGAAACCCATGAAATATCAGCAACATCAGATATTCACACAGATCATAAAGCTGTAATACTTAAGAGGGTGTTTTGCTGCCATAAGAGCAGATGGGCAGATCAAAAAGCCAAAAATGGAAACTGCCAAATGGACTCAAATATATAGTTAGTTCACGATAAATGTAATATTTCAGTCAGTGAGAAAGAAAAGGAATATTCTGTATGGAATGCTGAAATAATTGGTTAACCATTTGGAGGCAAAAAGTTAATTACATAACTTCATATATCATTTACAAAAAACAATACATTGAATGATTAAATGTAAAATAATTAAATCGTTCAGTAAGAAAAAGGAAATACAATCTTGGGATGTGGATGGAGGCTTTTTTCTTTTTTTTTTTTTAACAGTAAAGGGAGCAAAGTAAGTTGGAGAGATTTGACAATAATAACAAAAAAGAAATAGTTCTGTGTCTCTCAAAATACATGCAAATTAACAAATGACAGACGAGGTGAAAATATTTGCAACAAAGATAAAGCCATGGCGTATTTTATCCACTACATAGAGGGATCAGAGGGCAACAAAGTAACACGTAATCTGGTAGAAAACTCAAAGGCAATGTGGAAAAGCAGAAATACAAATGGCTGGTAACTCCCTTAGAAGGTTCAATTTCTCTAGCAGTTAATGAAGCAGTAGTTAAAATGGGGTGTCATTTCATCTGTTAAACTGGCAAAGAAAGAGATGAGCGTTCCTAGTGCTGAGAAGGAGAGGCGATGGACACAGTAGAGAGGACTGAAGACAGTGAGTATTTTGGAGTGTAGTCTGACCTCAAGAGTTTTATAAAGTATATATATGTGTTGCCTTTTGACCTAGCAGTTTCTTATCACAGAACTTATCATAAGAGGAGAATCAAGAATTTGCACACTGTTCATATAGGAATACAGTCAGGGTGTTATGTCTGTTAAAAACTAAAAACAGCCTAAATGCTTACTTTAAAACATGTAAGCTGTGACATCCATAAAGTGCTACACTGTCCAGCCTTTAGAAATTACTGTTTAGGGGGCAAGGCACCTGGGTGGCTCAGTCGTTTAAGTGTCCAACTTTGGCTCAGGTCATGATCTCCCAGTTCATGGGTTCGAGCACCACGTCAGGCTCTGTGCTGACAGCTCAGAGCCAGGAGCCTGCTTCGGATTCTGTGTCTCCCTCTCTCTCTGCCCCTCTCCCGCTCACGCTCTTTCTCTGTCTCTCAAAAAATAAACTTAAACAAAAAGAAATTACTGTTTAAAGCATGAAAAGGCATCGCAAAATGTGCACAACAAACGTCAAAGTGAAGCAAAGAGCAACGAACAAACAACAGTAACCACAGCACAAAGCCAGGAGGCTGAACCATCAGTGCTGTATCCCGAATAGTCCTCTTTCTCTCCATCTACTCTCCTAGAGAAAGAGCTTAAGTTCTATGCGGCCGATGACATTTTGAATAGTTATGTTTCCTCTTTGTGCTTTTTGGAACTTTCCACGTTTTCTTCAATGGACCTGTGTCCCTTTTCTTTTTAATCCAAGAGGAAAATGTGGCTTGAAAAACAAAGCAAACAAATGTTAACTGCGCGTTGCTCAACTCCCGTATTGCTTAGATGTGGCTTTCTGTCCTGCTTTGGGAAGTCCCAACTCTTGCCTCCTGCTATATCCTTTCCAGGGACCTCAGGGCTGACAAATGTACCAGGACAAAATTGGTTGTACTTGATTGTCTTCATTGGTCGAGGCTCTATAACGACACAGCACCGACTGGGTGGCTTGAACTACATAATCTGTGTCTCATGGTCTGGAGTCTAGAAGTCTGAGATCAGGGAGGCGGCGTGGCTGGGTTCGGGGGTGGGGCTCTTCCCAGCTCCTCGTTGTGTCCTTGCTGTGACTGTGGAAGGGGCGAGGGGGCTCTCTGGGGTCTCCTTTATAAGAGCACCCACTCATTGCAGGGACTCAGCCTCATGACCGAAGCACCTTGCATAGACCCTCCTACACCATCACACTGCGGGGGTGGGGGTTTCAACACACAGATTTGGGGCACACACATGTGGGCCACAGCGCCAGACTTAAATGTGATGGACTGTTTGGGGGAGGGGATGGAGGAAATTGGAAACTCAGGATGCGCGGGTAAATGGGAGACTCAGTACATCAGGTTTCTCCAGGATATCTGCCTCTGGGAGGCCCAAAGCTCTGTGATTTTCACTGCCTGTCAGCATCTCTGGCATGTTCTGGAAGCAAGTTTGCTGAGAAAGCCTGTATGAGCTCAGAGGAGTTGTTTTCTGGGGCGCCTTATTTGTAGAAGGTGGCTTCTCCCCAAGGCCGGCTCTTAAATTGTCTCCATGGTTAATGAGAAATAATTATGGTGAGGAGCCCCCAGCTCTGGACCTAAGTAACAGTCTCTGTTTAAAATAGTTTGTGGTTGATATCAAGTGAGGCCAACATGGTCTTCCCCCCCCCCCCCACCCCAGGTCTCCTTCTTTATATCATTCAGAGGGAGTGACTTTCAGCTCCACACCCCACGTGCAAGGGCAGAGGGCGCATCTGCTTCCCTGCTGTGTACACAACAGCAGCTGATTGTACATTATTCACCAGCGCACTAAATACAAAGGAGGAGAGGCGCAGGGCTCCATAGGTAAATTTGGAATTTTTTTTTTTTTTAACAAATGTTTAAAAGTATCAGGAAGGAAGAAAGGGAGGGAATGAGGGAGGGAGGAAGGGAGGCAGAGGGAGGCGAGGGAAGGAAGAAGGAGGGGGAGGAAGGAAGGGAGGGAGAGAGAGGCAGAGGAAGGGAAGGAAGGAAGGAGGAAGGGGAGGGAGAGAAGGAGTGGGGGAAGGAAGGAGAGAAGAGGAGGGAGGGAGAGGGAAAGAAGAAGGAGGGAAGGGAGGGAGGGAGGGATGGGCAAGGAAGGAGGGAGGCGGAGGGAGAGAAGGAGTGGAGGAAGGAAGGAGGGAGGGGGAGGGAGAGGAGTGGAGAAGGGAGGAGGAGGGAGGGGGCACAGGGGGAGGGAGGGGGAAGGAGGGGGAAAGAAGGAAGGAGGGACGGAGGGATCAAGGGAGGGAGGCGGGAAGGAACCCCTAACAAATCAAGATGTCTTGGCCATGACTTTGCATTAGAGTTGCCTGTCTGCTTCTCAAGAATTCAAATGAATTTTGAGAATCCCCTTAGAAGTGACAACCCAAAGCGTAAGAAATGATAAACGGCTTTGGCCTCGGTAATTTTTATTAAGCACTAAATGTCACATTTAACCTGCATTACTGAGAGCAATTACCCACATATCAACAGTCAAGCGGCGCAGAGCCGTGCCTGGAGCGGCGCGTTTGGCTCCATCTGGGAATAAGGATTTTCAATTAGGAGCCAAATAGCTGCAGAGGGGCCGGGGTCCTCCGGGCTCCCAGAGGAGGCCTGCGGGGTAGTCTTCCGAGTGAGTCATCGCTGGCAGTGTCAACAGATCATCCCCAGCCATCTGCTGCCAGAGCGGCGCTTACTTTATCAAATCTCAATATTTACAGACGCTGATCAGCTCGTGGGACCAGGATGGCTCCCTGCCAGGGAGTTCTGGGAGATTCATTTAAGGTGTGTTTCAGCAGGCTAATTAATTTACAAGCACCTGTGTCATCGCCGGGAGCTGTTAGCACAGCAGATGAGCCTCAGCCCGGGAGGGAGACTTTCTCTCGGCTAAATTGATTTCAATTGATTTTAATTTGCTGATGGCACAGTTGCAGGTTTAACGTGAGCCTAGCCCGAAGCCCCTGTTTCCGCCCCCCTTTTGGGAGTGAGCCTTGCGGATGGCGCATTTCTTGGCCCTGTCGTGGAGGCGAGGAAAGCCCGCGGCGGGAAGCTTGCATGACACCTACAGGCTCCACGGACTCTCGGAAGCAATATTTACTGTGTCCAATCAGACGTGAGGCGCGGGCTGCCAGTTAACATCCAGGGTTCCCAGATAGATCCGGGCTTCGGATAAACAACAGATAATTTTTCAGTAGCCGAGCGTCCTGTGGGGACATTGTTATTTGTTTATCTGAAATCCAGACTTAACCAGGTGTCCTGGGTTTTATCCGCTGAGTCTGGCAGCCCTGGTTGGGAGCTGCTGAGTCAGCACAGGCACAAGCGTCCCCTCTACCTGGGTGGTCTCCTCTGCGGCTGAGAAGTTCTTGTCGTGGAAACTTGATTTTTCTTAATATGTATGTTTTTTAAATATGTATGTTTTTTATTTGAGAGAGAGAGCACAATCAGGGGAGGGGGCAGAGGGGGAGGGAGGGAAGAAGAGGCAGAGGGAGGGAGGGAGAGAGAGAGAGGGAGGGAGGAGGTCAAGCAGGCTCCATGCTCAGCAGGGAGCCTGATGCGGGGCTCAATCCCATGACCCCGGGATCATGACGTGAGCCAAAATCAAGAGTCGGACGCTCAACAGACTGAGCCCCCCAGGTGCCCCTTGATTTTTATGTGAAGGTTTGAATCAGAATTTCTGAGCCGGATCTTCCACTTCCTCCTCTAAACACAATTCCTACAACTACGTCCTCTTCCTAGCCAGCTGCTTGAATGGTGGAGCAAGTCTGCTGTAGGCTGACCCCCGCCCCCGCCAAGGTGATGGTGTTAGGGGGTGGGGCCTTTAGGAGGTGATTAGGTCCTGAGGGTGGGGCCGCTGTGACGGATTAGCACCCTTATGAGAGACAGCCCTCCGCCTCCCTCTGCCTGTGCCGTGACAGCCAGCAGGCAGGCAGCCGTCTGGGGACCTCACCAGAACCCCACCACGTGGGTGCTGTCATCTCAGACTTCCAGCTTCTGGAGCTGAGAGAAGTGAATGTGTGTTACTGAAGCTGCCCAGTCTGTCCTTTGTCATAGCAGCCCCACTTGAGACAGACGGAGTGAGACTTGTTCAGTGTCACACAACTATGGTGAGGACCAGGACCTTGACGGGCATTATTTTTTGGTGACGGACAGAGATTCAAAGTTTGGACGGTACTCATGTACATGTAATTAACATGTCCCAGGTGGGACTCATGTGTGTGGGACTCAGTTCCCCATTCCAGTTCCTGTGGGTGTCACCCACACTGCCCTCTGCCTGGGCCTCTTCTCTCACAGAAATGGCCACCGGACTGATTGATCCTCCTGCCTCTCCCAGTTCTGGATCTTCATTAGATCACAGGGCTATTGTTAACCTGGGCTTGGTTGTATTAGTAGTCAATTTGTAAGTAATTAAGGTCTCTGTTTATTTTTTAAAAGTGTTTTTGTCATTTATTTAATAAGTTTTGATTGCAGACCTACGTGTACAAAACGCTGTGATATACTCTGAGGGGGTTTGATCCAAGCATCAAGTCTAGACACAGGCCGTCTAGAAGCATACAACAAATACGTGTACATCTTGTGCTCAGTAGGATTTCATCCCTGGAGCTAAGACTTAAGAGAAAATTCTCCTGTGGTTCCTCATGGAAAGGTGGCTGTCCAGAGTGCTGAGTGTCATCCTAACAGCAGCCACGAGGACAGCTTGTGAGAGCTGTTTCTTATGGTGCCCTTAAAACAGGCTACTGGTAAACCTGAATCTCGTGCTTTGAATAAAAGTCACCAAGGTGATCCCAGAGTAATTGTAGACCTGGTTTTGGTCTGGCAGACACCGAGCAAAGCACTGGATGAACACGTCCTTCGGCACCCTTCCTTCTCTCGGTGATGTGTTGCTGAGTACCTGGTAGCACTGATTTCCAGGCAGTGGGTTGGGCGAGTTTTCACCGCCTGAACAGGGCCCGCCTTGAAGCTGCTTAACGTTGTTCCAAACGGAGAGTGAAAACCAGTTGTTTCCTCAGACATCTTCGCTTCTGTGCCACCTTCCCAGGGCTTTTGTATCTGAGTGTTGCTAGTGTAGAATTGGCATTTTCCCCAACTTAATTTCTTTTTAAAAATTTAAATTACTATTTTTTAGATGGCTGTTTCAGCTTTTGAGTAAGCAGTACCGTGAATGAAGTCATGGGTTTGATGCACTCTGTTTTCTTGTCTTGTTACTTGTTCATGTGTTGCTGCGATCACCTGTGTGTGTGTCCTGCAGCCTGCATAATCCCAGGGTGGATGGGGTACCTGAGTCCTTCAGGAGAGATGAGGTTTAAGCAGAGATAGCATCTGTTCAGTAGAGGATTAAATAGAGCACCTGAAGGTGAAGGTTCCCCACAAAAGCTGCCAGGACACGTGTCCTACCTTTCCATGAGAACTTTAAAAGTCTCAAGGTTCTGGTTGTGTACAGTACACAGAGATTTAGGAGGTCCTCCCTGGAGCATTTTCTCAGCTGGCTGCAGCTGGGAAGTGCTGCGGGTTCGGGATTTATGTGTGCAGAACAGTTGGTTAGAAATACCCACTGAGCAGGTGTTCTTGGAATCAGAGTATGGACTGATTTGATTGCTGGAGGCTGGTTCCCTGGCAGCATGCAGGACATTTGTTTGGGAGAGTGCTGGAGGCCCACAGCTGAGGAGGAGAGGGGAGGAGTGGGGGGATGTGGGGGAGCCAACGGGAATCGGTCTGGCCATGGTCTCAGTGGAGCACCTGGCTGGCCCCGTGGGGCACCGTGAACCTGTGTGGTCTTTCAGGCTTTCCTGAGTTGGGGCAAGAGGGCCAACCCTTTCTAGCCTGGGTGGGCCACCTTCCATGTGGGCTGTGTCCAGAGGGGTGACCTTGGGTGAGGCGGCTCTCTCTGGACAGGGCTGTCCCTGAGAAGGGCTGATGGCCGAGGGCCGGCCGCCAGCAGTTTCCTGTGTCCAGGAGCGGGACCTTGCCTTCTGAGATGGGACAGGTGGGGTCATAGCATCTTCCCCATTCACAAGGCAGGCATGTTTGACACTTGCCTCTTACGTATGCCATTGAGCCCTTTACACATCTTGTTGTGAATCCTCTCAATACACTTAAGAGGAAGGCATTTTTATCACTTCCATTTATCGTGTGATAAAACTTTCATCCCGGGGTGGTAAAGACACCAACATCAGTGAGTGGTTGAGTCAGGAGATGGAACCAGTGGGCTCACTCCAGGGCTCATTCCACTGTGGGGAGTTAAGCTCTGTAGATGTGTGCACACGCATATTTTACATGTGTGTATAATGGACACACGTGTGTATACATGTGTGTATAAATATATATGCTATGGGCATACGTGTGTGGATATATATGTAAACCTGTGTACAGCCTCGCCTCGTATGCTGGTTCAGATGCTGTCAGAAATAGTATTACCTGAAAACGTGTGTCAGGTGGTGGATGAGATAGAACTATCACTTTCTATCATGAGGGGAGAGCCGTCTGTGGAGGAAGGAGGCCCAGGATCTAGAGAATGCGGGTGGTTTGGCCCTTGAGGCCCAGAAGGCAGGGCTCGCACACCAGGTCTGGGGTCCAAGATTCTGGCCACCACATCCCCGTGGCAACCACAAGGTTTGAGAGGAGAAGCGTTTTGGACCCCTCCATGTGGGGGCGTGCCGGACAGTCTTTGCCCCAGCCCGTGGAGGGGTGTCTCAGGCCACCTGGGGAAAGAGCCCAGATGTGTCGGGAAGCTGTATTTTCCTCTCCCAAGGCAGTCTCTGTTCATCCACCCCTTTGTCTCCTTGTCCATCCCCCACGCAGTCTCCGGATCAAAGGGCGGATTCGGGGTGGCAGTGAAGGAAGAGATCCCTACGGAGGCGTGTTCGGTTGCCCACTAGCCATTGATTAAGGCTTTGAAATTTGAATGCATTTCATCACGGTTGCAATTATTTTAGCCTGGGGGGGAAAAAAAAACTTTTATAGCAGGTGCTCACCAGCACCATTAGGAAGAAAAGTAAATTACCTGAATAGTAACTTTAAAAAATGTCATATGCTTGGGAACCTCCCGAGATACTGGTTGTAAAATGCTCTCAGTGATAACACAGTGATTTAATTTGCTGCATGAGGTCCTTAATGATAAACCAGCTGAATAATGGTGATGAGTATTGGTGACATCGAGCTTAATTTTGGAATATATCAGGTCCTTGTTAGTGACGGTAGAACGGTGCCATCTGTGATGGGAAATACTTGCTTTCCAATTTTCCAGGGGGTGGAGTGGGGAGAAAGCATATGGGTGGCTCTTCCAAAAACAGGGCTTTAAAAGCATTCTTGTGTTTACCCTCCTAGAAATTATTATAGGATTCAACAAAGGAAGTTTGCTACCCTACTGACACGTGAGGTGGTGTTAAGGAGCAAGTTTTTGTTTTTTTTAACTAAAACAAATTTTTTTTTTTTTTAATTTGAGAGAGAGAGTGTGAGCAGGGGAGAGGGGAAGAGAGAATCCCAAGCAGGCTCCCACGACCATGGGATCATGACCTGAGCCGAAACCAAGAATCCAAAAAATTAAAAGTCCATTTCTCAGGACAACTCTGTGCATAAAGAACACTCAAGATTCTATCAGAGAGATGACTGGCGTGTTCTTAATCATCTTGTAGGATTTCGAGTGGAGTAAAACAAAGTTACAGCTTTTATTGATTTATCCTTAATCTTTGCATATGTGAGAGCAATCTAACCTAGGCTCAAACTGATGAGCCACCAGGCGCCCTGGGGCAGGTTTTGAATAAGTGTAATCAATGGCATTTTAAAAAAAATTTAGCACCTATAACTTAGCCTAGGTTGGATTACTGTCACATGTGCAAAGGTTAAGGCTAAGCCAATGAAAGCTGTAACTTTGTTTTACTCCAGTCGGAGTCCTACAAGATGATTAAGAACACGCCAGTCATCTCTCTGATAGATTCTTGCGTGTTCTTTATGCACAGAGTTGTCCTGAGAAACGGACTTTTAATTCTTAGGAAAGAAAGTGGATCAGTGCGGCAAACAGTAGGACTAGTGTCGTGAAAGGCCTATAGCTGAGGAGGGGTGTACGATTTCCATGTAAAGAAAGGCCTGGGATCCCACCAGACAGGGCTCATTAATTTAAGACAGTTGAACTCATAAGCATCAGAGTTCACAATTCAATTATGCAGGGAGATAATCTTCCTGTGGTGGTTTATTTAGCTCGTGAGTTCTAATTAATTCTGTTCCACGAGGGAGGGCTGCAGAGAGCAGCCTGGGCCCATAATCTCAGGGCTGTTCGTGTTCATTTTAGTAAGCTGTGCCCACGCACACGCGCGGCATGAAATACCTTCATCCAGTGTCTGCTGCATTTAGCTGACGACCTCAAGAGTCAGTGTTGGGATATTCTTTTAACTGAGCAGGCAGCAATTTCTAGAAACCATTGGGTTGTGTTCTGACTCTGCAGAAGCCGCCTATGGCAACTGTCCTGCTCCCTGTCACCAGTTTGGATGCTAAAAATAAGTAACAGATTCAACTCCAAGGATGACTCTGGTTGATAAGAGTCTATTTACAGTCTACCTGATCTGCTTCTGTCCTTCGGGGCCCCAAGATGCTCTCATTTCACTCCCGTATCAAAGCTCACTCCTCTCACCGTCTTCTGTGAGCCAGACCACAACCTACCTGAGTGCCCTGGTTTCTGATCTTCCTTTCCGGGCTTTTGACGAAGGTGAGGATGTCAGATGGCCCTCACAGTGGTAGGTTGAACACAGGGACAGGGAGTGGGACAGAACAGCTGGACTCTGAGGACAAATGCTTCGAAGAGTTGTTACTAGGTGCCACATGTCCAGGATGATGATACTTTGCTCTCAGTATGTTTGGATGAGCTTGTTGTAGAATTTATTTTATTATAATGTGTGCATGTGTATATATCCTATTTATTCATTTGGCCAACCTTGGGTGAGTGCTATGTACCAGATACTGGGCGTAAAGTGGTAGGCTCGTCGGGACAAGCTAAGTTTTGTGAGGGAAACCACAGCCCCCAGAGCTCAGCAACCTGAAACAGCAAAGGCTGCTCAAGGTCCAGTTGGGGTCCTCCCTGTGTCTCTTCCCCTGCAGGCAGAACCCTCGGGAATGGTCAGCTGCGGTAGAAGAGAGAGTGGGAGCTGTGGAAGGCCTTTCCCCAGCAGTCCGGTCCTTTGGGCCAGAAACGACACACGTGATTTCCACTCACAGTCCATTGGCTGAAACTGGCCACGGACCCTCCCAAACACATGGGGTCAGGAGGGGCACGTCCCTCAAATGCCCACAGAGCCCGGGGCCAGGGGTGTTTGGTGGTCAGCAAAGTGACTGCCCGCGTGGCATGGACACATCTGTGCGGTACAGTTTGGTTGGGCAGCTGGACATCAGCAGATGATTGCAGAAGTCACCACTGCAACCCTGATACGTGCCCTGGGGCAGTCTGAGGCATCACATGTGGTCCCTGGGCATTGTTGTCTATTCATGAGAGTAGTTTCTTGTTAGAGGTTTGACATCTCTCAGGTGGAATAAATCGCAACCCGTAAACGTTTAGAAGCCGAGGAGATTGACTAATAACTCTTGGTGGTTTTTAAATCCTATTCGCTAGGTCTCTTGGGTTGAGGGGTCTGGTTGGACCAAAGGAGTTCTGACTTGGCCCATTTGGATTTGTTTGATCCACAGAAACTATTCTCGGTCAACCATTCTCGGCACGGGTCAAAGGCAACAGCAACCTGATATTTTGGGTTTGCGTATCAGATTTTCCAGGAAAATAGGTTTTGCTGCTTTGAGATATAATACAGACCAACCTCAAATAATTCTTTCACGTGAGAGCAACCTGAGGCCCGAGGAAATTAGTGGCTTCTTAAGGCTATGTTAGAAACTAATATCAGAGCTCAGTTGCTGCTTTCATTTTTCTAATCACTTAAAAAAATTGTGGTGGAATGCATATAAATAGAATGTACAGTTTCACCATTTTACATATTTTTAAGTGTAAGTTCAGTGGCATTAACCGCATTCACATAGTTGTGCATCCCTCACCGTCGTCCGTCTCCAGAACTTCCTCCCCAACTGAAACTGTCCCCATTCAACACCAAGTCCCCATCCCTACCCTGTGGCCAAGAGCCCGGTGTCCCCACAGGCTTTGGGTGCTCTGTGCTGGGGTGAGTCCTCCAGGCTGGGGGTCTTTCAGCAGGACACCCCCAGATGTTAGGTTCCCCCAGTTACCACGGTTAGTCCTGCTCTGCTGTGGCAATAGTCACTTTTTGGGGATTGCGGGGCCTTTCCCCTGCCTGCCCCTGGGCTCGGGGCACATTCACCTGGGGAAGGCCGGGGCCTGCGGGGGTCTGTGGGTCCCAGTCTTCCCCACCTGTGGTCTTGGCCCCTGCAGAGCGGGGCACAGAGGGGAGATCCCCCCACATCTTTCCACGGCCTGCTGCACACACCGCTCTCCTGTAGAGGCCGCTTGGCAGCCCCGTTTCCGATGGTTCGTGCAGTCGGACAAGGTGTATCGTCCGGCCAGCATCTCTCAAAACTTGGGGTATGTCATTAGGGCCATCGATGCTGATGACATTTCTTCACTACTGTTGCTTCTGTTTGAAGTGTTCCGTCAGTTGTACGGGGACCGACAGGAGACTCCACAGCCTGTGCACATGGCCCCGTCCCTCCTGAAGGTGCCTCCAGACACTGGAGAACAGCCCCTCGCGGAGGAGGCCCACGTCTCAGGAGAGGTGGGACTGGGTGCACTGGGGGACTTTGGTGGCTGCAGCGCTTGTATGAGAAGTGAGTGATGAATCAGGGAAGGGTTGTGATGAATATTCAGGGAAGTTGTATGCAGCTGGGGTGTTCCGGTCATTGGAGGGACGGAGCTCAGAATCTTAGAATCGCAAAAATTCTCAGGATTTACATGGTCTGCCGGCATCGGATCGCGCCAGAACTTTTCAGTTTTCCTTTCAATTTCTGCCCCAGAGGAGTGGGAAAAACAGAAAATTCATAAGAAAAGGCACCTGGCATACTTGAGAAATTAGTAGTAGAATGTAAAAGACAGTAAAGGAAACAATCTTTTGATACAAAGTGTCATAGCCAACATAGATAAATAGGTTTTGCATCTGTGATGTTATAAAGTTAACATAGAAACACAAGAAGAGTCTTTTAATTTTTAACATATTTATTTACGTGTGTGTGTGTGTGTGTGTGTGTGTGAGAGAGAGAGAGAGAGAGAGAGAGAGAGAGAGTATGAGCAGGTGAAGGGCAGAGATAAGGAGACACAGAAACTGAAGCAGGCTCCAGGCTCTGAGATGTCAGCACAGAGCCCGATGTGGGGCTTGAACTCACAAACTATGAGGTCGGGACCTGAGCTGAAGTCAGACGCTTAACTGACTGAGCCACCCAGGTGCCTCAAGAAGGGGTCTTGATGCCAGATTTGTTTGGACGAATCCAGATCCGATTCCAGGAGAAGAACTCGTAGTGATTTTGTTGTCATGAACTGAAAGGACCAGTTCAAGGCAAGCGCAGAGATTTGTTATTAGTAATTTAATTAACAAATGAAAATTAACTTTTCAAGTTGTACTGAAGGTATGCAATTTTAAAAACGTACTCTATATATGTGTTCATTTTAAGGTAGAGCCACTTAGTAAAGTGGAAGGCATACATTTAACAGAGAAGTTTGCTTTTTTTTTTTTTTCAACGTTTATTTATTTTTGGGACAGAGAGAGAAAAAGCATGAACGGGGGAGGGGCAGAGAGAGAGGGAGACACAGAATCGGAAACAGGCTCCAGGCTCTGAGCCATCAGCCCATAGCCTGACGCGGGGCTCGAACTCACGGACCGCGAGATCGTGACCTGGCTGAACTCGGACGCTTAACCGACTGCACCACCCAGGCGCCCCCCCCCTTTTTTTTTTTTTTAAGAAAAAGAACGAAAATAATGGGTGGGAGACAAATACACAAAGATTTGCCAGGTGGCCCAGGTGAAGCGTCATTTTCAAGACCCTGCTGTTCCTGAATCTCCCAATTCGGGGAAAGTTCTCAAAATAAAGGCCTTTGAGAACTAAGCTTTGCCAACCGAAGCTTATGGAGGGACGGTACAGTCCCAGGTCTTAGTGGGACGCACAGCCCTCACATCTCTAGTCCTGTTCGGAATGCTTCATCATCCCCGCAGAGGGATGTGAACTGTTGACCACACCCTGCAGGCTGCCTCGACAAGGCGGCCTCATCTGAGTGGCTTACAGGAGACCCTGGCCTCTATCGCCCCTCCCGACCCCTGCGCCACCACAGGGGCGTGGCTGAGCAGGGGGAAAACCCCGCTTGCCTCTCCTGGAGCCCGTGGCTGTGCTGGCCTGCACGGGCTTGTTGCGACGAGCGTGGTGGCCGCAGCCCTGACCTGCTGAAGGGTGACGTTGTTATGACAGTGCCAGTCTCTCAACAGCTGGGGAGCCTTGAGGGTTGTATTCTGGACGTCACGCAAATATGTTTTTGGACGTGATAATGTGGTGCCGGACGTAACGCTGGTACGATGAAAGAAGCAGCGTTTGCAGGAATAAACGATCAGAATGCTCTTTGGGGACAATGAAGGTTACTCTGAATAGTTGACACTGGATAAACAGCTTTTAAAGCAAACCGCATGCTTCCAGGCATCCGTATGAGGCTTTTTACAGATTAGACTAGATCTCTGGGTAATATTGTTGGGGAAACATCCTCTGTTTCATCTGGAACCATGCAACTTTCTGGTTAATAATATTAATAGGAGAACTGATATCCCTGTTTGTACAGGGAACAAAAATGTAATTCCAATAGAGGCCAGGGCAGGGACGGGGAGCTTGTCAGGGGGCGGCTTCACGCTGATGCTCTCAAGGAGTTCTGTCTTTGTTTAGCTTCTGGCTCCTTCCAAGCTGTTGGGTCTGTAGCCTTTATGTATCACCGACATCTGTCATCTCCATTCGTCATGTATGGGACACGGACCCTCCTGAGCTGTATGTTTAAGCCTCTTTAAAATTGCAGAGCGCAGAGTCTTGGTGATGGTCCAGCCCACACGTTGCCCATGAGAAGCAGCTTCCGCAGCCTGCTGTCCTCGGTGTCGGTCCCCACCCTCGAACAGCAGCACAACCGGAACGTGCTGCAGGCTTCCCTGGCCTACGCGCCTTTAACGTATCAGTGGTGTTACCTGTCGGTGCCGCTTCCCTGGAGCATTTGTTCCACTCCACAGGGTTCCCTTCCCAGCCCCAAGTCAGCTCTGTGGTCAGGTGGCGGGGGGTGGGGGTGGGGAGGGGACCAGCAGCCCTAATGTGACATGAGACAAAATTGCATGCTGTTTCCAACAACTTTGCATCCTGTGAAATCCTGGGCTGGGTTGTGTCCACATTGCGTGTATGTGTGTGTGCATCTGGGCACATGTGTACGAGGCGATAAGAGTACAACTCTATTTGGGACTTGATGATGAAAACAGCAACATGAAGATCACTTGTGGGAAGGTGGGTGTGGATTGCTGGGAAATGACTTTGTGAGGTGTAGGGACCATCACAGACTGTGCCGTCTGCAGGGCATAAACCCTCCCCCCCACCTCCTTGGGACTGCTGAGCCTCACACACCCCCACACCCCCCCGCCCCCCGACCTCTGCATGGCTGCCAAGTGTCACATACCCAGCGCGTCCTCTGGGGGGCTGTGGAGCGTCACACACACCCCCTGCCCTCCGTGGGGCCACTGAGTTGCAGCAGGTCTGGTTTCCTTGCTTGTGGAGGGCGGGTAGGTTCAGCACCCTCTAGGCCCAGCCGCATGCGCATAGACGTTCCCGGAACGCGCGCTGCACCGACTTGATGTGTAAGTTGTAACTGAGGCTGTATCCTCTCTCCCCTCCCGTGTGACCCTAGACCGCACTGCCTATCACTAGTGCGTGGGACCGAGTCTGGACCCCATCCGGCCCTACCAACGCCCCGGCTCGGCCTCCGTTCCCCACCAGCCCCTCAGGTGTGGCGTTCTGATCTCAAGCAAATTCCCTTCAATATTTCAGAGAAAGAAAACTCGATTTCCAACACGAAACCTGTTCCTAGGCTTCCTGCACGACTGAGCCGGGCCCTCCTTCCGACACCGGGCCCGTCTTTGTTCAGAGGAAGGAAGAATGAGGTAGACTGCAGAGTGCTCGGGCAGGCGTCTGCTGCTCTAGGAACACGTGTATTGTGGCGTATCATGTAACGGTGCGCTGTGGGGAATAGTAATGAATAGTTGGGACCACAATAATGCGCATTGTTGATGTTTGTTAAAATAAAGATATTCAATTTATAATAAAAGGGATTAAAAGCTTAATTCATGGCTATGTTAATATTTGCCTGCGAGTACTCAGATAAAGGGTGACGCACCTTATCACGTCGAACACCTGCGCGCACAAGTTCCTCCACGGAGATCTCCATGGGATTGCATGTTTTACAGAGCTTAAACTTTCATTTCCCAAAATAATGATATCATTCATTTACAGATATAGATAGGCTCTCCTCACTCCAACTCTATCCTGCAATGAGTATTGTGACTTCAGCTACAAAAATGCGGATTAATGGCGGCAGTGATCCGCCGCGATTTTCCCACTGCAACAGCAGACGAGCAGGCAGGCGCCAGCCAGCCGTGTGTGCACGCTGTCGCTTCTGGACGCCTGCAGGCTGCCCCCACCTGGAGGTTCTCCCGCCAGTAGAGGGGCACGGGGGAACCGGTGTGGTGGAAAGTGCCTGGCCACAGACACTTGTGAATCGAATCATGTTTTAAAGTATCCTGGCTGGGGTGGGGGGCTTTGCTCTTTGTGGGAGGTTTGTGACAAATTGTTTGGGTGAAGTGTCCTGATGGAAAGTTAACACGTGGTTGTGAGCACCTCTGACTTCATCATCCTGGGCTAATTCCCTAGGAGATGCGGAGGTATGGTCAACTGTGCCTGTAGCCTCAGAACCCCCACCAAAGTACTAAGCTACATGTTATGTAGATGGTAGACTGTTGACATATTTAAAGATCTTGGTTGTATCAGTGTCCTGGGGCGGCAACAGAGCCCCACCCCGGGGGAGCTGCACCACAGACCTTGCTTCCTCCCAGTCCTGGAGGTGCTGGCCTGGGATCGGCGTGCGAGCCCAGGATTGGGGTGTGGGCAGGACCGTGCTCTCTCTGACGGCACTGTGGAAGGGGGTCCCGCACACGCCCAGAGTCCCCATGATGGTTCCTGTGGTCTCTGCTGTGTCCCGACCTCGTCTTTTATAAGGACACTGTCCCTGGATTAGGGCCACCTGACCCCTGTATGGCCTCAACCAACCACATCTGCAGCAACCTTGTTCCCAGATAAGGCCACATCCTACGGTTCTGGGGGTCAGGGCTTGAAGATATGCCTTGTCGAGGACACGATTCAGCCTGTTACAGTGGTGGTAGCAGCTGGAGTCCTGGATGGCGTAGATGGCAGGGACCAGCATGAGGCCGGTGGTCTGAGCAGATGCTGCCTCACCCAGGGTGGTGGCCCAGAGAAGCTGGGCCCTGGGCAGGGCTGTTCTGTGGCCCCTGGCTGGCTTCTTGTTCCCGGACTTGCAGAAGTGCATGAGACGAGCATATGGACTGGCCCCACAGTCACCGTGGAGGAAGCCACCCCCATGGCCGGGATCAGATGTAGGGAGATGGGGTAGACCCAGAACTCCCAGTGTCTCGAAATACAAGGGTGGTGAATTGTGATGCTCCTGGAAGTCAGGAAAGTGCTTCCTGGATGCAGATGGACGGACCCCAGTGATGGCGTTGGTGGTATCTGAGCCCAAACGCAGTAGCTCGTGGCCCACACGCATTTCCAGGCCTCCCCTCGTTCTGGGCCTGTGGAAATGAGCGAGGGCTCAGGAGCTGACGGGGTTGACCATACGCTCATCCGAAGAGCTCCCGTGGTCCTCCTGTTGTATCGGGCACTGTGCTGAACCTGTTGTATTCGTCACAGATGCATGACGTGACCCTCCACCAGGAGGAGGCCCTGATCCTGCTGTCTAGATAAAAGTGGGTGTTGAGTAATTTTCTCCAAGGGTCTCAGCTTCTGCTGGGTTTTGGCCCCATCAGTTTGGGTCCAGAGAGCTTGTTCTTGACCCTGTGCTGTCAGCCTCCTCCACAAAAACCACAAAAGGTTTCAGAAGGATGAGTTAGGGAAGAGCTTGCCAGTAAGAAGAAAGATAACTGGCTGACTGTAAGGGCTGGCTAAGCTCTGGTGTCTGGTGGGAGGAAATCTGGCTTTTGTGGGCTGGAAGCTGTGTGTGCAAGGCATGGGAAATAAGTTGGGTAAGAAAGGTTGGAGTGACTATATAAGGGTTTAGAAGCAAGCAGAAATCTCTAAAGTTAAGTCTTGCAGTGAGCAGGTGCCATAAACTGTTCAGAAAGAGGCGGACGTGTTGAGGAAGGTGGGCCAACTGGTCAGAGGGGGACCAGAAGCAGACACCTAGTGGCCTGCTCCCCACGGAGGGGGAGTGGGGGTGGTGGCCATGGTCTAGGTGTGGTGATGAGCTGCGGAGGTTGGATAAAGAGGAAAGAAAGGTTTTCAGTAGAAGACACTAAATTAGAAACAGATTTACTGCAAGAATAGGCATTGTACATCATGATTATTCTTGGCCCTTATAATTTCATATGATTTAATATTTTTCTCAAAGAACCCATTGCGTATGCGCTTGAAGTTGATTTCAAAAACAAACGTTCTGGGACTTTGCATGTAAATAGACCCACACATCTGATAAAGTTGCCAGATCATGTGTCCCTTTATGTATTGCAGTTTGTGGCTCAGGAAACATGGGTCCAGGAGAAGACAGGGGGCTGTGAGCCACCACGCCAAGACCGAAGGGGCAGCGTGGGGACAGGTGGGCTCAGGAAGGCTGGCGGGTCTGGGAGCACAGCCTCGGGCTGACACCTCGGCCGCGCTGACATCTCAGCAGACACAGGGCAGCCCGGAGCAGGCCTTGAGAGGCGGGGAAGGCTGGGCTTGTGGAGACAAGAGCCCAAGGTCCAGAATCAGCAAGTACGTGGGCACCGGGCCCCAAGCCGGGCTCACAAGTCGTGCTTGTCTTGTTTGATTCGGTGACCTCTGGCGAGGGCTTGTCAGAGGCCAGGTCCACTGGGTACCGCATGGGCAGGGCAGGGCAGGCCTACGCCCTGCCTCACGTGCTGGAGACACGCCTGGTTCTGGGGCAAGCGTCAGTGCGGCTGCCTCTGAGTGTGGACAGAGGAGGCAGCCTGACAGCCTCATCTTCTACCTCTATGTCTGAAAAGTGGACACAGGACACGCTATCCATTGGTGCTGTTCACACACGTGAATTCATCCATATGCACAGTTGCACAGTGTTGTCTAAAAAGTCACCTTTATGGGGCATCTGGGTGGCTCAGTGGCTTAAGTGTCCGACTTTGGCTCAGGTCATGATCTCACTGCTTGTGGAGTCCGAGCCTCTCATCGGGCTCTATGCTGACAGCTCGCAGCTTGGAGCCTAGAGCCTGCTTCAGATTCTGTTTCCATCCCTCTGCCCCTTCCCCGCTCTCTCTCTCTTTCTTTCTCAAATATAAATAAATGTAAATAAAACAAATATAAAAAATTTAAAATTCACCTTTAAACGCGTACATCATGGATTCTTTACAGAAGATACTGAACGATGCGCGGTTAGGATAGCTGCACGACCAGGATGCGCAGTGGCTTCTGGTCACAGGGACCGTGTCTGAAGAAAGCGTGGAGGAGGAATGGTGGAGGGGGTTTGCACGAAGAGCCTCTGATGGAGACCAGTTTGTGTTCCCGTGGGCTGCACTGTCCACTATGTCAGTACCCAGCTGCCGGCGGCCGTCAGATTTGAGTTAATTCAGATTGAGTATATTACAGCCTTAGTTCCTCAGTTACGCGGGCCACATTTCAGGTGCTCAAAGAGCCACACTGGCTGCTGGCCACCGCACTGGACAGAGCAGGTGTGGGACATTTCCATCACTGCAGAAACTGCTGGGATGGTGTTGCCCTAGGGGACCACGTCTGCAGATCTAGAAACACCGCGGGGTGATCTGGTGTAGCTGGTTGTTTGTGTCACAAAATGAAATCAACGTCCCTGTAACTATCGTCCCCCCCCTTATTTCCCTGTTGTCACCATTTACGTAGGACAGGTCTATTTTCTTTTCTTTTCTT
This sequence comes from Leopardus geoffroyi, assembly GCF_018350155.1. NCBI lineage: Eukaryota > Metazoa > Chordata > Mammalia > Carnivora > Felidae > Leopardus > Leopardus geoffroyi. Next base: position 80,963,516 of record NC_059326.1, read on the forward strand.
TTCTTTTTTTTTTAGAAGAAAGGACAGGTCTATTTTCTATCTGTTTTAGGTAGTAAAATACCAAAGTGGGTTTTAAAAGAGTCTATTTTAACTCTTTAGCTAGAAAAAGGCCAAAGTGGAACTTTGGAACAGTGGTAGGAAGGAGCGGCTAACAAAGTCGGCAAGACTAAAATTGTAACTGGCAGATTATACAGTGTAACAAGCGAAACTAGCAACCTTTGAAGTTGTTCGTTTGTTTTTAGGCGGCCACTGCAGCAATATTTCATTGTAGCTAAGTTTCAAATGCAGGGCAAAATGAAGCCAGTCTGCTCACTTGTAGGGTAAGAGGCACTTCTAAAGGTAGCTGGGGGCCCCTTCATTCTTTGCCCCACCAGCAGCCTGTTAGGAGCTCCCAACGCCACGGTGGCTTCAGGCTTGGCGGCTCCAGCCATTTGATTTCCTTTCAGCTCTGCAGTTGATGAGCTGGGTGACGTTGAGGATCTACCTGAGTAGATCCACCGAGCCTCAGTTTTCTCAGTGGAGAGGGATCCTGTGGCATCTCCCGTATGGGCTCCCGTCAGAGCGGGATGTGAGCTTAGCGCCGGACCCAACACGCGCAAACCACCAGCTGTGCTTTGCGCCTGGTGCGGTTATGGCTGGTGGGCGCTGGAGACCAGATAGGCTGGTGTCAGATGCGAGGATAGATTTAAAACTGCTGTCTTCACAGCCAGATCACGGCTTCCTGGGCAGGCTAAGAACTGGGCGCCTTTCAGAGCAATTTTCTGTTTGTACATGGGTGGCATTCAACAGGAAGATTTTGCTAGCTTTTGAAACAGAACTGAATGAATAGAGAATAAAAAATTGGAACTTTTCTGATGAGACTGGTTTCATTTGACTCTGTGAGTGACCCGTGGATCATTTAAGTCTGACGGCGACACCTGGGCTGTTCCCAGATGCTCCCCGAGGACCAGGCTTGCACGCAGCATTTGTGAGCAGGGCGGTCCCACGCCGCTGCGTGAGCCCTTCCTGCACAGGGAGTGGGCAGATGTCGCTTGCGTGGGGTTGTGCCAGCACGTGTCACAGGACAATAAACAGCTGCCAGATGAGCAAGAGAGGGAATCCGAGGTCAGGGCCAGGTCGGGACATGCTGGTGTCCGAAGGTTGGCTCTGTGGAAGATGGGGGCCCGGCTGTGGAGCAGCCATGGTGGTCTCTGTGTGTGGACAGGGGTGGCCTGAGACCAGTGAGGCTCCTATAAGGTTGAGGAGCGAGACCCCCGACCTGAGGAGGGTGGCTGGGTGGGCGTCCACAGCAGGGGAGGGGCCGGAGAGTCCCTGTGGGACGGATGCTGGTTGTCCTGGGACAACAGTAACCTCAGAAAGGGACTCTGGAAAGGCACCTGGGAGGCTGGTGGATGGGGAGGTAAGTGCCCTTCCACGTTCACCGTGAACTTGATGCGTTCCCTGACTGTGACAGCACAGGACCGCTCCCTGTCACCCTTAGTCGCAGAGCCCCGATTCTGGCTGAGCCGTCCCTAAATGAAGGTGATGCTCCCGCCCTTCTCTGCGGCCACCTTGGCCTCACCCCGCGTTCTAGCTACTGAGGGCAAACAGACGTGTGCATGTGACTTCCCGAATAGCTCTTTGGAGGCACACGGTGTGATGTTCTCCATCCGTCACCTCTGCCCGCCCCCGGAAGGACACCGGGAGGGACAGAGTGACAAGAGGCATACTGCATGGAAGGAGCTGTGTTTCTGATGCTCAGAGGCCTTCTGCTCCAGGCGCCTTCATGTGAGGGACAAATAACGCCCTTACTGGATAAAGTCACTCTTCTCCCAGGGGTTGCTGTTCAGTCTGCCCAGGGCCAAGCTTCCCTCCAACCCCCACACCCCAGAAGGGGTGCTTCCGTGAACGGAGAGGGGCCTGGAGGCTCACCCTGGAAATAGGAGGACTAGATTACCCTGAATATATAATTCTTACTGAATTTATTTCTTCTTTTCTTAAAGAGAGCTTTTTTAAAATATTTATTTCTGAGAGAGAGAGAGAGAAAGAGCGAGCACAAACGGGGGAGGGGCAGACAGAGAGGGAGACACAGAATGGGAAGCAGGCTCCAGGCTCTGAGCTGTCAGCACAGAGCCCGACGTGGGTACTGAAACCACGAACTGCGAGATCGTGACCTGAGCTGAAGTCGGACACTCAACCAACTGAGCCACCCAGGCGCCCCTTATTGAATTTATTTCTACATAAGACAAGTTTGGTTCAGTTGACCTGTTAAATTACTTAATTTTTGTGGACGCTGTTTCCTTATCTGCGGAGTGGGCACAATAATACCACTTGGAAGCTGGTTGTGAGAATTGCCTAGCGGAATGCCCAGCACACAGAATAGACTCGCAGACTCGATGCATGTGGGTCACAGAGCATCAGTGTTATAGGTCCTCAGGTACATTCAGTAAGAACACTGAGTGAAGGACAAGGTACTTTGCTTTTTTGCAAAGATCTGATTCTCATCCCTGTTTGCTTTGGTTTTCTCGAGGCTGCTCCTTCCGATCATGGACCGTGCATTCAAACGAGAATAAAAAGAATCCACGTTTTTTGATACGTGGGGCTAATCTCTGAATCCCTGGCATCAAGTGAATTCCCGAATATGTCCAATATGTCTTTATCTGAATTACCGTCATTTTCAGTGTTGGTTAGTAAATGATGGCAAGTCTGCCTTTAGTCTTCTGTAGAGTGGAGGGAAATGTTTATATAGGTGTGGGTGTGTGCACGCGCATACACGTGCGTGGCTATTACGGAGTGTGGAATAGCTGGTCAGTTCCCTCCAAGCAAAAGAGGAGGAAGTACAGGTTTCGAGGGGATTGCTTCAGAGTCCACTCCTCCTGGGCCTTGTCGTGACACAGTTCAGCTCTGCCTTAGCCTGGACATTTTTAAAGATAACTATGTTTGTAGGAAGATGGGCTTCTGTCCCCACTCCTTCATTTACACAGAATGACTTTTTCTTTAAACACTGGGACTTTTGTTATGCTAATCAGGCAGGGACCATTTCCAATTCAATTTCACCTGGGCCTGGTCAGCGGTTCCCTTTTGTGGCGTCTCTGGGGACCTTCCTTGTCTTTTAAGCTGTAATTTAGTTGGAGCTGCCGTCAATTTCCTGTGCTCATTACGTCTGCCGCGGTATCTCGGCCCTGTCATTGTGCTGATGTTCCAGACCAGAGGGGAGCGTGCCTCTCAGGCTGGCCTTCTGCCCGCCTCATGGCCCAGACCCAGGTCCCCTGGCCTCCCGCAGATGCCCTGTTCTCAGGTTGGTTCACATCAGATCTGGAGATGGGAGCTTGGCTCTGCAGAGACCTGTCAGGAGACGCCACTGCTCAGTGATTACTTAGTGGTTTCAACCAGGCGCACAGGCTGGGCCACGTCTCTCGCTCTGGCCCATCCTGGGAGAAATGAGCTTTCAAACCCACACTGTCAAAGTTGACACAGGAACACCAACCATTAAGAGTGTCTGATGATTGGGGTGCCTGGGTGGCTCAGTCAGTTAAGTGTCCCGCTTCGGCTCAGGTCATGATCTCACGGTTCGTGGGTTCCAGCCCCACGTTGGGCTCTGTGCTGACGGCTTGGAGCTTGGAGCCTGCTTTGGATTTTTCCCAGTTGTCATGGAAGTCAACGTCAGCCAGTTCCTGAATCGGGGCACCCGGTGTGGGGAGGCTGGGCCTTGAGCAGTTTTCTGGTGGGAAAAATGAAAACACACACCTGCTGGCATGAAGCGGGGGCTTCGTAGCTGCCAAGCTCCCACACACAATCGAGGTAAGCCGAGAAGAGACCTGCCAGAACGGCCGGGCATCCTGTTTGTGGGAAAAACAGAACCTTTGGATCCGGGCCTCAGAGGTTCATGCTGGCCTTATAACCGAGGGTGATTAGTTGCGGCGGACTTAAAAAAAAATCTACTTTCCTATAACAGGTGAAAGTGACATTAACAAAACTGAGGAGACAGACACATGTGCCTTGTGAGTCTCTAGAATATTCCCTTCATCTGCGGTGCTCAGTGTGCTTGGATCTTGGTGTTTTCTTGTGCTGTTCCTCCTGGACCCCTGCAGCAGGTTAAGCTGATCCTAATGTTGGCACCTGTCTCTCAGAAAAAAAAAATACAGCAAAGATTCCCTCTTCCTTTATCTGAATAATGGCTCAATTTATTAGTTGTGGATTAATCCCTTATTCCAAAAGAATTCTGAAGTAGTTGCATTATTAACCCGGGGATAATTTCCTTCATTTACCATAAAGGTTTTGCAGAAAGTTTGAGGCCAGCCACGTTCACTTATCTCAGGAAGTTGCCTTGTTTTCTCGCCCAAGTGTCGGAGGGAACAGTGAGTGTTAGAGAAACACGTGTGGGCTCACACAGGCCGCCCCCCCCCCCCAGGCTCGGCTTTCCTCCCTCCGCCTGAACCTTCTCACTGGCAGTGTTGCAGCCTAAGAAAGAAGGTTCTAGCACCCAGACTCCCTCAGCACTCCCTTTCAGTCTCGGTTTTACTTCATGAGATATCTCTGGCTGAAAAATTGCAATTAAACTTAGTCTTGTACTGACATACTCGAGCACATTGCTTTTTACTCCTTCCCTCCAAATACAGCTACTGTCTAGTACAAATGGAAAGTGAGGCAGGGAGGTAAATGGCCTTGGCTAAGTTCCCCCAGCAAGACCCCTGAATATCCTGACCCCTGCAGAACTCTGGGCCGGCTCTCCACAAGCCCCACCACGCCCGCAGGTGTGCTAGCAGGGGGAGGCAGTGGAGGCCCCAAAGAGCCAGAGGCCGGACATAATACTCTAATACCACTTTGTGATGTCTGCATTAATATGACACACTGAAGTGACAGGGCCTCACATTGCGAATATCACAATGGAGTGGGAGATTGTCACTGAGGCCAGGGCTCCCTGGGAGTCCATTCAGAGAAGGGGGTTTTCATTTTGCAGGCTTCTTAAAAGTTTGTTTCTGAAAGACACCTTTACTGGGATTTTTTTCCCCCCAGCTCAAACATTCGCTGCCCTGGAGTAAACAGTCCGTATGTAGGGTTGCTCATTTTATTACTTTCTTTGGAATATCACCTGCTGGCCCCCAACACTGGGTCTTTTCTGGAAGTCAGAGGGGAGCGTTCATTTGTTTTCAAAATAAAGTGCAAGAATGGTCTTTGCTCTGACTATGGATGCCATTGCCTCTCGCGTCAGTATATGCAGGTGCAGGCTCTTAGATGGGCGATGGCCTCAAGGATGGGCTATCCAGAGGACGGACACTTGGGCAGTGTGTGAGGGCCGCCAGGAAGGACCTGAAGGACCATTCTGGTGCCTTGCATGTCACCCAAAGAAATGCATTCCTTTGGATAAAGGTTCTTTGGCCCTTTGTAAAGATGCCCCCCAAAGTACCACCACTCAACATTCAAGGCCTCATTAGGGCAACCGGTCTGAGCGATAGGTGTCATTTGAAGTGTGTCTGAGGACTTCTAGAGGAAGCCATGACCTCGGACCACACCATGTAATTGTTGGCCCCTTGTAAGTTGGTCGGCAGGACTAGTTTGTGCCTGTCTGCACAGCCTTGCAGGGGTGACAGTGGCCCTGGTTTGCTCACCTGTGGTCCAGGGTTCTCAGCAGTCAAAGGTCAGGGGGGGTGAAGCATCCCTCCTGTGACTCCTCCTCACCTCTGGTGCCCAGAACCCAGAGGCTTTCTTCAGAAAGGTTCTCTCCAGGCTTCCAGCTCTTCCTCTGCTCCTTGCTCCATGTTGCTAAATACCCTGCTTACACTGCTCTTCTTTGAGTTTTCAGTTTGGGGTTTTACATATTGCCCTACTAAGGGTGAGGAAGATTTAACCTCCTTCGCTTTCTCAGAAGCCTACTTTCTCTCCCCCCATTTTGCCCATATGGGAATACTCTAATAGTTGGTCACACGGATACCCAGCATTTCTATGAACTTGCTGACCCACGTGCCATTCATGCTGTCACGGGATGCATGAAGATTGAGCTTTGTTCCTTGTACTTTTTGTTTATTCTGGAGTGGTTTTGCTCTCTTTCCGTAATTTCCTACATACTTCCTGCAGATCTATCTGTAAATGCTTTATAATTTAAATACAAAGCGTTAGACTGACTTCGCCCCATCTGGACGGACTGCCCTCTAGACCAGCCACCTGGCTGGTTTTCTGGACTCTTCTACCCTGACCCTCCTGCGATAGTTTAACCACTCCGCTGGCCAGATCCTGTTTCCTGGATGCCACGTTGAGCACGGACGGTTTTGTCTTCCTTTTGGTAGATCGCATCTTCTACTACCTTTCTGAAGAAAGTGTGTGTGGAAGGTGATTTAAATCACTGTCTTGTTTTCTGCATGCGGCCTTAGCTGGTGGTTGGCTGGGGATAGACATCTAGGTCACGTGTGATTGTCCCTCAGGTTTTAAAGATGTTACTCTCCCATCTTCGAGCTGCTGGTGCCGGGAGCCCCGAGGCCATTCTGGTTCTGGATTTTTGTCCTGAACTCCTTTCTGTCCCATCCCTAGAAGCCTTTAAACAGGATCTTCTTTTGGGGCTCCTGGGTGGCTCAGTCCATTAAGCATCTGACTCTCGGTTTCAGTTCAGGTCATTTCACGGTTCTTGAGTTCGAGCCCCACGTTGGGCTCTGCATTGACAGTGCGGAGCCTGCTTGGGATTCTCTTTCCCTCTCTCTCTGTCCCTCCCCTGCTCATTCTGTCTGCCTGTCTCTCTCTCTCTCTCTCTGAAAATAAATAAATAAACTTAAAAACAGTATGTAAAAAGGATCTTCTTTTGATCCCAATATACTGAAGCTTCAAGAGCATGGTCTTTGATATTTATTGTAGGTATCTGTGGATGGTTGTCTGTCATTCTATGGATGGGTCACTGAAGTCTGGATACTCACATTCTTCCATCCGGGAAGTTTTCTCCTAATTCTTTCATAATTTCTTCCTCTACGTTTTCCTTCTTTGCTTTACCTGGAGTTATACTACTCGAATATTCTGTCTTTTGTGTGGACCACTTAATTTTTCTTATTTTGGCTCTCTTTTTCATTTTGTTGATTTTTCATATTGTTTATTTTTCAACAATTTCATCATCTTTCTCTCCTAAATTTTTCATTTTAATCCTACTTTGAATTCTTAAGGTCTCTTATTTTTTCCTTGAGTATGACTTGGATGTCTTGGTTACTAAGATGCAACATCTTCTCCTCAACATTATTAGTGGTTAGCTTTTTAAAAATGTTCTACGATGTTTATTTATTCTTGGGGGGGGGGAGGGGCAGAGAGAGAGAGAGGGAGACACAGAATCTGAAGCAGGCTCCAGGCTCTGAGCCCAACATGGGGCTCAAACTCACAGACCGTGAGATCGTGACCTGAGCCGAAGTTGGTTGCTTAACCGACTAAGCCACCCAGGCGCTCTGCTTAGCTTTTTAAAAGAAAAATCTCTTCTGACCCCTGCCCGAGTTCCTCCTGTCGATCTGTTCACTTGTTCATTTTTATCTCCGCCTTTCTCATTCATTCCTCTTGCACATCTGGTGGCCGTGGCTGCAGGCACATCGGAAGGCGCGATGGTAAACAGCAGTGCAGAATCAGCTGCGCCTGCCTCCTGAGAGCCAACTGTTGAATGTTCGGAAACTTTGTGAGCTCGTTGTTCTGTGCGACCATGATTAAAACTTAAATTGCACAAACTTGCAATTAAGTAAATTATGTGGAAAACGGGAAATAAATCCTTAACACATCACCCTAATTACATTGGCTGTATTTTACTGTTGTCCATATGGTGAAGTTCTTCATGGCCACAAGACAGTAGGCATCCCGTGCGATGGCACGCCGCCACACTTGTCTTCCCAGCTCCCAGAGGCGGGTGCGTCATGATGGCAGCTTGAAGTCAGCCGTGGTGGGAGCATTTACGCCACGGAAGTTGTCCAGCACTAGAGCAGGGCTCTCTGACCATGCAGCCCCACCAGGGAGTCTGTTGTGGTGCGTCCACCCAGCGCACCAGGTGGTCATCTGTTCATGCCCCCTGGTACTTGCCTGTCCAGAAAATAGCCCCTTGGGGTTCCTTTCCAAATGTGAGCAAGGACTTGCACCGATCAGTGCAGTGACCTCCCCTGCGGCCCGGGTCTCTAGGGCTCGCGGAAATGGCCCCGTGAACAAATGTCCCTCTCCAACCGGGAGAAATTCTCTCTTTCCTTCATCAAAACTCAATTTCCTTCCAATGTTAGGTCTAAACAAAGGCCAGAACTTCAGCTAATAGTCCTTCTGAAGTTCACAGAACCATTGTCTGAAAATGTTCACATTGTGGTTCGGAAATGACTACTTTCCAAAGAACAAGACCATTCTGATGTTGCTTTTACTTCTCAGTAGGAATGTTGGGTTTCAGTTCTTTTGTACGTTCAAGAAACTATAGTTTTTGTAGGGTATGCGTTTTTTATTCTGTTTGAAAATATTTATAACAGTAATTAGCACCATACTCTGCAAAAAAGTGTTTAATATTTGTTGTAAAGGGAACTATAGCTGTGTGTGCCCACTGCAGTGTGGTATTTTAAAACATTCAAAATGGAGAGTCCTATAGTTAAGACACAAGACATCTTTGAATTACAGTTCAATTTTCTTAAAAAGTTAAAATAAAAATCAAATCATATACATATATCATTTGTGACAAAACTAATATTTTCTGAGCTCAATGTTTTTGTCTAAAGATTATGACGTTTTGAATAGGAAAAAATATAAACAGCTAGAATAAGACAATCATGAAGAAATGAGATAATAGTCTTCAGATGAAACAATTAAATATGAATTATGACATAATTACAGACCCCCCGATGGGTAAAGAAGAAAGCTCCTGATGATATAATCGTGTTTTTCTGTAATGTCTATTGCTGTTTAGGCTAAAAAGATATTTGTTCCGTCGGATTCTCTTCTATTTTGTTGTTTGAACCTTTCTCAAATGTTCCTTTAGGCTAGGGGATTTGTTGCTTCAATTGAGTTAAAAGTAGTGATCCTAAAAAAAAGTTTAATCAGAGTCCCAGTGGATCTGCATAGCAGAGCGCTCCCCCGCTTGGCAGACAGGGACACACAGGATTCCTCCTGTCGGGCTGCATTTCGGCGTCATTTCAAAGCATGAACGGCACAGACTTCAAAGTCACCAGTGCTTTTTCCTGAGCAGACTGGTGTACAATTTATTTAAAAGTTGAAAAATCAAACAGGCTGTATCTACTTGTACAAGACCGATAGAATCATTCTGATCTGAGGCTTTCAATTTTGTTTTCATCTTATACAGTTTCATTCAGTAGTAAATGTCCTCATCCAGCCAGAATTGCTGCCTGAAGAGAAAGCTTGGTTTCTGGAGTTAGGTGGCTGGACGCTGAGGGAAGAAATTGTTATGTGTGCCTATGGGCATAAACGCGGACGTATTCCTGTGCACTTTCGCCTTCATACACACACACATGCGTATCTGTGTCCTCACGGCAGTGGTTCATATGCACATATTTTCACAGACAAATGCAAACAACATGTTCATGTACATATGCATATACGCACATATTCATGTACATACGTACCATATTTATCCATAAAAGCAGCAATATCCAGATCCAGATCCACGTTCAGAAACGCACTGACATTTCTGTGCACAGAGATGGGTTAGCCGGTGTGTCTGATGACTTGTGCCATGACACTCAGGTTACAGTGTGCCTGGAGAAATCAAATGCCACTGTAGCAGCTATCCAGATTTGTATTTTACTCACTGTTAAATTTGGGTTAGATGATAAGCATGGATTTTTGGCCCACGCTGGCACCTGTACCCAATATGACTTGCCAACAGCTCTGTTAGTACATCTGTCTACAACTGTGTTCTTCTGTCCATTGACTTCAAAAGGTTAAGGGTAAAAATGTCTGGGGTGGTTCATTCTGGATTTCTCACTTGTAAATTTACATCATCCTTTTTAAAATAAAACTAATTTTTTTATATGTAATGTAATTCATGGTGGTTATAAAAAAGGTGGAAAATACGGCCAAGTAAGGGTTGGCAGGAGCTGTTCAGCTACAGTGATGGGTAACGGGGCTGTAGTCCTCAACTACAATAACAGTGTTATTTCTCCTTCCAACTGTTATTTTAGGGTGCTGAAATCCTGATGTAATTCAGTTTTGTATGCTGGTTTTATTCTAGTCGCGCTACAATATAAGCATCTCCCCATGTCATTACAGTTCTTTGTCAGCGGTTTTCAGAGGCTGTAAAACGTACCAGCATGCATAGCCGTGTCTGGGTCACTCCTCCCGGACTCTGTCATTGAGCACACACTTGCTCTTCATGGTTTGCGGTGTTAGAACTGTCTCGCAGTGAACATCTCTGAGTTAAGGATTCTTTTCTTTCTTTCTTTTTTTTTTTTTTTTTTGTTAAACTTATTTATTTATTTTGAGAGAGAGAGAGAGAGAGAGAACATGCTAGCAGGGAGGGGCAGAGAGAAAGGGAGACACAGAATCTGAAGCAGGCTCTAGGCTCCAAGCTGTCAGCACAGAGCCCGACGCGGGTGCTCGATCTCACAAACCGCAAGATCATGACCTGAACTGAAGTCGGATGTTTAACCACCTGAGCCACCCAGGGTCCCCAAGGATTATTTTCTAAGAATAGATATTCAGAAGTGAAATTTCTGTGACAAGATATGAACACATTTAAGCCTCCTGACGTGTTGCCCAGTCGCTTTCTCCTGGTCAGCATTTGCCCCTCCGTGGGCAGGGCGAGAGCCTACATCCTACATCCCTTTAAGCTTGCTAGTGTTTCCGACCGCCTCAACCCTAGTGTTGACATTCACAGAACAGCCATTCCTCAACACCATTTTGTTCACGGGTGGTGTGGGAGGCTCTTTCCTAGTTTTCGTATAATGATACCACTTGGAACCCTCCAGAGCTCTAGCTAAGACTCTTCTCAGCCCCCACCCAGCCACGTTCTCTGCCCTGGGCAAACCGAGCTCCCTCTAGGTTCTCTGTCATTGTCCTCTCTGGTTCTTAGCTCATGCTCTACTAAATTTGTTCCATTTTGGATCTTTTCATCATTCACCCTTTTTTCTATTCCATGATGACTGAGATGTGAAACTCAAGGCCCTCTTTGGCTTCCTAAAAGCAAGCAAACAAGAGCCCAGTCCGTTCTTAGGAAGAGAAGAGCAGCCAGAAGGTCTGGCGTGGCTGAGGGTGGTCAGGGGCTGCCCTGAGGCGAGGCAGAGCCCCCACGAGCATTAGGCAGGGCTCAGGTTAGACACCTGGGCCCCAGCAGGCCTCCTTACCTGGTCCTGCCCCTCTGTCCTGCCCCTCTCCCGTAGCCTCAGGGGCCCTCATGGACCCCCAGTCCCTCTCATTCCTCTGCACGGTCATGCACCCCTCCTTCCACCTCCCCTGAATGGTCACAAGGTCAGGCCTTTATGTCAGAGGGTCAAGGTGCTTTGTGGGACAAGGGTTCTTCTCCTGGGCCAGCTCGTCCACTTGAGAAGGGAGTGGCAAGGGTGGTGGTAGTACACGCCTCGTTACAGTGAAATCTGAGGAGTCCGTGCTCCCCAACCTTAGGGTAATGGTTTTCAGACAGTTATACAGAGGGGGCGGTATCTGGTACGGCCACTAACTGCTTCTCTTCTGTTCCCTCTTCCATTCCTCTGTTCGAAGTATTTATTTATTTATTTATTTATTTATTTATTTATTTTCAGGTATAATTAACATACAGCGTTCTGTTAGTTTCCGGCGTGCAATATAATGATTCGACATCTCCGTTCTCATCATGCTCTCAATCCCCTTTTTCTGTCTCCTGCTCTGTTCCCCACCCACCTCCCCTCTGGCGACCACCAGTTTGAGTCTGGTGTTTTTGATCTCTCTTTTTTGCTTTGTTAAATTTTAAATTCCACGTTCGAGTGAAATCGGATGGTATCTGATATTCTCTGACTTCTTTCATTTAGTACCGTACTGTCTGGTTCCATCCATGTTGCTGTAGATGGCAAGGTCTTATCCTTTCTATGGCTGAGTCATACTCCATGGTATACGCACACCACGTCATCTTGATCCTTCTATCCACGGACACGTGGGCTGCCTCCACATCTCAGCTATCGTGAACCACACGGCAGTAGACACAGGGCTGCGTGTGTCTTGTCAAATTAGTGTTTTCGTTTTCTTTGGGTAAATACCCAGCAGTGGAATTACTGGGTCACATGGTATCTCCATTTTTAATTTTTAAACATTTTTTAAAATATTTATTTTTGAGAGAGAGAGAAAGAGAGAGAGAGAGAGAGAGACAGAGTGTGAGCGGGGGAGGGGCAGAGAGAGAGGGAGACACGGAATCCTAAGCAGCTCCAAGATGGCGGCACAGAGCCCAACATGGGGCTCGAGCACATGAACCGTGATCGTGACCTGAGCCGAAGCCGGACGCTTAAACGACGAAGCCACCCAGATGTCCCTCCCATTTTAATTTTCTAAGGAATCTCCATACTGTTTTCCACAGTGGTTGCACCACTTTGTGTCCTTGAAGATTTTAAATCTACCCTCAGGCAAACACCCACTTCCTGGGTGGTGAAATGTTCTGCTTTTGACTTCCTTGTTTCAGAAGGACGCGTGCACAGGCCGGTGAGTCCAGAGGGCCAGTGGAGCCCATGGGATGCACCTCAGCCCCCCTGCCCCCAGTGTGGGAGTGGTGGTGACACGTGCAGACCCAAGACCTGGAAAAGAGGGAGGGAGGCGTCGCCAACAGTAAGCAGCGAGCAGACCGTGTCCTGTGAGCTGGGAGTCAGCTTGTCCTCGCTCAGCGCCCTGAGCCGGTGCCTCTCACCCCGGGTCCCCAGGCCAGCGAGCAGCACGCGCCTCTTGGCGGACCTGCTGGCGGCGCAGTGTCCCCTGGGAGCAGGCCAGGAGTCTGACTGGCAACCGGGGCTCTGGGTGCTGCTGCGGCCCCTGCAGTCTGAGCACACGGGGCTCAGGGTGAGCGGCCCCACCTTGCCAGAAAGACGGGGCTTCGGGCCCTGCGGGGAGGCCGTGTCCCATCCCGGCTTCGATGTGGGGGCAGGTGGGCTGCCGTGCTCCTGTGGTTTCTGTGACGCTAGACAAGATGTTCGGCGGGGTTAGCGTGAGGACAGTGCACCGCATGAGGCTGTCATCGCAGTGGTTCTGATGACAGAGCGGGCACCTTTTTGTGTAATTACAGAGCGTGCTTATTCATTATTTTCACTCAGCTAGGTCCATGCTGCACGTGGATGTAGGACATAATATGTGAACGTGGTGTGTGTGCGACGCATACGTGTGTGTCCACCCATATTCAATACCCAGGCAGATAATGCCGTATAATAGTGTGGTACGCCGGAGTTTTAATCAAGGCGTCCCTTTGTGTGGGAGCAAAACTAATTGTGTTGTTGTGTGTTGGAGGTCAGAGTTGTTATAATAAAACATCCATCTTGGAGATTTTTAGAGGAACCTGTTTAAAAGGTTAAAGTGGGTAATTATCATACCCTAATTTACAGCTACTTGGCAATAAGAGTTGCTTTTCAATGAACCATTTATTCATGATCCACTGCTCCACACTGCGGGATTCTTCTTGACTAGGTTAGGAGATGTAATTAATAAATGATAGGATTATTTATGGTTCACGGTGCCAGATTGGGAAATACAATGATATACAGAGTGAGCTGAATGATTCTCACAAGCAGCCTAGCAGACTTTAATCCATGGATTGAATTGTCATATCACTTGATATAGTGAAGTGAATTCTGGATGGAATTTGTAGGATGTCTCTGCATGACGGCCTGGAGCTTCTTGTGTGCTGGTGGAAGGCGGCCGTGCCCTGAGGCGCTTCCTGTCCATCGTGTTCTGGATGCAATTTGAGGGGAGGGGTACAGGTATGTTCATAGGATTGCCCGTAGTAGGAATCCTCTCTAAATCATGGTTGCAAACATAAATTAGGACTCAGATTTAGAGTCATAACAAGACAAGAAATCTGAGGTACTCAACAAGCGTGCCTTCATATTATCAAGTCAAAACATGGTCAGCCTGAGCTACTAGATTTTTCCAAAGGTGAGTTTTTTGGCATAAAGACAATGTTTGTAATGTGGTTTGTTTTCCAAGCCCCTCATGGCTCTGGCATTTAGTAAGCACCACGTGTCATTGAAAATTGCGACTTGCTTTGACTGGTGTGAGACCTCAGAGCTCAGGCCTGTCCCCTCCACGGATGGTCTGCAGGGATAGCATGCAAAGCCGTGGGGTCCACACGTGCCCACTTGGCCAAGATTGGCTTTGGCACCTGCCCCCCCCAGATGACAGTCACCGCCACAGTGAGTGCAGCCGCAGAACTACCATACCGCTGCCTTCTGGGGTCCATGAAAGGTGCCAGGAGCTGTGCTGTGTGTGTTACGATTTCAGAGTCCACCTTGCCACGTCCTGGGGGGTGACTGATGCCATTCCAGCCACGGGTGAGAGACCAGGGCTCAAAAATTGAGTGATACGTCTGGGGTGGCTCAGCTTGTATGGGCAGGATAAGTCAGTGCTCAGGATCCCAGAGCGACAGCCCCATTCAAGAATCCCATAAAGTGTGTCTTTTGTGAGCTGTGAAGCACTTCTTCATGAGGTTTTTCTTTCCTTAAAAAATTTTTTTTAAGTTTATTTATTTATTTTGAGAGAGAGAGAGAGAAGAGAGTGCGCGTGAGTGGGGTAGGAGCAGAGAGAGTGGGGAGAGAGGGAATCCCAAGCAGGCTCTGCAGTGTCATCACAGAGCCTGATGCAGGGCTAGAACTCACGAACTGTGAGATCATGGCCTGAGCTGAAATCAAGAGTTGCAGGCTCAACCCACTGAACCCCTCCAGGCGCCCCCTCGTGCACTTTTTCAAAGTAACCTGCCTGCTGCCCGGGGAACTTGGCCATAGATACATTTGTATTTACATTTATAATCAGTAGTAATAGGGAGAAGCGTCCCTGAGAGGTGGGAGGGACACAGGACCGGTGGCTCCCCTCATCCGTGGTCCATGGAAGGCGCCCAGAGCCCTAGTCTAGAAAGGGCTTCACCCAGGTCACTGGTTCACCCGTCTGATTATAAATATTTTGGAAGTTCCCTTTTCTACCTGCGTTGGGTTGAATAGTGCCTCTCACCATGACCACTCCGACCCTCAGAATGTGACCTTGCTTGGAACAGGGACTTTGCACATGTGATTAGTAGGGTGAGGTCGCTCTGGGGTAGGGCAGGCCCCGATCCAATGACAGGTGTCCTGTAAATAGAGGGAGATTTGTGTGAATGTTCCACTGAGCACTTGAAAGTCGTGCAAGGGTAAGGGCAGATCATCCTTGAGTGTGGCTCTGAGGACACTCGGGGACAGGTAGCACCCTCCATCTCTGTGGCCGAGTGCCAGAGCATGCCCAGCTACCATGGCAGTTAAAACCAGGGTGTGCACCAGCTTCAGTGGGAACCACAGACCCCGGGGAGCTGCTGTGAGGTCCTGTGGGATCCGAAATCTCGAAGTCTCCGTGGGCAGAATATGTAAGGCTGGACACAGGATTTTCTTTCATCGTGCCTTCAACTTCAGAGTCTTCCGGGTTGGGCTGCGTGTCAGATGGGGCTCTGGGTGCTCTTAGCACCTCAGAGGCAGGGCCAGGCCAGGCCAGGGTAGGGGCTGGCTGAGTCCTTCCATGGGGCTCTAAGATGCAGTCCCAGAACCTGGTGGGCATTGGCACACGTAGGGTCAGCTGTTGCCTGCGTTTTAAAGTGCTACTTCAAAGTCCCGTTTTGAGAGGAGTTGTAGACATACACACATTGGTTCTCCGGCTGGGGTTTGATAGGTGGCTGAGGAGTGGCCTCGTTTAACTGGGGAGGCAGGTTCTCAGTGGTAACAACTGCCAGATGCAGGGTCCCCCTTATGTGATAGGCATTTGTGGGATTTCCTGATCTTTACCATAAGCTGGCAAGGAAGGTATGACTCTCACCTTCTGTTCTAGTTGAGGCTGAGACATAGAAGTTAACTATTCACCCATTCCAGGTTAAAAATGCCCATGTGAGACAGTACCTGTGTCCGACTACAGTGCTGTGTGGATGTGGAACTTTCTGGCTCCTTTCGCGACTTAACAGACATAAATAGAGCTCGGACAGAGTTAATGCTTTCATGTCAGAAAAGGTTGTGCTTCGTTTCCAGTTGCTCACGTATCAGTTACGCATTTTGCGTATGGACACCTGTTTCCATTCTTCCTGGCTTGTCCGTTTTTCCTGTGTATCTGTCACCAGCTTTAGTCAAATAGGAGTGGCAGCTGTAGCAGTAAACTTAGAGTAGTTAATGGCATTATTTTTTAAGTCCTGGTAAAAATGGGGGCCAGCGAGGAAGCGTGTATTTGGTAGAAATGGAGCATGGGGACTTGACTTAGCCGCCCCCCGCCACCGCCCCGTTCTTAGAGATGTGGTCGTTTAGGTGCCGTAAGTACTCTTCATGGAATGAAATAACCCGGAGCTTTTTGACAGGCAGAGCAGCATTTGCTCGGCCCAAAGTCCAGCTCTGTGGCTTTTGAGCTTTGCTTAGTGTTTTGAATAACGGAACAGAAGGGCCTTTGTTTGGCAGCTTGAGGGTAGAGCAAGGCTGTAGGAGGCGGGACGGGAGGCGGGCTGCACAGCCTGAATCCGCAGGCAGCAGTGAAGCAGGGCGGGGCAGACGTTCCTGAAGTTGAACGGAGTCTTCTGAGTTTAAGGGAGAAAGAAACAGACGCGCACAATGAAGTTTTCCTGGAAGTATCTCCCTCCGTGGAATGGAATTTCTGCATGTGATTCCAAATTTAGTTCCCTTGTGCACCACTCTCTGCTGGGAGTTGTTGCCGTGTGTGAGTGAGCTCGGAGAACAGTTTGGAAGGGTGATTCGTGTTTCGTTTCTGGTTTGTCCAAGTCTGATCACCCCCAAATGAACTTCAGTGCAGGGGCTGGGGCCTCAGTTTCCTCTGACGGTGGCCATGACTTTGGAGCCTGTGTTTTGATTTGGAAGCTTGTTTTTGGGTAGGAGATTCAATTCTGTCAATTAAGGTAGAACACCTGCTTTTTCTCTGATTTTTCAGTAGATTTACATTTTGAAAAGCAAAGCAGGTGCTTGAATTTTGTAGCGTTATAATGAAATGGAAAATTGTCAATGTCACCCAAGTGATTGAAAAATTTCCAAAATGAAGTTGAATTCATGAAATGTTACAAGGCCATGAGACCCAATTTCAACATGGCTTCCAAGGGCAGAATCAGCCAGAGACCTAGTTAGAAGAATCTGGAGAGACTGATTCTTTATGTACTAATACCCTAGGGCTTTATGGATTCCCGGAGTTGTTTTTTTTTTTTTTTTTTTTTAAAGGAGGGTCGGGATGCAATTTTATGTAGCATGTTTAATACAGCATTTGTGAATAGCAAATTGTCAGGAACTCTTAGGAGCGCTATTATATCTGTGATTCTGGAGCCAGGAATAGAGAAATTACAGCAATTACAGTCCCATCTCATTGATTAACGCGATTGCAAAATAGTCACGAAAATATTGGCATTGCTGCTCTAGTCTGTTTTACCTAATAACGTTCATGCCAATCAAACCAGATTTGTCAAAGGAAAGCGTTAAAACAACAGTGGCAACACCCTCACCATCTCATCCCATGTAACTTAACGTATGTGAAGGGAAGGCTGGTAAGCCTCTCCCGAACCGGTCTCTTCCCAATGCTGGCGTTTAGTTTGCAATCGCTGTTTCTTGACACAATCACAAAGATAATTATAACTTTGTTATTATCTTTTAAATATTTATTTATTCTGGGGAGAGCTCACGCAGGGGAGGGGCAGAGAGAAGGGGACAGAGGATCTGAAGCAGGCTGTGTGCTGGCAGGCTGACTGTAGCCAGCCTGATATGGGGCTCTAACCCACGAATTGCAGTATCCTGACCGGAACTCATGAAACGCGATATCATGACCTGAACCGTCAGGTCGGACGTTCAACCGACTGAGCCACCCAGGTGCCTCTAAGATAGTTAACTTTAAAATGTTACATGTTTTGGGACGCCTGGGTAGCTCAGTCGGTTGAGCTTCCGACTTCGGCTCAGGTCATGATCTCGCAGTTGGTGAGTTCGAGCCCTGCATCAGTCTCTGTGCCGACAGCTCAGAGCCTGGAGCCTGCTTTGGATTCTGTGTCTCCCTCTCTCTCTGCCCCTCCCCCACGTGTGCTCTGTCTCTCAAAAAATAATAAATAAGAACGTTAAAATGCTACGTGTTTTGATACGTAAAGAAGTCACTGAACTGGATAGTCCTGTTACTACACATGTCATACAACGAATTTTTGAAAAGACAGAACCCGAAAGCCGGGTGACGGCTTCCCTGGAAAAAGTTGTTGTTCAGGAATTCTGTTTCTGTTTATCCATCTTTCCACCAAAAGTGAGAGGCTGTACTTGGATGAAGTCCCTGAGCATGTGCACGTCGTTGGTATTTCCGGGCTTTCTCTTTCGTTCTCCCCAGTGTCTCGTCTCGCAAGAGATTTTGCTCCTCGTCATCTTGCACAGAAATGCTGCCTCCATATCACGTGTTACACCTTGTCCTCCTACATCTTGTCCCTTATGTGGTTCTGTAACTTGTCCATGTTTTTATGCATGGACACCTTTGGTCTAAGCAAAAACTGTACAAATAAAATTCAGGGGCACCTGGGGGCTCAGTTGGTTGAGTGTCCCCCTCTTGATCTCGGCTCAGGTCATGGTCCTGGGGTCCTGGGATCGAGTGTTAGGCTCTGTGCTGACGGCGTGGAGCCTGCTTGGGATCCTCTCCCTCCCTCTCTCCCGGCCCCTTCCCTCCCTCCCTCTCTCCCTGCCCCTCCCTCTCTCTCAAAAAATAATAAATAAGCTTCAAAAAAGATCTCTCTAAATAAATAAGTAAACTAAAAAAATTCAGAGCATTTTGCAAAGCTTCCTCATTTACCTTGCTTTTCTGCTCTTGGCCCCTGCTCCTATGTTAATGTAAGTACGACTTTATATTGAGCCAAGAGTGATGGGGTTTGGGGAAGATACTGAGGCCCTTTTCTTCCTGACCTCCAGATGACAGTTGTAGGGCACCGTTAGCTCTCTGAAAAGACTCCACCTTAAGTTGCACGTGCCTCGATATGCTCGGTTGGGAAGCAGGAAGAATGAGAGAGAGTTGTTGAAAACACTGTGTGATGCAGACCCACACCAAGCTCATTAAAACTCCCATATTTAGTTTGTTGTTGATTGAAAGCTAAGACAAGGACATTTGTGATTGAGAATTAAGCCAGCCTCAAGCAGTACATTTATAAACTGCCAGCACCCCCAAACAGGATTGGATGTAAATAAAATCAGCAGCCTTTATTTCTTGCCCAGAGAAGTGACAGCACAAGGTACCCATCTACAAAGCCACGATAAGGTATATTCGAGCTCTGGCACTTGGGAGGCTAGCAGACATGTGGAATGTAAATGACAGGCTCCTTCTGTCCTTCAGCCCACCCATAGCTCTTTCCAGCCTTGTCAGGTGCTCCCTGCCAGCCAGCAGGGAGCCCACCTCAAGCACAGCGGCTTCCTCCCTAAACCGCTGAACTCCTATCACCCATCGCTTGTTGGATGCAGCCTTCCTGGATTTCTGCAAGGGCAAGTGACTTGCCATCTCCTCTTTGCTCCTAAGGTACTATAGTCATATTTCTGTTACAATGTTTACCCTCCTGAATTCACCCACTTACACGCTGCCCACCCGGCAAGCAGCTTGAACGGGGTGTCTGCCCTGCTCCCCCTTTGTGCCAGCACCCAGTGTCCTATAAATATTTGTTCAGTACATGGATGTGGGAATGAGCGGATCAACTCAGCAAATTCAAGGTGTGGTTCCCTCTCCCAGCCCTTGGGCCTCAGAGGTCATGCAGGCTGCCTACACAGAGCTCAAAATCCAGCTCTTCCTTACTGCAAGGATTAAATGAGGCAATGCCCACTATCACACCGCCTGGGATACTAAGTGCTCAGTAAACGCTAGCTGTTGTTCGCGGTGGACTCAATATTATCACGGGGCTTGAGAAAATGCAGTAAAGAGGCCTAGGCTCTGCTGTGTAACAGTAACATCAGCTAACGCTTACCTAGTGTTTACTGTATGCAAGACACTCGCGGAAGCCCTTCACACCGACCAGCTCACCGATGTCCTGGTGGCCCTGTGAGGGAGGTACTCTGAGGCTTCTGGTACAGAACAGCGCACTGAGACGCAGGGAGACTGAGTAACTTGTTAAGATCGTGCAGCTAAAAAGAGGCAGATCTGGGATTCAAACCAAGGCAGCGCGGATCTAGCATCCATAATACAGAAATTATTTATTACGTGCCTACTGTGTACGAGGTGTTCTAGGTTGTACATGTCGCTGCTGGAAGTGGTGGAAATACACGGTTTCATCAGAATTTAAGGGAGAGAGATTCAGTCAAGCAAGTTGAGCTGTTCTGAAGATTTTGTTGGATTATAATCATTTATTTTCAGATTGAGTCTGGTCAGAGACTGAAATAATACAGGTTAGTCGTCCTCCAATGTTTTAGTCTAAGGATCCCTTTACACTCCTAAAATTTATATAGGACCCCAAGGAGCTTTTGTTTCTGTGGGTTATATCATTAATATCCCTGGATATTAACCACATTAGACATGAAAACAGAGACATTTGAAATATTGATTTATTTAAAAATTATAATGATAAACTCATTTTATGGTAATATAATGAACTTTTTTTTCCTGAAAAATAACTCTGTTTCCTCAAACAAAAATCATTAGTGACAAGAGTGGCATTTTTTACATTTTTGCAAATTTCTTTGATGTCTGTCTTAAGAAAGACGCCTGGATTTTCGTCCTCTTCTGCATCGGCCTGTTGCTGTGTGTTGTTGTGGCTGAAGAGGTGAAGGCCACCGGGCCTCGTGCAGATGTGCAGCTGAGATGGGAGGAGGGTTTGAACAGCCTTGCAGATGGCGTGGGCACGCCTTTCTGGCACAGCACGGCCCTCGGCACGGGGACGTGCCTTCTGGGTTGGTGGCCACACAGGATAGGAAGCCGGATGAGCAAACCTCTCCTGCTCTGTTAGGCTGAAATCATCACTCTTTGAATCAGATGCGATTGTGTAATATCACGTGCTGGTCATCTGGAGAACACGATTCCCTCAGTTACGTAGATCTTCCAAATGTGCCACATCAGAAGGTCACCTTCATTAATATCATTGCTCTGTCCTCAGAGACATAAGTACCAAGATGTCAAGTCACTGAGGCCGAAACGAAGCTCACGAACTTTGAAGTTTCCTTTGAAATCTCATTTTATCCTTGGTGACAAAGACTAGCAATTGTTTTCCTTGAAGTAACAGGGTCTCCTCTTTGTGCGGTTTTCAGACAATGCTCGCCAAGCACCCAGCCTGAAGAGTGCTGGTCTGGGAGGTAGAGGACACTGGTGTCCCACAGAGGAGTGGCTGGTGCGCTCCTAGCTCCGCAGCCACACCTGTCCCATCTCACCCGGTGGGGCATGGGCAGAAAGGCCTGGGGCCCAGGGCCATGCTTTCAGAAAAGGACTACTTTTTTCCACGTCATCAGGGACCTTCCTGTGTGACACTAGCTTTCTCTTTGTCTCTTTATCTCTGAGCCCAGGGTGGTGAACAGTCCGGGGATGACCAGTGAAGTCTGGTGGCAGGCCAAGGCACCAGAAGTTTGTCCACATCCGGTGAAGGGATGCTCCCCTCTTTCAGGTGTGGGCTGAATTCTGTCTCCCAGGATGATGTATCCAAGCCCTGACCTCCAGAACTGCAGGATGTGACCTTATTTGGGAACAAGGTGACTGCAGATGTCATTGGTTAAGTTGAGGTCATACAGGGGTCGGGTGGCCCTAATCCAGGGATGGTGTCCTTATAAAAGGGGAGGTGTGGACAAGCAGAGACCATGGGGAACGCCAAGGAGACTCTGGGTGTGTGCAGGACCCCCATCCCCAGCACTGTGAGAGGGAGCATGGCCCTGCCCACACCCCGATCCCAGGCCGCTCCCCAACCCCAGACCCGCACCCCGATCTCAGGCCCCGCCCCGATCCCGGGCCCCACCCGCACCCCAATCCCAGACTGGGAGAGAACAGGGTCTGCAGTGCAGCCGGCCTGGGGTGGAGCTCTGTTATGGCCCCAGGACACAGGTACCCCCAGTCCGCAGAGAAACATTCTCCGCCACCAACATATTTAGTCATGTGGTAGGAAATGCCGCACGGTCCTGCAAACACAGCCAGCAAATCTAGACTTTCTTTTGCTTATGCATTTCATTTCTTTCACTTGCTAACATAAACGGTGCTGAACTCAGAGTGCCTCTTGGCATAAAAGTGCTCACTGTCTTCACCAGTGACTCACGGCTTTTTCATCTTTGCTTCCTGTTTATTATTATTTCAGAGATTTTGCGTAAGCCTTTAAAAATATAGAGTTTATCTAGCTCTGTATGTTGCCCTAGAGAATAAACCCCCCTGATTCTGGAGGTGATTATGGGCGGAAAACAAATTCTTTTACACTTTCAGGCTGTTTATGGTCCCTGTTACCACCTTCGGTGCCTTCTGGTTCCTGACCACATGAGACTGTGTCTCTGCGTTCGTCCAGAAACAGAGAGGGCTGGGCTGCAGAGGAGGGCCAGGGGCCTGTGCTCCCGACGCCCTCCACGAGGGGAGGGCGCTGGGCCCCTGGCAGGGGCTCTGAAAGCGGCACGCGTCCTGAACCCAGAGACAGAATCACGCCGTACTGAGTCTGCAGCTTTCCTGCGAAGCTTTCTAATGAAGTCCCAAGTGCAAACCAAGGGAGCCAGAAGACCGAGCGTGGCCTTGCATTGTCCAGGCTTTTCGAATTTTTCTTCCTGATTTCTGGCTGCGTGATATCTTGGAGGGTCTCTTAGGAGGACACGTCCTGAAGGCTCCTGGCATGCCTGCTGGTGTCCACGTGAAGTTTGTGGTTTCAGTGCTTTTTTCCTCGTGGGCTGGTGTGGCAGTGTTGGTGGGCATTTCGTGTGAAGCATTTTGGAAGGATTATTAAGTGATTTGACATTATCCCTTCCGGAGCTGCCAGGGGAGACCCTTTGCAGAGGCACCGGGGTGGGTCATCTAAAGGCCAGTGGCACATATGGGACGATGAAAAGGGAGTGTGTGCAGAATTCGGCCGAAGGGATGGTGAGGCAGGCAGGGAGGGGTGAACGGCCAGTTAGCAGAAGGTTCAGCTCCAGGTTACTGGCTCGTCTGCTCCCCCTCCCACCCCTCCCCACGCCAGCACAGGCCTGTGGCTCAGGCGGGCTCAGTGACCGTCACGGGGAAAATGCCACGCACACATTCGTCCTTCGCCTGTGCTCGTGCTGTGGTCCAGCGGCTAAACTTGCCACACGTTTCACCTCCCTTTCCACCACAGTGTAGAATTTAGAACGTGTGACCTCCGCCCTCCTCCGTTTGCAGGTGGCGCAGTGTGGCTTCCCAGAAAGAAGTGCGCTTGCCGGGGACCCACGGGCGCAGACCTGTGCACGGTGCCTTGGGAGGTCCTGGGTTTCTTTTCTTGCTGGGAAACGTTTGGTGATGATAAAATTTAAAAAAAGAATAAAATATATGCTAACTAATTTGGATGTAAATTAAAAACAAAGAAAAAGAAAACAGTCCCCAAGTGGCCACAGCACTCACCCTGTGGGCGGGGCCGGCGCTGAGGGTGGCGGGGAGACCCTGCACCTCAGGACCACCGTGTCACCTGCCTCTGATCGCAGAAGAGCTGCAGTCGGAGGAGCTGAGACCTGCCTGGCTCTGACGTTTTGTAGCCACCATCCAGGATGCTCTTGGTCATCTCCGCGTCCCCATTCTTAACGCAGGGTGATGCCGTGCCTCACTTCCTGCGCAGGGTGTCACAGGGACCAAAGAGGAGTGAATAGGAGGAGTTATGTGTTGTCCTGGGTGCGGCCGGGGAGGGGCATCCTGGCTCTGTACCTGAAGCAGGTGCGCATTGACCCACTCCACACGCACCTCCTGTTCCTTGGGCAACCACGTCTCTCTGCTTGCGTCCCTCTTGATGGTGCCTGGAGGCCACCGCTCTACTCACGTTCCCTATGGCTATGGCATTTCAATAAATGGTTCCAGAGCCACCAGTCATTTCTGCCCAGACTCGCGTGTGTCCCCGAGCGATGTGGAAAGCCTTTTCTGGTTGGAGAGTTGGGAGAGCTTTATTGTGCTGAGAACTCTTCGTCTGTGCATTGCTTAAAAAGTTCACCAGCTCAGTGGGTGTTGACCTCCCTGGGCGCCTCACCAGCACGTGTTCTCCCCCGCCTGCTCTCCTGCCCTGCGCCCCCCTGCCCGGCCCTCCCTTACTGCTCTGAAGTCTTCGGACTGGCCTTGATCTGGAGCCTCGGCTCCGCGATGGCGCCCTGCCCCGGGGAAGCTCACCGCACGCACGCATCCATGAAAGAAATGCCATTGACCCAGAAGTTCACTCGGAGAGCTGTAAAATTTGACTCCAAAGAGCCTTGAGAAGGCTTGCGGAAGTCTGTTTTTATAGCAGAGTGCTGCAAAGCCAGGCACAATTCCCATTCACATGCCAAGACGGAGCGAACATGGGGCACAAACAGAGTGGTGTTACAAGTGTCTTTCTAAAAAAGTTCAGTGTTCAAACATGTTTGTTAATGTTACAGAAAAACAGCTTTCATTAAAAAACATTTTTTTAAGTTTACTTATTCGTTTTGAGAGAGAACACAAGTGGGGAAGGGGCAGAGAGAGAGGGAGAGAACCCCAAGCAGGCTCTGAGCCGTCAGCGCAGAGCCTGATGTGGGGCCCGATTCCACGAACTGTGAGATCACGACCTGAGCCAAGATCAGGAGTTGGATGCTTAACCACCTGAGTCTCCCAGGCGCCCCTGAAACAGCGTTCATTTTTAGTACTCCCATTTTCATGGCGGTGTGCTGCCATGCTGAGACCCACTGTGTGCTGCCTGCCACACCCACACGTGGGAACCCACGCCATCAGGGGCTCATGAGTGTGGGACAGCACCTGCCACACAGGACAGGGCCGGCTCGCTAGCCCTCTGACTGGAACTGGAAGCAGAAAGGGGCTTTCCCAGCATGGCACTTCATTCTAATGACCTGGGCCAGTGGCCTCTTTCTACTGACCTCATTGGCATACCCACCTGGCAGGGCACAGCCAGATGGGTGGGGATAGCAGGTGCCACTGTGAGCCCCGCCTTCCCCCTTGGCCTCTCAGGCTGCACCTACCCACCCTTTCCCGGCCAGTCCAGCCCCGGAGGCAGCTCCTGCGTGCGTAGATGTAAGGTCCTTAGATTCAGTGTCCGAACATCCTTAGGTAGTTGATGCTTTAGCAAAGGCTTTGGAATTCCAGAAATTCTATGCAGTGTTGGTGTGTCATATATATTTTCTGGGGAGCATATCCAAAATTATCATCAGATTCTAAATATTCAGAATATGCTCTTGTGGCACAAGTTCTGCCTGGAACGATCATAAAGCAGATTCATGTGGGAGGTGTGCTGTTAATCCCTGTGGCTCTGAACCTGGCACCCCAAGGGGTGGGGGTCAGAGTTTTCTGGGTCTAGGAGGGGAAGGAGGTGGTGTTAGACAGGGCCTGTGATGGGTAATTTTAGGTGTCAACTTGGCCAGGCCATGATTCCTAGATATTTAGTCAAACACAAGGGTCAATGTTGGTGAGGAAGTGTTAGATGGATGTGATTAACATTTAAATCAGTAGACTTTGAACAAAGCAGATTGCCTTCCCTGATGGGGGTGGGCCTCCTCCAATCAGAGGAAAAGGACCAAGGTCCCCCAAGGAAAAGGCACTTCTGTCCTGCAGACAGCCTTCGGAGTGGCACTCTCTGGGTCCCCAGCCTCCTGGCTTGCCCTGCAGACGTTACGCGTGCCATCCCCTGTGATGTCCTGAGACAGTTCCTTAACCTAAATCCACTTTTCAATCTCTCTCTGTTTCCTTCTCTTTCTCTTTCTCTCTCCACACACACACACACACACACACACACTCTCTCTCTCTCTCTCTCTCTCTCTCTCTTTCTCTTTATTGGCTCTGTTTCTCTGGAGAACCCTAATGCATAGCCCTACTTTTTCTTTTTCTTTTCTTTTTTTTTTTTTTCGACGTTTATTTATTTTTGGGACAGAGAGAGACAGAGCATGAACGGGGGAGGGGCAGAGAGAGAGGGAGACACAGAATCGGAAACAGGCTCCAGGCTCTGAGCCATCAGCCCAGAGCCTGACGCGGGGCTCGAACTCCCGGACCACGAGATCGTGACCTGGCTGAAGTCGGACGCTTAACCGACTGTGCCACCCAGGCGCCCCTAGCCCTACTTTTTCTATAAATGTTTGTCAGTACTTACTATTTGCTGAGTATTTCAGATGTGCTGTTTAATTCTCAGAATAACTCTATGAGATGCTGATGGCCCTCTTCTGGGGGTCAGGAGGACATTGGGGTCAGTCTGACACTCTGCCTTCATTCCTTGTGATTCCTAGTGGAGTAGGAAGTCCCTCACGGGCTGTACTTCCTGGGCAGCACTGGTTACCTTCATTAGGGTAGAATGCGTTTTGTCTAAAGCCTTACGACTGTCAGAGTGTGCTCAGCGGCTCTTTGGCATCAGGACGAATTTCCTTCTTAGGCTTTTCCTGGCTTCGTCCTGAGCCTTCTTGTCTACATCGACACTTCCCAAACTGAAGGTCAGTGAGCTTGGAGGGACTGGTGGGGAGCCTTTGAGAGGCTGGTTTCCTCTGCAGCTCGGCCTCTGCTCCACGACCACCAGGCGGCCTGCTTCCCAGGGAGCCGACCCAGGGGCTCCTCTGGACCCCATTCCCGGCTAGCTCGGCCTCAGGAGAGGCACGGATTGACTTGGCATAAGTTCAGCTGTGCAATCACTCCCGTGTGCAATCATGCTGCGTTCTCTGTCCCCGCCAAAGTGCTTGGCAGAGCCTGGACCCCGTGGGGAGGTGAGGGTGCCTCTCACCCACTCTCAACACCACTCACCCACGTTGACCGTACACTTGAGTGCGACACTCCTCTCATCCTCCAATCATACCCTGGACGAGGACGAAAGATTGCAACTGCCACAGAGGCAGGGCTGGAACGGAGGCTCCTCCTGGCTGTCCCCGCCCCGCTGCTGCGTCCTGGCCGCTGCCCAGAGCAGGCCTCTCTTCTCGAGTCTTCTTGGGTCATCACTATCAGGAACACCGGGGTGGCATGAGTGGGGTTGTTCTGAACCCTGGATTTGGCATTCTCCGGTGGCACCGGGGGACCACACCTCTGAGCCTGCCGGAGGAGGGGCAAATGTGGGAGTGCCAGCCCAAGGTGTGGGCTTCCAGGAGTGAGCGTGTCACGCCCGAGTTGTTAGTAGATGCCAAGATCCAGAGAAAATGGAGCGAGGCAGTGCGGGCTGTAGCGGGTGCTGTCACTGAGAGACTAAGCGCGGCCCATGGCAGGACCGTGCTCCCTGGGGGCCACGGGTCCCCGGATCCGCCGTCTTACTTGACGTCAGCGGCCACCGTGTGACACTCCTTAGGCTGCCCTGTTTCTTTGGCCGCCATAGAAAGTTTGGCCTGGGAGGGGGACGCTTGCCGTCTGCAGTCCTTGTGTGAAGCCCTCTCTCTGACTCCTGAACGAAACTTTTCCCTGGACGAGTGCGTCTGTCCACAAAATGGTTTCGGGTGCTCCCGTCCACGTGCTTTGTTAGCAGTCTGAGCTGCCAACTGCCCGTCCTGCTCCCGCTGCCTCTCCCAGGGCCGAGGTCCCCTTCCTCCTTTCAAACTGTTCCTCCAGACCCAAGCCGTGTCTGTTCCCTCCCGCATCTGCTCTTGCCATGTCAGCCAGGAGCACCCCGTCACCTGACACCTCTCCATGGTTTCCCGATGTTGTGCACCGTCCCCTGCATGGCTTACCCCCGGCCACCTCCCGGTCTGCCCACCCTGGGAGGTGTTTCTTCAAAGTGCCTGGCACAGGTGGGGGGGGGGGTCTCAGGAGGGTAAACGCCGTAGCGTGGTGACAGAGGGATATGGACAGGAGTCACCAGCCACTGTGAATGCATGGGGGCCGTGGGGGCCGCTGGGGTCCAGACCTCTTCCCCTTGGGTCAGCAGCGCTCCTGTCATGTTCTGTGTGTGGCTCCCGGCACTCAGTTGACAAATAAAAAGTGGTTGTATATCTCATGAGAAGTACGTGTTTACAAAAAGGAATCGACCGGAAACCATAAACTGGCCACTAATTGCATGTGAGTCATTGCCCTTAGAAGTAAAACTCTTCATTTTAGGAAACGGGGAGTGTGGTGTGCTCTCAGGATTCGAAGCAGAGAGAAGTGGTGTCTCAGCAGTGGCATGGCAGGCCTGGGGGCAGCCCACATCATTTATTGAGCCCCCCGACCCCCCTGCCCAGTGGTCAGGATACCAAGCTGAGTAAATCTCAAGCTCAGGGCGGGGATTGCACACAGAAGGCGTCTAGAGGCCAACCGGGCCCTTCAGCGATGGGCTCCAGCATAGAATGTTTCCAGACTGTCTCCTGCAGCTCTGCTTGTCCTTTCTTCCGTCCACCAGATTTCTCCTGGACTGCTTCCTCCATCAACGTCTGGATTAGTCAGGGTTCTTCTGTTGTAAGCCACAAAAACCAAATCTGCCTAATTTAAGCAGAAAAGGATTTTTATCTTGGACTGAAAGGGAAGAGTCAAGAGCCAGGTTCTGTTGGAGACAAAGCCCGAGCAGGTGCGGGAGTGTGGCTGGGAGGAAACGCGGACGCTTCCACAGCGTGCGGCTGGAGAATAGGCTCCCGCCTTCCTGTTGCTGCTTATTGGTGTCATGCCACATCTGCTCAAAGCCCAGAGTCGTGGCAGTGAGAATCTGAGTGACCTGGCCTTGATGAGTGTGCACCGTGGGCACCCCTGGGGAGAAGCGTCACCTGGATTCTCAGCGACTTGGTGCCTTTTTGAGCCGATGCCAGAGGGGAGGATCTGGAGAAAACCTAAGGTCTCAGTCTTCAGTTGCTAGGTGCAGGGAGACTGGGGATGGGGGAGAGGAGCAAGTTTAGTGGAGAGGGAGGCAAGGTAGCAAGTTGGTCTATGATCTATGAGTTGGGCGAAGCATCCAGGTGGGGAAAGCTGGTTAAGCAGTTCGCCCGGAGATCGCGAGAAGGTTCCAGGCTAGAGGGGGCCATTGGACTTCATGTTAGAGGGTGACTGACACCAAGGAGTGGACTGGATTATACAGGGAAGGGAAGCAGGGTGAGGACCCAACACTGGAGGAGCTCTGCTGTTGTAGGACTGTCAAGGTTGGAGAGAGTCACCACAAGGAACGGGGGTCTGGTGGCCAGTGCTGCCCGGGAGGCAAGCACACTGTCTTGGGTTCCCACAATATTGCCGTATCTTCTCCCACCTTGTCCGGTCACGGGCACCATATTGAAAGTGGCTGCACACATTTCTCAGGCCTTTGGCTCTGATCAGTTGAGGGAACGTTTAGTGGCTGATTTCTTTGATGGAAGCTCTTGGAAATTTCTAGTTTTTATGAAAATTAAATAACATTAATTTTGGAGAAAAACACAGTTCTCTCCCCCCGTAATGCTTCAGAGGGCCAGGGTTTTAGCAGAACCATTCAGTCTTTAGAACACGATGTGGAAGCCGCCCCTCCTCACCCGTGCCACCTTGTGCTTTGACAGAACCCATGCATCACATTGTTTAGCAAGCCACCTCCTCCAAAGACATTGTACAGTCTATTTCCACAGAGCGAAAGGCTGACAGGGAGACAGATCACGACATATGCAAGGTTATTTTTGCCAGGGCTCCGGATTCCACAGCAGTAGAAGTACAAATATCGTCACTGATGTGGCTTCCCATCTCTGCAGAAATGCGTACCCGACGCGGTAAATCGTCTTCACTGGTTTCACCCCTTCCTCTCTCTACGCTTCGTACAAAGACAGCGATTGTGGCCACGGCCCCCGTCGGAGGCCCCGGGCCCCCTGGCTGGTCGTGCAGCCGGGACTCCTGGACTCTGCCCTCGTTCCTGGGGCTGGGGCTTCGGCTCGTGGTGAGCGAGCACGAGAGCCCCGCGGTGTGTTCAGCCATGTTGGCATTGTCGTTTGAGATTTCTTTTAATTAAAAGTCTGCCTCGGAGTATGTCAAGTACTTCTGTGTTTTTGCCATTCTTCTTATCTCTATGGCAACAAAAACATTTCAACATTTACATGGACATCATATTCTTAGCTAATGTACTATCTGAACCGTGTGTGTGCCGAGGAGGGCCCGGCAGAGGCTGCTTCTGCTGGCTGGGATGCTGGAGTTGCCAAGACAACCAGGAGGCCCAAAGATGTCCTCACGGGGAGCAATAAATGGAAGCTTTAAATTAATTCACCCTCGTGTGTTTTTGTAGCTTAAGTTGTTAATTGAAATAATAGGAATGACCTTCCATGTAGATTCAAAGCACCTGTCCTATTAAAATCATCTGTGCTATTTACTTAAGTACACTCGTCTATCAGGTAAATCTAGCGTGAAAAGGGGTAAATGGAAGACACATCGAGCTGCTAGGTACTGAGTTGCGGTAATGGGGGAGGCAGCTTCCCTCGTGTCAGGCCTGAAATACGGGAAATAAAAATTTGTGTTTTGGAACTTCATTTGCTTCTGCTCTCTTCTTGCTGGCTCCAAATCTGGGGACCTCTGCAGCCTGTCAAACGCTGGCGCTCGGCTAAGGAGGGCAGCCTTCGCTGTCCTGCCGGTGCGGTCAGGCCGGCGGACACACTAACGTGGTGCCCAGTGCCCTGCGCCGCTCCGGACCGCTGTCCCCTGCTCTCGTAAGCGTCCAGGCCGAAGTGTTCCCCCAGCCCGGCTCCTGATGCTGTAGACAGTCCAGCAGCACCCCCTGCCCTGCCAATTCACCTGCTTCTCAGGATGCTGCTGTACGGGCACATCATAGCTTGGGATCCTAACTGATTTTTTCCTGCAAAGTGAAAGTCACGGGGGTGCCTGCACGAAAGTGGAGAAGAGAGTCTTCTCACCCATGGAAATGTGTTCTCGGTGACACTTTGCCTCTGAAGAATATTCTCTTGGGGCCATGGGTCAGATTTAGAGGTTACGAACGTAAACTTGAGAGCTCAGAGGGAGGGATAGAAGCATACATTTACATGATCCGATGTAAATATGGGGTTAATTGCAAGTGCCAACCCAAAGTGAGCCGACAAACCCTCAGGCAAGGTCTGCTGCCTTCCCTGAAATTCCCTCCTTATTCACTTCTAGACCTCCTTACTGCCTGGTAATGTCTTGCCCAAGTGTTGGATTGCTAGAATGGGAAGCCAGTCATCAGGCTTTGAGGTGATGGAGCCCCGGGCAGGCTCACACCTGCAGGACAGAGGCAGGAGCCCTAGGGCCAGGCCTGGGGGGTGGGTGGGGGCACCAGCCAGTGTGTGTGTGCAGAAGCCTCAGGCTTTGAGGGAAGAAGGAAGGGAAGAAGAGAGGGAAGACATTACCAAGGGGAGAACTCAAACCTTTCTACGTCCTGCCTTTGTATCGGGCCAAACTTCACGTATGGGTGTAACTTATTTTCTTAGTCCCTTGTAAGAAGTATGATCGAGAATTGTGCATTTGGTTCCTGTTACCCAATGTCTATGGCTATAGACAAACAGAAACAAAACAACACAAAACAATAAACAAAAAGCAAATCCAAAATAAGCAAGTGTGCAGAACTTGTACTGTTTTGGGAATGAAATTCTGATTTTCCTGGATGTTGCCAGTAACACTGCTTCTCAATTGTGAGGTATGTGACGTGAGATTCATATCCTGCGAACGTGTCTCAAGGGTCCCTGCTAATTTTGAGAGCCCAGCCAGAGGCAGCAGGGGAGAGAGGGTGTAGTCTTGGGGGCACGGGGCAGACTTCCAAGTCCACCGCCTCTAGACCCTGGCACCTGCCCCCAGAGCCCTGCTCAGTGACAGCACGAGGGCCATCCCTCCCTGCATGGCTGCCCTCACTTCAGGACTCAGAAAACAAGCCTCAGCCCTCCCCACGCTCTCTCATTTGACCAGAGTCTCGATCCCCTGCCCTGAGCCTCTGGCTGGGGCTCCTCCGGGGGGGAGATGGGCGGGAGGGCGGCCCAGGCACAGCAGCCAGCAGCGAGATTCCAGAGATGATTAACCACCAGGTTTCTGGGGGATTGGTAATCACTCTAATGGTTTTCTGACTGCTGATTTTAGAGGCATTATCAGGAGGGCTTTTATAATGATGACTTTTACTCTGTAGCTGCACTGTGTACTGTGACTGCATGCTATCGAGTAAACAGGGAGCTGACCTAAGCACAGTTCAAGCAAGCTCGCCAGTGAACAGGCGCACACGTTGCTTTTTCATTTGGGGGGTGGGGTGGGGGGGTGCGAGTTTATTGGGGGTGTGACTTGTACTACTGGGTCTGGCTTTTTTCACCATTCATGAGAACGATGGCAAAGCTTTACTTTGAGGAGCTGTTTCTCCCCCAATTTAAAACTTTTCTCCCTTTTTAAAAAGGGCTTAACGAATCCTTGTGGCCACACGTATTTGACTTCAATTAAATGGCAGTTTCAGGCAGATCTACTGTCAGAAATAGTTAAATAATAAAATCAAATAAATAGTGAAAACCTCGACTTTCACCATGGATGGCATACACCAGCAGGGCGCTCGTGCTCATAAAGGTGTTCCTGCCACTGGAGCACCACCCCCCCCGCCCCCAGTTCTCCTTCAAAAACGTAAATGTTTGAACATGCGGCTGCTTTTAAAATAAGGACCTATCACTGGACATACGTTTGACTATCTCCATACCTGGGAATTCCTTGTTATGCTGGTTTGTGCCTTTTAAAAGAGAAAAAGACTGGCGGGGATGATCCTTCTTGGGAGAAGATGCTTGTGGTTCCAGAAAATAGGGTTATTGGACTCTGGGCTGGATGATTGCAAATCAAACACTGGGTGAATAATTGGGAACTTGGAGAAATCAGAGAGGATGCATCCCACAGAAGCACACGATTCCTTCTGTAAACACTGTGCTCTTGGATCGGAGAAATGAAGCACGTTTGGTGGCTCCTTGTGCGTCCAGCATGAGACCCGGCAGGTCCGTGCACGTGTGGATGCAGGGACGGGCTCCAGCCGTATCGCTGGCGGTGAGTGACGTGTGCTGAGAAACCGAAAGAGAAGTCTAGGCCTCAAGTAAGGCCTTCCTTCTGGAATCCATCTTCCTTCTGGAATTTGCTAAGTTCATTATTGCCACACAGTGATTTTTTCCCGTACCTTTGTGTATTTAATTTCCTTTTTAATAGACAAACTGTCATGGGAGGTTACACTGAGCGTTATTATTCAAAGGAATGTTTATATCACTCAGATAAATATCATAGGGAATTATGGATTGGGAGTGTATTTATTACACACACAACTGAGAAAAGTGTCTGTATTATCAAGTAAATACATGCTATATTTAAATGTGATAACAATCACCAATCACCAAGGTTTTCCTCAATGTTCTGGAATTAGAATACATAGAAAGGCAAATTAATATTTAAACCTCTGTATACTTTTGAGAATCCCCAATATGCATAACAAAGCCACGACTGGGCCCCCTGCGGTGGGTAGGGTGGTGTCACAACTGAATTTACCCTGGGGCGGGAGAAGTCGGGGGCCAGGGCTGAAGGTGATGCCTCCACCGCTAAAGGTAATTCCATGATTATTAGAGCTTTTATTGCTTGTGACTCCTCGGTGGGCAGCAGATAAAGTACTTGAAACAAAACAACTTAAGTCTTTGTGAGCCCAGATGCCAAGGTGAGGATAGGACACACAGCTGAGGTTAATTGGGTAATAATTATCAAACTTGCAGAAAGCACGTACATGATGTTGTGCAAGTCAAAGGTGGAAGCTGGGACATGGAATGAGCTGCAGGAATGAAAAGTTTAGACCAGGTGGAGGCCGTGCAGGGCAGGAGGCCTGGGGTGGCATCTCGGTGATTTGATTTGGCTCAGGTGAAAGGTGATGTCCGTCAGCCGCCCGGAGAATACACTTCCCTTCTCTCTTCCTTTTCGTTGGCAAGGAAGAACCAGGAAGCGGTTGGGACCAGACTGTATGTCACACGATGAAGTAGTAGGAACTACCTAAGTTTACCCACATCTAGGAAAAGGACAACACGAGAGCTTCTGAATCTACCCAAGAGTCCACACAGAGTGTGTTCTCTGAGCATCTGTGGGGGCAGAGACTCCAAAACCAGCCTTAATGATTCATTCCTGGGTTGCTTATCCTTCTGGCTAACCAAAATCCGTTTTCAACCATTTGGGGGTGGTAGGGCTGGCTGGAACCTTAGAAGCTGTCCAGTGCAATCCCTTTATTTTGTAAGCGAGTAACTGGAATCCTAGAGAGGTAGTGTTCCTCACTCAGGATTACCTGAGCGGTCATGGCAAAACAGGGGGCCTTCTTATTTAGTATCCATGTGGAGAGATAGACCCTTCTTCTAGAAGCCACTTAGGTCTCTAAATCAGTCTTACCCTGATTAGCAGCCCTAATCCTTGAAAATTTCCCACTATATCACCTTTTCCTTCCCTCTAATTAAAAAAAAAAAAAAAATTAACGTTTATTTTTGAGACAGAGAGAGACAGAGCATGAATGGGGGAGAGTCAGAGAGAGAGGGAGATGCAGAATCTGAAACAGGCTCCAGGCTCCGAGGTGTCAGCACAGAGCCTGATGCGGGGCTCAAATTCATGGACCACGAGATCATGGCCTGAGCTGAAGTTGGACGCTTAACCTACTGAGCCACCCAGGCGCCCCTCCTTCCTTCTAATTTTTAATCAGTAATAATTTGATCATATGTGATCTATAAACATCTGTATAATACAATGATATCTGAAGTACAGAGATATATAATCTTTAATAAGTACCTGGTAGTTGTAGGAACTGCAAGATTCTTTAAGAAAGTATCTTAGATAATCCTCAGAAAAGTCCTGCCAGGTAAATACTATTATTTACATTTTAAGGTGAGGAACATGAGCTTCACAAGGGTCCAATATTTTACCCTCAGAGGTTAGGTCATAACAGAAGTATGACCCCCACTGTGGTTTCTCCGTGTCCAGATCCGGGTGGCTATATACATAATGTGCCCCCTTCCCTGGACTCCTTCCTTCTCTGAACCTTGTTGGAGGCTGAGATGCCCGAGTAGGATTCCAGAAGGAGACGCCCCAGTAGAGCATCTCTGTGCCCACCATCTGTGTCCTGCTGCAGTAGCCCGTATCCTTGACCCCCAGCCCTGGCCCCACTACCGGTCTTAGTTAATGCTTCCAAATGTATGCTCCACAAGACTAAGGACCGTACACACCTAGCGGATCAGAGGTTTGCGCTGTAATCAAACAGAGTGGCGTGCACAGAAGTCAACGGTGCGTGTGTTTGAACAGCCATAAATATAAGTGGTATGGTGAGGGACAGTAATGAGTTACTGCTACAAAGCCAAACGTCTCCATGCTCCTTGTCTTTATCACATATGTCCGCTGTACTGATGTGAAGGTCCTCCCTAACTTCCCTACAACCACACATGCACGCACGCACTGGGAGACGTGTGTCACACTCCTCTGTCCCCCCCGCCCCCAGCACTGACACTTCTCCTTTCTCATTCTCTCACTTGAAAGGCCCTACCCTGACTGGCCCCTTCAGCTCCCCCGTCAAAGCCCCTGATGTCCTGGAGCAGAATGACAGAGGGGTCTGGGGTCTGGGTCTGTGACTGGAGACATCCACGTTCCAGACCCTCCCTCCGAGACACCTGTGGATGTGACTTGGCTAAAGTGCAAAGTGACCGCGGTCGGGGGAGGAAAGATGGAAGGCAGGACCGTCCGAGACTCTGCGAGTCCAAACAGAGCCGTAAAATCAAGGTACCCCACAGATTGTGCTGATTTCCCCTTTGAGAAAATAGCCATCTTCCAACTGTATTCATTCATTCAACCACAATGTATTGAGTATTGAGCGACTGCAGTATTCTGTATTTGTGAGAAAAAAGTCTTAAGTGGCTCTTCAAAGAGCTGAAAGAGGGCTAAATCATTTATTAAGTCTTAAGATATTAAGTCCCTGTGGCTTAGACTTGACAGGAAGTGGAAATTGAGTGAGGGGAACCCTACGCGTGTGGGATGTGTGAAGTAAGAGAGAGTCTTCATTTGGTGTGTCAGCTGAGGGCTTGGGCTGGGCTGAGACTGGCAGAAAATGACACTAATTAGGGATTTTATATTTCTTAAGCAGCCAGAGGCCAGAAATCCTCCGCCATAGGCTGGTGTACTCGGCCAGTGGAATGTGAGGGACCTGGTTGCTTTTTTATTTCTGTTCGGGCGTCATTAACGGTCTTGTTGCCCCCAGTCCCTGGATGGCTGATCCGTCGTCAGCACTGACTCTGCCTTGCTGGCAAGAAGAAAAACGCACGCATGTACACACGGGGACGGGCCCACCAAGACGCTTCCCCATAGGAAGCTTTCCTGAGCAACCCACCCGGCAACTTCTGTATGACCCCCTGGTCAGAAGCGTATCACATCACAGCCCCCGGTAGTTTGCAGGGCAGAGCATTTTACCTGGCACAAGTGCCACCACAAAGAAGTCAACGTCGTTAATAAGGAGGAAGGGAGAGTGTACGTTCCTCGCATTGGGCGAGGTTTTTGGAAGTTGACCCAGTGGGGAGAAAGAGGTCAGAAGGCAAAGGGCTGGCCAGTCTGTCACGGACACTATGGGTACGACAATGATATGGGAGATACTCGAGTGGGCCTGCTGGAGGCAGGGTGGCTTGTAAGGGCTGGGGTGTGGGGTGTGGGCATGTGTGTGGAGTGCCCATGGTGTTCTAGAAGCTGCATTTTATATACAGCAACGGTGGCCATTTAGTCACTCTAACCGGGAGGCAGTCTGGTCTGGCGGTTATGGGTGTGGATAGTAGGGTCAGCAAGCAGAGGGGGCTAAAGTGATCAGTGTGGAATCGGATCAGAGCGGGGACGTCCATGTTGAGCTTGCATAGATACAGATGGCTGTACACACAGAAGTACTCACAGATACGGGCACATACCCAGGCCAGCACACACACATACATTTCTTTGTCAGCTAAGAGGGCCTGCAAGCAATGCCACCCCAGTAACGCCAAGCACACCGGTGCCTAGAGCCAGGTTTCTGAGGCCATTCGTTCTCCAGCAAAGCGATCCGGGTCCCCTAAGAGAAACGCTGGTTCCCAGAAACGTACATGACGAGCCTGGAGCGCCATGGGGTGCCAGCGCCTGACTGCTGAATAACCCCAGGCGACAATAATGACACGTCGGGGGTGGGGACACAGGAGCTAACCACAAGGGCCCTGATGGCCAAAGCTGGAAGAGTTTGGGAAACATGGGAAATAAAGTGGTATTGGATTGCAACTCCAGGTATGAAGGAAATATTCATGAGTCCACGTGGGTGTAAATAAGAAATTGGTTGAATAAATAAACGGGGAGACGAGACAAATCTCCCATCTGGAAGAATTTCACATACACAGTGCCCGCAATTCCACAGCCGCTGTGTATGCCCCCCCCCGCCCCCGGCGATTCCGAATACACTATCCGCACTCCTCTGGCGATTCCACATGCACACGTACACCGCACCCACCCCCCCAAGCACTCACGTGCACACTCACACCACACACACACACCCACATACAGTCAACCAAGTACTCACAGTCACAGGTTCACATTTCACCCTTTGAAAACACTGGCAGAAGGAATCGTGGGAACCGTTGTAACCTCGGGACTCTGCTCTCTCAGGGCAGGGAGGCTGAGGCACGGGTTACTTTCCCTGAAGGAATCCAATCATGAGACACTGGTCCTTTGGGGAGAGCTGAGAAAGCTCTCATTTCCGGGAGTGCTCCCCAGTCTCAGGGAACCTTGACATCCTCACCCATGCGGGGAGGCCACGAGCCAGACGGTCTTTAACATCTGTGTGTCACTTGTGAGGCAGGCACAGGTATTAGGCGGGGAAGGGGCCCTGTGTCGACTACCCACTGTGGGGAAAAGGCCCGTGGTGCATGTGGTGCATCACCGGAGGGGAAGTCTGGGTGTGGTGGGATGCACACGTATTTGAAGAGCCAATATCAAGGCCATCGGCATTTCTGCTGGATCCCCAGCATCTCCCCATTGACTTGAACTTAATATACTCTGCGGCCAGCCGAGCCAAAGGCCCATTTGCCGCGGTGTTTTTCTGTGCATTAGTGTCCATTATCAAGTAATGGGTGTCTATCAGTGTCAACATGTCCGCAGACAATTAATTCAGCTCACTACTTCTTCCTGGTAATCACGAGTCACTGGACCATCCGGTGCCACATGATATTAAGTACCCTTTTGACCACTGCAAGGAGCATTTACAGGAGGACATGAGGGAAAGTGACATTTAGTGTCTATGGCCGTGAGCTGACAGGCAATATCGCTTGTGAGAGAAAGAGATTTGTTTATAGGAGGATTTCTTACAGGAGGACTTCTATTTAGTATTTTGTATATTTTATGGTTTACATTGAGTATTAGATATTAAGCATTAATATATTGTGGGTTTTGTATTATATGCTAAGTAGTAGACGTGGAATATATTTGGTGAAAGATTTTATAAAAATAATCATATATAGTAAGATTCTAGTTGTTCTTTAAGTGTTACGACCAGTTAGAAGAAATCACACAGGAGACGTGATTGCATTCGGAGGAGTGTAAGTCAGGCGACAAGACAGAGGCAGTGGAGATAAGGAGGCTGGAGGCGTCCCTGGAGTGAGCGGAGTGAGCGGAGCGAGAGCCATCTGGGCCCCGACGGGCTGGACAGCTCGGCAGGCACTGAGCCGCAGGGGCTCCTTCAGCTGCGGGCCCTCTTGGCGCTCGAGGTAGTGAGAGACGCTGGTGTCTGGGGTGGAGGGACAGCTGTCCTAGCTGCTGGCCCCGTGGGAGGTGTGGGAACAAAGCTGTGGGATGAGTGCAGTGTCACCCAGGAAGTGTGTGCAGGACTGAGCTGTAAATGGAAGGCACAGAACCGGACCCCGGAGCCTCCGGGCTTCTTGCGACCTGCCGGCCTGCATCCCCCTACGCTCACCAGCTGTGGCTGGTGTGCCTCGGTGCCTGGGACGGCCGGCTCTCGGGAACCCACCAAGAGATGGGGGGAATGGGCGGTTCCAGGAGAGGATGGGAAACCCCAAAACTGAAATGCAAACTTTTTAACTAAATGTTTCGAAAAAGTAACACAAGGGCAAATTCATGAGTGGCTACACTCAGTGTTCCTCAAATTGTGTTGCATTTGGAAAACGGTAAATTAGCTTTTCTTACACTAAAAAATCCCTGGGGGTGGCTCCCTAGGTTGAGCGTCCGACCTAGGTTGAGTGTTCGGCCCAGGCCAGGAACTCACAGTTGGTGAGGTCGAGTCCTGCTCCGTGCTGACAGCATGGAGCCTTCTTGGGATTCTCTCTCTCTCTCTCTCTCTCTCTCTCTCTCTGCCCTTCCCTCTCT
The DNA here is from genome assembly GCF_018350155.1 of Leopardus geoffroyi. NCBI lineage: Eukaryota > Metazoa > Chordata > Mammalia > Carnivora > Felidae > Leopardus > Leopardus geoffroyi. Next base: position 81,002,897 of record NC_059326.1, read on the forward strand.
CATGCTCTTTCAAAATAAATAAACTTAAAAAACACTTAAAAAAAACCCTGAGCATGCATACAGTTGCCAAGATGGCATAGCCTGTGGTAGATCAAATGTGTTATTTGTTGCCAAACAGGACAACAGTAACACAGGAGAAACTCGTAGGGCTTATTATTCTGTGCCAGGCCTGTTTCCCCTCCTAATGGGTATTAATTCATTTACTCACCATAGTAACCTGTGATATAAGCACTATTGTCATTTTCATTCCATAAATGAGGCGGGGAGGTGTTAAGAAACTTCTAGATTACACAGTGCTGGACCTCTGCTTTACGCCATCTCTGAAAGGAACAATTATAAAATTCTTGAAAACTTAAAGGAAAACATTAGATCATTGTGGGGTGTGTGGGCACGCGTATGTCTTTCATATCCTTGGGGTGACTGGGGTGGGGTCTTTGAAAGAGTGCTTGGAGCTGGCAGGTGCTTCCAGTGGCTTTCCCCGGCGACCAGGTGTGAAAAGCACAGTGGCTCTTTGGATGCTAGGCTTTGCTGCGCGGAAGTCCTGCCCCAGGAGTGACGGGCACGTCGCACGGGTGGACTCGTGCGTGGCTCTGGTCCGGTAGCAGGCACAGCACACTGCCACCTGGGCTCCCCTTCTAAACCACACCGACCATGGCTGTGGGAGAGGCCGATGGGGAAGGGGGTCGGCCAGTGGGTACTGCCTTCCTTAGTTCTTCCTGGAATGAGGATCGGGTGTTTCTGGAACATGACTTTTTGAATGAATTGGGATTATTCCCATTTGTCATTTTATTAGCAACTCATGGCAGCTGTTTCTTTGGGGCTAAAAAGAGGAGAAAGAAGAAGGCGTGTAAGTAAAAGGGGTAAGCTAATGGCTTGCCCAGAATGCTGTGGCCACTTATGGGGGCCCGAGGGACATAACAGAATTGCCATAATGTTACGTTTCACACATTTTATTTTAGCAATATGATCGTCTGGTCACATCTGCAAATCACATCTGCAAAAGTGATCATTATAATTATAGATTCATTCACTCTAAGATGGTCAGACTGACTTTAGAGATCATACTACCAGATTTTCAGCTTAAAAATGACTTTATCCTGGGGGCGCCTGGGTGGCTCAGACGGTTAAGCGTCCAACTTCGGCTCAGGTCATGATCTTGCAGTTTGTGAGTTTGAGCCCCGCGTCGGGCTCTGTGCTGAGAGTTCAGAGCCTGGAGCCTGCTTCGGATTCTGTGTCTCCTGATCTCTTGTGTCTCCCCTCCGCGTGTGCTCCCTGCCCTGCTCAAAAATAAATGAACATTAAAAAAAATTTTTTTAATGACATGATCCTGTCACGTATAACAGCAAGGTATGAACAAAACTGGAATTTCTTATGCACATCGTGAGAAACAGAAGTAAAGCCGTCCTGTGCCCTGTGCTCTGAGAATGTGAACTGGAAGGAGTAACTTTTCCTATTACATGTGTTTGCCAGTATGTGTTTTCTCCCTCCTGTTTTGAGGACTGAGGTTCTCCCTCGATGCCACTCTGTCCTTCTCCGTCTTGACATTTAATTTGGGGGGGGGGCAGGGGAAGGTGTCCGTGACGCCCCCTCGGAGAGGCAAGGGGTCCCCTGGGCAGGACGCCGTGGCGCACTGCAGGTCCTCTGGGAGAGCGTCATGCTGTTTTCGGGCCTACGTCTTAGGCTTCCCTGATGGTGAACCTCCGTGTCCCTGGGGAGAGGGAAAATAAAATTCTCTCAGCCCAAAACGTGCTGGGTGCTGTGCCCTGTTCACCCTTGGTAACGCTTACCTGGCAACTGGTTAACACAACGCCGAGAAACTTCTCTGTTTTCAGTCCCCGAAGCTGAGCAAGCACGTCGGTGTGGGCACACTCGTGACCCCGCTGTGCCCTCGCCCCCTGGCCTCTGCTTTGATAAAGCCTCTGCTGAGTGTGGCTGCTCCTGGCTTTCCGGAGGAGACGGCACACAGTTCCAGAGGCCAAAACCACTTTTCAGACAACCACAGGTCCGTTTAATCCTGTGTCACCTTCCTGCTTCTTGCTGCCTGGCCGCGTGTGAAGCAGGTGCACAGGGCCTAATGCCTACTTCCTCTCCTTCTCTCCCTGAGCGCCCGGGGCCAGGGCCACCACGCATGCCTGCCAGGCCTTGGATCGCCTGCCTCCGCCCACGTGGGCTGGCACAGAACTGACGGCAGCCGTCTGCATGGGACCCGGGACTCCTGGGACGTCACCAATGCTGGGGTGCACTGCTCTAAGTATTCTTGCACAGCGTGGGGCAGGGGGCTGAGCGGGACTCTCTTTCGGACTGTACTCCATAAAACTCTGCTGTCAGACAGCCCTCTAGGCCCTCAGTCAGATCCGTTGGTCCCTGTAGGCCAGCCTTCCCGAACCCGGGCTGATGGGCGAGAGCACGAGCAGGGCTCGGAGACACTGTGGGTTTCTGCCAGGTAGCCAGTCCCCACAGGAGCTGGCGTGTCCGGTCCACGGCCGGGGGGCACAGCCATGTGCCAGTCCCGACAGGAGCTGGAGTCTCCAGTGCGTGGTGGGAGGAGCAAGGGAGGGCGTGGCCACATGTAAACAGTTCATGACCTTTTCCTATCATGACCACTTCTGACCATGGTGCTTTCATTACGGTCACTTCTTATGTAGCAGGTTTGTAAACGTGCAGTGCGGGGACGGATCCCCCAAATGCACAAGCTTGGATCCGACGTCATCACACAGAGTTGAGACGAGGACATGATTCGTGGCCTCGTTTGAATGAAATACCCCTTGTCCACCCAAAGCAGAATGTTTAACCTGACTGGGTAATGATCGGTTTTCTAACCAGATGTGCACTTCTGGGCTGGTTCTCTGCTTACAATGTCCGCCTGTGTCTTCCCAGCCCTGTAAAGGGGGCCACATTCTGTGTGAAGGTGGGGAACATCTCGCGAGACCTGGGAAGGAATGCATCCATACCCGCTGGTCTCAGAGCTCGGGTGGACACATGGGGAGCCCAGAGGTGATGATGACAGGCATCCCGGGCTGTGACCAACAGCTGAAAACCATGTGTAGTTTTTACCGTGATTGCCGGTGTTTGAGGCTGTTTTAGTGAGCTGCTTACAACTGCAGAATGTGAACAGCCTTCCCCAGTTTCCTAAGTCAAGTTTAATGATATGTTTTAGCCAGCCCCCAAGTACTAAAGTGGTCTCCATTGGATGGCAAATCACATCAAAGAAATAAAGAAATCAGCTGGAGAAAACTCCCAATGTGTAAGTTAAAAAAAAAAATTCAGTCGTATTCTATTTTATTTTTGGGTGAGATAGAGTTATCTCACTTTTTTGCTAATTTATCTTCAGGTTTAAAGATGAGGACACCTGAGGTCTTACTCCCTGTCTGGTGTTAGTATCAGAGACGAAGGGGTTGTATTGCTAATATTCACGGCGACTATCATCTCTGAGTACTCTAGTGCAGGTAGGGGAGCTTCTAATACTTACAACACTTCATGGGCGGCTGCTGGGAACCCCATTCTGTGGGGAAAGAAGGTGAGTTGTAGGAGCTTATGTCGGACTGGCGCTGGAACAGGGACACAGCCCAGGACAGGAGGAACTGCTCTCGGGGCCTCCTTCCTGGTTGTGCGCCCCCAGCATGGAGACTATGCCTCCCATCCACATCCAGCACAGTTCTCTCTGTCCCGGAACTCGTCACGGGCACTAGATAATTCCCCATCATCTACGTGCTGGATCCATAGGGGCAGACACAGTTTGCTTAATAATATTCCCAGAGTCTGCAATAAAATAACTGAGGAAAACTCACATAGGAAAGATAGTGTAGTCAAGTGGCTATGATTTGTTGTGGTTGACGTTGTTTTATTATTGTAGATGCTTGATTATAACTGAGTTCAAAAGAAAGTGTTCATGCTCTGTTAAAAATGTTTAAACACACAGGAATAAAAACTCTGGTGGGAAATAAAAGGAATTTTTTGCATGGAGCATGGGGCCAAGGATACGAAGTTGTTAGTCTGTTTCTTACGAAGTATGAACTATAGGACAAAATAGCTTCTTTCCAATTTACAAAAGCAATTGAATTCCAGCTTGACAGCATAGTTTTCTTGGTGACTTTTAGTGTCCGTAGATTTTGAGAAGCAGAGGCAGGTCCCACTGGCCCGTGCACATGGTACACGTGGGGCATTTCTGCACACGCTGAAAAGTGAGTTGGAGGCATGGTTCATATTACTGTCTCTGGGTGCCCAACAGTGACGGATATAAATATTTTATTAGGCAAACCTGCGGGTCTCTGAAGATTATATGTCTTATCAAGTTGACCCTTATAATTATGTTGTCTCCTGCAACCATGGGATCTCTTTTAATTTTGCAGTTCTCTGGTAAATATTGAACCACAAGGAAGGCGCACACTGTAGGCAGAGACTAGTGAGGAGGGAACAGGGTTCCGGCAAGTGGGTAAGGACGCGTCTCCCTCCCGCTGCTCTGGAGAAGCCAGCACTTGGAGAAAGGGCCTAATTAGGCGAGAAAACAGTCTTCATCCTGTTTGATCCTTACTTTGTTACCTCTCGCTCTGCTGGGATTTGGACCCACCTGCGTCTCCCATTTTTCAAGAGAACTTTCGTGCGAAGTCACGATCCCTGAGGAGGGTGAGGGCGCTGAGGCAGGAGAGGTGGGGATGTGAGCTGGCACTTTCCTCCTTGGTCCCCGCCCGCTGGCCGGGGCGTCTGCTCACGTACCCTCCTCATCAGTTCGTGTTTCGCTCCAGGGCGCCACGGGCACAGCTGCGGAAGCGCCCCGCGCGTGAGCCTGGCTGTCCTGCATGGGGCGATGCTGACTGGGAAAGAGCCCCTTAGCCCCCAAGTGTGCACGGTGGGGAGGGGGGGCAGGCACCGGTCAGCCTGGCTTCTCGTCTCCCCCGTGCCCCAGAGCTCGGCCTGGCTCCCTCTGTAGCTGATGGAGGCTGCGCCCTGGCCGTGCCCAGCAGGGCCCCTCCTTCGTCACTGTGGTCACTTCTGCGTGGCTTGCTCTCCCCCTCCCTGCCCTTCTTATCCTGTGCAGTATGACCGTCTTTCTCACACTCAGACAGACATAGCCCCAAACAGGTGTTCGGAGAAACAGATTTCTGGGTACAACCTGCCAGGCGGTGAGCCTACAGGCCACCCTCTGAGCTGGCCTCTCGGCGGTGCGAGACGTGAAATCAGGACGTTTCTGTGGCTTGTGTAGCAGTGGAAGGGGGACTCCTGCCTGACTCCACGGACGTTGCTTTCTGCAGGCTCCCGGTTGAGCGTCTGTCTTGTGAACTGTGTCGTGGGACCTCTTGTTCTGGGTGGGCTGACTGTGTTCAGTTTGGGGTGAGGCACCCACTGCCATCCTGGCCAGGGACTCTCCCAAGGGGGGGGTACAATCAAGGACTGGAGACAATGAAGGACAAGGCCACCGACAGGGTGGGGACCTCTGAGCCAGCATGGTGCCACTCTGATGGGCTTCCTTCTGGCCCTGCAAAGTGGACACCGATCTCTTTGGAAAGGAGGCAAGAAGTAAATTAATTTGTGCGGCAAGTAGATTAATCTGTGCACTTGAGGGCTCAGGAAGCAGTGTTTATACTCTAAGGATACTGCTGGCCCAAGGGGCTGGGGGCTCCTCTCCCATTTGGGGGTCACCTCAGGACGTGACACCGCCCAGCCTCAGCACCATCACGGGGCTCCGACTCGTCCGCTGGCATTAGGTTGGCAGCAGTGGGTGACAAGGCTGCAGTGGAAAGAGCTTACAAAGACACAGATGGCCGACTGCGAGAGGAAGAAGCCACAAGATACGGGGAGACCCCAGACGGCCCTGTCACTCGTTCTTTCTCTTGCTCTTTCTGTTTTTTCTGGTAGCAGAGTTTAGGATTTTAATTCGCTCCAAAGTCTCTGAAGCAAAGACCACAACAAGTCATCCCGCTTTCCTTTACAACTCCCCCCTCCCAAAGCAAAGACAAGACACAGACAACCACAGCAGCATTATGTATGGGAAAATATTTAACTTTATACACGGGATCCTGCAGGAGAGTTTTGTACAGTGAATTCGCCCTACCGGTGAGGGTTAGCTCCGTCACACAGGCCTTGGAAAAGCATCCAATCGAGACTGAGGGGGGTGGCAGGGAACCCCGGGTGGGGTCTGTGGGCGGGGCCAGTCTGATGCCCAGTCCTGCGTGGCCTCCAGAACATTGTAAACTCTGGTTTTAGGAGCTTGGGTTTTGAATCCCTGCTCTGCGGTGCTCCTGGGTCTGGGGCCAGTGACTTAACCCCGGAGGGTTTGGTCGCTGCCAGGTGGGGACAGCAGTAGCATCTGCCTCCTGGTAGTTACGCGGTATAAATGAGGTAGTTCCTGTACAGCACTTCATTGGGCCTCCTCGGCACCAAGTACTCAATAGCGGCCAAGGTCCTGCCTTTCTTAACAGAGAAGAGAAATCAGTCCCTGGGAAAGTGGAGCTTTTCAGTCCAGGTTGTCATTTGTCCAGGACCCAGGGCAGATGTCGACCTGGCAGCGTCCTCAGCCTGCCCTGCTCCCCAGGCCCTCCCGTTTCCTGGTTCTAACACCTGCCTGTTGCGCTTCCTGTTCTCGGGGGAGGGGCCTTGGGGGAAGTAGTGATGGAAAATGGGACGGATTCCTTTCTCCTATAATTTGCGTGTGGAAGACAAATTCAGAATTAATCCCTTACTCACTGGTGGCAAACTCCACAGCACCTCAGAAAGACGGTCCTATTGGACTGTTCTTTGGTTCTGGCTCAGTTGCACATTTCTGAAGTCTAAATTGTGCCCAAACATACCACCCTCCCCCTACTCCTTCTCTTCTTCTCTGTAGTTAAGTAACTTTTCTTTAAAAATCAAACAAACGAGCAAAAACTCTTCCTCCAGAATAATTAGAGATTTATAGGAAGTTGCAGAATAACGGACAGGGAGGCTGCACGCCCAACCCCAGCCTCCGTCAGCACTAACATTCCGCGACTAGAGCCCAGTGTCAACGCCAGGACGCGGCTTCTTCAGGTTCCAGCGGTTTCATGTGGACGCATTGCTGTGCGTGCGTACAATTCTGTGCTGTGGTATCCCGTGAGGACCTGTACTCGCCACCCCACAGTCAAGCCACGTACCCAGCCATCGCCACAGACTCCTGTTAGCACACGGTTGGTGCACCCTGAGATCGGACTTTATCACTCAGCGTGTTTGTGAGGTGAAACCAACACTCGTTCCTTTTCATCGCCACGCCGTAACCTGCGTGGAGATAGACCACGGTCTGTTTGACCACCCGTCCCTTAGAGGACCCACGCTGTCTCCAGGGCGTGACTGTTGTTACCAGTAAAGCTGCCATGGACATTCATGGACAGGCTTTTGTGTCGACAAAGCTTCTTCGGAACGGATGACCAGGAAGGCGGTTGTTAGGTTATACGCCTAAGTTCGTTTATAGTTTTAATAGAAACTGGCACTGTCTTCCCAGAGTGGCCTTCCTGTTGAATGTTCTCACTGACAACATGTATGCATCCACTTTTGCTGGACACTGTCACTGGTTCCATTCTCACCATCATGATAGCCATACAGTGATACCATATTGTGTTTTTTTTTTTTAATTAAAAACATTTTTTTTAATGTTTTATTTTTTTGAGAGACAGAGAGAGACAGAGCGTGAGTGGGGGAAGGAAGGGCAGAGAAAGAGAGGGAGACACAGAATCGGAAGCAGCTCCAGGCTTGAGCGGTCAGCACGGAGACCAACGTGGGGCTTGAACCCATGAACCATGAGATCGTGACCTGAGCCAAAGTCAGATGCTCAACTGACTGAGCCGCCCAGATGCCCCTCTTATTGTGGTTTTAATTTGCCTTTTTCTAACTTCTTTTATTTGCCATCTGTATGTCCTCTTTGGTGAAACAGCTATTCAGGTTTTTGGCCCATTTTGTAATTAAACTATTTTTTTTACTGTTGAGTTTTGAGAGTTCTTTGTATATTCTAGATACAAGTCCTTCTTTGCCTGGTATGTAATTTGCAAGTGTTTTCTCTCAGGCTAATTTCTTTTCATCCTGTTAAACATTTTTAATTTTGACGAGTTCTAACTTATTGTTTTCTCCTTGCTTGTGTGTCAAGTCTAGGAGTGCTTTGACTCATTCTAGGTCCTGAAGATTTTCTTCTTCTTTTTTTTTCTAAACATTTTGTCGTTTTCCATTTTCTGTTGAGCCTGTGTTTGACGGTGGGCTGAGTTTCATTCTTTTTTTGCCTAGGACAATCCAGTTGTTCAACAGCACTTGCTGAAAAAGTTATTCTTCCTCCATTAAATTGCATTCACACTTTCGTGAAAAATCAGTTGGCCATATTTGCATGTGTCTGTTTCTGTGTTCTCTGTTCCATTCCACCCATCTCTGTTCTTCTGCCAATACCAGACTATTTTGATTACTGTAGATACACGATGGTGGACTGGTTCCTCCCTCTTTATTCTTCTTTTTCAAAATTGTTTTGACTATTCTAGAACATTTCCCTTTTCATACGCATTTTAGATTTTTTTAAATGTTTATTTATTTTTGAGAGAGAGAGAGGCAGACTGTAAGCAGGGGAGGGGCAGAGAGAGAAGGAGACACAGAATATGAAGCAGGCTCCAGCTGTCAGCACAGAACCCGACACAGGGCTTGAACCCACGGAATTGTGAGATCATGACTTGAGCCGAAGTCGGACGCTTAACTGACCGAGCCACCCAAGGCCCCTTCATATGCATTTTAGAATAAGCCTGTGTATGTTTATAAAAAAAAACAACAACAACTTTTCTGGGTTTTAGATAACAATTGCATTAAACCTATAGATTTATTTGAGTACAATTGACATCTTGAGACATGTTGAGTCTTCCAATCCACAAATTTCGTATGCCTCTCCAATTTTATTTATTTATTTATTTATTTATTAAAAAAATTTTTTTTAATTTATTTTTGAGACAGAAAGAGACAGAGCATGAGCAGGGGAGAGGCAGAGAGAGATGGAGACACAGAATCCGAAGCAGGCTCCAGGCCCTGAGCTGTCAGGACAGAGCCTGACGCGGGGCTCGAGCTGACAGACAGTGAGATCATGACCTGAGCTGACACCGGACGCTTAACCAACTGAGCCACCCAGGCGCCCCGCCTCTTCAATTATTTACATCTTCTTTAATTCATTTCGTTGTCATTTTGGAACTATCAGCATACAGATCCTGTACATGTTTGTTTCTTTGGAGCAGTTGCCAATGGTATTACATTTCTGATTTTCATTTCCCTTTGTTTATTGTTGATTTATAGAAATACAATTGATTTTTGTGTATCTTATGTCTTGTGACCTTCCTGAACTCACTAATTCGAGGAATTTTTGTGGATTCCTTGGGATTTCTATGTGGACAATCATATCACCTGTGAAAATAGCCTATTTTCTTTCTTCCTTTCCAATCTACTCCTTTTATTTTTCTTGCCTTATTGCACTGGCTAGAACTTCTAGCACTGGGCTGAATAAATGAGGAAAGCAGTGATACTTCCCCTCCCCCAACCTAAAGGAGGAAACGTTCAGTCTTTTTACCATTAAGTGTGACGTCCACTGTAGGTTTTTGTAGCTGCTTTTTATTAGGTTTAGGACGTTTTCCTTTATTCCTAGTTTGCTCAGAATTTTTATTATAAATGGGTATTTGACTTTGTCAAGTGCTTTTTCTGCTTCAGTTAATATAAGCATGATTTTTCCGTAGACTATTGATATGGTGGATTACATCGATTTATTTTTGAATATTGAATCAGATTTGCATACCTGGAATAAATTCCACTTGGTCTTAGTGTATTATTCTTTTTGTACATTGCTGGATTCAGTTTGCTAATTTTTTTTTTTTTTTGTATTTTATGTTCGAGTTTATGAGAAGTATTGGTCTGTAGTTTTCTATTGTCTTTGGCTGTTTTGGGTATCAGAATAATACCAGCTTCATAAAATGAGTTGAGAGGTACTCTCTCCTCTGCTATTTTCTGGAGGAAATTATGTAAAATTGGTGTTAATTCTTTAAATGTTTATAACATTCTCCAGTGAAACTATCTGGGCATGAAGATTTCTTTTTCTATAACTCTTAAATTACAAATTAGAGTTTTTTGTAAGTTTGTAAGACTACATATTTGTTTATTCTTGAAAAGCAGGAGGCAGGTGCTATGAAAGCTTCTTTGGTAAGAAGCATGGCTTGTAGGCGGGGAAAGGAGTAAGACACGGAGATAATTTGGGTCAGTATCTTCATGATCCTGACATTTCTTACTTCTTTAAATGGTCCATTTTGGATACGGCACATGATGCAAAAGTTCATCTTTATTTTTATACGTTACATTCCGAAGACATTTTATGGCATGATTTTGATAAATGTTACCAATTTCTATTTCTTTCTGTTTTCAAACTTTTGGACCTTTACAATATAGAAATGCTTCTGGTCTTAACCTAGTTTTTTTTCTCCCTGTTTCTCTATTATATTTAGAAGTGTGTTTCCAAAGTCAATTTCTTTCCTTGAGTTGTTACAAAAGAAGCAAGCATCTGCCCAGATAACTAGTGGAAGCTGAAAATCTATTCCTCTATGGTCCCTACTTGTGTGAAGTAAAGTTTGTAAAAGATTTCATGTTCTGCTAGCAAGTAAATTGTGGGATCTCTATGATCTACCTCAGTGTCAGTTAAGACAGTGCCAGCTAGGATGTGTCGATTCTTTGAGGATGAAACATCTCCTTCACATGGCTATTTAAAACATATCTACAGAAAATATAAGAATATACAGATAGTCTCTGTATCTAAGTGCTGACTACCGCAGTGTGGAGGAAGGCCAGTTTGTTTCCTTCTGGGAATAGTCGCCACCGGGTAGTATTTATAAATGGCTTTCAAATGCATTATTTTAAAAATAAAAATTTTTTCATTAAGCTCAGAAGGAGATGTAAATTCTGTCATCAAGGCCCCAGTAGTTTGTCTTTATGAAACAGATCCTGCAAATGTTCCAAATTTATTTTTTTAATGAAAAACACATACACTTGTTTGATTACCCATGACGGTGAAGTAGGGAAGTCATTATAGACAGAGGAATCGCTATTGGCTTGCTTTCCTGTCTGGAGGAAGAGGAAAGGGTATGAGTATGTCCTCTCTGGTAACTCACCCCCCCCCAACAGAGCCAAAGCTGGTGCTCTTCGTCTCACCATTTAGAATCACCCCACAAGAAAACCTCCTATTATTTAGAAGTGCGTTATTGTCAGCAAGTAAATGCTCTCATCTCAGTGTTGATAAGGTTAAGGGAGAAGGATATTGCAGTCACCGCTTGTGTCCCAAAGCGGGGTGTGTTTCCATGAAAGCAGCTCTGTATAAATAGCAAATGCAGATTCTATCGATGATGTATCTTTGGACCGCTATTTATTTTCCCTTCAAAGTGTGTGAAATGCTGCTGATCTTTTTATTTCTTAGAGGATGAACAATTGCAGCCTTAAGAGACATTTAAATAATGCTTAATTTTTAAAGCAAGAGAATAAGACGAATGGATGCGTTCAGCTTAGGCTTCAGTTCAGGTTTCTGTTTTTTTTTTTAAGCTTAATGTGTGATATTAGCCTATTAAGTAGCGTTCTTTTATTTGATACATTCCCTATCCCCATTAGACATCATTTCCATTGATGATATTTCGTATTGTTTGCACGTTAGTGCATCTCATACTAAAATACAGGAGATGGAGGGGAAAATAATTAGATTTATGGCTTTGCACTTTTAGTTTCTGATTTAAAGACCTGTTAAAAACTAGCTCATGATATGGTACATACAAGGCCATTATCTGGTTAAATGAGCTTATCAGAATAACATATCTCCGTGAGTGATTTTTCTGGAGAGGAGGAAAGCGGATGGCCAGCCCTTCCACTCGGTGGAAACACAACTTGGAATTTACCATAGCAGCAGAATGCAGTCAACACAACAGTCATCATTAGGCAGTTAATGGTGATAGCTTCTGTATAACTTTGTAATACTCAAGCTTCTCTTGGGGGGGCTGGGAGGTGATGATGGCCCGCCTTCAGGCGTGCAGGGAATTCTCCAGACCCTCGGCGTGGAAGGACCTACAGAGAGACACTCAGAGAAGTCAGCAGGGCAGATCACACTGTGGGCTGAAATGCCTAATCAGTCCTAAAGATGCTGGAAAGGGGGTCTAAAGGTATGTTCTGTCTACTGACTGATTCTAGACTGTCTTTTCATGAGACCAAAGGTAAAGTTAACAGTTTCAAATGACAGATTTGCAGATACACTGACGTGGGATTCAGACTTGGCTCTCCTACTTTAGATGCTTTACTTTGGATAGTTTACTTCCCCTTCTTCTTCTGTTGTTAATTAAAAACATTTTTTTGAATGTTTATTTTATTTTTGAGGGAGAGAGAGAGCATGAGCGGGGGAGGTGCAGACAGAGGGGGAGACACAGAATCCGAAGCAGGCTCCAGGCTCTGAGCTGTCAGCAAGAGCCCAATGCGGGGCTCAAACCCACAAACCATGAGCTCACGACCTGAGCAGAAGTTGGACACTTAGACAGCTGAGCCACCCGGGTGCCCCAAACCAGAACATTTCTATCCAAGCATGACATATATCCCCCATGTAGGGAGGGAGGCTTCCCTGTCCTTTGATAGAGCTTTAAAATTTCTGTAATTTTCTTTTTTTATGTTTATTTATTTTTGAGAGAAAGAGAGTGAGCAGAGGAGGGGCAGAGAGAGAGGGGGGACTGAGGATCCAAAGCGGGCTCCACACTGACAGCAGAGAGCCCAATGTGGGGCTCGAATTCACATATTGCAAGATCATGACCTGAACTGAAGTCGGACGCTTAACCAACTGAGCCACCCACGCGCCCCTGTTTACTTTCACTTCTTGAGTCTACTTCCTCAGTTTTAAAATGTGGGAAATATTAGTTTTGTCTAAATAATTTCATGCCTTCTGTGTCTTGGAAACCTTTTTTCACATAAATTAAATACAGACTGAGTTTGAAGAGCCCATGACTTTTTCTTTTGCTCTAAATTCTAATGACTATTCCACTTATATTAGTATCTTGTGATTTAAACATACTGTAGAGCGGAAGGGTGTCTGGGTGACTCAGGTTAGGCATCCGACTTTGACTCAGGTCATGAACTTGTGGTTTGTGGATTCGAGCACCGCATCGGGTCTGTGCTGACAGCTGGGAGCCTGGAGCCTGCTTCGAATTCTGTGTCTCCCTCTCTCTCCGTTCCTCCCTGCTTACACTCTGTCTCTCTGTCTCTCTCAAAAATAAAGATTAAAAAATACCATAGTGTAGAAAGGAAACCATAAAAAATGAAGTGTGAACCATCAAGCCAACTTCACATGGATCAGAGAGGATGTGTGTAACTCCCAGCTTGTCGTAGGTGCATTGAGTTTCACATAGGTTTGCTGATACATTTGTGGTGCTGATAACTCAGTAGATTTCACTTCCCATGTGAGATGGATGTATGGACTATGGACAGTAGCCTTCAGGACTTGCCTCCAGCCAGGAAGATCTGAGTTAGAATCCTGAATCCAACACTTTTTCACTACATCATCTCAGGCTGGTCTCTCAGTGTCTTTGTTTTGTTTGTTTGTTTGTTTTTAATATTTATTTATTTTTAAGAGAGAGGCAGACTGCGAGCAGGGGAAGGGTAGACAGAGAAGGAGACACAGAATCCGAAGCAGGCTCCAGGCTCTGAGCTGTCAGCACAGAGCCTGATGCGGGGCTCGAACCCACGAACTGTGAGATCATGACCTGAGCCGAAGTCGGGCACTTAACCGACTGAGCTACCCAGGTGCCCCATCTCTCAGTGGCTCTGTAACCTCAGATTCTTTATTTGCAAAACAAGGATAAAAATGCCTGCTTTGAAAGTTGTAAGAATTCTAGGTGTTTTCTATTACAAGCTGGTGCAAAGTTAGGAGCTCTGACCACATGCCTGGATCTTAGCGAGTTTGCTAATGCAGTGCTGTCTTCATAGCACGGGAGGCATTGTTATTGGTATTGTCTTTCCCCAGACCCCCAGAGGATGGCACTCCCCCACCCTGCCGTGTAAATGGCTCTCGTTGAGGTCCCTCTAGACCCTGCCAGTGTTTTCCCTCAGGAATGTCCTTTAAAGCCAGGTCTCTCCCTCCCTTAGTATCTGATGTGTTCAGTAGTGATAACAGTATTTAGAAACCTTTGTGTCTCATGACAGGGTGGGATTCAATCAGGACCCTGTACCTATGTTCCAGCTATCTGTGTCAACCCAAATCTGTCCTAATTAAGTGAAGCTCCTTTACGGGTGATCAACAGAAGTATAGGAAATGATTGGATTCCAAGTAAAGTATATGGATAGCAAATTTCAAAAATAACTCAAAGCTTTAATGCCTAGTACAAAGTTAAAAATAAGTTAAAAATTAAGGAGAAAATTGATGTCTTTAAGGAGAGCCATCCTTTTAAGTATACGTACCTCTGAGTTGGAAAGTTTATCTGATGAGATAGTTAAGCTGTAGGAAGCACTATTCGGTGTGTGGCAGGAGGAGAATGTTACTTGCAAAAATGGCTTGCACTTTTTTTTCCAAAGATGTTAATATCTTCAGCAGCCACATGTCCAGTGTGGAGCATGGTATAAAAGAAGTCATGCAGGAGACAACCCAACTTTCCCATTTCCTGGCGTGTGACACAGGGCAGTAGAACCTGTGATCTAATCTTTTAAAGCTAAGGGTTCCGTATCTTCGAAATGGGGGAACGCCACCATCACCTTAGTTTCGAGGATTAAATGAAATAACATGTATGTACATAAACCACGTGGCTCAACCCTAGGCACAGCATGGGGGTTTAAGAACTACTCACTTTTGTTCCTGTGATTATGGGGGAAAGCAAAAGCATTTAGTCATTTATTCAACGTTCTCTCCATTAACATATGTCTGACTTTGGGTTTTGAAATCCTGTGCACACACCCTCTAAGGTACTTTTCATCTTCTAGAATCCCTAAGAGTTTAACAAACCCAGTCAATAAAGATAACCCACCATGGATTCCTGGGGGCCACTAATCCACTCCTGGAGCATGGCCACCTCTGGGTAAAAAGAGCAACAAATATTTATCAGCTACATAACACCTCGACTACATTCAATGGAGTCCTTTTATAGTATTTCCTACAGGACGGAGATAAGAAAGCCGTGCATGACGGCGCTGTTACACCTGTGTGTGTTTATCCAGGTCTTTAAAAGATAAATACTGTAATCAGGGAGTCAAATATTAGGCAATTATAAGACTTCAGAGACTCGATGATGAATTCAGTCCCTTTCTCGCTAGTTGGGTGATGGATTTAAATCAGAAACAATAATCTTGCCCCGAAAGGGAGTTTTGCTCCCTCCTGGACAGCGGAAAAGTAGCCGAGAACCCTCTGTGTATGTTTCAAAATAAGCTGCGCATCGTCTCAAGTCAACCTGGGTGTTAATCAGAAGATCGGTGAGGCTCATCAGTTTCGTCCTTGCACGTAGCTAATTGCATTAAAATTCTTCCGTGAGCACGCTGCGGATAGCCCAGCCACTTGGAACATGCAGTCAGTTCTGTGTTTCTCTTGTAACCTAGTGCCTGTTTGCTTGAGGTTATGAGCCACGTTCGACTCTGAGAGGTGTCCGTGCCCCGGGGCACACACAGTTCTGCCCGAGGGCCATCAGAGCGCCCGAAAGCGGGGAGAGCACTCTGCTGGAGGTTCGGGAGCGAGCCTTCATTGCGTCTCCCATTGCGTGGTCTGATTTTGGAAAGCCTTGATTTCCCTGATGTCTGAAGTAGGACTGATGACTCATTTCTCCATCTGGTGATTCCCAAAGAGAGACCAGTAGGGATACCTGAGCATAGCAGCCAGGAGCCAGTCTGCGAAGCAGTTGGGAAGGGCTTCTGGCTTCTGAGGAGACTGACCCAGACGGCACCTGCCACTTCCCTTGGCCGAGCCCAGGCGGGAGGGGGCCTGTGGAGGGCCAGGGCAGAGACCCTGCTGTTTCATATTTGGGGTTCTACGTCCCCCATTCCCAAGGCTGGTGACTCTTAGAGGGAGAGATGGTAGAAAGGGGAGCAGGTTCAGAAAAAGAAGGCAGTGAGTGGCCAACACTGAGACACTGCCAAGTGTCATCCTCAGGGAGGTAGTGGAGAGAAGGAAGGAAGTGAGAGAGGAACAAAGTTCCCAGGAGATCAGGGCACAAAGAACAGAAGGATGTGAGGTCAAGTCAGACTAGGGGCAAAGACACGCGTGAGAGGGCATCAGAACGGCAGAACACACGATGCTCCCAGACAGTTTGGTGGTTTGTGAGCTTCCCTTCACTGGGGAGTTTTCAGGTATCAGTACTGGCTGAGCGATGAAGAAGGCTGAGAGGTAGGTGTTGCTGTCCAGACCTCACCGGTGCGGGAGCCCTGTCTCAACAAGTAAAGTTCTGGGCACCACACAGCCGCTGGGTGACAGCAGCAGGAGTCTGCCTGTTTGCTACTACATTACTCTGGTTCTGTCCACCTCGGGGTTGGCAGACTTTGTAAGGGCTATAGCAAATATTTTAAGCTTTCGGTCACCATGTGGCTCAAAAGCAGCCACAGACAATATGTAGACGAATGGCCATGGTGGGGTATGATAAAACTTTATGTACAATACAGACAGTGGGCCAGAGTTAGCTTGAGGGCCCTAGCTTGCTCATGCCTGGTTTACATAAAAGTGGGCGGGTGCACTGGGGACAAAAAAAAAAAAAAAAAAAAAGCCAGATACGTGCCTGAAGGGAGCCTGAAGAGGGTGTAGGAGATGCCAGGCCGCAATAGTGGTGGTTCCTACAGGAGCTTAGCCATACAATCCCTTCTGTTGCTAAATCATCTTCATATGTTTTAAAAGTACAGGTGAAGTCACCCTGTGTCCTCAGTGTGAACAGTTTCTTTCCTTTTTTAAAAAAAATATTTTTAATGTTTATTTACTTTCGAGAGAAAGAGACAGAGGCGTGAGCAGGGGAGGGGCAGAGAAAGATGGAGACACAGAATCCGAAACAGGCTCCAGGCTCTGAGCCGTTAGCACAGAGCCCGATGTGGGGCTCGAACCCATGAACTGTGAGATCAGGACCTAAGCCGAAGTCGGACGCTTAACCGACTGAGCCACCCAGACGCCCTGAACAGTTTCTTTCCTAAACAGCAGTATCCCTCCCTATCTTCTGTTTCCAGTGCTCTGCCCAGAACCTCTGCTCAGTGACTGTCCTTCCTGGGGGTGAGCTCCGGTGGCTTCTAGGAGGTCACTCAGCCCCGTGTGAGAGGCTGGCCGAGGAGCTGAGTTCACAAAGCACTTTACTTTTTATCTCAGTACTTTCCTTGGCTCTTACTTCTTTTGGAGAGGAGTCAAGAGAATCGTCCAATGTCTTTTCTGTGTCCTACAAAAATATCAAACACAAGTGTGGATGATTTTCCAGCCAGCGAAAGTCACCTTGTGGGAATCGACTTAATAATTTGTGTGTGTATTTTCTGTTTGTTGGAAGAACTGTGCTACAAGCAGGCCATTTGATTATCATTCATTTTCCTTGACAGTCAAATGCCTTGAAAATAAAACCCGGAGCTGGTATAGCGGAACAAACTTGAACTCTTGGTTGCAAAACGTTGATCTGCATCAACAGTTCAAAGAAAAATACAGGAAATGCTGTCCCTTGTCCAACAAGGAGCCAATTCAAGGACACAGCTGTGAATATGCCCCAGAATGGAACTCGCTTGCCTTATTTTGTGTCCAGCTAAGGGTACTCCAAACACATTACCTTCATTTGCTTTGTCTGCTTCTCGTTTGCATCATCAACAGCTCGTCTGACCTCTGTCCATTAGCAATACCAAGAAAAAAATTTCTTGTCCTCAATTAAAGTGTCTTTTTGA
The DNA here is from genome assembly GCF_018350155.1 of Leopardus geoffroyi. NCBI lineage: Eukaryota > Metazoa > Chordata > Mammalia > Carnivora > Felidae > Leopardus > Leopardus geoffroyi. Next base: position 81,020,735 of record NC_059326.1, read on the forward strand.
GCCTCCTGCTTCCTAATTGTTTCACCTCTGCCTGCAGAAGCACCAGGAAAAATTCTTCTTGTTCACTCTAAAGTATTGCTCCTGAGTTGTAGGATATTAGATTCATCAGAAACCTGTGTGGCCACCTGGCTCATTTCTAGCCTGTATTATGCCCACGAAAGAGCTTTAGTGAAGTCCGGGGGCTTGCTCATAAATGGGTGTGCGTGGACCCCTAATGCCTGGAGGGAGATTCTCTGAGTCTGCTTTCATCGTTGGCCTAAGTCACATGAAATTGTTGGTACTCTCTTTAAAGTAAAACACTATTTTTAAATGCTCAATCAGGAAGCCAGACACCCTGGAAGACCCGTGTTCCAATTGTCCCCAACTACGAAGATACTGTAGGTTCAGTGAGTCTTTGAGAGCAGAAAATCCGCATCTCGGTCATCGGACCTAGCGTCCTTGGATAGAACAACGAGTCTGTAGCTCAGTTTTAGGGCAGAGGTTGGCCGCCCGTGGCCTGGGGGCCAGATCTGGTCCACGCGCATTTTCTGTGGCTGCTGACCTAAGAATAGATTTTACATTTTTGAATGGATGGCAAGAAAATTAAAAGAAGAATGGTATTTTTGTGGCACATGAAAATGATATGAAATTCAAATGTCAATGGCCCTAAATAAAGTTTGCTTGGAAGACAGCCATGCCTGTCTACACGTGGCTTCTTTGAGACTATGAAGGCAGAGAAACAGAGAGAGCATTTGGCTTGCAAAGTCAAAAATATCTATTATTTTATTTTTATTTTTATTAGTTTTTAAATAATAAAAATTAATTTTTTTATTTTTTATTATTTTTTAAAGTTTGTTTTGAGAGGGAGAGCGAGCCTGCACAGGGGAGGGGCAGAGAGAAAGGGAGAGAGAGAGTCCCAAGCAGGCTCTGCACTGTCAGTGCAGAGCCCAACGTGGGGCTCGAACTCACGAACCGAGAGATCATGACCTGAGCCAAAACCAAGAGTCGGATGCTTGGCGCCCCATCTGTCCTTTAGAGACAGAGTTTGTGACACATGTGCTGAGGGTCACGCCTGGCACTTTGCTTGCTTTCTTTCATGTACATCATCTGCCCTGAAAATTCACTAAGTTCTGCCTAGGTATGTGGCATGGTGGCTCTGAAATATTTCCACTCTACTCTCAGCCCACGGAGTGGGAAACTTCCAAATGCAACAAAGACATCAACACTTGATGGTAAATGAAAATACACGGTGGTCGACCGTCTGGCATTAAAGACCCAGGCACGGCAGGCAAACCAAACCAGTCCCAATTTCAAATCATTCTCCCTAAATATAATGCGTTTCAGGAGAGATTAAGGAACCTGCTTACTGCAGGCAAGGCAGCCACGTGGCCCAGGCAGCAGGCCCTAGAAGGACTGAGTACACTCCGCCTCCCTCCTCTGGCACCTCTTTGTTAGGTCTCCCAGGAGTCTGCGCTGTCAGGGTCCTTCCTTTGTGCAGAAGGAAGCAGCAGGGGAGTGTGGGCAGGGCTGCTGCTAATCTGCAATCCAATGCACATTTGTTTTTCTGTTGTTTGCTTCAGAGTTTCTGGAATCTATCACTTATATGGATTATGTAATAAGAGCCAATCAGCTCGGTGAAAACCAGCTTCCGAAAGGCAGGAAGTTTAATTTAAAAAAAAAAAAAAAAAAAAGATGGGACTAGCTTATGCCAGGTTATGAAAGTGAGGTTGACCCCAGTCTCCCTTTCCCCTCGGAGTCACGGCTCTATAGTTGGCTAGCTTTCCAGTAATTGAATCTGAAGGTCGTGTCCTGTTCTTTAAGAATTGCCAATGGAGTCTTGTAATCCTCTCCTGGCCTCCTCGGTGCATCAGGACTTGGGTTTATTGACATGTAATTAGATCAGGCTGTCACTACATCACTGTCAGCGTAGACATCACGGAGTACGCAGCTGATCCATGCAAGATCTCCGCTGGGATGCCACCTGGCCTTGTCAGTCCTCCAGTCGAGGGCTACATCTCCTTTCCTGTGCCTGATTCCAACGGTGGCGGGAACTGTGGTGGCAGAAATCTGGTGCCTCAGGATTTTCCTGCTGACTTTCGACTGTCCTGTTTTCTGCAACACTGAAGGGCACCAGTGACGGTGAAATACTGAAGACCGGGACTGCAAACCCAACCATCCTACATGACTCCTCCCTCTCTGGGTGACCCGCCCCCACCCTCCCCCGAAGTAAGGCAAGCATAGGGGCCAGAATGCATGAAGCACCAGAATGTATGAAGGTTACAGTGTTTCCTCCCCTGAATGTTAATTGATGTGAGTTAATTTGGGAAAAAGAAGCCTAGTTTTTAATTCTCAGATGACCAGTTATAAACAGGTGTTTACTGATAACACTGTAACTGACAAGAGGAAATGCACTGGGTGGACAGAGACGTGCCTGTAGATTGTCCCCTGTGTTTGGTGACAGTGAGTGCTCCCTGACACTGTTTGTTGAGTATCTTCCTCCACACCACGTTCTTCCCTGAGACTCTGAAGAAAGTACTCTAACCCCCCTCACTGTGCCCGAGAAGGAGCAGGGCTGAGGTTTGCTGTCCTGTGAGTGTCCCACAGGTTGGAAGGTCTGTGTCCTCTGCTCTCGGCCATGTTGCCAGTGGCAATGGAGGGATTTTTCTATCCTTTCATAACTCCTGTTGCAATTATTTGCATTAGCAGTTCCAGCTACGGTGGGCGGCTCAGGGGAGGTCAGCTTGGGAACAAACCCAAACGTTCTGGGCAGTGCAGGAGGTGGCCCAGACCCCACACAAGAAAACTGCCTCGTGGTTCTGTTCCCTGTGGGGTGAGAGGGCCGTGTGGCCGTGGGAAGCAGTGGTGCCCTGGGCAGGGGAGGCTCTTCGTTACTGTGTATGGACCCCACGTTTGGGGAGGGGCGGCCCCACGGAGGGGGGTCGGGTTCCCCCAGAGTGGGTCAGGTCCCCACATGTGTGGAGGGGCAGGCCCCGGGAGTGGGTTGAGTCTCCCAGGAGCAAGGTCAGGTCCCTGGGAGCAGGTTGGGTCCTCCAGAACAGGTCAGGTTCCCCAGGAGCAGGTCAGGTCCCCCGAAAGTGGTTCAGGTCCCAGAGTCCCTAGTTGGTTGGGTCCCCCGGAAGTGGGCCAGCCCCAAGCGTCACATCTCCTGGTGCTCGTGGTTTTACTCTGTGGGAGACGTGGAGGCCCAGACCGTCCTGCTGGAGCGGGGACAGGGACCAGACAGGGAGCACAGTAGGGTAGGAGTCTCCTCAGGAAGGCCTGTGTTCAGGGGCCACTGGGGAGGCCGAGGCAGCTCCTGGCAGCGTGCTCCGACCATGTGCCCCAGCAGGTGCCCTGAGGAGGCTGTGCGGTGACGGGGCAATGCGGGCATCAGAGAACCGGTTGAGGGGAGTCCGTGATGCCAGGAGCTGCTTGGGGCTTGGGCCGCGGGCCTTCTCCCCTCCACGCTCCTGTGCCCGGGAGGCCCGACCGACCGTGGGAAGAGCTCGGCCCGCACACTCAGGGGCAGTGCTGGGCCTCCACAGGTGACAGGAGCCCCGACCACTGCAGACAGCAGGTGGTCCGTCTCACCTTCCTTCTGGGGGACGCACGTCTCATTTGCGGTGAAGGAAAGTTGGAAAAGGAGGATGTGCTTGCAGTTAAATTAGAAATGCATCCAGTGCACAGTACACATGACAAGCAGCTGTGCTGGTGCTGTCAGCGCCCAGCGGGCCTCCCAGCGGTGGGCCGGGCCTCGGGCAAGCCATGCCCTCTGTGCGCACACTGCTCTGTAGTTTGCACAAGCGTCCCCTGTGTTCGCTTGTACGCGTGTGAGTCCGGTTTGCACTCTAAAGATAGCTCAGACGGACTGTTCCTCACCTGTTCAAGATCTCTTGGAGGCAACTCCCTGTCAGCACAGGGGTGTGGGAATCTCCTCTTGCCCACGGCTGTGAGGCTAACCTGGTTTGCGCCGTGAGCCCCTACCTGCTTAAGCTTCTCTGGTGCTTTCTGCAACGCCTTGGCCCTGGGGAGCTGAAGGTGCATGTCCCGGAGGTCTGCCCTGCACCTGGCCCCTGCACCCCTGCTTTTCTGTCTCCCTGGCCCGTGGGGAGCGGGCGCTCCAGACCCCAGAGCTGGCCTCAGATGCTGAGGCTCATCCCCACACCTGTGCAAAGGGCAGCGTGGGTAGAATGATCTAACCACCTTGGACATGTGTGACCTTGCCTGGGCTGCCTACTTGCCTTTACTGCCCAGTGGAAGGCTACCCTAACTCTCTTTGCAGCAGGTGCAAAGAGAAGGAATTGCTACAAGTTTGCCAAAGGTGTGAGCATCCTAAACTCAGAGAGGTAGTTGCTAACTCCCTCCCAACCCCAATTCATTTGGATGAACGTTGAAGATGCAGACCGAACGGGCCAAGAGTTTGCAACACGAGGCCATACAGGGAGAGCTCGAATGCTGCGTGGCCGGGGCTCCATACATGGCGGTACACAAGCCAAGGCTCGCTGCCCTGGCAGCAGTCCACAGCTGGTCTATCCATCCAGTGGGCTATTACTCAGCCATAAAAGGGGGAATGAAGTGCTGACACATGTCACAGCGCTGTGGGAAGGCAGACACAGAAGGCTACATACACTCTGATCCTATTTGTGTGAAAGTTCCAGAACAGGTGGATCAATAGAGATCCAAGCAGATGGCGGTCACCAGGTGGGGGGGGGAGGGGAGCTGAATGAGGAGAAACTCTTCAATGGGCACGGGGTTTCCTTTGGGATTCTGGAGTTAGATGGGAGTGTTAGTTGCACAGCATTGTGAATACAAGAAATGCTGTTGAACTGTTCATTGGAAAATGGTTTGTGTTACATTGTGTGAAGTTTTAAAAAAATTATTTCAATTTAATTTAATATTTTTAAGTGTTTATTTACTTTTGAGAGAGAGAGCGTGAGTGAAGGGGAGCAGAGAGAGAGAGACACACACAGAATCTGAAGGAGGCTCCAGGCTCAGAGCTGTCAGCACAGAGCCCGACGCGGGGCTCGAATCCACGAACTGTGAGATCGTGACCTGAGCCGAAGTCAGTCGCTCAACCGACTGAGCCACCCAGGCACCCCTGTGAATTTCATTTTAGTAAAACACTTTAGAAAAATGCTTAAAAGGCACTGTACAAGGGGAGAAAGACGCCGTCTCTCTGTTTGTGTTCCATTAACAGGTAGAGTCTTGCAACTGATATTTTTGGCTGCAGCTCTGATTGGCATCTAGTGCTTAGGGGATGGCTGTCTGTGCTCAGACCTCCATGGGTGTGTTGACCTTGACTTCGCGTCAAAGCCAGCTTTGTTCTGGCTTCCTGGAGGCTTGCTCCTTACCAAGGATTAAATCAGATGCTGCAGAGTGGATTTGGTATGGAATTTTGGTTTGAGCAGGACAGTATTTATCCTTTGTGAAAGATTGGTCAGGTGGGCTTATGTATTGACAGTTTATTTTATGAGAGGAAAAACAAACTCTACCAGATTTTCTCTAGGTTTTAAAAGAAGCAGTGAGAGCATGTTGGTCACTAGGTTACTGGTGTCTGTGATTTCATTACAGATTTCATCAGCTGCGCTTCTCAGGAAGGGAGATGAGGTATTTCATTTAGTGAACTGGGCTGAGTTTCTGCCTCAAAGAGCTCCTTGGTCTCTCACAGTCTGGTCTGCGCAGTGGGTTCCCGATCCTTCCTCTCCATGGAACCTTCTCTCTGGCTGCACCCAGATCGGACCGTCTGTGGTCTGTCGTGGTGGTTCTGCATCAGCCTCGACCACCCCAGTCAGTCCAGCCGGGGGCGGGATTTCCAGGCACTGACTGCACACCTCCCAGGTACAGGTCACAGCCGTCTGGTCCAGTGGAAAGCACAGCCCTTGCTCTCAAGGGCGCCTGGCCCTGGATGTGGCAGCAGGTGCGCCGGTACCCAGATGCTCTTAGCTGGAGTTCCGTAAAACTCATTTCGCAGGGGAAATAAACCTGCATTTCACATTCCGGAAATGCTAGCAGGCTGTAGGAAGTGGAGACAGTTTTCACAAACAGACTGAAATTTCAGGTGGATTTTAAGGGATGGGTGGAATTTACCTTGTATTTGAATTTAATACCTGTTATTATTATTTTAGATAGCAAAAGTAGACGCAGCTAGTATCCCCAAATCAGAAAACACAAACAGGTAGAAAAAGAACAGACCAAAAACGAACATACCTGACTAATGAAGAAATAAGACTGTGGGAACATTGGCATGATCTTTCCAGAACCTCCCTCCCTCCTTTTCTCCCCTTCCCTTCCTGTCCCCACCTCTCCGTCCCCCACCCTGCCTTACTTTAGTCTGTGTATATGGTCTATTGGTAGGCTGCTTCGTAGGGACCAGGCACTATGCTAATGGTGCACACACAGACACACACACACACGCACAGAGAAATAGGATCATGATGTTCATAATCTGCCCTCTTCTCCTGATGGCATATTAACTTTTCCAGTGTAAGCAAATTTGTTTCTATGGCACAATTTTAAATGGCTTCAGACTATTGTGTTATGAAGCTAGGTGATGATTACACACTCTCTTGTGTTGGGTTTTCCCATTCTGGCTGGTGTAGTCACCATGATGAACACCCTGGTGCTAATCCTCTTGAGGATTCTTTTTCCTTCGATCAGTTCTCAGGATCATTGCATCAGTGGACCTGTACATGTTACAGGTTTTTTTTTCCAGAATGTCGCTGAACAGTCCCCTCAAATGCCTGGATTTATGCTCTGATCAGTGGAACAGCGTTGTGTCTGCTGCCCTGAGAGTTTGCTGAGAGTTTGGCCAGTTTGATAGGTGAAAAGTCACCACGTGTTTGCATTTATTTGATCATTGCTGACTGTTAAGTTTCCTATGTTACCTCCCTGTTTTGCCCTCCTCCTCCCCTCCCCCTCCTCGTCTTCCCCTCATCTTCCCCCTCCTTCCTAATCCTCCCCTTCTCCTCCTCCCCTTCCTTCTTCTCCTCCACTCTCCCTCTTCTTCCTCTCCTGCCCACCTTCTTCTTCTCTTCCTCTTCTCTGAATTGCTTTCTCAAACTTCTGGCCCCTGGTGGTTTTATTATTGGTTTATAGAAGCTCTTTATTTATTAAGGGTATCACCCTCTGTCTTAAATGCTGAAAACTTATTTGTAAATAGATGTCCCTGGGACTGACCAGGAGAAAGGGGAAGAGCTTTCCAAGAAGGAAATGAGAGGGACAGTGGTTCAGAGGTGGGACTGACCACACCTGCCTGGGAAATGTGGTGAGCCCTAGGGTGAGCACAGAAAAGCACTTGCAGATGGTGTTAGAGGATCGGAATCAGTCTGGACAGAGAGGCGGAGGCCCGAGCACAGGGTGCAGTTGCCAGGCCCTGCAGTGCCCCTGGGCATGAGTGTGTGCGTGAGAGTGTGCATGTGTGTTCAGTTAACAGTGGCCAGAGAGCTATGGTTCTCCATGTAATTTGAATCTTCCACCAGTAGGGGTGGAAAGAGTTCTCTGGTGTAAGAATTCTGACAGGGGCACCTGGGTAACTCAGTCGGTTGAACATCCAACTCTTGATTTTGGCTCAGGTCATGATCTTATGGTCGTTGGAATTGAGCCCCAAGTCAGGCTCCGTGCTGAGTGTGGAGCCCGCTTAAGATTCGGTCTCTCTCTCTTTCTGTCTCTGCCCCTCTTCCCCACTCACTTGCTCTCTCTCTCTCCCAAATTAAAAAAAAAAAAAAAAGAATTCTGAGAAATGCCAATACACGACACATAGAGACTCTTCTCTACACAGTAAATTCTCAAACTCTGAACTCTGACCACTAGTGATTTTTCTTCGGCAGGGACATCACCCGGTCAGCAGTGGCTTCCTAGATTTCACTGTGGTTGGCACTGTGGGAAAATCCCAAGCTCTAGAAGTGTCTCCAACTTCTGGGAGGGGGGAGGGATAAACACAGCACGTGCACACCGATGATGTCGGCACTCCAAGCATATGAGGCCCCATAGGATTCGGTGGCTCCAAACAAGAGGGCTCACATTGGGTTCGAGGCAAAAGAAACTAGAAAGACGTCGATGGGTCGGCTGGCGCTGGAGCTGCGGGGTCCTCTGCACCGTGGTCCGCAGAGGCCCCGACCCGGGGCTGGCTGTTTCTCCTGCATCAGACGCAGCGGGCCTCCTGCCCACGCCTCTGGCATGGCCCAGGACAGATGTTTTTCTGGATGACCTTCTTCTGAGGCAGAGGAGAGTTTTGGAAGAGTAACTTTGGAAGGGCTTCAGCCTTTCGGGCTGGCCTGCTCTGCTTCAGAGGCCAGCTCCCGCCCTGGCCAGCTCCAGATCGCACGTGTCAGTCTGAACCCTGATGGCTTCATAGGTCGCATAATCCTAATCAACCGTGTGGGTTGAGAATGCCCCACCCAAAGTCATATGTCCAAACCCTGACCCCCCAGAACTGCAGGATGTGACCTTATTTGGAAACGAGGTCGCTACAGATGTAACTGGTTAAGTTGAGGCAGCTGTCCCCTGCTGCCTCTCTGTCTCCTGGCAGGTGTCATGGGGCCGGGACAGAGCATGGCTCTCACTCAGTTTTGCCTTCTCAGCTGTTAAAATTCGAAGTCATGCACAGGAAGCCATTTCAGTAGTTTCCCTCTTTGTGAAGTTACAGGACAAACACATTACGGTTTATTTTTGACTCCACCTTCTGAACTGGCACGACACATCTCCAGAACCCAAAAAGACCTCTTGGAAAACACTCCGGGATTTGTGGCAGGGAAGGTCAGATTGTTTGAAAATGACTAACGATTAGTTTATGGTGCTCGTAATACAGGTTCCATAACAATGGAATTAATCTTTAGAGGGAAAAATTAAAAGGTAGTTTGCCCCCGAGGGAGCCATGCAGGGTTTGCACATCAGTATGATGAGCGCTCATCGGGACAGACAGCAGAACCCCAGGACGCCTCATTGTTTAATCAGGATGGGTAATATCAACTTGATTAATCCACCGCGCTTCCCCGTGACAGGGCTGCTGGCCCTACCGCCTGGCACTGCTCCCAACCCCGCAAGGAGGGCGCCTCTCCGCGGGCCCACCTGCCTCTGCCCTTGGCTGGTTTGCCGCAAGCACTCACCTGTCACCTGAAGGGCAGCATGCCTGGCGGCCGCCTGGAGGGCAAAAGCTTCCTTCCCTCCCATAAGTGCAGAGGGATCCCAGGTTTCTGTGCCCCAGCTTTTACCTGGCAGGGTGGGGGGGAGCTGGCTGCGGTTCTGACAGGGAATACAGACGCTGCCGAGTCGGACGTGTCCGTGGGGACCCTGCATCCCATGTCTGCAGATATGGCCACTCACCGTCCGTGCATGATTCTTTCTGGGGGAGGGGCGCACTTTTAGGAGACACAGAAAGGACTCTGGGATGCCCCAGTGGCTGGCTCTGCCTTGATGGGCCCCAGAGTCGGAGGGCCCAGACAGAGCCTGGCATGGAGCCTGAACCCCGAGGGGAGGAGTTAAGGTCCAACAAACAGGCTCTGCTGTCCTCACTTGACCACAGTGTTCTGGGTCCAGCCGAGACCACTCCTCTCCCACCACAAGAAAATTACTGAACTGATGTACCTGTTTTGATTGGTACAGTTTTCCCTCAGGGGGTGAACATGCTTGTGCGTTTATGGGTACATCCAAGGTAATCATTACATGGCGGTGTGCATGGGTGGGGCGTCCTGGGTGCCGCTGCAGAGCAAACGTGAGGCCCTGCCTTCCATTATGTGTGACGGTGTGTTTGTAGGGACGCTGACTCAATAGGAAAGGTGGGCATGCGTGTGTGTCCTAATTGAGGCGGGAGGCGGGGGCGGGGGGCCAAGACTGACCTGGGAGGGGGAAAATGAGTGGTAAGAATGGACGGCGTCCTTCCTTTTAATCGCGCTGTCCTTGGCAAGTGTGGGGGAGGCTGGAGGAACAATGGGGCGCTCTCTGGTGAGACCTTGTGGCGCTTTGCACTCGGGGGTTTGAAACGGCGCCTTGTTCGCCTGCGTGTGCACAGCCTTACGGTTCCACCATCTCCTGACCTTACAGTCTCGGGGTGGTTGCACAAAGTGCCGGCTTTCACAACTTCCAGATCATGTTGTAAAGGCGGCAGAGACCAGCAGCGTGCACGTGCTAGCATGATGTCGGTTAGCCTTGAGGAGAACGAGAGCTTGGGGTTTTGAAACTGCTCAACAGCAAACAGGGAGCTTTTATCAACGTTACTCACAAGAAGAAGAATTTTCTGTCATTTTACTTTACAACACAATTAAATAAGGGATCGTGGTGAGCACACTATTATGGCTGCGCAGTAAAATTTATATTAAGAATCTCACTGTTTACAAAACATATTGTCTTGTAAAATGTTGCTTGTTTCATTTTAGGGAAAACACAAAAACCTCTCACACAATAAAGCATCCTCTTAACATCTTACAACAATATATTAAAACCATACATGCCGCTAGGCCAGCAGGATGGATTTCCTCTGAAATTCTGGATATTAGCATATTAGTGATTGAAAAAGCTATTATTTGCCCTCAAGGGAAAATCTCTTAGCATCTTTCGCCAGCAAAATTTTGAAAAGATATGTATTTAAAATAAATCTGCACCTTACTTTTGAAAGAAAAGTGTAACTATACCAACAATTTAGCGGCCGTCCAATTTGCCCCCCTCGGAAGGAAGGAGACTCGGAGCGCAGAATGGCTGCGTGGCCTCCGGGAGCTCCCGTGCGCTGCGCCTGGGTTTTTATCTCCTCCTCAGGCTGAAAAGCATTTCCTTTTTATATTTTCCACATTGTTGTTTATACTTTCTTTCACTTCTACATTGTCAAGAATTTTCATTAGGAAAAGAAAGCAAAATGGCCCCGGTATTAGCCAGTTGCCAACGTGGGTGCTGATAGCCGATGCTGCGTGTGTGTTTGGGAGGGGGGGGAGTTCCCTTAAATGACGTCGTAACGGGAAGCTTCCTTATTAACAGCGAACACCGCACGTTTTCCTAAATGCAAATATCAGAGACTCTGGTGTCCCCTTCCCGTTGGCTGGGACTTGGCTGACAGCCACCACGTTACAAACTGGCCGTTGCCCGTTGTGAAAATACAAGACGATGTAACATCATGACAGAGGCCACTGCCAGCACACAGGACAGGACGTTGCGGCTGCTGCTTCCCATCAGTCGGCTTCCAGATCTCTGGGTGACGGTCTCTGGATGAACTTGATGCGCCGTCCTGGAGGCCATGGCGGGCCTGAGCACACAGGCAGTTCTGCTCATGTGATCGGCTCTGGGTAGAAGTGCTCCGTTAATGTGACCCCCAGCCTCTCATTTCCTGCTCCTGTTTGCTTTGGGGAAGAAACCAGAAAAGTCTGCAGCTAACGCAGACGCTGAAGCCATCCTGGGCTTCTGGTAGGAACATGAAGGGACAGGCTGGTGGCCGCCGAGCGGAGGCCAGGGACACGAGTGTGTGCCCGGCTCTGCTGTCAGCCCTTCCCTGGACGCCCTCTCCGTCTCTCCTGATAGAATCTCCCAGGCCATTTATGAAGCACCTGGTGCACGCCAGGGACTGTGAGAGCACCTACGCGTGTTTGTTCTTTGAATCTCACGCCACCCTGTGAGTGCATGTAGCCTGCAGTTTGTAGCCGCCCCGGTGTCACAGCCTCTACCCGACAGGACTCACGCCAGGCCTACTCTGCTCCAGACCTCATGCTGTGGCTGTTGGGGCATATTTGAGGGGATGAGTTCTTCCAGAAGGGCCATCGCCTGGCGAGGGCTGTAACAGCCACGTGCCTCCAATGGGATGGCTGGATTTCACGCGGTCGCAGGTCACCTTCCTCATAGGAAGGTGTCGATCCTGGGGAGAGCTCTGGAACGCAGACAGATCTCTTGACAGATGACCGCCAGCCTCTGCCACTGAACGTGGCACTGCAGTGAGGCTGGGCGCAGGGTCCCAGACGGCCAGGCCAGAGCCGAGATTCTACGTCATGGTGGGTAACTAGAGAGCACATCTTGTGTTTATTTCCGCCTATGGGTAGCTGGTGTGAGAGGCAATGGAAATGCATGCATTTGGTTCTGTAAAATCACATTACGAAAAATGACCTGTGTTCCCAGACCCAGGGTTTCACCCCTCTGTAGGGCAGCCCTGCACAGGATCCGGGAGGGCGCTGAGCCTTCTGTGGAGCGTTCCAGCTCCAGAAACACGCTGGGGGTGATGGTCCGAGAGGCCACGCAAGTGTGGGCAGAAAATGGCCCTGTCTCCTTCACGGGGTATGACAGCTGCTTCAAGAGGTCACAGAGCCACCCTGAGACACTGCGTGTGAGCTGAGATCCCAGCCCCTCCTGTCCTCAGCACTGCCTCAGGACCTTCATGGCGAACAGCACTGCATCAGGTTTTAGGGTGTTTATTAATAATTTAAGCCTAAAGAATCTGAAAATCTCTGCTCAGGAGGAGGGAGATACTCTTTTTTACTTTTTTTTTTTTTTGTTTTAAGTTTTACTTTATTTTTGAGAGAGAGAGAAAGCAGGGGAGGGACAGAGAGAGACAGAGAAGGAGACACAGACTCTGAAGCAGGTTCCAGGCTCCAAGCTGTCAGCACAGAGCCCGATGCAGGACTTGAACTCACGAACTGTGAGATCATGACCTGAGCTGAAGTCGGACACCTAACAGACAGAGCCCCCCAGGTGCCCCAGGAGATTCTCTTTCTGTTTGTTTCTCACATTTTAAAATTCTAAGAAAATGTGCCATTTTTAGTCTTGAGAAATACTTTCAGTGATGTCCTGGGCTTTTTTAGACACAATGTCAAAACTCTGAATGAGTGTCATCAAGGGGGTTCTGCAGCAGGGCTATCCGCCATCGTTCTTGTGTGGGGGCCACGGGGCTGACTTTGGGGACCTGGGGGCCGCAGATGCCCTCTCCACGTGGGACCCCGAGAGGTGTCTGTGACGTGTGTGAAGAGCCAGGCTTTCCTGGGCAGACAGGCTTTTGTGTGAAAACCCGGGCTGTGTGGCCCCAGGAATGTCCCTGGCAGGGACATTGACACATAGTGTGGTGAGAGGGATGCCTGGAGGGACAGCAGGTGGCTCTGAGGCCACACGCTGTCCCGGCTCCTGTGACCGATCCCCAGATGCAGATCTCCCAACGGGAAACCAGGCTTCTGGGCGAGTGGCCAGACCGTGTCTTGTTTACCTGGTTTCCAGGCCTTATTTTGACTCCAAGTGGGAACCAGTGTCCTTCTTCCTGGTGTGCAGCTCATACCTGTAAACATACACCTGTGTTTCTGCCTGTTCTCATCCCTGCAAGATGCGGCGGGGACAGTTTGAGGTGTGGTAATGGAGAAGAGGACGTTTGATAGGATGCTTGTAGCTGTTGGGGCACATCAGGTCCCTCCTCCCCTGTAGGGTGGTGTCACCACTCAGGCACATTGGAAACATCCTCGTCGGAGGTCACAAGAGGTTGGAAACCTTTACTGAGATGCACTGTAAACGGAACGCGGACTGTGGATCGTGGTCTGCCTTATGTGCTGTCGCTAGTGGTAAAGATAACGGTGATTCTGGCAAACATTCTTTCGGACTTTGAAGGGCCTTCCGTGTCCACCCGACGCTGGACTAAAGCAGCAGAGAGTTGCCCGAGTTGTCCGTGAGGAGGGGGCGCTGAGCCACAGGGCAGTGGGTGTCAGGGCGAGCCTGGGAGGTGTGGGCCTCCACGTGGTCGGGGGGGCACAGCCCGCTAGCGGGGTGCTCTGTGGGGCTGGGGGCTGCTGGGCCTTGGAAACACGGTGCCTGTCATTCACTCAATCAATCAAGCCTGTCGGCTTGATTGATCGGGTCCTTCCTGCATTTTGGACCCTCTCTTGGGGCTGCAGATACGGGAACCATCGGCCCATGGTTTGCAGAGAAGGTAGGGAAGGAGTGAAGCAAATGTGAGTCTGGTGTTGGGGCCCACAGCGCCTCTGCGGGGAGGGCGGCAGAGCAGGGTCCAGGGTGGCTCAGGCAGGGAGCTGCAGCCTGCCCATGAGGGAGGGAGGACAGAGGACGGATGCAGCTGCTGGCACACCCAGAGCTGTGTCCTGAGTGTTCCCGGAGCCCCCAGAAAGCCGCTTGGATACTACGTGCATCCTTTCCTACTAAGGGGGCAGAAAGCCCAGGGTAGAGGGCGTCTCCCTGGGTTCAGCAGGCCAGACCAGAGGGAGGCCAGAGGTTGGGGGAAAGGTGAGGACTTGTCACCTGGCTTTGGTGGGGGTGAAGGTAATGTCTTCCCAGAGGGGTGACAGCAAGGAGCAGACTGGCTCAGTGGGGAGAATGTAAGATACCCTAGAACATTCTAGCGGGACACCCAGCAGTGGACGTGCAGGTGCACGCTCAGGAGGGACACAGGACGGGGCTGTGGCGAGCAGGCCTACCCCCGTCTCTTAGGTTTCACTTGTTCCCCACGTGCACCTGTCTGATGGGGGCCTTCCTGGACATCTCTAAACGGAGGCCCCGGGGCCCATCTGGGCCCTTCCGTCCTTGACACCATCATTTCCTCTAGCCTCCTGGAGCCCTTGCAGCCAGAAAGCAGAGCTGAAGTCTGGCGCCTCTGTGGGAGACCTCTTGGACCCGACAGTCCCAGGTCCCAGCCCAGCTGCGAGGGAGGGCGGGCCGGTGGCTCGGCCATGAGTGTGCAGGGGTGGCGAGAGCAGCCGGCCCCGGATGCTGGAGGCTCAGTTGGAGCGGAAGGAACCGTGAAAGGTGCTGGGAAGGGCGTGGAGGGGTGGGGGGGGAGGGGCCACTGGAGGCAAACCACAGGAGAGCTTCCTGAAGGACAGAGCAGGCCACCGCCTCCCGCAGGCGAGGTCAAGGCGGACCCACACCCACCGACGTCACGACACGACGGAAAACTGCCCGCGGCTTTTGACCTGGACAGTAAGACAAGGCTGCCTGTTCGTTTACTGTGAGTGTTTACCTCCCCGCTCTGGTGTGGACAGAGCAGGGTAGAAGGGCGTCGGCTTCGTTCACCGCTTTCCGGCTCCCGGCTCGCGTACAGCAGGGGACCGGAGCTGGAACGTGTGCTGGGAGGGGCCGGCTAGGCGGCACGGGGACCGTGACTCACACTCGGGGAGCTGAGGTCAAGAGAGTGGACAGCTCTGAGGGGAAATGACCAGGTCTGTTCCTGTACGCTTTCTGCGCCAAAGGTGAAATCGGTTGTTCGCAGACACATTTTAACACCTGCACGAGATTATAAAAACTGCCTTATGACGCTGGTGCTTCGGTATAGATTTTGTCACTGCTGTTGCTCATTTTGAGCACAGGTCTGGCTTTCTGAGAAGAGAGCTCTGTAAATGGGCACCTCCGAGGAGGTCGAGCCAAAGAGAGGTTGTCTGCAGTACCCACCCCGGGTCAGCTCCCTCCGGGGAATCTGGGAGGGCCCTTCCCCGTGTCTCTGGCTCCGGGGACCCCGAGGGCCCAGCCTCTGTCCTCACGTGGCCATCTTCTCCCTGCACCTCCTGTCTGCGTCCAAATGTCCTTGTTTTTGTAGGGACACCAGTCATATCGGAGGAGGGGTCCCCTCTCCTCCACTGTGACCTCATGTTAACTAATCACATCTGTAATGACCCTGTTTCCAAATAAGGTCACATTCTGAGGTTCAGATTAGGGCTTTCCCCTGTCCTTTGGGGGACACAGTTCAACCCGGAACAGCCTCTATGGGGAAAAGCGTGGACAGAGAACGGTGCTCGGGTTGTTTCATGGCCCCGAGGTACAGACTCTGACCCATCAGAGCAGATGCTTAGCCCATGGGGCGGGACACTAGTCAAAGCGAAGGATGCCTGTCTGTGGGCATGTGACCATGGGCCCCTGGTCAGGCTGGCAGCCTCTTCACCCCCTGGCCGGGCCAAACGAGCCTCAGGGGCAACCTGGGTGAGACTCAGCTGGTACAGTGTGTCCACGTACTGACTGGGGACCTGGGGGCTGTGTGGGGCACCCGCCTGTGTGTGTCATGTGGGGAGAGGTGTCCTAGGGCAGCCGCCTGGAAAGAGTGAGGTCTGGGACCAGGAGCAAGGACTGACCACCTGCACAGGAACAGAAAGGGTCCCCGCCCTGCCCCTCGGGTCGCAGAAGTGTTGGCCTTGTTTGTGATGGGGACCGTGGGTTGAGGGAGCTCCTGGCTCTGTAGCTGCACCCGAACCTAGAATGTGCAGACAGACGTTACCAGTCCTTCCCGAGGGGGTGACCAGAAGACCCGACCGGGGCGGCAGGAGCCAAGACGGTCTGAGTCCTAGCAATAGGCAGGGCCGCTTTGAGAGGGAAGGAAGTGTACTGAACGTAAATACGAGTCTCTTATGTTCTCTGGGTTTTTATAGGGAATTGTAGCATCCTGGTCTGGGACTGTGTGTTCTTCGTGATAATTTACATCTCCCACAGAAATCTGCCAAGCAGCCAGCAGGCGACAGTGGATTGTTCCTGGCCCCACCACCGACTCAGGGCTGCCCCTCCTCTAATTGGGGAGAATGGGGAGAATGGCCCACAGCCCTTAGTACCGACTCAGCCTCTGTGGGCTCGCCTCCTCCTGGCTTTCCCCACGTTGCCTGAGGGGGCTGCTCTGGCTGAGCTCTGCTCTTCTCTCTTTGTGAAGGAGTTTTCTTTTCCCTTGATGTCTTTAACTTAAAAACAAAAATCAAAGAGTTGTGTGATTCCCATTGGGACGCATTATGCAGGAGGAAATTATTCCCATTAGAATCCGGTGAATTTCACATATATCTAGAATTGCTTTTATAATAAAAAATAAATGTTCTATAAGTGATAGTACCTGGGGAATATCACCAGTCCTGACATAAGTCTGGTTGATTTCGTGTTCGGAAGTCAGTTTGTCACGCCACTTAGCAGCATGACTATTGCACAGCATCTAATCTTTGATGGGTGTTCTGAAAAAATAACATTGTATCTCTGCCTTCAGTATTACTTCATTTAGATTCTCGGTATGTTCGGGGCGGCTGCACCCTTTTACTCTAAAGAGCTCTGCACTTCCTCAGGGGTCCCCGGGCTGTGCGTGACAGAAAGGGGGCACACACTGCCGCGTGATGCTCACTTCTGGCACAGTCCGCCTGAGAGGTGGTCTCTACCACCAGGTGAATGACAGCTGAGACACAGTCCTGCACGGAGAGAGCTGGTCCGGCACACGCACCTGGAGGAGAAGGATGCAGAGGGGCCCTTAGCTAGAGAAGAGGGGCAGCCAGTGCAGGGGGGTGATGCCAAGTTTCGGGGGCCAGCACTCAGGGGTCCATGGGATTTTAGAGCTGCTCCTGGGGTTCAGGGCAAAGTCAGGGCGCGGCGTGTCCCCTGCCAGTGTTTAACACCACGAGCAGCAGTGCCCCAAACCGCAGTGCAGACGCGTGAGGCCAGGGCCCCCGAGGTGTCTGCAGGGTGAGCTGTAGAGTGAAATCTGAGTCCCCTCTGTGCCTCATCACCCACACCCACACCCACACACGATTTTGTCCGTGCGTCCTCGCAAAGTTCACAGTGCACAGGTGTGAAAGTCCTTCCCACACAAACATTTTGAGTCTTTGTCTCCTTAGGTGCGTTTTGCAGGGCGTGCAGGTGAGACTCGTGGAGAAGGGCCTGGAGCCTTGTGGCCGTAGGAGCTGTCCCCGCCTCTGACACGTGACGCCCTCCTTTATTTTAATCTCCCCCACCCCCCACCAAAAAGAAAAAAAAACAAAAAAACAAAAAAGCGTTTGGTCTCCATTTTCTTTAACGGGATGAGGCAATTTCTTTTAGATTTGCTTAAACTCACCCGCTAGCTTTGAAAGGAGAACATTATCTGTAGATCGAAACATCGCTCCTGCCCGAGCTGAGCTGTGGCTGTGCGGAATCCAGCATAGTGAAGGCGGATGCCTCCAGAGCGTGTGCAGAGTCCGTTGTTTCCTTTCTTCCTCCCCGCCACTGCCGTGAGGGCTGGAGCGGATTTTGGTTCACAGCACAGTGTGCAGTGTTAACTAGGTGACATATGGGTGGGGGACATTCCTGCCTGTCCACTGCCGCCGGGGGCGGGGGGGGGCGTTTCCATAGAGATAAGAAGCAGAAGTGCTCCCTGCCACCTCATTGGTATGCATCCCCAGTACAGGTTCATTGTGCGTGTGCTAATGACAGGGTGGCTCGGTAATAAAGATAGTGCACTGGAGAGATTTGCTGCCTTGGTATATTTTTCCCTGGCAGAAAACTACTTAGAGACTGTAGTCAGTAAGACGATGACTGGCAGGCTGAAGAGGCTGCTTAGCGGCATATGGGGGAAGGCTGGTGCTGTGTGCCACACGCATATGCTGCCATTAAACTCCAGCTTTGCGCTTTGTGTGTTCCTGGGCTCGTGCCAGGGAGCCCACCTGCTGCAAGAATACTTGTAAAGCCCAACTCAAAAGTGATTGAAAAGCTACTAGAATAAACTGTAATAACACAGTGCTTCACAGATGGGACATAATTGCAAGCTAAGTGCACAGCCTCTGCAGTAATGAAAACACGAGCCATTAAATTAAAATCATAAGGGAAAAAACGATAAAAGTCTGTTGATTTTTTTTTTTTAGTTTTATTGCAAAAACTTCAATTTTCCTGCCCTCATTAATCAAATACCATAAAACTATAGTGTGACTCTGTTCTCGTGGAGGTTCAGGCAATTAGAGCGGTGAATGTTGAGAAAAAGGATGTAACTTTTGTCATTCGCTTGCTGGCATAACGCAGACCCTCCGTCACCAGAGCCACCGGTCCCGACGCGTATGTGTCCATCTGCAGATCGAAAGAGCCTCCGGGAATTTGCCCTAAGTTACGGCGGTTTGTCTGAGTTTGTCTGGGGCCAGGGCCACGTGACCGTGGAACTTTCGCTTTGTGCTCCGTATTCGCACGTGTGCAAAGTGAGCCCTTTCTCCCGGGTCAGCCCGCCTTTTGTGCTCCAACATTACGGATTTTCCACTTTTTTTGACAATCACGAGAGACCCCCCCGAGCCGTGTGAACACAGGGGCTCGACGGCGTCCGAGCCGGGGTGGCCGGCGGGCAGAGGCCAGGCCTCCGTGCAATGGGCAGCCGGGCGCCGGCAGGAGGCGGGGGCCGTGGGAGACAAATGCGCGGCGGGCGGGGGGCCTCCCCGGGCGTCTGGTGCCCCCGGGGCCCCAGCACCATTGTTCTGCTGCTTTCTGTGGGTGGGCCTTCCGGGGAGAAAGGAGCGTTTGTGTCTCTGTCATCACCCAAGTAAACAGCCTTTAGAAGACTTTCTTTTTTCGTTTTTAATTATGCATTTCTTTGGCATTCCTCATGGCAGAGTGGACGAGTTCCCATCCATTCAAAAAAACAACAGAAAAAAAACAAACCCAGCAGCAACCACGGGATAAATATGTTTTCACTTTACAAGGGGAGCTCGGCGCGCAGTCCTGGGGCGTCTCAAGCTGTTGATGGGGCAAGAACACGTTTCTCCTGCTGGCCCTCTGGTCGGAGGACAGAGGGTCGTTTCTCCGAGAATCCCGCGCTCCCGACTCCGAGTCGCCGAGGAGCTGACGGGCCCTCTGAGCCGAAGTGGCTGTGGGAAAGCTCTCTGCGATTTGGTGGCAGGCAGGCTGGCAGCTGACAGTGCACGGGAGCACACAGCCTGGCATGGTCCCTGCCCGAAGACCGACCCACGGCCACCGGGCAGGAACAGGGTGGGCAGGCCAGGACCCCAGATCAGACAAATCTGTGGCTTCTGGACAGCTCAGCTGGGCCCAGCCACGAGGTGGGGGGGGGCATGTCATGATCACCTGCTGCGACCACCGCAACACTCACGTCACGCGGCCTCTAGCTGCTATTACTGCCTTCACACCTGAGTGCTTGCCACTTCCTGCCTGGTGGGACCTGTCCAGACTCACCTCGTGATGTGGTCTTCGAACGTGGCTCGTGGGACAAGTACACTCGAGTGTGGGCATCTCCCCTGCCTGTTTGTTCCACTTTTGCCTCCCTTCCTTGAGAACCGCTCGTCTCTCGGCCAGATGCCCCCAGATGGCAGCCAGGTTTGATGCGCCACAGTGGCCCTGGCAGGAGTCTGGGACCAAGGAGGTCCAGAGAGAGGACAGAATCAGATGAGGCTTGGGGAAGGAAGTAGGCTCTGATGTGAACTTCAACAAGAAGGGGATGTGTAGCCTTTCTGGGCTGTGTTTGTACGAACAACACTGCCACAAGCCTCCTTAGCTGTGGTCATGCTTGCTCTGCGGGGCTGTGCCTGTCCCACTGTCCCTGCCCTCTGCTTCGGACTGAAATGTGGGTAAAAACAGCCCCTCTAACTGCTGAAAGGGATGTGGCCCTGTGTTACACTCAAAGGGAGAATTTATACTGGTCCTTTTTCCTTCCTCAGCTAAACAACTGATGTGTAAAAAAGCATACACACGTGTGCTTTGCCGTAGGTGTCCGTGGCCAGCCCTCATGTGTCCCCTCTGAAATTTGCGGGGACCGTGTGAGAGCCATCCACCACTTCCCAAGCAGCATGGCGTAGCAGTGATTTACATGTGGTCGTTTGAAGGAGGGCGGTGGGAAGTCCACAGCAAATGAGTACTTTTAGAACACCTGCAACCACGTAAGCCTATGTTCATTTTTTCAGTGTGCAGCCTGGCTTTCTGGACTGTCAGCAGGATCCCCGATTTGAAATCCCAGCAAAGGGAGCCAGTCTCCGAGGGGCGCGTTGGGGAGACTCAGGAAGCAGCGTGTGCGGGTGTGCAAGCCCAGTGTGGCTGCTCGGGAGATCTGAGCGTGCCTGCACCACACACGCATTATTTGGGGGTGTTCAGAGCTGTTTGTCAAGAATCCCGCTTATGCGTGTGTTTCTGTTTTGTAAGAAAGTGTCGGGGCGCCTGAGTGGCTCGGTCTGTTAAGCGTCTGACTTCGGCTCAGGTCACAGTCTCACGGTTCGTGGGTTCGAGCCCCGCGTCGGGCTCTGTGCTGACAGCTCGGAGCCCGGAGCCTGCTTCGGATTCTGTGCCTCCCTCTCTCTGCCCCTCCCCTGCTCGTGCTCTGTCTCTCTCTCTCTCAAAAATAAATAAACATTAAAAAAAAATGTGTGTGAGTGTGGTGTGGGCATGCGTCAGCAGCACCCCACGGGGCTTCACTTGTACACCCACGGAGCCGTTGGTGACATGTTGTTCTCTTGGAACAGGAGTTCCTGCTAAGCAGACTACCGGCTACTCTGTTGTTGGCTCCCTTTCTCTGCGTTCTTTCTAATCTCTAAGCCCAAACCCAGATGAGATGCACGGTAGGCTGCCAGCCAACAGAGGCTGCTGAAATCAGCGTGGTTTAGGGGCAAGTCCAAGCTGTGGTTACAGGACCGTGGAGTCAGCAGGGCCACCCTGCACGGCACGCAGTGCCCTTGCCGCTCATGGAATTGGTCAGCTTATGATTTGCATCATCTGTTTTCTCTTTGCCTTACTTAGCAAGATGGTTTAAGAGAAAAAAAATGGCAATTTCTTTTGTAGTGGAAAACCTCAGGGGAGGATTGGAGGTGATGCAGTACGAATGGAGGCCCCTCAAAGGAAGGAGAAGGTGGCCTGTCCCAGCTCTCCTTCCGCAGGGGATGGCACAGAGTTACAGATGTGGGTTGTTACAAGTTCTTGTCACCTGCCAGCTCCTGCAGTGAAGGAATTGGCTCAACTTCTAGGTTAGAGCTCACAGGTTTTGCCTGATTCTCAGGACTGGTGATGATGTATCCAACCGGATATCTTATGTGTCCCCAAAAACACGCCCATTGGTATATTTAGTCATTGTGCGGTGTCCCTGCCTCTCGGGGGTCTGGACTATGGGAAATAATTCACACAACACGGCCGTCCTTGCTTGGATTTACTGGAGTGGGGGTGTGCCAGGCTATAGAATTGGATGCCCTCTCCACCCAGGCCTCTGCGCTGTCGCCGAATGACCTTCAGCCAGGCCTTTGCCCTGCCCGGCCTGCCCCCGACAGTGTGCCCCCATCCTGACCTGTGTGCAGCCCACCTGTCTCCGAGCTTGCTCGCCCATCTGGAAGTCTGATGCCTGGATGAGAGGCGTCGGTGCTCATGTCTGGGCCGCGGTTTCACAGGACCATGGCGTGTGTTCAGGGTCCCTGGCGGGCTGGGTGACATTTGCGAGGCCTCGTGCGTATCCCTTGGGGGCGAATGCGCCTGCGGGAGATTCATCTGAGGAGCCCTGTGGGGTCTCCTGAGGTGTTGACAGTGGTGGTTGTACCCGTGTTCGTCGTCCCAGGCTGACCTGCCCTCCGGGACATGACTCTGTGCTCACACATGACTTCTCGCGCCAGGGGCCGCTGTGTGTCCCCTCTGCTCAAGGCGGCAGGTCTGTCTCGGAGGTCATGGAGGGACTGGCTACATCACCCAAACCTGCCATTGGACCACCTCTCTGATCACGGCCGTCCAGTCGAGAGGGCAACAGTGCCTGTGGCCACCATCATTGTGAGTGAGGGGAGCGCCACCCTCTCTCCCTCCTGGAAGGGGCCTCAGGTTGCAGAGCACCCGGCCCTCTGCCAGCCTCCGGTGTTCTAACAACCTACTGGAAAAGGGCCCAGGGACTCAGTCCCGCCGGCTTGGAGGTGATAGAGCAGGGAAGGAGCTCGGGGTCTCTGCTGTTCCCAGCAGACACTTTTTTTTTTTTTTTTTTATTAAGAAAGAGCCTTTTTTTACTAAAAAGCCGACACTTGCCTAGGCTTTATCCCTTGGTGGGGCAGTCTGGGCCACCAGCGGTTAGCGCCTGTCTCCTTTCCAGAACCGTGTGTGTGCGCCACAAAGTGCAGGGATAAGAGGCTCCCGCTAAGTTATGATCACAAACACAGCAGAGTGACGTTAGTGGGATGCCTTATGAAACCCAATCCTGCCGTGGCAAACATCGCCATCTGTGGGGGTCCAGCCTCTCTGGGGGAGGGACCAGCTGGGGGGGTGGTGTCTGTGTGCAGGAGTGGGGAGGGGGTTGGGCTGAGACCTCGGGCAATCCCATGGGGCACTCTGGGGGTGGGGACCCTCCAAGGGTACCTCTAACTGAGGCCCGGGAAGGGCCAGGCAGCGTGGGGGTGTAACACTGGGGGGACACCTGGTCTTCCGGAGCTGCTGTAACAGAGCACCACAGAGTGGACGCTGGACACAACAGGCTCTGGAAACTGCAAGGCTGGGTCGAGGTGTCCCCCTGACACTTGTGGGGTCAGGTCCCTCCTGCCTCTTCCAGCCTCCTGAGCTCCAAGGCTTGTCAAAAGCGTGGTTCCAGTCTCTGCCTCCGTGGGCACGTGGCCTCTCCCTCAGGGTGTGTGTCTATGTCCCCTCTTCCTCTTCTAGGGACACCGGTCATTGGGGTCCGGGCCCTGCTCCTGCATGACTTCGTCTTAGCCTGCACATCTGCAAAGACCCTATTTCTGAACAAGTTCACATTCTGCGGTTCCTGGGGCCGTGGGCTACTTGTCCCAGGACAGACGGGCAGCCTCCTTTGGCTGGGGCAGTGGTTGAGGCGGGGGTCTTGGCTGGGAGCCTTCGGTCTTTCCTGAGCTGGGCGTGAGGTCTGTGGTGCTCGAGGGGAGATTTGTGCCCCATGCGGGCCCTTGTCCCATCCCTATGTTCTTCCACTGGGAGCTCCCGCCTGGGCTCCGAGGGGCAGCGTCAGTGGCAGGGCGTTCCTGGGGTTCTTGCACATGCAGTAATAATGTGGAATTTTCCCTTGGGTCCTTGGGGGGTGGATCTGGACCCCATCACTTTCCCCACTGGTCTCTTTCTCTACTCGCTGAGCTAGTCCACATCCCAGACGACCACTCCTGACCCTTCCTCCCACCACTTTCTTTCACAGTCCGACATCTTAAGCCACCTGCCCGTCCTCCTGCCCACCTGTCCTCAAAGCTGTGGCCTCCTTTCTTAGGACAGAAGGGACGTTGCAGGAAAGAGGGTCCCGCCGGCACTGGCAAAGCCAGGATAAGCTGATGGGAGGGGAGAGATTGCATGCAGGCTGTGCCTCGGCAGGAAGGGCTTCTGGAAGTTTCTTCCCCAAGCACATGCATCAACAGAGGCCACAGGGGTGAGGACACAGGGTGTCAGGGGCAGCCCCATTTCTGGAAGGTTTGTAGAAATGAGAGACACATAGAAGACAGACTACCCAGTAACCTGGGGTGAGATGCTCACAAAATAAGGAAACGGTGGGCTGAAGACACAGCCTAAGCTAGCCCCTGGAGGGTCTGGTAGGGAAAGGGCCACACAGGACACTTGACTCTACACACCATGCCCCTGGGGGCAGGTCGTGTGTCCTCAGCAGTTCCTTCCCTGTGAGAGTCAGAGGGCCATGAGGCTAGCACTCCGCTGCCCAGGGTTGTCCTCTCTGCCCCGCGTCCTCCCCCACGTCCTCCCTCACTCTGGGCTTTACTGTTTCAGATGAGGAAGAGCTTGGGCGAGAACACACCAGGCATCTGGATCTCTCGAGGCCACACCACTGTTCTCGGGAATGATTTCGATGCCACAGGGCAGGGGCTGTGGATGCCCACACGGCAACACCTGAACCCGTGTCCCAACAGGCTCTGGTGGAGATGCACCTGTTCCCCCTGCTGTAGCCGCACGTGTGTTCCAAGCTGTTCCCAAATCAGCAGGTCCCAAAATGCGTTGTCCTAAGAGAAAGAATAGAGTGTCTGGGTGTCTGAGACTCTCGGCCGGTTTCCGAGGAGCAAAAGCCTTGGCTGGGGCCGTTCAGTGACTTCTTGGCTGGAAAGTCGCCAGTTGAAGGCTGACAGCAGCGGGCAGTGCTTGTGGGCCGGGGTCCATCGTCCTCTAACCTGAGCTCAAGACAGACGATAGGCAGCTGGATATGCCACCAGCAGGGCAGGGGACAGTCCTGTGGGGGGAACCAAGCCCTCCTCCTTCCCACGCTGCGGCTCAGTCACCCACACCTGTCACCACCCACAGTGGGGGGGACAAGTGGCTGAGAGGGTCCATCAAAGGATGTGGCCTGCCTCCGGGCATGTTTTATTATGCAAATAGTTTAACTGTTTTATTAGGAAGATGATGTAGGTGGTCGAAAATACTTTTGGATCCCCTAAGGTTATATTTGAATTCAAAAGGCAGTGTCCCCAGAGCTTGTCTTATAGTCTCTGCTTGGGATGTCACTGAAACAGGACGCGCCCCGGCCCCCCCCCCCCACCGTCCCACCAAATGTCTCCTGGTTGCCTGTGGTGCACCTCACTAAATGCCAAGAGGAAGACAAGGAGGTGTGACGTGACCCGGTCCAGGAGAAGCCGAGGAGCTAACTGAAGACGTGAGGACCTCATCTGAAAACGTCATTGAAGAGGCGGCGATGAGCCTGAGCTTACGGGGCGAGTGAGCGGGAGTTAACAGCAGTCAGAGCCACGGAAAGTGAACTCTGCCGAGCAGCATGGTGGGGGCCGGGTCTTGAGCCCGGGGCCAAGGTGATGGAGCAGGTGTGGCAGCAGGAGGACAGCTCAAAGCAAGGCGGCCTGGAGCGACACCAGACCGGGGACCACAGCTCACAGCCTCAGTTCCTCGTGTTCCTCGGCAAGTCACGGCCTCACACGTAAGACAAGAAGTCGCCCTGGGTTGAAAGTGTCCCTAAATCCATGTCCTTCCTGGAACCTCATGATGTACGCTTATTTGGAACCAGGCAGTTAAGGTGAGGTCGTGTGGGGTAGAGGGGACCCTGACCCAATATGACTGGCGTCCTTGTAGAAGAAGAGACACGCAGGGATGGGTAGGTGCGGGCACAGACACATGGGCAGACACCACGTGACTGCGAGGCAACGATGGGAGTGACGAGGCCCAGTCCGGGGCACCAGGGGTGGTGGGGCCGCCGGGGGCTGGGCTGGCTGGCATGGCCCGGCCGACACCTTGGCTGCGGACCCTGGCCTGCAGAGCCGTGGGAGAGCAGGGATCCGTCGCTCCGAGCCCCATGGTTTGTGGTCGTGTGTTCCTGCCAAGATGCTGACGCAGGGGGTGAACCGGTGCTCACGAGCCCAGTGGGTGGGCTGCCCCGTTGAAAAGGATCAGGAGGTCCCAGAGGGGCAGTGTTGAGTTGGGCCAGGCCGGGCCAGCTGGAGGAGAGGCCTGAGGCCAGGCTGCCAGCAGAGGGAGTTTTGGGCGGAGGGAGGGACGGACAGGGAGACCACTGAGTGCTTTGTGGGTACAGGGCACGGGTTTGGCGAGGGAGGCCTGATGGGCCAGGCCTTTCTTTGGGGAGACGCGGTGGGGCCATTGCCCTCCTGAGTTAATGAAGCTGCGTTCACTCTCCCCTGTGGATCGCCACTTCCCCAAAATTCCATGCTCCGACGGGAGAGCTGCAATCTGGTCCTCCTTCTTGGCGACAATTAAGCTTCCGACCAGGGTGAGCTGTTCCTCCATCACAACGTAAGACAATGAGAGCGTGTACGGCGGGGAGGTCGCGTGGCAGCACCAGTGGGCAGGGCTTTATCAGGAGCTCGGGCCCTGGGGTGGAGAGGCCCCTCTTTCTCCAGCAAGACACAAATCTGAATGTGAGATGTCATTAAAGCCTCCTTCCTCTGCTACTGTTTCTTTTAGAATAACAAAAACACATCAGTGGTGAGTTTCGCGTTATTTTTAATAAAAGAAAACCCTTTAATTTACATATATTTAAGGCTAAGTAAATGAAAATGCATTATGTTACCACTGTTCTAGTGAATAATGAGCCCATAGGGTTCAGAAGAATGTTTGCTTTTCAAACCTTGCGCTCGCCTAGCTCAAGTCTGCCCCTGGGGCGAGGGAGGGGGCACGCGTTGTTGTCAGGGGCACGCTGGGGCTGGCAATGCCCCAGCGGGAGACGTGGGGCAAATGGATTCTAGTCAAGCCACAGCCCCCAAATCTGGTCATCCAGGGCGTGTGCCCGGCAGGTGCTGAGCCCAGGCCCTGCTGGGAAGCCCAGGGCCACACTGTGGCCCTCCACCTCCCTCTCCTGAAAGCCCTGCTTCCGGCATCGCCTCTCTGACAGCAGGCAGCGGGAGCCGGGAAGACAAAAGAAATTACACACATACACGCGCACACCCACACACGTATGCGCACACACCTGCGAACACACACATTTTTGTCTCTGGCGTTTTGTTAGAAGAAAATGTCCTTGGGATCATTGAAAAATCGCCATCATCCCTGACCTTCAGAAGAGAGCCTGGCATTCCGTGTCCTGCCGTGGTTCCCCGGAGAGGACAGCCTGTGGCCGTGTCTTCCCTGAGATCCATGGGTGAGGTATTTGGCCCAGGCTCTGGCAGGCAGCACCCCAGGAGGAATGTTCACTGTTAACAATGATGAACAGTCGCTAACAAGCATTTCCTGCATTCTGCACTGACTGTGGTGGGGGCCTGCCTGCCTTTTCTAAGAAAGATACTTTCTTGTCAACCTGAATACAGAGGGAAACTGAGGCAGGCTCAAGTGACCAGACACTGGGTTCATTCAGGAGCAGCAGTTGGGGACACACACACAGTAGCAGGTGGCAACGACCCCGTGGAAGGTCCGGGGTGATGATGGTCATGGATGGGCAGGAACGTCAAGAAGGGGCGTCCAGCCCGAGTCCCAGCAGTGAGTTCCCTGGCTCCGGGATGGGCAGAGACTCTTGGTGGCGCTCATCGGTCAGGAGGTGAGTGCGGTTTTCCGAAAGTCCCGTGTTTTCGGGGAATCAGTATGTCAGTTCTCAAGCTTCGGTTTCCTGAGGGCACAGGTGTGAGATTCTCCACTTTGTCCCTCTGGTGATGTTGTACCCTGAGAGTCTCTCACATTCTATACCTTCAAGGGCCACATTTGGGCTTGAGGGGCCCCCTCCTGGCTCCCTTGCCCCTCACTCCACCAAGTGTGAAGTGAGGGCTGGACACAGGAAAGAGAAACGCTCCCCTGCCAGGGAGGCCTCCAGGCTGCCAGGTGCCTGCTGGGGGCTCTCCTTGAGCACTCGCAGGTTTGCTCAAGCTGGGGAGGCTGCAGCGTCGCGTGCAGACCAACAGTCCCCTCGAGGTGGGGACTGAGCTCTGGCCGGGCCTCTCAGGGAGTCCTTCCTGCCTGGAGCAGGTTGGCCAGGGCTTCCAGGAGGAGGTAGCTCTAGTGTCAGACCCTGAAGGGCGGCTGAGGAACAGGCTGAGTGGCCCCAGGAGACCCGCGGCTGGAGCGGAGAGCAAAGGCAGGCCGGTCCCCTGGACTTTCAGGGACATTTCCTGCCCCGGTGCAAGGACACGCTCTTTTCTGCCTGTTTCTATTTTCCCCAGTTAATCAGGTGACTTGAAAAGAAGCTAGATAAGGGCATTGTTTGTGCTGACATCACCCTGACGATACTGTCTGGGGAGACCCGAGGGGGACGCTGCCTTTCTGAGCGATAGAGTCATTAGGGGCCTCTCATCACCTCTGCGCATCTAGGTTAATTACCACAGAAGGCCTGGAAATGGCAGCTATAATTTTTCTCAAGAAAGTACTGCTATTTTTACTCTTCGACAGACCCTATTTTGCAGTTCGGTGGTGTGATAATTTTTGTAGAACGGCTGTCGTGCGTTTGATTAAATTTGGGTAGCAAGTTAGGCAGTGATGGCCCCACGGCCGTCGATCAGCTCCAAACAAGCAGCTGTTCCCTCCAGGAAACGGGGTGGGGTCTCTGCGGATGCCCGTGACCACCTTGGCATGAGATGCTTTCTGTTTAGGAAATCACAGCCGACATTTACCAAACAGCATAAGGTAACAAACCTCTGGCTTTGGGTTATCACTGAAGTCACGGCAAGGGATGCTGTTCAGAGAGCCTGCATGGGTGGTTTCCTTTTAGAACGTTATTATGACCTGTGTGAATCTTGTGAAGTTTATTTTGAGAGAGCCAGCCGGGGAGGGGCAGAGAGAGAGGGAGGGAAAGAATCCCAAGCGGGCTCTGTGCTGTCAGCACAGAGCCTGACGTGGGTTTCACCATGAGATCATGACCTGAGCCGAAATCGAGAGTTGCATGCTTACCCGATGGAGCCACCCAGGCACCCCTCATGTGATGTTGAAGTAAGTAATTTGTGGCATAACTTGTTTGGGGTGAGATCCGGGAAATTGTGTCATGTGCCTGTTGAGGTCTCTCATGAAAGGACAGATGGCTTTCGTGGACATAACATCTCTATTTCCTTTTTTTTGTTAATGTCTTATTTATTTTTGAGAGAGATAACAGAAACGATGTGAACAGGGGAGGGGCAGAGAGAGAGGGAGACACAGAATCCGAAGCAGGCTCCAGGCCCCGAGCCGTTAGCACAGAGCCCAACACAGGGCTTGAACTCACGAACTGTGAGATCATGACCTGAGTTGAAGTCGGATGTTCAACCAACTGAGCCGCCCAGGCACCCCTCTATTTCCTTTTGTTTCAAAACCAGATGAAATTTGAAATGCCTGATTTGAAACCTGTCCCTAGAGCTGTCTCTCCTGCCCTCCAGACCATCCATTGGAATGTGGCCTGACTGCACCCCTGCCGTCCGCCTGGGGGTGCACATCTGTGGTTTTGATTATTGGCAGCCTCTGGTGCTCTGTTCACAATCACGTGCAACTTGTAGGGGTGGGAGAAAGGATATTTGAACCTCTCTCTTCCTCCTGAAGTGAGCCCTCTGGTTCACCCCTTCCTTGTCCTTTGGGGAGCTGTGGAGGGTATGGAAGCCCTTGGTACAGTATTCAAATACGCAGGAGGGCAAGGCCTGGAGGCATTAGAACATGCCAGGGCACCTGGGTGGCTCAGTCAGTTAAGCATCCAACTCTTGATTTCAGCTCAGGTCATGATCTCACGGTTCATGGATTCAAGCCCCACGTCAGGCTCTGTGCTGACAGCTCGGAGCCTGGAGCCTGCTTCGGATTTTGTGCCTCCCACTCTGCCCCTCCCCCACTTGTGTCCTTCCGCCCTCCACAAATAAACATTAAAGAAATAAAAAAGAACATGCCTTCCTGTGGCATCACTGTCCTCCTGCGCAACAGATGTCCAGGGCCAGCCAGTGTGGAAGATGGAGATTGTAGAGGAAAATTTTAGCATACACGTCTCTTCTGGAGAGCTCTGGGCACCCTCCCAGGTCTTTGGGGGAGTCAGGGTGGTGGCATCTTGATTGATTCAAATATGGCTTCGTTCAGGAAGCTCTTCCTGGGTCTCCACACCTTGAGTGCTGCGTGAAGGTATGTCTGTGATTGTGCGGGTGGTACCTGTGTCCCTGCGGGACCCGAGCTCTGTGGGAGCAGGGCCATCCCTGCCTTGCAGCCATGTCCCCAGGACAGCATAGCACCTGGCGCTCAGACACCTGCTCAGGGCAGGATGCTCACGTTGTGATGTGACTTGGCACAGGCACCTCAGATGCCTGGGCCGGCGTTAGAATGTTCTTGAGGGAGCCCAGCCCTGAATGCTTAGCGTTTTGAAGGAGATGACTTACCAGTATGTTTTTGTTTACTTTTGAGGAAATTGTCTCATTGGAGATCTGTGGGGCTGTTTTCTAAACTGAGGGCTGAACGTTGTGCTATGCTCATTCCTGAGGCTCTGTGGACTGTCACATTTGGGGATGAGCCGGCATGGCGAGGGAGAGGTTCCCCCACTCCGCTCCCCTTAGGGGGGAAGTCATAACTGTCAGAAGCGAGATATAGCTGTCAAAAGTGCATGAAATCAGGTGTGCGAATGGGAAACAGAAGTCACAGTTCCCTTTGTTCTGTGACAGGGTAAGAATTTCAAATTTTTCATCAGAGAGGAAATAGAATTCTAGCAGTTACATCTAAGCGATGGGGGCCTGTCCCCAGAACCAGCGCTTGCTTATGCACAGCGAATTGACCCCAGTAACCCAACATGGCAAACCAGGGACAGTAGCTAAATGCACAGCAATTGTGTTTTGTTTGGCCAGTAAAACCAGCCCCTGTTCAACTGGGCACATGCTCATTCGAGATGTGACCCTGGGCTCCGGTTCTCCATGCGCCCCGGGACTAGGCCTGGGTCTCCTGACCTGGTGGGATTGCCCCAGGAGGATCTGTCCTTGTCTGCACTGCCTCACCAAGCAGACATCCTGGCCTGTGATGGACACTGGGGTGGCTCAGCCAGCGGGATTCGAGGAAAGGCTGGGAGACTGATGGTCACCTTCTGGGTCCTGCTTGCTCTCTGTCCCCAGTGGCCCTTGTGGGCACCGCTGCTCTGTCTTGGGCCTCAGCCTGGGCCCCAGGCAGGAAGAACAAGGAGGGACAGGCTGGGGACAGCCTGCTGGTCTGCTATCCGTCTGTGTGCTCCTGGGGAGACAGCGGCCTGCCCGGAACCCCCCACTGGGGTGCATCCCCAGCCTCCAGACCGGTCCCCGCACCACTTGGCTGCTGGCGCCTGGGGTCTGCCCTACACCCCCTGCATCGGAGCCCCAGACCCTGAATCTCCCTCAGAAACCCCGCAGAATGGCTTGGGTCAGCCTCCTGCACTCAGCCTTCTTCCAGTCTGAGCCTTGGATTTTATCTGGGATGATACTTTCCCAGAGTGGCAGCCAGCGAGAAGAGGCACGTCATTTGACTGTGACCCTCATGTGTCCATTTTCAGCGTCCACATTCCCCTTGAGACTGTGTAGACGGCCAGCCCCAAAGGTCCCTTTCCCCACCTGCCAGAACCCTACATTTGCTACTCACCTCCAGCCCCAGTGCCATCACTGGGATGGGGTCTGCCCTCAAGAGGGTGGGGGAGGCCTCTCCAAAAGAGGGGTGCAGCCACCCTGGGAAGGCGAGGACCTTTCTACACCATGGGTCCTCCAGCAGGGAGGGCAGCCCTCATCTTGCCAGGTGGTGCACCTGACCAGCCCATGCCCTCCTGCTCCTCCGTGGCTGCAGGGCTCTGGGGAGACAGGTCCCCCCTCGCCCTGTTGGATTCGCACCTCCTACCTGGCAACTTGCTCCTTGGAACAGAGAGGCAAAGCCAAACTTGCTTGCACAGACTGGCTCCCAGCCTGGAGATTAACACCACTTCAGACAAGGATAGAATTTTCTAGGACATGACGTGCATTGGGTGCTTGGCGGCTGCAGGTGCTGTATTTTCTCTCTGCGGCCGACCACGGTCCTTGAGAAAATACCGAGTATACCCGTGTAGCCTCGGTCTTTCTGTTGGTGCGGCCCCGAGTCGTGATCAGATGCTTGGTCAAACAGAATGTGAAGGATCGTGCAAACATTTGTAGCTGCGTAAATACTGAATAATTTACGAGGGCAAACCTCCATATGCAAATGTCATTGTTCGTGTATTTATGTATTTACTGTTGGTTGTGGGGGGCGACCAGAGCCTCATTCTTCCAGAAGAGCAAACAAAGCTACTCTCCCAGAGGAATTCGTTCGTGCATGCTTGCACACCTACTGTGTGTGGGCGCCATGCTCCACACGACCTGTGTCCCCACCTGGGGGATTCCCACCCAGTGCTCCTTGGTCACCTGTGTCAGAGTCCCCGGAAAACTTTTCATAAGCAGCTTCCTGAGCTCCCCTCAGACCAACCAAATCAGAGCCTGTTGGGGTGCGCCCAGGAATCTGCGTCCTCACAAATGCCCCCGTGATGCGGGCCACACTCAAGTCTGGGAAGACCATTTCTGGCCAGCGATGTCTGAGAGTCAGGTATGTGGGGGCGGGGTTCCTGGGCCTCCAGCTGGGTGGGGCTTTGCATCAGAATCAGCTGTGGAATGTTTTTTAGCCTAGTGCGGCCAGCCCCCCCCCCCTTGGCCTGGAGGTTCTGATTCCTGAGGTCCACACGGGCCTGGACATCTGCATTTTTTTTTGGGAAGCCCACCAGGCATCTCAGACGCGTGCTGAGAGAAACTGCACCAGATCACCATGGGTAATTCTGATGGAGACTCAGCATTTGTATCTTCTGACTCATCTGGTGAAGAAATCGGGACCCGCAGAGAGGCTGGGACTGCCCAAGCCGTAGTTCCCAACAGGGCCTGGCGGGACAGGTCCCCGGAGCGCGCTGCGATTTCCCACACACCACACGTTTCTCCCCCCACCACCTCCCCAAGTGGGTGTGGGTGGGGAGCTGAGCTGGGTCCCAGGGCGGAGGTGGCCTTCACTACTGCTGACCTGGGTGAAGCACAGGGATGGCTGGGTTACTGGGCCAGTGGTTAGTTACAAAGCTGTCTCCCTTTGGTCAACAGTTGTGATGTAGGAGCTTTGCCTGGGAATGGCAGATACCACACTGGATGGGACCAAGTCCCTGCCCTGCCATCACACATGTCCAGGGACAGAAGGATGGCACAGATAGCCAGGAGACCACATATCCCACGTTAAAATCAGATGAAGGCTGGGGTGCCCGGGTGGCTCAGTCGGTTAAGTGTCCGACTTCAGCTCAGGTCATGATCTCGCAGTTCGTGGGTTTGAGACCCACATCGGGCTTTGTGCTGACAGTTCGGAGCCTGGAGCCCTCTTGAGATTCTGTGTCTCCCTCTCTCTGCCTCTCCTCTGCTCATGCTCTCTCTCTCAAAAATGAATAAACTTAAAAAAAATTTTAAAAAATCAGATTGAGGCTTTCACATATCAATTTTTAAATGAACTTCTAAAGTTTAGAATAGCTTCAGCTTCACAGAAAAGTTGGAAAGAAAGCACCGAATTCCCAGACACCTCACACCCGGTTTCCCTTGCTGTGCAGTCTTACCTGAGTACGGCACACCTGATATACCAGTGAACTGATATTTATACTTTATTAGTAACTAAAACCCATCCTTCTCTAATTTCTTCTTTTTCTAGGAAATGGCCTCTTCCTGTTTCAGGATGCCATCACCGGTTTTTTTTTTTTTTTAATTTTTTTTTAACGTTTATTTATTTTTGAGGCAGAGAGAGACAGAGCATGAACAGGGGAGGGGCAGAGAGAGAGAGGGAGACACAGAATTTGAAACAGGCTGTAGGCTCTGAGCTGTTAGCACAGAGCCTGACGCAGGGCTCGAACTCACGGACCGCGAGATCATGACCTGAGCCGAAGTCGGACGCTTAACCGACCTAGCCACCCAGGCACCCCAGCCATCACCGTTTTTAAAGCTTAGGCTTTGTTGAGCAGTTACTAGGTGCCGAGCACTGTGATAAATGCTTCATATGCATTTTTTGAAATTTTCTCCTCTCAAGAACCCTGACTCGAGGCATGAAGTGACTTGCTCACAGGCAAGCATCCCACCTGCTTCCGGGCTGAACACGAACTCAAGCGTGTCTCAGTTCAGGGCCACATTCCTATGCCATGTCGCTGCATCTTCCTGGAGGGGGGTGGAGGTGATTGGGGTGGAACGCCGCATGGGGAACCCTCAGTGTGGAGCCCCAAGGTGGCCACAGGACAAATTGTCAGAGGGTTGTGACTTCTGAACCCTTGGGATGGCGAGTCAGAATGCTGGAAGAAAAGATTAGTCTGGTGTATTAACAGGCAGCTTCGATATTCACATATCTGAATTCAGATACAGAGTTTCCTCCAACAGTAGGAGATAAAGATTCAAAGCCATAGTGTGACTTTAATTCACACAAGAAAGCAGCCCTGTCTGATATGTTTCCTAGATTGTCAGGAATTCTATGGTATCAGGATAAGTAATACACTGTGAGGTTATGGGTATGTTTTCTAAATAAATATGGTGGAAGAGTGGCTTCACACTGTACCTGTTTGCTCAGCCTTGAGTGTAGACGAAGTCACCATGCACATATCTTTGGCTGTTTACATGCATTGGAGCTTTCAAATTCTAAATGGTAGAAACCTAACCAAAATCAACTTGACCGAAGACAGTCTGTTCACGCCACTAGAAAGGCCACAGTGGAAGAAGCTCCAGGCTGGGTCCCGGCTCAGAGAGGTGTCACCTAGTGTCACTTGCGTTTGTCAGCTGGTCACACTCTCACCTGTTGCCAGAACCCTGGGAAAGAAGGGTGGAGCCCTGAGCTGGCGGATGGCCATCCCTGATCCCAGGGAAAAGATCCTCTGCTCCCAGCCCCAGGCTCTGTTCGTTCCTCTGAGTTTCTTCCTCCTTAGTCAGCTCCGGTGGCCGTGTCTTAGTACGCAGGCTGGGGGCAAGTGATTTACTTCTTACCGTTCTGGAGGCAAGAAATCCGAGATCAGGTCTTTCCCAGGGCCTCTCTCCTTGGCTTGCAGATGGCTGTCTTCTCACTGTGTCCTCACGTGGTCATCCCTCTGTGCCTGTTTGTGTCCTTGTCACTTCCTCTTATAAGGACACCTGTCATATTGGGTTGGTGCCACCCTTGTGACCTCGTTTTATCTTAATGACTTCTTTAAAGACTCTTCCAAATGCAGTCCTTTCTGGGTATTGGGGGCCAGGACTTCATCTGGTTGAAGTTGAGTCCATAACAACTTCTCCCATCCTTGCCCTGCACACATGATCGCCGGGGGACCCTTTGTCACCCGCCATATTTTGCACTGGAGCTCAAAGTTATTCCCATCAGCAATTTGAGTCATTTGTTGGAGAGACATCAGGAGCTCATCCCTGTGAGATTAGCAGGCTTTGTCAGCCACATTTTAGGAATAAGAACACCACTTTCCACTTCTAAATATCTGAAATATCTAAAAACAAACCCCTTGTTATCCTTTTCTTTTTAGGTTTTCCACATATTTTTCATAACTTAAAACCATGGTGGGGCATCTGGGTGGCTGAGTCGGTTAAATGTCTGTCTCTTGATTTGGGCTCAGATCATGATCTCACAGTTCATGGGATCGGGCTCCACATTGGAGCTGGCTGTCAGCACAGAGCCTGCTTGGGTTTCTGTCCCTCTCTCTGTCTCTCCCCAGCTCATGCTCTCGTTCTCTCTCTCTCTCTCTAACATAAATAAACATTAAAAGAATTAAAAAAAACATGGTAAGAAACTCCAATGATGAACTGTTTTTAAATTCAGAAACGTTCACTGAAAGATGTGGAGCCCTGGCCATTTACAATCAACATCTGCCTTTCTGAGAGTACTGTTCACACGCATGCGCACGCGCCCCGGAGGCGGTTTCTCCCATCCCTGGGGCGGGAGACAGGATCGGAGTGATCATCCTCTAACACACACCTGTCATCGACCTTCGGTGGATTTCAGGGACAGAGACCTTTCCCACAATTAGGGTGTACCCAGAGGACTAATATGCTGCTTGTGTTCTTGTCGGAAACGGGATACTATAATGTAGCTGTCGACTGAAACGTGACTCCGTGGAACTTTGCTGAGACAGGTGGAGGGGCCGTCCCTCATCCTCTGTGCCCTCTGCTCCTGTGCACCTGCCTCAGGCGACAGCGACTTGATTTTTAAGCCATTCGAAGGGCCTTGCGACAGCTTTTGTTGCTGGCTGGTTGAGGTTGTCACATGTTGGGCATATGAAAGAACAAGGTCAGGATTCTTTTTTCCTAAAACCTGTTGGACGGGCAGAGCTGTGTGCTGCTCTGTATCTCACGGTATCTGGGGACCTGGAGCCCGTCATGAAAGATGCGTACCCACCGTGTGTCACAGGAGACGGCCCCACCTTCGATCTTCGAACGTGCCCTGGAAGGCACCTGCTCTGATGCGCTGATGGGCAGTGCTTTAAGCGTGTTTCCTATAACAGCTTAAGGCTCTGAAGGTAATTTATGAAGCAGAATTTCTGTTGACTTTGATCCTTTTGGTGGTTAAGTACTAATAAAATGAGACTAAGCTGGCCTAGATGTCTCACAGCTGGTGTTCAGAGTTGATGGACAACTGAAGCTCATCAAATATTCATCTCCTCCTGGCATCCTGCCCGCCTCCGGGAAGTTGTCACAGGAGCGCTGTCAAGGACGCACTGGGATGTGCCGCGTGCCCTCCTGCACTGGGCCTTCTTGGCCTGTGATCTGTTCCTTTCTGCCGCCGGCCTCATCGCGTGCCTGATTTTGTGGGCCCCGAGTGTGAGCAACTTTCTCTTTCTCCTGAGCACCATATCTTGGGACTTTTTCTTTAAAAGGTCTGGTTCCTGGGAAAACAGATCTGAGACCCAGATCTATCTGTGGGAATTTTCTGGGGTGACCTCCTGGGGAGGGGCACTTGTGGAGGTGGGTCGGGTGACAGTGCAGGCCCCAGCCGGCCCCTGCGAGCATCACCCTGCTCCACCCACAGACTGAAGGCACCCCTCTGTCCTACTCATTCACTGGCCACCAGGAACAGGTCCCCGTGGGGTGGCGGGGAGAGACACTAGTGCATAGTGAGAGAGGGTGTGGGGTCAGGGCCCCTGCCCTGCTGTGTCTCATCCCAGACAGATGCTTGCGTGGACTGCTGGGAGTCTGCGGACCTTAGGACTTGGTGGACCTGGCTGCTCCCGCTCGTGACAGTAGTTCTGTGACATGGCTACTCGACGTCCGCTGCTAAGAGCCCTAGAGCATGTGACACCTCTAAATGGTGTGTGACTCCTTCTGCGGATGGCCTGGCCTTGCTCTACAGCCGGGGTCCAGGACGAGATGTTCCTGTTGGCCACTGGTGCTACAGCTCAGCGCGACATTTCCCCGGGACCACTCCACTGCCACAGGGTCCTTCAGGCCACGGGGTCCCATGGGAGGGCCACCTGCCACTGCCTGGCCCTGCTGCCTTCCATTCTCTGGGCCTACCGAGCCGGGAGCTCTTTCCGTCACTAGGTCAGCACAGGAGCCGTGCGCCCCAGTCTGCATTACACTGCCTGCTGAGCCCAAGGAGGTCCCCACCCCAGTCATGGCTTCTGCACGGCGGACGATGTGAGCAGGGTCTTTTCCCTTTTACTTTGGAGGGTACGTCTCCGTCCTAAAACTGCCAATTCTTAGGATTTATCTCTCGCCACCTGGAATTCTCATGTCTCCCTTCTCAGCCCTGCTCTTGAGGTCTGTGGCCGCTGATACGGTGGACTGTGGTCAGGTTCTGTGGGGAACTGGTCTCAGTGCTATAGGGCCCCTCGTGGGGAGCTGGGACGGCCCCAGGGCTGTAGGGCCCCTCATGCCGGAGGGCACAGAGTTAAAGCCAGCAAGGCGCTTGGCATCCATTGTCACCATAAGCTACTTGGGTCCTACTTCTGGGTGGGGGTGCAGACAAGGCACTTTCCAGGTCAGAGGCTGGATCCCAAGCTCCCAACACCCTAGCAATCTCTCCTGGTGGGGACCCCACACTAGGCACAAGGTTGACCCACCAGACTGATGCCATCTCAGCGCTTGGCCGTGGTTCTTCCTCACTGTGATGATAGCATGTCTTCTGGTCAGTTTCTCCTCAATCTTATCATTATTTTTAATGTTAATTCACTTTTGAGGGAGAGAGAGAGGGAAAGAGAGAGAGCATGCGCTACTGGAGAGGAGCAGAGAGAGGGGGAGCCAGAGTTCTGAAGCAGGCTCCGGGCTCTGCACTGTCAGCACAGAGCCCGACGCGGGGCTTGAACTCACGAACTGTGACAGCATGACCCGAGCTGAAGTTGGGCGCTCAACCTACTGAGCCACCCAGGGGCCCCCTCTCCTCAATCTTCTACACGCTTCAGGGCTTCCTGGCACTGTCCTCACATCCCTTCTGCCTCGTTTCTGACTGTGTGGTGTCCAGTCACATTGGACATACCCTCTGCACATACCCTCCCCGCCCAGAGAATAGTGAGGATCTTGCCCAGTTTTCGGTCCTGGCTGGCATTTTCCAAGCTCTGTGCTTCTTTTGCAGCTGTTATGTTTCTGCAAACCCGTCTGATAATTTCCCATTGCCACTTCCTGTGAGAGAGCAGGGGCCCTGCCCTTGAACTGTTCGTGATTACCCAAGATGGCGAAATGCCCTGTGATTCTGGAGTTAATGGGGTGGTCTCAATGTACGACTGTTTTTGTTTGAAAGGCACACATCTCAGGACACGAATCTGGTTACAGTTGTTAGCTCACACCTTGAGTTTTGGCTCAAAAATATAGCTATTTGATCAAGTGAGGAAACTTCTGAGGATGCAGACTCTGGGCTGGCCAGCCTCAGGGCTGCGGAAGATTCCAGACAGGGGAACACAGGCTGGGGCAGGAGGGCAGGGCTGGCGCTGGGAATCCCAAACTTACCGGCTGATTCCTCCTCACCTTGGCTTTGCTTTCCAGCACATGGATGAAACAGAGCTGGCAGAATGTCCATTTCCTTTTTTTTTTTTTTCAACGTTTATTTATTTTTGGGACAGAGAGAGACAGAGCATGAATGGGGGAGGGGCAGAGAGAGAGGGAGACACAGAATCGGAAACAGGCTCCAGGCTCTGAGCCATCAGCCCAGAGCTCGACGCGGGGCTCGAACTCACGGACGGCGAGATCGTGACCTGGCTGAAGTCGGACGCTTAACCGACTGCGCCACCCAGGCGCCCCTCCATTTCCTTTTTAAAGTGATGTTTTCTTTGCAGCTTCTTTGGCTGTTTTATCATTATTTTTTGCTCATCGGATGCCAGGATTATAAGTGTAGGAGGCGACGTGCGTAATTAGCAGAAACTTGGCTTTTGTCGGTTCAGACATGAAACTATAATATTAGGAAAGGGAACAGAGCAGAGCCGGTACGTGTGCAGAGGAGAGCCTCCAGTCACTTTGGGGGGGTTCCCTGGTGGTGGGGGGGGGACACGACACATGAATAAATGCAAACGTTTGGAACAGGTGTGTCGTGCACAGACACCACAGAGGTATTTATCTATCCATGATCTGGAGTTAATGGAGGCCTTCAAAATAATTTGTTTATAATCAACATTTTCTTTTTTTTAAGTTTATTTATTTTGAGAGAGAGAGAGAGTGTGCATGTGCACAAGCAGGGGTAAGGCAGAGAGAGAGAGAGAGAGAGAGAGAGAGAATCCTAAGCAGGCTCTACACTCAGCGCAGAGCCTGACATGGGGCTGGAACTCATGATCTCTGGGTACTTCATCTGTGTGTGTCTGTGTATCTGTGTGTCTGTGTGTGCCTCTGTATGTGTCTGTATGTGTTTGTGTGCCCATGTCTATGTGTCCGTGCATGTGTGTGTGTGTGTGTGTGTCTGTGCATGTGTGTGTCTGTGTGTCTGTGCATGTGTGTTGGGGGAGGGGCATTGTGCTCTTTGGATGTGGTGAGTGCAGGAAGTGGAAAGAAGGCCACCCACATCTTGCCCTTGGGACCGAAGCATTGTTGGGCAGCTCCCCCTAAGACAGGTACCTTTGTCGTGCCACAAGCTTCTTGGCTCCACTCGGAGCAGCAGGGTCAGATGTTTCCTCAGATATTTCCAGATCGTCTTCCCTGAGCCACAGAGACATAGTCTGAACTCCACCTTGAATTAGCTCACATGACCAGACACAACTTATGTCACCTAAGTCAGGCCAATCTGCTACAGTCCATCTGGCTGAATGGTGCATTCTTCTAAGGAGTGAGAATCTTACTTCCTTTTAAAAACAATTACACTGAAATGTTTAATTTGACATTCACAGGCCACGAGTCTGAGGGAGAAAAATCGCCCTTTACCTTTTGTGCTCCCAAAACAAAAGTAAATTGTTACCGTCAAATCTTTAGTTTCCCTGAACAGCAAGTTGACATCATAAACCACTAAAACCTTCTCTCCTGCTGTCCCGGGTCACTTGATCAACAGCCTGCTTGTGCAATGGCATTTCACTGTCCTGTCGACGTCAATATCTTTCAAATATGTTCACTGGACAGCTCAGTATTTCTACAGGTCTGTGTATTGGTTCGCGTGGTTTACTGTTTGGTAAGTGACAGCGACATCACAGCACATAAGCTAGTATCTTATTTAAAACAGTAATGGAACTTTCCTACATGTCTTAGCAAATCTTAGTAGTCTTCCTTCTTCCAAGTACACACGTCCTCCATTTGGGTTTTGGAGGTAAAATGTGAAGTGGTGGAAATACCCCTGTAGCTCAAAGCGAATTGCCCAAGTCGAGACAACGACAAGGACGTTCGGGACTCTGAACTTCAGGAAGAGGAACTTTCCAGGGAGAGGAGTGGAGAGGTCCAGAAACCATCTGTGAAATCAGGGAGTCCGCACAGAAGAAACACATAGAGGAAACACGACGGAGTTAACTGACGCCCCTGTGTCCTTGGGGAGCCCCTGGTAGTGATGGGACCTTTAGGCGCCTCTGTGGGGATCAGCTGGTTTCTATCTATGAGTCACCCAAGTTGCGTCCTTCTCTCTGCCCCTGTCCACCCAGAAACGGTCGGCGGCTCTTGGCCACGCCCCGTGTTCCTCTCCCGAAATGCAAAGGTGGGGGCTGCAGGGTTGTGGGCTTCCTCGATTTTCCTGAAAAGGGCGAGTCTAGGCCATGGGAGTTTGGTGAGATCTCCCCTCTCCTTCCTCCCTTCTGGTCATCCTTTTGCAGGAAACCTAGGAAGCGCACGGTTGCGGACTCGGTGTCTGGGTGCTCTCCTCTGCCCTCTTCTCGCACCACGTACCTGGTCTCGCTGGTGCCGACAGCGGGCTCTGCACCTTGCATACAGCAGGCGCCTAATAAATGTAGAAGGGATGGATGAGTAATTAATAAAGGTTTGTTGGAAGGACTCGGGGCCTCGGGTGAGAGTGCCAGGTGCTGGGGGAGAAGCTTAGGGAAACAGTCTGGCCGGGCAGGCACCTCTTGGCCTCCTGGCTGCCCACCTTGCTG
Source organism: Leopardus geoffroyi (assembly GCF_018350155.1). NCBI lineage: Eukaryota > Metazoa > Chordata > Mammalia > Carnivora > Felidae > Leopardus > Leopardus geoffroyi. The sequence continues at coordinate 81,062,136 of NC_059326.1, forward strand.
TGCGCGGCCCGCTGCCCTTGTCTGCTCTCGAAATTCAACCTGCTCCTATGAGGAGTGTGTCCTCCGTTCTATCTCCATAATGTTTTGGTTGTTTAAAATGTATTTTCTGTTTCTCCATCTTAATCTTGTCTATGCTTATATGTCTCACTTTACATCTGGTGACTTTAGACCTGGATCTTAATCTTCCCTCTCCTTCTTTTGAGCTTTTTTTTTTTTTTTTTTTTTATCTCAGTGGCTTTTGGGTTTAGCTTTTACTTAAATACCATAAAACGTATCTTATGTGCACTACTGACTCCTTTTTATACGCTCCACACAAAGCTGAAGGTGAGGCTTCAGAGCCAAAACAATTGGACTGTTCAACCCCAAAGCCTAAAACCGCCTGGTCATGGGGGCACCTTGACATGCTCCCCTGTAAGGCAGGGACACACACAGTGGCCACTCATGGTGGGGTGGTCATGATCAGTGCTCTCAGGAGTTGGTGGATATTGCTAGTGATTTTAATGATCATCACCTTGGGGTGTTGAATCTTTTGCTTTTAATTCCTTTTTTTTCTATTTTTAAATTTATTTTTCTATTTTTGCTGGTTTATTTCCACTTCATTCCTTATTTTAATCTATTTGGTATAGGGCTTTCCAGTTTTACTCTAAACTTAATCTTATTAAAATGTAATTACAAAATAGATCATAAATATAAAAAATAGTACAAAACAGACGTTCACATGAACTATAATAACACCACCAAATGTGTGTTGACCACTGAGCTTGAGAACATGGGACACGGCCAGCGCCCAGGCAGCCCCTGCATCCTCACTGAGGACGTCCTTGCTCCTGCAGAAGTAACCAGCACAGCCCGTGGGCATGGGTCCTCTACAGCAAGACAGTGACTGGTTTGGGGTGTCTCCTCACCTCACTTCACTGTAAGTGGAATCACGCTCCAGGCCTTGCTCTTTCCGCTCAACATTCTACTTTTGAGATCCGTTTTTCACAGTTTCACACAATGCATTTATCCCTTCTGATGTGATAGACACTGGGTTTGGTACGACAGCATTTGTCTCTTGTTTTCCCCCATAGTGTGCACACTCCTTGTGCCCTGTGTGCTGGTCTCTGCAGGAACGGATGGCCAGGTCACGGCGCGTACACATCTTCAGCGTTAGTACGTGATGACAAAGTGTTGAACAAACTGACTCCCCTCGGTTCTCACCTTCACAGACCCTCAATGCTACCAGACGTCTTTAGGTAAAAAAAAAAACTCAGCCAGTAATTGTGAAACAGTATTCTGTTGGGGCTTAACTTTGCGTTTCCTGGGTCATAGTGAATTCATCCTGTATCTTGGGCCACCCCCGCGAAGTGCCCACTCTTACCTGTCACCTGTTTTTCTGTGGAGCTGATGGTCTTTTGCTTAGTGCTACACAGAAGCTCTACACATAGTCTGGACATGATTTCTTTGATGGTGGGTGGGGTGCACTTTATCTTCTTCCAATTTCTGACTTTTCGTTCACTGTGCGGTGTCTTCTGATGAACACATGTTCTAAATGCGGTTGGGTGTGTCCATCTTTTCCATTATGCATTGTGCTCTTTTAGTCTTTAAAAAAATCTTTTCTATGTGAAACTCATAAAGGTGTTATATTTTCTTCTGAATAAAAAAAAATTATTTCACACCTAGGCTACTGATCCATTGTTTTTTATATAGTGTGAGGTAGGGAGCCCAGTTCTTGGTTTCTTTGGGTTACCAGTTGTCCCATTATTTCTTTACTTAACTGTAATGCCGGCTTGGTCAGAAATCAGGTTTCAGTGTACGTGTGGGTCTGCTGCTAGTGTCGATACTCTGTTCCATTTGTTTGTCATTCCTCATGCCCATACCATACCATCATTACTATAACTGTATAGCAAGCCTCAATATTTGGTGTCTGGTTATATGATGATTATATTGATACAGTTTAATGCAGGAGTGACATTGAAATCTTATAGTAAACTCCATTTGGACATGGGTTTCATTTGCTAATGATTTTGCAAATATTTTTTTCATGTGTAAGATTGGCCTGTCATCTTTGCTTCCCATACCACCCCTGATTTTTATAACAAGCCTTAGAAAGTAAGTCGGAGGAATATTTTCACTTTCTGTAGTCGCTGGGATGGTTGTGTGGTGTAATAAGACACTGCTCGGTAGTATTTACTTGTAAAACCATCTTTATTTTCTTCGTAGTTTAATGTAATTAAAAAAATTTTTTTAATGTTTATTTTTGAGACAGAGGAAGACAGAGTGCGAGTGGGGGAGGGGCAGAGAGAGAGGGAGACACAGAATCCAAAACAGGCTCCAGGTTCTGAGCTGTCAGCACAGAGCTCGATGCAGGGCTCGAACCCATGAACCCTGAGATCATGACCTGAGCCAAAGTCAGACACTCAACTGACTGAGCCACCCAGGTGCCCAACTTTGTAGATAGTTTAAAAAAATATTGATGCAAGGCATTTAATGGTTATAGGATCTATAAGAGGTTATAGGACCCCCTTCTGGGGTCAGTTTGGATAACTTGTTTAATGTAGAAAATTTGTTATTTTCAAATTGGTTGGCCTAAGTATGTTCCTACTAATCTTAATAAAATTTAAAATATCTGCTGTGTATGCATTATTACCTACTTTTTAATTCATGCTGGCATATTTGATTTTCACTTTTTTTTACCTTTATAATCCCCAGAGATTTATTAATTTGATTAGTTTTTTTCAAATAATCAAATTTTGGCTTTGTTGATCCTTTCTCCTGTACCTGTATTTCTACTGCATTAAATTTTGTTCATCATCGTTTCCTTTCTTTTACTTTGTTGACTTTGTTCTGCTATTCTAGTAGTTTATTAATGTCCAGGCTTTTTTTCTTTTCTAATATAATTGAAGACTATGAATTTGCTTCCTGTCATGATTTTGGCTGCATCCTGCAATTCCTGATGGCATTTTCATTATTTCTCAGCTCTGAGTATTTTCTAATTTTTATTATGATTACTATTTTGATTCATGAGGTTTTTCAAAGTGCATTTCAAAGTGCATTACTTGACAAATATATGGATTTGTTTTAAAATCATTATGTTATTACTTTGAACTTAATGTGATTTATTGAATCTAAAAGGCTACACAAGAAGTATTCAGATTTCAGAAATGCTAAAATGTGGGTAAAATGACAACAGTAATTACAAGAAGTCACTGATTCTCACACACATCCCAATTTAGATTAGAGATACCAAAAACTAAAAAAGAAAATTGTGCCTTAGAGTCTATAAAATTTTGTTGCAGTCAGAAACTGTGTTAATGTTATGTTAATTTATTCAAATATTGTGCAATTTGCTTCACATGATCAATATTTGTAAATGTTACTTGAGTGTTTAAAAAAATGTAATTCTTTTCTATATATATTCCTGTTGTATTTTTCTATCAACCTTTTCACTACTGTTAATCTAGGTGTTTTATATCACTACTGATTTTTGTCCATTTGGTGTGTTGATTATATAGAGAGGTGTTTTAGAAATCATCTGTGATGCTAGATTTCCCAGTTTTTCCTTATAATTCTATTTTTATTTTATATATTTTGAAGCTGTATTATTAGGTACACTATTCTTAGAATTGTTAAATTTTCTTATTGAATTGAACCTATTAAACATGCCATAATCTTTTTTAAAAGTTTTATATCTCTGGAAATTCTTTTTGCCTTCAAACTTTTTTGTTTTCAACTGATTAAAACGTACAAATGCCAGCTTTCTTTGGTTGTTTATTTGGAACATATTTTTCCATCTTTTTGCTTTTTACCTGTCTGTGCCCTTATATTTTAGAAATGTCTCTTATAAACAGCAGATAGCTGGGATTTTTAAAATTCAGCATAATCTTACCCTTTTAATTAGGAAGTTTATTCATTTATAGTTATTGTGATTACTTGCATTCCTGTCTGTTTTACTTCATGCTAGTTGTCCTGGCTTTCTTAGGCTTTTTTTTTTGTTCTGTTCTTAACTCTTTTTAAATTAATTAATTTTTTCTTCCTGTCTGATTTTCCAGCTCAGTTTAGAAGCAATACATTCTATTTCTATGATGTTTTTGATTACTCTAAAATTAATAAGCCATAAACCATCTGACTTGACAAAGTCTACAGTTAATATTTACCCTCTTCACAAATGATATAAGAGTCTTAGCATGCTTGCTTTTATTACAAATTATGTGTTGCATCACTCTGTTTCTTGGCTCTGTCTTGTTATTTTTAACTGTACAAATTTATGTTATTACTTCCCAAAGCTAATGTTTGTTTAAACTTATGTAGATATTTACTATTTTCTTTAATAAACATTTCTTCTTGCATCTCAGATATTTTTTCCTGGGATTCCTTCTCTCTTCCTAGAGTTCACCCTATAAAAGTTCCTCTAATGAGGGTCAATCATGGTATTTTTGAAATGTCTTATTTTCATCATTATCTTTGAAAAATACAGTTATCTAACTAATAATTTCAAATTTGTACCTATTTTTCCCCCAGAGCCTTAAGGATATTATTCTATTGTCTTATGACTTCTCCTACTATTGAGAAGACACCTATCTTTCTAATTGCTATTTCATTTTAGGGAATCAATTTTTTTCTTCCCTGTTCAATTAAAAATGTCTCACTTTGTCATTTTTACTCATCAGTTTCACTAGGATGTATCTAGGTGTGGATTGTTTTTAATTGCCTTTCTTGGGGTTTATGGACATCCCAAATATGAAGATTCATGTCTTTGAGAAATGTTGAAAAGGTTTCCGCCATTATCTTTCCAAATACTGCCTCTCTCCCATTCAATTTTTCCCTCTAGAATTCTGATAAGAAATACTTTATATTTTCTCATATTGTGCTGTAGTTATTAAACCTTATATTTTCCTTGCCTTTCCTTTCTCTATCTACTCCACACTGGGTAAGTTTTTGAGAATCGAGATCTGTCTTCCAATCATATAATTCTTTCTTCAGCTGTATCTAGTCTGCTGTGTAACTTTTCTATTAGAGTTTCTATTTTCAATGATTAGATGTTTCGTTCTTTAAAAATTTGCTGTCAGGTCTCTGTTGTACGTTTGGTCAGGAGAGACTTTAGCTTTTGTCGTTGTGTGTCACTCACTGTTAACTTTACCATCACCTGTGCAACGTGTGTTAGGAAAAATAAAATGGCTGCTTGATGTCATTGACTTTTCCTTGACCCTTGACTCTGTGGGAAGAAACTGATTAGGGCACCATCACATATCAGTTCCGCAGAATTCCATAGGTACTGGTGTGTAAAAACCTGTGCATTAATATTACTTTGAACTGTGGCCTGTCAGTTTATAGGAATACCAGTGTGAGAAATCAAAAGTCTATTATAGAACCCTTTTCATTTAGATTATTAGTTAATGACTGTGTATTAGCTCTAGATGAGCTAGGTGATTGTCTCCATGACAGAGAGGTTAGGAACATTCATGCGAGGCCCTAACTGATGTGAGGCTACTTATAATCTTTATACCATTTGGTTTGAATATTCATTCTCTTTACTGCAGAAATGTTTGATTATGTTCTGCATCTGAGGTCCTCTTGGGATGTTATATAGTAAATTTGTATTTAGCAGAATTTCTTCTCTAAAATCTGAAAACTTGTTGATTCTGAAAAAAAACCAGTCCTGGGAATTTCAGATAAGGGATTGTTGCCTTTTAATACTTATGTCATTGAGTTCGGGTGGGGATTAATAAAATAAATACTGTAGAGCTCTAAGTAGAGCATATACTCCTTGATAGTAAACCCTTAATAAGCAATAACCACTGACTACAGCACTCCAGAAATTGCTCTGATTATCACAGTTACTAAAGAGGTCGTGGGGACAGAGGGACTGGGCAGTGTGGACCTAGACATCTTAATATTTATATGCTGTCTTGCATCTCACACATGTCAGAGTGCAAGCTACGTAAGCATTTTGGAAGCTTGTTAGGTACTAACGTAGGTTGGAACCAGCAGGACTGAGAACTTTAAATGATTCAGTGGGATAGGAAGGAAATGGTAACGTGCAGCAGTCAGCGTAGGCAATCAAACTGCATCCAAAGAGATGGGAGAATTGTGTTATAAAATTGTGGTGGAGCATGGGTTCCTCAGCTTCTGGCAGGAGGTGGTGGGGAGGGTTTCTCTTCTTTTTGCATAGAAGTCAGTTTTGATGTTGTGCAGTATGTTTGTTTTATCTCCTGTTACTTATTGGATTTTTCTTCTTAATCAAATTAGCAAGTACTTTTAAAAATTATTTAAGCTTTTTAAAATATTTATTTATTTCAGAAAGAGAGACAGCATGCGCACACACACGTGAGCGGGGGAGGGGCAGAGAGAAAGGGAGACACAGAATCCGAAGCAGGCTCCAGGCTTCGAGCTGTCAGCACAGAGCCCGACACGGGGCTCGAACTCATGAACCGTGAGATCATGACCTAAGCCAAAGCTGGATGCTTAACCAACTGAGCCACCCAGGTGCCCACTTTTAAAAATTACTTAAAGCAAATATTTTTAAAGATAAATGCTGGCTGGTTGGTTGAGTTGAAAAATAGTCTTTGTTACTCTAAACCAACTTGGTAGTATTTATCAACCTTCTAAAGAATGCCAGCATCTTGAACCCACGATTTCCATTTCCAGAAATCAGTCTCAAAGAGGTGATGTGAAATGGAAACTAACACGTCTGTGCAGGAGGACGTACCCTCCAGGGTAGTAGCTAGTGTGTAGTTGGGAAAGATGATATGCACGTGTATCCATTGGGGAATGACCAACTAACTCATAGTATTTTCTGGGTACGGAATATTACAGAGCCATTGAAAGTGATGCTTTTTAGTGACATGGGAACTACTGGTGACAAATGTCCAGTGATAAAGCAGGATGCATGGTCTCCACTGTGTGAAACACATGCATACACAGAAAAATACCGGAAGAAAGAGCCGAAAATGCTTGTGTTTTATGTGTGGGACGATTGGATTACAAGTGTTTTTTAGTCCTCTCTCTCTCTTTTTTTTTTTTTTTTGTATTTCACATTATAACAATGAATTTATTTCTGAACAAAAAAGCAATACTAAGAAAAATGTAACTTGTGGACAGGGTGAGATCCACAGGGAAGTGTGGTAGCAAGAAAGAGACAGCAGCCCAGGCTGAGGTTGAACCTGATGGCAGGCCCCGGCGCATGCCCGGCACATGCAGACCGCAGCCAAGCAGAGCCTGGTTTGGAAAGTCCGGGGAGTGTCCACGTGGAGACAACGCTCAGGCCCTGGGGTCCAGGAAAGGGGGCAGCCGTCCTGCCTCAGTGCAGAATTGTGTTGTCTCTGTAGATAGACCAGCCAGCTTGCATTGGGACGGATGGTTACGTCCAGGCCTTGACATATGTGCTTGGCCATTAATTGGCTTGTGAGTTTAGATCATGTGCCTCCTCCTCCTCCTAATTCAGGGTCCCTGCAGCATCCCGCACGTGGTGTGTGTTTCTGGTGTTGATACGTGTGGTGGTCACAAGCCCAGGCTTCTGGCGTCTGGCAGAACTTCTGGTCCTGCTAACTTACACTGAGCAGTTTGCTAGCGTCTCCAAAACTCAGCGCCCTCATTTATAGCAAAGGACTTGTTTCTGTTGGTTGTTACAAAAATGAAATGATAAAATATTAGGAGCTTAACAAAGTGCCCAATATAGAGCAAGAGTTCAAAAGGCAGAGCTGTAACCTCTCGGGCATAAAATCCGCCAGGCAAATCCCCACGTGGTAACACAAGCGTCCTCATCCAGAGACACGAGAAGAAACGTGGGTCTCAATTTGTGGAGACGCTTCTCCCGCGCATCTCTGCGGTCGGCCACTCTGGCCCCCGTGTGGCCTCCTGGGCGCCCACCGCAGGCTGCATCTGCTGCCCATCTTCTCGCCTCCTGGCCATGTGGCCCGGGTCCCACCCGCCTAGAACTTCGCTGGAAATTAGGTATGAAGCACAAATTTGGGGCACTGCCATCACAGGCCCTTTTTCTGCCTCTTGAGAATAGGGAGAGGGATGCGAGAGAAAGTAAATGAACAACGAGTAATTTTGCAGCTGGGCTGACGCGATGCTGTAACCTGGGACCGGGGCTTGTGGCTTGCTCTTGACCCCTTGGTCCATCCTGGGGACTGTTCCATCTTTGCCCACCAGGTGAGAGCGGAGACGTGCCGCCCAGGACCTTTGCCTGCACTCTGTAACGCCGGTGGGGGGGTGGGGTGGGGGGGGTAAGCACGACTTACTTTGCTCACTAAGGCAGTTTAACGTCCCTGTGTGGAGAGAGGACATGCTGTGGAAGCAGTGCCCACGCTCCAGTCTGGCTCCAAGATGTCACTGCCTGTGCATCCGTGAGAAACGAGAGTTACAGCTGCAAATGATAGACCCTGTAAACGTGTTTAAATGCCGCTCATCCCCTCTAAGTCTTTCTCAATGCTGAGAGACAGCAGGGTGCGCTCAGGCCTGTTGAAGGGCGTCGATATGCACTGGCCCTGCTGCTGGGCGGGGGACGTTGGTATCGGGTGGCGCTCATGTTCTGCCTCGACCCTAATGCGTGTTTATCCAGTTTGTTGGGTCTCTGGTGGTGGGTCCACTTTGAGGGAGGCCTGAAGCTTCCACCCAGCTCTGTTAAGGAGGGTGATCATGAAGTATTGATGTGAAATTCTAGGGCCTTCCGGGTCCATGAAAGGCTGTGCAGGAGACAGGTGGAAGATGAAACTTCACTGGCTTCACGACGGAGCGGCCGCAATGAGACGTGACCCCCTGACTCCCACTGCTGTCTGTGGGGGGTCCCCAGTCCTGCGGCTGCCTGTCGGCTGTCGGCCATCGCTCTTGGCCCACGGTCTGTCCCAGCTGAATCCCCCCAAGCAGGTGTATGCGCCCTGGACCCTCAGCCTCTGGCAGCCCCGCTCTGTCACAAGTGGACGTCTCCTTCCAGGGAAAATCCACTGGGCTTACGACTGAGCGAGATCCAAGTGGTGACACATTACTTTCTGTGTGCCGCCACGAACCCACTTGTCCGTGATAATTGGGAAAGAGACTCTTTTGAGAGTGAGAAGGGTGGGGGTGAGTGCAGAGGGAGGCTTCGCTGAACCCGAGGTCAGGAGTGTGGGGTGGGGTCCTGAGACCAAGGCCCTGGTGTGGCTTCAGAGCAAGCATTAGGGACCGATAGAGCCCCCTGGAAGGGAGGCTCCTGGAGGGTGGGAGGGGGTCCAGAGCAGGCCTGACTGTCAGAGCAGGCCTGACAGGTGTCTGTGTGGTGACAGGCCCACGGGATGAGCTCTGATAGGGCTGTGGGGGCTCAGTGTTGTGTCCAGAGGGAGTTAGAAACGGAGGTGAGTGAAAGGGCCGCCCTTGTCCTCATCCCCACAGAGGACACAAGTTCTGCCAGGAATGGGGGTCAGAGGGAGACCGGGAATTCCTCACCCCGTGTGCTCCTGGGGCGCGGGTCTCAGGCCTCCCCTGTGCCCGGCAAGGGCCGTAAGCAACAGCCACCACTGCCAAACGCCGCAGGGAGGGAAGAAGAAGATACGGCACCTGGTCGCGCTTGACCTTGTGTTACAACAGCCGAGGCAGCACTCCGCCGGATGGCACAGAAGCGACAATGGCCGGAGCGGGTAAGGCCCTGGCATGCGAACAGAGAGCCAGCACTGTGTGACTTAGGCAGGGACAACAGAGTCCACGGCCACCCACGCTCATCCCCAACGTGGCACAGCGACATGCAAACTTCCTAAAAAGTGGCAGAAGTAACATGTATTCTTTTTCAGGCCAGAGGGGAAAGTTACGTGGTGGAGGAAGCACGCATCGATTATAGGATTACAGGAGCGTACGGTGTAATCTGTTATTCAGCAACAAAACCACAAATGTTACAAGTATCTCCATGGGTGGCACGAATACGAGCTCCAAACCTTCACATCTAAGGGGCGATGCCTCATTTCTGTGGAACAGCAGTGAAGGATCGAAATACCGTTCACACAGGAGGAAGCCCAAGACGGACATCTTTAAATGGGATGGAAGACTGTGAGAGGGAAATTACTCTCAAATTATGAAACTGGTAGATGTGGAAATTGTGAACTTTTGCCCCAAGGGTGAGGCAAACACGTGGGTCGAGCACACTGCTCCCAGCCACCGCCCAGCAGGTATGTCTGGCGTTCCCCCCGAGGAGGGGGAAGTCCCTCCGTGCCCCTTCCTCGGGGACCGGGCAAAGGAAGGCCTAACGCCAGCGACCCAGTGTGGATAGAGCAGCTCGCCAGGTGTTTCTGGGCACAGAGGAGCTGGGGCCAAGGTGACGCCAGCCTCGCCGCCTGCTTCACGTCCGACTTGCCCTCCTTCTGTCGTTTGCTGTCTCCGTCGTGTCCTGAGCGTTCTTTCCGTAACTCGGCCCCAGCACTCACATCCCGCGGTGACTTCCATGGAACGAGGGCCACTTTGCCACGAATGAGCACAGATGTCCCTCTGCAACAAGTGAATGCTCGGTGACCTGGCTGTTTCAGTGGGTGGAGAGACCAGGCCGGGGAGCCCAGGGCACCAGCGCCACACCCTGAAGCCACACTCAGAGGAGAGAGCTTCCAACCTGACCCTTTGTGTTCAGATTCTCAGCCTAAGTAATGGTTTGACACTCTGGGTCCTCGGCCCATATGCATTATTTGGAGAGGATTGCACATAGTTTGTTTTTTAAAAAAATTACGTGTAATCTGATTATTCTGTAGGGAAAAAAGTGCCACTGATGCTAGGAAAATTACATTTAGAAAAATAGAAGAGATCAAAATGGGTATGACATTTTATATCCTGCATATTTCACTTAACATTATTACATCATGAGACTTTTCCCACATCATTAAGTGCTTGCGTAAGAAGACTTGTGAAAATGTACAGTTGTCTCCTATATAAATGCATAATTATTTATTTTGAGTTGATTTATTTTAAACCATTCTGCTCCCTGTGTTACATATGGAAAATTACAATTTATACCTTGGTTCAACAAAAATCTTAGTATTTGATTTTTACTCTTTCCATAGGGGAGAAAATCACGGAATGGAATTGCTGATTCAGGAGGAAGTAAACATTCACAAGGCACCTGGGATACATTGGAAATCTACACTGCAGAAATTTCCCGTAAATGGACATCCCGTCTGTAAGGTAGGATTCCCATCTATACTTGACAACTTGAGTATTGTGATTTTTTAAAAAATCTTTGCCATCTTGACTATTATGAAGATGACATTTACATCTAAGTCATATTCCTGTGGCCACGACTGAGGCTCAACATCTTTCATATGGTGACTGACTGTCTGCTGGGCTGCCTTTCTGAATTGCCTCTTTGTAGCTCATTCTGCTGTGAGGGTGTTTTTTTTTTCCTATTGATTTACAAGTGCTCTTTACATATTGAGGATTCCAGAAGCCTTTTGGGTATTGTATGTGTTGTAAATATTGTCCCAATTTATCTTTTGACCTTGTATATTTTTAACAGTAAAAGGCCGTGAAAGTTTTAAGTTACCAAATCCATCAGCACTTTAGTGTTCCTACTTTAACGTCGTGTTTACAAAATCTGTTTTCACACCACATATTTATGTATATAACTTTTTCCTCTAGTTCTTTCCTGGCTTTCTTGTGCTGTCATCCTTCTGCAGTTTATTTTTAGATGCATAGAGTGAATGCAAGTGTCAAAACTTATTTATTTATTGTTAATAGTTAAACACTTATTCCAGCAGAGTTTACTTTGCAGTTCAGTCTTTCTCCACCTATTTCATATGTCCTTTTATTATTGCACTGAAGAACATGACATAGTTCGTTCTCCTTCTGCTTCTCTGTCCGTATCTGGAACTGTTCACCTCGCGTTCTGGCGGTTGCACACTAATCAATTGGTGTGGTCTGATACAGGATGTTTTCATGTGGAACACGCCTTCATAACTTTTTAATGAACTGTATCCTTCCGTATGTAACTTAGTCAAGTTTGTAAAACTGTGTTGTTAGACTTTTGATTGGAACTTCATTCAATTCATTAAATAAATAATCTTAACGAGTGAATCAACATCTTTATAACATGCGTAATGGCTTTTCGATCAAGGAATATTATATGCTTCTTGTTGTATTTATCTCAGCTCCCTCAGTGAATATTTGCTTGATGAAGGGATGTTTTTCGTATTTATTTCAGTGTCTTTTTTATGCTGCATGTATTTTATGCTGAACTCTTTTTCATTATTGTCGACATGTTGGAATTATACTAATTTTTGTATATTTGTTTTTCTACTGGCCATCTGTGTGGTTCATGTTATTCGGAAAATTATTTTTTTGAGAGCAAGGTGGACGGGGAAATCTTACCGCATGAAAATGGCGATAGTGTTGCCTTTTTTGCCTAATTCTTGCAATTCCCAGACAGCGGTACACAGCGGGAAGGAGAGCGGCGCCCAGCTCTGGCCCGTGTGAGGCACCAACGGCTGGGTGGTATGGCCGCCCCTCCCCCACGTACAACATACAGGTGTTAGCTCCCTGTTGACTCCCATGCGACCTCTGAGATTTCAGGCGTCTCTTACCGTTCCTCGACATTTACTTTTCTCTATCTCTAAATAAATTAAATGTCCTTACCTCTTGTGGTTTGGAAGATATGAGCTTGGATTTTTAGTTTCTTTAGTGGCTACCCTAACTGTGTCTGAGTTCAGCTGATTCTGAGTTCTCTGATTATTAGTGTCAAAAATGAATGCTCAGCTCCGTAAGATTAGGAGGGATCTTCCCCCCCTCCTCTGAAATAATTTCTGAACACTTAAAAATATAATGTGGGGACCCCTGGGTGGCTCAGTCAGTTGAGCGTCTGACTCTTAATTTCGGTTCAGCTGATGATCCCAGGGTCGTGGGGTTGAGCCCCGTGTCAGGCTCCACACTGAGAACAGAGGCTGGTTGGGTTTCTCTCTCTCCCTCTCTCTCTGCCTCTCGCCACTCGTGCTCTCTCTCTCTCTCTCTGTCTCTCAAATTAAAATTTATACATATATATATATATATATATATATATGTGTGTGTGTGTATATATAATCTGGGATTTTAAAGGAGATAGAAATGATCATGAAGATAATAATTTATAATACTTTGTTTTCTAGGAATAGTTTGATTTTTGTCTGATTTTGGAATCCTAATTACAGTGGTATAGATTTAATCCTATGTTTCTATCAGGAAGTCTGTGTGTTGGGGTCTGTGTCCGCATCCTTTGGGTTCCCTTCAGTTTAGATACTTTGCTCAGAGAGGTTGAGATGGTGGTCTTGCTTCTAGATTCTTCTTCTGCGCTTGTGGTCTTGCTGCTCTTTGTGCATGTAGTTGCCTGGCATGGCCTTAGCGTTCTGAGTCCCGGCCATGCACCCTCGGAACTCGGGGGTCATTGCCACACTGTCCTTGGGATACACTGCCACGGTGACCGTGCCTGGGGACAGCTGTCACTTCCTTTACTTGTATGTGTTTTTACCATCGATACTGAAAGTTTATGGGATTGTTTTCCCTGTGCCTGAAATTTAACTCACTGGCCCCTGTGCAGGAATGTGTCTCTTTGCTTTATTTTAGCAAAAACCTCCATGAAATTTCAATTCTTTGTTGCTATTCTTTCCTTTGTTGAAACTTCGTAGGCACAATGTTCTCCCTCTCTCTGCTTAAAAAATGTGTTCAATCTTCAACTTGCATTCAGGAAAGAATCTCAAATTTGTTTTCCACATCCTCAGCTGAGTTTTCTGCGTGGCGATTAGCCACTCTCTTGCTGTCCTGGAGACTCGAATTCTGTGTTTTCCTTTCTGTCTGTTTGTGACCCTTTCTTATCCCCCAGCTTGTACCCTTCTAACTCTTACCTGCGTCCCTTTCACGGCAGTCTCTGTCTTCACCCTGTTTTCCTTCTGCTTTCCACGCAGCCTATATGGCCCCGTGGGTTGAGAACACAGAGCAAACCCTTCCAGGAACTGTCCTTAGTTTTGCACAGTGCACACCTCACATTACCAGGTCTTTGATCTCCACCTTGAAAAGATTTCCGCCTTTGCTTCCTGTTAGTGTAGTTTTACAGACTCCGCCCCAGAACCGCTCTACCGTGGAACAAGAAGCGAGTCCGGGAGATCCGTATTCTCGCTGCTCTTCCTGGCTGCCCCGGGACTGTGGTTGTGTTTTCTGTTACCCGGGGCCGGACAGGCTTCCAGCTGCTGGAGCCCTTCTGGCCTGAGGAGTGCTGATCGGTCCCTCACGTAAACACTGAGAGAAACAGTCGCGGACCCTGGAAAAGCCACCCTCCTTCCCTTTTCCAAACCCATGCATGGAAAATTCATCCCTAAACACAGGGCTTTTTCTCCTTTCCGCTTTTTCTACCATGATGCTTTCATTCCACAGTGCATTGTTATTTGGTCCCACTGGCCCGCGTACAGATGCGGAGACTGGCACCGGACCCTGTTTGTGGACACGGACCCACCTGCAGCGGCATCGGAAAGCGATTTGTGCGTCTTCCTGATTTGTAACGTGATGCTTTGGACTATTAGACCCCGGTACTACATGTTTGCGTTTACCTTACATGATTAAGTGTAAATTTACATTATATGTGTACATGAAGCAGAATCTAAAAGTTGTAGATTTCAACTCCTTGACATGCTTGGTATCATCAAGTAGCTTTCAGAAAGATGTTTCGTGGAGACAGCCGGGCGCGGGGTGTGTCCTCGGAATCCGCTTCCGTGTTTTATATTTCTGCATTTACTGACGTAGTTATTCTGGCATTCCTGTGTGGAACGTGGGCTTACGTTGAAGGGGCAGTGAGAGGGGGAGGAGCCACACGGGTGTTTTAGGGGAAAGGAGGAAGGATGGGCGAGCGGAAGTCCTCACTGCACCGTGAACAGCGTGTTTGAAGCAAATAGCGTCTGTATCACAGGAGGTATAATCCTTTCTCAAAGCGGATGTAGCATCTCAGTCTGCATGTCCCGGACGCACCCGGAGGACACGTTCATCTCCTGGTTTAGAGCTGGGGCTCGTCCTTGATAGTTCAAAGCCTCCTAACCATGTATAAGGCGGTGTTTGAGGAAGGTGGATGTGAGCGTTTACTTTGAGCCGGGGGCACCATGTTCATTATTTTCCTAAATTAGCAAGTCTCCCCGAAGCACTTTGCACAGTGCGGCACGTCACCGGCTCCTAGGAGCGTGTGGCAGGCTGGGCGTCTGGCCCACTTTGAGGCTGGGTGGACCAGAGGGCTTCCGGGTCGAAGATTTTCTTGTTGGCTAGGACGCTCCTGAGCTCTGCTCTGCACAGAAGCGGGCCACATTCAGGAAGGCTGCTCGCCTGACCGAGCCCCCGCCCGTGCAGGGGTGTGTGGCCTGAGCACAGAATCGAGCTGCTCTGGTTCACTCCAGAGACTGCAGCCATCTGCTAGCTGTGGCCCCTGGCTCCTGGGACTGTGGATGACACCATGCAAGATGTCTTCACCGGCGCAGTGGCTTCACAGAAGGAGCCCCGGTTCACCTTCTCGGAGGCAGATCTTTGTTTCCTCCACGAGCCAGCACGGTAGCCAGAGGGTCCCCCAAGAAGTCTCCCCTCACGCCTGGAACCTGTGAATGGAATGTGTCGTATGCATCAGGGACTTTGCAGATGAGACAGAGGCTATGGGTCTGATACCTGGATTCCCTGCGGGACTCACTCTGTTGACAGAAACCCTTAAGCCAGCTGGCGAGAGGGGTTGAGGAGGGTGCAGGGGCAGGAGGCGGGAAGCGCCAGACCCGCTGTCACCGGGTTGAAGATGAAGGAGGTCTGGAGCCAGAGAAGTGGGGGTCTGAGGAGCGGAGAACGTCCCCCCGCCCAGACCCCAAGGACCTGGATTCTGCCCACAACCCAAGCACACCTGGAAGGGGAGCCCCCAGGCCTCCGAGGAGCTAGCCAAGCCCATCCCGTGGCAGCCGCGCAACTTGGGAGCGCAGATCTGGCCTGCTTTGGGACACTCAGTGTGTGTCTGCCTTGGCAGAGATAGGAAAGCAGGACGGGCCGCTGGCAGTCTGCCAGGCTGGGGCTTGCCTCGCTGTCCCTGCTGGAGACCAGGGCCTGTCGGAGCTGGGAGGTTTCCCTGAGCGTCTGTCCTGGGCCCTGAGGTTCACGGTGCCAGGCGCCTGGTGCGCGAAGCCCCGCCGCCGAGCCCGCCCGGGGCGTACAGGGCAGGGGCCTCCACTTACCCGCTTATACCAGCCACGGTCCCGCCAGCGCGCACGGTTCACGGGGGCGGTGGTGGCGCGGGGGGCCCCCGTCACTCGGCTGCAAGTCCGAGCTGAACGTGGGCACGTTCTTGCTTTCCCTTCACAGACCACCTAGAGCTGTCGAGACTCTCGGGCTCAGCAGGAGGCTCCGCACAGCCTGTCCTCAGGGGACACGTTAGACTGAGCTCACTGTCCCGGCCCATTTCTCCCTGTTTATGTGGCTCGGCGGCCCAGACGCCTTCTTTTTAGCATTAGTAGCAGTAACACGGTACTAGAGGTAGGAACTGGTGTGTGTGTGGCACAGTGACCACTTGCTGGGAGCTGGTCTGAACACTATCACATCTCATTTAATCCTCACATGAGCCCATCATCCCGCCTACAGTGAGAATCTTCTTTCAGTTTTGTGCTTCGCCCTCTGGTTTTCCTCTCCTCTTCCTTAACGAAATATTTTGAAGGGAGAGACTTATGGTTTACGTCAGAGACAAATTCCCTAAAAAAAAAACAAAACAAACAAACAAAAAAAAACGGCCTCGCACCTGTGTAGACAGGTGCCCGTGCAGACATGCACCCTTGTAGGACATGCGTCCGTGCAGAACATGAGCCCCTGTGGGATTGTCACCCTGGCAGGCTGGAGCGTGGTGCAGCCACCATGGCCTGCCTGTCTGAGGCAGGGATCTGGGCTTCTGTCCTAGGACTATAGCCAGCTCGCGGGGGGCACATGTGCCTTTCTTCTCCTGTCCTGCTGCTGCCACAGACTTGAGAGCCTTTCAGAAGTCAGACCAGGCCCGTCTGTGCACCTGTGGCGGTCTGCACACCCCAGTAGCCCTCCGGGTCGTCTGCCTCCTGGCTGGGTCTGCGCGGCCCGAGACTTGCCACCCCACCCCATGCAACCCCAGGGTCCGGGGACCTGCTTCTGCTGCCTCCCTCCCGGGCTTGCCCATCACTCACAGTAGAACCTCTGCACCTGAGCTTGGCTTCAGGCCCCGTGAGCGGAGACAGTCCTACAAGGACTGGAGAAAGAACAAAAAGGACTTCTTACTTACAAGGCACATGCTGAGAAGCAGTTCACAGGGGGCGTTTTTGATGGTGTAATAACTGTGTTCGGGTGCCCCAAAGGCTGCTCACCTCCCACGTCTGGGCCTTTCTCCTCCAGTCTCTGCTGCTCCCCACATGGGTCATGCCATTTCCACCTTCTGGATGCCACTCACCCTGTTTCTGGACTGCCTCTTGGGGTGAGCCTCTCTGAATGCCACAAACACCCGAGTTCCAGAAGGAAGGCAAGCCAGTCATCAGGGTCTATGAGGCTCACGTGCTTAAAAAGTCCCTTCCCTCATCTGGTTATTAATGTGCACGTGCAACAATTATTTACCGAGTGTTTACCTGTTACCCGCAAGCAGGACGCCGTTCATTCTTCTGACAACGGGAAGGCGCTGCACGATTTGATTTTCTTCTTTAGGAAAACACCATCACCAGACGCGCAGGAGTGAGGGCGGGTAGTGGTGCTGCAGACCCCAAGATGAGCAGGGAGGCGGCTGCACGGGCACCAATGAAGGGGGACAGTTGAAGGCCAGCAGCAGAAATACAGGTGGAAAAGGCAGAGCAGACAGTGAACTGCCCTGGAAGGAGAATCGCAGGGCGTGGGGACCAGTGGGACGCGGAAGTGATCCCCCCCAGAACCCTCCTCCCAACACATCAATCCGGGAGCTTGCTTGAGGGTCCACCTTGTGTGGGTTGCTGAGGTTAGAAGGACCCAGGGCCACCATGAGGGGTCAGGCACCCATCTGGGCCACGTCTTTAAGGAGGGTGGGGGGATAGTCCGATCTGCAGAGTGAGGAGAAAGAGGTTTGGCCACGGGGCAAGCTGGTCCTGGGTGGGGCCTCGGTAGAGGGGATTTTCATTCTCCACAAGCTGCTTCCTCCTCTGTGCACCCCCTCGTCGTGGCGGTGCTCTGAGACCACCGCTGGGGTCTGTGCTGAGCTGTGGTGATGCGCCTGTGCGTCTTCAACCCTCCCTGCCCTCGTGGTGACTCCTGTGTCACTCTGCGGAACCCGGTGCAGAGCAGGTGGTCAGTCTTCTCCGCCTGCTGCCGCCACTCCCCGCCCTTCTCTGGTGCCCCTTCTCCGGTATGGATCCAGGTCTACGCTGCAATCTAGCACAGTGGCATCTTCCCCAGGAGTGCTCTGCCCCGCCAGACAGTTCTCGGTGCCCACGTAGCCCTGAGACAGAGCTGTGACCCTGCTCCTGAAACGGACCTCTCTGTCGCTCCCAACTTCCCCGTAAGCTTTCGGGGGATGGAGCGTAGGCTTATTCGTGCCCACGTGTCCACGCAGATGCCTGCCCACTTTGCCCATGGTAAGGGTTCAGTGAAGGATGAATGAAATTGAGAAACCGGAGAAATGACCCTGAGCCACATTTATTCCTGTGGTAGATCGCAAAATGTGGCCACACATCCCTTCCGTTCGGGTGCGTGTGCCTCATCGCGGTATCACCTGGCCAATCTCCCCATCGAGAAGTAGGGTCTAGTTCCCCCCGCCCCTTAGATCCTTGGCTGCATCGTGGCCTCCTTTGACCAGTTAAATACCGTGGAAGTGACCTATCGCAGCGTTGGGGCCGTGCCTAAGAGGGCTTGCCGGCCTGAGACCCCTAGTAAGAAAGCCGACCTGGTCTGCTGGACACTGAGCCACCACGTGGAGGAGCCACCAGCCACAACCAGCCACCCGACATGAGGGTGACGGTGCCCAGCCGGCCCTTCAGGGGACCAGCCATCTGAGGGGGCCACGTAAGGCCAGCAGAGGGGCCACCCGGCCAGCTCACATTATAAAAAGTAACAAATCGTTCTTAGCCACCAAGTTGTGGGGCTCGCTGGTGGTGTAGCAAGCCCTAACTGGCACAGTTATCTTGAGTCCAAAGGCAGGAGGGATGTGAAATGGGTTGAAATCGGCCATCTGAGCTCTCAGAGCAGAGGCAAGACGACACCCTTACTCCTGGTGGGTTCTCTGCCACCAGCTGATGCCCGGCTCCGTCAGCACAACTGAACCAGAAACATATGGTTTGGAGCCACGTGTCCTCAGGATGATTGCAGGCTGCAGGTGAGACCCGCCGCGCGGGATGGTAATGACGATTATTGCCGACGATCACTGGGGAACAGAGCAGAGCGCTGTGATTAACGGAGCACTCCTCAGCCTAAATGGGTCCCGACTGCAGAGATTTGCAGAACCAGGTGGTGCGGGGAGCGTCCTCATCCTCGGAGCAGGAGACGTGGTGCGTGTCTGGTGAGCAGCGGAGCGGGTGACTTCTCTCTCCGTTCGGAGCGGGAAGCGGAAGCCCTTCCGTCCACGCGTCAGAGAGAATGCCCTCTAGGCGGGGTTCAGACAGGTCCCCGGGGAGCCCGCTGGGGCTCTGCCCTCAGAAGCAATTTATGTCTTTCAAGCCAATTAATGAAGTGATCAGATGAACAGTGCCTTCAGATGACGTGACCGTTAATTTCCATTTGGCAAACACTGGGGAGGTGCACATTGCGTCAGGCACGGCGCTCGGCTCTGGAGGCCAGAGGCTGCACAGAGCCCTCAAGGAGTTCAAACCGGTTTAGGGGAGAGTCCACGTGTTCTGCTCAGTTAGTCCCGTATTGAAAATGGACACAAATCTGTGTACGTTTAAATATGTGTCTAGACCCGTGCGTCGGCGTGGAAAGGCCTTTTCCGCAGTAGTTTTAGATTGGGACATGTGGTTGCACCTGACTCTGGAGCCTAAAGCTTGAGAAGAGTCAGTGCGGTGGGCTGAACAAATAGGTCAAAGGTCAGAGGTCACAGGGAACCACAGAGACCTGGGACCCAGGGGTGAGGAGGGCCGAGGGTGTTTGCCGAGTGGCCGTTCACCTGGCAACTGCTGGTCTAAAAGGACGCTCTCTGTTCCCTTTCACAGTTCAGATCTGGTCAGGAGCTGAAGTGTTCCAGTTTATTCTATGCATTGGGTTAGGCCCCGATTAGGCATGCTGTGCCTTGGGCCTTGTCCGCTGGACCCATGAAGAAATTCTTGACTGGGAAAGTCTGTGAACTCTGGACGGCCTGCTGGCAGCAGGGGCCTGCTGTGACGGGGGCCTCAGTGGACAGGGCAGCCCGAGTGCTGGTCCCCGAGGCCCCTTTCCCATGGCCAGGGTGCCTCTCCCAGCCAGAGGCCTGGCGTGAGCTGGCAGCAGGGTGGCCACTGTTCTCGTTGTCCGAGGGGCAGTGGGCTGGTCTCCGCCAGTGTAGGAGTCCTATCCTCTGGGCGCCCTGCTCCGGTGTGGGACTGGAGGGGCTTAAAACAACAGGGCACTGTTCTCTCCCAGTTCCGAGGCACGGTGTCCAAAACCAAGGTGTGGGTAGGGTCGTGCTCCTTCTGAAACCTGTGAGAGAGGATCCTTCCTTGCTTCTTCCAGCTTCCGGTGCTCCTGACCATCTTCAGCGTCCTTGGCCGGTGGATGCATGGCTCCAGTCTCTGCCTCTGTCTTCACATGGCCTCCTTTTATGTCTCTGTCTGTCTTCTGTTCTTACAAGGACACCAGTCATGCAGGATTAGGGGCCGGCCCTGCCCCAGTGTGGCTGCACCTTAACTAGTTACATCTGCCATGACCCTGTTTCCAAATAAGGTCATGTTCACGGGTAGCGGGAGGGGCATGATTTGTGGGAATGCTAACCAAGCCAGGATACTTGTGAAATGTTCTTTCCAGCCTTGGATTCTGCCTAGTGCCTCAGTGACTACCAGGTGATGTGGCCCAGCCGGGGAGGGGCAGGAGTGCGGCAAAGGTGGGGGTGGCACATACACATCCCTTCTCAGCACCATGACCGCCCCTGTGACCTGCCTTTGCATGGCTCCCTTCCGGATTGCCTTCGGTCCTTAATCTGCAGACTCCTTCTAACTGTGGTCTCCTATAACCACTCTGGCCACATTGTCTCCATCAGTGAAAGCACTGGCTGGAGTGCGTAGCTGGAGAGAAATTAACTGCCAAAGTCTACATGTTACACAGCATGTTACTTGCTGTCCCCCAAGTTTGCATCTACACTAGTTAAGACATCTATGTTGATGAACTAGATAAACCCTCAGATATCAGGCTTAACACTGTAGGAGTTTATTCCCACCTCCCACACGGACGGCTGTGGGTGTTCCTGGCCAGGGGGGTTCTCCAGGTGGCAATTCAGGGATCCAGCTCTTTCTGTCTTGTGGCCCATCCTCCTCAGCATGTTGTTCCCAAGGGACCAGCAAGGGACAGAACGTGGAGAGTGGCACTCGGGAGGGGCATGCCACTTTCTTTCATGACCTCCTGCACCTGCCCTGTGCAGGTCCCTGACCAGGAGATCCCCTCGGTGTCAAATCAGAGGGCGGGGCCCTGCCCCCACGGAGCGTTAGTCTCGTTGGATTAGCATCACCACGAACCCGGTCACCAAGCCGGGATTCCACGGATCAGTCTGCTTCCCTCTCATCTCGGTGTCCAGGCAGGATTTCTGTATCCAGCCTAAATCTCAATCAGGATGGCCATTAAACTCAGTGGACTCCTCCTCAGCAGCTCCTAAATCTGTCTTCTCTTTGCCACGTGCCACAGAGCCGCCACACAGCCTCCCCGCTGACCTTGCCTCTTGTGCTGACCACCTTCTGACTTTGCGTCACCTGCCAACACGGCGATCCTGAGACACCGTGGCTCAGACCGGGCTGTGGCTGTGCAGTCACACCCCAGTGCTCACCATGTGAGGTCCAAATTCATTATGTAAAGTACTAGACTCTCTGGAACATGGCCTCTCCCGGTTTCTCCATCCTTGTCCCTCAACACCCCCTCACCTCTCTGCTTCTGACCCACGAGCGCTCCGCCCACGCCAACCAAGCCCACTTGACACCTCCTGGCTACAGCACATTGTTCCTTATCTCTGTGTCCTTGAAGGAAATACGGTTCCTTCCTCTTACCTCTTGGTGAACTCCAAGAATGAATTCTTTACTTTGATTTTAGTTTCATTTTTTTTTATCAACTATTAAATATGTAGATAGTTAAAAAGCTAAGTCATTCTCCAACATTTGCACAAAGTACAAAAGGCCTTTGTCCCTGTTTATCCCTGCTTGGAGACGATTGCTTCCAACTCTTCTCGGATTCTTTTGTATGTATCTCCGCATTTCTAAATAGAAGTGCTTGCATTGTTACTTCCTGAGTTTTTAATTTTTAGGCATTTATTTACTGAGCTGCAACTGTGAGAAAGTGGATTAGCCCCCTTCCCCCCCTTGGCCCCCAGGCTCCCAGCAGTACAGCACACACGTACCTCAGGTGTGTTTGCTTTACCTGGTCTATTCTGTCGGGACACATGGTACACTGGGAGGACCTTTCCTTTCCACACACGTTTCTTGGAGTTAACAACTGTCTTTTCCCCCTCGGTTTTCTGTGTGTTTATAACTAATTACAAACCAAAGTCTTCTCTAATTGCATAAGTCTGTCCATACTCTCAGGGGTGCTGGGTATGTTATTTCATCTTCTCGTGGAATCTCTTCGGGCCTTTAACCTCTTCTTTTTTTTTAATTTATTTTTTAATTTTTTTTAATTTTAATTTTTATTTTTTTTAACGTTTATTTATTTTTGAGACAGAGAGAGACAGAGCATGAACAGGGGAGGGGCAGAGAGAGAGGGAGACACAGAATCTGAAACAGGCTCCAGGCTCTGAGCTGTCAGCACAGAGCACGACGTCGGGCTCGAACTCACGGACCGTGAGATTGTGACCTGAGCCGAAGTCGGACGCTTAACCGACCAAGCCACCCAGGTGCCCCTAACCTCTTCTGGTCCAGACTCGTTTCCAGTCCCCTGTAGCGCCGCTGACTCATTGGGCCCCCCTCCGCTGCTATCTGATGCTCCCTTTGCCTTTCTCTTGCGTTGGACCCCTTATTTCCTGGACCTCGTGTTTTTCTCTTTCCTGACCCACTCCTTTTGTTGGAGCACTTCCTTCATTAGATTTCTCATTGAGTATATGTGGGAGGTAAAGTTTTTACAACTTGTGTGTCTGAAAATGATCTTTATTTTATCTTGTTTTTTATTTGGAAGTTTGACTGGATATAGAAGCCCTAGCTGGAAATAGTTTTCATCCAGGATTTTGAAGGCATCAATGTTGCTCTCATCCTTTGTTTGTGGCCTTGTTTCTCTTCCCTCTGTGTTAGAACGACATAATGCTGTACTTGGACGTAGGCCTTTTTTCATCTGTTGTTTGGCAGTGGTGGGCTTCTTCAATTTGGAAACATGTGTCCTGGAAGTTTTCTGGAATTACTTCATTGATGATTTCCTCCTCTCTGTTGTGACTGTTATCTCCTTGTACAATTCCTGTTGTTTGGACACTGGACCAATCCTCTAATGTTCTTATCATTACTTCTTGTTTTCCATTTCTAAATTTTTATTTCTATATTCTCTTTCTTTGTGTTTTCCTCTACTTCCTGAGAGGTTTACTTACTGCATTTTATATTCCAATCTTACTTATGGACTTTCCATTTTTGACATCATATATTTAATTTCAGCTTTGTTCTCTGAATGATCCCTTTTTATAGTTTCCTGTTCTTGTTTCTTCATTATAATGTCATCTTTTATCTCTTTAAAGATATTTATGATAGTCTTCATAAAGCTTGTTTTTTCTTGTATGGCCTTTGATTTATCTGAGTAAGTGTTTTAGTGCTTGTTAACTTGTCTTAAGCTCTGTATTTCATATTAGGGCCTTTGCTCATTTGTCTGATGATACTTCGTTCTTCTCTCATATTTAAGTAGGAGGCACTAAAGGCACCTTGGAAGCTCCAGGCTTGCAGGTGGGGTGTGATGATTGTGGGATTTATTGTTAAGGATGTCACTATTACTTAAGTTGGGGGACTTTAATATTGGTGTCTGGAGGTCTTTCTTAGCCTAATCAGTTGGCCCAGCCTGCTGTCTGGACTATAGAGGCCTGACAGCTTGCGTTCTGAGTGCCTAGTAAGGGAAGGTGCTGAAAACGTGATGTTTGCCAAGTTTTACTTTGTTTTACTTGTAGCACGGTGCTTCCCCATCCCTGTGCTACAGTCTCCCACTTTGCTCACTCTGGAGGTTAAATCCATAGTCTTCTGCTGGGATGAGGGGGGTCATTCCCCCAGCTTGCCTGTACTGGGAATGGTGATCTGGGCATCTGACCTCTTATAAAGGAGACTTTTAATCCATCTGCCTGTTTTTATCCCCATTTGGTTTACAGCTTTCGGAGGTCCAGGGCGCTCGTGATTACTGAGACTCCAGGCCAGTCCCCCTGCCCCCCCGCCCCTGCTGGGGCTCTGCTTCCCCCAGTGTAGCGGGTCAGTGGCCGACCATCCGCCTACAGTCCAGCTCCCCAAATCATGTCACTGCTTCCTCCTCTCCTTTCCTCTCTATCCTTGTGGGTTTGTACGTTTAAAAGGAATCTTGAGCTCTTTCTTTGGTGGGGACTCAGAGCAGGATTCAGTCTGCCATCCTTACAGGGACAAAGCACAAGCTTACCTCTCCTTTGGTATTTTCCCTAATCTCAGCCCAACCACCCGGCAAAATTGATCACTCTCGCCTTTGTTTGGGTCACCCTTGACCTTAATCATGCTGTCTAGGCCGTATCTCCATTTGGACAAAATGCTCCCTGAAAGAAGGGACAGGACCTTGGTTTATTTATGTCCAGTCCCTGCCGCAGTGCCTGGCATTCAGTCATTCATTCTCCCAGCAGACATCCACGGGTGCATGAAGTAGACATACAAATGTCAGGAATACAAAAACAAATTAGGTATGGCCCGTGGGGTGGGGGGTGGGGGGCTCACTGCAGTGTCCCAGGGCCGTGGGAGGAAACAACAAACATGTAATCCGTATGGCCTTGTATGTGTGAGTGTGTGTATATTCACATACATGTACACACTAAAACATGTAGCATTCAATAAAATCTGTACAACAAATGATACCTTCTTTCAAGATATTGACCGCACTTCCAAAAGTATAAGGAGCTAATGAATGTGACCTTTGCTCCATTGCTATATTTACCAGCCTATTAAATGTGAAGGGATTTTTTTCAGAGTCTGAAATATGTGTGTGTGTGTGTGTGTGTGTGTGTGTGTGAAATACATATGTATTTGCTCACTAATTCATTGGCCACGTCTGGCAGGCAGGCGGAAACACTGGTGAGGTAAATTTGTTTAGCCAAGGTTATTTCGCTGTTTATTAAATTGTGTTCTCCGTGTAGGAATCATGTCTGATTTACTCTTTCCACCCACAATACCCAGCAAATAGTTCTCTTGGAGTGCACAGTACATGGCAAAGACTTGACAAGTGTTGAATAAATAATGGATGGTTGAGTAGATGGACAGAAGATGGGTAGATAGGCGGGTGGGTAGGTGGTTGGGGGGGTGGGGGGGTACGCGAACACACGGCTACGTGGACGGCTAGATGGGTGAGTGGAGGGGCGAATGATGCATTAATGGCTAACCTTTGAATTTGAATTAATGATCTCAAAGGAAGGGCAGCTTTATGAAAATTAACTGACATGATGTGCTGGAAAACACTGGGTAAGCCCTAAAATAAAATGCATGGATTAAGGCATTATTGTTGGATTTGTCTTCTTCATACTATACCTCTTCTTAAACACACGATAAAGTGCCTTTCAGGTCGTCGTACCAATGGGTTTTGATTGTTGTAGATCTGGATGCTAAAGCAGACAGATCATGTAATGGTACTCATACACCGCCTGTCCTTGTCTATTTTTTCTCGACCTCAAGGACATGAAAGGAGGAAATGGACAAATGTTCCACTCCTTGTCTTTTATCTGAAAGTGCTAAAGTTTAATGAGAAAGAAAAGCCTTCAGAAAAGTCAGAATTTTATTTATTAACCACTTCTGTTTATTTTTTTATATGTCTGAAAATTCGTCTTGTTAAAAAAAAGAGAGAGAAATTGTTATAAACTACGTAATTCTGAGTGTTAAGTTTTAGGCCTGAATTAATCACAGTTAGTCTCTGGTGGAGGGAAAGGGACTGACGTGCTTTATGATTTTTTATATCCTTAAGATCTGCAAGGGTTCTCAACTGTTCCCATGGCGAGGGGTGGTCTCCTCGGGAGAAGCCTGGCAATATGCAGGTTAAGGTCCGGATTGTCCCTCTGGGGCTGGGAGAGAATAGCAGGCCTGGCACCCAGTGGGCAGAGGCCAGGGATGCTGCTGAGTATTTTACAGCCACAGGAAACCCGGGTCCCAGCAAAGAGTTATCTGGTCCAAAGTCTCAACAGTGTCACAGCTGAGAAACCCTCATGTAGGGTGAGAGAAACGACAAAGGGCCTACAGGTCATAAATCTTGGAAAGAGCGGCGCCTGGGTGGCGCAGTCGGTTAAGCGTCCGACTTCAGCCAGGTCACGATCTCGCGGTCCGTGAGTTCGAGCCCCGCGTCAGGCTCTGGGCTGATGGCTCAGAGCCTGGAGCCCGTTTCCGATTCTGTGTCTCCCTCTCTCTCTGCCCCTCCCTCGTTCATGCTCTGTCTCTCTCTGTACCAAAAATAAAATAAAAACGTTGGAAAAAAAAAATTAAAAAAAAAAAAAATCTTGGAAAGAAAGGAAGGTTTTGATGAGAACTTCACGTATACAGCGGCTAACCTTTAAGGGTGTTGGAAAACTTACACACCCGCCCTTCCTTATGAGTCACGTCCAAGTGAAGGGAAACACTGCCGGAGCCCTGTTTCCTCACTTTCATTAACATACCTGGCTGATCGACCAAGCCACACACTCTAGTCAGGCAATGCAGAGAGGCCCTCTTGCTGGAATTAAAGATTAAGTCTGCAAGAGGCTAATTTGGGAAAGGAAAAAGCAAGCACAGCATTTCTAGTAACCTCTTCTAAGGAGGAGAGAGGCCATCGTTTTGCTTTAGATGTTACTGTTGTTTTAAGGCTAGATGTTGCCCGAGTCGCCTGCCTTCCTAGGCAGAGAGACCTGTACTTGTTTCTAAGACAGAATCTCCAGATGATCACTGTATTTTGTCCAAGAATTTGAGTGAATTCTTGGATTTTAAATAAGGAGGACAAAATATCCAAATTTTACCAAAAATCAAAAGTAGTGAATAATATGGTAAGAAGTGGAAGAAGGGCCTCAGAGGAGCCATTGGATGGAGAGAAGAAAGGGGTTTTGCTTTAATTGGATTTTAATGATCCCCTCTTTCTCTCTTCTGGCCTTTTTTTTTGTGAGGGGGAAGAAAAACCTTAAAACATAAAGGTTAATCTAACTATACATTTTAAGCTTTTAAAGGCTCCATTACACAGCTTATTATGCTAACAGAAACATACCTGGCGTCTGCAGCTTCTAAATGTATCAGCAATGCACGTAATGACTCACTTAAAAGACCATGGCCAGAACTCTTTCACTTATTTCTATGTAAATTGGATGCTTCACAATTACTATAATATGTGTGAAATTCCACTTATTATTTCTTTTAACATAGAAACTTTTATCACTTAACTCACTGGACAGAATATTTGAGCCATTTGCAATCATTAGAGCATTTTGTTTGGTCAAACCCTTACGGGATTATGCTTCAGAAAAGACAGTGAATTATATTCATTGCAAGAAAACAGCAATTTTAAATATATATGGGGCACCAGGAAACTTTTCATTTTAGTGCAAATTCAATATTATATCTTACTTCTTTTTACAGCAGGGTAAGCTTTTATCTTTAAGCAATTTGTAAAACCCAGCATGTCACAGGAGTGAGGCAGACGGCGGAGATCAATCTGATAGATAAATAGGGGCTTTGGGGAGAGAGGATGTAGCATCCCTGGGACTTGGGGAGTGTCGCCTTGCCACCCTGGTGGACGGCCCACGACGCTCAGCGCCTTCTCTCACTTCCAACGCGAACGAGCATCCAGATCCCGCCCGGCCCGGCCACCCTCAGCACCCCCAGCTTCCGGCAGAGACCCTCTACACTCCCCTGAACTTTGTGCACCTCACTCTGAAGAACACTGGGTTTTTTTCAAAGAGTCTCGAGGAAGAAACACAAAATGTGAGGAAGAAAGAGCATTATCATTACCCCGGGGGCTGATTTCTCTTTGGGGTTCGGGGCTCCGTGTCTGAATCTGACACTTCATACAAGAGCCCCTGTGAGGCCTGGCGTATTTGAGGGTACCTCTCCTGCCTTACTCATTTGGAATACTTTGTGGAGAGGGGAAACAGCATCCAAGTGGAAATTTGCATACGTGCACCCTGAATTTTAAGACAAAGCACAGGTGGGTTTGTTTTTAATAAAGGATTGAGAACACTAAATTCAGACCGGGATTCATATCTAATTATGTAAACACCTAAACCGTTGGGCAAGATTTATTTATTTTTTTTTTTTTATTGTGCCGTTTAAAATGAAGCAATTTCTAAGTGACATATTTATTTCCCAAATTTTATTCTCCAAACTTCTACCAACGAAGATAAGCTGAGAAGTTTGCATGGGAGCTCTTATATATGGAATAAAAATCAAGTGATTTTATTTGGACTTTCATTATAATTTTTCCAGCTATATTCCTTAAAGAGAAGATACTTACATTTCCCCCCAAAACTGAAAACAAAGTTGTTATTTTTCTATTCGTGTTATGTTCCTTCGCATTGTGATAGTGGTCTCTGTAGACATACACAGGAAATTTGAAATACGCCACGTAATATACGCACTCACACTTAGCCGAGCGTGCGTGCGCGTGTGTGTCTGTGCGCGTGCACGTATGTGGGTGAAAGAGAGAAAGGGACAGAGAGGGGAGAGACCCAGGAGAGAACGACTGGTAACAAGGGGCTTCATCTTCCACTGGAAGTTAACTGGCATGGACTTGATGTCGGAACCGTTGTTAGCACAATAATAGTAACAGGTGAATGTACGATGGGCCTCGTCATTAACTTTGCACTAGAGGTAGATTCGGGTTTTAAAGTAAAAGACGGAGACTGTGATTCAAGTCCGTTTCGCATTCGAGGGAGCAACAGTGAAGAAGTACAACAGGCCAACCGGGCAGGCTGGACCTCTAGGCACAGGAAGCAAACCGTCGGGAAACCGAGCGGCTCCCCCGGCACAACGAGCCAAGGCCGCACGTACCACGTACACCGGCGAGTCAGACTATGCAACTGCCCGTCTTGGAGCCTCACGGCTGAAGGACACACACGCACGTGCATGTATGCGTAACGTAATTTGGGCATGTCGTGCAAGTAACTGAAAGAAACAGCAGCCACCAAGTAGTGGGTGAAGGACAGTCGATCCACAATAGATGGAATAAAATGTGTAAATATTGCATATCCATTCTCGCGTTACTCTTTGATAGAAACGCGCACGCCAGAGGTACTGAGGCTGTGTGCAGACTGCTCAATAGAAGGAGGTGCCCGAAGAGAATTAAAGCACGCTGAAAGATGGCCATTACCCTCTTTGGGCTGGACGCTTAGAACAGACGATTTTATAAATTTTAAATTGATAATGTATTCGTAGCTCAAGCAGAGGAAAACCCAATACGTTTTTTTATTCCCTTTTTTTTTAAGCCTGCATATTTTCAAAGACCTCCTATAGTTAACATTATAATATAGTTAGTTGCTACAAATAATCGGGGGTGATTATAGGAAAACTGTCAGTGTCTGCTCAAGGTCTGAAAAGGCTGCAGCAAATAGCTTTTCTCTTTGCCATGGAGACTGGGGTCTGTTTTTACGGTTACTCTGGAAACCGGAGCCTTGCTGGTGTTAGTCCTTTTCAGTTACTTTAGCTATTAAACCCTCTGGTTGAGACAAAAGGCAGGAGGGTTGCAGACACTTCCTTGGAGGAGAAGGGCTCAGGGTGGGGAACGGGGCCCTGTCTATTCAGCTGGGAACGCTCTCCTCAAGGAGGTGGCGTGCTGCACTCCTGTGGTCCGGGGTCTACCTTTGCATGTTAGAATTTGGAAGCACATCACCGAAGCGTGCCTCCTCCCTCCTCTGTCCCCCCAGACATGAAGCCAGTGCCTGGAGTTAGGTGGGGAAGACCTCTCCTCTAGCTGCCCAGGCCCCGGGGGGGTGGGGGGGGTGGGGCGCAGGGACAGCACGAGCACTTTGAATGTGAACACAGGGTGGTGGACGCGAGGGGCGGTAGCAAGGGTCCCCGAGCGCCTGGGATTGTTTTACGATGCAAATTCACACGTAGAGGCGACTGTGTGCATTTTGTTTTGTTTTAAGAAATCAGAGCAGAAATCACTGGTATTCTCTCCATCCTGTTACTGGATCCAGTAATCGCCTAGCAAGGAGAGCCCTGTGTTGGCAGATAGTTTACAGAGCAGGGAGGCCATCCGGAATGTGGAATTACAACAGGAATCCTGGATTCCTTGCAAGCTACATGGGACTCTTCCCTTTTTTTTTTTTTTTTTCCTTCTCTTCTCTCTCTTCCTCCAAACAGGAGTGTGCTTTCACTGGGCGATAGTTTATCATTGCCTGTGTTTACCTTCATCTCACTTTCTGGTGGGAGTGTCCTCCTCTCAAGGAAAAGGGGTCCCCCCCAGAAGGAGTGGCAGCCTGAACGGGCCACAAAGAGCATGCTTCTCGATGGAGCAGCCCGCCCTGGCAGGAACGTGGTCACACCGTGGAGGGAAGGCCACCGCAGGCGGGCGCAGGGGGTATAAACCCCCTTCCCTGGGCTCGCTTACTTTTCACTTGAACTATTAAATGTGTCGCCCCAAACCCCATTACCATTCTCCCTCCGTCCTGTCCATTACGAAGGATGAGATCCTGGCGGCAGAGTTAACACTGAAACACTCACTTGAAAAAGAAGCAACCAAATTAATAACAAGGACTATTTGTTAACAAGAAGCAGCATGAAGGAGGGAAAAAAACCCTGCTTTCTTTGTCAATGCACTTACCGCACGCAGTTCAGTGTTCTTAGTTATTTTAAATCAAAATGTGGAGTTACTTTAAATCGAGAGGCAAGTGGAATTTCCCCCCTCCCTGCCCGCCATCAGCACAGTGGAGAGTTCACAGTGACGTCCTCCGTCCTCCGGGCGGACCAAGGGAAGCGTCTGATTTGAATGAGCAGGGGCCCGAGTGCAGGAGGAGTCTTTCCGCCTTCTCAGTTCCAGCAAAGCAGAAACAGCAGTAACAGAAGGAACGTTCAGAGCCATGTAAAAGTTGCAAAGCCCACCGTCGCCCCAGGCCAGGAGTTCTCATGGCGGGTATGGCTTCTGAACGACTCTTCCTCGATGTGACCAGGACTTGCAGCGTGGTCTAAAACAGGATTCAAGATGGCACCAGCCCTCCGCAGAAGGCCATTACAGTTTTTAATGGTCCTGTCATACTTTCAATCTAAATCACACTGATTTCTCTCTGAATGAAAATTACCTGGCAAATAGATCAAAGCTTAGTTATCAAAATTAGGCTTATATTTAAAGAGAATTCAGAACCCAAGGATACACCATCAATAATTTACTAACAATCATGAATTCAGCTTTGGTTTGGGAAAAACATAAGTATAAGGAGATTCATAAAGCCCCACCCCCACCAATTTACATGTGTCTTCTGGATAATGTCATTCATTCATTCATTCATATCTTACAAAGATTTGTTTGGTTGGTGCTGGCTATGTGCTGGGTCCTATTTCTGGTGCTGAGAAGAATTTCATGAGCAAATGCATGAATATCTTTTGGGATAGCCCTTTTCAGATGCTGTCTGGTAACTGAACTGCCTTCTCAATGCATCTTGAAGGGAGAGGCAGGGAGAAGGAAGGGAGTGTCCTCCTTGATTAACACCACCACTCATAATAATGTGGTGGAAATTGTTTTGACCCAGGAAACTTAAGCTTGTTATATATTCCTTTTTTCTTCCGGTTTGCTCTGACCAATCAAAATAGGAAAATCCCATAAACTGCAGGGCTGCCTTTTTTTAGCTATTAAGTTGTGATATGTAAGCAGAGCTGTCTCTGCTGTATTTCGTACAGACCAGTGGGTGAGGGTACCTTCGGGCTTATGGATCATTCCGCACATTCTACCTGGATGTTTTACCAGACACCAGCCTTCTGGATATCCTCTTTGTTTTGGACTTGTGATTAAAATTGTAATTGAATTTTTGGTTGGCTATTAGTAAATTGGTGTTTTCTGTAACTTTGTCCAAGTGTATTGTTTCCCTGAGCGAATTTGGTAGCGGCTTCAGAGATGCATATGAATTCTCAATTTGAATTTTTTATTATTGTTTGAAAGTGATTCTGCAATATGTGTGCCCTTTGTGTAATGTCAGACATAACTCTAGGGGTTTATATAGTAAAGCCTGCCATCTTTTATAAATGGCTATTTATGAGTGAGTTATTAGTCCTTTGAAATTGGAGTTTTCCAAACAGTAGGCCTTGTTCTATATCCACCCGAATGCCAGATTCATGCTACAATTTTCCGTCAAATTCAACTTTTCCTTTACGAGTGATTTCATGGATTTGTGTACAGGGATTCCCGGGACTGTCGTGGTTGTCCTTGTGTGCCAAGTTCTGGTAAGATCTCACTTCCTCACTCTGTAATTCTTTTCTTGGGTAAGCTGGCCACAGTGAGCTTTTTATATCTGGGTCATGGTAGTTACTGTCGTAAAGCTGATTTGACGGTTAAGATTATTGAGTCCTGCAGTATTTTGACTCTGGTAGTGCTGTGATACTCTTCAGATTCACTGTAATTTCATTTTCATGCATACATTTATATCTCATCTTTCTGAGTAGACCGTTAACTCCTTGAGGGCAAGGACCGTATTTTAAACGCCTACGAGTTCACTGTTCTCCACTCCCCGTGTGTGGTATACTGCCCTGCTCAACGTGTCCTTTTGCTAAAGCTGATTATCAGTACCAGCAGACATGGATGCCTAAATTGAGACCATCTCTGATTTTAGAGGACAGGGGGTGAGGATTGTAGCCCGGCCTTTTCCCAGGGACGCACCGATGCCCGTCACATGGACTTGTGTTTTGTTACCCAATGGAGTGGAGACGGTGCTTGTGTGCAGAGCGGTCCCTGCTGGGTGACCAGCGAAGGGATCGTGGGTGGACGGGCTTGTTGGTACCGCGTACTGAAGGTGAGAGCCAGACACTCAGCCACGCACGAGAGCTGATCACTCGTGGAACGAGGAAGGCCGGGTGGGCGGACCCGCGGTGTGCGGGCCCGTGCTCTGGCGGTAGTTTCCGGCCACCCTTCGCTGCCCTCACTGTCATCTCCCTTCCGTGCTAGCTCAGCGGTTGGGTGGAACATTCTACTGCATCTGTCCCCCTGCCCTCACATCGCGGATGTGTGTGTGTAACATCAGAAACCTGACGCCTTGCAGGAAGGCGCTGATTTGTGACGGGCAGAGTTTTGTGAAGATACTTGATTTCAGTTCCATCTTAAATAATATAATGCTCTCTGGGACAATAGGGCTTTTTAGAAAATACAGACACAGTTTATGGAGTGGTTTTTTTTTTTTTTTTTTTTTTTTTTTTTCTCATTACATTTTAAATAGAATCCTGTATTTTCCCCTGGCTTTATAACTTGTGCAAAATATATCAAAAATATACAGAAGTGAATGAACAAATGTGAAAGCTGCAGATGTGCAGGATTAATCTGTATATTTTTATGCAAAGGACATTTTATGCCAGGACAGACAATAAACACATCCTTTTCCTCCTCTCCGGTCTATTATTTGAATCGCTTCAGTACCAGAAATTGTGCACATTAATAGGTTGGTGAATCTAGTGGTTTATTCATTTGTCTGTTTGAGCCATAGACAATTGCTGGGGGAGGCTTTCTGAGGGGATTGCTTTTGACGATTTTGTAAATACTTTGTGTATGTAAGTTTTATTTATCTGTGGAAAAGTACACAGTTTTCCAAGAGCCACTTTTAGGGCAGAAATACTAGAAAACATTGATGGAGTGTCAAGTTGAGGTTCAAAAGACAGTTCCCAAAGGGAACGTTAGCCCAGATGTGCTGAGACGTGGGGAAGGGTAAGAAGGGATTCTTCCCCAGGATCTCACCTGATCTGATACTTCTGGAAAATTGCTATTGATACAGAGAATCGGGACGTTGGTCCTAAGGTATTCCTAGTGTCTCTTCGACTGTTCCCTTTACCAAGTGCTTCTGGACATCTTCCTCCCCAGTTCTGACAGCATGCTTCATCAGGCACCACGCGTGAACACATGCATGCACACGGGAACCAAAAAGAGAGAAGGGACGCTGGGGTCACGTGTGCTGAGCGCAAGCCTGTGGTCAAGTTGAGGCGAGTGCCCCCCCACCCCGGCCGCGGCAGTGACCCCGTGGTTCTGGGGGCAGGGGCTGTACCTGCACGGCAGCGCGAGCCCACCCACTACGGTGAGAACGGATGGAGGTGGGGGGCAGGCAGGTGCACCTGCTCTCCGAGTCCGTCCGCCCACATTTGCAGAGGCCGTGCAGGCCTCCCCACGACTGAGGAGTAAAGACAGACCAGGAGGCTAGGTGTGGTCCAAACAAAGCCTGGGTAGTGGAGATATCCCAATTATAGCTATTTTGTGTCACGGGCAGCCGCGGCACCCCACACGATGCCTTGCCAAGGACAAAGAATTTCCTTGTGTTTACACTTTTTATTACTATGTAGGATTAGGTCTGTTGCACACACAGAAGAGGAAGTCATTTTATTTTACACAAATCAGCTACTTAAAGGAAATTGAGATATATAGAATTTACCAATGAAATGAGTGATTTGATGTGAATAAAAGAGGTGGTGTGGTGTAAATCAACACTGACAGCCAAATGGGGGAAATTGACAGAGCACTGTAATCACTCCCAACATCCACTGAAGTTATTGATCCAGAACCTCTATAATCCCCCTTCACATAACACAAGCAATTTCATATAATACCTGTAATAACGGTGCATTCAAACTCAAGTAGCCATCTGAAGCATTGTATCTAATGGCGGAGCAGGCCTTGCTGAGTAAGTGCTACAACTAGACACAAAAAGCGCCAATGACTCTTGCCTTTCACACGGAACAGCCTCTGATAAGAGCTAGTTCAGAAGATAAACAGTTCCTAATGCCAAAGAAAATGAGCTATTAATTGCTGGCTCGCTAAATATGTTGTAAAAGACGGAGCGGTGGGCGCAGCGTGGAGAGAACGTAACTGGATTTGGGGGTTGATAAACTTCTTAGGTTATCCACACGCCCGGTATCTGATGTTAATTACAACAGAGGGAAGGCAGCTGACAGGCATTTAGCTGCCGGGTCATTACATCCTTCCCAGGTGCTTTTCCCGTGAAATGTTCCTCCAGTTTTACAAGCTCCTTCTTGCACTGATGGATTATTCCGCAGCCTTATCAAAGCTTTGCCAGCTCCTCATTAATATATAGAGCGAGCCGCACTGTTCTATATATCATTGTCTTCCTCTTGGGGAGGGCTAATCTGTCAGCCATTATCAGCCAGTCAGCAGAAGGTAGGCAATCAGAGCTGACAGCAAAGAATCACGGGAGATCAGGCGAGGTTAAATGAGGCTGACAGTTGTGATAATGATGATTATACTATAAATTAAGATATGATGATAAAGGAGAATAAAAGACACAATCTGAAGCAATATTTGGTTTAACATGTCTCTCTTTTTCGTTACTGTTAAATGGCCATAACATTTATCACACCGAACAAGAATGGACGTTTAACTACCATGATAAAATGGGACAGCATCAGATTGAAACCCAACAAGTTGTGATTACAGTGTCAGGCACTTTTCCACGGGCTGAGAAAAAAAAAATGGGAGAGAGAGCATATGTTATAATCATTCATGCATTATTCTGTCGAAAGAAAAGAAAATAGATCTATTTTAGAAATGTCTTCAGCCTTCTCGATGGAAAACCAAAGGAAACAGTTAATATATTCTTCTGCTTCCCAGATCATTTTTATCAATGAAACAATAGGGAGAGAAGTGATAGGGCTCCCGCCACACCTTTTCCCCCAGACGCATGTTTATTAGAAGCTGGTTCGGAGACGGCACCGGGGTTCTGGGGACGCCTGCTCCCTGTTGCGTTCTGAAATAAAGGCAGCTAAAAATCAGCCCAAGCCTTCCCGCCCACGACTTTTCATAGGAGGCATTTACAGGCTGCAGTAAAACAAAAGTGAGGCACGATTGATTTGCTTTCAAAAATTAAGAAATGGAACAGCTGACGTAGCCGCACGAGTCATTAAACTGCCGTTTCTCTGGGTAGAGAGGCTGCGATGTTGGGAGCCTGCACGAAATCTCGGCGGCTCGAAGGGAAGGAAAATGAAAACCCGAGGTCCTTTCCCTCCACCTGCGTAAGTGTCGAATCGCGTGGCTTCCAGGCTTTACTTCTCCTCTGCACATGAGCACCGGCCACTGTCCCCCGGGTACCTGCGTGTCACAACGCCTAACACGGCGCAGGTGCGCTACCTCTGTCTGCCTATGGCGGGCTGACGGATCACGTAAGTCCCACGGTGAAATATGCATCCACTTCCTTTCGGATCTGTTTTCACTTTCCTAGTAAGATCAGGGACGGAGGAAAAAGAAGCCTTTTAATTCTCTTTCGCCTCCCTTGACAGTTTACTTTTCAGCTGGGAAAGAAAATTAGTTCTAGCTGAAAATATCCCACTCTGCCGTTCTGTGTTTACACTTCAGATGCTGAGAAATTGGGAGAATAAAAAGTTTAATGCTATGGCTGTACCTGGTATTGACGGGTGCACACGGCTCTTGGGCTGATTGGTTTTGTTCGATGAGTATTTGTCCATCCAAACCAGGGTTTACTATCGGCATTTGCAACAAAGCCTTCTTAGTTGGAGCAGGGGCATCCTGTGGGCCCTGGGATGTCGGCCTCACTACCTGCCTGTAGCACCCCATTGCCAGAGTGACACCCCAGGTCGTCCCCAGACGCTGCCAAATGTCCCCTTGGGAGAACTATTGCTTTCAACCAATACTGTTAGCATATAGATAAACCAGCATGACTGTCTACTGCCCTGTGAAGGCTTCCCAGTGATTTCTGGGGTTTCTCATCCAGAGCAGGCAATTCAGCGGAAGTGAGTCAGGGGTGATTTTTAACATATAAACAACACGTTGGGGTGACTGTTTCCATCGTAAACCATTTCAGATTGCAGACTGAAGTTTGGCCAGTGAACCTCACAACGGCGTTTAAAAACAGGTTTAGAAACCTGTTGGTCCGTTCCGAAAATACTTAGCTGAGTACCCGGCTCTGGCCTTGAAGTTTACCCTCAGGAGCGACCAAGGAAGCAATGCCGAAGACGCCAGGAGGGCCCAAGGACATGTTAAGGCGTTTGAGACAAAGCGCACTTGTAGATACACAGACTGTAACACGTGAGCCGTGTCTTCACAGCGCGTGGATATTACATTCTCTTCACGTACTTACACATCTTGCACATAAATAAACAGGTGTGAAAGATCATTGCGCTGTTTTGCGTGGAGACCCGTGACTGCTTCGGAATAGAAGCCGTGGCGTCTCCGCGAAGGTGGGGGTTGTGCATGGCCATGTGTCGTCCCTGCAGTCGGGCCAGCGTGAGGCTTTCATGGACCACGGGGAGCAGCCTCACCTCCTGCCCCCCTGGCTTCTGTGAGTTCACCTCAGAAGGTTGAGGCTCAGTCCAGTGGCCCTCCAGAATCACACTCTGTTCTTTTCTTCTTCTTCTTTCTCTCTCTCCTTTTCTTAGTTTAGTGCATCCTGCACTTTATTTTTTAACTCCAGTTAGCTAACATACAGTCTCATGTGAGTTTCAGGGCTACAATGCAGTGATTCAGCACTTCCATACATCACCCTGTGCTCATCACAAGTGTCCTCCTTACTCCCCATCATCTATTTCACCCACCCCATCTCCCAGCTGCCCTCTGGTAACCATCAGTGTGTCCTCTATAGTTAAGAGTCTCTCTCTCGCTTTATTTCCCCTTTGTTCATTTGTTTTGTTTCTTAAAAAAAAAAAAGTTTATGTATTTGAGAAAAAGAGAGAGAGAATTCCAAGCAGGCTCCATGCTGTCAGCACAGAACCTGACACAGGGCTCGATCTCACAGACCGTGAGATCATGACCTGAGCCAAGGTGAAGAGTCAGACACTTAACTGACTGAGCCCCCCAGGCACCCCCATTTGTTTTGTGTCTTAAATTCCACATATGAGTGAGATCATACAGTATTTGTATTTCTCTGATTGACTTATTTCACTTAGCATAATACTCTCTAAGTCCATTCACACCATTGTAGATGGCAAGATTTCTTTCTTTCTTATGGGTAATATTCCGTTGTGTGTGTGTGTGTATGTGTGTGTGTACATACTCACACCACCTCTTCTGTATGCTCCACCCATGGATGGACCCTTGGGTTATTGCCATAATTTGGCTATTGTAGATAATGCTGCAATAAACATATGGGGACATGTATCCCTTTGAGCTAGTATTTTTGTATTCTCTGGGTAAATACCCCGTACTGTGACTACTGGATCATATAGTAGTTCTATTTTTAATTTTTTGAGGAACCTCCATACTATTTTCCAGAGCGGCTGTACCGGCTTGCATTCCCACCCACAGTGCACGGGGGTTCCCCTTTCTCCACATCCTCGCCAACACTTGTTTCTTGTGTTGTTGATTTTAGCCATCTGACGGGAGTGAGGGGGTGTCTCATTGCGGTTTTGATTTGCGTTTCCCTGATGACGAGTGATGTGGAGCATCTTTTCACGTGTCTGCTGGTCATCTGGATGTCTTCTTTGGAGAAATGTCTGTTCATGTCTTCTGCCCATTTTTAAACTGGATTGTTTGTGTTTTCGGTGTTGAGTTGTATCAGTTCTTTATATATTTTGGACACTAACCCTTTATCTGATGTGTCCTGTGCAAATATCTTCTTCCACTCCACAGGTTGCCTCTTAGTTTTGTTGATTGTCTCCTTTGCTTTGCAGAAGCTCTTTATTTTGATGAAGTTCCAATAGTTTATTTTTGTTTTTGTTTCCCTTGCCTCAGGAGACATATCTAGAGAGATGTTGCCATGACCACTGTTGGAGAATTTACCGCCTGTGCTCTATTCTCGAATTTTTATTGTTTCAGGTCTCACATTTAGGTCTTTAATCCATTTTGAGTTTATTTTTGTGTAAGGTGCAAGAAAGTGGTCCAGTATCGTTCTCTTGCATGTTGCTGTCCAGCTTTCCCAACACCATTTGTTGAAGAGACTTTTTCCATTGGATATTCTTTCCTGTTTTGTCAAAGATTAATTGACCATATAATCGTGGGTTCATTTCCACGTTTTCTATACTGTTCCACTGATGTATGGGTCTATTTTTCTGCTAGTACCATACTGTTTTGCTAGTACCACACACTTTGTAGTGTAACTTGAGGCCTGGAATTGCGATGCCTCCAGCTTTGCTTTTCTTTTTCAAGGTTGCTGTGGCTATTCAGGGCCTTTTGTGGTTCCACACAAATTTTAGGATTGCCTTAGTTCTGTGAAAAACTGGTGGTATTTTGACAGGAATTGCATCGAACTGTGGTATTTTGATAGGAATTGCATCGGATGTGTAGATTGCTTTGGGTAGTGTAGGCATTTTAACAATGGTTGTTCTTCCAGTGCATGAGCATGGAATGTCTTTCCATTTCTTTGTGTCGTCCTCAGTTTCGTTCATCAGTGTTTATGGTTTTCAGAGTACGGGTCTTTCACCTCTGCGGTTAGGTCTGTTCGTAAGTATCTGATTATTTTGGGCACGGTTATGAATGAGGTTGTTTTCCCCTTCCTGCTGTTTCATTATTACTTTAAAGGAACGCGATAGATTTCTGTACATTGATTTCATATCCTGTGACCTTACTGAATTCGTTTATCAGTTCTAAGAGTTTTTTGGTGGAGTCTTTTGTGTTTTCTCTATAGAGTATCATGTCATCTGCAAATAGAGTTTTACTTCTTCCTTACCAATCTGGATGCCTTTTATTTCTTTTTCTTGTCTGATTGCTGAGGCTGGGACTTCCCATATTATGTTGAATAAAAGTGATGAGAGTGGACATCCTTGTCTTATTCCTGACCTTAGGGAAAAGCTCTCAATTTTTCCCCATTGAGTGTGGTGTTTGCTGTGCGTTTTCCATATAAGGTCTTTCCTATGCTGAGGTATGTTCCCTCCAGACCTACTTTGTTGAAGATATTTACACTCTGTTTTGATGGCATCTTTCTTCCCAGATGCAGGACGCATCTAGTGAGTGTGGGGAGAGACTCTGGCACATGGGCTCTTCTCTGTCGTGCGGCGCTTTCAGTGGGTGTTGAGCACAGCCCAGCTGCCAGTCTGGGCGCGGCCCTCCTGGCCGGTCCTGCACGATGGAGTCCAGAACAGCCGCCTTACTTCTGACGAATGGAGTTGCAGACAGACCTCCCAGTGCCTTCTTACTGCCCAGAGGCAAGTGGCGCACCGTCTGGCCTGCGATACTCCAGACTCAGTGAGCCCTCTAAAGACACTCAGAGCTCTGCCCTGGGGGTGCAACTTGCCGTCCGGAGAGTGGTTCTAATTTTGGCACAGGAGCCGCAGGCAAGAAAATATCTTGTTCCTTAGTCCGTTTTATTAACTTTGTTTTGTTGGCTTGAGCCTAGCGCTGTATTACCCCTGAATAATCACAGCCGCGCAGGTAGTTCCAGGAGCGCGAATGAGAGGCTTTCTTCAAGGGCCGTGCTCTTGCAGAAATGATTTGTACCCTCAGGCTGATTGTCACCGACAGAAAATGAGAACCAGGAACATTCAATGCAAAGTAATGTGTTCTGTACAATTACTGGATTAATAATTTTATTCCATTACTGTGTGGGGAGAGAGGACATCAGCCTGAAGATCTTCAGCTCTAGTATATTTCTAAGCGTCCTGTTAAGAGAGTGAGCAGGGGTCAGGAAACTTAATTATGCTATAACTAGATAGAAATTGCCAAGTGATAAAAAGAAACATCCAGACAGATTCAGCAGGAAATTACAGCTTTAATAATATAGCATAATGCCTACTTCTATACAATTATTGGAGAGACCCTGAATGGTTCAGAATAACAGGCTTGAGTTTCCAGTAACGACAAAAAAATCCCACTGAAAATGACATTTTGCATCTTTCTGTAAATATTTTTTTTTTCAAAAAAGAAATAAATAGATAGTATTATTATTCAGTGATCAAAAATCTTATGCTCATTCCATCCCGGATGCTGTGACCACACTGACATTTTGAAATGATGAGAGGGTTGAATTATGAGGGGAGAAATTTACATTTGCAAATTAAGTTTCTGGTATTCTACTTGGAATTAACAACTCGGTCTACTGCAGTCAGCCTTTGAGAAAGAAGACCCCCGCGCGTGGAGGCGGGGGGCAAGGGTGCGGTCACTGTTCCCTTGAGTTCCAGCCGAGGCTGTGTGGAGGAGAGGCCCCGTGAGCCGTGCTCTGGAGGAGGGTGGGGGCGAGCTGGGGTGGGAGTGGCGGGGACCCTGGGCCGGGTCTCCTCCACGTGTTCGGAAACGGGGGCGGGAGAACTTTCCGAGCGGGGGGCCGAGCGGGCCTGACAGGAAGCAGTGAGCTGTTGCGAACGTGACCTGGAGTTTTAACTCAGGGCTGCGCCCGGCGTGTGGCACAGGACCCTCCTCTGATGTTTGTGTCGGGCCCTTTTTTCTCCCTCGTGCGGGAGGGAAAAGTCATTTCTCGTGCTCGCCCAAGAGAGCTCAGTGTTTCATTTTGTATTCTGAGGACGCAGATTAATCAGCCAGCTCCCTACCCAGAGATGGCCATTCTGCCCAGAAATCTGCATATCTGCATATTACGGTTCTTCCCCGAATTTAATTTCCTACAGGAGCTGATATTAATCACCCTGTTTAAACAGAGGGGATTTGGGGTCTATACAAATATGACATTTTTTTCCTGTAGAACTAGTAGAATATTTTTCCTCCTTTCTTTCTTTTCTTTTTTCAATTTAAAGGGACAATAGCCTTACTGGCTTGGTCCTAAATAGCTTCTGTTGTTGCATTTTATTTTGACTTGACTGTTGACAACTGGGTTGGTAACAGTGAACCCAGATTCTACTTCTTAGACTTGAGAAATGCATTCAGTAGATTTGGAAATAGCATGGCCCCCGCGTTTTGACAACGGTGACAGGGATTGTCTGTTCTGACGTCCCTCTACGTCGCACGCAAAAGCTAGGAAGCATTCACAGGATGGAACCGCGGAATCTTCTAAGCAGCCCTCACTGCTTTACTCCAGCTTATTCTGTGCGGAGAAGTTAAATTCATCAGCTGTCAGTAACTCTGCCAGGATTATTTGGCGTATTTTGTTCTGGCTGCCGCCGCACAATGGTGTCCCA
The DNA here is from genome assembly GCF_018350155.1 of Leopardus geoffroyi. Classification (NCBI taxonomy): domain Eukaryota; kingdom Metazoa; phylum Chordata; class Mammalia; order Carnivora; family Felidae; genus Leopardus; species Leopardus geoffroyi. The sequence goes on from NC_059326.1 coordinate 81,104,525, forward strand.
GGCAGAAACAGGAGGCTGACGAACGGCGAGCTCAGGGCAATGTGCCGGTGTGCCTGGCACGCCCGTGCCAGCTGGAAGAAGGCAGCAAGCATCAGTTACTGACGAGATACACCGCTGTTATTAAAACAGAAACTGCCATCCAGGTTTTTGTTTAGACTCATACCCCAGCCTCTCTCGGCCACAGAGGCTAATTTGGATTGGCGCTTTTTCCAGGGGGTCTTGTGCAATGGCCTCAGGGAAGGTATGAGCCAGGAGGAGTAGGGAAATGTTTAGAAGGCCGAGTTCCCAGGCTCTGGAGATCCTGGCTGCCACCCCCGTCCTGAACACTGGGATTTCCTGGAGCAGAAATCCTCGGGAGAGAAATAGAGGCAGTGGGTTCTGTGGATTGGCCCCACCGACATCGGACCGCTCCCGCTTTCTCGACTCTGAGCATTTGTGTTTCTGCGATTAGCAATGTGCGGTGGGGCAGGGCACCTCTTGAGTTGAGAGGAAATTCCCGGGGAGCCGGCATCCTCCCTTCTGTCCAGCAAGGTCACACAGTGTGCTCAAAAAGAGAGCAGGATTTTGTGGCCCGAAGCTAATACCACCGTTGGTGATATCACCCGATAACTAAAGCCCAAACAAAGACAAATACTACTTTTTCTTGCTCACTCAAAAAGATTAATGACTTTCTCACACTCGGTGTTTTCTCTTTTTTTAAAAAAAAATTTTTTTAATGTTTGTTTATTTCTGAGACAGAGAGAGACAGAGCGCAAGCCGGGGAGGGGCAGAGAGTGAGGGAGACCTCGAATCCACAGCAGGCTCCAGACTCTGAGCTGTCGGCACAGAGCCCAACGCGGGGCTCGAACTCACAAACTGTGAGATCATGACCTGAGCCGAAGTCGGACGCTCAACCGACTGAGCCCCCCAGGCGCCCCCGGTGTTTTCTCTTTTAATTTATTTACGCCGTTCGGTTGAGAACAGGAGCTAGTTCTGGAGTAGCCGCCATCCATGAAATGGTTGAGGTAGGAGTAAGCTGTTCAGTGGGTATGAAATCCAAAGGCCTGTCATCGTTGAGAAGAGATTACCAGTGTCTGTGTCACTCCTGCCGAACTCCTAGGCTGTTCTATTTTCTTTGCCCATTGTAAATCACGAGGGTATCACCCCAGGCAAATAGTGGCTTAGATTGTTTATCTGTCTGTGCTAATAGCATTTTATTTGAAGTCTTAAAAGTCCCAAGTGGCTTAAAAGGGCACTATTACTCGACTTCGCATTTTATTGCAAAATGACTAGGTCCAGCCTCGTTTGCTTGGCTTTGAAGTCTTAATGCTACTTGGCTGTCAGATCTACGCATGTCCTTTCCAATTTAAACTTTGCAGGATTCCCTTGAAACAAGCCCCTTTCCTCTGCAGGGAATGAGGGACATTTAATAACTTGTAAAAATATTGTTTCTGAGATAGTAATATGTTGTCACTGATGTGATACATTTCACTAGTGGGTTTATCGCCAGCGTGTCTGAGAAAGAGGCTAACAATTTAAATGACGCTTTTCTAAGTAAGGGAGGGTACGTGACTGAATAGTGATGGATATTTATTTTCTGTTAAATTATTTTTAAGAGGTTAATCTGCATTGCCCACTGCACCCCCATTCTGGCAAAAAAACACATAGGGTGAAAATGTTGGAAAGTTACACAATCCTTGGAGTAATCAATAAATACATCCTTAGAAAAAAATTCAAATTCAAATGTTGGCTTATCTCCAAGCAGTGTTTCAATCTGTAGAGATGTGCAGTCTCTCAGGGCAAAAAACAATTAAGAGAAGTTGGTGGGGTGACAAGAAGGACTGTGGGTGTCGCTAACCCCAAGACTGAACCATCATCTGATATAAAGGGGTTGCATCGCCCAGAGTGAGGGAGTCCCCCTCCCCACCAACTTCCATAGAGTTGCTGAACTCTCCTTTGAGGTGACAGATGGGAAATATGGTGACAGTGAGCAGAACTGGTGTGGAATTTTGGTCTGTAACCCGTGTATGGTGGCCCACGCAACCCATGGGTTACAGACCAAATATTTAACTGGCTAGATGTTATTGTGTGTGTGTGTTGCGCGTGTGTGGTGTGTGTGTGCACATATGTATGTGCATGTGTGTGTGTGTGTGTGTGTGTCTGTGTGTTTAGGAAAACATAATGTGCACAATCTACTGGGTGACATGTTTTAGAGAAACTCCCTGGGATCTCCATCCAGGTTGTAGATAAGAACACCCATCAAAGAAACTTCTCTATTTCCCTATATATTTCCTGGAAGTGGGACTTTCTGGGTGCCTCCCACTGTCCCCCATGTGGCTGGCACTCCCTGGAGCTGTGAGATGCGGTGTTATAGCCATAAAGCCAAGGGAGATAGACTGCCAGCCTCATTCCCGAGGGCTCTTTCTTGGTATTCTCAGTGGTACTGATCAGAGGATTGTGAGTCTAAATGCGGTTGAAATTCAGAACCGTCTCACATGACGGGGCTGTCCCATAGCCTCCATACTTTGGTGACAGAACCCATGTGGGTGACGCCCACACGCCGGGGTCTGCCCCACTCACCCAACACTTCTGTAGGGTCCTCACTTGCCTGGCTTGGTGGGATCCGTACTTGAGGGCGATGACCCACCCTGGAACTGCCCCAGCTGATGGGAGAGCCCGATCCCCCAGGATCTTTTGTCATCAAGCTCTTGAGGGTGCCAAGTTCAGAGGTGGCTTCCAGCCCAGGCAGCAACCACTGTAAGTCCACACCGCTGGCCACCACCACTAACAATAGTGCCCTCCTCTCTGCTGGCCACGGTGCTCATGCTTGGCGAGAGTCACCTCACTTAATCCCACAGTAACCCTATTTCACCGAAAAAGAAGCCAGAGCTCAAGCAGGGTAGGAAAGTTCCTGAGTTTGCCAGAAAGTGGCTGGGTGTGCATTCAGACCCAAGCCAGTAACATCAGGGCCCCGCGTCTTTCCCTCCACCATTTCTCCTCTGTTTTATTTTGTTATTGCAGATGCAGAAAAGTGAGATCCTGGGAGGGATCCTTGGTTGGGGCTCTTTGTGAATTTCCACGTAACTGGCCCTGTTGCTTGGGGAGGCCATTTCAAACCCTCTGCACCCTGACCTCTCCATTTGTGGGCGAAAGCAGAGGTTAACCCTCCCGTACAGTGAGGGGGAGGAAGAGCAAAATCTTGGAAAATAATTCCTCTAGCACGTGCAAAATCAGCATCCAGATAATGCCTCCAGGGAGATGAGGACTGTTCCTTGTCAGGGACCGGATGTGGCACAATCAAGAGACACGCAGAGACGTTGGTTCACTTTTATTTCCTTTTTTTTTTTTTTAAACCCTGCAATTCTATTTATTTTATCCAGAAGTGACGAGAAAGCCCAATCTACAGATACTGGTGTAGAGGAGATGCATGTCAGAAGAAGGTAATTGACGGTAAATGTCAAATATTAAATCCTATCTGGTTATTACCCAGCATATTAGCGATGTAAGTAGCTTAACAATTACAGCTGTGATTGACTAGGTGGGAACCAAAATCCTAAACACCCAGCGCCAGAAGGGATAATTATAACACATTAGCACCTGCTCAGACAAGATTGACAATTCCAGCCTAACATCTGCTTAATATCACTTTCATACTTTCACGTATTTTTTTCCCTTTTGAATGGGGTAGCGTAAGATTTCCTCAAGGATAACAATAACCCAACATCTATGTTATTCATTCACATTATCACGGCTGCTTGTTGTCTGTGGTCAGGTTTCCTGCTGACACGTTTACAGTTGAATAAAGAGCAGAGAAATGAGGTACTGGGGACCAGGCAGGCACAGTTGTGGTGTGTTTCTTGAAAACGTTCCTGTCAGCCCGACGCATTTGAAAGAAATCCCAAAACATAGTGCTCAATCGGCTGGTAGTGTCTGTGAGAATAGGTACACATGCATTAAGCTGGATTGGGCTCACAGAGCGTGATCGGTTGGCCTCTCCATGAAAGCCACAGCACTACTGGCCCCCCACAAAGGCGTGTGCCCCTGGACCTCTCAGGGTGAACAGGGCGACACCGAGACAAAGGCACGCTGCATATTCCCCACGTCGCTTTTTCTGGAAATATTTGAGAAGCACATTGGAAAGACCCTGTGTCCCTTTCGGATTTGGTTTGCCCGCATCTGTACGGAACTAACGGTACAGAGTTCTTGCCCGTGTATTAGGACGGAAGTGGAAGTTCATTTTAGTGACTTACTGTTGAATGAAAACTATTGTTTAATACTCTCCCGTTTTGCTCAGGATGCCTGACTGTCCCACAGTCAGGTGGTGAACTGGGCTCATCCATAGGGAACCGCAGGTCAGGCATCTGGGCAGGGAGTCGGCTGCGGAAAGCTGCAGAGCTGAGCACACGGGACGTGGAGTTTTCTCAAAGGGGCTTGTGTTCACTGATGAATGCTTACATCTCACAGCCGTCAGTCTCTTGTCCTCTTACCCCTCATAGGTTCTTGCATTTTACAAGCATTTGTTGAGCATCTATCATACACCAGCCTCAGTACGAAGTCTTTCAGGTGGAACCTGCAGCATTATGAAAAGCACAGAGCCTTCTGGTCATGCTTAAGGCAGGAGCCCCAGTGCAGGCTGAACAGACTGGAGGCAGGGGGCTGACCATGTAGGGGAAGGGGGAGGATCACGGCCCCATTGGAGGCCTCAGGCCCTCTGTGGCTCATTCCTGTTTCAGGGCTGCAGGGGGGCCTCTCTTGGTGGCCCTGGCCACACCCTGTCTCCTACCCAGCTGCCATGCAAACCAGCGAATCGGAAGTCCACTGGTTGGGAGGCGTCAGACTGGTGGGTGCTAGCACTTTCTATCCCTCCACCAACTCATGCACGCGCCTCTGTGCCGGTGGGACCCCGGCCTCCCTTCCTCGGCACGTCCAGCCCCCTCTGTTCCCAAGGCTGCCTTGTGCAGAACCACATGGCAAACGGAGTGTGGACTCTCTTAACCTAAATCTGCTCTGATGGGCTCACTGTGGTCCAGGCCCTGAGTGGTCCTTGGGATCTGCTCTGATACAGACAGATATGCTGCTGCCCCGTGGAGGTTACCACATGAGAGGGAAAGCCATCACTGTACGGCCCGTGTTTCACGGGGCAAGGAGAGGACTGGGGTGCCAGCAGCTGAGCTCCACCTGGCGGGGGGGTGGAACCTCCACCTCGAAGTGCTAGTTGAGTCCTGGATGAGAAGTAAGAACTGGTTCGGAGGAACAGTCATTTCCTTCACTAATGCAGCTTACCAAACCCCGGTGGTTAAAAATTCCCATTAATCCAATAAACAGTCTTCGTAGTAGTGGATAAGCTTGTATCATAATACCCGGACCGTTGCAATAATCAGTAAGAAAATGGGCTGTATTTATAAGCATAAAATCGAGGCCATGCAAAAATGAAACCTTGTACCGTGTTCAATCTCTCAAAATGGTGCCATCTTGCTAAAGAACAAGGCTCGTGAACTACGGGGAAAGCTTAGGTGCACAGATGCTGACAGTGATCTTGGTGTCAGGAGGACACTGGTCACAGGAGCCTGACATTCTGAGGGTGCAGTTTGGCTGGCGTAAGGGTTACCTAAGAGCGTATATGGACTCCCGGCGCGGTCCTGATAAACAGTTAAAGAGCGGCCTTTTCACCAGCAGATCCCCCAGGAATTGTGCTGGGCGCCACTGCCCACGTGCATGGGGCTGCTGGGACTGTGTTGGGGTGGAGGTCTCCCCTGGATGGTGTGCCTTCTCCCCGGGCAGACTCTGAATGGGAAGCGTCCTTGGAGGCTGAATCGCGAGGACCGGGACTGCGGACCTGCTTCTTCCTCCCCCACAGGGGGCCTTCTCGTGGCAGTGGATTTGGGAGGGAAAAGGGAGAAAATGGCACCCGGTGCAGCCCTGTCGACGGCAGTGCGAGAGGGAACGGCAACTCCGATGCACCCTTACTCCATCCCGATGCACCGCATCCCGCAGGACGCCGAGCATGTTGTCTAGGTTTGCAAGAGCTTGTTATCTCTGCTCCCCGGCTGTGCTCTCGATGAGCAGCCCGTCTGAAGTGTGTCTTAACGGCTGGCTTTATGCACCAGACACGAGATCCAAGAGGCTGATACAAGTACAAGAACACGTGGCTTGTGACAGCAAACCGGAACCTTCTCCTAAGTAGGAGAGGGTCATTAGGCGTCCCAGTGAGGAGTTAGGTTCAGGCCACGGGAATCGTCCCGCCTCCAGGCCACGCTGGAGGGACAGCAGGGCCGCCGTGGGGCTCACGCTTTTCTGTGTCGTGCACATCCACGCGGCGGCTTGGATGTCACGGGCTTCGTTCCTGCTGCTGCTCGTGTTCGTATCCAGATACCGTTTGCTGCTACCGCTTTACCGTCCGGGCTGTAACGTGCAGCTGCGTGGCAAGTTGAGGGCCGGATATCGGGAACATGTTAGCAGTGATAATAGGTAGGAAGGTAGGGATCGGTGTTACCAGAAGCTTTTGCGGTGACCTGAGAATCTGGCCAAGGCACGTGTGGTCACGAGAGTGACACTACTCTCTTCCACTTGCCTACTTCTGTCCCCATCCAAGCACTGTCATTTCAGCAGCAAGGGTTCTCACACAGGGAGGGAAGAACGCGGGGCCGTCCCGTCTGGGCTGCATGAACTTGTCTGCTGTGCTGTCACCGTGCCAGCAGCTTCCCGAGATGAGACCCTCCTCGTGATCCTTCCTCTGGGACAGAAGGTGTAAAGCCCCCAGGCACGGTGGGGCTGTGCATTTCAGAAGTGGACATCTTGCTGAAACCAGCGTGGCTTAGCACCCACAGGGTCGCCCGTCGGGGCCTGCTGCACATGCAGACTCCTGCCAGCGAGGTGTTGGCTACTGAGGACCTGCCACGAGTGATCTCCCCACAGTGGCCTCATCGCCTCTGTCCCAAGTGGCACTCTGACCCCCCACCTTCTAGTTACGGAAACTTCACAGATGGGGGTGAAGGAACTCACACAAGAAGCATTTTCCCTCGTGTGTAAGATTGTGCTTATTTTCTGCCTGGTTCTGAGCTTAGAGGGAAGTTCCTGACCAAGCAGAGCTGATGCTGCTCGAGAAACGCTCCTCAGCCCCCTTGTTCAGGGAGCCGTTCGCCAGTGTCCTGGGCGCCCTGACAGTGAGATGCTCACGCTATATCACATCTTATACCTAACATTTATACCCAGTATTTAATAGTAGCATGATATAAAATAGTATATAATTCATATAGTATACTTATTATATATAATTCATATGCGTAGTAGAGAATTATAATTTTAGACGGTATTTGTCCTCAAGTCTTAAAATGGCAGATAACCGCTACAAATTCAGTGGCACATATCCTGGAGGAGCGCTAGTTCCCCCCCTTGACGGGGCCAGGGTGGTGCACAGCTAATGACTTGGGAAGGTAATAGAGCAGACCGGCACCCCGCTCCAGCACAGCACCAGCTGTGTCCAGCACCCAGAGCAGAGGGGCTGCCTCTAGGACCTGTTTTACCCTGACAGAGACTGAAATATTCACAAACATCTGAACAGCGGTGCTGGGGACAGTGGAGCCGGACGACCTCGGTCCAGGCGGTGGGGAGGAGCAGTGCGGGAGCGGTGGGGGGACCCCTGCCCCCGCCTGCCCCCACTCTGCAGCCTCTGGCAGTCGCTGCTCCACGTGGCTTCCTGCTGTTTGCCTCTACCAGAACATCGGATGAGAGAATCCACAGCGCTGTAGCCTTTCGAGACTGGCTTCTTCAACTTAGCAAATGAATTAAAGATTTATCCATTGGCAGCATGAATCAATACGTTTGTTCCTTTCTGTGGCTACTGTGAACATTCATATACTATGTGTGTGTGTGTGTGTGTGCGCACGTTTGCGTGTGTATGTACATGTGTGCGTGTGTATGCGCAGGCGCGTGTGTGCATGTGTGTGCATGCATGTGCATGCGTATGTACATGTGTGCATGTGTTTGTGTGTCCGTGCACATACATGTGCATGCACGCATATGTATACATGTGTGCATGTGTGTGCATGCGTGCATGTGTGTGCACACGCGTATGTATATGTGTGCGTGTGCATGCACGTGTGTGTGACCGAGTCCGAGCTCCTTCCACTCTCCCCAGGCCAGGACGTGGCGAGGCAGGATGTTGAGGTAAGGAAAACGACTGGATTCGGAAAGCCAGCAAACCGAGGAGATGGCGGATGGTTGTCCTAAAGAACCATCTCTCCTGGGCAAGAAATTCCAGCCTCTTTTATGTTGGCAAAAGGGGGAAGCAGGAGAAGGTTGGAGTCAAAAGTACTGATGTCTGTAGACATCTGAGGAAGGTCCAGTAACTTCTTGTCCCCAGTCAGTTGATCTTTAAGGTACGGAATCTGGTCATGCTATCCCTCTAAATCTTAAACATAGCATGGTCCTTTCTTTTTTTTTCTTCTTTTTTTTTTTTAACGTTTATTTATTTTTGAGACAGAGAGAGACAGAGCATGAACGGGGGAGGGGCAGAGAGAGAGGGAGACACAGAATCGGAAACAGGCTCCAGGCTCTGAGCCATCAGCCCAGAGCCCGACGCGGGGCTCGAACTCACGGACCGAGAGATCGTGACCTGGCTGAAGTCGGACGCTTAACCGACTGCGCCACCCAGGCGCCCCAGCATGGTCCTTTCTGTACGTACTTCCGTATCTCCTCCGGTGAGGCACGTTTTGGGCAAAAAGCAGTTTTTGCAAATCTTAGCAATAAGCCAACCCCCCTGGATGTTGACATGACTACGTGCAGGGCAAGGCAGAAGTTTCTAAGCTACAGGTCACAGCAGCAAGAGAAATAGAACCAGCGTGGAGACAGACATGCTAAGTGTTTTTCCCGTTATGTGTGTGAGTGAACATAAAAGTTTTAAATTCAGTGGGGCGTATCCCCAGGAGTAGGACTTCTGGATCACGTGGTACATATATGTTTAACTCCCCAGGAAATCACCAAACTGTCTCGGAAAGTGACTGGACACGTTCCTATCAGCCATGAATGAGAATTTGTTTCTCTGCACCCTTGCCAGCATTCGGTATTGTGAGTTTTAACATTTTTATTCATTTGTTTTTATTTTAATCATTCTAATTGGCGAATAGTGATTGGTATCTCATTGAGTTTGAATCTTCATTTCCTTAGTGACTAATGCTGTTGAGTATCTTTTCATAAGCTTATCTGCCATTGATACATCTTCTTTGGTGAAGTAGCTGATCAGATCTTTTGTCTGGTTTTTATTGGGGTGTTTGTTTTTTTATCGTTGACTTTTAAATATTCTTTATATATTTTGGGTAGAAGACCTTTATCAGATACGGATTTACGAACATTTCTATCCGGCCCGTAGCTTGTATTTTCACTGTCTTGACTGAGTTTTTCACAAAAGATAAGTGTTTGCTTTGATAAAGTACAACTTACCAACTTTGTATTTTTTAATGGATCGTGCTTTTGGTGTCATATCTAAAAACACATCACCAAACCCAAGGTCAAGTAGGCTTTCTTCAAGAAGTATGATAGAGTTAACATTTTACATTTAGGCATATGATCTGCTTTGAGGTAGTTTTGGATAAGGTGTGAAGTGTGGGTCAAGGTTGATTTACTCACTTACATAGGGATGTCCTGTATTTCCAGCAACATTTTTTACTCTGTCTTTTCCTCCATCAAGTCAGTGTTGCCACCTTGCCCCAAATCAGTTGGCTACGTTTTTGTGGATCTGTTGTGAACTCCATCCTGGTCTGCTGGTTTATGCCCATACATTAGATGCTATCACGTTTGCTACACCATGAATTTGGGCAATTTCTCGTTGGAATTCTCTTGGCTATTCTAGTTCCTTTGTCTTTGAACATACATTTTGGAATCAACTGGTTAATACCTATAGAAAACCTCGTTGAGATTTCGATGCAGATTATAGATCCAGTTGGAGAGAGCTGACATCCTAGCAACAATGGGCCGTGTTCCATGAACAGTCCATCTTTCCATTTATACATCCCTCCCTTGGTTTCTTTCATTGGCATGTTCGTAGTAGAGAGACCTGCACCTAGTCTGTTACATTTACACCTAGGTACTTCGGTTTGGTGTTAAGGAGTATTGGTGTTTTAAAAGTTCAAATTCTAATTATTTGTGGCTCAAGAGCTCAGCTGAGCTGAGAGAGCTGAGCTGCCAGATGTCAGAGCAGCTGATTAAGAAAACAAGCCACGTGGTAAGGACAGTGTTAAGCCTTCCACCCTCTGGTTCAGTAGTGTGAGCAGGAGGCCAAACCAGAGAGCGTGGTGGCTCCCTCAGTCTGTTTGCACCCATGGAATGGCGCCGGCTGGGGTCAGATGGACCAGGGCAGATGTGCGGTGATCTCACTGCTGAAGGGGCCCCGAAGAGAGGGGTGCATGGTTTTATGGACCTGGGGGCTTGGGGGCGAGCAGGGGAGGGCTGGGAGAGGAAAGCAGTGACCACTGAGTCAGAACAGTGTCTTCAAGATTCCTCCTGACCCCTCAGTAAGGAGGGGCACCTGAGGAAGAGACCCCCAAATTGGGACGCCTGGTTGGAAGGTAGATACACATAGGAGCACAGCTGGCCAGGGGGCCTGAGTCCTTGAAGCAACTCCCCTTAGAGCCCATGATGCGTGGACTGCGCCTCAAGTCCGGTGCGGGGAGACCACCTCCCCTGTGCAGTGTGCTGGATGGAGCCTTTGCAACCGCCTGTGGCTTGCTGAGAGATTATACACAGGGGTACGGCCAGGCACCGGACTCTTCCACTGGCACATAGGAGTACAGGTTGGCTTTTGTGCTTTGTATGGTATGTCGTGAAATTCTTTAACTCGCGTATTAGTTCTGGGAGCCTTTTTGAAGATTTGGGGTCTTTTTCCTGCATAGATAATTGTGTCGTCCGCAATTAAGAACAATTTTATCTCATCCTTTCCAGTCTGTAGGTCCTTTCTTTCTTTCTCTTGTCCCGTTGTGCAGAACTTCCAGTGTGATGTTAAGTAAGAGAGGTGATCATGGACATACTTCCCGCGTTCCCAAACTCGGGGGAAGAATTCACAGCCTCATCGTCAGCGTGGCGTTAGCTGTGGGGTCATCGAAGACTCATGCCCTTTATCAGATTAAGGGGCTCACTTCTGTTGCTTCTTTGCTGAGGATTTAGATCACGAATGGATGTTGAGTTTTGTTAAAAGCTTTTTCTGCACCTGTTGAGATAATCACACGGTTTTTATTTTTTTGTTCTATTTATACGGGGAATTACATAGATGAGTTGTCAGATGTTGAACTGGCCTTGTGTTTCTGGAATGAACCCGAGCTAGTTGTGTTGTGTCGGCCTCATTACATGTCACTGGGTTCTATTTACTAACTTTTCTACTTTTTTCCATCTGTGTTTCTGTTTTCCTCTTTTTCTGTATCCTCTTACGTTAAGTGAGCATTTTTTATGAGTCTGTTGAGTAATTTCCCTGGAGCTTAAAATATGCATTTCAGGGTTCCTCCCACTCTTGAGTACGTTTGTGCCCATTTCAGTGGCGTATAAGACCCTTACAACAGTGGATTGCCAGCCCCCTGCCTATTCCTGTGCGACGTTCGGCATATCCTCTTTCTTTACGTATCCTATAAACATCCGAGGCATTGCCACTGTTTTTTTTCTTTAAACCGGGGATTAACTAAATTTTTCGTTAGACCAGGTAATAACTATGGTGGGTGTTACAGGCTGTGTGTTGTCTGTGCAGCGAGTCAGCTGAAATCGGGCGTAGCTGATGTGGGAATGCACACGTTTCACTGTTTTCTGGTGAAACTTCACTCACACAAACAGGTGGTGGGTAAGGTTTGACCAACAGGGTGTCATTCTCCAGCCCTGCTTTAGACGGCTACCTTTCTGAGAAAGTGAAAAAGGAATTGAAACGCACCATTATAGTATTGTTTCCAGTTGTCTTTTCACTCCCTTGTGCAGATTCAAGTGTTAGGGTCATCCAATCCTTCTAACCGGAGAATGTCTCTTAGCTTTTTTGTCCCTGTCGAATACGTCTACTGACGAATCAAATTCCCAGCTTCTGTTTTTTCCTAAGAAAGTCTTTATTTCTCCTTCATTTTTGAATTCTATTTTCTCTGGAATTCAGAGTCCACAGTTTTTCTTCTTTCAGCAGTTTAGAGGTGTGACTTCATTGTCTCCTGGTTCCCTTGGCTTCTTCTGGGTCCTTGTCTTTGTGACGGGCCCTGGTCCTCTGCCTTCCACCTTTGCCATTCTTTGTTGCTGTTTTCAACAGTTTCATGTGACACCCTAGGTGGATTGTTTGTTCTGATCCTACTCGGTATTCTTGGAGCTGACTGGATCTGTGGTTTGGTGCCTGCCATTAATTTTGGAGCATTCGTGAGCAATGTTCCTTCAAACATTTCTTCTGCTCGTTCTCTCTTCTTCTCCTTTGCTGTTGCAATTGTGCGTGTTCTGAACGTTTGCCACGGACCCGCAGCGCTTGGATATGCTGCTCTGGGTTTTTCTTTCTTCTCTACACTTGTTCTCTTTGCATTTCAACTTTGGTAATTTCTGTTGACCTGCCTTCCAGTTTACTGACTCTTTTACGCCTGCATCAAATCTGCTGATGAGGCTTCAAGACACTTCTTCATGCCATTACAGTGGGGTTTTAAAATTTCTAGCATTTCCGTGTGGTTTTTTCCTTAAACTTCCATCTCTCTGCTGGAATTCCCATCTGATCTTTTATGTGACCCACTTTTTCTGTTAAAGTCTTTAACATACTAATTATAGTTATTTTAAATCCCCTGGCAGATAGTTCAACAACTGTCTCGTAGCTCAGTCTGGTTCCAAGGATTGTCCTCCATTGGGATTGTGTTGGTGTTCCTGGCTTTTTTGTTTGTTTGTTTTTAATGCCTTGTCATGTTTTCTTGGGAGCTGTGCATGTTGTGTAGATGAGCAGAGTGAGAGAAATAGTATCCATGCCTGGGGGTGGGTGTGTCCGTCTTTCTCCTGAATCTGCAGTGTGAGGTGTGCAGCCCCTGGGTGGGAGTTGGGGGTGTGTGGGGTTTATCACTGCAGTAGCTCCCTCCATGGGAGCAGGCTTTAACACCTGCAGAGATCCCTTGGGGGGAGGTGGGGCGTGGGGGGAGCAGGGTGAGTCTGTATTTTCAGTCTTCCCTCAACACGGTATCCCCGGGAGGGTGTCTTTCAGGCGCCTTTCCCTCCCCGTCCCTCTCCCAGCAGGACTCTCTTGGGATTTTTCTGCCTTTTGTTAGCCGAGCTCCTTAGCCCCTTAGCCTGCCGCTGGTGGTGGGTGGGGGGTGTGGTTTGTGTCCTTCTGATGGAGGCTCATTCCTAGGCTTGCACCCTTCCCCTGGGTCTTGGGGGTGTGGCTCTCTCAGTTCCCTGCCTCCCCTCTGTAACAGTTGTGGACTCAGAGCTTAAATTTAAAACCCAGGAGTAGGCCGGGGTTTTGCTTTGTTTTGTTCTGTTCTGTTTTCCCGCCTCTCCCCCCTCAGTCCCCTGCTCCGTGGTCACCAGTGCCCCCACCAGTGGACCACAGTTTGTCCTACGGTGGAGATGGGGGGGCCACGGTTTGTCCTATGGTGGAGATGGGGGGGCACAGTTTGTCCTATGGTGGAGATGGGGGGCCACGGTTTGTCCTACGGCGGAGATGAGGGGGGGCCGGGGGGGGTCTCATGACCTTGCTCCGCACGTCTCTCCCCCCAGGTCTTCACCACAAGGCCTGCATCTTGGGCTCTTTCTGCTCTTTTCCACGAGCATTTGGTAGGTTGGTAGAGAAAGGACCTGTAAGGTCATGCAGGCTCCCCGAATTTCTGCAGCCCCAGGGGCTCGCGCTGGGCCTCCGCCAACCCTCAGCCATTACCAGTTGTGTCGTCTTGTCTCTATTTTAGGTGACCCGCGTCTGCGTCTCCCTGCAGCACTGTGTTGCAGAGGCTGAGCCCGCTGTTGGCTCTGCGACCTCAGCTCTCTGACAGGTCCGGGCCAAGTTGTGGATTTGGAGTCAGGCTGCTTCTTTCTCCCTGTAAGGATGGGAGCAACATTCCTTCCAAGGCAGCCCGTGCTGGGGTGGAAGCGGGAAGCCTCCAGGACCCAAGGGGGCCCAGCGCACACGGGAGCGGGGATGTCTGCATCCCAGGGCTGTCGGCCTTGGCTGCGTGCTGGTCTCACCCAGGACGAGAGGCTCAGCCTCGGGTTGCACAGAGCTCTCCCCGCGGCTCCAAGCACAGCCAAGGTGGCAACCAGCTGCCTGGTCCTTTGGGAACCTGTTGCTTGCGGTCAGCCCGCTGTCTCCACGCTGGTGAGTGCGTCTTCCTCCGTAAGAGCCTGTTCTGAACTGATGACGGTAGCTGTTCCTTTCATCTATCCAGTAAAGTAGAAACACCAACGGCCTCTTTGTGCCTTTTCCTAACAATGTGTGCCAAAAATGACTCCAACAAGGGGCACCTGGGGGGCTCAGGCGGTTAAGCATCTGACTCTCGGTTTCGGCTCAGGTCATGATGTCACAGTTTCATGAGTTTCAAGCCCCACATCGGGCTCTGGGCTGATGGTGCAGAGCCTGCTTGGGATCCCCTCTCTCTCCCTGTCTCTCTGAACCTTCCCTGCTCACGCTGTCTCTGTCTCTCTCTAAATAAATAAATAAAATTTTAAAAATTGAAATAAAATGACTCCAACAAGACAAAAAAACAAACAAACCAGTTTTGAGTTCTCTCTTTGGCTGGTGATGCTTTTTGAAGCTTGCCAGAGGGATTGCTAATTGGTATCTGGTGTTACTGTTTACTGGAGACAGAAGTAAAAGTCAATCTCATATAGTCTAATCAATTTGGTGAAAAAACCCCAGGTATATATGGGTTTTTTTTCTGATTTCCCAATCCAATTACCCATTACAATTATTTTTCTTTCCATGAAGTTGCTATTTGGCATTGAACTCTGTCACTATCAAAAAAGCATGTGTTTGCCATTTGGTTTCCTTATGCCCATCTTAAGAGCCAGCTGCTTTAATTTCATCATTGCTCCCTGGACATAGGTTCCTTGAAACAGCTTCAACGAGCTCTCGTCTCTGAAGGAAATGGATCGATTCCATGAAACATAGTCACGTTTCAGGCAATACCGTCCTAACATCTACTGTCTCCTTCTGCTCCAGCTGACACTCTGGTTGAGGTGTTTGGACATTCCAAAGGCTGATTAGCCGTTGTTCCTGGGCTTCCCTGGTTTTGCTCCTCTGTGCACATCGGACCAGGAACAAGGCCATCTTGCCTGACCCTGCACTGTCTTCGTGGTCTTGCACATTCTGATGGCATATGTGACACCTCATGTATGAGCTTCTGAAACTTGTGCGTGCATCCGATTCCCTGGGGGTCTCTTAGATTGCAGAAGGAACAGGAGGCTGGGGGTGGCCGGGGTCACGCATCGTTTACTAGCTCCCAGGTGGCACCGGGGCTGCCGGTCCCTGGACCACACTTCGAATGTCCATGTGCTAAAGGAGCGAAGTAAAAGGTGCAAAACCCCATTTTACCAATTTCTGGAACTTCTTATCCTCCTAATTTTCCAAAAGTCCCAGCCCAGGTTTTAAAGGTTCAAATTACTAGAATATTCTTCCTGACCTTATCTTAGAGATCTCTCTGCACAGCATGAGGGCAGGAGCCCAGCCTCCGGGCCCAGAGCTGAGTGGGCACGCCCGGCGAGGCCCTGTGTTACGTGGAGGGCAAGGAGGCAGCTGGCACTCACCCCTCCTTTCTCCTTCCTTCCGCTTTTCTCTCGGCCAAGCCCCTACTGCACCCCCCACCCCCAAGCTGCAAAGCCCAGGCTCACTCACAGGAGCCAGGACGATACCTGAGACCTTGCTGGAATGGCCTGACATTGGTGTGAGGTCATGCAGTACTGTCTGCAGATCCCTGACAGGGGGTGTCCCCGGTGCCAACTTGTGTGTTCTCAGCTGACTCCCCTTTCTGGGCCCCGTGTGGGGCTCTCTGGGTGCATCTTTTGGGAGGACCAGGCAGCGCTCCTGGATGTGTCTGGATCTCACACTGAATTTAATGACCATTCACACACTAACAGTGATGCCCAGCGGGACCCTACCTCTCTGTCTCCCCGTGGCTGTCACAACGATCCCTCACATCCGAGAAAACCGTATCGTGTGCTTCATTAACTCTCTTCACCCTCCACGTACAGAGGCTCTGGATATTCACTGAAATGAGAAATCAGATCATATTATTCTTATCTCCTGTTTGATAGAACAGTCCAGAGAAAACTGACGTACACCTACTGACCTGGAGTGTTTTCTTCAATTTTTTTTCCAAAGCGATTTGTCATTTACTTGGTTTTGACAACTATGAGCATGAAGTCATCATCTGAAAACATTGCGACCCCCTAAGACAGTACTGTGGAAAGAACACCGTGTGCACAGCCAGGTCAACTACCCTCTTCTTCGTTCAGGTGCACCCCCTGACTGTAGGAGAGTGGACGCACAATGCCGGGAGGATGGTGTTCATGGGCGACTCCAACGTGACCCTTTCTACTGGGAATTAGGATCACACGGGCCCCACAGATGCTAGTCACATGTGCCCGAAGAGCTATGACAAGTGTCTAAGTGAGGTGGCTCAGGACTTACTGGAGGGAGGGAATGAGCAAATGGGCTGGGGAAAGTTTGGAAGTTTTGAACAAGGCCAAGGCAGCTCAAGAATTCCATCCCTTTCGGGAGAGAAGTCTGTTTATTAGGAATGGGCATTACATTCTAATCAGGGAGATTAATTTGAGAGAGACAGAGACAGAGACAGCACGAGTGGAGGGGGGCAGAGAGAGAGAGGGAGAGAGAGAATACCAAGCAGGTTCCATGCTGTCAGCTTAGATCCTGACATGGGGCTCAAACCCACCAAGCCATGAGATCGTGACCTGACCAAAAATAAAGAGTCAGAAGCTTAACTTATTGAGCCACCCAGGTGCCCTGGCAAAGGATGTCTTGAGATGATTATGGTTCTCTGTGCTGTGTGCCACCAGCAGGCGTCTGTACATGGACCTGTCTGTGCACAGGACTAATCCTCTGTGGCCATGGCATCTCATGCCCCCCCCCCCGCCCCATGCTGTAATTCTAGCCAGTGATATTTCATTTATGGCTGTCCTGTCTATGTCCACAGTGCAGTTGGCCCACGGTTCTCTTTTGTTGTTATATTTTTATGAGACTTCGCTGCAGGATAATGATTGACTAATGGTGTAGCCAGGCAGCTTTCCATCCACATATGCAGGATCTAAAAATCTCCTTTTTCTCATTCCCGCAGAACACACAGGCCCTTTTGCCTTTGTGAGCAGCAGGGCCAATTTGCTATTTCTTTCTTGGCATTTATACATTTCTTCCGGCCACTTCCTCCATGCGCCTGTGTGGTGGGCTTATTTGGCTTTGATAGGGTGGCCCCAGTGGATAGGAACTCTGCTACTTTTTTCATTACAGCGTTGTTATTATCATTATTAGACTTAGCTATTATAGCACATGGGTCATGTACTGAGTATGCATGGCTTTAAATAATGTGACATTTTCCTGGGGCTAGTTTACATTAAATGCTAAGGAAGAATCTGATAATGACAAAGCAGACAGATGGGCTTTCTGAAATCAATCCCACAAGAACTCAGTTCAGAGGCCCTCGCTCTTGGAGATACGGTGTGAGGACGTGATCCCTGGAGCTGCAGGGTTTGGGAAGAACTCACCTGTTAGCAGCTGCCCTGGCTTTTCCTCCCACTGGCCTTACATAAAGATGGTGCCTTCCAGTTGAGGTTGCCAGAAATCATCTCTCTGGGCTGCCCACCTGAGAGTGAGGCAGTCCATGGCTGCAACCCCCCCAGTCACACAGGGCGGCACTTGTTAGGAGAGGGGGGTGGCTCAGTGAGACCGCGTTTATGGAGCACCTGGTGTTGGAGAGGCGAGCAGACGCTGGGGAACAGCCAGCAAAGGACACCGCGTGCCCAGACACTGCCGTGGCTCTGCCTGTGCCTGACCCACCTCTCTGCCACCCACTTCTGTGCGTGGACTACTTGCGGCTCTGCTGGGTCCAGGACGAAGTGGGGTCTGGCTTCCAATTCACACATCCTATGGTGTGTGCATACTCAGTGAAAGCTTCATAACTCCCAGGTAGCTCACAATCCTTAACTGTCTGCTCCTTGAAGGCCCACCCGGGACCCTGTAGGAGACACCCAACCACATCCTGCTCTTACAATATCATTATTCACAGACAATGAAAGAAAAAAACAGATACATTGGCCTTTGTCAAAATTAAAAATTTTGTGCATCAAAGGACTCACTTTCACAGAGTGGGAGAAAAGATCTGCAAATCATATATCTGATGAGGGGTTGATATCCAGCATATGTGAAGAATTCCTGTAATGCAGTAACAAAGAAAACCAACTCAGTTAAAAAATGGGCTAAGGACTTGCATAGACATTTCTCCAGAGGAGACATGCACGTGGCCAGTAAGCACGCGAAAAACATGCTCGGTATCACTTGTTATTAGGGAAATGCGAATTGAAATCACATGGGTACTGTGTCCCACCCGTGAAGGTGGCCGCTCTCAAAAACCCGAAAACAAGTGTTAGTGAGGGTTGTGTGCTGCTGTGAGAATCCAAAAAGGTACCGTCGCTGTGGAAAACAGTAGGACAGCTCCTCAGGAAAGTTAGCACAGACTTACCGTATGGTCCTGCAGTTTCACCACCGGCTATTTACTGAAAGTAGTGTAGTAGCAATCCCAGGTATTGATACGCCCATGATATCAGCAGCCAGAAGGTAGAAACAACCCAGACATCCATCAGCAGACGAATGAACCAGCAGGAGTGGGATGTTGTGTGTGCAGAGGGACATTGTTCAGCCTTAAAAGGAAGGAGATCCTGACACCTGCTATAAGATGGATGAAACTTGAAGACGTAGGTGCTGAGCAAAATGAGCCAGATACAAAAGGCCAAAGATTGAGTCTGTGTATGTGAAGTAGTTAGAAATTCCCAGAGACAGAAAGCAGAACAGAGGTCACTGGGGTGGGGGAGGGGAGAGAGGCGTTACTGGTTTATGGGGATAGAGCTTCGGTTTGGGGAGATGAGAAAGTTCTGAACACAGACGGTGGGGGTGGCTGCACAGCTCTGGGAATGTGTGGAATGCCGCTGAGTTGCGTATTTGGGGTGACGGCACGCCTTGGGTTATGTGTATTTTACTACTATAGAGAGTATCGCGTCCGAGGAACTGGTGCTGCTATTGGGAGTGCTGGCTCAAGATGTGACATCTGTATTGTTTTTTTTTTTTAATTTTTTTAATGTTTATTTATTTTTGAGAGAGAGAGACAGAGTGGGAGCAGGGGAGGGGAAGAGAGAGAAGGAGACACAGAATCCGAAGCAGGCTCTAGGCTCTGAGCTGTGAGCACAGAGCCCGATGCGGGGCTCAAAGTCATGGACCGTGAGATCATGACCTGAGCCGAAGTCGGACGCTCAACCGACTGAGCCACCCAGGCGCCCCTGTGACATCTGTATCTTGCCAATACAGGGCTCTCTGTTGGGAGAGTGTGATTCATCGTTAGAAAAAAAAAAAAAAAAAAAAGGAAAACACAGGGTAAAGAAGATTCTCATGTTATTTTGCTCAGATTTTGTTCTAAGATATTCTAAGGGTTGCTCAGACCTAGATTATTGCTTCGGGCATGGGAAATCCGGAACGCCGTGATAGGATCTCAGGTTGGGAGGACTCTTACGAGGTCACCGTCTTGCCCCCATCTGCAGTTGTCATATCATTTAAATTATCCCGGGTGGGCAGTGGCCTGTTCTTCTTATGAAAAAGATCTCTTCATGTCCCATTTCAATTTCAAGCATTTCACTGGCACGAGAATGTTCTCTATGGATATCCTCAGGCACTCTGTTCAGGAGAGCATCTGTGGAGTGTACACCGTGACAGTGCCTGGTCTCAGCATGACGGGGCCACCCGGATTTCCTGACGAGATCTCAGGGAGGTCCCCCAAACCAGCTTCCAGTCAGGGGTGTGGACAGAAGGTGAAGGCCACAGACCGCCTCTCTGCTGCCTCCTCCCCCACGTGTGGCCCCGTGTCCTCCCTCACCTTGCCCAGGCTCCAGGCACCGTTGCCGTTCTGTGTTCTTTCAAGCCCTCCCGAGTCCTGGACATTTTCCTCCTGCCCCTTGTGCTGGCTACCTTGTCGGTGAACCTGTGTTCTACAAAGGCTTTGTGGAACGCACAAAGGGAATAAACGCCCATGGTACACAGCTATTAAAATGGAATTATGTACTGTTTTCTTCCACTGCCCCAAACCCCTTCCGGAATTTGCCAAATCGTTTGATTTCATCTTCTATTCTGGACATCCCTAATCGCAGATGTTGATACTATGGCACGGTCACTTTTTGGTTAGGATGTACAGTGAACACAAGTCTAGACCTTAGGGAAGTCAAGTTGCTGGCAACTTGTCATCTGTCACTTGTAGGGTCACATTATTCTGTTATCTAGTCACTGGTCAGATAGAGAGGAGAATGGGTTGTTTGGGGAACACAGCAGTTTATCATCTTGGTTTGTGGGTGCTCCGTGCAGGGCTATTCCCTCTGACCCGTCGATCAGCTGGTTTAGAGGGTCCCACATGCACACCTTTGAGGCAGAGAGCGGAGGCGCTGTCCTATACATGAGGAACCTCGGGCTTACGAGACCATCCCCCAGATAAGCAGCCTCAAACCCACGTCTTTAACATCCCATTATTATAGAGCCGAGATGAGCAAAATCTCTTGTCTAAAATACGGTCAAGGGTACGGTATGGCATTCTATGGTGTGACGTGAGGCCTGGCCATCTGGGGAGGCCAGTGCTGCCTCCCCAGGCTTCTGAGCCTGGCGTGCTTCTGGTTCTCCATTCCTCGTCCTGGCCGATCTGCCGGCTCTGATGCCTGCCTGGAAGGAAACCCGGAGGGGTGGGTATTGATGTAGAGATGAAGTCAAATGCCATTATAACATGCAGCCTATAGTCGAACTGTTTAATCTGCCTTTGTTATCTGTCACATTGCTCGATGACAGAAAGCAATTGCATTACCGATCTATAAAGCTGGAGTTACTCCCTGGGTGATAATTGACCAGATTGGTATTTCTATTCATGGGTTTTTAAAAAGAAGGTAAAAGTGGGTTGTGTCCAAGTACAGCATTTGATTGTGTTAATAAATGTGATAATCAGGTTTGGATGTACAACCAAATGCCTCCCACGAGCAGTGCGGTCGCCCAGCCTGCTGGGTCCCTGTAACCATATAGAACCAGAGGCCATTGTCCCTAAATTGCTACATTTGTGGTACAGGATTGCTTCAATGGTGCCCACTGGAGTTATTTGTTCTAAAAACAAAGTTTTAAATGAAGAGTCCTGTAAGAAAACAACATTCTGCTTCTTTTACCCCTTCCTTCCCTTCTTAAGAGAGTGTTCAGAATTTGGACGCCACAAGGCAGGAATCCCTCAAACCACAGAGAAGAGGCTCTCCAGTCTGGACTCCCGTGGTCCAACAGTCCAGGGCCAGCCTGCCCAGTTCTCAGCGGGGCAGCCGTGGAGGCCCGGCCCCCGGGGGGGTGAGCCCTGCTATCCCGCTCCGACCGGCTCCAGGGATGTTTGCTCGGCTCGTGGTACCTCTGCCTTCTTCTCCGGGGCTCAGACGCACTGAAGGGCTGGGGACCGGCCTCGGGTGGAAGGACACCAGGCTCGGAGACAGGTGGGCCCAGGGTTAGATCCACCTCTGCCCCCCCTGAAGGCTCGCTCTCAGCCAAGCCCCCCAGTCTGTCTTGGTCACGTCTCCTGATGTCTCCATCTGTGGAAAGCAGCTAGCGTTTCCTGCCGTGGGGGTTTGCTGTGAAGCCACAGGGCAGCCCCGCAGAGCAGCCTCCCTCCAAATAGCCATAACGAGACCAAGACCGGTTATTCATATTTATAGTGTTGATTGCAACTGTCTTCCTTGGGTTTTGAATCTTGGAAGTCCAATGATCAAAGCAGAATACAACAACAACAACAACAACAACAACAACAACAACAACAAAAAGAGGTGTATTATGTGGAAAGAGCAGGGCCAGGTCTTTGCCATTGACCTGGTGGGGTGGGCAAGTGACCCTGCGTGTGTGTGCCAAAGACCAGTCTTGAGTGTCAGGGAGCAGCTCCACACAGGGGCTGGTTTGCTCGTTGGCGGGTGTCGTACCCCCGTCCTGGGGTGATGGTTGCTCGGGGACTTTGTCACGAAATGCAAGCATACGTGGAGATGCCCCTACAGCCCCATAACACCTTCAGTGTAACCGGTGGGATAGAAGTCCTCCTTTTGATGAAACACTCACCTTCTTGGAGCCTGTTGGCCACACCGCTCAGGGGCTCCTGGCCGCCCTGCACCTGACGCTGGCTCCCGAGGGAGGAGGCTGCACGGCTTCGCAGGAGGTTCAGGGAATGGAGGGATCAGCGGCAGTAATGACCACCCTGGCTGTTCACTCTGCCCTCTTGGGTGGCCTCAGAGCTGCAGCAACACCCATGTGACCTCTGGGTTGGCTAGAAACGCTGTGGTCACAGCTTGTTCCGATCTGTTTTCAGGATCGTCTGGGAGAGCCAATGGTAAATGGGTGGTACAGGACCTTGAAGCCTCCAGCTTGAGGCTTTCCCATTAGGCAGGGAGTGCAGAACGCTGGCCTTTGCGGCAATCTATCTTCCGTCTCTGTTTCTGTGACTCCCATCACCATGGTATCTCAGATCCTGGCAGGCACGCAGCTAAAAACAGAACCCGGGGGTGGGGGGAGTGTGCCCTTCCTGACTTCGGATCGTGTGGAGTTCTGTTCTTCAGGGAACAAACTGAGAGCAGAGAGCTGGCTCCCTCCTCCCCCCAGGTGCCCTGACAAGGCACCGACCTTCAGGCCTTGGGGCGTAGGCTGGCGTCTGTAGTCTGTGTCTCAGCCTCCAAAGTGGGGGTGCAAGCCCACGTCACTCAGGGCCTGCTGGGATTTTGGTTGCTGGGATTCTCACTCATCCACATGCATCTGGAGGCCTGTGCCAGGCCAGGGGCGTGCCCCGTCCTCCAGCTGAGTGTGGGGTCACGGGAAAGTGCTCTGGTAACAGGTGCAGTGGCGGAACCTCCGCAGAACTGCTCGGGGTCTCCAGGGTGCTCCCGCGGGCTATATGGAGAGCTCGGCACGGGCCAGGCTGGGACTTGGACCAGTTGGAGTGGCCTGGACCTACGTGGGAGCGTCGACCCAGGGCGGGCAGTAGAAGGTGACGCGGCAGGTACACTGAGTCAGAGTGTTTCCACTCAGCCAGTGCTTTGTGACCTAAGGCCCCACACGACACCTGAGGTGTGAGAGGCGGTGGGGTGGGCCCCAGAGGTGCCCACCGATGCCCACAAGGGGGTGTGGACGCGAGGCAAGGCAGTTTGCAGCCAGGAAGGTTTTACTGAAAAGTCATTGACCAAATGTTACCTAATGTTTCACGGTGGGAATTTTCTGTCGCGTGAGGGTGTTTTCAGCAAGAGGTCAGCACGTAACATCGTAAGCAGAATGCCTCTTCCCGTGACGTGGGCATGCATTTAAATTCGTGGCATGTTCCTCTTGCGTGAGAAGGCCGCTCTCCAGGCACAGCGGCGTTTTCGAGCTGTTTCTCACCGGCACACGGGTTTGGCGGATCCTGCCGTGTGTGGCTGGTGGGTGGTAATTCTAGCTGCCCCCTGATGGTGCAGACCTAGTGTCCATGTGTCCCCCTCCTTGAGCTGTGTGACTGGGGAGGACGGGAGTCAGCGATGAGGCATCTCTGGAGTGAACCGGCTGCTGGCGGAGGAACAGAATGTCCTTTCCGAGAGGAGAAAGGGCAGAAGGGGTCACGGCCTCCCAGGGGCTGCGGCTGATCTGGCCCCTGCTCTCCAGGGCTCTGCTCTGAAGGCGGACTTTGAAATTATCCCCGCCTCTCCATCTGGCCCGTGAACACGGCTGGCCTGGAAATAGGGTCTGTGAGGGTGATCGCAGTGAGGTGAGGGCACGGGGCGGCCCTAACCCAACATGACTGGTGTCCTTCTGGAGGGAAACTGTGACACAGAGATGGACTCACTCGGAAGGGAGGCCGTGTGGCGGCCCAGGTGGGTCATCCGCCACAAGCCGCGGACCGCCAAGGCCAGCAGAAGCTGTTGTCCAGTGGCCTCGGAAGGAGCCTGCCCCCCGACGCCTCCATCTGGAGCTTCTTGACTTGAGAACGGAAGTTGCAGTTGTTAAAGCCAGGCTCACATGTGGGACACTGTTAGGGCAGGAAACTAACAGGCCGACCTTTCGATTCAGTGGCACAGACCAGACTGGCTCCTGGGCCACTTAGAAGAACGTCTCATGGATCCTTCACAAAGACGCCTCGGGAAGGTTTACTTTGAGGAGATTGCATGTTTAACGAGGCACGTCCTGTGTTTGAACCTGCCGTCCAGGCTCTGGGAGGAGGGGCTGTTCGTAAGGATGACACCTTCATGGCCTGACCAGAGTGAAGCTCATGGCCGGGGCATCTGGGCCTGTTTGTAGAGATTGGGGTGCTGTCCTCTGAGGGAGCACGGGGTGGGTCCAGGAGCCTCTGTCAATGATAGTGCAGCTGTCTGCCTTTATTTCTTCTTTAAATTTCTGATCGTTCATCAGTTTAGATACATCCTGTGTGATAGCTTTTCATCAGATTTGGCTGTTTTTCTGCCTTTTATTCTGGCTGTGTTCAAGTGCTCGGCTATGATCACTTTCAGCGACATCGCTTGGAAAACGCTGATAATTAGATTTAAATCATAAAGTATGCTAATGCATGCAGATAGTAGCAGGATAAAGATTTCAAAGGCAACTTAATGTATTCTTCTCCTTGGCAGAAGCCAAGCAGAGCTGTTTGGATAGTAGGTTATCTGCTGCCGTAAGACCAGGGAGGTTACACGAGAGGAGCCCGAGAACCCTCGGGGGCTGTGCTCAGGGTCCTTCGGGCTGGACCGCTGTCACAGTTAACAACAATTATGCTTCGGTTCTTGAAAACGCTTTCCGAACGTGTTCCATGCGGAGCGCACGTGCCCTCCTGTACGGCTCAATATTTCCTTGCTGCGCATTTGTGGGGTGTCTGCTCTCTGGAAAACACCCATCAGGTGTCTGTGGGTGTCTTGGGGTCTCCAGCGTGGCCCTACTCTTGGGGACATCAGACAATGGACGTATAAATGCAGCTGTCGGGTTACACGGAACCCCTGCCCACCGCGAGCTAGTAGGGAAGGGGAGGACACGTGACTCACAGAGCAGACAGTCTCCACACGGGAGGTGGGGGGTGGACATCAGCCCTGCAGGGCAACCAAATGGGGGCAAAACATGGTCTCAGTGGCTGCACTCGGGCTGAGATGACCCCGGAGATGTTCTCGCCTCAGCAATTGGGAGGAGGTGTGCGTCTGGAGACGGTTTCTGGATGGTGGGATTAGGAAGGAGGTGGGTGTGCTGTCCGCTGTGTGTGCAGCACTGAGAAGGGCCTAGAACCTTTGTGAGGAGGCAGGTGGATGGGCACCACTGGCGGAAGCTGGGGTTGCACATGCTCTGGGACGTCTCAGCATAACGTGGCATTGCACGAGAACGAGCCCGTAGGGTGGAGGTGAGGACTCGGCCAGCATCAGGAGCTAGGAGCAGACACCCCATCCCGTGACCTGGCACTAGCTTGGGCAGAAAGACACCCGGCGGCTTGTGCAGGACTCTGCCGGGAGCTGGCCCCTCCGTCTTCCAGTTTGCTGTCCTCAGGGGGCAACACACGTGGGACCACTCGGCTCCAAGGGAAGAGGGGAGGCGGGTCAGCTCTGCAGCCTGCAGCCGGCCGGGCCCTTCACAGACGTGAACGTAAGTGTCAACAGGGCCAGTCTAACACCAAAACGGAGAAGGATATTCGTGCAGTTTAGCCTTGAGCCAGAGACTCAAACAGCTCACACACACACAAGGCCTGCCCTGGCCACTCTGTCAAATCTCCTCGCCCGGCACCCCAGCCCCCTGCAGCAATCCCCCCCCCCTCACCCCGCCCCGTGCTTGGGCCACACTCTACAGCTGTGGGTTCTGTACCCAACAGGGAACACACTTTTATTACTGCTTCTTCTCCAGCCCCACCCATTAAAGCACGGGGCCCATGAAGGACGCATGCTTTGCTTGGCACTGACCAAGTCCAAGGGCTCAGAGGGGGCCTGCAGTACAGGCCCAACACGTGTTGCTGAGTGCATGGATGGGCACAGAGGTTAGGTTCTCTTGTAGACGGACAGTGGGGCCGCCGGACAGACAGAGATGCGGAGGCCCATGGGATGCGCACAGAGGCGGGCTGCAATGCTGTGAAACAGTGTTTCAAAATCAAAGGAACAGATACTTCTTGTCTTGTTTCCTATTGATGCGGTAAACGTTTCCCAGTGCTGAGCTCTGTTTTTGGAGGACTGAGCACATTCGTGGGGGCCATCAGCAGGCTAGTAGGATCATTTGATGCCTGGACATCTAAATCAGCAAACAGGGCCTCAGAGCGTTGGACCAGCCCTGAGGCTTTCCCGTCCAGGGCCCTCTTGTTGGCTTATGTTCACATTGTCCGATTTCCTGTTGAACCGAAGGAAGAAGTTCAGAAAGTCTCTTGCACTCATACACGGGCAGGGACATCAGTCATTATTTTTTTTTTGCCTTAGGTAAAAAACCGGTAATATTGTTTTGATGTGCTCGTGTCATTTCTTCTTCACACAACTTCTTTTCTTCCTTTAATGAAAATGGTCTGATTTCACCGTGCCATGCAGCTAACAGACATACGGTAGCCACCCAGGGCAAGCGTCACGGCCCAGCCACTCCTCGGACGCCTGACGTTCCTGAGACGCTAGGTCGAGCAAGCGAGCCAGTGACGGGCGTCAGACGTGTTCTGGAGTCCATACTGATGGCCTTGTGATCTGTTCAGCTCATTCTTCCCTTCAGTTTGTCATATGTCTTCCTGTTCCGCCTCCCGATCAACCCGTAGTGCACAAAACCACGTTTTATCATGCTGTAAAATGGAAAAAGATTTCTTTTCAAGCGTCACTGCGATTGTTTTGAAATGCCATTCTGTCTCTCTGTTAAGATTTAATTATCTGTTGCAAATAGCATCTGTGAATCAATGTTGCCCAACTCATTTTGGAATAGAAATGATCAAATATTTGGTAGCCAGAAAGCCAAGTGGGGAGAGCTACACCAAACACACAGCTTTCTGCTATGGCTCATGTTAAACACAACAACATACAGAAATCAGAGAGGAAGACAGGAGACAGACCAGCTGAGCCACACGGCGATCGTCACTCTGGGTGGCCTCACGAACGATACCGCCTTGTGGGAGATGCACACGCATGCACACGCATGCACACGGGCACACGCACGCACACACACATGCAGTCTGGCCCAGGGAACTTCGGCAGGTGCCTGGAAACCACCTTCTGTGTCACCTCCCACTGCAGAGACGGTGTCTCTCAAGATTTGCTCCCACACAGTCAGCTTCTCCCCCCTTAGAGGAGATATTTGAATCCTCTCCAGGCCGTTGGGCACATCTCCTCTGAAATGATATTGATGAGCGCCGGGCTGTGCTGCCTGGCCTAGAAGTTTCTCAGCTCGAAGTCTGAGCATCTCCGGCGGTGTGGTGGGTGGAGTGCACGTCCTGCTTCCTGCTTCCTGCGTCTCCGCTGCCTCCTGTGAGCGAGCGCTGCCTCGTTAGGGGTAATGCCTCTTCTGTTGTGGGTATTCTCCTGGAGTGGTTCCATCTCCAAATATGTTTTTTTCCCGTATCCACATGTCAATCAGCCCCTTGTCTAACACCAGAAAATGATAGTCGGGAGAATTGAAATTGCTAACAGTTTTAACACCAAAATTTAACTATTCAAGGTTCAGAATGACGGCAGAATAAATAGTGGCTTTCAGAATTGGGCCCCGTTACAGAGGCAAGTTTCCAAATTATTCTAATTTAATCTCCAAAGTTGCAGAAAACATTCAGACAAAGTCTGTTTATCTTGAGTGAGTCAAATCCCCAGGTTTCAGCCACAGGCCACGCTGGCCTAGCAAACTAAATACCCGGCTTTAATTTTTCCAAGCTCATGTTAGCTATGACATTGAACACTTCAGTTTTCCCTGGCCTTGTGCCCCTGGAGCGGGCCACCGGGTGGTTGGCATGCGTGGGGGCAAGATGGTCCGTGGAGGGCAGGCAGGGCCCTGGGCAGGGGGGCTGTCTGGGTTGTGGCATTCGGCAGATGCTGCCATTCCCTCTTGATGTCTCCCAGCTCCAGACATTCACCTTCACGGGGTCCATAGGTGGTTCTGAGAAGGCAGGGTTCAGACGCTTGGCTTGGCGTCTTGGAATGCAGCAGGGTCATTGTAGTCGCACACACGGTTGAATTGGGATCCCCGTTGCCCACAGCCATTTACTCACAGCTGGTGTGTGGGGGCCAATCAGGGGTGACTGAACTTCACCCCAGCCCAAGGGGCTCTCCCAGGGGCTAACACAGACCCTAAGTCCCAGCCTTCCCCTGAGGGGTCCTAACAACCTCCCTGGTCCCTGACAGCCCCCTCTGAGGCTCACTGCCATTGCCTGTGACTAAGGACCCGGCCCCACCTGACCATGGGTCTCCCCCGCAGGTCACCTGACCATGGGCTGGGCCCTGGGACACACACCAGCTGAGGCTGAGCCTCGGGGCTCAGTCTGCTACGCTTCAGTGCGTTAGACTGGAGATAGCCTGAAGCCTCCAGCACCCCCACGTCCACCCATGCTCATTTCACACCCTCTCCCAGGTCGGTCAAGGTGGGGGAGGCTGTGAGGAAGGTGCTGTCAGCCTCACCCCCTGAATGCGGCCAGGAGCTCAGGACTGGATCTTTGGGTGAACTGCTATTTTGTAAGCTTCTTTCCGGAAAGCTGCCAGCCTCCCTTCTTGGATCGGTTGCACTGGACGTGCGTGTGCGGTGGAGTTTCACTCTGCCATATGTAAGCCTTAAAAGGAGAAAGTAGAATGAATAAGTAGGGAGGGAGGAAAGGGAGAGCCACAGAGGGTGAGAGCTTGAAGATGATGGGACTGACAAGTACCATGTGAGCTGAGGCAAAACGTGGAATTTCACCGCTATTATTCGGCAGAGCGGCCTCCCAGACTTGGGGGTAAACGCACATCGGTTCCTGCCTTTGAGAAGGAGACAGGTTCCCCAAAGCCGTGTTGTTGGGGGACAGTGCTTCATGGATTGTATGTTCCTTTGCTGGATGGTAAACACGGAGAGATGTCATTTTACGCGTTTTCTGTGTCAGAAAGCGTCAGGGAATCCAGGAGGCCGGCCAGGCCCTGCTTCTTTCTGTAAGAGCCCTCCCGAGACCCAGGAGCAGGGTAGTGGTGTGGGGGTGACCCACACGCAGGGAACTGTCCCCTGCCTGCCCTTCAAGGACTCACTTCCTGTCCCCGAGTGCCTCCTTCAGTGTGCGCTCACGTTCACGTGGCCTGCTCACCTCCTGTGAGAGTGCTCCTCTCGAGGGCCCTCCCCCAGTGGGAGAAGGGCTTGGACACACGGGCCACCTCACCAAAGACAAATCGGACAAAAATGGTGGCCACGTCTCTCTGACACCCACAGCTGATAAGTATCAACATCTGGAAAAGGGCACGATTTGTGTACAAATGAAACACAAATCACAGATTCATCACTTCCCTAATGAGGTTCTCTCTCAATCTTCTCTTTTCCTCAGAACACAGGCTGGCCCTCCTGACCCTGACCTTCTGTGATAATTAAGCTCTTTGTGATGGTCTGTCGCCCAGACACCCTCTGATTTTCCTTCCTTCGTTTCCAGGACCCGCCTCATTAGAACAGTGTGACTCGAGCTAAGCACAGGGTCTCCAGTGCGGTCCCACCCACCGCGCATGTCAACATGCCACCATAATCTCAAGTGTTTCTCCGTTACCGACCCCCAGGCCACTGGCTTCTGTCTCCGGACCACTGATAATGGCTCCAGCGCCAGGTTGTGACCGCTGCCTCCCACCCTGATCCTCCCTTCTGGCTGCCAGGGGCCCCGTCATTATTTTGGCCACACACCCTTTCATGGTTTTTACCTTTAATCTCATTATCTGTCATTTTTCTGTCCCTAATGAATTCAGCATTTACCTTCGGGGACCATGCCCTGCGGGTGACACTGCCTTCCCACCCCCATGTCGGGGCCTGTCCAGTGAATCCCATTAGCAGACATCCTCACTGTGTGTCTTCCTCTCAGGACTGAACCGGCCCCATCCATTCTGTCACCTCCCACAGCAGTGACGTGTTTCCAGAGTCCACTTTCCTTTCCAGCTGGACGTTGTGAGTTCTCGGCATCCTGCGCGTCTGGTGCCCAGCGAATCACTCCTCGCCATGTTTTATGATGCTATGGTGGGCCTCCTCTGTGTAGCCTCTTTTACGTTCTTTCATTTCTTCCAACAAGCCAACAACAGCAGCAACAAAATGTATCAGCAAGATTCTGCATAATAAAGCACTAAAAGAGGCATTTTTGAGCTTTTTCTCCACTGCCCGCCATTTCTTATTAGTGTGTAAAGAAGGTCTGTTTCCTTTTTTTTTTTTTTTTAATTTTTTTTTCAACGTTTATTTATTTTTGGGACAGAGAGAGACAGAGCATGAACAGGGGAGGGGCAGAGAGAGAGGGAGACACAGAATCAGAAACAGGCTCCAGGCTCTGAGCCATCAGTCCAGAGCCCGACGCGGGGCTCGAACTCACGGACCGCGAGATCGTGACCTGGCTGAAGTCGGACGCTTAACCAACTGCGCCACCCAGGTGCCCCATGAAGGTCTGTTTCCTTAAGATGACTATTTAGCTACAGCTAGAAATTTTAATGAGGAGATGCTGCAGAATTTGGCCCCAGTACGTTGTGTGTGTGTGTGTGTGTGTGTGTGTGTGTGTGTGTGTTTTCAGAGGACACTATCTTAAGGTGGTAGAATACCAAAAATCACTTCTATGTGCCAGGAAGCAAATGGACTCGTGATCTTCATTTTTTTTTTTTTTTATGAATCCCTAAATGTAAAATATATTCCATAATTACTTCTGAAAGCGACGCATTTCCATTTCCCTGGTCTTTCCCTGCAGGATCTGGAAATGGATGTTACCTTAGCCCCACGTAAGCATCGGACGTCGAACACACTCATTTCCCAATCACCCATGTTGACATGATTCTGATTTCTCGCCGCTGCTGCTCCTTTGGGACACGTGTGCGTTACCGTCTGCTCCAGTCCCTTTTGTGAATGATGAGAGAAAATATTAATTGATTTTTTTAGGAATTAATTATCATTGCCATGTTTCAGAGTCCCTATTGTCTCCCGGCGACCTCTGGCTCTATAAAGTCACACTGAATCTCATGATCTGTCGTGATACTTCATGGAGCCTTCCTTTCATCTTTGAGCACAGCTTTCTCACCTATTTTTTCTTGTAACTTTTAAACTTCATTATGAGATAAGATTTGCATTCTGCCGGGCCCTGGTACTTTGTATCTTACAGGAATTTCCCCTTCGGCGTCCATCATTTTTGCCCTGCCTTCTCTGTAATAACAGCGCTTAGCATTTATATAGTGCACATCTTCGAAGCGCTCCACAAACTTATGGAGGTTTAATTGTCTTGCCCTCGTGGGCCCTGCTGGAGCGGCTACCAGAGGCCCAGACGCTGCCTCGGAGGTCCGGGTAGGGTCCCCATGGGCCCCGCCGCCTTCTCTCTGACCTTCCAGTTAATTCCACATTCAGGGGCCTCCCCACCAGGGGCGGAGGAGAGCCAAATCCTTCAGAGCAAGCCGCAGAACCTACTTACACATCTCACCCCATTAAAACTGTAATCGATTTCTAAAACCTACAGCGTAGCACTGTTAACGGAAAACATGCCACATTTAACATAGAAGGAGATAGAAAATGGGGGCCATCCACTTAAATATGTAGCTTGGTTACTGTCAGCAGTCGGGTCAGCGGGGAACGAGCTTCCTAGAAATGCCCAGCACCAGGGATCAGTGGGCAGATGTTGTCTGCACGGCATCCAACTGACGTGCAGCTAACACCACTCTTCCCTGGAGCAGGGCTGTGGCCGGGCGCCTGTGATCGTCTTGACTTGGGATCGTGCCTGGAGATGTGCTGAGACTCACTCGGTAGCTTTTCTCTTAAAAACAGCAAGGCACCATCTTGTCTGAAGCAGGGAATTAAGAACGGATTGTTCTTTGAGGTTCTTTCAGTTTATGCTTTCTCTAGAGAAGGCTCATTTCTTTTTTTTTTTTTTTTTTTTTCAACGTTTATTTATTTTCGGGACAGAGAGAGACAGAGCATGAACGGGGGAGGGGCAGAGAGAGAGGGAGACACAGAATTGGAAACAGGCTCCAGGCTCTGAGCCATCAGCCCAGAGCCTGACGCGGGGCTCGAACTCACGGGCTGCGAGATCGTGACCTGGCTGAAGTCGGACGCTTAACCGACTGCGCCACCCAGGCGCCCCGAGAAGGCTCATTTCAAACAAGCACCGCGTCTTCTCAGTGAGATCTTCTAGACGTTTCCCACCAGAAGACCATCTCACTGGCCCCAGGATCATTTCACCTCTGTTTCCAACTTTCATTTTTGAAGCCTTGAAAATAAGTATAAATGTATAACCAAACTGCAGAGAAAACAATTTCTAGTGGGTACTCGTACTAACGCCTCTTGAGCTACATTAAAAAAAAAAAAAACAGTGTATTTAGTAATCCATTAACTGAAAGTTGAAACCATTTGGGAGCATTTACTCATATGCAGAGTACGACAGTGTTGATAAACATATTGATAATTCTGAGGCATGGCGAGTTCTGGAGAGCCTTCTAGATTATTCAATAAATATTAAATTATGTTTAGATTAATTTTTTAGAAATAGTGTCTTTATTCTAACAACTGGGAAATTAACAGTTCAGTTACAGTGCATGTGTAACAAGTTTATTAATGAAATTTCTGGGATGCCTGGCATACCACATATGTTCATGGCATATATTAGGACAAATACATAATAGGGTGATGCTTTTCTAACTTGAATATCTATTATACAAGGCTTTTGACTATTGCAGGGAAACTGATAAAATGGTAATATATAGGGTTCAGGAGTTACTCCTTATCAAGATAATCACATCTGGGTATCATAATGATTTTGCTGCCCTGGAAAGTCATATACTTTGTAGAATCCACAACCAGATGAATCATTACATGGGACCTATAATTAAATCACTTATAAAGGCTGTAAGTGCATGGCAAAGTTTATTGATTTCCTTGAGAATAATAACATCTTGACCTTGCCACTGTTCAAATGGGATTAAATAAATCTTCCCAGTGGGGCCGTGATGAAAGCAAGCAGTCTTCCTTCTCTACTGTGAGTCTGCCGAGACTTTCCTCCAAGATACTAACTGACCCTATTACTTGTTGGACGCACAGGAATGAGGTTGAGACATTCTTTTCCAGTTAATCCTGATTGAAATATGATTATCTTTTCCTATGGATTTATCTCTAGAACTGTGAGCTCTTGTCACAAAATGTCCTCAAAGCGTAGCCTCAGTCAAACTTCCACTGGCACAGGCACTGAGGTCGTAAATGGCGAGCAAAGCCAGACACGAGGCTTCCGTTCTGTTGGACGGTGCTGTTCTCGGAGTGCATGTGTGTGCACCTGTGTGCGCGCGCACGTGTGTGTCTGCTGGTGCGTGTGTTAGCACGTGTGTGTGCTAGAACATGCATGTGTGTTTGTGTGTGTGTGGAAAACTGGAAGGGCAGTTAACAAGCTTGCTTGTGATCTGGGGCGACAGAGGGGAGGAGGAAAAGCATGCCCTCTTTGAGGGAGAGGGAGGCGTTGAAGGGTCCTGCTAATGAACGTGCAATGACCCGCAGAGCTGAGTCCCCTTCTAGAAAGGAGTGGAG
The DNA here is from genome assembly GCF_018350155.1 of Leopardus geoffroyi. Lineage (NCBI taxonomy): Eukaryota > Metazoa > Chordata > Mammalia > Carnivora > Felidae > Leopardus > Leopardus geoffroyi. The sequence continues at coordinate 81,138,360 of NC_059326.1, forward strand.
TGCTGTGAAACTACATAACCAAAGAACTAAGGGGTCAGGGAAGGCTTTTCAGAAGACACAGAACTTCGTCTGAAATGTGTGTCTCCATGCGTGCACTTATTCGTGCGTGTGTGTGCGAGGTGCACAGGTGTGTCTGTCTGTGTGCACATATTTGCGCGCACGTGTGCAAGGTACACGAGCAGGTCTCTGTGTGCGTGCGTATTTGTGCGCATGTGTGCAAGGTGCATGGGTGTGTCTCTGCGTGAGCATGTATCTGTGTGAGCATGTGCAAGTTGCATGGGTATGTCTGTGTACGCATGTATGTGTGCACGTGTGTGCAAGGTGCACGGGTGGGTCTCTGTGTGTGCACGTGCAGCAGCACCTGGGCAGGTGGGCTGTGGTCTGGACCCGAGGCCGAGCAGGCACAGAGGCTTCAGGGGGAGGTGGCACCTTGCTGTCCAGGCCTCGAGGGAGGCCAGCGTAGCAGGGCTCGGGAGGGCTGGCCAGCAGCAGAGGCCAGGCCAGAGAGGGCGCTGGCCTCAGGCCCCGTGACGCTGCGACTCAGCGTTGTAGGCTGATGCGCGGGTGTCAGACTCGCGTTTGTCGGGCTCACTGTGGGGTCAGTGAGGAGAGCCCCTAGGGAGGGCTCTGAGAAAGAACACACGCCTGGACGTGGGCATCTCTGAGCCTCAGAGTATCTGGAGTTGGACACACAGACGAGTGAGCACGGCTGGCACCGGGTCGGGCGTCAGGGACAGAGGGGCCCCGGCAGCCATGCTTTTCTGCCCAGCCTCCAAAGCGCTGCCCCTTCTGTTTGTTGCACACGGGTCCATGGTCCTGGCAGCCTCCCCCCGCCCCCACTGCCCTCTCTCAAAGCATCACTCGCGAAAGCGGCCGTGACCTCAGATGTCAGGTGAGCGTGGCCAGACCGAGGTGAGGACATTCCTGAGACCACGCTCCCATCTGTCTCCGACTGCATGGAGGCCTTTCTCGCTGGGAATTTCTGGCTGTGGTAGCAAACTATCACAGATGGGGTGGCATAAAACAACAGAAGCGTGTTCCCTCCCAGTCTGGAGACCAGCAGTCAGAAAGGAGGATGTCGGCAGGCCTGCCCGCTCCCTGGGGGCTCAGAGGGGCCCCCACTCTCTGTTCCCGGTGGCCAAGGCGGTGTGTGGCATCCCTTGGCCCCCAAAGGCATCCTTCCAATCCCCATCTCTGTCGTGCCATGGCCACCTTCTCCTGTGTGAACCTCTGTGTGTCTCCCTATGAGGACACCAGTCATATTGGATTAGGGGCCCATCTACTCCAGCATGACCTCATCTGAACATCTGCAAAGGCCCTCTTTCCAAATAAGGCCACATTCTCAGGTATGGAGGGCTAGCGCTTCTGTGTCTTTTGGGGAGAACGATCCAGCCCACAACAGCTGACTTTTGGGTTTTCAGCTGCTAGAATTTGGGCAACCAGATCTCAGAGCTAGGACACTTTACTGAGGCACCCTGGGAAAACATGAAAGAAAGCAAAGCTAGCACTTGTCCCTGAAGAGCTTCAAATTAAAGTCCAGACTTGATTTCCTTCCTTCATAAACACTGTGGGACCATGATCCGTGATAACTAGATACCTGCATCCAAATACAGCTTTATTGCTGCTGCCTTGAGATGACTTATTACAATATTTCGGCCACAGGAACTGTCACGTGGGACCTAACAAATGTGCAGAGGCCCTCCCCTGCAGAGCTGGCTTCTGTTATGTGAGACTTCCGGACACCCAGAGGTCTGTGGTAATTGAGCTGTGGCCACTTACTGCTGTGTGCCTGTTGCTGTCAGATTCTAAATACAGGCGTGCAACACTCCTCACTGAGCCTGCTGTGGGCCTGGCCACACTGCTCATGGTGACAGACCCAGGTGGATTGAGATCGGGACATGCCCCGGGATCCATCTGCACCACACGGTCTGCAGGGAGCTCTGGTGAATGCGAAGACTTCCGTGGCTTGACTTCTTGTGTTCCTTCTTCCATGAAGCTTGCAGGAGCTTCTGACGCACCATCCCGTTCTATGCTGGCATTTCCATGTCGCATGCGTCACCAGCACGGTGGCCGAGAGAGGTCACTATGAGGATCATTAAACAAACAAAGTTCATCAGAGTAGGGTCCACATCCCCATCGAGGTCTTGAGCCCAGAACCTTTCCAGTCAGAGTGCCTCAACTATTTCTTGCCACTCAGGAATCATCAGTCAACACATACAGCAGTTAGTACGAGCTCTGTCACCATCTGCTGGGAAAGTGACCCCGCCCCCCACCCTCAGTGTTACAATCCATGAAGGCACCAGGCTTTCCAGTCAGGGTAGCATGGGGCTGCATGTAGTTGTGTCTCCCCCACCCCTAGCCCCGGCGATGGCCAGACATGGCCTCAAGCGGCTGTGTACCCCAGCATGCCACACGAACGTTGTCAACTTTACGTGGGAGGGTCTGCAAAGAGAAGTCCTAGAAGAGAGGGTATCGGGATCCTTTGAGAGGAGTGCTTTTTATTTAATTGCCAGTTTGGTTCTTTGAGGCCTGATCTAAGTCCTACACAGGACTACGCTGCCTTCCCATTTGACCCCAGGCCATTCAGGAAACATCCATCCCAGATCCAGCACTGGCCCTGCTCTAGATGCAGATGAGACAGGGTTGTCCAAGACCCTGAACGGCCATGCCCCTGGGGACGGACATGGAAATATACACAGGCAATTAGCAACAGAGACAGCGCGGTGGCTGGGAGGGAGGGCAAGGCAGCTGAGAGCAACCTGAGGGGTAGGACGACTTCCGTCAGCGGGATGGACAGCAGGATGGACAGTGGGATAGACAGTGAAGTAAATTCTTCCTGAGGAACTGACCTTTGAGCTGGGGCATGAGTGACAGAAGACACCAGCATGGTGAGCACTGAGGCAAGAGTGCTGGCGAGGCACAGGGTGAGTCCAATGTCCTGAGGCAGCAGAAGGCTCTCAAGGACTGGAGACGAGGCCGCCAGCTTCCACTTTGGTTCAAAAACCTCTTGACACTGTCCTGGTTGAAGACAGACTTGGAGAGTCAGTTAAGCGTGTTTTCCTCTGTGTTGGAGCAAGAACAGTGGCAATCCACGTCTGACATCCACTAAATATGCGCCTAGCACACTGTGGGGAACTAAGGAGCCGCCACGATGCACTACGTGTGCATAACCCGCTCATTTATTCAGGTCAGGTACTCATTTGCAGCGTTCTGTCCAAAAGGAAAGCACTGTTACATTACGGAGTAAATAATGTGCTCAGAAATAGGATTTTGAAACACAGAATTGAGATTGACAGTAATAATTTGTATTTGTGGACTACTTTTCCGCCTTTGACCTCGGAATTTTTCTCAACATAGTATGAAAGCATGCACGTGTTTTACACACTCTCATGGCAACCCTGTGAGGCAAAGTGGCTAATAATAGTAATAGTAAAAATAATAGGAGTTAATATTTACTGAATTCTGACTGCAGCCAGGTCATGCACATGCCTAAGGCAACAAATACCCATATATTTATTAATATAGTTTAGGGAAAATAGCTGTAACTTACATGTGTATTGTGCTACGTAATGTGCTTACATTCAACAAATCTTTAATGAGTCCCTACTATGTGTCAGGCACGGCTTTAGGGCCAGAGGATGGAGTAGTGAACAAAACAGACAAAATCTCTGCTCTACAGAGTTTACTTCATTTCTTTAATCCTTACAATACGTTAGCAAATACTTCCTATTATTGTTTCCATTTTAAGGATGAGAAAATGGAAATACAGAGACGTTGAATAACATTTCAGGTCACACAACTAACAAATGGTAAAGCCAATACTTCTGAAAGAGCTCTGCAGCAGGAAGTGAGTCCCTCCAAATAAGGAGATGACTTGCTGGGTATAATTTCTTCTCATGGCTTGAGTGCTTGTGTGTTGCCAACACGTGAGGAGCACGGCTCCCGACCACACTGCAGCCAGCCTTATTGCCTGGAGCAGATCAAGATACTTCCCAGGGACTCAGGAAGTGGAGGGAAAGGACTCACAGGAGTTGTGGCACAAGGAAATGAAGGTGCATCCTTCAGGAGTCCTACAGCACAGGAAGTACAAGTGCACCGTCCAGAAGTCCTGTTGTAGGGACACAGGGAGTACAAGGGCATGGTCCAGAAGTCCTATTGTAGGGACACAGGAAGTACAACTGAACTATCCAGGCCTTATCGTAGGGACACAGAAAATGGAAGTGACCTTCCCTGCAGCCTCTTTCCAGGGTCTTCATCTCAGAAGTAGAATTATGTGACCCAGCAGTCCAGAATAAGCACTTCAAGGCACACAGCCTTGTCCAACATAATTCACTGTGTTTGGTATAAAAGCCACACACCAGCTTCGAATGCAATTGGAAGATGTTTCCAGGGTGCAGCCATTTCAGACGGCCACAGACGAGATTCAGAATGGAAACAAAGCAGTGTGTGTCTCTTCCAAGGGAAAGATTATCTTTCCCTGGGACAGGTGGCCTCATGGCCTGGGAATGTCTTCTCGTGAGACAATTTACAACCATTCAGATTTACTTTCCTGATTAAACCTGGTAACCAGATACACAGAGAAAACCCTAGCCTCTTGTCTCTCAGGAACCTCGAGGAATCCTCCTTCTGAAATGGACCACAGAGCAGAATAGCAGGGAAGTGATGGTGTCGTGACAACAAATAGCTCTGTCTGTGCGTGCAGAAGGGTGCTGGGTAAGTCCAGTACTGATTATTTATTCAGTAATCATTTATTCAGCTCACAATTCTGTGGTTTGATAAGTTTAGATGGGCATCAGCTGGAAACCTTTTGGCCTTTCTTGGCTAAAGTAACTCCAGAGTCATCAGTCGGTTACTGTCGTGCTCGCTCTGGACTTTTTTATTCCATGTCAATTGTCCAAAACAAGTTTGGTTGGCCACTGTGGGATACACACTGCCCTCAGCTCAGGGTTACCTGGTTCAAGGGAGTAGATACATGTAAACTGATAACGATGTGCGTGTGGTCTGTGGTATAAAAGTACCTTGAAGAAAGACTATGGGGACATTCTAGAAGATGCCATCCCTTTTGCATGAGGTCATCAGAGATCATTTCAGCAAGGAAGGTGCTTCAGAACTGAGTTTTAAGGCTTACATAGGAGTTCATAAGGGAGGTAAAGGTTGGCCAGTATTTCCCATTAGAGAGAAAAGCAAGTGTGTTTGAAACTCCAGTCTGGTGTGTTGAAAACATGGACGAACATGGACACAGGAGCCAGGGAGCAATTCAATATTCAGGCCGCATACAAAATTAGATAAAAATAGCAGACCCATCCAAAGCTAAATAAAAATTATTTTTAATGCAATCTGAATATCAGGTCGGTATGACCGCAACATTAATGGTATAAAACATGGAAGATCAAGTTTCTGTCCTAAACAAAAGTCAGAAGCACAGTTTACTGAATGATCATTTTATGCCGAGAGCTCTTCTACCGCTTTGCAAGTGTTAGGTCGTTCCTTCCTCGTTCCGACTCTAGAGGTGTGCATCATCGTCCCTGTCAGCACATGAGGAAGCTGAGGTTCTCAGAGGCCAGGTAATTTTCCCAAGTCACACAGAGGAAATGACAACAGCAGGATTTGAACCCAAGTCCTCCAGCCCCGAACCCACACAGTTCCCACCGGGATACAGATGTTTTACACCGTGTGCCGTCCCCGCAGGAAGGTAAGACCAATGCATGCCTCAGATGCGATCGTAGAAGAACGAACGCTATTTCACATCGCGACAGGAGGGACCACCCACATATGCTGAGGGCAAGGAGGGACATGAGGTCCACAGTAAAGCCCTCAGAGTGCGCGTGCGGCTCTTCCCAGGGTGGTTATTTTAGACTCATAATCTGCTCTGTTCATACGGATAAGTTTTCCCAGAGCCGCATCTGAGGCATCAAAGCAATGAATAGATGCCTCTTTATAAATTGGGCCATACTTCTTCCAGAAGCAATGTGTGCGCGTGCCTGCTTATGGTTTTTGGGGGGCGCTTGTATGGGTGTGTTTGCTTGGGGCTTTAATAAAGAGTGATCCCAGACGTCAGCTCGCCTGGGAACTGGGGATGAACAACATTTGCGGACTTCCCTGATTGTTTTCCTTGTTGCTGAAACGTTTAGTTTGGTAAACTGCCAGCTGGCAGATAGAAAGACGCCTCTCTGTCCCTACCTCCCGGTTCAGCAACTTGTGCAGCTCCGTAGCTGGATTAATTAGTGAATATCTGATAAAACGAGAGGAGACATACTTCTTGTTTCGAGGGGTCACGGTTCTGTTAAGTTGTTACTTTGTCTCCTGGAACAATCAGTAGGTCGCAGAGCTACCTCACTATTGTGTCACTGCAAGACGGGGGAAGGGGCCTGTGAACCCAGAGAGCCTGGCCCAGCCCCCTCCCGTAGGCCTGGTTGGAGTTGTTCAGGAGTGTTGATGACGAGCGGTGTTGGAGAGCCTTGGGCATGAGAAGCGTCCTTACCCCAGCACGCACTGGCAAGGCGGGCTGTGCACAGGAGGATGAACCCAGACATCAGAATGATGCTGACTCCTGTGGGTCCTGTGGACAGGATCTGGGTGTCTAGACAGTGCTTGGCTAGGCTGCACCTTCTAACTCAAGTTCTGGTGCTCACACGATGAGGGGCATGAGGCGGGGGTGGGGGCAAGGGGCACTGTGCATTTGTAGCTGAACTATTTCTGTGTCCCATCCCACAAAGGAGAGTGTGTCATCTGCCCTTCTCTCTGCCCTGCCCGCATCACAGATATACTTCTTATTCTGCTTCTCCTCGAACGCACGCGTGAACATACACGCACACACACCAGCGCACACACACCAGCATGCACACTGGCACACACGTGCACACATACCAACACACGAACACACACCAACACATACACACACCAACACACATGTACATACACCAGCACACGTGCATGCACACATGCGCAGCACACATGCCAGCATGCACACCACCGCATACATGCACCAGCATGCACACACACACACACACCAGCACACACCAGCACACATGCATGTACACCAGCACACACAGCATGCACACCATGCACCAGCGTGCACACAGGCACACCAACACACACACATGCTCCGGCATGCATACACACACACCAGCACACACTAGCACACATGCATGTACACCAGCACACACACACACACACACACACACACACACACACGCTCCTAGAACATCCCTGTCCAAAAGGACTTCTTACAATTATGGACATGTGCTCTGCGTTGTCCTGTGTGTCCACCCCTGGCAGTTGAGGGCTCACAGTGAGCCAGGGAGACTGAGGGACGGATTCCGATTTAAACTCTCCGCTGCCAAACCGGCCGGCCCGGCCCTGGAGCGGAAGCTCTGTGAGGGTGGGACGTTTTTTGCTCGCCTCTGTGTGCCCAGCACAGGGGGCTCCGGGTCGTGTCTGTCAGCTCACCGACGGAAGCGGTCAGAGGACACCAGCCGGGCAGCTTGGCGAGGCCCTGAACCCGGCAGCCACCCCCACGCTCGCTCCAACACCGCACGTCCTCGTCCAGAGAAGGAGACGGCCTGGACGGTGAGGCCTGTCGTGGTTCCTGCTGCTGTTGTTTTGGTGCCAGATTACGTCCCTCTCGCTGTGAGAGGGATCAGAAGATCCCAGAGCCGATCAGAAGCCATATGCGTGTCCTATCTGATAACCTCCTTGGGCCGGTGAACTCCTCCAAACGTCTGCCCAGGGGAGACGCGGCACCAGCCGGTGTTTCCCGTCGTTGGCCGTGGATCTGCTCTCCCCACTGTCAGTGTCCTGGTGTCCCCGAGCAGGGCGGGCCCTGTGACCCATCCCCGCGTCCCCATCTCCTCACACGTCAGCTTCTGAGGCTACCTCGCCGTAGCTCGGAGCAGGGCCACGGGCCCTCCGTCCAGACCACCCACCTCCTTCAGCCTCCCCAGACCCTCTCTTTCCACTCCGCAGGCTCTGTAGTTTGAAGACATCTACTTAGGAGGTGGCAGCCAGGTGACATCTGTCATTTAGGGTAAAAATTTACACAGTCATTGTCAGTGTTGTCACAGGGAAAGGATAAATTGTGATTATCCTTTGTGATGAGATGTCGCGCTTGCTTGGGGGTGATTCTGGCCACGCCGCCCAAGCGTCCCGGAGGGGATATGCGGGGGAAGGTGGTGCCCGCGTCGGCAGCACAGCGGGACAGGCCGTGAGGCGGTTACAGATTTGTGTGAAATGCTCGCCACGGAGGAGGGCCACTGCCGAGGGGCCGGCTGCCGCCTCAGTCCCGCCAGTTCCTTTGTGAGCAAAGTCGGGCAACCGTGAGACCCGAATGAAAATTGCCAGGAGGGGCGGACAAGTAGGGCGTCTGAGATGCAGCGGTGAATAAACAGACGCGAATGAGTGCGGTGAGCGGCTGGCCTTGGCCCGCGGGACGGCTGGCCGCTCTGACAGCGACAGGAAACACGAGGCCCCGGATAAATAGGTCTGTCCGCGTGCTGCTTCTCCGGGCCACACCTGCCTGTCACGGGCCACCCGGTCTGCGGCCCGGGAAGCTGAGTGTCCCCAGCGGCCCCGGAGGATAACAAAGGAGTAGCACCTGCCTCAGAGGCCCACACGCTTCTCCCGGACGCCTCCTGCCGGCCTCCTGGCCTTCCTCCCTCCTGCTGGCCGCGGCCCCGGGCTTCTGGTCCCACCTTCCTGGCTCCGGGTCTGGGGCCTGCCTGCCCCCCCCCTCTCCCCACGCTTGCTCCAAGGCGGCAGCAAGGCGAGTGATGAGGACTCCGTCAGGGTGTTGTTAGGGCTGTCTGGGCTCACAATGGCCCATTTCTGGTGATTGGCAGCTACTTACACTCAGCCTCCCACTGAGCTATTGGTGAGTGTTCTTGTTCTCTGCAATTTTAAACTGTTCCTGGCCTGAATATTAATATGTAAGGTCCAGTACATGGGGGAAAAATAATGGCATTTAAACCCTTTAACATCGAATCTGGGTATAGCGAAATAATTCCAAAGTCTCCCCAGAAAGCTCTTAATTTAAGGTTGGCTGAGGCATGCAGGGCGGGGGCCGCATTGCTAATAAGTTGTTCAGTGCATATTCATATCTGGCTTGTATTAGGGCCACTTTTGAATGAAGAGGCTGGAAGAGACCCCACTCACATTCAAATAACACGTGATTACTGTTTAGTCTCTTTATACTCTATCTGGGTGCGTTCAGGCTATTACGTGAGACATTTTTAAAAACTTGTCACGAGAGGGACAATTTGGAACCAATTATACATAACGGATCATTTCGCACATCTTTATCTGGAATGTGAAACAACTCCTGCTTTTAATATCGTCTCTGTGTGTAATTTTTCGAAGGTAAATTATCCAGAACGTAAGAAAACATGTTTTTTTCCTCATTTAAATAAATTAGGTATTATTTTTCTGTATGATCAATGGGTTTAAACTTCCAAATGGCAGGCCTCGGTGGTCAGGGTTAGAATACTGAGCAAGATTGTTCCAAAGGCCAACCCCGAGTCCCTAAAGTTGGGCTGGGGGCCTGGAGGGAGGGTCTTTTCTCCTGTCCAAACTCTCCCCAAATTCTGTCTTTATTTTATCCTGAAAAAAAGTGAATTCTCAAATCCTGTTTACTATACACCTCTCATCCTTACTATGTATACTATATATATATATTTATATATATGTATATTCTTATAGTATACACACACTATATATATGTATATAAACTATATATATATATACACACACACTATACACACACTATATATATAAAAACTATATATATATATATACACACACACTATACACACACTATACACACACTATATATATATATAAGCTATATATATATATATATATATATACACACTATATACCTCTCACCCTTTCTATATATACTATATAAATACTATACACACACTATATATATATGCTATATCTCTCATCCTTACTATATATACTATATTCACACACACACACACTATACATATATATATATATATATATATATATATATACACACACATATATATGTATACTATATACATACATTTACTGTATACCTATTCTTACTATATATACTACACACTCCATACACACACACACACACACACACACACACACACACGTTTACTTTATGCCTCTCATTCTCACTACATCATGGTAGGGTAGAGACTGTCCACCTGAATTGTCTCTGCTACCAATGGTCTGGGTCACCTGGCTGAGGTGCGCTTGTTAGTGTCCCACCGTTCGTTCATACTTCTCCCTCTTCCCGTGGAAGGGAGCCGCTGTGCACAGCCCCACGCTGGGGGAGGGGGTTACGCTCCACCTCCTGAGGGTGAAATAGCTTCATAAATTATTGGGAATCTTTCTTCGTGGGAAATCCATCTCTTCTGCCCAATTTATTTATTTATTCAATTATTTATATACATCAGTGTGGACTCATGGATACAGGAATCATTTGCTTGTGATTCCATCCTTCTAAAGAACCAGCATATAGCTGTGGGTCCCTTTCTGGGTTTTCTGTTCTGTACCGTCGATCTACCTGCCTGTTTCTGTGCTGTTACCATACTGTATCGATGACTACAGCTTTGTAGTGCAGCTTGAAGTCAGGAATTGTGATGCCTCCAGCTTTGTGTTTCTCTTTCAACATTGCTTTGGCTATTCAGGGTCTTTTGTGGTTCCATACAAATTTTGTGGTTGTTTGTTCTAGCTCTGTGAAAAATGCTGGTGGTCTTTTGATGGGGATTGCATTGAATGTATAGACTACTTTGGGTAGTGTGGACACTTTAACAGTGTTTGTTCTTCCAATCCATGAACATGGAATGTTTTTCCATTTCTTTCTGTCATCTTCAATTTCTTTCTTAAGTGTTCTATAGTTTTCAGAATACAGATATTTTACCTCTTTGGTTGGGATTATTCATAGGTATATAATTGTTTTTGGTGCGATTGTAAATGGGATTGATTCCTTGATTTCTCTTTCTGCTGCTTCATTATTGGTGTATACAAATGCAACAGAGGGGCACCTGGATGGCTCAGTTGGTTGAGTGTCCAACACTTGATTTCAGCTCAGATTGTGATCTCATGGTTCATGGGATTGAGCCTCAAGTCAGAATTCTGTGCTGACAGTGCAGAGCCTGCTTGGGATTCTCTCTCTCTCTCTCTCTCTCTGTCTCTCTCTGCCCCTGCCCCACTCATGCACTCTCTCTGTCTCTCAAAAAATAATAATAATAAATAAATAAACTTTAAAAAAGTGTTGATTTTGTATCCTGTGACTTTACTAAATTTGTGGCCCAGTTCTAGCAATTTTTTTTCATTTTGGGGATTTCAACAAAGCAGGAAAGAATATCCAGTGGAAAAAAGACAATCTCTTCAACAAGTGATTTTGGGAAAACTGGACAGCTATATGCAAAAGAATGAAACTGGGCCACTTTCTTACACTATACACAAAAAGAAATCCAAAATAGATGAAAGATCTAAATGTGAGACAGGAAACCATCAAAATCCTAGAGCAGAACACAGGAAGCAATCTTTTGACCTCAGCCATAACAAGTTATTTCCAGACATGTCTCCAGAGGCAAAGGAAACAAAAGCTAACATGAGCTATTGGGACTTCATCAGGATAAAAAGCTTTTGCACCGCAAAAGAAACAACAAAACTAAAAGCCAGCTTATAGAATGGGAGAAGATATTTGCAAATGACATGTCTGATAAAGTGTTAGTATCCAAAATCCATAAAGAACTTCTAAAACTCAGCACCCAAAAGGCAAATAATCCATTGAAGAAATGGGCAGAAGACATGAATAGACATTTTTCCAAGGAAGACATCCTGATGGCCAACAGACACATGAAAAGATGCTCAGCATCACTCATCATCAGGGGAATGCAAATCAAAACCACAATGAGATACCAGCTCACACCTGTCACAATGGCTAACTCGCAATTTGTGGGTCCAAGCCCCACATTGGGCTCTGTGCTGATAGCACAGAGTCTGCTTGGGATTCTCTCTCTCTCCCTCTCTGCCTCTCCCCTGCTCTCTCTCCTTCTCTCTCAAAATAAATAAATAAACTTAAAGAAAAAAGAAACATGAAAAAAAGTAGAACAAGCACCCATGAATAGTATTTATGAGGGAAATAACACACACTTTGAAATTATTCATTTGCTAAAACATGGCAGGAGGCTAGGAGATATTTCTTAAACATAAGTGTTCATTGATTTTATAAAGTACCTTCTAGAATGAAATGATACGTAGTTAATGATACATAGTTAATATGTAGTAAAGCTACATGCCCCCTTTCTGTAATCTCATATTACTATGCCCACTCATTTATTCACTCACACCATTAAAACTAATCCTAGGGATAGTGTCTTGATATTTACCTTTTTTCCTGATACATAGTTCAATCACTTATGTTGGGTCTTCACAATCTTGTAAGTTAAAGGTAAATCTGTAAACCTTATACTAGTCTACATAGCAATCCATCTACCCTGCCTATCTTAATGAGCTGTCCACATGGGAACCAAGGAATGAACAAAATAGGCAATCCATGTCCCTGGGAGGCCCACGTTACAGTCAGGTGGACCTTTGGTGTAGACACACATGAGTAAGAGAGCAAGAGCATTTTCAGCAGGGATGAGTGTCGCAAAGAAAGCAGAACAGAGCAAGGAGAGGGCAGGACATTCGCATAAGGGAGGGTGGGTCTGAGATGTTTGTACTGTCGTATTAGTTTCAAAGTCATTTCACTCCTGAGTCACAGTAGCAGGTATCTGTATATAATTTCTTCATGATGGCAATTGCATAAATGCACATAATTTGTGGGTAGAAATGCTATAGATCTTTTCTGCTTACGTAACAACTAACAGCTTTTTACACTTGATCTTAGCCAGAAGGCCAAGAAGTAATCGAGCTTTTTAGAGCTCGCAGAACCATCCACAGACCTTACAGCATTTTATCACATCTCAACAATCCCGTGGAGGAGGGATAGCTAAAGAGCACAGGGGTTTATCATCCGCTTCACTTCACAGCTGTGATGTTTTTGGAGGAGAGACCTTCAGTAGCCTGTCCAATGCTCTGAGCTAGTAAGTGGTACAAACGGGACCCACATTTAGATTTTAGGACCCCAACTTCACTGCTGCAAGCCTCCTGGCATTTACAAAGCTCGGGTTATTGAAAATCCATCTGATTTCATTCAGGCCGTCTATGAAAATGCTATGAGTCTCAGATGTAAGGTGTATTGTCATCAGGGGCTATGGGGGAACCTTGGCCAGTCCTCCATTGGGTTAAAAACAAAGCCAGTGTTAATGTCAACTGGAGAGGTGGAAATCGGGCCTTTGCCTGACAGCTGCCCCTTCTCAGTCCCTAATAGGGAAGCAAGTTTAAAATCCAAAATCATCCAACTCTTATGCCATCCAGGTGATGAGCACTCTACTTAAGACTCTTCATTTGTCGAATCTCACCATCAACCAACATGAGTTGATCAATCAACACATATTAGCACCACCTAATTTCCAAATTCTGAATGCCAAGTTCCAGAGATACACGCAGACAGCCCTTCCCCTCATAGAGCTTAGAGTCTAGCCAAGGAGATAAATACTAAACAAATTATCCCATCCATCCCATTCATCCATCATCCATCCATTCATCCACTATCCATCTATTCGTTATCTATCCATCATCCATCCATCCATCATCCATCATCCTTCCATCCATCATCCATCCATCCATCCATCCATCCACTCAGCAAGTGTAAATGGACAAAGAGCTGGGAAGGAAGAGTCCTAGGGACTGTGGCAGTGCAGGGCAGAGGCCCAACGTAAGTTGGGGTGAGCATAAAAAAGATTCTCAAAGAAGTGATACTGAGTGTGAGCCAGACTAGAGGGCAAGAAAGTTCCAAAAAGGGCATCATTTGTGAGAAGACTTTTCACTTCTGGGAAACTGGAAGACCAGAATGGTGAAGCATGGAAAGGAGGAGGAAATGACAAGAGCTAACTTCGAGACCAGTCTCCTTTACCTCAAGCATAAAGCCCTAAGTGCAGGGCTTCTTGTGGCCCCTTGACCTCTTCTCCTCTCACTTTGCCATGCTCACGTGCCCCAACACATCCCTGTAAGACCCCAAGTGCTCACCTTTGCACCTGCCATCACAGCACCCAGAGCATCTCTGCAGACAAATGTTGGGCTCTTTCCCTCACCTCTTTTGTCCTTGTCCACATGCCTCCTCACAGTGAGGCCCTGGCCACCCTGTTTGAACAGCAAACTCTGAGTCCCTTGGACTCCTCATGCCTGTATTTTGATCCACTTTTCCCAGGATTTTTATCTTCTAGCGTGCTGTTGATTTCCTTGTTTTGTTTGGTGTCTAACTTCCCTCGAATGTGGTCTCTGTAATGCATGGGTTTTTCTCTGTTGTGTTCACAGATGTGGCCCTAGTGGTTAGGACATTGCATGGTTCTCTCAATAAACATTGGTGGAAACAATGCAGTGGAGGACCATTGAGGGATTTTAGGCAGGAAAGTGACGTGGTAACATTTGCATTATTAAAAGATTATGGTCTGCAATGAGGTGAATGGTTTGGAGGGGAGCCAGGGTTCTAGGGAGTGACCAGGTAGGATTTGATCAAAATTCGTTTGGCCGCTATTCCTGGAGGTTGCAGAAATAGATGTGGCCATAGAGGGAATATTGTCTGTAAAATGGTTTTAGGCTTCCAGACAAAAATAAACCTTACCTAAAAATAGGTGACCTCCAAGGAAGAGGGCCCAGAACGACACTTGGGGGTTTGACTCCCATTACCTACGTGGGTACATAAACCATGCGCATGTAGGTAGAAGCAGGCAGCTCCCAGGGCCAGCTGTGCCTCCTGCCAGCTTCAAGCAAATGAGAGAAAGCTCCAAAAGGAGTCCATGCTGGGTAGCCAAATGCAGCACTAGAACAAACAGGAGTCATCAAAGGGATCCAGGTTTCATTACGGAAGACAGGCTCTTGGGGTTGGGAGTCTGGGACTCCAGACATGGGAACCTCCGTGGGTAGATAAGATGTCCCCATGGGTATCCTACTTGCTCTCAGCATACAGGGGCAGGGTCTCTGGCCACCAGGAGGGGACAGAGGCCCGGAGGTCTAAGGGTCCCTGGGAAAAGGTACTGCTATTTCCAGAAGACAGGACCACTTCTTTCCCTCAGAACCACCTCTCCCAGGGGCCACAAGACTTCCTAGACCGACACCACGTTGCATCCCCGTCAGCACAGCCCATGTTTGGGTCACAGGGAGCAGCAGGCCCACACTGCAAGGTGTCCTAGGCATGGCGATGCTAGAATAGAAGCAGGGTTTTAGAATCTATCAGAGAGAGATGATAGACCTCGACTCCCTTTGTCATTGAACCACTGGGACATATGTGGCCCCAGAGAAACTTTCTCTGAGCTGCAGAGAAGAATGAGAAGGGATTCTGGGAAGGGTAGAAACCAGAGATGTCCCACTCCTGCTGGAAGCTTCTTAGACTCCTGGCAAGACTTGGGTCCTACAGATTTCCCCATAAACACTAGTTGACATGCTCATACTCAGCAGTTCTCAAAGTAAGTCTGTAGGCCCCTGGAGGTCTTCGAGACCTCGCAAGGCCCCACAGGGTCAGAACCATTTGCACAAGAGCCGGGGCTAGCTTCACGGACCTGCGTCGAAGAGGGTCCCATGCAGGGTCCATTGAGCTGCTGTTAGACTCTCCAAATTCGTAACAATTTCTAAACAAGGGGCCCCGTTTTCATTTTGCATGGGGCCCTATGACCTTTGTGCTTGGTCCTGAAGACAGTTCTTAGACAAGTGTGGTAGTTAGAGTTCTAGGACGTGCCCGCACTGTGCACCCCTTGGAAGCATCCCTCTCTGAGTGGGGGGTGGGCCCAGTGTCGCCCCTGTGACTGTGCTCCATTACATGGCCAAAGGGCTGTCGTGGATATCATCAAGGTCTCAAATGGGTGGACTTTGAGTTAACCGAAGAGATTATCTTGCATGGGTCTGTCCTAATCAGGTGAGCCCTTGGAAAACGGAGATTTTCTCCAGAGGGAGAAAGCCAACAGCCCTGCTGGGAATGGTCTGCAGGGGGGCTGCTGCCAGGAGCTGGGAGTGGCCCCTGGCAGGAGCGAGCAAGCAGGCAAGGACCTTAGCCATGTGGCCACAAGGAACTGAATTCTGCCTGAACGGGTTCGGAAGAGGAGCCCAAGTGCTGACAAGAACCACACGTGGACTGCAGCTATGGGAGACCTGAGCCCAGGACGTGGCTAAGCTCTGCCCAGACTCCTTGTCCACGGAAGTTGTGGGAGAACAAACGTGTCTTATTTGTGGCTGCTCAGTTTGTGGTAATTTGCTTTACGGCCCCAGAAAAGGAGCGGGATGTTGTGTGCATCTGTCACCATGTTGGCATCTGCATGGGCGACAAGGTGCTTGGAGCCTTAGTGTGGACCCGCGCCCCAGGAGCCACCACCCTCTTCACTGCCACGCACTTGCAGCAGGGAAAGCCGGCTGCACCTACGAATGTCCTGGAGGGAGCAGCAGAGAGTTTCACTGTATTAGATCTTTATTTTTTTAATGTTTATTTTTTATTTGTGAGAGAGGGGGAGGGGACAGGCAGAGAGAGAGGGAGACACAGAATCCGAAGCAGGCTCCAGGCTCCGAGCTGTCGGCACAGAGCCCAATGCGGGGCTCGAACTCACGAGCTGCGAGATCATCACTTTATTAGGTCTTGGGCCTTGAGCACGTGTCTTTTTAGTCCCTGTTTCTGCTGCCAACTGGAGCTTGCTGGCTGTCTCAGGAAGAGTACTGTGTTGGTGGCTCAATTTGCAGCCAAATAACCACTCCTCCCACCGAGCACCAATGTGCTCAGAGAGATTTCTTTTTTTTTTTTTTGATATTAAATATAATTTATTGTCAAACTGGTTTGCATACAACACCCAGTGCTCATCCCAACAGGTACCCTCCTCAATGCCCATCACCCTCTCTCCCCTCTCCCCCACCCGCATCCACCCTCAGTTTGTTCTCAGTATTTAAGAGTCTCTTATGGTTTGCCTCCCTCCCTCTCTGTAACTTTTTCCCCTCCCTCTCCCCCCTGGTCTTCTGTTAAGTTTCTCAAGATCCACATATGAGTGAAAACATATGCTATCTGTCCTTCTCTGATTTATTTCACTCAGCATAGTACCCTCCGGTTCCATCCACGTTGCTGCAAATGGCCGGATTTCATTCTTTCTCATTGCCAAGTAGTATTCCATTGTGTATGTAAACCGCATCTTCTTCTTTTTTTTTTTTTTTTTTAAATTTTTTTTTCAACGTTTATTTATTTTTTGGGGGACAGAGAGAGACAGAGCATGAACGGGGGAGGGGCAGAGAGAGAGGGAGACACAGAATCGGAAACAGGCTCCAGGCTCTGAGCCATCAGCCCAGAGCCAGACGCAGGGCTCGAACTCACGAACTCACGGACCGCGAGATGGTGACCTGGCTGAAGTCGGACGCTTAACCGACTGCGCCACCCAGGCGCCCCTAACCGCATCTTCTTTATCCACTCGTCAGTCGGTGGAAGTGTAGGCTCTTTGCATAGTTTGGAGAGATTTCTAAGAGACGGCCAGTACTTGTTCAGACTTGGGTGCTCGGCGGACGTTCCGCAAATCCATCCCTTCAGCGACAGTAAGTGGCAGTATTTGTTGTCAGCACTGAAAATCTGAATGTTCAGGTGAAAGTTAGAATTGAGGACAACTTACCATGCTCCCATGAGCTTGAGGTGCCCCCGTGCTTCAAGACGCTGCTCCTGAGATGTGGTGATCTTAACACGTGTGATCTTAACAAGGGTGATTTAAAAAAAAAAACATTGATAAAATTTACGATGGCTTGGAAGGTTTGCATAACCCTGGTGAACCAGTAATTTCCAGGTGACAGTGCATGGCAGCACAAAACCATCCTTCAAAGGGCAAAGCTGACCAACGCGCTTCAATGTGGTCATGCACAAGTTTATTTCTGTGGCCCCGGATTCCACA
This sequence comes from Leopardus geoffroyi, assembly GCF_018350155.1. Lineage (NCBI taxonomy): Eukaryota > Metazoa > Chordata > Mammalia > Carnivora > Felidae > Leopardus > Leopardus geoffroyi. The sequence continues at coordinate 81,156,353 of NC_059326.1, forward strand.
GTTACCCCGTGAGACACCGCCGCTGTCTGTGTTTCGGTGGAGAAGCAAAGAAAACAACCCACGACGTCCCGAAAAGGCCATTATAACACTGCTCCCTCCTGCAACTGCACATCTGTATGAGGCTGGTGAGGCTGGACTTTCTTCTTGCATTCCAACCAGAGCAACATGCAGCAACAGACTCAATCCAGACTCAATCCAGAAGGAGGATGAGAATCCGGCTGCCTTCATTGACCAAGGCATCAAAGACATATGCAAAAATGTAAAAAATAATGCCATTCTTCTCACTGATTTTTTTTAATAAAATACACTTATTTTCATACAGATATGTTACTTGAATTAATGGATAACGGATTTATTTATTTAATGGATAAAAAATAGTTATTTTTTAAATTAAATATATAAACATTTTCATACCTTCAACTTCTAAAACAATAGTAAATATGACCCTTAGAAACAAAATCTTTTTGTTTTCCCATGATTTTTTTTTAAAAATTTTTATGTTTATTCACTTCTAAGAGAGAGAGAGAGACAGAGTATGAGTGGGGGAGGTGCAGAAAAGAGAGGGAGACACAGAATCCGAACAGGCTCCAGGCTCTGAGCTGTCAGCACAGAGCCCGACGCAAGGCTCAAACTCATGAACCAAGAGATCATGACCTGAGCTGAAGTTGGACGCTTAACCGACTGAGCCACGCAGGCGCCCCTCCATGATTAAAAAAAAAAAAAAAAAAAATGCTTATTTATTTATTTTTGAGAGTAGGGGAGAGGCAGAGAAGGGGAGACAAAGAATCCCAAGCAGGCTCTGTACTGACAATGTAGAGCCTGATGTAGGGCTCAAACTCGTGAACCGTGAGATCATGACCTGAGCTGACACCAAGATCGGACACTCAACCCACTGAGCCACCCAGGTGCCCCATGTTTTCACATGATTTTTGATAGTATAAAGGGATCTTGAGGCCAAGAAGTTTGAGAATGGCTGATCTCACCTGACCTCGTGGCCCACAGTAAGGGACCAGGCCAGGAGAGGAAGAACACCTCAGTGTCAGTCACAGGCTGAACTGAGTCCCCCAGAAGATCAAGTCCTGAGCCCCAGTACCTGTGACTGGGACCTCATTTGGAAATAAGGTCATTACAGAAGTAATGAGGTGGCGATGAAGCCATCAGTATGACAAGTGTGACTGGTGTCTCTATAAAAGGCGACATGTGGAGGGAGAGACAGATGTGCATAGGCGACGGTGTGAAGATGGCCACGTGGAGGGAGAGCTGTGTGTGCCAGCCAAGGGCACCGGGACTGCCGGCCCTGGCCAGGAGCTGGAAGAGGTGAGGAAGAGCTGTCCTTGGAGCCTCAGAGGGAGCACCGCCCTGCTGATGCCCTGACAGTGCATGTCAGGCCTTGGAGGCTGTGAGACAGTCTGTTGGTGTTGTGCAGTCAGCAGCCTGCGGCGCTGTGATTTGTCAGCCTTGGGACACGGACGCCCATGTGGATGCCCCTGTGCCGCCCCACACGGGTCCCCCGGGTGATTTCACTCGTACCCCCCGGCCCTGCACCAGGGGGACGGGTGACATTCTGTCCATTGTACACGTCAGGGAACCAGAGGTGTACGGGACCCCAGACATCCGGGTCGTGCTCTTGCCCAGACCTGCTCCCTCAAGGGCTCGGTGGCCAGACTCAGGATTGTCTGTCGTTGGCCTACAGCGGTCTTTGGCCAAAAGCACTCCATTTGCCGAGGCAGAATTTATCCTTTAGTTGTGTTATTCATACCAGTGAGGTAATTATTATTTAATTGCATTGGCCGAGTTCCTAACTGTAAAGTTAATTAATAATTATTATTTTTTGCCAGGAACATTCGTTCAGTCAGCGTTAGGAGCCGTCAGTTTTCTCAGTGAATGCGGGAGCACAGCCCAGCAAACACTGGCAGTCGGGGCTTCGGTTGGCAGGCAACAGAGGGGCCGGAGGGCCGGGGACCTGACCCGCCCAGGGTGACCCACGCGGAGAAGGGCGGCCGGGGTGGGGGGGGGTTGGGCACACATGGGACCCAACCAGAGAGGGCAGAAAAGAAGGAACGGAGGAGGCGAGCCGACCATTGCTCAGAGGAGTGTGTGGAGGCTGCCCAGGAACCGGCAGGGCCTGGAGGCTGGCTCATCCCACGCTTTCCGCGCTGCCATGTCCCACAGGCCCGGCTCACTCGGCGGCAGGAAGCGTGCCCTGCTGCTGTTTCTGGAGGTACTTGTGGAATCTGTGACTTGCCCGGGATACCTGCTCTTCAGGAACAGGGCAGATCCCACAGGGGCGGCCCACACTCTCTTCCTCAGGCTTACTTCCTGTTTACCCTGTGGGGGCGCTGGTGTCTCCTCCTCGCCTCCCCCCTCCTCTTCCTCACCTCCACTCCCTACTCTTACGGACCTAGACTTTTTGCTTTTTCTCTCTTTTCCGCTATGAAAGTCTACCTTTCAGGAAGATTCTGAGGATCTTTCAGATTAATGTGTTAACGATTCTCCTCAGGGGAAGGGAAGCTTGAGGTTTTAACAGGGACAAAATTGCATTCACTTAAGAGGAAGCTATGGCTCGCTGGTGACAGAATGTCAGTGATCTGGCAGATTTGTGAAAAAGGGCCTTATGGCCCCGCCCATGAAACCACACGGTCTACCCGCCACGAACACTGGCTGGTGAGGCATGCCCTCCCTATGCCTCAGTCTTCCCCACACACTTCCTAGGAAGTTCTTCCTGTTCAACTCGTATTCTCCGTAGCTGAGCCTGACATAGCTGGGGCCCCAGACTCGGGTGTTTGGCATGGAATGATGGGCAGCTGGCCTGGGAAGCAGCACCCTGGGGCACCCTAGCCCTGCCCGGCGTGAGTCCCGGCTCTCTGGAGAGTGACCTGACCGTGCACTTCCGTGAGGCTGGGAAGGGGGGTGCAGGGCCTGGCGAGGGAGCACGCCCGCTTTCCGTCCTTGACGGTTTGTCACGCTCATTTCTATTTCACAGCACATGAATTCATTAAGAAGCCGGAGGTTGCACTTCCTTCCCCCTGGCGAATAACTTCCATGTAATTTGGTGGAGAGGCTACTCTTAACTGAGGTCACCCAGGTCACCCACACCTCCTGCCACTTGGTGGGCATGGGCCCAGGGCCCGGACAGCAAGTCCTCCAGGGTCCCCCGCCGGTCTGTCTGCACAGGGTCAACGTGAGGCCTTCTTCTCCTGCCGGGCCACACTCACTGGGGTATTTCATGATTCTTTCACGTGGCAGAAATCACGGAAGTACGTCGGTGTGGAGGGAAATCATAAGCAATTGATTCAAATTGGAGAAGCCAGTTGATGAGACGCGTTTTCCCTGGTGATTTGTGTTAAGTGCACAAAATCAGGCCAGCCTTTGTGTTGTAACCGAGCCGCTCTCACAGCGGACAAATATTTCCTACCTAACAATTAACTTGCAGATGAGTCCATCTGAGCTATCCAGAGGGCAGATTACCCAGTTGTTGGATTATCCCGGACCCTCGTCTGCCCTCATTACATCCCTGCAGATAATGAGAAGACTCCCTCATGGCGGGATTGAGAAGGTGCCTTTATAATGCGTCGTCTGACTCTGTGTCCCATCATTCCTTCCCCGGCTTCCCCCCAGGGTGCTTGGTCGTGTCGGTATCCGGGGGGAGAGAAGGTAGCTCGGGTTGTCAAGGGCACACAGTGAGTAGGCTGTGCCCTGGCAGCTGACCGCACTCCTGTTGTCTGAGGCCAACTCTGTGCTTTTTCTCTTGGACGCTGTCTTTGCGCTCTACACTGGAAAATGAAGTGCAGACTCCATCTGGAATCTCATGGTGTTCTCTTTGGAACACACTGACCATCGCTATTCACTAGAGTTTGCATTCTTAGATGCCCTGTCACTCTCTGTCATCTATTCCAGTTTTGCTGGAGCCATCCTCAGGAATTGGCTCCACGATTAGCTATTATGTGCTCGTGTTTGATTGCGAACACGTTTCTGGCGGGCGTGCCAAGGAAACTTGGTGCCGTGTCTACGGAAGACCCTTAGTTGACCAGCTTGGGGATGAGCCGGAATGTCGGTCATCTGAATGGACCATTTCTTCACAGATGGGCAGGTCACCAGAATGGAGTCAACTTGGTAACCTGATGGCTGAAAGGCCAGCCCTTAAGCTGCCTTTCACCAGCCAGTAGATGGGAGGGCTCAGGGTGTGGCCCCCCCTCGCCTGCCAGCCGTCCCTTCTTATTGAGGGCGGTGTTCACACCGCAAAAGTCAGACGAGACACTGAAGACTTGTCACAAGGCTTTATTTTCTCCGTAACCTGTGTGGAGAGCAATGATGACCTTACCACTTGGAATTTGTTAAAATCTAAATTCAGCAGTTACCACCAGCTGGGGTGTGTGACTGCCTTCTTCCGCCTGTGGGTCTAAATTTGAATTCTTACACTGTCCGGGGTTGCCCTACCAGTGAGCGCTTGGCATTCGGCATATTTGCCGTAAGTTGAAAAGTTTGTATTCCTCTGTATTGGGTCCAGACATAGGGAGACTGGTTAGAAGGCCATTGTGTTGGTTGTCGCCCGTCACATAAATTAAGACAGCTATTTCCTGTGCACTTTCAACGTTTATTTATTTTTGGGACAGAGAGAGACAGAGCATGAACGGGGGAGGAGCAGAGAGAGAGGGAGACACAGAATCGGAAACAGGCTCCAGGCTCCGAGCCATCAGCCCAGAGCCCGACGCGGGGCTCGAACTCACAGACCGCGAGATCGTGACCTGGCTGAAGTCGGACGCTTAACCGACTGCGCCACCCAGGCGCCCCACCTGTGCACTTTCAAATACAATCCAATAACCTGGTAAGTTCTCCCTCCAATGAGAAATCTGACTTTAGTTAGTATAAGAAGGAGGAGATACCCAAAGGGTGTGTTTGCAGGGCATGGTGGGAAAGCGAGTATCTTCTCTCCGATGGAGACAGGTTCCGCCTACGTGGTGTTTCATGAGCCGTGGGCATCGTCCCAGACTTCAGTCCTGCCTTTCTAGTGACTCCAAACAAACAAAGTTCATCTGATCCTAACACAGGCTTTATTTCATGAAAGCAGGTCACATCCAAAAAGAATCAGAAGGCTATTTCTTGGACTTTCCAGATGAGCGAGGACGTTGCGTTGGCATTGATTACACTGAGGGCACTGTCTGCGGCCTTCAGGTAGAATGTCATTTGAAGTAGACATTGAATTAGAGCAGAGGATTCCACTCTCTGTGAAATTGGAGGCTTTTCAGACTGCTGTGAACAGCATGAGAAAATGCTGGAATGTGGCAAAAGGCCGTGGCCAGGAATGGGAGCAGGAGAAGTTTAGTCCAAGGAGGATCCTGGGCCTCTCACATCAGAGGAGCCTCGGACGAGTGGGCAACCAGGGGGAGGAAAGACGTAATTACAGGGAGAGCAGGCATGTGGCTGGTGCGTAGGGCTGTCATGTGCTGTGTAGATAAACCTTGTAGGACGGACGTGCACAGTCGGAGAGCAGAGCTGTGAGTCCGGGATGAGAGACAAGACTCTGGCAGGCACGGTGGCCCCCATACGTGTGGCCAGCACCATTGCGAACAGGGAGAAGGATCTTGATGCAAGAGACAGGATCAGTGGGAAACCAAGGAACATAGTGGGAAAACCCTAGGGATGTGGGGAGAAATGACAACCAACAGGGGCCTCAAGCTTAGAAGGTAGCACAAAACTATGAAAGGCATGAAGAGATCTGAGTCTACAGTGGAACGTGAGGGTGCAGGAAGGTGAGCAGAGGCCAACACACAGCCATGGAAGGATAAGAAGACGCCCCTGCTGCTTCTCTAACCAGTGAACAAATGACAGATTCACTGTAGATTCTGGGACACGTCTGGGGAGCAGCCAGACAGTGTGTCCAGAGGCCTGGGTGTGTACGTTTATTCTGAATGGGACTCCGTCCACCGATTCCCAGTAAGATTCAGCCCAGCCTCCTCTCTGGTCTCCGCTTCGGGGCCAGGGACGTTGTCTGTGCCTTTGGCTGTGGGGCTGTGAGGAGGAGAGGTAGGGGGCTACACACAGCACCCTGCACGCCCCCCACCGATAATCACTGCCTGAATGAGTCCACACACGACTGAAGAGATATGCGTATGCACACAAATCACACTCCCAACCACACGTGGGACCTCCCACGCCATGTGCACTCAGGAAGTATTCCATTCAGATACAGCATCCATGTTAGTGCTGCTCATTCGCTCCTGGACACGCAGGAGGACTGCATTTTCTTGCGAGGTGAGGCCTGGCATGGTGACGAGGACCGTGGACATGTGTCACTCCTGAGTGGACACACTGCAGGGTGGGGTGTCCATGCTCCCTTTCCCCCGTGATTGTGGAAGCACTGGCTGATATGGAGAAGGCATAAGATAGAAGATTCCAGAAGGCTGAGCCAGCACATAATGGGCGGCCCTGCAGAGCATCCTTGACCCACAGCTTGAGCTGCGAAGTGCTGAGAACCAGGTTAATTATGTCAAACCATGGAGGCTTTGGTGCCGGCTGTCACAGCGGCATGACTGGACCTACCCTGACTAGAAGTGGCCTCTGCAGTTCATCTTCCTTGGGTCCAGGCACGCTTGAACCGGGACAGGCCTGGGACTGGAGTCAGAGTGGACACAAAACCTCCTGGAAAGAAGGCTGCCTGGCATCGCTTACGGTCTCCGAAGAATGGCGCTCGGCCCCCGGGAGAAGTGCCTTCCTGAGCTGGTGCGGGAAGGGAGCCCGAGGCTCCCCCACCCGGCTGCCCGTCGGTGGCAGACCTGCCTGTCAGGCACAGATGCCGCGGTGCTCACCGCACGTGCAGCCCTGTGCCCCGAGGCCACCCCACGCACGGGAGCCGGTGTGCCCTCCAATGGGGCAAGCCCGACAGACATGCACACACCTACCGCTGGCTGCCTCCCCTCGGCGGCCAGTCACCTAACAATGCCCGCGGCAGGGTGGGGGCTTGGACAGACAACCACTGGAAGGGGAATGGGCCCCACTCTGGGGAGGGAACCCCAGGACAGCAGCTGCCTGTCGGTCTCCCCGAAGCAGGCACGTGAGCAGCCTGGCTCACGGCCACCTGCCTCCCAAGGCAAGGGCACTTACTGGTGCCTCTACTCAGAGAGACGCCGCATAAAGGGGAAGGGGGTGGGAGGGTCCAGGAGGTCCGCGTGCCCTGCGCTCGGGCACGAGACCTGCTCGTCTGGCCATAAACATCAGCCTGGCTCAGTTCGGCTCCCGTGTGCTATGTGGACTGGGGCTGAGGTGCTGGGAGCACGCACTGCCAGGCGGGTGTGGGCTTGGCCCCACCTTCCGGCCATTTCCTCGGCCGTGAAACAGAGAAGGACAAGCCTGCAGCCGTGTGGACGGCGGGATGATGCACGTCCAAGTTCTCAGTAAGCTGCAAAGAGCGAGTCTGTGCTCTTACAACGCTGACAACTCTGAGCGGCGTGGACGGCAGGCAGGGAGGGCATCCAGCCTCCTTGACCTGGCACAGGCCCCCGGCGGCCGTCAGCCGACCTCGTGGGGCTGGTCGAGGGTCATCCTGTCCCCGTCTGCCACTGCCTGTGTGGCCTGCGTGGCCGCGTGTCTAGACTCAGGCCCCGCCACCCGGCACATGGCCTTCTCGCCCCGTGGCCTTGTGGGTGACCGCCCCGCCAGGCCCTGTGTCTTCAAGAGCAGCCTCTATGTGACCGGAGACAATGGTGGCACCATAACCAGAGCCGGGAAATGGTTGTGAGCTGGTAGTTTCTTCCAGAACAGGCGTGTGCCCAAGAGCGCAGTTATCCCAGGAAAATGTTTGGCCAACCTACCCCCTGTTCCGTACTCTCTCCCTTCGCCTCCCGACGTGGGCCAGGGTTGGGGGGGGGGCCTGCAAGTTCGGGGGCTGGTGGGAGACAGCGACTGTGAGGCCAGCAGCCTGTGTGCCTGAGTGCCCCCCGCACTCTGGGTCCAGGTCCCGCAGACACTTGCCGTGAAGTCAGTGCCGAGTCCTGACAGGGTTTTTTATTTTTCACTTTTTTGTATTCCTCTCATTTCTGTTGAAATGTGACACTCAAATTTGAGACGGGAGCAGAGATCAACAAACCCTGTCAGCCCTTGTCAGCCCAGGTGTGACAGTACCAGCTTCCTAAATTACCGCTAATCCGCCGGGGTCTCTGGATCCGCAGCCTTCATCGAGCTGTTTGCTCACATTCAGTTAACACTTCACATCTCCCCTTCCGAGGTGTCACTGTTTGCCATTTAGTGAGTAGGCAGAACCGTGAGAGCGCCGTGAAGCACACAGATTTGGGACGCCGAGAAAGCTGATTAGCTATTCAGGGGGAATAATCTTATTGAGAGCAGTGAGTGCCGCGTAGAGAATGCTTCTCCCTTCCCGGTAACAATCTTCTAATTATGTTGTCAGGCTTGCTGTTGGGTTCTCCCCCTGTGCCATTAAGAAACCGTTTTCTGTGTTAAGAAAGAGATTTCCAGATTGTGATGCTGTTTGCTGATTTTTTTTTTTTATTGTTTAAAGAATCTGTATGTATTAAACCAAACATTAAAAAATGACTCATGTGCAGCATAATTACTTGGGACGCGGCCCAGCGACACGGGTGGGGGTGCGGGCGGAAGGGGTGCACGGGGTGCTCGTGCGGGGTGGGGGGCGGGCGAGAGCTGGAACCGCACGTCAGTGCGCCTCCGACCCACGCAGCCAGGGGGTCGGCAGGGGTGCGGCTGGAGGATCCCAGTCCCTGCCTGAAAGGGATGAATCACAGAGCCAGAAGACGGTGCCCACCCTGGAGCTGCGCCCTCTGATCTCAGACCCGAGTCGAGTGGGAGAGAGTCGGGGGCCAGGCGGAATGCGTGCCAAACTCTGGGGGACACTGCTCTTTGTGGGCAGGCAGTGTCTTCCTTCACACTACCTACTACCTGCTAACTTAAATAATGACTGGCAAGGAGCTTTTTCTTAATCTCTGCATGAGCCAGGGCACAAAGAGTGGGTATCAACAGGTTGCATTATAACAAATATCAAAAAATAAACCTTGAAACCAAAGCTCCATGTGCCGCGCAGCAAATACAGTGTTTCTGGGGGTCTCCTCACTGGGACACTGTACGTACTCATCACGAGGACTCGGGCTCCCTTTCTCTTGCTATGGGAGGAGTGTAGGCGGTTCCATTTGGAATTAATGTGCTTGGGAGCTTGATGATAACACCAGCTGGTGTGTTTACGGGGTGGCAGAGAGTGGTACCAAAAAGACCCATCTCGTAGGTCTGACCTACATGTCAGGAGGACTCTGTCATTCGTCAATCACTGAGCAACCAAGCAAGTGAAACAAGCAAGTGAGGCTGGCTCCGTGCCTCTGCGACACTGGGCGAGGCTTCCTGGGAGGGTGTCAGCGTGGGCAGAACTGAGCCTAGGCCATCTTGGATGAATGCGTCACCTCTCTGAACCTTACAAGTAAGAATGAATATTCACTTCAGCATTGTTGTGAGGCTCAAAAGAAATTGCCCAACACCAGTAGGTGCTCATTAAATCATACGTTTTCTGACGTGGTCGGTCAGGCCGCCCGATGCCGATTTCCAGTCGGGCTCTCTCTCCTTCTGCGTTTTGTTGCGTGTTCTCTGTGAGTGAGACGCACACACAATTTGAAAGATGCGGAAGAGTCAAGTTCTGGGGTTCATCACTTTGAGGCCCATCTACTCCCTCTTTTACATTTTGGGGTTGGACCCTGGGAATGGAGCTCACTCAACACCAAGCCATAAACCCAGGGAAGATGAGGACCCCCCAGCGGCATTCCACTGTTGCAGGGGTTACCATGAGTCCCCTGACCAGGCTGCTGCTAACTGGTTATTTTCAACACCTTACATTGCATCCAAGGCTGCCGTGCGTATGTTTGAACACATGTGGTTTGCACCTGAGTCGGCGTATATGATAGATAAATTCCCTCAAGTGCAATTTCTGGGTCAAAACGTATATGTATTTTTTATAGGAAATGGCCGAATAGCTCTCGGTAGATTCTGTACCGACTTGCCTCCCCTCAGACCCCGTCAGAGAGCATATCTCCCCACGTCTGACGTCCACACCAGTTCAAGATGCTCTCTGACTTTTTGATCTTTGCCGACCCAAGACAGAAATGGTGGTGTCTCACTGTGGTTATAATTTGTATTTCTCTTTTTATGAGTAAACTTGGTAGTTTTATGTGTAAGAGGCATTTGTGTCTCATTTTCTGTGAACTGTCTGCTTATATCCTGTGACCATTTGCTTTAATAGATTGCCGGTCTTTTGCTCATTGATTTGTGGAAGTTCTTTATCTACTAGACAAATTAGCACTTTATAATATGAGTTTGAATATTTTGATCTGGTTAGTCATTTGTCTTTTCTCTTTGTTCCCGTTCCTTTTGTAATTCAACATTTTTTTTCAAATTTTTTGTGTAAGGTGAGTCAAAGACTTCTTAGGTGTGACACCAAAAGCACGATCTGTAAGAGAAAAAAAATGATAAATTGAACATAATCAAAATTAAGGACTTCAGCTCTTCAAAGGGCACTGTCAAGACAATGGAAAGACAAGTCACACACTGGGAGAAAATATTTGCAAATCATATATCTGATAAAAAAAAAAGGCTTGCATCCAGAATACATAAGGAACTCTTAGAACTCAATAATAAAAAGACAAATAACCCAATTTAAAAAGTGGGCGTAAATATCTGAACTGACATTTCACCAAAGAGACATAAATGGCCAGTGAGCACATCAAGGGACGCGCAGCATCATTAGTCATAGGAAGACGCAGACTGAAGCCGTAAGGGGACAGTGCTTCACACCCACTAAGCAGGGCGTCAGCGGCTGGACTGACAGCAAAGCGCTGGGGAGGATGTGGGGCAACTGGTCTCCACAGGTTGCCAGTGGGGACATCGGACGGAGCGGCCGCTTTGGAATCTGTGTCGGCAGCTCCTTTAAAAGGTGACACGGTTTACCATATGGCACGGCCGTCGCGCTCCCCGGTGTCTACCAGGAGACCCAAGCGCAAACGCACATCCACACAATGACCCGCACACGGTGTTCATAGCAGCCTGCACCGTAGTCCAAATGCACAAGTACCCAGTGTCTGCGGGAGGCTGTGGGGACACACACACACCCCAGGACGTTATTCAGGAGGACAACGGAGCACGCTGATGATGCACACAACACCGTGCACGGCAGAATAACTCTCCTGAGTGAAGGAAACCTCACGAACGGCGTGCACACGTGTGCCTCTGTTTACACAACCTTCCAGAAAATGCACTTGTCTTCAGAGGTTGCTGGGGAGCGTGCCGTGGCGGAAGTCAGGATTGTGACCGCATGTGGTGTCTAGGTTGTGGGGGTGGCTTCATGGCAGTCCACGCATCAAAACCATCAGATGGTTCGCTTCCCGAATGTGGGTTTACCATACAACAGATAACCCCCAACAAGCTGCTCAGGAAAGGGGGAGGTTGTGTGAGGAGCAGTCTTATGGGTTCTGGGTCTTGGGGTCATGAAAACAATTCTGTGTTTCTTCTAGTATTTTCTGTAAAGCCACACAGAGACTTCACAGCTTCATCTGTCGCTTGTATGTGGTCCTACCTGCGGTGCATACAGTAGAAATCCAGCTTTTTTTTTCCCGACCAGGCAACGTCGTTTACTGTAAAAATCGATCTTTCTACACACCCCCAAAGTGCCATCTGTCATGAAGTTTAAGCCCTGATTGTATTCGGCTCTGTTTCTGGACTTTCCTTTTTGATCTTTCTGTCCATCTACTTTTGTACCAGCATCACCCTGTTGTGATTTCTGTAGCTTTCAAAATATATTTTAATATTTCATGTGGAAAATCGAGTGATTTCTTTATTACTTCTAATTTTTAAAACATCTGACTATTCTCGCTGTTTTGCTTTTCCAAATTCAGAGCCCGTGTATCCTCCTGCCTGTGCTCTGTGAAAGGTGGTATTGATCAGGTGTGCCAAACGGCGTAGACCGCTTCAGGGAGGGGGCAGCTTGACGCTCTTGACTTTTCCTGTCACAGCCCTACTTATCCTAGAACTTTTCCATTGACTTGTCTCTCCAGTAGGGTTTTAATTTATTTCATATAACAGGTCTCCCTTTCAATGAAGTATTTTAAGACCCTGTGGAAATTTAAAGATAAGATGGTCATATGTGGCCCTGTTGCTTGCTGAGCAGGTTACCAAACCTGTTAACCTGTCTGCATCCTGGCCATCCTGTCACCCCAGACATCACACCACCCTCGCCGAGACAAGCCTGGCAGGAGAGGCAGGTGCACACAGACCGCACAGTGTCCAGGCAGGCCTGGCCCCCATCCTGCGACTCTGCCTGGGCGCCAGGATACCGAGGAGCTCCAGGAAGCAGGCCGGCCTCTTCCATGACCAGGCCGGCACCTGCCGCGTTCCCTCCCCAGACTTGAGCTATTTTCCGATTCTTGACTCCCCAGGCCACCGTCGAATCCACCAACCCTGCTCGATACCTTCCATTAAGGGCTGTGAGGGCCGATCAAACTCACATTAGGCCCAAAGGACAGACCTCAGCGCCTTCTGCTGGGCCCCTAACACTCTGCTTAGTTGTAAGAGTAGTAATGGCCATCGGGGCCTGGGTCAGACATCCTGACAGCACATCCTGCCCCAGCACCTCAGTGGGTCAGGTGTGGCGCTGTCCCGTGTGCAGACAAGCAGCCTGATGGGACGGGAAGTTCCACAGCTGGGAGGGGTCGGGTCAGGTTCGAGCCCATGCATTTTTGCTGCAGGGCCTAAACCCCAAAGCTGTTCATCCATCATCACACATTTATTTTTTACTCATTTCTTCATTTGATTATTTACTTACTTATTTATTTTATTTAAATCCAAGTTAGTTAACATACCATGTAGTATTGGCTTCCGGAGGAGAACCCAGTGATCGTGTCTTACATATGACACCCAGTGCGCATGCCAGCAGGTGCCCTCCTCAGTGCCCATCACCCTTCCAGCCCATCCCCCACCCAGCTCCCTCCAGCGACCCTCAGTCTGTTCTCTGTGTTTAAGAGTCTCTTCTGGTTTGCCTCCCTGTCTGTTTTTATCTTCTTTTCCTTCCCTCCTCCTACGCTCATCTGTTTTGTTTCTTAGATTCTACATATGAGTAAATCATATGATATATGTCTTTCTCTAACTGACTTATTTCACTTAGCATAACGCCCTCTAGTTCCATCCACGTTGCTGTGAATGGCAAGATTTCATTCAATTTCATACTTTTTGATTGCCGAGTAATACTCCATTGTGTATTTACACCACATCTTCTTTATCCATTTGTCATTTAATGGACATCTGGGCTCTTTCCGTACTTTGGCTATTGCTGATAGCGCTGTTGTAAACATTGGGGTGCAGGTGCCCCTTTGAATCAGCATTTCCGTATCCTTTGGGTAAATGCCTAGTAGTGCACTTGCTGGGTGATGGGGCAGTTCTGTTTCTAACTTTCTGAGGACCGTCCACGCTGTTCTCCAGAGTGGCTGCACCGGTTTGCACTCCCACCAACAGTGCACCAGGTTCCCCTTTCTCCACATCCTCACCAACACCGGCTGTATCCTGAGTTGTTAAGGCATCCGACTTCTGCTCGGGTCGTGGTCTCGTGGCCCGTGAGTTGGAGCCCCATGTCATCACACATTTAAAGCAGGGACAAGGAAGGCTCGCCGCCTGAAGGAGCAGGGGAGCTGGAGTGCTCTTGACCTCGAGGCGGGATTTCTAGGGAACGCCTGCAGAGGGGCAGGCCGGCCCTGACCCCAGGTGCTCGGGGACAAGGCTCTGCTGAAGCTGGCTGGCAATGCGACGCAGGGAAATGAGTCAGCCTTTGCCCCAAAGTGGGGGTTTGAGGGAGGAGACAGGAGCGGGGTGAAGCCAGGTCCTGGAGGTGGAGGGAAGCGTGGGAGGAGCACGAGGAGGGGTGGGGGCCCGCGGGGGCAGCAGCCTGAGGGCACACTCAGTTTGGTCCTCTCTGTACTTCCCAGAAGGGGCCCCCTCCCCACCTGGGAGAGCTACAGAGAAGGAAAGGCAGAGAGAAAGGCCTGAACGGGAACAGAACCAGATATTTCTAATTCTCGGAATTGCCCACACCTCGCGGAGGGCAATTCACCGTGGCTCTGCTCTAATTAATAAGGCATTACACGTCATTTCTATTTAGCGGCCACTGTGCTAACATCGCCCCCACATGCTTCACTCACCCCAGTTACAGAACGCCCCATGGAGAGGGGAGGAGGCAGGAAAGAAAAGGTCAGGGTGTGCGTGCCCTGGCAGTCACCACTTGGCATGCGGATCCTCCTCCCCGGCCCCACAAACTTAGCAGCATGGCCTTAACCTGTGCTTATTTCTGTGGCTGGTGGGATTTCTGCTGGGCTTTGATCACGTTTGCTCTTAAAGCTACAGACGGCCTGGTGACATGGGGCTTGATAGATGGCTGGGCATCTCTCCTCCTGCTCCTGCCTTCAGCTCCCAGCCCAGAAGCACTGGGATCCCATGTCCCTTTTCTGCAGGAATAAAATGCACGGAGGTATTAGTCTCTCTGAGCTGCTTGATCATGGTCCTGGGTTCTCTCTCGTGCATTGGAAGCACAGAAGACAGAATTTTAAGACAGAAAGACCCGGAGAAATCATTAGGCCTGGCTTCTATCTCCTGAATGAGGGGTTCAGCAGAGCCCGAGCTCCGTGGCGGTGGTGTTGCCCTGTCTCCCTCACAGGGTTCATGAACCGTGCACGCTAGCCCAAGGAGCCATCACGGCCACCGTGACTACAGGCAGGGTGCTCCACTTGTATGAGCAGCTCTTTTGTGGAAAAGCTGGATCCTGCCTGCCCTGTGTCCCAAGTGTTAGGAACGGTTCCCGGCAGCTGGCATAGGAGGGCATACTTCACAAACCAGAACGTTCCACGCAAGGCTGACACAGGTCCACTGTTTTCTGTCTGAGGAGCTGGCAGAAGAAAATGCCTGAGTCTTGGGGGAGATTGGGTTCCCGCTGCCCGGCGTGTGGTGGGGGCTTTGCTGAAGACACAACTGTGCATGGACGGACACCTGATCCACAGACAGACATCCAGAGAGCGGGATGGTCTGTGGACTCCTCCTGACAACTTGCTAATGGGCCACGTGGGAGAACAAGTGTGTGCATGTCGAGAGGTGGTTGGGGAGCTGGGGCCCTGGGTGCAAGTGTGGGCTTTGGAGAGAGGGGGCTGTGTCCGTGTCTGGGAGAACGTGCCTGAATGTGGAAGAGAGAAGCAGGAGGGACCCCTGGCACAGACCAGCGAGGTGAAGGCATTTGCCCTCCTGACCCCTTGTTTTTGGAAGTGGTCGGTGAGGCCACTGGGCTTTGGGGTGCGCGTCCCGGTGGGGGAGGAAGGAGGTTGTCAGGAGCAGCGGGGCGGCAGACAGAGGATACCTGGTCTCTGTGTCCACCACCCCAGAGAGGAGCCGGGAAGACGCGCGTCCCTGCAGTGACGCAGGGTTGCAGGGTGGCTGTGGGAAGGAAGGATGGGAGGGCAGGGTCCCTGCCAGGACAAGGGAGCTGCAGACCCCCATGTGCCTGCAAGACAGCGTGTGAGGGGCATGGCCCCAGACACAGGGTGGGGCCGAGGCAGGGAGCTGAGTCACCTGGACTCGAAGCTCCCCCAAATCACGGGTGAGGCCCCAGAGGCCATTGCCAGGGCTGTGGGCCACACACAGGAGAGGCCAGTGACAGAGAGAGAGACAGAGAGATGGAGAGAAACATAGACCTTAGCAAGAAAGAGATCTCATCGGTGTCCAAGCACTTGGTGTGACTTCAGCAAGTCACCTGGGACCCAGAGAGCTTGGGGTGCATCTCTGATCTGACCGTTGCCACAAGCTGTGGCTCTCAGCCAGACCCCACAGGTCACCGGGACTCAGGGCCCACCTGCCTGGCACTTCAGGATGATGCCAGAACTCGAGGAGACCCGTGCCTTCCTGCGGGAGGTCCTGCGCAGCCCTACTGTCTTCCTCTCCAGTCACATCGGCCCCAAAGGCTCTTATCTACACCCCGTTTCGCTGTGAAACCACAGAGCCCTGGAGGAACGTGGGTGCATTTGCCCTGGAGCAGCAGGCAAGATCACGCTGCAGTCAGCCACCTGTGGGCCATCGTCCGTCCCAACTGGCTATGACATCAGAGGCGGAGGGAACCCTGCATGCTGGTAACAAGCCCACTCCCAGAGAGAAGCCTGAAGACTGATGCACAAAGACACTTGCCGCGGGGCTCGGTGTTGGGGCCGCAGCCACAGGAGGGCAGCCGGGGGCACAGGCCACCCGCCCGCGTCATACTCACTTGGGAGCCGGCAGACACCGGCGTGGGCTCTGCCCCACCGTCTGGAATCAGACCTTCCGGGAAGCTGCTAGATGGTGTGTCCCCCACCAGCCTGGGGTCCCATGGCACCCCGTGACCTCTTGTGCCCCCAGAGGCCCTTCTTCATGTTCAGGTGTGAGGCTCCAACAGTGTGGCCCTGGTTTCTGCCTGGGGTGCACGTTCCCGACTTGGAGGGTCACCGTGAGTGGTCAGGAACACACCCCATGGAGTCAGGACACAGGGCAAACCCAGGTCCCTAGCTCGCAGTACTGGGCAGGAGGCGAGGCGACCGGACTGGCCTCTAGTCACCACCGCTCTGGCCTGTGGGGAGAGATAAGGTGACAGTAATGAGAGTAACACCCTCCACAGGGGCGGGTGAGGAGTAAGCGGCCCAGGAACAGCGTGCACTCAGCACAGGCCCTGACCCATCAGGGGCACCCAGCAACTATCCTGGGCCATTCCCAGGGGAATGGGTGAAGGGCCAACGGCAACGATGTCACTGCAGGAGACCCTCTGGCCTGGGTCACCCGCTTGCTCCCACAACAGCTCTGGACATTGCACGGCAGGGAAGAGCGTGCGGACAGCCCTGGCTTCTACTGAGCCCCAGACCTCAGTGTGTCACCGGCCGGGCAGCACAGACCGGTGTCCCACCCCCAGCCAGACGGCATCTGTCCCCATGACCCCCCCTAACCCGGGCCTGGACGGTCCAGGTGGGGTCCAGGCGCTGATGAGGCTTTGCTGAGACGGAAGTGTCACTCCATCCGTGGTCCGCCAGACGGGACTCCGGCTTCTGACACTGAGACGCCATGAGAGGGAGAAGCGGAAGCCAGCTGGCCCCTAGGTAGCCTGAGTGTCTGTGACTCTTGTGTTCCTACGTGTGTAGGTGGACAGCTGTTCAGTGTCCCTGAGCCGCACTCTGTTTCTTGTCACCGCTCAGACACTGCCTTCGGTGTTTCACTCAGTGCGATCCCGGCTGGGCCCTCTTGTGCAGGAGGCCGGGGGGTCTCCGCTCCCCGAGCCCGGCCCTCAGTCCTCAGTGACTGTGACCTGGCCACCTGCGGCCCTTCTCTGACAAGCGTGCACACACACGCACACACAGAAATGCAAAAGAAAAGCTAAATGGACGGCCGTACTGTCAGGTGGGGTCTGCAGGAGACCATGTGGAGTGTTAGTATTTGCACGATATTCGCCGGGCCACTAGTGGAGGCGGGTTTCCCAGGGCGCCGCTGGCTTGTGTGGCTCTTTGGGGCAGGACACAGAATCGCTGAGACACCAGGAGCACAGGGGCGGGTCTGTCTAGGATGGAGACCCGCCAGGAGGAGGGAAACCCGGCGCAGTGGCCGGGCCGGGGCTCACTGACAGGGGCCCCCGCTTCCTCAGACCACACCTCCTCTCAGCCCCTGGATGGGGGTAGACAGAGACCCCGCATGGCTGCACACGTGGGAGTGTGGAGTCCACCGCAGGACGTGGCGGGCAGCTTGTCTGGAAGGACGGTGCCGGCCTCTGGCTGCTCTGAGGTTGGACCCGCAGACTCTGGCCTCCGGCACCCCCTCCTTAAGTGCCTTAGTGTTCACCCGCCAACGGAGGGGAGGATGGGGAGCCATGAAGGAGGGAGTCTCCTGCTCTGTCCCCTGAGTGTCAGGACACACGGTGCTTTGAGGAGCTGTCGGGAGCTGGTGGTGTGCGTGGGGGGATCTCGGCAGAGGCAGCCCCTTCCTGAGGCTCTCTCCAGACCTCCCTGTACCTGCTACTGTGCAGGGTCCTCCCTCCCGGGTGAGGACGCGTTTTCAGTGCTGGGACCTCGTGGCCTCACATGTCTGCACACCCCATGTGGGCAGGGAGCTCTGTGGGTGTCCCTGGAGTTGAGGAGAATCCCTGGTAGGCGCTGGGAGCTTGGGGTGCAAACGAGGGAGGGAAGGGGAGGGGGAGGAGAGGGAAAGGGAAGGGGAGGAGGAAGGGGAGACAGAGGGGAGGGGAGAGGGAAGAGAGGGAAAGAGAAGGGGAGGAGGAAGGGGAGGGGGGGGAGGGGAGGAGGAGAGGGAAAGAGAAGGGGAGGAGGAAGGGGAGAGGGAGGGGAGAGGAAGAAGAGGGGAGGGGAGAAGATTACATTTGGGGGCAGAAAACACAAGGAGGAAGTGCAGGCCACACCCCGCAAAGGTAGCCAGTGGAGAGTGGCATTGACCCCATCTGTCCGTCATCCCGCGTCAGGACTTGTGTTCGTTGACAACGTCACAGGCCTCCAGTGTGCAATTATAGTCAGAAGTGCCTTCTCACTAAGGTACATAATGATTCATGCTGAGAATGTAATTAAAATATTGTGGTAGTTTAAAAATAATACTCTATTAAGATAATACCCTAAAATGGCTAATTCAGAACGAGTGCTTCCCTCTCTGATTGCAGCACGGCTGCTATGGTATAGCGGATGCTTTCATCCGAACGTGGTGGCCTGTGGAAGTGCCCCTGGCAGCGTGCACGAGACCCCGGGCCGTGACATTTGAAAGTCTCCATGTGCTCCTCACGTGTCCGCGAGCAGCGTCTCCAGTCGCCTGTGCTGTTTGAAGTTCGGGCGGCGGGACACGGCAAGGCTCCTCTAAATACCATCGCGGTCCATTCACGTGAGGACAGACAGGACACCTGCTTGGCGACCTTTGCCGCCGCCCTTCCACGAACTGCACAGAGTAGCAGTCTGAGACCCAGAGAGTGCGCAGGGCCGTGGGTGCTGGGTGGGGAGGGGTCTCTGGGACATCCCCCCGCCCGCCACGCAGCACACGCACCCCTCTGCTGGCTGGGAAGAGGCCCGGTCGGTAGCGAGGTGCGTGGCTGTCCTGGGAGTCAAGGCTCTGACCACAGTGCCTCCTCTCTAGGCGTCTGGAGAGGACACTGCACAGTCAGCTGTGACAGGAGGGCCCTGCTGCACAGACTGCTGTGTCCCCTCTCCCCCCGCCCAGGGCTTGACCTCTGAGGGTCCACGGCCCTCACCACCCCCCAGGCTGCAGGCTGGGGGCACTGCTCCAGCAGTGACCCTTGGGGACATCTGGGCTCCACACAAATCTGTCTCAGAGTTGTTATTCCTTTAAAAAATAAAAAATACTCCTAATAAAAATAAAGTACAATTAGGGGGCACCTGGGCGGCTTTGCCAGTTAAGCGTCCGACTCTTGGTTTTGGCTCAGGTCATGGTCAGGTTCATGCGTTTGAGCTCTGCATCAGGCTCTGTGCTGACCGTGCAGAGCCTACTTGGGATTCTCTCTCCCTCTCTCTCTGCCCCTCCCCTGCTCACGCTGTCTCTGTCTCTCTCAAAAAAATAAATAACAAACGTTGAAAAAACAAAGTAAAATTGAAAAACAAAAACAAGGAGGAGAAAGAAGACAGGCCAAGAATCCACTCGGGTTCACACAGAGTGTGGCCCGTGGGCCCTGCTTACACAGTGCAGCGGGTATGGGCGCAGAGGTTCACAGGGTCGCACCTGCTTTGAGGCCAGAACTACACGTGGAGGAGAGCCCTGGGCCGCCTGGTCTCACGGCCTCACAGTCAGGAGGTGAAGAGGCCTAGAGGCAGGGTTGGCTGGGCTGGGTCCTTCCCAGGCTGTGACCCCAGGTCGGGGTGATCCCGGGTGGTCCTCGGCCTGTAGACACAGTTCCCCAGAGTCTGCCTCCGTTGTCATGTGGCCTCTTCCCTCTGTGGATGTCTGTCTTTGTGTCTCTTCCGCTGTCATTGGGACCTTAGCATTGGACTCCCACCCTATTGGCTTCATCTTTAACTACACCTGCAGGACGGACCCTGTGTCAAATCAGGTCACATTCTGAGATACTGAGGGTAGGGACTATAGTATATCCTTCGGGGAGGCACAACTCAGCTCGGAACAGAGGATGTGTGGTGTTACTGAAGCCGGAAGCCGGACCCTCACAGAGGTAGAACCCCTGGTCCTGGGGTACAGCTACTGCCAGGTGCCCCGTGGGCAGGAGCACAGGGCGAGTGGGGCCCAGGAAGAAACCCCGCTTCTCCCTCCACCCGCCCCTAGACGTCCCCTGTGCTTCCCACTGGCCAGGCCACTGGAAACCAGAGCACAGGGAACTCAGGAAATGTAATTCCCTGTGGTCGGGTGGAGCCATGCTGGGGAGCGGGCCTGCGGGCGGGGGGTACAGAGCTCGACCCAACCTGCCTTCTGGCCCTTATCTGCTTCTGTGCTCCGCTGACCAGCGCTCCCCTCGGCTGAGCCTTGTGGGGTCGGTCCCCTTGCCCTGCCTCCCCCCGGGCTTCTCACGTGGTGGTGACACTCGTGGAACAGGGAGGAGGCCCTACCTCGCTCAGAGTGTGCACCTGCCAGTGGACACGTTCACAGAGTGCTGTCCAGAGAGGAGGTCAACTGATCATCCTGAAACCATCATTCGCATGCCTGTGTAACCGCAGAGTTATTTGTGTTCCCAGCCATCCTTCTCGTGGGGGCAAAGTGGTGTGTCCCGTTCACTGGGTCTCGGACGGGGTGTGGCATTGCCGGCATGACACGGTGGGGTCATCGTGAAACGCACAGAGGGTATGCCCCGCACTACTACCCCAGACAGGAGACCTCAATTATTAAGTGTCTTCCCCGTGCCGCGGACAGCAGACACGATGTCCTCTGGGGTCGAAGGCACTGAGCTTGGATGGGGGTCGGGGGTGGCAAAAGCTGAATCCAAGGGGGACAGGGCCCCAATTTGCTGGACAGTTGGGGAAAGGGAGAAAGATTCAGTGAGAAGTGGTGTTCATAATGCCTTCAAGGCCCAGACAAAATGTGTCCAAAGGACGGCCTTAAGGCCCAGTGGTGATTTTTGAGATGCGAGCATGGTTCAGTGTCCTTCCTCCTCCACACCCAGATCGGCCCAGCAGGGACCTGTCTCTGTGTCCCTTCTCCCCACACGTCTGGGCTTGTCCCCAAGGGCACCCCTTCTCAAAAATGCCACCGGTCTGCCCTGAAGCTCTGACTCTTCTGGCCAGGCTGCTTATTCCTATAAAGAGCCCCCTTCTGAGGACCACCCGGCTGTCGCGTACGACGGCTCATTAGCCCTGGGACCTCCCGCATTTGTGGCACCTCAGAGCGAACCGGGACGGAGGGTGGCGGCCTGCTTGTATCTCGGCTCCACAGACAGAAGGGTTTGCTTTTTATTTTATTTTTGTCCGCTTTGTTTTGGGAGCAGGATCTCTGGTCTTGGCTGTGGTTTGTTTTGAAGACGAGTGTGGACAGGAGGAGAAGGCAGAGGTCAGGAAAGATAGAGGCGAGCCAGCCGCCCCACCAGGCAGACGCTGTGACGCTTATAAATATTGCACTTGGTTCTCTGTGAAGCCGCTCTTCTGAGAGTGCCGCGCGCACGCACATGCACTCTGCGTGCAGCAGGAGACCGGCCGGTGCCTCCAGAGAAATCTGTCTCTGAAGGGGGCTCTCAGGACTGCAGAGACGGGCTTTTTATACACGTTATGCCCATGCTGCATTCAACACAGTTTTCCTGTGACGAAAGAACCCCGGCCCTCCATCCTCTCCCCCCGGGAAAGAAACAGGCGGTTCTGCACCGAAGCCCGATTTTCCTGACTGGCAAGCTGGGCCTTTTCTGACATGAGAGGGAAGCACCCGCTGACCCTGGGACTGGGTGGGATGCAGCCCTGGGCGCCACCTTGCCCACACACATGGAGGGGGACGCAGGCCTTCCAAGGCCCTGTGCAGGCACGGTGTCCAGCACGGCCGGGCTCTGAGCCCCCGACCCCCACGCGGGGCGAGCTGTGACTGCTGTGACCCTCAGAAGCATCCAGGCCCCTCCGGGGAGAAAGGCCTTCCCGGCACTGCAAATGCAGGATGCGAGTCCTTCCATCTGCTCCAGGTTAATGATGGTGATGGCCCCCACCACGGCCACCATCACCACCACCAGTACCACCACTAGCTCCACTGCCACGGCCACCACCACTGCCACCACCAGTGTCACCACCACTGTCACCACTGCCGTGGCCACCACCGTCACAGCCACCACCACCATCACCACCACCCCTGCCACCATCTGCTGAGTGACTCTCGGCTAAGCACGCCATCTCTGTTGTGACAGCTGGTCTTCGGCCGGGCCCAGGAAGCAGTTATTGTCACTCTTGTTTAACTTGAGGAAACAGCAGCTCAGAACCTGTGAATAACTTTCCAGGGCAACACAGGTCTCCAGAGCCGATCACACACCCAGGTCAGCCTGGAGACGGGGCAGGTGTGGGCCTGGGTGTCCCCTCTGGGAAGTCGACCCTGAGGACAGCCAGCCTGTCCCGCGGGCCCCTCTCACCCCTGCTTCCCCCTCCCCCTCCACCCTCTTCCTTGCACCCCTTTCTTGTCTCTTCCTGTTGGTGTCACCAGGCCCTTTGTTGGCGAGCGACGGCACGAAGGAGGGTGCACGTTTTCATGTTTATTTAGCCTCTCCCATTCAGCTTGCTGCTGCCTGTTCAAAAAGCAGGTGGATTAGATGGCTTAGAAAACCTCGTCTTTAAAACATAACTCTTTGTTCATTTTCTGTGGACCATGGAGCCATCTAGAATAAGATGGCTGAGCTTCCATAGACAGCATGCCATTCTGACCTGAGGGTGTGAGTCAACAAGATAATTCCACTTGCTGGTTGTCCGTCTCTAAAGGCTGAACTGCAGCTGGGAAAACACTGGCACCCCCCGCCCGTGCCACATGGCAGGACCTCCCTTGGTTCAGCTCACCTGCCAACATGCTATGGGCAACAGTTAATGTTTATTGTTACCTGCCGTGTGCCAGAGCCGTGCCCGCTGTCCGGTTACAGAGCCAGTGACCCTCGGAAGTAGCTGTGCTCATTCCCATTTCACAGATTCGGTGGTCAAGGAGCTTGGCCCTGTGCCCGCAGCTGGCGGGGGGTGGGGGGACACTGCGTGCAGGTACATTGGCCTAATCCCTGAGATATGCTGCGCGGGGATGGGGAGAGAGGGAGGTGACCACAGTCGGACCTAGAACTTCCAGCCACAGCTTAGCCACAAATGTTGGTGAAAAAGCGAAAGCCCAGTCAGCTGGCTGTTAAGCAACTTTGCTGCGCAAAGAAGTCCCCGCGTGAATTACTTTTCCCACTGACTTAAACGAATGGGCAGCTGCTTTGACATCACGGAAGTAGAAAGGAGGTCATTGCGTGGTTCTGCAAGAAGGTTCCTAAAACTAAATTGCCAACTCTCTCCTTCCCCATCGAAGATCGATGCTAACCCGCGATCCGCTTATCCCCTGTGAGAAAGTACCGGCACATTAGTCATCTGTACCTGAAATAACTCAGTCACACCCGTTAGAAAGCAGTTCACCTGCGTTTTCAGCCCCGTGAGATACAGAGAAGGCCCAGGTCCCCGTTACCAACCCTGCCCGCTCCCGAGGGAGCCGGGGGCCACAGAAGTGTTGTACGTGCTCCTTGTGAAGGGCGCCTGTGTGACCGGCCAGCCATCCTCTCCTATGCGACGCCGCTGTTCACCCCGGGCTCCCTGTGCAGTGTGGACATCAGCACACAGCCTCCTCTCCTCTCTCCTCCTTCCTTTTCTTGCCACTCATTCGCCTGGAGCCTCTCCCCGCTCCGTTGCTGCCAGCCTTTCCTTGTTCGGTTATTTTAAAGGTGTTTCTTGTGCACAGACTGTAGACCAGGGATTGTCTGTCCATCCATCTGTCTTTTAACGGGGGGTCGGCCCATTGTGTTTAGTGTAATGGGTAATTACTTGCTTTTACTTCTTCCATTCTGAAGTTTACCACTCATTTATTTTGTTATTCAGCGTTCCTGTTTCCATCTTTGCGGGTTTGACCAGGCGTCATCCTTCCGTCCCTCTCCCTGCACGGTCACTCCTTCCTTCGTACCTGGATTCATGGTGCCCTCCCGTCCTGGTTGCACAATCTGTCGTGTGAAACAAGATGCCGGGTGCCCTTCCTGGGGAGCCCCCCACACCCGCTCCACTCAGTAGATGGGCACAGGGGGTGCAATCTGCCATGCGTCAGGGCCTCAGCCCCCCAGTCGCCCCGCTGCGCTGGCCCCGGGTGTTGGAGATTTAACACTGTTGCTCTTGGGTATTTAAGGTTTTGCCTGTGGTGCATGTCTTCAGTTTCCAAGCGTTTACTGAGCACGTGCATCATCTCTCCCTCCCCGCAAAGTGACCGCATCGTCGGTATTTATCTGCGTGTGTCTGCCTGCGGTTTGCTCACCCGCGTCCAGGCTCCTGGCTGGACACTGTGTCCTCACATATCTCCCCGGGAAGGCGATCTGAAAACGTGACTCCTCAAAACTAGCCTTCGTTCACCTCGACACACCGTGGGGGTCCTGGGCCACGTCTCCCTTGCAGAGTCTAGAAGTTTCTTCTGGCACCTGTGGGCTGAAAGCCCACACAGTTCCCAGCTGGGAGTTGATGCCACGCCCATAACTCGTGTGCTCCTTACTTCTGGGGGCTCGAGGACTGGCCTCTCCCTTCTCCCGCGGGGGTCTCCCCGACTCTGCCTGGCTGCGGGTCTCCCCATCTTTGTCTCCTTCTGCTCGTCTAACACCTGTCCCCCTTCCCGTCCTTCATTTCCTTCCGGGACGCTTGCTGGTCAGCGGGTGGGTCTTGGGTCCCCCCCTTGGTCCCTCCCTGCACTTGGAATCTTGTCTGCTCCATCCGTAGGACACACTTGCTCTCGGCCATAACCGTTCCCTTCTCCAGGGTACCTGACGATAGTTTTTCAGCGGGACGTGGGCATTGGCTGTGCTGGACTTGCGTGACAGCTGTTTCCTCAGGGGCGCGTTCTGAGTGTTTGCACCGGCTGCTCTGGCCGGAGACCCCTCCGGGTGCGGGTCAAGCCATGGACGGCCTGCATGGGCTTGGACAGTTGCCACAGCTCCGATGCCTGTCCAGGCTCCCGTCCAGCCCAGAGGGGTTGGTGAGAAAGGCCCACCTGTTCCCCATCAGGGTCAAGGCCCACAGGACCGCTGGGCTCTGCCCTGCAAGCCAACTGGGGCTGGGGAGACCCACACCCGTCTTCTGGGTGCCAGTCACTCAGCTCCACGCCGAGGCGTCCGTCCCCGTGTGCTGTGTTAGTGGGTGTGGTGACACTACGGGTTTGTGGGGACAGTTGCACCCAGGATTCCCATGGAGCACCTTCATCCTTTCTGACTTAGGAGACACAGCGCGGGCAGGTGTACTTTAGCATTAAGGACAGCGGTCGGGGCCAGCATAGCTAGTAGCTAACAACTCAGGGCCTGTCTGGCTATTAGGAGCGACATCTGCCCCATTTTGGCTGCTTGGGCTCTGCGTTAAGGAACCATGTGTCCTAGCTACCTTTTCTCATTTAATCCCGCTAACACGGGGTGAACGTGGCCCTTTTGTTTTCTCTTCTTAGATGAGAAAATGCAAGTGTCAGGAAGTTACATGGCCCCAGATACCGAGCTGGCGAGTGGCAGAGTTGGTATTGGAACCCACACCTGTCTGGTTCCAAAGCCTACACTTTCACGGCACCTGTGACACGATCTTAGTCCGCACGTTTGCCTGGTGTCTGCCTCCCCGCCGCCGGACGTAAGCCCAGGAGGGGACACCTTGTGTCTTTCCCTCTCTGCTATGGCCTTAACGCCAGCCTGCCATGGCGACTGTGTATAGGCGGCTCTGTGCAGGTGCCCACGAGAAAGCAGAAGACACTCTCTTCAGTCCATCAGTGACAATAAGCCCTCCTTCTTGACCTCTACTCCACTGCTGGCTTTGCGCATGCGTACAGGACAAGCTGAAAGCAGGTGTGGGGACGTGGGAATTAGCCCGGCTCTCCAGATGGTTCTGGATTGGCCAAAGGAAATAGGGAGTGAGCTGAGCCCAAGGAGGTTGGGGCCGGAGGACCTGGCCTGGCGTCCAAGGCTGGTCCTCAAATAAGCAGCTTTGGCAGGGGCCTGACCATAGCCCCAGGGCAGAGGTGGGGTCCAGAAGGTCCCCCCTCCCCAGGACAGAAAGAGACTGCTAGGCCAATGGAAGGAACCAGCAGGTGGTTCGCAGGGGGCAAGGGAACAGGCAGGAGGTGAGGGCCCCGGAGCATGAGTCTAGGGGGCCCCGGCTCAGTGCAGGGAGCCAGCAGGCCCTGGGGGGTCTTTGTGAAGAGAAGGGGCTGGGCTGAGCAGGGGTCCCTAAGAGCGGGGCTTCCGGCCACACGGCCCTGACACTGCTTGGGCTCCCGCAGCTCCTCGCTCTGGGGCTTCCTGCAGGCTCAGCCAGAACTGGGGCCTCAGGGACAGGGCCTGGTGCCCCCCAGCTCTCACCCCTAGGGCTGCTGCCCTGGGAAGCCAATTAGCACATGAATGAGTGCTGGAGTGTTGAAGGGCCAGGATGAGAAAAGGCTCTTTTTTTTCAATTCTCCTGTTCTTCCCTAAGGGAGAAAATTTTAGAAAGATTAATGATTGTGATGACAAATATAGTTTAAAATTAAGGGTGGCATGTCTTTCCTCATCAATTTCTATTCTTTGGGTCATTAAACCTTGAAGTTTCAAATGGAAAGATGCTCACTCAATTAAAGCGGGGCTCCAGAAGCCCGCAGCACATCAAGGAGACAGCCCCCAGTCCTTCTTACCTTTTGTGACCGTGGCAACTGTATTTCGCTAAATCTGTGCACATCCGCTTACAAAATAGTTTGTTTTTTCAATAAAAGCATCACGTTGTTTTGACAGGACCACCTGTCAATGTGCACACTCCCTCCTGGGCTCCAGCCGAGGCCCGTTCTCCACGTCTCTGATCCCACGGCCCGGCATGCCCCGCTCATCCCAGGACGCTCTGTCCCAAAGCCTGCCCACCCGGGCCACCGAGGAGTGGGAACGCGCTGCCATCAGAGCAGCCGGTGCTGACGTGTCTGAATTACAAGGAAATCTGATGGCCGCACAGCTTGGAGCACCCTCTCCCCGTGAAGCCTCACCCCCACGCCCTGAGCTAGCCCCCTGGCCATCAGCAGGCAGACCCCCTGGGTGGAACCAGCCAGAAGCCACAGCTGCACAACGCAGATTGGTCCTCTGGCCCCTCAAATCATACCTGGCCCATAGGGCACCCAGCTCCAGCCTACAGGGCAAGCGCAGGTGCAACTCGACCTGCTCGGACAGGTGGACGCCCACCCCTCTGCCTTCGATCAGCGGCCATCTGCTCACCCAGCCTCGGTGCAGCCAGCTTCCTGAGAGGTTCCTGTCACCTCATCTGTCTGCTGTTGGTTCCCACATCTGCACCCCTTTGCATGATATTGTACCCAGTTCCTAGAGTAACTCTTGGTACCCGAACCCTTATCACCTCTGCTCCATGGGTTAGGCTGTGTCCTGACACACTGGATATCCCTTCTGGGGCCCAGACCACTGGCTGTGTCACACTGGCTCTGTCAGCCTTGCACTGCCCTTAGATGGGCTTGGTCTCAGGTCTGTAGCCATCCCTGAGGCCATGATCCTGTCTCCTGGTTTATTCTCGCTGCTCTGAGCTCAGGCAAAGCCAGGAAGTCCCCTCCAGGGGCCAGAGATGATACGGTCTGACTTCTGCATCTGGAGGACTCTGGTAGAAAAGGAGTCAAGGCTGAAGGGTGCCCTGAAGCCGTTCCTGGACTGTGCCTCTGCTCCCCAAGGCCCCCCTTCACCACTGCATTCCTCCATCAAGGTCCCACTAACTATGGGCTCTTGGAGACAGGACTCACGTGTTGTTACTTCCAGATTCCCACTGCCCAGGACAGGTGCAAGAAAAATCTCTGTTGAATGAAGGAATTAGAAAAAAGCCAATGATGGGGCACCTGGGGGGGCTCAGTCGGTTAAGCCTCCAACTCTTGGTTTTGGCTCAGGTCATGATCTCACAGTTCATGAGTTTGAGCCCTACATCAGGCTCTGAGCTGGCAGTGTGGAGCCTGCTTGGGATTCTCTGTCTCTCTTGCTCTCTGCCCCTCCCCTGCTCGTTCTCTCTCTTTCTCTCTCTCTCTCTCCCTCCCTCCCTCTTAAAAATAAATAAACATTAAAAAAAAAGCCAACACAAGTAAAGACTTCCATGGCTTATGGATGCCCTTTGCTGGGTTTCTTCATGGAGACTCACAATGGGGACTCAGGGACCATGCTTAGGCAGGCAGGGAAACACCTTCTGACAAGATGCTAACAGGTGCATCTAGAAGGAATGTTTCAGTGAGTCACCAGGGCAATGAGAGTGTGTGGCTCCCTCTGCAGACCCCAGAGGAACCAGACTGCCAGTCCTTGAGAGTAGAAGTCACCATTCCAGTGTTCCGTTCTGTCCATGTAACACCAGGAGCTAGAATCAAAGCTGCCTGGCATAGGGCCTCCGACCAACACTTGCCCGAGGGACATACCCATCCCGGTGCCCAAGGATGCGCCCTTCTTTCCTTTTTCATGTCAAGGATGGTTTGTGGAATAGCTACTCTGTTTATCCAAGTCGTGTACTACCTGAGAAGTCCTTAATTTCAGAGCGGGATTGAAGTCCTGTATTTACCTACCACCCTCTCCTTAAGCTTCTATCAAATGACAGTAAATATACATTGTTTTAAAGGGCACAAACCGAGGGCAGGAAAAAATGAAGGAAAGACAATAGGGACAGAAGTTTAGAAGCCAGAGAGCAGATGTATGAGATTGACCCAGCAAAAGTGAGTCACTAGAAGCTGGACTATAGAAAGGACCCGGAAATGGGTTCACCATTGCTTCTTAGAGACGTGCCAGCGTGTCTGGGAGAACGGGACTCTGGCAGCAAGGCTGTATAGGATGCAGGTGTTCCCCGCCCCTGCGGTGGAATGGCTACCCTGTCCCAGGAGATGGTAGGACTGTGGGCAGAGATTCCCTGGGGCCGGGCTTGCTGGGGGATCTGGTGCCAGCAGGGCCCACAGAGAGTCTGTGTGGCCATCGGAGCCCCCAGCCCTTTTTCCTGGTGGTCTTTGGGAGGGTGGGCAGTGAGCACTTTTGACCTCAGGCAAGTTGGAGGGTTCCTGTCTGGAGAAACTGAGGCACCCCAGAGAAAAGATTTGGAACACTTACAGAGGTTTAAAAACAAGTGAAGGGATCACAATCAGAGTGCTTCTCAACAGGAACATTTGAAACAAGGAGACAAAACTTTATGGGAAAAAAAGTCATTCCCTTGAGAATTTTAGCTCAAACTCTCAAGCCAGACGACATGTTCAGACACATAATTGCTCCGTAAACGTGATCTCACACCCACTATCTTAGCGGGCTTCCTGGACGGACGCATACCCCACCAAAATGAGGGGAAAAGCTGGCAGAGACAAAGACACCAGGTTCAGGAAACTGGACCCCAACCGGACAGAGGCAGAAGGGGCCCCCAGGGTGACAGGGAGCACAGGTGTTGGGGAGGGGGACACAGCTGCAGGGCCATGAGAGAACCTCACGATTCTTCCAGAGCGGAGGGAGGACTTGAGGATGAGCATGAAAAACTAACCGAGTGGAAAAGCCCATCGGTGAAGTCCGGGAAGAAAAAGAGTTGTGTAGAAGGAAGCGTGACCACATGGCTCACAAACCACATTGTCACGAAATGTAATTCCACCTTCCACCTACGGACCCAGGAACGTTATGCACAGCATCGGGTGCATCGGGAGGGGTGGGTATGGGGGCCAAATCTTCCCTTTCCGTAACAGGAAGTCAGTAGGCAAAACTGAAGCTCAAACAAGCAAGAGATAGGAGTGTAAGCATAACGTCTAGAGAACTTGAGATGAACGTGAGCTCGAGCAGCTAAAAGATTTTAACCAGAGAGCATCTGGGGACCGGAGCGAGGGACTGGGAGTCTGGAGGCAGGACATAGCTGCTTTTGTCATTAGCCAGTTTGAGTTTTCAGACTGTGGACGTCTGTCCCTTATAAAATGTTTGCGTCAAGTGTAGAAGAGCCCCAACAGACACTGGGGCTCCAGTCCCCCTTTTGATGACTACAGCGTGGAGGTGTGGTGACCTGTCTGAGTTTCCAGCACTTTGCAGCCTCAGACAGTTCACTAGTGTGAATAATTCAGGATGGGGGCGGTGATATTCTTGCAATTAGCTGAAAATATTGACTGATTTTTCACCGCATGATCCAAGTATGTCCTAGTCCTAATTATCTGTGTGGACTTTGCAGTAATTGTGAGAAATGGTAAAGGACTGAATAGAAGCAAAGTCAAGATTTCTTTGCAGTGGTTTGTAGAGCGGGTTCTGGTTTTAGCCGGACAACGAAGACCGTGGTGTCTTTCCCCGCGAGCAGTGCCCTGTGCGCCCCCCACAGAAATGCCACGTGAATGCTCGTAATGCACCGCACTCAGTTTAAAGTGGTTTGGAATATGCATGGGACTAAAAAGAAAGCTGGTTTTGCCTTCCTTTACTGCGTCTTCTCACCTGAAAAGACAGTTGTGGGGTCTGAGTCCTGTGTCCTGCAGTCACTGCCTTGGAACAACAGCGGGAAATGCGGGGCCTCTGCAGAACTCATCTCAGTCTGGGTCTCGAGATTCCACTACGAGCTTTGCCCTTTCTGTTTTTCCCACTTGGCAGTGGCCCTCGGGCTCACACGGCGAGGTGGGGGAAGAGGGTGGGGGCCCATCCTTGGATCAGCCCCTGCTGGGATTCAGAGCCCCTCCTCATACACCCTGTCACTCCCTGTAAGGATGACAACCCAAGGCTCAGAGAGGTTTAGTAATTGGCCCAAAGCTACACAGCAAATGCCCAAGCAAGTGGGGATTGGAGCCCATGTCCTCCTGACTGAGGTCTGCTCCTTTGTCTGCCCTGGCTCCACTGATCAGTGAGTGGTCCTGGCAATGCCTCTGCCCTGCCCCTTCCTGCCTTTGGGGGACATCAGTGCCAGTTTGCCGGGAGGCTTTCGTGGAACAGTCCTGGGAGCCCTCAGAACTGCCCGGCACAGAAAGACGCAGTGAATACCTCCCACTTATATGTCTGTGGCTGCTGGTGGTATTGTTAAGATACCTGCTTGTCCTCAGAGTTGCTTTTGAATTTGGAGACACATTCAGACTCTGTGTGGCTGGAGTTTGTAATGTCTGTAGGACACAGTCCCCTCAAGGAGGAGGAGGAGGGGGGGCGGGGGAGAGGCAGGGCGTGATGGTGGAGCAGGTGCTAAGAGAGGGAGGGACAGAGAGCATTTCTTATTGTCTAAGGTCATTTACACATGAAAGGGTGTTCTGTTGCCTTCTGTGACAGAGTCTGAAATGCAAAATCAAATGGAGACCCCAGGAAGCCATCCAGAGCCTTCTATTGAAGGAACCTGGTGGGGAGGGGGCAGCCTGGCTGGGGCTAGAATTGGCCTCCTTTGTCAGGTAAGGCTTCACCTCTTTTCACGCTGCTGCATGAGGACCCAGCCTTGAATAAACATAGAGAGGCATCCAGTGACCGGGGCAGGGAGGCACTGGGATCCAGCAAAGCGCAAGGCATGAGGCGTGGCTCTCCTGGGGGTCAGTGGGTGCCTGGGCCTTCCCTGCGCCGGCCTCGGGGCGGGCCTCACCCCTGCCATTCTCTGGGGGCTCCTAGATGTTGTAGGAGGGAGGAGTTCTGGAAGTCAGGCGGCCTCTCTTCGTGGAGTGGGATCTGTGTTCAGGGCAAGTGTACTGGGTGCCTGGATGCTGGGGGCACTGATAAAGCTGTGGCTGTGCCCAAGACACCGGCGGGGGCTGGGAGCCCCTGCTTCGCCTCCCCCACGTGAGCCCCCAGGAGCCTGAGTCTGGTCCACCCTGAGTTCACCAATGAGGAAACAAGCCCCTAGGCGTGGGGCCTGTCCCAGGCATGTCAGAGCCACTGGAACATTCTCTGGTGAGGGCCATCAGCTCCCCAGGCAGATGCTGGGGTGGGCAGGGCACCATCCCTGCTGTCCTTCTTCAGTGGGATTTCGTCCCCTGGGCAGCCTGGGACTGGTTCTGACACCAGAGGGAAGCTAGGGCCTCATCGGAAACAGCACAAATACACACAAAACTCTGGGCTTCAAGGTCCTGTCACCTTCTGTGCTGACACCCAGACTTGTGTTGGTGGGAATGAATGTCCTCCGCTGTTAGAACCTCACCCTATTCCTTTTAAGGCCATGGCTCCCCTTCCCCACAGACCCCGCGTCCTCACACGGGGGCTCACATCACAGGCCCTCAGACAGGGTGGGCCACCCCAGGCTCTGTTCCAGCATCAGGTGGGACCCAAGAATTTTGGTTACGTGTTCCCAGTGCCTGGGGAAACACGGCTGAGCCTTCTACAGGAGTGGGGACAGCAGGACAGGAAAGTCACAGGTGTCCGCAGAGAGCCTCAACACAGCTGGCATTTCAGCCTCGATTTTTTCCCTCCTGGTAAGCAGAGCTAGACCGCCCGCACCCCCTGATCCAGTGGTCAGAAAGTCGAACCTCTCCCCTGCTTGGCCCTCCAGTCGCCGCCCCCTGTGACCCAGCAGTCTCAGTGCCGTGGCATCTGGGGTCATCTAGAACTTTGTGAAGAATGTGGTTTTCCGTGGGAGCCGGCGGTCTGTGGCTGGGGCGGACAGGCGGGCGGCTGCACGAGAGGCCTGTCTCAGGGCTGTGCCGGGCCACCCCTGTGTCCGCACAGGCAGATGTGCAGTGGCCCTGCCTGTAGGTGGGGCCCGGTGTCCCTGTGGGAATATCGAGCCCGCTCCGCTGACCAGAGACTATACCAGACACTCAGATGAGCCATGGCCGCTCACTCCCGGCCCCGACTCATCCCCGAGGCCCTGGCTTTCTGGCCGATGCTGCCTTTCCAGCGCCTGCATTCATGCGGACGGTCACTCAGGAATCAGTTCTCGTGCACGGCTCCCATGCACCAGCTACTTGTGGGGGCAGGAGCGAGGCCTGTCCTCACAGCGTTTACGGCTCACACATCACGTGAATATTTGCACCGATCATGAAGTACAACTAACCACGCTCTGAACACCGCCCGGGGTGCGAGGGGGTCCTTGTGGGCGGGTGCTGGAACCGGTCTGTGAGGCAGCAGGCACGGGGTTGGGGGGGTGGGCAGGACGTTCCCTGCTGCAGGCATCCAGGGTCCCTGCGTCAGAAGGCCAGCGTGGGGGTGCCAGGAAGCACGAGGGCACGAGGCTGGCCGCGGGGTGCAGGCAGCATGGGGAGGCGGCTGGGCTCTCCCGCCACCAGTTGGGGGCTCAAGAGAGGTGATGTGTCGAGGGTGGGGCAGGGAGCTCCCTGGGGGACATGCTCTTTTCTCCCGCCTGACGGGGAGCTCGCGCAGCTCCAGCCCGCGTGCCGGAGTCTGTTCTTCAATGACGATTGTATTTCCGGGGCCCACGACAGCGCCCTCACGTGCACATCACAGGTGCTCAGTACACGTTTGTTAACAAAGGTCTCTTCCAGAGCCCGCAACAACCTGTCAGACAGGTTGCCCCGTCTCGATACTTCGCTTTTCCCTGGACATTCCTGGGAGCTGCATCCCAAGCTACAAGCTGGCGACCGTGAGCAGCACACAGCCTGCTCACCCCCGGGGGGCTCTCCACCTGGGAGCTCCTTCTCGGTGGAGACGCACCCGGTTTCCAAGTGGTCTGTGCCGTTCCAGGGTGCAGCACCCCTTTCTCAGCCCAGGCCCCTTCCGAGACCAACTCTAGATGTGTGCTGTCCACATGGGATTCAGCTTCGTCCCCGGGCTCCACCCCAGGGAAGGCACTTGGCCTTGACCTCCATCCTTCCAGGGGTTGTGCCCGCCTTCTTGTGCCTGAGCTCCCCAGGGACAGGATCTGCCTGGTTTGGCTCACCGTCCTGCCTCCCCCTGCATGTGGGAGAGTTTAACAACTGTCTGTTGGGTGGGTGAATAAATAAATGACCTTCAGGTGGTTCTCTGCAGAGCCTGTCACTCTCCACGTACGGTACACAGACCCGAGCGTTGATCTACCCGCGCCGTCCCCGCTTACTAGAGGGTGAGGCCTCTGCACCATGAGAGGTGCCCGTGAAACTGGCTGCACCCAGGAGGGCGCATCAGGTGAGTGCGTGCACCTTACACTGACGACACACCACCAGCCAGTAGCCTCTGCCTTACTGACCAATCACTCCTGCTCTCCGACTTAACTTACCAGCGACATGTGGGTACGAACTCAGCACTTACTCGTGTGTATACGTGTTCACAGAGGGGGCTGGGTGTTCACTGAGAGCTCAGTTCCACACATCGTGTGTTCCTTTTATGCATCACCCTCGCCTAACTTAACTCACAGGCGTCCGCTGTAGAAGGGAACTTGGGCGTCTCTGGTCTGGAGGGTCCTCGACTGGCTGAGATCACGTCCCAGGAACAGCATGCCCGTGGAGCCATCGCAATAAAAACAAAAATTCCACTTTGCACAAAAACATTTTAAGGGACATAAAAATTTACAGTGCTGGCGAGAGTAAATTTAGTGCTTGTAGATTTAGACACCAAAGTGATGATTAAACTAACAGCTATAAATATGCTAGATGTTATTTCTAGAAAATGGTACAACATAAATCAATGCTAACCATACACTTGTGTGCAATTAATGTTCCTGTTTTGACTGGAATACGAAAAGGACACCCACTGCATGAACTGTGGTAACAGTGTGGGTGGGGGGTGGCACCCAAGGACCACGTGGGTCCCTGGGGTGCTGGCGCAGGAGCACCCCACACCCGTCTTTCCCAGCATCCTGGTCACCTGGCAGGTTGATGCTTGAAATTAGCCATCGTGGGAACGTTTACACTGGAGAAATCGGCAAGCCTACACAGCAGTGCTTTTCCTCCCTCCCTCCCTCCCTCCCTCCTCCTCCCTCCTCCCTCCTCCACCTTCCCTTCCCTCCTCAGCCATTCCTCCTCCCCCCTCCTCCTTTCCTTCCCTCCTCTGCCCTTCCTCCTCCCCCCTCCTCCCTTCTTTTCCTTCCTTCCTTCCTTCCTTCCTTCCTTCCTTCCTTCCTTCCTCCTTTCCTTCCGGCAGCCAGTTACTAAGCATTTACCAGCACACCGCTGCCTGCATCCACCTGAATCAAGTTCACATCCAGATGTTACCTTCTGTGGGGCTTCCCTGCCCAGTTCCTGTCCTCTCTACCCCATCACACCAGTGACAGATGGAGAAACTGAGGTTCAGAGAGCCTTGGGACTGGCACAGTGTAGCACAATTTATAGTAGCAAAACCACAGGGAAAACCCAGGCCATTTTCCACCCCACCAAATCCATCTACCACTCTATGTCCGTACTGCCAGGACAGTCCAGGATGTAGAACGTTTTGCTGGAAGACTGCCATTTACGATTTGAGATTTTGGAGTCACCATTCTTCAGTGCTTCCTATGGAGTGTCACAAAGGTCTACATTTGCAGAAATTATTGGAGTGTTCTGTTTCTAGGATGGTGTTCAGGGTTGCTCAGATGTGGTACTCATCGGCATTACTAACGGAAACATATTCCCCTAATTGTTCAAAACCATCTCAGGACTGATAAATGTACAATATAAATATTTTATAGGTGTAATTCAATTAATCTCCAAAGCAAAATATCTGTTGGAGGCACGTAAACATACTGGTTAAATTGTATGTCTTCATTTCTTCCACTCCAATGGCTGAGACCGTAGAGAATAGACTATAAAAATTGCACCAAAGAGCTTATTCCCTTTTTATCGCCTGTCAAATTATTGCTACGACGCCCATGGTTGGTGGTGAAACACTGCAAACCGATGCTAGCTAGCGATGAAACGCCAAGTGTGAGTTGTGCATTGAGTTTAGGTAATGTACCAGAAAACATTGCATGAAAACACTAATTTTCTCAATATATATTAGTAGATGCAGCGTTTACCAATGAGAAGTGAAGATGTTTTTAAACAGTTTGTTGACTTGAAGTCTTGGCCAAGCTGCATAGAAATGCTGTTTGGTGGGTGTTAAGATTGGCCACAGAGGCACCCTTAGGGCTACGAGACCCTGGCTGCACCCACCTGGCCCTGACTGCCCCGACCATGTGGACCCTACCCCAGGCTCACTCGCCATCCACCATGGACCTACCCCGGTCTCACTCGACATCCACCGTGGACCCTACCCCGGGCTCATGCGCCATCCACCGTGGACCAACTCCAGACTCACTCACCATCCAAGGTTAGGCATTGCCAAAGTTCCTACCCTCCTACTGTTACTACAAACACAAGCACCAGCCCCTCTACCTCCTCCCAGCTCCCTATCAGCCCTGCACAGCTGCTTCCAAAGGAGAACCTGCCACCCACTCGCCCTGGAGTGAGTCATGCTGCCGAAGGAGAGCCAGTTCCTGTTAACAACACATCTCGAGCTGTTGAGCAAAGAGCTGGCTTAATTTAACTTATGTAGCCTATAAAAAATAAAATAAGAGAAGCATGAGATAGATATGTTATTATCAGCCGTGGACGACACCAACGTTCAAATGTTTTATTATCTTATTATTGAGCAGTGTTTCCAAGAACGTTTTTGTCTCTTATGTTGCTCATAGGAAACCTGTTCTTCAGCTTTAAGGAATAACTGTTGTCTAAGAGCACGAAGGGGAAAGTGGTATCTCATGGATTTTACAGTGACTGATCTGATTACGGTCTGCTAAAAGCCAGTTCCAGCCTTGCTCCATTTGACTTTCCACTGGGCTCCTCCTTAGGTTTCTGGGACAAGCTGGGACCGTCATGTTTGGTGGGCTCCATCCTCGTGGCAATTCCAACAATCCTCATTAACTGCACACCAAGTAGGAAGAAGGTCGGACCTGAGAGTGCCCTCTGGCCCCCAGGCAGCACCAGAACGTGGCGGGGGGAGCATTGGTTTGCTCACTACCACGAAGCCCGGGCTGCTGTGGACCTTGTGGCTCTGACCACAGGCGTGGCAGGTGGCCGGGCCACAGTCCCTCTGGGGAGGAGGTGCTGACGTTCAAGTGAGCACAGAGCAAACTGGCACCGAAGCTAGTCCCCGCTTTCCGACTCCAGCACCTGGCAGAATTATGCATTAGTTCAACAACCACATTAAAAAGCAGTAGTGGGAAGCGACTGTGGACAGTACAACAAGACTTCTCGCCCCCAAGTGCCCTTGAAGCAGAGCAGCATCAGAGTCTACTGGGAGAGACATTTCCTACATGAGGAAGACTCTGGGCGGTGAGGTGCCATCTCACACGGGCGCTTGGTGTTTGCTTCCGTTTTCCACATGTATCTTTATGGTGTATTCTGTCTTCACGGGGCCAGCCTGGGGACCCCAAGAACTAGGTCTGACTGGAATATCTTAAGGGATTTTCCCAGGAAGGAGCAGGGAGTTATTTCCCAATATAATTTGTTTACTAAAGTAAGCACAGTGTATATACATTTTACGTGACTAGAATAAAACTTTATGGAGTTTTTCTTTGTAGGACGTTTGGAATATGGGTAGAGCCCCAAAGATAAAACCATCCCTAATCTCATTCCCAGACAGAAATCTTTGTTAACGGGTGGGGTGCATCAGCTCAGGCATTTCTGCCATAAATATCACGTAGCTCCTGAGAATCTTGAGTTCTGCAAAATTTTTAAAACAAAAATAGAGTTAAGGCAGACTCTCAAAATCTATGAAACTTCGTAAAAAGAGCCCAAACAAAAACGATATAATCTAACGTCTCCCCCCGCCCCCACCGGGATTCAATGGCAAAATCTGGACATATTTCTGTTTTCAAGATGGGGAGGCTCCTGGTACCCAGCAGGTGGGGGCCACACCCCGAAGCACACAGGAACCCCCATAGCAAAGCATCATCCATCCATACCTTCAACAGCGCAGCCTGAGAAGACCGGCCCAACTCTCATTCGCCTGAGACCCCCCCCCCCCGCCCCCGCCTTGCCTTCCTTGTAACATCCCTTTGGCCACCTGTCCTTGCTGCCATGTCGATTCACTTACTCCAGCACATGGGTGGCCATGTGCAGACATGCCCCATCTGAGGCCCAGAGACAACTAAGAGGCAGCCCCAACCCTGGAGAATCCCACTGATAGGGGCAACGTCAACACATCTGCCAATCTGCCCCATGAGATAGTCCTATGACAGCTTTCATTTCACAGATGCAGAAATCGGGACAGCAACAAACCGTTACAGTAGATCAGAGTCCCAAATCAGCATGCAAATAACGCAACAGGGTCACAGCAAATATTTACTGAGCTCCGTCCATGCCAGGGGCTGTGGAGCGAGTGGTGAGCAAAACACTGAGTTTTTCATAAAGACAATTTACGACGGCAATTGGTCGCTTTAACGTTACAAGGAAAAATACAATTTTTTTTAGTGTTCACATTTTAAAACTCATTTTTTCAAAAACTCAACTTATTCTTTTGATTTTAAAGGACAAAAATATTATAATTGCCTTTGTCTTGATCTGTGGCTTCTGAAAAAATGTGTGTGTGTGTGTGTGTGTGTGTGTGTGTGTGTGTGTGTGTAATTGTCCCACAGGATAGCATTTTGAAAGAAACATCTAAATCAAACAACACTTAAATTAAAAACTCTTCCCTGAGGACATCAGCAAAAGTAATGAATTAATAGTGACACATTTTGTTCCTCTCATCTCAAATTCCTAGGGACAGTCTTCATGCTATGTCAATGAAAATGAAAAAAAAGAAAAACCTTATAGAATAAGAATTAAATTTTCGAGTTACAAAAGTTGATCATTTCCCTGAGAGTCGGGCCCACACTTGTGTGTGTATTTATTTCTCAGTATTTTCATGTGTGTGGGGTGGGGTGCTCCGATGTAGCAGTAAATACCCAGAAAAGGATCTAATAATCAGCGCTGTCCGATGTGGTAGCTTTTAAAATTAAAATTTGTGCTTTTAAAATTAAAATTTGAATTTAAGTTATTCAAAATCAACTAAAATTTAGCCCATGGTTCTTCATTCACACCAGCCGCATTTCACACACTCAACAGCCTTGCCTGCTGGCGGCCAGCACGTGGCAGTGCGTGGCTCCGGGCTAATGGGCATACCACCATCACACAAAGCTCTGTTGATGGGGCCACCATGCACCCCGTGTTTCTGATTGCCTTTCAGCACCAAGGTAAGGAACTGCTCCAGATCTCTCTTTCTTTAGCCTTTGTGATAAGGAGCACCCAGCCCCATCAAACAAAGGGGGTAGTTTTTGCGATTGTAAAAATTTTGTCACTTTGGATGCCTTGAGAGAGAACAATCAGATTTCATATGGAAACATTTTCAAACTTGGCCTTAGAAAGTGCTCTGACTTTGAGAGCCCACGAACGGTTCAGAGGTCCCCAAGACCCGTCAGCCGTGTTCTGGTCTGAAAAGAAGCTCCACGGGGCGTCTGTGGGGCAAGGATGTGCACAGGGCAGATCCCGGCACCACGAGGGGAGGGTCTGCCTCCGTCTCTAGCCCTGGCACGACAGCCGGCTGAGAACCAAACCCCTTGTCCTTCGGTGAGTCAGAGCCCCGTGGGCCGCCCAGAGGCTCCTGCGGGTCGTAGGTGGTGTGTGAGTGACGGGATGGGATGGCAGAGAGTCCAAGGTGGGACCAGCAATGTTTTTTTCATTACGAGGTTTTCCACCAGTTCCCTTCTTTTAGGACACAGCAGGACCAGAATGAACACGTTGGCCTGGAATGGACAGTGTGTGAGCGTGTCCCCCGCTTACCCAGGGTTTCACTTTCCGTGGTCTCAGTTACCCAGGGTCAACCCTGGACCGGGGGGCAGATGCCCCTCCTTCTGATGTCACGTGTCACATGATGACCTCCTTGAGAAGGTCACGTGCTGTGTCATGTGCCGCCTCCCTGCCTCCCTGCATGTTACCACGTGGGCATTTGATCATCTCACATCGCAAGGAGGGTAAGGACAGGGCGGTATTTTGAGAGAGAGACCACACTCATGCGACTTAGAGTATATTGTTGCAAGTGCTCTGTTCTTAGCTACTGTCGTTAGTCTCTTACTGTGCCTAATTTACGAATTAAAGTTCATCATAAATGTGCGTGTTTCAGGACGAAACATAGTGTATATCGGGTTCAGTACCATGTGTGTTTTCAGGCGTCCCTGGGAGTCTCAGAACTGCCCCTGCACGGAGGGGGAGGCTGTGTCACATCGTGTAAGTTTCAGCTGTGCAGGGTGTTGATGCCATACACTTGCATGTTGCAGTATGACCGGCCCCATGGCATTATCTGACCTCGATCATGTGGCATAATTGTCATTTGTTTTTATGGTGAGAAAATTTGAGATCTAGTCTCTTAGCAACTTCCAAGGTCACAGTATTGTTGATGGTCATCTCCTTGCTGTGCACTGTGTCTCTAGACTTACTCATCCGCTACCTGCACCTCAGTGCCTCTGACCAGCATCTGCCCATCTCCCCACCTTGCACCCCAGTAGCCACTGGTCAGCTCTCCTGTGAGCTCAGCTTGTTTAGATCACACGGACGAGTGAGGTCACACAGTTTGTCTTTCTTTACTTTCCTCGCTCAGCGTGAGATCCTCAAGGTCTGGCCGTGTTGTCACCAATGGCAAGGTTTTCTTTCTCCCCACGGCTGAGTAATATTCCACTTCTGGGTGTGTCTCCAAAGGAAATGGAAACAGGGTCTTGTCTGCACCCCCATGTTGGCCACAGCGTTACTTGCAGATTGTGATGTGGACATGAGCTCAGGGCCGTCCAGTGGATGGATGGGTAAAGATGGGCGTGTTTTAGGATCTTGGGTGAGGAACGAAGACCTCTTCCCGCCAACAGCTGCCCAGCCCTCTCGTGGGCCTCGGAGCTTTGTTTAGCCCCACGGGCCTCCGAGCCGTTGGCCGGCCGCCCAGATGGCCCTCAGCAAGCTGACAGCGGAGTCATTCTGCAGCATTGGTGAGACGTGCCCACTCTGGCCAGCAGCCCCAGCCCTGGGCTGGAGGGTTTCCTTCACTTCCCATGACGTCCTGGAGCCTCACCCGGGCAGCTTCCTTCCTGCTGGGGCAGTTCTGGTGGGGGGCAGTTCAGGGCCTCCATGAAGGCTTGAATCCTGGAGAATCCAGGAAACAGTCCTGGAAACCAGCCGTCACCCTGCAGGGCGGGAGCGCGCGTCTCGGGGGTGGTGGCCCTGAAGCATAGCGTGTCCCCTGCGCGCGCGGGTCTGCGGGGGTGTGCCCCTCCCGTGCAGCTGCTGGCTGGTACCATTTCGCTCTTGCTTTGTTCCTCACAACCTCTTTGCACTGAACTCCAGATGCGAGTGAAACGGTCACAAAAGAAGTATCTGGGTTAAATGCGTGCTAAACAGGTTTAAAATTACTGCTCATTGTTTGGAAGCAGATGCAAACCTCAAACAAATGCAAAACATCACGGCAGATGCAAAAGGGAGGGCGATTTGAAAATCGGATCCCAAGTGCTTGATTCTGCAGGGGGCAGAGTAGCCGCCTCCCCCCACCCCCCCCCCGGCCCTGCGTGCGTGGGGCTTCGGGGCCGCGGGCCAGGTGCGCCCTCCGAGAGCCCGTCCGCCCTGCGCGGCAGGGGCCTGTACGGTCCTCTAATTTCTTAGGCAGCGTCCTTTGTATTTCTCCTATCTTGGCAGCGCCCCTTAAAATGAGCCTCAAGCTCACTCCTATTTATTTTCAGTAACTTTCTGAGGCTGCCCTGGGGCTTTTTCTCATCTTCGCACACCAGAGCTCCCTGCTCTGACCCCCAATAGCCAAACTCCCCCTGCGGTAGCACTGGCACATGTCTGTGCTTTGTTTTCTCCCTTGGTACATTTTTTTAAGCTTATTTATTTATTTTGAAAAAGAGAGAGAGAGAGCAGGGGAGGGGCAGAGAGAGAGAGACAGAGAATCCCAAGCAGGCTTCGGGCTGTCAGCACAGAGCCTGACGCAGGGCTCGAATCCACAAACCCTGAGATCATGACCTGAGCCATAATCAAGAGTCGGATGTCTAACACACCAAGCACCCCAGGCGCCCCCTCCCTTGGTGCATTTTGCACAGTGTGTTTTGCAGGTTGCTAACAAGGCTCACGGTCACACAATCCAGCCCTCAAGCCTGGCTTTACACACAACGTGTTTGACTCGGGACCTGTGTGCCGTGATGTGAACGTTGCCCACAGAACCTGGATCTATAGTCATAAAGTATTCCCGAAAAGTCTTCTGTTTTATTGCAGCACTGCTGGAGAAGGTTCTACTGCTTCTTAATCGGTGGCAGGCATCTTAATAAGCCCCTGAGTCATCCCTCTGTGGGGTGGACACTCTTCATGCAGACTGGCTAAGACTCCAGGGCCCCAGACAGGATGCAGTGTGCCCAGGGTGCCCACCCTCCCTCCCTTCCTGCCTGCCTTCCTCCCTCCCTTCCTGCCTTCCTTCCTTCCTTCCTGCCTGCCTGCCTGCCTGCCTCCCTCCCTTCCTGCCTTCCTGCCTGCCTTCCTCCCTCCCTCCCTCCCTCCCTCCCTTCCTGCCTTCCTCCCTCCCTCCCTTCCTTCCTTCCTTCCTTCCTCCCTGTCTGCCTTCCTGCCTGCCTTCCTTCCCTTCCTTCCTGCTTTCCTTCCTTCCTTCCTCACTTCCTTCCTTCCTGACTTCCTCCCTTCCTTCCTTTCTTCCTTTTTTCTTTTCTTTTCTTTTCTTTTCTTTTCTTTTCTTTTCTTTTCTTCTATAGGTTAATTCCATTTTCAATTTCCCAAATATTCACACAGGGCCTGGTGATTATCCACCACCAGTCGGGGATCATGTGTCTCCTTAGAACTGGAAGTTTAACACGTACATTAAAAATATGGCTACTATCGCCGAATTAACCGTTGAACATTTTTAACAACTTTGGAAGCATAACTGTCATCGCAGAAGAGAATATCTGTGTCCTGATCTCAAAATTGACATTTTGTGCACTGACCTGTCCTTACTACAGAGGTCTTTTCCCTGGAGATACAGTCCCTCGAGTGAGGTCTTTTTGGAAGGCTGAACCCGCTAAATTCATCTAAAGACAGAAGGAAAAACTGCTTGTGTGTCCTTCACCCTGTCCAGCTACCGCTGGTCCCCTACCCCTCCCAGCTGCCTGACCAAGATCAGCATGTTGAACATGAGTGGCCTCAACCCCCATCTCGTTGCTGGGCCCCCCATTCATCACTAACAGCACC
Organism: Leopardus geoffroyi; assembly: GCF_018350155.1. Taxonomy (NCBI): domain Eukaryota; kingdom Metazoa; phylum Chordata; class Mammalia; order Carnivora; family Felidae; genus Leopardus; species Leopardus geoffroyi. The sequence goes on from NC_059326.1 coordinate 81,199,577, forward strand.
CGCCCCCACTCTGTTCTTCCCCAACCCTGATGCGTTGCTAAACTACAGCCTTAGAGCTGATGCTTTCTCGGCACTGCCGTGACCCAGGTGCTCACAAGACGTAGAGTTGATTTTGCATCTGGAAGGAAAGGCTCTCCCTGGAGCTGGCCCAGCCCCGCGAGCAGGCAGGTCCCTACCGCTGGGGGGTCTGCCCTGGCCACACAGAACGCCAGCGCTCGGGGCCTCTCTGTGCAGACACCGTGTCCTCAGAGAAGCTGGCCCAGAGCCCCGTGCAGGTGCCAGGCCAGGGTGGGGTGACGGCTGCAGTGAGCGGGGGCCACCGTGAGGCAGGAAGTGCACCTTCTCCTCGTGAAGTGTGCGATGGAGCAGGACACCTGGGGGTCCCCAGAACAGGAAAGCTGTGCTGAATCCAGGGAATTTGGAAGATACAAGGCGTTCTCTATGGGGAGCCTCAAAAACGAGACTGTTTCTTTACACCTTGGATGTTTAAGATGTAAGGATGCTGGGAAAAAGACAACTTTTGGACTTAAAGCTGTTCTTTTATTCAGATGTGTGACGGTTAAGGACCACGTAGACCATAAGTGTCCCCAAATCAAGCCAGGTGGTCTACCAGCTGGCCAGGACTGCTGCTGGCAGCCCCTGGAGAGAAGATAGTGTGGAAGGGACCATTGCCGGAGCACCTGTGCCTCGGTTTCCTCCTGTGGCATTGAGAAGAGATGCTCCCTGTGTTTGCCTCACCTCCTGGAGCTGGGCAGCCCTTGGGGATTCCCTAGAGAAAGTTCTTGCTGTGTGTGGCACATCGCAGTCTAAGCACTGCAAGGAAAACCGATTCCAGCATAGTGTGATAAAATTACTATTACTATTTTACTATTAGTAGTGATAAAATTACTATTTTTACAACTGCTCACTGAACCCCAGGGCGCGAAGACCTTGCCACAGGGCACCATTTTGTACCCCGTTAAAGTCAAAAGGTGTCTTTCTGCACCTTCCCTGGTGTCTTCGCTGGGAGAAAACTGGAGCCAGGTTAGATGGGTTAAATTCATAAGGCTGTGTTCTGTGTGCACAATACACAGCAGAAAATTGAAACAGAGGATTCCTGGAGGAGGCGCATTGTAGCAAGCTATGTAGCCGGCATTATTCGTCCTTTATTAAGTCCAGACGCGATGAGAGCCCGCTCCTCCTGGGGTGTGGACAAGTGGATGTCTAGAACCCTCACAGACAGCAATTCTCTTTATAAATAGCCGGGCTGTTGGGCCCCAGCCCCCAGACAGCACTCGAGTGCCCACAAATGTCGTGCACAATGCAGCCAGGTGTGAGTCACACACGGGTTAGGGAGGGGCTGGGATGCAGAGCGGCGGTCTTCAATGGCAGCCCCACCTGAAAGCGTGTTTGCAAAAGCATCTTCAGTTCCAGACTCCACTTTCCATTAGCACAGAGCAGCTGGAGCCCAGACACGCGGGTGCTGCCCGTGGCCCAGTGATGTTGCCGAGTGGGAGGCTTTCTGGGAATCAGGAGGGGCCAGGCCTCCTCCTGACATTCAGGACGCGCCATGCAGAGTGCCCAGGAGATTTAACCCCCTCGCAGGGCGAGAGGGTCCTCTGTGCATCCCCCTGCTTAGATTATAAACAGCTTCCACCATGGTGATTACCTGCTTCTTGAGATGGGCTCGCTCTTCCTCCTCGGGGAGCCTTGTGGAGGACATGGCTTCTCAGTGGGGAAGGGATGTCAGGGGCCTGGGGGTTAGTGCCGAGAGGAGAGATGTCTGCCTCCAGCCAGGGGTGTCCTAAATGAGAGACAGAATGACACATACCCCCTAAAAAAATACATATGTGATGGTCTAAGAAGAGCATCGATAAATGGCTTCATGGTCACAGAAATCACCCCCAAGCTTTAGGCTCCTCATCTGGAACATGGACATAAATGCTTATGCTCTCCGGGGGTTCTGTGACTCTAACTCGAGCCACAGTTGGTCAGAGGAGTCTGCGTTGAGCCAGCTACCTCCCCTCTGTCCCTATAGTAGACACTCAGCATCCAACATGGCGGCTATGGGGTTGTTGCTCAACTGTGGTTAAAATTTGGGAGCCGAGGGGGCAGGAGAGGCCCCCATGGGGGGGAGGGTTCCCGGCCTGGGTGGCCCTGCCCTACAGGGGACACTTGGGATGAGGGTGGCCCCAGGGCTCCCTTGGCAGGCAGCAGTGGAAACAAGGATGCTCAGGGGTCCCATCCAGGGTCAGTCCTTACAGAGAGAAACTGAGCCTTAGGAAAGCAAAGATTCCCGGATTGTTTCCAGGAACAGCTGTGGGGCGGGAAGGCTGGGGACAGAGCAGGGACTAACCTCGTCTGGGTGCCTGCACGCAGCAGGGCCTGGGACCGACCCCTCCCCATCAAGAGCCTATGAGGTGGCTCTTGCTGTCCCCATGTCAATTATGGGAAGCCGAGGAGGGAAGAGGTAGTGAACCGTGCAACATCACACAAGTAGGAAGGGCAGGATGTGGGTCTGAACCAGTGTTGGCTAACTCCAAAACACCTGATCCTTCCACCAAGAGAGGACAAGCGTCGAGGGGGCTTTGCCCACCCCACGATTGTGCTCAGGCCCCAGGCTTGCTTTTAAACTCAGACAGCCTTTCCTACATCCACCAAGAGGACTGAGAAGATGGTGATAAAGTGTATGTTCAGGCCTGTTCAGGAAAGGCTGCATAATATACTGCCTGACAGATTTAAAAAAAAAGGAATCCATAAGGCACTGAGTTGTCCACAGTAAGGACTTTCTTTAATTCAACATTTTCACCCACTTGGTTACTAGTGACAAGCGCTGGAAGGAAACTGGGTGACCCCTTCTCCAGGTAGAGTTGACTTAGCTGTGAGTAACAGCAAGTCTGAACATAAGAGCACACATTAAAAAGGCTCTGTTTTTCTCACATCTCCCAAAGTCATGAGGTTGCAGCTCTGACATTGGTCTGACAGCTCAACAATAATGAGGACCACCGTATGCAATTCTCTTGAGCCTTCTTCATGGCACAGAATGGCTGCTGCATCACTGCCAGCTCCATGTTGTCCATTTTCAAGGTGGGAAAGAGGAAGCGTGGCCAGTGGAGAAGGAAGATGAGGCCGTGGTGCCGGCAACTTTGTACGTCATACAAGACACGGCGTCCCTGGGGCGCCTGGGTGGCTCAGTTGGTTGAGCATCCGACTTCAGCTCAGGTCATGATCTCGCGATTTGTGAGTTCGGGCCCCTCGTCAGGCTCTGTGCTGACAGCTCAGAGCCTGCAGCCTGCTTCCAATTCTGTGTCTCCCTCTCTCTCTGCCCCTCCCCTGCTCACATTCTGCCTCTCTCTGTCTCTCAAAATTAAATAAATGTTAAAAAAAAAAAAAGACATGGCGTCCCTCAGCAGTGGGGCTGGCAAATTTGAGTGTTTGCTTTTCCAGTGTTTATAGCAGAGAAAGGCAGGAGTGAGAAGGTTTGCGCCCTGGGTGAGCCAGCCTACGTGAAAGGGTGAGCCAGGTGCGACTGGAGGTGTTGGGGTACACAGTTACAACCACACCAGTCTGTCTCCTAACGAGATCAATAGTAGAGTTTGATTCTGTGTATTTTTATTTGTAGGGTTTACCTTATTGTATATTCAGATGTGACATGACCACGACATACGCACTGCGTATCGTTTGTATTTCTAAGGGATCACAGAACACGCTCGGAAGCAGGTGGAATGAGTAGTACCGTGGACACTTCACTTGCCCTGTTGCAGGGGTGGGGTGTTCAGCATGTCTTGTCAAGAAGTGGGGCTCCCCCGGAGGGGTTGCCCCTCAGCTTTGGTGTAAATCTAAAAAAGGCCCTGGGTCCATGTCTTTCCTGGACCTTTCTCACAGCTTGTGCCAGTTAGACGCAGGACAGTGCCATCCGCGATCTTGTGTGGCTGGGAGGAAGTGCCCTGGCAGCCCCAGAGAGACAGACAGGGGCCTATAAAGTGGGTCCGTGACTGCAAGTGTGGACGACATAGAGGCTAGCCTAGGACCCCGTTCAGCAGCTGCCCCCAGGTGCCATGGGCACCTAGCAGGGTCTGAGGGCACAGTATGGTTTGGACCCAGAAGAGACCCCACTGTCCTTCTGGGGGCCCATGGTGCAATACAAAGTGGGACCTCCGTCCCACAGAGGCTGCTACATGGGCCCAGGGCTGCTCAGCCACTAAAACCAGTGGACAGCCCCCCCCCCCCAATACCCTCTCAGAGGGCAAAGAATCTGCCGGACTACCCCCTACCTCCCCTCCCCACCCTCTCCTCCTGCGTCCCTCCCCAGCTGCCCACGAGTGACAAGGCCTTGTGGGTCCCTGGAGATTAGAAGTCAAACAGGAGGAGGGAAGGTGAGAGGTTCTGAGCCAAGGATGCACTTGACTGAATGTTGATGTGGTTTTGAACCACAAGGGACTGAAGAATCTGGATGCCACAGCATCAATCTTCCACACCAAGCCTGAGGGTGAAATGCATCTTGCTACAAAATGTGACCTAGATATGCGTACATTTCTCCTTTGTGCCCAAGAAAATGGGTAGAAAAACAGCCTTCCTGGAGAAATCAGGATTCTCTCTGGAATCCGGACTTGTGCTATGCCTGTGTGCAATTGAAGATGCCCCACTGGAAATTCCAGCAGGTGTATCACATGTATTCGAGGAATACAGTCTATGGCTCAGGGGCAGCAGGCATAGCTTGTGATGCCCCCTATGGTGTCATCCACGCGATGTTAGGTCCCAAGTCACCAACTCCGGGTTCCTCCCTCCATGCTGTATAGTCGCTCTGCAGAGACCAGCATGCACGGAGCTGGGAGCAGCCCCTGGACTCAGGCCGTCCGTGAAGCCACCCCGAAGGTCTGCGTCCAGGCAGCAGCCACACAGGTGAGCTTGGAAGCCGGTCCTGGGTGGCAGTTTTTCTCCGAGCCACAGGAGCCCGCTAGGGGTACCTTTATTGCAGAACCACAGAAACTGTGTGATAATACACACAGTTGGTTTTAGCCACTGTGTTTTGGGGTAATTTGTGACACGGTGATGGAGAGTTGATATGAGGCCCTGTGGGAAGAACCTCGGGGTTTTGAGCCTGTGCTCGTGTTAGCCCCTTGTGTGAGCTGTGGATGCAGCAGACTTCTTCTAGTGAGTGGGCCACCAGTGTTCCCTCTTGGCCACTGGAGGAAGAACATGATTGTCTGAAAAGAGACTCTTACTTCGACTAAGAAAGAAACAGCCGTGAAATGTATCCAACAAGCTCGAGCCATAGCTCCCTGAACGCACAGGAGAATGTGTCCCATTCTTGCTTTTTGATCAAAAGACCAAGTGAAAACAGGGTCCCTTTGAGGTGGCATCTTGTGCTCATATGAGCCACCTGCTCCCCAGGGCCCCCAGCTCTTGGCCTACCCCCATCCCACCCCAACTAAGACTGACCATCTGCGTAAGAAAGGATCCCCTTGGGGCAACTTTGGCCTGACACTCCCTGGTCCCCAAACCAGCCCTGCTCTGGCTTCTTTCTCAAAATGGCTGCAGATAAAAATGTTTTCGTCATGAATTTCATAACGTGTGTTTCCTTCAGTCAAGGATGCTAAGACCTCAGGTCACATGGCAGTGGGCTATGTGCAGGGGTGAACTTGGGCCCCTTTGGGCCTTACTGGTAAAAGGTTGACCATAGTTAGCACTACTGACCCCAGACCGAGGACTGCTGGGGACCCCTCTGTGCTCCTGAGTTGGGCCACTTGGTCTAGATGTTCTTCACTGTTCCTTCTTCTGTCCCTGCACAGCACAGAGCCCATCCAGAAATGCTCAGGGAGCAGGTAGAGTTGGGTTAAGAACCTTTATTTGCAAGTAACACAACAATTCTGGTCAGTTTAAGTAAGAGAGAGCGTGTTTTAAGAACGTGCTGTTCCCTGAAGCCGAGTGCAGCAAGGGCCTGGGTCACACAAGCTGTCACCACCAGGCAGCACCCTCCCCTCTGTCCACTTCTTCTCCTTTTCTCCTCCCCGGGCTCCCCCGCTGTGTGTCCTTTCCCATCACAGGCAGATACCGATGGTCTCTTGGTGCTAACTCCAAACCCCAGATGGGAACCGGTGTCTGGGGAATGTACCAGTGTTCGTCACTGTTTTCCTCTGGCAAATCAGCTGTTTCCAGGGCTTGAAGTCACCTGGTACCACTTGGTGCCTGGGCTTTGTTTGCCCAAGACTTGGTGTAATTACAAAGACCTAGAGGGTCACACCTGGCAATTTCTCTCTCTCCAAGTCTTCAGGAGCTGACTCTCCATGTCTTGAGAGTGATGGAGAAGAGTGGAAGTACCTTGAGAGAAAGCAAGAGCTGACCCAACAAGAAGAATGGACTGACTTAGGCATCAGATTCTGTCCTCTGCCACCTAAACAACATTTTCCTGGTGTTTCATATGAGGATTCATTTATTGTCTTTATATGAAAAGCAGACCTCGTTTGGAGCTGTGTCTTGTGCTATTTGCCAGAAGAACCAAGCAAATTCTTGCAACACAGGAATCCCTGCTTTTGCCCACGCTGGGCCCTGTGCGCGGCTCCACGACCATCGTCCAGCAGGCCAGGCTCAGCAGCATCACCCCAGGGAGTTTTCTCCAGCAAACCCGAGGGGCTTGGTACGCGCTCCTGATTGAGACCCTCATCGTTTACGCTTCACTGGGGTCTTTCTTAGCTTTCATGGACTATGTAAAAAAAAAATGGGACAAATGTAACAAAAATGGGATAAATATGAGCCAAATTGACCTCAAGAGCTAACAAACTTTATTTTGGAGAAAAAAATGGGAAGTTAACATTCCTTGCTTCAGTCCGTGAACACCCAACTGAAAGTACTGAGTGTTGAGAGAAAATTCACACTATAAGGATGAGGTCTTTGGGGGGCTAATATGTTTAGAAGAGAATATATCCACATCTGTAAGACAGAAAAAATCTGGTAACATACTTCACAGCCCTAAACGTATTAACATGTCACAGAAGTGAAGTCACTTGTCACAGTGAAGACTGGCATCATGTTGGCAGGGAAGAACAGGGGCGCTGGCCGTGGTCCTGATGCTGGGCTGGCTCTGTTGCTCACGAGCTCCACAACTCCATCCCTTGTCACCTCACTCCCTCAGGTTTCCCCTGTGACCAACTGACAGTGTTCATTTCAGCTCCCACCATCCCAGTGTAATGGTTCGGTGATTTGTGTGCCTTTTCCTGGGAGCCAGCTTTGGGAGGGAGTACGGAGCTGGACTCTTTGTCCAGGGAATGTGGCCCTGCCCACAAGGACCCCGTTAGGAGATGGGCTGGTACACCTGTATCTTCCACCTGTGTTGCATCCACACTTAGTTCGGTGAAGCCCTGACTCTACCAGCGGAAGATTCAGCTGCACCCATTTACTATCTGCACAGTGTTTCCTGTATCCCTCCCATGTCTTGCATCTTTAGAAGCGGGTGATTCCTGTGTGGCATTGAGACCGACTCTCGAGTCATCCCATATGTGGTTTCCTTGAATACCTCCTTCCCTCATCACGTTCTAGACAGGATGGTTTACTTTTCACTGGCTTGGAAATTTATTCCCTGGTTTAGAGGCAAACATAAATATGCCCTCCTATCCCAGGGAGTCCCCAAACTTAACGGGACAAATCACAAGGTCACCCTGGGCACTGTGTCTGCCAGTGTCCTCACCTACTCTCCTACCCAAGGCCCCTGTGTCTTCTGGCACATGGGAAGCACTGGGCATCCTGAGCCATAGCTCATAAACCAGCTGGCGGTGATCAGACCAGAGCAGAAGGTGACGACCGAGTCCTGCTTATTTCAGGAACATAAAAGGAGCAGAAGGGCTTTCCCCATAGACTCCCCCTTGCTGTGGGCAGAGGAGAGGAGCAACCAGAGAGAGCTTTGGACTAGAAGGTAGAACACTGTCCCTGCAGACACCTGCCGAGTACCTGCAGGCCCCATTGTTCACAGCAGTGACCTTTATAAAGTCACCATGAACTCTGAACTACCAAACGCTGAGCCACTGCTCTTGGGGAGATACAGGGTCAGGTTCCTGCGAGCCTCTGGTCACAACGTTTTCATAACTGATCAAAACACATAATGGTACTTAATGTGTCTCTATTGAAAGACACCTTACTTAACCTGTGCTGTTGATTCATTAACGTGGAACTTGTGCCACCAGCACTGTGTCTTGTGCCTGAAGGAAGTCCACCTAAGGCACACACAAGCCCTGGCTGTCTCGCACCCAGGGGCCACAGACAGCATCTCAGCACCATGCTGAGGGTCCGCTTCAAACAGTGAAGTCGCCAACACAAAGCACAACCATTGGGAAACGTGGCACTGAAGACTGCAAAAAGGATGCTCACTCTGGATTGGGAGCTGAGAGAGGAAGTCAGGGCTCTGCCCCATTAGACCTCAGCTGGGAACACGCACATTAGGTGACTCAGATTTTCCACCGGTCTGCACCTGTCAGTGGGTGACCACAAAAGCACGGTGATGAATGACTTCGGGGTTACAATAAATTTTAACAAGTAGGCAAATTCGCACATGCAGAATCTGAATAATACTGAGGATTCCTGGAGACAGAAAGAGCTCCCTACATAAAGATGAAGTCGAGCAGAATGTTTAAGAGACGAGGCTCTGATTCCAGCCCTGGCCCTGTCACTGCTGCTCTGTGACATTGGGAGAGTTACTCAAACCCTCTGTGCACCAGTGGCATCATCTGTAAAATGGGATTCGTTCGTGTGGGTCTACAGCCCAGTGTTGCGGTGAGGTTGGGTGAGGCAGGTCTGGCCCGGCAGTGCTTGCTTCAGTAGAGTGAGTTGCTGTGATTATTGTGGATAGTTTCCTGTCCTCCCCGGCAGACATTAGAATCAGACTGCGATGCCCAGGACTCTACGCACCCACGTAGGCATTTACTGGTGACCACATACGCATAATAGTGTCGCTGGGCCTGCCAGTTCAGCACAGGCGCAAAGAAAACTTCTCTATTTTTTTATTTAATCTATAAATTTTCAGGCTGAGTTTTTTTCCTATTCAAGATCGGAACTAAATATAGACCGTCCTTGTCTAAATTTGGTAGGCTGAATCTCTTTACTCAAGTCCGGGTCTTGTGGCTATCACCAGCCAGCACTCCCCACTGAGATTTAATGACGCAGACCTTTTGATGTGAGCTGAAATACACTGCCCTCTCTCAGGGCTTGAGTCTGGGAACAGGAAGGAAAGAAGGCTGGACACCATCTGTGAAGAGGAGAGGGAGAGAGCACCGAGGGGGACAGGATGGGTCATGTACCTGGTAGCTTACTCTTCTGAAGAAATGTGTGAAAAACAGAGAAACCAGAGAATCAAAAACAACTCTGTATATGTGGTGGGAAGACAACACGGGCTAGGAGAACTCTTTGATCGACTCTGGGAAGAACTGAGGATTGAGAATAATTTAATAAACACCCCCAAGGCAAGCCATTAGCCTTGGGCATGGAGCTAATAAGAAGTACTTACAACTAGGTTTAGTGCCAAGTAATAGAGACTAAAAATAAAATAAGAAGAGAGAAGAAATCTTTACAGATTTCTGCTTTATCATCCCTGGGGTTGGCCTTGCTGTCACGGTCCAAAATGTCTGCTGGGGCTCTGACATCAAACTCGTGTTCCAAGCTGTGGGATGGAGGGGAGATAGAAAAAAGGTACACTCCTTCCCTTTCAAAGACACTACATGGAACCCTTATATTTTATGGGGAAAACCTTGCTTACATGGCCACACAGTTGCAAGGGAGTCTGGGAGATATTGCCACACTGTGCCCAGCCAAAAATCCTGGTTCAGTTAATTTTAAAAAGAAGGAGGGGCGCCTGGGTGGCGCAGTCGGTTAAGCGTCCGACTTCAGCCAGGTCACGATCTCGCAGTCCGTGAGTTCGAGCCCCGCGTCGGGCTCTGGGCTGATGGCTCAGAGCCTGGAGCCTGTTTCCGATTCTGTGTCTCCCTCTCTCTCTGCCCCTCCCCCGTTCATGCTCTGTCTCTCTCTGTCCCAAAAATAAATAAACGTTGAAAAAAAAATAATTAAAAAAAAAAAAAAAAAAAAAAAAGGAAAGTGGAGATTTGGCCAGTGACTTTCAGCCTCTTCCCCCAGAAGAACCCCTAAGCAGGTGACCTTGTATGAAACACAAGAACAACCTTCCTGGGGCCTAAGCGTCATTGAATATGAGTCCTCACGGGCATCACGGCAGGAGGGAAACAGGAGTGTGGCTGTCAGAAAAATCTCTCTGGTGATGCCATGTAGGGAGATCCAAGACCAAAATGGTGCCATGTAACCGTGAGGTGATCGGCCATCCCAGCAGGATGTTACATTAATGCAATACAAGTTTATAAGAAGGTGTGGGGAGGAGACTCGACTGTTATAAAATCGTTTGCAGGAGAATTGTTCCCCAGGAGTAAGTAGTGTAGCACCCAGTGTGGCTGTTTTCCCAAGAGAGGCCATCCTACATGCACTCTGAGTGTAGACCCCCTAAGCCCTTAAGTACAGCCTGCTGACAGAGGGGTCGGCCACGCAGCCCCACACCTGGGCCAGCCTTCTGTGTGCCTCCATGCCTTTACGATCGAGCTGGGAGCAAGGTGTGGAGAGCACTGGGGAAAGCAAAGCGAAGTGGGCCATGTTCAGACTCAGTGGGAAGGACGATGGGAATGGGGAGAGGCCATGGATGGCATGCCCCTCAGATGAGGGCAGAGCCCTTCTAAATGTGACAGCACACAGACCTCCAGCCCCGAGACCCTGGGTCTCTCCCGCCACCGCCTTCCTCGGCCCCCCTCCCGCCCTCCCGATGGGGCTTGGCCCGTGCTGTGCCAGGACTGGGCTCACTGCCTGTGGTGTGGGCCACTTTCCATGGTGGAAAGGCAGGGCCCTGAACGTGGGCTGGGAAGAGATGCTTAGTGGCTGCACACCCGTGTGCGGTTAGTTACAGGGGAGCAGAGGTAAGAACAAGGTGTCATTAGGAGGGATGGCTTTGAATTGTCACTGCCTGTGGTTTCAGTGTAACTTGGTTAACTATGAGTTTGTAGAAGTTGATTTTTAATAATGGCCCAGTTTAACAAGCAGCTCCAAAAATTCCTAAAACTCTAACGACTGGCCCTTGCCAGTGGGAGCAAGATGACCCCAGCACAAACTACCTTGTTTTCCTGCCAGCCCCCTTGCCGCCCACTCCTGACGGCCCGCCTGGCCGAGCCCTAGCCAGGTAAGATGTCCCCTCTGACACACGTACCTGCACCCGAGACCCGGAGACGGGCAAGCACGGCCACGTGTGCCAGGAACCCCGACACCATGCTCCCAGCGGCTCTGAGAATGAAGGCTCCGAAGCCAGCAGAGCCGGGGCACAGAGACAGAAAGCAAACGTGGCAGAAGACAGAGTCAGTTTATCTTGGCTCCGTGAAACCACTCTGACTCCTTGCACCTGCTGTCCTGAAATTTGCAGATTTTCTTTGAATCCCCATCTGGACATAATCATCACTTAGGATGCAGAAAGTTAATTTAGGGGAAGAAAGATCCACTGATCATCCCCACCCCACCCCCAGTGCCTGGTGACTCTGCGCCTGTGGGGAGCGTGCCAGCTTAGGGTGAATCACCAGTTACTGGGCTTGACTGCTGGCATCTCCTTAAAGGGCCACAGTTGAGTCAATCAGGCATTTAAAACAAACAAACAAACAAAAAAATGGAGAAAGATAGACCCTTCTTCCAGTAATGTTTCCCTAGGGGCTATCTGCCAGTCAACATTCCGGCATCGTAGAAACAGGGCTGATGTGAAGACCCCTAAGGCTTACTTCCGTTCCTGAAAAAGTATAGGTTTGGGGGTGAGAAATAGATAAGAAAACAAGAAAATGGAGAAAGAGAGGAAATCTTGAAGGGGTGGGGGCTGAGCACAGAAGCAGGGTCCAAAGTCAAAATCAATTCTGCATCAGTTACAGCTTTTATTACTTTTAAGTCTTCCAGTTTTAGATGCTGGAAGTTTCTCTCACCCCCGTCGCACCCCACCGCCTTCTCTCCCCACGCATCCGCATCCGGGGTGACACTGTCACAGGCATCTCACGGATGTGCACCACATACAGGCAAAGGAATACTTTTGTATTCTCTTCTCCGTTTGTACACACGAACGGTAGCACCTCGTAACACATCATGTTTTGCCTGGATGTTTATCTCAAAGCCTAAGCTGGTCAAGATCCGAGAGACTTTTTATTCTCTTTGATGATGACAGACTCATTCCCTTGGATGAATGAACTGTAATTTGTTTAACCAACTCTCTGCTACTGACTGAGTGTTCCAATATTTTGAAATAAAAATAATGACTAGCGTGCATACCTGAGGGACACATTTCTAAGAGTGAAATTGCCTTCAGTAGTTTACAAGCGTTTTTAAAATTTTCGTGTGTATTGCCAAGTTGCTTCCTATATTAGTTGTGCTGGTGGACACGCCCAACAGACTAGAGTCCTTGTCTCTCCACACCCTTGTCAGGACCTTGCCAATCCCAGGCAGACAAGGATACGTCATTTAAAATTTTTTTTTTAATGTTTATTTATTTTTGAGACAGAGAGAGACAGAGCATGAACGGGGGAGGGGCAGAGAGAGAGGGAGACACAGAATTGGAAGCAGGCTCCAGGCTCTGAGCCATCAGCCCAGAGCCCAACGCGGGGCTCGAACTCACAGACCGCGAGATCGTGACCCGAGCTGAAGTCGGACGCTTAGCTGACTGAGCCACCCAGGCGCCCCAAGAATGTGTCATTTTAGCCGTAATCAGCACTTCTCTGAGTGCGGCCGAACATCTTTGCAAATGCTGACCACCCGTTTATGTTTCCTTCCTGTGACTTCACTACCTACAGACGCTGGACACTTCCACTGAATTGGAAATGTTTCTTTTCTAATTGATTTATAAGAGCCTTTATAGCTTAAGGAAATGGACTTTTCTGCGATTAAGTTACAGACATTGCTCCCAGGTTCTCCTTTGTCTTTTCATTTTGTTTCTGGGTGCTGGCGTCATTCACAGTTGTTCTTTATTGTGAAGCCAGGTTGCTCAGTCTTTCCTTTTTCCAGATGTCGTCAGTTACACAGACCTTATTTTGATATTGTCCTCTAAAAAGTATCCTATTCGTCTTAAGATTTCATTTATTATGTCCAAAATTTTGGCCTACTTGCGACGTAACCTGGTTAAAGGTGAGACTGCCGAGTACCCGCTGTTTCCACGCAGCTTAGACCCACCTTTCCCTCCGCTATTTGAAATGTCACCTTTATCACTTACCAAATTCCTGCATGTACTTGGGTCTCTTTGTAGATTTTCAGAGCCATCACGGATCTGTGTATTCTGATACAAACACTGCAATATTTAGTATCTTTACGGCATGCTGTGAGGACTCGTCCCCCTTATTCCCTTTCTAAAAGCAAATGATACCATCGGCCAGTCTTGGGTGTTTATTTTTCCATATGAATCCAGCGTATCTCATTCTCCCCCCTCAAACAAAAGAGAAGAATCCCTTGGTGGAGCTTTTGACATTAAACATGTAGAATCGCTTAGGAAGCAGGGTGCCCGTCTGTGACTTACGCATCGTCTTGTTTCAAACAGCAAACTTTACTCGTCATTCTCTCAAGTTTACTTCGTGTCTTCAGGAGCATTGAGAGTCTTCTTGTGAATTCTCCCCAGGCACATTGTCATTCTTGGCGCTCTGTTACATGGGGTCACTGCTTCAGTGTTTTTTCCCATAGTTCTCTGTGTCTTCCGTTTGGACAGTCGTCCCAGACCTTCTTAAAAACAAGGAAAATTATGGGGCGCCCGGGAGGCTCGGTCCATTAAGCATCCGACTTTGGCTCAGGTCACGATCTCACGGTTTGTGGGTTCGAGCCCTGCGTCGGGCTCTGTGCTGGCAGCTCGGAGCCTGGAGCTGCTTCGGATTCTGTGTCTCCCTCTCTCTCTGCCCCTCCCCAGCTTGTGCTCTGTCTGTCTCTCAAAAATAAACATTAAAAAAATTTAAAAAAAAATACAATGAAACTTTTGCCATCTTTCATTCTCGTGCATTTTCTGACCTCTTCATAGTTTGAGGGACACAGTTGTCCACAGAAACTCCTTCCTTTTCTGGCTGCAGATTCCTGCGGCCAGGCCTGAAATGTTCTAATCTTTATCGTGGTTCGAACTGGAAGCTGTGGCTGCTCCAAAAGCTTCCATGATGTCTCTCTGTTCACATCCCCGCCCTTAGGCTGAGCAAGGATGTTCAGGCAGCTACTCTTGGAATCTCTTCTCTGTAGGGCGCAAGGTGTTACTGATGAGGTTCTGGGGTGATGGGGAGGTCCGGAGCTGACGGCAAAGAAGGGATTCTTGAAGACATCTTTGGTGCAAAAAGGTGATTTTAGTAAAGCACAGGGACAGGCCCCGGGGGCAGGAAGAGCTGCACTGGGGCCGTGAAGAGTGACTGCTTCTATACTGTGGGGTTGGGGGAGGAGGTACAGTCAAGAGGAAGTTTCTTAAAGGGATTTTCCACGCTAAGGACACAGGGTACTGGAGGCTGGCTATGGTCAAGCTAAGGTTGTTTTCCCTCCAGCAAAGCATTAGCATTAAGACAGTAGGAGGTTCCTGGAGAAATGTTCTACTCTGGATTTGCCTCAGGTATTTGCCAATGGGCTGCAGGTTATAAGGAAATTCAATTTCATCTGCCAATTCCTTCTGCCTTTGTTCCCCACATCACTGTGGAGGGGAGGGTGATGCTGGGGCTAGAGGAAACTGAGTCTGTAGGTCTCTGGAGATCAGGCTACTGATAAGATTGCCTTTTTCTTGTGATTTACTAAGATATTTGTGAACTGGTGGAGAAGCTATCAGTTTAACCATTTGTTTTCTGTCCTTTCCTTTGTCCTTGGGCAGCCAGGAGTGCCTGAGCAATGTCACACACATCCCAGCTGGGGCGGGATGGGGGGCGAAGTGGGGGGCAGTCTGGGGGGCGGGGTGGGGGGATGCTAGCTTGTGCTTGGCCTTCAGGTTGCCTTGTGGTCCCTCATCATTAGCTTCGAGTTAACCTCTTTTCAGTTTTTTAATTTGTATAAAAAGGTTTATTTTGAGAGGGAGGGAGAGACAGCATGTGTGCACAAGAAGAGGGGCAGAGAATCTGAAGCAGCCTCTGTGCTCTCAGCACAGAGCCTGACATGAGGCTCAGTCTCCCAACTGTGAGATCATGACCTGAGCAGAAATCAAGAGTCAGGCATTTAACCAACTGAGCCACCCAGGCACCCCAACTTAACCTCCTTTTAAAGGAGGCACGTGTTGGGGCGCCTGGGTGGCTCAGTCAGTTAAGTGTCCGACTTCGTCTCAGGTCATGATCTCAGGGTCTGTGAGTTTGAGCCCCACGTCAGGCTCTGTGCTGACAGCTCGGAGCCTAGAGCCTGTTTCGGATTCTATGTCTCCCTCTCTCTGCCCCTCCCCCGCTCAAGCTCTGTCTCTGTCTCTCAAAAATAAATAAACATTGGGGCGCCTGGGTGGCTCAATCGGTTGGGTGTCTGACTTCAGCTTGGGTCATGATCTCACGGTTTGTGGGTTTGAGACCTGCATTGGCATTGGGCTCTGTGCTGACAGCTCGGAGCCTGGAGTCTGCTTTGGATTCTGTCTCCCTTTTTCTCTGCCCCTCCCCCGCTCAAGCTCTCTCTCTGTCTCTCAAAAATCAATAAACATTAGGGTGCCTAGGTGGCTCAGTCGGTTGGGCATCCGACTTCAGCTCGGGTCATGATCTCACGGTTTGTGAGTTCGAGCCCCGCGTCGGGCTCTGTGCTGATAGCTCAGAGCCTGGAGCCTGTTTCAGATTCTGTTTCCCTCTCTCTGCCCCTCCCCCACTCATGCTCTGTCTCTCTCTCAAAAAAAATAAACATTAAAAAACAGTGAATAAACATTAAAACAAAATTTAAAGGAGGCACGCGAATTTGCCTCCCCAAAGTGACTTCCTGGCACTTAACACAGTCTTTGCTTTTCATTCTGTAGGCCCTGCCCGCCACCGCTATGCTGCCTGCCCGCCTGCCGCATCCAGCACAGTGGACCCAACTGGTCTGCAGCCCAGCCGCCCCTCAGCCTAACTCGAAGCTGGTCTTGAAGGCACGAGGAGGTGGGCACCACCTTTGTCAAGAAATGTCATCGAGAAACCAGGGCATTCCCCCCGGGACTCCCTCGGGTCCATCAGCGCGCACGTGATGCAGGTGCCGTGCGCCAGCATCCTGGGGCGTCTGTGCCCGACCCGAGGTCCCGATCCTTGTGGTCTGTTCCCGCTGTTCCCAGGCCTTCGCACCCACTACCAGCTTTGGGATGAGGTCGCTTCTGTCTGCATGGGCCCCAGGAGCCCTGCTTTCTTTCATTGTGCACGCTGAGGTCACATACTGAGTCGCATGTCCACGAAGGCCTTTTGTCACACAGGGCTCCACTGCACACGTCCCTAAGACACACCTGCAAGGTCGGGCTAGTGGGCCACACTCTGCCTTCCATTTCTGGAGCTTTTTCCTTGTTTATTTAGGGACGCAGAAACAAAACAGGCTGATCAGACACCACCATGAAAGGCATTAGTAGGTTAAAAGCAAAAGCAGGTGAAAAGCTCATCCATGCACTGTCTTCAGTGGAGACAACACAGTCCCACCTCATGCAGGGACTCTCCTGCACCCCCTGGGGGACCCCAAAGCACCCCATAGACACAAGCTTCCCCAGACACCCAGGATCCTTCCTAAGGCACCTTCAAACTGTGGCCATCGTTTCCATGAAGGACGGTACAAAGGAGAATAGACCGTTGGGTTTGCGGAAGCCAGCCTGGCCTCCTCCAGGACGGGATGTGGATCTGAAGTCATCCCTACTAAATGACAAGCCTATCGATAGCCGGGTTGCTATAACCAGGTGACCCAGGTCACTAGATGCACTGGTTGTAAGGAAAGCGGTCTGTCCCCTGTGCGGTTTCCAGTCTGCAGAACAGCAGCGCCGTGAAGGACACGGGAGCAGAGGCCGAGGAAGACGTGCTTCCCCATGATGCTGTTAGAGCAAGAGAAGTCCCGAGGGGACCGTGAACGCGGGCCGTGTAGTGTCCACCTGCCAGCAACACACGTGCAGTGACATTGGGGGCGGGACCTTGCCGTGGACACTGTGGCATTTCCAGGCCTGGACTGTCCACAGAGAACGACCAGGACAGAGTCAAAAACACACCGAGTAGGAAGTAGCTGCAGATCAAGGACCCGTTTGCACAAAATGCAGAGCTGTTCAAAGAAACAAGTGTCATCGAGACACGTTGGCCGTTACTTGGCATGAAAGTTCCAAGGCAGCTGCTCAGTGTGAGGGTGTGATGAAAGGGACGCTCTGAGCTGTGCCTGCTCCTCAGAGCCCATTCTGGAACGGACACCAGTCAGCGGGACTCATCTTTTAAGCACCGCCTCCTGTCTCCCACCAACTCTGCACGCGGCCCGCGGTGCCTGAGGGAGGCGTTCTTTACCGCGTTTTGTGCTTCTTTCTTCTCCCGGTTAACCAGGCCTATTTCTCCGGGAGTGAGGTGTGAGAACAGGTGCGCTCCCTGGAGAAGGCCGGGTCCTTCCTGTCATTGGTTCTTGGACAATTTCATCCTTTAGGACCCCTCCTCTCTCCTGCTAAAATCCAGAAGAAGTAGAGAAAAGTGTCCTTAGCCCAATGACTAACGCACCTGCACCTTTCTGGCTTCCTTATCAACCTCTCAACCCCAGGAACAGTGAACCCTGGATCAACATATCAGTCGAGGTCGACTTGGATTTGGATTACAAATTGCAATCATCTGAGAGGCGAGCCGCTGGCATGGGCACCTGACTGTTCTCTGCAGCTGAGGATTAACGGACACACCGCCTGAGCACCTTCTCCGTCCGGTAAGTGCAGGTGCACACGCCCTTGCTCCCTGAGACCCGGGCTTTCCGCGGGTGCTGCGCTGTCAGGAAGGCTCTGTGATGTGCGGGGTGCTGTAGGACAGTCATGTGCGTGTTCATTGTGTTAGTTGGGGGGACTCCGTCTCCAGAATTCACAGAATGTTCCTATCATTTTTCTGGTTCCTCGAAGTCCTGAGTTTTCAGACAAGAGTTAGATTCGCCTGCTTGGGTGTGTGTATTCTGGTGGGGGTGAAGAGAATCTCCTATTTTTGTTTCATGATGTAAAAAACAGGTGAGGGGTCCAGGAAATAAATAAGTTAAAGAACCACTGGAATTGGGTGGATTGGGTCATAAAAAAGAAAAAAGAGCACAGTGAATAGAGTGAAAAGCTGGAGCAAACCGGGCATGACAGGGACAGGGGGGCAGGGGGAGCAGTGGGTGCCACAGGGGCTTGAACTTCAGGGGCAGGGCCCCCGAGAGTCCTGTGTGGGACAGGCCTTCAGGAAGGACAGGGAGGGGTGTGGATTAAACCAAACCGATGGCTTGTACCTACAAAAGTTGAATGCGGCAGGTAAGGGCTGGCCCCACGGTGTACCACTGGGCTCCTGGAGCAGGTGGTTTGAAGAGTGGGGAGACATGGCCTGACCTGCCCAGGCCTGCGCTCCGGAATCTTCTGGGGCCCCAGTGCCTTGGGCCCAGCAGTGGGGAGGGCGCCTCTCAGGCAGCTCCTGCCATGCAAACAGCCCACAGTCACAGGTGAGGGAAGGGCTGTGACCTGAGAACTGCCCATTATTTTGCTATTCTATGAATTCCTGTCCTGTTGATATTTTAAAATATGAATCAGCTGTTGTTTGATAAAAGTGTGGATTTGCAGTGTGCCCAAGCTTGCAGTGTAACTGGTACTTTCAGATCGTTGAGGGCGGGAATATTCTTGGAAAGGATTTGCCATTTATTTTGTGTCACCAAAATGACCTTTGACCTATGAATTCCACTCTGAGGAATTGGAATTTTTTCCTAAGGAGAAAAACCAAATACCTGAAAATATACATGATCATTCATTTGGAATAGACAAAGATTGGTAAAAAAAAAAAAAAAAAAAAAAAGAGGGGGAATAACTTTATCAATTATGATACATATATTGTTGAAATTTTTGAATCTGTTGAGTCTGTTGAAAATTTTTTGAAGCAGTTTAACAATGTGGAAATTGCTAATGACTATAAAATTCCCAATACAAGATACAGGCGTGGAGTATACACTTGGATCACATGCATAAGGAACAGTAATTTATGCAAAAGGAATCAACCTTCTCTTTCTTTCATGTTATAATTACATGTAATGATAGTTTCTTGTAATTCTTGATGTATTTCAATTTGTGTTCAGCCTTATACTTTCTGTATCTTCCACACTGTGGTGGACACAGCTCTCTGTGTCCCTCAAGCTTCCCTGCTGCAAAGACACGTTAGAGATTGGTGAGTGGGTGGGGTTACGTCCTACACTACCCCATCTCCCCAGAGAGGAGTTGGGTTGCCACCCTTGCGGGCCCTGGAGGCTGGGATCTGAGGGCGGTCTCCAGCCAACAGGGCAGTGGGGACTCAGTCCTAGAACCTCACAGACCTCAGTTCTCTCAACAACCCAGTCTCTTGTGGGAGTGCGGGAAAAAGGCTGGGGCTCACATGGGAGTGTGGCCCCAGCCAGCACCGGGATTCCAGCCCGCTGGGGCCTGAGCACAGGACCCTGCTAACCCACATCCAGACTCCTGACCCACAGAGCCTGTGAGAAGAAAGGGTGTGAACCAAGTTCAAGGTGATTTGTCGTGCCGCCTGACAATAAGAATACACGCCTATTTTAGGTTTCTTTTTATTTCCTTCCTTGGATTGCTTTAGATTTATCACATCTTTTTCCTGATGTTTATTTTCCTCCCTCTGCTAATTTGGTAGTTACTAATTCTGTTTCTGTTCTTTAGTTTTTCTCATGGGCATCAACACAAGAAAAATTAACTTACCAGAGTCTGGATTAGCCAGTAGCTTCACCCTTCGTTGACACCTTTACAACTCAGAACACGTTAACTGCCTCTCTCCATCCTGATTTGCATGCTACCGCTGTGATTGATTTCACTGCAAGCTTGACTGTTTTCTTTTTAAACTCATCACACGTAACTATTGTTTTTACACAGTCAGCGTTTGCTTGGATTTCCCCACATATTTACCACATTTTGTGTCCTCTGTCTCCTCCTTCATTTCAGACCATGTCACTGGGATCACACGCCTTCTGTGTGACATCAAACCCTCTGTTTATGGTCATCTAACAGTGCCTTTGTTTCTCCCCTGTCCTCAAACAGTGAGTGGTCTTGCTGGGTGCAGTATTTGAGGTTGAGGTTTGCCCTCGGTAGTTGAAGATATGATTCCAGTCGCCTGATTTCCATTGTTCTGATGAGTAAGCTGTCAGTCCCTCCTCTGCAGTCTGTCCTTTCTCACTGGTGCTTTTAAGACCTTCTCTTGTTTTTCTCCTTCTGTTGCTGTGTTATGCTGAATCTAGGTATGGATTTCTTTTTAATTATTATGTATTGAATCATGGGGTTCTTCAATCTGTGGGATGATATCTTCCATTAGTCTCTATTTGGTTCTATTTGGTTGTTTTCCAGTCTTTATGACATCTGGGGTTTTTTTCCTCATATTTTAGTATTTTTTATTTACTTAAACATATTAAAAATACTTTGTTTTTGAGCCTATAATTATCACATCTTTAACTCTGTTACTATACTTTTTTCATTTCATTCTGTTACCATTTTCATCTGCCAGCTGAAACTCTTCATCTGTTCATGCATGTTGTTTACCTTTTCTATTAGTGCCTTTCAAGTGTTAATCACAGTTATTTAAATTCTTGGTGTCTGATAGTTTCAACATTTGGGTCACACCTGCCTCTCATTCTGTTGACTGCTTTATTTTCTGACAGTGAGTATAGTCCCTTCCTTCCTCCCCCCTCCTTCCCCCTCCTCCCTCCCTCCCTCCACTCTTCTCTCCTCCCTCCCTCCCTCCTTCCCTTCCTTCTCTTGTATGTCTTGTACTTTTTGGTTGAGAGCAAGATAGTACATGTGGACACAGTACTGAGTTAATTATGTTTATGTGTGGAAAAAGGAGCACCCCTTTTTCCGCTTGGCCAGTAATTTTAGGGTTGAGTCTACCTGATCCGAGTTGACTTTGGGATTTGTTGTTGCTATGGTTACTCTCCGTGCAACCACCAGCATTCCTCTAGCTTTACCTGAGGGCGGGGGCTACTTTGCCAGAAAAACTTTCTTGGCGTCCACTTCATTCTCAGTCTTAAACCTCTTGTAACCATGCCTCCAGTGGGTCTCTCGCAAACATACTTGCCTCTCCCCCCCGGGTGGACCACCAAGCTTTCCATACAGCACCGGCCAGCCTGACGTTGGGAGTCAAGACCTTCTCTTGTTTGGTGCAGACTCCGTCTTGGCAGGAACTGCCTCCTGGGTCTTGGGAGGGGAGCTTCCCCGGGACGCAGCAGAAGACCTCTAATGGTCCAGATCCCAGTTGGCTTTCTGTCCGTTCCCAGAGAATTGAGCCTCTTCCTTTACCCTCCCCCAGCCACGACGGGTTTTCATCTGTGCCCTGGGAGTGACAACATTTTATACTCATGTTATCCCACACTCAGCCTTAGGCCGTTTGTTAACACCTGTAGCTGAGTTCTCATTACCCATCCTACCCTGGGGAGCCCCATCTTCTTTCTGCACCCTGACCGTGGTGAGTCACAGGTCTTGTCTTGTCTCCATGGAAGCACCTGTCTCTGCTTACGTAGCAGGCTGCTGTTGGTTGACCTGAAACCTCAGTGCTCTGATGGGCTCAAGAAAAGGCACATTTGTAGATCATTGGCTTTGTGTTATTGTCAGGGTAGGGCAATCCACTTGCCCGCCTTCTGCACCTGCTGCTCTGCTTCCGGCAACTGCCTGCCCCAGTGTATTTAACCAGTCCCCTCGGATGGACTTTTCGTTTCTCCCAACCCTTTGCTATTTCAGACACCTCTGTGGAAAATGACATCATTTTTCACACTCGTGAATATCTCTAAGTTCCTGGGAGAGGAAGTGCCAGGTCACAGGGAGGGCACATTCGGAATGTTTATATTTATCGCCATATATTTATGTTTATACATTATACATTTATGTTTATTGCTCTGTGAAGTTTAAGGAGTTTACACTCTTTGCCTAAGAAGTGAAAAATGGTTCCTGTGTCGTTTGAATTTGCTTTTCTCATATTACAGTGAGATTGAACTTCATTTCATATATTAAAGCAATTTTCATACTGCACTGCACACTTAAAAATGGTTAAAATAGCAAATTATATGTTATATATTTTCACAATAGAAAAGCTATTTGCATTCTTTTCTATGAATGAAATATTCATATTTTTACCCACTTTATAATAAATGTGTTTGCCTAATGTGTTTCAGTTGATTTTTCTAGATTTCTGAGTAGATAATCATATTTTCTGCAAATAAGAACAACACTGTATTTTCCTTTAAATCATCCTGGGGGGAGAAGGCATTCTTGTCTTCCTTATGACTTTACCAGGGGCGTTTTCCTGTTCTCACCGTTCACGGCCTGGTTGGTGATTGGTTTGATGTGGTCGGTCTTTGTTAGGAGAAATGTATTTCTATTCCTATTTTCCTAAAAACATCTTTTAATCAAGAATCATTTTGTTTTCCTCAAAAAGATGCCATTGGAATTAAGGTTAGTATTGCATTTAATTTGCGAATCATTCTCAGGACGACTACCGTTATGTAAGTTGCTGGTATTTTATTCCATGTGTAAACGGATTCAATATTTATCACCATTCCTTGTATACTAGGGCATTTCCATTCTTGAGTCATTTTTAGATTCCTCTTTCAGTTAGCTGGTCAAATATTTGAGTGATTTTCCAAGAAAATTTGTGGTGGTGTGCTTCTTGAACTCTTGCTTCCATAGTTACATCTTTCTGTTCCCTACACGCAGGAGCATCAGGGCGGCCACACAAGGAGTCCTCTCGGTTCCCACTTCCCAACAGCGGAGTCCTATCGTCCCGGCTTCCGAGGGCCTTCCCTTTGAAACCAGCCCGAGGTTTCTTCCTTCCGATATTTTGTGAGCATCTACATGCTTCATATAGAAATGTTTGTGCTTGGAAATCACACATTTGGCACGTGTCCGGGCCTAAGTCTTCCTTTACTGGTTTTCCTTGAAGTTGGAGGTTTCCCTTCCAACTGCAGATTTAGGTCTGTAGCTCCCCTCTCGTATCTCTTGCGCTTCCTCTATTCTCTTCAAAAGGGCCAGTTATTTGCACTTTTAACCTGTATTGTGTGCGCTCCGAACCTTCCACCTTGTCAGAGTTTCACTTCTTTATCTGTTTCTTTTTTCTTGCCATCCTCCGCATCACGAATCTGCTTTTCTACAACTTCGTCTCTGCTCTTTCTGTCCTAACACTGAAATGTGCCATCATGTTATTTCTCCTTTTTAAAAAAATGTTTATTTATTTTTTTGAGAGAGAGAGAGAGAGAGAGAGAGAGCATCCCAAGCAGGCTTCATGCTGGGTCAGCACGACGTGGGGCTCAATCCCATAAACCATAAGATCATGACCTGAGCCAAAATCAAGAGTCAGATGCTTATTCAACTGAGCCCCCCGGGTGCCCTGCCGTGATCTTATTTCTGCTAATGCATTCTTTCCGTAAATGTCCCAGCCACTCTTTAATCCAGCTGGCTCTCGTGCGATCTCATCTTTTAGCTCAAGTTCAGGTACTCACAGGGTGCCTACATTCCATGGAGTGTGCAAAGTGGGGTGATAAAATTTCTCCCTCACTCACTATCCCTTTAGTACAGAAGGATATTTCCATAGCTGTTACAGGAAGCTTTTGCTCTGCTTGGCCTTGGGTACTTGTGTTGGCATCGAGGGAGGCTTTCACCGGCATGGTGTCCACCTGGAGTCACCCTCGAATGGCTCCACTGCTCACCTGCATGCTCATAAAACCTGTTATCTGCTCTCAGGATGGTAAACTCCTTGATAAAAAAGCTATATTATTTGTGTGGCCATATAACAGTTGTGGCAAAGGGGAGGTGCTGGGGAGGTGGGAGAGGGTGTGTACTGGTGACCCTTTCTCCCTGACATTGTTCTGTGGTCAGAAGCTTCTCGGCATCATTTTGTGGTCAGAAGCTTCTACTCTACCTACCGAAGGCGGCCGCGTCCACGTTTGCTATAAATGCTGCCAGGCCAGCACTTGCATCCGGTAGGATTGTTGTATCTTCTAGGAAGACCCTGTACATTGGCAAGGATAGAAACAGGAGAAGACCCCACCACTAACACTGCGCTTTGATGGGGCCACACTTGTCTCTGGGCTTCTGGCTGAGGTATCTCAGACGCTCCTGATCTGTAGCAGAGAACAGTTCCAAGTAGGAGTTCATTATCTGTCCCTCCAACTATGAGACTGTTGGTGTAACTTAGCTCAAACTGTTCCTGCTTATGTCCCACGATCTTGAGTTGTTTTTTCTTAAGAAATTAAGTTTGTCGTTTAATGGAGCACCTGCTACACTGTAAGTAGTAAAAGCTTTTCAGGACTGTTACTTCTTACAACATGTACTGGGTAGCCGGCCAAAATTTCACCAAGATAATCTTGAAAATATAATAAAATTTCTTTACAAGGGGCACCTGGGTGGCTCAGCCAGTTGCATGTCCGACTTTGGCTCAGGTCATGATCTCGTGGTTCGTGAGTTCGAGCCCCTCATTGGGCTCTGTGCTGACAGCTCAGAGCCTGCTTCGGATCCTCTGTGCCCCCTCTCTCTGCCCCTCCCTGCCTTGTGCTCTCCCCCAAAATAAATAAATATGTTTAAAAATTGCTTTATAGTTTGCTTCAAGGAATCAGAGAGCAACAAGGGCAGCTACAGGTGAGGGGCCAAGACCCCGGGAGATGGGGTTCTCAGCAAGGTGCTCTCTGTGCTCTGGACTGCCGCTGCTATATCGTCAAACTTTCCTGGTTTATAAGCACCATAGGCCAAGAAATGGAGAGTCTTAGCAGATGTTAGTGGCTAAGAGGCTGGAGACCTAGGGAGAGCTTCTGGGGGTTCTGTGGTGTTAGGCACAAAACTGGAGTTCAGGGTTACCAAGGTCATTTTGGCTGGAGGAGCCCAGAGGAAAGAGAAGTATAAGAAGCATGGGTTGTTCTTGATGTTGACACCTTTGCTGAACCTTAGCCAGGAAAGGTGACAGATCAGGCATCTTCACAGACAGAAGCCTCTAAAGGCTGGTGGTCTCAGTGTTTGGGGGACACACTGGAGTTCAAGACCCACTGGGGGGGGGAGGAGGAGGGTAAATGTCATTTGCTCAGGTCAGCTTCCTATGGGGGAGCTCAAGGGGACCCTGAACAGGATCCCCTTGTGCCTGGGGACCCCGAGGTAGATGGAACTGAGGGATAAACCTGAAGGGCTGTTCGGGCAGATGAGGCGCTCTGCCCCCTGGTCCACTCGGGGGCATGGTCACTTCCTAGGCGGCCTCCTGCTCCTGGTACCCCCTGGAATGGCCTCACTTCACGACTCTGCCGTTATCAGTATAGACTGCTTATTGACAGTTAAGCATAGTTTCCAGAATGATTAGATTTTCCTCAAGGCATCCGAGAGCTAGCAGTGCACAGCTCATGTAGAATAACCATGAGGCCAGCAGCCACTGCTACGTTGCTGAAGGCGAGCCTTGACGAGGTCCTTCTGATAACCTTGTTGTTGGCAGAGCAAACGGGAGTCAGATGACCTCCAAGCTATAGGAATACACTCAGTGCAGTTGCCCACAAAGGGATTGAGAGGTCTCGGCCATAATTCGGAAGCCATGTGATATGACACCTCACTGCTCCTCGCAGATACAGAGAGGCCTGTGTTCAGCGAAGTGGGTGATGTGGAAGTGGAGGTGAGACAGGATCTCGGGCAGGACTAAGACAGGTGCGTCGTCTGGATGAAAGTTTTGCTGCTTTCCCGTGATAACAGGGAGTGCTTGTGAGCACATAGATTGCCTGCTACCATGGGGCTAAATCCTTGCTACACAATGTCTGCCACAATTCCTACAGCGCCCCCATGCTTTCTGCCATCGTTCCTACAGCGCCCCCTACATTATCGGCCATCGTTCCTACAGCACTAGTGGTGCATGTGCGGAAAGCAAAGCTTGTAGAGACTCAATCCCTTGCCTAAGGTCACAAGGCTGAGAAGGAGCAGAGGAGGGACCGAGAATCAGCTCTTCCGATGCTGATGCCCATCCCTACAGTTGCTGAGCCATATGCCCCCCTCTGCGGGGAGACATTAGCAAGTCCGTGAGCAGTTTGATGGCGTGTGGATGTAAGCAGAGGAGATCACTGTCTGTCGTGGTGGCAGGGAGACAACTTGTTTTCTGTACATATCGTTGATTGTTAGCATCCTACACTGAAAGAGTGCTTTCCAGGTGTTGTAGATACACACTTGAGTTGGGGTGCACTCAACTGAAAAATGCGGTGAGCATTCATATGCTCAGGTGTATTTTTAAGTGAAGAAGGAAAGCCTCAAGAAAGTAGGCAGTCTATAATACAATTCATATAAAATACCCAGCTATTTACTTACATATATTGCCTAAAGACACCTGAAGCTGGAGAGACACAGCTGCTCACTTCTCACAAGGTGAAAAGTACATGACAAAATGTCAGCAGAGCTTGATGAAGAATTCAAGTGCATCTAACATAGGTAAATTGTACGATTTGCTATAGCCAGATGTGTGTGCAGTGCAACAGGCCTACAGATCTTGATTGATACATAGAGAGATAGATGATAGATAGGTAATTGATAGATTATAGATAAATTGATAGATTATAGATAAATAGCAGCTAGCTAGAAAGATGATAGGTGATAGAGAGAGATAGGATGGATGGATGGATAGATAGGTGCATAGATAGGATGGATGGATGGATGGATAGATGATAGATAGAAAGATAGATGATTGATAGACAGATGATAGATAAATAGATAATTATTTGATAGATGATTGATAGATGATTGATAGATAGATATAGATAATTGATTGATAGATGATTGATAGATAGATAATAGATAGATAGATAGATAGATAACAGATAGATAGACAGACAGACAGAAGTCTCATGATCTACAAGCTGGAGACCCAGGAAAGCTGGTGGTGTAGTTCAGGCTAAATCCTAAGGCCTGAGAACCAAGAGACCTGATGACATAATTCCCTATTCAAGGGCAGGGGAAGACCCATGTCTCAGCCCAGGAAGTCAGGCAGAAAGGGGGTGGATTCTCCCTTCCTCCACCTCTTGTTCTATTCCAGCCCTCAGTGGATTGGATAACACCCAGCCACATTGGGAAGGGCAATGTGTCTGAGTTCACAGGAGCTAATGCTGGTCTCAGCTAGAAATACAGGCCCAGACAGACTCAGGAGTAATGTTTAACCTGAGCACCCTGTCCAATCAAACTGACACACACAGTCAGCCACCACAACGGGATTTCTCCACCAGGCCCACCGTGGGGTTTAGGCCCATCCGCAGACTCTCGCTCCCCGTCTGCCTGTGGAATCGGCAGCAGGCTGTGGCTCAGTGCTTCTCGCAAGATGGTGTGTCTGGAGATTGTTCCTTAAACACTACATCATTAACCATTATTGTATCTGCGGACAGGAAGGTGCCTGAGACGGGCAAGGAGGAAGGGCTTTCAGTCTTCCTGCATGTGTTTCTATATTTCTTTGGTCCTGTACAGTGATGTCTTCGGGCATCATGAGGACAGAGGGAGTGTTGCACTCCAACAGAACCAGCCTGGTGTGGTTCACCCCTCACACATGGCTTATGCTTGGCCACATCTGTTCTTCGAGTGGAGGTACCAGCTGCAGCCTTACCTCTCAGTCTTCCCCTGCGATTAAGACTAGGCTGACTTCCTGGATGGTAAGAGGTTTGGAAGACCGGGTAAAATTGCCACAGTGATGGAAAAGGAAGAAAATAGTTGTCTACATAGATCAGTACTTCCCCAACTTTAATACAACGCATGGAATCTCTGGGCATCTTGTTGATATGCAGATTCTGGGTCAGTGGATCTGGGATGATTCCCGAGATTCTGCCTTTTTAAAAAATATTTATTTTTGAGAGAGAGAGAGAGAGAACATGCATGAATGAGGGAGGGGGATAGAGGGAGAGAGAGAATCCCAAGCATGTTCCACGCTGTTAGCACAGATCCCAACCCGGGGCTCGATCCTACAAACCATGAGATCATGACCTGAGCTGGAATCAAAAGCCAGATTCTTAACTGACTAACCTCCCCAGGTGCCCCAAGATTCTGCCTTTTAACAGCTGCTGCTGGTCCCCCAGCCTCACTGTGAGCGTCAGGACACTGGGGAGAACACCCGTGCATGATGCTCAAGCTCAGGAGAGCTACGGCACCAAGGTCCTCTGGAGGCTGGAGACTCTTGGTTGTCAGTAACCTTGTGATAGAACTGAAAGATGACACATATGGTGGACATTGTCCAGTCGGTGCTGCGAATGACCTGGTGGCAGCTGTCGTGGCATGGACGGGCCGTGAGCAGGGTTCTGACCACAGATCTGCTGTGGAGTAGCTTTGTTTGCCGAAGGCCTCCGCGTCCTTGTCTGAAGTGAGTGGGTCCCGTTAGATGATCTCTGGAGTTTTGTTTGGCTGTGAAATGGAGGTTCTCGGGCCTGGAGCAGAATGATTCCACAGTTGAGTTTCATCTCTATGCACACAGAGTACCAGCCATTAAAGCTGACACAGGGGCTGAGCACCGAGGACTTCTGCTAGTATAAAAGACATCCAGATGTTGCAGATTTGAATTTGCATGTTTAACTGCTATTTTCCCAGGGGATCTGAAATGTCAAAATTGCATTCACGCTGGTTGTGAGCCTGCAGTGTCGTGCAGAGTGAAGAAATGTGTTGGTGGAAATCAGGGGGTTGGGGTTGTTGCTTCCTTGAACGTCTGATTCCCCCAGAAAGTTTCACCAGCTGGAAAGAAGTTGGGGACAGACAGGCTTGTATATCTGGTGGAGCTGTGCGGATTTAAAGCACGGAATGTCTCGCTAGGGCCCTGGGAGCGTTCTTTTTTCTTTTAAGTTTATTTATTTATTTAGAGAGAGACAAAGACAGCGTGAGCAGGGGAGGGGCAGAGACAGAGGGAGAGAGAGAATCCCAAGCCGGCTCTGCGCTGCCAGCACGGAGCCCCATGCGGGGCTGGATCCCACGAAACTGTGAGATCATGACCTGAGCCCAAACCGAGAGCCGGACGCTTAACTGACTGCGCCACCCAGGTGCCCCGGAGCCTTCTTTTTTGTACGCGCTGAGTGGTGAATAAATCAATTTCTGTCCAGCCATGTGACTAATATTGGGGCGTGAATGAGTCCACAGCCTGCACCCTCCACGTATCTCGAGTTGCACAGAGCACCAAGACAGTGCTGGTTTCAGAGCCCAAGTCCAGGGGCCTCTAGCAGAGAACAGGAGGAGTCCACGCCAGCTGCTGGTTTGGTGGAAGCCAGTGGAGACCACCCACATGAGAGCGAGCAGGGTCTATTCAGGGGTTGCGGTCGCCAGGGGTCGGCTGCCATCGCTTGGGTTGGGCAGAGACTCGTGGCAGGTGGAGGCGGGAACAGCACAGGCGTGTCGTGATGCAGGTATCGGCCTGGGAAGTTGGGGCCGTTATTGGAAGCAGGCGTCCCACCCCATTGGTCAGGGGAACGTAGCTGGCTTGATCTGCTTGGTCCTGAGTTGACAGCGGGGACAAAAGTTGGGGAAACAGTCGAGCTCTGGCCTTTTGGGGCAACTGTGATGGGGGTTGCCGTTTCAATTCTGGACTGTTACCAGAAATAGTGGTCAACTTCCTGCTGACTTACAGATAACGGGCTGGCTTCCTGCACGTCTGGCTTAGAGCAGGCTACTTCCTGGAGTGGCTCCTGCAGGGAAGGAGTCCTTCTCCTGGGAAGTTGCTACAGCTTGTGGATCAGAGTTCTGTCTTTATGCACAGCCTATCCATTGTCTTTGTGTGTTAGGTCTCTTAAGTTTTAAATGTAGCCAATGAGGGGAAAGCCCTTCCAAAGCTTTAAAGGAATCAAGATGGCTCCGCATAGGGGAAGGGGTTGAAGAATCCTAAAGGTCTTTTCAGGATGAGAGCTCCCCTCTAACCCAGCCAAGGAGACTGGGGCTGTGTCCTGTTCTAACGGGAAGGAAGCTTCTCTAATGGATCTGTCATCCCCATAACGGAGTCCAGTCTGGAGGACAAGGCTGTGTGTGGTGGCTCCATAAAGGACTTAAAGTAACTGAACGAAAAGAAGACACATAGCTGGGAGGTGAGGGGGGAGGAAAGAGCCCAAAGCCATGCAGTTTCCATTACGCAGACCCCCTAAACTCCAAGAAGATTTTGACTAGCAATGGGATTTAAAAAAAAATTTTTTTTTAATGTTTATTTATTTTTGAGACAGAGAGAGACAGAGCATGAATGGGGGAGGGCAGAGAGAGAGGGAGACACAGAATCTGAAACAGGCTCCAGGCTCTGAGCTGTCAGCACAGAGCCTGATGCGGGGCTCGAATCCACGAACCGTGAGATCATGACCTGAGCCGAAGTCAGACGCCCAACCGACTGAGCCACCCAGGCGCCCCAGCAATGGGATTTTTAAATGTAACTCAGTTTTTGAGAGGATGTATGCTGGAAAGAGTGGAAGGGAATATTTGAGTTACCGAACACGAATGCCACACTCACGCGAAACGACTGAAATGGGACTGGGCGTCATGTCGTCTCTGTGGGGTTGGGTCACCTTAGGGCAAATGGAGAAAGCCAAGTTCCGGAAGCACAAAGGGGAAAACCAGACAGGTCCCACCTCACGGGGACTTCAGCAGCGCAGGCTGGACAGCACTTTCTTAGCCAAACCCCCAGCCCTTTTGGGGTGGCCGTAGAGGTTTTCAGTCGGCGCTGTGCCCAGCCCTACTGGAGCTTGAGGGAAAAGGAAACATCAGTCACACTGATCTTGCTTTCATTTCAAATTTTAAATGTTTCTCATGGATTTTTTACATTAACTTGGATTTGTTTAAGCATCGCAGTATAGTATCTTTACCTCTGTTACTGAGTTTTGGGGTGCACCCTTAGACTGCACACCCACGACGAGTACCCAGTCTAGACCCCGTCCGACTTTCAGTGCCCTGGATGATCCAGCAGGACTCTGGGTCCCTTCCCCTCCCCAGCACCCTCTCCTCTTAATTCACACATTATAAAGCTGGTTGCTCAGTTTAATCTTAATGCAAAGGGAAATGGGTAGGTGGATATCCATTATAAATAAGGATATTATGCAATACACAGGGAGCAAGGCAGAGCAGCCCCAAATTTTGGAAGTAATGGCAACAGAGAGACCAGTATACCACCCTGTTATGTATTTTTAAGTTTGAGCAACCCGCGAGCCTACAGAGCAGAGACCCTGCTCTCAACGAGCCCAGACACAACGAGAGGGTGGGTACCGGCCATGTGCACCAGGAGGTCAAGGCCAGGGGCCCAAGGATGGCCCGTTTCAGCCATGTTGCAAACTCCATACAAGCTTGAATCAAACTCTCTTCGTGTTCACCTGCCTTTCTGCCGTGTCCGCTGTGCACAGTAATGTCACCAGCACAGGCATCTTGGGTGCAGGAGATGATGTGAAAAACTGATGGTACTGATGGCGAAGGTGATAAACTCCTGGAAATGAGAAAACTCTAACGAGAGGCTAGCGAGCTGGGTGCTTGTCTGTGGATGGCATCTACCTCCTGGATGAGCAGCACAGATCGCGTAGAGGCTGTTTCGGGGGGTCACACTACGCTTGGAGGGCACGGATGGAGTTCCTCTGGCTTCCCCAAGAGAACATCCCCAGGTGTGTGGAAAGTACAGGGCCTCCAGTTAAGCTGGGATATCAGAGAAGCAACAAATACATTTTTAGTATGTCTCCAACAGTGGTTGGGGGTCTGGTGTTTTTATTTGCGACCCTAACTGCAGAGGGTCTGGGAGTTGAAGAACACAGACAGAATTAGGACATTACAAGAGGCTGCTAGGGCACTGAGAACCCAAGGGGGAGCAGCGCGGCCAGTAACCTCTCCCTGCCTGCCCGCCCCCTCGCAAGCCTGGGGAGCCTTGGTGGCTTTGGCTCTGGGTCTTTGTACATTCCTAAGAAAGCCTCTGAGTCAGAACGATGCAGGGGAGAAGCAGGAGCTGAAGGAAAGAGCAAAATTAATGAGTAGGGGTGGTAGACTGCGTGATTCATGGTTTTGAGCAGAGATTTAAAGCGCTAGATAGGTTTACCTTAACTGCACAATGACGGATGATTCAGAGGCGACCGATGGAGATAAATGCCTCTGGGCAAAAGCACCAGAGGTGATTAAATTCTGCGAGAATTAGGGACAATGGGACAGGGTTCAGAAAAGAAGAAAAACTCCCTACGATAAAGGGTTTTCTCTAAAAACACCACATTCCCATCCACAGCACATCCCGCCCTGTACCTTGATCTCTTGGACATTTTGCCAGTTGTTTGCTCCTGAGACACTAGGTAACTCAGTGTGTCAGACGATGTACAAAGTATGAGGACAGGAGGAAAAACACCCTCTAAAAGAGGGGCAGGGAGGCTCAAAAGCCCCGCGTCATTAAGATTTGCACATGGATGCAAATCTCCAGGGCTAACGTAATTCTCTGGACTCCAGGGAAGAGCTGAGCAGACTTCCCACCGGCAGGTTTGTATTCCGAATGTTCTTGGAGACAAAAATGGTTCTGAATAATGCGAAATGACTGTGAAAAATCAGTTCTGCATTTTATTCTGGCATGAATTGGAATCTCAAGCAGCAGCAGGCTAGAGGGAGAGAGTGGGGCACGGCCCCCCAGTGGAGGGTCCCCACCACGCCAGCACTCCTGTCTCCAGCGGCCCTGCTGACCAGTGCCACTCAGGCAGCCAGCGTGCCTGAACCGCTGTCACCGTGTCTCTAGGAAGATGGGCCCACGGGGAACGCCACTGGTGGCAGAGGCAAAGAGGTTTAGGGAGGTGCCAGCTCCTGGCACGGGGACAGTCTCCTGGATGACTCCGGTCCCACACTCCTACATTCAAACTTGGAACAGCCTCTTTGGAGTGTGTGCTTTTCTGTGCACTGCTTGGATTGCAGGGGTGCGTGAGGATCAGAAAATCTGGGGACTGGCCCCTTGCTAGCGTCCGCATCTAGTGCCGTGCTTTTCCTTAAGTAGAGAAAGTCAGGAAGAAGAAGAATCCCACCACCGGAGTCGTCATATACCAGTCAGTGGCGATACATTAACGTCATCTGAGGTTAAGCTGGTATAACTCCCTGCCTGCCTCCCAGGCCAGGATGAAAGGTTCTTCCCACTTGGGGCGCCTGGGTGGCTCAGTCGGTTGGACATCCGACTTCAGCTCCGTCATGATCTCTCAGTTTGTGAGTTTAAGCCCTGTGTTGGGCTCCGTGCTGAAAGCCTGGAGCCTGCTTTGGATTCTGTGTCTCCCTCTCTCTCTCTCTCTCTGTGCCCCTCCCCTGCTCTCTCTCTCTCTCTCTCTCTCTCTCTCTCAAAAGTAAATAAACATTTAAAAACATTTTTTAAAGAAAAGTTATTCCCACAACGTTCGCATCCCCTAAATCCACTGCCGTGCACTCAGTCCTCCAGCTCCGGAGAGGAACATGTCCTCGTTTCCCAGACCTAAGTCCTTGTGTCCACCAGCTCCCAAAGAGGAACCTGCTGGTCGCGCCCCTCCCCCCCGCCCCGCCCCGGGGGTGTGGGACACCACCTGTTCCCGGATGACGGTTTTAGATACAGGATCAGAATCCCCGTTTTATAGAGAATACAGTTAAGAACCCTGTGGGTATAAATTACTTTGTGAGCGTCTTGTAACATAGATGTGTGTACCACTAATTCTGCTCAGAACAGCTATGAATTTATCAGTCTTTTATTTACTGGGTTGTTCTCATTATTTGGCACCTATTTTAGTTCAGCAATTAGAATAGGCAAGGATATATATTAATAATTATAATTAGGTTTAGGAAAAATTAAGGCCAAGTGAAAACAAATGGATACATCTTTACAAGAAAATTTACTTCTTTGTTGTCTGGTTAGCATAGAGTCATTAAGGATTACAGATTGTTTGCAACCCTCTGCTCAGTCTATTTGTGTGGGAGAAAATACAAGAGGAAAAGAATGAGGGGGAATAAGGGGATGTGAACATTTGTTTTTATTTAGCGCCTGACGTCTGAAAATATTAAGAAGTGATGTTTTAAAGCCCATTTGTAAGGAGCCAAAGTTGGTGCCTTGTCATCGCGTGGCTTTCGGCATTGTCCCGCTAACGAGGCTCGTCTGGCAGATTTCCTCGGATGCCACCAGGAGCAGACAAATGGTGGTATCACACGTTACGAAGCAGCCTGGACGGCAGCCCCGGAGAGGGCTCCTCTAAGACGCTGGCAGTCTCTGTCTCCGGCACGAGATGCAGGTCAGCCCGGAGACAGCTCCTCTGGTCCGGTGGGCTGGGGACACGACCAGCTGATCGTCACGTATGCACGCTGGGGGGCACTTCTTGCCACTTCCGTGCCCTCTAAACTGTGCCAGCCACTTGCCAGTGAGACTTTCTGCAGCAGTGGTGTGAGGAGGGCCCAGCGCAGTGCGTCTGCGGTACCCGAGGCCCTCGGGAGACACCGTTGCCAGCGTTTTCTCTTGTTGGGATCTGTGGAAGCCGTCCCTGTGCTGATCTGCAGAGGCCCAGTGGTGTGGCCGGATAGCACGATCGTGCAAACCTCTCTGCGTCTTCCGCTTTCCATTTTCACCCGGAAACAGTGCTCCTGGCAGAAACCCCAGACGGGAGCTCCGAAGACACCGGTCTGCAAGCCACTTCTGCCCTTAGTGTCTGCACAGCCCAGCTGGGCGGGGGCAGGGGTGAGGGGGGTGTGCCTCAGCCTCTGGGCCTCCGACTTCTCCACAAATCAGTAGGTCTGATCTTTTCTAGCCCTTAACTTTTACAATTCTGTTCCATTCATATACAAATTTCTTCTAAGCTCAGTACTTTACTGACTGGGGTTTGGGGTCTTTTGCCCAGCCAACTCTGTAGAAGCAGACTCCAGCAATGAGGACAAGATGTGGGGTCCACGTGCCCGTCTGCCGGGGCCACTGGCAGCTCCATGTGACATGCACCAGAACTGTTTCCGTGTGCATATGGTCTCTTAGAAAACAAGGGGCTCATCACTATTAGGTTGATCTCATTACACGGTAATAAATTAGAAGTTGCAGTGAGATTAGGTTGATTTCTGACTGACAAATTTTGGTTGCAGGGCAGAAAAGAAATAATCGTATTTAAAGCTACAACAGCTGTTACACCATATTATATTTAAAAACCCTTTAGAGGAATTAGTTAATTAATTTTAACCTTGTTACACTCTCTGCAGTCGTGTTCCAAAATACCTAGCAGTGATTAATCATGATCAGAATTTTTATCAGTCATGATCTAATACATTTTTCCAAAAAGATTTTATCGCATGTTTGAGTTCTTTAATTGTAGATCTTAATCTTGTTTGAAAATATAATCTTTACCCATTCAGTATCATGCAAAGTTAGTGCTTCTACTCAAAAACACATTTTCAAACTTTGCTTTTGCTTGGATTCTTTTTCTTTTCTCTCTCTCTCTCTCTCTCTCTCACCACCCCTCCTTTTCTTTGCTACACCGTATCATTTAATTTCATGTGGCTTTAATGAGTAATTGTTTTCAACAGCTTCTGAGAGTTTCAGTCAGCAATATTTCACTCTGGGATAAAAGGTAATGATCCATAAATTCTTAATGCCATATTTTTATAGCCAGTAAATTAGTCTTTAATGGGTTCAATAAGTTCTGTGATGTATGTCATTAATTGTTAATGGTGTTTTAACTAGATAATTGTCATGAAGGACTGTTTATCATCGCCGCTGGTGAATGACTGATCCGTGCTATCTGTTCTGGCCTCGTGTGTACTGAGAGCAGGTCAGGTGCACAAAATGCACAGATCAAATATCAAATTCCAACACTTAACGCATCCTGATGGTGGCGGTGACATAATCCTACAGCCTTTGGTTCCTTGTTTTCATCTTCTGTATCGGTCAGCTACTGGTCCTATTATACTAACAAGCCACTCCCAAGTTCCGTGGCTTAAAACAGTGATCATTTACACTAACATGACAGTTAGTTTTATGTGTTGCCTTCGCTAGGCTCTGCTACCCAGATCATCAATCAGACATGAATCTAGGTGCTTCTATGAAGGCATTTTGTAGATACAGCAAACATTCACCATCTTGACTTTAAATAAAGGAGTGTACCTTCGATAATGTGGCTGGACCTCTTTCAATCAACTGAACACTAAAATACCAAAGACTGAGATTTCCTACAAAAGAAGGAATTCTGTGTCTAGGCTGCAGTGTAGATATCCTGTCCGAGTTCCCAGCCTGCTGCCTGCCCTATGATTCTAGACTCTCCAGCCCTGACTCAGGGGTCTGCAGACTGGGTGGGGACCAGCTGGTCTAGCATGGGTCCAACTGGGCTGGGCTCACTGCCATAGGCTGGCGTCTATCCTCATGTTTCTTGAGCTACCCAGGCCAGCCTCATCTTGAGCAATGGCAGAGAAGGAAGAGGGCTAGCCTTATCACTCCAACACAGAGAAAGAAGACGGCTAGCCTTATCACTCCAGCACGTTGCAAGTCTTGCTTGACTCACGTATGCTAACATCCTCTGGAAGAAGACGGGGCCCAGGGTGCAGGGCAGGGAAGTTGTGTCACGTATAGTCAGAAGAGCCACAAAGTCGTGCTCAGAGGGTGAAGGTAAAGGAGAGGGTAATGGATTTTCAGCAGTGACCCTTCTTCTGAGTCATACAAGGCTGGAAATCCAGTGCCCACATAATGGGCACGTCCTCATTTGCTCCCAGTATATTCACCCTGTCCCTCACTCGGGGCCAGACAGTGTCAGGGCCCCACAGGCCAGAAACATACTAAAAGCTCCCTTGAAGGCGGTCTTCTCCAAGAACCTCAACAAGGCACCACTGGCAAGGAGCACAGAATTACTGTTTGAAATCCTCAATATTCCTATGTTCATTGCCTGCTTTCTCTACAGTTCAGTTTGCTTTTTTCTTTTTAGGCAACTTTACATGAGTTAAACATTTATTTTCCAGCCCAATCAGTGGGTTTACTTTTGGCTTTTTTTGTAGCTATAAAAATGCTAC
Organism: Leopardus geoffroyi; assembly: GCF_018350155.1. Lineage (NCBI taxonomy): Eukaryota > Metazoa > Chordata > Mammalia > Carnivora > Felidae > Leopardus > Leopardus geoffroyi. The sequence goes on from NC_059326.1 coordinate 81,236,628, forward strand.
AGTTTCCTTCCTTTCTACATTGATGATCTGTCCGGACAGCATCTGCTGCTGCCCTGAGATGAAGGCTACATCTGCAAAGGGACCTGGCAGAGGGGCACAGAGAAGCCATGGCAAGACCCCTGGGAGACAAGAGCATGACTTTCAGAGCCAGATGCATGAGCATGGTCAAAGACGTCCAGGCCATGGGAACAGTATATGCAAAATCTGAGAAATGATCGTTGGTGATGAGTGATAATTGCTCTGGGATAACCAAGCCTAACTCAACTGTTACATGGTCCAGCTGTGGAGTCGTGGTTCCAGAGCCTTTGCTGATCTGTCTAATCTACAAAAAACTACCCTAAAAAGGGCTGTCTCCCTCCTGCTATGAATCTGCTCTCCAGAAAAGAATATGCATACGTACACACACACATGCACACCCGTGCACACACATGTGCACATGCACACACACACATGCACATGATACACGCCTTCGAAGCCTTCAGCTTTCTGACAAAGCGCACAGTTAGGGGACCTACAGTTTCAGGAGCTTGTGGGTCCATCAGTGGATTGCAAAGACATTTACGGGCTCAGATTTATAGGGTAGTTGATCAATTGAACATGTGAGATTAAGGAAAGGGAAAAATCAAGGATGGCTCAGTTTTCTCATCTGGTTGATTGGGTGGAGGATGAGGTCATTCCCCGTGCTCAGAACAGGAGGAGAGCAGGGTCTGGGGGAGCGGTGAAGGCTGCAGTTTGCACATGTAGGGTTTCCCCATGTCCTGGAGGTGGCCACCACCCAGGTCTGAAGCACAAGAGAGGAATGGGATTTGAAAACAGGGAGTAGGAATCACCAACACTGCTGTGATTGGAAGTGTTAGGGCCATATCCCTGGGGCCGTCAGCGCCCTTGGGAACAGAGGGGGAAGGGGCAGTTATGGGCAGTGAACTGAGTCTCAGATTCTAAAGGAAGAGCAGGCTCCAGGGGGAGAAGGGCAGGGCCCCCGCCAGGCAGGTGCCATCGCTGGAGAAACGCCATGGATTCAGCAATAAGGTCGCTATTTAAAATTTGGGCTAAGCTTCTTCTGGGATGCTCAGCCCACTTGCCTGCAACGCCTGTCTCTTGGGAGGTGTCCGAATTGCCCTGTGGGGCTGAAGCTTACTCTGTGGTGGGTCCAGTCATGGGAGCGCGGGGTGTCCCTGGCAGGGGGTGGAACCTGTTGCTTGAAAAGGCCCCGGTGCTGATCTGCACCCTCACACGTGCGCCTGCCCCCGTGAGAGTCCCTGGTCTTCTGCACGGCGCCATTCCCACGACTTAAAATTCTGGGCACACCGACCGTTCTATCAAGTTTCTTCCCCTGAAATTCACGAGAGCCGGACATGATTCCACTTCTGAAACGATACTCGTTCTTTACCGCCCCTTGCAGATGGTGCCGTGCAGGCCAGCCTTTGCCTGAAGTCTGGCTCTTGGCCCCTGCAGGCCTCAGACTGGATCGTGAGCTGACAGGGTGATGAGGCCCCAGCCGACAACACACTGCGCCTCATTTGTTCTGAGGCTTCTGGTGTCTGCATCCAAATGCGTGTGGACACCAGACACGGGCTGCGGTCCGTGGAGGGCCAGCGTGCAGCCGGGACTTCAGGGCACGCGACACGTTGTGTCTGCACACACACAGGCATCTCAGAAAGTGGTCAACACAAGAACGAGACCCCAGCAAGGAGCAGGCAGGGCTTCTTTCACATCCAGAAAAACGTGGGCCACTGCCAAGGTCAAGCAAGACGCCCCTGGCTCAATATTTGGCCTGGGCCATTGGCCTATCTCCCTGGCCTGGGCCACGTCCTTCTGCAGGAGTGGGGGGGGGGGGCCTCCAGAGGCCCAGGGATGCTCCCTCTTCTGCAGCGGGACAAAGGGACTAACCCACCTGGGGTGAGGGTGCCGGGGTTCACCTGGGGGGTTGCCATGTGACGCGGCAGCCGGGAGCTGAGCACCGGGGCCGGCCTGCCGCTGCTAATGCGGAGACCCCCCCCCCTTCCCCACAGTCTCATGTGCTACCTTGCCAGCCAGCCCCTCCTGGGGTGGCAGCAGCAATGTTGTGTGTGGCACGTGCAGACTGTGGCACGCGAGCTGTCTTCACCTTCCAGTGGCTGCAGGCTCCCTCTGCCCGCCACCCTCCTGTGTCCACAGAGACGCTTCCTAATCCCCTACGAGAGCCTAGACCGTGATTGACCTGCTGCTGAGTGTGGGGTTCTAGCCAGCAGAGCAAACAGCCCGCACCTTCACCCACACACACCCCGTGTGCTCAGCTAGTGCCACTGTGACAAGGGCTCGGACATTTCCTCCTCACAGTTCTGGAGGCCGGACAGTCCAAGGTCAAGGTGCCGGCACATTCGGTTCCGTAGAGCCCGCTGCTGGCTTGCCCACGCCACTTCATGCTGGGCTCCTCTTCCAATAAGGACCCTAAATCCCACCTTGGGGGCTTCGCCCTCATGACCTCACCTAAACCCAATCACCTCCCAGAGGGCCCACCTCCAGATACCAGCCCTCTGGCCCTCTGGGAGGTGATTAGGCTTAGGTGGAGTCATGAGGTCATGACTTTGATTTCAGAGGATTTTTAGGGGAACACAAACACCCAGCCATAACAGAGGTGATCCGTCTACACCGGTCCTCGCCTCTGGCCAAGCACACAGGCCACCCCGGGGGCTCTCCATGCTGCCTCCAGGACGCCATGCTGCCCCAGTCACTGCCTGAGTGGTTCTGGTTACCCGACACCTTCCATCCAGAGAGGTGGGAGGTCTTCGTGGAAGGAAATGCTCTGCCATGAGAAACCGTAAGCTTCGCCGTCCGCGCGAATATATCCAACGTGTGTCTAAGCTCAGCAGTTCACACGTCTCTGAAAGGGGGCTTGTTACACAACCGATGTGAAACACTGTTATCATGCAGTGTCTAATTAGTGCTGGCAAAACAAAAGTAGCAGAACAGCATACAGACACCTTGTAACTCAGTGATGAAAGGTACTATAGTCCAAATCATAGCAGATACGTTAAAGGTGACATCACATCTGGAAAAATAACTTCATGATACGATGATGCGTAACAACAGCAGGAATCAATGGAAAGACACACAGAGGAATATTGCTCGGCAATGAAAAAGAATGAACTCTTGCCATTTGCAACGTGGATGGAACTAGAGGGTATTATGCTAAGTGAAATAAGTCAGTCAGAGAAAGACAAATATCGTATGACTTCACTCATATGTGGATTTTAAGATACAAAACAGATGGACACAAGGGAAGGGAAGCACAAATAAGATAAAAACAGAGAGAGACAAATCATATGAGACTCTTAAATACAGAGAACAAACTGAGGGCTGTTGGAGGGGAGGAGCGGGGATGGGCTAGAAGGGTGACGGGGATTAAGAGGAGGGCACTTGTTGGGATGAGCACTGGGTTTTATAGGTAAGCGATGAATCACTAAATTCTATTCCTGAAATCATCATCACACTGTATGTTAACTAACTTGGACATACATTTTAAAAATGATAAGTAATAAAAATAAATAAAATACATTGACATTATCTCTAGTTTAAAATGCATATAAACTTTCTTGCCTATGTAGGTTCATCACGAGAACAAATATAATCGCTGTAGCCATCAGGAACTATGGGGGCCAAAACTAGTAAAAAAGAATAGTGGGGGTGCCTGGGGGGCTCAGTCAGTTAAGCATCAGACTCTTGATTTCGGCACAAGTCATGATCGCACAGTCATGGGATCAAGCCCCACATGGGGCTCCATGCTGGATGTAGAGCCTGCTTGAGATTCTCTCTCTCTCTCTCTCTCTCTCTCTCTCTCTCTCCCTGTCTCCCCCCCTCCCCCCCTCCCCCATCCCCATCCCACACTCTCTCTCTCCCTCTAAAAAAAAAAAAAAAGAAAAGAAAAGAACAATTAGATTGGGTCAACCAATACATTAGATTCAGGCTTCCGGACATTGATAACAGCTGATTATAGCCATTGAAGGGAGAGCATCTTAATGAGTGAGATACCTTAAGAAAATAATTAAATGTTTAAACAATCTGCTGATTGATCCATCACTGTTCATCTCTGAAACCTTCTATTCCTTATTTTATTTATTTTATTTCATTTTATTTTATTTTATTTTAAGCATAGCTGACACACAATGTCACACTACTTTCAGGGGTACAACTTAGCGATGTGAGACGTCTATATGTTATGCCGTGCTTACCACACAAGCGTAGCTACCGTCCGTCCTGTTACCTCACTATTTTTTATTTTATTTTAAATTTATGTACAGTAAGATGCTTTTTGGCACACAGGTGTGTGGGTTCTGACCAACGTCCGGAGGCCTGTACTCACCACAGTGAAGATACAGAACACGCGCGTCTCTCTCAGAATTGCCTTGTGCTCCATCTTTGAGGTCAAAACCTCCCCAGAGTTCATCGCTGACAACCCTGATCTGTGCCCATCACTATTGGGCCCCTTTTCCAGAATGCCACTTAGGTGCAACAGGACAACAGGCAACCTTTTGAGCCGACCTGCTTTGTGCCACGATGACGGGTTTGAAACGCATGTCTGTTCCTTTGTGTCTCTGTGTGCTTTAGTATCCTGTCACTCTCCAGCCAAAGAACGTTTGGGGGCTTCTACGTTCTGGTGAGTGTGAGTCCCTATAAACATTTGTGTGTGGTCTCTGTGGAAACATGAGTTTTTGTCTCCCTTGGAAAAAATTTACAGGAGTGGGCTTGCTTGATCACACGGTGTGTTTAACTTAATTAAGATTGTCAAACCATTTCCCAGTGGGGCCCTACAATCTTGTGTTCCCAGCAGCAATGTGGGAAAGCCCCAGCTGTCCCACACCCCATCAACATGCGATATTGTCGATTTCTAACTGACAAACTTTCAGGCTTCAGAGGACAACACCAAGAAGGTGAAAAGAGAACCTACAGAATGGGGGAGACTTTCCAGTTATATATCTGACAAGGGTCTAATGACCAAATATGTAAAGTACTGTTACAACTCAACAACAAATAGATAGGGACGACTGGGTGGCTCAGTCGGTTGAGCATCCGACTCTTGATTTCAGCTCAGGTCATGATCCCAGGGTCATGGGATCAAGCCCCGTGTTGGGCTCCACACTGAATGTTGAGCCTAAGATTCTCTCTCTCCCTTTCTCTGTTCCCCTCCCCTGCTTGTGCGTGCTCTTTCTCCCTAAAATAAAAAACAGTAAAACAAAAAAAATAGACAAATAGACAAATAACCTAATTAAAGAGTGAGCAAATGATCCGAATAGACTTTGTCCACAGAAGAGTCACAAATGACCAATAAGAGGGGTTTGTCATCAGAGAAATGCAAATCAAATCCACAGCGAGGTACCACTTCACATCTCCGAGGAGGCTGCAATCAAAAGACAGTAATGACAAGTGTTGGTGACAACGTGGAACAGCTGGAACCCATAGACATTGCTGGTAGAAAGGAAAATATTGCAGACACCGTGGAACCCAGTGTGCCAGGTCCTCAGAAACATCCCGTAAATTCTGATATGTCCTATTTTTGTTTCCGTTCATCTCAAAGTATTTCCTAATTTCCCTCATAATTTCTTCATTGACTGATTGATTACTTAGGAATGTGTAGATTAATTTCTACATATTTGTAGGTCGCCTGGGTGGCCCAGTCAGGTGAGCGACCAACTTCAGCTCAGGTCACGATCTCACAGCTCGTGAGTTCGAGCCCCGTGTCGGGCTCTGTGCTGACAGCTCAGAGCCTGGAGCCTGCTTCCGATTCTGTGTCTCCTTCTCTTTCTGCCCCTCCCCAACTTGTGCTCTGTCTCTCTCTCTCAAAAATAAATAAATGTAAAAAAATTTTTTTAAATAATTTCTACATATTTGTGAATCTCCAAATTTCCTTCTATTATTGATTTCTAATTTCAGTCCATTCTGATGAGAGAACATACTTTTTATGATTTCAATCCTTTTGCATTTATTGAGATATTATTGAAATGTATGGTCTAACATATTTGTATGTCCTGGAGAATGCTCCAGGTTCAACTGAGAAGAATGTGTATTCTTGTCTTGTTGGATAGAATGTTCTATGGATGCTGGTTAAATCCAGTTGGTTTATAGTATTATTCAAGTGTTTTCTTTATTGATCTTCTGTCTAGTTGTCCTATCTGTAATTGAAAGGGGAGCATAGAAATCTCCAACTGTTTTTGTTGAATTAACTTTTCTCCCTTCCTTTCTATCAGTTCTTGCTTCCTTTATTTTGGGCCACTTTGGTTCATATTGTTTACATTTTTTCTATCTTTCTGGTAGATTGACACGTGTATCAAAATGTCCAACTTTGTGTCTAGTAATACTTTTACCTTAAAGAGTATTTTGTGGATATTAGTGTAGCTGTTCCAGTGCTGGGTTTTTTGGTTATTATTTTCATGGTATATCTTTTCCCATCCTTTTGTTTCAACTTATTTGTGACTTTGGATATGAAGTAGGTCTCTTGCACACAAGATATGATTGCAGGATGTTTATCCATCCTGCCTATCTCTGCCCTTTGACTAAAGTGTTCATCCATTCACATTTTATGTAATTACTGATCAGGTAGGATTTACATCTGCCCTTTGGCTGTCTTCTCCATACCCTTTTTTTTTCTTTGTTCCTCTGTCTGTTCATTCTGCTTTCTCCTTTGTCAAATATATATTTTCTAGTGCACCACTTCTAATTCCTTTGCTTCTTTTATTATCTTTTATTTTCCTGGCAGTTGTCCTAAGGACTGCCATTAGTAGCTAGTTTGGACTAATACCAACTTGACTCCAGCTGCACACGGTTGCAGTGTCCTACAGATTTTTCCTTACAGACTGTATGGCTGTCACCACAGATTGATAAGGATTGTGTTATGTTCTTTTCTTTTAAATCAGATAAAAGACTTACATACAAAAACTTCTCCTGGGGGCGCCTGGGTGGCGCAGTCGGTTAAGCGTCCGACTTCAGCCAGGTCACGATCTCGCGGTCCGTGAGTTCGAGCCCCGCGTCAGGCTCTGGGCTGATGGCTCAGAGCCTGGAGCCTGTTTCCGATTCTGTGTCTCCCTCTCTCTCTGCCCCTCCCGCGTTCATGCTCTGTCTCTCTCTGTCCCCAAAATAAATAAACGTTGAAAAAAAAATTAAAAAAAAAAACTTCTCCTATAGTTTTTGTATTTATCTATATAGTTACCTTGACTGGAGTTTTTATGTCATTATGAGGATGTGAGTTACTGTCCAGCATCCTCTGATTTTAGCCCAAAGGACTCTAGTATTTCTTGTAGGACAGGTCTGGCAGTAACAAACTCTCGGTTTTTGTTGATCTGGGAATGTCTTAATCTTTCCTTCACTCTTTTTTTTTTTTAATTTTATTTATTTATTTATTTGTGTGTGTGTGTGTGTGTGTGTGTGTGTTGTGTGTATGTGTGTGTGTGTGAGAGAGGGTGGGGGGGGGGGGGGAGGGAATCCCAAGCAAGCTCCACACTGTCAACACAGACCCTGATGCAGGGCTCGAACTCATAAACTGTGAAATCATGACCTGAGCTGAAGTCAGACACTTAACCGAATGAGCCACCCAGGTGCCCCTTTCCTTCACTCTTAATGGATAGTTTTGCTGGATATGGAATTCTTCGTTGCCAGTTTTTTTTTCCATCAGCATTTTGAAAATGTCATCCCATCGTTCTGAGGAGAAACCATTGTCAGTCTTACTAAGGATCCCTTATATGTGATGGGTCCCTTCGCTCTTCCTGCTTTTAAGATGCTCTCCTTGTCTGCCTGTCCATGGCTTATGATCTAGATGCGAATCTCTGAGGTTTTCTCATTTGGAGTTGGATGAGCTCCTTGAGTATACAGATTAATGTTCTCCATTCCATTTAGAAGGTTTTGCCATTATTTCTTCAAATACTCTTCCTGCCCTGTTTTACTTTCCCTCTCATCAGGAGAGTCCTTCCCATCACATACCTGTTAGTGTGCTTGATGGTGTCTTGTAGGTTCCTGAGGCTCTGTTTATTTTCCTTCATTCATTTTTCTTTCTGTTTCTGAGAAAGACAGTCTCAACTGACACATCTTTGAGTTCACTGGTTCTCTCTTTGGCCTGCTCAAATCTGCTACCGAGGCCTGGTAATGAACTTTCCACTTCAGTAATTGTATTTTCAGAATTTCCATTCGGATCTTTTATATATATATATAAAATATATATATATATATATATATATATATATATATATATATACACTTTCCCTCCCTCTGTGTTATTTTCTATGTGGTGAGACATTATTCTACTTTTCATTAGTTCTTTGAACGCACTCTAAATAACTGTTTGGTGGACTTGGTCTAGAAAGTCCTATGTCTGGGCTGTCCCCACTGATTGCTTCCCCAAGTATTCACCATCCTTTCGAGTTTCTTTGCATGTCTTGTGATGTTTTTGTTGTAAACTGGACATTTTATATAATACAATATGTCAACTTTGGAGATCAGATTCTCTCCCTTCCTTGGCATTTGCTGTCGCTGGTTGTTTAGTACACTTCCTGTATATAGGGTCTGGTTTTTGTCACATGTGGCCACTGAAATTCCTGCCCAGTAGCCTAGTGGTCCGCTAGTGATTGAACACAAATTTCCATAGACACTTAAAGCCAGTGAGCCCCCTAGTCTTTGCTGAGGGTCCAGTCTTCACTGTTTTATTGAGATTCAGCTTCAAACCTAGTTTTAGTTAGTTGCAGTTCTGAACTATTTCTGATGTGGGGGTGAATTTTTCCAACTACAGTTTCACCCCTTCAATCAAGAAGCATTTTAGAAGTTTTGCTTTTAAAAGATTTGGCCAGAGGGCTTTATATAACACAGACTGAATAGAATATGGGTATGGTATCATAATTTTAAATAAGAATTATTTTTTCAATGAGTAAGTGCTTTAAAAATAAAGGAAGAAGGGGGCACCTGGGTGGCTCAGTTGGTTGAGCGTCCAACTTCGGCTCAGGTCACAATCTCACAGTTTGTAGATTCGAGCCCCATGTCAGGCTCTGTGCTGACAGCTCAGAGCCTGGAGCCTGCTTCCGATTCTGTGTCTCCCTCTCTGTCTTCCCCTCTGCTGCTCATGCTTTGTCTCTGTCTCTTTCAAAACTAAATAAAAACATTTAAAAAATTAAAAAAAAAAAAAGAAACTAGAAAACAGGGGTGCCTGGGTGGCTCAGTCGGTTGAGTGTCTGACTTCAGCTCAGGTCATGATCTCGTGGTCTGCGAGTTGAGCCCTGCATTGGCCTCTGTGCTGACAGCTCGGAGCCTGGAATCTGCTTCAGATTCTGTGTCTCCCTCTCTCTCCCCCTCCCCTGCTTACACTCTGTCTTTCTCTGTCTCTCTCTCTCTCAAAAATAAATAAACATTAAACAATTTTTTAAAATAAAGGAGGAAGTCAGGTGGAACACGATCGACATACAGCCACTGGAGATCTTTTGGAATCTGGAAAAGACCCCTTCCTTTGTCAGTCCTTGAGCCCAAGTTAGACACTACTAGAACAGTTACAACAGGAGCTCCAATATTCGAGTTACAGATGTGCACACCTGTGCCTTGCTGGGGAGTGGGCCTGTAGAGGGTGGACGCCTTTTTTCACTTGTGCCTGTAGGCGGCCCTCAGTGGATGTTTCGACAGTGGTCGTAGGAGATTGGATTTCTATGTCCAGGAATCCCCCCAGTTTGTTCACAGCTTGAAATATTCATTGAGATTCAGTCCTCCAAATGGACTAATTCGTTCTTGTCACATATGTGAGGTTTGAGAGGATTTGCTCTGGCATTTAGTTAAGGCCACAATTCATTTTGTAGAAACCACTTTGTAAATCAGCCCGATTATTGGGCACAGGTTGTTTGAAAATTTTGATATGAAAGAATTTACTGCCAAACCTGAAACATACTGTTATTCAAATGCACACGCAGAAGCAAACCTTTCAAAACAAACAAAACCACTGTACTGCTGAGCTCAGGTTGCTTGCATGGTCCGTACCTCTGATCCCAAACACTCGTGGAATGAGCAAGTGTCGACTTTTGTGTGGCAAGAGTCGGTGAGGAGGAGGGCAGGGCTCCTTGCCCTTGGGGAGTCACAGGGCACAAAACAGTGAGTGGAGCAGCTTGTGAGCAGGAAGGACGAAGTGAGCAAGTATACGGATCGGTACACGAGTAGGTTGGGTTGGGAACCCTTCACCAGAGCAAGCCGGCAGTAAAGCTTTAGGTGCAGCCTCATCCCTCGTGACTCCCTGGGGAGGGGACCGCGCTTGGTTGAGGTTCAAGGCCTGAGTTCTAATTAGCAGTGTAATTAGAGTGCGAACATGTTGCCCGCTGCACAGGGGCCAGCCCCGTGCCTCTGGGAGAAAGCGTGCTGAAGAAGTCCCGTGGAGCTGCATGGGAGGAAAGCGGCCCCATGCTGACCTGCCAGCATGGTCTGCAGCGCGTCCTGTGTAATTTCGTGCCACTGTTTTGAATGTGCTGGCGAGGCTCGTTATTTTTAGCCGCATCAGCCAGGGGATCAGCATCCTGCTTGGGGGTGCTGCTTGGCGCCGGGACTTGCTTCCAAACGCCTCTCAAAACAGCCAGAGGACGTCCCTCCTGTGGAGGGCAGAACTCTCTCTACTTGCGTCTCTGTTTCTCCTGCAAACCCACCCCTTTCACCATTTGGAATTGGGAAGAGGCAGAAGGTAACAGTCGCTGTGGGCGGGAAGCTGCTCCCTCATCTGATGCTGGGAACCCCAGGGGCCCTGTGGCAGTTGACAGTCACCGACGGGGCCGGCAGATGCCTCCACCCGGTGCCACTGGGACACTGAATCCAGCGCCCCCCACACCACCCGTCCTGGCACAACGTAATGGTGTGAGGCCCGGCTATGCGGCTCTGAGGGCATCTCCCAGCTCCCAGGCAGATTTCTTAACCTCTTTGCCTGTTTTCTCCAATGGGAGATAGGCGTAATTGTGCTCACCGCACCAGAGTGACGTATCTGTTGCCTTTCTACCCATTTAAGAGAAAGCGTGTGGAAAGTGTCGGCTGTTGCCGTCGTCTGGGCTGCCTTGTGTGCAGGCTTGTGGTGCCGGCCCTGACAGCCTCCTATGATTCCCGTAAGCACGCCCATGATGATGGGCTGGGGAGGCCCCAGGAAGCAGCTGGAAGCCTATGGTCTGACAGTGAGTGCCTATCTCCTGATGAGGAAGGAAATGAAGATAAGTGCCTCCCAGAACAATCTAGGGGATAAAGTGAACACGGCATGGTGATCATTGGAAACAGATGGTGAGGGGTCAGGGGTATGAGAAAGCCTCGTGGGGCTCTGGCTGGGACACGGCATCTACCGACATCTAAGGGGGTGTCCGCAGGGCACGTGGGGACCAGTGAGGCTGGGGCACTGCGAGTTGCACAGGTGTGGCTGCAGACTTGGGGCGGGGGGGGGGGGGGCCGGTGGTGGTGCAGCCTGCCACCGTGAGCCTGGATGGGCAGCCCCAGGGGTCAGGGCAGGGAGAAGCCCCGACCATGACAGACAGGAGGGAGGGAAGGTGACCACCCGGGGGACCCAGGGCACCCAAGCCCGGGAAGCCGTGGGGAGATGGGGAGCTGTCCACAGTGGGCATGCCTGCTGGTTCCCTGTGAGGCCAGCGGTGGAGCGGGGAGGAGGAAGCCAGGGGTATGTGGTGGAGGAAGGAGGACGAACTAAGCAGAGGGAGGGGAGAAGGAGGCCAGCTGGATGAAGCTCCCGGTCCTGGAGCTGGAAGAGGCCTCATGGAGCCCTCCTGGGGGGCCTCAGCCAACCAAAGTCAGGGCGGCCCGGGCTGGGCAGGTGCGCTAAGGGGACTGCACCTTCTCTGCAGGTGCCCTGGCCCCATGCGGGGGCGGGGGGCGGGCAGGATGGAGAGACAGTCTGCGTTGGGAGAAGCGGCCTATGCCCCCTCCTCCCCCCCCCCAATCTTGGCAGAGCAGAGCCCCACATGTCTGACCCAACAGCTGTGTGCAGGGGCTCAGGCTCCTGGGAAGGCTTAGTCCAGGCGACGCGAGCAAATCAGCCAACCTCCCAGAACCTGGGCCCCCAGGGGGCAGGCAGGCCAGTGTGAGGCCGCACAGGAGGACTCAGGTATCTCGACCTGAAGTTCCTCAGCCCTTGTCAGAAAACTAATGCAAAAATGTCGAGATTTATCTTCCTTAAGCCTAATTTTTCAACAGCCTAAAAAATGCATCTCAAAAGCCAGATGGGCATGAAAAAGTGATTTCTGCAGATGAGGTTGCTGCATGTGACGATGGAAGATGGGCGGTTTCGGACAGCAGAACTGGCTTTCGCTGAGGCAGCCAGGCCGGGCAGTTCCCGCTGACCCTGATCACGCGGTGTGGCTGTGATTGCACCGTCCGGGGCTCACGCGGGAATGCTGATGGCTCTGGAGCCTGGCCGGGGCCCTGGTCACATTCCGCTGGATGACTGCAGAGAGTTCTGGGCTCAGCAGCGACAACTCTGCATGAACCCGAGAAGCCAGGCGTGAGCCACATCAGCGAATAAGTGTCACCCTGCAGTCCCAACACCGCCACACCCTTGCTGGGTCACTGCCGGAGCATAAACATCTACTCTGACGTCCTCGGACAGAACGCGGGCAGGAGCCTCCAGGAGCTGGTGTCCTGTCCTACAGGGAAAGGAGACAGAATGGAAAATGGCACATGTGAGATTAGATCTGGGGTGGAGGACAGTTGTCAGGGCAGCACACACCACAAGAATAATAATGCCCATCCTCACACCACCCTGGTGGCTCTGCCGCCCCCCCCCCAACCCGCCCCCTTTGCCTTCCCTGTCTGTGCTCATCACCACCGTGAGTGAGGGTCTGCGTTTCAGTACAGGCTCTTCTTTTCATGTTGACTGGTCTATCCAAGTGGTCGGCCATGATTATTACAGGGTTTTCTGTCTTAATTGGTTAAGTCCAGAACTGCATTAGGCATCCCCGCCGTTCCTCCCTCCCCGCCTCGGGCGCAGGACCAGCCGGGGACGACAGCAGCAGGTTTCAGTGCCCAGCGCCTCCAGGCCTTCTGACGCCAGCGCTGCCCCCTTGCCCCCGGGACGTGCCCGGGCCCCCACTTCCCGGGGAAGCAGCCGCTCTCACGCCTCGGGGCCAGGCCTGCTCTCTCACTGCTCCTTGTCGGGCCTGCCTGCCGCTCACGGAGCAGAGTGGAGGTTTGGCCCGCCGACGGCCCTCGTGATGGCAGTGATTACGCCCTGCGCGTCTCCCTGGTGCTAGCCGGGCAGCCGAGCGGCACATGGTGCTGGACGGGGCTCGGAGCCGGCTTCCCGGCAGGCTCTCGGGGACCCTGATAAGCGGCTCGGGCAGACGCAGCCGTGGGCCATTTCTCTGCAGTCCGCGGTTCATACATCAGCTGCACCCACGGGCACCTGTCAGAGGTAGAGCCCCCCATGACACATCTGCCGACATCAAGGGCAGTGAAAGGACTGACGGGTGTCATGGCCGCAGCCCAGAGCAGGAGCCCACACGCCGCTGCCGCCTGCTTGGCAAACCTGGGGGAGGAACCAAAGTGGGCACTGTGTGCCTGCGGGGAGGGAGGCCTCCTGTGCCGCAGCCGGGATGCTGTGCCAGCCCGGGGCCCTGTTTCCCTCCCCCCACTCTCCCGTGTCTGTGTCACACGGGGACGAGGTGGGAACCCTCACTCTGTGTGTGTGCCCTTGTACACAAACCAGATGCGAACCTGCTGCTGGCCTTGTCTCCTCTCCCAGCCTCTGCTTTCTGAGCGACCCGAGGTACCCGCTGGGAACACTGGCACACAGGCCTGGCACCCGGCCGCCGATGCAGCCTCAGGCCAACAGCACGTGGGCAGGGCACACACCAGCCCCACGCTCGGGCGCCCAGGCCTCCCGCACTTCTGGACAGACGGCTGGGACTCTGGGGTTCCCGTGACCTGTTCGGGAACTGGGAACATACCGTGTGCCCACAGTTACAATTTGATGATACAGGATGCTGCTCGGGAAGGGCCGAAGGAAGAGGTGTACCGGGGGGGGGGGGGGTCTCCCTGGAATCGGGTTTTTGTCCGGGTTTATTACATGGACATGACTGATTGAACCACCGGCTCCTGACTGAACTCTGTTCCCTTCTGGAGGTCAGAGGTCGGGCTGATATCCATGGTCTGTGGTTAGTCTTCACAGGCGCCGTCCTGGGGATGCTGCATGTCGCTGAGGAAGGCAGAGCAGGGCAGGGAGAGCAGTGAAGGGGACCCTGCCTGGACCCCAGAGCAGGGGAGCCGGAGGGCCGGCCGGCCGGGAATGCTACTCTGCAGAGTGAGGATGAGGCATGCGGAGGGCAAGCCGGGTTTCGGTGTCTTTCCTCTGGTCTCTCGGCAAACGTCTGGGGAGAAAGCAGCCGGTGCGAAATAACGTGGTAAGAACGCACGGCAGGGCTTCGCAGGAAGGACCTGCCGGGACACGTAAGTGAGCGGTTCTCCAGAAAAATACTGCCAAGGAAACCCGGGGTGTGCTTACAGGCTGTCGTGGGTGGTGCACCTGCGGCCCCACCTCCATTCGCTCCTCTCGAAACCTCGCCTGTTCTTGCCGGGGCTGTGCTCTCTGCACTGTTTGTGCGCCTGTGGGACAGCAACATCCATTCTGTGATGCCCAGGGCTCGCCCTGCCAGAACCCTGGGGTGCCAGCGCCTCTGCCGGCACCCAGCGGCCGCACCTGCCTCAGTTCCCTGCCACTCCCGCTGCCTGGCCTGCCGGCCTGCCCGCAGCCAGGACCCAGCGGCCACACAGCGTGTTCTTGGTGCTCTTTCCGCCCCCACTAAGCCCCCCCCGGACCCGTCGCGCCAGTTTGCTTGCTCTTGTGTAGACAGGGAGCAGGCTCCACTGAGGACGGGGGAGAGCGCGGTGGCCAAGGGGTCACGGGTCAGCCGCTAGTCTGTTGGGGGCGTCCACCTTCTCGTGGACACTGCTCCCATTTGCAGCTGTTCCAGGCGTGATGACATGCTTCTCCAAGAAGCTCCCTGCTCCTCACGGCTGATTTCTAGAACAGCCCCTCGCCGCATGGCAACCATGAGAGGCCCCACAGCCACCTCTGTGTGTTCTGTGCCTCAGGGTGGGGCCGAGCACCTGTCCTCCGCCTGCTGCTGTCTTGCAGGCACACGTTGGTGGGCCAGCAGGGGAGAGGTGGAGCCGTGCTCTGAGATGTCCTCTCGGTGGGCCTGTGCCCCCGACCCTGGCCAAGCGACTCCCCCATGCTGGCATTTTCTCAAAGCCCTGCTAACCACCTTGGAGCCCAGGTCCATGTGGCACTTACACTCAGGCACCAGGACAGGCAGCCGCTGCCTGGGCTGACCGATGTCACACAGCACGCAGTTGGTGCCCAATAAGTGCTCCTTAAGCTGATCTGACTTCCAGCCTCATACAGAAACTTCTGGAGGAGTAAATGGCATCTTGTTCTGTGGCTTTGAGAAGAGGAAATTGCCAGAAAGGCAGTGGGTACAGGTGCTCGTTCTTTACCCCAGTTCTCACTGGAAAGAGCCCCTCAAATTCTGGAGTGTCTCCTGTCATTCTGCTGGACCGTAGTCAGACAGTGGCTCCCTAAAGTCAGTCCCTGGGGGGGTGGGCCATTGTCTCCTGGGATAGAGAGCGCAGGCTGCACACTGGGGCCGTGGTCTCAACAAGAGGGAGCAGGAAGGGCCTTCCTCTCCAAGTCTGGAACCCGCAGAGACAGGGAAGGTGCCTCACATCTGGGGTGTCGGGGCTAAGCGTCTGTCCACAGCTGTTCCCTCCCACCGAGTCTGTCACCAGGTCACACTCAACATCACCTCATCTGGTGTGCAAGGGGGGCAGGGCAGAACCTTGCTTAAGCTGGGGACCCTCGAGGGAGAGGCCTCCAGGCAGGAGCTCCTGGGGGAGAGAGCCCCCGGGGAGTACCGGAGCCTGAGCCTCAGGCCTCGCCTGCCCCGTGTGGCATAGAGGCTCATGCTAGGGTCACAGCACTGTCCTATTTAGGGGACAGGTGGTGCCCTGAAGGCGGCCCCTCTTTCCACGGTGCTGCCCCCACCTCCTTCATGAGGCTGCGAGTGGGTGAGCCAGCACAGGTCCCTCCTTAGTGCCCGGAACCACCGTGGCCATGGCCACTTCCTGCCCTGGGCAGCTGAGGGACCAGCAGTGTCCCCAGCATGTCAAGCCCCGCTGATGGCATGAGGACGGGCCCAGACATCGCCAGTGGCACTTACTCCCGAGCGCCAGGGAGAATCGTCAGCTGACAGCCCAAGGACATCCTCCTCCTCGGAGCCTGGTCGGCTCTCTTTGGAAGGCAGAGGGAGGGGACTGAGAACTGCAAGCTTCCAATATCAGTTTAGGGTTTTTTTTTTTTTTCTAAACCAAGTCCTTTTGTTTTCTTTTCTTTCTTTTTTTTTTTTTTAATAAATTTTTTTTTTCAACCTTTATTTATTTTTGGGACAGAGAGAGACAGAGCATGAACGGGGGAGGGGCAGAGAGAGAGGGAGACACAGAAGCGGAAACAGGCTCCAGGCTCTGAGCCATCAGCCCAGAGCCCGACGCGGGGCTCGAACTCACGGACCGCGAGATCGTGACCTGGCTGAAGTCGGACGCTTAACCGACTGCGCTTGAAGAGCGACAACCTGCCACCGTGTCTTAGGACCAGGGGGCCAGTACTCAGCAACCCACAACGCCTGTGCGGGGCAGGGGAACCGGTTCCTTGTGTAGGAGCAGAGGCGGGGCGGGAGGGGGCCCGTGGTGGCGCCTCCTTGCTCGTCCGCAAGCTGACTGAGGAGACTCCTTCCTTCCGATACGAGCATTTACAAGGAGCGAGCGTTCAGATCGCTCCTGGCAAGATATAAAATGCTGTGACATTTCCGGTGTCTTACATGCAAAGTAGTCTCAGTATGTGCAAGTATGACATACGATGACACAGAGAAAGGGAAGTGTGTGAATATACATGTAAAATACCAGATGTGCGCATCCTACATAGTTCACCCGGAGGCAGACGTACACACACGTTCTCTCTGAGGAATGAACCTATCAGGTCTTCTGTGTCCTCAGCAGGTAAGTAGTCTTTTAAATGCTGTCTGGACCCAACGTTGAGGCCTGGCTGGAGCCGACTGAACCCACACCACCAAGCACCTCCTTTATGGGGCTCACAGTCAGAGCCTAATCCCCCAGGGCAGGTGCCCAACACCTAGGTCAGCCCCGGTGCCCCAGAGTCCACCGAAGAGGTCCCTCCACCTGCTCGCCCTGCTCACCTGATCCTTCCCCAGAAACCACCGGAGAGGCTCCTGCCCACCCTTTACCCTCTCGCTCTGCCTCCTGACCTGCCCCTGGGCCTCTCTGCGTGACCGTGTAGGCACAGTGGGCTCTTCAATCTGTAGATCTGTGAGTGATGCACTGTTCAGTGGCTCTCGTCTCTTGACCTCTTGGCCTCCCTACAACCCAAACAATAATAAAACCTGTTAAAACACGGCCACCAATCAAATTCAGCCTTTTCCAGACGGAGAAAAAGCTGGTCTCGAGATAGATGCCTGAGAAATCCCATGTACCTGCCGGCTCGGTCCATGTTCCACGTGTCCCACCGCACGTGGGACAGCCACATGCACGTGAGTGACCACTGTCCACTCCTGATGGGAGAAAGTCCTCGGTAACCCTGGCTCTGCAGCGATGGGCGCAGCTCCCCGGTGAGGGTGAGCCACGGACGGCCACTCACATGTGTACTGGCCTTCTCGCTGGGTTCCTTGCATGTCTGACCCTATGAGCTCCCTACTTTGCGTTAACTTTTTACCTGGTGCCCACATGCTGTTCCACTGTTGTCCGATTCAGAGGCAGATGATTTCTAAACCGAGCTAGGAGCTCAGCCCCTGGGTCTGGGGATGAGAGCTCTGGGCCTCCCCAGTTGGGACCCAATGCACACACGTTCCTGTAGCCACTTACAGGGTCCCTGTGGCATCACAGGCCCGGCCACAGGGAGCCCTGGTGTAACCGAGGCTGCAAATCCCAGAATCACAAACGGGCAGGGTCCTATCAGTGAAGTATCCAGACTTGGCTGGTCCCAGCAATGTTCAAAAGTGGCAGGACTGGGGACACCACACCCGACCAGGGAAAAAACCATTAAGGCCTCTGTGACCACATATGACGGGGACCCTTGGCTTGAGTGTCCCTTGTCCCTGCTGTGCTCACAGCTCTGACTTCTTGGGCACTTGCCCTCCCCTCCTTGGTCTGCAGACATGCGGCCAGCATCTTGCCTCCCGTCTCACTCATCCTGTGCTCCTGGGGAACAGTAGAGCAATGAGCTCCTGGTTTGGCTTGGCTTGGTTTGCAGACCTCATGCTCCTGGGCTCTTGGGTTGTGGGAGGCTGCTGTCCCCCATGTGTGTGTTGAGGCAGGACCCCTCCCTCGGTGCCATCCTGCTCATGCCCCCATCACCTGCTTGGAGGTGTCTGACCTGCCTTGGTGCCATCCTGCTCATGCCCCTGTCGCCTGCTTGGAGGGGTCTGACCAGCCCTGGTGGCCCCTCGCCAATGGTTGGGCAGTGGCTATTCTGTGGCTGTTAGCTCATTATCTCCCTATTATCCCAATGTGCCGGTTCATCGGTGGCCTCCTCTTTAACGGCCAAGGGTTTATGGGGACAGAGCCATGCCGACAGGGCCACTCTTCTCCTCCTGTGACTGTGCTCCAAGAACAGCTATTGTCTGGAGGGTCTCTGGAGGCTCTTCTTTGTACTGACCCGTCTTCTTCAACATAAAATAATAAAGGACGGACGCTTAGCTGTATGTCATCATCAATAGGAAAAATGTCAGCATACAGATCCAGGTCTGGCCCACCCACCAGAGTGAAACCCAGTAAACACCCTGTGTAGGACGGTAGGGTAAAGCGTGGCTCCGCCGGGTGACGGTCATGAGTGTCAGTGGCCACATTTAGCAGGGGTAGAGTGTGAGAGCCAGACCAGTGACCTCACGGTCAAGGCTGACTGAGAAAGAGCTTCCAGCATGGAGACGATGTGGAGCCAGCCCAGCCAAGTGGGCACGACCCGCTCATTCCCTAAAATCCAAGTCAGTGTCTAGGATCCCAGAACGTCATCCACAAACCAAAGAGGGAGTGCAAGTGTGGTGGGTGGAGCGTCTCTCCCGTGTCTCCACCATCTGATGGCCATCACCATCTGACGCTCTTCCTGTGGGATCCGGAACTGTCTCTTAGGTGTAATTCAGCCTCCTGTTCCCTGGGCTCCACCCACCAGGCTGGACTGATCCTGCCTCAGAGCCACAGCGAATCAACCCCCTCCCATCGCCCACAGGACCATCACAGGACTGACATGGGACATTTGCTTGATTCTGTGTCACACCAATGTGGCTACGACAGCCCGGTCATCTCGGGCCTTCCTCCTCAGGATCCCCAGGGGTCTAGGCCTACGTTTCTAAGATTTGATGTTGCCTCTGACCCTATATCTAAAAATCCTTCAAATTCATGCAGGGAAGATACCACAGGTGCATCTGGAGGAAAGCGGCTTAGTGTTGTTCTACTGCTCCTGTAGGACCAGGCTCCTTGAATTTGGAAATGCCAAGATGAATCAAAGGAAGGGCTTCAGAAGCACCCGATTCAGATGTGTGACCTCACTCCCACCCTGCAGAATGCACCCAGAACCCAGCATCTTGGGACCATCAGTGTCCTGAAGAACAGAGGAGACAGTCCCATATCCAGTGACTGGTCTCATCCAGCGGGAATCAGAGCTCTTAGAGAGACACCATGGGCGCCAATCCCACCCGCCTTCTCCTCATGGCTGGGGAATTGCCTTGGATGTTGGCACAGACAGGCATAGAACTCTCGCTCCCTTCTGTCTTGAAGGTGACTTCCCTGTGTGCAGGTGAGATGGGCCTCAAGCCCCTGGACCCTGCGGAGTGTCAGATTCTATAAGGATACTTCCCTCAAAACTGTCCTTGGTGCAAGACAGTAAGTGACACAAGAGACCACCTACCTGAAATCAGCCACCCTCACACACCTGTGGGGTGGGCTCCTGCAGAAACTTCTTGGACCACAACCCAGCGGATGGACTTGCTTCTGTGGACAACAGGGTCCAAGTGGAGCGTCCCGTGGGTCACCTGTGGCCGGGAGAGCGGGCTGGCAGGTGAATCACCATCCCTGGAACTCTGTACCTCTCTAGAGTGGGCTCTGTCATTCGGGTCCTTACTTCTGTCCCCATTGTGTCCTGCCCAAATTCTGCACAACAGTGTCCCAACAGGCCCCTAACGTGGCTACAAATTACCCTCTGCTCAGATAGCAGAGTCCACTTGCCAAAGGCCGGTGTGACCAGGTCAGCCTCGGGCTCGAAGCTCTTCTGTGGCTTCCCACCGCCAAAGACAACCACCAGCGCAACCTGGAGAGCCCGTCAGGATGATGACTCCCCCGGACGCTTCTCCAACAGGTAGCCTCAAATCCCATTCGAAACCCCGTCCTTCCGCACCTCAGTGCTTCTGCCAATCAGTCTCCCAACTCCTCTGCTAGTCTGCCTCCTTCCGCCAGCCTACTTTTCCTTTGATGGGCTTGGCAGGCACTTTGTGGCTCACATCCTTCCTGGATGTAAACGCCC
Organism: Leopardus geoffroyi; assembly: GCF_018350155.1. Taxonomy (NCBI): domain Eukaryota; kingdom Metazoa; phylum Chordata; class Mammalia; order Carnivora; family Felidae; genus Leopardus; species Leopardus geoffroyi. Next base: position 81,257,179 of record NC_059326.1, read on the forward strand.
GCGTATTGGGTGCTGGCAGAGGCCACCTCCTCTCAGTTCTTACCCCTACGGTGACAGGTGGGTTACATCAACTCCTGTGACCCCGGGGCTTTCCTGGAGGCCGAAGGAACAAGGAGCCAGCATGCAGGGCAGCTGTAACTGGTAACGGATGGGGGTTTGGGGGTAAATACTCCAGCCCCCTTTCCCCTCCATGGGGTGAGGCTGGGGTGTGTTCCACGCTGGCCGCCAGAGCATCCCCGTGGACTTCAGCCCCACTTGTGACTTGCTTGGCTGTGTGCCGCTTCCTGCTCACATACTCCCCTGCTCTCCCTGTCCTGGGTCCTGCCCACAACCACTCCCCGGGGAGAGCCCCGGCACCCAAGTCCTTGCCCAGGGTGTCCTTCCTGAGGCACGCCAGCTCTCGGCAGGCGCCGTGCCTGTCCCCTCTGCACCCCGGCCCCCGGCTTCGCGGCTGAGAATTGGTGAGCTCAGCGGGTACGAGTTAAAGTAGTGATTAGCAGTAAAATAAAATGAACTTCACGTGAGTCCATTTTGTCACTGTGAAAGAGCAGACCTAGGCCGGCCGACTCCATCTTGTTCTGTGTCCTCCATCATCTTGAGTGACTATGTCCCCGACATGGCCGCAGAAAGAAGTTCCCGCTCAAACCTCAGACCAGGCCTCCTCCCCTTGAGTAACTTCCCGCTCACCCGTTCAACATGAGTTGGGGCCTAGGCATAGATCTGTGGTCAGGGAGCCATCCTGAGGATGCAGAACAGGTGGAGGAAAGCCTTGAGTTTCCTTGTTTCACCTGGGGGTGGGCTGGGATGAGTCACTGGGGAAAGGAGAGCTCAGATGAAGGTGGAAAGATGGCAAGAGAACCCTACAATCCAGCACTTACTCTCTCTGCACCCCTGAGAAAAAGGCTGGGTGACCTGAGGGCCAGACTCTTCTGATCTGGGGGAGCAGGCCCAAGACCACTGACACTCTGAGAGCAGGAGCTCAAGAACAGGAGGGGGATGGGCTTTCCTCTTTGTAATCACTCTACTTTAAACCTTTCAAACCACACCCATCAACCCGCCTGACAGGACTCTGAACCTTCCCCAGCCAATCGGCTGAGGCCATTATCCCTATAAAACCTTTGTGCTCTTGAAACCGCTCTCTCTCCCCAGTATCTCACTGTTGTGTCGGTGCAGGTAGGGGATTGAGCTCGAGCTAGCTGGAATAAAGGCTCTTTGCTTTTGCATCGGACTCGGCTCCCTGGTGGTCTTTGGGGATCACGAATTCTGGGCATAACAAATGTCTCTGAAGAAGGATGTGGTACGTGGGGAAGACATAGGGAGGAAATGACCGAATTGAGATCCCTGACAATATGATGAGCTATGCCTCCCTGGAGAACGGAGACCCTCACCCAGCTCCACTCCATCCAGCGTCCATAGGCATGGATGGGAATTCTGCATCCCAGAGCCAGCCCATCAGCCAAGGGCAGAGGGATTTCTGTGTCCTCCTGGACACCCACCAGCACCTCGCCTCATCTCACTAGCACCCCCTTCCCCATCCGGAAGCTTTGTGTGTCTCTGAGCCCATGAACTGTCAGATCACATCACCTGCAGAGCACGGGGCTGGAGGGGGTGGACAGGGTGCCCGGGGAGGGGCTCTGTGAGGAAGAGGCTGGGGTGAGCGGCTTCGAGCCCTAGCCCTACCTCTGTTGGCCACTGTAGGGTGAAACCCAATGCTTCAGGTTTCCTCATTAACAGGGTTTACTCATCACAGATGGTGTGGACTGGTCTGTGCCTCCCATTCCACTCCACATCCACACCCACCCCCACGCTCCGTGGCCCCTGTCCCCGTGGCCCCCCTGCATGGCCCCCACGTGGACCCAGCTGGCGCTCTAACTGCCCCCGTGAGGCCAGGTTTTTGCTGTGGGTCTGACCCGCCCATCCCTGTGCAGTGACTGTGAGTGAACCACAGCCCCGTGGTGGGAACCCCGCCTGGGAAATTGAACCGTCATTTACAGGGACCTTCTTGCTGCCAACAAGAGTAATCTGAGAATAAAATGCTTCTTTTCTCAGTAAAAGGTTTCAGGGCATTTTCCTTCATGTAAGAAGCTGTGCAGCAGAGGCCTCTGTGAGGATGTCCCCTGACGTCAGGGCGCGTCCTGTGGCGGAACACAGACTCTTACATGCAGTCACCACACGGCGCTCCAGGGGACCTGCAAGGCGACCTGGCAGGTGTCTTCCCTAGCCCCACAGAGGGCCACCTTGTTGGGCTTTCAGTGTGAACCTGTTAGTTTAATTTGGGCCAAATGCGAGCATCTGCTGAGAATTGACCGGTTCTGCAGTTGCGAGTGAGGAATGCTGGAACGTGGAATCTGTAAGATTGGAAAATTAGAGTGAATGCATTTAGGAAAAGCTAGAGAACAGGTCACAGGTACTTGCTCCTTCTGATTGAGGAATGGATTTGCCCTGTGCGCTCCTTTACGACACACTGGGGTCTGCTTGTGACTGCAGCCCCCCAACCCACCCTGAGTGTTGGGCGAGCTCTGATGGGCCAGGGGCGCCCCTCCAGGAACGAGGTGCAGAGAGGTCCCCGCATGTGCCCTGCCACGGCACAGGCATCCATGTGGGGAGCACCTGCCGCATGGTCTGCTGACCCCCAGGTCGGGAAAGACCTGCCCCACACTCTGCCCTCTGGCTCCTTGTCTGCCGCTCCCTCTCTCCCCTCCCCTCTTCAAACGAATTGCTTTCTTTTCTTCTCAAAGTGTTTTCTTCCAAACATTTTACAAATCCGACTTTCTTCACCGGCCACGCGTGAGCATGTGTCCCATCTCACCTCCCGGCCTTCACCCCATCTTCTCGTTTGCACTCTTCTTAACTCTGCAGCTAACTGGCTGCTACCCTTTCTCATTCATTTTTAAAATTCAGTTTATTTGAACCAAACAATGAGGACAAAAACAGCTCACCCGTTGCTCCCACCCCCACCCCAGCCCCTGGCAGCCACCAGTCCACTCTGCATCTGTGAGCTTGGTTGTTAGGGTTTTGTTTTTTTTTTTTTTTTAAGATTCCACATAAAATTGACATCATATGGTATTTGTCTTTCTCTGACTTACCTCACTTCGAATAATGCCTTCAAGGTCCATCCGTGTTGTAACAACGGGCAGGATTTCCTTCTTTTATGGCTAAATAATATTCCATCGTAAATACGCAATCACGTCTTCTTCATCCACTCACCCATGGACACTGAGGTTGCTTCTGCGTCTTGGCTGTTGAATGATGATGCAATAAACATGGCGGTGCAGATACCTCTTTGAGACGTGGATTTTGTTTCCTGCAGGTAAATGCCCAAAATTGGGATTACTGGATCATAGGGTAGTTCCATTTTTAACTTTTGGAAGAAACTCCACATTGATCTCCAGAGTGGCTGCGCCAGTTTGCGTTCCCGCCAACAGTACATTACGGTTCCTTTTTCTCCGCGTCCTTGCCAACACTCGTGGTTTCTTGTGTTGATTTTAGCCATTCTGACAGGTGTGAGGTGGTATCTCATTGTGGTTTGATTTGTATTTTCCCGGCGATCAGTGATGTAGAGCATCTTTTCTTGTGTCTGTTGGTCATCTGGATGTCTTCTCTGGAGAAATGTCTGTTTGTGTCCTCTGTCCATTTTTTAATCGTAGTTTGGGGTTTTGATACTGAGTTGTGTGAGTTCTTAGTACGTTTTGAATTTAAGTTTACCTGTTCTACCTCCTGACATCAGTGAGGTATTTATACCTAATTTTATCTCTGCTTTCTTCCTTCTCATCTTTCTTTGACACCACTCTGTTTCCTAAATGTCGTGCCCTTATAGCCTATAAACCAAAGCTTATAGCTTTGACTCTTTTTATGATTAAAAAAAAACGTATGTTAACTTCTCTGGCTCTAACTGCTTCTATTTCCCCTTCTTTTCTACTTGGCTTACTGTGGCCAGCGAGGAGCCCAGCAGCCCGCCCCTTGGGTGGCCAGGGCAAGGACGGTGGCCACGGACAAGGGGGTTTTCAGGCCATTTGCCTGGGGTCCTTGAAAGCAGATTCCTTAGTCCATTTTCAAGAGCCCCTTTCCAGGACTCCCTCTGGGGAACTGGAGCCAGATGATGTGCCCCTTCCTGCTGCCCTTCTGCATGGCCAGGCCTGGTGCAATCATCATCACAGACCCACAGGTGGCTCAGGACGGCTCCTGGTCCTTTCCAGCAGGGTCCTGAGAGGCCCTTTAGACTCACACGTCAGCTACTCCTCATGCTCTGCGGCTGCCATGCCTTGGATGGCAGGGGCAGTAAGAAGGAACCGCTGTGTCCTGCTTCCCCCAGACAGACAGACAGATACAGAGATACACTGAGCCGATTGTCTGGGATTCAGGTGGGCCCTCCATACCTATCTCAGGAACACCTTCTCGCTGGCCTGCAGTACCCCAGCCTCTGCCATCTGAGCGTCACCACGTGTGGGGTGTAAGGAGACTTCTGCCCTGCATTGGGGTGCTCTGAGGGTTCAATAAGATGATGCGTGCGGAACGCTGAGCTCAGACCTCCGTGCATGAGGAGGGGTGGATGAGTGCCATGGTTGCGTGAGCAGCGTTGCGTCACTATTCCCAACGTGGCCTGGCCAGGGCCGGTCCCGGTGTCAGGGCCCCATCGTGTGGGGAAATCTCTGGGTTGTTAGGCGATTGGCCGAGGGGCAGGCATGAGTGCCACCGAAGACCTTTCTAGCTCCACTGATGATGACCTCTTGCCCTGGGTCCTGGGTTTCTGGGTTTCTGAACCCCACCCCCACGGACTTGCCGAAGAACCGGGTCACTTGCTGTCTGCTGCCGGCAGGCTGCTTATAGTCCTTATTTCCCTGGCAGACACGGACACCCGAGGCTGGGTCTGCCGGCCACAAAGCCTCATCCCCTGCTCTGACCCAGGGCTACGTCCACGCTCTGCCGTGGAGCACGTGTGCGTCCGGAGCAGAACTCTTCACACACAGCGTCTCTGGCCGCTAGCGCTTCCCCATCATCTCCGAGGCCGGCCCGAGCCGCGCCTTTGTTCGAGCTGACCCAGAGAGCCCGTCGTGTCAGAAAACTGCTTTCAGGGGGTGCTTGGCTGGCTCAGTCGGTGGAGCGTGTGACTCTTGATCTAGGATTGTGAGTTCAAGCCCCACGTTGGGAGTAGAGATGACTCAAAAAAATAAAATATTTTAGGGGCACCTGGGTGGCTCAGTCGGTTAAGCGTCCGACTTCATCTCAGGTCATGATCTCACGGTCTGTGAGTTCAAGCCCCACGTCGGGCTCTGTGCTGCCAGCTCGGAGCCTGGAGCCTGCTTCGGATTCTGTGTCTCCCTCTCTCTCTGCCCCTCCCCTGCTCACACTCTGTCTCTCTCTCTCTCAAAAATAAATAAATATGAAAAAAAGAATGCTGTTTATGTCCTATTTATTAATAAGGTAAAAACTCTGGAGTTACAGTTTCCTGGCCCTTCTCTGTCACACAAGAGACGTGTGACCACAAAGATCCGGAGCAGTGTAAGGCAGGCCTTGTTCACCAATGCTCCTCCCTTCCCATCCAGAGGGCGTCTGTCCCATTATCTGGCAGGTGTGAGCCACTGTGCAGAACCTGCGGGGGCCCAGAGATGCATCAGTTGAGACCAGTGGCCCTGGGCATATCACTGCCACACACTTTCGGCTCCATCAGCAAAGGTCTGAGGCCTGCAGGAACTGGGAGCCGGTCCACACACCCAGGGATGGTGCCAGCAGCCTCATGAAGGCTCCGTTCATGGCCACCATGGTAAAAGTGACACCTGGACAGCTGGCCAGCCCCAAGGCTGGACATCCCTGCCCGGCCCCTCCACACAGAGTCTGGGCCTGAGGCTGGGCCGACATGCTTCTGAGCACCTGAGATTCAGGGCTCGTCCAGCGACAGGGTTCCCACGAAGCCACCGGTGTTAGGTGTCCTGTTCCCAGGGCCCTGAGCCTCCGGAGGTCCCGCTTGGGCAGGGCGATCATTCAGATGAGCTGAAATCCATCATATAATGAGCCCCATATGATACTCATCTTTGAGGAGACATGAATAAATCATTGTGCCCGGCAGGGGCCTTGTGCCCGCGGGGACAGGAGGAGGTATACCCGCACTTTGATGAGCAGGGCAGTGGGACGGCAGCCACTTCGGGATGAATGCCCTTTCTGTGCCGGCCCACCTAAGCCCCTGGCACCTGTGGAAACCGAAGCTGGACAGAGGGCACAGCCCTGCAGCCAAAGAAAGACAGCGGGAACAAAGCCGTCTGCTACCAGAGCTCCACCCCGGGCTGGCGGGCAGGCCGGTGGCTCAAAATGCCCGGAGCGCGAGCCGCCCCTCCTGCCTGGGGCCCCCAGGGGCCTCTGTGAGGCAGGCGTGGGTCTGTCCATGCCGCCGTTCCTCAGGCGGGCTCTCCCTCTAACAGACGTCGTCCCACCTCCACGGAGAGACAGTGTGGCAGGGCACTGACGCGGGGCTTGGGGCTCAGCTGTGAGTCAGGGTCACCCGCTGCTCCGCCCGCGCCAGGATGTGGCTTTAGGAACAGACTTTGCTTCTCGGGTTCCTGGGGTCCCAGGCGTACAACCCGTGGCGGGGATCGATACGATAAAGAATCCTGCGGGGTCTGGGGGTGCAGGTGCTGGGGCCTCCACCCTTGACCAGCCCAGATATCGCACAGAGACCAGGATTCCAAACACTGGTGTGTCAGGGCACCTGGGAGGTTCTGACCCTGCATAGCAAACTGTCTGTTAGTGTTGCTGTGAATCCAGCATGAAATCCAATCCGACAGGGAGGCTCCCGGAGCCGGGAGCACATTCGGTAAACACTAGAGGGCTCATGTGGGGTCACGCCACTTAGAACCCAAATGCATTTCGGCAAATGGCTCCTTTCTTGACTGGGGGGACACTTAATATGGCCACCTTTTTTTCCTGTGTTTACAAGTGTTAGTCCTGCGGATATAGGTGTCCCCATCACACGTGGGCCAGCTTCCCTGGGGCGCATAGAGGGCCCAGCCAAGTAGCAAGGGCCGTGGCTTCAGAACCAGGCCCTGGGCCACAAGGTTGCTGACACTCATGCCCTGTGGCATCCCAAACCCACGACAGAGAGCCAGGGACAATGACTTCTCCAGGGACAGGAAGGGCTCCTGGCCCCTGGCTCCCCATTTCTCGGGGCCCACCATGGCATCACCCCCTCAGAGCACTCCTGACCTGGGAAAGACACGGGTGTGGGGGCCGTGAGGGAATCGGTGCCACATCCCCCCCATTTCCTGGTGGTTCCCCACAGCCGTCAGTGCTCACTGGGCTATAGAAGCCTCCCCAACTGTCCATCTTCCCGGCTCTCCTCTTGTGTGTATGTCTGCTGCCTCGTGCTGGTCTCTTTACAAGGACACCTGTCATGCTGGATTGGGGCCACCCTGCTCCAGCGTGACCTCCTCTTAACCAAGCGAGCTATATCAGCAACGACCCCGTTTCCACATGGGGCCACATGCTGAGGCCCTGGGGGTGAGGGCTTCTGGGAGACTTTGTGGGGCACCACTCAACCCACAGCAGCTCAGAGCCTGGTTCCTGGTTCCTGACTGTCCAGACCAGGGGTCTCCAGGGTCTTGACACTTTGTTCGCATGCTACTAATGCTTTTGAAAAACCAAGTACTCACTGTCCCGTTTTTAAGACAACATTTACGATTTTGTGGCCTGAGTTTACATGGCTGCCTGGATGTGTGTTCTAACATAGTGCGGGTGGGAGCTGCAGTATTTATCCCATGGGCCCCAGAAGGCCCTGTGCACGTGCAGGGGGGTGTGCTGTCTGCCCCTCACCCGGATCAGCAGTTTCTGTGCCTTCCTGGCTGTGCTAACTACCCGCCCTGCACTGACCCAGGCCTCTCTCGCTTTGGGGCTGTGCTCGGCCCCATCCTCTCCCGGGCTGCCCGGGTCCTGCCCTAGTCAGCCAGGGCTAGTCCCGGTCCCGCTGTGGCCTGGTGAAGCCCCCTCCATGTTCCAGCCCATGTTCCATGTTCCCAAACGTGTTCAGCGTCTTTCTTTAAGTGAACGCTTGAGGAAGCTCCAGATACAGCAGACGAGGGCACAGGTGCTCTGTCTGGGAAAGGTGGGGTGCTGGAGCCTCGGATCCCCCTCCGGGGGCTCCCCACGAGGCACCTCAGGACAGCCCCGAGGCCCTTCTGCACATTCAGGAGCTGCCGGAAGCATCTTCTAGAAACCACCACACAACGTCAGCATGTTCACACAGACACGTGTGGAAAAGCAGGTGCATTTTCTGTTGGGTCACTTTGCTCACAACTGTGGAGGCAGGCCGTCCACGGGCAGCGCGGCCTGGATCATTTGTGCCCAAGCAGTCACGTCGGATATTGTCATGTGGTCACATTCAGGAATCTGGTGGTGCTCGAGGCCCTCATTTGGAATAAAGGATTGTGTCAGCATTTCTGAATTCCTATTTTCAATGATTTGTAATGAAGCATCTTTTTAAAATGGTTTCAGCTGTTGGAGCTATATGCAGCCAAGAGAATAGATCCTGGGGCTTTTTTAGCACTCCACTAACTATGAAATTGTTTGATTTTTACAAAACATATTTAGCAAATTGTTAAAAGTATTGGCTAAACACAGCATTTCATAAATGAAATGTTGAAACGATCAAGATGTTGAACTTTAAAATCATCTGCTTTCGCTGAACAGTGCCTTTTTTTACAAAGTTCAATTTTTAACATAATTTTACACAACATTATAAGTGCATCGCTACATGTTGTAAATATCACGCCACTACACATTCTAATTACCTGATTACATTCATTTACATTAAATTTGTGATTGAATGTAATTTCATGCTTCGTGAGTGACAGTCCTTTCAAGACACTCTGATCACACTGTGTCGCTGCGTGCGGAAGCCAGCGCGCCAGGACCCGGGACATCCACAACAGCAGTTAGCAAACCAGCCGATGCGTCGGGGTTGGCAAGTCAACGGCTCGCGGAGAACCGTGTGTTACGGAGCTCGCCCGCACCGAGGGAGGCGCTGGAAGAAGGGCCCTCGCGTCCGTGGCTTTGGTCTTCTGGGGTCCTGAGACCGTAGCCAAGTAAGATACCACTTTGTCTCAAAAAGTGCTCCGTGCTGTGAGGATAAGCGTCACAGGGAGGGTGACGGCCACCTCCCGCATTGTGGCCGAGTCCTCGTAACCCCCGGGAAGCCCGTCTTCACTTGCAGGATGTCGTGGGCTTCTTCCAAATTCTGTCTCCTCTCCTGCTGTCACCATAGCAACCTACATCCTGTGGTGTGCCCAGGGACACTCTCAGATCAGCTACGAGGGGGAGTCTTAGCCCTGAATCTGGCCTTGCATAACTGATTTTATTTCTTCTGGGGAACATTCGGACTCATGTGACATTTTAGCAGACACGAGTAACAGTGAAAGGCCTCTGGATGTGTTGGCTCCCCGTGACATCCTGATGGTCTGTATTTGTTGGAGTCCTCCCCTACGGGTAGCATGGAAAGATCAGGAGAACCCAAAACTATCTGTGTGCTGCATGGGAATGACAGAGGAACACAGGTGCGGGCGCGTGCTCTAGGACGAGACGGGGACCCTCACCCGGCAGCCAGGGCGGGCTTGTGTGCGAGCTCCGTGGCGCTTCCCCAGGCACAGGTGGGGCCCCTCCACCTGCACAAGCATTTAAGAGAAACAAACCACAGCCTCCCTCTCCTGAGGGGACAAACGAGGGTACGGTGTGGGTGTGCTCACCAGAGCACGTGCAAGAATGACCTGACGGATTTGTGAAGGCAGATTGCTGGCCGGCCCCAGCGCTCCTGACTCAGTGCAGCTGGGCTGGGAGGGGTCTCCTCTCCATGATATTATGGAGACATAGGGTCCCCCAGACAGAGCCCCGCTGGCTTCGAGAACAGCACTAGGATCTCAGTCTGATTCCACCACCTATTGACCCTGGGGTGGAGCCGCCTTTCTATCTGCACCGCCCCCCCCCCCCCCCCCCCCCCCCCCCCCCCTGACAGCCTCTTATTTAGAAAGAGCAATGAGATCAGTCACCTAGAAGGAAAGGAAGAGGGCATCTTCCCGGAGCCTGGTTCCTCTCCAGAAACCAGTTTATGAACCAGTTGCCAGAGATCCCTGGACTGAGGGATTTATTTGATCCAACCCACTAAATATGCATTCAGGGTCCATTCCGCAGGAAAGATTCTGAAGTAAGACCTTTCCTCAAGGGACTCACCTGTTGAGAATGTCCATGACCAAATCCAGCCCAGGAGCTTCCCTCTGTGGCCAAGATTTACACGTGGGGGATAGTATTTTATTTTGTTAATGTTTATTTATTTTTGAGAGAGAGAGAGCATGTGAACAGGGAGGGACAGGGAGTGGGGGACAGAGGCTCTGTGCTGTTAGCACATGCTTGACACAGGGCTTGGACTCATGGACCACGAGATCGTGACCTGAGCCGAAGTCAGTTGCTTAACCGACTGAGCCACCAGGCGCCCTGACACTTGGGGGCTAATATCTTACACAATGTCAGTCTTTTCCTTTAAGTCTATCACAGGTGTAGTAGGAAAGCGAATAACTATACTTTCCTCCCATTTTGTTCCAAAAACGAAGTAACCGTTCTGTTCCTGAGCTCACACAGGCCAGATTCTCTTCAGATCAAAGACATTCCGTCGATATTCAAAGTAGGCAGAAAGGTGTGAACCACAAAAATAAGCAATGTTTCTGGAAGTCGCGGGGGTGGAGGAAGGCAGAGGAGACCCCCACTTTGGGATCGGAAGTACTATCTTGTATTTTGCACGTCATTGGAAACAGGTGCGGCGTAAGAGATGCCAAAAGATGATTGTGGAAGTGGGTGATTTCTGACGGTGCTGGGATAACCAGACGACCGCTGGTCATGCAAAGTCCCGCTGCCCCCCCCCCACTCCCATGCGTTACTCACACAGGGGTGCTGAACTGCTGGCGGATGTGCGGGGCGGGGGGTGTTCTGTGGGTGGGGTTCTTCTTACTGCGGTGGCTCAGACGGCCGCTCCCAGCCACAGAGGACGGGACCTGTCTTCCCAACAGCTGTTGCTTAGACCTCCCAGGGTCACTAAATTGTGCAAACTTGTCCTGCGTGTCCCCCAGGCTTCATTTCTGCTGTGTCTGCAGGCCAGAGCCTGCCTGCCTTTCTGCCTGCCTTCCTTCCTGCCTTCCTGCCTTCCTGTCTGCCTTCCTTCCTGCTTGCCTGCCTTCCTTCCTGCCTTCCTGTCTGCTTTCCTTCCTGCCTTCCTTCCTTCCTTTCTCCCTTCCTTCCTGACTTCCTTCCTGCCTGCCTTCCTTCCTTCCTTCCTTCCTGCCTTCCTTCCCACCCTTCCTTCCTGCCTTTCTGCCTTTCTGCCTGCCTTCCTTCCTGCCTTCCTGCCTGCCTTCCTTCCTGCCTTCCTGCCTGCCTTCCTTCCTGCCATCCTGCCTTCCTGCCTTCCTGCCTTCCTGTCTGCCTTCCTTCCTGCCTTCCTTCCTTCCTTTCTCCCTTCCTTCCTGACTTCCTTCGTTCCCGCCTGCCTTCCTTCCTGCCTTCCTGCCTTCCTGCCTGCCTGCCTTCCTGACTTCCTGCCTGCCTGCCTTCCTTCCTTCCTTCCTTCCTTCAGTATTTAACGTATTTATCAAGACACTGGTTTAAAACATTTAGCAAATAGACTTTCACAAAGGCAGGAGATGCGGTTGAGGCCTTGCCAGCCCCCAGCCCCACGCCCATCTCAGCCAGTGCCCGCATCCTGGCTTCACGCCTAAACCTAGACCTGAGTCCCTCGTTCCCAGTCTTTTCTAGAACATGTCCCTGGACGTGCCTTCCCCACCTCCACCTCAATATGCCACAGTTCATTTCGCTTGCCAGTTTGCTTTTTCGCCCGGCCTCATTAGCACATCAGTCAGCGGGGGGCTGCCCTCTGCCAGTCGGGGAAGCAGGAGGAGGCCCAGGACTTACACCAACCTCTCCACCTTGAGGGAGGAGAGGGCGCACACACAAGTGGTGTGACGGCCTAGGGGCGACCCCCACAATGGTGTGGGCCACAGAGGAGGAAGAGACCAGTGTGAGCACGGACAAGTGGGAAGGGTCCAGGGACAGTGAGTCCCCCAGGCCCAGGCGATCTGGGGGCAGGAGTCACATGTCAGCTTTGAGGTCCCCGGGGAGGAACGTAACCAGGCAATTGAGCAAAACTCCCCAAGTTTCAGAAGGATTTCCAGAACAATTTGCCACCTGGAAATGAAATCGGACCAGCATGAAGACCGCTGTGAAATGTCAGGGCACAAGCTTTCCCGGGGTGCAGGGGTGAGGGGAAAGGGGGCTGAGCCGCCCCCACATCCCTGCAGGCTCATCAGACGCGCAGCGGCCGCCCTGTGCTGTGCGCCTCCCTCCCCTCTTTGCGCCCATGGGGTCCCCTCTCCCGGCCTAGGCTGTCCTGCTCACACCTTCTTCATGGCCCCCGGCCCCCAATTTCCAGGTCAGCTCAAGGGGCACGGCTGTTCTTTCTCGTGTTCAGTGGCTATAGCTTCTCCTCTATCAATAATTTTAAAAGTAAGTGACTGGATTGTTCTATATTTGTATTTCTAAGAAGAGAAATCGAAGCCATGTAGGTTTATTGTTTGTCGCTGTAGCCTGTGAGCCGCCCCGTGCCCGCTAGAGCCGCTTCCTGGCTTCCCCTCAGCTAATGCCAGTTTGGGGAGCCCCCGCTGTGCCACCGCGGCTCCTCTGACATGTGCGGTGCGTGTGGATGCGGTATCTTTGGGGACGGTGGTCCTGGCAGGCGACCTGCTTGCCGAGCACCGTTCTGAGCACTTGACATGTATTGTCACAGCCCCGGGAAGGAAGTACCAGGAAGCACCCATTTTACAGATGGGGAAATTGAGGTCAGCTTTCCTAAGTTCGTACAGACCGAAGATTTGACTGGTACTTCCATAATACTATCCGATTATGTACGTGTTAACACCTTCACCCCTCTGTGATGCTGACTTCACAGGTGGGTCCATCCCGGGGAGCATTTGCAGAAGTAGGAATTCTGAGCCCTGCCTGGGGCCCGGGCCCTCTCATCCACCAAGAACAGCTCTCACACAGCGTGGAGAGTGGCATAGGGAAGGACCCCTTTCCTTGGTGAGGCGCCGAGGCCCGGGGCTGTCTGGGTCCCTCGTCCTTCCCACCCCGGGGCCCATCGGAGCTGCCTGCCTCCCCGCCACCTGCTCCCTCCTGCCTGGTACCATCAGGTGACCACGCAGAGCTGTCTGACAGGAGCCGCCGGCATTTTCTAAGGTAAGCAGGTGCAGGAGGAAAAAGGGCCACGCTTCTTAGGAAGTCAGACAGCCGTGCAGCACACAGAGGCAGGCGGCTGCTCTCAAAGCCGCAAATCAGGTCCTTTCATTTGTGTAGAATGGATCGATTTTGAATGCACACCTTGAAATTGCTGGTTATAGAATTTGGTACATTTGACTGTAGTATAATTGTCCAAGGCTGTGCTATCCCAATCCCAACCCCGGGTGACAAGCTCACGCGCTGGTCTGATTCTTCCGGAGTCATCACCTGGTGTCCCAGGAAGCGCGTTTTGTAGGGGATGCCATTTCTGCTTCTGTTTCCAGCATATGAGTGACACTCTTGGGGTGCCTTTGTTTTCCTGAAACATTACCTACCTGCCACGGGCTACTGCTTCAGAGTTTTCAGAATGGATTTTCATCTGTGCGTTCATGCTCTTTCCTGCTGACTTCTGCTCAGCTGAACCCTGCAAACGAAACAGCGCAAGTAGTCCTATGCCGAAGCACCCGCTCTCCTCTGTCTCCAGTTTTAAGCGCTCCTTCAGACTCTGGCTTCTCCGTGAGAAGCAGCGTCGGGCACAGAGGAGAGGAAGGTGTTGGTGTCACGGCCTCACACAGAGGGGCCCTGACCTCGCCCCCCCATAACCCCGAGTCCAAGCTGCGACCGAGGAAGGCTGTCCCCAGAGGTGACCCACTAGCGGGAGGTGTGGGACAGCGCCCCGCTCCACTATGAATGTTGCCATTCCTAGAAAACGAAGGGGGGCCATCTCAGGAAGGGCGTGTGGTGTCGCGGCCATCTAAGCCTGGCATGAACTAGGGGACCCAGTCCCTTCCAACAGCCCGGGTCAGCCTGCCCCCCCTCGACGCCAGGAGGGCTCCCCGCATGTGGGCCACCGAGGAGCAGGCATCTGAGCCTGGCATGCCGGCTCCAGGGACAGAGCTCAGTCTGATTAAACTCAAACGCATAGTCCCTGTGGCTCTGGCCCTGTGGGCCACGACTGATCCCCACCTACGTCAGAGGAAGTCGCCCCTTCCGCCTAGAGTTCAGTCCCATTTGCTTCATAGAAGGCTCTATGTTCGAAAGAAAGGAAGAAAAAAGCTATTGAGAAGGAGGAGGGGAGAAGGGAGGAAAGACAGAAAAGAAGGAAGCAGCGGGGAGAGGACAGAGCGAGAAGGGAAAATTCCTTTCACTAATGGTCTCTCGTTAAAGTTAAGAAGAGTGGTGAAAGGCCACATGAGATAGGCCTATTCCCGTGTCACCACTGGTTTTGACTTTTGCTGTGAACCACAGCCCTCCATGGCTCAGACAGCTGTGAACAGCAGGTGTCCCTGTCCGTGCCTCTGACCTCTCCCCTTTGGGTGCACACGTCTGTCACATTGATTCCTCTCTCTGAACCCAACACTGTTACATTTTTCACAGAGAAAATGTGGATTATACGATCCCCCAGATAAGTAATACAATTAAAAACACAGCAAAAGGGGTGCCTGGGGGGCTCAGTCAGTTAAGCGTCTGACTCCTGATCCCAGCTCAGGTCACGATCTCACGGTTTGTGAGTTCAAGCCTGGCATCGGGCTCTGTGCTGACAGCCTAGAGTCTGCTTGGGATTCTCTCTCTCCTTCTCTCTGCCCCTCCCCTGCTCGCGCTCTTCTGTCTCTCCCCCTCCCTCTCTAAATAAATAAAAAACATTAAAAAAAATTTTTTTAATTCTGCCCTGTGGACATGGACGCTCCCTGCTGGCTCACATCCTGGGACCTTCACTGTTGACAGCCCGACGCCTGGGCCTGTGGCCTTTTTTTCTGTTCATTTGTTATCCTAACTTCTCATGTTTTAAACAAACGTGAGATCACATTCTTGCTGTAGTTTCACAGCTTGATTTGTAGTTGACAATAAACTGTGGCTCTCTCTCTCTACATCAGTACAAATACCCCGTTTCTTCTTTTGCTTCTCAGTTGATGCACCATATCTCCTTGTGTGGATGGTTTTGTAGTTTATTCTTTAACCAGAAAATCCCAAGGAACTTCTGCATTACTTGCGACTGTGTTTTGCGCTAAGTCATTTCCAAATCTGTAAGCAGCCCTGCAGTGCACACTCCTCCTGCTGGGGCACACTCCGGAAGCACCTCTGGTGTGGGGAGTCCCAGGAGTAAAAACCAGGGTGAGTGTGAGCGCTGAAAGCCCCAGTGTGTGTCTGCGTGCACCCGTCCCATCCCTCTCTGTGTTGGTGGCTGTGGCTGAGAGAGGCGCCCTGTGTCTGCAGAAACCCGGCCAGGAGTCCCCCGTCCCCACTCACGTTTCTTTTGCTCTCCCACCTAAAACAATGCTGTTACACGGAGACTGGTCTAGAAGCTACCGTGTGTGGGCTCTGCAGGACTTAATCTCCACACTCATCAGGATGGACGCTTTCCACAGCAGCATGTCTGTGAGGCCCTGATGTGCGCCCTGTCCTCTGATTCTGGGGCCCGGCTTCTTCCGGAGGGAGGAGGGAGGGGGTGACGGGAGGGTGACAGCCGCATGCTCGGCTGTCCTGAGGCCATCGATTTCATCTCAGGTCCCTGAGCTGTGCGTGTGCAGGCCTTAGCTGGGCGTCCCAGCGGGTGCTGTGTGACCAGGGCTGGCTCCTTCTACCCTGTTGAGTGCGGAGGCCTGCGTCCACTGTCATGGGCTCCTGGCCGGCCCCGGGCCGGGGGAGGAGGGCACGTAGCACACCCACACACATCTTTAACCTTTTATGGTGAAGATCAACATTCAGGACAGTGACCCACAGGGCTGCAAAATCCAGAATCAGCAAAGAAACACCAATTTGCGGCCCTTTTCTGTATTCTCAGAGGCAGAAAAATGTTCCCACACATTTTCACATACACTTGTGATAGCATTTCTCAAAAACAAAAGTTATATCTGGGTTAACTGTATTAATCAGGAAAAAATCTAAAATTTAACCCAAATGCCCCATTTTCTGAGCATCGCTGTAGAGTCTCCTGCCCTGCGTGCACCGTGGCCCACGCTGTGCCCCACCGCACGCGCCTCCCCGCGTCCTCAGCCAGGCCACCACCCGCTCACCCAGACCCCACCTGTGACACAGGCGCGTTCCCTTTGGTTCTGCACGTGTCTTTCACCACAGCAGGGGTCTAACTGGTACCGAGAGGAGCATCTTTATTTTAATGGTTATCTAGTTACTCGAACCTGTACTGCACAGGAAAAAGCTAAAACTGTCGCATCGAACCCACGATTTCAACAATATTGTTGCTTAGCTAAGTACAAGAAGTGAGTCAATTTGAAGTCAATTTAAAGAAAAGTATTAAGTAAACGGCGGTGCAGGTGGTCCAGGGCTGTGTTAAGAGCGGACAGTGTTAATCAAGTGACGGGGTCACAGCTCAGTCCCCCTACATTCTTCTCTTCTGGAGGACCCTCTGGTCCCTCAGCACTGAGCTTTGGGCCACACGGGTGTCACCCCTGAGCCCGTGCGCACACATCTGCCATCCCCTTCCGTGCGGGGAGGGAGTGTTGATCCAATGTCTGCTGACTGGGGCGTTAACTGGAAGTTAAGCCTGGTCTCTTTCAGGAATTGATGAAAACCTTTGGAAAAAAATTTTATCTGTATGTATTTATAGGGTTTTTTTTTTTTTTTTCTGAACATAGAACTAAGACATGCTTGTTGCCAAGGGAAAAAAAAAATGCGTATATGGTAAAAAAGAAAACTTCCCAAAAATTGCCACCCAGGAAAAATAAAAATGAGTTCTCCCCCGCTCATCCTGTTCTCTCCCTCTCTCCACACAGACACACGCACATGTGCACGCACACACCTTTGTGATTTGTGTGCTGACACAGACCATCCTCTGTGCGCGGCTCTCATACGTATGGAACCGTTTCCCATCCTCATTCAAGTAACACCAGTCCCCCAACAACACAGCTCAGTGTCATAACTAAAAACTTGCATGAAGTACCAGCCTCACTGCCAGCTCCTCTGTGGCCACGACAGACGCGCACCAAGGTCCGTGACAGATGACGTGTGTCCCAGGCCGGCCCTCGCACAGACGGCAGAGTGGGTAGGCGTGATGCCTCCCTGTGTCCGGCAATGAACCCACAGGACATTTCATGGACCCGGACGCTGCAGAGGGACCTGGCCGCAGAGAAGGCATATGGCACAGAAGCCCGAGGCGGCCACCGCTCAGCCGGGATCCGAGCTGAATGTGAGCGGTGCAAACAGCAGCAAGGGCCAGCCGTGGGGAGGGGCTCGCTGTGCTGGGGGCCTGAGCCACGCAGCCAAGGGCGCAGAGTGAGGACACTGGGCGTCCCAGAGGCAGTGACATAGCAGACCCGTCGCGAGCGCCCGCAGAGGCTGGCAGTGACCCGCTCTGTGTCCCAGGTCTCTCTGAGGACAGGCAGGTACTGTTCAAACACCTTTATTTCTTATTACAAAGAAATAAAGCCCTTTATACTCTCAGTGTTCCTATCGTGTCACACTACAGTGACCTAAATAGGCATCAAGCGTTAGGAAAACGTTATTGTTACATTTATAACTAACAGTAAGAGAGTTTCTAAGGTTTTAATAATTAAAAAATTTTTTTAATTACTTATTTATTATTTTTTGAGAGAGAGCAAGTAGGGGAGGGGCAGAGAGAGGGAGAGAGAAAATCCCAAGCAGGTTCTGTGCTGTCAGGACAGAGCCTGACATGGGGCTCGAACCCATGAACCGTGAGGTTATGGCCTGAGCCGAAGTTGGATGCCTAACCAACTGAGTCACCCAGGCGCCCCCTTAACAAAAATTTTTAAAGGTCACTGTGCACCTGTCTCCCTGCTGATCCTGGAGACGGTCTTCCTGGTTTGAGGCAGGACTGCCGGAATGGGGAAAACGGGATCATTCTGCCTTCAGGTTTCCTCCCACGACACGTGACTCCTCTTCTGTGCCCGCGCACAGACTGGCTGGACTCTGGGCTGTTGCTTTCATTTCCTCAGCAAGCCCTTCTTGGTGGATTTTTAGGTAAGCCCCATTTTTTAAAATTTTAAATCTGGGAGGAGAAGGTGCCCAGGAGTAACGGAGATCCCGAGCCGGGAGGAAAGTGCTGCAGAAAGGGAGTGAAATCCCCACTCCTCTGCCCGAATGTGCCCGGGGTTTTATTATAAACGTGTCCCGTCTGTAATAAACAGCCCATTGTTGTTGATGTCACAGCTGGAGGGCCGCACAGACGTGTGCCTGCCCACGTCCTCTTTACTCTGCTGCTGATGCGCACTCCTGCCTTAGGGTCACAGGGCGGCCAGACACCTGACATCCAGGGCGAGGCAGAGGAAATGGACAGCAGGTTGGGGTCACACAAGCCCGGGGAGGGGACAACGCACTGCATACAAGGCTGCTCGGGGCCCTCTCTGACAGGAAGAACAAGCAGGCACCACGGGGACAAGCTCGCAGGCAGGAGAGGGCGGGGTGGCCCCTGGGTCCCCTGGGAGCACACGGCTGCCTTGCTGGAAGAATTCCACGGGCTGGCAGGGAACCTAAGCCCACCACTCAGGACTCAGCAGGCCCTGCGCCTGGTCCCCGTGATAAGGAGGGCTGCTTGGCTGAGGGACCTTATCCGTGGCTGCAGAGTCGGGAGGGGACCCGCAGTCGGGCCTTCTGAGACCCTCACAGCTACCCCAGACATCAAGGCAGCACATGACGCTGGGTCTTAATTTTAGGCCTTACACAAAATACCGTTTATGCTCAGAACAGCAGAAACTCCGCCGGCTGTGCTTGTCATCTAGCAACCGCTGGGTGGACCGTCCAGCTGGCCACCTACCTGTGTCCCTAAAAGGGACGTTTAACCACATGGGGACGTCAGCTTATCCTACAAAGGACACGTCAGCTGTGGATGGAAACGCTCCCATGCCAGGCTCTCCCTAGTTTGACCTACACGGGCACCTGCCGATTGCCCACCACGTAGAGCCCCGCCAATCGGTACAAACTGTGGACAGTGCGCGCACCCCACCTGTGACCCCGTCTCTGTTTTCATGTTTCGTTTTGCTATTTATTTCTCAGAAAGCACTGTCTGCATGTGATACACACTCAAGGGCAGCAAAGAGCGGGCTGGGGGGCACCTCCTACGGGGCAGGCACGTCTGCGCGGTGCCCTCGCACAGGAGGCGGTTGCCGCAGAACAGTCACCGCATGGTTTTTGTTACGCGTCGACCTACGTGCCTCCCAAGTGCACGTGGCTCCCCTGACACATAGCACATGGGCAGCCAGGCTCGAGAGCAAACACAGGCCCAGACGTCGGCCTGCCTTCGCCTCCGTGGCCCGCTGTCACCTGGGCCGACAGAGTGTCTCCCCGTGAAGTGTGCCTGCCCCCACCCCGAGCAAGCGGCCGTTCGCTGACCCGACGCAAGGACATTTGCAGGATGTGCTCCTTCCATTTTTATTGTCGCGCCAACGCACTGCTGTGTACAAGAAAAAATTGTAGCTCATGCCTGCTGCATAGGGACGACACACACCATCGTGGGCATCTGTAGTTGCCTTTAAAATTAATTGGGCGGGGTGCCTGGGTGGTTCAGTCGGTTAAGTGTCTGACTTTGGCTCAGGTCATGATCTCACGGTTCCTGGGTTCGAGCCCTGCATCCGGCTCTGTGCTGACAGCTCGGAGCCTGGAGCTTGCTTCGGATTCTATGTCTTCCTCTCCCTCTGCCCCTCCCTGGCTCATGCTCTGTCTCTGTCTCTGTCTCTGTCTGTCTCTCAAAAATAAATAAACATTGAAAAAAAGATAAATAATTTGAGCTACAGATCGCTTAGAGAATCGTGGCTGCAAACTAAGGTAGGTGACGTGAGGACTCTAGCTGGAGCCTAGAGATAATAGCCAGCGCCCTGCACCCATGTGACTTCCTATTCACCAACCCAGTAGAGCCCTCGCTGGGGAGGGTCCACTTGTAGCCAGGAAATGTGGAATCAGGGCCCCCACGAAACTCAGATCATTTTTACCTTTTTCAAAAGTGTTTCCCTATTCTCTGCATGTTTCCTCTCCTCACGGTGTCCCCTCCTGCAGTCATGAGCGCGGCAGACCTCGCAGTACTGACTGCGAGGTCAGTTTCTAACCTGGCTCACTTTGGACAATATTTACCTTTTTCTGATGGTTTGATGTGAGGAAAGATGTGATAAAATTGCTGGGATTTCAAAAGGAGAGATCACGTGAACGAGTCGGATCACAAGACCTATTCACACTCAGGTTCAACCAGTGCCGGATACGACACAAACGTTCCATGCCACCACACTATTTAGTGAGTGTCGAAAAGATCAGGCGACTCTCAGAACAAACAGAGTCTCCGCTTTTCGGGGAGAGGACACAAAACAAGAGAGGATGAACAGGACCTTGTCATTACTGGCTAATTCCAGCAAACCTGAGTATCCACCCATGATTATCTTCTGTGCAGTTGGGCACAGGCTGTTCTCACCCACTCGGTGCCCGTGACACACCAGGGAAGCTAACTCAGAGATCTCCCCGCTTCCTTCCGGTCAGCACTGCTGGGGTCAGCCTGTGGCCGAATTCCAGAGCATTTTCTGCCAACCATTATCCCAACCCCTCAACCCGCACCTCACCAAGAAGCTTCCTCGAAAGCTGGCTTGGTGGTGACTCCCTGGTGATGCTACAGAGGGAAGACGCTGCCCTTTTGCCGCCTCTTATGACCATTGTGGTCACCTCTTGCCCACCCCTGCATCGACCCAGGGATCCACAGGACCCTAGGTGTCTTGGCATTTTAACGATAGAAAATCTAGAGAAACCTAATAGTATCAAAGCTGAAATTGCAATCACTTGTAGTCCTTATTGTGAAATAATTTGAAAAACCATAGTCTTTTGGAAGCATTCTGCCACAGCCCTCCAGGACCAGACACGGATCTCCAGGCTGTGCTCTGGGCTGCTGTCATGGGCTGAACTGTGTCCCTGTGAAGGTGGCGAAGTCCTAGCCTCCTAGCACCTATGAGGCTGACCTTTTTTGAAAAAGAGTCATGGCCGATGATCAAATTAAGATGAGATCATCCATCATGATGTGCTGTCCTTGTAAACCCTGATCCTCATCCGTTGTGAGTGGTATCCTTATAAAAGGAGGGAGTCTGGACACAGGTGCACACACAGGTGCACACACAGGGAGAGTGCAAGGTGAGTGTGGGGGTGGGTGATGCTTCTACAAGCCCAGAAACACTGAGGATCACCAGAAGCTACCACCAGCTGGGGGAAGAGGTGGGGAGCAGGGAGCAGACTGTCCCTCGTGGCCTCAGAAGAAGTCGGCCGTGCCGCCATGGTGATCTGGCTGTGCCCTCCACACCGTGAGGCAGTAACCCAGCCCATGTGTGGTGCTGTTCAGTGGTCTGCACAAGCCAGCACCCTCTGCGGGAGATAACCTTCTTCCAGCCGTGCAATGTCCTTGGACTTGCCTTTATTATGTTAAAAACAAGAGGAGTTGGACAGGTCTAGGATGTCAAGAGAAACAGCACCTTGGGCCCCAGCATGTGAAGCAGGTAACTGTGGGCATGCTGTGGCTGGAGCGTCAGCTGGGGTGTAGGGAGTCTGCCACCCACCTGCCACAGCCCTTCTCCTGGGAGCGTCTTCAGGGAGCCCAGGTTGGAAACCACTTGACCATCCTGCCTCAGGTCACCGAGAAGCTCTAGATCGTCTGACAATAAACTCACCATCCGAGTGCATCACAGCGCAACATACTGTAAAATACACATTTGAGGAGTAACTGTCTTTTAAAAAGTCTTCTTTATTGCAGGTTATTTTGTGTTTGAGTATTTGAGTGTGTGTGTGTGTGTGTGTGCTCGTGCGCACACGCGTGTGAGAGGGACGAGATGGTTCACGTCTTTTTGGTTGACTTTGGTAAATCCATAGACCCTCCCAACCCTGGCAGGTGTGAGTGCACCTACAGCCACACTGCCCATCAACCCCAGATAAGGTCAGGGAGGCCAGAAAGGGAGCGGGTAGCCAGCCTCGCCTGTAAATGGTTGGCCATCAACAGCAGCCTCCACAAGAGGAGACTTCACAAAAAACACTCTCCTGGACATCATCCTGTGCTGGTCTCCTTGCCTCCAGTCTCTTCCTCCAGCATTCTTGTTGAAGGAAGTGTGAAGGGAGCGTAAGCAGAACCGTGGTCTCGCACCCCTGCGTGAGCCGTGGTTTCTTCGCTCTCGACATGCACAGCGGCCCTGAGGCTCCATCGATGTGAGCTAAATGCCGCATCTGAAACCAACCACAAGCGATTAGAGTGTTAAATGGGCTTTTTCGGGTCTTGCACGGCCAGGTCTGTCTGACACATGGGATGGAGTGTGAGGGGACGCCACCCCCGTTTACCCCATGTTCCTGATGGTGCAGAAGGAACGCTGGGCTCAAGCCTGGATTTTTCCAAGTTTCCTGTGACGTAGTCTTCATAATTGCATTTTACTGAGAAGTACCGTATCCAAGTCCCACTGGCCAGCCCCTCTCAGGGGATATGCAGAGTTACAGTCCACTCATTGGGACCACTGGCCGCACGAGGAACCCAGCCCCGGGCCCCACAGTGACAGCCTGCTCATTGGCACCACTGGCCTGGCTCCCTCCCTTCCTGATGTCACTGCCCTGCCGCCTTCCTTGCGCCTCCTGGGATCACCTCCCAAATAACGCCCTGCCCTCAGTCTGTCTCTGGACGGCGTGGGGGGAATCCCACGTGAAATGATGTAGACTTGATCCTGGAGGCAGCGGAGCCGTGGAAGATTATAAGCCAGGAGCTGGCAGCCTGGGTCAATGTTTCAGGACGTTCATTCTGCCACAATGTGGAAGAAGGACAAGCCAGGAGACAGGATGGACGGCAGTGGCTGTCAGGGAGAGGAATGCAGAACAGGGAACCGGAGCCCCTGGGAGCACCAGGCGTGTGGAAGAAGGAAACTGAGGACGGATGAGGGGGGAGGGGCAAGCAGAAGACCCCGACCCGTTTCTCCAGAAGCAGCGGGAACTGCGTGCTCCAGGGATCACTCCCGTTCTCGCGGCTCCCTGAGGCCAGGAGATGGCTGTGAGCCAGCGCACAGACGGGAGACAGGTAGGGACAGGGGACTCCTCAGTGAGTGGCCATCGGGCCACACATGCAGGGAATCTGGTCCGGAGGGCGGTTGAGATGGTGAAATAACCCACCTTCCTGGACGGCACACAGTTCCTTCCATGTGGTGTGTTTTCAGTCCGTTTATGTTCAGTTTAATTAGATGAACCTGAAGTTGATGATCGCTGGCGGTTTGTCTTTTGGCTTCGAGGGAAAATCTGCGAAGCAACATGCTTCTCAAACCACAAATGTCTAGGACGGTTTTACAGGGGTTATTCCTGGTGGCTACGTGCCAACCCTTTAAGTATCTCTCAGAATAAAAGGGGCAAGGTTTTAGGTTGTCCTTTCCTCGTAACTACTGAAAGCCACAAGGAATGTTTTGCTCACTCAGAGCCACTTATTTTGCACACGAAACAGGATAGAATGGTATCTCGGCTTCCTCTTGGGAAGAGCACTGTGTCCCCTGGAAGGCGGATCTGGTAAATCGCGCAGGCAGAGGACGCACTGGCAGGGGACAGCACGGGGATCGAAGTGATGTTCAGTGTCCCTGGCTGTGGGAGAGAGAAGATAAAACAAACACACGCGCGTGCACGCGACAACGTGGCAGGAGGCAGGGGAGGGGGAGGGTTTGGGCCTCACGCACTTGGGTCCCTTCCCGCGACCCCAGTAGGTTGTCAGCAGAAACAGTCCTAAGTACGGAATGCTTCACGAGATTGATTCTGTTGTGGCTCCTTTCAAATGTGTGTGTGCTGTAGGCAGAGCGAAGGTCAGAAGTGCAAGAAAGGAATGCTGGGCAGGTGCTGACACACGACGAAGCCATGCGCAGGTGAAGGAGACGGGCAGGATCAAAGTGCAGCGGCCAGGTGACGGTTGTTCTGGCAGATGTGGACGGTTCACGTGGCTGCAGTGTGGCGGCTGCACAGGGACAGACAGATGGAGAACATGCTGTGGGCCGCGCAGGGACAGATGGGGACATGCCGTGGGTCGCGTGGGGACAGACAGACGGGGACGTGCCGTGGGCAAAGCGGGGATCACGCCGGGAGGGGCCTCCAGAGCAGCCGGGGGTTGGGGCCCCATCCCTGAGGACGAAGCATGCCCTTGAGCATGCCACCAGCTGTAAATAAGTGAGGGTTTTATTCTTAGCATCCCCGTGAGTCACGGCCGTGGCGGTGGGACGGAGAACAGGGCAGACACGTATAGAAACTAGCGGCTGGTGTCCAACGGTCCCTTACGACAGAGAGAGAAGAGGCAACGTTGAGATTGGGCCAGTAGAATCGGTGCCTTCCGTCAAAGCCGGGAGTGTGAGGAGAGCCGTTTATTTGTGGCGACAAGAGGGACGTGATGAGCCACAGTGAGAGCCGTGTGGGATCGAGGCAGCAGTGAGGTGTTCGTGTGGAAGGTCCCCACGTAGCCAGAAATTCAGGCTGGGAATTGACGGAGGTAACGTGAGGCCAGAAACAGCAGTGACTGCTGCAGACTGTGGATAGGAGAAGGGGCCGGGCAGCACTCAGAGCCCCTGCTGGCTCTCCAGAGTCCTCTGTGGCTGGCGTGTCCCTTCCTCCCACTCGCAGGCAGGGTCCTGGCACAGACACGCTCTTTACGATTAACCGTGTTGTTCGCCTGGGGCCGGGGGACAGCAGGCGGGCACACGTGGGGCATGTGAGTCTCTGCACACATGTCAGAGAGAAGCCTGGAGGCAGGTGGGGGGCTGCCCGTTGGGCTCAGCTGGGAGTGTGTGGGGGGCACGCTGGGCCCTGGCTGGCACCGGGAGGAGGGGACACGGAGGAATCCGGTGCCACAGACAGAAAAGCTGTGCCAGCTGCTGGGTGAGCTGTGCCATGACCGGTGCCTCCTGCTCTCCCTCACCGTTGGGCACACATGTGGGCCTCACGCCACGAAGCAGGAAGTCGTGTACCTTCTCCAGTCTCTCCTCCTCTTGTGGGTGTGCCGTGGGGAAGGGCTAGAATCCATCCGGGAAAGAAAGGCTGGAGTAGAAAATGAGATCATTTTTATGCACACAAACGATGGTGTTTTTGGCGACGTCAGGGCTGAGTTCCGTCCTCCCCAAGGAGCACAGAACTTTCTTCACTTTCTGTTTTTTTTTTCTATAATTTTTTTTTTTATAATTTACATCCAAATTAGTTAGCATATAGTGCAACAGTGATTTCAGGAGTAGATTCCTTAGTGCCCCTCCCCCATTTAGCCAACCCCCCCCCCACAACCCCTCCAGCAACCCTGTTTGTTCTCCATATTTATGAGTCTCTTCTGTTTTGTCCCCCTCCCTGTTTTTATATTATTTTTGTTTCTCTTCCCTTATGTTCATCTGTTCTGTGCCTTAAAGTCCTCATATGAGTGAAGTCATATGATATGTCTTTCTCTGACTGATTTCGCTTAGCATAATACCCTCCAGTTCTATCCATGTAGTTGCAAATGGCAAGGTTCCATTCTTTTTGATTCCCAAGTGATACTCCATTGTATATATATACCACATCTTCTTTATCCATTCATCCATCGATGGACATTTGGGCTCTTTCCATACTTTGGCTATTGTTGATGGTGCTGCTATAAACATGGGGGTGCATGTGCCCCTTCGAATCAGCATTTCTGTATCCCTTGGATAAATGCCCAGTAGTGCACTTGCTGGGTCGTAGAGCAGTTCCATTTCTAACTTTCTGAGGACCCTCCACGCCGTTCTCCAGCACAGCTTCAGCAGTTTGCACTCCCACCTTCCCCTTTCCTAACAGCTTCATGTTTCATGGGGGTCATCTTCGCATCTTCCCACTGAAGTGTTAGTTTCAGGATGTCTGCAAGAACGAGGAAGGCCAGGGCCAGCTGGGGCAGCTGGGTGAACGGGGCCCTAAGGGTTGGGCCTCAGGGAGCAGCCCAGACGCATTAGGAGGCTGAGTCGGCGGGGTCCCGCAGAGACCAGAGCATGCAGCGTCTCACCTAGACCGTCACTGAATGGTGTGGGTACAGGCTTCTCCAATGGTGATGATGCGCATGACCACACATGACCTGGTGAACAGGTGCATCTGACTGTCACAAGGTGATGCAGGTGCATCTCACTGTCACGAGGTGATGCCTCTTTAGTTCTGGTGTCTGGAACGTTGGCGTGCTTCAGACAGCCCTTACATTCTTTCCTACTATAATTTTCAAAGACACCTGAGTGTCACCTGTCGGCTCGGGAACTGGGGTCCTGTCCTTCACACCCCTCCCTTCATGCATTTTCAGTGGGACGACAGTGGATTGGCAGGTCTCCTATGTGTTCAGCTCCTTCAGAGAAGGAGCCTTACCTGCTTCTCATCAACCACTGGATCCCAGCATCTCATGGGGCCAGGTACACAGCAGGCTCGCAGTAAATATATGTGGATTCAATTCATCGATTAAATTAATTTATTTCCAATCTTCACAATCATTCCTCTGAATATCAGTTCCCATTGGAAGATTGAGCAGACAAGAATATACAGACTGCCTACATTGGGGTACCTGGCTGGATCAGTCGGTAGAGCATGTGACTCTGGGTCTCGGGGCCAGGAGTTCAAGCCCCACATCGGGTGTAGAGCCTGCTTAAAAAACAAACATAGATTGGGGCACCTGGGTGTCTCGGTTGAACGTCTGACTTGGGCTCAGGTCACGATCTCACAGTTTGTGAGTTCAATACCCACATTGGGCTCTGTGCTGACAGCTCAGAGCCTGGAGCCTGCTTCAGATTCTGTGTCTCCCTCTCTCTCTGCCCCTCCCCTGCTCATGCTCTGTCTCTCTCTGTCTCAAAAATAAATATAAACATTAAAAAAATTTTTAAAATAGGGCGCCTGGGTGGCTCAGTCAGTTGGGTGTCCAACTTCAGCTCAGGTCATGATCTTACGGCTCGTGGGTTTGAGCCCCACATCGGGCTTTGTGCTGACAGCTCAAAGCCTGGAGCCTGCTTCAGATTCTGTGTCTCCCTCTCTGCCCCTTCCCCACTTGTGCTCTGTCTCTAAAAAATAAATAAACATTAAAAAAAAAGTAGATCGACTGAATTAATATCGCCCTCAGGACATACTTAGGATGTTCTTGGTTTTTTTCTTTATCTTTTTCAAAGCCCTGATGTCATTGTGGGGAGTTACTCATTCTTCATTCATTTAATAGATATTGATCGAGTGGACAAAGTGAGGGACTGCAGATGAAACAGTAAGCAAGTCACCTGACCGTGCACGGGGAGGGGCGGGCCACAGCCCGATACGAATCAGATGCATAACAGGTGAAGTGCAGAGAAACACCTCGGAGAACACCCAAGCAGGCGGGGCCGGGGGAGCAGGTGCTGGGAGCACCCAGGAGAAGGATGAGCCAGGACCGTCAACACGGCGCCCAGCCGCTGGCCCGGCCTCCTTCAGCGCTGCTTGCTCGTTGGGGTTTCACTCTTCTCCAAAAGTCAAGAGGAGGAAGGACGTCCCCTGAGTTGTCGTGATCAAGGGCATGAGCCCAGCGTTTGAGGCTTCGTGCAGCCGGGGAGAGGTGGGGCCGCAGCTGGGAGGGAGCGGGGGCAGCCCAGGACTGGAGGGCGTCCCCAAGGAGCGCATGCAGTGGCTGCCGCCTCGCGTGGCCCCTGGAGCCCACGTCACTGGTCACGCTTCCCTGATGTGTCCAGGTCAACGCTGGCCCCAGAGGAGCTCACGAGTTAACATGTCTGTTTCCAGGTGAATAAACAATAACAGTCATGCTGGTACAGAAACAAAAGTAATGTGTTCATGCAAACACACGTGACGGAGGCTCAGCAAACTTGAGGCCCGTGTGTGTTGAGCCCTGAGGAGCAGGGCTCGTGCTGTCACTTCTGCTTGGTTCTCGCCAACGCGGAAGTGACTGGAAAAGCCGGACGCGTCCTCAGGTGGTTGTGCATGTTGTTGAGAATCAAACTCTTGCCTGAAGCAGAACATCCTAGTGCCAGGAGGCTCGCCGGCTGCCGTGCACGGAGAGGGAGAGGCACCCCGTCATGGCGGGGTGTCCGGGGCTCACAGAGCAGAGACACCCACAGAAGAGCCTCAACCCCACCACTCGGAAGCTTCGGGCAAGTTGCCCCACCTCAGGGCCTTCGCATCTGCTGCTTCCTCTGCCTGTGACACTCTGTCGCGAACACACACTTGGGCCCAACGCTGTGCTCCACCAGGGCCTTCTCTCTGTTAGATGGGAAACCAGCCTCAGGCTTCCTGGCCTCATTCTCCAACAAGCTCTTCTCACTACCTGACATCCTGCGTCTTTGATTTGATCAGGCATGCTCTCCCTCTGGTACAGTGTAGACCCTGTGAGGGCTGGGACACGCATGTTTGTTTGCCAGAGCACCCGGGGCCATGTCATAGTCACTGCAGAGCACAGCAAGGACCCCAGCCAGTGGGTGCAGTCCTGCTTATGCGCCCTGGCCGGCCGGCTCCTGCTAAGCTCCTGGGGAGGATGGGGGGCTGATGCCCTCACGCAGGACGAAGGCCCTGGTGCCTCTCACCCAGGGACTGCAGGTACTATGTTAACTGACCTGTGTGTCTCATCTTAAGGGGCCAATGGCTCAGACACACTCCCAGGACTTCAAAGCAAGCCCCTTGTCCCCTAATGACCTATAACCTCGAACTTCGTAGGTACTGACAGGCTGTCGGAGCCACGTGCCTCTACAACTTGCGTGGCAGTGTCTGGCCTTGGTCTGTGGGACACCAGAGGCTTTTTGAGGGGAAAGTAACAGAGAGCAACCCTCAGGCTCCTGGACACATACTGCAAAAAATTAAGAACACATTTCCTTTTTTATTGTGGCAAAATATACATGACAAACCCTATGTTGAACCATGTTTAAGTTACAGATCAGGGCGTCAAGTGCACGTCCCTAGGCAGCCACCACCTCTGTCTGCGGAACTTTCTCGTCTTGCGGACTGGGTCTCTGCACCCACTAGACACGGCTCCCCAGCCCGCCCACCAGCTCCCAGAGCCCACTGTCCGACTTTCCGTGTCGGGGTCTCTTGGGGGTGTCTGTCCTTCTGTGTCTGGCTCATCTCAATGTGCCCAAGCTTCACCCATGTTGTAGCAGGTGCAGGAATTTCCTGACTTGTTAAGGCTGAGTAATTCCGTCATGTGGGTGCAGACTGCTGTGTCCATCCATGCAGGGCCAACACTCACTTGGGTTCTTCCACCTTTTGGCTGTTGGGGAAAACGCTGCTAATTGTGTGAGTGTGCAGGCACGACTCAGCTCCCCTGTGAAGCCCGTGTTCTCGGCCGGGTGTGGACATTGGGTCTTTCCTCATAACCACAGGGAGGTGAGCTTCATCCAGCACGTCTGACCCGCTGGGCCCAGCGCTGCGTCATGGCAGGAGGCGCTGCTCTCTGCAGGGACGTCCGGGGCCCCGAAGAGCAAGCTTCACGCCATGTGTTTGGAAAGGCAGCCCCTGGGAAGGGGTGGTGGCTCCTGGGGTTGCCGGTGGCCTGGGCCCTGCCCCCATTCTGTGTGTGATGACGACAAGCCGGGGTCGGCCAGAGCCTCTGTCGGGCGCCCACATCCGCTTGGGATGTGAAGATGGCCCACCACACACAGCCCGGCTCGCGGGGAGAAGGGGTGCCTCCCCCACGGGTGGCCGGCTGGCAGGGCAGGAGGGGTGCGCTGGGTTTTCGTCTCTGGGCGTCTCCCCCTTCTTTCCTCCGGGCCTAACACAGTCGAGAGCAAAACGTCCATCACGTCCCAGCAGGTGGCCTCGGGTGCGCCTGTGGGCTTCACCGCCCTCGGTGACACCCAGGGACCCAGGCCAACCTCCAGGATTCCATCTTCTCTCATCTCACTGGGCCGCGTGGTTTCAGACGCGGCAGCCTAGACGTGCGGCCTGCCGCTACCGCGATCCATTACGCTGTCAGCCAGGCGGGGGCCTCAGTGCGGGCCAAGTGTCAACAGAAGGTGAGGAAGGAAATCAGCCACAATCTAAGGCTAATTACCCTGCCTAGAAGTTAATTAAATGCTTGTTAAGAGCAGCAGGGTAGATCCCAATTCAACTTGTCTAATAACAGTCCCCTGACGTTCCCGGACACTGGGATTCGTACCGGGCTTCAATAACTCTGCCGAGGGCAATAATATCCTGTCACGTCTCAGAGTCGGGTGGCCTCCACGACGCACGGGCCTTGGTATTTTCTGCACTAATTTGCCACATATCGGGCACCTCGTATGTGTTTAATTTACACACGTTTTAATTTAGGGGACCCTGGATTGTTCCAATGATTTTGTCATTTCCCCCTTTTTCCAAGAGGAAAAGAAAAGGAACAAAAAAAATAGCCCACGAGCTGCAGAAGCGGTCAGCAGCACTATTTTGTATGATTTGGGGTAATGACCATGATTAATGCTTGTTTATTGTTATATCTCTTGTGTTATGTAAATAAAGCTGTGGCCTTCTCCTTCCAATTTCAGGGTGGTGCGGCTGCTTTCATTTGGAAGCGAGCAGAGGGGGGGCAGGGAGAGCCCTGCCAGCCTGCGGGTGCGCTCCGAGCCTCCGCCCGGCGGTGCCCACCCTGGAGCCACCAGCCCAAGTGGGGGGAGCCGGCACCACCCGGACCAGGCCTCCCTCCCCCATCCTCTCCCAGGGACGCGGGCTCTGCCAAGGCTTGCAGGGGAGTGGGAGCCGCCACCCCCAAATGAGGCCCTGCATGCGGAAGCCAGCTGGCGGGAAGTGGGGGTCAGCAGGGGAGCTGCAGGCCCCAGACTGGCAGCCACGAGGTCCTTCCCTGTGTCCTTCCGGCCCCCACGGGAGAAGAGCGGCAGGCACGGAAAGAGAAGTTCGTGGCGGTGGTGTCTGGGATAGTTCGGGGACTGAGGAGGGCGGGAGAGGAGGTCTGCCGTCCCCTGTCCCTGCCGGCACTTGGGATCAGACACGGTTGTGTTCAGAGGCAGAATGACAGTGCCACAAAGGAGTTTCCGGTAAATGCAGGTTTGGGGTTGCTTGTTGTCTTTGTAAGAAACACGTTAATGCCTCTTAACCGGATCCTGACTTGTGACCAGGTTCTGCTGTCCAGCCAGCGAGTGGTGGTGCTGTCCGCGTGAGCCACCCTCCAGCGTGCTGGCCGCGTCTCTGGAAAAGGACGCCAGTGACAAACGTGGTTGCTGACAGAGCAGGCTTTGTCCAGGGTGGCCGGGAGGCTGCGTGCCAGGCGTAGGGGAGACTCAAAGTGGGATCGTTGCTTCCTCACAACGTGGGCATGCTCGGTTGTCCTCCAGAAGCCCAGGTGTGGGTGTGCGAGGGCACTGCGACCACCCGCTCGCTTCTGCACACGGGGCCGCCTCGCAGCCCAGCCAGGCTGTGCCCTGACCTGCCGGCCTGTCCGCGTTCCTCAGGAGACGGGGTGGTGAAAGGGTTAATCGAGAGCACCCCCCCCCCCCCCGCCTTGCATTTACACCTCCTCTCCAAACAGCATGAATTAATGAAAAGATGTAAGCACTCAGATCTTTGCTGGCAAGAATGCTTGTTGAAATAATCAATTAACCTTGGAAGATCCAATTGACAGGGCTTAAGTGCAAAGTTATTTAAGATGCCAGATTATCTAGCCAGATGATTGCATTCGCTGCGACGCAAGAAGGCGGCAAGAATGCTTCTGAGAAATTTCAAGGCTCCAGAAAGATTTAACGTTATTTCCCCACAGAATTAATCTGCCCATTAGAACATGCTTTAACCTCTCACAAGTAATATCCTGGGATGACTTTAATTTACCTTCTTCCTTCTTTGATACGGTGAAAAATGATCCCAAGACAGCAAACATATAGATCCGTTTCACACTTTGGCTTTCCTTTCTTTTAAAATTGTTTTTGAAATGAACCAAATCTCAATCTATATCCACCTTTATTTTAATCCAGAGATTCTAAATCCACGGACGCACCCGCTGGGTGTCCCTCACTCGGCAGGATGCGATGCTGACTGTCGTCGGATAGAGACGAGAGCGTCTCACTCAGGCAGTGCCTCTGTGATGAAACTCTCATCGTACGAGCCCCGCACGCGGCCTTGGGGTGGGGGGCCCTCAGCACGTGGCATCAGCGGGTACGTGTGACATGTGACCGACCGTGGCCAAGTAGGGCCGGGGACATCAGCTCTGCAGGGCAAGGGGCAAAGGTGGTTTCCTTTTGGATTTGTCCTGCTAAGCGATACGGGATGAGCGGTTGGTTGTGCACGGATCGTGACTTACTCCACGCTAAGGAGCCATTCACAAGACGCGAGTGTTGCTATAATTTGGAGGAGTCGCTGCAGAAGCGAGCGTAATTCCGACTCTGCGTTCCCCGACCCTGGCTAGCTCCATGACAGTTTTTGTTTCCTATGAAAGCAGCCTGCTTATTGGTAATTCCTTTAAATAAAGGAATTATTTTCCCAAGCAATTTGTTTTGATTGTGCTACGTTCTAGTTCGGCCTCCTCTGCTGCGATGAAAGAAAAAGAGCTAATCTGGCTGGTTTACGATCTTGCTGCAAATAAAAGACAAGTGGAAAATGAAATTTTCGAAAAGCTAAACTCCTAATTTTTGTGACAAAATGTGAATGAAAATGATGAACTTATTCATAAGAGATGGGAATTTTGAAATGAATGATTTACGGGTATAAGCATTAAATATATTAATTTAGGACGGAGGCAGCAGATGTAAATGTTATTCGGTGGCCGAGGGCAAAGGACGAGGTGTAGACAGTGCGCGTAGTCACGCTGTTTGGGGGAGCGTGAATCCAAGAACCCAGGGAATGAAATGAACCAGTGGGTGGTGGGGCTGGTGCAACACAGCTGAGTGTTTGTGTCCATCTTGACGGCCCGAGTTCGTGAACGCACCCATGAACTACACTTTGAGCCCTATGGGGCTCAGCGGCTTGGCATTCTTTAAGAGTACGGGACTAGCTGTAACTCTGGACATCAGTCTCCACATTATTGACGTTGGGGGTCCGATCATTCTTTGTTCTGGGGGTGGGGTGCCTTACAGGATGTTTAGCAGTATCCCTAGCCTCTACCCACCAGATGCCGGGAGCACCTCCCTGGCCCCACGGTTGGGACAATCAGGTTACCTCCAGATGT
Organism: Leopardus geoffroyi; assembly: GCF_018350155.1. Classification (NCBI taxonomy): domain Eukaryota; kingdom Metazoa; phylum Chordata; class Mammalia; order Carnivora; family Felidae; genus Leopardus; species Leopardus geoffroyi. The sequence goes on from NC_059326.1 coordinate 81,290,480, forward strand.
TAGCAAATCTCTTAGTCCCTAAGAGAAAAATAGCCCCCAACCAGGAAGCCCTGCTGTAACCTGACAGCCCACGGCCCCGTGAACCTTGTGCTCAGGCCTCGGCAGAGACAGGGGTGCCTCGAGGCTAAGGACACATAAGGCTCAGGACCCCTCACTTCCACAGGCCCTCAGAAGGCTCCATACCTAATTTTGTATTTATAACTCAAAGTTTGCAATTTTTCACATCTTTATTAAAGAAGACACCCCGAGTTCAAAACCTTTAGGCTCCATAAAACCTGGGCCTGCGCCTAGGTCTCAGTTGATAGTAATCAACTTATTTTATAGAACCCAAATCTGTTCAAAATGGCCTCCTACTTCTTTTCATATCGGTCAGTTTGTTTGTCCCTTCAGTTAATGAGAGTGTCCCCATCCGAACTCAATATCCCCGGCCTCGTGGAGCCTGATGAGGTTTTGAGCAAAACAATTCAGGCTCCCCTGACATGCTCCACCCCCTCGTGCTTGGAGAAAACTTTCACAATCGAGGAAGCCACAGGCCCCTGTTTTCACCGCCTGAGGATTCCACACAAATGTAGGTCACCAACTAAAAGTTCTACTAATGATTTTTCATAAAAATGCTTTCAGATGAAAAATTCCTTGAGGAATAATCCCAGTCCTGGCCAACATCTTCTTGATTCTTAAAACATAGTGAGGGAAGTGAGTTGCAAAGACTGTCAGTGTGTATTTCCTACTGAAACCCTCTCTTGGAGAAGTTAGAGCTCTGGAATAATCAGGTGGATGGCAGGCCTATATAAAAATGACTCACTCCAACTATCTGACTGTGTACTCACTCTTAAATCCTTAAAGACTTCTTGATTGTTCACTAAAATTAAACCTGGCATAGATGAATGGATAGAGGGATGGATGGAGAGGTGGATGGATGGGTAGATGGATGGATGGATGGATGGACGGATAGATGACGGATGGATGGATGGTTGGATGGACGGAGAGATAGATAATGGCTGGGTGATGGATAGATGGATGGATGATGGGTCAATGAAGAGATGGATAGATGGATGGGTGGATAAAAGAATAGATAAAGAAAAAAAAGAATAAAGAGATTGCTTTTTCCATTTTATTTCTCCTAAAAGGGAACGCAAGAAGTTGTTATCAATGGGCAACATTGGCAGAACTGGGAATTTGGGGGAGGTTATGGGAGCTGTGAGGGATTTTCACTTTTCATTCTGAAAATTTCATTTTGAAATTTTCATTTCAAAAGAAATGTTTGCATTTCTTTGTAGTGTATGAATTATTATTATGTGGGTGGGGTTATCTGGTTGGTGGAATAACGAACGGGTTGTTTGTTTCCTTATGTATATATTTCAATATTTTTAATGACTGAACTTTGAGTGATGAACCCATCGGGGAGCCTCCTGATGTATGGTTTACACATTTTCACCTCATTTTTGCTAAATGTAGCAGACTCTCGCAGTTACTTCTTAATCTTCTCATATTTGTGGATCATTTCAAGCCACCTCATATCCTTCGCGGAATGAGGCAGTAAAGAAATAAATATCTATGAAATATATAAAATGGTATTGTCGGACCTCAGGCAAGGATACAGAATAAAGCAACATAAACGTTTTTACTTACCGTGCCCCCAGGCGGCACCTCTACCTGCAAAGAGCAGTCATCCCTTTCTGACTGCACCCCGGACCACCAGGATTTCCACAGAGAGCTCAGCTGCTCTTTAGCTGTTCCCTGTTAGCCTGGGGCACCTCCATGTGTGTGGGAAGGGAGGGTGGGAGTCCTCCCACTGTGCGTTCAGCCATGGAGCCCCTCCTGCCTCCCAAGCTCCTTGCCCTCGACTTGTCCTGCCATGTCCACCTGTGTGCTTCCTGCCAAGTGGGCTGGAGACAGCAGCCAGGCTTGTGCAGCTGACCCCAGTCTACCCAGGGCCTGGGCCACGGTCTGCCACAGAGAGAAGTGCTCCATGGAGGAAGGAAGGGTGAGATTCAACAAGTACGGGTCTTCCTTCTCCTCTTCACGAATTAGAGCTGCCTGAGCTAGAAGTGGTCTCTCCTTTACTGAAATGATCTTTTCTTCCATGAAATTGTAGTCAGAAAGACACTTCTTACCACTGCCTTCGGTAGCTGCCTCCTCCAATCTGGATCACAGAGCAACTGTTCAACCTGAGAAACCCCTTGAAAAGGCCGTGTTCTACTTCTGTTGCACATGGGCACGCGTATCTATATGGTAAAAGCTGGTTGATGCCCCGTCTCTGGACCATTCACCGACTGTGGGTCCGTGGTCGTTCTGGGCCATTCGCCGACTGTGGCTGCGTGGTCGTGGACGCTGATTTTGCAGCTCCACTACACTTTGGTGGCCCTGCTCTGGAGGACCGCCCTCTGCAAGTCCCTCGTTATTTCTGATCTGGCTGGAAAGCTGCAGAACGGCCCGGGGCCACTGAGGGACGCTGGCTCTTGGCTCAGGATGCTGGCCAAGCTCAGCAGCCTCCCTGTGCCAAAAGGCCCCAGGAACTCCCTTCACCTCCCTTCACACCTCACCAAACCTAAGACACTCTCCGGGTCCACTTTGTCACTCGGCCCCAAAGCAGCATGGCTACTTGGTCTCAGCCGGCCCAGCCCTGGAGATAGTATCTGTGGCCTCTGGAGGGCCAGTAGACCTGCAGACAGCCTTCTCTCTCCACTTCCAGTCTCTCCTGCCTCGGCCTCAAGCCCCGCCCCCAGACAGGGCCACACCCCTCGCAGGAGCAGTCCCTGGACTTCGTGGTGGGGGAGGTGGAGGGACGGAGGCAGCAGCACCCTGCCAGGCTCCGGGTTGTCATTATAGCTACACGTGGAGCCACGATGCCCTGAGCCGGCCTGTAGCCAGCGGGGCTGGACCCTAGACACCCTGCACCCTGACGTGGGGTGGTGTATTCTCCTGAACGCGCGTCTCCCCAGGCAGATGCTGAGACGCCGGGGTGCGGGCACAGCACAGTCCCCCTGGGCAGGTCCAAACAACGGCCGTTCACACAGAAACGCAGCCGTCTGCTCCGGGAGATACCTGAACTAGGAGCAGAAAGCGAAAGGCGTCCTCAGGGTGAAATGCATGTGCCTCTATCTGGGGAAACTGCAGGTTCTCACGGCCAGCCCACGCCCTGGCCACGGTCCTCGGTTCGGAGGCTGCGCTCGGTGATCACCTGCTTTTACCTCCTAAGTATGGAACTTGAAGTGCTAGCCTCTCCCTCGACAAGACCCTACTCGAAGGTTTTCTCTGGAAGGATGGCTTTAACGTCACAGCCAAGAGAAAACAAGAACGAAGACTGAGCTCAGTTTTTGTCCCATCCCAAAGGGTGACACGGCTCAGTGTGGTCCCACCCCCAAGAGTGACACGGCTTCCTTGCTTCCCCCAAAATTGTGGATAGGGGCTCGGCACAGATGGAAGGGTCTTCTCTCTTCTGCTGGTGCCCTCGGGCGCCTCTGGCAGCAGTGGGGGGCCCAAAGTGGGGGCGGGGCTGGTTCTCTGCACTGAGATCAGGGCCTGTGAACCCAGCACGAATTCTACTCACTGGGCTGTCGTTAGACAAAACCGCCCCCCACCCCCAACCTTGCAGAAAACTGTGTGTCTTGCCTCATGCTCTTTTGAAGGTAAAGCTTCAAGCCAGCTAACCTCTGAATTTTTCGTAGTATCTTTTGAAAATCAGTTAAAAACACGATTTCACTTATATGTAGGATTTAAGAAACACAACCGATGAACACGGGAAGGGAAGGAAACATAAGATAAAAACAGAGAGGGAGACAACCCATAAGAGACCCTTATATAACGAGAACGAACTGGGATTGCTGGAGGGGCGGGGATGGGCTAGATGGGTGACGGGCACTGAGGAGGGCGCCTGTTGGCATGAGCCCTGGATGTTGTATGGAAGTGATCAATCACTGTGTTCTGCTCCTGAAGCCAAGACTACACTGTATGTTAGCTAAATTGGGTTTAAATAAATAATTTTTTTTAAATCCCCTTAAAAATTGGTTTTGGTTGGGTTAGCCAAACTCTGATTTTAAATCCTACGTGGATTATGAATCTGCAGATAAGCACTGCAGACCCAAAGCTCTCAGGCACGTCTGGGGTTTTCGAGGGAGCTCCCGGGGCAAGGTAGAGGCACTGCTTACTCGCTCCGCAGCCTGGTGTCCAGAGTCACACGCTCCTGCTGCCCTGTGACACGTCAACAAACAGCACAAGCAGGGAAGTGTCTTTTCTTGCACACTCTGTGCCTCAAGTTCATTTCCTCTCAAAGTCCCATCTTGGAACCCTTGAACCCCATCACCCTGAATGCTTCCAGCCCTCTCCTCCGCGTGAGCTGGGCATCTCCCCAGAGGAGATGGGATCCCATGAGAAACTCAGGCTCTTCACTCAAAGTCAAGGACATGATCTAAACCACTGACAACAACTGCCCGGAAACAGAAGTGCAGGCCCCGATTGGTGGCTGCTCCATGACAGCGCAGCGCCCCCACAGGTCCTGGAGTCTTGACCCCACCCATGCCCTCTGCCTGCTGGGCTCCAGTCAAGACGACAAAGATGGCCAGCTTGGTAACACATGGCACCTACCACATGCCAGTCACAGCCCACTTCTCTCCACAGGCTAACGCACCAGGTGTCCATCCCAACCACTGTGTGGCAGGGACCTTGATTATTACTCCCATCAAAGGGGGAGAAGCTGAGTCAGGAGATGTGAAGAGGCTTGGCCAAGGCCACACAGGGGCCAACTAGTAAAGTGAGTGGCTCAGGGGTAACCCTGGCAACCCCAACAATAAGTCTCCAAACCCTACGTCGCGCTCACTGAATAGCCCACCAGTAAACACCACACACAGTAAACAGATCTGTTCGCATCAGGAGCCTGGGGGACACTGGACCAGCTCAGCTGCAGAGCCACGAGGGGCCTCCGCCCATCGGGACCTGTCCACACCCTCTCATTTCCCTGCTGAGCAGCAGCCGTCCCCCTCAGAGCCCTCCTCCCAGGGAAATGTGTGCTCACGCAGCTCTCGTCCACTGGAAATCCGCTGCCACGGTCCACAGTTCAGAACTTAGAGCGTGGTCGCGTCACCGGGTGTCATTCTAGAGGCCACCTCTGCCTTGTTTGCTCCTGCGGCAGACCCTCCAGGGCAGCTCAGCCAGGGGTTCTAAACATGCCACCTTTCGTGGGAAGGACGCGTGCAGACAAGGCTATGAGCATGAGGCAGCGTCCTGGTGAACATCCGTGGACTGTTCCCTGGCTCTGCCGAGCAGAGCCATGAAAACGGCAGCGCCCTGTCTACAGTAAACTCACACATCCGTGGCACCAGGGCCGTGCACCACACACTCCTACACGCGTGACCGGTCAGAAGGCACCAGCAGAAAAGACCGTCCTGCAGTAAAGCGGGAAGGGGGGCGTGGCCCTGGTGCCCTCAGGTCTGAACGTGCCCTGCTGTCCACGCGCTGAGATGCACACGGAACGTTAGGAGCTTGTTGTGTTCTGTCCAAATCACCTTTATTTCAAGTCCCCAAACCTTCTGGCTCTCTGGATCCTCCTCCTACTGGAGAATGTGTACACAGTTCCGGAAAGTTCTGCGAGGCCTCTGTAGGGTTTGGCTTGGGGAGGGGACTGTCAGTTCACCTGCCTGGTTTGGGTTCTGTGACAGCCAGGCCTGCCTCACCTGAGGGGCTCCCCGGGGGTCCCCAGACCAGCACTGTCAGGGAGAAATGCAATTGAACAGATGGGAGTTTAAATATTCTAACAGCCGCATTTGAAGCAAAAAGTAAACAGAAATAAGGAAAATTAGATTTAATCATATACTTTGCTTCATCCGGTATCTGAAAAATACATTCTTTTCAACCCATCAATCATGTTCCCTGGTATTTACCAAAATGACTTAAAAACTACATCCACGCAGAAACCTGCACAGAGATGTTTAGAGCAGCTTTACTCATCATCGCCAAAATTTGGGAGCAGCCAGGATGGATGATAGACTGTGGTCCCCCCAACAATGGGGTATCATTCAGCACTAAAAACGCAGGGGCGGTCGAGCCCCATAAAGATGCGGAGGAACCTTGAACGCATATGGCTAAGTGAGAGAGGCCAATCTGAAAAGGCTGCACCCAGTGATGCCAGCTACGTGACATTCCGGAAAAGGCAAAACTGTGGAAACAATAAAAGATCAGTGGTTGCCAGGGGGTGGGGGGATGAACAGCAGAGCAGAGAGGGCTTCCAGGGTGGTGAGGCCACGCAGTGGGACGCTGTCATGAGAGACACACGTCATTACACGTTTGTCCAAACCCACAGAGTGCACAACACCAGGCGTGAGCCCTGATGCACACCTTGAACTCTGGGTGATCAGTTGTGACGGATGTCCCACGCCACTGGGGATGTGGACGTGGGGGGCAGGGCGAGTGGGAAATCCCTGTTTCTTTCTCTCAGTTTAGCCACACACCTTAAACAGCTCCAAAATATGGTATATCCATTAAGATTTTTATTTTCACCGTAAGTCTTCAAAACCTGATATGTATTCTGCACTCACGGCCCTTAATTCCACAGGGTTTCAGGTCTCAGTGGATGCCCCGGACCGGCGGCTCGCGCCCTCAGTGTTCTGAGGCCGGGCACCCAGGCAGCTACCTGCTAGGCGGAGCCCCGGGCAGGGGGACACAAGGAGAAGAACCACGGTTCGAGGCTCAGGAAGCTGTGCCTCCATCAGTATAGCAGACTCCTGGGCGTGACGTGTCTTCCTTGTGCCATGTTCATCCTGCCTGTAAATCGCAGCGTGTGATGGATGGGCCTTAACGGATTTCACCTCATGGTCAGGCACATGCAGGTGTGTGCAAGCACCTTTTCCCAATTTTACCTTTTCTTCCTCGAACTCACCAGCAGGGAAGCCGCTTGAGTTTGGGTGCTCACAGCCACAGCATTTAGCAGGTGTTTCCTCCGCTTTATTTCACAGACTCGCGGCTGGGGCACTGGTGCCGTGCAGACAGACGTTCAGTGGGTGTTCGCCAACTTCCGTGGGTAACTATTCTTTTAGGAAAGGCCTGTGTTTTAGGGAAAGTATATAAATAGGTATCAGAAATTTTCTTACTTTGCCATATAATAAAGGTTGCAAAATAGATCTTTAGAAAAAAACACAAATTTTAAAGCCTCGATTATTTTATGCGAGAACAGACTGCTCTGCATCGAAAACCCTTTTGTCGGGCATTTTCTCTATCCACTAAACTGCTCAGTTGAAAATTAATCCTGTTACTAAAGAGTAAATCTAGGACCAAAATAGTCGGTTGGGGGGTGACAGGAAGGTGGGAAGGCTCACATCCCCAAAAGCCTGTCCTCCCTGGGCAGCTCAGTGGCCCTCGGGAGGCTAACGCGGAAGGCAGAGCTACCTGGGTCCCAGACGGCGAGCAGGCCCACGCGAGTCCTTCCCACCAGCCACAGGCCGGCCATGGCCACAGTCCCTGGACCCGCAGTGGGATGCGTAACACAGGGGACTGCGCAGGCCCCGGTCACCACACTCCTCCTCCTCCTCCTCCTCCTCCATCAAATGGGTGAAGAGCTGCCTTTCCGCACAGAGTTCCAGAGGCTTCCCGAGGACATGCACGGGCACCTGGACACAGCAAATGCTCAGTAAACACTCTGGACCACAGCCCGTGTCCCGCACTCTCCAGATCTCCCACGCAGGCCGAACAGGCCAGAGCAGGCCTGCAACAGTATTTACAGCATGCACGAAAGAGCGGACGGAATAAATGAATGTGAAATGGGGCACCGGGGGAAAGTGCGGGAAGAAAATGGGAGCCTGAGAATGAGGAGGAACACACAGCCAAGCAGAGCAAGAGGGCCTCGGCTCCGTGGAGGCCAAGTGAGCGAAATGCCTGCTGGCGAACAGGTGGGCACTCCGCCAAGCTGTGTAATACAGAAGTGATTAATTGAGGCAGCCGGGAGAGGATTAGAACAGAGAGCTTTTGATATTGTGCAGTTGGGAGGGAAGGCCACAAGGAATTTTAAAGCATACGGAAAAAAAAAATAAAAAGGGAGGAAAAAGAGCTGAAAAAAAATTAGAGACTGGAGAACTGATTTTTTTTTTTTTTAATGGGTTTGCTCTTTAATCCAGTGAAACAGGCTGTGCTCAGCTAATAACATGAATTTCTCCTTTGGTTAGTTGTCCTCGGGAAACAAATCCTTGTTCAGAAATCTAGACATCCCAGAGCCCAATAATGTGAAATGAAACTCAGGAAATACATCATGAAGTAATCGTGCTATGTGAGCTCTTGAAGACACTTTCAGATCCCTCCGCGCGCACGTCCGTTGTGAAAATGTGGATTCTTGCACATCACATGTGAGAATCTGGGAGTGAGACGGGTAGACGCCTGACGTCCTCTGTCTGGTTGAGACCGCAGTGTATAACAGTCGAGAAGGAGAGCCTGAAAGATTGAAGACAAGAGGGCCGTGTGTAACGACCTTTGTCAGCCCCCCTGCAAGAGTAGAGTGGGATCACCTAGAATTCGTGGCACATTTTCTTCCTGAGAGCCTGAACTGCATACTGTCTCTAACTTACCGTCCCCGAGGTGACCACACAGGGCATGTGGCACAAGGACACCCTTTGTCTGTAGGAATTGTGGAAGTTTGGCGGGTGGGGGGGGGCGGGGGGAGGACGGGGGGCAGGGCAGATAGACACGAGTAGTCAAGCCCATTCCAGAACTGGAGGTTCTGGGGACCTGATGGGGTCCCCAGAACCTGAAGTGACATCTACACTCACTTCCTGACCTCCAGCCAGCGCTCCGTCCGCTGAACTTTGGACAGACCCAAGGAAGCAAAACACTTGAAAGTTGCCTCTTGTGGCCCTGGCCGTCTGTGGTGACCCAGCACTTAGAAAACAAGTCGTTTTGTACAGCTGCCTGCCCTCCCCGCCTGTGCGCCCGCAAGCCGTCCCGTCTGGGCAGCCCCGTGGGACCGCGTGCAGAGCTAGCCCCTTACCGCGTGGTACCTAGTACTGCACTATCCAACGGAAAGGAATTCACACAAAGGACTCCCGCGAACCATGGAGTCTCTGCGTCACCGCTCACTCCACAATTTAGTATTGAGCCGCTCAAGGTCTGAGAATCTGTGCACAAAGTTGAACGCTCCTGTAGACATGGTGGGTGTTTATTAGAGTGTCTGTAACTATGTTCCTATCTTTCACTACTGCTTTTCACGGATGCCGTATTTAAAGATTTCTAAGTATCTGGGGCCATCAGAGACCTGAGACCTAACCCCAGTTTGTCTGCTAGCCAGTCTTGAGCCAGTCACATTCCTGCAGATCTCAATTTCTCCCTCTGTAAAATGGGAATGTTAGACCAGCTGACTTCCGTGATTCCTTCCACGTCTGTTCTGTGAGCCTCTACAACTCACGCCTCCCCCAGCTACGGTCACTTCTGCCACGCACACACCGTCACTCTTGCACGGGTACAAGGCTGCGTGCCCCACTGTGACGTCCCAGACGGAGTCTGATCCTTCCTGTTCCTCGAGTGTCTGCAGCAGTGGCCACAACGAATTGGCCCACGCAGACACTGGGCCGCCAGGGAAGGCGGGCGGGTGCTCAGAAGCCCGTGGGGCCCACGGACCTAGGTTCTGCTTTTGTCTTTGACAACCAAAGAGGCCTGGATGCTTGCACAGCTAAGAGATGCGCCCCCTACATGAACCCAATTTTCAGGAAATCCTAAAGGTTTCCCTTCTACCACTCTGTTCCCATAATTTCAAAGGGCAACTCTCCCATTGTGCCCATTTCTAAAGATGAGGAAACGGAGGCTCAGAGGCTGGACACAAGGCCCATCATAGCTGGACTGGAATCTGGGACTCCAGCTTGGATTGTATTCCATTGTCTACTTTTGCTGGTGTCAACAAATGCTACGAGTTTTTCATTTTTTCCTGAGTTTCTTGGACTGCTTCACCAAGCTCTCAGGTCTGTGATCTTTGTAGATGTAGAACTCTCCAGAATCTGTCAAAATGTTGGCTTTGGAGCTATTCAAAGAGTCCTGATTTTAGAGTCTATGCACTGATGTCTACTCCTGTTTCTGTCATGGGAAATGCATATATTTCAAAGACGTTTTTACAAATGTCCACTATAAAATCTAAACCACAAAAGCACAGCAACAGAGTCACTGTGTCAGATGTTATTGAAATTCACATTGTTTCTTGGTGCTGCAGAGAGAAGTACTTCTGGAATATGAATGTGACATGAACAGTCATCCCAAGCCAGGGACACCCACTCGGCCACACTGGCAGGAGGTGGGGACACGGGGCAGGCAAAGGGCATGCAGACCCTTAAAACGCTGAAGAACATGCTGTCACCAAAAAGACCAGAGCTAACGCGTGTTGGCGAAGACGTGGAGAAAAGGGAGCCCTCGTGCACTATTGGGAATAGAAACTGGTGTGGCCACTCGCGAAAACAGTATGGAATCCCTCAAAAATTAAAGACAGAAGTGCTGTACAACACAGTAGTCCCACTTCTGGGTATTTATCTGAAAGAAATGAAAACGGGATCTCGAAGAGGCACCTGCACCCCCAGGTTGATAGCAGCGTTACTCACAATGTCCAGGACATGAAGACGGGCTCAGTGCCCACCGACAGGCAAATGGATGAAGAAGGTACATACGTGGAATATTAATCAGCAGGAAGTTCCGCCATTTGCAATAACACGGATGGGCCCTGGGGACGTTATCCTAAATGAGATCAATCAGACAGAGAAAGACAAATATTATATAATTTCTTATTTGTGGCACCTAAAAAAACTGAACTCATAGAAACAGAGGATAGATTGCCAGAAGGGAGGGGGAGTGAAACGGTGAGGTGGTTGAAAAGTACAAACTTTCAGTAACGAGATAAAATTTTTTAGAAATGTGTGTCGGGAAAAAATACTGACAAAACAGCTGGATGTATGAGCTGTTGGTATTTTTCAGCCTAGAGTAAGGCACGTTCGTTTACAGAATTGGAACGAAACAGTAAAGTGTGGGGCCAGACCACCCAAAAGGAGTAACTGAAGATTGCCCACCACGCACAGGCAGGGCTGGGGGCTGCACATTTCCTGCTAAGCATGCCTTCGTGGTCTTGCAAAGCCCCCGACCTCTGAGAGCCTCGGCATGCTGGTTTGGAAAACGCGAAGTGTGGGGGATTCTGGGCCTGAGGCCCGCACGAGCCTGCGGGAGGAGGAGCCGGCCGTGGGTTCCCACTGTCTGTCACTGCTCTGGGTTCACGTTCACCGTGGCGCACACGCACGACCGCGTGCCGGCCATGCCTCTCTTCCCGCGACCACAGCGGTCATTCTGCGCAGGAAAACAGCAACTTCCATGGCAAAACACGAATCCCTTGGTTGATATATTTCCGGATATGCTCCTTGTAAGTGGCACATGGTCAGGTGTCCAGCTGCAGCTCATCCCTCGAATGGGGACGGCCCACGTGGGGTGAGCGTGTGCAGACACAGCATGAGGACGCTCTCTGAGGCAGGTGTCCAGAATCCCAGCACAGCGCCTTCCGGGCAAGACGTCCACTGCCTTTCCCCGTCACAGCAAAAATGCTAAATTGTTTTTCCTGTTGGCATGAGTGTCTGAAGATGTGTCACCAGAAGAAGACCCATATTCAAAACGTGCTCCCTCCTCGGATTGGCCCGGGAAGTCAGAGTCTGCAGGTCCGTTTTCCCACGTGTGCAGTGGGGGCCGTTTACTGGAGAAATACGTAGCAGCTGCACGCGAAAGGTTACGCCGAACCATCCAGCCCACCGACTGGCGGGATGCGCAGCTTCACCGTGGCGGCAGAATCCCACCCCGGCCCCCCTCGCGGGGACCAGCAGGCCACCGTCGAGTGCGCGGGACGTACAGCCACTGCTACCCACAGGGAGACCGGCATCCTCTACGTGGAACATTCCGGAAGTTGTCAGAAAGGCTAAGGTGCCCCTTCTACCTGAGAGTGTGGGCAGCAGGGTGCATCCCCAGCCTGTGCTGCCTGAGCGAACCTTGCGGAAAGCCCTGCAGATCTACATCGGGGGTGAGGGATGAAGAGGAGGAATCGGGGCGCCGCCCCCCCCCCCCCCGGGCAGCACCTGAGCTGACCCAGTGTGCCCCCCCCACGGCTGGGGGAATGGTTGCATCCAGCGTGGCCTCGCTGCCCATATGCCATTCAGCTCCTGTCTGCCTTTTTGTTTACACTGGGGACACAATGGGAGCTACAGTCCTTCCAATACATCATTTATAAGTGTATTCTACCTCTGAATGTACAGACAGAGCTTGCTGTGGGTGAATAAGCCCCTGTGAATATTGCCAAGACACTGTGCTTTGTTCAGCACTATTCTTCACAATAGATACCACACTTTGGAAGTAATTTTAAAAAGGGAATCAAAATAGTGGTACTTTTAGCCTTTGTTTCTTTTATACCACAGTGCATTCTCTGTCTCTCATTCAGCCGCTCCCATTATACTGACAAATTAAATAAACCACTCCATTGCAGAAAGGCTCGGCCAGGCAGGGGCTTCATCCATCCACTGCGGCCCCGGGAAGTGGAAAGAAACACTGAGGCGGTTTCTGCTACCAATTGCAGCGAACTTCAGTCGAGGAGCCAAAAAAAAAAAAAAAAAAAAAAAATGGGGGGTAGGATTCAGAACTTGAGGGGGCTGGCAGCACCCAAGAGCTGGCCTCCGCGGCAGGTAATGTCCACGGCGGAGAGGGCCGCGGCTTCTAGAAGCGCTGAGAGTCCCTTCCTGCTGCGTGGGCCTGGGAACAGGAGCAGGTGAGTCACAGGAGGCGCCTGGGTGGCCGGAGCCCGCTGGCGAGGGGCAGGCCAGGGGCACCGCGGGGCCGAGTGCTAGCTGCTCCAGGAGGCCCAGAAGGTTCCCCCTCGCAAGCATCTCGGCTTTTCTCTCCTTTTCGCAAAGCAGAATTGATTCAGACGTTCGCTGACTGCTTCCTGCAGGGCGAGTGAATGGCTCCGGCACAGAAGAAGAAGCGCTCTCTCCGTCTTTCTCTCTCTCCCTCTCTCTGTCTCTCCCTGTGTCTGTGTCTGTGTCTCTCCTTCTCTCCCTTAAGCTCCGCTGTGACTTTTAGAAGCTTCTGGTCTGTGCAGTCACAGATGTTTGAAATGCAGGCAAAGGAAGAGTGGGACATAGGACTTCTGAGGGAGGAACCGTGTCTGGTCTCTCCTGGTCCAAAGCTTCCTGGAGACATGAACGCCAACTTTGGAACATAATCCTCTAACTTTTGGCCTGAAACCATTTTTATTTTTTCAGGGGAACAAAAGAACAAACCCATTACTTTTCACTTGGGGAGAAAGCTCTTTTAAATTGCTAACTGGTTATTTTTGAGAAAAGACCAATGTCCTTTGAACCAGGATGCACACCGGCATTGCGGCTTCCGATCCTTCCCGAGGCTCTGTCTCTAAAAGTCGCTCCGGTTTGATCCGGCCGAGTGGGCGCTGCTGTTGTCAAAGTGTCCTTCGGCGTCTGTGCAGGGACCCCACGGTCCCCACACCCCTTCTGCTGCCACCCACTCAACAAAATGAGCGGGATCGGTGGGAAAGAGGGAGAGCGCTTGCTGTCAGAGGCGCTGATTTCCTTATGAAAACAGAGCGCCAGTAAATGCCAGTTCCAGGCGGCAGCTTTGAAGGCGCCAGCCCCCAGCCAGGATGACCTCATTGAAAATGCGCGCCGTCTCAGGCACGGAGTGGGGGACTCTGTGCTCCCACAGAGGCGTCCCCTGGCTTCGAAGTCAGAGGCCACTGCAGGCAAAGAGAAATATTGAGCCAAAAGAGTTTGAACAGAGCCATCGGGGTTCATCTTTTATTACCAAAGAAAGACTTGAAAAAGCCCAGGTGAAATTTCCTTCCATTGTCTAGGAAAATTCTCTGTAATTTGCCCCCAGGGAAATCCAAGCGCCTGGCGGCCGGGGGCGGGGGGTGGGGGGGCCACCTCCTCTGTCCTTCTCTCTTCCTTTCTCAGGGTAAATGTCTCCGGGGTCCCTGGAGAACGGAGTGGGTGAGCGGGGGCTGAAGGTCAGGGTTGCCCACTGTGGCCTGACTTTTAAGCTAAAGAGGTTTTTCTTTCTCTTGTTGCCATGCCAGGTCTAATTTGGTGGCATTATGCTAACGGGGAAGGCCCGCTCCTGACAGGAGGGGTTCAATGAGATTACAAGCTTTGCAGTCTGTCGGCAGCTCCCGCTGCCCGGACCTTAAATGGGGATTTAATGGCCAGCTTTATCTGTAGCGTATCAGTGGAAATCTGCTGTTTTCAGCAACTTAATTGGCACTGTGTTTGCAGGAGTTTTTCGGGGAGGTGGGAGAGCTGACCAGATTTTAATGCTGAATTATTTAGAGATCACACTACCAGAATGTCAGTGGAAATCTGCGGTGCGTTTTGTTTTTCCGAAGCGCGGAGAGCTTCTGAACGGGCAAGATGCCGGATTCCGCTGTGACGCCCGAAACTTTCTAAAAATATTCAGAGGGTCTGACGTAGTTTATTTATAGATGGGATGCACAAGAGTAACAGTTGCTCTCGCAACATATGTGCGGTGTCTGACTTGCGGGGCGGTGAGAACGTGCGACAGACGGGCAGGGAGCTCTGCCCAAGCCGAGTGCGTGTCGGTCTTTCCAGAATTTTAGCAGATGGGATCCGTGTGTCCCTGGGGTGCGTTACAGGTGACTGAGGCAGTGCAGACCCACATCGGGGCAAGGGACCCGTGTGGGCGCGTGTGCACGTGCACGTGTGTGCAGGACGGAGCACAGGCTGTGTCCAGCGTGCTGGCTGGTCTGTGTGTCAGGCGCGTACGTAAAGGCTGGACTGTATGAAACCACAGACACCCCATCCTGTCTGCCCTACAGACCCGTCGGTTACCCACGGTTCCATCCGGTGTGTTCAGAAGGACGAGCCTGAAGAGTCGGGTTTTGCAAACACCCACCCACAGAGGGAGGGGGGCGCGGTGTCCTCTCAGGATTTCCTGCAGCAGAGAGGGGACAAGCGGCCTGCGCCTGCATGGTGGTGGCACTCGAGGCGGCGGGTATGGGGAGCCCGGGAAGGGGGACACGTGGGATTGCCGGAGAAAAGGAGGCAGAAGGAAGGAAGAAAACGGAGAAAATGTTTTCCCGGCAGACACACCAGCATTGTCTGTTCCCAGTTAGGGTCAGTCCGGAAAGTTCAGGATTAGTAAATTTAATATCCTGTCAAAATTCTCATGATAATGAATCCCGGCCAGTGGCTGGCACCGCGCTTCGCCACTGCGGCTGGCGGAGATAGCGCAGCTCATTTATGAGCGGGAGGTGCGGCGGCGCCGGGCCCGCTGTCCCCGCCGCGCTGCGGGGGCCACACGGCCGGGGCCCCTCCGAGCTGCTCCGCCGCGAGCCCCGGCTTCCCCGGGACGGTCGGGAACCGCTTGGTAGGAAAACCTACGCCCGACATGGTCTCTCCCGCCTGTTGTGGCGCCGCGCCAGCCGTGTCTTTAATCCAAAAGCAAGGGAGGAGGATGGACACCGAGACCCCGGAGCCGGGAGAGAGGAGAGCTGGCTGAGGACGGGCGGCTGCCGGGAGAGTCGATCGGCTCCTGGTAGCACGGCCTGGGCAGGTTTTAGGCTGCGGGGGTGAGGCAAGATGTCGTGTCCCCCAGCGAGGAGCGTGGAAACGAGAAAGTTCCTGTGCAATTTGTTCAAGGCTCTGCACCTCTGTAAGCAGCTGTCAGGTCCGTACATTATGGTACATTGAATCTGAATGAGGCTCTCAACATCAAAACCGTGCATCCATTATGATATCATCTCCCGCTCTGAGCCGTAATGCTTATTAATTCTGCACCCATACTCTCCCGGCTTCAGCAAATGTATTCCATCAGCCTAGCATTTAATTTAATTAGTACAGCTGGGCTCTCATTCTCCTCTCTGTGTCAGAGGTATTGTCAGCACGTTCTGCTATAACACAATTACTGATTGCTTTTAGATAGGCAGAAATATGATTAGGGTATTGGGTGGCTGTATCATAAGCCTTATTAGATTCATTTGAAATCTGGAGATAAATAGGAAACTTTTATTTGCAGTGTAATGAGATTATGCTTATTAGGCCGAGACCTCACAGCCTTTTGCAAAGAACAGTGTATCAGTAGGATTATACTCTGGGAGCACACTCTTTGCTCCCAGGATCCGAGCCGAGCCGTTTCTGAGCGCCTCCAAGAATTCACTGTTGTCACACTGTATACGTTTTAGGATTATGGCCAGCTTGGCATCATCTCCGCGATGAAGGGCACGGATATATATCCCTTTTCCTTCTCAAAGTCTGATGGAATACACATACCTCTCCAGATGGGATTTTATTTTATGAGAAGTGTTTTGAAAAATCAGTGCACGGGCTAAAAGAAATTATACTTTTAAACGTATTTATTTGCTTTTAAAGATGTTTGCATTTATTAGATGTCGCTTACAGAGATTGGCATATAATGAACGTCGTAAAAATCCCTAGTGCTCAATCTCTAAAACATTTATCACCGCTGTTATTGTTTTGATAACAGCTTAGTACAATTCCAGAAACGTTTATTTTTTTCTTTGGTACTTATTTGATAATCTCAAATTTCTAATATCCGCAGGAACTTTCTCCTACACGGAACAAATCACTTCTGAGTGGGGTGGAATGATCACGAAAGGGTTCATATGATTTCAGGAAATCTGTTGAAAAAGAAAGAATTCAAGATGGCAATATATTCAACTGCGCTAAAATTTGTCAAATGCTCTTACTGGCTGTAAAATAAAGTACTTTTGCGAACCCAAGGAAAATGATGACGATTTTTCCTGGGTATACAAGTTTGGGAACGGTATATGTGAATTTTGCCTTAGGAAAATCCAAGGTGTAAAATCAAACTTGGCAACTTCATGCAGTGTTTTCAAACTGAGTTATCTCCTGTACCCCTCCCAGCACCCGCCCACTCCCTTTCCACCAGATAATTCATAACATTACTTGATTTAAATAAACCCAGGTAGGCAGTTTTCATGAATTCGTTTATTGCATGAGACGTGCACATACGATGAAGGTTCTTTGGTGTTAATTTCCACAGAACAAGAAGCATTTATTGCTTAGTTAAGAATGTGGCCAGATGGGGCGCCTGGGTGGCGCAGTCGGTTAAGCGTCCGACTTCAGCCAGGTCACGATCTCGCGGTCCGGGAGTTCGAGCCCCGCGTCAGGCTCTGGGCTGATGGCTCAGAGCCTGGAGCCTGTTTCCGATTCTGTGTCTCCCTCTCTCTCTGCCCCTCCCCTGTTCATGCTCTGTCTCTCTCTGTCCCAAAAATAAATAAACGTTGGAAAAAAAAAAAAATTTTAAAAAAGAATGTGGCCAGATCAAGATACGTGAGGAGAAAAACGTGGGAGTCTCACGGAATGAAAGCTAAAGAGAGATGGGGCTCCGGGCCGGGGAAAAAGGGAGGGTCCTTGCTAAATGGGCACAGAGTTTCTACCTGGGGGATGGAAAGTTTTGGAAATGGTGGTGGTGATCGTGCAAGATTGGGCATGTAATTCATGCCACTGAATTATACACATAAAAACATTTAAGGTGGCGCATTTTTTATGTTGTATGTATTTTACTGTAGCGAAAGGAAAAAGAAAGGAAGGGGGGGAGGTGTGCACCGTGAGCGCGAGCCACAGGTTAAGAAGTCCGTGACTCCCTACTTTGGCTGGTGGATTTGCCAGTGACAGTGAATTTTAAGTTCCCATTAAGTGAGATGTGTGTTCCTGCAAAGCTCAATTTGATCATTTCCTGCCAAATAAAGTATAAGAAACCGTAGCGAAGACATTCGCTCTTTTTCCCTCCCCAAAGGTCTCGCTCAGCCTTGGTAAGAATTGTGGGTGGCAACGTTCGTATCCAGAATTAAAATTGGCCGACTCTGTTCAAGGATTAATAATCCAGAGAGGGACTGAACGAATAAGGAATGAAGAGACATCCAAAAAAGTGACATCTTTTCCCCAATGGCACTGAGGAGAAGGTGGCCAAGAGCCTTGCTCTCCGCTGCCATCTTTTTTTTTTTTTAGCTTTATTGAGGTATAATTGACAAGATCGTAAGACATTTAAAATGTCCATCGTGCTGGCGATGTAGTATACATTGTGAAACGATCCCCCCCAACAGCCAGCTGTCACATCTGTGACCTCACTTCGTTACCTTTTTTGATAATGTGAGAATGTGCAAGTCCACAAATGTCAATGATACATCGGTGTCATCCAGGAGTCACCATGTTTTACATACACAACCTGCCGTATTCATTGCGTCCTGAAAGTCTGTGCCCTTTGACCAACCTCTGCTACCCCCACAGCCATGTTGAGTGGGGAGAACTGGAGGGGAGGCAGGGTGAGGAAGGAGGGAGAGTGGGCGTGGCCCCCAAAGGCAGCAGAAGCTCAAGGAGACCTGTAAACCCACCTCACCTCAACCTGCACACCCCAGCCTCCCCATTCCTTCAGCAGACAATCGGACACAGCTCCACAGAGCGCTCGCGTTGCCCCAGCGCCGTCTTGGTGCTGTTGGCAAGTGCTGCTGGTGTTTGTGATTTAACTAAATATTGTTTGGGCTGCTGAAGTATGAGTGCAAAAAATATATAAAGACTTGGTTTTTCTATGAAAACAAAATGGAGTATTTTGGAAAGACTATGTAAGAGAAAGCTTTTTTTTTTTTTTTAATTTTATTTATTTTGAGAGAGAGAGACAGAGTGTGAGCAGCAGAGAGAGAGGGAGACACAGAATCCGAAGCAGGCTCCAGGCTCCGAGCTGTCAGGACAGAGCCGGACGCTGGGCTAGAACCCATGAACCAAGAGATCATGACGGGAGCCCAAATCAAGAGTTGGACACTTAACCGATGGAGCCACCCAGACGCCTATTTTTAAAAATACAGACTCACCCATGGGCAAGACCAGAGTCAGCTGCTAGGGAAAATTGTGGAAACCTAGGATCCTACATTCAGAATGCTGCACACACAAGTGGTTTTGATTGTTTCAGTGTGAAGAAATGTGGAAGGTGCACTATGGGTAGAAATTGCGTGGGAAACAGGGCTCTGAAGCCACGGCGCAGCCCTGGCCCTGCGTTGAAACACGCGTCTGCCGTCTGTTCCAGGCTCCAGGCACAGACCGACCTGTGTCCAGGCTCCCCTACTCTAAGGCTCGCGCGTCAGCCTTGAGAGCCTCCTCGCGGGGAGTCAGGAGGAGGACGCAGGGTGGCCATGCTGGGGCCCCACCTGCACTTCCAATGCAGGGAATTCTCCAGTGTTCTGCGCAGGTTCCTGGAGATTACAGTTGGGGTGGAACCAGCAGGTCCCAGTGAATAAATGTCAAGCAGAAGCACACCAGCAGGTGCAGCGGGTGTGGTCCGGGGATGGACACAAGGCAGGGACCAGCGTGGAAGGGTGGAATGGGGAGAAGCATCCAGAGCCGGCAGCTGGGGACCTTCCGCCACTCTCCAAGGAAGGCTTAGGTATTCATCTGGAAAAGTCTCATTTAACCCATTTTCCCATCACATGGACCCCTGTTCTCAGAAGTGAGGCTGCCCGGGGAAGCAGATGCGCGCTGCAGGGCAGGTGGGAGGGGCTGGCCTGGGTCTTGGCCCCGAGCTGCCCACTGGGGCAGCGTCCTAGAGCACTGGTCCTCCCCTGCAGAGCACAAGGCCTGAATCTGACCTCTGCATGGCCCTTCCCACACCGGAGTCTGGTGCTCTGCGGCCTCATAGACCTCCTTCCTGGCCAGAGAAGAAATGAAAGTCTCTTACTTGGGTGTTTCTGCCACTCAGTGGGCCTCCACCTCTGTTGCCGGGACCAGATTATTCTCTTAAGTCTCTCTGTCTTCTCTGTGTATTTCAGCCGCTGGGAAAACAGGACACAACCACAGCTTTGTTCCAGGAGTAGCGTGAGGGTTTAATAGCAGCACTGAGCAGCACACATGCTTCATACAGACTTCCACAATACATGTGACATATGACACGCACACACGCATGTGCACGCACGCACGCGCACTATCTCTGACACAGCCACCCAGCACAGTTGAGCCACTCGGCCCTCAACCTGCCACGGCGCTGTCGCCCGGCGATTCCTGCTGTCACGCGACATAACTGACGAGGAAGAAACAGGTCTCCAAACTATGTCTTTGTATTCAGATGCACCGTGAGCTTACTGAGCCCTTTACCTCTAATCTAACCCAGCCAAGCTAACCTGTTATCCACACAGCACAGGTTTTCTTCTCTGTTTTGACCAAACACAAAAGGTTTGAAAACAGAAAAAAATAAGTAAGGTGGGTGAGAGCAGGTGTTAGTTTGCTGGGGCGACAGTGGCAAAGCAGCACGGACCGGGCGCCCCAGACAACTGATGGTCTCACCGCCTGGAGGCTGACACCCGAGACCGACCCACAGGGCTGGGTCCTCCTGTGGCCGCCAGGGAGAATGTGCGCCAGGCTCTCCCGGCTTCTGGTGGCCGCGGGCAACCTTGGCCTTCCTTGGCTCATGGAAGCATCGTTCCAACCTCTGTTGTCCCACGGTCACCTTCCCCTGTGTCTGTCTCTGTGTCTCTTCAAGGACACAGGTCAGAGTGGATTAAGGCCCTCCTCCAGCATGAATTCATCTTAATGGATCACATCTGCCAAGACCTCTGTCCAAACAAGGTCCCGTTCCAAGGTAGGGCTTCAACACGTGCATTGTGGAGACACAATTTAACTCATGAAAAGAGCAGAAAACATTTTGCTCAGAAATGATGGGAGTCATGAAGTGTGCCAGGAGAAATCACCATGATTCCCGTTCCGCGGCGCCTTCTGAATAGGCCCAACCAGACCAGACGGAGCCCACGGCTCGTCCTAAACCCTGGTGACGGCGGCTGGCGGTCCACCCTTCCATTTTCACCACAAAACCACGTGGTGGTTTACCGCGACTTTCCCTGAAATAAATTGGCAATCTCACTGCATTTCTAAGAGCATCTGTGTCATGGGTGGCATCAGGAGAAAAGGCAGATTGGAGAGACATAGAGACTAGACATCAGGAACCACACAGATCGCCCGGAGAGCGGGCAGAACCTCACAAGCAGGTTGGAGACTTGGAAGTTCCCACGTAGTGTGGACTCTGGGGCTGAAGCTGTCCAGCCTGTGGGCCCTCCCTCCAGGGCAGCAACAGGGTGGGCCCTGAGCCCAGGCCCACTAAGCCGGACGCTGCAGGGTGGAGGCCCCAGCACGCTGTGAGGGCTGGCGGGCAGCCAGGGGGAGGTGGCTGTCTCAGGCAGGTCACCATCGACATTTGGCTCTAGGCGGTAGGATTCAGGAGCTGTAAGTGAATGGTCTGCTTCTCACCGAAGGGTCAGCCTGCCCTCTGGCAATGGCCATAGACCAGGGCCCACCTCATACTCCGAGGTCCCAAAGCCCCCACCCCAGCCTTACCGCCCTTCAGGGGAACCCCGTTATCCAAATTTTTCCCAGCAACATTTCCCGGTCAGAACTCAGCCTCACCTCCGTCTGCCTCCGCGGGGGCTGTGCCCCTGACACAGAGATGAGCCTAGAGGTGTTCACTCACCCTACCCTATCTCCTGAGAGGCTTCTCTGCCATGTCCTCGATCCCAGACTCATCCTGGTGCTGTTCAGCACACAGAAAGTCACAGCCCCATGGGAAGGGCTGGAAAGATGTATTTTTCAAAAGCACTTTTGTTATTTGTGACAGTGTAGCAAGGTTGGGAAATACGTCTTCTGTCCTCCGGCTCCTGCCACGGCTCACCAATGCAGGTGCTCCTGGTACCTCCAGTTACTGATGAGGACACGGCCCAGGGGAGTGATGCGCCCACAGTCACACAGCTCGGGGGCTTGGGAGGCCACTTCAGACACCACTGCATCCGTGACAGACACACTGCCAGGGTGACAGGAACCGATATTTGGGGGGTTGGACAGCTCAGGGTCTCTGGAAACCTTGTGATTCACACTCATAAGCACATGTATCCTTCACCTTTAGCCTTGGTGAAACACTATACTTCTCAGAAGCTATCTCCCCGAAGAAAGCCCTGCAAGTGTGCTGGACCACAAAGGGTGGATGAGCTTAAACAACCCGGTGGGTGGGGACAAAGGGAGCGCTGCATTCTGGGAAACTCCCACCCTGCCACCCCCAGGGTCACTGGGCTGCGTTATTAACTCCAAGGCAGATAGCATCGCAGTGGCTTTCAGAATAGCCGGTGCGCTAAAATTTTGTTTAAAAGGAAATTGTATCATTAGGTGCTAAGTACGTGTTTGCCACTAAATAAAAATAATTTTGATCTCTGGCCTTGTTTTGCAGGCAAAACTGTATAAGCAGGAAACAAGGATAGTCAGTTTTCCTGGAACTAGGGGGAGAAATGACAGTGTAATCATCGCTATATGTTTGTTTGATGTAGATTCGAAGGTAGAATCATAACAGAAGTAATTAGAGTAATTATTGAAGTTAGCATTTAAACCAAAAGCCCCAGGGAATATTACACGTTTGTTCATCTGAGCCCAGCCTGCTTCCTGTTAAAGCTACGGCCAAGACAAAATCCTCCGCTGGTCTGTTCTTTGGTGAGCACCCATTTGGAATACATCCCCACCTCAGGGCCACGGCTCCCTGCGATGTCCTTTGTAGGCTACTTGACGATATCATCCAAGGAAGCGGAAAGTAACGAGAGAGAGCATTAATCCTTCTAGGATTGCCATCCCATGCGTGATGACCATGTGTTTTCCAGAATCGTGCCCCAAGGCGAGAAGGTTGCAGGCAGCGCATTCTGGACGCAAGAGCCCAGAGCCTAGCTGTTTGTCCTTTCAGATCTGTAGGGACCCAAGTCCTTCCCGCCAGAGTAACTAGGTGTGAGCCAAGGTGGCGGAATTTTATAATCGGCTTCCAGACCTAAATTCACTTCTGGGTGCTCCTGTCCTGAAAATAACTGGTCGGAAAAATACCGAGTGCCACGCAGACTTCGATTTATTCTTGGCTCGTTGGGTTTTAATCATTTTACTTAAACCTACGGACTTCAGTAACGAGGGTAATTGTAATCCTCACCTGGGGTCAGAAAGGATAATGGAGTTACCCGTGAACGGTCTGTACAAATTAGAGTGCACCATCTCAAGTCAGGCGCGCACATCCTGACTTGCACCCACGTTACCACTCTGCGATGAAGCTGGGGGCGTGATCTCTAATTATGTGCTTATTTACATAGGACAGAAAGTGACTCAATCGGAAATGAGAGGGGGTCACTTGGGGGTTCAAATAACCCATCCATTAATTAAACCACCTGTCTCTATAATCCATATGTGAACACCACCCATATAGGATTTAGGATGTAATCAAAGAGGGAGATACAAATGTATGTGTGTGTG
The DNA here is from genome assembly GCF_018350155.1 of Leopardus geoffroyi. NCBI lineage: Eukaryota > Metazoa > Chordata > Mammalia > Carnivora > Felidae > Leopardus > Leopardus geoffroyi. Next base: position 81,313,777 of record NC_059326.1, read on the forward strand.
CAGAGCAGTTTGTGGGACAGGAGAGACTCAGTGCACGTTGTGTGAGCTCTCTGCCGTGTCCGTGTCCTGGTCCCGTGACCCCAGGCACGTTGTGTGAGCTCTCTGTGCCTCATTTGTCTCCTCTGTAAAATGGGGGTGAAACCCTGTGTCCTGGGGTGGCTGTGAGGACCAGACGAGATGATGCGTATGACACAGCGCAGGGCTGGCACACAGTGGGCACTGGGCGCATGCTGGTCATGGCCTCGATGGCAGATCCTGTGCCAGTGACCAGCCAGTCCTGCCCCAGAGGAAAGTGAAGCATCTGTCCGATGGGAGTCATTCTCTTTTCTCTTACAAGAAGGAGAGTTGGGGCACGTGGGTGGTGCAGTCATTCGAGCGTCGACTCTTGCAGCTCAGGTCCTGATCCCAGGGTCGCGGGATGGAGCCCCGTGTCGGGCTCTGAGATGAGCGTGGAGTCTGCTTGAGATTCTTTCTCTCCTCTCTCTGCCCCTCCCCCATGCGCACATGTGTGCTCTCTCACTCTCTCTCTCTCTAAAATTTAAAAAACAAAAGGAGGCTCCAGGGATTGAACTACCAAGAAAGTTTGAAAGAATTCGATTATTTTTTCCAACTGTGGATCACAGCCCTGTCCTCACCTGTGGTGACAGTTCATTCCCGCTCCCCAAGCCATAATTTCACTGGGAACCTCCTGCTTCTTAGACCCGGTCTCCTCAATGGCTCTCTGCAGACTGGCCGGCCCGGCCCCCTGCCAGGAACCACCGTGTCCCGGCCCGCCCTCCTTGTGCTGATTCCCACAGCCACCTTTTGGTCCCAGAAAGAGTCACAGGACTGGGAACAGTTGGCTGGGACAAAACCCATTGGTCACATAAAGAGTTTGGTATACAGATGGTCACTGAGCCTTATTGTGGAAGAATTTTCAAATAACTACTAATTAACATCAAAGCAACTTTCAAAGAACATGACTCAGGTTTTCTGGCTGTTTGGCATTCAGATGATCAAGGTTGGTGACCCCTTACACACCTGTTCCACATGTTCTCAGTGTGAGTCTTTCAAATAAAAGGCAAGCTCAGACCCTAACTGCACTCGTGTCCCAGGCAAGCAGGGGCCCCTCCCCGTCAAAAGGTGTCCTTTCCTTCACACCCAAACCATAGCAAACGACACACACATCTTTGTCCAGAGCCCTGAATTCACTGAACTTGTACCCACGTGACATCGTTAACAGACTGGACTCTGGCAGGTGCTGAGAGCAAACAAAGGTGGCTGTTCACACGGAAGAACTTTGGGTGTCAGAGTTACTGTGTCCCAGGCACCCCATTCCTGCAGCAAGCGCCCGGCGACCGTGGGCGCTCAGAGAGGTCACCTCTGCAGCTGACTGTCACATCCAGCCGCTGAAGCCCTTCTCACCTTCATCACCTATAAAAACCCCTGAATTGTAACAAATGGTAGACATAATGTGTGGAAAGCGATACGTGCATTGAAGTAACGTGATTGCGGTCACCTTCGCCAGCATGTGCACAGTGCTGGTGGCAGTGAGGACCCCCAGGTGCATCCATGTGGTTGTAAGCGTGCTCTGCAGTGTTTTCAACATGGCGAACCTGGAGAATTCTGAGAAACCAAAGCAGACAGCTCCATCCGGGAGCATGCTATCTTGGGTGGGGAGTGGGGAGGACAGAGCTCCAGCCGGGAGCATGCTGTCTGGGGGGAGGGGGGAGATCAGAGCTCTAGCCGGGAGCACGGTGTCTGGGGAGATGGAGAGACAGAGCTTTAGCCGGGAGCATGATGTCTTGGGAGAGGGGGGGAGGACAGAGCTCCAGCCAGGAGCACGCTGTCTGGGGGAAGGGGGAGGACAGAGCTCCAGCCGGGAGCACGGTGTCTCAGGGGGAGGGGGGAGGACAGAGCTCCAGCCGGGAGCACGGTGTCTGGGGGTTGGCTGGACAGAGCCCCAGCTGGGAGCACCGTGTCTGGGAGGAGGGAGGGAGGTTCCTTGGTGGAGTCAGCTGGGAGTCTGAGTGGCAGAACCACCTAAAAGAACACGCATCCTGTGGCTTTGGATGTCGTGTGCCTGAAGGTTCGTGGGTCCAGGTGGAGAGACTATGTCTGGGATGTCCTTCATACGTCTGCAAGACTTTCAACCTAAAAGGGACAGATCAGTCAGCAAAGGCGGACGCGTCCCCCGACGTGGTGAATACAAGAAGACCAAAACCAAGAAAACAGTTGCTGCCCTGAAGAAAACAATAACTGGGTGGGGGCAGGGAGACGTGCACATACTTTTTAAAACCAAGCATGTGAGGTATGGCCACGTGGGGACCACATGGCTGTGAGCCAGCAACCAGAGATTGGAGGATGCGATCCCCACTCTGGCCGCACAAGGCTCCCGGGTCTGCAAAGACGGTCGGTCCTGTTTGTGTGGGAAGGTCAGCAGTTGTGCAGCCGTGGGACCTCACTGACCACCTCCTGTGCCCGTGAGTCCTCGTGGGTCGTTCCAGATGTGGTCGGAGGCTTTGTCCAAGGAATTACTCTGGGAAGAGGCCCAATGAAAATACACTAATGGTCAATAAGCCTTACACCCTTTGCCAGAGTGACGTCACCACAAGTTGAGACACCACTTCAGAAACAAGATGTTTCACTGACTTTAAACTCCCCGATTAAAGCAGTCGAGTGATCTGTTTAGCTAACGGCAGCTGGGGGTTACAGGACTCTTTAAAGTGAGGCGTGCAAGGTTGTGGACGCTGCTTACATTTCCTACGTCAGCCCCAGGCTGCCAGACGTGGAAAGCAGTGAAGCTCCCCGAGCCCCCGGCGTGGCTCTGACACGGCCCCGCAGCTCACCCCTTTCTTCCGGAGCTGCTGACGCTGCCCAGAGCGGCTGAAGAACACACAGGATGATCCCTCTTCAACATGCTCCATGCATCTCGAGGACTTTTTGGTAAAAGGCATACTTCAAAAATGCAAAAATATAAACTTAATCAGTCACCCAAGCCTCAGTAAAGGCTGTGCTAACGAGAAGGGAGAGCCCACAGGCTCCCACCCCCTGCCAGCCACCCTTCGCAAACCAGGGAGGGGGGCGTGTGGAGGGCGGGCACCCCGTTCCCTTGAGGAGATCTGCATCCCTGCCCAGCAATCTGGTCCAGTCTCCTGGTGGCAGGAAAGCAGCTGCCGGTTTCCCAGAGGGTCCTGAACACACCGCCTCTGTTCCAGAAGCTCTTAGAACTATCCGCCTGTGTCCTGGAGGCCCGGTCGGAGTCCACCACCCGGCTCAGGCTGACGCTTTCACCCCTCAGTGAGTGACCCCCTGTCCCCTTCCACGGACCCTCTGACCTGAGAATGAGATTTCTGTCCACCTGGCAGAGACCAGCCAAGCGAGGAGATGGTGATGTCCAGGGGCACAGTGGATGTCCAGTGCCCATGCTGGCGCATGGCATTGAGGAGCCAGCGTTGGATGAAGTCCCGGGTGCTGGACGAAATGGGCCAGTGGGCATCCAGAAATGTGAACAAAACAGTCACAGGTCAGAAACGTGGCAGAGGAATGGCATGGGGATGGGGGGGGAGGGGGACAGTTCATCTCTCGTGGGTCGTGGCCCGTGGGAAATGTATTCCTGTACTTCCTGTCCGTAGGCCGTCCTGCAGGCTGCTGAGCATCCACAAACGTCGTCCACACAAGAGTTCTTTCTCTCCCTGTCCACGTGATGCTCACGTCTCATCCGCTGAAGACACCCTGCTATTTCCACCTACACGACCCTGTCCTCCGATAAGGTCACGGTCTGAGGCACTGGGGGTGAGGACATGGGCATAAGAATTTGGGGTGCGTGCATTCAGCCCACAGTAGCACCTCCGTCCCGGATTCAGGAACAACATTCCCAGGGGTGTGCAGGCCACTTCCCCGTGAATGTTCCCCATCAGGTAAACACACCACGACTGCCCTAGCCACTGTCCCCTCGAGTCTGAGCTCTCTCCTGCTCCAGTGTCATCAGTGATCTCTGCCACTTTTCCTCTTCTAAACCCGCCCCTTCCCTATTCCCTGACTGAAGTTCTGTCTTTCCATCTTGACCTTTGGAAATCAATCCTGCCTCCTCCAAGAAACCTGTGGGACTGCCCCTGGGAAGTGCCTTTCTCTCCGGAAATCCCTGTATCCTTTGGTGTCTGTCAACGCAGCCCTTTTGCCTGAGGAGTACTTGCTCTCCCGGGAAGCTGTGTCTTCTCCCCTGAGGCTGGGCAGCGTCCAGCATGGCCCATCTCGAGTGTCCTGCACTCAGGACACTGGTTCTCAGTACCACTTGCTGATGGAGATAACGGTGAGACAAAATGCGGTATCAGAGGAGTGAGACACATCCGACCTCCCGCGCCCCGGGAGAGACGTGTGTGTCTCACATATGTGGTGTCAGCGTTCCCATAATGCTGGCTGTGAAATAGACCATTGGTTCTAATGATACTGATATATTGAGGATCACGTAAACTTGGTGTTTACTTATGGATGATTTCCTCTGCAGAGAACATTTGAAGGTCCCCCAAACCCACATCCGGCTGAAGAGAGCCTCATGTGAATACACATGCACACATGTGCACACGCCCCGACCCCACCTGCCCCCTCGCCCGCCACATGTGTTGTGGGACCCCAGCCCCGTCTGGAGTCACAACCCGCCCTCTGACTCAGATAATCCCCTTCTGCCTCTTTATGACACCTAAGCCCTCAGCACCCACCTCCACCAGCAGGCCAGGATTTTTTAAAGACATGTCCTATGTTAATTGTAGGATTCATGCATTTCTTAATCATTTAACGTGTGAAGAACTATGTTAACATTTTATTGCGTTCCCATCTTTTTTTAAAAATGTGTCACTGGTGACATTTTTGAGCATTATATCCCTAACCATTTTTTTTCCCCCGTGAAGTTCTGTGGTTTTCATTGCACGATTTTGCATTGCACTATGATATTTAAGAACACGAATGTTGGGGCACCTGGGTGGCTCAGTCAGTTGAGGTTCTGATTCCTGAGTCTGGCACAGATCATAATGTGACAGTTCGTGGGTTCGAGCCCCGTGTAGGGCTCTGTACTGACAGAGCAGAGACTGCTTGGGATTCTCTCTGTCCCTCTCTCTACCCCACCCCTGCTCCTTGCTCTGTCAAAATAAATATCAATAAACTTTTTTAAAAGAACACATGTGTCACATTATAGCATTTGGAGTAAGCCATATCCAGGCTTACATCCTGTGCGACACCGTTGGAGAATGAGGATACAGGTGCCTAAGTCAGGGGACATAGTGAGTCCAGTAGATTGTAGTCTCATTCTAGATCCTCTGGGTTCATAGGATGGAATTCAGTACAGCCTGTGTTGTCTTAAATGGAAAACCCACAGCAATCATCACACTCAATGAGGAAAAACTGAGACTTTCCATCACTTTTATTCAACACAGTCCTGGAAGTCCTAGCCGTAGTAACCAGGCAACAAACAGAAATAAAAGGCATCCAGACTGGTAAGGAAGAAGTAAAACTTTCAGTGTTTACAGATGACATGATATTATATAGAGAAAACCCAAAAGACTCCACCAAAAACTACCAGAACTGATGAATGAATTCAGTAAGGTCGCAGGATACAAAATCAACATACAGAAATCCGTTGCATTTCTATCCTGCAAAAATGAAGCAGCAGAAAGAGAAATGAAGAAAACAATCCCATTTACAAATGCACCCAAAATAATGAAGCACCTAGGAATTAACTTGACCAAAGAGGTGAAAGAAAGACCTGTACCCTGAAACTATGAAACACAGATGAAATAAATTCAAGACGACAAAAAGAGATGGAAAGACATCCCATGCTCGTGGATTGGAAGAACCAATGTTGTTAAAATGTCCACACCATCCAAAGCAATATACACATTTAATGCAATCCCTATCAAAATACCAACAGCATTTTTCACAGAGCTAGAACACGCAATCCTCAAATTTGTATGGAACCACAAAAGACCCTGATTAGCCAAAGCAACTGAAAAAGAAAAACAAAGCCAGAAGTATCCCAATTCCAGATTTCAAGTTATACTGCAAAGCTGTAATCATGAAAACAGTATAAAAATAGATACAAAGGTCAATGCAACAAGGTAGAACACCCAGAAGTCAACCCACAACTATATGGTCAATTAATCTTTGACAAAGCAGGAATGAATATACAATGGGCAAAAGACAAGCTCTTCAACAAAGAAATTGATGATGTTGGGAAAACTACCCAGCTACATGCAACAGAATGAAAGTGGACCGCTTTCATACACCATACACAAAAATAAACTCAAGATGGGTTAAGAACCTAAGTGTGAGACCTGAAACCATAAAAATCCTGGAGGAGAACACAGGCAGTAATTTCTCTGACATGAGCTGTAGCAACATTTTTCTAGATATGTCTCCTGAGGGAAGGGAAACAAAAGCAAAAATAAACTACTGGGACTATATCAAAATAAATAAAAATCTTCTGCACAGTGAAGGAAACAATCAACAAAATCAAAAGTCACCCTACTGAGTGGGAGAAGATGTTTTCAAATGACATATCCGATAAGGGGCTGGCATCCAAAATATATAAAGAACTGATACAACCCAATACCAAAAAACAAATAATCCAATTAAAAATGGGCAGAAGACATGAACAGACATTTCTCCAAAGAAGACATCCAGATGGCCCACAGACACATGAAAAGATGCTCAACATCAGTCATCATCTGGGAAATACAAATCAAAACCACAATGAGACACCACCTCACACCTGTCAGAATGGCTAAACTCATCAATACCAGAAACAACAGGTGTTAGGGAGGATGTGGAGAAAAGGGAAGGAACCCTCATGCACTGTTGATGGGAATGCGAACTGGTGCAGCCACCTTGGAAAATAGTATGAAGGTTCCTCAAAAAGTAAAAAATAGAACTACCCTCTGATCCAGTAATCACGCTATTGGGTGTTTATCCAAAAATACAAAAAAACTAATTCAAAGGGATACATGCACCCTTGTTTATTGCAGCATTATTTATAACAGCCAAGATATGGAAGCAGCCAAAGTGTCTATCCATAGATGAAGGATAAAGAAGATATGATATATATTATATATATACATATATATATATATATATATATACGCACACACATACACACACAAGGGAATATTACTCAGCCATTGAAAAGAATGAAATCTCGCCATTTGCAACAATGTGGATAGAGCTAGAGAGAGGGCAAAGTAAATCAGAGCATGACAAATACCATATGATCTGACTCATGTGTGATCTAAGAAACAAAACAAATGAGCAAAGGAGACAAGAGAGAGAGAGAGAGAGAGAGAGAGAGAAACCAAGAAACAGACTCTTATCTACAGAGAACACGCTGATGGTTCCCAGAGGGGAGGTGGGTGAGGGATGGGGATTAAGGAGGGCACTTACCGTGATGAGTGCCGGGTGATGTATGGAAGTGTTCATTCACTATACATACACATGAAGCTGATATAACTGTATGTTGATTACACTGGAATTAAAAACTTAATAGGAAAATACTGGGTATGTTGGAGGGAGCTGCCCGTCCTCCCAGGGCACTGTCTTTTGAGCAAAGTTTGGGAATATCTGAGCTGGAGCAAAGTTTGGGAATATCTGAGCTCATTATCCTTATGAGGGAAACAATTGCAACAGGAAGAATATTCCCCTGCTGTGGCTGCCTCCAGAGTTTAGCCATATATCTTTGAAGTCGACTCCGAAGCCCAGTTATACAACAAAGTCACTCTTCTGGGATAACTTAATTTCTGCAGATGGTCTTTTAAATGTTAGAAAATACCGTAACAAAGTGAGTGCCTGAAATCCCCAACCCGCTGCTCAGTGAATGAATCGGCTCTACGCCCTTGCCAGGTCTGTCACAGATATTTCTTTTTTTTTTTTTTTTTTTTAATTTTTTTTTTCAACGTTTATTTATTTTTGGGACAGAGAGAGACAGAGCATGAACGGGGGAGGGGCAGAGAGAGAGGGAGACACAGAATTGGAAACAGGCTCCAGGCTCTGAGCCATCAGCCCAGAGCCCGACGCGGGGCTCGAACTCACGGACCGCGAGATCGTGACCTGGCTGAAGTCGGACGCTTAACTGACTGTGCCACCCAGGCGCCCCTGTCACAGATATTTCTTTATGCCGCTTTACCCGACTCTCACTTCACTTATCAATTAAATACGTACTGTGTCATGTCTGTTTCTGTGAAGGACACCTGCTAACCCCTAGAGGTGCCCAGATGACTAATTCTGTGATGTATTTCCCAAGGACTTATAGTCAGAAGATGTAGCTATGTGAGTGACCGTGGCACGTGATGACAGATTGTCTTCACCAGAGACCAGGATATGGCTCTGGGGGAGGAAAGCCCACCCTTGGCCGAGGGTCAAGGGGGACTCGTGGCTGAGGAGCATTTAAGAGACCCTTGAGCCCTTCACATGCATCCGGGCACTGGTGCCAAAGGCCTACGTTCTTAGAATACTTTCTTGCTAAGTCGGCATTATAAATACGATTTTTACCCCTAAAGTGTTCTTTCTCACCTTGCTTTCTGTTCGGTTCCAGGAGATTGCTGTAAAATCACTAGGCACAGCTCCCCACCCGTCACCGTGCAGCTCTCCAGAGAGCAGCAAGGTCCTTCCCATTTTCCCATTTACTTTCAAATCTCTCACCTTTGTCAATTAACAGCAGATCCTAACTGCACGTGAAAGAAATCTCGGTGCCTTTTAATTTCAATCCCAGTTGATTTGACATCCACGTTTATAGTGTTACTTTGTGGAACTAGCAACAGGGGCAATTGAAATGCAGAAACTTGCATCCACAGGTGTGCCATATTTGCATTTCATGAGTGGTCTCTGGTGAATAGAGTTTATACATTCTCTCCTGAATGAACACAGCGGTGGCAGAGGCAGCACTGAGGACACCCAGGCCACCTCCTAGCAACCGCCAGGTTTCCAAGGGCAAATAGCTCCTTCCGACCCTAAGCAACTAGACGAGAACATCAAAACATGCCTCGCACCAGACCTCCAGGACCCATTACTGTGAGGAGCTGTTACCTCGGTCGTGAGTGACAGAGCCCTAATTATTAAGGTAATTAGAAGTTATAACACTGGCAATATTAAAGGGAGAACTTCTAGAGCCCATTAACAATGTTACTTTAAGTGATCTGGCTGTGAACTGTTCAAATCTCTAATTACATTATACGTCTGTCTTAAAGGGTGATGTAATTAACTGATGGGAGCAGGGATTAATGTATACTGACGGCTGGTAACACTCGTAAGTACTATTTTCACAGGAACGGCTGCAACAATGCCATTTACTGTTCTTGCACTTAACTGTATACACTGTGTAGCTAAAAAAACAAAAAATCTTGACCTTGATATATTTGTGTGCCATTTTAGGCACAGGTATTTTTGTTCCTTCTTTTCCTTATTTAATGCGTTTCTGTACATATATGGTGTATTCACCTAAACGTGGTTAAAGATAAATCGAGGTAACTTTAGTTTATACATACAATGCAGATTCTATTTTTTTAGTGCATATAGACTTGGAAACAGTATGCCTTTCTATCTACTGCGGGATCCGTTTGCTCTGGTGACTTAAAGTTACAAAGAAAATCTTCAAGTAATTAATATACCATTGATTTTTTTTCCTTTGGTGGCACAAATAATAAGTTTTACAGTGCACACATCATGCCTTGGTTCTCCACAAATATTTGTTTTAATTTTATTTTTTATTTTTTAAAAATTTACATGCAAATTAGCATATAGCAAAACAATGATTTCAGGAGTAGATTCCAGTGATTCATCCCCTATGTATAACACCCAGTGCTCGTCCCAACAAGTGTCCTCCCTAAAGCCCCTTGCCCATTTAGCCATCCCCACCCACAACCCCTCCAGCAACCCTCAGTTTGTTTTCCATATTTATCAGTCTCTTCTGTTTTGTCCCCCTCCCTGTTTTATATTATTTTTGTTTCCCTTCCCTTATATTCATCTGTTTTGTCTCTTAAAGTCTTCATATGAGTGAAGTCATATGATTTTTGTCTTTCTCTGACTGACTAATTTCACTTAGCCTAATACCCTCCAGTTCCATCCACATAGTTGCAAATGGCAAGATTTCATTCTTTTTCATTGCCAAGAAATACTCCATTGTATATATACCACATCTTCTTTATCCATCCATCCATCGATGGACATTTGGGCTCTTTCCATACTTTGGCTATTGTTGATAGTGCTGCTATAAACATGGGGGTGCATGTGTCCCTTTGAAACAGCACACCTGTATCCCTTGGATAAATGCCTAGTAGTGCAATTGCTGGGTCGTAGGGTAGTTCTATTTTTAGTTTTTTGAGGAACCTCCATACTGTTTTCCAGAGTAAAACAGTGGCTGCACCAGCTTGCATTCCCACCAACAATGCAAAACAGATCCTCTTTCTCCGCATCCTCGCCAACATCTGTTGTTGCCTGAGTTGTTAATGTTAGCCATTTGGACAGGGGTGAGGTGGTATCTTATTGTGGTTTTGATTTGAATTTCCCTGATGATGAGTGATGTTGAGCATTTTTTCATGTGTCGGTTGGCCATCTGGATGTCTTCTTTGGAGAAGTGTCTATTCATGTCTTTTGCCCATTTCTTCACTGGATTATTTGTTTTTTGGGTGTTGAGTTTGATAAGTTCTTTATAGATTTTGGATACTAACCCTTTATCTGATACGTCATTTGCAAATATCTTCTCCCATTCTGTTGGTTGCCTTTTAGTTTTGTTGATTGTTTCCTTCGCTATGCAGAAGCTTTTTATTTTGATGAGGTCCCAGTAGTTCGTTTTTGCTTTTGTTTCCCTCGTCTCTGGAGACGTGTTGAGTAAGAAGCTGCTGTGGCCTAGGTCAAAGAGGTTTTTGCCTGCTTTCTCCTCGAGGATTTTGATGGCTTCCTGTCTTACATTGAGGTCTTTCATCCATTTTGAGTTTATTTTTGTGTCTGGTGTAAGAAAGTGGTCCAGGTTCATTCTTCTGCATGTTGCCGTCCAGTTTTCCCAGCACAACTTGAAGAGACTGTCTTTATTCCATTGGATGTTCTTTCTTGCTTTGTCAAAGATTAGTTGGCCATACGTTTGTGGGTCCATTTCTGGGTTCTCTATTCTGTTCCATTGATCTGAGTGTCTGTTCTTGTGCCAGTACCATACTGTCTTGATGATTAGAGCTTTGTAGTATAGCTTGAAGTCTGGGATTGTGATGCCTCCTGCTTTGGTTTTCTTTTTCAAGATTGCTTTGGTTATTCGGGGTCTTTTCTGGTTCCATACAAATTTTAGGATTGTTTGTTCTAGGTCTGTGATGAATGCTGGTGTTACTTTGATAGGGATTGCATTGAATATGTAGATTGCTTTGGGTAGTATCGACATTTTAACAATATTTGTTCTTCCTATCCAGGAGCATGGAATCTTTTTCCATTTTTTTGTGTCTTCTTCAATTTCTTTCATAAGCTTTCTATAGTTTTCAGTGTACAAATTTTTCACATCTCCACAAATATTTATCGTGAAATCCAATTTGCTTTTTAGTTAAGACCTAGTAAGATTTGCTCATTTATTACAAACCATCTATGATCAAAAATTAGACCTCCAGAAATGACAATATTTCATTTTGCCTTTATTGAGACCTTTGCTTTTTCTCAGTCCTCTTTCGTTTGAAAATCATCAGCTACTTCACGATATGTGTCATGTGCGAATATTGAAAGTGCCCCCACTCTCATCTACATGTGTCCCTGCCCTGTGGCCTTCACAGTGGACTCAAGCTAATGTTCGGGCCTCGGTCTCTGGACCAGACAGCACCCTCTCCTCCTCCCTCCTGTCTGCCTCCAGCTGTCTGTCTGTGGCTGCTGCCCGGTGTCAAGGCGCAGGGGGGATGGCCCCACTCACCCCACTCCATCTGCTGAGGGAAGATCCATCACAGGGGCACCTCCAGCTCCTCTCTCGGGGTTCTGGGCTTCACACTCACACATGGACTCTGCTCACAAGTTCAGGTGCAGAACAGTGATCCATAGAGAGAGAAGAAAGGAGTGTGGGGCCCACTTTTGGTGGCTTATTATACTTCATGCTGAAGGAATGGGAAATGTGGACCCCTAGACTTGCCTTCTAAAGTCCCGTCCTAGAGGATGTGGAGAAATGGGAACCCTCTTGCACTGTTGGTGGGAATGCAAACTGGTGCAGCCACTCTGGAAAACAGTGTGGAGGTTCATCAAAAAATTAAAAATAGACCTACCTTATGACCCAGCAGTAGCACTGCTAAGAATTTACCCAAGGGATACAGGAATACTGATGCATAGGGGCACTTGTACCCCAATGTTTATAGCAGCACTCTCAACAATAGCCAAATTGTGGAAAGAGCCTAAATGTCCATCAACTGATGAATGGATAAAGAAATTGTGGTTTATATACACAATGGAGTACTACCTGGCAATGAGAAAGAATGAAATATGGCCCTTTGTAGCAACGTGGATGGAACTGGAGAGTGTGATGCTAAGTGAAATAAGCCATACAGAGAAAGACAGATACCTATGTTTTCACTCCTATGTGGATCCTGAGAAACTTAACAGAAACCCATGGAGGAGGGCAAGGAAAAAAAAAAAAAAGAGGTTAGAGTGGGAGACAGCCAAAGCATAAGAGACTCTTAAAAACTGAGAACAAACTGAGGGTTGATGGGGGGTGGGAGGGAGGGGAGTGTAGGTGATGGGTATTGAAGAGGGCATCTTTTGAGATGAGCATTGGGTGTTGTATGGAAACCAATTTGACAATAAATTTCATATATTAAAAATAATAATAATAAAAATAAAGTCCCGTCCTGTCTCGGGACTGTGTCCAGAGCCCGGGGGCGACACCCTTGGAAAGGAAGAACTGAGCATGAGGGAAGAGAACAAAGCCTTTCTGGGGGATTAGGATGTACTGTGTGCCAGGTCTAATGATGTGCACAAGATGACTCGATACAGCCACAGTACCCCCAGTGGGAGATTTCCCCAAGGTCTGATTCCATCCAACTCTGAAGAAGCAGGAAAGTGGCCGCGTGCCTGCCCATCCTGTGCTTTTTAAAAATTTTTTTTAATGCTTTTATTTAGTTTTGAGAGAGAGAGAGAGAGACAGAGTATGAGCAGGGGAAGAGCAGAGAGAGAGGGAGACACAGAATCCAAAGCAGGCTCCAGGCTCCAAGCTGTCAGCACAGAGCTCGACGCGGGGCTCGAACTCACGGGCTGTGACATCATGACCTGAGCTGAAGTCGGACGCTTAACTTACTGAGCCACCCAGGCGCCCCCCTTTCCCGTGCTTTCTGTCTCTGCAGTGGACACGCCTACCTGTCTCCCCAACAGCCACTCACACACATTTTCTTCTTTTGTAAAAATTTTTTAACATTTTTATTTATTTTTGAGAGACGGAGAGAGCGCCCAAGCAGGGGAGGGGCAGAGAGAGAAGGAGACACAGAATCCAAAGCAGGCTCCAGGCTCTGAGCTGTCAGCACAGAGCCCGATGCAGGGCTCGAACTCAAAGACTACAAGACCATAACCTGAGCCAAAGTCGGACGCTTAAAGGACTGAGCCACGCAGGTGCCCTACTTTCTTCTTTTTTAATGAAAGCTTGATCTTTCTCAAGTCCCCACCATATTCCCTGTGATCACCTGCTTCAAGGGAAGGGGTCCCGGTCCCAACCCAAGGCATCAGCCTGTCACGGGCTCTGCTTCTGACAGAGGACGATTAGGCATCTAACCCATGATACTGTCCCCGCCCAGGAAGCACAGAGAGATTTCTTTGCTCATAGAATGGGACACGTAGGAACATATGTCCTCTTCCACCGTGGGACACCATCCTGAGAGAGCCAGGTCATGTTGGAACACAACACCCACTGTGGAAGCAGCCGTGCAAACTGGCCGAGGACCACATGATACCTGAAGATGGCGGGAAGGAAAGATGGAAAGAACTGGGGCCCTTGTTCATCCAGTTAAAACCCAGAGACCAAACTTTGGGGCTTTTTAAATTTATGATGGAAACAAAGAATTTTTCTTATTGTTAAAAGCGGTTCAATTGGAGTTTTCTGTTACTCAGGGCCACAGTGTCCCCATTGCAACCCATTTCTTCTTATTTGGCTATTCTTATCACAGATGATCCTGAACAAGAGCAAAAAAAAAAAAAAAAAAAAAAGGCAATATTGGGTCATTCGTTCAAGGACAGAAGAGACCTTGAAGCTGGGAGCTCTGCTGAAAAACAGGAAGTCAGTCTGGCTCCTTAAAGTCGCCTCCCTCCACCCTGCCTCTCAGGCACCAAGCAGGAGGAGTGACCAACAACAAAGGAGTAAGTAAATGAGGAGTGCGTTAGTGACATTGGAGCCATTGGGGCCTTCCTACAGCGGCATGACCTGGGAAGAGCTTTTCTGGGCTCAGAATACTTCTGTCTTAAGATAATTATACACCAGACACCAGAGGCGTGGTCTGATGTCACATTTTTCATGCCCTGTTTTCTTCACACTTGAGCTACATATCTCTTCCTGTTTAAGGACCAGCACCAGTTCTCAAGCAAAAATCTAATGATGCAAGTATGTTCTTCTCACATTGCTTTAGAGAAAGAACACTTACAAAATTCCACCCATAACATGTCAGGGCATGGCCAGGACTTCCGGAAAACCGTCTGTCGCAGCCTCTGGCTAAGGAGGGGACTTAGCACAGATGGGTTAACATCTGTGCGTGGCAAGCCCTCACTTCCACCATTACCATCCGGTGCACGCGTCAGCCTCAAAAGCGGGTCTCGTTTATCCCAATTCACAGATGCCTGAAAAGACTCAGAATCTTAAGTAACTTTCCCAAGGTCAATTCTAGATTTCTAATCCACGTCTTACTGATGACACAGCCAGGACTCTGCCAAGGCCTTTGGAAATATGTGATGAGAGAATTAAGGATTAATTTAATTGTTTAGGTATTGTCTTTCATTATGTGTTTGTTGTTTTTTCCAAAGCAAAGATTGCAATTTTATAAAACACGAACCCCAGCTCATTTGGATTTTGAAATTAGCTGTCGCCAAAATATATGGAACTGAATACATTAAAATTGAAGTGTCCCCACTCCTTGCTCCCCGTGGTATGTGGGCCGCGTGCATCCAATCTCAGAACGACTTTCAAGGGGACATTCATCTCAATGAGACACCGTCCATAGTTACACACACACACACACACACACACACACACGGTGGGAGACCTTTCCATGGCAGCAAGAGCTGAAGATCTCTGCTGCATCCCACCAGCCCAAACCCAAGGAAATGGGTAAATTAACTCCGCATGTGTGCATTTTCATCTTCAGCACGTGGCAACATCTTCCTGCCTTTCTTTGGCGGTGTCCGTGATTTTGTACATGAAGAAAAGGATTGTGATCCTTAGCACTTTTCACTCTCAAGGACACCACTTTGTAAACACGTTCAGATACGTCTCTCCTTGTGGGCACAGGGACTCCGTGTGCAAACCCCTTTCTCACTATGTGTCTCACGGGGCTCTGTCACACCCGTGTCTGTAAAAACAAGTCCGTTTTCTCAGTGGTTTTCACTTAACCACAGCCAATGCTACCTAGAGCTAAGAGCTTATATTTTGCATATCTCACAGTTAGAAGCCCATTGACAATATGCTTTCTGATAAAGTTTAACCTTTGTTTGCTTTAGATGTCTCTGGATAAAATTATTGAGTCATTTTTATTCACTATAAAACATCAGAGAATTAACTTGCAACACGTGGGAAGACGTTGGTGAAAAAGGAAACCCTGTGAAGTGTAAAGAATTTGAGCTAAAACTAGTGGGATTATTAACATTTGAAAATTATGAACACTGCAGGAGCACTAAAGCATTTTCATTTTTAAGAGCATTCTATCAGAAGCACACTCTGAAAACGTGCAGAATTTGGGACCTGTACAGTGAATAGAATTGAAATTGGATGAAGGCATTCACACCCTCAAAAGATTTTCTCACCTTTTTTGTTTCTTTTTCCTTTCTTGCTAATAAGTACTGAATTCAAATTTTACTAGTACAAAACTAAGGTCTTGCAGAATAAAGAATAAGGTGTGTGTGTTCATGGAGATGCATGTCTACATGTGCATATGCTTGTATGCACGATGGAGTAACCACTTAATTCAGGGGTTGTGCCTTTAACCACAGCAGATAGTCTTTGGTTGTTGTAGGTGGTTGTTTTGTTAGATCTAAGAGTTTCTAGGATCTCATTGTTTCATGAGCCAGTCAGTGTTCATAGAGGCAACCTTCAGCTTTTTCTGTAAAAGAAGTCAAACAAGGGTGTGGATGACACAGACTCATGGATAGTCTGCTTAGCTGCACCAGAGACTGGTCCAGGGACCATGGGCCAGTTCTAGAAACCCGACTCCTCTTCAGAAAAAGAGCAGGAAAGCTACTCTCTTCCAATAGATCATTTCTTTTTCACTTGCTTGTAGCTCCAGGAGGCAGGAATCCCACGGGGGGACCGTCTCTCCATGCTGCCAAGCAATCAGCTTCTGAACTTGACTTTTTACTGTCAACAGCTCCCACTCTTCCAGCTAATTTTAATGAAACATTGTTGTAATCTTTCATGAAAACTAGTTTTAATATTATCCAATGAGGACACGCTAGCCAATGTTCTTGGGAGCTAACCTAAGATTAAAACTGAGCTTCCGGCACTTTGATAAAATAATCTGATGATTATTTTATGATATAACGAAGGACAGTATACTTAAAACACTCTTTTCTGAGATGGAAATAAGGGAGACTGGCACTGGCTCCCTGTAAACTTAACCCCTCACCAGGCTCTATATCAAGAGGGTAAGGTGCACCTGTGACCACATTAGGTTTTTGTCCATGTGAGTCACGTCTACAAATATTTACAAGGTTGAGAATTAACACTGATACATTTTAGAATGTTTAATAATTTATGTTAACAATAATATATAAAAGCAATGATAAATATTGTTTTTAACCTGTTTTTATAACTATATTTTCAAGAAAAAAAGAAGCAGTTTAGCAAGAAGAGTGGTGTTATTCTAAATCTGGCTTCGAGGTAGAGAGCTGGACTCCCATGTCTGCTTCAGTGTCTGGTCTGTTGCTGTCTGTAGTTTGGGTTGAAGTAGCTGGAAAAGGGAGAAGTATTTTAATAGTCCTTTTAAATACCTGTGGATATGCTTCTTTGTTACCACGAAATGTGACAGACGTTACTATGCTACCGTTAACTGCACTGTGGGATCTGAAAACCCCTGCGCGAACACTTTGTAGCATCTCACATGTGAATCCATTGGCTAATCTTACATTTTGAGTGGATCTTTTAACCCGTTCGTGGTTTCATGACATTGTGCTCTGGTCATTCGGAAAAGTCGTGCAAGTGACACATTTTGTTATACCATATTTGAAAATTACAATCATTACATACCACTGACTTCATCAGAAGAGAAAACCCTTTATGACTTGGAAAACTGTGCTCATAGCAGTAAAAGCAAGTTTTCAAAAAGGTGCATTTTCATTTTCAAAATCAAATGTCATCCCTGGCAGCAAACGCTGCCAGTTACTTTCCTTGTCCACCTCAGCTGATATTCAGGTCTTAATGCCCACAGTGGGTCCATCAGTTGTTCTTTGCGATAAAGACGGTGCTCTGCGGGGGAAAGAGGCTAGTTTAGCTGGCAACCCAAACAGCCTCACACTGCCCCCACGGACAACAGGTGCACCTCTGTGCACACCCTTCCCATTTCCTTGCACAGAATGCTGAAAAGACACACTCCCAGGTCAGAAATGATCAAAATGAACAATTTCTACACACTGTCAAGGCCATTCGTAAGTACAGCCGGCATTATTATTTTTTCCTGGGAGCACGTGGCAGTGACACATACGGTGACGACCAGCACACTTAGGGGCTGCTGCTTGGATTTGGGCTCAGACCCCAGCAGTTTGCCCACTGGTGGTTCTGCACCACTGCTTCAACGCCAGCACCACCTGCTGTATCATGAAAACATTTTGGAACTTGGGAATGTTTATAAGGATTATGGGGTTCGCCAGGTGCCTATGTACTTACCACATTGTGAAAATTGCTCAATTAGGGGCACCTAACTGTCTCAGTCAGTAGAGCATGAGATCTTGGGATTATGAGTTCAAGCCCCACACTGGGTGTAGAGATTCCTTACAAATAAAATCTCGACAGAGAGAGAGAAACAGAGAGAGAGGAAATCACTAAATTGGATGCTGGGAGAGGATTTAAAATAAAAAGCAATTATTTCACTAGAAATCTAGGAGAACTCCAGGAACAAACAGAAATAATTCAAGTGCAGGCCTCGTGGTAGGGGAAGATCTTTAGCTACCAAAATGGCCAGATGTAAGATGTACTTTGAGACGTTTGCCTGGAAAGGCCTAGTAGCTTACAGACTCCTAAGTAGTATCTATAGTTTGAATTGTATCTACCAAATTGCAAATGAGGAATGAATGGGCATTCATTCATTCAGATCATTCATTCATTCAAATGCTGATGTGCTAATCAGAGTGTAGCAATGTGTGTGTCCTGCTTTTCAAGGAAAGGGCTACTTCCTGCCTGTGGCTCCACTGGGAGTGGGCTAGGGAAGGGTACCTGATTCTCAGTATATTTGGAATTACAGTTAATTTCAATAAAAGCCAGTGTTCATTTTGGAAAGAAAAAAAAGGGAATGTGACTTGCATCCTGCAGAAAATGAAATGACAAAAATTTTAGGAAGCAAAAAGCTGTTCTATCAGTAAAGTAGGTAAAATTTGTAAAATGTTAGTATGTAGGCAATCCACATTTCAAGCCATAAATCCATTTTTTAAGCAAACAAAGACAGTAAAAGCTAACAATGGTTAGAGCTGCAGTTAATCTTTAGAATTCAATTTATGCCTTGGCAGTTCACTCTGTTTTTTGGTGAACACACGTTTCTGAAACCTTTTTGGCTTCAATTCAGGCAAAAGCAAAACAAGGCTAAGAAGGTACAGCATTATGAGACTCTCAGATTAATGCCGAAGACGGCAACTCCCAGCACATTTGTTTTAAAGGTTGTGCATCTGATTATGAGTGTCTTTAATAAGCTTTTTTTGGAATAAAATGGGATAGATCTAAAAATGGAAAGTAAATGCATTGCTAATGTGTATTGATATTGTAAGAATATTGGTGTTTCCACAACTGGTTGGTACAGAAAATACATTACGAAGTATTTGCAGGCAAGGTGTTTTAAAGTCTTGTTTGGACCATTTGTTGATCACTTTATGACTGTTTAATAAGCCATTAAGAAGTCTACATAACTGCAACATAATTATTTATTAAACCTTTTACAACGAAATGAGCACTTAGAAAGAGAGAGCTGTCTCTACTGTGTCTGAACCAATAATTATAACGTATTTACCATGTGTTTTTTTGTGTCATTGAGGCATGGGAAATTGTGTGTGTAGTGGTTTCACATTTTATCCATAAGGGTGGTTATTTTATAAATGTGCTAAATCTAATTAGAACATGTATAGCCAAGAAAACCAGCCACCAGCACAAAGCTCCACCCACCTGGCCATTTGTTGCCTGATGTCACTTCCTTTGTCCCAGAATAAACAGTGACTGTGTCTGGTTAGCAGCATTGGGCAGCATGTCCAGAATAAAGAAAAAGATGGGTTTTTTTTCCCCTCAGAAGTTCCTGGTGAGAAAAATCCACGTACCTGCTGCAGTAGGAGCTGATACCCCGTCACCTTTGGGTGTGCGCAGTGTGGTCTGAGGGTCCTATCAGGGGCTAATTCCTACAGTCCCCAGGGGTCTCTGGGAGCTTCTTGAAATGACCTTTTCTATGTAACTATGTGTGTATTTCATAATGTTCAGGATGTGAATCAACAATATAACCTAGGAAACATAAGAGGAGAAATGAAAATTACAGGCCGGGAAAACCAAGACCTCCCTGCCCCAAAGCCTGTACGGAGTATATATTTTTATATATAAAGATTTAAGCGTTCAAATAACTCTTAAAAATGAAGTAAATGCATGAACCCAGGTGGTATCTGTCTTCCGTAGTCTGACTTACTTCCCTCTAAGCGTCCATGTTGTCACAAAGAGCACAATCCATCTTTTTTGTGGCTGCATGATACTCCATTAGACAGACACACACACACACACACACACACACACACACACACACACACCATGTCTTCCTTATCCGTCAGCTATGGATGGACACTTGGGTTGCTTCCAACCTTGGCTGTTGTAAATAGCACTGCGGCAAACATACAGGTACATGTATCTTTTCACATTTGTGGTTTTGTTTCCTTTGCATCAATACCAGTAGTGGAGTTAGTTTGGTAGTGGAATTATATGGCAGTTCTATTTTCACCTTTCTGAGGCACCTGCATACTGTTCTCCACAGTGGCTGCACCAGTTTGCATTCCCACCAGCAGTGCAAGAGAGTTCCCATTTCTCCACATCTTCGCCAGCACTTTTTATTTATTGTCTTTTTGATTCTAGCCCTTCTCACAGGTGTGAGGCGGTATCTTATTGTGGTTTTGATTTGCATTTCCCTGATGAGGAGTGTTGTTGAGCATCTTTTCATGTATCTGTTGGCCATCTGGATGTTTTCTCTGGAGACATATCTCCCGTCTTCTGCCCATTTTTAATTGATTGTTTCATTTTGGGTATTGGATTGTATCTGTTCTTTGTATATTTTGGACACTAACCCTTTATCAGATATGTCACTGGCAAATATCTTCCCCCATTCAGTAGGCTGCCTTTCCATTTTGCTGATTATTTCCTTCACTGAACAGAAGTTTTTAATTTTTTTTTATTTTTTTAAGTTTATTTATTATTTTTTGAGAGAGACAGAGACAGCATGAGTGGGGGGTGGGGGCAGAGAGGCAGGGAGATAGAGAATCCCAAGCAAGCTCCAAGCTGTCAGCACAGAGTCTGATGCAGGACTTGAACCCACAAAACTGTGAGGTCATGACCTGAGCTGAAATCAAGAGTTGAACGCTTAGCTGACTGAGCCCCCCAGGTGCCCCAAGAAGCTTTTTATTTTGATGAAGTCCCAATAGTTTATTTTTGCTTTTGTTTCCCTTGCCTCAGGAGACATATCAAGAAAAACGTTGGTATGACCGATGTCAGAGAGATTACTGCCTGTGCTGTCTGCCAGGATTTTGTGGTTCTAGGTCTCACACTTAGGTCTCTCATACATTTTGAGTTGACTTTTGTGTATGGTATAAGAAAGTACTTACAGTACACTCTTTCTGCATGCAACTGTCCAGTATTCTCAACACCATTTGTTGAAGAGCTTGTCTTTTGCCCATTGTATATTCATTCCTGCTTTGTCAAAGATTAATTGACCATATAGTTGTGGGTTGACTTCTGGGTGTTCTACCTTGTTGCATTGATCTTCGTATCTATTTTTATACTGTTTTCATGATTACAGCTTTGTAGTATAACTTGAAATCTGGAATTGGGATACTTCTGGCTTTGTTTTTCTTTTTCAGTTGCTTTGGCTAATCAGGGTCTTTTGTGGTTCCATACAAATTTGAGGATTGCGTGTTCTAGCTCTGTGAAAAATGCTGTTGGTATTTTGATAGGGATTGCATTAAATGTGTATATTGCTTTGGATGGTGTGGACATTTTAACAATATTGGTTCTTCCAATCCACGAGCATGGAATGTCTTTCCATCTCTTTTAGTCGTCTTGAATTCTTTCATCCGTCTTTCATAGTTTCAGGGTACACGTCTTTCTTTCACCTCTTTGGTCAAGTTAATTCCTAGGTGCTTCATTATTTTGGGTGCATTTGTAAATGGGATTGTTTTCTTCATTTCTCTTTCCGCTGCTTCATTTTTGCAGGATAGAAATGCAACGGATTTCTGTATGTTGATTTTGTATCCTGTGACCTTACTGAATTCATTCATCAGTTCTGGTAGTTTTTTGGTGGAGTCTTTTGGGTTTTCTCTATATAATATCATGTCATCTGTAAACACTGAAAGTTTTATTTCTTCCTTACTGGTTTGGATGCCTGTTATTTCTAAATTTTTTTAACGTTTATTTATTCTTGAGACAGAGAGCATGAACAGGGGAGGGGCAGAGAGAAAGGAAGACACGGAATCTGAAACAGGCTCCAGGCTCTGAGCTGTCAGCACAGAGCCCGACACAGGGCTCAAACCCATGAACTGTAAGATCATGACCTGAGCCAAAGTCAGACGCTTAACCGACTGAGCCACCCAGGCGCCCCTGGATGCCTGTTATTTCTTTATGTAGTGTAATTGCTGTGGCTAGGACTTCCAGCAACATGTTGAATAAAAGTGGTGAGAATGAACATCCTTGTCTGGTTCCTGACCTTAGGGGAAAAGCTCTCAGTTTTGCACAGGAAGGCTACTGTTAACAAAAACAAACAGAAAATAGCAAGTATTGGTGAGGATATGGAGAAATTGGGAGCCTCGTACGAGGCTGATGGGGAATGTAAAATGGTGCCACTGCTATAAGAGATGGGATGGCCACTCCTCAACAACTTGAAAATAGTCTCACTATATGACCCCCGGTCCCCGTCCTGGGGTGGATATTCTCGAAAGAATTCAAAGTAGGAACCTGAGAAAATATCTGTACACCCTTGTTCACAGCAACATTATTCACAATCGCCAAAAGGTGGAAACATTCCAACTGTCCATCAACAGATGACTGGATCAACAAAATGTGGTGTCCATACAGTGGAATACTATATGGCCTCTAAAAGCAAGGAGATTCTTGGGGCACCTGGGGCGCTCAGTCGGTTAAGCATCTGACTCTTGGTTTCAGCTCAGGTCATGATCTCACAGTCCGTGAGTTTGAACCCCACATTGGTCTCTACACTGGCAGTGTGGAGCCTGCTTGGGATTCTCTCTCTCTCCTTCTCTCTGCCCCTCCCCTGCTTGCTCACTCTCTCTCAGTCTCTCTCAAAATAAATAAATAAACTTAAAAAAAAAAAAAAAAGCAAGGAAATTCTGGCTGCAACATGGATGAATCTTGGAGACGCTGGGGCTAAGTGGATAAGCCAGTCACAGAAGGACAGTGTCTGATTCCACTCATACAAAGTACGTTGAGTAGTCAGATTTATACAGATGGAAGTACATTGGCAGATGCCAACCTCTGGGGGCAGGTGAATGGAGAGTTAATGTCCAGGGACAGGGTTTCAGTTCTAGAGATGAAGAAGGTTCTAGAGATAGATGGTGGTGATGGGAGTATAATAATGTGAATGTACTTAATGCCACTAAACTGTATACTTAAAAGTAGTCAAAATGGAAAATTTTATCTTATGAATATTTTGCCCCGATTTTTTAAATATTTAGAAATTGACAAAAGTCCATATCAGATATCTAGTCGATGTTCAAAATTTCCCAGTTGTCTCATAAATGCCTTTTTTGCTGCTGTTGGTGTATTCACATCCAGACCCAAACAAGGTCTACGTGCTGCGTGAGGCCCATATGCTTCTTAAATCTTTTCTGGCCGCTGTCTGCTCCCCTTCCCTTCCTTCCACTCTCGCTGCGTGTTTACTGAAGGAGCCAAGTCACTCGTCGTGTAACCGTTCCCACATTCGGCATTTTGCTGATTGCATGCATATAACTGTCTGTCCCTGGATTTTCTGCAAATTGATCATTTTTTCTAGAACCATGCCATCCAGTGGAAGCTTCTGCAGTGGTGGGAATGTTCTACTTTGGCACTGTCCCCGGCAGCAGCCACCAGCCACGATGTGGCTGCCGAGCACATGAAGTGTGGCTTCTGCTGCTGAGCAATGAATATTTAACTTAGTTTAGTTTTAAGTAATTCAATTTTTTTAATTTTATTTTTTATTTTTTATTTTTTAAAATTTGCATCCAAACTAGTTAGCATATAATGCAACAATGATTTCAGGAGTAGATTCCTTAGTGCCCCTCCCCCATTTAGTCCATCCCCCCCTCCCACAACCCCTCCAGCAACCCTCAGTTTGTTCTCCATATTTGAGTCTCTTATGCTTTGTCCCCCTCCCTGTTTTTATATTATTTTTGTTTCCCTTCCCTTATGTTCATCTGTTTGGTCTCTTAAAGTCCTCATATGAGTAATTCAATTTTGAATACTTTCTTAGACCCAGGTCTAGAACAGCACAGTCCCGGAGGCTTGATCAAATCCACGCTTTTTTGCTGTTGTCCGAGAGGCACTTTGACGGGATGTTTGCTCGGGTGACAACCGACCCACCTCAGACTCCAGCCCGGCCCCAGGGCGCTGGGCTGCTGCCCGGTGGTAGGCCCTTCCCCTGCGGCCCTTACAGTTGTGCCTGTGGGTGCTCCCGCTCACAGCCTCTCTGGGGGCCTTCAGGCCTCTCTCTATCCTCAGAGCTTCACCTGGCCACACAGCCAAGTACCCGGTGGTGGCATGAAACCAGGCACCCTCCTCAAAACCCACCGCTTCCTGCCGGGTTGGGTCCGGTCCTTCCCAAGTGCTTATCTTCTGTGGCGTATCCACAAAACCATCGCCTTTCTGTGTCGTTCTCAGGTCCCCTAAGGGACCTGAATTTCAGGAATATATGACTGTCTCAAGATACCCTCCTGGGGTCCTCAGTGCATCTACCCATCCACCTGCTTTGGGACGGAAATTCTGACACCTGTTAATACCCACCTCACGGTTACCAGCCATCGGTTCTGTTAACAAAAAAGTCAACTCCTCCTCTTCCTCCTTCCCTCTCCCCTCCTCCTCCCACTCCTCTTCCCCTCCTGCTCCTCCCTCCTCCCCTCCTGCTCCTCCCTCCTCCCCTCCTGCTCTTCCCCACTTCTCCTCCCCCTCCTTCCCCTACTCCTCCTCCCTCCCTCCCCTCCTCCCCTCCTGCTCCTTCCTACTTCTCCTCCCCCTCCTTCCCCTCCTCCTCCTCCTCCCTCTTTTCCTCCTCCCACTCCTCCTCCCCCCACCTCTCCTCCTCCCCTCCTGCTCTTCCCTCCTCCCTTCTTGTTCCTCCTTCCTCCCCTCCTGCTCTTCCCTACTTCTCCTCCCCCTCGTTCCCCTTCTCCTCCTCCTCCTCCCACTCCTCCTCCTCCCTCTTCTCCTCCTTTGAACACATTTCTCCTTGGGGCACCTGGGTGGTTCAGTCAGTTAAGCATCTGACTTCGGCTCAGGTCATGATCTCGTGGTCTGTGAGTTCGAGCCCCATATCGGGCTCTGTGCTGACAGCTCGGAGCCTGGAGCCTGCTTTGGATTCTGCGTCTCCCTCTCTCTCTGCCCCTCCCCTGCTCGTGCTCTGTCTCTGTCTCAAAAATAAATAAAAACTTTTAAAAAATTTTTTAAACATACTCCCCCTTGAAGACAACGTGAATTCTTCCCAGATAACAAGACTACATCTTATCTTCTTCTTACTGGTGAACACAGGATTGCTTCCAGTCACTTGCTACTTTGCAGAGTGCTGGAGTCAGTCACCTCTTGCACGCATTTTACACACGTGCAGGTACATCTTTAGGACAAACCCCAGAAGTAGGATCACATCTGTGATGGTGACAGACACAGCGCAGCCACACCATAGCACGTGCTCCCACCTGTGCCTGCGTGCGGACTCCCAGTCCACAGAGCACATTGTCCACGTGTGGGATTTGTGCAGTGCTCTTATGTCACAAGTGGTGTCGCAGAAGGTTCAGCATCTTCTCATGCACTTAGGGGCCATTTGTGTCCCTTTCCTGTGGACCTACCTGTTCACTTCCTTTGCCCATTTGTGGTTGGTCGTCAGTCTTTTTCTTATTGATTTATAAGGCATTTTACATATTAGGGAAATTAGTCCTCCATGATATGAAGTTGCCTTTATTTTAACTGTAGTTGAATTAATGAGTCTTCATTAGTTTTCCCCACCCCAGGTTGTAAAGGAATTTGCCAGTGCTTGACTAGTATTCGCATAGTTTTTTTGTTTGTTTGTTTGTTTACATTTAATTTTTTGGTCCATTTGGAGTCTCTTCTAGTATTAGGTGTAATACGTGAACCAATGTTCACGTTTTCTGGTTGGCTCTGAACTTTCCTCTGTTCCACTTGTCTTTCTGTATGTCCATCTGTCGGGCTCTGCACCACACCACCTACCCACTGAGGCTTCACGTTTGGGGTCTGGGGGCGCTGGGACCCCTTCCGTGGCTCTTCTTTTTAGGAATTCTTGGACATTCTTTATTTTTCCTTATCAACTTTGAAATTAGCTTGTTTTATTTTTTAAAAAGATGCTGGCAGTAATTTCAATGGGTTCATATTAAATTTATGTGATAAGTTAAGGAGGGTTTGTATCTTCCCGGCATCAAGACTCCTGATTCAAGGGGGCCGTGTGTTTCCTTCTGCCTGAGCCTGCACGGACTTCTGCTGTGTGAAAGCTTCCCTCACGCACGATTCCCACATCCCTTCTGGATTTTACTCTAGTTTTGCCGTGACGGCTTCTGCCGCCATTCTTTTTGCCGTGATCAGTGGGGGTCTTTCCTTCCATTTGCATTCCAATTTGTTGTGTGTATCTGTGATGGATATAGTTGTTCAAATATGAATACACGACAATGTGGTCTTCAAGAATATGGAAACCAAAAAAAAAAAAAAGGCAAAAAAACATAACCAATGGGGGATTGTTCAGATTGAAAGGAAGCTCAGGGCACGTGATAAGCTTACGCGACACGAGAGTCTCGTTGGGACCTGGAGTATTTTTTTTTTTTTAATTTTTTTTTTCAACGTTTATTCATTTATTTTTGGGACAGAGAGAGACAGAGCATGAACGGGGGAGGGGCAGAGAGAGAGGGAGACACAGAATCGGAAACAGGCTCCAGGCTCTGAGCCATCAGCCCAGAGCCCGACGCGGGGCTCGAACTCACGGACCGCGAGATCGTGACCTGGCTGAAGTCGGACGCTTAACCGACTGTGCCACCCAGGCGCCCCGGGATCTGGAGTTTTGAAAACATGCAAAGAACGCTTTGGGGACAAGTGGGGAAACTTGTGTGCGGACTGTAAACTGGGCATCAGTGTGGAGTCGAGGGCATGGTGCCTGGGCCGGTTGGACGACATCCTCGTTCTGGGACACGCCTGGGGCTGGGTGAAGGATCGCCAGTCCGCAGTTTACTTCCAAATGGTTTGGCAACAAGTGAAATTCCCACACACAGACGCGCACATGTGGGCAGAGGGGCAAACTTGGAAAAATGTTAGCAGTTGGCGAATATAAAGTGTCCATTGTGTTATTCTCTCGGCTGTTCTGGGAGTTTGAAATGTTTCCAAATAAAAAGTCGGGGCCAAAGAGATCATCTGTGTAAAACCCTTGGCACGTCGTAGGTGTGCAGTGATGATGTGGCTGGTCACACCCCAGCGGGACCAGAACTCTGCGGAGAATATAGAGGGTTTTATGTGTCCGTGGGGCATCTCCCTCCCCGCTCCCTGAAGGCCCCCGGGTCGGGGAGCGGGTGCAGGCCTGGCTGCTTTATCGCTCAGTTCTCACTGATCACAAGAGTCCTCTGGGCACTGCTCCCCTGCCGCCCACAGAACTGGTCATTTCTGTACGAACATGTCCTGATGGGCTACCTTCCGAGGTTCGGTGAATGGCACAGTCTCTTCCCGGCGCCCCCACCTGTGGCCTGCAGCTGCTGAAGCCCGCCCCGGGCCCTCCATCCTGCCCGGGCAGGGACGAAGACACCCCAGAGAGACAGCGATGAAGGACAGACAGACAGACGGACACATGCACAAGTGAGGTGCACTTGCCTTGTGCTGTCTCCTCCGTGAGAAGACTTTTCACCATCATGAGCTGGAGGCAGAGGGGGAAGGGCGCCCACAGGTGCCGAGGGGAGTGAGCGAAGGGGCGGCCGGTGCCTGCAGGGCAGGCAGTGATGGGTGTCCAGAAGCACCGCCACGCCCAACGACTGCGAGGGATCTGGGTCACAGAGGCAGCGGACACCAACGCGGGGACATCCAGCTGGATGCTGAGCAGAGAGGGCTGGCAGGTGTGAAGGCGACGCTACGTGGGTGAGTGTCAGGCATGGTTCGAGGGGCAGCCCCAGGGGCCTCAGAGGAGCCGTGCTGGACAGAGCCATGACGGAGGGTGGCTTGCGTGTTGTGATGAGGTGTGGGAATTGCCCCATTGAAAGCAAAGCAAACTCACGGGTCCCGTCGGCAAGGACAGGAGAGCTCACTACACACGGAGAGCTCAGGAACGAAACCCTGACTGACTGAGCCGAGTGCAAGGCCACACAAGGAGCGACCACCCTGAGCACTTACAGAGACCCCGACGCTGGCATCTCACCAGGACCGTGCAGCCTCCACCCCCAGGGACACACGGCACCTCTGCACCTGCCGTGTGTCAGGAGTCCCTGCCTCTGTCTGCTGTCGGCCGTGAGGGATTCCAAAAGGTTTGGAAGGATCGGTATGTTCTAGAAAAGGAGGAGGAGGCATCTCAGGAGAGGAAAATGATGCCAAGAAAAACAGGCCTTGAAAATTATTCTGAATGTAAGATTCATTATCCCCTGAAACCTATATGATAAAATTAATTAGTCGTGTGCCTGGATTTCCTTTGTCCGTCTCTAGGGTGTCACCTGCATGGTTTTCACTCACTGGGTAATGGCCGTGTAAGCACAGCTCCACTTGGCTGAGTGCAGCCCAGCGCCCTCCTCCACAGCCTGGCAGCCAGTGCCGCCCAGGCCTCTCTGAGCACGAGATCTTGGCAGGGTCTGGTGGGTGACAGAGACAAGGCCTGCGAGTCGGGCCCAGGGGGTAAAGGGAGAGCAACGTCGGAGGAACCAGCAGCATCGAGGAAGAAAGTTCAGGTCAGTGAGGGCGGAGTTTAGGAAGCACAAGAGGGGCCCAGAGGTGGGCACAGGCCTGGGTACCCGGGACCAGCGGGCACCAGCAGAAGCAGCCACATCGGAGCGGAACGGGCCGGGACATCCCGGACAAACTGGTCGGAAAGTCCCCGCTGCCCCACCAAGGGAACCACAGGCAGATGCGTAATGACCTCCCAAGGCTTTGATGACAGCATCTTCTCTGTCACCGAGCCCGGGTGGCTGGAACCTCCATTCTCTCACATTAAGAAACCAAAGCTCTGTAGGCGTGTTTTGTCCGACAGACAAGATCCCATTTCTGTTTTGAGGACATCGAACAGTTCAGGAGAAAAACATGAGATGTCAAATTGTTGACGCCACTTCAGGTAAGTCCTGTCAGCATCCCCCTACCCCCCGGCTGCCCGGAACGTGGGACAAGCCCTGGGAACGCGGCCACCGATGCCTGCCCAGCTGATTTGCTGACTCCCACCCGAGAGGGCGCGCACTTGGACCGGCCCAGTGGCAGGACACCAGCCTCGCCTGGGGGAGGGTGACAGGGCGACCGCCAGAAGCCCCCTGCTCTGTCACACGCGGAGCCACTGCCTCGTGACAAAGAGGGGACGGAGGTGACGTCTCCCGCGGCCTGAGCCGCGCCCTCACTGCTCAGCACTGCTGGAATATTCCCCCGGAGTTTCTATGGGTCCAAATTTCGCCCCGCCCACCCGGTAGAAAGTATTTTATGTTTTCACACAGGGTAGATTTCTATGCTTGTCAGCAAAGGCCTCCTTCTCAGGAAGACAGCCTGACTGACATATTTTCACACCCATGGAGTTTCAAATGAAGTCAAAGTCCAAGCACAATGCCACAGCTACCGAATCACACGAGCTAAATCGATGAGAGCCTCACGGTCCTGCGTGCGGGTGAAAAGGCTGCGCACTGGGCAAGCTTTGTGTTTCCCAGCTCCCGGGGGTTGGGGGGGGGGGAGGGCAGGTGTGGAGCGTCTCCCGCGGTCCTGTGGGCTGCTGGCTCTCTGGGAGGGACACCGTCGATGTGTCCTTGGGGCCGTGCTCCTCCCAGGCCAGCACGCTGGATCAATACCTCACAAGCAGGAGGCTTCCGCCCGCAGGGAAGAGGGACAGTGAACAGGTGACCCGCCTTCCGGAGGACTTTCCACCCGCTGCAGACGCATGCAGGCACGGGGGCCTGGGCCTTCTGGAGACCTGGGGGCCATTTTTCAGTCTGCCGTCTCGTCACAGCCCCTGGTGTTGTTGCGGGTTCGCATTCAGTAAGGATCCCTTGGGTCCGGCGGCAGGAGACCTCGCATCACGCGCGGATCCTCGCCGGGCTCCACCGGGGACCAAGGTTTGGTAACTTTAGTTCTTATGCTGTTGCATCACCCAGAGACCTGGTGAGGGGGCTGCCAATTCTGATATTCAGTGATTACGACAAGTGACATCATCACTGATGAGAGGGAGGTGAGGCACCAACACCGAAGTCGATAACGTGAGCGTCATCTGCCTAAAACGGAGCCCGCACTCCAACTGCTTGTCCCCCGGTGGGGTTCTCGGGGTCCGCTGGGGGCTTGTCCAGCAGCTGCAGTGCTCAGTGCCCCTGGGGGGCTTTCCCGGGCACCCGGCGGGTCTGCCACCAGCATTCACGGGGACACAAGTGGCAAGGACATGAGTGAGTCCCCGTAAAGGGCAGACACTTCCCCACGTCACTGCCGGCCACAGGTCTAGACTCCCCGTTCTGATGCTCAGGACACCCCAAGGCCAGAGGAGGGGGGCCCGGGTCCTTGTCGCCTCCGTGCTGATCAGGGAGGTGCTCGGCAGCGGTGTGCCAAGTGAGGGAGCGTTAGTGCTGCCCTTTATGAGCGCCTACTCTATGCCAGGCACTGTGCTGGGAGCCCCGTGCGTACCGTCTCCCACGCTCAGCACGATGCCACAGAGCACATGCTGCACTCCACGCGTGTAGCTGTGGAAACCGTGGCTCCACGGCCGCTTCTGCCCGAGTCCCGGCCACATAAGCAGTGGGGCGACAGCCCCAGCTGGTCTGCCTGACTCCACACCTCCGCCCTTCCTGCCCCGCACATCCCCGTCCCCCAGAAGCAGACTCGCTTCAACGGCCAGTCCGGTCAGGTTTTCCCGAACACCTGCTGCCTGTCCTGTGTGCCTCTGGGCCTGGGCGCTATGGCGCCCGCTCCCCTTCCCGCGGTCCACGGTGAGCGCCTGCTCGTGCTCCAGGACTTGGCTCCACGCACAGGCTGCGCGGGTCGGTTCCCTGCCCCTCTGCCTCCTGGCTGTGCAAGAGGGAGCTAGTTCCCCAAACCCTACACTTGGCTGCTCTGAGATGCAACGCTTACCGCCTACGGCGGGCGGCAGGCCGACTAAAGCCCACTCAGCATTAATGTCCACTTACCTCCCATCAGCTGTCTCCCCCTCCCCTGCTTTTGTTGTCAGATACCCCTTGTCTCTGGTGGCTGGTGGGTGCCCCTGTGCTCGCCCCGGCTGCCCTGAATTTCACTGTCCAGTTCCCTTTTGGCTGACTGTTCCAGACCATCACCTTCTTGCAGAGAAAATTCTCGTTCATGTGTGTGCAGCCATTTCCTGTGTCCGTCTGGATTCCCCGGGTCCAGGCGGGTAGAAACCTGGTTTATCTCGCTCACTTTGACACCTGTATCCGTTGGTCGTGGGTCCTCGGTAAGTGCCTGAGGGTGACTGAGTAGCCAGGTGGCCCATGCTGAGTAAAAAGGTGGGCCCCCACCTTGCAGATCGGCAGTCAAGGTCAGGACACACAGGACAGGCCGAAAACTAGGCGCCCCCCCACCCAGGGTTGCTACAAAGGCTCGGGGGGGGGGGGGCGAAGGACACATGTGGCCTGGCCCGGGAAAAGTCCGGTGACTCGTTTTGAGGGTTGAAGGGGGATTTGAATTTGGGTAAGAGAAGGGACACAGAAGAGCAACCACAGAAGCCACGTGTGGAAGGAACCAGAGAGGCTGGCCCAGCCACCCACCCTGGGACCAGTCCCGGAGCTGGGTATGTGCATTGCACTCCCTGCCGTCACATTACGCAGGAGGGAAAGACCCGTGCAGAGGCGGGGGCCCTGGCTGCTGGGAAGGGCGGAGCTCGCAGATGCAGGGCACCTCGGCCCCGCCAGGGGGTGCACTGAATGAAGGTCATTGCCCTTATCTCTCTCCTCTCCAAAGGTCTACCTTCTTTCTCCCAGCGGCCCGTGGAAAGGTGACCTTGTCCGCGATGCCTTTGGCAGCCAGCCTCGTGCTTCCATGCCTCCACTTCATTGCTGCAGCCGCCACGGGTGCCTGTTCTTCACGGATGCTCTTGTGTCTGTGATGAGTGTCCACTGGGATTCTCTGCAGCTGTAAGCTCCCTGAGGTCCAGGACTATGTGTTTCTGGTTTTCTCCCCTGACGACTCCCTGGAAGTTCCCTGGCTTCTGCCCACGTGTCGCTGCCCGTGATGTGCTTGAGTATAGGGACGTGTCCATCATTTGTGTCCCCTGGATAGACTGCCATCTCCTTAAAGATCAGGTCTTAGCAATTTTACATCCCCAGAGACTAGGAAAGTGCTTGCACGGGTGTCCAGTGTTAGTGTTTGTTAAATCAAAGAGCAGATGAATGGATGAATGGATGAACCAACAAATGGACAAAAACACCCAACCTTCCCAGATCTGGTGACATATCTCCCAATGGTTTAGCAAAAGCACAGCAAGCAGTCTAGGGGCCCCTGTGAGAACTGAGGGCCCTCGGGAGGGGGCAGGCAGTGGGGCTCCAGCCTGGATCCCAGGAAGGACTCCTGACCCCTAAAAATGTGACCCACCAGCAACCTTTGTCACATTCACAAAAATGGGGTACCGGGTGCACTGAAACCGTAGGGTTCATGGACACACTGCCAGAATCAGGAAGCTGTCCACCCCCACCACTCTGAGAAAACCTCTCAGCCCCCCAAAAACTGTGACTCCACATCAGGCTGCACGTTCCCACTGTGGCCTCGCTCACAAACACTGTTCCTGGAGCTGTGGACACAGGCGCACCACTGGGGAGGGGTCCCACCCATACAGCGTTTCCAGGTGGCCGGAAATGGCCATTCAGCAAGAGGGAGTGCCCACTTCCCCCTGGAACTGTCCCCCAGGTGAGACACCCTACGTGGGGGGACGTAGTCCACACTTGGCACCCTAGCGGCAAATGCGCTCTGAGCTCCGGCCCCCACAGGAGAGGAAGACAGATGTGCTTCCTGTGTGGGAAGGATGGTGTCAGCTCACAGGTGTGTAACGAGTCGGCACGGGACGCACTTTGTGGCGGAGACCTTGCGTCGCTGTGTCTGGAACATGCCAACAGCAAGGAGACAGTGCTTCCTGATGTCCCCTCTGCATTCTTCATCGAAGTTAGTGAATAAATGAGGCGCTAATTCCTGCGGATACCATTTCCTGTGGAGGCAACAAAAGCACCATCGAAACCAGCCAGCATCACCCTGGAAGGCCAGCCCCGGACCAGCACTGAGCACTCTTATGCTCCCTCTCATTCCAGGATTCACGAGTGCAGTGCGGTCACCAGAGCCCCATGGAAAGAACCCTCCTCCCCTCCCTTCAAATCCCCTCTATAGAGTCTCTTTTCTGGAATTCTCCTTGTGACCCATTAGAACAGAACAAAACCAGGCACCTTCTGTGACGTTCCGATCCCACGTGGAGATGGGCAACCTCGCGTGCACACAGGGCCGTCTCCCCAGAGGACGCCAGCTCAGCCAGGAGGACTCCCCTCTGCCCCCGCCTCATGCCAGCTCGCTCTCTGCGGGCCCTGGGAACCCCACTCTCTTGCCCATGAGCAGAAGTTGGCGTCATGGTTGAGTACTTGGCCTGGAAGGCGCCCCAGCAGACGTGGTCTGATGCCTGGCCGCAGGAGGGGCTCACTGCTCCCCAGGAGTCCAAACCCAGACTCTGGGTGACTTCACGGGCCTCCCGCACGGTTTCCTCGTGGAGCCTGTGGCTCTACAAGCAAATAGTAAGTTTTACTTCCTGCCCTCTTGGTCAGCACCTGTCACCGAAGGAGGCCTGGTGGCCTTGGTAGAAGTCAGACTGAGTGCAGCAGGACGGAGCTGTTGGCATCCAGGCTGTGATGCTGTATTTGAAATCCAAGCGGTCACAGCCTGTGGGACGCATTTTTAGGGGTTGGTGAGCTGGCAGCTGGCGGGTCTCTAGTGGTCTGGTCACTGGGGATACAGCAGGGCCATTTGTCCAGGACAGGCACCAGGCCTGTGATGCCATCGTGGCCCCTGCTCCTACTAATGGAAGTGTCCTTCTCCCGTGCAAGGAGACCAAGTTTCCTGGGTGCCCGCGGGCTGCCGGGGTGACTCCATCTGCCGTCCGAAAAGCTGGCGGGAGGGGCAGGCGGCAGAGACACCACTGTGAATGGGGACCCGGCGCTTTCCTCTCCATCGGGTCCCAGGGAGCAGAAGCAACACTAAACTCCGTGTTCGCCCATGTGCTGGACACCCGCATCTCTGTGAAAGCCTCTTTGTTCGCACAGAAGGAAAAGAACCCGCTGCCAGCACCGCACCAGAACCGGGAACTGGTCCTTATCAACCTAGTGGACCCGCCGATTCCCCTTCCTGACCCCATTTCGGGGGCCTCTTGTTCCTTGGGCCTCACACTTGGATGCACCTTTTCCACCCCAGCTCCTGTCTCCTTCGTGTCTGGAGGGTCCTCACTGTGTCCAAGAGCCCTGCAGCCGGTGTCCCCGGCGTTCACTGACCCGCTAAGGTGTCGAGTATCAGAAGCAGACCTTACAGCCCACCTAGTCTCATCCAGATTCCTTATTCCACTGGTGAGAAGCCAGAGAGGGGGCTTCCTAGGGCCACCGTCAGAGCAGCCACCCCAGGTTTATCGTCCGTTGTCAAACATCACTTTCAAAAAAAATTTTTTTTAACGTGTATTTATTTTTGAGAGAGAGACAGAGCGTGAGCAGAGGAGGGGCAGAGAGAGAGAGGGAGACACAGAATCCGAAGCAGGCTCCAGGCTCCGAGCTGTCAGCACAGAGCCTGACGTGGTGCTCGAACCCATGAACCAGGAGAACATGACCTGAGCCAAAGTTGGACACTTAAACGACTGAGCCACCCAGGCGCCCCTAACATCACTTTAATCTTTGCGTTTGTTATTGGAGGACAGACCTGCTTCTGTTAAAACAATAAGAAAGGGATGCTGTTTATTTAGCGTGTATCAGAGCCCACACTGACTCCCATGATCACAGGGCTGTCTGTTCCAATGAGAAAACCAAACCTTTTAAGAAGTTGTGTCACCAATCATCGCGTGGCAGAGACCGCCTGCTGGCTGCGTACATGCCCCTGGGCATTCCTGAGGAGCTGACCCCCTGGTCCCCTGTGTCCCTTGCCTTGGAAACAGCCTCTGGACGCGAACCACAGCAGGCACAGTGGGAGGGCCCCTTAACTTGGGCAAGTGAGAGCCGAGGTTCTGGAAAGGAAGTAGAGACGCACCAGCACCCCTGGGCTCTGCCCAATTATCCACCACGTGTCCAGCCAGTTTTTAAAAATTGCTCAAGCAGTGGGGTTGTCACGGGCTGAATTGTGTCTCCTCAGAATTCATGTGTTCGAGTCCTGAGCCCCGGGAGCCCCGAATGTGACCTCGTCTGAAGACACAAGAGCAGTTGGACCCCTTGCTAGCTGCAGTCTCCACCTCCGTGGATCCCAGCTCTTCTCAGCCCGTGCAGAGTGTCTCTCAGCCTCAAAGCCTGGGCCCCTGCCCCCTCTCAGAGCTCACGCCCAGTCCATGGGCAAACAGATCTCACCCCGTGCTCACGTCCACATCTCCACCACGGACACTGCCCCCACCCACATTGTCCCCCCTGCAGCCAGTAGCTAGCACGACGTTTGGAAATGTACCACAGTCTCATCACTGTCTCGCTCAGGATCTTCCGGAGCCTCCCAGCTCGCTCAAAATGCAAGCTAAAGTGTTCAGGGAATCCTCCAAGGTCATCCCGCCACACCTGACCATCACCCTCCCCCTCCTACTCCAGAAAACCGGTTGCTTATGGTTCCTGGAGCACTCCAAACTCCCTCCCACCCCATGCTTGCTCTGTCTAGAAAGCTCTGTTCGAATGTCCTCTTCTCACTGAGACCTGCCCTGGCCCGCCCAAGTCCCTCCCCCTTAACCGCACCCTGCTGTCCCCGAAGCATGTGGTGGCATTGAACATCTGCACACGGCGCTCGGATCCGTTAGCTTCCCGCCAGCTCCCCCCGCTGATGTGCAAGTCCCGCACGTCGGCACTTGAGTTGGTTCATGCCCGCCCTGCAGAGCCCACGTTACTGGCCTGGCAAGAGGCCCCCCAACTATGCACCGAATTCACAAATTCGGTGAATGAATTCACGAATTCACGAATGAGTGACTTTTGCTCCGTCACCATCAACTGAGAAGAGAAATCTGCTAATCCTCCTAGATTCTAGCCAATCTCTTATCTCCTTGTTTCTCTTGCTACAAAATGGAAGCAATACCATAATACTAGCGATGCGACAAATGCACACATTTGCTTCACGAGAGCAACAGTTATTAGAAGTGTTCCAAGCATTGCTTTGGAGGAAATATAAAACACGTCTCTTCCCTGCTAAGGACCTCTGCTCTACAGATGAGCAGTCACGGTAGCCTTGGTGTGTCTACACCTGCAAAGTTCAGTGTGATAGCTCTCTGTGGTTCTTTTTTTTTTTTTTTTTTTTTTTTTTTTTAATTTTTTTTTTTTTCAACGTTTATTTATTTTTGGGACAGAGAGAGACAGAGCATGAACGGGGGAGGGGCAGAGAGAGAGGGAGACACAGAATCGGAAACAGGCTCCAGGCTCTGAGCCATCAGCCCAGAGCCCGACGCGGGGCTCGAACTCACGGACCGCGAGATCGTGACCTGGCTGAAGTCGGACGCTTAACCGACTGCGCCACCCAGGCGCCCCAGTCTCTGTGGTTCTTTAAATGTAAACTGAATAAAATTAAAGTTTCAGTAGCTCCGTAGCATTCAGGTGCTCACCAGCCACAGCTAGCTGGTGGCTACAACCGTGGGCATTCCAGATACGGGACATTGCCATCATCACAAGGTTTTTGAAAGCTTGGGTCTAAAACCTTGATTGCCTAGAATTATTCTCCATCTCCAATTAATTTAGGGACCGACTGAGATTATTTAATGCAGAGAAAAAGAAAATAATTTCTCCTATTTAAACAACAAAAATTAGCAGGTTCACAAAAAATATTTCAATAAACTATCTTGCCATCTGCCCAGATTCCACATGACTGTGTACATGGAAAAGAAACCGTGATAAAACCAGATGACATGGGCATGAGCATCGGCTTTGGAACGTATCTTAAATCATCCCCCTAACGCTCTGTGCCGCCGTTCCTACGTTCCCGCTGCAGGCGACCGTGCGAAACCGCATCAACATTTAATACGCAGAAGTCACCTGCGGGTGCCGACACAGCCACGTTTGTCCCGATGCCCCTGGAATCACAAAACAGCAGTGTGGAACCAGGGCTGCGAAAGGTGGTCTGACACACGTGTTGTTTCCCGGCCACATTTTTAAACCTGAAATGTGTAGGAACCCCCAATTCTCCAACTCTCCCACCTTGGAAAGGGGTTTCCAAGCCTTGGGACTCATGCATGTTGTCTGTCCCACCGTGACTCTGTTTTTGGAACCTGGAACAGGGCACTTTTCGGTTTGGGAAGGCTCCTCCCTAACTTGTCTCCAGGAAAGCTGGTTGAGTTCATTTATGCCAAAGGCTTTACGCTCGTTGGAAAGAAACTTC
The DNA here is from genome assembly GCF_018350155.1 of Leopardus geoffroyi. NCBI lineage: Eukaryota > Metazoa > Chordata > Mammalia > Carnivora > Felidae > Leopardus > Leopardus geoffroyi. The sequence goes on from NC_059326.1 coordinate 81,351,296, forward strand.
ATCTACCGCACCTAAATGACTGTGATATGCAACTAAAATTATCCTGATGCAAACCTCATCCCATTAAGCAAAGACTAAAAGCTGAGGACGGGGAGATGCTGCCTCCAGAACCCTTGCCAAGCATCCTACCTGCTCAGCACACACGCATCAGAAATGGCATTTTGCATAAGTGGTTTTTATTCAGCCATTATTGAGAAATCACCTCTCTATCACAGCACCCCCTCAGTGGGTAATTGACAAGTGCTCGCTTTTGCAGGCAAGAGAAAATGTAACAAACTATAGAATATGCATGGAAACATATAGCATACTTCCTTTGGCTAAAATGCACAACAATTTGTTGGGAAGAGGTTTAATCTTTTGCTATGTTAATACCTTTAACCTTTTAAGAAAGACCAAATCATTGTCTTTTTGAGACCAGTGAAACTGCTGGTTTTCCCAGCTGCGTTCCCAGAAACATGTGTGGATTCAACAGTGCGTGTTAACCCAAAGTCCCACTGGACCCTTAGTGCTATGAACACAAGAGGTGGCTAATCCAGGCTGATGCCAGGGAGAAAAATATATTTCTGTTGGAAAAACAGTGGGATTGCACCAAAATATGTGAAATCAGCACACTTTATTTCCTCAGAAGTCGATCCTTTAGACTCCAGTTTAACAATGACAAATCCTGCAGACTAAGAAAAAGCTTCGTTAAGGAAGCAGAGAAGGACCTTCCTCAATGGCTGCCCTTGAAGTTTGCAAAGGAATGTCAGACAAAAACGAGGTATGCTGTCCTCACCCCTTCCCATGGCCCGTCACACCTGTGCCATCACCTCCCTGTCTCAGTCATCGCTGCCTTTTCTAGTTGGACTTCTACTGTGGGTTGAATTGCATCCCCACAAAAAAGTCATGTTGACGGCCAATCCTCAGTACCCCGAAGTGACCCAGTTTGGAAATAAGGCCTTTAAAGGTGTAATTAGTTAAGATGAGGTCATACTGCAGTAGGAAGGGCCCTGATCCAATACGGCAGGGGTCCTTCTAAGGAGGCAAGAGAGACAGACACACACGGAGGGAAGAATGCCATGTCACAATGGAGGCAGAGCCTGGGGAGATGCACCTACAAGCTGAGAGATGTCAGGGACCACTGCCACCAGACAGATGCCACGGACCAAGGCCACCAGAGAGATGCCACGGACCACCACCACCAGAGAGATGCCACGGACCGGACCACCACCACCAGAGAGATGTCATGGACCACCACCACCAGAGAGATGCCAGGGACCAAAGCTACCAGAGAGCAGGGCCCCCAGAACGATGAAAGCATCAATTTCTATTGTTGTGAGCCATCCGTCTGTGGCACTTTGTTAAGACAGCCCCAGAACACTCATACCCTGTACGGGGGAGACCCAGGAAGCTGCCCCCCTTCCCAGATGGGTGGTGATGTCACTGTCCCTACAGCCGCGTCACCGCATACACGTGAGTTTAGAAGGGAACGTGAAAGTGGCTGTTATTCAGAGTGGTAGAATTAAGTATGTATTTTCTTTTCTCTAATCCTCCAATTTTATCTAATGCTGATATCTCATGTACATTTTTGTGAAGGTTAATAAAAGAAATTCATAGGCTAAGTGGGTTTTCAGATCCAAGTAACCATGTTACTGCCGGAAGGCCCCGGAAATGCCTGATTCCACCCACATGGCTGGTGAAGGCCACACCTGCAGCCTCTCTCCGGCCAGTCAGAGCCGTCACTCACCCTGACGTGGGGGTGTTTCGGCACCCTCTGAGATTCTGGGCTGGGGGTGAGCGCCTGCCCCCGTGAGAGCGTCACCCCAGCATTCTCTGGTGTCCATCGGGGGTGTTGGAAAGACAGTCAATACAGGTGGTGCTTTTTTGAAGGGTGACTTCTTCCCCTGGCTGCTTTTCAGTTCTGTCTTTGGTCTTCGGAGTCCCACTGTGACACACCTGCCATGGCTCCCCCTTCATCTATCCCGCTTAGAGTACACTGGGCTTCTTGAATCTGAGTTGGATGTCATTTAATAGTTCTGGAAGATTATCGGCCATTGTGTTTTCCACTATTTCGTTCTCTGTATCTGCCCTTCTTGGGCTTGTGTGTCTTACACTGTTACCCTGGGTGCCCTCTGTCCCTTACCTGTCCTCTGGCATTCTCACTGTCTGTCTGTCCATGGTGATGTTTGGATGGGCTTCTGAACCAGCTCCTGATCTCTAGCTTTCTCTTTTGCTCTGCCTGATTTGGTCTCCAGTCTATCCAGTGAGTTCTTGGTTGACTTGTCATTTTTAGTTCTGAATTTTTAAAAATTTCTATTTCACATTCTGTAGTTTTCCAATTCCCCACCCGTTGACTTCAGCGTGGTTTGATCTCTTACAACACAGTAAACACAATCACCGTAGAAACCACACCTACCAATTTCTGTACCCAGAACCGCTCCTGGTCTGCTCCTGGCACCCTGGGTCCTGCTTCTCACTCCCAGTGTGTCGTCCCTTCGTGTCTGCTGGTCTCCGGCTATGTGCTGGACACAGTGCTCTGAGGAAATCACTGCAGGCCTAGAGTGATGTTGCCTTCCTTCAGGAAGATTTTTATTTGCTCCCGGAGGTCACAGGCAGAGGTAGCGGTCTGGGACCACCTTAAGCCAGCGTCAAGCCCTGAGGTTTCCTGGGCACCAGTTGGTTGAACTACGGAACTCTGCAAAGCTGCTACGGCTTCCTCTGCCGAGTGCCAGCTGGGGTTGGGGGAGTGGGGGACACTTTAGCAAAATTCTCCAATCTGGTGGGCCCCAAACTCCAAACTTTTCCCTTGGCTCTATAGGGCCACCAAAGGCATACTTCAGTCCCTGTCTCTGTTCAGTCAGTGCCTAGAAGATCCAAAGAGGCCGTCCAGGCCAGAGTCTGTCTCTGGGCTCCAGTCCTTTCCCAGATGTGGTCCAGTAATGTCTCAGTCTCTTATTACTTCTCTGATGCTTTAAAAAAACTGATTGTGTTTGTTTTCCAGTTTGCTCAGGTTTTTGGGTGATCCTCTGTGGGATAGAGTAAATTATATAGTCAGTATATACTATGATATGTGCCTTTATGATTTGCAAATTATATTTGAATGTAATTATGTATATTATAAATATATATTATTATACTTGCTTTCATAATTTGCAAGTTATATTTGAACACACACACACACACACACACACACACACACACATTCACACAGTTACCGTGGTAGGAAGCCATCTAGCCTGCCGTTACTGGAAGTGGAAGTTCCCTCAATAAGAAACTCAAGTATAGATAAAACTGCACTTATAAAAATTTCCATTAAAAAATTCCTCTTGAAGCCCTTTAAAAATTTTCCAAGTGATAGACCTTCACGTGTATTAATTCATCCAGTGTCACTGCAGCTACCTCGGACATTATACTGTCATTATCTACAGTTTTAAATGAAGAAATTGTGGTCCAGAGACATAGAATAACTTGACCGAGAACACACAATGAGTCAGGGGCAGGGCTACAATTTAAACCCAGGCCTGCCTAACTTCCTAGCCTATTCTTTTTATCTCTGCATTAAAGACAGGATAGAAAACTGATATTTTAATCTGTTTTGTGCAAGCAGGAAAGAGTTCTTCGGGAGATGAGTGGCATTCATGAACAGCCAAGAAATCAATGGATAAAATATGCTTTCACTGCATATTTTATACAAATTACTTCAACCATAAAATTTGACAGCTTGTAAATAATGGCTTAAGAAACCCAGAGAAAAGAGGCAAAATTAATTTAGAGGCTGATTGTCCCCAGTCTTTCGCTGAAACCCCCCGTTCTCTGCCTCCCAACCCATGACGGCATCTCGTGTATGTTCACTTCATTTCCATTTTCCTTCAATTTCTCTCTGTGTCTAAATGATGGAAGAGTTACAACACAAATGTGCATTTATTTTAGGAAGTATATAGGATGAAAAACAAGCTTAAATTTTTTAAATCATTGAAACGAGTTTCTATTCTAGCAAGCACAAAGCAGTGTGGGATGGTGATGAGGAAGCAGACAGTACATAATCACGTACTTACGTGCTAAACTGAGATTTACAGTAGTCTCACCCCAAAAAACGCGTGAAGTCTCTTTTAGGAACATTACATTGCACCTTTTATCGTTCTCTTAAAATATAAGACAGTCGATTTCTTTTTGCTTTTGCAAAAACACAAATTTTAGTAAAGTACCAAAACGATCGTTGAGAATCCTCACTAACTTCCGTTTGGGAATTGATCACATGAGACAGCTTCAAACAAATACACAACCTTGTTTTTCTCTAAAAGTCTTCCCATGCACATCAATCCAACAGGCAAATCTGAAACCCCGGGCACTTCCTGGGGTCCTTTTAACATGCGGCTCCTGATTCAGTGGGTCTGGGGTGGACTCCCAGGTAACGATCATGCTGCTGGGTGTGGGACATTTTATTTTTAGGCTTCACAGTTCAGCAGTGTAGTCCTTCAATGACATACAGGATATGTAAGAAATATCCAGTAATAGTACCAATAAAAAAATGTTCAGTAATACTCTCATTATTTTTTTGATGTTTATTTATTTTTGAGAGAGAGAGCAGGGAAGGGCAGAGAGAGAGGGAGATCCAGAAACCACAGCAGGCTCCAGGCTCTGAGCTGTCAGCACAGAGCCAGACGCGGGGCTCGAACTCACGAACCGTGAGATCATGACCTGAGCTGAAGTCGGACACTTAACCGACTGAGCCACCCAGATGCCCCGGATTTTTAAATCTAAGTAAATTTGTCTAAAAAATTAGATAAGACTTCATTAGCATTGTCTTTTAATATAATTTTCTAGCACTGCAAATAACTGTCAAGCAGGCATGTGAAACACCTTTTTTTTTTTTTTTGGATATTTTTTATTGATATGCAGAACTTCGCTTTTTGAGAGAACATCCCATGGAGCCTCAAAGAAAAGACCTCGGTAAGTGTACCTGTTATCAGAAGAGACAGACAGGGAGGCAGACAGATTGTTGTACCTTTAAGCCTACTAGGGGAGTAAAACAAAAATGTGTTTTTGTGTCAAGTAACAAGAAAAAGTGGGGAAAAGTGTTAACTTGGTGTCTTCATAGGCAATACCATATTTGTCCTCACGAGTGACAAACACTAAGTTCAGTGTGATACAGCATGCTTCCTTTATTGCCAAGTGCAATTCACTTAAAATAGAGGACTCATAACCCCAAACACAAATTACTACTATTTAAAAAAGAAAAACACGTGGCCAATATCCAATGAGGGAAGGAAAGAGAGGGACAGACGGACAGAAAGAATAGAGAGAGAAAGAGAAGGAGGAGGGCGGGAGGAGGGGAAGAAAGAAAGACTAAAATAGCAAATCTCATGGTGGATGCTTGGCTGTTCCTCTTTTTGCCCCCAAAGAAATGCATCTTTATTTTATCATTTACATAGATACCCAGAGCCAAGTAACTATTCAGTTCCAAAGTCTCTCCATGAACCTCTCAGGAGGAAAAATTATTCTGAATGCCCTTGGGCAGCGATGTGAAAAATAATAATCAATTTATATTGCAAACAAATCTCAGTTCTTAAAAATGGGCCGGGTTCCTCACTCACCATTCTGTCCCTTATCTGTCATGAAACAAGGACTCTTGAGGAAAAGCAAGAAACAGGCAGAGAAACAAGGTATCAGTACAATGGAGGTAGACTGTTTGTTGTATTTGAAAAGAACACAGCGATTCCTCAACATAGCCTAGTTTCTCACTGGACGGTAACAGGCACTTCATCCTCAAGAAATTTCCTAAGAGTGAGTTAAAAACTCTGTTGGCAAGGGGCGCCTGGGTGGCTCAGTCAGTCGGTTGAGCGTCCGACTTCAGCTCAGGTCATGATCTCGTGGTTCGTGAGTTCGAGCCCCACGTCGGGCTCTGGCCTGACAGCTCAGAGCCTGGAGCCTGTTTCAGATTCTGTGTCTCCCTCTCTCTCTGACCCTCCCCCGTTCATGCTCTGTCTCTCTCTGTCTCAAAAGTAAATAAACGTTAAAAAAAATTAAAAAACAAAAACAAAAACAAAAAACCTCTGTTGGCAAAATATTCTGAAAATTCATGAACTCCCAGTGCTTGGGTTCACTTTGTGATCAAACGTTCTCATCCTCAGCATTGTGTTTTGCTTCCTTTTTTTTTTTTTTTTTCCTTTTTTTTTTTTTTTTTCTCTATCGGGAAATAAGCATGAACTTGTTGGAATTCGTGGCGCCAAGGGTATGGATTCAGACTCCACATGGATGTGTCACCTCCATACTGCTTCTAAAGTCACGGACTTACTCTCTGAACGCTTAGTTATCTTTCAAGCAAATTGTGGGAAGACCGAAAACAATCTTATTTTGCATGTTTGTTGCTTTTCATTTCTGCCTCTTGACGCCGGTTTCCACCTGGTATCGTGTCCTTTCACCGAGCGCCTCTTTTAGCGTTGTTTGTAGTGCGGGTGTATTAGCTGTGAGTCCTGCCCGCTTTCACTGATGTGAAAATCTCCTTTGACAGCCTTCTTCTGAGGGATGTGTTTGCTTCCTATGAAACTGCTGTGGGTCGATAGTTTGGGGGAGGGGGTCCTTTCATGATTTTAAAGACATCCTTCCTTTACGTTATGGCCCCTATTGTACTTCACGAGGAATCAACTTATACCCCTGTGTCTGTGTCTCTTCTCTCCAGCTAATTTCAAGATTTTCCCTTTATCTTTGTTTTTAGCTGTGTAACTACGATGTGCTTAGTATGATTGTTTTTGTATTTATGTTGCTTGGAGTTGGATGAGCTTCCTGGATCTGTAAACCATGTTTTTCATCAAATTAAGCAGATATTGGGTCATTATTTCCTCAAGAACATGTTCATACCTCATATCACCAGCTCCTCCTTCTGGCCTCCAATTACATGTGTGTTAGACTATTTGATAATGTCCATAGGTCCCTGAGACTCCTCTGTTTATTTTTCTTCAGTGTTTTTCTCTCCATTCTTCAGATGGAACAATATATGTTAATGTCTTCAGATTAATTACTCTTCTTTCTGACATCTCCTGCCTGTTGTCAAGCCTACCTCATGGATTTTCATTGTAGTTACTCTACTTTTAAGATCCACAACATTCATTTGTCTCCTGCTTATAACTCCCAATTCTTTGCTGAGTTTCCCAATCTGTTTGCTTATTAAGACTAGGTTTTCCTTCAAGTCTTTGAACATATAAAAGTTCCTTTAAAATCTTTGCTAAGATTGGGGCGCCTGGGTGGCTCAGTCGGTTAAGCGTCCGGCTTCAACTCAGGTCATGATCTCACGGTTCATGAGTTCCAGTCCTGCGTTGGGCTCTGTGCTGACAGCTCAGAGCCTGGAGCCTACTTTGGATTCTGTGTCTCCTCTCCCTCTCCCCCTCCCCTGCTCACACTCTGTCTCTGTCCCTCTCTCAAAAATAAATAAACATTAAAAAAAATTTATAATCTTTGCTAAGTGCACACTCTGGGCCATCTCAGGGTTAGTTTCTATTGACCAGTTTTTGTCTTGACTAAAGATCTCATCTTCCTGTTTCCCAATATGCCTACTGACTTTTTCAAACTGTTTTTGTTTGTTTTTCTCCAGCCACATTCAGCTGTTCATTTGGAAGTGTTGGGTGTCGGGAGTTCACTTAACCAAGGCTGTGGTTTGGCCATAGTAGAGTTAGTGAAATAAGGATGGATTGAGACTGGTTTTAAGGCTGTGAGCATAAGGACCGACTGGACTATGAACCGGGTCAGAGAAGTTAACCCCAAGAGCTGCACAATTGTTGGAGTTAAAGACTAGAGGTTTGCACACAGGCATCTTGCAGCTACTGTCCGTCCACATGACAAGAACACTGGTGGCAGGTGCTTATGGGGAAAGAGTCACAGATACACACCATGTATCTGTGTGTGGATTGTAGATAATGTGTCCTGGAGACTGAATTCTGCTCCCCTCATCTTTTTAGTATTGACTGTTATGACAGCAGGCAAATCAGTGACTGAATGATCACCGTAAACTTGGTTTCCTGCTTTATTGGTGCAGATCCGTGGGCGTCTAGTGTTTCCAAAGGCCCTCTCACTTGGCCAGACTTAACTGTCAACATATATTTATCTCCCTTGTGGATCTTTCCAGGCCTTGGCATTAGGTTTTGCTGGGGCTGGACTAGAGGAAAGCTTACACAGGAACGCACTCCTCACTCCTGAAGGGGTCTTTCTGGTGTCTCATCTGGATGCCATGGGTGGCAGAGGTGGATGTGTGAGCTCTCTCGCAGCAGGGCTGGAGCACAGACAGTGTCGGCACCGTTCATGCTCCGGTTTTCTGTTTTCCTCTCGATCCCTTACCAGCTCCCGTCTGGTAAGCCCTGGCGAATCTGGCCTTGTGCAAGGACAGCCTGGCCTTGGGCCACACACAAGGGCATCCGGGCCCTCTCCTGGCATGATTCTCCCCGCTCTGATGTTTCACCCCACAGATTCCAGCTGATTCAGGTTCCCAGAGCTCCGACTGCTGCTTTCTCAACTCAGGGGGGCCACCGTAATCTCTTTGAGCTCTAGCCGTCTGCACCACATCTGGTAAATTGTCCCCAGGCAGAGAGCAAGGGCATGAGCTCACCTCATGAGTGTCCTTCTGTTAAAGATCATGCTCTTGGGATGCCTGGTACCTGCTGCTGGGAAACTGCTGTCTCTCACATATTTTGCGATATTTTGCAGTTACCTGTGGCTGCAGGGCAATCTAGTAACAGTTCCTCCATCATAGGCAGTGGCCCATTATCATTTATCTTTACCTATCCAGTAAATATTTATTGAGTATCTACAATGTGCTAGACATCAGAAATGCAGGGTTGAGGGGTGCCTGGGTGGTTCAGTCAGTTAAGCATGCCGCTCTTGATTTCAGCTCAGGTCGCAATCCCAAGTTTTTGAGATCGAGCCCTGCGTCAGAGTCTGGGCTGAGAGCACGGACCCTGCTTGAGATTCTCTCTGCCCCTCCCCTGTGCTCCGGCATGCACGCTCACATATTCTCTCCCTCTCAAAAAAAAAAAAAAAAAAAAAGGAAATACAGGGTTGAACAAATGATGCAATCTTTGCCCTCACAAAGTTTACGGTCTAGGGGGGAAAATGGATATTAAACAAATAGCCACAGAAATAAGTCTGTAGTTAAAACTGCGATAGATGTTAGGTGTTTGAAATGTGACAGAGTACCCTTATTTACACTGTGTGGAAGCCTCTTCAAGTGAGTCGGGTGATGAGCAGGTGGGACAAGAGTTTGGGGACAAAGTGTCCAAGACGCAAGAGCTTATGAGAACCAAGACAACGTTATGAGAGGAGACCCAAGGGCTTGACACTGGTACCTGGGGACCCAGTCCAAGATGGCCCTGGAATAGCCAGTGGGGCCTTGGCCAACAGTATGAGATTGTATCTTCAGAGGAGGGGCACCGCTGAAATGTTCTGAGCAGGGTCAGGTTCAGCAGCATGCTCCGCACACGGGCAACAAAACCCGATCTGGTGCTCACACATCCATCGTGCCTGTGTCTTCCAAGATGGTGAGGACGATACGCCTCTCAGAGGGCACTAACGCTAGATGCAGATGTTGGCCGCGAGAGAGGCAATGTGATGTAGGTCAGCATCTATCCAGACCATGAAATTTCGGCAGTTAATCTTTGCCTTTCAAATGTTCAGGTGATGAGATCGGCCTCAAAAGTCCTTCCCATTTAATGCGTTGGCTCTTTGGGCTCCCGGCGCGTGTGGTTTGCCGTAGTAAGGACCAGGTGGGTGACGGAGCTGAGTTTTGTCCATCAGGCGGGCACTCTAGAGGGCAAATGCTCAAAGACACTAGGGTTGAAGAAGAGTGGAAGGAGAGGAGGACGACCCACAGGAAAATCACTCTCATACAATCACCAGAAATAACTTCTACAGTCTTCCTTGGATCCCTGACAAAAAGAGCCAGTTAATAAAATACCTATTGCCGTCAAGGTTATCCTTATATGCCACTCTTCAATTTAAGCTTAAACATTTTTCTATCATCAAAGAGAAAGCCTCAAACACAGCGTCTCCAAACTCACATATCAAGTCAGCCCTTCACACGGTCGGCAAAGTGCTTATTATTTCTCTCCACTCAAGTTAGGCAATTTTTGCCCAAGAGGGACAAGGGTTGGTCAGTCTGATCCATTTTGGCGTCAATCGTCTGGTGACTTAAATATTTTCTTTGTGGCAAAGAGAAATTAATATTCATATGCATATGATACTTTTTCAAACTATTGCAAAAGGAGCTTGGTTCCCAAAAATTCTAAAGAGATTCTGATACAGTTACAGCCTGCGTCTTTTCTGTGTAAGATACTAGCCAAAAAGATGTGTGTCTGTGTATGTGCACGCGTGTGTGTGTCTGTAGGCAGCTATATGCCCATAATCGTGTGCATATATAACCTAGCATCTCAGTGCCACCTCACATGTATTTTACTCGGCTAAATTACTGAAAATAAAATGTATAGTGTGATATATTGCAAACATATATTGTGTACAGTTTGTATATAAAAAAGAAAGAATGATTAAAAGTCGATGACAGACTGTTTATAAATCTTGATTGCTTCATAATTTTAACTTTGAGCAACATTTTTATCATAATTATAGGCTTTCTTAAAGCATTTATGCAGATTGTTGTTACTCAAAAGGGGGTTTATTCCATTTTGGTGTAAACTACACTTTTTTTTTCTTTATGAAATCACTCTTTGAGTTCCTAATACTCACTACTCTGCCAGAGCTGCAAAATTCAAACAGCAGGAAGTGTTTATGTCAAGAGGGCGGTCGCTGTGCCCCTGCCCATCTGCCCCCTGCATGGCCCCATTGGCTGGGGCGAGGGCGGAAATTCCCTGTGATGATCGGCATTGATCTTCAGATGCTTCTGGATTTCTCTTCCGACACTGATGCTCCTGTGAGGCCAGCACACTTTTGTACCCACTTCCCAGACCAAGAAGTTGAACCCTAGAGGTTTAAATCATGAAGGATGTTCCATTATTCAAGTCTGGGCCCACAAAGCATTAGCTCTAGCAAGGAGATACAGACACAGTGAAATCCCGCTGCCTTACTGTGAAGCCTGGGAAATTGAGGTCCCAGACTGGTGAAGCAACCATGCCCCTCATAGTCAGATGTTCGCCTGCGCTGAGCTCACGCGCCACGATGGAACCTTATTCTAGGCTGAGTCGTTCAGGAGCTTCGGTAGCATGTACATTTGAAACCAGAGAAAAGTCCTATCACCTTTTTTTCCCAAGGAAGCTTCACCTTCACCACGTGATCACAGACCTAAAAGCGAGGGAGGAAAAGAAACCCGTCACCAGAAACAAAACTAAAACAAAAGCAAACGAAGCTTTAAGGAGTACACATCGGGGGCACCTGGGTGGCTCAGTCGGTTGAGCGTCTGACTTTGGCTCAAGTCATGATCTCGCGGTTCGTGAGTTCGAGCCCCGCGTTGGGCTCTGTGCTGATAGCTCGGAGCCTCGCGCCTGCTTCATTTTCTGTGTCTCCTTCTCTCTGTGCCCTCCCCTGCTCATGCTCTGTCTCTCTCGAAAATAAATAAACACTAAAAAAAAATGGAAGCGGTACACACTGGACGGAAGAAAGCAGCATTAAAGGCCGACTGAGGGGGCCGGTCCAGAAGAAACACCCCAAGTCTCCCCCAACCCCACCTGTGGACCTGCTCTCCAGCAGAGGACTGTGTGCCCGGCGAGGACAAGACCCAGTTCAGCATCGGGTCCCCGGGGCCCACGCGGGGCCTGGCACGCAGTTGGAGATCAGTAAATCTTTGTGAAATGGATGAATGAAGTTCTGAAAAAAGAATAAAAAACTCCCACACCAAAGAAGGAATAGGATCCAAAGGCTGTAATTTATGGAATAGGGGTCGCACCCCGAGTATTTCAACTGAGCTTTTGGTCAAGTCCATAAATCAGCCTTTTATCAGTGGAGGTAACACAAAACTTAAGATTTGGTAACTGTTTCCCAAAAGAGCCAATTTGATTACAAGACAGCAGGTGACAGAGTGCCAAACAGCTATTACAGACTGCGGGTCTGAAAAACATTCTGAGAAAGGAGAATTCATCCTAGGTTTTCAGATGAAAACACTGAAGTGTCAAAGTAGATAGAGTCCCGGGTTCCTGCAAACAGATGCCTCTGGCCAGGGCAGCCCCTGGTCAGGCTGGCGGCTTTCTCCCTGGAGAATGAGGCATGGCTCGGCCTGACATCCCTCCATCCACCCACGGCTCCCCTTTGCCGGGGAAACCCACATGAGCGTGTCCGCAGGAAGACCACACGAGAGGGCTTGGAATGAATGAATGACACGGTGATTTTTTGAGCGCCAGGTCTCGGGTGCTTTTACAGTGACCACATCACTCAGTTGTTCGATAATCCTACAAGCCAGGAGTGAATCTCTCTACTCTACAGGCGAGGGCACAGATTGGGAGAAGGGGAGCCCCTTGCTCAAGGTCGCACGGCACAGGACAGCAGAACAAAGCCAGGCTGCAGTGCAGGTGGCCTTGCGCTAACTAATGCCAGGACCACCTCACTTGTGAACAAACACCTCCACGCTGACACTGCTCTCCCGGGCACTGCTGCCCTCAGTGCCACCCACAGGCTGGAAAGCCTTGTCTAGACTAGGGTGCGCATCAACTGTGAAGCAGACGAGGCCGTAAATATTAGCAACTTTACTAAGTGATTTTAGCTTTTCGAAGATCATCTGTTTCCGTTAGAATTAATCAATGGCTGAGAAGATCCTTTATTCAAACATGTATTCATATAGAGAGGTATCTACAGAGAGGAAGCTCCGTATTCATTTATTCATGAGTACATCACACTCCTCCTCCTTTTAGGGACAACTAGTCATTCAAGTTCTTCTCCACGGACCACATTTAACCCTTTGGTGAGGTCCTCCAATGATTACAGGTGCGCGTCTACATGAAGCCTGGAATAAAATGAACTACTGGCCCTTTCCAGCTCTGATTCGGAGACCATTTGGAGATCCCAGTTCTCTTCCTGTTCGAGAACTTGTGGACTCAGTTCTAAGGGCACCCGCTTTGCTGTGAGGGTTGGCTGCGGGGAAAGAATGGGACGGGAGAGGCTTATGTCCAGGTAAATGTGAATATGGAAACTTGGGAAATCAGCAAAATTCATTATTTTACTGCTCACGACTTGGTTCGGTTTAAATCCTTGGATAAATGGCATAGAAACATATCACCAGGAGAGAGACATTATCATCTTTAACAAAGAGTGAGTAGATAGAACTTAAATAATTGGGGGGGTGGTGGATTCGAATAATGTGGAGAGCCCACTATGACTATGACTGTAGACGCGGCCCCACCTCCTGGAAGCTTCCTTCCAGAAAGAAGCCTGCCCTCTCCAGCCTCTGCTCACCTCCCCTCCCCCCTCCAAGCCCCTCCTCAGGGCTCTTCCAGTGGCCTCTCTCCGGTGGGCAGGCTGCAGCACACCTAACACTGGGACCCTGTGGCCCCTCAGCCACACATGGCTGTTATGTTCAGCACGTGTGACTTGCCCTCCCCTCCCCTTTACGCCTTTTACACCTTAGTAAGTCTGTTCAGTGAGGACCTGCCTCTTGCCCGGTCCTACCTTCTAACTCCAAGTCAGACATCACACGTGCTGAGGCAGCTCTGCCTGCCCGAGGTGATACCGGTCCTGTTTGACATCCCCCAGCACCCCCGTTCACTTCAGAAGGCCAGCGAGGATTCTGTGGGACAACTGGAGGATGCCTGGTTGTGGTCCACCATATATACATGGGAACACGGATACATCCAGAGTACATGTCAGCATAGTCCACGACGTTGCCCACGGAGGCTGTAGTAAGCGCTTTTACGTTATAATACTTCCTTAAAATTGGAAAACCATTTATTATAATTACAAGACGTGATTTCTTGGAGGATTTTTTTAAGTTTATTCATTTATATATATAGAGAGAGAACACGCATGCACAAGCTGGGGAGGGACAGAGAGAGGAGGAGGGACAGAATCCCAAGCAGGCTCAGTGCTGATGCAAAGCTCACCCACCAACCGTGAGGTCATGACCTGAGCCAAGATCAAGAGTCAGACACTTAACCAACTGAGCCCCCCAGGCGCGCCCCGCTTGGAGGATTTTTAAGTAATTTCTTAGAAATATTAGTTTCAGGCAGGGACTCTCAACTCTGAATTATAATCAGAATCACTTTGAGCCTTTTTTGAAAATGCTGCTAAGTCTTTCAGGAGATTGAGTCAGTTGATCTGGGATAGGACACTGGAATGTTCTAGAAGGCAGCAGGTGATTTGAATGTGAAGTAGAGCTGCGTTCCCACTAGTCTGGATACTTTCACATGTGAAAAGAGCGGGCTGTGGTCAGAGAGGGAAATCTTCACATCTTCATTTTTATGCATTTAGAATTAATTAGTCCTAGAGGCCTGTGAAAACTCTCACAAAGTTAGCACATCTGGTTTTCCATTACAATATAATCAGACTAAGTGCACACCAGAGAAGCTTCGGTTCTCTTCAAACTTCCAGTGGAATATTTGTTCTTACATTTAAAAGAGTTGGGGGAGCATTAAATTATGTTTTGATTCCATTCCATCAAGGAGACGATGCGACACAAGGAGGGGCCTTGTTTCCAGCGTGTTTAGCGTGTGCGTTTGTGGAAAATGAGAATGAGTCTCAGGCTGACGGTATGGTAAAGCAGATTAAAACTAGTGTTTCGACCTCTGTTTATTATAGATAGTAGCCTAAAGACTCTCGGTCATTTTTAAAGGCCTGCCATGAGGGAATTTGCAAAACAGTGGAGCAGCTTTCTTTCTCCAAGGGAAAGCCCTGAGAATTTTTTTTAATGTTCATACTGATACATGTGCCTTTTATCACATCTTGTGGTATAATCAGAATCTTCCGTTTTGACCTTCCAGCCTCAAGAATAAGTTCTAGCTGAAGACTTGGGAGGATGGTTCTGGCAAAGGGAAGGAGAAGTGTGGGGGGAGCAGCAAACCAGAGGCCGTCCCTTTTCTAAAAATCTAACAAGAAGTCTGTTGTCCCACGGGCCTTACTTGATAAATTAGGACGTAGTCTTGTAAACATGTGCATTCCGTGGGCAAGTTGGGCATCGCCAGCAGGTGACAACTCGGGACATTTGGAGAAATGTGGGGAGACACACGTCTGTGCGTGAGTAAACGCGACCGCCCTTCCTGCGGAAAAATCAGCCCATGCACGGATTTGCCAGGAGAACCGAACGTGCAGGACCCCGCGCCCCGCAACCACGCCCCAGTGTTAATGGTGCGCGGGGACCAGACATACAAAGGGTCCGCGGGAGCTGCAGGGAAGGAAAGGGAGGCGAGGTTCTCCAAGAGCTCGGGGCCCTGCAGGCCTTGGGGAGGAGAGCCCGCTGGGGAGAGGAGGGGGAGTCCCAGGCCCGCCCGGGGGCGCCTGAACAAAGAAGATGTTCTTTTGCGCCTCCGCCCTCCCCTCGCGGCAGCGAGGGCGCCGCGCACCCTCCGCCCCCGCCCTCGGCACCTGCAGGGAGAACGAGCGGATGCGACCCGCAGGCCCCAGCTCGGGCCAGCGGGCAGGGGGAGCGGCCGCTGCCCCCCACGCTCTGGTTGTGGCTCTGGGCCTCGCTGCGGCCCCGCGTGGCCGCCGACACCTGGCCGCCCTGGGTTGTGCCCGCCAGCCCCGCCACGGTGGCTGGTCGGCCTCACTGGCCAGGGCCGCGGGAAAGGCTGGCAGCGGGGCCCAGGTCGCCGGGCAGAGGCCGGGGCGCGGCGCGGGCCCGAGGGCAGCGCGGGGCTGCGCTCAAGGTCGCCGGGGCCCGCCGTAGGCGTGTGCAGGGCTGAGGCGGGCGGGCCGGGGGAGAAGGGTGGGGGGGAGGGCGGGGGCGGGCCCCTCGCCGCAGTCCTTCCCGGCCGCGCAGCACCTTCGGCCCGCGGGGCTTCCTTGCCGAGTCCCGAGGCCGCGACTTGCTTCCCGGAGAAGCGCGCCCCGAGGATGCGCGCCCGCGTACGCAGGGGCCCCTCGGAGCCCGACCGGGAGGGAGGTTAAGGCTCCACAGCCCCCACTGATGTGAGATGCGGGTTTGACATCTGTTTGCCACAGTGTTTTGCACTTAGCCCAACACCCACTATTAAGTGACAGATCGTGGCAGCCTGTCAAAGCCGGCTGACTGGCGGCTGCGCCGCTTACAAAACCACTCAAATATTTGCAGTGTTGTACCCAATCTTTCAGTGATTTAACGTGTAAAATGTAAGTCAAAGTTTTAAATCTGGATTCCAAAATGTTTCCATTCTCCATACAGAAGGAAAGCGCTCTCAGGGTGTCTGCTGGAATGGGTCCAACCCCAGCGCCTTCGTGCCACCCCCCCAACCACGAGATTCCTGCGCCAAACCGGTTTAAAAAAAATGTCAAGCACCACACTCTCTCTTCCTGTTGTCACCGACATTTCAGGTGACATAACTAAATTGCCTTAAACTCCAAGGGAACGCGGTCTCTCAAAAGCAGATTTCAAAAAATAATAATAATAACAACTGCCAAGTCAAGCAACCTACCTGCTTTATTTTGCATGTAACAGTTACACCAGCGTGCCTTTCGGGGAAAGCGAACTGCTAGGAAGGGTCCCGGCTAGCGTCCGAGCTGTCCCCCCATTTCCAGAACACTACCGCCTCTCCCTGAACTTCTTGGGAGCCGAGTCCGGTTCAGAAATAATTTGCAACTGACATAGTGTTTCTCTAGATTAAAGTCCATTGAGTAAAAGTCATGTGGGTTTTTTGTCTCCACAATTGGAGCCAGACAAGGATCTCCTGAAAACTGCAGCTGCAAGCAGTGAAAAAAAAAAAAAAAAATTATCACGCACTTGTCCAAGATGTATACATAAGTGCACACACCCTCGCCTTGGAGCGCCAAGGGGCTGACAAGCACCGAAGACGTTCCCGTGAGCCCTACTGCTACTTCTTTATTCCAAAAAAAAAAAAAAAAAAAAAAAAAAAAAAAATGGTAAATGGCTTTCCCTCTGGTGGGAGGGGCTCATGTGTCCTTGGGGTCATCATTTTCAGAAAGACAGCTCTTGATCCATTTCCAGAGAGTATCAGAGGGTGCTAGTTCTAAGTCCCGAGTGCTGACATCTTTACACAGTTGAGGAGAAAGAGAACAGAAGAGAGAGAAAAGGAAGGCGGTAGGGGGGAGACAGACACACACGCACACACACAGAGACAGAGATAACAGAAGAGAAGAACAGGGAAGAGAGGCCCAAGTGGGGGTGGGGGTAGGGGTGGGGGTGGGGCCGAGATGTGGCTCCAGCCCAGGCGCCTTCGCCGCGGGCGGCTTGGTCCTCCAAAGGGGCGGCCAGGGACTCTGCCCCGCAGAGGGCTCCCCACCAGCGGTGGAGCCGAAATGCCAGGCCACCTGACCGTGGCCACTTTTTACCTGGAGAGTTTTGTGCCCACAACACTAATCCTTAGTCACTGCCTTCCGTTCAGCAGCTGGGGGGGGGGGGGGGGTTGCTTAAAAGCGAGTAGCAGAGAAGGAGGTGGGGGACGGAAAACAAGGCCAAGGTGTCCCCTGGGCGGGAGAACAAAGCTGAAACTCCATCACGGAGAGGGGCGAGCCTAGAGCGGGGACGTGGCGGGATGGGAGCAGGGGGCGGCGCCGATGGCCCTGGGACACGGCCGAGGGGACTTGGGACCGCGGGTGGGGGCAGACATCCTCCCCCTCAGAGACAGGAGAGCAGCTGGAGGCGAAAATCGGAAGCGTGTGTGATACAGGAGTGACATCTATTTTATGGGGAGGGGGCAGAGGCTCGCGGGCAGCCTGGGCGGAGGTGCAGGGAGGAGCGCGCTCTGGCCCCTACGGTTTTGCTGAGCGGGAATCTGAGCCCAGGCGGGGCCTGGTGGGGAGCGGCGCCGGGGGATGGGGCCCAGGGCGAGGGGCGCGCGGGCGGCCCGGGTGGGGGTGGGGGGAGACGGGGGCGCGGCGCAGGGGCGCGGGGGGCGCGCGGCTCCACCTCCCGCTCAAAACGGCGTCGCAGCTGCTCGCGAACCAACTGCTCGATTCTATTCACTGTCGAGTAGGAACAAAAAAGTGGCTATTTATTAGAATACTTGTTTGGTATTGTTCGGCGCCACACAAAAGGCGTTTCATTATGTGCAGGGATCCCCCTTTTTCCAGAGAAAAACAATAACTTGAAATTGTCTTTAAAGTCTTCCCTATCAATAATAAATTTCATTTTCTTGTCTCTCTCGCCCGCAGCGCGTGTGTCTGGGAGGGTGTGCGCGAGGCGGGCGAGCCGCGGGTGCGTGTGCAGCGAGTGTGCGAGCGGGGGAGCGTGTGTGCGCGTGTGAGTGTGCGTGCGCGTGGCGCCGCGTCTGCGGTGCGGGCGCCGCCGGGAGCCGGCCGGCGGGGGTCCCCGGGCGGAGGCGCCCGGCGCGCGGAGCGGGCGGGCCAGCGGGACCCGAGGCGCGGGGCCGGCAGGTGCGGCGGGCGGAGCGCCGGGGACCCGCCGGCGCCGGAGGAGGAACTCACTGTAAGTGCCTGAACTTGCGCGGGGCCGCGGGCCGCGCGAAGCTGGGGAGGGGGCATGAAAGGCGCGGGGAGGGGCGCGGTGTCTCCACAGTGACTTCCCCAAAAGGCGCGCACTGTGTCCCCGCGGCTGTCCCCGGTAAAGAACAGGTGCGTAGCCGTGGTGACCGCCTAGGGCTGTTCTCGAGCCTGGCGGGGGGTGGGGGGGCATTTGTTATTTTCTAGTCTGTACGGTCACTCCTCCCTCCTTCTCGGCTTTTGGGATTGGCCGCCGCCCAGTGGACCGACACTTGTTCCTCTCCGGGTCGCCCTGTTTTGGCAGGGCGGAGGACGGTCGGGGCAGCGGTTTGCGGGAGGGCTGGTGGCGGCGGCGGCGGCGGCGGCCCCCTTCTCCCGGCTCCGCGCCCTTGCCCTTGGCGGCGCTGGCTCCCGCTCTTGGCTGTAAGCACCCGGCGGCGCCGAGAACGAAATCCGCCGGTGGAGATTACGTTTTAAAAATGAACACGTAGAGCGTGTGCCATTTAGTGAGAGGTGTTTTGGGCAAAGAATCAATTTAACTTTGACTGACCGACGGTCTTGACTGTTAATACACACACACACACACACACACACACACACACACACACACACGCCAATGAGCAGTGAGCCCTTGACAAGCCGCAAACGCCTCTGGACCCACCGGGTGCCCGGGCCGGAATCCCCCGCGAGCGTGGCGTTCGTCCTGGTCCCGCAGGCTAGGGGAGGGCACCCCGAGATGGGGTCCGGGGTGCCCCCAAAGCCCCGCCCGCTGAGCGGCGGGGGTAACCCCGGCGCGGGCTCCCAGTCCCCCTCGGTGCGTCCTCCCTCCTCCTGCGAAATCGCGCCCGCTCGGCATCTCTGGTACCCGCCTCGGTCCTCCGGGCGCACAGCCCGCAGCCTCCCCACCCGCGCGGGGCCACCGCCCGCTTCCGCCCTGATTTCCCAGGTTTGAGCCTCCCGCGGAGAGGAAAGGTCGAGAAGTTTCAAGGGTCACATGGATTCTCGGCTGCGGCCGGTGCTGGAGTGGACGGACGGGGCGGGGCCGGCCTGGCAGCCATCGACCGGGGACTGAACGAGGCTGGCCGACTCGGCCTGCAGGAAACAGGTGTTCGAACACGATAGCGGCCGCCAATTAACCCATTAACAGCCCGCTTTACCGCAGTGGTTTCCGGGAGCGCGGGGCGGCCGGCGTCCTGGAAGCCCCTTTGTGAAGGGCGGGGGAGCGGGACGGACTGCGCTCTCGGCACCTCGATGGGCTCAGGGCACCCCCAAAGCCCCGGCCACCTCAGCAGTGCTGCCCAGGCGGCGGGTCGGGGCTTTCCCTTAGGCTAGAGTTGGGGAGGGAGGGGTCCTGCTCTGTTCTACCCCAGAACCAGGATCTCGTTACCCCAGGCGCCTCCCCCTGCTTGGGCCTAACGGGCCTGTGGTGCCTGAAACGTCCCGCGCGGCCCGTGTCCCGGACACACCCAAGGGTGGCGAAGACCAAAGGTTAAGGCCAGGATCAACGAGGAAAGGAATTCCGCCCCCACCCCACCTCCTCTCCAGGTCTCCCTGGAGAGCGTCTCTCCCGGAGCGCGAGGCAGGCAGGCGGGGTAGCTCGTCCCAGCATGGACCAACACAGAACGCCCAAAAACGACAGAAAACGTCCAGGTGGCCTCGAGTTCTGGTCCTCTTTATTCCTGGAGAGGTTGGAGCGAAAGGCTGAGCCAGGAGTGGGAGTCAGCTGCTGCCGAGCATGGGGGGTGGGGGTGGGGGTGAAGGGCAGTTGGGATAGAAGGAGGTGGCCTCTGCCAAGGACCCTGGGGGGAAGCGTGGGCAGAGACACTGAACATACCCATTCCCCTGCCGCCAGTAGGAAGAGGTGGTGGGGCTGTGCTCAGGGTGCAGGCGACCTGCTCAATGGCCGAGATCGCGTCTACCTGGAAAGGCCGGTGGTAACTGGCTCTCCAGTCGCAGATGTGGCTGTGAGCTCTGAGGGCTGAACACAATTTCAGCCAAAATATGTAGAAAGCACAGGGTCCCTGCTCTGTAACCAGAACACCCTTCCCTGTGGCCTGCTGGGGCCCTCTGTCCTTTGGGGGCCCCTCCCCAGAGCCCTGGGTGCCAGCCCTGGAGCAGCCAGTCCCCAAGGGGAGACACAGCGCCAGCAGCCGGTTGGAGAGCTGGAACCCTCCGTTAACCAGTTTTGCAGGAAACTATGTTCACCCACTTTTTCCGCCCTGCCCCCCCCCCCGCCGAGATTTAAGGTTCAAAGGCTGTGTGAAGCAGTTCTCTTCCTGATCTGCCAAACCTTCTGCCTCATTTTCATGGTGCCCCCTCCTGTGGGGAAGGGGCATCCAGGGGATGCTTGGGGGTGGGATGCGGGTCCTGCCCGGCCCCTCCTGTGTGTGCAAGGCCTGCGCCCCAAATAAGGAGGAAGGAACACTACGAATGTGGTCCTCAGAAAGCACTCCCCCCCAGGTGGGACCTCGACCTTCACCGGAAGTGGAGGGAAATCTGACTTCCCCTCAGGGGTCAGCCGGCGTCTGCCCCCCACCCCCCAGGTGAGAGAGCATCACAGTGAGCCCACGGGCCTCCTTTCGGGGAGCGCACAGGGCAAGGGCGCTGGCTTCTGGGCCCAACCCCGCTGCTCCAGGACCTCAGAGGGCCTCCCTTTGTGATTGCAGTTTCTGGAGTAAGCAACACGCCCCACTGAAAGGCTTGAAATTGTGTCAAAGTGATGTTTTAATCTCGTTGAAAAGTGTATTAAAGGACAAGATGTAATTTATGTGAGACGCGCCGATGGAAGGAGAGATTGGAGAGGATGGCCCTTTCGCTCCCGTGAACCCCGTGTCACGTTGGTATTGAAGCCCGTGTGGCTAATCTAATTTGCAATAACAGGCATGGCCTGTAAGAAAAAAGCATCTCTGATTTCACTTTATTTCTTTTCATATAGAAATTCCTCATGACTTGTCTCCTCTTGTGAGTGATGCCTTTTCTATGTGGGGCTAATGAGAGAGTGTGAGACAGGGCTGTGTTCCCGCTCACTTCGCCTCTCCCCTGCAAACACCCCTGGTAACCGGGCTCACCTGGACTGGCCTGGACTCAGCGGGGACGCATCAGGGCCTTGAAAGACCCGCTCTGAGCGCTTCAGAAACTATCCCCCCGCGGCCTGCTGGGTGCCTGCGTTTACCTGCAGAGGCTGGTTGTGTCTCCCAAAGATTTTGGCTTTGGAAGTTAGCTCCGTCAGAAGTGCTGTATTCTCAGACCTTTACGTTCTACAGATTTTAATTTGAATGGCGAGGAAGCTCCCCGCGTTCCGGAAAGTTTGATCTTTGATGAGTCTTTGCACTTGCTTACAGAGGACCCAGACACACCCACTGTCACACCAGGTGCTCTGTATTCTTATTATGCGCGGCACACGAGCATTCTTTACCAATAAAAAACTACGCGTTAGAAAATTACAACTTTTGTACAATGTAAAAAGGTGTATTCAAACTGTTAATTATGGGGGGTTGTGTAAATGAAACTTTACCAGTGACCCATTTAATTTGGTGGTAATTACTGACAAAATAAGACAAGGAAGAATCACAATGCAGTATGGTTTCTCGAAGGAGACCATTGCGCACAGGTAGTTAAGCCAAGAAGGAAGACAAAATCTGCGGGCGGCGGTGGGGGGAGGTTGCGGATGTATAAAAAGTATACAAAAATCGCACCGTGAAACCATTCGGATTGAAACAGCAGAGAACGCGGCTCAGGCGGTCTCCGGAGAAGCCCCAGCGAATTTTAGAGGCGCCGGCACCGACAGGTCAGCTCTGCGGATCCGCCGAATTGAGCAGCGACTTTTTTGGTTCCTGGAAACGCGGGGTGCTCTTTGCAGCCCGGCCTCCACTCTCCCGGCAGGACCGGCGCCCACGGCGGGCGGAGGGGGGGAGGAGAGGGGAGGAGCACCGCTGCACCGCTGCACCCCTGACCAGCGCGCTCCCGGCAGGCGCGGCTGGCGGCCTCTTCCTTCCCGGCTTCCTCGAAGGACTTGCGGGGACAGGCGGAGGCAGGGACGCGGGTCCCGGCGCTTTACTCCCAAGGTCCGCCTGCGGCCCCAGCGTCAGGCGGCAGCTTGGCCGAGGCCAACCAGCCGGGCCTCCGGGCACTGGCCGGGGTTCCCGCTCGACTCGCTTTCCCGCCAAGTTGTTAATCGGTATGGACGCGAGAATACCACCCTTCCGCGCCCACCGGGCGTCGCGCGCGCCCACCACGTACCTTGGCCGGGGATGCTGGGACCTCCTGGCTGGCGCCCCGGGCCCGGCGAGGGCGGGGGGGGGGGGGGCGGCCCGGGCAGAGCTCGAGCCCCTAAAGGCCGCCCAGCAGAACTGCGCCCCAAAGCCGCGCTCGGCCCAGCTCCCCGCCCAACTGGCTTGGGCCCGGTGGGCGCCCTGGAGGAGACCCCAGAGTCCAGGTGTGCAGGGCAGGCGGCCCGCCGCGATTCTGGGGGCAACGTTTCCCACCGAAGGGCCGGGAGGGCTGAGCGGCAGGAGGAACCCGAGCTGGCGGCGAGGCCCGGACGGCCTGGCACCCCGCGGCCGCCCAGCCCCGCGCCCGGCCCGCCGCCCCCCCCCCTCTCCCGAGCGCCCGCAGCTCCGCCGGGCCGAGGGCGCGGGGGCCCCCCTCGGGTCCCAGAGCTTCCCTCCCCTTGTCTTGTGTCTTTCATTCATAAACCTGGTGGCCACGGACGCAGCTTGAATATTGACGCCTCTCCCCCAACTGCTCTGCCGTTAACCCAATTACAGAATTCATCAAGAACTGTGTTGAATTATCTCTTTCCATACAGTATCAGCATTAGCCTAATTAAAAGCTATAATGTCTGATATAATGATTAAATCGTTAGCTCTGCTGTAGGGAAGCAATATTTTGTTTTCCCTTCAATTAGAAGCTGATTGAGGTTTTCAGAGCAGGTCAGCTGTGAAATTTGAATTATATGTGTGAGTACTGCTCACAGGGTGAGCCCCTACTCGAAAGCTCCCAGAGATTCTCCAAATGCTTTCACCCAGAGAGCTAGGAGGCACGAAACAACACTCGGGCGAGCACACACACAGGGTTGTTTGCTCTTCGGGGGGGATGTGCGGATCCCCACACTGATGGCTGAGGAAGGCCTTCATGTCCCCTGTCCCGCAGACACGCCGGACGCAGGCCTCCGAACCCGGAGAGGGCCGCGGACTTGCGAGCTCAGAGCGGCCACAAAGGTCTCCTGCTCAGTTGCCATCCCCAAATGGCAGGGGCCGCTGGAAGTTCCCTACTGGCGAGCGGCTCTTTTTCTTCTCCTTCCTCTTTACCCCTTTCTGTGACTATTTTTCCCCCTTTAAAAGAAAAAAAAAAATCAACAAAGAAACTTTTGTGCTACTTTGCCTCCGTTGGCTTTGTTTGGGAACAACGGGCCAAGTTAGCAGGGTCAGGGCACAGAGGGGGGACCCAGAACGCCCTGGGACCCGGGCCAGACCAGTGTCCCTTACGACGCTGGGGTTGACCCCCGCGCACCCTGCCTGGAAAAGCCCCGAAGGCGCGCGCCGAGCCCCGGAGACGGGCGCAAGGCCGCAGGAGCTGGACGCGGGCGCGGGGCCCGAGGCCCGGAGCTCCGAGAGGCAGCGAGGGCGGCAGCGGCCAGCAGACGGCGATCGCGGCCCGCGCTCCCGCGGCTCCCGGCAGGGGGGAAACGCGGCCTCCGCCGCCGCCTCCCCGCGCTGTCCCCCTCCAGCGGCACACGCCTCTCCTCGGTCTGCGCCTCCTGTCGGCAGAGATGACCTCGAAGGCCTGAGCTGCCTCCCCGTCTTCCCTGTTCTCTCTCCCGCGCTCGCTCCGCCGCCGCCGCCGCCGCCGCCGCCTCCTCCTTGCAGCCTCTTCTCGGATCACTTTTTTTCGCTCCCCGAGTCCTGCCTTGAATTGGTGGCTCCCTCCCTCAGGATCTGCCTCCCCGGAATCTCTCGGGTCTCGGTCCTTCGGGGCGACTCCAGAGCCTAGAAGGCTGTGCCCAGTCCGGGCCTCGGTTCTCCCCCGGCCTGGGAAGCCCCAGGAGCTTAACTCCTGTGGGGGCGCAGCCGCCGGCGGTGTGCGCGCATCTCCTGGGCGAGCGTCACCGGGACCCGCCGACTGAGCCAAGGCCGCGGAAGACAGGAATGTTTGGTCTCACTGCTTCCCTGCGGTGACCTTTCACTGACTCCCGTCCTCACCTGCCAACTCCTGACCTGTCCATCTCTCTGCTTGCTTGGAGCTGTGGACTGGTGCTGGCACAGAAAGTCTCCTCTAGGTGCCCGAAACGCAGCTTTCATTTAAAGATTGCTAGGGGCGATCTACAGGGAGTTCTGTCCACTCTGACCGTCTCTGCTTCCCAGATTTCTCCTGAGCACAACCACGGAGCTGTGGGGAAAGTCAAAGCCAAAAGTCTTAGTTACTCCACACAAGCAGTTTACACTGGTGGTGTTAGAAGTCCAGAACTCAGTTTATTTAAAAGTCAGGGGCTCTTGTGCAATTGCCCAAATACATCATGTACATAGATATGCATATATTCTGTATGTCTACCCACCTACATGTACACGTACAGATCTCCTCTCTGAACGCATGATGTTTATGAATGCATATACTCTTTGCAGGCATTGTGTATTCGCATGCGTATGTGTGCCATATGTATATACACATATGTATACATACACCCACGTGTGCATGTGTGTGTATATAATTTCCTCTAACGGAGCTTGGATCTGGATTCTCTTTGAGGATCATGCCCACAAGTTAAATAAAAGAACAGCAAGTATCTTCACCTATCCATATTGCCAAGTCGATCTTCACTTTGGCATTTTGAGCCAAAAGATACAATGAAGTTTCTGAGAAGCCAAAAAAAAGCCAATTCGGTCAATCATCAGTGAACTAATCCTTCCCTCAGGGTCTGGGCCCTGATGTTACCTGGAAATTGTGTAGTCTGTCTTCAAATCCTCTAGCACCCAACCTTGAAGAATCCCTCAGTCCCAAGGAGGCCCCTGCCAACCTAGTGGAGGTGAAGAGGGGAGAAACAAAACTGGGGACAGGAGGTGTTTTCCACCGTCCAACCGGTTTTTGGACGGTTTCCTCTCCTTTCAAAGAGTCGCTGGGGAGAGGGGTCAGAAGGAGTGAGGAACTGAGGCTCCCAGAAGCTGTCACCGACGGGAGTCGATGTGACGCCCCTCAGTCTCCATGCCAGGGTGGAAGGCGCGGAGAGGTCTGGCACTCACTGCCCTGCCACTGCCTAATTGGCACAGGTGGCTGGTGCCAATCATCTATCGCTTGGCAACAAGTTACACCTGCGGCTCCAGTTTAATGCTTGTGCGTGTGGACACCCAGAGCGTGCACCCGCTCGGGCCCAGGGAGCATCTCGTCACTCAAAAGGGCTTGTGGAGAGAGCCCTGAACGCTAAGCATCAGCGTGATCTCACGCAAGGCTAAACCATTTACCTCCCATTTAGATGCTCCGGAAAACAAGGGTAACATCGTATTTGGAAACAATTTTCAGGATGGTGGTCGAAAGAAACCAGACCGTTCAAAGTCGGCCATCCAAGTTCCCAAAAGCATAAAGCATTCCTGCAATGCTGACTGGAGTGCAGGGTGTTTATAAAATAAATTGCCCCATTGATATGGAAAATAATGTGCCAAGCCTGACTCACACAAAGCATTTTCAGGGGGTCTTAGGCTATTTAGTTTAAAATCTAAATTGAAAAGCAGAGGAAAAGAAATCTTTCAATTGCTAAGTGGATAATATAGTTTATAATTTGTAAACCATTTCCTTTATTTCAGTCTTGCTGACTTTCCATAACACACTGGATCTCACTGCACACCCATCGCCTCCTAAATTATCAAAGGAAAAACGGGCCTGTAGCATTCTTAAACAATATTCTTGTTCTTTTTTTGTTCACTGACAATGTAACTGATATTTGGAGGTAGTGCATGAAACAAATCAAAAGATTTAACAAACTCGATTGATGAAATGAGAAGGTAGTTGAAAACCGACTTTATAACCTAGATATTTAGTGAAAAACTAAATACAAAACGACATTTCCTTTCTAATATAATTATGTATTATTTGATGAGTTCACTATTAACTGCTGAATGGCCTGAAGCGGAAGCAGTTCAATCTGCAGAGACCAATTTGCTGTCGCATGGCATACTGTAGCAACCTTGAAATAATAATAAAAAGGCTATACAGTAATAATCACGGTAACTGGGATCACAGAGAGCAGGACGCCTGCACCTCGGGCGAGCAATGGGGTCAGGATATTCACCACCTCAGAGGTTTTTTTAATGGAGGGGGAGGGAGAAGGTGTCACGTGCTCACTGCCCAGCACACTTCAACGTCCTTATTAGAACTCTTAGGGTCATCGTCGCCGGTACATGGTTATTCCGATTACAAGATGGTCAGTCACGCCGCTGTGGTTGGGCCCGGCTTCACCCACGTCCCCTAAGCACCTCCCTCTCCAGGGCGCGCACACACGCCCGCGTGGAGTAGGCACGAGGGGTTCTAGGGCTCGAGGGAGTCTCTGCAAAAAAAAAGGGCGGGGGGCGGGGGCTCTGGGCCACTTGCTTATCGTTCGGACTGAAATGGTAGCGTGAGCGCCACGGTGGGGGCTCTGGACTGGGCTTGGAAATCTCTTGTGCGTCCCCAGATGGAGCACACTGTGAGGGTTAGGAGTTGTGGCCGAAGACAGGGCCTCACTCCTCCCAGGAACCAGGCCTTTCGTTCGCATTATGTAGGAAAGCGGCATCTGTCGCTGAGTCGCGAGGCCCCGCTTCTCCCGTTCGGTGTCCAGTGGGCCCCGCTGCGTTCACGCAGTTTTCATAGATCTTGGGCCAACAGCTGCTGGAGGATTCGCTCCAGAAAAGCGTGGGCTCCATCGTTCTTTCGCGATCTCAACAAACTTTTTCGATTGTTGTGGAGTCACTACTAGACTCCAGATAGATCTTGTTGTCTCCCAGCTCCCTGGCAATTCCTTTTGAGGAGGAAGGAGCCAAATTGAGAAGACGCCCCCAGGCTCATTGAAACCCTCAACAAACACACACACAAAGTTCAGGGCTGACGGAGTGAAGTCTGACAAAACGCCCCCTCTCCTCCTTAGGGGGATTCTCGGGGCCTGGACCGGGAAGGCCTATGCGGATGAGAGAGGGCACTGGGGAACCTCCGCCCACGCGGCGGCCGAGCAGGTATACCCGGGAGGGTCTCGCAGGAGAACTCGTGGGGGCTTCCGAGCTGCGGATCTCAGACGCCCCCCAGCTACCCCCGGCTCCCGGGGGCGCGCCTCTCTTCCCAGGCGTCGGCCCCAACTTTCCCCCTCCCAGCAAGCGCAGACTTGGACGGCGGGGGTGCCGCGGAGCTGGGTCTCCAGTGCGCTCCTCTAAACAAGGCTCGGGGCTGTATTCCCCCCCAACCCCCCCCCCCCCCCGCCCCGAACGAGTCTTTCTCCGTCTTCGCTTTTAAACCCAACCTTAATCGTTCGGAGCGCGCGGGCGGGAGAGGCGAGGAGGGCGAGCTCGGGGTTCGCCGCCGCCGCTGCCGCGCGCGCTCAGGAAGCAGCGTGGCTGTGCCCCCTCCCAGGCCTCCTTCCCCCTCCTTCCTGCCCCTGCTCCCCCTCCTTCCTCCCCTCCTCCCGCCCCGCCGCCCGCGCCCCGAGCTTCTACTCCCTCCCCACGTCACTCGCCAGCGCGCCATGCAAATCACCGCCGCCGCCGGCTCCCATTGGCCGCGGCGCGCTCATTTAATGGCAGCCCGGGCCCGGCGTATGGCTGCTGGGCCCCGCGCGCCGCCGGCCCCGCGTGCGCCTCCGCTCCGAGCGCACGGCCTCGGGCAGGCAGCGGGCAGCCAGTCCCGGGCTCGGCGGCCCCGCTCTCTGGCCCTCTCCTCGCGCCTGCGCTGCCCCCGGCCCCCCTCCCCAGCGGCCCCCCTCCGCGCCCCCCTCCGCGCCCCGCTCCCCCCCGGGCACCTGGGACCGGCACATGCCCAGCGCACGCGGCGCGCCGCGCTGCTAGAAGTTGTAGCCCCGGAGTTGGAGGCCGCCGAGGACCGAGCGCAGGAGCGAGGAGGCGGCGCTCGGCGGCGGCCAGCGAGGAGGCGGCGGAGAGCCCCGAGCCAGGCCCCGCGCACGGCTCACGTCCCGAAAAGTGGAGCTGCAGCTTGGCGACGCCTGCACCTGTTTGCGCCGCTCCGCCGAGGCGACCGGGCTGCGGCGGCGGCGGCGGCGGCGAAGACAGCGACCCCGGCCAGCGCCCTCTTCGGCAAGTGGTTTGAGCGCCAGGAGAAACTTTGCACCTGTGAGCCGGACCTGCGCTGAGTGCGTGTGTTTTTGCCTCCCGTTCCGTTGTCTTCGCTTCCACCTGCGCCCCGCTCTCCTCTCCGGTAGGACTTCTCCCCCTCCCCGCGTCCCGCTCCGTTCGATTGAGCCCCTCTCCACCCTCCGCC
The DNA here is from genome assembly GCF_018350155.1 of Leopardus geoffroyi. Taxonomy (NCBI): domain Eukaryota; kingdom Metazoa; phylum Chordata; class Mammalia; order Carnivora; family Felidae; genus Leopardus; species Leopardus geoffroyi. Next base: position 81,380,231 of record NC_059326.1, read on the forward strand.
CCCCGGCCGTCTATGCTCCCGGCCCTCCCCGCGCGGTGCCGGTGAACCCGCGGGCCGCCCCGATGTACAGCATGATGATGGAGACCGACCTGCACTCGCCTGGCGGCGCCCAGGCCCCCACGAACCTGTCGGGCCCGGCCGGGGCGGGCGGCGGTGGGGGTGGCGGTGGCGGCGGCGGCGGCGGCGGCGGGGTCGCCAAGGCCAACCAGGACCGGGTCAAGCGGCCCATGAACGCCTTCATGGTGTGGTCCCGCGGGCAGCGGCGCAAGATGGCCCAGGAGAACCCCAAGATGCACAACTCGGAGATCAGCAAGCGCCTGGGCGCCGAGTGGAAGGTCATGTCCGAGGCCGAGAAGCGGCCGTTCATCGACGAGGCCAAGCGGCTGCGCGCGCTGCACATGAAGGAGCACCCGGATTACAAGTACCGGCCGCGCCGCAAGACCAAGACGCTGCTTAAGAAGGACAAGTACTCGCTGGCCGGCGGGCTGCTGGCGGCCGGCGCGGGCGGCGGCGGCGCGGCGGTGGCCATGGGCGTGGGCGTGGGCGTGGGCGCGGCGGCCGTGGGCCAGCGCCTGGAGAGCCCGGGCGGCGCGGCGGGCGGCGGCTACGCGCACGTCAACGGCTGGGCCAACGGCGCCTACCCCGGCTCGGTGGCGGCGGCGGCGGCGGCCGCGGCCATGATGCAGGAGGCACAGCTGGCCTACGGGCAGCACCCGGGCGCGGGCGGCGCGCACCCGCACGCCCACCCGGCGCACCCGCACCCGCACCACCCGCACGCGCACCCGCACAACCCGCAGCCCATGCACCGCTACGACATGGGCGCGCTGCAGTACAGCCCCATCTCTAACTCGCAGGGCTACATGAGCGCCTCGCCCTCGGGCTACGGCGGCCTCCCCTACGGCGCCGCGGCCGCCGCCGCCGCCGCCGCGGGCGGCGCGCACCAGAACTCGGCCGTGGCGGCGGCGGCAGCGGCGGCGGCCGCGTCGTCGGGCGCCCTGGGCGCGCTGGGCTCGCTCGTCAAGTCCGAGCCGAGCGGCAGCCCGCCCGCCCCCGCGCACTCGCGGGCGCCGTGCCCCGGGGACCTGCGCGAGATGATCAGCATGTACTTGCCCGCCGGCGAGGGCGGAGACCCGGCGGCGGCCGCGGCGGCCGCGGCGCAGAGCAGGCTGCACTCGCTGCCGCAGCACTACCAGGGCGCGGGCGCGGGCGTCAACGGCACGGTGCCCCTGACGCACATTTAGGGACGCGGGGACTCTGCGGCCCGCGCCCACGACGCGCGACGAGGGAGCGCGCGGCCCGCCCCGGGCGGCCTTGCTTTTGTACAGACGTTTCCACGTTCTTGTAAAGAGGAAGGCACTGGCGACGAGCGCGGGCGACCCGCGGCCCCCACCTCCCCTTTGCGGGAGCTCCTGGGGACCCGCCAGGCGCAGACACCGCCGTGCGGTCTAGGCCGACTTCGGGGCTTTCTTGAGACTTTTTGTACAGTATTTATCACTCACGGAGGAGGCGGAAAGCGTTTTCTTTGCGCGAGGGGACAAAGGCCAAACCAAGCGAGAGGCGACTCCCAACTTTTCTATCCCGGCCGGCGCGCCCTCTCACCCTGCACCGCTTCCCGGCGCCGTTTGGTCGCCCGAGACCCGAGGCTCGGTGCCGGGAGCTGTGCTCGTTCGTTATTGATGTAGTGAGGCAGATCCAGACACTTAACGACTTTTTTGTAGTTGTTACCGCTTTTTTTTCCCTTTTTTTCTTTTTTTCTTTTTGGTTGGTTTGTTAATTTATACACAGATCTCCCCAGTGCTTTCGGGTGGCCGCGTTATATTCTGGGTTTTGTAAAACTTTCTGTATCTGAGCATTTCCATTTTTTTTTTGTTTTGTATTATTTCTTGTAAATGCATTGTGAAATTTTTATTTTCGGCGTTGCGGTGTGGGGAGGGGGATTCAGATTATGTACATAATTTCCTAAAAAGCCTTTCTTCTAAAAACGAAAAAAGACCTCTCCTTAAAACAAAAAATGCATCGAGTTTTGAGTCAATAAATTTGAGAGAGAGAGAGGGAGAAAAAAGCCCAGTTTTCCCCTGTAATTGGAACGTGCTAATTTTATATGCATGTTTCGTGACTTTAAAATACAATCAGTAAATCAGAAGAAGGAGAAAGAGGCGTTATCAGCATAAACTAAAAGTGAGAGACTCCCCGGGGGGTGTGGGGGGTGGGGGGAGATACGATCTTCACGGAGCTCCCTTCAGTGGAAGGGAAGAAACTTAAAATCGATAGATGGTTTTGTAGCATTTACAGTGTTAATACGGATCAAGAAATAATGACCAGGTTTCTAGTCTGGCCCTTTGGTGTGTTGTTTCTAACCGCGGGCCCACATGGCTGCTTCTGCGTCCCCGCCGCCTAGGATCTCTGCCGAAGTTTGGTCTGCAGGACGAAGGAGACCCCGATGGTGGCACCAGGCCCCGGACGGATGACCTCCGTGGGGTCACGGAGGCCTCCAATTGCCCCGCAAGTAACAAGATTGCAAATGGAATTTATCTGAATTTGTCTCAAGGGAACACACTTGGAACCAAAATGTAGTGCAACCGAGCCCCCTCCGTCCCTCCTCAGCCCCTCCCTCTGGCTTCTTTCTCCTTGGGAAAGGGCAAACCGATCAAGAATTCTCTCTCTCTTTCTCTCCCCCCCCTCCCAACATAAATACACAGCACACTCACTCCGTACACTCACTCCACCACCCCCCTACCCGCAGAGTGAACTGGGATACACAAAATGTGGTGTTTGTTATTCCTAACGAGATCGGAGGGTGTTTGATGCTTTAAATTTTTTAATTATATTTTTTCTAGGTGTTTATGGGTACACTGCAGTTTTTTCTGGAATTTCAAGTTTTCTGTAAAACTTTGTCTTCAAGTAACCTGACAGCATTAAATACTGCATTTAAAAGTTATACTGTAGCAAATACGTTTTGAAATTAGTCACAACATAAAGATGAAGTTACATTCTGGGGGAGAAAAAAAAGCCTTGAGGCCACATCAAAACACGTTGATTTCATCAGCTTTAGGCCTCCTCCTTCATTTTCTTTTCTTGTCCTGGAATGAGCAGAGATCATCTCTCCAAAAATGGGCCTGTGCTCCTAGGTTAATGAGAACCTCATTCAGCCTGCGTTGGAGAATAGCTTTAAGTAAAATGCTAAACTGGCAATTGACATGTGTCTTTTTTGGAGTCATTTTGATAATTTGGCTTAAACCATGCATTTTTTAAAGTGACCGCAAAAATTTCAGGAACGATGTCCACTGCTTCTTTCTAACAGATAATAAAGTCCCCTCTTTTTTTCTCTTTTCTTTTATTTAAGCAATCTGATCCTTTGTGACATGGTGGCCCCTGAAAGTGTTTGGATATGTGTGGATTGCTGAGTGGCACAGCATCAGGAAGTAGTCTGGGGATACATGAATAAATGCCACACAATCCTCTGGGAGATGCTTTGGGAAATTCGGTAATGCTCTGCTAATTCACCACACCCAGCTTAAGGAGCGGGCCACATGGCTCTGAAACGTAGGTTAAACGGACTCTCTCCGTGTTTTTGCTAACCCTAATCCCAACATGTCCCCGCACTTATTAAAGCAGCACACAGATGTGTGGTTGTGGCCACACGTGTGTACGCCCCTGGTTGGTATCTGTGCTCAGCCACTGGCATCCAGATCCTGGCTCATCCCCCGTATTAGTGATGTGGTCACACTCGTGTGTCAGACTGAGAAGTGTAGCACCGGGCAGGAGTTCTGGACACAGCTGTCCCTGGGTCTCCCCGAAGGTGGATGTAGGACATTTTCCCGCCTGTGCGGCATACAGAGCCGAAATTCAATGCCAGGTGCTGGGAGCCACTTCTGTTAAAAACCCAGGAAGATCTTAACATAGGAATTCCTGAAATCCCGCGAAATTTGTTGTGTTGATTAGAACGACATGGAGAAAAGCAAATAGAGATCCGTGAATGACTCCATTAAAAATAAGCCGGGATGGGGGGAGCAGCCGGTGGCTGGGATGCACGTCGGGGCTGAGACCCTGGCTCTCCAGCAGCGTTTGTGCGGTTTACACTCGTGGAGAAAATATCCCACTAGGCCCTGGAGACGGCTCGCTCGCCTGCGAATTTGGTTCCCGTCAAGGTTCCTCCTCATGACATTCAGGAAACCAACCGGGATCTGAGGACTCTGATATGATGGCTTCATTCACTCCCCCAATCACAGGGTGCTTGTTCTCCCCACAGCTTCGTCCCGTCTTTGCTGCAGAACCTGGCGCAGAACGCGGACAGGACTCGCTGGGGAGCCGGGTGCAAAGTTTGCAGAACTTGGCGCAGAAGGCGGTTCTAGCCGCGGGTGGCACGATTTGCCGCGGGGGGGAGGGGGAGTTGTCTGGTTTCCCACCACCTGTATTTAAACGAACAGGCCCTTTTTGTGGCTGCCCTTGGGACTTGACTCCAGCCCCCCGCGCCCGGCCCGGGAATCCCACAGTAGCGAGATGCCATGCACTGGCCGGAGAACCAGCGCCGGCAGGAGCGCCCGCTCTGCAGATGTGGGTCGGGAGCTTGGCTGACGGGTCTATTAAAGGCGCGCGTGGGAGAAGGCTCGCACGCACGTTCACGCAGTTCTTTTTCCCGACAAAGACTCGGCCACGCAGAGCTCTGTCTCCGGAAAATTCCGCTTAATTCGAGAAAGCATCCGGGGCCCCGGGAGGCGCGATCCAGGGCGGCCGGGCTCCAGCACCCGCCGCCCGCCCGCGGCCCCCCTCCCCGCGGCCCCTCCCGGCTCCCCCCCTCCCGGCTTCCGCAGCCTGGCCCGCAGGGCAGAGGCTCCAGAAACGTCGGCGGCAGAATGTAATAATAGGTTTGATTCCTTGGAAACTTCAAGTGAAAAGCAGACTTGGCCTTGGCGCAGCCCCTTTTCCAGCACGACTCTTCGGCGGGATTGAAATGCTGGGCCAGAGGGGAGGAGAGAGGGGCGCAGGCCCCCGGGGCGAGCAGCCGAGGGGGGTGGGTCCGGTCCCCGCCCCCGGGGCCTGCAGGGTCGCCCCCCAGCCCGACGGCGGGGCCCGGCGGAGAGGGAGGGGGGCTCGGAGCCCGCGTCCCCGCCCCTCCTCCGCCCCCCGCCCGGCCCTTCCCCTCCAGCTGCGCGCCGCCCGCCCCCGGGAACCCAGCGGCGTGGGCGGCGGGGCGCTGGGGGAGCGGCCCGGGTCCCCTCCCGGCGGGGGGCGGGGGCGGCTGGCCTCCGCCCCCGCTCGCCGCCCTTCCCGGGCCCTGCTCCGGCGGAGCCCCGGCCGGGACGGCTCCCTGGCCTTCGCGCCCCGCTTGCGTCCTCCCCTCTCCGCCGTGCGCACCCCTTCCCGGCCCGCCAGCCGCCCGCCTCCCTCCGCCTTTACCTCCGTCCCCTCCCGCCTCCGACTCAGTCCCTTCCTTTCTCCGCGCGCCCGGCCTCCCTTTGTCCTCGCCGCGTCCGTCTCCGCCCCGCGCCCCGGCTGCTGCTGCCGCCGAGTCGGGTCGGGGTCGGCCGGTACCCGGACGTGGCCCGTCGCCCCCCGCTCGCTCGGCCGCGTCCCCACCGGCTAGCGCGGGAGGGGCGGGGACCCCGGCAGCGACCCGGAGCCCCGCGGCCGGGCCGCCCCGACCCTCCCGGTGCAGCCTGGGCTCCGGGGCTGGCGGTGTCAGCCGCGGGGGATTAAGGTGACTGATGCGAGGGAAGAGGCAGAGTGTTTTTGTGTTTAAAGAGAGCGGGATTAGTAGAGAGAAAGTCCTGACCCGGGGTCAGCTGCAAGTCAAACCCTTTTACAATCAGCGGGCGGAACAAGCGCGTCTCCGGGCCTGGCCGCAACACGTGGGGGGAAGGCGGGGGGGGGGGGGGGGGGGGGGGAGGGGGACCCGTACCCCCGGACTGCGGGGTGGAGGGTAGGGGAAGTGAGCGTCCGCAGCCCCAGACTGTAGGATGGAGAGCTGGGGGGGAGGGAGATGGGGGTCCGCACCCCCGGACTGCGGGATGGAGGGCAGGGGGAGGTGAGGGTCCGCAACCCCGGACTGTGGGGTAGAGGGCAGGGGGAGAGGGGGCCCGCACCCCCGGATTGCGGGGTGGAGGGCGGGGGGAGGTGAGGGCCCGCACCCCCGGACTGCGGGGTGGAGGGCGGGGGGAGAGGGGGCCGAGATTAGGGACTGGCACTCCTGGCCGGAGCGCGCACTGGACGGGGCGAGCGGAGGGGGCGCGGGGTGGGGGGGTCGCGAATCACCGCGGTGCGGGTTCGGAGCTTTGCAGGGTGGGATTAGCTGCCCATCAGAATTCCTTCCAAGCCGGAATGCCTGCGTCTGCCGTTTCCTGGGCCGTCTCCCGCTGCTCCTCGGATGGGAGCCTGGGGAGAAGGCCTGATGGGCTCCCTGCTTTAGGGGCTCTGTCTTACTAAAGCAGCTCTTTTTCCGTAAGACACCCAAACCGAAAGCCCAGGCCCTGGGGCGAGGGGCGCTTCCCGGCCTTCCGTCCAGAACCGTTGCCTCACTTAGGCCCTTGCAAACCCAGATCGGAGGCGGAGGCCTGTAGCAGTGAGGGCGGGGGGAATATGTTAGGACCCCCATTGTCCATCAGGGTGGAGGAGTGAGGCCCTCTTTGGGTTATAAACCAGGCGTTTTTCATCAGGGAGTGAAATCCCCTGGCGGCGGGTGGGGGTGGGGCGCTGACCTCAAAAGTAATAAAAACTGGAGTTTGGGGGGAAGGATGAGAGGGGTCAGGAGAAAAGAACAGAACAGAGATAAATTTGTTTTCCTTAGCAGTCAGGTTCAGAATTTATGCTTAAGTAACACCAAGAGTTTTGACAAATATGAAAAACAAGGGAAAACACAAACAAACTATCCATCCAATATAGAAAAAGGTCATCTAGGTAAGCAAACAAACAAAAAATCCAGGATTGGCACACTTTTCTTTAAGTTGGCTTTTCGTCTTTAAATGTGAAGACATCGACACCAAATTGAGAGAGAGAAAGCAGGCTTACAAACACCACAAAAGGAGGGACTGGGAGTGAACCCAGGCCCTTCCCGGGGCAACACTGGGTGCCCTGGCGGCACATGGGCTCCGGGTTCAAAACCAAGTAGCCAAAACTCGCCAAGTAGCTCAGGAACTTGCTAAATGTAACCGATGGGGAAAATTGGTCTGTGGCAAAAACTCTGGACTCTGAGAGTAATTCTGGATGCCCGGCAGGCAGCTCCAAGGCTTTAATTGCCGGCAGCCACTTCAGAGCAGCCACGCGGGCACATTAAAGACGTTTGTCAAGAACAGGTCACATGCAAAGTCTCGAAATAGTCAGCCAGTCAAATCAGTGGAAAAAATCAGCTTTTGTTAGATTTTGCAGCTTCAGGAATTAGGCATTCACTGCAGAGCTGCGGTTTTGAGAAATTGCAATGTCAGGCATGTTCCCAATGGGGAAATATTGTGAACGTGGAGGAATGTAAGATTGGGTCTGACAATGGGGAAACTGACAAGAGGTATCACCCAGACATTGTTTTCTCTCTGAGCACCCCGAAATGCTAACTAGAGACGATATCTAGAGGCAGCAATAGCACTCGCAGTTCGTCCTACGCACTTGAGACCTACGGAAACAAGAGTCTCACCCACCTGGAGTACTGACCCAGGACTTCCTACGACGAATCCCAGAATGTAGGGCAAAGTACCCGATAGGTAGACACAACCACAAACACGACACCAGCAGGAAGAAATTCAAAGCAGAGGCCAACTTGTCTTTTTATTTCTAAGCAACAGAATAGGAGGAAAGCCAGGCGAGCGTCCTTTAACCCGGAAAAGGATTTAGAACCCTCTTGCTTTTAAGTCATCCAAACTATCGGGGGAATTTTCAGGACATAGAAAAGCCCAAACTTCAGCAGTAAATTTACCGTGAATTTCCGCGTAGAGATCGACGCAGAAGCTTCGCTCTTTGTGTTCAAAACCGAACTGAAGAGTGAAGTTGATTCCTGTAAAAATTGGCTATTTGCGTTTTCACCCTACAGAGAAATGACAGATGTGTGCTCAAAGAAAAGGAAGAATTTAGGTGAAAAGTTAGTCAATATGGTATTTGTCGTATTTCTAATGTCTGTTGAACCATAGCACAGCAACATGGGAAAGAATACAGGATTTGGAGGAAGACAGGATTGCAGTTGAATCCAGGCTTGGCAGGTGTCAGCTCATTGCCCTTGATCAAGTGTCCTTCTTCTGAGTCCATTTTCTCATATGCAAAAAAGAAATACTAGAACCCACTTCATAAGAATATGGTCAGGATTAATGATGTAAGGAGCATGCTGCGTCTAGCAAAGAGTAGACCGTCAATAAGTGGTCACTTGACATAGAAGCCTGTGTCGGCCCGGGCAGGGGTACAGTGGGACATCAATGCCAAATTTGGCCTGAGTGGGAGCAGTGTTAATTGTATGCACTAATACGATGCGCCGATATATTCATATTAATAACAACCCGTCTTTAGAGTTACGTGACAACCATCCTATTCATTCATTCATCTGTTCAACAAATACCAGTTATGGGCACATTGTACATCCAGGTTATCACAGGAGCATGTGTGTGTGTGTGTGTGTGTGTGTGTGTGTGTGTGTGGCCAGGTGCTGGGGCTCACTACCCAGTGGGTGGGACTCATTGTCACATGAACGAGTACGTTATCGAGGGCGACAGTTGGGGGGCAGAAGTATCTGCTTCATGCTGCCTGATCATTCGTGCCCCATTTGGGGGGATCAGGGAAGGCTTCTCAGAGGAAGTGAAAGATGGAAGCCGGACATCCTGGTGCTGCTCCAACATTCCCTGTCACCAGTCTTGACACAAGGCGTAGGCACTGCATTTCTGTACGCACCAGTGAAGAGTGCCACATAAATCTGAGCAGAGGATACACGAGAACAGCTTTGTTTTTCAGTGAACTGCTAATGCAGATTGGCTCTGAGCTGTCAAAGATGTAGACTCAGAGGTTCACTCTGGCAGCAGGCTCCCGTCTTCAGGGTGCACAGGACACGGGAGAGCTTGCTTCACATCCAGAATCAAAGACCCCGTGCCCGTGACAGGCCAAGCCTGGGGTTCCAGTGACACCCGGGATCTGTACCATCATAGGCACACCCCGACGAGGTGAGACGGGTCCTGCGTGATACTGGGAAACCGGTGTCAGGGGAGAGGCCCCCAAATTTGTATGATAAATAGAGCTGCTAAAGCTGTGTCTAGATCATTTAAATTCAAGTAGCGATTTATTACTTATAAAGTGCTCTCACTTAATTGTTCAATTACATGACTTTTGAAAAAAATTGAATTAGCGAGAGAAGAAAAAAATTTAAGCTGGATTATTAGAATGTCATAAAGAGGAAGGACTGACTGATTTACTGCCTTTATTTTCCGTTTTCCAACAAATCGTTCTGGCTGCCTGTAAAGAACTTTGCCGCTCCTGAACCACAGTTAACGTTAAAACACCAAGAGCATATACCACGCACTCGCCTTTTGCTTTTCAGGGGCCAAAGCATTCGTGTCAGTTAGCTGAGAGTAATTTTAGTGGCACATGACATGGAAGGAGGGACATTTAATAGTGCCCATGAGATGGGATAAATCAGCTTAACTGGATAGGTCATGATTATAACAAAGTACGGTATCATTAGTTTCTCCATACTGTCATCTGTGAAATGGGAATATTTTGTTGTTAAAAAACCTTGATCCATTCACTACTTTAAACATCTTTGTGCAAATCGAGGGGCTGCCGTATGAACAAGTAAGCTGTATACACGGGCAGTGCTACATCTACAAAGCACACAGTTCTGCTTTATGGACGTCCCTATTACCGCCGATCACAGTAAAGACCGCATTCCTGCTGTTGACACAGATGTGGATTAAGGTGTGGTTGTGGGAGAAATCGTGACCTATGTGAATGGCATGTGAGAAAATAAATTTTAAATACAAGATAATGAGAGAAAATGTTCCATAAAAAAATAATCAAAACTGTGTTGATAATCTAAGAATTCCAGTATGGGTTTTAGGTAATTTCAGGACACAAGGTGTCATTCAGGAAGTCTAATAATCTATGCATTTTAACTATAGCTTTTTGGAGACAGTGACTTTGCCTTTGTTGACTAAATCATTCATAATTTTAACGGATGAGAATGTCAGGCCAGATAATCGGGCCCCTGTAGATAGTGGGGAGGGCGGAGTTTCTTAAACTGACTCGTTCTGAATATTATCACATGTGATTAATACCACTGCTGCCCCTGGTGCCACCATCACGTGCATGTCCCTTTTCTGTCCCCCACAACACCCAGAACGGGGGATGCTCTGTCACCACGTGGCGAATCCAGAGGAAAGAAAATCCTGCACTCGGAAAGGAGGCATGTGCGGGAGTGGAGTTGTTTATATTGGAGCCAATGAAATGAAGAGAGAAGAATAAAAATTGAGCAAAGTAAAAATCTAGGGTGGCTCTGAACACAGGATTGCTCCTGGCCAACACCGTCAGACTCAGCCTCTGTGGGGACAGTTGGGAGAGGTCCTGGGGCTGCCAGCATTTACGACCAAAAGGGTCACAAAGCTACTGACCGTATTTTAGTAGGTCCTTAGCATATGGGCTTACGTGTCAGTATGTCACCTGTAATTCTCTCCGAGATGCACGGATTTAAATTTGGTTATGATAATCTGAGTAAGATACTAATGTAAAAAACTTTCCTGATCATTAAAAAAAAAATTGTTTTAGTCTTTCAAAGTTAGAATACTACTGGAAATGTATTCTCAGTTTTAAAATATGAACTATGAAATTTGGAAAACAAACTAAAGTATGCACTTGCTAAGGGGAATTATATAAAAGCCTTGAGATAATTAAACCATATTTTATTCCCCCAAACAAATATATCACCTGTAGGCACTACTTGCAGAACGCTAAAATTGTATTTAAAATCACAGCTCAAATTTAATTATGCATGTGCATTAAAAATAGATCATTTAAAATCAAGCTACAAGCTACAAGTTCAATATAAATACGAACAAATTAAGTTTTAACTGAATTTGAAACAGTTATGATTATAAGAAATCAGGTTTGGAAAAAAACCCAGAACATTTACAATAACATTTTAAGGTGAAGTCGTCACATTAGGGATTTATTTAAACTTAACGTCCAGAAAGGGGCCAGACCAGCATGCTTCTGCCTGAAACCCTGCCAGAGAGGAGAGCCCCCAACAGCCTCGTGCAGGTGAAGGCTTCGCCGGCCAGAACAGCTTTGGAGGGAGCAGGTGCACCCCTGGCAGTGACCACATGGAAGGCCTCACTCCCAACATCACCAAGGCTCCTGGAGACCAGAAACTGATTGGCTTGATTCACCACCATCAGCAGAGTTCCGAGCACCTCGTACGGGGAAAGCAGCCATTCACCAAAGTGAATCCATGCAGAAGGGCACACGTAGGGGTATAGGCTGCTGACAAGGAACCAGAGAGAGCGAGGCTGGCCTCAGCCGGGGCCCCCTGCATCCCCAGGGGAGGGTCCAGTGTCACGTGTGATGGTGTGAAGGAGAGAAGGCCCCTCGGGGGCTCTGCATAGTGCCTGCCACATCTCAGGACACGGGGAGCAGTAGTGTCTTTGTGGCCGCTGTTTTTGTGGTTCTTCGGGAGATACAGAACGCAAAATCAAGGCTGGAGAGCAGGACACGCCCTCCCGTGGCCTGGTGCTGAGGCAGCAGAGGCTCCGGAAGAGTAAAGCTCTCTCACCTCCATGTCCCATAAAACGGGACTGAGGGGCAGTGGAGGCCACGGGGCTTGTATTTCAATTCTGAATTCCCCAAGACCTGCTCTGTGATTCGGCAGGTAGTGGGGTGCAGGGAATGTTTGTTAGTCAAGTGAAGTGTTATGACTGTTGTATTGCGTTGTGCAGTGTTGTGTCTTGCGGTTTCATGCTGTGCTGTTTCATGTTCTGTTAAGGTCAAGGGGTTCTCTCAGGACCATCAGGGCAAAGTCACACCCGGCGTGCAGAGATGGTCCAGGCACCTGGCGAAAAGGAAGCATGGCAGGGACGAGGCGGTCACTTCCGGGGCTGCAAGGCAGAGCTGGGAGCCTCCTGGTAGGAGTCACACAGTGGGGACATTACCTCTTCCTGCTTTAATCATACAACTAGCAAGGAACCTAGGAAAGAGCTTATGGGGACCCCCCTCACGGCGGTGACCCTGACGTGGAAATAGGTTGGCAGCTGGCCGGTCCCAGCCAGCACTGTCTCCAGATGCTCACCTTCTCACTCTTCTTCGTAACAATCCTTGTCGCAGTGTGAATCTGACCTGTAACCTGCTTGTGTGTCTGAAATGTACAAACCTGGGAAGGTACTTCCTATAATTAGAGTGGTGGGTGTCGGACCGTGCAGAGGGAGGCACAGGGCACCCGTACTTGGGGACAGGATGGGCCCAGTGCCCTGTCCCAACTCTGTCCCTACTGTGCTTTCCCACACTGTGAGCAGAGGCACCCTGGGGGCCCCCGCAGAATCAGAGAGACTGCTCAGGATGTTTACACTCCAAGGGAACACAAGAATCCTGGCCACTCGATCAGATGCCATGTGAACCCTGCCTCAAGGTAGTCCACCATCCGAACGTTCCTTTCTGGCCAGATCCCTCTGCTGGCATCTTATCTTCGTGAAACTGGGTTTTCAGCAGCTGCTGTGTCAAAAGTAATTTGCATGGGAAACTCGGAGCAGACCCAGAAATGAGGTATCAGGGTCCAACCTGATCCCACGTTGGCAGAGGCGTGCAATATGCAGACTGTACCCACGGCCGCTGATCAATAATCGTGGCTGATGGGGGAGCAAAGTGAAAGTGAATACTTTTTCACTCAATTTATGTAATTAAAAAATTGTCACTGAGTTATTAGCACATACGTGTTTATTAAGTTGTTTAGACTTACCTACTTAACAAACAGAACCGTTAGATACGTCTTTTGGCCTGGGGCACTCTAAATAATTACTGGAATGCTAAGAGGGCGCTAAAAATGCATACAATTCAAATTGATATGGAATTGGTATCTCATAGATGGACGTAAAATTATTTGTGCTTTTATTATATCAATACAAAGGCATCATTTAATTTAAGCTGCAACTTTAAATATAACCTTATTTTTCTGCCAATACTAACTACAGATGATGTATTCATTGTGGGTAATCAGTGTTCTAACTATTTTAAGAATTTTTTATAAATTCCACTAGTAAGTGATAATATCCCTTGTTATCCAAATTTCCCTTTTTTAAAAAACTGAGAATACATTTCCAGTAGGGTCCTCGGTTTGAGAGCAGAGGTAAATGATTTATTTATGTTTAAATAAGAATAAAGTTTTTACGTATTTTACTCAGATTACCATAACCAAATTTAAATCCATGCATCTCGGAGAGAATTACAGGTGATAAAACACAGACACGTCAGTCCGTGTGCTAAGGACCTGCTAAAATATGGTCAGTAGCTTTGTGTCCCTTTTGGTATAAATGCTTCCAGCCCCAGGATCTCTCCCAACTTTCTTTTCTTTCTTAAATTAAAAAAAAAACAAACAAACATTTTTTTACATTGATTTATTTTTGAGAAACAGAGTGAGACAAAGCATGAGCAGGGGAGGGACAGAGAGAAAAGGAGACACAGAATCCAAAGCAGGCTCCAGGCTCCGAGCTGTCAGCACAGAGCCCGACAAGGGGCTCGAACCCACAAACTGTGAGATCATGACCTGAGCCGAAGTCAGTCGGTTGAGCCACCCAGGCGCCCCGTTTCTTAATTTTTTTTTAATGTTTATTTATTTTTGTGAGAGAGAGATAGACCATGAGTGAGGGAGGGGCAGAGAGAGAGGGAGACACAGGCTCCAAACAGGCTCCAGGCTCTGAGTTGTCAGCACAGAGCCCTACACGGGGCTCGAACTCATGGACCTCGAGATCGCCACCTGAGCCACAATCTGATGCTCAACTGACTGAGACCCCCAGGCGCCCCTCTCCCAACTGTCCCCACAGAGGCTGAGTCTGATGGCGTTGGCCAGGGCAGGCCTGCGTTCAGAGCCACCCTAGATTTTTGCTTTGCTCAATTTTTATTCTTCTCTGTTCATTTCATTGGCTCCAATATAAACAATTCCATTCCCGCACATGCCTCCTTTCCGAGTGCAGGATTTTCTTTCCTCGAGATGTGCCACATGGTGACAGAGCGTCATCCCCCATTCTGGGTGTTGTGGGGAACAGACAAGGGACATGGACGGGATGGTAGCACTAGGGGCAGCAGTGGTATTAATCCCTTGTGATAAAGGGCCAAGCGGCTGGTAGTTCAGGGTGTGAAGGGGAACTTCAAACAGCACGGGGTCGGCGGGGTCCTCAGCGTTACTCTGAAACCAAAACATGTGATTCACCACTCTCGTTCTTGCAAGTAATTATATATTTGTCGTGTATTCAAATCAAATATACGCAAATAGGAGCAAATGCCTCCCTTGGAAGAGGCAGCTGTCCGTCATGTATGTTAACTGACTTTCTTCAAAAGCTCTTTGGTATTTTAAGTTATCTTACTTCCTGTTTTGGTTTTGTTTGTGTCCCTGGGGAAGCAGTGGGGGGGGGGGGGGTTCCGCAGGGGCGGGAGGACGGTGGGACTTAGATCAGCAGTTTGTAGGACCCACGTCCGAGCAAAACATGAAAGGCTTTGGGCTCAGCGTCTGTTTCAGCCGGTTCAGGGATGTGAGTGGTTTCTATACTCACTACAAAAGTACTCAGATTCGCCCGTGGGAGCCAGGGCTCTGGTATGAACATGGAATTGTGTTTGAAGTACAGATGACTGAAATCCTTTGGCCCGATGGATTCACTACAGTGACTGGAACATGGGAACAAGGAGAGAACATAATTCAGGCCAAAAAGTACATAGAATGTTAAGAAAATGATCAGGAATGAGGGGTTACCCAGAGCTCAAGTGGATGCAAAGCAGAGGGAGTCAGACGGGTCACCCTGGAGCCACGGAAACGTGAGAAAGTCAGGGAGGCCTCCCTGTGACTTGGAGGCCACGCCTGTACCACAGAGGTCTCACTGCACCACTGAGGCCACCCTGGCAACTCGGAGGCCACCCCTGAACCACGGAAGCCACCCCTGAACCACGGAGGCCTCATTGCACCACGGAGGCCACCCCCGCACCCCGGAGGCCACCCCTGCACCATGGAGGCCACCCCTACACTGCAGAGGCCACCCTCGCACCCCAAAGGCCACCCCTGCACCATGGAGGTCACCCCTGCACCATAGAGGCCACCCCTGCACCACAGAGGCCACCCCTGAACCACAGAGGCTGCCCTGAACCACGGAGGCTGCCCCTGAACCACGGAGGCCACCCCGCACCACAGAGACTGGGGTCCTGGAGGACTGGGAGCCAGCACCACACTCTCTGCCTGTGCTTGTATGGGGTTCTCTGAAGCGAAGAGACTTCTGAACTGCCTGCGGACACTCGGCATCCCCGCCCCCCCAGCCCTCTCAGGCTCCTCTGTGGCCACCATCACAGAGTGCCAGAGGCTGACGGGTGGAGAACAGCAGAGACCGTGGCCTCACAGTGTGTAAGCAGGGCATCTGGGACAGAGATGCTGGTCCCCTCCCCAGCTTCCAGGCGTTCACTGGCAGTCATGGGCATGGCTTGGCTGTGGACACATGACCCATCTCTGCCTTCGCCTTCACATGGTCTCCTCCATGTGTCCAATCTCCCCGTGGCACACGGGCAGCGGTCACCCGGGTTAGGGCCGCCCCAACACTGTCTTCTTCACTCGATCATTGGCGAGGACCCCATATCCAAATGAGGTCCCATCAGGGGCCTGGGACTTCAACATCTTCTTGGGGAGCACCATTCAAGCCGCAACCCTTGTGATTCTGGCGCTAATAAGCTTTCCTGCCTAGGAAGTATTGCGCATTCTGAGGGCCCAGGTTCTACTAGAAAATTGAATAGTTTAGGCTTTGGCCGTCTTTCGAATATTCTGCGTGCAATTATGCCCTAAATCTATTTGTAGACAGGACCCTTTTAATACAACTGGACGGGCCCCTGACACTGGTTTGGAGTCCTCCTTCAATTAATCGGCTAGGTGACAGCACGGCAGAAGCAGAGGCTGCAGGGCGAGGGCTGGACTTAACCACAGGCACACTGAGGCAGCAGGTGGTGGGACACAGACTCAGGCAGTTCACCCCGAATGTGTTGCTGCCATCACAGGAGAAAGAAAACTGAACATGTCCTGGGTTCCAGACAGACTTGCCCTTAGTTTTCTTATTTATTTTTTAAGGTTTTTTTATTGATTTATTTTTGAGAGAGTGGGGGAGGGGCGCAGAGAGAGAATCCCAAGCGGGCTCCAAGAAGAGCCAGACTTGGGGCTCAAACCCACAAACCATGAGATCATGACCTGAGCCAAAATTAAGAGTCAGACTCTTAACCGAGTGAGCCACCCAGGCACCCCCTTTCTTACTTATCTTTAATTGAATAAAAAATTTATCTCGCTGTTAAATGTATGTCTGTAAACCACCTCCATCTCTTTGGGAAGAACATAATGTATAAAGAGATTAATCACTATTACAATTCACACATATAATCTCTTTTAATCCTCACTGCGTGTCAAGATTATAATTATTCCCCCCTTTTTATAGATGAAAAGTAATATCAAAGAGCAGATGTTTAATGAACAGGAAGTTCAGGATTAAAATCTAGACCTGACAGAGTCTAATATTTATAATTAATGTAGTCCATACGAATATTTTTAATGGACTATATTTTTAGAATGGTTTTAGGTTCACAGTGATATTGAGTGGCAAGTGTGGAGTTCCTGCCCCCGTACACACAGCCTCTTCCATTACCCACATCCCCACCAGAATGGGGCATTTGTCACAGCGGGCGAGCCTGCACTGACTCATCGTCATCACCCAGAGTCCATAGTGTGCCTTAGGGTCCACCCTTGGTGTTGTGCATCCTGTGGGTTTGCACAGATTGTAACGTCCTGTGTCCACCATCATAGTATCACACAGAGTCCTTTCACTGCCCTGCGAATCTCCTGTGCTCCACCTGCCACTGGAGGATTATTCTTTATTTATTTTAGATGGTATCTATTGGATCATACTTATAATAAACTGTAAAGCTTCCATGTTCTTTTATATTCTTCCCCACTCTCCTCTTTCCCATAGTAGACATGTAACATCAATACTCAGTGTACATCTTAGTCTGAAAATGGAACTACTGTTCATGACTGAGTCCCATGGTAATGATGATTAGATTTCCTTCCTTGTGAAACTCTTTTTCCTGGAGTTGGTAATGGTCTTGGTTTGTGAAAGTTGTTGTTCATTTACTTAGGTTTCTCTGTTCTTTATTTTTTTTAAGTTTATTTATATAGTTATTTATTGGGTGAGGGGAGGGGCAAAGAGAGAGAATCCCCAGCAGGTTCTGTGATGTCAGCGCAGAGCCTAACACCAGGCTCAATCTCAGGAACGTGAGATCATGACCTGAGTTGAAATCAAGAATTGGTTGCATAACTTACTGAGACCTCAGATGCCCCACTTTACTCTGTTCTTATCACAAATTATTTCCGTGCTTGATATCAGTATCATAAACATCTTTGATAATCAAATGCAAGAAGAATTTATGAGTTCACTTTCTCCCTGCAGCCACTCCTGCCAGAGCCCTCTGTCTGCCTGCTCCAGGTTGGATGGGTTGCTCTCAAGTGTTGACACAAGGTTGTCAACACCACTCTTCACTCCACCTTTCTTCCATGTGGAGCTCCCATTTTCTGGATCCCATGTTTTCCCTCTTGCTTGAGCTACTCCCTTGTTTTGTTAAGTGGTATCTTCTAGCAAGCTGTGCAACACTAGAGGGTAGTTTAGCTAGGTATAGGATTCTAGGTGAAAAATAATTTTCCCTTGAAATTTTGTCTTCTAACTTACTATCTTGCTTTTGAGTAGTCTATACAACTGTTCTTTATAGTTTACTGAGGGACGCTTGATATGCAATAAACTATACATTTGTAAAGTGTACAGTTTGATTCCTTTTAACAAATACACACATACACACACACACACACACACACACACACACACACTCATGAAACAATCAACACAATCAAGATAATGAACATATCCATTATCCCCAAAAGTTTCCTTACCGTCTTTGCAAACCCTCCCTCTTCCTACAGGTAACTACAAATCTGCTTTTTATCACTATAGGTTTGTTTCCATTTTCTAGAATTTTATATAAGTGGAATTGTATAGTATGTAATCTGCATCTAGCCTCTTTCACTTAGCACAATTATTTTGAAATTCATCCATGTTACAGCATTATCAGTAGGCTATTCATTCTTCCTATTATTGAGTAGCATTCCACTGCCTGGATGTCCTACAATTTGTTTGTACACCAAATGTCCATCAGGACATTTGTAGCCAGTTTTTGGCTGTCATGAATTTGTGTGCAAGTTTTTGTGTGGACATGTGCTTTCATTTTGCTTGGATAAATACCTAAGTGTGGAATGGTTGTGTCACAGGTATATGTTTAAATGTTTAAGAAATTACAAAACTGGTTTTCAGGGTATGCCTACTGTATTACATTCCTACCAGCAGTATATGAGAGTTCTGGTTACTCCACATCCACACCAACATTTGCTTTTTGTTTTTAGATATACAACTGCTTGACTGTTAGTATCCCATTATATTTTTAATTTGCATTCCCTAGTGATGAATCTTTTCATGTGCTTATTAGCTATATATATATATATATATATATATATATATGTATATATATATTTTCTTTCTAGACAAGTGTCTGTTCAAACAGGTTGCCCGTTTTTATAATTTTTTGAATTATTGAGTTTTGACAGTTCTTAATATATATTGGATATAAGTCAGGTACCAGTTTTGCAAATATTTTCTCATTCTGTAGCTTGCCTTTTCATTTTCTTAACAATATCTTTTGAAAAATAAAAGCTCTAAGTTTTGATGAAGTCTGATTTATAGGTTTCTTCTTTTTTTTTCTTTTTTTACCTGTTCATGCCTTTGTGTTGTGCTTAAGGAATCTTTGCCAAAGTCAACATCACCAAGCCTGTCTCCTATGATTTCTTCTGGAATTGTGATGCCTGATAACCACTACCTAATATGGCTATTTATATTTAACATTAAATCAAGTAAAATTAAAAATTTTAAAGTTTGTTCCTCAGTCACACTAGCCACATTTCAAGCACTCAGTCACATGTGGCTAATGGCTGTTATCTTGCACAGTACAGGCATAGTATTTTTGTCATCATAGAAGATTCTGGTGAACCAAACTTTAACATTCTGTAGGTTTACCTCCCACATTCAGGTCTATGATGCATTTTGAGTTAACTTTTGTATGTGGCATGAGGTTAAGGTTAATATTTTTGCATATGGTTACTCAATTGTTCTAATATCACTTTTGAATAGATTATTTTTTCCCTGTCCAATTGCTTTGGTGCCTTTGTCAACAATCAATTAACCATACATGGGTGGGTCTACTTGTGGATTCTTTATCCTAATACATTGATCTATAGCTCTGTCTTCATGCCAGCACTGCACAGTCTTGATTTTTATAATAAGTCTTGAAAACAAATAGTGCTAATCCTTCTACTTTTTAAAATCTTTGTAAAAATCGTTTTGGCTATTATATGCATTAGTATTTCTATATGAAATTTAGATTAAGTTTGTCCATTTCTACAAAAAGGTTTCTGCCATTTTACCTGGGATTTTATGGAATTTATGGATGCATTTTGGGAGAATTGATATCTTTACGGTATTGGGCCTTTCAATTTGTCAATATGTTATTTTTCTCCATATATTTAAATATTCCCTAATAGCTCTTAGCAATGTTTTGTAGTTTTCAGTGTACAGATCTTGTACTCCAAACTATTTCATATTTGATTATTGTAAGCTGTATGGTGTTTTGAATTTCAGTTTCTGATTGTTCATTGCCAATAGAGAGAAATACAATTGATTTTTGAATTTTGATCTTGTATTTTATAACTTTGATAAGTTTCTTACAAGTTCTAGTAGCGCTTTTTTTTTTTTTTTTGGCAGCTTCTGTAAGATTTTTGACCAAAGAAATTCTACCATCAGCAAATAAAGACATTTTTATTTCTACCTTTCTAACCTAAATGCCTTTTTCATACCTTATTGCACTGGCTAGAAGCTCCAGCACAATTTGACGAGCAGTAGTGAGAGCAATATTCTTGTCCTGTTCTTGATCATAGGGAGAAAGCTTTCAGGCTTTCATCATTAAATATGATGTTAGCTGTAGATAGTTCATTGGGTTGGATTCTTGATCCTTTATATTTGACTGGTTTTTATTTTGTTTGCTTGTTTTCTATTCTTTCTATGTAAGTTATTCTGGGTGGGTTTTTTATTCCCTCTCTTTATTTCTGATTTTTGAAATTGCATGATTATGTGTGTAATGTAAGTCTTTTTTTCATTTATTGTACTGGATGTACTGGATATTTGGTGTGTTCTTTCAATCTTTAAAGTCCTTATTCTTCAATTCTGTGAAATTACATCAAATATTTCTTTGATCTTTCCTTCCTCTATTTTCCTCTGTTCTCTCTTTCTTGAATTCCTATTAGTTAGAGATCACATCTTCTGCCTCGTCCTCTGAATTTCACAATTGTTCTCTATTCCTTCTCCCATCCCCCTTCTCTTTTGGTTTTGGTTTTTTGTTTGTTCATTTGCCTGTCTATTTGTTTGTTTTGGAGAGTTTCTCATATTTAATTTGAAACCTTATTTTCATAAAAGGAATTCTGTAAGCCAAATCTATGTTACCATGTGAGAGAATTTCCAGTCACCTCCAAGAGAGAACACATGTTTTGGTGAGTCTGTGAGTAAAATTGTTATTATGATGTATTTACAAGGAGAAAAGGATTAATGATCCAGAACTCTCTAATGATGAGTTTACTTGGGAAATGCATTCTGCTGACATAAAAGGGGAAAGTACTCAGTTGGGATCCAGGATCTCGGTTCTCACATCATTAATTTATCAGTGTGTGTGGGGCAAGTGTTTTCAGAGGTGGCACGCCTATCATCTAGATTCACTCACTCAACGAGTGAATAACACCTGTACATACAAGGTTCTGATGTACAAAAACATGGTATTTTGAATCATCTGGAAAATCTAACTTGCTTTGAATACAATAAAGTAAAAATGGGAAAAGAATATTGTTCTACATTTAAGAAGAGCATAGCTGATGACGGGGTGCTTGGGTGATTCAATCGATTGAGCATCCGACTTTGGCTCAGGTCATGAGCTCACGGTTTGCAGGTTCGAGCCTGCATCGGGCTCTGTACTGACAGCTCAGAGTCTAGAGCCTGCTTCAGATTCTGTGACTCCTTCTCTCTACCCCTCTCCCACTCGCATTCTGTCTCTCTCCTTCAAAAATAAGTTAAAACATTTAAAAAAGAGAGAGAGCTTAGCCGATGAATAACAACACAAGTAACAAAAGAAAAAAATTAAATAATTGTCTATATCGTACACAGAAAATCATACTGATTGAAGTGTTGATATTTGGTTTGGAAATTTGTGTATTTTTCTAGCATTTCTTAAGGGGTAATCATATACCAGAACTACTTGAGATGCTTCCCAAGAATATGGTTTCCTGAATCCCATCCAGGAAGACACTCAGATTAGGCAGACTTTAATATGAGGGCGGATGTGTCTGAGAAATCTTCATTTATAACAAACTCTCCAAGTAACTGCTTTGCCCATGAAAGTTTGAAAACCACTGTATTCAGACAAGGTCTACACGTCTTTGCTAACACATTGACTAATAAGATGAGAAAAAAAATTTCCACTTGATTTCCCCAAGGCATAAATTACTCTTTATGAAATTATTGAGTTATTCTAACCTTTGGAAGTTAAATTAATTCTTTTAACACACAAAACATTAGATTTTAACAAAACTGGCTTTAAGGCTATAGACATCTTCCTTAAGACCTTAGAGCTGTACTCTGATCACTTGAAATAAGAGTGCTGTGATTGAGAAATTGAGTTTTTAATTAAAATGCATTTCAATGGCTACATGTGGCTAGTGGCTACTGTATTGGACAGAGCAGATGCTGACCATTTTCATCATCACAGAAAGTTCTACTAAACAGTGCTGTCTTAGAGGGTAAATCTAGTGTCCGGTGATGCCCAATTTATTTTTCATGTGTCCATGAAGTCCCCGGCTTCCTTGCAGGAAAGCTGCTAGAGTAAAACATAGTGTTACTAGTCTTATTTATGGAGACAATATATTTTGTATACTGCATTATATTTATGGACAAGACAGATTTTGATTAGAAAGTCTTTATGGATGAATGGAAATATTTCATTTCATTTTCTTATCATTTTTTAAAATTCCGGTGTAATTAACATGCAGTGCTATATTCGTTTCAGGTGGACAATATAGTGATTCAGCAATCCCATACATTACCCAGTGCTCATCATGATAAGTGTGCTCTTAATCACCCTCCCCATTTCCCCCACCCCCCCGCCCACCTCTTCCCTGGTGACCATCAGTTTGTTCTCTGTAGTGAAGAGTCTGTTTCCTGGTTTGTCTCTGTGTCTCTTTTTTATTTCTGTAGCTATTTGTTTTGTTTTTTAATTCCACATATGAGTGAGATCATATGGTATAGGTCTTTCTATGACTGACTTCACTTAGCATTATACTCTCTAGTTCCATCCATGTTGTTACAAATGGCAAGATGTCATTCTTTTTTTATGGCTGAGTAATACTCCAGTGTGTGTGTGTGTGTGTGTGTGTGTGTGTGTGTGTATACATACCACTCCCTCTTTATCTGTTCATCTATTGATGGACACTTGGGCTCCTTCTGTAATTTGACTATTGTACATAACGCTGCAATAAACATAGGGGTACACATATCCTTTCAAATGCGTTTGTTTGTATTCTTTAGGTAAATGGCATGATCACTGGATTATATGGTACTTCTATTTTTAATTCTTTGAGGAACTCCATATTGTTTTCCACAGTGGCCGTATCAGTTTGCATTCCCACCAACAATGCAAGAGGGTTCCTCTTTCTTCACATCTTCACCAACACTTGTTCCTTGAGCCTTTCATTTTAGCTATTCTGACAGGTACCTGTGAGATGATATCTCACTGTAATTTTGATTTGTATTTCCCTGATGATGACTGATGCTGAGCATCTTTTCAGCTGTCTGTGGGCCATCTGAATGTCTTCTTTGGAGAAATGTCTGTTCATGTCTTCTGCCCATTTTTAATTAGATTTTTTTTTTTTTTTGGTGTTAAGTTGTAGAAGTTCTTTTCAAGAATTTTTTTAAGTAAACTCTATGCCCAACACGGGGCTCAAACTTAGGACTTCATGATGAAGAGTCACATGCTCTACCAACTGAGTCAGTCAGGTACTCCATGTTGTATAAGTTCTTTACATATTTTGGATACTAACTCTTTATCACATATGCCATTGGTAAACATCTCCTTCCATTCATTGGTTGTCTTTTAGTTTTGTTGATTGTTTCCTTTGCTGTGCAGAAGCTTTTTATTTTGATGTAGTCCCAATAGTTTATTTTTGCTTTTGTATCCCTTGCCTCAGGAGATATATCTAGAAAAATGTTGCTACGGTGGGCATCAGGGAAATTACTGCCTGTGTTCTCTTCTAAGATTTTTATGGTTTCAGGTCTCACATTTAGGTCCTTAATCCATTTTGAGTTTATTTTTCTGTAGGGTGTGAGAAAGTGGTCCTCATTCTTTTACATATAGCTCTCCAGTTTTCCCAATGCCATTTGTTGAAGAGACTATCCTTTTCCCATTGAATATTATTTCCTCCTATGTTGAAGGTTAATTGACCATAGAATTGTGGGTTTATTTCTGGGCTATTCTGTTCCATGGATCTATGTGTCTATTTTTGTGCCAGTTCCATACTGTTTTTATCACTGCACCTTTGTAGTATAACTTGAAATTTGGAATTGTGATACCTTTAGCTTTGTTTTTATTCTTCAGTTGCTTTGGCTATTTAGGGTATTTGTGGTTCCATACAAATTTGAGGATTGTTTGTTCTAGCTGCTCTGTGAAGAATGCTGGTGTTGCTTTGATAGGGATTGCATTGAATATGTAGATTGATTTGGGTAGTATCGATATTTTTTTTTAATTTTTTTTTAACGTTTATTTATTTTTGAGACAGAGAGAGACAGAGCATGAACGGGGGAGGGTCAGAGAGAGGGAGACACAGAATCCGAAACAGGCTCCAGGCTCTGAGTGTCAGCACAGAGCCCGACGCGGGGCTCGAACTCACGGACCGCGAGATCATGACCTGAGCTAAAGTCGGCCGCTTAACCGACTGAGCCACCCAGGCGCCCCGGGTAGTATTGACATTTTAACAATATTTGTTCTTCCAATCGATGAGCTTGGAATGTCTTTCTATTTCTTTGCATCGTCTTGAATTTCTTTCATCAATGTTTTACAGTTTTCAGAGTACAGATCTTTCACCTAGTTTATTATTCCTAGGTATTTTATTATTTTTGGTGCAGTTGTAAATGCGACTACTTTCTTAGTTTCTCTTTCTTCCATTTCACTGTTAGTCTACAGAAATGCAATGAATTTCTGTATGTTGATTTTATATCCTGTGACCTTGCTGAATTCATTTATCAGTTCTAGTAGTTTTTTCAGTGGAGTCTTTAGAGTTTTCTGTATAAATTATGTCATATGCGAACTGTGAAAGTTTTACTTCTTCCTTATCAATTTGGATGTCTTTAATTCCTTTTTCTTGTCTGATTGCTGTGGCTGGGACTTCCAGTACTTTGTTGCATAAAAGTGAGAGTGGACATCCTTGTCTTGTTTCTGACCTTAAGAGGAAATCACTCAGTTTTTGACCATTGAGTATGATGTTACCTGTGGGTTTTCCATATATGGCATTTATTATGTTGGGGTATGTTCCCTCTAAATCTCTTTTGTCAAGGGTTTTTATCATGAATATATATTGTACTTTGTCAAATGCTTTTTCTGCATCTTTTGAAATGGTTCTATGGTTTTTATTTTTTCTCTTGTTGATGTGATGTATTATGTTGATTGATTTACAAATATTGAACCACTCTTGCACTCCAGAATAAATCCCACTTCATCTTGGTAAATGATTTTTTAAGGTATTGGATTTGGTTTGCTAATATTTTGTTGAGGATTTTTTCATCTATGTACATCAGAGATGTATTGGCCTGTAGTTTTTTTTTTTTCAAGATTTTATTTTTGAGTAATCTCTACACCCATCATGGGCTTGAAACCACAACTCTGACATCAAGATTTGCACACTCCATCAACTGAGCCAGCCAGGCATCTCTCTTGTTCTCTTTCTTTGTGGTGTCTTTATCTGGTTTTAATATCAGGGTGATGCTAGCCTCCTAGGATGATTTTGGAAGTTTTCCATCCTCTTCTATTTTTTGGAAAAGTTTGAAAGAGTACGTACTAACTCTTCTTTATTTTTTTAAAATATAAAAGATTTTTCCAACTTTATTTATGTATTTTGAGAGAGAAAGCATGAGTGGCAGAGAGAATGGAAGAGAGAGAATCCCAAGCAGGCTCCACACTATCAGCGCAGAGCCCAACACAGGGCCTGGACTCACAAACCGTGAGATCACGACCTGACCTGAAATCAAGAGTCGGATGCTCATCTGACAGAGCCACTCAGGTGTCCCCTAACTCCTCTTTAAATAGTTGGTAGCATCCCCATGTGAAGCTGTCTGGTCCTGAACTTTTGTTTGTTGGGAATTTTTTTACTACTGATTCAATTTCATTGTTGGTAATCAGTCTGAGTTTTCTATTTCTTCCTGACTCAGAGAGGTTATAAATTTCTAAGGATTTTATCCATTTCATCCAGGTTGCCCAATTTGTTGGCATACAATTTTTCATAATACTGACTTACAATCCTTTGTATTTCTTTGGTGTTGGCTGTTATTCCCCACCCCACCCCCCCACCCCCCGCCACATTTCTGATTTTGTTTATTCGAGTCCTCTCTTTTTTGATGAGTCTGGCTAAAGGTTTATCAGTCTTATTGATATTTTCAAAGAATCAGCTCCTAGTTTCATTCATCTCTTCTTTTGGCATTTTTTAGTTTCTATCGGAACTATTTAATTTTAGAAAGTATTTTTCAGTTCTAGAATTTTCATGTGTTCTTTTCCAATCATTTTTACTTCTCCGTTGGCTTTGCCCCTCTGTTCCCACAATATATCCATACTTTCATTGAAAATT
This sequence comes from Leopardus geoffroyi, assembly GCF_018350155.1. Classification (NCBI taxonomy): domain Eukaryota; kingdom Metazoa; phylum Chordata; class Mammalia; order Carnivora; family Felidae; genus Leopardus; species Leopardus geoffroyi. Next base: position 81,406,431 of record NC_059326.1, read on the forward strand.
TTCAACCCATTTGTAATAGCTGTATTAAAGTCTATCCTTTTTGTCATTACAGTTCAGTTTCTTTTAAGTGATTTTACTACTGTTCACATTTTTCTCACATTTCCTTGCTGCTTTACATGTCTGGCAGTTTTTTATTGTATCCTGGGCATGATGGATGCCACATTGTTGAATGTCCAAATTTTATTATCTTCACTTAAAGAGTATGAAATTTAATTCTGAGGCAGTTAACTTACTTGCGGATAACCTTGTGAGGTCTTGTCCCTAAGCTTCGTTAGGACACCTCTAGAGTAGTCTTCACTCTAGGGCTCGAGTAGCCTTAGTCTTAGCTTTATTCTCTTGGGATATTAGTGGAGCACTCAGTGAGTTCAGTGTGGTCTTTCTGGATTGGGTGGTCAGTGCTTCAGTATTTTCTAGCCCTGTGTAAGTTCTGGAATGTCCACTTCTCCCACTTCTCCTTGGTCATTGAACTTTGTCCACCATATCAGAACCTGGCCTCAGCACAGACCACCAGCTCTTCAGTCAGGTACTCAAGGGGATGTCTATGCAGATTTCTGGAATCCTTGTCTGATGCCTCATACCCTGCCCTCCAGGTCCCCTTTCGGTCCTACCCTCCAACTTCCGTCCCCTCACCCTGGCGGAACTGTCTTATTCTGCGTGGGCTCCCCCTCCCTGCACCATGGTCTGAGAAGTGCTTCCAGGCAGAAATCTGGGTGACTGTGGGGTTGCCTCATCTGTTTTTACCCTCTCTGGGGTCACAATTTTATATTGCTTGTTGCCCAACATCTGAAAACAGTTATCTCGCATATTTTGTTCTGTTTTATGGTTTCTTAATAGTAGAAGGTCTAGTTTGATACCAATTTTCCATCATGTCCAGAAGTATAAGTGCAAATGGAAATCAACCATCAAATTCAGCTTAAAAAAATCACCAGAATTTAAAAAAAAAATTTAATAGTGGCCTTTCCACAAACAAATTTGCTCAGAGGACAAAGCCCAGATAAATTAAATTTACTTGGATAGGGAGGATTTTCAGCATTCAACACAGTAATTTGCCACATGATTCCATCAAGTTCTGGTTTAGACAGATACCCATTTATAAAATGAAATCAAGAGGAGGCCATAGTTCTTCCACGGACGTGGCCTACTGGATGAGGAAGCAAGAGACTTTGGTTGCTCTGGATCCATTGTGCCTGCTTGTATAACCTTGGGCTATAACTTTGGTTCCCTGTGTGCCAAGGTTCCCTGGGACATCACGGCTCACGCACAGAGACGCCATGGGATATTTTCAACTTTCAACAGAGGCACGGTGATGCCTGTCACCTGGTGGACACCACGCACACAACCAGCCTCAAGTGGTTTGTTCAACATTAGATTATGCCACACGCCTTACAAGAGCATCTTATCTTTGTCAAGGTGGGTTTTGAGCAGTTTCTGTGATAAAAAGTGAGCACCACACACAGGAAAGTGACAGGAAGGTGATGGTGGCCAAATCGAATTCCAGTGGAGGGCATACATGCCATTAGTAAGAACTCGTGATTATTTGAGAATGTAATTAAAATATTAGTGTCTTCCTTCAATTTACATGTATTTTTTTTCCAAATGGCTACAGAATTGTTAGTACCTAAAAATATTTTAAGTTGAAACTAAACTATTTAAAACTACTAGGCATTTTTTTGGACAAGGACCTCCTGTGACAAAATGGCAGAGACACTGAGGGCGCTATGGATTCAGAAAGCATAGCGGCTTCTGGACTGGATGGGTAACCGATCACCGGTCCCATCCGCAAAATGCAGGTGTTGCATTAAATTCTCCTTTTGTTCTGACATTTTAGGAATCTGCGGTTTTATATCACTACAAGTGGTGGTTTTTTTGTTGTTGTTTTCTTTGTTTTGTTTTAAGTAAGCTTCACACCCAGCCCAAGGCTTGAACTCATGACCCTGAGTTTAAGAGTCAGAGGCTTAATTGACTGAGCCACCCAGGCACCCCAGTATTATAAATGGTTCTCAAGTGGTAGAGTGAATGTGGCATGCTAATTGGGTCACTTCTATCGGGGGAGCAAAGAAGAAATGCTAAGATTCCCAGCTCATCTCCGAAGCGAGGGTCCCCAGGTCTCCAAAGGGAAAATAGGATACCAGAGACAGATTCAAGAATTCCTCAAGCTGATAAGAAACATGATTTTTAAGTCAGTTCAAATTCCCATATCAGACATGGGACAGCTCTAGCCCAGGGTAGAAACACTGGATTCACTCCAGAGCTCTCCCATACCTTTAGAACAGGGGCTGTTAACCTGGGATCGAAGGACTCCATCCATGCACAGAATTCAGAACGCCCCCAGAACAGAAAAATATTCACCTTTATTTTTATTAACTTCGAGTTGAAACTTAGCATTTTTCTTCAGTTACGAACGTAGTCAACAAACGTCAGGAGTATTAGCATTTCCTGTGATGTTGCCACCCATTGAAATCATGGGATTTTCCTTTCACAGTACAGTCTTACCCTCACAGCCATCATGACCTTGCAGTAGTTTTTACACCTGCCGCAGACCTTATTACTCAGTGCGTTATGGAGGGAAATTATTACTGTATCATGAAATATTTTTAAAACGTATTTCGATAATCGCTTTTCAAAGTACAAGTTGTTTCTTTGATAACCTTAAGTATTGGTTTTAATTTTTTTTATTGTGAAGGACTTGGACTTGGAACGTAAAAGTAGACTGAAAGATATATAGGCTCCCACACATCCATCATCCAGCTCTACTCCCAAATCCTTCTCAATGCTGCAAGTTCCTGTAGTAACTCCTGACATGATATAGGTTGTCCACTGTGTAGAGTTTCCAACAGTCTAGGATATGGCTGCATCCCCATGGTGTAGTTCATCGTGTCCCTCTGTCCCTCTTTCTTCCGCGGTTCCTATAAACTGAAAATTGGCTCTAGAGGCTTTATGTCAGCAGGTTTTAGGGGCAGAAGAAGGCGAGATTACTCCTGGATATCTCCATCAACAACCACGGGTCCATTAGTTGGTTAGGGGTCACAAAATGGTTTAACTCTACCATTTCTTCTAATGTATTATCTGTAACATTTCTACAAGGAAACGCATGCCTCATCAATGATTTGGTTACCCAGTGGTAGAGTTAGTGTAGGAAGTCAGAATACATGTTCTTGATTCTAATTATCAATTTTCTAAGTAATGACTGGGTTCCTTTTATGCATCTCATTTTGTACACTTATTTTTTTTAATGTTTATTTGGAGAGAGGCAGGGGAGGGGCAGAGAGAGACTCCCAAGCGGGATCCACGCTGTCAGCTCAGAGCCCGACACAGGGCTGGAACTTCCGAACCGTGGGATCGTGACTTGAGCTAAGATCAAGAGTCGGACGCTAAATGGACTGAGCTGCCCAGGCACCCCTTAGTTTATACAGTTAGAACCATTAGCCTGTGAAGGGGTTCTGGGCTTCACCAGGCTGTGCGATGAGGCGATGTCCCAGAACTCCCCTTGTGGACTCCCCCAAGAGATACAGACGCTCCTTCTAGCTCTTCTGCAGGGTCCTTCCAACCGTAGCAACCGTCCATTCCCCTTGGCCTGCCACACTTCACCTCTTGCATGTTGGTGCTTGTGCCGGATGCATGTGTGTAAGTCTTACAGCAGGAGCTGTGTGTGTGGAGACAGCTCTGCTAGTGGCCATGTTCACGCGCGGACCATGCTCCTTACCAACTGTATGGGCCAGGCAGATTCCTCACTCCTCGGACCTTCAGGTTCTCCATATAGAAACTGGCAAAAATGTTATCTAACTTGAAGAATTCTTCTGAGAACTAAAGACGGGGAGATTCCTGAGAGATTGAGACATTATAGGTGCTCAACAAATATGTGTTAGATCTGATTCTTCGTCGCCAACAGCAGAGAACTGTTAATTAGATCTTTGGTACTGGTCATGGCAGGGGAGCACCGCCGCTGTAGGGCCCTAAGTCACGTGGCAGCATTGCAGCCCCCGCCCTCCACCACTTCTCTCCACTCCCCCCTGCTTCCTTCCTGTGCCTTCTCCTCCGCCTCCTTCCATTCCCTCCTCCTCTTCTCTCTTGGCCCTTCACTCTTGCTCTCTGACTCTGTCTCTCTCTCTCAGCTCTCTTCCAAACCAATTTCCTGCCTCCCGAAGGTGCAGGGTAGCCCTGCTCGAGACAGAGCGGTCTGATTCTGAAACGCACTTTCTAGCGAGCTGTGTTCCACCCACAACACGACACATCTCATCTCTTCCCTGAGCCCTCACTAGGCTGCCCCATTCAAGACCTTACAACAGAGTCGGCATCTCACGCACCCTGGGCTTGAAGTGGCCATGTCTTGCACTGACCCTTGGTCCACGGAGAAGTATCTATGCTGTGTTTCAACCCATCCTTACAAGCTCATGGCATATTCCATTTGGTTCATCTGAAAAATCAGCTGGTCCCTAAAACCCCCTTAGGATTCTTTTTCTTTCTTTTTTTTTTTTTTTTTTTTGCACCCCCCTGGTCACATTCTTCTTCCCTTTCTGAGCTCTGCTATCTCAATCTTTCAAGCACTCCCCTCAAGCCGTCTCACCCGCCATGCCCTTTCTTCCTCTTCCAGATGAATTGGCTGCTTCTTCTAAAGAAGAGGCACCTATCAGGATGGTTCCTGTGTTCACATCCTATGTGAGCAACCCCAGTGCCTATCAGTGTCTCTCACTGATGAGTCATCAATATCTCAATGACTCATCAATATCTTATCAATATTTCTCACCAATGTCTCATCAAAGACTCATTAATGATTCCATCAATGTCTCATTGATGTCTTTCATCAATGACTCATCAATGTTTCATCAATGATATATCAATGACTCGGTGATGTGTCACCAGTGACTCATCAATGACTGTCAATATCTCATCAATGTCCCATCAATGACTCCATCAATGTCCCATTGATGTGTAGTCCATGCCTCTCATCGATGTCTCTCCTTGCCCCGTCGGAGGTCCCATTGAGGGTAGCATGGTGGGCTGTTAGGAACGTCTCAGTCATGAAGACACAAGTTTGGATGTTGGCTTTCCTGTATACTAGTGGGGTTCCCTGAACCTCAGTTTTCTTAGTGTAACATGGGCATTAAAAGCCTGTGCCCCAGCTTTGTTGACACTAAACAACAGATTTTGTGTCTAGTACAGACATGTATTAACAAATGAGGGTCAACAAGCATGAGCCCCTTTCCTGCTCTGCCTCTATCCCTGTCCACAGTAAAGGCTCTTCCTCCATTGTGTTCTAGGGTCTGGTCCCTCCTGGCGCCACAGGTCTGGGCTCCTTTAGCATGGCATCCAAGGTTCCTTGTTTTCTGCTGTTCCCTCAAAGGCACCCCATCCCCTACTAATACCAAACATCCTGATATCTTGACAGATAGCATATTGTGTCCTCGGCCCTAGTCCACGTAGAAAATTCCTGCTCACGTGTGTCATCCTCACAGTGGGCCGGAAGTGTCCATGGGCTGCCCTCCACGCTGAGGCCCACGCACACTTCTAGATCTTCCTCTCTGTCTGGGAAGGCATTTCCCTGATCCTTATTCCAGCACTCACATAGAAAAGTTCCAGGCCATAGGAAATAAGCTGAAATCTGAGTTCCTCTGTGACCTCATTTGCTGTAAGCAAAGTGAAACGTGATCATTTCACAGAACTGAAGACCCGGAAGAGCTTCTGATTTGGGAAGAACAATTTTTTAAATGGATTTGTATGCATAACATCCATTGCCGTTGGTGATGGTGGAGTCAGTGACTAATGAAAATGTCGTTTCCTGTGATTTTTATAAATTACAGTAAATATGCCAGTCCTCATCCACAGCAGCTGTTGAAACGCAGGCAGCCGTCTGGAGCAGAGGCCAGGGGACCTCACCAGAGCCTCAAGAGGTAGACCCCACAGGTGCAAATTGACACCCAGGAAAACAGTAGTTAATACATTCTAGAATTTGGAGAAAGAGAGAATGTTAAAGTAAACGTATGTCAAGCAGACAAATTTGGACTTCTCCAGGAGGATCTGTCACGTCAAACAGGAAATAGCTATAAATTACTTGTAATAGTAAAAATCTTGTCATTTATAACCTTTAAAGCAACGGGCTCATTTAACACATCAACTCCTAGATCATAATCTAGGACAGTCAGCCTGGGTATTTATTTCACTTTTAATGTGTAGAAGCCAGAGCCAACCATGCATGGTCCACAAAACACCCCACAGCGTGCCGTCAGCATTTGGAACCATAGAATGAGCCAGGGAGATAAGTACCTCAGCCCAGGGTGACGAATATGTCAAGATATGAAAACCCTTTCTGCTCCTAAAAAGAAAATTAAGACGTGATTGGAAATGTCATGCCTTGGGTAGTCTCATAATGAATAATTCCAAATAAATCCCACCATTATTCTGTTTATTTGTTTTACTTAGAAGCTATTTGAAGTCATTGGAGCTGAAAGTGTGTCTTAACATGCCAAGCGTATTTACTGTATCTTGTAATCATCTTGCTAACCGGTGCGCGGGCAAACAATAATTGGAGTTCTGTGTTTGTTTCAGACACCTCTGCGCATGCCGCCCACAGATGAGAAATCCGGCTCGGAGACATGTTGAAGGGCCGAAATGCCTTCGCTAAAGATAGACACACGAAGCCATCCTCTGCATGACTTGAAGATTCGGTGGCAACAAGGTATTTACGATGGAGATGCTCAATGAAGTTTCCGTGCACCCAATAAGTACTTCGTGTTCGTGGATACGGGGTGGAGGAGGGAGAGGAGGGGCGAGAACGCGGTAAGCACACCCTCCACGGTGAGGAAGCGCCCGCGGGGGAGGGAGCCCAGCCTACAGCTCACACTGGCAGCTATGCCGGTGTCACGAGGCACGAGGAAGGACACAGCGTTGGTCTCCACGAAGACACTAATGCAAAGCAGCACGCTGTCCTGTTTCTTTTGACATTCTCTCTGATGGCCTCTGACCTCTGTGTTTTCTCCCTGACTCGGATCAGTCAGTGCATAACTCTGCCAGAGCCAGCCCCCGGCTCCCGCAAGATGCTGCGGTCTGCACAGCACCTGTGAGTGTGTGACAGACGTGTGCACACACGTGTGCACAGGCAGGCACGCACATATGCACACGTGCATGTTCACACACGCATGCGGGCACACGCATACATGCTGTACACACGTGCACACACGCATGCAGGCACAGGCACGTACACACACGCATCCAGGCATGCACACACACGCACACACATGCATGCAGGCACACGTGCACAATCACAGATGCAGGCACATGGACACACATTCACACACATGCATGCACGTGCGTGTTCACACACACACACACACACACACAGAGGCACACGCACGTGCACAGCCTGGGATGACTCAGCTGTGGCAGCAGCCACATTAAGAATCCTGGATCTGTTGGTTGGGTGACTTTTCCCCATTTTGCTTTTGTGCGGTCTCCCGGTACGCTTCCAGTGGGGTAAAAATTTGCCTCTGTCCAAATGTATGAACGCAAGCTAATTTAGAAAGACCAGAGCCACTAAATTTAATCTTAAAAAGAAGCTAACAATTATAAATTAGCTTCAACTGTAAGTAGTTCAACTGGTTCCTTGCATTTTGGTTGCTCTCCCTCTGAACTGAATCCTGTTTTCGTAGCCGTGGCTAGCTTCCATAGACTGACCGGCGACCGGCGGTTGCTGATGAGGGAAGAAGCGGGGCTTGAGGACAAGAGAGAGTCTGCAGGTAGAGCTTGGGCACTATTCGGGGCACACAGATAACAATCCCATATTTCCGGGAGAAGAGCAGATACCGCAAACCAGATCATCCAAATCAACAGCCTCCCGCCTGGAGTACCGAAACCGGACAAGCCAAACCATGCCAGGCCAAGCCGAAATTAGTCACTTTATTTTGGCTGACACGCAACGTTTATATGTGTGGGGGTAACACGCTGATCTTTAGGAGTGTGTATGCATCCGGTAAATTGAAGAATTGGATTCTTTCTGTAGCCTAGGTAATTTCTAGAAGCACCAACAACCTAGACCTTTAGCTTCGATTGTTGGATTGTTACCGGCAAAAGACTATTTTTGTCTTTTCTTTTTCTTCTTTTGGTGAACTGAATGGATAATGGTCTCAATTCTACATTTTTAAATTATACGTAACTATAGAATATGTGTTGCGTGTGTTGACTACCTATTATTTTAACACATCTGTTAATTTTTAACAAAGTTAATTTCTCCAGAATGGTGGTTAATTTTGAAAACATCGTGGGCAAAATGTTACAGACTCATCATTCGACTAGCACAACCACTCATCCTGCGTTGGTTGGTTGGAAGAAGACACACGGTTTTAGTTTCATCACCTCTGGAATCTGCACGGACCGTTACCATCAGTGACAACTACAACTGTCACCAGCAGATTTGTTTCCTTGCACGGAGGCAGGTAAAATAAAGGTGCATCCTGCAATAAATAGCATCTGAGGCTTGTTGAAGAAAACAAGTGCACGTGTGTGGTGTTAACCTACGGATAGTCTCTTGTCTGTGTGGTTTGGGGTGAAACAGACGCGTGTCAAAGGTCACTGTTCGTCCATAACACTTCTCTAGGTTGGAATTTGTATGAATTAAGTTCCCAAACTTCAGCACGGTTGTTTTTTTCTGAGTCTTCTGTATGCAAGTGGTTCACACTGGATGGCTGTGTGTTTGACAGAGAGTTCCTCTTGCTTTGTCCGTCACCAACTGAAGAGGTTACAAACGAAAACTCTGGAAGACTCTCAGAGGAAGAAGCAAGCTGATCCAAACTGGTACCAAATCTGATGATGAGTCAAAAAAAAAAAAGTCACCAAGTTAGTACCACTGAATGGGATTTATTAATATTTTAAATTTCGAGATGAACGTGTAGATGTGCAGCAAAATGCCATGCTGTATTTGCGTTTGTTTTCTGGAAACCTTACGAGGCAACTATTGTAATGCAGAAGAATGTCTACCACTGACCCCTCAGCCGTGCTACCCCGCATTTCCAGCCTGAATTGTTTCTCTCTCTTCTCAGAGCCAGAAGTCCTGGAGGGGGCTGGGAGCCACATTTAAATATGAGGTCAGTTGGAGGTGGTGTGGGGACAGTAGAGAGAAGAGAAAAAGTACGTTTAGATTTTAAAATCTTTAAACAATTTTTAATGTTTCTTTATTTTCAAGAGAGACAGAGAGGCAGAACATGAGTGGGGGAGGGGCAGAGAGAGGAAGACCCAGAATCCGAAGCAGGCTCCAGGCTCCGAGCTGTCAGCACAGAGACCGCCACAGGGCTCGAACTCAGGAGCCGTTGAGATCATGATCTGAGCCGAAGTCAGCCGCTTAACTGACCGAGCCCCCCAGGCGCCCCTAAATTTAAAAAATTGTAAATGATAAGGATTCCATACAGGAAAAACAGACATGTTGGCCCAGTGCTCCCACACCTGCCTCTTAACACAGCTTGCTGGCCGGTGGGACACAGGGACCTATGCACACACACGTGCGGTGAAGGCGTCTGTTTGTTTTGCCTCTGGCAGAGATGTGATTCAATGGCCGGGGTCGATGTGGCTTCACTTTTAGCCCCCTCTGCTTCTCCCCTCATCACATCTTCCTGGCAGCGTTAACTCACTGCCCTATAGGTAGCATTTAAAGGGAATTACCTATGACTTCAACTATTTGTCCCTTATCGACTGATGTTACACTACAAGGATTTGCATTGAAAGGGCACAAAGAAGGAGCAAGTCGTGGCACCTGGCCAAATAAAAGAGTAATGTTCTGGTGAATTTAGCCTGAATAATTCACTGCTGTGGAAAAGTGGGAAAGTGCAAGGTGAACCCTTTGACCAATAAATCTCTCCTGCCCATGAAGCCCTTATCTGGTCCCCTCCAACATATTCTGCACGAGGAAGCCATCATCGTTGGCTCTGGTTTGTTATTTGTAAACCTTGATCTTCTGCACTCGGTGTCCTAAATATGGATAATTAGCATCAGTTTATCGTGCTTCTGCATATTTTCTCTTCTCTCCAAACATGCGCGCTTCTATTGGCTGCCGTTCTGCCACAGAAGATTATGGAGACAGATTGCAGAGAATGAATGTGCTCAACGAGATTAGGAAGGAATAGAAATACCAACTTGGCCAATAAATTCCTCGTGAGAGCCGCTTATCATACAATTACACGTTGACTTGTCTCACACTCTCCCAGCCCCTTAATCCAACGCCCCCCCCCAAGAATAAAATTTCACTAATTTCTGAATTGCTGCACACCCCCCTGACTTGTTACCGAGAACAGTTGGAGGGAGAAACGCTGCTGAAAACAACACGTCAAACTTTGCAATAAAAAAATTAAACTTTAAATGTCAAAATGGGCGGGATGAGTTTGGGATGTTGCAAGCCCGTTAGCATCTGTGAATGAATGCACAGAGCCTTGGCACAGAGAGGCATTCAACTTCTCTTTGAGCACCAGATCCTCCCATTGTGCCCCTGGTGGGGGCTCAGAGCTGTATGGGGGGGGGGTGACTGTGCCCCTGGTGGGGGCTCAGAGCTGTATGGGGGGGTGACTGTGCCCCTGGTGGGGGCTCAGAGCTGTATGGGGGGGGGCTGTGCCACTGGTGGGGGCTCAGAGCTGTATGGGGGGGTGACTGTGCCCCTGGTGGGGGCTCAGAACTGTATGGGGGGGCAACTCTGGCCCTGGTGGGGACACAGACCTGTATGGGGTGGGAGGCGACTGTGCCCCTGGTAGGGACTCAGGGCTGTATGGGGGGGGCTGTGCCACTGGTGGGGGCTCAGAGCTGTATGGGGGGGTGACTGTGCCCCTGGTGGGGGCTCAGAGCTGTATGGGGGAGGACTGTGCCACTGGTGGGGGCTCAGAGCTGTATGGGGGGGTGACTGTGCCCCTGGTGGGGGCTCAGAGCTGTATGGGGGGGGTGACTGTGCCCCTGGTGGGGGCTCAGAGCTGTATGGGGGGGGTGACTGTGCCCCTGGTGGGGGCTCAGAGCTGTATGGGGGGGGTGACTGTGCCCCTGGTGGAGGCTCAGAGCTGTATGGGGGGGCTGTGCCACTGGTGAGGGCTCAGAGCTGTATGGGGGGGCAACTCTGCCCCTGGTGGGGACTCAGACCTGTATGGGTGGGGGGGCGACTGTGCCCCTGGTGGGGGCTCAGAGCTGTATGGGGGGGGCTGTGCCACTGGTGGGGGCTCAGAGCTGTATGGGGGGGTGACTGTGCCCCTGGTGGGGACTCAGAGCTGTATGGGGGGGGCTGTGCCCCTCGTGGGGCTCAGAGCTGTATGGGGGGGTGACTGTGCCCCTGGTGGGGGCTCAGAGCTGTATGGGGGGTGGGGCTGTGCCTCTGGAGGGGGCTCAGAGCTGTATGGGGGGGCGACTGTGCCCCTGGTGCGGCTCAGAGCTGTATGGGGGGGAGGCTGTCTGATCTGCTGTAGGACAGGACCAAGCCTTGGCTTAATTTCTTATTATTACTGATAACAATCCGATGCCCCTGAGTGCTTGTGGGCATGTCACTAGACCTCTGTGAGTGCAGTCCCCTCCTCGCTCAGACATGTGTCACACGTTATGGTTCCTTATGCACATTTATGTGCAAAAATCATTCTTGCCCATTCCTTGTCACAGAGAAGCGTGTAACCACGAAGGCTGCCTCAGGGCATCCACAGAGAGAGCCCTCCTGTCCTTCTGTGTCTGTGAATGTTACTCTCCCCAGGGCTTTATAATCAGGTGGGTATTTAAAGAGGCCCATTGAACTCTCCACCAGGCAGTAGTCATTGTTATGACACACCCACAAAAGCCAGGCACCCCCACCAGAGGAACCTCCACGGGCCAGAAGTTATGCTCACTGGAAGAATGGAAACCCAGATCATGTCCTAAAACTGGTACATTTGTGCTGGCAGAAGAGAAGAGGCTTTCAGTTCACCGTGAGGAAAAGTAATCGCTGAAGACACTCACAGCAATTATAAACAGTTTTCACGCACAGATCATGAGGTTGACTTCACTTTTTTTTTCTCCAAGTCACGTCCGTTAGGCGTCACCAAGGAGAGGACCTTATACCCAATCCAGAGAAGAGACTCCATAACTCCGGAGAGCTGTTTCCAGGCTCTGAGCGCAGAGACAAACCTGGACAATACTCATTCGGCAAATACATACTGATCGCCCCCTCTACGCCAGGACTGTTCTAGAAGGGTGGGGTGTAGCAACACAAAGAATCCCGCCGCGGACAAGCGGTTGTCAAGAATTTCCTTTTTCAGAGACAGAGCCAGCCTGGACCCGCCTTCCCTCCTTGTACCTTGATAGGGACAGTGACCCCAGGCCTGCAAGGAAGGCTTCCAGAACCACAGCTACCCACACCTGCCGGAGGCCGGAGGCCGCGTCTGCTCAGGCAGGTTCCCCGCATCAACAGTGTAGAAGAAACAAGCACATCTCAGATGTCAGGGAAGTTCTGCTTTCCCTCAACCCTCCTCCTTTCCAAAGCCACCCCGGGGGGGGGGGGGGGGGCGGGGGGGCGGCGGTGGGGGAACATGGGTCCTGCTGGATGGGGTGCAGGGGACCTGGAGACGGGCTAGGACTGGTTGTTTTCCTTTCCTAGGGGAAAGGTGTGGAGGCTTTGCAGCACTAATAGCAGGGGACTGGGAGCCTTGGCTTCCTCTCCAGCGCTGCCAAGGCCAGCAGGGCTGCAGGCAGGTGTCTCACGGGGAAGCTGAGCTCAGCTACCAGAGCCGGGGGAACCTCCACGGAAAAGGTACAATCAGATGGGGAGTTAGAACTGGCCTCTTCTCCCCTGGTCCTGTTTCCTGAGCTGGAGAGCTAAAGGGGGGGGGGGGGGCAGTGAGAAGGAACCGTTTGCCATTAATCTGGGAACAAACGGCTAACCTCGGTGACTGGTATTTTCGCTTTTCTTTTCTCACTTTTCTCAGTGTGGGGAAGCGCGGAGACCGCGCGGAGCGATTGTGAGGGGCTCTGCTGGAATTTGGCAGCGCGGAGGCTTGGAGAACAGCCCCATGCTGGCTCCCATTCAGCAGGCCAGTTTTCCTCGAGCTTTGGAAGTTTCGCTCAGCCGTGCACTCAATGGCTTCACAAAGCTGATTACAAGCTTCAGCGCATTCCTGAAGGAGCCAAAAGCGACGCAGGTGCAAACGAGCCGAGGGAGCCCCTTATCCCGGTGACAGAATGGGACAAGCTGGGAAAGGCTTGGACCACACAAATCCAAGCTCACCAGGCAGCAGAAAGCCTGCCTTGGGAACCGGGGGTCATTATCCGCCCTATTCAGCGGGGCCCGGGGACCCTGGGGGCCCGGAGGCCGGCCCGCGCTGGAGCGCCAGTGCGCCTTCGGGCTGTGGGGACCCCGCCAGGGCCTGGGGCCGGGCCGGGGCGCCGGGTGGAGGGCTGTGCCTCTGCACCCGCGGCTTCGGTAAAATCTGTGCTCCGACGTGCCCGTGTCAACACCAGTAGGGACACAGGAGAAAAAGCGTGCAGGACGCAACCGGGTGTGTGGATACTGCAAAACGTTGGCTCAACCAGCGTCCAGACCTCCCTGCCCTGTCTCTGCCAGGCCTGGCGCTGCGCGTCCCCGACGGGCCCCCAGGCCACTGACACAGCCGCAAGGGTCATTCTGCGCCCTTTCTCTCCCAGCCCCCCTTTCCTTTCAGTCTTCCTAGAGACGGGGTCCCGCTGAGCACAGCCCGACGCGGTGCTGTGGGAGGGACAGTGGGGGTGGGGGTGGCAGGTCACGGGGTCGCCCCTTCGAACTGCTCTTGGCTTGGCCTCGGATGCCTTTGCTGCGAGACTGATTCCCTGGCGGGGAGGAGGGCCTGGCCCCTCTGGAAGAACGAAAGACGTCCCCCACTCACGCTCAGGGACCAGGGCCGGGGGACAGGGGGCCGCAGGCCGAGGAGGAGGGATTCCAGGCAGAGGAGCTGGTACGCGGGCGTCCCCCTGGGGCCGCCACTGGCCCGCGTCAGCTTCGGGGCAGTGAGTCCCCGCGAGCGCGGCGTCTGCCTGGTGCGCGCCCCTCGCTGCCCGCCGCGCGCGGGGCCTGGTGGCGCCCGGGGGTCCCCGCGGGCAGGGCCAGGGCAGGGAGCTCGCGCCGACGCTCTTTTGTCTGATAACTAATTTGAGTTAATGCGATCTTTATGTAAAGCTAACAGCGGATAATTGTCTATTTTCTCGCCAACAATCTCCATCACAATCACTTATCTGGAAACCTGCGCCGGATTAATCGTCATATTCCCGAGATGAGCGTCGCTGCGATCCGCAGCGAGCCCGGGTGGGGACCTGGGACCGCCTCCCCCACGCTTGCGGGCCCGGTGCGTGCATCACGGCTCCTGGCCGCAAGTTGGGGGGCCCGGGGGCTGGTGCCCATGGGGGCACAGGACGCCTTCTTCAGGGATCGCTTCTACTTTTACTCGGGTGGGTTGGGGGACGGGGTGCAGGAGGCGGAGGGAGGAGGAGGAGGGGAGGAGGAAGAGGAAGAGGGGAGGCGGGGTGGCGGTCCTAGGGGGCTGCAGGGCGGGGCTGCAGGGCGGGGCGCAGCCTGGGTCTAACTGGGCCTCCTGGTCCACGCAGCGGGAGTCGTCGGCGCCAGAATCAAGTCTCCTGACAGGGGAGAGAGCATGCCCCCCCCCCCCTTGTTTTCTGCAGAAAAGATATTCCCTCCCTTCCTCTGGGTCGCTCTAGCTTCGTGCCCTGCCCCAGTTACCCGTCACCGTCACCGCCTTAGATCCCTCCTCCAGGGTCCCCCATATCTGCAAATTATTGGCAATAGTTACACCCCTCTGCCGTGATTGAAATACCCGAGGAGAGCAGCCTGAGGTGTGGAGGCACGGCCCAATGCCGCAATCCCCACCAGGCCACAGGGTGAGGGGTAAAAATGCAGTCGGGGCCTCTGGGGGAAAGGCGCTTGCACGACAAAGATTTTGTCTTTCTGAGCTGAAGTCAAAACATCCGTGTCAGATGAAATCGCGCGTGGTGGCGGTTCTCTGCGCGCGTGCCGCCGCGCTGTGTGCACTCTTGGGAGACCGAGTACGTGTGCCTGGTGACTTGGAAGTAACCCATTCTGCTTACTTCCACTCCGGTCTGCCAGCCAAGGGCGCAGCATCGCAACTTTCCAAAATGGTGTTTCTGGAAAAGAGAAATCCAGTCTGGATTTGTGACAGTTTGGGGCCACATAGAAGGAAGCTGTATGTTTCCCTCTTGGCTGACCCTTAGAATTCTAAAAGGAAAGGCATACGGTGAAATAAAATGCCATAAAATTGTTGTATTTTTAGATAAAGGAGGACCCCAAATTGCCCCCCAAATGGGGCATTGTGAAGTCCTGCTAAAATCCGCAAGCCTTCAATTTTCCCCTCCAGCAACTTGATGAGGTCTCTGAAGGCAGACAAGTAAACCCACCCTCCTGGCCGGCCAGCGCGGCCCCTGCGGAGTTTCCCAGGGCGGCTTTGTGCCGAGGCCTCCGGGAATCACCCTGCTCTCTCTCTCACCTGAATCTTGTCATCTCGGCCATCTTGAAGTGATCCTGGAACAATGCTGATCCCCGCAGCCCGAGCCGCTGGTCAATCAGGCAGAACGGACCGTGCAGATGGAAGGGGGGGAGGCAAGCGCCGGGAACACTGGGGCCCATTGTCCTGGGCGTTTCAAAGCGCCGAGCAGCTGCACAGACTTGTCGCCTCGGACCCTCGGTTGCCACACTAATGTCATCATTGCAGAACATCAGATTTTGAGCACTATACACTCCGAATTCATTAGCAGCCTTCTCGGCAAAGGTCTCTCTTCTCTGTGACAAGTTTCAAACTCCAGATCCCCTTCTGTGGGGAGGGGGAGGGGGTGCTTTGCAAGTGACAACCGCAGACCATCCAGAGTTTCCTCTTTCTGGTGAATTCCAACCCTTTGTAACCGTCTTTGGGGTTCAGATCTCGGAAGGACGTCTGACTCAAGCCACTCGGGTCTCGGGTCTCGAGGTGTCTGCATTTTCTGAGTGTTGCTTGCAAGTTTACCGCCCCCTCCCTCCCCACCCCCCAGCAGCCAGCGTAACAGGTGGAGTGAATTTAACAGACCGGCGCCCCCTCCCCCCGCCCCAGGATAATGAGGTGAAAGATTTTGAAGTCTTTTCTGTAGCTGGAATTCAAATCCACACATTAGAGCAGTTGTGCCCTAAAACAAACAAGTTATTCACACCAGACACGTGCCTTGTCCGGCTACCGAATGGCTACTCCTCCATGCTGCCATCCTGCCTCCTGTCCTCTCACCCCCACCCCCCCACCTTCCAGGGTGGCCTCTTTTTTTTTTCAGAACCTTGTGGGCAGGCGGGTCCCAGGGCCACAGAGGCCTAGGGCACCCACAAACACAGCTCAGCTCTGTCCTCCAGGAAGCTTGCCTTCACCTCCCCACCACTGGCCTCTGTTAATGTGTCCTTCCTCTGCCTCCTTCCAGGAGCCCACGTCCTTCATCCTCTCCCTTCCTCACCGGGGGCTGGAAGTCCTTCCCAGGAAAAGGCAGTCAATGTGGAGAAAGGCTCTGGGCCCTTCCCAGCACAGAGCTGAGAAGCAGACGTGGAGGCCAAGGGTGTGGAAAGGCCAAGTCCTCCCTGAGTGCCCAGAGGCTCCCTAGGGGCCCTGCAGACCCCCCCCCCGCCCCGCCCCAGCCCCGCACCTCAAAGCCTCTCAGGTGCCTCTGGTTTCCTGACAAACTGAAGGTGTGATCTAGTCACATTTTTGTAAACACAAGAACGGCCCCATTTGGTGTCATGTTTGCTCGGGTGTCTGTCCGGTGAGGGTTGGGGGCAACTCAACTGTAGGTGGTCGCTTTAAGGGCTCCAGAGAATTGACCTAGAACCCTCCTTTTTCTCCCGGGAAAATTCTATGATTTGGGCCTGGACCCTGCGGCTGCTCTTGGAAGTCTGTGCGTGTCTTAGGCTCTGGGCCCCGGAGCTCCCCAGCACCCTTGGGGAGCCCTCCCCCGCAGGTCCACAAGTGTGTGTGGGGGGGTGCCTGAAGCCAGAGGCAGCTCCTGGGAGATCCTGGCTGTGGTGCACACGATGACAAGTTCCAGGGGGATGGCGGTTTTGCAGGCTTGGAGCCCCAGTGTCTCTCCAGGGTGTAGACAGTGTCTGGTTCATTGGGGCATCCACAGTACGTTTCTGAAGGACTGAAGACACCCTGGTCACGGGTAGAGCTGATGGCCCAGGAAAGTGTCCATGGCCTGGGGTCGGGGGAGGGGCTCTTCCTGGCAGAGGCGGTTGGCCAGCACTGGTCCTGGAGTTCACACACATTCACTTCTCACACACATTCACTCCCACATACCCACACATGCCTTACACGCTCACGGCCCCGCACAGCACATGCGCTGTGCCCCCCATTCACATGAGCACCTAGAGGCTCTCTCTGGAACACGGGCGCGTGCTCCGCAGAGACGCACGCGTTCCCTCGTGAACATCTCCCTTCCCCACCTCGACGCCCCCGAGGGTCCTGCAGTGCAGGCTGGCTGAGCGGGGTGGGTGGCCAGGGAGTCCTGGATCCCCCTGGGGGAGAACCACACACCGTGAGGAATACTCTGTTAGATACATACACAGGGACGAATGAGCGAATCTCTACAGAATTCAACAAATAGGGCAGTCGAGGAAGGACGAGGGTGGGTTGTTTCTGGATCCTTCCCTTCTGAGCTATCAGAGGGGACGACTCCGAGCTTGCTAGAGTGGGCGCAATTACCACTTTGTTCCCGTGGGTCCCACCTCTGCTTTCTCCCAGGATATTCTGCCCTGACGCCCGCTCACACCGTGGTGACCCAGCGTGGGGGCCGCCGGCCAGGTGTGGCCCGGAGCGCACAGAACGGGCCGTGGGGGCACACGGCAGACGGGCCAGCTTTCAAAGACGTGGTGTGAAAGGAGGCATGTGAAATACCTCCCTGGTTGTTTAAAAATATTAATTTCATGTGGAAATGATTGTATTTTTGATATATTGGGTAAAATAAAATACATTTTTGAAGTTAATTTCTTCTTTCTGCTTCTTTCACTTTTTAAAAATGTAGCTTTTAGGAAATTAAAAAAAATGTTTTAACATTTATTTATTTTTAAGAGAGAGAGAAACAGAGTGCAAGTGGTGGTGCAGAGAGAGAGGGAGACACAGAATCCGAACAGGCTCCAGGCTCCAAGCCTCCAGCACAGAGTCCGACGCGGGCGTTGAACCCACGAACCGTGAGATCGTGACCTGAGCCTAAGTCAGACGCTTAACTGATGGAGCCCCCAGGAGCTCCTTAGGAAATTTAATGTGACCCGTGTGTCTCCTAGTTGTGGCTTGCCGGCTTTCCCACGGATCCTTCCAGAAATGGAGGAGGAAACTGCTGAGCACGAGGTTTAGCAGGAGGCAGTGCAGACCCTCCGGGTGAAAGTTGCTTTTGTGCGTAACCTGTCATTGAGGCCTCTACTTCTGCGAGAGGGGAGCACGGTGGGGGCAGGGCGGTAGCGCATTGTATCTTATTGTCTGGTTCATTTTCTTTCCATCTTGACTTTAATTCCGTCTAATTGCTGTATTGTGATCTCAGTCAGCAATCTGAAATGAACTCTCAAGTAACTTATGAAGACCCTTGCTACAAATGTTGGATCGTGATGAAGTCTAAATGACAACAGTTTACTCCCTAATGTCTACAGGACCTGAAGTAACCCTTTCCTGTAATTTCTAAATTTCCGGTCAGCATTTGGGTACTCCTCCTGCCTTCCCTCTCCCCTTGGGAGGCATTTCCGCCTCCACCTCCCACCGCCACCTGAGACAAACAAAGAGGGAGCTGGAGCCAGAATTCACAGCTCCCCAAACGCTTTCTGCTGATCAAGAATGGAATTGCTTCCAGACTTGTTTACTCCTGTGATTGATGTGTAGCTTTAAAAGTTTCTGAGGTCACACCTGGGTCAACAACATCACAATAAAACATATTAGCAAACACTTTTTATTTTATTTTTTCGACATTTTTTTATTGTAAAGAAAGCACTTGAAAACGGTCTACCTGAACATTTTAGAGACAAGATCTCTAGAAATACAGTTACGATACTTAGAAATTATATTTGTTCTTCTGATGACAGCAAGAAAGAAGGGGTTGTCCTGAGAAGGTGGTTTATAGGAAGTTCCGAGTGACCGCCGTGCAAACACTCTATGCGTGCGCATACCTGGAGTGCACAGGTCATCGTGTTTTTACATATTTACTGTGAGGATCATACAACTAGCAAAGAATCGATGCAGTAAAAATGTGAGGCGAGCCTACTTCACCAATAAGTTGGAAGAATCTACTAAATACTTTGGGGTCAAATTTAAAACTTGTGTTGATCATAGAAGGCTCTCCTCTGGCCGACTGGCAGTGTCCATGTAACGTTCTATTTCGGGCACAATTAACTTTAAGGGAAAAAGAAAATGCAGAGTACCAGAGATGATCAAGGTTTTGTCGATAAACTGACTGAAATGGTCTATTCGTTGTATTAATTCCTTGGAAAATATCACTCTTGTTATCTGAGGCTTGTGTTCAGTTAATAAGAAACCGATAGAAAGACTTAATTATTTACTCTGCCTGACTGGTTTTTAAAGTTTCCAGGGAAATAACTAAAAATGTAGCCTGTATCTTGCTAAAGAGCCATCGACATCCACTAGAAGCTCAGGCCACCTCACTCTGGATGTGGCATATTTATTAGTACAACAGGTGGTTTATTTCCAGAATGACTCCTGTCCACTGTCATTGAACTTACTGGGGTAACCAGAAGAAGCAAACTGGAAGAATTTAACCTGTTTAACTGCTCTTCTAGTTTTTGGAATCATCTCAGAGTAAAAGAACCAAACGTGATTAATGAGCAGCGAGGACCCATCCGGTCACATGGCACCCAACAATGAAAATCCGACACGCCAGCCAAATTCACTGCTGCCGTGTTCTTGTTTATTTAATATGCGACTTGCATGGCCTCATTTGCTTCCTCATGTTATAAAACTAGACAGACTCTCATTCACTCTCCTGTTTTTCTTTTTCCCCTAAAGACTCTAATGGTTATATACTTTCAAATATTTGCAGACAAGATATTCTGGATAAATCATCTAAGATTAACTAAATTAGGTCAACGTCCATGCAGGGCCAGGGAGATAGTCCCTCGTGTTCAAATTATCTGGTGTCAGCTATATTGATTGAAACAGCACTGCCGACTGAAAAAAAAAAAAAGAAAAAGAAAGAAAGAAAGAAAGAAAGAAAAAGTCTTATTACAAGATGTCTCAAAAACAGATAAGAAAGCAACGAAGCCCTCTCGTAAATGAGGGGCCTTATCTAGATTTTAATATGGTGGTAAGCAAATTGTACATGTTTTTGCAAGTTAGACAACTTATATGGGAAGCAGACATTTCTGAAGTTTCTCTAATTCTAAGCCAGTCACTGTAGTTTGCATATCTGTCCATGGTTCGTGGGGTCTTTGTTCTTCTCCTCAAAATACGATCCATAGAAAGGCTGAAATATTACCACATTCAGGACACATTGTCTGGATTGTTTAACCCTTTCTAGGATGGACAGAGCACCCGAGGCTGATGGCACCCGAGGGCGTCTGTGTGAGGGCCCTTCTGCCTGTCCACTCACTTTCCATACCGGGCTTCACACACCGTTTCTTTCTTTCTGGAAACTGCTGATCATACTGATGAGATTCCTTGTAATAGGACCCGAACAAGAGTTGGGGAAGAAAGTTCTTGAGCCTTTCATCTAGAGGCCACACTGCTGGAGTCAAGACAGAAATGCAGGTGACTCTGGCGGGCCATAGCCTCTGGACCCGTGTCAGAGGTGAATCCGAGCCTGTTACTGCTCCCCATGATGAACGCTGTCCTGCCCAAGCTCACGGCCTTGTTCCTCCTGCTGCCACTGTAGTGTATGTATTATCACGCCAGACGGTAAGTTGATGATGTGATATAATTAATAGAATGGCTGTTGGTGAATATATTTCAAAACTACACACAGGCTAGTCTAATAAATAGGGGATACCGTCCCACTTAAAAATCACTATTTTTAGGGGCACCTGGGTGGCTCAGTCGGTTAAGCATCCGACTTTGGCTCAGGTCACGATCTTGGCGGTTTGTGGGTTCGAGGCCCACAGCGGGCTCTGTGCTGACAGCTCAGAGCCTGGAGCCTGCTTGGGATTCTGTGTCTCCCTGTGTCTCTGCCCCTCTCCCCCACACTCTCTTTCCGTCTGCCTCTCTCTCTCAAATAAGTAAACATTTAAAAAATTATTAAATTCACTATATTTGGAACATATTTCTGAGAGCAGTCACGTGATAGCCATTATATTCAGGTGTCTCTGGTGTAAACGTACTGGCTCAGGCAGTAAGTTGTAATGAAATATAACCAAGAAGAAAATGCAGCCTGAAAGTGACCGCTGTCGAGTGCATTCTGGGAGGACAGTGAGCCTTTTGCAGGGGATGCGGCAGGCGCTCCCATATTGTAGCAAGCAGCCCCGGGGGTGGGTATGCACTCTGGACAAGCACGTGCCAAAACAAAAACAGAAAAGCAAAATAAATCAGAGTTTGAGGTCTGGAATAAAAATTTTTTTAATTTAAAATACCAAATTCTACTTGAGGACGAGGGCTGATAACCAACCGCCTGGGGGAGCTGACACCCTGCCCTCTGGCCCCCTGAATGCGGCAGCCGCGTGTGGTCCAGGCAGGTGCCCCAGGACCACTGTCACGTAAGAGCGGGTGGAAGCCAGCAAAGACTCAACCTGGCTCATGACCCTTTGTGCCCTTGCTCACCCCGCGGAAGCCTGCGTTACAGCAGATTTGACTCCCTAGTTTTTTTTTTTTTTTTTTTTAATGTTTTACTTAATTTTGAGAGAGACAGAGACAGAGTGTGAACAGGGGAGGGGCAGAAAGAAGGAGACACAGAATCCGAAACAGGCTCCAGGCTCTGAGCTATCAGCCCAGAGCCTGACGCGGGGCTCGAACTCACAAGCCATGAGATCGTGACCTGAGCTGAAGTCGGACGCTCAACCGACTGAGCCACCCAGGCGCCCCTGACTCCGTAGTTTTGAAGACTGGTTCACAATATGCCTGGTGTTCCCACCACAGACATGCGTCCAGCCGAAGGGCTTGCTGTCCCTCTGGCACTTTACCTGGTGTGGCCTTTCCTAAGCGCTCTGGCCATTCTGCATCTAGACCCCCACGTGCACCAACACGGGGTTGTGTCTGGGAAGTAGGACGGGTGCCCGAGCTTTCTGCACACCCTTCAGCTTGCCTGGTGAAGCCCCTTCCTGCTCTGGAAGGGCAGGAGTTTGTCCCTGCCTCCTGCCACCCCGACAGCGCCCCTCTGTGACAGCAGGTGGATGGAAGAGTGTCCTCTCCGTCCACGAGCCCAGCTGCTGACTGCGGCTCCCTCCTCCTTGATCTGAGCAGGCCCCGGGGCTTGGTTCATGTGCTTGTCTCTCAAGGAGGAAAGATGGCACGCCAATGGAGGGGTCCTGCCAAGCTCCCCCGTGAGAACATCTTCCTGCAGACCTGTAGCTTCGTCTTTTGTCTTAGCCGGTACCTTCACTGGGGTTCATTCGTAAGCTGCAACGGTAGCTTCTTTTCTCTCAAAAAGTAGGCAGAAGACAACAGGGTAGAGTTCAGTTCCATGGGTACTTATTAGATGCCTACTGTGTTCGTGGTGTTCTGCAAGGTGCAGGATACAAAACTGAAAAAGATCCTGGTTATGATCCATGTTCCGAAGGAAGGAAAGAAAGAAAGAGAGAAAGAGAGAGAGAAGGAGTGGGAGAGAGGGAGGGAGGGAGGGAGGGAAGGAAAGAAGGAAGGAAGGAAGGAAGGAAGGAAGGAAGGAAGGAAGGACGGAGAGACACACACACAGAGAAGTAGAGCAGATAGAGACAGGGAGAGAGAAACAAAGAGATACAGAGTCACAGAGAGACAGACAGAGAGAAACAGACGCACAGACCCGAGGACACAGGCAGGGTCACTGGAGGTGGACAGAGGGTGGCTGGGGCAGCGGCAGCAGCATCAGGGCCACAGGAGGCAGGTGGTCATGCTTTTAAGGTGCTACAAGGGGGCAGGGTCGTGTGTTTTTCCTCACACGGTTCAGGGGGAGGAAGGCACGAGTTCCGCCAGCTGCGGCTGGAGTTTGCTGAGCGAGGGGCGCGTGCAGGGCTCAGTATAGTGGCCGATCACCCGGCCGCCCAGTGCCACAGGACACAGGACATGCCACAGGACAACACCACACAGTGCACTCAGGTGCGTGAGAGCTCTGCACACATGAGGTTCGTTGGGTATGAACAGTTTCCTAGGCCTTTTTAGTAAAAAAAAAAATAAAATTATCAAAATTGATGAAATGTAAAATTCTTCTCCCACTCTGATGGGCTTTTCTTTAAAACTGGGTGATAAAAGGGGATCCTTGGGGGCGCCTGGGGGGCTCAGTCGGTTGAGCCTCCGACTCTTGATTTCAGCTCAGGTCATGATCTCATGGTTATGGGTTCAAGCCCTGTGTCGGGTTCCGTGCGGACAGCATGGAGCTTGCTTGGGATTCCCTCTCTCCCTCTCTCTCTCCCCCTCTCTCTCCCTCTCTCTGCGCCCCCCCATTCTCTCTCTCTCAAAGTAAATAAACTTTTAAAAAGTGGATGATAAAGGTACAAATACACAATTAATGCTTACATATTTATAGCTGTCATTTTTTGTTGATTTTTCAAAGAATTGAAGAAATGAAAACTGAATGACTCTATAGAGTTTGAAAGAGACATCTCAATACCTTTCATATTCTGGTCTTGAAAAATATTTCCATTTTAATCTTGTTAAGGCGCACTTGAAAATGCCAGGACTTAACAGTTAACACACACTTGGAGAAAACTTTGTTGCATCCTTAATTTGTACACAGGGAAATGGTGTATCCATTCAAGATGAGGTTTTCTTTCTTTCTGATTTAATTGGTGGGAGATCAGTTGCAAGACGGAGGGAAGGAAGGAGGGACAGTGGGTCACAGCCTCCCGTGCAGACTGGATGGCTGCTAGGTGCCCAAGGCCTGCCGTGTGCAGAGCGCGGGGAGGAACAAGGGGCGTGAGCTTTGGGGAGCAACCCGGCTAGGACATGACTTGCGTCCCCAAACAGACATGTAGAAACCCTAACCCCCAGAACCTTGGAAAGTGAGCTTGATGTGAAACTGGGTTGTTGCAGATGTAATTAGCTGAGGCGTGGCCAGCCGGGAGCAACGTGGCCCTCCTCTAACTTGACTGTGTCCCCGTAAGAAGCAGACACGGGCAAGAAGGCCACACAAAGTGCAGAGACCGGACTGGTCTCCTCCCACAGACTGCCCACAAACACCAGAATCCGGGAGGGGGCAGAGGGATTCCCCGCAGTGGATCTCCAAGGGCACATCCCCGCTGGCACTTTGACTCGGGGCTCCAGGCCTCCGGAGCAGAAAGAGATCACACCATGTGTGCACTCTGGAGCTGCGGCCCAGGGACACCGACCAGCGGGCCCGCAAGGCAACTGGTCCCTCTTCACCTCGCCGCCCGCACAGGTGCCAGTTCCCTTGCAAGGTGTAGGCTCCAGCCGCTCCCCACTGAGGGTCCAGGAGAACCGGTCCACGGGGCCACGGGGACAGGCTCGGAAGCAGGCGCTTCCAGGGGCCCCCGAACAAGGGCAGTTTGCAAAGGTGGAGCAGCGTGCAGGGAAACCAGGAGGCTGGTATGGGGCCCACCTTCCCACCCCCAGGCCGAGGGATGGGGGAGCAGCAGTCACCAGACCCAGGTCGGCGGGGGCAGGAGGTTGTGCGTAGAGAAGCATGAACCTGCCCTGAAAGCTGGGCAGCCGGGCAGGCGGTGGGGGGAGGGGAGGGGCACCGGGCAGAGATGGGCCTGCCTGGTGGGTGCCCAATCCTGCTTCTGCGTCTGTACAAAGTACAGGTGGCCTCCAAGTCACCTCTGCCTCCTAGGGGAAGGGGTGGGGACAGTTCAGCAGGCCGCATGGGGAGGGGGCCCCACAGCACAGTGACGTCTTCTCCGGAAGGCAGTACAGAGGGATGGCGGGTAGCTCTAAAGACCAGGACCCAAAGTGCCCACCCAACTCTCCACTTCACTGGGGTTTGCAAGCTGACTCAGTGACTTTTTTCATTTGCTGATGAAGCCAGTGGTTCCTCTGGAGTCCCGACCCCCCATTTGGTCACTCCTGGCCGGGGTCAGCCCGGGCGCCTGGGGAGCAGCAGACACGGTGTGCGGCCTGTGCTCATAGCCCGATGTCCCTGGTGCTGGCGAGATGTTGCATTAGGCCGTGCGGAGGGGAGGCCTCGGTGGGACCCATTTCAGCTCTGACCACACCTGCGCAGGGCAGTGTCGCTGCCTGTCAGTCCCCACATCAGCTCCAAAGCTGCAGCACGTGGGCAGGTCCCGCCTTGGACTTATTCTAGCGCCCACACCCAGGTAGGTCTTGGAGGCTGTGATTCCCCCTGGGGCCACAGAGAGGCTCAGGCGTGTTGTTATCCCAGTGCCCAGAGCCCCGCAGGCCCCCCGACCAGCAAGCCCCAGGCGGGACCCTTCTGCTAGACTCCCAGCAGCCAGGACGACTTCAGCAGACGCTCCCACCGCCGCTGGTCCATGGGGCCTGGCCCAGGGTGGGTGGGAAAGTGAGGCCCGCTGCGCCAGTTCAGATGGCAGCGTCTCCAAGAGGTGAGGGACTGTCCCCAGTTCACTCCCAGTTCTCCTCCGAATGCGTGGGGTGAAATCATGCAATCTGAATCTGAACGTAAAGAATAATAAATGAGAAATGAAATCAAAACTCCTCATATATCAAATGCACCACTGTGAGGGAGACAGGACTTTAAATGGATTCATGTAGACACATTTCAAAACGGGCAATTTGGATATTAAAACGCAAACGCTATCAGTGGCTTTGGGGAGCGAAGCCAGCTCAGCCGGCTAGGGATAGGCCACTGCACACCCCTTCCCCCAGCCCACTCGCTCAGACGCCCCCCCTCAAGCCAGACTTGCAGCATTGCCTCGCGATCCTGGGTTTGTTCTGTGTTCCTCCCACCCCTTCGGGATGGGACCCTTGCCTCAATTTGCCTTATTTCCACAGCACTGAGTACAGTGCTGGTGTAGGACTTGACAGGGGTGGGGGAGGGGGTAGCAGGGAAGAGAGGAAGAGCGAGGGGAGTGAGGAAGGGAGGGGGGAGAAGAGGGGGAAGGGAGGAGGAGGAGGAAAGGAGAAGGGGAAGAACGAGGGGAGTGAGGAAGGGATGGGGGAGAAGAGGGGGAAGGGAGGAGGGGGAGGAAAGGAGAAGGGGAAGAGAGAGGGAGGGGAAGGAGAGAAAAGGGGAAGGAAGGGAAGGGGAGGGGAAGAGAGGGGGAGGGGAAAAGAGGAGGGGAGAAAGGGGAGGAGAGGGGAAGGGGAGGGAGGGGGGAAGAGAGGGGAGAGGGAGTAGAGGAGAGGGGGAGGGAGGGGAAGAGGAGGAGAGCGAAGGGGAGGGGAGGGGAAGGGGAAGAGAAGGGGGAGAGAGAGGGCAGGAGGGGGGAGAGAAGGGGGAGGGGAGTACAGCAGGGAGAGCATCTGGGGAGTGATGCTCCCAGACTCCGCTGTGGGAGCGCCTGGCTGTCTCTGGGACAGAAGCGAGGCCTGCTGCACTCCTGGCGTCCGACTGGGCACAGGCCAGCTTTCCCTGTGATGTGGCCGCAGGCCCTCCCACAAACCGGCTGGCGAGACTCTTGCAAAATTTTCTTTATTGTTTTTATTTTCACCGTCCCTTAACTTCGCTCTCTAGGAAAAAAGACACTCTAGGGGTGGGCTGAGGACGGGCACCAGTAAACAACTGAACAGTACAGTGTGGCTCCTCTGACCTTACGGGATGGCCCACCCGGGGAAGGTTCGCAGACAGTCACGGGCCACATCCACCTGCACGAGAGCCACTTCGGGGAGACCGGGACGTGGCCAGTGCCTTAGGACTTTGCCCCTAACGGGGGGCACGGGGGTCTTTGCCTTGTCCTGGTGCAGACTCACCAACACCTAGTCCCTGGTCAAAGAATCTGGCGCCGAGAGCCGGAACTCTCCAATTTAGCCGCTTGGGCTATGAAGCTCTAAGTTGGGGGCAAAAAGATTCTCCAGTCAAGGGAAATGTGTTATTTTACTTTGGATAAAAAGATGGCAGGCCCAGCCGTGGACGGCTCTAACCTGACCATGTCTCTGGGCCTGGCTGCTGTGGGGCGTCCACGGGACGGACGCGGGGCCTGACCCAGCCAGCGCCCCGGGGACCCATGTGTAATGTGGTGATTTTCGGGAGCTGGGCAGTGCTGGCTTCTCCTCCAGGATGCATTTGCGCTTAGAAACGGAGCCATCATTCTGTTCTCTGAGGAGTGGTGTTGAAGACAATTACTTAGGGATGTTCCAGAAATTCCCAAATACAAAGATTAATTATAGTCATTTTTAGATTTCATGAAAACAGTTGTTTAAGAGAAACGGCCATAAAACTGCTTTGTGATCACGCTCCATTTATCAAGGTACACGGAAATACAGTATAATTACTGTGGGGTTTTGGTTATTTGAATTAAGAAGTACTAAACTCATTTTGCAGCTATTTTGGGCAAGAGCAGGAAGAAATGACTAATATAATGAATGACTTCTTTTTGTGTGCAGATTTCAAAATATGAGCCCTGTACTATAGGCCGTGTGTGTGTGTGTGTGTGTGTGTGTGTGTGGTGAAGTCAAGTCTTTTCCTTTTTTTCAAAAAAAATTTTTTTGGTGTTAGAAGGCAGCATTATGTGGGAGAGGACGGAGAGAAAGAAACATGTCTCTAAGACGTGTGTCCCTTGAATGGCACTTCCTGGCACAAACAGGTCTTCAAACTCTTGTCATCTGTGGGAGCAGGGTGGGTTCTGCCCACTGGGCATCTCAGGAGCCAGGAGAGCTCTGCTCGGCTGCATGGGGCTCCTTCTCCAGCAGAGCCGAGTGTGACCCCTTGTCCATGGGCACCGTAGTCGAGCCAAGGAAGCGAAGGCAGGGCTTGGTTTAAGACCATGTACAAAGGGTCGAGGATCTTTCCTTCTGAAACTGTGTTCTCAGGACCAGCCTCTGCTTATCTTCCTTCCCTCTCCGTAGGGCGTATCTGCCCGCAGCCGTCAACGTCGTCCTTTTCTTTAATCTGGAACATTACGACCAAAGAATTCCATATTAAGGTTCGTCGTGTACAGAATCATTTATTTCTTTCAATCCAGTTGGAGACTTCAGAAATCATCTTCTTTAGCTCTTACCTTAGTAGTATTCTCGAATAGACATGGCTTTTGAAGACAAAGACGGAGTTTTTGTTTGTTTGTTTTTTGAGGGAGAGAGAGAGAGAGAGAGGCAGAGGGAGAGGGAGAGAATCTTAAACAGACTCCGGGCTCTGCAGAGATCATGACCAGAGCTGAAATCAAGAGTCAGACTCTTAACCAACAGAGCCACCCAGGTGCCCCCAAAGATGGACTTTTAACAATAATCTGCAAAATTTCCTTAGAATAAAGACATTTTTCTTCATGCCTAAGGGCACACGTCTTTTATAACTGGGCCCCTCGCCCTTCTCCTAAGGTCAGCACGAAGGGGTCTGTTCTCACAGGGATGATGGGAGCTACCCCATCACGACTGCCTAATGTCTTTGACTTTTTTCACGACTCAAATTTTTTTGGTTAATTATTTTAGTTTCCACAGGTATTTCAGTGCTGAAAATATCACAAAGACTCTTCTTCCCCCCATGCTTAGATGCCTTACCTAATATCATGGAAAGTCAGAGTGTTGCCCTTCTAGGTAATGAACTGCTGTCTCACTCGGATCCCCAGGCATTTTCCTGTTCACTTTTGCTAAGCAACTGTATTAATTAGCTACTGCTGTGTGAAAAATCACCCAAAACTCAGAGGCAAGAATTCTCACCTCGCAGATTCTGTGAGTCAGCAGTGAGGGAGTGACTGGGCTTGGTGGCTCAGCCCCGGGTCCCTCGTGAGGTTGTGTTGAGGATGTCAGCAGGGCTGCTGTCGCGTTAAGGTGATTCTTCATGGGAGAACTGGCCGGTGACACGTGAGGAAGGTGATATTTGATTCTCACTTTTAAATTCTTCCCTACCCTGTGCAGAATCCACCCTAGACACAAATTTTTGATGCTGATAGCCTCAGACTTATAGCCACAGATGTTTATAGAGACATTATTATAAACCAGAAAACATTGGAAATACCCTACAAGGACCACTCTGGAGGTGTGATGGACCCAGCGTCTTGTGTGGCTGGCAGGGGGAGGAGGAAGGGGGAGTCTGCTTGGAGAGAGCCAGCTCTGGGCTTCAAGATGCCGGATGAAGATAAGGCATTGAGGACACTGGAGCAAATGAGAGCAGGGAGAAGGCGGCTGTTTGAAGATCTCCAGAGGTGGGGAGGTGCAAAGGGACGGCGAGGGGGGTGGTCCGAGGTGCAAAGGGACGGCGAGGGGGGTGGTCCGGAGTTTCCTCAGTTTTCTCCTACAGGCAGTGGCTCTGGGGAGGCTGACTGTAGGCTACATGCATGGTGACCTAAATAAATACCAAAAAATGGAAAGCAAACTAAGAAAAATGTCTGCAAACTAGAAAAATAAGAAGAAATCCACCAAAATGTCAATTGTGGTTATCTCTAGATGAGGTTGTAGGTGATTTTCCCTTCATTTAAGTCTTAATTTTAAAAAAATTTCAAGTTTAAATTTAAAAAAATTTAATGTTTTTATTTTTGAGAGAGGGAGAGAGACAGAGCTTGAGCGGGGGAGGGGCAGAGAGAGAGGGAGACACAGAATCCGAAGCAGCTCCAGGCTCCGAGCTCTCAGCCCAGAGCCCGACACGGGGCTCGAACTCACAAACTGTGAGATTATGACCTGAGCTGAAGTTGGATGCTTAACCGACTGAGCCACCCAGGCGCCCACAAGTTTAAATTTTTATAGGAAGGATGCATCAATTTTTAATATACCTTCTTTTTACTGAAACATTTTCAAAATTCGCGCAGTTATGGTCCCGTTGTTTTAGCACACAGCTGTAGCAGTTTTGACAAATGCAGACGTGTAATCACCACCACAAGGGAAACACAAACCGATCCCATACCCTGCCCACCCTTCAGGGATCTCTCCTCCCACCCTTTGTGGTCAAACCCCGGCCCTGCTCAGAGCCCAGGCCACACTGACTGGGTCTCTGTCCCTCCCGCCTTGCCGGTTTCAGAATGGCCCGTGAATGGAACCTTACGGAGTGCAGCCTCCTGGGTCTGGCTTTCTTGCACCTGAGCCACCTGCCCCATGGGACTGCCGGCTCCGTTGCTGTCGTTTGCGGGAATCAGCTTGTTTTCCCTCCCATCTGAGGGATGCCGGAGTTCTTCCTGGTGTTTGGCAGTTGCCAAAAAAGCTACTAAAAGCATTTGGGGGAGCGAGTTTTGTTTTCATCTGGATAACCGCGAAGCTGTAGGATTATGAGGGTTCCATCTTACGGTACAATCGTGTTTATTAGAAGCTTCTGAACTGTCTTTCAGAACGGCCACACCATTTGCCTTGTATGAGAATTCCTGTCGCCCCATATCCTCACTGACACTTAGGAATGTAAGCGTTCTTTTTAGCCATGTAATTGGTACACTGAATATATTAAATGTAGAGGCATCTCCCTGTGGTTTTAACTTGCGATTCCCTGCCGACTCATTGTATTGAGCATTTTCTCATGTGCTTGTTGGCCATCAATATTATCTCTTTGGTAAAATCTGTGTTGAAATATTTTGCCAATTTTATTATCAGCTTGTTTGGTTTCTTGTCGCTGAGATTTGAGGGTTCCTTATATACTCTGTACACGAGTCCTTTGCCAGGCATGTGATTTACAAATATTTTTCCTAATCCGTATCTTGTATTTTTCCTCTCTTAAGAGTAACAGGGACAGAGCAGAAGTTTCTCAATTTTGACAAAGACCAGTGTATTCATTTATCCTTGTGGATTATGCTTCAATGTTGCATTTAAGACCTTTTCACTGAACTCAAGCTCACAAAGGTTTTCTCCTATATTTTCTACAATTTTTAAATTTTTTTTAAATGTTTACTCATTTTTGAGAAAGAGAGAGAGAGAGAGGCAGAGCATGAACAGGGGAGGTGCAGAGAGAGAGGGGGCCACAGAATCTGAAGCAGGTTCCAGGCTCTGAGCTGTCAGCACAGAGCCTGATGGGCTCGAACCCACGAACTATGATGACCTGAGCTTAAGTTGGACGCTCAACCAACCGAGCCACCCAGGCACTCCTACAATTTTTATATTTTATGTTTTACTTTTAGGTCTATAATCAATTTTGAGTTAATAGACAGTGGCTCTCTTTTTTTTCTTCATACAAAGTTAAATGGTCTTTGCACCTTTGTCAAAACTCAGTTGACCTGATCTGCGTGACTCTATCTCTGGGCTCTTTCCTTGTGATCTACATACCCCTGGTTTCTCCATGACACCATCTTGATTCTGGGAGCTTTAAAGTAGGTGTCGGAATCAGGTAGTTTTAATTTTGTTCTTTTTCAAAATTGTTTTCACGTAAATTTTAGAGTCAGTTTGTCTATCCCTAAAGAATCTTGCTGGGGTTTGGATTGGGATTGCCTCGGCCCTGCAGCTCAGTTCTGGAAGAGTTGACGTGCTGACCACAGTAAGCCTGCTGGCAGTGCACGTTTTCTGTTACTTTGGGCCTTTCGTTTCTCTCATCAGTGCTTGTAGTCGGCACACAGACCCCGCCCATATTAAGTGGTACAAATAACTGAATATTTCATTTGCATGCTACCGTTGAAATGATAGTTTTTTAAAACTTTTATTTCCAGTTGTTTATTTCTAGTACCTAGACGTACCACTGATGTTTTTTGTATATATTGGCGACGTATCCTATGACCTTGCTACGCTCAACTAGACCTCATAGAGATTCCACAGGATTCACGGTGGAGATGACCGCGCCTTCTGTGAATGGGGACAGCCTATTTCTTCCTTCACAATCTGCAGATTATGTTTCTCTTCTTTGCCTAGTCTCGCTGGTAAGGATTTCCGACATGATGTCAAATAGCACACGGAAGCGGTAAGACCAGACAGTCTTGCTTTGTCCTGAAGCATTCCGTCTTTACCCTTAGGTCCAATGTTAGCTCTAGGTTTTTCACAGATTTCCTTTATCAGGTTAAGGAAGTTCCCTTCCTAGTTTGCTGAGGGTTCAAATCGGGCATAAGTCTGCTTCCCCCACACCTCATGAGATGGTCACGTGAGTTTTTTCGTTTTGTTTGTTAGCACAACAGCGTGTTTATTGATTTCTAAATGTTGAGTCTACCTTGCATTCTTGGGATAGACCCCACTTAGTCATGATATATTGTTCTTACTGCAAAATGCCAAATTTTATTTGCTTTTTTTTTTTTTTGCTGAGGACTTCCGTGTCTAACGCCCATGAAGAATATTGGTCTGCAGTGTTCTCATCATGTCTTTTCTGTGTTTTGTAGCAGGGTAACGCTGACCTCATAATGTAAGTTTGGAGGGCTCCCGCCTCTTCTATTTTCTGGAAGAAATTGTGTAAACTATTCTGCTCTATTTTGCTTAGAGGTCAGATAGGATTTTCCAGCGAAATTATCTGAGTTTAGAGGATGTTTTTTTTTAAGTTTTCAAGTATGACCACCATTTCTTTAACAGATATGGAGCAATCAAAGTTATCTCTTTCTTTGTCAGTGGCTTTGGCTGTCTTTCAAGAAATGGGCCATTTAATCTAAGCAATTAGGTGAAAGAGTTGTTCAGAGCATTTCCGTATTGCATCTGTAGTGTCTCTTGGCCTGTAGCACACAGCCTGTCTCTTCTTCCTAGTGCTCATCTGTTTTTCTTGGTCGGTCCAGCTAGGATCTTACCATTTCTTAAGTCTCTCCAAAGAACCAGCTACTGGTTTCATGAGTTTCCTCTATGGCTTTCTGCTTTCATTCCATGGATATCTGCTTTATGATTTTCTTCATTTTGGTTTACTTTGCTCTTGTTTTTCTAGATTCTTAAGGTGAGAGGCTAGAATCATGCTTTGAGATATGATTTATTTTTATTAAAAATGTTTTAACGTTTGTTTATTATTGAGAGACAGAGCATGAGCAGGGGAGGGGCAGAGAGAGGGGGAGACACAGAATCCGAAGCAGGCTCCAGGCTCCAAGCTCTCAACACAGAGCCTGATGCGGGGCTGGAACCCACAAACCACAAGATCATGACCTGAGTGGAAGTCAGACACTCAGCCGTCTGAGCCACCCAGGTGCCCCCTCTCCTTTTTTTAATAAGTGGCTTCAAAAGACAAGTGCCCTACCAAATGATCTTTTAAGATTCTTTAAAATTGTTTTTAATGTTTATTTTTGAGAGAGAGAGAGCACGAGCAGGGGAGGGGCAGAGAAAGAGGGAGACACAGAATTGAAAGCCGCTCCAGGCTCTGATCTGTCAGCACAGAGCCTGATGTGGGGCTCAAACCCACAAACCGCGAGATCATGACCTGAGCCGAAGTCGGACACTTAACTGACTGAGCCACCCAGGTGCCCTAAGATATTATTTATTTTTAGATGTGAGCATTTAAATCTATACTCTTTGGGACAACTGGGTGGTTCGGTTGATTGAGGATCCGTCTCTTGATCTCAGCTCAGGTCTTGATCAGGGTTGTGAGTTCAAGCCCCATGTTGGGCTCCATGCTGGGCATGAAGCCTACTTAAAAATACATATATATTCTTTGTCTAAGCCCTGCTCTAGCTGCATCTGTCTATTTTTGATATGTTGTGTTTTAGTTTTTATTCAGATAAACATATTTTCTAAGTTTCCTCGATACCTTCCTCTTGACCTATGGGTTATTTAAAAATGTGTTGTTTAATATCCAAATAATCAGGAATTTTCTGGCTATCTTCCTGTGAGTGATTTCCTTCTTAATGCCATTGTGTTTGAACAATGGAGTTTATATGGCTTCAATTCTTTTACATTTGTAAGGGTGTGGTTAACGGTGTGCGGCAGGAGGGTCCAGCGGGCGCCCCGAGGGGCACTGCTCTGTGACGCTGGCCCCGCACTAGGCGGCTTCCTGTCTACACCGTCCGCAGGTGGCCCAACCAGCTCAACACTGGCTTCCTTCGATTGTTTTCCTCTTTGAAAATTGGCCAGAGGTAGTTTGCTCTTTGCATGTCGAGTAAGTTTGGATTCTATTCTGGACACTTTGAATGATATATTGTGAGACTCTGGATCTTGTTAAAATCGTCTTGAGGACGTTGATTCTTGTTTGTGGTTTGTTGCATCAGGCAATCCACCTGGTTAGGTTCCAAACGTAAATTCCTCCTGACTTCTATGGATGGTGATTCCAATGCCAGTTACGTTTGCCAAGCCTGCGCTCTGCTGCCTGGGACTGGACCCCACCTGCTCCGTGTTGGTGGGTTCTGTCACGGCTCAGGTCCCACAGCCCTGCCCGTGCTTCTGGTGTGTTGCTGGCATGTGAGTTTATACAGAACCGGGGAATCCCTTTCTCCCTTCTGGGATTTCGCCCACACTTGACAGCATCTCGTGGCCCCTTTTCCAAATGTCTCCGGCCAGATAAATGCGATCCTCTCAGAATCTCTCCAGAATTTTGGCAGTTTCAGGTCCAAAGAACAATGGAAAGAGAAAGAGAGAGAGAGAGATAACAGGTGTTTCTTTCATTCTTCACAGAAAAGTCCTTTCCCCTGAGTTCACAGAGATGGGTTTTCTCTTGGGATCTTAAGGGGGAGGACCATTACTGTGACAGTGTGGGTTCAAAAGTGGGGCTGGCCTCAGGGCAGGGCCAGAAGAGAAAAATACACACACACAGAGAAAAACAGGGATTGTCCCCAGATTGTCTGGTGCACAAGGCTGACTTTTGCCAATCCTCTGGGAAAAGTTGGGGTGTCTCTTGTCCTTGCTGCACACCTGACAGATAAGGAGGTCTCTGGTGAGTGTGCCCTTGGGTCAAAGCTGACACATACGGAAAGGGGACACCGGGAAACTCGGCGCAGACATACCGATTGTTCTCCCGGTGGGGAGACTCTGCCCAGCCCGCTTCTCTTGCATACTGCTGAAGGCCAGGACATCGCATGTGGTATTTTGTTCAGAGTCTCTGGTTACGTCGGGGAGCCCAGACAACGGTGCTTCACAGCCTCTTGGCCCGCACAAGCCCCATTCATTTTCCAGCTCTTCCTCACTTTCCAACACGAAAATCTGTTCTTAGTTCAAGACCTGACATCAGATTTTCTCCGAGGAGTCTTGCTTCCTTTGACAAGAGTTTACACATGCGGATCTGGGTGGCGGGGTGCTCCCTGCTCGCGACGCTTCTGGGACTGAAGTTAGGGACTCACAGGGCACCTCCGGCGTGAAGCACCCCTGCAGGGCCCTCCCTGCCTTCCCCACTCCACACCCCTCCCCCTTTTCCTGCTCAGACCCCTGCTTCCAGACATTCCAAAGTATCTATCTGTTCACTGGCTCCCACCTCCAACAGGTGCGGCACGGAGGCAGAACCAGAGGGTCGGCAGAGCCCAGAAAGCAGAGTTCAGCGTCTCCACACTTCTTTTTAACGGACGTGGTTTCAAACTGGAACACACACACCGGGTGCTGAGAGCAGTCTCAACTGGCCCGCCTTTCGTCTCATTTCCACTCACCCCAGGGGCAAGGATTTTTGTTTGTCTGGGTTTCCCAGCTGGGGTTTCTTTTTACAAAATTGTGTGTGTGTGTGTGTGTGTGTGTGTCCTTGTTTCCACTTCTTTCTCACAGAAAAGGTAACTTACACGTATACCTTGCCCCTTGTCCTTCCCTGAGCAGACGGTGCTGGAAATTCCTCCAGGTCAGCTCACGAAAGGTCATTTGGGATGTGGCTCCCGTCCTGGCACACGCCTGGCCTTGCACAAGGGCGGCTTCTCAGCCACTGTGATAAAGCCCTGCCTAGAGCCCACTCTACCTTCTCCTCTGCTGTCTCCCCTCCTCCCGTCCTATCCACCACAGGTAGGAAATTCCAGAACTCCAGGGTGACCACCAACAGCCCTCTGGTTCCCTGGTTGGCCCTCTGGGCCTCCCTCCTCCCCCTCCCCCTCCCCCTTCCCTTCCCCCTCCTCCTCTCCCTTCCCCCCTCCCTTCCCCCTCCTCCTCTCCCTCTCCCTCCTCCTCCCCCTCCCCCTCCTCCTCTCCTTCCCTTCCTCCTCTCCCAATCCGTCCCTGCCTCTGCTCCACCATGGCTGCCTGATACAGATTCTTTCTGTTTACATTTTCTCTGACGTTTTCTTTTAAATAAAAAAGCATGTTATACAAATCCTACAATCATACATTAACAATCAAAATAAAAATCCCCTGAGCAAGTAACAAAGGTCACAAGGCAGTCCCACCAGGGAGGGAGCAGGCAACAGGATACAGGTGGGGGCACGGCAGGCAGGAGTCGGCAGGACACCGTTCATGCCAACACGCAAACTGAGAGGCTCAGCAAAGGTGAGTAATGTTTAGAAGCCAAGTAAAAAACACCAGTGTGATCCTGACGACACTCAAAATAATACAACTCAGCAGAAATCCCTGGATGGTTTTAACTGAAATTATCTCTTTCTGTTGAATTGTCCAGATAATTTAAAAGCTCACCTATAATTTGGGCTGAAATAAAAGCCTTTTTAAAAATGTTTATTTAGTTTTAAGAGAGAGAAAGAGAGAGACAGAGCATGAGTGGGGGAGGGGCAGAGAGAGAAGGAGACACAGAATCTGAAGCAGCTCCAGACTCTGAGCTGGCAGCACAGAGCCCGACGTGGGGCTCGAACCCACGACCTGAGCCAAGTAAGGTGCTCAACCAACTGAACCCCCCAGGCACCCCAGTAAAAGCTCTTTTAAAGGGCACTCCTTTTACTTGGTTCATTCCCTGTCAGAGGGAGGGGCTTCATGGAACTTCTGGGCCCGGCCATCAGGGACCCTCGAGGACCCTGGTGAGTGCACCCAAAAAGCTCTGAGGGACAGACATCCCCGAGGCAGAAAGAAGGCATCGGGGGGCGGGGAAAGGGTGTCAGTCTTCTTTGTTCGTATCATAACAGCCCCAGGTCTGGTCAATATTCCTTAAGCGTGCGTTTTCAAAGTCCGTAATGGCAGGTAAGTGGTATTGGGGTAAACATGAGCTGGTGAATTAGTCAGACAAACTAAAATTTAACCACCGCCTCTGTTGTCTCGTGGTAAAGTGATATCCGCTGTTCAAACTAAGGAGGCTACACTGCAAAACCAGGAGGTGCCTTTAACAATCCCAGAGTGAATCACGCTCCCTGATCCTTCACTCCTAAGTGCAAAAGGCCTACCACTCTGGGCTCTGGGGCCAGCAGCACCGATGCGCCCTGACACCCAGCCCGGAGCCCGGCCGCCCGGAGCCCCCTCCCCATGCGCTGGCCCCCTACCCCAGCCCCTACCCCTGTCCCTGCCCCTGCCCCTGCCCCAGGGGCTGCCCCAGGCTCACCCCCGGGAGACTCGAGTGCTGGCCCATCACAGACGCCTGCAAATGTTCATCGGTTGAAACAGCAAACACAAGGTCCTCTGAAGCAGAGGAACCCTGTGTCCGGCCAAGAGTGACCACAAGGGTTCGTTTAACCTGTTTTAGTGTTTATGTAGGTACCTCACCCTGGAGGTTGTCACGCGCTGTAGAGAGGTAGGATGACAGACGGACGGACAGACAGACATCCTCACAACTGCTGCCTGGGCACGTGACTGTCACCATGGCAGGGAGGGCAGAAGTGACGTCGCCGACAGTAGCCTTGAGCAGAGGGCACGGCTGGGGCTGAAGAGAGGGCAGTCCCTCTGGGGCCGGCGAGGGGCCACGTCCTGAGCTCCTGCCGCCTCCATATCATGGATCTGATTAGAGCTGAAGCAAATCACCCCCTTGGGAATGCGTCTGACGATCAGGGTGCAGTTGTTTGGAGCCAGGACACTTGGGAAGCGTGCAGCTGAGGGGCCTGAGGCGTCAGCACGGCGTCCAGGGAATCCCGCCTATGGGCCGGCACATCCAGGCCTGTCTGGTCCCACCGTCCACAGGCTCACAGACTGAGTCACATCATCTCACCGCCACCGGGAGCAAACACCACCCGCACACGCTGCTCCGCTGGCCGACGCGCCGGTGGTCTGAGTGAGTGAGAAATCTCCAAGCACAGCCGCACCAGGAGCCCCCAGCAGCCACTGTATCACATGCCGCATGCTAACCTTGGTGAGCTTTGCCCTGTGAGCGTCTACGTGGAGCATCTGGGGGCGTCCTGTGCGGTCACGTGTGTGCTAGGCGGCGCTGTCCCCGCTGCCCTCGCTATGGGCGTAGATGACAATGACACTCATACCTCCCTATGGTCAGGATGCCTGTGCCCACGACTTACGCCCACGCCCGTCTCTTTAGACACATGACAAGCATGTCGCTGCACAGCCCGTCTAGCAGAGGTTTGTGCACAGCAGAGGCTCAACACCTTTCTGTTTAGGGGCAAAATGCATCTCTGTGATCCTACGTCATCTGTACACATACACCTCGTGGTGGCTGATGAATGTTTCTTGTGCTATAAACAAACCTGGAACTCCTGCCCGTCGTGCGGATGAAAGGAACACAGAGAATTTGCACTCCGTTGTCACGCCTTTGTGCTGTGGCATCAAACAGGACAGGTGTTCGCAAGCACATCCCCTGTCCAACACGCTCCTTGCTACAGCGAACATCCTCGCACACTCAGATGCGCGAACCTTTTGCATAAATGCACACACAGAGCGGGAGTAAACCCTCCCTCTAACAGCGAGCCTGGGGCCACATAGCAAGAGACGCCGCTAGATTTGCCTTTGTTTGAAAACAAGAGCCTAGTGGCCGTCGTGACCCAGGAGAAGGGCATTTTGTGGCATTTAGCAAGTGACCAGAGGACTCTGAAAACATGGAGGGATCAAAGGCCCCAGGAAAATAGCAAATGGCACTGTCCCGCTGGTCATTAATCACCAGAGTCGTTGGGCCTGGGGGGCAGGCAGCGCCACCGCCATTGGAAACTATACACACGTAGAGAAGAAAGTAGGGACCCCCTCACACACGCAGAAAGTTAGTGTGGAGATGCTCAGTGCTCATCACCATGGTCACACCGGGCCGTTCACGGCAGCTCTCCTGGCGCGGAGGCTGATTGAGCAGGCAGGCGAACACGGTGCTCACCACGTCTTGACGTTCGGCGGGGTTTTCGTGGGTCCTTTCTTTGAAAATAAAATCTGGTGGACCATGCTCATGGCTTTGCAAATGACGACACACGGAAAAGAGACCGAGGAGTGGGTCCTCAGCACGGCAGCTGCTACACGTCCCTGCAGAGGGACGCTCTGTCCCGCCGTTGACCGAACAATTCCACCAGGAACCCCAGATGGGCTCTTGATTCTAGAAACGTATAGTTTGTTAATGATTTTCTTTTTCTTTTTTTTTAGTTTATTTGATTCATTTTGAGATATAGAGAACACCAGCAAGGGAGGGGCAGAGAGAGAGGGACAGAGAGAATCCCAAGTGGACTCCGCACTGTTCGCACAGACTCAAACTCACAAACATGAGATCATGACCCGAACTGAAACCAAGAGTCAGACGCTTAACTGACTGAGCCCCACCCCAGCACCCCATAATTTGTTAATGATGTCATCAACGAGCCTGTTCCCCGGGATTCTGCTGAGTGCAGGTGCGGCCCACAGGGCATCTGTGGACAAGCATGGAGGGAACGAAGGGAAGCCTCGTTCAGCTTGGTTCCTTCATCTAAGCCTTCAAACTATGACTGAGATGTGCCAGAGTGATGTGCAGACAGTGGTGACATCTCTGTGACTAATGAAACCAGGACGTGACCCCGTGGGAGCTCAGCTTTGTGCCCCCGGCCAAGGGTGGGGAGACTTGAGGGGTGGTCTCTGTTTGCTTTCTCTCTGATTTCCTCACCCCCAGAAGACCAGGCTTCTAGAAATAATTGTTGTCTCCCTTTCCCCGAGAGTCCCAAGAGCTACTTTTGCAGGAATAATGTCACCCCCCGAAAGGAAAGGGACACGGAGCCTTGGTTTTCAGATGTAAAAACCACAACTGCACGCCCGTTTCTGAGTTTCCAATGCCTGGTAAAAACGGAAGACAGATGGATGTGCACTGCCCGGGATGGTGCTGAGCAGGCAGCGGACTGTTGGACAAAGACACGGTGCATGGGAGACCCCGAGGCCGCCGACCCAGCCTGGCCAGGCCAACCCACGCCGACCGGTCTGCATGCGGATGGCCACGTCTGTGGGGAGGAAGGGGCGCCATCGCAGAGGCACGAGCTACAAACTTCCTGTGCAGTTTTGCAAAGCCACGCGGTGTCTCCTGAACCCCATCGGCTTGTTTTGTTCACTCCTGTTATTTCGCCGTTTCAGTGAGTGTTTATCATGTGTTACACGCTGTCATCCATGACAGACTGGAAATTAGAAAAGGAAGATCAGCGGTCAAGTGGGCCGGGAGGTGGCAGACACAGTCACAGGGAAGCACCACACCCCCCCACCCCCCACCCCCAGGGACTGGACAACACCAACGATGAGCTGAGACACGCCTTCCTAGGGGATTAATTTTATGGCTCCCTTTTTGGGGAACGATCTCTAGGCATCAGCTTTTCTGTTCTTTTTGTTTGGTAAACTCAGGGCGTCGTGGAAACGAGCACACTGCTCGCGGCCAGTCCCTCCATCCTGAGGCTCCCAGCTGGGAAACCGTCCCAGAGACGACACCAGTTGAGAAGTGATCCCAGACAGGGTCCCTGAGAGGCCACCAGAACACGGGGCCCCGGCTTCTCCGAGCATTGCCGGGGTCAGCGGTGAGCACTGTCCAGTTGACAAAGAGGTTATACCCCAAGTTCCACTGTGCGTTAGTGGTTTGGAACTTAGAATTCCATTTCGTGGAAATAGTGTTAGAAAGCGAGCCTATCAGAGCCCACTTAACTCATAATCTAGCTGAGGTTTTAAAGAAATCTTTCTCAAAAAGTATTCCGAATCTCCCCGAAGCCTGGCCACTCCCGGCTGGTCTCTGCCTCTGGACTTGCTCTCGCCGAATCAACCTTCAGGCCGTGGTCAGAGAGACCCTGCGACAGCTCTCTGTGACTGCCCACCGCACAGCCCTGGTGGGCCCCCCAGGAGCCCCGCTTCAGCCCGGCTGCGCCACCTCCCTGCTTGGTTGGTGGTTTCACCGGCTGCCCACCAGCCAGAGCACGAGGGGCCTCCCAGGGCGTGGGCCCCCTATCCCCCACCCCTGCACCAGCAGATTCTGCTTCCCTGTGTCTGATCGCACCTGCCCATCCTTCAGGCTTGGCTAAGAAGAACGTTCCTCAAGTAGATTTTCTCAGCCCGAGGACTCTCCTCCAGGTGAGTCCCTGAATTTCCTCCCTCTCCAGCCCTGAATTTCCCCATCGTAGAACCCACCCTGTGGTTCCAGCTGCTACCAGGGGCTGTCCTCTCCCTCCTTCTCTCCCTCCCTCTCTCCCTCTCTCTCTCCTCCCTCTCTCTGTCTCTTTCTCTCTCCATCCACACATAGTCCCTGGCACACGGCAAATGCTCAGGTGAATAGAATCAAACTGACAGAGACTCAGACGAGCTGATCTTTGCCAGAGCAGAGCCACATATGGTGGGGACATCACACCATGTCACATTAAAGATGTTTAGAAGAGGAGACAGATAACTTAGCGCATCGTAACATCTCTGGGGGTGTTGAGATCCCCCATGTAGGAATGAAGGTTGAATTTTGGTGGCCCAGACGGGCTGAGCTAAGATTCCCAGGTATAAGTTAGGATGTGATTTTACTTGGTCTAGACTAGCACTTTGTCCCCTGACTGTCCAGCAGGGGTGTGGGCCCGGCAGGCCTGTGCTTGGAGGGGCTCGGACAGCGGCCAAGGGTATCCTTGCAGCAAAGTTGTGGAGAGGGGTGATTGTCTGAGTGGGAGGCTGAGCTCCATGGCCTGGAGCTCCCTCTGAAATTCTAACGACACCTGGGAATAAGGGAACCCCTTGCCCCTCCTTTGGGGGTTCCTTCTGCGCCGAGGAGGCCCTGGGACCATCCGGCAGCCACACTGGAGCTCTTCCCCAAAGAGGAGACTGAGGGCAGCGTCCCGGCCAGCAGGGTGGACCCTCTGATCATTTGTTCCTCGGGATGATGGTGAACTGGCCTCTTGTTTTTCTTGCGAAATTTCTGTATGTTTCCAGTTTTGAGCTGAAAGCAAAAATAAGCCTTTTGCTTTATTGTGGCTACTTCCACTCATTTATATTGTCAAAAGTCATTACTTCTTCCAATTCAAAGAGCTGTTTATCAGTTTGCTAAATAAGGCGTTGACGTGTCGTAAGTGTTAATTCTCACCAGAGAGTGATGCTCAGAGACTCACCAACAGGACTGAAAATAAGCGGGTCTTGTTGGCTTGCTGACTCAGTCACCTGCATCATTTCCAAACGGGAGTTAAAGAAGTCCGCGCTCGCCTCCTGTAGTCTGGCCGCAAGAGCAGCTGAGCCGCCCTGGTTCGGGCAGTGCTGTGGCCGTGTGGACGTCTGTCACCCGTGTGGGTCAGGACCAAAGCCTGCTGTGTGAACACAGACACTGGAGCTCATGGAATCTTCCGTTTTGTTGGAACTAGGAACACAGTCCCCACAATAGCCACACAGTTAATTTTGCTTCAAATCCTTTTTCCCTTAATTGAGTTCATTATACAAAGAGACGTCTCGAATGCCTTTTGTTTTGTTTTGTTTTGTTGCAGCAATATTAGTCCAAGACTCAGGCAGCCCATTGTCTCACTTGGAACTGTCAGGAATCAAGTGGTGACGGAGGCTCTCCTTGTCCGGGCACGGTTTTTCCACCACGGAACCGAGACCTGGAGAAGTGAATCCTTTTCCAACCTCCAGGCCACTGTGGCCGTGGATGACCGAACTTGGCAAAAGCCAGCTTCTTCTAAAGGTGGGTGTTCAAGAAACGCAGGCAAACTGTTACCCGGAGTGGACGCAGAAATAGATGTATAAACTCTTAAAGCCGCTTGAATTGCAATCCATCCAACAAGCAAGACTCTTTCACGTCAGGTTGGCCG
Source organism: Leopardus geoffroyi (assembly GCF_018350155.1). Lineage (NCBI taxonomy): Eukaryota > Metazoa > Chordata > Mammalia > Carnivora > Felidae > Leopardus > Leopardus geoffroyi. Next base: position 81,449,389 of record NC_059326.1, read on the forward strand.
AAGGCGTGACCTCCAGGAAGGCTCGCGCCGTCCCGCGCACGGGTGGCCAGGTTGCGCGTTGTGCCACTCCGTGTGCGCCCGACAGCGATACGCTGTATACAGACATACGTGCACATAAAGTCCTGTTTGCCAAACTCACGGTAATTTATGTAATTATACACATAATGTATTTTAACCAAATACACAAAGAAGATCTTTATAATGCCACTTAGGGTCTAGATTTAACTTAAACCACTACTTAGTCTATCTCTCTAATAGGATACTAAAAGGGAATTTTATGACAACATTATCAGTAGCATTTTGCTGATAATTAGAATAACAATAATAATACTGAGATATTTTTTCAGTAATAATGGTGTTATTAATGAGATTTTTATGAAAGACAGACTTCTTTGGTATAATTATGAAAATTGATCTTTTGCATTTTACTTATTCACTGAAATCAGATAAGTGGCTTAACTACATGTATTATTTCTAATAAATATTCAAAAGAATGCATTTAAACAAGGCTTCTGATTCCATTCTTGCTCATATTCCTTGCATTTAAATAAAAGTGTAATTGCTCTGCTTTTTAAACTGCTAGTTTGGATTAGCTGTCTAACCTGTACAGTGTAGCTGTTTGCTGTTTGCATTTTTAATAGCTTTATTACCATTTGGTGAAGCCTTAATTTCTGGCTCCCTTGAAGAGTCCTGCCTTTAAGTCAGCACTACAATTTAACCAGCAATAATCTGTCAAGATAAGATAAAGGCCCACACCAGATGAGACGCAGTATTTTGTGGGGCTTTCTGTCATTGTTAAAGGCAAGATCCCAGTGTGTCAAAATGTAGCCTCTGAAAGTTTTCCAAACTTTGAGGCATAATTTTACAGTTCACATTTTTAATCGATGGCTCCAGAATCCATTATCTCGTTCACCGGGGAAAGCAATTAGCATCTGTGCCTTGTTACCTGTGAATATATGGGCTCAAGGACATCGGCAAGAACACGTACTCACGTGCATGTGCTTGTGTGTGTGCCCAGTACCGCGGCTGGTCAGAGCAGAAGTCTTTGGTTGTTCAGCAATAAGGTGTGTGTTTTCTAAGAATCTGAGATGGTACAAATGTGAGGACACGCTTTGTTTTTAAAATTATGTCAAACATGTCCAGGTGGAGAGACTACAGTAACGACCCCCACGCACCCTTCGTCTGATCTGAGCCGCTGGCAATTCGTAGACCTCGTTCTGCCCATCGAAACCCTCACCTCCCACCCCAGCGAACCCCGAATGCCGTATGTTCTAATGTGTGAGTCTTTATGTGGGGATCTTTAAAAAACAAGGAAACGGGGCGCCTGGGTGGCTCAGTCGGTTAAGCCCCACATCTGGGTGGCTCAGTCGGTTAAACCCCAAATCTGCTGATAGCACAGAGCTTGCTTCGGGTCTTTTGTCCCCCTCTCTCTCTCTGCCCCTCTCTGGCTTCTACCCTCTCTCTCTCAAAAATAAACATTAAAAAAATCATGATTGGGGGCGGTTAAGCGTCCGACTTCAGCCAGGTCACGATCTCGCGGTCCGTGAGTTCGAGCCCCGCGTCAGGCTCTGGGCTGATGGCTCAGAGCCTGGAGCCTGTTTCGGATTCTGTGTCTCCCTCTCTCTCTGCCCCTCCCCCGTTCATGCTCTGTCTCTCTCTGTCCCAAAAATAAATAAATGTTGAAAAAAAAATTAAAAAAAACATCATGATTGTGTACACAGTCACAACTAAAAAGAAAATCAACAATAATCCCTTAAGGTCATAAGATACCAGTTTAAAATTATTTTTTTTTACATTTATTTATTTTTGAGACAGAGAGAGAGCATGAACGGGGGAGGGTCAGAGAGAGAGGGAGACACAGAATCTGAAACAGGCTCCAGGCTCTGAGCTGTCAGCACAGAGCCCGATGCGGGGCTCTAACTCACGGACTGCAAGATCATGACCTGAGCCGAAGTTGGATGCCCAACTGACTGAGCCACCCAGGCACCCCAAGATACCAGTTTAAATTCTGCAGTGTCTCAGTTATGTATGTCACAGATAAATATATTTTCTCAGTATTTTAAGAAGATTCACTTTAGGGCTCCTGGGTGGCTCAGTCGGTTAAGCGTCCGACTCGATTTTGGCTTGGGTCATGATCTTGCGTTTCGTGGGTTCAAGCCCTGTGTCGGGCTCTGTGCTGACAGCACGGAGCCTGCTTGGGATTCTCTTTCTCTTTCTCTCTGCCCCTGCTTGCCCTATCTGTCTCTCTCAAAATTAATAAATAAGCTTAAAAAGAACACTCCCTTGAGCCATGATCAAATAAGGCTCCTGCACCGTGACTGGTTGAAACGCTTGCTGAGCCATTCTCGATAGATGGATCTCCCTGCTGCTTCTCCTTCCTTCTGATCTTACAATTTGCTTGTCGAAGGAGACAGTCATGGGTCTGCAGTGGTTCCCATTTGGGGGAATCTTCCAGGTGTGTCGCACTGGGTCTAGTCTGACATGCTCCTCTGAAGAGCCTGGAAATTCTGATTCCATTGGGGTTTCGACCAGATTCCTGCCCCAGGGGGAGGGCGGTTTCTCTGTCAGGAGGTGGCTGATGCCTGGCTGTGTCCCCCTCCCTGTGATGACGGTGGCTGTTGGTGCTCAGGGGCGAGACACGTGCCCGTGTTAGGGTTGGAACACGGTCTTGTCCTCATCCCGTCCTTCTCCACAAATTAACAAGCTGGAGCCCTTCTATGAAAAGAAAACGTCCCTTGTATTGTGTCTGGTTGCCCAGTGTGTGGCTTATACTGGAGAGGCGGGATAAATATTTGATTTCCCGCCTTTGCTTGCTAATTTTCAAAATAATGCATTATTCATCTGCATCTTCCGGTGGTACCAACTAAATTTTTTAAAATTTTTATTAGGAATTTATGGATCTAAGCGTATGTGTTGTATTTCGATCCACTTTGATGATCACATCATCCCATCTGTGGTCAGGAGAAGCCTCCTAACTCCTCAGGGTGCGGTGTGACAGAGCGTCCCAGGCTCCCTCGTGTGTGCACGGGCCCAGGTCAGCCGATTCTCCAGGGGACTCTAGTTTCTCCACTGAGAAATGGCGTCTCAAGACCGCACTGCTGGAGCGTGTAATTACACACAAACACACATGTGAGTGTGCATGGCGACCTTGCTGTGTCTGCACCCCCTCCCGTATGTATCACAGAGATCATTACTGAGAAACAGTCACAAGGCAGTTTCCAAATATCATTGCTAAATCGACTACCTAGCAGGTGATCAAAGCGCGTGTGCTGGCAGGTGGGAGGAAGTCCCTCTCGTTATGGAAGGGCCAGGGTGGGGGAACGGCCTTGGAGAGAACTGTGACTGTGACCAGGGGCCCTCCGGCAGGAGCCCTTCTGGCCTTTTGGGGACGACAAAGAGCCCTGCATTGTGTGTGTGTGTGTGTGTGTGTGTGTGTGTGTGTGATGCATCAAGAATCCGCGTGTTATCCTTGCGTGGGTGCCGTGCTGATCGTCTCTGTACAGCGTGATTCTACCAGAAGTGCCCCTGAGCATAAGAACCGACCTCTTAGCTCAGGACCTGGGCGAGTACAGGTCTGTACAATGGGAGCGAGGAAGCCTGGCCCTTGGAGTCACATCAGAGGCTCAAGCAGCCTCCCTAGTGGGACATCACCAACAGCTGGGTCATCGCGATGCTTATGGCGGCTTGCCGTCCCTTGTCCTGTGCCCTGTGGGAGGGAACCGAGGGACCACTTTGTCCTCTCACTCCCGCTGGAGACAAGCAGACCGGTTGTCAGTGATGACGGGGCCACGGACAGAATGTTAGGGACAGACCTCCAGTAATGGAGGCTCTCGGGTCTGTTGGGTCAGGGACCCCTCCTCACAAGTCTGTGCTCACATGTCAGGGCCCTGGCTAGTCCAGCAGAATGGGGGGTTCTCAGGGGACCCAAGGTCACTGGCAGTAGAGGGCGGACAGGGACATCTGCGGACCCGGAGCCTCCTGAGGGGCGCATTCGCTGGGCAGCCGATGGGGAGCTCCAGGTGGAAGAAGCAGAACAAAGTGGATGATGGAGAAGCTAGGGTGGGACTAGGGCAGGGACAGCCATGTAATCCAGGGTGGCCGAGGACCTCGGTTCAGTGAGCAAAGAGGAGTCAGTGCCCGACCGGCCCCGTCAGAGCCACTGAGCGTGTTGTCATCGTGTACGTGCCCATTCTCACGCTAGCTGCCAGACCGACTGTCAGCCGGTCCAAGGGGGTCAGTGAGGAAATGTGCTCCCCGGGGTTTTAAGGCCACCCGCAATGTCCCAGCAGCCGTGCTGGACCAGGTTCCTGCAGTCAGCCCCTCCCAGGGTGGCCAGCCACGTCCCGGGTCATTGGGCGCTGTGGTCGCAGACACGAGGCCACACGTTCCTCAGGTCCTGGGCTTCAAAGGCTCTCCCACCCAAGCTGTCTCATTTGATGCATACGTGACTTTAAGGAGGTGGCGGTGGCCACAGGGAGGAGCCAGAAGCAGGGAAGCACCACAGTTTCCATTTTACAGGATGAAAAAGATGAAATGCAAAGCAACAGCGTTCACTGCAGGGCACATGCGAGGCACAGGGAAAGTTCTAGAAGAGAAGCATCCAGAATCCCAAGGCCGTCTCAGCCCACCACATCCCAGTGACTCGGGTGCTCCGCACAGTCAGCCACCGAGTCTCTGTTCCAGCGAGAACACTGTCAGTACGTGTAGGTTACGGGGACTTAGGCCCAGTGTCAGTTCATCCTCAACATCCTTGCTCTCCTCTGGGGCCAGCCGACCTTCGTCATGAATATTAATTAATAAACAGTCCCCGAAAGGATAAAATGACAGCTACTGAGCCTCCTATTACAGAAGCCAACTCTGGAAACGGGGATGGGCTCCGGGGAGCCAGGTTTTACACAGCCAGGTGTTTGCAAGACTAGCCATTTGTGAGTGGCTCCTGTTCGTTGTTCTAAATTCTTTCGCCGCGTAAAAGAGCCCACAGCGTTTCACCACCTCTAAAGAATCATTCTTCAGGTTCCAGCTACGGTGCCGGGGGAGGGGCAGTGGCCCCGGAGCCAGGTGCCCAGGGTTCCTTCTGCTTCTGGAAACTTGGGCAAATCGCGGAACCCCTCACGCACCCCCCTCTGGACAATGGCCCTGAGGGGGGCGCCGGCAACACCGGGAGCCGCCAGGGCCGGGTGACGCGGTATTTGCAGAACATCTGGACAGAGCCTGGTGAGCGCACGAGAGCAGTTAGCTCTCATCAAGGAGGAGGGACGGCCCACGGCATCTCGACAGTGCGCCTCGGGCATCCGACTGGCTTCCCGTGGAACAGAGACACCCAACAACATCCCCCAAAGACGTCCTTCCTCAAGAATGAAGGAGGCTCCTGACTCTTTATTCTGGGCCCTCAGTTTTCCTTACTTCCTTTCTACGAAGGTGGAGTTAATGCGATCGCAGGATGGTGTCAGGGCGTGCGAGGGGCAGGTGTGGACGGAGCCAGGGGTTCTCAGAGGCAGAGCACACCCTTTTGAGACACAGAGAACATCTGCAGCACATGGGGAGGGGACGCTTGTGCCAGTATCATGTTCTTATTAGCTCTTGAATCACACGGTGGGGAGAAAAAAGCATTAGCAAATGTGAGCGCTACGCACAGTGCGTCGGCCAGACACCAGCCTGAAGGCAGACCAGGGCTTCTGTGAGGACTTCCTCCCGTGGTGACCACCGGCTCAGGGGAACCAGACCTGGCCGCCTGTAAAACTCAAGACAATGAACTTGACAGCCAGCCAGATTCCTGCTTTCAGCCAGTTTAGGGTTACTATAATCTCATTATTATGCTTGAAAGACAGCGAGTAATGGAATCCGAGAGAGTGTGCTGGCTCTCCCGAGGCACCTTCTCCTCGATGCCAGTTGCCCCGGATTCCCCGGCCCGGCGAGGCCGGTTCAACCACTTCTCCTGCAGAAACACTCCTCCAGTCGGCCCACGAGCTGCTCACCGCGCTCAGCGGTTTGATGGGGTCAAGCATTAAATTAACCCCTGGGCCCCGTCCCCCGAGAATAGCTCACTCCTCTCAATCGCTGTCAAACTGGTGACAGGGAAGGTGCTTGTAAGCAAGCTCCCGGGCTCCCTCCCTCGGCGTCCAGCCTCGCCAGGGTGGTTCCGTGTGCTTTTCACCAACACAAAGGCTGGCATCGCGAGGCGTTCTGCCCGCTCTCATCATCTGGAACCAAACACTTGTGGGTATTTCACATTCTCTGCAAAGACAATAGAGTTAAGTTCAACAAAGGCTGGATGAATTATTAATTGCACTTTATGGAAAAACACATCTATTAGGAATGTGACTCATCAAGCAGAAAGGTTTCCTGAGATGCGTGGTTTGTGTGATCCAGCTTACGGCTCTGTTGTATCGATCTTGCCCAAAAAGGCCGACTCTGAGAAGCAAACGCTATTAGAATCCACAGGCGGAGAGTCAGGGCTGGGAGAGAATAGCCACAACTTTCTTCACGGTCTGGGTCGTGGGCGACCCCTCCCCCCCAAAACACAGCGTGAACGGAGGTTTGTACAACTTGACACCCACAAACATCTGACCTTTAGACTTTTTTCTTCTTTACATTTTGGAGGAGTCCCTGTGGGTGTTTGTCTGTATTGTAAACTTAATAATAAAAAAACCCAAAACTGGGAAGTGTGTGGCTTACCAAACTCCACCAGCAACACCGAGTTCCTGGCAAGCTTGGCTTGCATTTTTGCCATAGCTGAGGTTAGGACCGTGTCCAAAAAGAAGCCCTTAGGATCCTTCCACTGGAAGCACCGCACGGTTGAAAGGAGTGCACCTGGTTACCAGTCTGAGCTCAAGGATGCTGTGAGTGGCTTTGGGCTTCACCCAGATTGCTTTCACTATATCCCAAAGCTGAAAGGAGGTTGTGCAAAGGATGCGAGTGACGGAAGGATGCTGGCAGGCAGGCACAGTTCGGTGGTGCCCTCTCTGTGTCCTCCAGACATTTGTCACATTTGGGAGTCTTAGCCGCCGAAGGGGAGCGAGGTGCCCTTTAACTCTGGGCAGCCCCGAGTCAGAGGCTCATGGCCTTTCAGACACCCTGCCGGGAGGCCTTGTACAGCCCAATGAGTTCAGAACTCTGCCCTCCATCCAGCGTGTAGATAGGGCAGAGGATTTCCAGTCCATGCTTCACACAGGGTGGGGAACCACCCCTGCACCTGCACCAAAGGTCTGTGGGTTCTTCACTTGTGCCCATGCAGGGGGTCCTGGGGGCAGCTGTGACCACGGCCCTCCCAGGGAGGGCACAGTGGTGGGGACAGTGGTACATTAGCATGATGACCAATTATTCTGATGTCTCTAGCTCAGCCTCAAAGACCCACAACAAACCCCCAGTGCTGGCTACCAGTAACCTTGAGAAGACTGCTGTGAAGAGTCTATCACTGGCTCGATGCACGGAATCGTGTTCCCCACCCCCAAGTTCATACGTCGAAACCCTAACTCCCGAAGTGATGATGGTACTTGGAGACGAGGTCTTGGGGCAGTATTTAGGGTTAGATGAGGTCACGAGGATGGGGCACTCATGATAGAATTCGTGTCCTTGTAAGAAAAGAGACCGGAGACCTTGCACTTGGTCTCTCTCTCCCCCCCACCTCTCTCTCTCTCTCTCTCCCGCTCCCTTTTTCTCCTTCTCCGCCATGTGAAGCTGTTTTCCAACAAGAAAGTGGGCTCTCACCAGGACCTGAGTGGACCAGAACCTTGATCCTGGACTTCCCCGCCTCTGGGACCGTGATAAACAAACTCCCATTGTTTAAGCCACCCGGTGTATGGTGTTCTGTTACGGCAACTCTTAGCTAGTCCAAGGGGGGTCGAATTTATGTTTCTATATAGAGGACATGGCCGTGTTTACACACTGACATGGAAAGAGAAAAACGCGTGTTCTGTTTTAGAACAATTTAACTATTTTTTTGTATAGACCCGTTTCCACAGGAGACAGAAAGTCATACAAGTTGATATTGTAGCATATTTTCTGCAGCGGAATATTAACATGAAGTATGAGAAGTGGGTGAGTTTATGCCAAAACGAGGTTATTAATAAGAACAATGTTCCACAGCTGCGTGGCGCTTTTCATCCTGGAAGAGGTTTACAAAACCAAACCTGCAGGAAACAAATATTCATAACTACCACCTGCACTTCGGAGATGAAGAAGAAATAGGCGACGGAGGTATTAATAAGAAGAAGAAGCTTTTGCAAGGTCACGCCGCAAGATAATGCAAAAGCCGGAGATAAAACTCTCAAGAGGCCGCCTCCCTGCCGCCGAGGCCGCCTTGTCTACCCCACCTTCTGAGAAACAGCTCCATGGCGCTTGGAGAACAAAAGTTCAGTCCTTCAGCTCCAGCATTTTGCTCGAAGTGCTTCTGGTACCATTTCCACATGCTGTCCTCTCCTTCGGGCGATGGTCACATCCACTGTCCCTAAGAACCAACTGAGGCAGGGTGGAGAGTCCTGTCCAAGTCCCCGGGGCACCGATTCGCCTCCACGGCACCCTCCCGTGGAGGAGGCGTTAGCAGCCCCGTTTACAGAGCCCACTGGCCATGTGGTCAGCAGTCGAATGGATCTGCCCAGTATTATTTCGTGCTGAGGATTACCTTTGTGATCAAGGTGACCAGCTAACAGCAAATTTTAAAGCACAAGAAATAGATTCCGCTGTGTCATTTGAGTGGTAAGTCCGGCAGCGAAAGCTACCCCACAGTAGCTGAGAATGCAACCTTCTTTGGAAAGAAGGTCAAGGCGGCTGTAACTAAGATGACGTCACACCGGAGTAGAGTGGGGGCCCTGATCCAAGGCGGCTGCCGTCGAGTTGGAGGCGTGGTACCCACAGGCCAAGGAAGGCCGAGTCGGGCCAGGGACCCACGCCTCGCACCAGGCGCTGGAGGAGTCAGGAAGGACCCTCCGCTGGAGCTTTTGGAGGGAGCACAGCCCCCTGACGTCGTGGCCTCGGACACTGGCCTCTAGAACAGCAGAAGAGTAAACTGTGTTGTAAGCCACCTAGTTTGGTGTTCTGTGATAGTAGCCAGGGGACATGGATGGATACACTGGGGTTCAGTGATTCAGGCTCTCAAGTTTAGGATTAATATGGGCTAGCTTCGTGCACCGAGAGATGTGATGTTCCCCAGAACCTAGTGCTGCAGATGGGCTGGGTGTGTGTTGCAGTGAAGACTGAAAACCGGAAAGCTGCCTTTCCCCCTGGCCTCAGATCCCTGGTGTCTCAGAGCTGGCGGGCCCGGGGCTGCTGGTGCCGAGCCGGCACGAAGAAGCTGTCTCCCCTCTGGTGAGGTTTGCTCGCCTCGGAAGCAAAGTCAGTCCGAGCTGACGTCGCAAACCTGACAAGCTCCGTCCCGGAGCGTCGGCCCTCCTTCGCTTCATACTCCCCGGGTCGTGTAGACAAGCAGCGTGTCAGAGCTGGATGAGAACGCGGGGCCTCATGTCTTCAGCGCCCCCTGAGGTGCGGGACGGAATGGCACCTCCTAACACCTGCCCCACCTCCTCCCGACTCATTTGAATGTGGCATTGGATATCTTGTTGATTATTTCCTGATTATGAAAGCCATACCAACTTAGCAAACTATCCAGGTGCTTCACAATGGTGGCGAGCAGAGTGTGGGAGTGGCCGCAGGCCCTCCCCGGAGAGACCTGTCAGAGTGAAATGCTCTGGGTCACTGCTCATCTGTCTGCAGTTGTACGTTGTACCTTAAGTGCTCGGGTCAACAGGAGGGGAATGGAATCCACAAGAGGGCAGGCATTTGGGGAACTGTTAAGTCCCTCGCTTTCCTGTGCTGCACACACAATATGTAGACTCCCAAAGGACGGGGATCCTGGGGGTGTTGCAGCCAAATGTGGGCTCCCAGGCAGAGCGTTTACCCCGAGTTTCCATCTCTTTGATGTGCTGGGTTAGCACAATGAAGAGAAACACAAACCCCTTCCTTAATCCTCGCCTGGCCTGACTCCACGAGCGAGGTTCATGCCCCCACTGCTCGGTGCCCCATCCTGCTTCTTGGGCATGAGAAGTCCCAAGTGCCCAGGCTCCAAGAGCTCCTTCTGGAGCCAATACTCAAGAAAGACCCCCAAATCGGGAAGCCACTCTCCCTCCCCCCAGGGTGGTCCCCCCAACTGTAACATTCCACGATGGGCTGGTTACTCTACAAAGTCAAACTCACTGATGCGTATATTGATTCCACAGACATTTATTAAGGGCTCAACAGGTGCCGAGTGCTAGGAGCACACACGGAGGCAGACAGAGACCCCTCCTTCTTGAATCCTGGACATCAGGCAGAGAAGAGAGATACTGAGCAGAAGCCTGGGGCCTGGGACAAAGGAGCAATGGGGGCTGTCATGAACTGAATGTGTGTATCCCCCCAAAATTCACATGTTGAAGCCCTAGACCCCAGTGTGATGTACTGGGGGTGGGGCCAGTGAGTAGATTGAGACAAATTCAGGAGCTTGAGGCCGCCATGATGGAAACGGTGTCCTTACAAGAAGAGGAAGAGACCAGAGAACCTCCCACAGCCCCTCATGCACCAAGAAAGGCCCTGTGTCTACAGGGAGCATAGGAGGGAGTATCTACAAGCCGGGAAGAAAGACCTCACCAAGACCCCAGTGCGCCAGTTTGTGAGATTTGGCAATATTTGGAGATGAAGAAATCTTCTGGGCTTATTTCAAATCACTTATGCACAATCAAGGGTCAGTTTCGCAAAGGGAATCTAGGACCTCCTGTAGGATTCCAATCTTCAGCTTTCGTCGAGAAATGAGTGAGGGAGAATGAGCAGATGATACATGCACCTTTGATGGTTTCCCAGGGAACAGACTTCAGTGTCTTACACGTTTTCCCTTTTAGTCTTATGCCTCTCATTTTAACCAACAGAATGCAAAAGCACTGTCAGAAACCTCAAGAAGAGCTTGAGCCCTTGAGAGACCCTGTCAATCCTTGTCTGTGATTCTGGGCGATAGCCACAGCCTGTTTCAAATATCATGTCTCGAGACCAGTGGCTGCTACTGTCATGGAAAATACAAGATGGCAGCTGGCCGAGGTATCTCACTCTAAACAGGGGCTCTTGGTGTCCAGACATGCACCGAGCTCCCTGGCTTCTACGTTCTCACACAGATGTGGGTTTGTTCAAATGCTGTCAATGCACTGGGTACATGACTTAGGACTTGAGAAAGCTCAGGAGTCCGTCCGCCTTTTAGAAGTCTCAATGGTGCCATTAGAAACTCTTCTCCTGGGGGCGCCTGCGGGACTCAGTTGGTTAAGCATCCAAATTTGGCTCAGGTCATGATGTCATGGTTCGTGAGTTTGAGCCCCGCATCAGGCTTACTGCTGTCAGCCTGTCAGCACAGAGCCCGCTTCAGGTCCTCTGTCCCCCTCTTTCTGCCACTCCCCCACTTGTGCTCTCCCCCCAAATAAATAAATATTAAAACAAAAACAGAAAACTCTTCCCCTTCGATAGAGAAAGCACGGACTTGCGGTCCCTGGGAAAGACCCCACAAAGATCCCTAGAGGCCTTACTGCTCAGAGCTGTTGTTCCGTGCATCAATATCACAGCTCTGGTGATTACAAAGAGAAGTTAGCAATTACTTTCGGTAGATAAGTGGATGCTTCTTAAAAGAATATTCAGTCCACAAAAATTCAAACTTTCAATGTCTGAAGGCATGCCAAAACTCACCCCAAGCCTTCCTAGGTAAGAAACCTAATTAATTGGCTCACCTAAAGTGAACATTTCAGGGGAAGAACTGCTTTCAGGCATGAATATTTTACGACTCAAACAGCATCGTTAGGGGTTGGATTATTTTTGCTCTGACTTCTGCTATGTTGTTTTTAGTCTTAATCCCCATGCGCTAACAAGATGGAGTCCCTGGCTCAGTCTCCAACATCCTAGTGTGTTTCAGCTCTGATGGCAAGTGAGTTCTCTTTTCCAGAAGTCACACTCGAAGTCCCACTGCATCGCTTGGCTGTGGCAGAGCCAGGTGCCCATTATGGAATGGGCTTTTGTTGGGTGGGGGGGACTGCATCGCTCTTCCTGGTGGGGTCCGGGCCCAGAAGCGGGAATGGGGTCCTGCACTGGGGCCACATGGACTGAGAACGGGTGATTTCACTGCCAAAGGTCTGGTTACTGGAGGAGGGCTACGGAGGCTGCAGACAAAAAGAGAGCTTCACTACACTTTCCAAGCAGACAAATTATGGGGTTACGATTCACGATTCACACTACAGAGGAGCCTTCACTTAACAAAAGGGTACTTTACAGAAGGATTCACTGAAGGTTTCCTTTAAACAGTTGTCTCCAACAGCAGCTAATCCCTTGTTTAGTGATCATTAATGCTTCAGTAGAAAAGCTGAGGGAAGAAAACCTTACAGCTAAAATGTAAGAGCCACTGTCAATTGAGAATCAATCAAGAAAGAAATAAAACAAATTTGAAATGGTAGGTTAGTCAACTGGAAAATGGGATTTGATTTACATAAAACTCACAAACACATCTATGCAGGAAGCAGGGTCATGTCTATTGAGGAAAAATTGCATGGATTTAGGAATATGGTTAGTGATGATCCTGATTCTCCAAAGGAAGCAAAATCATTCTATAAGTTCTAGGTGCCCGTAAGGCAGGCCATTAGAGGGTTTCCTGCATAGCACATCCCAGTCCTTAGCCTTGAGCAAATCAGCCAAGTAAGTGAGCACTTACAGAATGAGCACTTACAGTGTCTCGTTGTTTGGGGCATCTATTCACAGTAGAGACTGCCGGGGGTAACTGAGAAGCCCAAGATAGTTCTTGGGGTTGGTTCTCGTATTGACAGTTATGATCTAAATTAAGAAGGCAAGTAAGATTTGCATTTCTGAAAGTTCTAATTATTCATTGGCCATTGAATGCATATGAAAGCTCTCATTAACATTTACAAATCACATAGGTCAATGCTTATTTGTTTTGTGACGTTTTAGTTCCCTAAAATCATTATCGTGTTTGTTATTTTATTGCTACTGCTGTTGTTTATATTTAGTTGCTACGTTCTTTGACAATTCCGGTTAATGGCTCATCTTCATAAACTGTGACCTTTATTATTACATACTGCCTGCTTTTGTCTGGTTTAGAGCCATTAGTCTTAAATTCTTCATTATGTGTCATCAATATTGCCACTTCTTTCTGTTTACATGTGTTTATATTGTTTGCATATTCCTCATTTTCAAATTTCCTTACCATTTTGTCAGAAGGATGTTTTAGAAACAACATATAGCTGGGTTTTTAAAAAAAGAAAAAAAGCACACAGTCTAACAACCTCTGATTTTAAGAGAGCAATTTATCTCATTCACATTTAGTGTAAAACAGATCATCCTATTCTTTTGTCTTAGGTTGTGATCGTTATTGGTTAAACCTTAGTCTGCTTTCTTTTTCCTCTTCTTCATTTTGGATGGTTTGATTTAGTTGACATTCATTCCCACTTTTCTTTCTTTGACATTTCTGCATTTTTTATTCAACTAGTGACTATGCATCCAGTCCTCATTCTTCTAACTCATACACGCTTTTCAACTGTTGGATGAAAACCAGAACCAAAGTCTTTGATTCCTTCACTTTCCCCTTTACACAAGGCAGACGAGATAAAACAGTTGTAATCTGATCTGTTCTCTCCTTATAACTCGTCATTTTTGCTAAGATACGTTAGCATTTTAGTGCAAGAATATTATTAGGTTTTCCCTTGTAGCATGCCTTTTCTCTCGTAAAACAATAATCTACCCTTTATTACATGTTTTCAGTCTTTTTATTATTTGTTATTATTGGAGCTGATTCTGAAGGGTGCAGAGTTCATTCCTACCCACTCTCTCTCTTATTTACCTCCTCTTTTCTTGAAGTTGTCAATAAGTGGAAGGTTGACACTCAAGTTTGTGTTGAAAATCCATTCTCTTGAGTCTTTCCAAAGCACCCGTTCACATTATACGATTATTGTCATCATGACTTTGTGAATTAGTCCCCCTTTTACTAGTGAGAAAATTGAAGACAGTCATGTCTTGGTGCTATATGCCCCCACCCCACTTTCCTAACGCTCTCCTGCCCTAAGACACCGAAAGGAGTTTCTTGTTCGCCAAAAGTAGTCTCTGGGAGCATTTGTGTATCAAGGATAAATGCCAGGATCTCAACAAAAGCTTTTTTTTTTAATGTTTTTATTTATTTTTGAGACAGAGAGAGACAGAGCATGAATGGGGGAGGGTCAGAGAGAGAGGGAGACACAGAATCTGAGACAGGCTCCAGGCTCTGAGCCATCAGCACAGAGCCTGATGCGGGTATCGAACGGATGGACCGCGAGATCATAACCTGAGCTGCAGTCAGATGCTTAACCGACTGAGCCACCCAGGCACCCCCAACAAAAGTTTTTTAAGTAAAAGAGGCCACTGCCCCAATAGGATCGTTGAAATGCAGAAGTTGATTTTAGTGAAACTTATATGAAAGAAACAAAATAGAATATTAATTTCTTCAAAATCACTTATCTCCTTGTATCACGGTTTTTATTGTCTCTTTAGAGCAGAGATGTTTTACCTGGATTTTGTGTATCTTTACATTGGTAACTGTCAGAGAGTGGATAGGGGAGGATGGGGAGGAAGGGGTGGGGAGGAGGATGGGGGGGTGGGTGAAGAGGTCTGTTGGGGCTCCTTTCTAGGTCTTTCATCATGCCCTGTGATTTCATCCATCTGTCTGTCCGTTCACTCTGTAGACATTTCTGGATCCGGCTGGGAGCTGAGATTCTGGGATGCATGAACCCCCTCTCCACACTGAGCAGCTCCAGTCTGACAGGGAAGACAGACAAGAAAACCGAAAATCACAATACGATGCAGCGTGTGCTATTTCCAAAGGGGCCGCTGTCTGTAGGCCTGGTCACCCACCACGGGCTCACCTCCCTGCAGCTTTCCCGGGATGCAGACACGACCCCTTACCCCATCAGTGTCAGCGAGGCCTGAGCTCAGCCCCGCAGTCTTGCCCAGGGGCCCAGCCGCAGCCCATGCCTCGTGAGCTCTGTCCAGGCCTGTTTTGTACACCATCCTCAAAGAAAGTTTCGTGAACGAAGTATGCAAATTCGGGTCAAAGACTGATGGAGGAGAAGTAGGTTAAGCTTGAACCACACCGTCATCCGGGGAGGCGCTGGTCACGTGCCCCACATCCTCATTTTGTGGGTCTCCAGTGAAAAGCCGCACTTCCCTCACAATCCAGGGACGACGTCCAGGTTGCAAGAACACACCCAACAACGGATAGCGTGTGCTTCCTGACACCCCTGTGTCCTCTGACTCGTTCGTCCATCTTGCTGACACTTACCCAGCAAAACACTGGAGGCCCACTGGGGAGTGTTCACTGAGCGCCTACTGGGTGCTCAGTGCTGCGTCCACACGCAGTGACGTTTCTGGGTGGCCTGCTGTTCTTTTCCACGAACAGTGCCCGACACGTACGTTGTCCCAGCTCACGAGAATAAGCACCAGGTTCCATCTACTCAGCCCTTGTAAGAGACAAGTCTGTCTGGTGTCTCCTCCGCTTGCAGTCTCCGGCAGTCAGAGGCTGGTCACGATTTGCCGGCCTGCTCTAGGATTGCTCCCTACTCGTTTTTATTTTTAAAACTTCACGTATTGGATTCCCCGAGATCCAGGTAATCAAAGGGAACGTTTCAAAACTCAGTAAAGACAACTTCCTAAGAAATGAGAGCTGACGCTTTCCGTGGCTCTGAAAAAGCAAAGTGGTTTCTTCCCATCGTAACTTTGTCTCTGCACAAAACAGTCTCGATATTTTTGAAACATCCAACTTGGAGGTGACTTGGCTTTGTGAGATACGCAAGCGTCGTCCCCTTGTGACTTCAAGGCTGGAAATTCGATAGTTCACTGCGGGGCCATCACCAGAAACCACGTCACCTGCTCGCGGGACGCCTTCTTCCTGCCACGCTGCTTCAGCATTAATTCCTGCAGCGGAAATGGTGAGAGGTCGGTGACTTTTCACCTTCACAAAAGGAGTTTCCATGGTAACAAAAACATGCTGGGTGATTCGCAGTTAAAAACAAAGCAAAACAAAACTAGTCCGAAGTCCAGGTCGTGTTGGAACTCAGGCCACGAAGATTCACTCTGCAACCACGAACGTGGGAGTCCGCGTGGTGGACATGGGGTGCGGGGCGGTGGGACCTGGGTGCCTGCACTTCTGCCTCCTGACAACACTTGAAATTAAAATTTTGGTTAAATGCCTTCATCTTCCCACTACAGGGCAGGTGACTTCCAAAGCGAGTAAGAAGGAAGAGTAATTTGCTGAGGGGAGATGGGGAAACAAAGGTGTAGGGGACTCGCGGACCCCGAGAACACCCGGGGCTGCTAGGGAAATGCGCTGAAATCGGAAACCCCCATCCCTTGGGGGTGTAGCTTTTGTCTCTGCTGTTTAATTACACGGGGAGGGCCAAGTGAGGTCCACAATTTACAGATTCCTGTTTCTCCCCGAGGAAGGAGAAAGTGATCTATTTGCAGGAGTTCTATATTTTTTTCAGGCACTTTACGGAGACACCCCCACCCCCTTGGTTGCTGACCGTAAAATAAGAAAACTATTACCCAGCTGGGGTAACAATAGGCTCCCACAGTGCCTTTCTGCTCAGCCGGCAGCTGCAGCGAAAGTGGGAACACAGCAGCAGGCTAACATTCTTTCCTTGCAGACTGTTTCTATGGGCAAGGAGCCCTCCCACTGATCCGATGTATTTTCTATGCAAAACTGCACAAGAAGTGACATTTTAAAAGTTTTGACCTTTGTTTTTTTTTTTTTTTTTTTGCGTGAACCGAGGCATACATTTTTTAAACCTTCTGACAGGGTGTCTGTTAGAAACAGCAATAGCCATTACTGTAATAATAAAATGTTTTCAAAATTTGAAAATTCTATATTAAATATAATGCACAGATAACCTTTGTCTGGAAAATGATAGTGATGTGGGCCTTGGAACCATTTCTTTATTGTTCCAGGAAAACAGATTATGACAGATTTCAGGCATATTTAGGAAACAGTTTCACTGGACGCAATGTTTTCATTTGCTAATTTAAGACTTTCATGGGGTTTTTTTTCCCCCAAAAAGGATTCGGAAGAGTTTTGCATTCATTCATATGCCAAGGTATTTCCACTTAATATTAATAGTCATGGTATTTGTTCAGGAAACTATTCTTTGCATAACAAAAATATTATTTAAAAAATCAGTTTTGTACCTCAATACATTTAGAGTTTTTTTTTTCCTTTGAGAGAAGTTTAATTCTTATTTGAATCTAAAAGTTCTCTCTATTAAGAAAAAAAGAGGAACACAAAATAGCCGAGAGACCAAATGTCAAAGAGAACTTTCTTTAAAAGACCTTCCAATTAGTAAGGGACATGAATAGGGGGGAAGGCTCAGCTACAAAGATATAAAGAAAGAAAATTAGGGCAAATGAGATGTTGAATTATTTGCAACAAAAGGTGGGTGAACTAAAGATGGATGAGGAAATACCACATTCTCCAGTTAAGGATTATGTTGCTTTCGAGTCTCAGCCCAGCCCTGCAAGTGACTACAGTGGCCGAGCAGGGGTCCGCCAGCCTGGGCGCTCCGGACTCTCTTGCCTAATCTGTCCTTCAACAGCTGCCGATGGGAACTTTTATGTTTAAGGCTAGAAGATTTTCAGGGGTAAGTGGAGTGAGCTTTGCTAAGATGTTTGGAAAGAAGTGTGCCAGCCCCTCCCTGGGGTGGGGAGGGGTTCGCAATTCCAGATAGCAGGGCGAGTTCTGGTCGCAGACCAGCCTCCAAGAAACCGCCCTGAGTTTGGATTCTGTGTCTCCCCCCCCCCCCCTTTCCTTCTTGCTCTGGGCTGACCTCTTAACTCCTGTCTCTCTTCCTGGACGATGGAGACAACAGCAATCATTATCACCACCAGACAGTCGGTCCCTGGCTAACTAATGAGTCACTGCAAATTGCTAATTTGATTCCTACCGTGAACTTTCAGACAAGTGCTTTCCCTAAATCACGAAGTTGTAAAACTCCTGCAGATAACGAGAGTGGGATTTCATTCAGAAATTTCAGATGGCTTCAGTAGCACAAACTACCTGTCAACTCCGACTCACTCACGGAAAAGACATCCGTCAAGCTGGGGTGCTAGGAGCTTATTAAAATTTTGCATCATATATGAAAAAAAAAATCTTTTTATGCTGTTATAAAGGGAAGCATTTGGAATTGCACTGACATTTTCTTAACCCGTTGGTACTATTTAGAAATTCCAATAATGGAGTCCTAGAGCTGGGAATGCTGAATTCACCTAATTCAAACCTGAAGAAACTGGAGATCAGAGAGGTTAAGTGACTTACCCAAGGTCACAGAGCTAGGAGCAGAAGTACACCTAGAAGCAGGCCCCCCTTTTCCAGAGCCCGTGCTGGGAGTCCCCCCTCCCCTCTCCCCCTCTTCTTTTCCTTCGCCTCTCCCTTCCCCCTCCTCATTGTTTTGCGAAAACTTAAGCACAGCAGCTGCTTTAAGGCTGAACTGCACCAAAGGCCCTCCCTTTACACGCACTGCGTGTGCTCTCTCCGGCTTGGTCCCATTGGTCTTGGTGGCGTCCGTGGAGGTATGTCTTCCTTCTCAGAGGGCACCTGCAGACAATACCTGTTAGGAAAGATCTCCTGCAAGGCAGGGCGAGAGACCTTGCAAAGGTGGCCTTGAGAGATTTGGGCCCAGCCTTTTGAGGATGTGGGAGGTAACAGCAGGGCACATAGCTGGACCCCACGAGCCCAGTCCTGGGGGGCAGTGGGACTCCTGGCTCCACCAAACTCAGGGACGTGATCGCTGCCCGATGGGGCTGGGGCCCCGCGGGTTTGGCCGGCCGAGGTCTGGGCTCACCCACACCCCGGCAGCAGTGGGTGGCCTGAATTACTCACTGCAGACTATAGTGAGAGGCCCGAAGTTCTGGTTCTATCGGGGAGGACGGAACCAAGCGGCGAAAATACAGACAGCCTGGGAAAGACATTTCAGTCCAAAGAGGATTCAAACCTCGCACGGTCAGCGTGCTGCCCGAGACCATTTCTCTGCACACTAGCAGGGCTGACTAGCTGGCAGAGTAACGGAAATGTGGCTGATGAGCAGTTAGGGGGCCGAGGGGATCCCACGTGGAGATTCTGGGAGGGGGAGGCCTTTGTAACCACACGGGACGGGTTGATGTAGCGGAACTCACCTTGTACCAGGGAGGAAGTGCCCGCCGTTAAACCTGTCTATTGACAGAAAGTGTGTGGTTTTGACTGGCCAAGAAAAAGGAGATGCTAAATATTTTATTAAGGAACTATTTAGAAAATTACACCTGACCGGTGAGTGATATGTGTTTTTCCTAAGCCCTAGTTTTATTACTTGTAAAATGGGTATAATGGTGTTTTCATCCCAGATTGGGAAGATCTCACATAAGGCCTAAGCAGTACTTAGCACGTTATACCGAACGATAGTTTTTATTATCAAAAACGTCCACAAACAAAAAGCCAGGGAGTAAAATAGATGCTTAAGACAAGACACGGACTCCCCGTGGAGAAGTGAACACAAAGACAGATTCTCACAGTGGACCGGTTTTCGGAAGAAGAATGACCATCCGCCATTGGCCACAGCCCCCACCGGGCCCAAGAGCTGTATTTATGGAACATGCTTAGTTAGGTACGACCATTTTCCGAAACTTTCCCGGGGAAAAACCAGCACAGCAGAGTTCAGGGCCAAGGCACAGAACGGTATCAAAAGTCTAGGGCCTTTTATGCTCCAGTAAGACGCGTCCATAATTGCTCATCTTGGTCTGTCAGTAATTTCCCCCTTCCCTCCTCAAGTGAGTGAGCTAAGTAGCACTTTTGCATGACACAAAGGGCCAGCGTGCTTGTGAACGGAGGGTGGTTACAATAATTAGTCATGTGATCCAAGATGGGGAAACTTCATGCCCACTGTAGCCAACAGTTTGGTTTGAGGATGATCATCGTTCGAACAGAGTGTGAAAATCTGCAAATGTATACGTTGCCCTTTAATTAGATTCCGTGTGTCCCTAGTTCACTTGGCAGAGAAAGGGCCGGGAGGATGACGTACATAGACGTGAATGTGGCTACAAAGTCTGGTGAGCATGCACACGGCACACTGGGTGGAAGTGAGCGAGGAACGCCTCTGCCTTCCCTCCGGGTGCATCTCTGGCCCGGGTCTCCGTCCCCTTCTTTCCATCTTTCCCTAAATAGGGCTGTTGGTGGAAGTCAAACTTGGATTTTGTTCACGGAGACAGATCCTTCTCTACGGCATCTCCCCAGGGATGGTGAAGAGGAAGCCACAAAACCAAGGGCTCACACTCTGCCGAGACCTGGCCTGTCTTCCCACCAGCCCTGTGAGGGCAGCACGGCTGGTGCCCGGGTATCAGTGCAGAGCCCCAGGCCTCCTCGAACGTGGAGGTGTGGGTCTGATAGTCGCCATGTGCCTTTCCAGCCACGTCGGGGTCCTGGCCTCACATTGTCCAGACCGGCACAACGCTGCCTTTGACTACTGAGTTTTCAACTGTATTCATCAGAACCACACATGACATAAGATACCTAAAAAATCCAGGGTGCCTGGCTGGCTCAGTTGGAAGAGCATGTGACTCTTGATCTCAAGGTGATGAGTTTGAGCCCCATGCTGGGTGTGAATGTGACTGAAAAAATAATAACAAACAAAACTTTAAATGGCTATAAAAAAAATCCACCTAAAGATAACTGTCCTTTTCGGAACCCCTCCGATCTAGAAAACACAAAAGTACGTCCTACTCCATAACTAACACGTGGCAAGTTCATTTAAAGTTCATCGAGAAAAAAAAATCTCTTTTAGTTGCCAGGTGAAATGAGAACTGTTTGTATAATTATTTGAAATTAGTCCTCTAAGAAGATCCGTTGACTAAAAGAACATGTATTGAGTGTCTCTAAATCTCAGGCTTTCTCTGGTGTTAATATATGTCATTTCTTTCTTTCTGCTCCCCCATATAAATAAGAATATTAGAATTCCCATGCCAGAACCCATCTGAAAACGGCTCTGCATTTTCACGTGTTAGAGAACTCGACTTCTCTCAGTAAACAGCAAAGGGTCAGCAGTGCATCTGCTCATTTGTATGACCCTTTTTCTATCCTCAGGGATTTACTTACTTTAATAAATTAGCGACTCAATGAACAAATACATGTGAGCAACAGATGAGAGAGACTGTGCTGGTGCCCGGAGCATAGCGGTAAATGAAACAAAGTTCCGATGGGATTCGTTGTTATTACCTGTTCATACGTTTCTCTTGTTTCTCAGTGAGCACTAGTGGCCTGAGTGGAAGTTCATTCTTGCTTTCCTTCCTCTTCTCATGTCATATTTACAGGGAAAGTTGTCCCAGCAAAGTACTTTAAGTCCATTATCCCAAGTGTATCAGGTATCAACTAAGAGTGGGTGCTACTTTGAACACAATTTACCCAGGATACTTACCTAGTGGACTACATTGCACTGTTTTTGGTTTACTAAAGGCTCAGTGTTTGGTTAGGCCCAGACTCAGAAAGCCCACCCGCCCCAAGAAACCTCCCTGCTCTGAGCCGTGCCTGCGTGGCTCCTGGGGGAGCCCGGCAACTGGATGCCCGTGAAGTGCCCACCTCGAGCGTCTTGCCCATCACACTGCTGGAAGTGAGGAGGCCACCAGGGTGGTGTCAGCCCCGCTGCGAGAGGCCCGCTGGGAGAATAGCCTGGATGAAGGGAAGCCGCAGGTGAGGCGGGGAGGCAGGGGCACCCCGAGAAAGACGGGGCCTGTGCAGGGGTTTTCCAGGCACCGCCCAGCCTCCGGACAGGCCCCTGGTGGTGGGGGCTGCTGCCACCCCTCGTGTTCTCCCCACGGGAACACCCCCCAGCCCCTGACCTGAAATAGTGTGGGTGACTCTCTGGGGATCACCATCGCAAGCCCATCGACCTCAGGAAGCGTGTGTGTTTCCTCATCTTTATCTTCGTTTCATACATTTCACGGTGACATCCTTCCACTCTCTCTGCCGTTCTGTGCAGTGGCCTTGTGCCTGTGAGTGTGGAAGGGGGTGGGACCCAGGCAGGTGCAGGACAGACCGGCGCAGACTCAGCACCAGGCACCAGACGGGAGCACCCCAACCTCTGGACGGGAGCACCCCAACCTTGAGTGTTCGGCACTTGTCATTTCCCAGCAGGTAAATAAGAATGAAGGAAAGGGCCTGGGTGTAAACCTGGATGTTCTGATGACTTTCAAGCATAAAGGAAAAGTATCCAGAGAAACCTGACTTACCACGCAGTGTAGACAACAGCAAAAGGCCATCGAGCCTCTTCCAGAGCTGAGTTGCTGGGCTCTCTCTGGCCGTGTGTGTCTGCGCCACAGACGTCAGCCTCGGAAGCGTGATGCTGTGCTGCTGAGGACAGGTTAGGGTTCAGGAATGAGCAGGGGGACACGGGAGGCAGTGCCAGGAGGGACAGAGACACAGATGAACTCCTTGCTCCTCTGGGCTGTGCACCAAAACCACGGGAGCAACGGTGGCTCTCGGGCCATAAACCGCAATCCAAGGGAACCAGTACTTACGGGGCCTCCGGCACGTGGGAGGCATTATCTCCACTTGTGGGAAGAGATGTGTCACAGGCACTGCTTTCCTTCTGGAAGGTTCTACTCCAGAGATGCAGACCATGGGCAGTCAGTTCCAACTCTGGCAGGGGAGATCCAGGAAGGCTTCCTGCAGGAGAAGCATCTGAGCTGAGCCTTGGTGGGGGTGGGGGTGGGGGGGTTGGGGGACGCTAGGAATGTGACAGGCAGAGCCAGCAGGGGGTGCCATTTCTGCAGGTGGAAGGGACAGAGTGAGCATAGCCGTGTGGCCGCGTGGACATCAGCTGGTGGGAACAGAGGCCGGGGCAGGGGCTGGGACACCAGCAACCGGGTGAGGCCAGAGGGCCCTCTGGAGTCCCAGCTGTGTTCTGGAAAAAGGTTCTTGTCCGGAGTGCCCATGGGGAGCCAGCAGGTTCCATGGGAAGACGGTAGGTGGGCAGGCTGGGGCTTCTGGGCGGCCCCTCAACGGTGGTGTAAGCCAGTGATAGGGGCTCGGGCAGAGGGAGGAAAAGAGGATTCGTGAAAGATCCAGGGTCCACACAAGGAGCTGTTTTGTAGAAAAAATTGGGTGAATGATAATTTTATTTTTACCCAAATACAATGAAAATATTTACTTTCTCATTGCATTTGCTCAGCCAGAAACGGTTTGAATTCGTTCCCTGGGGCCGCCGTCACCAAGCACCGCAGACGACAGGCGGCTTCACCGACAGAAGTCGACGGTCTCCCCGTCAGGAGGCTGGAGGTCTGAGATCTGGGTGTGGCAGGATGGGCTCCTTCTGAGGCCGAGGCAGGGCCTGCTCTGTGCTCCCCGCACCGCCCGGTTCCGGGTGGCCGGCCTTGGTGTTCCCTGGCTTGTGATGCATCATCCCGTCTCTGCCTTCACCTTTACCTGGTGCTTTCCCCGGGTGTGTGTGTGTGAGTTCAAATTCACTTTTTCATAAGGACACCAGCCTCACTGGATTCGCGACCCACCCCATTCCAGTATGACCTCACCTTAACTAGTTATACCTGCAGCAACCTCATTTCCAAATAAGGTCACATCTGAGGTTCTGGGGTGAGCACTTCCACATATCTTTTGGGGGGACACAGCTCAACTAGAACACTTTTTTTAGGGGGGCTAAAAATGTATACATTTGAAAGCAAGACAAAGTTTCCAGTTTCAGTTCCATTCAACGATGACCTCAGAGTGGATACATTTTGCCAATCGTACTCCAAATATCAACCAGAGAAAGCCAAGTCTGCAGTTTTTTTGTTTGGGCCCATTGAAAGGCCCAATGAAAAAATGTTTATTTCCTCAGCCAGCCTGAATCGGCCAATGTTTCAGACTTTACTGGACATCTGGGGTTAAAGTTGCAGGTTGGATGGCTTCCCGGACGGATGGACAATAGAAGGACCACACAGGCCGCGCTCAGCCTCCTCACCCCAACTGCCAAAGAAGCCGCTCACCCAGCAACACAACCCAGGGGCGAGGGAAACGGGCAAAAGGCGGCACAGAGCCCCAAAAGCGCACTGCAAGTCTGTAATTTGGGCTAATGAAAAGCTCCAGATACAGCTGATTTAGTTACATAAGAATGCGCAGAGCGGCCTGAAGGTTTCCCACTTTGCTTTATTTTCGGTGCCTCTCCGTGGGGTTCGTTCAAGGTCATTGGTGGCGGAGGGATTTTAGCCTGAGTAGATGGTGGCGAACAGTGTGTCCTTGTGTGGACGCGCGAGGCTGACCGCTGGGGTGGCTGTTGGGGGAAGACAGCTGCCAAGAACGCCAGCGCCCTCGACTCAAAGAGGCCCCGCTCGCAGTCAGCCAGTGGTGTGGGTCCAGCGTGTCTCTGTCACATTAGGATCAGACACCAAGTGGAGGGTGGCTACAGCAAGCCCTTTGGGAAGCGTACCACCCACCCCACCCCCCCCCCCCGAAATCACGGTGAAGTGAGATGCAAAGCAAGCAATTAACCAAGAAAAAATACCCAAGGAGCTACCGGGAAGATCGTTAAAACCCAGAAAAACAAGCAGGATAATTATACAAAATGCATCCAGCAGCTCAGAGGAAGGGAGGGGCAGAGAGCGAAGGTACCAGCTGGATCTCACCCTCCTATCCAGGCAATCGGATGTTTCTTTAAGATGGAAATGCACTTCGGGCGACGGGGGAGGGGTGTCCAATATTGTTGGGGTTTTACCAGAGTGTGGAGAGCTTCCTTACTGGAGACAAGACAGACAGAGCTGCAGATCTGGGACCAGAGGAGGGGCGTCTTG
Source organism: Leopardus geoffroyi (assembly GCF_018350155.1). Lineage (NCBI taxonomy): Eukaryota > Metazoa > Chordata > Mammalia > Carnivora > Felidae > Leopardus > Leopardus geoffroyi. Next base: position 81,474,217 of record NC_059326.1, read on the forward strand.
ACCGCGGTCTCTGTGCTTCACGTGGTCCAGAGGAGGGGCGCACAACCTCCGAGTCTTGGAGCAAAGGTCTGTTGGCCCTTTGTACCTGTTGTACCTTTGTACCTGTTCTGCCAATACGCGGCTCGCCCTACCCTCCAGGGTCGTGCGGGCTGGTAGGAGCGGCAAACAGGTGCCCAAATAACACGTTAAAATGCTTAAGGCAGGAGGAGGTGACAGTCCTGGGGGTGAAGATGTGACGAGCACCGATGGAAAGGACTCTGGGAAAACGGTGCACAGGTCCTCCCCCTTCCAGTGGCCAGACGCCCCTCTGCTGTCTGCGGGCCCAGCAAGGTGGACACAAGACCATTGGCCAACAGTCCAAATACCCACTGGTGACTTGGGAAGTGCGAAGCATGGCCAAAGATATTAACAAGGTCCCTGAGGCAGAAGGGAGACAGAAATTTCCAGGAATTCTTTGCAACGTGGACATCTGAACACGGTGAGGTGGCCCTGCTCATGCGATTCTCGACACGTCTGGGCTGTGGATTTTCAGGTGTGGCATTCCGTGAGGTGATGCTGAAGCCCCTCGCTTGGCCACACTGCCACATGCTCCAGAGCCCCTACGAAGTAGACTCTGGCCGCCGTCCCAAGGGGAGCGTGGGTGAGCAGGACCCCCGCGCTGTCCGACATGCCCCGTGCCGCTGGCGACCCAGTGACACGCTCGTCGTGGGGGAGGGACAGGTTTGGACATGAGGCAGGTTGGCCGGCCGCACAGAAGCTGAGTTTACCATCTCAGGCACATGACCCAACGAGGGGACTGTTGCCTTTTCTGGAAGCTAAACGCTATTTGGGAGGTCTGGCTCTGATGGGAGGGTGCGGGAAGTCCCGGGGCACGGCCCTGCTTCCGTTTTGCTCAAGGGCGCATCTGTCAACGACTTAAAGCAAACCCAGAACAGAACACTGTCACCAGGTCTGATCTCCTGAAAAGGATGTCCCTTGCACTCGGTGGGTGTGTAAGATACCAGCACGCAGGGACTGCACCCTCAAGCTCTCGGCTGCCGGCCCTCGGTGATCGGTTGTGCATGAGGACACGTCACAATGAGTCACACCCTAGAGGCCACTGTACGGGGCGATAGGAGGTTGTGCCTTCACAGAGCTGAGGTCCCAATTTTTTCCCAATTTGCATCTTTCATTGGCTTGTGGCACAGGTTGGATTATGTCCTCCCAGATGATATGTTGCAGCCCTAACTTCCGGTGCCCCTGGATGTGACCTCATGGGAAATGGAGTCATGGCAGGTGTGATCAAGTGAAGATCCAGTCTGACTGGTGTCCCTGTGGGAAGACAGACACACAGACAAGATGGCTGCTTGAAGACAGGTGCTGCGGGAGCAGTGTGACCATAAGCCACAGGTCAGCAGGCGTGACCCCACCGTGTTCGCTTCCTCGGCCTTGTTCATGAGGACTCAAGGCCTCCAGGAGGTGGGGATGGACGAAAGGAAGGGAAAGGGAAAGCGAGGACAGAACAGTTAACACAGACGCCGCCCTCACAGCGTCCAGGACAGCCGGTGCCCCCGCGGTGTATCAGCCGTCTCCTGAGCTCCCCTAGAAGCCCTTGGGCTCAGCTCATTCTGTTCACACCCGTGTGCGACCCTGCCTTACGTGGCACCACGACGGTCGTGCTGGGCAGCTCTCCTCTCACTTTTTGTGTCACCACTAGATAAATGCTGGCTGGGACCCGCTGCGTCCCAACACTACGCTGGGTCCACGGTGTCCAGCACCCGAGGAGAAAGAAGTCCGTTTCAGCTGTTCACTTGCTAAATCCTCTGCGGAGAGAAAGGCTCTATATTGAGAATTTTTAGAATGGGCTGGAGTTAACACCAGCAACGAATTGAACGCCAGAGCCGATCCACTCTGTAAGTAAATCCTTCCCATAAGTCCTTTTAATTTTTATTGGGTCATAAATAACTTCTGGGCCAGAGGCCACGGGGAAGCTGCCCCGAGAGAGAAAGCCCCGCGAGCAGCCGCGTGAGGCACTTGTCCTGGCTTTGGCCTTCGGCTGCGTCCGTCTCCCCCACGACCCGCCTCAGGGACTTTGCAGGTGCATTTGAGACCGGGCCACAGGATGAGAGGGACAGACGTAGGAGGCTGCGGAAGGTGGTGGGAGGGGATGGTGCGAGGAAGGTGTCTGTCCACGTAGCAGGATGACAGCCACTGCTGCTCCCTGTCTCGCAGCCCTTCCTGGAACCGACTCGCACTCCGTCCGCCCTCCCTCGCCGGGGAGGACACTCCAGAGAGAGCAGGAGAGGTGGACAACGGAAGTAAGCGGGAAGCGGGATGACTGCCCGGATGGAGGTTGGCCCACGGGGCTGACACCAGGATTGTGGAGCAGGGGCCTGGCAAAGTGACGGTGGCCCGGGGGCAGTGAGCCTGCCCATCGCGGGCCCAGAAGGTTGTGCCGGCCGTCCCCAGTCTCAGTGTCTCCCGGGGTGGGCCGGCCACGACTCTCAACACGGCGTTCAGATCTAGTTGCTGAATATCCAGATTAACAGCGTCATGGTGAGGTGGTTGGCTTGGGAATCTTGTCCACCGCGTTCAAGGGTGGGTTAGCTCCAAGCGACCAGGGTCCTCGGCTGGCGCGATGTGGTGGGTCACACTGCAAAACATAAAACAACATCTCGGCAGTGTTAGAGTAGTGCTGCTATTCAAAGCACTTCACATATGTGAAGCCGTTTGTCTCAACAGCCCCACCAGGCAGCGTGTTTAAGACGTCCACTTTACAGGTGAGAAAACTGAGACACAGAGAAGCGAAGACAGCTTCGCTGTGCCTGAGATCACACAGCATGAGAGGCAGAAGCCACATAGGGCGGCAATCACTGTATCGTCCCTGGAGGGAAGATACTACTTTATTCTCTTGATTTGATGTTTACCCCCCGCCCCCAACTAAGGAGAGGCTGCAGGCTAAGGGGTTAGAGTGTGATCGTTGGAGGTATCTAGAACTTTCTTCTCATAGCCGCTTGGCCAGGGCCAGGTACCCAATGCTTGCAGGGGGTGGTGGCACCGTCCTCACCCTGGTCACAGCCAGAAGCTGTCAGTCTGAGACCTCGGTCTGAGTTCTCAGGCTGAGACCTTCTGACATTTTTTTAAGACTTTAAGTCATCTCTACGTCCAACGTGGGGCTCAAACTTCAAACCCCAAGATCAAGCCGACTGAGCCACCAAGCACCCCCCCCCCCGAAATTTTAAATGGTATAGTCACTCATGTGACTATTGGACGGACACGCATCTCCCTAACTGGACTGTGGGCGTCATGTGGCCAAGTTCCAGGTGTGCTTTTGCTCACAACTGTACCCCGACCCCACCTGAATCAATGCCTAGTGTAAGGCAGGTCCTCGAATAATTGCTTGGGCACAAATTGACCATCCCTGTTGGCAGAGAAGCTACAAAGGGTGTTCATGGGGTGGAGTGAGTGACGGGGCCTTTTTGCAGGTTGATGAGGGCTCGTTTGCTTATTTAAAAATTTTTTCAGTTGTGTTAAAGCTATAAATGGACATGATTTTATTTTTTAAATTTGTTTAATGTTTATTCATTTTTGAAAGAGAGACAGAGTGTGAGCAGGGGAGGGACAGAGAGAGGGAGACACAGAATCCAAAGCAGGCTCCAGGCTCTGAGCTGTCAGCACAGAGCCCAACACAGGGCTCGAGCCCGTGAACGGTGAGATCATGACCTGAGCCGAAGTCAGACGCCCAGCCAACTGAGCCCCCCCGCCCCCAGCGCCCCTGGACATGATTTTAAAGTAGGGGGGACCCACACTGCTTCTGTAGCCCTCGGCCCCCACCCCTCGGAGAACCTTTCGGAGACTCTGCCACGTTTCTAAATAGCCTCGCGATGCCGCCACCTTGGTCTGCCTGCTTCACAGTCCCTCCTCTGGAGCCAGTTGGTCCAGTGATCTCCTGAGGGCGGCCGGCCACGTGACCCTGACTCCCGGTGGCTCCATGCACGGTGGGGTACAGCAGTGTGGTCGATGCAGAAAGGAACCAAGACCTCAGCAGACGGGGGAGTGAGACACAGGGACCTCTCGGATGGTGCGCTCTGGTCCCCCCGACCCCCTCCGCTCCTGCCCTCCCCAGGGCCTCCCCTGCCTCCTGCTGGGTTAGCCTTGTACCTTTATGGTCTCTTTGGAGTGGGATGGAACGCTCGCCCGGCAGAAATAACCACAAGTGATAGGACAGATGAAGGAGAGCTGGGGCCACAGCACTGATTCAGGCAGAAACGAGCTGTGCTCCCCTTCCGATCACAGGGAGGCGGACGACCTCCCAGCACCTCACCACCTGCGTCTTGCCACCTTTTGTCCAGCAGAATGAAAGAAATATTTATTTTTCCAAAGTGGCCAGTAATTATGTTTTCTGCTCTGTTTCTTCCTTTGCGGTGTCGAGGGTACTTTTAAAGAGCACCTACAGTCTCTTCCAGGTGATGCTAAGCGCATCAGGGAGAGCGAAGCTGAGGAGGGGATGGAGGGGACGGAGGGGAGGAAAGTCAGGGAGAGAAGAGCTCAGACCAGCAGGCAGGTGTCCCTCCCTCCAGGGTCCACGCACTGTAGGTCTGGGATCCACCCTGACAGGACTTTGTCCAACTGTTTCCAAGGCAGGGCTGACGTCCTCCAGCTGGGAGGACCGCTCGGCACTGGAAGAGGAGCCCGGAGAGCCCGTTGTCCGACAAGACTCTTGTCCACGGGGAGTGAACGACCCTGCGTGTCACCATGCCCGGCCAAGGGCTTCTCCCTCGAGACACAGCAGTTTCAGCCCGAAGTCTGACTTCTAAGCGGCCGGTGGGTTGGCGGCTGAGTATGGACGAGGCCAGCATCTGTACCCCTCACACTGGCTCTGACCCAGCCTTTTGGTGCCCCGTACACCGTGCCCATCCTGGATCTGGCTCTGGGGGTGGGGGACTCCCCACGATGGCCACCCCCCTGTTCTCACAGACAGCTGGCAGTCATGTTAGCATTATTCCAGAGCCGTTCGTCATCCGCGGCGTGGTTCTCAGCTCTTTTCCTACTTCTGTTCGACTGTCCCCAGAGGAGCAGGGCTGAACAGCTTAACTCTTTGTGCGCCTGACTGTGGTTTACCAGTCTCACTGGGAACTCTGCGTTTCACGGGCGGCGTCCAAACCCGCTCAGGTCGGCGCACCAGAGGTACGCTGCCTGTCAGGTCCCAACTCTAGGAAAATCCAATGGAAAATATCAACTTCAGGAAGGCCAAGGGCAGATTAGAGAGGACTGACCTCTGGAGTTGAATGGGCCAGGTGTTCTCGCCAGCTGGCGGGGAACCAGGCAGGAGCCATAGAGGTGACAGGTGGACAAACAGCAAAGGAGCCTCTCTGGCGGCAAGGGAGGAGGATGAGGCATGTTCACTGTGAGGAGGCACGCTCACGTAAGAGGGGAGCACCCTCACGTAGAAGAGAGCACCGCCGTGTAGGAAGGGAGCAGCGCCATGTGGGAGGGGAGCATCATCACATAAGAGGGGAGCACCCTCACATAGAAGGGAGCACCGCAATGTAGGAGGGAAGCAGCACCATGTAGAAGGGCAGCACCCTCATGTAGAAGGGAGCACCGCCATGAAGGAGGGAAACACCACCATGTAGGAGGGGAGCACTATCACGTAAGAGGGGAGCACCCTCACGTAGAAGGGAGTACCCTCATGTAGGAGGGGAGCACATTCACGTAGAAGGGAGCACCCTCACATAAGAGGGGAGACCCTCATGTAGAAGGGAGCATCGCCATGTAGGAGGGGAGCACACTCACGTAGGAGGGAAGCATCATCACATAAGAGAGGAACATCGTCACATAGAAGGGAGAGCACTCTCACATAGAAAGGGAGCATAGTCATTTAGAAGGGGAGCATACTCACATAGAAGGGGACCACTGTTACATAGAAAGAGAGCACCCTCACGTAAAAGGAAATATCATCATGTAGAAGGGAGAGCACTGTCATGTAGAAAAGGAGCAATGTCACCTAGAAGGGGAGCATTGTCAAGAGGAAGGGGAGCACTATCACTTAGAAGGGAGCAGGCCTCCACCCCAGGCGTGCAGTCACTCATGGTCACCAGAGAGCCAGGCTCAGCAGGAATGGACATGACAGGGGCCTGGCTCATGACCCCACCCAGTCCAGGGCCTCAAGGTCAGCTTCTCCCTCTCTGGTGACTTGATGAGTTGGTGACTTCTGTCAGAGCAAGAAGGGACAAATCCCGGAGAAGCACTGGAAGGACAGGTCTTCCCACATCTTCCTCAGTGGGAGTGACTTACCCCCATCAATTCTGTATCCCCATCTTGGTGGAGACCACAACCAACACCACATCTGAGAGAAGTTGGGAAGTCGTCTAGGACAGTGGCTTTCAAACATTTTTGAAGCCCTTCCTTTGAGCAAAGGCTGTAGGAAATCCAATATCTGAAGCACACAGAAGGGGCAGTTCTGGTTACAGGGGAATGTGGGCTGGACACGGGTCCCCTTGCTCCCTGGCCACAGGACTCTGGGTCCCCAGTGGGAGCACAGACCCGTGAGCTCACGCCCCCTTAATGTTAACCTAAAGATGCTATGTCCAAATAAAAAATAGCTCATAATACATTACACACTGACCAGAAGGACTAAAATTAAAAATTTTTGATTAAAAAAACCCCTGATTATACCAAGTGTTGGCATGGAATACCAGGTACACCTTGGTAAACCCAGGGTATACCAAGGGTTGGATTATACCAAGGGATATGGAGAAACTGAAACTCTTTTTGGCCCCACTGGTGGGATGTAAAATGTACAACCACCCTGGAAACACAGTTGGGTAGTTTCTTAAAAGGTCACGCATACACCTAACAGATGACCCAGCCATCACCCTCCTGGGAATTGCCCAAGATAAATAAAAGCATTTATGTCTTCATGCAAAGATTTGTACACAAATGTTCACAACAGTCTATTTGCAACAGTCAAAAAGTGAAAACAGCCCAGGGGTGGCTGGGTGGCTCAGTCCATTGAACATCCGACTCTTGATTTTGACTCAGGTCATGGTCCCAGGGTCGTGAGATCGAGCCCCACATCAGACTCCATGTTGAGCGTGGAACCTGTTTGGAATTCTCCCTTTCTCTGCCCCCCACTCGTTCTCTCTCTCTCTAAGAAAAAATAAAAACTTAAAAAAAAAACCCTGAAAACAGCCCAAATGTCCCTCAACAGGTGAACGCATAAGCAAACCGTGGTATATTCGTGCAATGGATACTTTCCAGCAACAAAAAGGAACAAACTAGGGACACGATGATGTGCAAGAATCTCATAGCGGCAGTTCTGTCTGCTGAAAAAACCTTAAAGAAAAGAGGAGGTACTCTGTGGTTCCAGTTGTACAGAGTCAGAGTCAGAGGCAGGTCTGTGATTGCTGGGAGGGAGTGGGAGGCACGGGAAGGGAGGGATCACAGATGAGCACAGAGACCCGTCACAGGGAACGCCTTACATGTCTGCACGATGTAACCGAGGGTGCCTCCAAAGCCGCTTACAGAGAGAGCGCCGCTATGCGCGAGGTGACCAGACTGGGGGAAGCTTGTAGCAGGTGGGGAGGAAAGGAGGAAAATGGGTGAAATGATGTGAGGGTAGGGGTGTGTGTGTGTGTGTGTGTGTGTGCATGGTGTGTGAAGTATATGTGGGTATGTGATGTGCATATGAACATGTACAGGGGTGTGCGATGTGTGTGTGTGCACCCGTGAGAATACATGTGTGCACACATGTATGCGTGTGTGTGTGTGTGTGTGGTGTGTGAACATGTACAGGTGTGTGTGAGGCGTGCACATGTGTGCACGTGTCTATGTGAGGAAGTGTGGCATACGTGCGAACGTGTGTGTGTGTGTGTGTGTGTGTGCGTGTGTGCATATTCCCGGGGGAAAGTACTGACTTACGTTGACTCTTCACAACCCATTCAAGTCCAAGGCTGCTTTGCCATGGAGCGGTATAAATAAAACACAATACTTTAAAATGAACAAAATAAAATGAAACCATGTTACATGACTCGGTGTATGGTGCTTGTCACCACAGATCACCCCCTCCTCCAGAGACACTCTCTCCACAGCCTCCAGGGCGTGCGACCCTGCCTTGAACCCTTCACCCTCATGGTGGCCCCTTTGGGGTCTGTCGTCAGGCCTCTGGCAAGGACACCGGTCAGGTCAGATCAGGGTCACACCGGCGACCTCACGTCACCCCATTACATGGAGGGTGAATCCCTACATCCAATGCAGCTACACTGTGGCAGGGACTGGGGATCAGGGCTTCAACTTAGGAATTCTAGGGACCTAATTCAGCCTGTAACATGACCCCACGGACCCCAGTGCCATGCCTGGTGTATACCGTGTGTTCAATCAGGGCTTCCTCTATTTGGAGACACCTCTAGAAGATGGTTACTGGTTACACGATCTCTCCCTTTCTAGCAGGTCCATGTAAGCTCGAGGCTGGATGATGAGCCCCCTCGGGTGGTCTGTTCACCCGGCTGGGCAGTGACCACACATGTTCGCAGGTGTTCACCCGCTGGGCAGTGACCACACGTCCTCGCAGACGGGATGAAGACTCAGCCGCTAAAGAAAGAGGAGGAGCACACCAAGTGACAACGTAGGACATGTTGATGTCGGTGTCAGATGCCCCCTCACTCCCTTCGCTGGTGGAATTGGCCTTTCTTGCCACTTGTTTTCTTCACTCTGGTGGCTCCTAACCAGCAGGGCTGCCCAGCCAGCAGAAGCGGAGTCACAGAAATCCCATCTCTGACATGGAACAGGTAGCACTGGGTGAAGCGAGACTTATGTGACCCGTGTGCTTCTGTGTCTGGGACTTGATTCAGCCCAGACAGAAATGGAGCTCAGCGCCACTCTGACTGCACTCAGGATGCGGGGGTGACCCACGTCCCAGGATCCCAGTGACAGCCTTGTTGTTACAGAAGTTGACTTCTCTTCCCTCCCATGTGCCATGACACTGGGCTCACTGCTCTTGCCCTGGGTCGCACCAGAGAGATGAAACGTTAAATTAAACATGGTCGATTTGTGTTGTCAGGGCCCCATGTGGGCAGTGGTTGCGAATGGCCCACCAAGTAGGAAGCAGAGCTTGCTGGTGGCTGGGAAGGAACAGGTAACAATAATGGGTGACAGTAACAATAGCAATGCCACTCACCATGTAAAAACACTGTTCTAAACACATCATGTAGGTTAACTTAGTTACTTCTCAAAATACTCTTATGAGATCACCTCCAATCTTCAATGATTAACCAGTGCCATGACAGCACAACTCAAGTGGTGAGTGAGAGAACCAGGATTTGAACCTGGGTGTCGTAGCTCCAAAGTCATGCCGTAAAACCCCACACTAAAAACCCTTGTCTGGGGGTACCTGGGTGGCTCCGACGGTCAGGCAGCTGACTCTTGGTTTCAGCTCAGGTCATGATCTCACAGTTTTGTGAGTTCGACCCCTGCATTGAGCTCTGCACTGACAGTGAGGAGCCTGCTTGGGATTCTCTCTCCCCCCTCTGTCTCTCTCTGCCCCTACCCTACTCATGCTCTCTCTCTTGCAAAATAAGTAAACTTAAAAAAATTTTTAAACCCTGGTCTGCCTGCAACTCCTGACTGTCACATGCTTCTCCTCCAAACATCAGAAATAGCCAATGGTGGCATGATGACAGATGGCAGCATAAAGGACAAAGACCACCGTGCTCCAGGGCAAATGGAGGAAATAGTCGTGGAAGGACGTTCCCAGCACTGGCCGTCATGCGATAGCCAGATAACCAAGGTCTTGGGTCAGAGCATCCAGGCCTGGCCCTGATCTCTATGTGGCCTTAGGCATGTCACTTAATGTCGAAAGCTTAATTTTCCTTGTCGGTGACCATGACAGGTTGCATTTTCCAACAATGGCCACGCCAACATCTTCAGCCCATTCCACATGTTCTTCCAGTGTGACTGTGCCCTCCCCCAGTGAGAGGTGGGCCTGCCTTCCCTTTCCTCAGGGCCTCTTACTGCCCCAACTAGTGGGGTGCTGTGCCACGGGCTTCCAATCCAGGTCACAGAATGTACGTTCTTTGGCCTGGTGCTGGCCCCACTCTTGTCCCCCTCTGCCCCTCTCCTGTCCCCTCTCAATGCTCACCATGGGAACCCAGCTACCATGTTGAAAGGAAGCCCAGGCCACATAAGGAGGCCCCGTACAAATGCTCCAGCAGTCACCTCAGCTAGTCTTAGCTGACAGCCTTCATCACCCACCAGACCTGAGAGCAGATAAGCCTCATGTTTTCCAGCAGAGGCCCCATCCCCACCATACTCTCCCAACTCCTGACCCACAGAAATGGTATCAACAGATATATAACACAGTGAAATAAGAGTAAACTTTTCTATTACAGGTATTTTTTTGTTGTTGTTGTAGGTATTTGCGAAGATTAACTGAGCCTATGGGAAAGCAGTCTGCAAACCATTGTAGGCTGTACAAATGTGGCGTATTGTCATGGCATTAGCAGCTGTGAGGGAGGTATGGGACTTCCGAGCCCTGAGGTCAAATTGTAATATTTCTTTCTAAATACCCTGATACTTTTCATAGAAATTCGAAAACAGGAGAGTTACAGGGTCTGTGGTCTTATCAAATACTATTTTTTCTATCAAATGTCTGTGACCTTGGCACACTAGACCTGGAACTTAGGAATGGCTCCTGTCTACTGAGCAAGATGTACCCAATGCTGTGGGCCTGTGCCAAGACTTTCCTTTTCTGCAAACTAGTAGCTCCCACCATTCCTAAATTGGCCAGGTACCTGGGATTGGGATCTCTGGCTGAAAGGGGCCCCAGAAGTTGTTGGGGTAATTTTTCTCCCCTTAAAACCAGGAACAGGGTCAACTCCGTGCATGGGTACTGGGGACCCAAGATGATACATGGTCTTTGGGCATGACAAACACCATGATGTGCGGGTTAAATTAATACCACCATTTAGGGTAATATATTTGACCCTGAAATCTCATTTTCTCTCCATTCTATTACTTTATATAAATAAAATGATGGATTCTGACATGGAACTCTTTTTACATGAAAACATTTCAAAAGCTTGACATGAACACATCTGGCCTTGGATGGAAATCTGGAGAAAGCAGAAAGAATCCACTATGTGAGTTGCAAGCCTAGTATCTGTTTCTTTCAGGGTCCCACTAGGGAAAGAGAACCATATATAGAATCAGTGGTGGGGGGTGGAGAAAAAGCGAGATTTACTGCAAGGAATTGACGTGTACAGTTGGGCAGGCTGGCTTCAAATCCTGACCTGTAGGACAGGCCATCAGGTACTCAGGCAGGAGCTGACAGTGCATGGGAAATTCTTTTCCCTCCGGGAAACCTCGGTTCTGGTCTTAAAGTCTTCCAACTGATTGTATCTGCCTCTTCCCCACCCCCACGGATTATCCAAGATAATCTCCTTTACCTAAGTGCAACTGATTGTAGGTATCAATTACATCTACAAAACACCTTCACAGCAATACTGAGATCAGTGTTTAATTGAATAACTGGGTACTATGGCCTCGCCAAGTTGGCATACAAAACTGACCATCAGAGTCCACCCCTTGTCCACTCAGCATCCATTCACATCTCCTAAAGCCAGGCTGCATCTCCACATAAGGACAATAACAAAGCCATGCTCCTGCCTAACATGGTGGCACCACGCGGTGCTCCATTCACACGTGCAAACTCTCTTCCTGGAAGAGGACAGAAAGTCTCTAGGCGATGTTCACTCTTCTCCTTGAGATCCTGTACTTAAATAAGGGAGAAATGTTCTTGAAAAATTGTCGTCACCATTTCTACAACTGGTTGCACGGCTGTAGCTGGTATTTAGAACTACCTTCTTCCGCCACCCACCTGTATTCTCTTTGCCTTCAGAGGGCATCTGGCTGTTGGTAGTTCTTTACCTGGGGGGGGGGGGGGTGGGCAAATCTTTATTCCTGAAGGGTCTGGGCCATTATTAGCCCTGTCTGCATTGGGTTGTTGTATTTTTCACTGACTTTAATCATAGGGCACGGTGATATTAGAGACGTGCTAAGGGGTCCCAGACATACTTTCCTTTACTTCCATTGTGAATGGTGGTCCATGTCCCCGTGGTAACGAGAAGCGATCACGCTAGCCAGCACAATAACCCCCTTCTTTGTCTGTTCATTCAGAGGCATCGGAGTCCAAAGTGGCCGGGTGGGAGTGTTAACCTCCAGCTCAATGGAATCATTGTTTTGTCTCCTGGTGGAAGCTTTCCTCCCTGTGCAACTAAAACTTTCATGAGAGCAAAACGTAAAGTTCTTGTCCAGGAGGGAAATATTTTGCTAGAGGGTCATGAGGGGTGATGATGAATAATGCCACTGCCATTTCCACCTCTTGATTCCTGGACCTGTGAATCCTGGCTGTGGGAGAAACAGAACCACACACTGGACACTGATTCGGAGCACGTGCAGCCTCCTGGAGAGCCTTGACCCAGCACCACGAGGTATCACCACCTAGCTGGTGCTGTAACTGAGTCTTTAGGAGGCCATGTCACTGCTCCATCAAAGGCTTCAAGGGAACACAGTGTGCACACAGTGAGATCGGTGAATATTCTGGGAGAGCCGGCCCACTGCTGTACCTCTTTTGCTGTGAAGTGAGTTTCTTGATGAGTGTCAGTGCCCAGATACTTGTGGTAGATACGACACTCTGTGAGTCCACAGGTGGCAGTTTTAGCAAAAGCACTGCAAGCAGACAAGAGAAATCCGCATCCAAAGTACACGTCTATTCCAGTGAGAGCAAAGTGCTTCCCCTTCCACAACGGAAGTGGTCTAATGCGACCAACCTGCCGCCAGCTAGCGGGCTGGTCACCCCAGGGAGGGGTGCTGCGCTGGAGACCCAGTGCTGGTCTCTGCTGCCTACCAAGTTTGGGTTACAAGCATTACTGGTGAGGCTGAGTGAGGATAGAAATCTCTAATGCAATTCAACCTTGGTTTCATGTTTCCTTCCGAGTGAGAGCCGCTCAGTGGAGAGGAAGCTGCCTCGGACGGCACACCCGCCCAGAAGCCACGTCCTCCCGTCTCCCCTACCACCACAGCCCTCTGTCTTCTTCAAGTAAGACTGCAAATGTGATGTCAGGGAAGGCAGGTGCCTGCCCCAATCCCAGGGGACAAGCCATGACTGGTCTGAAACAGCTAAGGGACTTCGATTCCACTCTGCCAGGGACGGTCTTGGATGCACCTGCAGCCCAGCTCTTGCCATGAGGTGTAAGGGAAAGTCCATTGAAGGGTGTTCTGGAAACATTTTTCTTCTAGACGAGAAGATACATCTTCACAAGGAAAGAGTCCCCTTCCCCATCACCCCCCACCTTCCTGCTTGAGATGCAACCGCTGAGCTGAGGCAGCTGCCTGGTGACCATTAGTCAACAAAGGTAAGGAAAAAAGGACACGTTCAAGAATATGTTTGCAGGAATATTCATCATAGTTATTTATAAAAGCAAAAATTAGGGAAAAAGTGAAAATTAAAAAACAAGGATTAGAAATATACAAATATATCCATACAATAGAATATTATAAAACCATAGACATATTTATTATCAAGAAAATATGTTTATGATACTTTGTGAGGGGACAAAAGCAGGTTACAAAGAGTTTGTAGAAGCCAATTTTTTGTGAATATGTAAATACGTGTGTGTGTGTAAAAAAGAAAATAATTGGAAGTTTATAGACCAGTATGTCAACACTGATCATCTTGGGGATGAGGGAATGTGGGTAACTCTTTTGCTAATTTTTCTTCAATAAATTTATATAATATATGAACCAAATATTGTAAATACAGACTTTTGGGGGGGGGCAGGGGGAGGGTCAATTAACAGAAAGTGACAGGATGGAAATAGAGAAAAGGTTGAGTTTTTATAACACTATTGAGCCACGTGCCTCTCCTGAGCAGCCCCGCTACAGGTATTTTTTATATGAACTAATTAAGTATCCTTGCTGCTTCTAGCACACTTGGATCCTCTGTTGTTTGCAGTTGAACACCTGCTGGTATGTCTTTCATATTTCTGAAGAGATCTGGATTCCTTCTCGATCATAGAATGTACCACACAAATGTGATTACCCTTGAAATATTATCAGGACAACTCAAAGGAAATGTGTTACATTTAGGTCCATATTTTTCCTCTGGGCCTTTTGACTTGCTTGAAAATCAGATGAGCCGATTAGAAGCTGAGTCTGAGGCAGAGATTGGAAATCCAAAGATCTATTTAACTAACATCCATTAGTCAGTGGTGGATAAATCCATGCAGAATGGGCCATTTAAACAGAAATTTGTTCACAGTCATATTAGTAGTCTGGTAATGTCTTAAACCTGGATGCGCAAAGTATCCCTTTTGGACACTTTCACTCACTTGAAATGAGAGACAGAGCAAAATGAATTTTATGTTCAAAACCATGATATTTGGTTAAAGCATCAGGGATAGAAAACACCAAATACTATGTCTTGAGGGCTTTCTATAACTATCAGTCAATGGAATTCTTCTAACGGCTAACAATAGTACTAGGAAGATTCTTACTGGGTTTTTTTTTTTTTTTTTTTTTGAAAGAGAAAGCGAGAGAACACACAGAAAGGGGAGGGGCAGAGAGAGAGAATCCCGAGCAGACTCCATGTTCAGTGCAGAGCCCAACGTGGGGCTTGATCTCAAGATCATGAGATCATGACCTGAACTGAAATCAAGAGTCAGTTTCTTAACTGACTGAGCCACCCAAGCAGCCCTATTTTTTAATGTTTATTTATTTATTTTTTTGTATCTTTGAGAAAAAGAGAGAGAGAGTGCAAGTAGGGGAGGAGCAGAGAGAGGGGAGGGACATAGGACCCCAAGTGGGGTCCACGCTGACAGCAGAGAGCCCAACGCAGGGCTTGAACTTGAGAACCCTGAGATCATTACTGAACCAAAGTTGGATGTTTAACTGACCAAGCCCCCAGGCGCCCCAGATTCTCACTGGTTTTAATAGGAAGTGAAAATTAGGAAGACCAATCCCATGCTGCTTGGGTTCAAAGAACACAGTATTGAATAAAACAAAGTCTTATCGCGGGTGTGAGAAGTCTACAATGTTCTCCACCACACGCTCAGTGAAGGGTTCCAAGACTGATGGCACCTGTGTGTGAGAGCATCCTCAGTGAACCAGACAGGAGACGCATCACAGTTAATGTTCACACATCTCGAATAAATCAGGACGCCAAGCAGCCAGCGTGACTTCATAAAGACAAGGGCTGCCAAACGAGTCTGATTTTCTGTGAACAAGAGAGAGAGAGAGAGAGAGAGAGAGGTCTGACAGCTGGAAAGTGAGGGGCAGACACAAGCCATTTTCTCTATAATGGCTGAAGAGACACCTCTGAACCGCACAGGCGGGACATAAGTGCCAACCGGCCAGAAAAGACAGCAGGTCGGAACCCCCCATCACTGTCTCTGCCCCAAGAAAACCCCTCCCAGGCAGTGTAAGTGGCACGCCACTTAGGGAAACCTTGCTCAGTCCACGGCCGTGGAACTTTACATCCATGACACCCTGGTGTCTTCTCTTCTGGGTCCCAAGCCCTCACAACGGTGTCCTCTCCAGGACACGCGCTCACCGGATATCTGTCACTGGCTCATTGACCAGGTCGGTGACTCACTAGCAGGATGGAGAAGTGGGGCTTTTGAGACCTGGAGGCAGGGTGTCTGTATTTGGACTCCTACATTTGCAAACTATTTGTTTAGGAAAATCTCTTTATGTCTCCGGATTTCAACTTCTTCTTTTGTGAAATGGGACAGCAGGTACCAGCTCCATTTTTCCAGGGAGAGTCCAAAGAGAACGTTCACTGGAAAATACTTTGTACTCTGAAGTGCTGGATGGATGCGGGGTGTTTCTTTCATTGTCACCGCTGCCATGTCTGCAGCTCCTTCGGTCAATGTTAACCGGCTGCCGCTGAGTTTCTGTCTTGTACAGCAGCGGGTGTGGCGCAACGCTTAGCCCATAACAAGTGTTCCGTTAATGTTAACTGAATTCAGTTTAAGAAATGCTCGCCTGTTCTCTGACTTCGCATACATTCGGGAACCTCTGGGTGACGGTTGCTGATCCGCAGGAAGCTGGGGACTCGCCAGAGTGGTGGATGCAGGAAAGGAGGCACAGCAAAGGAGTTCATCTTGAAAGGCGTGCTTTGCTCTGCCAAGAGTTAGACCTTGTTCCGACTTTGACGGGCAGTCTTTGAAGAGACGCCGTAACGAAATCTGTGGTGGGTAGATCTTATGCTCCTTCAAAAGGTAAAGGCGCTGGGGGGTAGCATGAGGTCCCTTCCCAACCTTTAAACGCCACAGAAAACCCAGAATAATCGTGAGCTGAAATAGAGAAATCCAGTGGGGCAGGGGGGGCGGTTTGCGTTTGTAGGTTTATTCAAAACCATGCTCCTAGCTGGGGTGGAGAGAGAGCCGGAGAGGACCGGTCTCAGAATAGAGGCCACCTTTCCATCCTGCTTGAAAACCTCTGTTTAGTTGTAAAAGGAGCAACCTGTTGTTGTTGTTGTTGTTGTTGTTGTTGTTGAACATACAATGTTCAGAACAAGCCCCCGTGAGGCAGAGACAAATGAGGGTGGGAAAAAAAAGGCAGAGGGGCGCCTGGGTGGCTCAGTTGGTTAAGTGTCCGACTTCAGCTCAGGTCATGATCTCACGGTTTGTGAGTTCGAGCCCCGCGTCGGGCTCCTTGCTGATGGCTTGGAGCCTGGAGCCTGCTTCGGATTCTGTGTCTCCTTCTCTCTCTGCCCCTCGCCGACTTGTGCTCTGTCTCTCAAAAATAAATAAATGTAAAAAAAAAATTGTTTTAAAGGCAGAATAGCAAAATGAGACCTTGACACGATTACTCTGAAAGATATTTGTATTTGTGTTCAAATTTTCCAATTTTTTTAATGTTTATTTTTATTTTTGAGAGAGAGAAAGCAAGGGAGAGCAGAGGGAGAAGGAGACACAGAATCCGAATAGGCTCCAGACTCCGAGCTGTTAGCACAGGACCTGATGCAGGCCTTGAACCCACGAACTGTGAGATCATGACTTGAGTCGAAGTCAGATGCTTAACCGACTGAGCCACCCAGGCGCCCCTCAAATTTTCCAATGTTTAAGAAAATGCAGAAGTTATATCACAGCCATACAGTTAAAACAAATTTTAATCTTATTAAACATACAAGTGGACAGTATTACATAACACAAATACCGTGTCATCACTTTGTAAAGTCACGAGGGCAATGAGGTGTCTTTTTGTTCACCGCTCCACCCCACCCCTGCCCTCACCTGCATGGAGCGCGGTGCCGGGGACGCGGTGGGCACGTGTTGGGTGAATGGATGGCTGTGGGAGTGCAGAGTGTGGCCCTCAGGGGCTCTGTAAGTGGACTTTGCTTCACCAACAGTGTTCCTGTAGGGAGGGGACATTTGGACGTTTGGAACTGGAAACAGTGCTCCCCAAAGAAAAGTTCATGTCCTTGGAAGAAAGAAGAGAATGTGCATCAGGTAGGCAACCAGCCGTGGCCATCACGAAAAGGATGAAAATATACCCATTCACCTGATGCAGGTAGCGTGCAATGCACCTACCTCTGTGTTGGGGGGGCTGCCGTCAGGCACGTGGCCCTCGAGGGCACTTCCGGGTCCCCCCATGTCACACAAGGTCAGCTTGTGCCCTGAAGTAGCTTCATCGGTCCCTTCCCTGTTAAAATAGTTTCCTCGTGTGTGTCACTGAGTAATATTTTCTCTTCCTTGTTTCTGACCTTTATAGACCATTATGAATACCTTCCACAACTTACCTTTCTCCACTCACTGTCATGTTTTTGAGATTTATCCACATCGATTGAAGTAAATGTATTTGATTTGCACCCTCTGTTCCCACCCACCCACCACATACAGGGTGTGGCTGCTGTCCATTCGAGGGACATGGTGTCATCCCCACTTATTGTCATCATCTGTGAGTCATGTGCACGTCCTGGTGCAGACACAGCAAGAGTTCTTTACAGGAGTGTTTTCACATGGCCAGTTCTGATCCTCAGTGGAGTGAGAAGCTAATTTTGTGAGATGCAACTCATTTTATTTTTTAATGAAAAAGGGATAAGAAGCGCTTGGGGGGCTCGGTCGGTTAAGAGTCTGACTCTTGATTTCGCCTCAGGTCAGGATCTCGTGGTTCGTGAGTTCAAGCCCCACAACCAGCGCAGAGCCTGCTTGAGATTCTCTCTCTCCCTCTCTCTCTGCCCTGCTTGCTCTCTGTCTCTCAAGAAAGTAAAAGGAAGAGAAACTGCTTCTAAAAAGAAAAAGGGATAGAACAGAGTAGAATAGAATAGAATAGAACAGAGTAGAACAGAACAGAATAGAACAGATCAGAACAGAAGAGAGAAGAGAGGAGAACCAAACAGAAGACAGCAAACAGTATTCTGGCATAAGCACTGGTACTTTTGCTCCAGTTACAGACACTGAGGCACCGATTTCTAGTGTGAAATGTGCTTTTACAGTAGAATGCAATTGAGAGAAAAAAAAAAAAAGCAAAGTTTTTACAAAAAGGGGCTTTAGCTGAGTGTTCAATAATGGGGTCGTCAAAACGCCCACGCCGCTTCATCAGTAGGTGCATTCGTGTCTGAGGCTGCCGTGTGAACGACCTCCTGCTGGGGGCCCCAGATTTAAAGCCTGGGGGCCCTGGAGGCCCTGGAGGCCAGCGTGGGTGACGGAGGTGTGGGGGTCACACTGCCTCTGGACGCTCGCCGGGCCCCTCCAGCCTCTGCCTCCGCCCTCACGTGGCCTCTCTTCTGGCTCCCTCTCCCTCTTGGAAGGACACCCGTCATGGGACGTGGGGCCCATCCGGGTACGCCGAGGTGATCGCACCTCAGGATCCTTCACTTACGCCATCTGCAAATAGGGTCACGTTCACAGCTCCAGGGTCAGGACGCCGGCACGTCTTCTGGGGGGACACTGCTCAACCCCCCGGGTAGATAATGCCGCATTTCAAAAGAGATTTTACCAGCTAATTCTCATGACACTGTCTGCAGGTTTCCGTGGCTCTGTGTCCTCACACTGCCTGGTCCCAGACCATCTGATTTCTGCCAGTCGGGGGAACGTGGTCATTACCGCCGCTTAACTGTACCGTGCGTTTTTCTGGTTACTAATGAGGTTGCGTGACTTTGTTTATTCTCTCTCTTTTGCTGTTTTGCTGTTCATGTTCCCGCTCAGCTCTCCTGTGAGATGTTGGTTCGTGTGTTTTGTCCATGTCTCCAGGTTGTGTGTGTCCCATTGGTGCACAGGAGCTCTTTCCGTATTCCGGATGATAACCCTGCATGTCCTGGATTCCTTCTCCTAGTTTTGCTTCTCTTTTCATTTTCAAGGGTCACCTTTTAATATTATTTTTTAAATGAATGCACCGTAAAATTGGCTTGTGTAGTTCTGCAAAGAGTAACGTAAGAGTCACGTAACCACCACAAATCTGATGGTAAACAGCTCCCTCCACACGCTCACCCGCTACCGTCCGCGGTGACACCCTCCCACACACCCGTCCCCGGGCAACCATTCCCCCGCTCTCTGTCACCAGTTTGGTCTTGCCGAAGTGCAGCATGGAAGGGATCGCACAGCATGTGACCTTGCAGGTAGCCTTCCACGACGCGGCGGACCGACTTTGCGATGCGGCCACCACGTTGGGTTTATAGGCAGCTGTGCTCCTGCTCCCTGCTGAGCCGCATGTGGCACCTGGCGTGCTCTGTCCGCTCACCTGTGGCTGAGCCACATTTAGGTTATTTGTGGCTTTTACGATAGTTACGACTAGAGTCTCTGTGAACATTTCCGTATAGGCTTTTCTGTGAGCAGGTTTTCTGCAGGGCAGCGTTTTCAACCTAGTTCGTCTGGGGGTACTCTGTGTGCTGCAGGGGGCGGGGGGCTGGGAGCACCCCTGGCCTCTAAGCAGCAGATGCCGGGAGCTCCCCAACCCAGCTATGACGACAGAGCATCCCCAGACCTTGGAAAAATGTCCCTGTGGGCAACTGTCCTGCCTGAGACCCAGTGCACAGGGGTGGGTGGGCAAATGGGGCGAGCTGGCCGCAGGGCCTGTGCCCCAGTACCCTGGAGCCCCCAGCAGTCCCTCAGAGGGGTCCGTGGCCCGCTCGCCACTGCCACCAGCCACACGTGCGCCGTCCGGTTGTGGCCATGCTCACGGGCACCTGGTGTCACCGTTTCACCAAAGGCGATTTGCTGGAGAGCACAAGCATCTCAAGTGGCAAATGGTGCCGAACACGGTGTGTGCCGAGGGCTTCCCATAAGTCCCTTCGGCAACATGTCTGTTGCCCACTCCTACGATGGGCTGTTTGTTTCTTACTGTTGACTTCTATTTTACTGTGTTATTTTTTTTTGGGGGGGGACAGAGAGACAGAGGGGGAGACAAGAATCCGAAGCAGGCTCCAGGCTCCAAGCGGTCAGCCCAGAGCCCGACGAGGGGCTTGACCCACGAACTGTGAGATCATGACCTGAGCTGAAGTCGGACGCTCAACCGACTGAGCCGCCCAGGTGCCCCTCTTGCCATTGACTTTTAAAAGTTCTCTGTGTGTTCTGGACATCAGTCCTTTGCTGGAGGTGAGTGGTGAGCGTGCTTTGCTCTCGGCTGGCTTTCACCTGCTTAGGAGTGTCTCCCACGGATAACCAGTCTTCACTTTTGATTAAGCCCAACTATCGATGTTTCATAATAAGAATTATGCTTTTGGGCCTCAGTTATCAACTCTGCCTGTTCCCAGATCACAAACCATTTCTCCTAAACTTTCTTTTAACGTTTTATGCTTTACATTTAGTTCTAAGATCTATTTTAGTTAATTCTGGTGTAAGGTGTGAGGGTTACGTCAAGGTACTTCTTTAAAAATGGATGACCAATTTTCCCAACATAATTTGCTGAAAAGACTATCTTTTCTCCACTGAAATAGCTTTGCAGCCTCATTAAAAACCAAATAGTTGCACCGCGTGGCTCTGCCTCTGGACTCTGTGGCCTGAATCCCTTCCGCGATACCACGCTGCCTTGATCACTTCAGCTTTACGAAAAGTCTTCAAGCCCAGTGGTGTATTTCTCCGACTTCATTCTTCTTTCTCAAAAAAGATTTGGCTCCTCCATTTTCTTTGACTTTCCATGTAAATTTTAAAGTCAGCTTCTCCATATCCATGAAAAGTCCGCCATGGATTTTTATCAGAATTCCATTAGATCTATAAATCAATTTCAGAAGAATTTGTATCTTTACTATATTGAGTCTTCTGGTTTATGAACATGGTATACGTCTCCATTTCTTTAGGTCTACTTTCATTTCTTTCAGGAGCATTTTGGAGTTGTCAACATACAGAGCCCATGCTTATTTTGTGAGATTTACACCAAAGTATTTCATCTGGGGAAGAGCTGTACTCTTCCCAAAGTGTAGTTCCTGTAGAGTAACCCTAAGTTACTATAGTTTCCATATCCAGAATATATTTCTAGTAATTCTCTGAGTACTTGACCTAAAGTGGGTTTCTCAAGAAAGGATTTGACTTTCTTCCTTTCAGGCATGATCAACCCAGGAGCACTCTACATTTTCAGCTTTTCAAACAATCACACATTTAGTAAACGGCTGGGCCTCCAGCCACACGAGCCAGGCTTGTGGCCAGGAGCTCTCAGGAAGACTTCTCATGCTCCCCTCAGAGCCGCGGTTGGGGCCGGCACTCATCCTTAGGGTCACCCGCTGTGGGCGGGGACTTCTACTGACTGAGAAGGAGATCGTCCTGGGGTCCTGGCTTCAGGCTCAGGCCACTGTGCTCAGTCTCAGGCTGTCTCCCTCTGAGCGTGAGGTCCATTCAAGTCAGGCCAGGACCGCCAGAGAGTGGCAGATACTTCGGGATAAACATCAGGGTCCAGGCATGTGGGTCTCCCTGACTTGCCCATGTGTCTCTGCCCGGTCAATTGCCTTCATTGTCCTCATGGCCAGCCATTCACCAAAAGAGACTGTTTTCTTCTAATTTATCTGGCACATTAAGTGTGCTGTACTAGGACTAGCTTTTTGAAAAGCTAATCTACTGTATTACCAGAAACAAAGTCCAAGCAAATAAATATTTAAATCATAAGCATAACCATGATTTTATAAGAACTTCTAGCAGATGACCTGGCATAACCTACCTCATTCTGTAGAAATTCAGACATAGAACAAGTAAGCACCAAGCCAGCTGCTTGGGGGGCAAGGGGTGGGGCGCGGCACAGCCCACTACCGCAGGCCTCTCGCCCAGGCTCTGTGCGCCTGTGCGGCTGTCTGGCTAGCTGAGCTCCCCTTGACCCAGCAGGGCAGGTGGAAGGGGCCGTGCCTGGGGGCCATGCATTCTCCCAGTGGCTCTGGGAGGCAGGTGCCCGGCGGCATGCCAGAAGTTTCCCAGGTGAAACGGAAGGCGCACCGGCAGAAACATGTGTGTGCGCGCATCACGTGACGTCAGACCTCTGCGCACCTGTGCGTGGCCCCCAAACCGGGAAGCTGGTGAAGCCCCAAGAACGCACTACCTTTCTGATGGCGTAGGTCAGATGGCTGTAGCGCAAAATTGATCCCATTTTGTGATTTGGAGGTGTTTTCTTGGCCGAAGTCAGAGCGTGGCCCGCAAGTGCAGGCAGAGGCCGGGACTGGTGTCCTCTCTCACCCCAATGCTTGTCACCCCGGCACCTCGGGCACCCCAGCACCCCGACACCCAACGCTTCATCTCGGGCCAGCGGCTTCCTGCGTTTCCGTGGCCGGATCTCAGCTGCGTGATGAGCACAGAGCGAAGCCTGGAGTTCATGCCCCCCTTGCCTGGGGCCCCTGTCTCCCCGCCGGCATGGGGACTGACACCCTGTCCCTGTGGTGCCCCCGGTTCTGGCCCGGAGGCCGGTGCACACTGAAGAGGCCACGCGCTGGCTCCTGGCGGCCGGCAGGGGGTCCTTGGCTTTCCATCAGGACCTCCTCCTAAGTGGGCATTCTCTCACTTGAGCAAAAATCAGGAGGAATCAGAGCAGCCTCCTGTGGAACTGTGTGTGATATGCTTTTTAAAAGCCCTCCAGAAATGGCCCCCCCACAGCACCCGTGATTAGGCGGGACGCGGTGACAATGATTTCCCCTCCAGGCCTCCGGGCACCGGGAAGAGGCTGCTTTCTGGCTGTTCCCGCGGGGAGGCCCTCTGGGGGGTGGGGAGGGGGGGAGGCTTGCTCCTGGCTCGCACCTCCAGCAGGATTCTCTGACATTCTTCCCTTTCTTCCAGATCTTCCCTCTTCTCCAAGACTGTTCCTTCCCCTCCCACAAACCAAGTGATGGATGCCTCCTTCCTTTCTACTTTCCCACGGGCACCACCCTCCACCCCCAAGGGGGCCCCTGCCCAGCACACAAGTGTACTGCAAATCTCTGTCCTCCCTTCCCCCCCTCCCTCCCCTCCTTCCTCCCTGCTCCCTTCCTTCCTCCCTCCTTACTTTCCCTTCTTCCTCCCTCCTCCCTCCTTCCTCCCTCCTTCCTTTCCTTTCCTTCCTCCCTCCTTCCTTCCTCCTTCTTTCCTCCTTCCTCCATCCTTCCTCCCTCCTTCCTCCCCTTCTTCCTCCCTTCCTCTTTCCCTCCCTCCTTCCCCCTTCCTTCCTTTCCTTTCCTTCCTCCCTCCTTACTTTCCCAGAGCCCTGAGTTCATGTTGCTGGCAGATCCATTATTTGCAAGCTTTTTCCATTTCCTATTGAGGTGATGAGTGCTCCCTCCCCCTGCTTTTTTCTCGCTCGTCTCTTCCACAGGATGGGGGTGGGTGTTCCTGCAAACACTCATCACAGCCTTTGTTATTTTGGCAAGAGGAAAACAGGTGGAGCCTTTCTCCTGTCACAGCGACGATGAACATCATGTACCTGCCTGGATGGAGCCTTGGGTTCAATCACGTGGAGCTGACCCCAGAAGGAGGGGCAGCTCTACATTACCTGCTCGTAACAATACCTGCTCTCCTCTGCTTAGCTCTTCAGCTGCGTGGTTCTCCAGGACACCATCTAGAGCACACAGACAGCCTGCACTCCAGCCCAACCCCCGTGTCACACGGCCCTGTCCCTGATGTCACATGGCCCCTGCCCCCGTGTCACCCAGCCCCTGCCCCCGTGTGACACAGCCCTGCCCCTGATGTCACATGGCCCCTGCCCCCAAGTCACACGGCCCCTGCCCCTGATGTCACATAACATCCACCCCGTGTCACACAGCCCATCTCCCTCTCTAACAAGCAGTCAACAGAGCCAATGTCATTCCATTTCTTATTGAGGTGATCATCGCTCCCTCCCCCTGATCTCCAGTCCTCGGTTTCTCCACCTGCAAAGTGGACGAATTTGAACCAAGTTCCCTTTTGCCTTTAAGATTCCAGACCCACATTAATCTCACTTTCAAGCTAAGGAGATAATTCTCATAAGTAGAGAAAACAAAGTACAATGGTGGGATCTTGTTTCAGAGGAAGGAGTCAGATTGGAACCCAAGAAGGACTTCGGGACCCTACATTACTTCATGACTTAAAAAGAAGAAAAGTCTTGGGGCGCCTGGGTGGCTCAGGCGATTAAGTGTCCGACTTCAGCTCAGGATGACCTGAGGTTCGTGATCTCGGGGTTCGTTAGTTCAAGCCCCGCGTCGGGCTCTGTGCTGACAGCTCAGAGGCTGGAGCCTGCTTCGGATCCTGTGTGTCCCTCTCTCTGCCCCTCCTCTGCTCGAAAAAAAATAAACATTAAAAAAATTTTTAATAAAAAAAAGAAGAAAAGTCTTTCATGTGATTTTCCCTTTTCTTCTCTCAGTTTGTCAAAGCTCCTTTTATTGTCAAATGAGTTTTTGGCTAATATTAACACCAAAGTATCTACAAAATTCCAACTAAGGCATCAAACCAACAAAATCAAATTTCCAAGTTTTTTTTTTTTTTTTTAAGAAAGAACAGTCCTCAGAAGATCTACAGAGGGACAACAGACACATGAAAAGATGCTCAGCATCACTCATCATCAGGACATGCAAATCAAAGCCACAGTGAGATGCCGCCGCACACCTGTCAGAGTGGCTAAAACCATCAACACAGGAAACAACCGGTGTCGGCCGGGATGTGGAGAAAAGGGACCCTCGTGTACTGCTGGTGGAGGTGCAAACTGGTGCAGCCGCCGTGGAAAGCAGTGTGCAGGTTCCTCAAAACATTGAAAATAGAACCACCATCTGATCTAGTAATTTCACTATTGGTTATTTAGCCAAAGAAAATGAAAGCACTAATTTGAAAAGATCCGTGCAGGGGCGCCTGGGTGGCTTGGTCGGTTAAGCGGCCGACTTCGGCTCAGGTCATGATCTCGCCGTCCGTGAGTTCGAGCCCCGCGTTGGGCTCTGTGCTGACGGCTCAGAGCCTGGAGCCTGCTTCAGATTCTGTGTCTCCCTCTCTCTCTGACCCTCCCCCGTTCATACGCTGTCTCTGTCTGTCTCAAAAATAAATAAACGTTAAAAAAAAGAAAGAAAGAAAAGATCCGTGCAGTTCTACATTTATGGCAGCATTGCCCACGACAGCCAGATTATGGAAGCAGCCCGAGGGGCCGTGGGTGGATGAAGGAGAAAGAAGGTGTGGTATGTATACAAGAATATTACTCGACTGTGACAGAGAATGAAATCTTGCCATCTGTGACACGGGTGGACCTAGAGACTGTAATGCTGAGTGAGGTAGGTCAGACAGAAAAAGACAAATACCGTATGACTCACTCATAAGTAGAATCTAACAAAACAAATGCATAAACAAAGACCAGAATCAGAGCCATAAATATAGGAACAAACTGAGGGTCGCCGGTGGGGAGAGGGTGGGAGCTGGGCAGCGGGAGGTCCAGGCTTCCAGGTACGGAGGGGATAAGTCACGCAGATGAAAAGGGAACACAGTACACTTGTCATGTTGTTACATTATGACAGTACAGTCAGTAATAACTCTGGGGGTGGATGGTAACTACACTTCATTGCGTAGGGTATACAAATGATCAAATCACTATGTTACACACTTGAAACTAATATATTATTTGTCACCTATACTTCAATGAAGACAACTTTTAAAAATTTTTTTATTTTTTAACGTTTATTTATTTTTGAGACAGAGAGAGACAGAGCATGAACGGGGGAGGGTCAGAGAGAGGGAGACACAGAATCTGAACCAGGCTCCAGGCTCTGAGCCGTCAGCACAGAGCCCAACGCGGGGCTCGAACTCACGGACCGCGAGATCATGACCTGAGGCAAAGTCAGACGCTTAACCGACTGAGCCACCCAGGTGCCCCATGAAGACAACTTTTTATTAACCAAATAAGTGCATCCATGAGACAATATTTTGTAATCAGGATTATTCATGCCTACTGTAGCATCTTTTGGCGATAAGTGACTAAAAAGAACCCCAAAAAACTTCTCAGCGGAGTTCAGGGTCAAGACAGCCTGTGTCTACAGCACCGCCAGGGCAATGGTCCCTGCTGTCTCTCAGCCACGGCCCACATCGCCTCAGTGGTACGGTGCTGACCCAGGACCTGGTTCTGGCGGTGTTGGGGGAGGGGGCACTCAGGTGGATGTGACTGGGGGGGCGTCTTCACCACCATGACTCTTGGCCAACTTTGCTGCTCATGTGAGGCAAACCACAATACATTGAAATGCCAGGAAAGGAAACTGGAGATAAATTGGAGAAATTCTATAAGAGTTCTTTTTTGTTTTGTTTTGTTTTCTGGGTTGGTTTTTTTTTTTTTTTTTTTTTTTTAACGTGTCTTTTTTGTACTTGTTGCAAAAGCCTGTAAGTGAAGGAGAGCTGCACGGTCAAATCCTTTCTCTCCGACACCGTTCACCAAGGTGTGACCTGCTTTAAGAGAAGGTGATATTTAAGGAGAAAAACACCTTCAGAGCAGAAACGTTAAGGATGACTATTCACATGTCAGAAAGATTTGCCACTTTACCGAAGATTCGTCACAGTGCTTTTTAAAGTACTCTACAAATCCAATGTGTTTTCAATGCCTTTCAATTAAAAGAACTGATTCACCCTCAACTTTATTTCAACGTTATTTCAACTTTACTTCAGTTTAAACATAATGCGATAAAAACATTGTTCTACTTTTCATTCAGGGGAACGTATTTCCCCACGGTTGATGGAAGCCTCCGACATTAAAGTTGACAGTGTGACCAGCAGGGAGAGCTGCCAGTGGTGCTGGAGCCATCCTGCCACTGACCAGTGGCAAGTCATGGGCCTCCAGCCTCAGTTTACCCATCTGTAAACTGGGGCAAAGATACTTGCCTACTGTGCCTGTATCTCAAAAAGTGTAACATGTTTAAAAAGGGGGGCAGCAGAGGCGGACAGGCAGGAGGGCTATTACTGTCCTGTCACTGTCCCGGGTCTTCGTGGGCACTACAGCAACCCCAGGCCGGCTTACCATGTGCCGCGACTGGTTCTCCTCAAGACCATCTCCGGCCAGGAGGCCGTCGTGCTGTATCCTTGCTCACCCTCCCTCAGAGCCTAGGCTGTCCGGAAATAATCTGATGCTTGCCATCTCACCTCATGCCAACCGGATGTCCCTGCACCAGCTCCCGTGGGGGACTGAATGCAGACGAGGACCCCCACACCCTGTCCCACGCGTCTTGCCCCAGGGGTCCCATCAGCTGACTGGCTTCACCCACGATCACGGCATGGAGATAGGTGTGCATAGGAAAACCAAGGCTCCCCAATTTCAGTGGCCTGTTCAAGCTCACACAGTGAGGAAGGCACATCAGGGACTCTGAATCCGGTCTTCAGGCCTCCGGATGCTAACGCTGTGCTTTGACCTCGGAGTGAGGGGCCCCGGCTTCTGTCACAAGTGCTGCAGAGGGGAGCAGGCCGGCCTGCCCGCATCCACGGCTGCAGGACGATTTACGGCCCCACACGGAGCAGTGAGGTGGTCTCCCCGAACGGAGGACCTCTGGAATGATCCACACTCTTGCACGCGTCACATGTGGCCCAGCCGGTGGGCACCAAGCTGTTCACTTGCACACGAGGCCCTGATGTTCCCTCCCTCCTTCCTGCCAAGGACTGTTTTCCCGTCTGCTCCTGGGCCTGCACGGCCAACATTGCCTCACGTTACGGTGACCGCACTGTGTGCTTCCTGGGAACACACACTGCCCGATGTCACTGATGCTGTGGTGGGGGTGTCTGAGGTCTAAGCAGAGCCGCCCAGCTGGCAGCACACGGTCCAGGCCTCCACAGAAGTGAGTCAGGCCATCCTGGTGTCCACACAGGGTCCAGGCCCCGGCAGAAGTGAGGACCAATTCAGGGTGTGTGATCCTTCAATATCTAGATGACCGTGACTTTGCACAGAACCAGTGAGTGTCATGTGATGTGATGGCCGTCTCCTCCACATGCACCTACAGTTACTGATGGAGAGATGCAGCCCTGGGGTGAGGGCCCCGGTCGCTAGGGTCGTGTAGCCCCTCCACCCGGCCCCAGTCCGTAGGCTTTCCCTGGGCTGGAACGTCAGCAGCCCGGAGTGAATGGCGTGTCAGGCACGTTGAGCATGTCTGGTGTGTCTGGTGGGGCAGTTCGGCCTCCTGAAGTCCCGGAGGGAGGGGCTGTGCTCACAATGCAGCCTGGGCTCACTGGACATGGGGAGTGTGGCTGGGGGAGGGGTGCTTCTTTGATCTTCATTCCCCAGCCCCCAAATCTGAGCCCTGGTCACTCACCCCTAAAAATATGTTTCTCTAAGCAACCGCTGAGGATTGTATTGATTACAAAGGGGTGGGGGCAGCAGAGGGAAGGTGACACCCCCCCGCGGGGGAGGGAGGGAGTCTCAGGACAAAGGGATGACGGATGAGTACGTCCTGCCTAGTTTAGAGTCACCGGTTCTGGGCCTGAGGCTCCCTGTGTGATGGTCCCTCAAGATTTATCCCACTGCTTTGTCCCAAACCTCCCTGTTTTTTCCTTAGACTCCCTTCTGACCACACATCCTTCATACACATGTGTGCATGCTCATGGAGATGCCCCTCGGTTCCACCCCCTGGTTCTGTGAGCCCTCCCAACGCACACTTAAATTATACAGGATGAGCCAGAGTCGGCAATTAGAGAAGGAATTCACAGCCAAGAGCTCAGGAAAGAAAGTGCATAAGGACAGGATGCTCGTAGGAAGAACGAGGGGCCCTCCTTGTCCCGCCTTTTCTGCAGGAAGAAAAAGCACACCCGGTAACCTTCGTGGAACTGATACACACAACTAGAAGGGTTAGCAAGCAGAAAACGAGGGTTTGCACAAACGAAGAGCCTGGTCCTGGTGCAGAGGCTTGACGACCAGGGCACGGACGCGGGGCCGTGCACCTGCTCTTAGAAAACTAGTCATTTAAAGAGACACCAAATTCTGCGTTAATAATCAATAAGCCCTTTGATGAGAAACAGAGATGTCAGGAACGCTCACGACAGCAGCTGTAGCCAGAGGCCGGCACGGCTGCCTGCTGCAGACTGAGTCCAGTTCAGCTCAGGGACCTGAGGGGGACGTGCACAGTCCTGGGTTACACGACCGCTACCCCTCACACGGTGCCCTCCCTTTCACCAGCGTCATTTCACTGGGAACCGCCCCCTCCAATATCCTCTAAAACACCATCTAAAAATCCTTGGAAAATCCTTCTTGCAGAAGGTGATGGCCCTATTGATTAAAGGAAAATTAGATTGAATTATTTGGGGAGACATAATGTCCATCATCAGTTGAAACGTATGTTAAATTAATTCATTTGCTGATTTCAGAGCAGACAAATTAGGCACCACTGGGGAAAACCCTGTTACAAATAGAATCTCTTAAAAAGACGTATATTGCTTCTCTCGTATTATGTTATTCTTCCTCCCATCAACATTGCACACACACGCACACACACACGCTGACGGCTCCGATGTCACAGATGCGGATTTTATCCCAACATTAGCGTTTCCACAAATTCATTAGCTTGTGCTCGGGTGTGACGCACGCGCACCCCCGCCAGACCTGGAGCCCCCTCTCCTCCCATTTTCCCCTCTGTCCGACCACAGTGTAAACATCCCAGGACCATAAACTGTGTACTACACTGTGTCTGAAATATGTGTCCCGTTGTGAGGCAGAAATGAAGCCCAGGATGAAAAGAAAACCTGTGTGGGTCTGTTTTAGCAGGTGGTTTGAATACTACAAATTTGAGAGAGCTCCTCTGCCCGCACTCCCAGCTCTGTGCCTCTTCAATCTCGTCAGCTGTGAAATGGGTCTTTCTGGATCAGAGAGATGAAAGGTGGAGTCATGAATCAGCGGGGCTGACAGCCCAGCCAAGGTCGGGCGATGGGGGCTCCTTTGTCAGGGCCGAGCTGACCTCCTTGGGCCCGAAGGCCTGTGGGAACCGCCCAAGGAATGTGGCAGGCAGGGGGGCCGGGAGGGAGAGACGCCGTGTCCAGGTCCTCCCTCTGCACCCCTTCTCCGTGGGCCCAGGCACGCAGCCACCACTGTCCGTGCCTCCCGGGGCTCTGCAGACCAGACCACGGGCTCCGCTGCTATCCACACCGGAGCCGTCGAAGGGCACGGGCCTGGGGTCCCGTGCGTGGGCTCCACTGGTGTCTGGAAAGGAGGGAGCCACGCGGTGAACCACTGAGAAGGGGAAGCTGGGGGCGGGGGGAGCTCTGGCGGGAAAGGAGCCTTTCCCTGGAGGCGAGTCTGCGCAAACACAGCAGTTCCAAGGCCTGTTGCGCCCCAGCCAGGTCGGTCCATCTGCTCAGCACACTCATTTGGTTTATGACGAAAATTCTCCAGGAAATATTAACAGTCATTAAGCAGGGGGCGCCTGGGTGGCTCTGTCGGTTAAGCGTCCGACTTCGGCTCAGGTCATGATCTCACGGTACATCCCCTGCCCACGCTCTCTCTCTGTCTCTCAAAATTAAAAAATAAACATTAAAAAATTAAAAAAAAATACCTTTTGTTTCCAGGAGGAGAAAAGGACAAAAGGACATTTCATAGTCAGAACACAGTGTGGCCTTTGTCATCTTAAATATCTGCACTAAATTGTCGGAAGCCCTTATTAATGTATTAATGTTGGGTTTTCATTGGTATTATCCTGCCTGGAGAAGAGTGTTTAAAATTAATATCCCAATTAAATGGACACAAACGCACATGCTGGTTATTTGAAGCTGAAATCCTGCCTCATGTTCTGAAAAAGTAGAAACTTCACATAATACACGTTTGCTGAACGGCAGCTTCTGTTTTCCGAAAATCGTCGTTGTTAACGGATACTGTTTCCCTCGGGTTGTTTTGGAAATGCTTGTTCCTTCCTTCTCAGGGCTTGGTTGGCCTGCGTGCCCGGCTCTGGGTGGCCAGGCAAGCAGAAGGTGGTCGAGGGGCCAGCCTCATGGGTGCCGCTGGTCCCTGAGAGCAAGAGAGAGCCCCCTCCCCGGGAGATGCCCTCTTCCAGGCTGGGTGGCTATTTCATTAATGACTTTTTTTTTTAACTAAAACAATTTTTTTAATGTTTATTTATTTATTCATTTTTAAATTTATAATTTTTTTAATGTTTATTTTTGAGAGAGAGAGAGAGAGAGAGCATGATCAGGGGAGGGGCAGAGAGAGAGGAAGACACAGAATCCAAAGCAAGCTCCAGGCTCCGAGCTGTCAACACAGAGTCTGATGCA
Source organism: Leopardus geoffroyi (assembly GCF_018350155.1). Classification (NCBI taxonomy): domain Eukaryota; kingdom Metazoa; phylum Chordata; class Mammalia; order Carnivora; family Felidae; genus Leopardus; species Leopardus geoffroyi. Next base: position 81,505,812 of record NC_059326.1, read on the forward strand.
GGGCTTGAACCCACGAACCGCAAGATCATGACCTGAGCCAAAGTCAGACGCCCAAGCGACTGAGTCACCCAGGTGCCCCAACAAAAGGTATTTTAAAAAATCAACAATAATTCACTTTCGTTTGAAAATAAGGGGAGTCTGGCGCAGGCTTCCCGAGCAGGACAATCATGTCTGGTTCGCGTGTGTTGGATAAGGGGGAATTCACATGCATTTTCTTACCGCCAAGGGTTAAAAGCTCACAATGCTCCTCCCAGAAAGTCTCTGCTCTTCAAGGGCTGGCAAGTCTGCTTCAGCTGAGGGCACTTAGTGTTGCTAATAAACAGCATAATGCTAGTCTGCTTTCAGGTACAATTTAGAGAGAAATTGGGTTCCAGAAACAACCGCTTTCTCCTGGATGTCTCTGCAGGAGCGTGTGCGTCTGGCAGGCTCCCTCTGGCACACTTTTTATTTTGTATGTGGGGAAAAAAAGAGGGCTTTTCAATCGACTGTCTTTTTTAAGTAGTTCTAAAACTAAACTCATCCCATCCAGGCTCTATGCTCTTCGCCCAGCGGCCTTCAGGGCTGAGAGCCCCCAGGGCTTCCTGTGTTACTTACGAGGCATCACAAAAGCAAACAGGTGGGGAGCTGAGTCTTACATAGGAGAAAGGCAAGTATCTCACATGTTCTCCAGAAAACTTCTAAAATAATCCTTAAAATTGTATGCGTTGTTTTATGAAACTTGAAATAGAAAATTCCAGGAGCATATGTTATGTCTCACAAAACTCATTTTTGGAAGGTTTTGCAAACACATCGTCGGTAACGTTTTTCCGTTTAAAAAATGTCAGGAATTGTATTCATTCACACTGAATGTGTTGGGGCTTCTTCACACACAGGAAGGTTGCAAAGGCCACGAATGCTAGCTCTAATGCGAGAGGGAATCCCGGGCTCACCATGGCAAGGACCCGAAATGCTGAATTCCTCACCCTCCGAGCCTAGTAAGTGATGCCAGAAAGCTGCTTGCTGGTTTTCTTATGGGTTAAACAGAAACCATCCAAAAGTCAGTCTTCACAATTATCTATGGGTAGGAAAACAAGGTTTAAAATGCACTGAAAGAGGCGCTTGAGCAGCTCAGTCGGTTAAGCCTCCGACTTCCGCTCAGGTCATGATCTCGCAGTTCGTGAGTTCGAGCCCCACGTTGGGCTCTGTGCCGACAGCTGGGAGCCTGGAGCCTGCTTCGGATTCTGTGTCTCCCTCTCTCTCTGCCCCTCCCCTGCTCACGCTGTCTCTGCCTCTGTCTCTCAAAAACAAATAAATAAACATATTGAAAAGGTAAAGTAAAATGCACTGAAAAATAGGAAAACAAAGGTAAGCAATGAAAACCAGGTATCTCTTGCATGACTCATGCATCGGCATCAATGCCGGAAGTTGGGGCTTCTTCAAAGGCAGGTGCCCACCAATTCTTGCAGACGCTACCTTCACACCTCCTTTCGCAGGGACGGCACACGTGGCTCCTGCGCGGCTAAATCGCAGGGCTGAGCCTTGGGGCCGGTCATATGGACAACCAGGCTTGTGCCTGCCTTCTTCAGGACAGCAGATGTCTGCATAGACGAGCCCCTCCAAGATGCCACCTCTAGGCTGGTGGCTTCGAGCGAGAATTTGAAGGCAGTGGGGGGTGTGGAGGAGCATCAGGAGGTGCTTCCGAGTTCCAGCCTCGCTGGCTGACCTAGCGGTGCCTCAGCCTCTGCGACGCCCTGGGCAGAGCACCGGCCCCAACGCTGCCCCCACAATGTCCAGGCACCGCCCCTGAGGGCTAGGCACCGCCCCCGCCGGCTAGACACCACCCCCGCTGTCTAGGCACCGCCCCCGCCACCCAGGCACCGCCCCCCGCCACCCAGGCACCGCCCCCAATGGCGAGGCACCACCCCTGCCACCCAGGCACTGCCCCCTGCCGGCTAGACACCGCCCCTCCCGCCGGCTAGGCACCGCCCCCGCTGCCCAGGCACCGACCCTGATGGCTAGACACTGCCCCCCGCCGGCCAGACGCGGCCCCCTCAATGTCCAAGCACCGCCCCTGATGGCTAGGCACCGCCCCCGACGCCCAGGCACCGCCCTTGACAGCTAGACACCTCCCCCCACCAGCTAGGCACCGCCCCTGCCGCCCAGGCACCGCCCCACGCCGGCCGGACACCGTCCCCCGCTGTGTAGGCACTGCCCCCACCACCCAGACACCACCCCCCGATGGCTAGGCACCGCCCATGCCACCCAGCCACCTCCCCGCAGACCTTCCCAGGCCTGGCACTCAGGTAGACGCAGAGCTCACCAGCCACTGATGTTTCTGTCTATATTTTGAGCGCAAATGAAGTGAACTGGGCATTTTAAGGGCCTTTCCGTGTTGGAATTGTCTCTAGTTTTTACTCACCCCCCAGCTCCCCAGAAGGCAGTCAAAGTGGAACAAGGAGGTGGCTGTGCTATGACAGCAGAGGTGACAGCCAGCGGGACGTGGACACTGGATGCAAACTCCAGGCGGCTCAGCCCAAACCCACTGCCTCTGGTGTGAGAGGGATGCGGCCGCAGGCCCTGAGGGGTTTGCACACCGCCCTGGGGCGCCGGCTCTTTCCGCCTCTGGGGCTCCGTCTGCATGGAGTGGATGGGCCCAAACTCGCTTCAGTTTGGAGTCGTCTTCAATGGCCCAATATGCTTGGAAATCTTCCAGGAACGCTGATGTTAAATTGATTTTTAAGTGTTATCAGATCACATCGGAAGAAGTGCTCTGCTTTTGGGAAGGGATTTTTTTAATGTTTATTTTCGAGAGAGAGAGAGAAAGCAGGGGAGGGTCAGAGAGGGGGAGACAGAGAATCCCAAGCAGGCTCTGCGCAGTCAGCACAGAGCCCCACAAGGGCTCGATCCCGTGCCCCTGGAATCATGACCTGAACTGAAACCAAGAGTTGGACGCTTAAACGACTGCACCACCCAGGCGCCCCAGGGAAGGGATTTTTGCCATGAGTGGGCGCGTCCTTCCCCACAGGTGCACAGCCCAGTGGTGCCCCCACCCACAGGGGCTGAAACCGGAGGAGAGGCTCCCCAGCACCCGCCTGGGGTTCTCTCATTGGAAGAAATAGCACACCCCACGGCCTAGCTCCACCCCTGGCTCCTCCAGACGCAGCCAGGCAGGGTTTTCACCTATAATCTGTTTTTGTAGGTCTTCCCCAAATTCACCTGTTGAAGTCCTAGCCCCAAAGGACCTCGGAACCTGCACGTAGCTGGAAAGACGGTCAGTGTGGATGAAATCAAGACAACGGCTCACTGGAGCAGGCAGGGTGACCGGAGTCCTTATTACAACAGGGCCCTGCCACAGGGAGACACGGGAGGCACCACACAAAGGTGGAGGTGGACACGGGCCGCATGTCTGCATACCAAGGAGCGCCAGAACCCCCAGAAGCTGGGGGAGAGCATGGCACACATCCTCCCTCACGGCCTCAGGGGAACCAGCCCCCCACAGCCGTGAAATAATAAATGGTAAGCCCCCCTCCCCGACCCCCGGGTTGTGGTACTTTGTCACGGCGACCACGGGAAGCGAATGCGCCGTCCAGAGCAAGCAGCCCGTCTCTGCCTCCTCCAGCCGCGGACCCATGTATGACAGCCCACAGATGAATTCCTGAGGGTGGCTCGGAGGGCATGGGCACAAGCTGAGAGGCATTTGTGTGAGTGCCTACGAACAGAATTATTGTTAAAATGAAAGCCTTTCCTCCTCAGCCAACACGAGGCCGGCCAGTGAGTCACTCAGCAAACTTCATTCTTCTTATCGCAGAAAGAAAATCAGACATGGACAAAAGCAGAAAGAAAAGTTCAGTAGATCTCCCTGTGCCCATGACCCACCCTCACCGCCGACCACCTACCACCACTCTGGTTCCAGCTACTTCCCTGGATGGTTTGGGGGAAACCCTCACTCACGACACGTCCTGTCCGTGTCTCTACGGGAGGGCTCACACACACACACAGATGGCCCCACAATATGATGATGGGATTCCTTCTGGATTCCTTCCTGTGCTCCTTCTGTCCCTAGACCCTACCCACAGGGATGTCACAGGTTCCTGAGTTTTAAGGTCATGCAGATGAGACCCTGTCCGTGGTCCTGCCACCAGCTCCACACACATTCCTGTCCTTTCTTCCACATAGTTTTGGTTTTTTAGGAATTTTTAAATTTAAATTTAATCGTTTTATAATTATGGGCAATATTTACTTTAGATTTAAAGTCAAATCTACATATGGGGCCAGTGACGGGCTTGGCCATCACAGCTCCGAGGACGCAGAATTTAAGGGGTGCGGCTGTGCCCACCGACCTTGCCTGGCGGGGCCGTGAGTGAGCACCATCCCCTCCATACTTCACCTTCCCAGCCTGTTTTGCAGGGCAGGGGGGGTTCCAGCCCCTCCTCTCTGTCCCCCATAAGTGACCATTCAAAAATGTATTTGATAGTTTGTCTTCCACTGATTTTTTAAAATTTTTTATTGTTTATTCGGGTGTTGTTGACACAGTGTTACATTCGTGCCTGGCAAACAGCACGGTGATTAACAAGTTGTCCGTTAGCCGGTGCTTACCGCAAGTGTGGCTACCATCTGTCACCATACACATCACAGTATCGCTGACCAAGTGCCCTGTGCTGTGCCTTTTATTCCCTCCAAAATGAAAAATGAAAATGCCATATGACCCCGTAATCCCACTGCCGGGACTTCACCCAAAGGAAACAAAACCACTAATTTGAAAAGATAAGCTCATCTTTATGTTTCCCGCAGCCCCGTTTACAACGGCCAAGACATGGGTGCCGTCGGGTCTGCGGACAGAGGAGCGGATAATGGAACTGTAGTGTGTAAACAGTGGAATATTACTGAGCCGTAAAAAGCAAGGGATCCTGCCATCTGCACAACAGATGGGGATGCAGACAGAGAGGGTTATGCTCAGTGGAACAGGTCCGTCACAGAAAAGGATAGGAGCATATGTCTTCACTCACGTGGAATGTGAAAAATAAAACAGATGAAGAAATAAGCAGACAAACAGCAGAATCAGAGCTCTGAGTTCCAGGGACAAACTGCCAGCTGCCAGCGGGGAAGGGGAAGGGAAGGGAGGGGAGGGGAGGGGAGGGGTGGGGGAGAGGGCAGGGGGGAGGGAGGGGTGGGCTCCCAATTATGGAATGAGTAATGCACACAGATTACTGTATCCCCACCCGTGTGTGTGTATTACAGAAATGTCTGCATCCCCCCCGTTTCTCAGACGGATGGCCACAGGTCCTGTGCACCTGCCGCCGTCCCCACACTGCGCGGCCCTCCTGCACGTCTGTGGGAACAAATACGGTTATTCCTGCTGCATACTCAGGTTTGCTGTTACAAGCAGGGCCACAGTGAAAAACCCCGTGTATGCCATCCTGCGTGTTTGTCACTGTGTCTTTGGAAGAGGTTTCTTTTTTTTTTTTTTTAATTTTTTTTTCAACGTTTATTTATTTTTGGGACAGAGAGAGACAGAGCATGAACGGGGGAGGGGCAGAGAGAGAGGGAGACACAGAATCGGAGACAGGCTCCAGGCTCTGAGCCATCAGCCCAGAGCCTGACGCGGGGCTCGAACTCACGGACCGCGAGATCGTGACCTGGCTGAAGTCGGACGCTTAACCGACTGCGCCACCCAGGCGCCCCTGGAAGAGGTTTCTAGAAACAGGACATGTAATCTTCCTACGTTTCACCTGATTTGCTCCACAAGGGCCGTGCCGTTCTGCCTTCAGCGATGTAGGAGAGCATTTTTACCGGAAGGCGTTGTCTACAGAGTGCGTTGTTAGGTGCTCGGATTTTTAATCCGATAGATGAAGATGACGATAGTTTGGACTCTAACATCCCGGAGAAGGGAACAGGACCTCCCATGTGCAGGCAGGAAGCCGGCTGAGCTCAACACGGTGACGTGTAGACACGTAACTGGTATGCCCTTCTCTGAAACTGGCTTGGCTTTCGTGCCGCGCTGATCAGGGCTCCAGGCGGCCAGCTAGGGCGGGTGTGAGGCAGGAATTCTGCATTTGCCCCTTGCGTTGTCCCCCCGCCCTGGTTTGGGGAGATCACCTAGGTGGGTCTCGGGGAAGAATCACCGGCTCCTGACCTGACGAGGGTCCCCCGCTTAGAAAGTGGCCTCCTTCTCAGAACCCATCTTGAAGGACACAGAGGGATGTCCCCCTGCCTCCCGGCGCCCCCAGCGCCAGACCGACCCCGCTCACTGCAGGCCAGAGCCAAGTGGTTTAGTGGCCAGAGCGCCCGCTGGAAACTGCCGGTGAGTCCGCGGAGTGCGCGTGCTCCTTCGCTCGACTTGGCCGTGGGCCGGAAGCCATTCTCCAGTCCTGCCACCTGGAAAGGGTGCCATTCTCCCACCAATAATTAGCCGCCACCAGGGTGCCGTGTCAAGGTGCCGACACGTTCCTCAGTAGGGTGAGTGATGTGAGTAAATAGCACTGATGGGAACATGGCTGCAAGAGGGTGATGTGATCAGGCCTTGACACCAAGTGCTTTGCCTGCAACAGTCTCCCCTTCCCACCAGGTGGGGCAGCGTCCTGCCCCAAGGGCGCTGGCCTCCCCTCCCCACGTCCCGCCCTGGGGCACCTGCAGTGAGGACTGCCTGCCTCTCGCCCTGGCCTCCCCTGCAGGCTCCCCGCACACCAGTTCTCAGGTCCTAGAGAGGGCGTGCATGGGGACTAGGGGACAGCGGGACTCAGCCAGGCTCTCCTCTCAGCCCCCGGGGCAGACGAGGGGTGAGGCAAGCATTCTACTTGAGGCAAAATCTGCCCCCCCCCGTTTATCTTCCTGTCTGTGCATCGAGGGTTAAGCCGGGGTCGTACTCCTTGTATTTCACTACAATAAAAGGACAGTCACACATAGTTCGTCCCCAGCTCACAGGCACAAGAGAGGCCAAGAAAGTAAATCTACTCCCTGTCCCGGCTGGGATTTCCCTCCTGGATTGTGACTGGCCGCGAATGAAGCGGGGCACACTCTTGAGAGCCTCACGTGCTCCCAGCTGCCTTCCCTCTGGGGACACTAAGGATTGGGAAGGCCGCCCCCCCCCCCCCCGCCACCCCGGGCATGGGTCCCTCCCACTTGCTCAAACCCTGCCCTGGGCTGTGCTCTGGTTAACCTCCTGGTCTCATGGAGATGCCAGCCTCTGCAGAGGTGAGCCTCCTTGCTTTGCTGGCAGCGTGAGGCCAGGATGGGAACGAAGGCAGTGTGGACACTCAGGGAGGGCGCTCGGAGCCCCGGGGAGCTCGGCCTGGCAGCTGCAATGGCTCTAGGCCAAGGAGAGGCCTCACCAGGACTCGACCCCAGCAGAGTCCGTCGGGTAGGGAAGAGGGAACCCCCAGTGGGAAACATGGAGAGGAGAGAGAACGTGTACTTCCGGCAGAGCAGGAAGAATTAAAACCGGAAAAGTGGCTTCCCACCAGTCTGCCCAGCATCCAACGTGCGTGGGCTCAGCCTAGGGTGGCTGTTCTCGGTCCACACGCCACCGCCTCAGGTCACCACCTCAGGTCACTGTGTGACCCAATGCTACGTGCCGTTAGCCAACGAGACTGGGCCACAAAGGGTCTGTGCCCCCAAATCTTGCATTTTGCACAAAGAATGCCAGTCAGTTCTGCCACGGGCTGTCTCTTCCGGCACCACGAGGAGGCGCAGATGTGATGGCGCGAGCCTTATAAGGGCCCTGCGTGGGGGCGGCCAACAGAGCATGGTTCATGAACTTGGAGGTTTCTCTTTCCTCCCCGGTCAGCGCTTAGCCTTAGAAAGGACGGCCACAACCCATCCATCGTCCCCCAGCCTCTTCATTAATAACACGGTGTGGCATTCGTGACACAAGACACTGAACCCATGTCGGTATCTCCAGGGTTTGGGAATCCTCGGAGAGGAGGCCCTGAGCACAGTGCATCATTTTCTTTCCTTGGAAAATAAACGTCTCAGGAGGGGGCTACCCGGGGGGCTGACCCTTGGCCACGCGGAGCAGACGGCACCCGCGAGGGGCTCCTGGCATGACCCACGAGGAAGAGGTAGCATTCAAGCCTCCGGCAGGCCAGGGAGCAGCTTCCTATCAGGCACATGTTCACAGGTGTGTGTGCTGCATGCGTACGTGCACATGTGTGTGCTCAGATGCTGGTGGTGCACATGCAGGTGTGCGCAAAGCTGTGTGAAAGGTGCGCACGCGCGTGTGCATGTGTGCTGTGTGCATGTGTTCGTGGGTGTGAAGTCTTTGCATGGTGCACACGTGGTACGCGTGTATGTGCACAGCGCATGCATGCGTGGATCCCGGGCTCCTGGACGGAACCGGGGATATGGATGGATTGTCCCCAAGGAGTGGGATCACTGCCGACAGGCGTGGCCGGCACGTGAGTGTGGCGCTCTGGGCCAGCAAGTCCTCCTGCCATTGCCCTGGATCGGTTGGTGGGGCCCCCGTGTGGCTGGGGGGAGGGGCCCGGGGGAGGAGCCCCCTTACCCTCCCCCAGAGCCCACGCACGCTAACGCTGCCAGTGCCTGCCACTTGGTTGTCGGTGTCCCTGTGCAGACAGGTCGCCACGCTTGATGGAAACACGTCCTGGCTGAGCTTTAGAGACTCTTCACAAGCAAACCTGTGTAGTCTGTTTGGGTTGCAAGAGTCACTCCAGGAATAAAAAACTGCCTGATGCTGCAAAATGGCACATAAAATGACCTATTAAGTTATAACATTAAAAAGGACAATTTCCTATCATTTTATGAAACCCCGGATCCCCATCCTCAATGTCCTCCTCTTGGAAGTGGCAAGAAGGCGCCCTCCGTACTGCACGCGGGAGGCCCTGTGGCCTCCGGATCCCAGCTCGGGAAGGCTCCCCTCCCACCTGCCTTTCTCTCCTCTGTGTTCACCCTCTACGGGACCTTATACACCAAGTCCGTCATCAAAGAAAAGCCAAGTGTTTGTTCTTAAGAATATGTCTAACAGGTGCCGCCGGTGGGCGTGAGCCTCTATGGACAGCCCTCCGACTTTTGAAAATCACGAGAAACCCATGCCAACCCCCCCGTGCTCCACCCGGCGCCGGCCCGAGGCGGGATTCTCCCCGACTTGGGGTGTCCCTGTGACGAAAGCCATCGGCAAAGACCTAAGAGTGTATCTTTCCTTGATGGATGGTTTGGGTTTGTTACAGTGAAATATTGTGGAGTTTCCCCTAAGCTGAGAACCACCGACTATCAGCCATCATATTGGGGCTCATAATTATCACCCATAATTGGTGCAACAGCTAACAATTACCACTGCCAGCCACAGAGCCGGGGAAGGTGCCACTCATTAACCACACACCACAGCATTCTCATTTCACAAGGCTGTCCAAGCTCGAGCAGGGATGGAAAACAGAGAATACGAAGATACATTCAAATGCAGACGAAATCCTGTGACAAAGTGGTTCTCTCCTGGCTGAAATCACAAATTTTAAACAGTTTACTTCCCTCTGTCTTCCCGAGAGTTTCACGTACCAAACTTTCAGTGTCATGACTAATAGCGGCTCTGGGCGAGGATCAGTCTCGCCGCACTCCTCTGCCGGTGATGTGCGGCGCTCCTTATTAGCGGGTACATTATGCAGAAGCGCCGTGCGGTGATGGGACACGGCAGCCCGCTGTGAGGATGCCTATCAGGGCTTCTTTTAAAGCCCTTTCTCAATTGTCAGCAAAGTATTTTTTAAGGTTAAAAGGTGTAAAATTATTCTGAAATGCTTTTCTGACCTGTCGCCTATCACTGCAAAGAGCTACGGTTCATTTTTTTTTTCTAAAATTGTATTTTTTTTTGAAATGCAGTAATATTATAAGAATAAGCTTTATAAGGGGAAAATAGTCCCCTGAAATGTTCATGATCTTTTTGTATACCTCCTTCCCCAACGAATGCAGTCCTAACCATTGTTTCATGCCCAGAAATATAATTTCCGATGCAATTTTTCTTACCCCAAGCCCTCTGTTTCTGCAGAGAAATTAATGTAAATGGCCTTTACTTTCACATCTCCCCCTTTTCTCTCTCCCTTCCTTTTCTCCCCCCCTCCCGTTGCGGTGGCTGCTCCGCTCCCGGCACCATCGTGTCGGCCCGCCGGGCTCTGCAAGGCTCCTGTACCTGCCCGCTGATGGCGGCCACGCTGGAGGCCGGGGTGGGGGGAAACGGCCGACGCGAGGGCTCTCCCGCCTCCGCGCTGCAACCAGCCTGGCTGCTGGCGAAGGCCTGGGCCTGCCAAATCGCTGCAGGTCAGCGACCCTGTCGTTTTCCTGTGAGGCCCCTGTTGATGCGCCACTGAGACAACCGTGAATTTTGAAATCCAGTTTCTGCCAAACCCTGGGGACAGCTTGCAGCACCGTCATGTCCCAGGTGTGGGGAAAATCATTGGAGAAACTCCCTCGGGTGCAGACAGCGGGCCCACCTCTGACCTCTCGGAACAGGCGGAGCCCGCGTGGAACAGAACTTAGCAGAGCTGGTGCGCACCGCGGCGACACAGCGAGAGGTGTGGGCTGCGAGTGCGCCTCTGGGCATTGCTCTCGACTGCCCGGCACCTGCCAGCCTTGGCTCCTGGCTTGATCTGCAGGGAGCCAGAGGGTAAACTGTGGGTGTGTCCCTAAGTTACGGGTGTGGCAAACTCCACTGAAGTGAACCTTGCTTTCCGGTGCCGATGAGACAGTCGCTTCTCCACCGATTTCCATCTGCAAGGTGTTAGGAGTTCACGCCATTTGGTTGTTAATGACGTAGAAACTGCTTTGTCCTCTCCAGAAGAGCAGCAGGTAAGCCCTGCCTTCAGAGTCAGCGTGCACCTGACTTAAGGCATTTTCCGTGCCCTCCGTAGATGGATGGGTGGATGGCGGGAGTCTGGCGGGGCTACCAGACAAGAGACAGGGCAGCGCACATCAAGTTTTACGTCAAAACATGCTTCCCGTTCCGCACGGCACCGCAGGCCACGTGGGGAGCAGGCATGGACAGCGCTATGAGCTGTACAGGTCGTGGGGACCCGCACGGGTGTGCGGCTGGGACCAGGCAAGGCACCTGCCGTTCAGGCGAACCCCCATCTCTGCATGGAAGCTCGGGGCCACTTGCCGGGAGGCCGGTGAAGCCTGAGTGGCTGCGTTCATCCCCAACCAAGGCTGGGGAGGGTCCCGAGCCTGTGTTCGCACGGTCATGTGGCCTCAGACAGTTTACAAAGGAAGGCATTAACCCGTCAGATTCTGCCTATCCTCACCTGGCCCCCACGTCACCACCAGCATGCCAGGTGCTGGGACGCAGTGACTGCACTGAGGACCCACATCACTCCGATTAGTAGACATTCAGTGAGTTCATAATTCATTCCTTAATGCCAGGACAGCCCGGACAGCCTGGTGGGGACAACCATCAACTCAGAAAATGATTAGGATTCTTCACGGGACAAGAAACTTAAAATTACCCAAACCTTAAGGCTTCTGGAAAGAAACTGGATAGAGGGTTTCCCCCAGATATGCTGGCAAACTCCAGAGGGTTTAGATGGTATATCAAACACCAGCTGTAATTTTCTAAATGACCAATAATTAAAAACAAAATTGGGTTGACTTGAAAGAGTAAAGACTGAGTTACGGTTCTCTTCTCTCTGTGGAAGATGCCAGAGTGTGCTGCCTCACGCTGGGGGATGGGCATTACAGAGGAGTGTCTACGGTCACCTTTGCCTGGATTTTATGACATCTGAGGTATTTGTCAGCATATTAAAATCTGCCATGGTTTCCTTCGCCATTCTAAATAAGCATTCGTGTTCATGCTTGATTTTGTATTTCTGACCTTGCATTCTGTTTTGAGGACCCTCTAACCATAGAGGCTTCAGTGCTCAAATCTGGATCTGCTCCCACGAACACTGCCCAGTTTCATGCCCAAATACTTAAAATGTGGCGCTAACCCCCCCCCCCCACCCCTCCGTTGGTGAAGATAGAGACCATGTTTCTCTTCCCCGTACTGACTTGGAATCACTCCCTCTCATGAGCGGTCAACACCAGAAGACACTTTGGCCAACGAAGGAAAATAAATACAAACTCTGTGTGTCTCATTGAAAACAATGACTGAATCTTGCCTGTGTAAAGCATTTTTCTGAAACTAAGTGCATTATATAATTCTGCTTTTTTCTCATACAAATCATTTTCACCACATAATTCAGAGACTTCACTCCAGTGCTGGCAGCTCACGTTCATCAGCACGCACGCTGCCGCTTTCACAGAACCCTGCTGGGTGTGCTAGCCTTGTGCCCACCGCGTGCACGCATGTCCCAGGGCCAGCCCTACTGCGGCCTCAGTGCCTGCAATGTGGGTTCCAATCCCGACACGCAACATGGAGTCTCCATGAGACACGGGAGTTGAGACGCAGGACTAGATCCCAGTCACCTCCCAATGCAGCCCCGAGTGACCCCCTCACGTCCCGTCAGGTAGTGGCCATGCCTCGATTTCCGGTCATCCGTGAACGAGAGAACAGGCATCAGAACCTCGTGGAACGCTGTGCTCACAGCCATGATCGTGTTACTGTAACCGAGTTTGAGATCCTGAATGTTTGTGCATTCCATGTTTGGATAAATGTGGCAGAGGAATGACCACACTCTTTGAAACTAGACCCTGATGTGCATGCGTGTGACACGGGCATGCGACTTGAGTTCCTGACTCTTCCTTTGTAAAGCGAGGCTAAAAATGGCATCAACCCTGCCAGTTGTTTGAGGACCTAATAGATATTATGTACAAGGTGCTTCGCACGTGCCTGATATGTGGCAATCACTCAAAAGTACTAGCTTACGTCCCTCTCTTTACAGACCACCTGAGCATCTGAAAAAGTACTCCAACCGATCTCTCACTTTGGAAAACATTTTCAACATTAAAAAGTCAATCAAAGGGCACCTGGGTGGCTCAGTCGGTTGGGTGTCCGACTTAGGCTCAGGTTGTGGTCTCACCGTCCGTGAGTTCAAGCTCCGCATCAGGCTCTGTGCTGACAGCTCAGAGCCTGGAACCTACTTCGGATTCTGTGTCTCCCTCTGTCTCTGCCCTTCCCCCACTTGCACTCTGTCTCTCTCTCTCTCTCAAAAATACAATAAAAACATTTTTAAAAAGTCAACGCGTGTCTGCAGAGAAGCAGCCCCGGGAAACAGCTCCCCCTATGCAGCACCCAGGTGCTAATGAGATCAGACCCCAAGTGGGAGGTCCCATTTTTGGAGGGCCTTTACACCCCTGAGATAATTCCCTGAAATAGAGCTCTGTCAGCAGCTTTGGCGGATTCACCCTTGTAGCCCGGCCCTGCTCCTCGTCGGCTCAGTGTGCAAGACCTTCCTTGGCCTAGTCTCCTTCTGTCCTTTTTGGATGCGCAGGAAGCCCCTACAAGCACCATTTTGCAGCCAAGCCCATGGAGGCATTCCTAGACTCTGTGTCATGACAGCACATCAAGAGAGCTTGGGGGGGGGGGGTCCCCATGAAACAAAGTCATTTTGTGCTACCACAGCGAGGAGGCATCCCTGTCAGCATGGGCATGCGACACCAGGAACGGTCACGATGACACGTTTCTGCTGATTACGCAGACACTTCCCCCACAGACTCGGGGCCTGAACACACCCCTCCCCCAATATCAGCCAAATCCTCTCTGCCAGTCTGGCACTTGGACCACTTGGACCACTTCAACAGTTTTCTAGATGTGTTCCCCTCAAATAGCTGTTGTGGCCATAGGGAACAATCAGGATGGGCTCCAGATCAGTGGGAGAGTGTAGGCTGTCTTAGCAAAACCCGCCTCAATGGGGCCTGTCGCCTACACCCATAGGTCATATGTCAGCACTGTGTCAGCTGGACACAGCCCGGGCACGGTCCTCACCAGGACACTCTTACACTCGTGGGGTTGCACACCCTTTCCGCACCAGAATCTGAGTCCTCTGTTGAAGCAAAAAATGTATGAAACCGGAAGCAAGACAAATAGGAAGTAGGATTTGGAAGGCGCCCAGCTTGGGCCTTACTGGGCAGGAAGACACTAAGTCAGAAGCTTTGCACTTTGTTAGAGGGATGGCAGGGAATAGCATTGTTCAGTGCGGGGGATGCTTGTGTGGACACAACTGTCATGTGCGCTCAGGCCATTAGTAATTATTGGTGGGTGTGACGACGTTTACTTCCCCACATGGCCTGTTCATCAGGACGATGATAATTGGCTCCCATACAATGAGGGAACATTATAGCCTGGATGGGGAGGACATACACATTCAGAATCTGGACTTGGTTGTCTAAGAGAGGGAAAAGCCAGGAGGGGACACTCCTCGTAGAATTACAGGGCATGAGAGACAGGCATGTCTGCAGAAGGACACATCCCAGAGGAGGGAGAATCCTCCTGTGTCCACAAGGAATCAGCTAAGATGGGGCGAATGGGGTCCCCAGATGGGAGGGGCTCACCTTCCTTGTCTGTGTGAAGCTTCTCAGAGGCCTTGCACGTGTTAACACACAGAGTGTTCAAGAGAAGAAAATAGAAATAGAATGAGTGCTTCCCAATAATTTGACCTCACAACCTTGCATTGATGAGGACGTCCTGGTGCTCGCGTGTTCAGAAACGCAGACACAGCGCAAACCGCATCACACACAGATCGGCGTTGAGGGGAGTGGATGAGGCTGAGAGATGGTGTCTTCATCTTAATTTTAGAGGGACAGAGAGCAGACTAAAGAGCCAACAGTACAAAGTGCAGTGTGGTTGTACCGATTCACACCCTGGCCACGGTGTGTAAGGAACCACACGGCGCCCCCATCCTCACCGACACCGGGCTTCCTCAGATGCCCTGAGCTTCGAGGAAATGGTGACACTCACTGATGCCTTAACTCACTTCTCATGGATCTCAGCAAAGCGTTGCTGGATATCCTCACGCCATTCACATTTGCTTATGAAATGACCGTCTCTATTTTTGCTCATTTTATTGCCTTTTGAAATCTTTCGTACTGATTTGTGAGGCTTCTTAGTAACGAATCTGTTGTTGTTTGTGTTGTGAAGAATTCTCCCAACTTCTAGCTTGTCCGTTGGTCCTCCTTCAGTAACTTTTGGCCAAAAAGAACTTCCTAGATTAAATGGAGTTGACTTTATTAACCTGTTCTTTTACAGCTGGTACTTCCTGTGTTTGGCTTAAGAAACGTTTTCTACCCCAAAGACATAAAAACATACAACATAACAAACATGCCCAAGATCTCAATGACTTGAAGCGATAAAACTTATTTCTTACTTTTGCTACATGCCCACTATGTAGAACTTCGGGTTCTGTTCCCCAGTCTGCGACCCAGAATGGCAGAAAAGACCCACTTTGTGTGGTGACTCTCTCGCTGGCTCCTGCCCCCTCCCTCTGGAGAAGAGAGATGTCATTTCCATTCGTACCTCCCGGCCAGTCGTACGGCTGAGCCTACTTCTGTTGACTTGGGCAGAGATGGCAAATACTTGGTGGACAGCACTAATTACTCCCGAGAGTCACATTTTTGGCCACCAAACAGTTCTTCTCTCCACATGCAGAACACAGCCCCTCCACCATGGCTTTCTGCCTCTGTATCGAGCTCAAATCTGGATCATCTAGTGAGGCCCTGGTTCTTCATCTGACCCATATCGGCTCTCTTGGACCAGAGACCTGTGATCTGAAAAAACGGTTATCTGCTTCTCACACACTCAGTCCACACTGGAAGAGCAAGGATGAGGTAACCACAGTCTGCCATCCCCTTCAGAACAAGCAAGCCACGGGTCTGTAACGTGGCCATAATTCTCTGCTCTGAGTGGAGGATAATGTCTCTTGATTAGGTCACGATTCTGCTCCTGGGTGTGGCTTCTGGTTCACTGATTTCTGTGACACTTGACCCTTCCTTCTAGAAGGTTCTTCCTTTTCTGTCATCCTCCTTGGCCATATTTGATATGGACATCAGAGGTATATACTCCAAGTGTCCTTATTTGTAGATGATGGGACGTGAAGGCTATCTTAAGTCCCTAAAATCACATCCTCTTTTAACCCAGGCTGGTAGCTCTTTGGCACTAAAATGTCCAGAAGCTCAGTTAGCTTTTTATCTACTTGATTTCACTAGGCTGCATGTGCCAAGAGCTGCACCTCCGTTCTTACTGAGACCTACCTTTCAGAGTTGCTCTACCTCTCTGCTTTCTTGCCCCCACGTCTTCTCTATCAACCTACCTGTTGGTGTGTCGGGCTCTGCTGGTCTCACCCATGAGCCATTTCGTCTACTCTAAAGATGGTACCAACCAAGGTACCCCTGTCATTCCCTTACAGCTTCCCTTCTATTAAGAAGCTTTAACAATGGGTACGATGGCCATACTTTTGGTGCGATCTTGGCTGAAGGACTGAAATCCAAACAATATGAGTGGTTCAAAACTTCCCAAGTTAATTTTTTACTGTGTGGGATGAGACGCTATTATCTTCTCTCAGCCTACAAGTTAATGAATTTGTAGATTTTCCATCCCCTCCTTGATTCCTGCTCACAGAGGAATCTCCAAGCTCATCTCTCTTATAATATGTTGCCAAATGCAGACAATACCACTGTCGTGGGGTGAATGGTATCCCTAAAAATATGTTGAAGTTCTTATCCTCAGAACTTGTGAATGTGACCTTATTTGGAAACAAGGTCTTTGCAAATGCGATCAGGTAAGCTGTCTATTTCTCATTCTTGTTACTTGGCTACAGAGGCTGGCTGGTGACTCTGCTCCTGCTGGACCCAGGCGGATGGGGCAACAGCCATACCGACCATTGTCAACACCGTAGCAGATGGTTGAGAATTGTACCTTGGGTCCTAAGACATGTCCCTTCTGCTCATGTGACCACATCTAAATTCTGTGGGAACTTAGGGACAACCTTATGTACCTGGGAAAAGAATTAGAAATATATGGTGAATATTACCAATGGCTACAACAAGTGCATTATTTTATTGTTATAGTTGCTATTTAATCAGTCTCTTTTTGAAAACTATATTTTCTACCTATAGTTTGCTGGTGAATAAAAATGCCATTGTCTTTTGTATTGTGATCTTGATTTTGATTATTCAAACTTGCTTTAGCTCTCTTGTGAAATATAAATATTTCTGCATTCTGTTAGTGTTTGTTTTTTTTTATGTGGATATTGTCTGCGAATTCTGACAGCGGTCTTTTAATATAATTTTCTTTATCAATCCCTAAATCTTTTATTTCTTTTCTTGACCTACTGTAGTGGGTAGGACTTTAGGCACAGCACTGCATAGAATTGTTGATAGCTGGCATCCTCGTTTATAAATGATTTTAAAGATAACGCTTTCACATTTTTTACTGTTAAGAATGATAGTTACCAGAGGCTTTTGGTACAGACCCTGAGTTGGGGTGAGGAAGATACTTTCTCTTCCTGGTTTTGTGAAAGGTTTAGTGTTACTGAGATGATGGTTATCACATACGTTTCCTGCTCTCTTGTGATAATTGTGTGCTCATTCTCTTTTAGTCTGTAAATAGGATGAATTATATCCATATCTTTTCCTAGGGTGATAGAACACTGGGATTCCTGAGTTAACCCCAACTCGGCCAAGCCGGTTATCATTTTAACACGTGCAGCTGGATTAGACTTGCGAATATTCTGTACCCAATGTTTGTATGCTTTTTCATGAGCTGATTGGCTAGAGACTGGAAACACTTTGGTGAATAAAACAGAAGGGCGCCTCATACTTGTGGTCATAGTGTCTAAGACATCATTAATTACAAGATTCTGCACCAATTTAGTGACAGATTTTCTGTGGGAAACCCTGTGACATCACATAATCATAACGATCAGTAAGATATACTCTACCTATAACTCTTCTAACCACTGAGCCAGAACACACACCATATTGCACGGTGCAGTGTGGCTTGGAGGCCGGGGTCACCTTTTGGTCTACTGAGTCCCAGTTTCTTGCTTTGCAAAGTGAGGGGTAGAGAATCTCCAAGGTGCCCCTTGGACTAGAAGTCCTCCGATTATACCCCCTCCCCAAAGATCTTCCCACTCCTGGAAGAGCTACCCCACACCCTTCCTGGAGCCCAACCCTGAACGGTCCAACTTCATACAACAGAGGAATGAATCCCTTGGACAAGAGAACTCACAAAAGTGAACAGATACACTGCTCAGGGACCCCCAGGACCGATTCCCAGGTCTGCATGCAAACAGCCCCCCACCGAGTGGCCTCTGGTGCCTCAACACTGCACCCGATGCACCATTAGGCGTTGGAGACTGCCGAGAGTTGGCACGTGATGGGTGCGTCCGAAGAGTTCTCTGCACAAAGTGCCCACCCAGACCTCCTGCCGTGAGAAAGCCAGAGGCCCTGGAACCCCCTACTTTTTGATTACAAGATACCTTCCTGTTTTAACTGTTCAAGCTCTTTCTGGGTGTGTAAATAAGTGATAACTTACTGGACTTCACTGATAATGATTTCATTTTGGACTAGAGAACGAATGCTCTCCTGCTACTTAACATACGAAACATTATATATGATGGCCTTTTTAATCACCTCTGACTTAAAAAATATATTCACTTTAGGTCTGAAACGTGGATGCTGTGACACTGAATCCTCTCTGTAAATAATTCTAAAAATGAACAGTTCTAGTGAAAACCTTTTATTTTCAGTTTAAAGACACACTCGAACAGGATCTCAAATCTAAAAAAAAGAAAAAGAAACAGTTCACTTTCTCTAGCGTGCAACAAATTCATTGTGCCAACTTCAGAATCTGTTTCAATCTGTTCTGAAATGAACTTGATCTTCCACACTTAATTCCTCCTACCGACAGCAAGATTCAGTGCCCTGATCTTCAGAGGTTTATAAAACAGGGATGGAAAGCTTTCTAAATCTCAAACAGCATACAAAATCAGAATTTAAATGAAGTCAGTGTACTGTAGCACTGGATTTAATTTTATTTGACATATACTTGGAATCTGTTTTTTAATGGAACAACTATCTGGGACGTGGCTGGAACCAGAAGGTTCAGAAGCGGCCAGACTGCATCGAGTCCTACAAGCTGCATGGACACCCGGCTCGGGTGGCAGTTCTGTTCGCTCTCCCGCGTCTCGGAAAGCTTTTCCGAACCAAAGGACTTAAAATTCAAAAGTAGAAACTCTGTAGAGAGAAGACAGGGGCTGCTCTTAGGCATTACAAATATTATCCATCTATTTTTAACATCAAAAGCACAAACCAACAAAAAGACAGAATAGTCAAGGGAGAAAAGAGCACGCAGGAGAATACACTTTTTCCCCTTAAAATGTCGGCTTCTCTACAGACCCGCCAGCAGGAGCCATGGGGTAATAGCACCCCCTTCTGAGAGTGAGACCCCCCCCCCCCCGCCCCCAGCCTCCGGCTCCCACTCTCCTGGTTGCCCTCCCCCCACCCCCTGCTCGGAACACACTTAACTTCCAGAAAACAGCTCTGGGAACAATCCTGGCACATTCACCTTGGAAGAACCGCTCGACAGCCCAATGCTACCTTGCCACACACTGCCGATCAACGCGGGACAAGATTCGCAGTGAGGCCCAGGAACCCGGGAGAGAAATTAATTGCACTTCTGTGTAATTCCTTTTGGCTGTAAATTCTGTAAATGTTTCTCGCTTATAACAGTTTCTACAGCTATAATGTTCCAATTAGCAAATGTAGGAAGAAATAATTGTACTACCACACCTTGGATGGTGTTGTTTTCCTTTTTTCTTTTTTTCTGAAATGTTTTCTGATGTTTATTTATTTTTGAGAGAGAGACAGAGCCTGAGTGGTGGAGGGGCAGAGAGAGAGGGAGACAGAATCCGATGCAGGATCCAGGCTCCGAGCTGTCAGCACAGAACCCGATGCGGGGGCTCAAACTCACAGACCGCGAGATCATGACCTGAGCCAAAGTCTGACGCTTAACCAAATGAGCCACCCAGGTGCCCCTTCCTTTTTCTTTTCTTTTCTTTTTTGCGATGCTCTTTGAAGTTCATTCCCGTGTTCCAAACAAAAAAGGTTTATTACATAATTAGCATAGTGATGTTAAGGACAGGGTGACCAAGAAGCAAACCTTTAGCACTAAGACGTGGTCACAGGGTCCCAGTGCGCAAGGACAAGAGAGCACTTCGGCCGGATGCGTTGATGAGGGAGGGAGAAGGTGCAGGAAACTCCAGATCAGACACCAGACATCACGCCAGCACCACCTGAAAGTGTTTTGTGCAGTAAAACGGAAGCTTCATCTTTTGGCACAAAATCTATGAACATTCTCGCAAAGGTATATTGTGGTTCAATAAATATTCCAGGACCCTGGAAAAACCAGCTAGCAGTTTCTCATTCACAGAACTCTCAAGGATCTACCATCGCCTCATCTAGCTGTGATTTAACAGCCGTGCGATGTAGTCTTTCATTTCCAATTCTGGAAAGCATCTGTTTTTGTGCACGGCTTTGCCGTTAGCCTGATGCCCCAGGACGGCGCCTCTCACGCTGTCTGTGCGAAAGTCCCAGTTTTCTCTTTAGCTGTAACCCATTGAAGACCTTACTTTCTAAAATTAAATAAAAATAAATTGCTAGAAAATAAAAAGCAAACAAACACAAAATGTGAGCCCTAAACAGGAGCCATCATGTTCTAAGCCTTCCCTCAATTTCTGCACTTACAATGGATTCACAATCTGGGAAATCAGACCATCTGAAAACCATACTGCGTGCATAGCTTTGCCTAGGGTGGTGGTTCCGAAAGTGCGTGCCAGGGCACCCAGGGCGCCACAGTGACCCCACAGGACACTATGGGACAGTTCACATTTTCAACAGGAACACAGCAACGTGTCCTAAACACAGGATGTACACTGTGTGCGTTTCTGAGTGGAGAATTAAAACAGAAATATTTAAATCTCTTTGGATTTCTTCCCATTCTAAATCGTTCATTACTCCCGGACGTTTTAACTAATATTTTCCCCCTTTTGACATTTGGACCCACTCGACTTTTAAAAAGTCACAAATTGTCCCTAATAAGCGTGCAAATTATGTAGGCTGTTGACTATAACAGCCTTTGGGGCACCTCACTTCTCCACCTCCATCAAGTCCCGCATCCAAACAACGTGCCAGTTTAGCATAATAATGAGGCAATTTCCTGCCTGTGATGATGTTGACAGGGAAGCCCAAGGAAGTGACACTTCGCGGCTAAAGTCACAGAGCACAGAAGTGCCAAGGTCAGGTGAACAGCCAACCCCGGGACCACACCCTGCCGCGTGCTCTCCGGCCACCAGGACGCGCATCCCCCCTTCTCTGCTCAGGAAACACACCCAGAGGGGGCCAAACGCTAATTTGTCTCCTGGCTCCCAAAGGCATCCCCGCCCGCCTCCTCCTTAAAGACTGTTATTAACTGCTTCCCTGGAAATTGGCCTGAGACCACTCCAGAGCAAAATTAAGACAAGTTTGTTTCTCATTTAAAACAACAAAAAAAGAACCAGTGGGACATGGTGGTGATTCGAGGGAGGAAGGAGCCTGTTCAGAACCTGTCATTACAGCAGTGTCCGCTGCCTGCTTCCCTGCAGTCAGTGCACGGTGCCTGGCCCGGCCCTCCCTCCGGCCCAGGACAGCACCCCTGCCTGGCCCTCCCTCCGGCCCAGGACAGCACCCCTGCCATGACCAGCCTCCCAGCACGGCCACCTCTTTGGGCAGGCTGCTGGCCGCGGCAGACATCCCTCACCTCCAATGCACCCGCCACCTGACTGCCTCCCACCTGATGGGCCAGCTCGGTCAGGGTGACCCCCAGCTCCAGAAATCAGGGCTGGCCTGCTGCAGCTGGTCCTGCTCCCACAGGGACAACACACTTGTGGGGCAGATACAAACACGGCCAGTGCTGAGCAAGCACTGGGACCCGAAGCTGGCAGGGCTGGAAACCGGTGACACTCCACCCAAACCCCGTGACCCTGCTCACTCTCCACGCCGCCACCACGAGACTTTCCACTGCATTCCTTCCCAGAACATCGGGGTGGATTCCGTCTCCTGCCGGGGCCCTGGCTGGTCCGGTGGAGGCGTCACCTACCAGCAGCCACCATAGCCAGGGGTGGAGAACCTTGGTCGTGGGCCGTGTGGAGGCATGGAGTGCAGGGCACCCTCAGGATCAGGGCACAGCCACCAAGCGGTCTACCCACCCAGCGGGGACCCCACGCTGGCTCCCCTGGATGTGGGTCCTGGGGTCTCCGCACGCTGGGGACCAGACAGGGCTGCTGGGACTTCTAGCTGGCATCCACACGTGGGGCACAGTGTCATGCAGGCTTGTGCTTCCTGCTCTCTGAGGACCACGGCGCCTGCGAGCCTCGCACAGACCCTGGGAGAGGGACACGAAGGCTAGTGCTCGTGCTGTGGGAAAGAGGGAGCGGCCCATCTTTACTTGTCCTCCTGTCTCTTTAATTCCATGGAACGAGAAAGTAGAAGAGGAAAGGCAGTGAGCGAAGCTCTCCAATCAAGTTTGCACCCTATTTGTATTAGATCCGCTAGAGAACCAGATGTGAGTAGCGCGTGCTGGTTCCACCTACACTCGTATTTTCTTTGTTTCCAATAACCAAGGTTATCAGTTAGCACTCGGGCTGTACTAGGCAGAGAAGAGTGGCCTGGGCAGGGGTGCGGAGGTGCGATAATCCGGTAATCCAGGCTCTCCCGGGGCAGGCTGTTCGTTTCTGCTCCCCCCAGGTTCTGTTCTTCCACCTGCCACACCTCCTCCGTGTATCCCACCTGCCACAAGCTCATCTCTGCTCAGGCTTTGCCCACCTGCAGCGCCCAGCGTCCCCATTAACCACGGCCACCCCATCCGTGCAGCCCAGGGCCCATCGCCACCTGACAACCTCTTCCGACCCAACGGGCACCAGACATGCTCAGACCTGAGCTTCGTGCTCCTTGGTGCGAAAAGTTACTCCCCGTTTGGACTTACATTCACGTAGAATGAGGGTCATTACTCGTATGTCTCCTGTATCACCGTGGGGCCATCAGGGCTGGTCTGTGTTTGGTCAAACTGAAAGCCAGTGTCCAGAACGCTTCTGACATTCAGCCATGAAACTGGAATTTTCCAAGTCTGTGGAGATCCCCACGGGGCAGGCCCGGGGGCAGAGGGAGCCGGCAGGGCTCGGGGTCCTCTGCACATTTTAAACACCCCAGAACCACCTCTGCAGGTGTTAGTGGACTTTCTTTTGCATTTCCTTTCCCTCCATATTGAGGAAAATGAGGTCTTGACACCAGCCAAGCTCCAAGGCACCCAAGCCGGGGTTGGGGGCACAGGTGACCATGGGGCTGGGTCCCATCAGTGAAGATGACAGGACAGCCACGGAGAGGAAGACGGTTTGGGCCTCCAGGGACAGCAGGCCACCCGCCATCTCTGACCTGAGAGACGCGCGCTCAGATGCCAGCTGGGGAGCCTGGGGTCTCCAGTGACCCAGGGTATGTACCCCTGTGTCTCTCTTTCTCCGTCTTGTTCCCTGGCAAATCTTCCCAGTGGTACGGGCTTGCGCTCTGGCTGCTTAGGACCACCAGGAAGAGCCAGGCCCCCAGGTGCTGCACAGGCCTCAGGTTCAGGCCTCAGGGGGCCCCTTGGGTCACATGACAGAAGCCGGGCCAGTCAGAGTGGCCAGTCAGAGGACGAAGGTCCATGGCCATGTGCCTGTCCTACCTGTAGATGAGTCTGTCTCTTGAGAACTTCAACAACAGGGTAGAGGGAGGTGGCCCAAAGGACAGTCGGGACGGGAGCCTGGATGCCTGCAGACCAGGCCAGCTTGTCGCCCACCAGCGGGCAGGTCAGCCGCACAGGGGCCCCTGGAGGGACCTGTGCTGGGTGAGCAGGAGTTTTCTCTCCCCTCCTCCTTGGCAGGTTGGATGCTCTAGGTTCTTTAATTGCTTGGCTACAAAGCTGCCCTCCAGAGAGAAAGGCCAGGATGGGCACCCGGGCTCTGCTGTAGCCACAAACTGACTTCTCAGAAGCCCTTTTGAGTGCGATGGAAAGAAAAAGCCAGGAGCCAGCGGGCCCTCCCAGCCAGGTGAGCAATGGTCTGCGGGAGGGCTGTCTGTGCTCCACCCCACCCCCCGCACCGTGCAGAATGTTCCGGCGTGCCTCCGTCAGGGTTCTGTCTCCCTACCACGCTGAGGTTGCCAATCTGCTGGAGGAGGAGGAGCAGGAGGCTGGTTTTCTTTTCTTTCTTCCTGTTCTTTTTTTTTTTTTTTTTTTTTTAGAAATGGAATTTTAAAACAGCCAGAAACTAAGGCAAACTCCCAGGATAACAGTCTTAACAATTTACATAATGCAAGGTTGGAGAGGACGTGAGGCGGTCCTTTTAAATCGTGTGACACGGTTTAAAATAGGGAACCTTGGCTGGCGTTAAACCACAGTCCTCTGAAACACAATTATAAAGCATTTAGGATGGCTCGGCCAATCCCATCCCTTGATTGGCTGCCCGTCCCTCACCCTGTAATCTTTCCTCCAGCCCGAGCACGGCGGCTGGCAGGGGCAGCCGGGTGCGTTTTAAGAAAGACTACTTTTTGCTGCTTTGGTCCTTGCCCCCAGAATCTCAGTCCTTGGAAACGGGGCCCTTTGTCCCTGCCCGAGGACGCTGATTACGTCGGCCGCTGGCTAGGAGGGGTGTCGGTGGGACTAGCGGCCTCTATGCCAGCCCCACGCTGTGGCCCGCCAGACCCGTGACAGTCAGGGGACATCTCTGCAAGCCTCTGCGCATCACCACACCTTTGCCCTGTTGGCTTCTTTATCTGTAAAATGGGGCCACTGCCGGTGCACGGGACGTGACAAACGGGCTTAGGGAACAATTAGCTACACGTGCAAACCTGTGAGCGATGAGGACATCAGCAGAACGGCCCTTGACCCCTCCCGCCCGCCGGCACCCACTGAGCACCTACTTGGTGCCAGCTCTGGGTCAATGCCGGCTGTTGGGTCTGCGCTTGGTGACTCGGCGGCTCAGTGCCACGTGTGGGAGATGCACACGTGCCCCACGTCTGCAGCCTCTGTGACGTCTGCAGCCTCGAGGCTTGTAGCCAAAGGGCCTGTGCCCTGTGCTCAGGAGACCCGCGGGAACCTGAGCAATGCCACACAGGAGGCTGAGGGCGGGGCCTGGAGGGATGCTGCAGCAGGAGCCCGGGAGTGGGCACGGAGCACAGCGCGCGATGCCCCCCCCCCCCAGGTCACCGTGAGGGCAGAGACCAGGCCCCCGAGCCCCTGAGGACGAGAGTGGGACACCACCAGCATCCCGCCTGTGTGACCTGGGCACCTCCTCACCCATCCGACAGCCCGCTTCCTCCCCCACGAGCCACCGCAGACTGCCTGGGGTGACAAGTGCACAGCACACGGGAAGGACGCCCGGCCCCTGTCACATGTCTGAGGAGACGGTGGCCGCTAGCACCGCAGCCCCCCGTGTCAGGCAGGCCTGCCTTCCCCGGGCCCCGTCCCCACACGCGAGGCACGGGCACTCAGGTGGACGTGCTCTGCCGTCTGCTCTGGACGCTCTGCTGGGAAGGACGGTGCCGCTCGGGCTCTGGTGCAAATGGGACCTGCCTCAGCGGCAGAGTGGCTCGGGGGCCGAGGGGGTGGTGAGGGTCAGCCAGCAGCCCGACCAGGTCTAGCTGACCCCGCCTGAGCAGCACCAGGGAGACACAGGCCCGCCAGACATGCTGTCAGAACGCGGCCCACCCCCTTTTCCCACCTCCGCTCCTGGGCCTGTCCAGCCAGAGACCAAGGCAGCCCCCTGTGGGGCCAGACCCACAGGCGGAGGGCAGAGGGGAGGAGAGAGGGGTGCTGCACGGACACAGCTCGCCTTCGTGTCATTCCCAGACACTCAGCCGGGGACTCTTAAATGATGTCCCTACAGTCACAGAATTGCCTAATGGCTCTGTGCACAGGCACCTGCACATACACACGTGCACAGCTATGCAAGCCACACACACAGACACACACACACACACACACACAATGTGATTTACACACACGTGCACACCACATACATCCATGCACACAGACATGCACACACAGAGTACAGAAATGCACACATGTGTACACACATGCACCCACCGTAAGCACATGCCTATACACACACGTGCATAGACACAGCCCGAAGCTGATGGGACACAGGGCTTTCCCCAGCCTCGCGGAGACCCCGTGGCAGCCCCAGGGCAAAGGTGAGTTGTGGGGTCTCTCGCCTGCTTCCACAGCCCAGCCACACCGCCTCCTGGCAGTCCCCCAGGCAGGCTCACCCGGGCGCCGGCCCCACTTCCCTCGTCTGTATGAGGGCAGGGGAGGTGCACAGGGCTCAGCCCAGAAAATGTCAGGGGTCGTGAGCCACAAATGGAGTCACTGTTATTATCATCCCTTCCCAACCTCACCTCACTGCCCCCCCCGCCCCCAAATGTCCCCGCAGGCCCTGCCCAGCTGTCCCACCCACAACACTGCTGAGGGCCTGAGACCACGGCTGGGCACTGCCCCCGGGGCCCTGCTGCAGACCCCAGGCTTAAGCAATGGCGTGTGCATTTGACACAGCCGGCTGGGGAGAAATTACATCTCCTTTCTGTGTGTTTGGTAACCTTGTATCAAGGCCAGGAAGAAATCATTTTTTTGAAAAGTTTATAAACGGAACTAGAGACAAATTGGTAACGTCGCATGTGTCTTTTCCAGGAGACATAAGGACACGTAAGCCCTTGAACCTTAGCGTGTCAAGGGCACCACACAGCCACGGTCGGTGCGGCTGCAGAATGGCTTTGAAGGCTCCATTACGTTCTCCAGCGTCTAGGATCCCTGCTTCGATTCCGAGCTCTGCGAGTGATAAAAGGTTTGTCCTCTGACAGCCTCACAACGTTAACAGTAGCTGCACTTTGTGCCATAATGGGGACCATCTACTCGAAATCAAGAGCGTTTTTCCCTGTGCGTTGACATGTGGTTTCAGGCTCCAGGTTTCTGCATGCTAATGTCTAGACATTGCACAAACACAGTATAAACCCAAATTATATACCTCTGCACACAACATCCCGGCAAGCGCAATTTGTGTGATACCTAACAGGTACGGAGAAAATTTCCAGAAAAGGTGACATTCTTTGTTCCTGCTCCCAAGGAGCTGCTCTGATATCGGAAGAAGGAGGGAAACCTAATGTCGGGATCCATAAGCCGCATAAAGCTGAGAGCACAGGCAATTTAGTGTCTCAACACGGGCGCATCCATGGGCTGGGGTGGGAGTGCCACGTGGTCGGAACAGAAGTTCACCAGGCCGTGGGAGGAGTGCGTGTCTGCTTGCTCTGTGCAGGGGACTGGCCGGTTCTGAGAAGAGCCCGCACGTTGGACACCTTCCAGTGGATAAAGGGCTGGACCGGGTAGGGGGGAAGGAGCCCAGGGCCCCAGCCCTGACTTTGCTCCCCACTCCTGTGGAGCCCACACAAGCCGAGGGCTGGCCTGGACGCCCCTCCCAGGGACAGCCCCCGGAACATTGCTGTTCTGACTTTACCGGCAGCCCGAAATCAATTTGGTGGGTCGCAGGCAGAATTTTGGAAAAATTACACTTTGAAAACAATGACAAATGATGTTTAAATGCAATAAAATAGGCCAGAGACACCAACCTGGGTGTGGATCACGGGCAGGTGCCCGTGTACAAGATGCTGGTTTGTGCCCTGGGTGTGCACACACGCTGAAAGGCTGGACGCCGGCTTCTGGAGAAGTTAAGGATTTCTTCAGTGCTCCCTGCAAGCCAGACAAGGTGACCGGTGCGCGTGCGGGGCTCCGACAAACCCACGGAGTGACGGCTGCCGGGCTGACGGCACAGCCTCGGGAACCCTGTCCGCTGCAGACGATTGTGGAGGGAACAGAGCTAACACTGGCCCGAGCCACCATTCCGACGTGGCCCCTCTGGCCAGCACAGCATGGACCCTGGCCAGGACGCGGACCCCAGCTTTTTCTTTTCCTGGCTCCAAGGATCATGAAGGACCCACATACGTTTCTCTACATTCATAGGTCAGCATAGTGAGTGCTGCAGAAAGGCACGTCTGGGGATGGACCCGACACGGGCAATCTGATGAGGCTCCGTCACCCAACCCTGGAAAAGCTGCCCCCGGGCTGACCTCATGGCCCTACAAGTTTCAGATGTCTGAAGGTGCAGGCCAAAGTCCCAGGGCCTCTGGATTAGCAGGCTGGACCATCCCAAATGGCTATCCGGGGCACATACAGTTCTCACACCCACCTGTCCCTGCCCACCCACTGGGACAGTCCTACCTGCCTCTCGAAGCCCAAGAGGAAGGAAGGCCACCTGGAAAATTAGCTCTATTTTCTATGTTCTGGGCAGAGGAAACAAAAACTTTCCAAGCCAGGACTTCTGTGGCAAACTCTCTGGTTTTTGTGAATCTCCGAATCCCCTGGGCCGGAGTGGGGTTCCAGCTCCCCCAGCCTGTGACCTTCTGCCCAACAACACACGAGGAAGCATGCACCTGTTTCAAGGTCCACACTTCGTTCTCAGCTGGCTCTTGGAACAGTCCAGTGATGGCTCGTCTGCACAGCAGAGACACTCTCTCTGAAGACATCACACAGGCCAGCACACCAGCACACACCTGTGACTGACGGAAAATCAGAAAGCGCTTGGCGATGCCCTTACTGGAGTCTTCTGAGACGGTACATGAGCCTCTGTGTCTTAGGACCTTCCTAGAGACGTGTTCAAACCTCCGTCCCAGAGACAGTGCCGTTTTCTTTCTCGTAAATGTGGGAAAATCCCTTGGCAGAATCCAAGGAACAAACACAATAATTTCCCTGATCCTCCCCTGATCTCCCAATTACATACGTTGTTTTATTTTGATGGGAAGTAGTAAGATAGAGGGAGTTAGCTCACTTATTAAAGGTCTTAAATCGCTTTTGAAGTCTAGGATTTTCAAGAGGAAGATTTGGGGCTCTTTCAGGTGAGAGGTTCGGAAAATATGAAAGGAACATCTCCTTATTTCTTTAGTTGAAAATTAAGTTTCTTTTCACCAACTTCAGAATCCCGGAATACCTCCAAGTAGAGTCACCTGAACCCCAAGAGCGGAGTGGCGAGGGAGAGTGGGAAACTGAAGGCAATTATGCATGTGTGCCAAGTTGGGTCCCTAGGGACACTGTTTGCTCTCAACGCTGTCCTGGGTCAGCTAGACAGAAGGTGCAGGCCCTGGGAGGGACCTGCGGGGTTACCTGTACGTGGAAGTACATCTGTTTAACTTAAGCAGGGTTAAACACCTTCTCTCCCGAGAAGACATCCCCCCAAAGAGGCCAATCCAGGGGCGCCTGGATGGCTCAGTCGGTTGAGCCTCTGACTTCGGCTCAGGTCACGATTTCACAGTTCACGGGTTCGAGCCGGCGCTGGGCTCTGTGCTGACGGCTCGGAGCCTGGAGCCTGCTTCGGATTCTGTGTCTCTCTCTCTGCCCCTCCCCCCACTCTGAAAAATAAATAAAACATTAGAAAATTTTTAACAATAATAAAGAGCTCAACATAAAATCTAGAGAAATGTGACACTGGGCAAAGAGTGTCACATGAGTCGAGTCTAACTATCAGTGACGAGGTCACCGAGCTCTCTGCAGGGGGCAAGCACATTCTGAGCATACCCAGGACATTTGCTCCGGGTTTGAACGGTGGGAGCTGGGGGCAAACCCCACCTCTGTTTTTCCATCTCGACCAGAAGTGGAATCCAACAACTTCTTATAAATTGAATTTTCTAAATGTCACTGGTAGACAGAATGCAATTTGGTTTTTAATATTGATATATATTACTAAATATTTACAGATGTCATGGATTCTAAAGAATGTTCTGAGTATTGGTGTGTGGGGGGGGTGATGTATATCTAAAATGTCATCGAAATGACAGTTCTGGTTTTCTTCTTTTTATTACTTATACCTTTTACATTTTTTTTACCCTGTATGCTGATTCAATGTTGACTAAAAATAATAATGGCCTGCATTCTAGACTTAGTCTTGATTCTACAAGACAATTTTTTAATGTTTATTTATTTTTAAGAAAGAGAGAGAGACAGAATGCAGGCGGGAGAGAGGCAGAGAGAGAGGGAGACACAGAATCCAAAGCAGGCTCCAGGCTCTGAGCTGTCAGCACAGAGGCCGATGCAGGGCTCGAACCCACAAACCCAGAGATCATGACCTGAGCCAAAGTCGGATGCTTGATCGGCTGAGCCACCCAGGTGCCCCTACAAGAAAAATGTTTTAATGTCTTACTATTGACAGTGAGATGTGCTAAAGCTTGGGATATTTTTTTTTTCTTTTTGTTATTGTTTTACTGAGATTTATCAACTTAAGGACACTGTCTTCCATTCCTATTTTAACACCATCTTCGGGAAGATACATATTGGGTCTTGTCAAGGGCTTCTCCGAGGGTTTTGAGAACACCGCACGTATGTTTTCTCCAAGGATGTCTCCTGTCAGCTGTGTTGGCTTTGCTCGCTCCGGTGTGGGACTGGGGTGCTGGTGCACCTGTGCAAGTTGGCTCTCACAGTCACAGGGGATTCTGGGTTTTCATAGGCACCGAAGTGTCTGCCGACTCTATTAACATTTTCAAAGTCCAAATCACTCCCAAACTTGCTGTTTTCCTTTTCCTCGTCACACAAATGCCACTGGATCTTTCGCTTCTCGGCCACACGTGGACATTATTCACTCACAGAAGGGACAGGGGGCGAGAGTGAAAAGGAAGAGAGGGAGGTCGGCACTGGGGGCCAGTGGAGGAAGGAGACGGCCGCTGAGCGCCCACGGGAGCAAGAGAAGGATGGTGGCCCGACCCTCCGTGGGGACAGGCGGAGGGCCGGGGGTGTGTCCGGGATGCCTCAGAGGGACACCGGCCGCATGTGCCTGGGCTGCCTCCCCTGGGCACCAGGAACTTGTGTGCAGTAAGTCAAGTGAGGCTCAGATTCCTCCAGCTGTCGGTGAAGAACCCGTGTGATGAAAGACACACACCGTCGTCACGTGGGCGCGGGCTCGGGGCGCCAACAAGTGTAAATGCAGACGCGAGGCTGCGACGGCGGCAGGTTCTCGGGGTCTCTCGCGGGGCGTCCGGGGAGTCCTCGGTGCTCTGGCCTGGTCCAGATTCCTTATCTGCTCTGTGCAGGCCCTGCCGATGCTCCCGTCTCCACGCTAATCTCGTCTTAAGCTGTTCTGTGCGGGACATTGCCTCCCCGTGGCAGGGACCTCGCTGCTATCTGCATAAAATACTTGGCCTCCCTCGCCAATTACCCCGAGTGCACACGAGGCAGCACATCTCTATCGATTACTAAAGAGGCTTTTCTCCCGCCATCAGCTCCGCGGAGCACGACCGCTGGTGCTGGACCAGGCGGCCCCACGGCTTCCTCCTTTCCCGGGTCCTCTCTGTTTCCTGGTCAGAGGTGGATGCGTGTTGACGATAGTAATCATAATCGTAAGTGAACATTTATCTAATCTCATTATGTGCTGGAGCCTGTGCTGGGAACCGGATATCCATAATCACTCATTGCCACAGCCTCCAGAGACCTGGTTTTACAGATGAGGACACTAAGCCCCGGAGCTGGCCGAGGACACGGTTCGCTTGAACAAAGCACCTGGCGCAGCTCCTCACGCCCAGCTCGCATGATCCTCGGTGCCGATCCACACCCGCTGAAAGTGGCAGAGGGTGACCGCGTGGCCACAGGACTGGCTGGTGTCTCCGGGGAGGGTCACATGGGGACAAGGGCAAGACCCGGCCGCAGGCACCTGACGCTACCCCGCTGGGGGTTCACTTCTGGGTGCCCTGGAGAGCAGCTTGCTGGGGTGGGGCCCACATTCTCCTGACAGCCAAGTCCAGGCGGGCGGACCGCGGGCGGGGGCGCAGGGAGGTGCCGTCATGACACAGAGGACGACCCGGAGGCTGGCCCCGCGGAGAAGGCTGGAACTGCGGGACGGGGCCCAGGGTCCCTCAGTGTCCCGGGAGAGGTCTCCAGGGAAGCGGCTTCCTTCAACCTCAGGGCTGCCCCAGGAGGCCCAGCCCAGAGCCACCTGCCTGGAGGGGCAGGCGGTACCCATCCATGCGCCACAGGGGCTGAAGGTGGACACCGCTGGACTGGAGGAAAGGAAATGCTGAGCCACGTGCCCCCAGGATTTGTACCTGTGGTGGTCCGAACTTGGTATGTTTTTGGGAGCAGTTTTAGTAGCAGGCGGTGAAAACGCACCCTTTATTCACGATGGCGAGAGTCAAAAGAAGAAACATTTGCCTCACAAGTGGGTCCACGGAGCGGTTTGTGCAGACTGACAGGCAGACCGTCCTCTGTGCCATCTACACTAGCAACTCCCCTGGGCCCCTCCCAGGGCCAGCGCCTGCCGGTCCACAGCAAGCCTGCCCGCGGGGTCCAGGCAGAGTTAGCAGGTCTCCTAGTTGTGAGATTTTTCTGGCTGGAACGCACACACGCTGTCACGTCCACCCGCACCTCCTGCATCTAACGGCCACTCCCCCACTCCCCAGGACAGTGGCTTTCCTCCAGGCAAGGCAGACATGGCCCCAAACGGGAACCCCTTCTTCCTTCCAGAGCCCATTCTAAACCAGCCCGACTGCCCGCCTGCCCCCTGCTTCCTACCATACTGCTGCTGGTGTCAAGGTGATGGTCACGTCACCTGGCAGGCCACAGAGAAGGCAAAGTCCTGGGCTCACGGTGGACACTGAGGAGGACCCCTCCGGGGCTCCCAATCAAAGGGCCAAGAAGGGAAGAAATGGCCCCGTCAGGACATGGGCACAGAGGGTTGGTTGTGCTCAGGCAAGCCGTCTGTATCCACCTGCCTTTGAAATGCCCAGAAAGGTGGGTCGAAGGCCAGAGGCTACCGTCCTTACCCTGCCTGCCCTCCTGCCAGGACCAGGGAATGAGCACACCGCCTCTGTCCGTATGGTCATGAACTTGGAGCGTCTTCTGGCTTCGCTTCACGTGGGGGCAAAACTTGAGCCAGTTTTTCTAAATTTTCCTCACATTTGATTTCTAAACAGCAACAACAGAAAAACCCCTGTATGTGTGCCCTTGTGCAGTTCTTGGCTCTTGAACCATCCATTTAATGAGCATCTACTGAGCCCCTACTGTGTGCAAGCCGTGAAGAATGTACTAGTAAGGGAAATGGAGTGGACTGAACTGGATCCTTCCAGCCATACCTCCGCTGATCGCCGGGAGTCTGCCGTGAGCTGAGCACTGGGACCCACCCACAAACACAAGTGGGTCGTTGGAACAGGCCCACAGGACACGCTCTTGGCCACAACGCTCGCCTCAACCACTGCACAGACAGAGGGAGGAGGTCATCCCAGGACCTACTGAGGCTGCTTTGTGACCCAGTGGGGGAGGGGCGGTGTTTATCTTTTCTGCCCAGCCCCCTGATGGAATCCTTACATCAGCTCATTTGTGTCAATAACCAGAACATAAGTTAAAAGTTGACTTAGAAAGAAGAGTCAAAGGGCGCCTGGGTGGCACAGTCGGTTAAGCGTCCGACTTCAGCTCAGGTCACGATCTCGCGGTCCGTGAGTTCGAGCCCCGCGTCGGGCTCTGGGCTGATGGCTCAGAGCCTGGAGCCTGCTTCCAATTCTGTGTCTCCCTCTCTCTCTGCCCCTCCCCCATTCATGCTCTGTCTCTCTCTGTCTCAAAAATAAATAAACGTTCAAAAAAATTCTAAAAAAATAAAAAAAGAAAGAAGGGTCAAGCAAAAGGATTTGGATTTTCGAGTGGTATCTGTAGTCAGAAACAAGCTATCTCAAACTTACTGGCTTAAACAATGTTTGGTTTTTGTTGTTGTTGTTGTTGTTGTTGTTGTTGTTGTTGTCACATAGTTTCTGAGGGTCAGGAGTTCCGGTTCAGCATCCCTCCAGAGGATTTCAGTCAGCGTGCCAGCCGGGGCTGCATCACACGAAGGCTGGACCAGGGTGGGGGCAACCTCTGCTCCCTGCACGTGGCCCTTGCTTCACGGGGCAGCGTGAGTAGCCTCCAGACGAGGTGGACGTCACAATGTGACCTAGCTTCAGAAACATCACAGCATCGTTCGTGCAGTGTCCTACCGGTTACATAGGCCAGCCCCACCCTTTCCAGTAGACTTCGTTGTTAGACAGTTTTAAGTTCACAGCAACATGGAGGGAAGGTACAGGGATTTCCCACCCGCCCTGCTCCCTGTGTCCACATCCCCAGTGGGGTGGGACATCCGTCACAACTGATCGCCCAGAGTCCAACGTGTGCATCAGGGCTCACGCCTGGTGTCGCGCACTCTGTGGGTTGGACAAACGTGTAATGACGTGTGTCCCCCATGACAGCATTCCGCCACGTGGTCTCACCGCCCTGGAAACCCTCTCTGCTCTGCTGTTCATCCCCCCACCCCCTGGCAACCACTGATCTTTTATTGTTTCCACAGTTTTGCCTTTTCCGGAATGTCATGTAGCTGGCATCACTGGGTGCGGCCTTTTCAGATTGGCCTCTCTCACTTAGCCATATGCGTTCAAGGTTCCTCCGCGTCTTTACAGGGCTCGACGGCCCCTGCGTTTTTAGTGCCGAATGATGCCCCATTGTCAGGGGGACCACAGCCTATCATCCATCACCCACGAAGGGCAGCTTGGCTGCTCCCAAGTGTTCAGGCCAGCCCTTGGCTGTGCTGAAGAGGAATGCATGGAGCTTCCAGGAGACGGAATTACTGGGGCCACCGTGGAAAGTGGCCGTCACAACCTGCCCCGTGTCCCTGGACGCACGTGCCTTCCACACAGAAAACACACCCAGCTCTTTCCAAGACCCTTTGCAATTTCAGCATAAAGTCCAGAATCCTGTCACCTAAATTAGGTCCAGGCATGGCCACTGGTCCCCAGGAGAGTCCTGAAGTACAACTTCCTGAGCACAGCTACCCTTGATCTGAAGACAAGACTTACAAATAGAACGACACGAACTGCACAGTAGAGCACCACTGCCCCAGCTTCTCCAACTAATTTCTGGACGAGACAGAACGTATGGGTCCCTGGTTTTGTTTTTCATACACTTGTCTAGCTGTTTGAACCCACTGTGTGAAAAGACTATCCTTCCCCCGCTGAACTGCCCTTGCACCTTTGTCAAAAACCAGGGTAGATTAACTGACCTGTCAGTCTTTCACTGAACCACACCGTCCCCATCACCGAGGCTTTCTAGCAAATCTCGAAACCAGGCTGTGCGAGCCTGCAGCTTTGCTCTTTCCTTTACCTCTCTGTATAAATCTTAGAACCAGTTTGTCAATATTTGCATCTATCCATCTCTCTATCTCTCTGTCCTCTATCATCCATTAATCATTTATCGATCTATCAATTTGATAGATCCATCGATCTATCATCTATCGATCTATCTATCTCCATTTGGGCAAAACTGGCATTTTGACAATACTGAGCCATCCAATCCAGGAATACAATATAGCTCCCTGTTCATTAAGTCATCTTTGATTTCATTCATTAGCATTTCGTAGTTTTAAACATACGTGTCCTGCACCTTCTTTGGATGTACGTATACCTAAACACTTTTTTTTTTGGGGTGCCATCGAAATAGCTGTTTTTCTTTTTCTTTTCTTAAATATAATTTATCGTCAATTTGGCTAACATATAGTGTGCACAGTGTCTCTTGGTTTGGGGGATAGATTCTCGTGATTCGTTGCTTACATACAACACCCAGTGCTCATCCCAACAAATGCCCTCCTCCCTCCCCATCACCCATTTTCCCCTCACCCCACCCCCTCATCAACCCTCAGTTCATTTAAGAGTGTATTTAAGAGTGTCTTATGGTTTGCTTCCCTCCCTCTCTATTTGTATCTATTTTTTTCTCCTTCCCTTCCCCCATGGTCTTCTGTTAAATTTCTCCAACTCAACACCCGAAAAACAAATAATCCAGTGAAGAAATGGGCAGAAGACACGAATAGACACTTTTCCAAAGAAGACATCCAGATGGCCAACAGGCACATGAAAAGATGCTCAACATCACTCCTCATCAAGGAAATACAAATCAAAACCACACTGAGACACCACCTCACACTGGTCAGAGTGGCTGAAATAGTTCTTTTTCAGCCTGAGAAGCCGGTTCCCCATGCACTCTCCAGTTTGCAGGGACCTGTTTCACACACGTGTTGCCAGAAATACAAAGATTTTGCTGCTGCGCCCAAACACTGTTTCACACTTGGACACCCTCATGGCGAAGAAGGAAGAAGGAGGTGTGCCCTGGCACGGCAGAGTTGTCTTTCTAGAATTTTGTCCAGAGTTTCTATCTGTCATCAGGGGAGAGGTCATTAAAGGGGCGTACTCCGTCTGGGCCAGCAAAGGGGTCTCATGACAAGATGGCTGGTTACAAGTTTGAATGTTTGATTGACATGGGGATTTTTAAGTACTCTGATTTTCTTGGGTCACTTTTGGTGATTTGTGTCCATGAAAAATATGGTCCATTTCATCTAGTCGTCGAGTCTTCTTGGCATAGAATTGTTCATAATATTTATCTATTACCTTTTCATTAGCTGATCTATAGAGATTTCTTTCTTTTGTTCTTGGGATTGGTAATTTGAGTCTCTCTTTTTTAAAAATCATCATTACTGGGGTGCCTGGGTGTCTCAGTCTAAGTGTCCAACTCTTGATTTTGGCTCATGATCTCATGGTTCGTGAGTTCGAGCCCCACATTGGGCTCTATGTTGACAACGCAGAGCCTGCTTAGGATTCTCTCCCTCCCTCCCTCTCTCTGCCCCTCCCTCTCTCTGCCCCTCCCTCTCTCGATCACACACAGGTACTCTCTCTCTCTCTCTCAAAAATAAATAAAATAAACTTTAAAAAATATTATTACTAACTAGCCTAACTACAGGCTCATACTTTCATTTTTTTCCCCAAAGAACTAGTTTATGGCTTCAATTTTTTCTACTGTTTATTTTCCATTTCACTGATTTCCACTCCTTTTTAAATCATTTTCCTTCTATTCACTTTTAGTTGAGTTTGTTTGTTTGTTTGTTTGTTTTTACTTAATGCCTCAAGTTGTTAGTTCAGATCACTGGATGTAGGTAATTCTTCTCTAATATATGAATTTAATGTTATAAATTTCCTTCAATGTCCTGTTACAGCTGCATCCCATAAACACTGGTATGTTGTATTTTCACTACAATTCAGTTAGAAATATTACCTAATTTCCTTCTTGCTTTAAACTATGGTTTATTTAGTAGTGTGTTGTGTAATTTCCAAATACTTGAGGAATACCTTCGTCATATTTCTGAGGTAGACTTCTAACTTAATTTTATTGTGATTTTTTTTTTAGGCCACATTCAGACATTTGATCTGACTTACAAGAACTTGAATTAAATACAACCTCTGCAGGATTTGAATCGTAAATCTGCTGAGGCTTGTTTTAGGCTCCAGCATACGGCATAAGCTCTTGAAAATAATTGGCGTTCCTCCGCTGACAGGCGTGGTGTTCAGGAAGTGTCGGCAAACTCAAGAAGGTTGTCGTGTTGTTTAGACCTTTTTGTTGTCGACTTCTGTCAGTTCTTCCATAAATTGCTGATGCGGGGGTTTTAAATCGCCAACTATGACCGTGGGATTTCCCATTTCCCCCATTAATTCTATTTTTCTTTCATGTATTTTGAAGCTTCGTTATTACAGAAGACACACATCGATTGTTATGTCTTCCTCCTCAAGTGACCCTTTTTTATTGTAACTTTTCCTTCTTTATCTCTGGTAATGCCATTTAACTTGAAATCCGTCTTTCTGACGCCACGGCAGCCACTTGAGCTTTTACGCTTCATGCCTGCACACTGACCCCTGTTTTGCCTACTTCCAACCAGTCTCCCTGTGGCTTTGCATTTAAGGTCAGATTTCCGGAGCAGCATATCGTTGGATCCCGTGTTCGCATCCGTCTGAGAACCTCCTGTCTCCACGCAGGGTGTCGGCTATGCTGACACCTGGTGTCATTGTTGACATGGCTGTCTGGGCTCCACCATTTGATTGGTGGTTTCCTAACTGTCCCTCCTGGATTTTTGTTGTTGTTTCTTTCTCCTTCCACGCCTTCTTTGGACTATTTAAACGGCTCTCATGGGGACTTCAGTGAGGCTTTAAGTCATCTGAGTCACCCAGAAAAAAATCAGGTGACCTTGGATAGCTTATCTCCCCAGGTACCTGGAAGGAAGAAAACAAAATTCTCCCTGGAGACGTGATACTGTCTGGGTCTCGGTTTCCTCGTCTGTAGAATAAAGCACTCAAACGACATGATCTCTCCCACCTCTCACCTTCTGTAGAGGGAAACTGGGCAAATATTTCTATTCAGAAGGAAAACACAAATTTCCATGGATTTGACGCCTGCTTTAGTCAGGACCCGTGTGCAGAGAAGAGAATCCACACCCGTAAACGTGGGCGGGACCAAGGAGAGGTGGCAAAGAAGGACCGCGGTAGCTGTAGGTAGAGTTTGGGACAAAGCACAAAGCCACCCTGGACAGGCGGCTGCTGGAGGCAATGTCCCATGACAGCTGACTCAGCAAAGGGGTGCCTCACCTGGCTTCCTCATCCCCGCACCCCTTCCCTGAGGTCCAGAGTCAAGCCTGGGGCCACCAGAGCTGTGGCAGGGCCCTGAGCAGCAAGAGTGTGCAGGAGGGGAGACGCTTGCTTCCTTGCAACTGATGAGCAGGAAGGCCCCTGAGAAGAGGGGGGTGGTAGGGGGGGTCACAGGCCTCCATTCTGCCTGCCTCGAGCCCCCGCCTTCTGTGGCTGGGCCTCCAGGTGACACACAGATTCGGGCCCCATCTCCCACGGCTGGGCCTCCAGGAAGCACACACTCGAGCCCCCTCCAGAATCTGAGCACGGAGCGCAGGAGCCTCCCTCACTTCTCGTGCTCGGGACAACATCCTCAACCATCCCCCCGGGGAACAGCCCGGAGGGACCCCCGGGAAAATCTCCAGGGGGACGAGGCGTCAAGCAAGCATGGGCCATTGGTGGACAGAGCCAACACGCAAGTGCCGGCGCCTCCCGCAGCCCACGGCGGTCAGCTCCGCCCACGTGGCGGAGACGGGGGAAAAGATTTGAACCTGTAGAAGATGGGATCCCCCTCAGGCGGCCCCCCCTCTGCGCTCCACCTCAGGATCCCTGCCGGCTCTCTGCCGGGGCATCCCCCAGATCGGGTCCCCCAGGGCCCTCCGGCAGGTGTGCGGCCCAGTCAGCCCTGCTTTGGAGTCGAACCTCGCACGGGGCCGCCCGGGGACGTGGCGTGTGGAGCCCCCGCGGTGCCTGCCCCAAGAACCACGCGGCGTGGGCAGCCTGGGGGGCGCCCCGCGAGCAGACAGGAAGGCAGCAGACCCCCCCACCCCAGGGAAGGCTGGGGGAGGGGAGCCGCCGCGAGGGACTGAAAAACAAAAGGTAAAGTTAACGCAGTGTAATGATAGTGCAATTTCCAAATATTATGGAAGAGGCAGCCTCTAGACAAATATTTTTGAATTTCTAATGGAAAAATAACATTTCTTTTATTTATTTTTTATGTATTTTTGAGTGTTAACAAATAGTTGTAGCGATAATTAGCATCTTTGTATATTTATTGAGAACCAGCACTAAGTCTGTATATTCACAGCAAAGTGCCTTCGGCACAGATAATAGCACCAACCCGTGCCTGTGAATTGACAGTCTTCTCTAAACACAGACTGGAAATTCGGCAATTATCACTACAGCTGTTTGTTAAAATTTGACAATAGATAAATAATGACTAGAAATCAATCTTTTCATTAAAATTCAAGAAACAAAAATATCTAAAGGAATTTTATTATTCCTTTAACAAGCCCAGGCCAGGCTGCAAGAAACTCCTACACATACGTTTCGGAGACACACGCCATGTTTCTTCTCACAGATGTGCGTCCGGCTGGAGACGGAGAGGTCGCGCCTGTGCCCTCTGCTCCTCTCACCGCCGCTCCCCACTCACTGACACGCAGGCGGAGCACACAACTCACATCCACGCTCTTGCACCCACATCTGCAATGCACACCCACACTCACGTGTGCACGCCCACGCACACTCACACATCTGCACACTCAGATTAACAAATGCACGCGCATTCACACAATACCCACACTCACACACATCTGCACACCCACACTCCCACACACCCACTCACACCCCCCTGTGCACACACACACCCTCACTCACACATGTGAACACTTATACTCACACATCTGTACACTCACACTCAGGTGTGCACGCACCCTCACACGTGCACACTCACACATTCACACTCATATACACATCTGTACACACTCACACATCCATACACACACACACACACACACACACACACACACACACAGATGGTGCTGAGCCAAAGTGTTCACATTGCTTATTCTCTCCGCTGACTAGACCAGCAAATGTGTTCTTGCCCTAGATAACCCTCCTCCTCCAAACAAACAAACAAACTGGTTTGTGCCGTAGATGTTAATTCATTGAAAACATTGAGTTAGATATTATCTGAGAATTAACTGTGTTGTGGGCTTTTGTTACAAAGAAAAGGCGGGGAGCACAGGCGGAGCTGAGAAGGATGAGTATGGTGAGCCTTTCCCATTCCGGCAGGAGAGTGCGGACAGGCTCCAGTCACAGAAGAGACGAGAAGAGACGAGGTGTCTGACAGGTGCATGGCCTTCCTGTCACCGGACATGGAGGGTGACGGGTCAGCCCACCGCAGAGTGAACAATGGCCAGCAGAGATCTTGTAAGATTCCCTGCAGGGTTTCTGCCTGGTTTTCAGCTTGCAGGGAGGTGGGCCAAGAAAAGAAACAGTGAATATTCCAAATCAATCTCCAGCTAAGGATTCGGGGCCAACGGAGCCCCTCTCTGTCACGATTTCCGGCGTTTCTTCATTTTCACAGTACTGCCTGTGTCCCTCCCTCCCCTGCGGGACAGGACAGTCACCCTCCCAAAAGCCCGCACAGCTCACAGATCTCCAGTTTCAAACTTTCCTTAAAAGATAAATATAGTCCTTTCCATTTTGGAGCAGAAACGTATTCTTTCTTTCTCGTTTCCCTGCCATCCTTCTTAAATGGTGGGGTGCTACCCCGCACAAGGAAAACGGTTATCTACAAACTATAACA
This sequence comes from Leopardus geoffroyi, assembly GCF_018350155.1. Lineage (NCBI taxonomy): Eukaryota > Metazoa > Chordata > Mammalia > Carnivora > Felidae > Leopardus > Leopardus geoffroyi. The sequence goes on from NC_059326.1 coordinate 81,546,796, forward strand.
GCACAGCAAGATGTGTCTGGAGGGGGTATCGCTCTCCCTGCCACTAGACGAACTACCCTCACCACCCACTACGGCATGGCCTCTCTCAGGACACGGCCACTAAAGTCCACTTCCCCGCCTTTGTGGCTACCACTGACACACCTCAGTGGGGTCTGTGCCGTGAGAAGGGGGCACCAGGCTGTGGCCACGAGAGTGGAGCAGAGTGCGGAAGGGAGGGTCTTCCGGTGTGACGGCTGTGTGGGCCGAGCCAGCCGGGTCGCTGGGAACGTGAGCGCAGGTGAGCCGCGTGCTGTCTGTCTCAAGAATGAATCCCGTTTGGGTCAAATTTTGATCACAGGAAGTTTCCACACCAGGACATGAACAGGAATGGACCTCGTGCGTGCGATTGCTTGCCCGGTAGACAAACACTGATTCGATAGTTTATTGACCGTCTTTTCTGCTCGAGGCTGGATGCGGGAAGCATGTGACAGGGATGGCTCATCCTCAGTGGTCATTCAACACCACCCCTAACTCTGCCCCATGATAGCCCTGAGGTCTCAATTCCTGGGCTGTGGGACTTTGAACGTAAGCAACGGTAACCCGGTTCAAACTGGCTGAAGAAAGAAGTGGAATGCCCTGGCTCATGTACCTGCGAAGTCCAGCAACAGGCATGGCTGGATCAGGGCGTTCAAACAATGAGGACCCGGCAGTGTCATCTGTGTTGGCCTCCCTCTCATTGGGCTTGCCGCACACAGGACGAGCAGGGTCACCAGCGTTTCCAAGCTTCGGGGCCCTCCAGCTCTATCAGTTCTCACTCTCAAATGGTCTGGACAGAAAACACGTCCTGTGTGCACGCGAATGTACACGAGGACAGAGAGAGGGCAGGAGACAGGTCAGGCAAATCTGGCAGGATGTCGTTTGGGGAACCCCGGAGACTCTGGACTCACTAGTACTTCTCTTCCAAGTTTTCAGCAAGGCTGAAGTTCTGGCTTTGAAGCCGCCCTCTCCTGACGGCTCCCACCACCCCAACAAGCAGGTCTGGAGTCCCGGGCCTCCCCTGGGTCCACAGTGGACCCAGGTGTGCGCAGCTCTGCCGGCCTCCCGCCCACCCTGGAGCCGGCGTGGGGTCAACCTCAGCAGACCCACGCAGCCGGCAGGGGAAGGGTGGCTCCCCACACGCAGATTGGGTGCTGCAGCCAAAATGAGGGGTGTGGATGCTGGCCACAATTTCCCCTGACATTCCAGCCGGTGGCCGCCCTTCTGTCCCTTCCCTGGGCCCGTCGGAGCAGAAGCCATCAGACCTTGATTCTCAGAAGCAAAAATCCCTACAATCCCAACCCAGACAGTCATGGGATTGACCACGACCTGCAATTCTCACACATCTCCAAGCGGTGATGGGATTCACCAGAGGAGGTGAGATCCGTTAAGAAAAGACAGCCATGGTCTTTTTGAAGAAAACCGTCTTCCTATTTTTTTTTTTTTTTACAAAAGTACTTATTTTCTTTGAACAGGAAATAAACCTGGTCAATGGAGTTATTTTATCAAAATATCCCATCACATACAGGAAAGGTAAGTGAGCACTGAAATTCAACCGAAACCAGACTATTCCACTGAACGCGAACATGCCAGAAACATCAAACTGGTGTGAACCTGTGGGGTCAGACCCTCACCCAGCCCCCCGGGGTGTGAGTGGAACAGCACAGGCACGTCGGAGGAGCCCCTCGGAGCCCAGAGACCCTCTCCGGAGTGGAGCAGTGTGAAAACACCACCTTTTATCTATTTCTTGTAACACGTAAAGACAAGCACAGCTCCGGGCTGCAGTGTCTCCATATTTATATTTGGATTGTTGTGCCTTTAATGCTGTCTGTTTTCTGCCTTTTAGGTGCTTCAGCGATTGTAACATGTTAACACTGCTCTGGAATAAGTGCTTTTTGTGAGAAGTTCATCCTCCGGGTTCAAACACATTGCATTTCCCGGTAAAATTTTATTTTGCAATTATTACACTTTTTAAGAAATTTTCATGCCACAAGATGTGAAGTCCAAAATATTTATGTTTCTGATTGTCAGTCTTTCCTTCTTCAAGATGTCGAAGTGAAAACAAAATAGACAACTCATTTTGTTGAATCAATACAGGCGTATTATCACAGCGAGATTATAATTCCGGCGCACAATACCTGCATTTTCAGAGCACAGCAAGGAGGCCGGGAGGCGCTCAGTCGCACAGCAGGTAACTAGTATCAATAAAGTAGCCCAGATCTGTGTTCCAACAACACAGGGGTCGAACTTCAACCTACAAAAGTTGACGAAAAGCAGAGTTAAGGTCAAAGTCACCCCAAACCCATCTCTGGCTTTGGGAGGCGGGGGAAACTGCCGGGAGGGAGCTCGTCTGGCGTGGCCTCCTGGTGCCCGTGGTTCCACCAGGAGACCAGGGTTCATCTGGGGCCAAGTTACAGGGACTGACAGTGACACTAAAACACTGGAAGGCTACCTCCTAGACATCCATGTCTCCCTACTGCTACCCTCTCATTAGTGCCCCATTGCTGCCACCTCACACCCTCGAGACCCCTCCTTCTTCCTCCTCCTCTCCTCCTCCCCCTCCTTCCCCCCTCCTCCTCCCTCCCCCCTCCCTCCTCCTTCCCCTCCTCTCCTCTTCCTCTCCTCCTCCCCCTCCTCCTCTTCCCTCCTCCTCCCTCCTCCCTTCTCCTCCCCCTCCTCCTCCCCCTCCTTCCCGCCTCCTCCTCCCTCCCCCCTCCCTCCTCCTCCCTCCTCCTCCTCCCTCTTTTCTATCCTCCCTCCTCCCCCTCCCACCTCCTCCAATTCCTCTCTCCTCTTCCTCCCTCTCCTTCTCTCTCCTCCTCCCTCTCCTCCTGCCTCTTCCCCCTCCTCCTGCCTCCTCCCCCTCCTCCTCCCCCTCCTCCCTCTCCCTCCTCCTCCCTCCTCCCCCTCCCTCCTTCTCGTCCTCCCTTTCCTCTCTCCTCCCCCTCCCTTCTTCTCATCCTCCCTCCTCCCCCTCCTCCTCCCTTCTCCCTCCTCCCCCTCCCTCCTTCTCATCCTCCCTCCTCCTCCTCTTCTCCTCCCCTCCCTCGTCCTCCTTCCCCTCCTTCCCCTCCTCCTCCCTCTTCCTCCCTCCCCCCTCCCCCTCCCTCCTCCTTCCTCCCCTCCTCCTGCCTCCTCCCCTTCCCCTCCTCCTCCTCCCTTCTCCTCCCTCCCCCCTCCCCCTCCTCCCCCTCCTCCTCTCTTCTTCCCCCTCCTCTTCCTTTGTGCCAACATATCTCTGCACCATGGCCTCAGCATTCTGACGATCTCTCCTCCAGAAACAATTTTATAACAAACTAGAATAGGCTTCAATCGCACATAAGCAAAGCGAGACTTTATAGTATTCAAGCACACTTCTGAATGTACTGAAGATACATATAATCTGAATGTAAATTTTATGTCTATTTTGGCTCCCAGAACTTAATGACACGCAGAGTTTCCTACAATGAGTCAATAGCAGATCCCAAAATACAGAACAGTTTATTGGTTGTCTACCAAGCAAGACTTCAAGGCTTTGGGTGTGCGTGACTGGCTCTCGAGCCAAGACCACACGCGTGTTCACACACACACAGATGCCCTGTCCTTGCCCGTGGCCCAGCACTGTACTGACAGACAAGGCCATAAGTGTCCCTGTCACGGGAGGAGGTTACAGAGGCTTGCTGTAGGACGTCACTATTTTCAATCCTATGAGTCATCACAATATTTCCTGAAAAGAGCCACCTCAGCATGTGAGGGCAGGAAATGGCATGTGAGGCCCACGGCCGGGCCTCAAATCCACCGCCATCCACCCGTGGCCGGGGACACGTGGGTTGCTGGCAGTGCCCGTGCCGTGGCCTGGGAGCCCAGCAGATGCCAGGTCACCCTGAGCCACAGGGCAGTATTTCCAAACTCAGCAAGACAGCCTTCGAGGACATGCACCCATCTACCCCCAACCGGGGACGGGGCCACGCCCCCATTCACCACCCTGCCCCCCCTCCCCCTGGCGACAAGGCGGTGGGGCTTCGAGGGCTGGACGTTCTGAGGGCCAAGCATTGTCCCCCCACGTCAAGAGGGAAGAATATGCTTGCATTCCCACAGGAGACCAGATGTGCCAAAGGCCACCGCAGCCCTGCGTGGCTCCCTTGCTGCTCGGCCCTAGCGCCCACGGCGGGCAAGGATGAACGCCCATCCCAGGCCACCTGATGCACCAACAAGGCCACTGCTGCCAGGACCACCGGCCCTGTGCACTCTCCCAACACCCCCCATCCTCACCACCGAGGGCCCGCCTCCTCCTCAGGGTGGGGGTGCACAGGGGATGAGGCCCAGAAATGGGTCAGGATGTCTGTCTCCATCATTCTTAGGTGACCAAAAACCATGAAATGCAGTGGCCTGATTTTCAGGTCCTCTCCCCCATCCCAGCACCCTGACCGTGGGGGCCATGTCCACACAGGCCTGTGGGAGGCACGAGATACCCCGGCAGACCACCGTACCGGCCCCAACCGGTCTCTGGTTGCTGGTGACTCCGGGCACTCAGGCCTGGATTCAGCCGCACAGAGTGAGGCCGTGACAGCCACGTGAGTTCAGGTCCCACTGCTTCCCTGGGCTCCCAGGGAGAGGCCAGCCCGCATGGGCATCCCCCATGCCCAGTGGTTCCACTCAGCCTGCACGCCCACACCACGGTCAAGGTCAGCCTTTACCCCCAGAACTCCGAGGCCACTTGGAATGGGCCACAGAGCCTGCGACGACGGCCATGGGTGCAGACCTGGGTCCACCCGCACGGAAACGGGTTCCAGAGGGTTCTAGCAGGCCCCAGAGGCCCAGCTGGACTTTGGTGGCTCGCCGGCCTGGGCCCACATGGGCCCCAAGCCAGGTATCTGTCCCCCTCAGACATGACCTCCTCCCAGCGCCTGCACCCTGATTGTTCACCCCCAGTCAGACAGGATGCGCCAGGGGGCAGCGCCGGACCTCAAAGCTGCTTGGTGCACAGAGTCCATCCCTTTCTCATACACACACCGTCCCGGGAGCCCAGAACCTGGAGAACATGGCCTGGGCGTCACCCCGAAGCAGGCTGGGGACCCTCAAGGCAGAAGGGCTTCTGTGGAGGGTCCTGGGAGGATGGGGCAGGGGCAGACCAGGCTTCCCCAGGCAGTACCAGTTTAGTGCCTTGACTTCAGGCTCCCGAGTGACAGTCTGTCATTTCTTCTGGAAACATCCACCGAGGCGACTCCACCAGCAGCTCTCCAGGCCACATTTGGAAATGTGGAGCCACTGCAGCCAAGGCCTCGCATGCAGTCAGGGCCCCAAACAGGTTCAGGAGGCTCGCGGCCCTCAGTGCCCTCTCACCTTCATCAAGGCACCCATTGAAGCCCCGAAGTTCCCTTATTGTGTGAAGCCACAGCCACGGCCCCACGGCATCCCCTGCTCCAGATCTGCGGCCACAGGACCAGCAGAAGTCCCACATCAGGGTTCTCTGCGCCCAGAGCCGGCCCCTCCCCGGGCTTCCCCACCTACATCCCTGAGCCGGTCCCTCAGCCTCTGGAAGAGGGCCCGGGAGAGGAGGTCCAGACGCGGCCACGTGTGTTGACACTCTGAGGACCACACCTGGGCCCCAGGAGTCCCCCGCCCTGTTCCAGTGCCCTGCCCAGCACCCCAAGCCAGGCCTGCGTCCACCCCGCGTAGACCCAGCGCCTCCTCTCACGTCTGCCTGTGAGGCTTCGGGTCCCGGCACAGCCGCGTTCTGGGCACTCGACCCGCTGTGTTCTTCTGGCACTTTCCAGAGGGCGCCCGCCCCAGACAGCGTGAACGCTTGTGACAGTCCCCCCACAGGGCGCACGGTCGTTCCCTAACTCGGTTCAGATTTCTCAAGGACGGCGCTCTTGGGCGGCCCCAGCCCGCGGCCTCCTGGGCCTGTGGTGTGTGGAGGATTATTTCACTCTTTTTAAAAATGGGACGAAAGCTACTTTTCATGGAAACCTTGGAGAGCATCCTCCACCATATTGGCAGCAGTGAAAAGACACACACACACCAGAGCAGATGGCTCAGGCTGTATTTACACAACAGGAAAGGACGTTCTGTTACTTTAATGGGCTGTTTTCCCCCAAATCCTTCATCTGGACAGTACAGCATCCTGACTCAGGGTGAGCGCAGGCTGGATTCGGTCCACGGCAGGCCCCGAATGGCCCTGGCGCGGTGAGGGCGCCAAACACCAGCTCAGATCCCGCTCCCTCCCGCCCAGCCGGCCTCCTCCCCTCACGGCATCCTCCGGCTCTGTGGGCTTTTCTCCCCGAAAATGGCACTTTGAAGTGCAAGCTTCCCCAGGGCTGTTTCCTGCAGGCGTCCTCACAGGGAAGGGGACACGGCCACACTGAGGGCAGCACTGGACTGCGGGAGGCAGGGGGCTCCCGGGCTCAGTCTGCGCCAGGCAGGGGTGCAGAGGCCGGGGCTGACGGGTGCAACGCCCGCCTCGCCTCCGGCGGGAGTGTGGGCCTGAACGGGGAGCCCACAGTGCGGATCACAGTGGAGAAGTCAGAAAATTGGAATCAGAGCAAATTGCCACAACATGTGACTAGAAAGTAAGAGCTCTCGACTGAAGGAGCGTCCAACGGCCAAATGTGGGACCACTTCAACCATAATAATAACAGATTGTGTCCCATGGGACATAATAAACACCCAAGGGCTTAGGCTGATACAGATAAATAGTTGATACATAAGGGGAAAGGGAAGCTCTTACCGCGGAATCTAACTAATAAATGTAGACTCGATGATGGAAATAGAAATCACACTTGGCAAGCGACACGGTGATAATTGTCGAAGCCAGAGCCATCAATGCCGGCAAAAACTGGTAGGTGAAAATATAACGAGGAACGGGCTATTTGCCTTGTCCCAAAATATCTTCCCATAAATACTTACTGGTTACCAAGAGGAAAAGCACAAGTTCACAGTGGAGACAACTGGCAGGCAGGGCCCTGAGTACCTGACGGAAGCAGCCTTCGCCGGGGGAGGGACACCTGGGCACCGGGCACCCCTCAGGCCCCACTTGGGTGGACTTCTGGCCAAAGGCGCAAACTCGGGCTTATTCACGAGGAAGCCCCAGGCAAACCCCGACTGAGCCATGTTTTGGAAAATCACAGGCCGTCCCTCTGCGAAGCCGCCAAGGTCATTAAAGACAAACGTGTACGAAGGAATGATCTCCGATGAGAGAAACACGCAGACATGGGGCCCGAGGCCAGCTCTCAGGACGGAAAAGGGACGTTTGTGAGGAGGGTGGCAACCTTTGAATCGGGTCCGTAGATTAACCAGCAAGAATGTACCAGTGTTAACTGCCTGATGTTGATATCGAGCTGTGATTCTACGAGACAGTGACACTTGGGGGAGTTGAGTGAAGGGTAGGCGAGAACGCTTTAGTTTTGAAATTATTTTGTAAATCTGAGGTGATTTCTGAATGAAAAGTTACAGAATAAAGTAAGGCTGTTGGCGAACAGGTGCTCCCACGGTCTTCTCCCAGGACCTGCTTTGACCACGGGCACTGCCCACACCACACCACACACCCCCCCCACCAGGGTGGGGAGACTCAAGTCCCTGCCACTCAGCTGGTGGCCGTCCCCATGGGGCCCAGGCCTCTGTGCACCGGGAAGCTGGCAGGTGTCCACTGGGCCTCATCTCCGCTGTCACCCTGCGCACTAAGAGCCATCCAGGACCCGCCCCAAGCTTCCCACTCTCCCCTTTGAACACTAGGACCCTGCCACCCATGCAGACAGGGACTTTCCTGGAGGACAATAAGGGCTAGGACTCCGAGTCGGCCGGCTTCTCACACCCCCTCCATGTAGATGGGTCTGGCTGCCTACGGCACCCGGACAGGAGCTCCACACCCTCATTTCCAGGTCTTGCTTTCATTGTCCTGCAAAGTGGTTCTAAGGATCACCGGGTCGAGCGTAAGGAAAGGGAGAGGCATTTTCTACAGACGCTGGTGCTGTCGCCAACAAGGGTGACACACTCATTGTTCCCTTGGCTGAGACGCACGGTGACGTGGTTTCCGGAGCAGCACAGCCCTGCAGGCCAAAACACCGGGAAGTGGATGGCACTCCTCTCTGGGTGGGCACGAAGGAGCCGCGTGGACACAGACCTGGCACGGTGCCCGGGCCCAGGGGGCAATCTGGAGTGGGGTGGGGGGGGGACGTGGGGTCTGTGCACCACCCATGGGGGGCACCGTGAGACCACTGGGTGACCCTGGGGGCGAAAGCATGCACAATGTCCGGCACAGCTAGGAGCAGGTGTGGGTGAGGGACATACAAGGAGGATGCACGTTTTGTGTCTCAGCCCCAGGGAGCAGCCCCCTCCTCACGGGACCACCGACACCTAGGCCTCGTGTTAGCGTGAACTTCACACACACACACGTGAAGTACACGCGCGCACACAGGTGTGTCTGTGAATAACACATGCACGCTCACCTACGACAGGCACAGAGAGCAACGGCACACGAACACAGCACACGGAAGGTACGTGTGAGGTGTGCACGACACTCATGGAAAAAACCCACACCCGTGTTCTGTCGTGCGTCTAAGAAGTACAACATGCAAGCATAGCAGCGTCGCGCATCAATGTCACAGACACAACACGTAACGCACACGTGCGGTACGCGTAACCCGCGTGTGAGGAGCCCACGCAAAGATGTAGGTAATATCGCACACAACACACATCGCAGCGTGCGCGGACAGCACCTGTAACATATGTAGTGTAAATGTGCAACACGCTAGAACACATGTGTGTAAAATGACAGGCACCTGTGACAGCGCGTCTCCACGGCAGGCGTGGTGAACCCACAGAGCGCTAACACCTCCCCCCACTTTCTCAGAGGAGGCTGCACACACCATCGTCACACTTCGTGAGTGAGGAAGTGGTTGGTTTGCTGAGTATCAGCTTTGGAAACATTGTCCCATTTGGGAAACCTGGCCGGTTCCGCTTTCCTGGACTCGCACGCAAGTGTGGGCGCCGGCATCTGGGCCCAGCCGCCCTGCACGGCTCACGCGAACTCCCGAGCGGCGTCCAACCAGCTAGAAGCTTCCCTGGGTCATTGTCCCCGAGGCTCAGGCTTTTCCAAGAGCCCGCCCCACCCCGAGGGGCCCCTCCCACACACGCCGGGCGCCTGGCCTCTCCTTCTGGAAGCCACAAAGCCTCCTGCGGGAGTGGGAGCCGCCGGAATGAATTGCCACAGTTAGCACTTGCAGCAAGGGTCCCGCATTGTGGCCAAGGAGCATAATAAGTGTGTCGTGAAAGGAAAATACTTTTAATTAAAGCTGCTAAGAACAGTGCCAAGAAAACCGAGGCTGGAACAGGACTGGGGCCGGGGGCTCGCCCCGCACCTGCCTCTGCTGCACAGGCGGGGCGGGGCGGGGCGAGCAGAGCCGGGCCAGGCAGCCCCCCACCCCCACCCCGAGCAGGCCGGTCAGAGGGACAGAGAGCAGGCGCCACGGTGAGCAGGCCTGTGCTCCATCACGGCCAAGGTGGGCCCATCTTCTCCCCGTTCTCCTTCCTCGGAGCCTAGTGGGGACCCTACTCTCGGCCATCAGGCTCTCGCTGCTGAGCCCTCTGCTGAGCCGCCCACGGCCAGCGCGCCCGCCGTGAGCACACGCTGCTGCCCACAGGTCCTGCCCTGCTGCTGACGCTGGGGTCGCCCGGAGAGACGCGTGCACCTCGGACGGCATCCGGGGCCACAGTGACGCCAGGGAAACTTCCAGAGGCTCTTCTTGCTCCTGTTACTCGGAGACACCTGTCAACTCCAAGTAGACAGCCGGGCAAGCTGGTCGTGAGAGAGACAAGCTCAGGAGAAGGAATGGGGAGGGGTCTGTGGGGTGCTGTGAGGTCACGTTCACACCCTCCCCGGCAGAACCCAGGAGACGTGAGGACTGCTCACTGTGGCCCTATGACCTTCGAAAGTCGGCCCCCAAACTAGGGACAGACGTCGCAGGAAGGCGCTGGCCGGGCCGCCCCTCGGGCCACAGGTGTGTCGCGGGCACAGGGCAGTCAGCACCTCACTTGGCTGCATTGAGACCCGTTCCTGGCACGACTTTTACCAAAAACTTCTGTCTGGCTCATCCGACTCCAGGCCGCCTCTGGTGATTTTTAGTTGCTTTAATTTAATTAACTTTCCAAGACCCAGAGCATATTGGTAAAATACAGTCCCCGGTCACATCTACACGATTGCTAACAACCTACCCAATTACAGGAGGGGGTCCTGACCTCGCACCTGGTAATTAAAATTGCTAATCACTAGCAATTATCTGGCTCGGCTTTAGAGGCGAGGGAAACCGTGTGACCCTTCGCTCACAGCGGGAACAATGTTTGTGTCCATCCCACGCTTAGCAAAGCTGTCCTGGCCCCTGCCTCTTAAGTGCCACTAATAAGAGATCCCACAAAAGAGCTGTGACATCTGCAGGGACGTCCGGGCCCAGGTCTGCGCACACAGGTGCTGGCATAAGGCTGCCAAAGCGGGAGCCCCGAGCAGGAAAATGTACCAATAATGAAGCGCCTTCGCAGCCGGCCTCTCAGCCAGGACCCGGCCCCAGCCCTCGGGGAGCGGCGCACGACCAGGCCTTTTGTCCTGCAGGCCCGCCTGGTCAAAAGCACTGGATGGGATTTCTTTTTTTTATCTTCTCTTTAATGAGTCTTCTCCGTGCTCCAGCAGAAGTGAAAGATGTTGCCTAGTCTTTTATTTTGCAGGGAGCCGGGGCTTTCACCCCCCATCTCAGAGGGCGGAGGGTCTGTTTTCACTGCTGGGCTGAAGTGGTTCTTGGACAAGACCGGCTGTGACCGGCTGCTGGGAAGAGGCCCTCAACTAGTTCAGGCTCCCAAGAGGCGGCTTCACACAGCCCCGGGGCCCAGCGGGGGCTCCCAGGGCCCTGCCTCTCCATCCGGTGTCCCGTCCTGCAGGCGCACACGCGCCTGCACTTTCCCCCTGGCCGTCTGAGGAGGAGATGGCCGGGCTTGGACATACGAGGTCATCAGCACAACACGGGGACCCTACGTGACCCGGACTCAGCCACCGGCAGACAGCAGGGGACACTCCCGGGGGACTTTTGTGCCGGCTGAGGATGGTGACGGGAAAGTCAGTGCAACACCCCCTTTGGCCCTTTATAAAAACATAAAGTAGAATTAAGTACCACGGATTTTAAAGTATGCCTTCTAAGGAAAAGATAAAAAGAAAAAACATAAAATGAAATGCCTTCCCGTGTTTGGCTCCCCACTTAGCCCTCTCTCAGCTCGTCTTTCCCTCTCCCTGGAACCCAGGGGTCTGCCCTAGGCTCTCCCCAGAGTGTGGCCATGGGACCCCGGGGTGTCCAGCACCTTCTGGGGGTCAGTCAGCAAGGTCGGAGTTGTTTTCCCGACAACGCTGAGATGCTCCCGGCCTTTTCACCGTGTGGACATCTGCACCGACGCCCCAAAGCAACAGTGGGTCAACTTCAGGGACCTCAGGGTGAACCAGGGCAGCGGCACCCAAGTGTCTGGTGTCGTCACTGTGCTGGCCACCATCACCCTCAGAGCAGGCCCAGAAAATGCCAGTTGCACTTAACAATGTGCTTGATGAAGTCATTTTATGAAGTCTGGACGCACAAGAACGCGGGGCTGGCCTCCCAGGCGAGACACCCAAGCACCCCCGTGGCCTCGGTGCGCAGAAGGGCCAGCGCGCGGCCGATGCTGTGCAGTCCCTATCTCAAAACTCTTCATTTGTCCTTAAACAAGAGCCCCTCACTGTCCTTTTGCACCCAGTCCAGAGTCCGGGTTTTGCACGAAGGCCCTTCGTAGGACATCGGCAGTGCCGTGCACGAGGCACACGTGTGCACACGGCACGAGAGAGCCGCACTACCGCGAGGAAAAGGACACCGTGCTGCCGTCTGAGCTGCAAGCGAACTGGCCGCTCCCTCATGGAACATCCCTCTTCCTTAAAAGACCCACCGGCAGCTCAACGTTCAGACCCGGCTATCGGGCAGAGACATTGTCCCGGGAAAAGGGCAGTGTGTGCCTGGATCTTTAAGGAGAGAAGCTGGCAGTTACCATGTGGCCTTTCAAGCAAAAACCGAAGAAAACAGATCTGTGCCCCTGAGCCTGACACACTTGCCTCCTAACGGTGTCTCATCTTTTCTGGCGAGGTCAGTGGGGCTACTGATATCGCATGACGATGTGTGTCAACACCTGGAAAATCTACGTCACCCTTGTGCCAAACGGGCAAAAGATGTGCTCAGAGCCCAAGATAGAGCAACGGGCTCTAACGTGACAGCGTGGGAACAGCTCACCGCGAGGGTTTTAGACCCCACCGCATAAACACCCTGGAGGAAGCCGCCACACGTCACGGTTTAGTGCGGCCTCAACGAATATCCACATTCACCTGAAAAAGCTGTTGAGATGCCCTTCCTGTCTCCAACCAGGGGTTCCGTGTTGGGCTCCGACGACAGAAATACAAGAACTTATTTTCTGTTCTCTTAACACTAATGGCATTTCCCAAATGAATATCTATCACTTTAAAATCCGGTGTTACTTTGGCAATAGAAAAATATGCTATGTTTTATTTATTTATTTATTTATTTTATTATTTTTTTAAATTTTTCAACGTTTATTTATTTTTGGGACAGAGAGAGACAGAGCATGAACGGGGGAGGGGCAGAGAGAGAGGGAGACACAGAATCGGAAACAGGCTCCAGGCTCTGAGCCATCAGCCCAGAGCCCGACGCGGGGCTCAAACTCACGGACCGCGAGATCGTGACCTGGCTGAAGTCAGACGCTTAACCGACTGCGCCACCCAGGCGCCCCGCTATGTTTTATTTTTAAAAAGAATGAGTGCTCTCCTGGCTAATTGATCCAGAGGAACTGACGAACTTGATACTATATTCCGAAGCTCTATAATGAGTTCTTGCTGAGACACGAGCGAGGGTCATTCCTGGAAGAAACCACCCTGGTTCTCAGAAGGGCGGCCCAGAGACGTGAAATCCCAGCTCCGAGCCCAGAGCCCTGGGAAACAAGGGTAACCAAAAAGCATTTCCTTCTTTATGAGAACCACAGTGCTTTCTTTTTAGAGTAATAGGTTATTTAATCCAATATATCCAAACTGTTACCAAGTCAAAATGTAACCAATACACAATTGCAAATGAGACATTATGTGTTACTGGCGATGAGTCCCCTGTCTCTGGGCAGCTCGCCCCCAAAGCCCCTCCCCATCAGACTCGTGGAACACCGTGGTCCGTGCTGTGCTCACATCGCAGTTCTGGCCTTGGAAGCAGGCTGGCTGTCATCCGTGTGTGTCCCCACTGGGCCGTGGAAAGAGCTTCCCACGTGACCTGAAATTGGCCTGGGAGCCAGGGGGCGGGGGGCGGGGCTCTCCACTTTGCTCTGGCCAGCAGCAGAGGCCCTGCCTGCACCTACCTGGCTCTGCCTCAGGCCCCACAGGCTGTCCTCAGGACCTCCAGCGAGACTCTGTGTGGAGCCCCCTCCCTGAACTGCACACGGTCTGCAGTCTAGGACAAGAAATATCCAGCCAAGCTTCCAGCCCCCCCCCCCCCACCCAGGACATGGCTCCCCCAGAGGACAGTTTACACAGGGTGTCCAGACCACTCGCCCTCCGAGGACATCTGCCCTCCTCTGGCCTGATTTCTGGTCTGGAAGCCACAGAGCCATACCTACCCTTCCCCCTCTCAGTCTCCCACCAAGTCAGTTTCTGAGGGTAGATTTCTTTTCCACTTTTTAAACCATTTCTCAGCAATCCTACGGCTTCTCCCCCATGGCTTCTCTCTGGATTTAGGCTGGCCTCCACCACCGGCCTCCCTGCCATCCATGCTCCATGCTACCACCCGGGACTCAGGGTCCATCCACCCACGGCAGGGCGTGGGGGGCTGATGGGGCCTCCCTGACCGCTGACTCCCCTGCCAAGCAGCCAAATCCCCAGTGCCTCGGGGTCTGGGACCTTCGGGCTCAGTGACACTATCTCTACCCCAGTTTCTAGTCACTGAAGGTTCCCCTCCAGGAGGCTGGAGAGGCGGGACCCCAGGTCCTCAGCCACGCACCCCAAGATGCCCACAGCCTCAGATGGGCTTGCCTTGAAGAGGGCCACCCCTCGCTGCCACTGTCAGCTCCGGAGGGAGGGGGCCAGCTGTGGGGCGGTGCCGACAACGGCTGCACGTGCCAGAGCCACCAGAGGAGCCCCGGGGCTGTGCAACCCACAGCAGGACGGCCCTGCCAGCAGCGGGCCTTCTCCACCACAGCAGCGCCACCACCCTCAGGCAAGTCGCTTCACCTGTGAGATCCTTCAGTGGGACTGCGGTGGAAACTGGACACAGTAAGTGGGGCACCAACACCGCGCCCTGCTCTCCAAATGTGATCAGTGAGTGGTGGGAGCCTGTGTTATGTCAGTGCACCCAACCGCTCCCAGTCCAGTGAGCCCTCTGCTGCTACCAACCCGTGTGTGCATGTGTGCGTGCATGTGCACGTGTTACTAACCCATGTGTGTGCACGTGTGTGCGTGTCACCAACCTGTATGTGCACGTGTGCATGTGTGCACACGTGTTACCAACCCATGTGTGCACATGTGTGTGTGCATGTTACCAACCTGTGTGTGCATGTGTGCATGTTACCAACCCGTGTGTGTGCACGTGTGTGTCACCAACCTATGTGTGCACGTGTGTGTGCACGCACGTGTGTTACCAACCCGTGTGCACGTGTGCGTGTGCATGTTACCAACCTGTGTGTGTGCGTGTGTGTCACCCTGTGTGTGCATATGTGCATGTGTGTGTTACCAACCTGTGTGTGCACTGTGTGTGCGTGTCACCAACCTGTGTGTGCATGTGTGCGTGTGTGTGCCAGTGTGTGTTACCAACCCGTGTGTGCACGTGTGCGTGTGCATGCACGTGTTACCAACCCGTGTGTGTGCACGTGTGTGCGTGTCACCAACCTGTGTGTGCACGTGTGCGTGTGTGCGCATGTGTGTTACCAACCCGTGTGTGCACGTGTGCGTGTGCATGTTACCAACCTGTGTGTGCATGTGTGCATGTTACCAACCTGTGTGTGTGCGTGTGTGCGTGTGTCACCAACCTGTGTGTGCACGTGTGCGTGCACATTACCAACCTGTGTGTGCACATGTGTGTGAGTGTCACCAACCTGTGTGTGCACGTGTGCATGTGTGTGCCCATGTGTTACCAACCCGTGTGTGCACATGTGTGTGTGTTACTAACCCGTGTGCATGCATGTGCGTGTGTTACCAACCCTTGTGTGCACTGCGTGTGTGTATATTTGTGCATGTGTGCATGTGTTATCAACCATGTGTGTGCATGTGTGCATGTGCATGCATGTGTGCGTGTGTGCCTGTACATGTGTGTGCATTCATGTATGCACACATGCTTGTATGTGTGCACGCATGTGCACGTGTGTGCGTGTTTGTGTGTACACACACGGGGGGGAGCAGATACAAATGAACAAGTAACAATATCTACACCTGTGATGATTGATTTTCTGTGTCAACTTGGCTGGGCTCAGAGGTGCCAGGATGGCTGATAAAATATTTCTGCTGAGTCTGTGAGGGCGCTTCTGGAAGAGCCCAGCGTCGGCAGTGCTGGGCTGAGTGGACACACCTTCACCCACACAGGCAGCCCCATCCAATCTGTGGAAGACCCGAAAAGAGCAAACGGGCAGAGGGAGGGCATCTTCGCTCTGCCTCTGCCGGGGCACCCGTCCTCCTGGCACCTCTAGTTCTCTGGCCGTCGGGTCTGGACAGGGACGCCCCCTCCACACCCCGGCTGCCCTGTGCCTGCAGCTTGCAGACAGCAGGTGGTGGGCTGGGCCTCCACGACCACAGGAGCCCGGTCCCCTAACAATGCTCTCCCTGTCCATCTCTGTCTGTCCACTTGTCCTCCTTCTGGGAGAGCATCTCACCTGAGCTCATGGTTAAGAGAAGCAAATCTAGAAGATTCCTTTCTCCCACATGACATGCCATAGCTTCCTCTCTTGCTAAATGTGCATTTCTATTTCACACATCTTACTAAAATTTCTCTAGTTTAAGTTCCTGAAAGAGCAGGCCCTCTACTGCCATGACACTGCCACAAAACATTCCTTTCTTTTTTCTCTCTCTCTTTTCCCTTCCCTTCTCTTCCCTTCCCTTTCCTTTTATCTTTTCTTTTTTAGCTCCTCGGGTCTCCAAACCGCAAGCCAGGATGAGACCCCTCTCTTCATTTGGCCTGTAGGGACAAGACCCCTGAACCGGGTCTCATGAAGGACCCGACCATTCCTCCGGACGCCTGTCCCTCTGCTGTCCCCAGCAAAGGAGCGTCATCCTTTGCAAAGGAGCGTGCACGTACGTGAAAGTCCATTTGTCAGGATCACATTAGGAAAGCCTCGGAGGACACCGTCTGCATGTGCCCGGGATTCTGATGCTAATTCAATTCTGCAGGGATGAGCAGCTAATGTGAAGGATGGGACCGCGCTGATACCCCTGTGACCCGAAAGAGAAGCTTCCGGGCCACTGCAAGCTGCTGCAGGTGAGGCAGCCTCGCTTTACAATCTCCCAAAAGGTAATAAACCGATCTGTACAAGTACCACTGACGCCTCACATGACAGCTCTCCCAGGAGCTCAGTGGCCTTGCCTAATTAGCCACATAATAACTGGGAGCTTCTCCCCACAAACTGGACCTGGGTGCCGTGCTCTCCCCCACACCTGCGTCACAGATGCTCTGAGCAGCAGGAGTGGTCACAGGAAAAAGTCTAACATGCCTCCCACTTCTGGACGAAAAGACACGTGTGGAATCAGCCCTGCTGCCCAGGATGCACAGCTCTCGCGTCTCCAGACTTATGCTTTCCAACAGGCCCCCGACGCGGGCTTTTCCGTCCTGTGCGGAAACTCCACACTTGCTGCTCAGGAGCACGGCGGACAACTGCTCAATTGGGAACCTCCTGTGGCCACCCCCTGGGACCCGTGGGTTCCGCGGTTTTCTGGAGTCACCGTGATGACATCATGATCGCAGTCGTGTGAGTTGAAGACCTCAGGGTCAGGGCCTTCCACGCACCATACAGACCACCATCTCGGCACTTCTGAGCGTGCGGCATGCTGTCGTGGGTGGGATCTGCAGAACGTTTCCGTCCTGGGGAACAGAGACCCCGCCTACAGTCCTTGAACCACAACCGCTATCCCCTCCAGCCCCAGGCAGCCGTGCCAGGCGTCGGCTTCTGAAATTATCGAGGAGGGTCTAATAAGAGAACATGGAAAGAAAGCAGGTAAGCACTGTCCAGGAGGGAAGATCCCCGCCGTCCTGGGGTCTGGGCGTGAGCCCACACAGACCCAGGCAGAGTGCATCACCAGTGAGAGCTGCTTCCCTGGACCCGAGACCTTTTCCGGAAGGCTCATCCTTCAGACGGTTCTGGCTGGTCTCCTGCACAAAAGGTGAAAATACACATACAATCAAGCCTTCCATTAAGTCGCGTTGCCGTCTACCAGTAATTCTGGAACTTGCCAGAACTATTTGCTTTTGTGTGCTGGGTTACCTCTGTTCACTTACAGGCTTGAGGTGCTATTTTAAACATTTGCCATTTGGATAACACAGGGTCACAGGCCCAACACCCTGCCCGGATCCTGTTGCCGCGGCCGTGCACTCAGCGTGAGCACGCACATAACCGAGACTGGTCCGGAGACACAGAAGGTGCCAGCACGTCCTGAACCCTACAGCACAGACCCGTCTCTACCCGGGTGTCAACACTGTGCTCTTCGCACACACAGGAGCTAAACAACCTCATTCACTATGTGGCTCTCATACAGCCCACAAGCTTTGCAAGACGTGTTCTAAGGCCACTGTTCCACGAGAACCGGCGGTGGCCAGGAGAGCGCTGTTGTCAGGGGGTGCTGTGGCCCTGAGCTCGGGTCGGCTGTCCCCAGCAGGCCGGCAGGGATGAAGCCCCACACACAGGAACCTGGGAATCTTGACCCAGGAGAACGCGTTCCCCGCCCACTTCCGTGCAGACGGCCTGTAAATGAGATGCCGTCCCCACCAGGTTGAAATGACCTGGTGGTGCTAGGACATCCAGGCTTTGCCACGACTGTGTCACCCGGCTGACACGCAGCCTCCCCAGGTCCCTCTGGGGACACTGAGGGACGCCGCCCTCCAGTGGCCGGGCCACCCTGTCATCACTCATCAGAGGCCTCAGAGAAATCACCTTGAACGCTGAGGCAGGAGAGAGAGGCAATCCCCTGTGATTGATAGCACTAAATACGAAACCGCATGTACCTTGTCCGTGAAGCATGGAATCATGCGCATTGTCACCGGGGGAGATGAATGGAACTTGAGATAACCCTGGCAAATTAGGCGTATGTTAGTGTTAAGCTTTGTCAGTAAGCAGGCTATAAATTACAGACATATTGTAACTCCATAAACTCTTCTAATGAATTGAATGACGGCGGTAATTTAATGCGGAACATGCCAGCTTAACCCTTTTAAGAAATTAGCCCCAGGTCTCCACCACGCAACCAGCCAAAGTGCATTTTCAAAGTTGGTGCTTAGATCTCCCGAGAGAGCATATACAGCGGGCTGTAAGAACTTCTGAAATTTTCCTGGATATTAAAAACAAATGTCCAAGAGCCTCTGGGTAATTACATTATTTCATAGTTAATTCTTTCCTGAGCTTTTTCTCCCCCCACACATAATCTTCATTATAGTCCTTTTTTTCCCCCTAAAATGATCGCACTAAATATATGGAAGCCATAAGCCCCAGCGTGCAGTGCATTTCTGGGTGATTATTGAACCCATCGGGGGGTACCAGGAGCTCTGCGGCTGAAGGCGCAGAGACTTTAACCCGAAAGGGGGGCAGGAATCCCACATAAATGCACTACCTGCGGTGTCTTGTTGCAATAATGAAGCGGAATTTATAAATAAGAATCAGGTGCAAGGCAGAGCCTGTGCACTTTCCGGCCGTCACTGACAGAGGCAAGACACCCGTGACAGCTGAGTCGTGATGTGAAGCTGTTTCAGAATCTGCTGTATATTTTAGTGGAAGTTGCATGTAGAAATAACTGACAAATCAGTGTTGATCCAAAGAAAACTTTAAATTCAAATGGGAAAATTAAAGGTAATATGCCATTATTTAGAGTGTGTTGGCACAGTAAAAAGCATTCTTTAGCTCTTACTCAAATGGAAGGATGCAAAACAGCGCCAGTGGACGTAATTACTGCATAACAGGTACCACTCGGCTCCTAATGTTACAAAACTAGGAATTTTTAAAATAAATGACCCCTCTATGGGTGTGTTTTCTCTTTACAGAACACAATTATCTCTTGCTGGATGTGTTAAGCGTGGTCTGTCCTGCATCACAGGGTGGCTGGTCTCGTCACACACATACACACACACACACACACACACACACACACACACACATGCGGCACAAAACTCCAGCCAGACCTCAGCGCCCCCCGGGTTGTACAGGAGTAGATGTGCAATATAGTCTCCGGCTCCGGCAGGAGTGTCCACGGGGCGCTTGTGTTGAGCTGGACCACGGCCTTTACGCTGGTGGGAGGGATGAGTGACAATTACCCATGTGTCTTGGGTGTTACAACTGCACCCCTAGCCCTAGGGATCTTCCAGCACCTTGAAGAAAAATTTCGGAATATTGTCTGTTTCAGTAACTTCTGAAACACGATCACTGAAGAATCTGAATTCTTTACCTAAAAAGTGAAGTCCAGGAAAACAATCTGTGTGTCGCTTGCTGCAAAGACAGAAGACAAGAAATAAACTCTGAAATCCCAAATTTCCTTCTGGGAGTCTGGATTCCTTCTTTTGTTAAATTGGACCCTAAAGGTCTAAGCTCCATAAATAGGCATCATTCCAACCTCCTGACAGAAGAGCCTTGCAGACGTTTTCTGAGGTCATGGGTCCTGCTCTGCGCACCTGCGAGCTCTCTGCAAGGGGCCGTGGCCGAGACGGTGCGCTTGCGGTGGAAAGAAGTGGGTGCTGCTGGGCTTCCGCCCTCTACATGCTGGCACCACCTGTGGCCGTGAGGGCCTCCAGCGGACTCCGGGCTCTGCCAGCACAAAGTCACCGTCGACACTGCGTTTCACGAATTTTTCAGCCCACAGGGGTGGCTGCAGGCCCTGATGGCTTATTCCCTCTGGCTGCAGAAGACTTAAAGTCACAGATTCCACCTGAAACCCCCCTTGGAGCCTCTCTCAGAAGACGCAGCCTCAGCTCCCTCCCCTGGGTCCTGGGTCTGGAATCGGCACCACGGCCCAGCCACCTCGCTGGCCAGCCTTCCTTGCCCTGTCCCCACAGACCTGTCCCCAAACACCTAGCATAGGGGACACCATGCCAGCCCCGCGACAGCAATTCCCCTCTTTGTGCGTCTTGCCGAGTCTCATGTGAACACCGCGACTGTTAGCACCTTGTTCTTCAGCGTGAGGCCCGGGACCCGGGCATCACCTCTGCCGGGAGCTTGTGAGAACTGCCATCGCGGGCGCCTGCTGGGCCCTGCATGTCCTGCATCTATTGGGATCCACAGGCCACCTGCACACAGAGGTTTGAGGCACCGCCATCGGGCCTTGGGGAGCTGGGTCGGGGCTGATGACGCTCGGCTGTGCGCAGATGGCGGCGGGAGGGAGGAGGCGGGCACTGGCAACTCTGGGCCTGACTTTGAAGCTAACACACTAACCCCACACACGGCTGATGGGAGAGCGAGCCACGCCCAGGAGCAATTCTGGGGCGGTCAGGGGATCAAGGAAATCATGGCCCAAACACATCATCCTGGTTTTCTTTTTTTTAAAAAAAATTTTTTTTTCAACGTTTATTTATTTTTGGGACAGAGAGAGACAGAGCATGAACGGGGGAGGGGCAGAGAGAGAGGGAGACACAGAATCGGAAACAGGCTCCAGGCTCTGAGCCATCAGCCCAGAGCCTGACGCGGGGCTCGAACTCACGGACCGCGAGATCGTGACCTGGCTGAAGTCGGACGCTTAACCGACTGCGCCACCCAGGCGCCCCCATCATCCTGGTTTTCAAATGGCCGCCACGCTGGAGGGTTGGGTCCCACGGACACGGGCTCCTGAGGACCGTGAGAGCAGCACCCCTCCCGCCCGATGGAACGCAGGGGTGTGTGAGGCCGGGCCCCCGGCGATTGTGCCGGGTGTGAGTCCAGAGCGCCGCCTCGTGAGCAGACTCCAGTAGCAGCATCTGCACATCTCTGTGCACTGCCCGAGAACGACAAAGAGATGCCCGGCGGCCAAGGTCCTCGCCAGCCTGAGAGCTGCCCGATGGTGCGGCTCCCCGGCCACAGCCATCCAGACGCCAAGTGGGCAGGGAGGAGGGGCTGTGATGGTGGTCGGGGGGGCACACCCGTGCATCTGTCTCACTGACATGTGCACCGTGATGCACACATCATGGCTCTGGTTGTTTTTTCTAGTGTTTATTTATATCTGAGAGAGAGAGAGAGAGAGCAGGGGAGCAGCAGAGAGAGGGAGACACAGAATCCTAGCAGGCTCTAGGCTCCAAGCTGTCAGCACAGAGCTCAACGCGGGGCTCGATCCCCCTCGATCATGACCCGGGCCGAAATCGGAGGCCTAACGGACTGAGCCCCCCGGCGCCCCTCTGGCCTTGGTTTTGAATGAACTAGGAATTGAGTCATCACTTCTTTCTGCAGAGAACAAGAAAGTCCTCACAAAACAGTGCATGCCTGAGCGGCCTCTGCAAGGCAAGCCAGATTTGGGTATCTTCTCTCTAACGAGGGTCCTACTTCTGGTTCTGTCCTCCAAATGTCACTGCGTTTGGGACACCGGCCAGTGCTCTCCTCTGGCCCCTCATGGGGACAAACTGGAGGAAAGTTTGGATTTTTTGTGCCTTCCCTTGGTCCAGAGGCCCCTCCTGTGGGCTCGGGAGCCTGACAACCTTCCTCCTGAACCGACTCACTCTGCCCCGCACCCTGCAGGACCCAAGGAGCCACACCTGAGTCCCTGTCACTGGCCACGGAGGGCACCTGGGCCCATCTTGTCTTGGGCACAATGGGTGTTGCCGGCTTCCCAGAGCCCCTGAGAGCAGGGCACAGGCTCTCGCGATGGGCTGCTCTCCTGGCATGGCCAGTGCCCCACGTGTGGACCCCACACCTCTGCATACGGCCCTGGCCCACAGGACTGGCCCGCTCAGCCTGGTCGCCCGTGATACTCACCGTCCAGGGGAGGAGTGACACCCGGGCCCCCATTCTGCTGCCAACAGCCCAGGAGGCAATGGGCCGCGAGGGCCGAAGCAGCCTCAGTGTTTTCCTTCGTCAAGGAGGAGCTCCAGAACCCCCCGGCCAGCACCCACCTTCCACAGTTACAGACATCACTGTCCGCAGCTGCCTCCCCTTTTCCGCGTGTGATGGCATGCTTGCACTTGGCTCCCAGACAGTGTGCAATCCAGATCCGTGTTCAGTCCCTGCCAGTTGTGTATGGCTGCAGTGCTGGTGCAAGGTTCTGGATGGCTGTACGTGGTCGTGCACGGCTGTGGGTGGTCAGATGGTCACGTGATTGTGGGTGCACATGGTTGTGCATAGTTCTGTATGGCTGCAATGCTGGCATGCGGTTGTGAATGTTTCTAGCAGCCCTTCTGGTGTGAGCAGGGTTCAGCTCTACTCTGGCAAATGAGACCCTGCAAACACCACCTTCCTCACGTGGACCATAATGTTTATGTCATGGATCTTACACCCAGACATCAGTGCAGCCCAGCAAAGCCCGAACTTCGTGGCTGAGAACAACAGCGTACGATCACCTCCATGGTGCTGGGCTGATAGGCTTGGCTAGGGGCTCTCCCTCGGGACCCCCACTTGGCGTCAGCTGGGAAATGATGCTGGCGGTGTTGGAAGGCACCCGCGTGGCTCGTCTGGGCCCAAGCGTGGGTGGTGGGACTGCCGGGCACTTGTTGCCTTGCTGTGTCCTCAGCCTGTCCCTTCACATCCAGAAAACGTGTTGAGTTACCCAAGTCTCACATATCATTCCTCAAAAATTAGTTATAATAGCTCAAAAACCCACAGCCGCTGCAAAATACCTCGGGAATGTGCAGCAGTGTCGGGGAAGCTCCAGCCGTATCAGCAACAACTTGGGGCTCTCGCGAGGGGGTGCGAGGCCTCCCAGGGCAGGGCGGGCCCTTCGCTTTGTCCATTTATTTGACCAGATCGTTGTGAAGAGCTGCTCACCAGTCTGGACGGTCGTGCCCCAGGCACCTGACAGCACCGTGGCTGATGTGTGCGACGCACAGACAGGACACGTCTGCGGATCAGCGTGTGCTCCTAGGGGCCCGTCTCTACGGATATAACGTGAGTATAAACAGACTTACCAGCCGTCGCTTCAAACATCAGCCATCAGATGTCAACAACACCCAGCCGGACACGCTCCCCTTCTCTTAAACTCAAACGACTCCTTTCAAGGAGGCAAATGCCTGTCCCCTTCCCTGTGCCCAGGGATTCACACTTGGAAACACGTCAGTTTCCTCTTCTGACAGTCTATTTCCATTTCCTCTATTGAGTCAGCCATCATACTGTTCTCCACATGTGGGTTAGTCGTTCCAGGTAAAGAGAGGTTAGTGCTATCTGTCGTGAAACAGGGAGGTGGAATCGGCAGCCCTGGGGGCCTTGCTCTGTAGAACATTCGAGTTGCTGGCTGATAGATGATGCATCCACACAGGCAGCTCTCTGCTCTCTCCGCAGAAAACACACACGTGTCCTGCGACAAGTAAGTAAATAGCTCTCAGATAAAGCCCGAAGGCTGTCTACAGTCTCTTCATGCCCACCCTGGAAAGCTGCTGGCTACTAAAGCCATCAAAGTTTGGACTCCGACCTGACCGCACAAAGACAGTAAACAGCGAGAACCTGCCTTGTACTATGAGCTGCAGCAGCTTTAGAACGAGCAGCTCTCAGAGGCTCCAGAACTGACCCAACCCCAGAGGCTTGCATCCGTCAGGTGTGCCAGAAGACAGCTCAGTAAGGACACCCGGCCCTTTGAAAGGAGGCAGCAATCTTGTCGCTTAACCCTCAGAACATGCACTGATTTCAGTCAAAGGAGAGCAAAGCTGTTTCAGAAATTCTTAATAGCTTCCCTTCTTGAGGACGCTTCACCTCAGAAACTTCCACTGACTTCTCCTCTCAGACGCCCACGAGGAGCCGGTAGATGCTGTCTGGCGATCAGAACTTAACGGTACAATGAGGCAGCTCCCAAACCCTGTTGAGAGAAGACAAAATCTTAAAACGCTTTCAGAAGTCAAATCAGTGGGCAGCAAGACAGAATAAAATCAGGAGGGAAAGAATAGGGTGGCTGGGGAAGAGGAGAAGAGATGTTGTCACTTAGATTTGAGTGGGATGGAATGGCTAGAAAATACCAGAAAGTCACGGAAAT
Source organism: Leopardus geoffroyi (assembly GCF_018350155.1). Taxonomy (NCBI): domain Eukaryota; kingdom Metazoa; phylum Chordata; class Mammalia; order Carnivora; family Felidae; genus Leopardus; species Leopardus geoffroyi. The sequence continues at coordinate 81,571,154 of NC_059326.1, forward strand.
GCTCTCCAGGGCTGAGATGTCTATGCCAACGTGAAGACACCATCACCCACAGGACACTTATCACTCCTTTAATCCCCATTCCCACCGGGGGTATGAGCATCAGCAGCCCCACTGTACAGATGGGGAAACCGAGGCACCGGGACTCCCAGCTCCTGCCTGAGGTCACAGACGACCTGAGCTCGGTGGTCCGGCTCCTAAACATGGTGCTCCCACCTCTTCCACACCCACAGACACAGCCAGTATTTGAAAAGACATGCAGGGTGCTAGGGGGTGGGGTACAGAGGAGGGGGGGCAGGGTCTGCAGGAAGGTGAGGGCAGGTGCAGGGGTGCAGGGTGCTGGGGGTGGGGTACAGAGTGGGGGCAGGGTCTGCAGGAAGGTGAGGGCAGGTGCAGGGGTGCAGGGTGCAGGGGTGCAGGGTGCTGGGGGTGGGGTACAGAGGGGGGCAGGGTCTGCAGGAAGGTGAGGGCAGGTGCAAGGGTGCAGGGTTCTGGGAGCTGGGGTTCAGAGGAGGGAGCAGGGTCTGCAGGAAGGTGAGGGCAGGTGCAGATGTGCAGGGTGCTGGGGTGGGGTACAGAGGGGAGACAGGGTCTGCAGGAAGGTGAGGGCAGGTGCAGGGGTGCAGGGTGCTGGGGGATGGGGTTCAGAGGAGGGGGGCAGGGTCTGCAGGAAAGTGAGGGTGGGTGCAGGGGTGCAGGCCCTTGCCTGGGCTGTGGGGTCACATTTGAGATATTCCAGAAGCTGACTCGTTTTACTTGGCAGCACGTACTTAGGTGTGCTACAGGTCAACGTGATGGGAGATGTGTGCAAGTGGGGTGCAGGTGCAGCTGGAGAAAAGGCAGGAAGGAAAGTCTGGGTGCGATGTTACCACTGGGGCTTGGCCAGCCCGCCATGCCACTGCTGTGACTAAGACCTCACATGGCCATCTCTCCTGGCCTGGTCCCTCCCCCCTCCTCTGCCTCCTGGCTCCCGGCCCGCCCCCTCTTCCTGTCTCAGTCTTTTGCATGTGCCCAGAGGGGAGCGGACCCCAAAACGGGGAGCACTGGGGATGGGGCAGGCTCTCTGAGGGTGGGATGACCTCAGGTCCCAGGGGCATGAGGAGCCGTTCCCCAAAGCTGGCACGGTGACCTGGAGCTTCTCCAGAAGGAGTGGCATCCACAGCAGGGGGCCCCATCAGTCCCCCAGTGGCACGCACCCCTTAGCAACTGCCACCCTCGACCTGGCGTCCTGACGTGAAATTTGCACGGCGGAGAAATGCATCTAACACCATAACAAGACCAAACTCTGATGAGGCTTCACTCCCTTCAAAATGAAATGAAATTTGAAACCTTCAAGTTCAAAGCAAAATTGTAAGATTAGGTTTTTATTAATGTAGATATTTGCATGGTATGCTCAGCCAAGTTTTTCTTTCCTTTGCCGGGGTGGGGGGCGGTGGTGGGGGCTAGCCACTGAGCGCATCAGTTGGCCGTTTGCAAAGAGAGAACTTGTAAGTGGCCTGGCCTCCTATTCCCATCAGTGTCCTTCCTCCAAATGACACAGTAATGGCTTCGTGGGAAGCAGAGCGTCCGTCATCCGATTGCCAGGCCACCTGGACGCCAGGGCTCAGGAACCAGCATCTTTTTTTTAAGATCAAAATTCATTTGAAAAACTGGACTCAGTTATTTCAAACGACAGTCTGAGGAGACGTGTGCCTGGAAGTATTTGGAGCTGTCCCCTTGCAACAGAGAAGGACCGCGTCTCGGGACAGTGCCCAAACCCCCCTCCCACACAGCGCGCAGCTCTACTTCCTGGGTCGTGCGGCATCCTCCCGCGCGGGGCCCACCACCAGGGGCTCTCTATGTGTCGGCCTGTGACCCGCTCAGGGCTGGCACGAGCTTGATCTCAGAATAAAATTAGCCCCGATCCCTCATCCCAGCGGAAATTGTATGACTCTCCCTCTCCACTTTCTTAATGGTTTCTTCACTACAAAGCCGCAATCGAATGACCATGTCGGCCATCTCCAAGGTTTGGAATTAAATGTCCCTAACATAAATCAATAGAAAGGAAATCAAAACAGAAAGGCCAATTATTTTTGCAGATGTCTTTGTGCAAAACAACTTTGCATTGAACTCTGGGCCACCTGGAGACTGCAGAAGGAGCCTCCTTCCAGTTTCAGGGACACTAATGTAACGAAGAACTTTCATGAGCAGATGCTGATGACAGGATCTATTAAAATGGACTCACAAGGCTGGCCCATCCACCTCTCAGAGCTACTAGATAACAATATTAGAAAGTTCAGAATTCTAAGTGTTCAATTTCAAATCGACAGACAAGCGGTCTTTGCAAACAGCCCTGCTGCCTCTTCTCGCTTCCCCCCTCAGCTTCCCAAAGAATTCCACGTGCACGTGGGTTTTCAGGGTACTGCCTTCTCGAAACGGGGGGCTACAAGAAAGCCCCACGGACACGTTTAGAATCGAGTGGAGGGTACCTTCAGGGAGCCAGCCCCTCCTCCCTCCGGACACCCACTCCCAGAGCTCTGGGGCCTCCTCAGCACAGCACAGCCCGTAGGGACTAGTCCACTGTGGTCCTGTGCAGTCACTTACCACGATTTACTGCAGCTAGTGAAGCCGTTTCCTAAACTAATTAGCTCTTGGATATCAGCAGCTGGTAAATTATTAACATGTTATCCCTTCCAAAAGTATTGAATTTTTAAATGGTAAGCCCCAATTACATAATATTTTAAGCAAAGGAAGAACTCTCTAATGGTAAAAATTCAGCCACCTGAGCCAAGAAAACAATCTGTGCCTTTATGGTTTTAAGGAGCCGCGTACTGTGTCGACATCTATGGTTGGTTCTGTGAACTGCAGATTCCCGGCTGAATTTCTGCCGTGGTCCCCCAGAGCCCAGGCAACGCAGCGGAACTGGGATTCTATTCTGAACACTTGAAAGTCAAAAGAGAACCATTGTGCCTCCACCTGCTTTCCCAGCTCCAAAGCACGTTGGCTGTTACTTATTCTGCATTGTTAAAAGAGACACGAGTTCTTACAAAGAAGCATAAACTTGGCTGAGTGGGTGCTGGAGATATGTAATTCCAGTGGGAAAGCCGACAGACCCAGCACCAGTCTCAAGGCTCTGGTGTCATCTTTAAAAAGTCAGCAAATGAGGGGCGCCTGGGGGGCTCAGTCAGGTAAGCCTCCGACTTCGGCTCAGGTCATGATCTCGCAGTTCCTGGGTTTGAGCCCCACGTCGGGCTCTGTGCTGACAGCTCGGAGCCTGGAGCTTGCTTTGGATTCTGCGTCTCCCTCTCTCTCTGCCCCTCCCCTGCTTGCACTATGTCTCTCCCTATCTCTCAAAAATAAATGAACATTAAAAATTTTGAAATAAATCAAACAAAAAGTCAGCAAATGAGAATAATGTTTTTCAGTCATTTTCAAAATGTAACAGCAGTGAGAGTGAGCTTTTCTGCTAAGTTGATCTGACCTGTAGAGCATGAGAACGACAAAAAAAGACCTTTGCACTTTTTCAAACTGACAGATTCTACCACTTTTCTGGATGCCCGCAGTTCTCGGTGCACGTTCCTAAGAGAACACGAGAGAAGAGGAGAGAGCAGAACCAGATCAAATGGAAGAAAGAAAAACTGGGTGTGAGTGTGTGTGTGTAACCAACGAATCCGTGCTGGGACCGCGTGCATCCACAGATGCCCAGACCTGCTCTACACACGACCTTCTGTCTGTGTGCAGAGATCACAGCCTCTGATGTCCTCCCCGGAGGGATTTCGGGAGAAAAGATAACATCCCAGGTGAAGGTGACATTCTTAACAAATGCGGGTAAAATGTCACTGCCAGTTCACACAGTCAGCCAGAAATTTCTTTACGTTAATTACATGTTGTCCAGACAAGCATCCACACAGGCAGGCCCCTCATATCTGTACACATTTGCTAGCACTTTTGTTCTGATTTTTAAAGAACCTTGACTAATTCACTTGAGCGCGGAGCTAATCCTCCAGCAGAGGGCTAAGTATAAAACAAGTAACATTCTCAAACGGGTGACAGAAATGAGCAGACTGGGGGTCATTAAGTGCTCATTAGCTGTATGTTGTCACATTAACTACGGGGTGTAACACCAATTTTCTCTTCTTTGTCAGGAGCCGACTCGGTCCCCTTTCACGGGGCAGGCCCCCGGGGGGTATGCTGCCCAGAGCGCGCCCCGATCAGCGCTGCCCTCGTGAGGTTCTCCCAGCTTTCTCTCCGTCGCCCCCCGTTTCAGCAGCTCGCCAGGAAGAAGCCGTTACCTGGGTCTGTTGGCCATGGCGACGAGGAACTGAAACGATCAAAGATCAGAACAGGATTCTTTCCACGCGCGCAAATATTCACGGCTGAGAGGGCCAGGGGTGTGGGCAGAGTGGTCTGAGTTGAAGTCATGGTTCTGGAATCTTAAAGATGGTCAGGTAATCCAGACATTCAGGGTTTCCTGTTTCAATTCCTGGTCACCCTCAGCCCCACGGGGAGGGGCAGCGGTGGCCCCCGCCCTTGGCCGTGACCGAGGAAGGCCATGCTCCCCCCGCGCGCGGCTGGGGCACGTCCTCTCCGTTTCTCCGCCCTGTCTCCCTGTTCGTCCCTCCGGCTGATGCCCTTGAGAACATAAACCAAAGACCTGCACTGAAGCTCGGCTAGCAGAGGTCCCCTCCTCAGCAATACGAGGACACAGGTCTGGGCAGACGTTTCCAGCACAACTGTAGTTATGAAGCTCTGCTACCCTCACACAATACCGCATCTTGTCTATCATATTCCATTTTGACAAAACTCTACCCCAACGCAACATCAGGTTCCTTACCTGAATTCAGGAGACTGACTGAACCCAACAGAGACTGAAACCATGGAAGCTGGTCTCAGCAGACACATCGGCTCAGGTTTCCTAAGCCGGTCTTTGCTCTCATGGAGCCGGTCTCGGCCTCTCTTTGAGGCCGACAGAAGACATGCTCTGGGGGGAGACTAGGAAGCCGAACCAACGAACAAATGAATTAAGGGAGGGGCTTCCTCACGTGGGCAAACCTTTCCCCGCTGCTCCCACAGAAGAGGCGGTGTCACCCCTGGCATTTCACTTTTGCAGCACCCCCCACCTTGGGATTCCCTGTAGAGGGACCTCAGGACACAGAGCTGTCATCGGGTCCCATTGAGGTCAAGTGGGCGCCCCCAGGGACTGAGCCTGCCCTGATGCGGCCTCGGGCGGGTTGGCAGCCAGGGGAAGGAAGGGTCACTGGCATACCACACGGCTGCACCTCATGAGCACAGGTCCCTACCATTCATCTGCAGGGTACCAGAATTCTGTGGTTCTGACACAGTTAATTGTTCCCAGGACTCTATTTTAAGCGCTCTGAAGACAAAAGTAAGAAGACAATTATACAGATTGCAGAGACCAGAGAGAGAGGAGCAGGGAAAGGGAGCTCAGAGAGCCAGCAACAATGTAACACAAACAGCTCGGCAAATAACAGTGCGGCGTCCCCGCTAATAGAACGTTGTAACACCTGAATACACCCGCACGCCTGATTAGGCGCTGACAACATACACCCATAAAGGAAGATTATAAGTTGTAATATGTCTTTGCGAGAAGCAGCATATTAACCACTGTTTGTATACTTCTCCAATTAGATTCCTGTAATTCTTCATTTAGAAAACAGTTTACATTATAATAGCCAGCATCACTTCTGGTTTTGAAACAATTGATTATATGTATACTGCCAAATTATGGGTCTACGGGATATTTTCATAAGTGAAAACAACTCTGAACGATCTTCGAAAGGATCTTTAACTGGGGCGTCTGGCGACGTGCAGACAGACTATCACCTGCGCCCGCTACCCCTAGGGCCTCCCAGTCAATGGAAACATCCCATTTTTCCCCTCTCTGGTTTTCCAGGAGCAGAGATTTGCTCCGTGGACCTGGAAACCAGAACAGCGGTGCTGGTCACAGCTCTGTCCCTGGCCCCTTGGCTCTCTGCCCCACGGACCCCAGCCCTTCAAGCCCTTCAAGCAGAGCCCCCAAGACAAGATGTCGGTGAGGAGGAGAGCCACTGAAGGAGGGACCGGCAAGGGCACAGCCAGGTGAGGCAGAGATGACCCCGGGGGCCCGACACAGCCCAGCGAGTAGGGGCTACGTGGCAAGAGGGGGAAATAAATGACCCATGGGAACACCTGTCCTCGTGGGATGGCTCGGAAGCCGAGGCTCAGTGTGACTTCTCTGAGGTCACCAGCTAGTAAGCGGCCGAGCTGGGAGCTGAGTCAGCCTAGTTCCCAGTGTGCACCACCTCTCAAAGCTTGGCCACGCTGCACACGAACCCCCTGGTGATTTCTAGGAAAGCACGCGTGGACCTCTACCAGGAAAACCCATCCCCTGGTCTTGTCACTGAGCACAACGAAGTCCGTTGATGTTACTTGTAAAACAAACATGAGAATTCTCCAGGAGACGCAGAGACGGCCGAGGACAAGGGGCCTCAGGACCCGAGGGACAGCATGGCAATGGGTCCCCTGGGTTCTCAGATAGCCTCATGAATCCCAGTGGGGTCCAGCTGGAGATGCTGGCAACACAGAAATACCCACAGACCCAGACTGCTCCCTCCAGCCAAATGACAGGGATGCGGGGTCAGCCTCACGAGACAGACGACATTTCCACAGTACAACGCCTCTACCCCAGCCAGACACCACAGAAAAAAATGTTCCCGGTCTCCAGCCCACCAGCCAAAGTTGCGTGGGGAACCTAGCCTTGCACCCTCAGTGAGCTGTTAAAAGGGCCCAACTCACTGTTGGGGACACCGGTGCAGCAGGCTGAGCACGGCAGCCGGACCCCACCCCATCGACAGTAACGATGGCTCCAGGGCAGTGTCAGACGCCTGCCTACGGAGAACAAGGTCTAAATAACCCCAGAGTCTTAAACGGCGATGCACGCACCGGCCGGATGTCAGTCAAAGCCCACTCATCGCACCGGGACGGGACAGGTGTCCGACGTAACTGCTGAGGATTTCAATGCACTGATCATACAAATGCCTCCCCGAGACTTTACAAACATGCTCGGCACAAGTGAAAAATAGAAAGTCTCCACAAAGATACAGAAGCTTTCAGCAAATACACAGAGAATGTAAAGAACCAAGCGGATATTTTAGAACTAAATAGCCGCTAAATGTCTGAAGAGTTAAAAATCTCACAAGATGGGTTCAATAGCAGAAGAAGACACAAGAGGATCAGCGGAGGAGAAAAAGGTAAAACAGTAGAAACTCCCCGCTGTCACTGACCGTATTGGCGGACAGACGAAGAAGGAATCTATGATCGTATCAATTCACACAGGAAAACATTGTTGACAATTCCTTCCAAACCGATCTAAAGGCTTAACAAAATTCTCATTGAAATCCCAGCAAAATTTTTCTGCAAGTATAGGCAATATTATCATAAATCTATTTATAAGCTATAAAGTATAAAACTTTTAGAAGATAAGAGAAATCTTCCAGACCAAGGGCTTAGGGAAGAGACAGGACAACTATGGAAAACATGACTACACTGCGTGGCACATTCTGATTGGGTGGGTCCGGGCCTCAGGCGGTGAAAGAACTCACCCCCCAGGACAGAACACAAAGAGAGGTTTGTTGAATACATTGGGGGCGGGGTGGGGGGGGCAGGACAGCAGAGAGACTGTCCGCCAGGAGGCAGTGGTGAGGCGCTGTGGTTACAGGATGCAGTGAGGAAGCATGGGGACGGAGGAATTTTCCCTGTTTTGGTAATCTTAGGAGCCGGGCCTGGTTGTAGGCAGTCCATTGGTCCGCTGGGGCCGATGGCACTTCAGGGTGGGTCGCTTACTGGGCCTCTTGCATTCGGCCTGGCGGTCACTCTAGGCCCCTGACTCAGACTTCCACTGCCCAAGCTCGTTGCCTGAAAGCGGCCTCTACACGTTGGATTCAGCAAAACCAAAAACAACTGTTGTTCCGCAGAACACCTAGCAAAGAAGATGAAAGGTAGGCTGCTGACCGCGAGAGACTGTTTGCAAATGGAAGCTCTAATAAGTACTCGTACTTAGTAAGAATAAATATATAATGAACTCTCAAAATTCCACACTAAGTCAGAAGTGGGCAAAAGACATTCTTGTCTGTGGGACGGTGGTCTGCCAGAGATGTGTCTGCACACCCAGGCCTGCAATCTCCAGAGCCTGCGAGTTTTCTGACTTAATATGGTCGCGGTAACTGCGGTTGTAGGTGGAATTCAGATTGCCAGCCACCTGAATTTAGAGGGAGGGTTGATCCTGGATTGTTCATGGGGGCCCGAATGAGGACTCTCCAGGGAAACAGAGCCAGGAGGCGGTGTGGATGCAGAGAGAAAAGATTTATTTTCAGGAGTTGGCTCACGTGATTTGTGGAAGCCGACGAGTCTCAAACTGAAGGGCAGGCTGGAGCCCAAGGAAGAGCCGACACTGCAGTCCAGGTCTGAAGGCCATCTGCTGGGAGAAGTCCCTCCTGCGTGGGAGGGATCGGTGTTTTTGCTCTAATCAGGCCTTCAACTGATGGAATGAGGCTCACCCCCATTATGGAGAACAGTCGGCTTTACCCAAAGTCCAACAGTCTGAACGTAAATCTCATCAAGAAGCCCCTCATGGAAACATCCAGAATATTTGGCCACATGTCTAGGCCACGTGGTCAGCCAGGTTGGCACCTAAAATTAATGCTCACAGAGAGCCCCATGAAATCTCAAATGTCTATATAACCAGCACAGGGAGAACCAGAGAGAGGACAGATGAAGATGGGCAAGACCAACCACAGCCAAGGAACACAGTGCTTTCTGGGCACTGGAAGAGGCAGAGGAAGGAAGTCTAGAGAGCCCTTGGAAGTCACACATCGCTGCCATCCACCCAGTGTGGACTCTGGCCTCTGGGACTATTAAGATGATAAATTTATGTTTCTTTCTTAATGTTTTTATTTTTGAGAGAGAATGAGAGAGAGAGCACAATCAGGGGAGGGGCAGAGAGAGAGGGAGACACATATCTGAAACAGGCTCCAGGCTCTGAACCGTCAGCATAGAGCCCGACATGGGCCTCGAACTCACGAACGATGAGATCGTGACCTGAACCGAAGTCGGATGCTCAACCGACTGAGCCACCCAGGTGCCCCTAAATTTATGTTGTTTTGAGTGCTGAGGACATGCCTGCCCCAAGTGGTTCTCCCCAGGTTTGCTCCCAGCCCCTCACAGGGAAATGCCCGGAGCTGCCTTCTCCCGGTGGCATAGGTAGGAAGTGGGACAAAAATTAAGAAAATTGTCAATTACTGATCAGATGCAGGTCATTTGGGGCTGATTGTTGTAGGAATTGCTGCTTAACCACTCGGACGGTGGCCCTGGACGGTGGGTCACAATTCTGTCACTCGAGGTGCCGCTGTCCATTTGTGTTTTGTTTCCACTGTCTCATGCTGGGGCTGCTGGCTCAAGGACCTGAACAGCACAAGTCCACACCACTGGTCTATATGTCATCAGTCCATTAATTAGCTCAAGTGGGACATGAAACCCACCACATCACCCGCAAACCTAAGCCACGTTAACATGCCTGACGGACACTGCAGATATTTGCAGCGTCCTTCATGATCACTCCTGGAGGTAGAAGCGTTCCACTACATCCACCAGGAAGAATACCTAAGCAAAAATCTGCAAAAGTTCCCCATTTCAGCAATAAGAAAATTATTTTTTTTTGCTAAGAGACCCCTGGTAGGCCAGCCATTTTTAAAAATTTTTTTTTCAACGTTTATTTATTTTTGGGACAGAGAGAGACAGAGCATGAATGGGGGAGGGGCAGAGAGAGAGGGAGACACAGAATCGGAAACAGGCTCCAGGCTCTGAGCCATCAGCCCAGAGCCTGACGCGGGGCTCGAACTCACGGACCGCGAGATCGTGACCTGGCTGAAGTCGGATGCTTAACCGACTGCGCCACCCAGGCCCCCCGGCCAGCCATTTTTAGAGCCATTACCAGGTTTTAGGAGGCATGGTTGCTCTCTTTTACCCTGGTGCACTCCCCTGGGACCCCACACCTGTTTACACAAGACCCCACTGTGAGCCTGGGGACAGGTATCGGTCCTGGTCGGGTATGACCCAGGTGAGCCAACCAGAGTCCTTCCTTTGGGGTTTTCTCACAGATGTCGATGGAGAAAAGCCTAGAATGTCTGAGACAATGAGCTGTGGGACATATGTAGCCATGCTCCTGTCTTGGGATGAGCGTCCACCACCAGAGAGAAGTCAGGGCTGCTGAGAAGGAGGGAAAGGGGGAGAGTGGCAGACCTGGGGCATCAGCCCTATTCTTCTCAGACCCCTGGAAATGCTGGTTCCAGGGCTCACCATCCTCCTTCCAAGGCACCTCTTGTCACTTAAGCTGATTTTGGTTGGCTCTGCCACGTGCCCTTAGAGTCTTGATTACCATCCCACCCCTCGGGCTTCAGGGACTGCAGGACAAAAGAAGGCTCCAGAACAGGAAGTGAGCACGCTAAGGGGATCTCTGTTACCCTACTGCCCCAGTCAGCCTCCCTGCTTCTTCATAGTCACACGGCCCCGACACAGCCCTCCCCGCACAGGGGGCAGGACGCCACTCACTTCCTGCATGATGTCACAGGACCCTGGACACCAGGCTCCCTGCATAAGGGGCGGGACCCTGTGCACTTCCTGCCATGACGTCACAGGATGCTGGACACTAACCTCCCCGGAACACGGGGTAGGACCCCGCGCCCTTCCCGCCATGACGTCACAGCTCCCCAGACATGGCCCTCCCAGCACAAGGGTGCAGGACCCCACTCACTTCCTGCTGTGAGGTCACAGGACGCTGGACACTACCCTCCCCAGAACATAGGGTGGGACCCCGCTCACGTCCTGCTGTGATGTCACAGGACCTTGGACATTCCAGGGTATCCTGGAGACCAAGGTCTTCAGGGCATGGTCTTCCTCCTTCAGCCGGAGGGAACATGGCAGGAGACAGAGGAGTGACCTTGTTTGTCCTGCTGCTGTCCTGCTGGCACCACACGGAGCCCCAGCCCATCAACACGACTTCAGGTACAGTCACAGGTGGGTGGCTGTTGGGTGGGTGGGAAACGCACGTCTCCCTGGGGCTGAGTCAGGACCCTCCCCACCTCCCCAGTTTCCCATCCATTTCTGGGAGAGAGTGAAGCGAGTTGAACACTTTTCTACCTTGAAAGTCCTTTTCAAACTCCAGAACCCCATGGGGAAGGAGCGTATGTGATGTATTTTCACTTTTTATCACAGATGATTTCTAGGGCGCCTGGTGGTTCAGTCGGTTGAGCGGCCGACTCTTGATTTGGGCCCAGGTCTTGACCCCAGGGTCATGGGATCCAGCCCCGCATTGGCCTCCGTGCTGAGTGTGGAGCCTGCTGGGGGTTTTCTCTCTCTCCCCTCTCTGCCTCTCTCCCCTGCTCATGCACATGCTTGCTCTCTCTCTCTCTCCCTCTCCCCCTAAACTAAGGAAACAAAGACAATTTCTAACCTCCGGAAAGTCGAGGGGCAGCACAGAGACCCTGCCGCCCCCCACCGTCCACCACCCCACACTTCCTGCACACACACACTGCTGCTGTCCCCGGGACCTTGTAGTCCTGTCCAAATGGTCTTACTGCTTCACGTAAACCTTTTCTTGCTAACGTGAGGCGGTTTTCCTTTACACACCGGTGTCGTGAAGACCCGGACAAAATTAACGGAAGCCTGAACAGTAGCTCATCCCGGCTGCACCTGATCTGCCGTGGTCCCCAAATGCCCTTGTCAGGGAGGGTGCCGATCGCACCCAGGACGGCCCCCGCGTGTGCTTCTGGCCCCCGCCCTCCCATGCTGGCCCCTTCCACATGGAGGATCTGAGCGGGGACAGGCCGGCCGGGACGGGATGGGACTCTGTGACTCCCCAGCAAAGGATGGCAGGGAGGGGGTGCTCCGTGACCCCCTCACCCGACTTCCTGCCAGGAAGCTCTATTCTCAGGCCACCCGGCCACTCTTACACCTGCCGCACAGGTCACCACAGATGAAAGGAACGGGGCCGAGATGGTCCCCCAGCCCCAGCTCCCAAGGATGGCCAAGTGGACCCTGAAGCCTCACCCACAGGGTTTGGGGGGGCTCCTCTGAAAGCAGGACCATGGGTGCTGCCCGAGCCGGCTCTGTGTCCCCTCCCGCCCTTGCCATGCCCACACGTCCGGGGGCGGGGGGGGAGGGACGGGCCAGCTGGCCGCAGTCGGGCCAGAAGTCAGGTGGTCCTGAAAGGAGTGAACATCCCCAACTTCCTTTTCTTCAGCAAACTGAGCTCTGAGGCGCTTCCCAAGGACAGTGTCCTTTGCGATGCCGTGGTGCGGACGGGGCTGTAACAGGTGGGGCCGTGTGTCCCCCATGGGAGGGCGCGTCCTTCCAGGCTGCTCCTTCCTGCTCAGACTGTCACGTGCCAGTGCCCTCGGGAGGTGCTCCCAGCGCCCAGGGACAGAGCACTCCTCCAGCCCTAAACCAGCCCGCCCCTCCCCGACCTGGTCTCCTGTCCAGACAGGGACACCTTTAGGTGACCGTCATGGTCTTCCCGGCTTGAAAGGCCAGTTAAGGGCAGTCTCTAAATCATTTTCTGAAAGGAAACAGTGGGTTTCCTTATGGGCTTGCGGCTGGGGCGCAGGAGCGCGGGAGTACCCGTCTCCGGGGGTCCCAAACAGACCAGCTCCAGCCGCTGACAAAATCCAAAGGTGGAGACACTGGTGGTGACACGAGAAAGGAGTTCATTTCTGTGAGGCTGACAGCCAGAAGACAGCGCGGACTGGCATCCCCAAGACTGTCTCCAAATGCAAAGACCCTTCCAGGTTTATCTGCAGAGATGTGGGACAGAGGCCAGGGCACAGGCAGATGGACAGGAAGGGTCATGTGCATCATTGTCATGGGGTCCATCACGTGTGGGCTCCGGCCGGCTCAGGCAGTTTCCATTCCCATCAGAGGAGGCTTTGCCTTCCGAGTCTTGCTTGAGTTAAGGGAGAAACTGGAAATGAGAACTTCATCTATTAGAAAGTTTGCAGTCAAAATGGGGATGGTTGAAGTCCCCCCCCCTCCCAGGGGCTTACCGCCTCCGAGGGCACTGGTGCCGTTGGCCAACGTGAGTCGCCCTGACCACGAGGAGAGACGGGAACGGCAGTCATGGGCCTGGTTTGCCTTGTTTTCCCCAAATTAACCAGAGCACAGCCGCAGAGGTCAGCAGCGAGCCCTTCCCGGTGTCCGGGATGCACACTGTGCAAATATGGAGGAGTAGTCAGGGATCCTGGTAGCTCCGGCGCCCGGCGGTTTGAAGCCGAGAGACTATCAGTCGGAGGTGACAACAGGCGAAACACGCCACAGCCGCCACCGTTGACAATGCACTTTGAAAACCGTGCGGGTATTCTAGAGCATAAATATTTTTCTGCACACGCTTGCTGCCTGACTGGCACAATACTCCCATTATAATCACGGGACAGACACAGAATGAAAAGAGTATTTTTGACAAAGTGCTCGCTCGACGCAGCTGTGCCCATTCTTAATGACTCATTAATGCCTCATCCTCGGCGAACTGTACTTTTGTTTGCCTCGTTGCCGGGAGGTCAGCACACTGGGAAGCGATTGTCATCTCCGTGCAGACCTCCTTGCAGAGATTTCCGCATTGTTCTAAGCCCCGCGTGCAGATGAGGCCATTGGTATGCAGATTGTCCGTCATTAAAACCATTTGAAAATCAGCTTCGTCACTGGTTTACTGTTGGAACGAGAGTCTGCAGACGCCTGCGAGCTCTGTGCAGCCGGGCAAGGTGGCGCTGCCCAGCGGGTCCCGGGCGTGCCCTCTCCCCTCCCCGGGGGCGGGAGGGGAGGCTGACCTTGACCCTGAGTCGAGGAAATGGACGAGGACACCCCTGCTCTGAGCAAAAGGAGTAGTAGGGAGCCCCCGGCTGGTGCCGCCGTGCGGAAACCCTCACTCCATGCACTGCCGGGCCCCCAGCGAGGCCGGGGAGGCTGGGGGTCGGGCGTCCAGGGATCCCACGGAAGTCTGCCATCTGGCCCGGCCGGCTCACCCCTGAGACCCCGTGCCTTCCCTGTAAACAGACCACCTGGAATCACTCTGCTTCTGAAGGGGAGAGAGCAGGTGGCCAGTCTCTCTGGGACCCCCTCCCGACCAGAGAACCCCCAGCGTTCCCCAAATCACGTCCCTAAGCTCCCAGAGGCACCGGCCTCTGGAGCCCTTCAGAAAGGACGTGCACGTCCCTCTTGGTTGGCTGTCCGCGGAGCACGTGCAAGGGCAGTCATCCCTGGTGCCAGGACGCGTGTTCCCTTCTGAGGGACGGTGCCAGCGAGCACTGCCCCACACGGCAGGAGTCAGAGCACAGGGCACGTCCCTCTACCACAGGGCCACCTTGCCCGCCACTTTCCGGATGAGAACCCAGTCCTGGGAACCCCTTGCAGGCCTCTCCCCCCTGCAGCGGGCTGGTGGGCGCTGCAGAGAGAGAGATCAGTGCAAATTCAATGAATTGTTAAACTATTAGGGTATTTATTTCCCCCCTAGGTCCAACCACTGAAATGCCACCCAGCTCAAAAGATCAGGAGGATATACCTGGAATATTTGGTAAGGAACCTCCTCATATCGGTATTTGACCTGTATCTGGAGGGGTGGGTGCCTGTGAATGGGTGCTCCCCAGAGAACCTGGTGGCCCAGGTGGAGGGTGTGATTTGTTTTGAGGTTAGAACCACACGCCATGGCCACAGCCATGGCCACGGCTTCAGTGCTTTCACCTGAGTCAAACTCCCAAGAATTCAGGAAAGAAGTAGAATTTTAGGCCATTAGACGCAAGAAGGGCCGTGGAGCATTGCTTCTGAATGCGGGTCCCCAGACCAGCAAGCCGTGCCAGCCAGGAGCACGTAAGAAATGCCCAGTATCCAGCCCTCCCCAGAAGCCCTGCTGTCCTGGGAATCGCTGACTTTAGGGCTGCTCAAAAGAAGTACAACGCAGGCCACACATATGGTTTTAAATTGTCTAGTAGCCATATATTTTTTAAGTGTTTATTTTATTTTTGAGAGGGACAGAGAGAATCCCAAGCGGGCTCCGTGCTGCCAGCACAGATCCTGACACGGGCCCTGAACTTAAAAACCGTGAGATGGTGACCTGAGCAGAAATCAAGTGTCAGATGCTTCACTGACTGAGCCCCCAGGCGCCCCATCCAGTAGCCATATTTTTTTTTTTTAAAAGAAGCAGGTGAAACTTAATCACATTTTGTTTGATGTTATCATTTCAACTTGTAACCAACATAAAAGTACTAATGAGGTATTTTCAGCCTTTTGTCACACGGAGTATTCACAGTTCAGTGTAGTTCACGCTTAGAGGACATGTCAGTCGGACATGCGTGGGTCCCACATGGCCAGAGCTACGGGGCCCCCAGTTCTGGTCCAGCCCTCACTTCACATTTGTAGAAGCCCCCTGGGCAGAGAGAGGGCTCCCGGCAGTCTCCCTCCCGCTGGGACGGCTCTCCCCCTAGGCTCCGGCTGGGGACTCGGACTTCCCTGGGTCTGAGCAGGAGCCCTAGAAACTCAAACGGCGGAGTGCCTGTCTGGTTATGTGGGCTCTTTCCAGCAGCATCTCTGCCATGACATTGGACTTTGCTGCATTTCCAAGTCTGATGCAGAAGAGGCCCTGGGAAATCCTCTCTGACCGCCAGAGGGATGGCAGACAGACAGACAGGTGGATTGGCAGATTACATGAATGAGCGAATGAATGAATGTTCCAGTTTGGTCTGGGGCTACCGCCGTCTGCTCATCTCCGCGCTTCCCGTCTCAGACTCAGAGGCAGTGGTTCCGATGCCCACAGGTGCCTCAGTCCCCCTGAAGCAGGTCCTGGCCATAAAACGACAGGACATCAGCTCTGTGTGTGGTTCAGGCCTTGGGGAGAACTCAGGTGCATGGAGGCCCCTGCCCCACGCAGGTGTGAGCTTAAAGGTGTGACTTAGATGCCCTTAAAAATGCTACGCACAGGTCAGGTAAGTCTGAGGGTGCCAGACCTGGAAGGGCGAGGCCTCGTCAGGTGAACTTTCCAGCAAGAACGGGGCACCAGCAGGTCCGCGAGCGGTGGAGACAAACGCTCCCAAGTTTCCTGAGGGCTCTGACTGTCCCGGGCCCCGCAGGACCATAGTCCTGACACCAGCAACCCCTCCATCCCGTGGGCCAACCCCCCCAAAGTCCCGGCCACTGTGGAGAAAGTCAGAAAGGATGAGTCACTGGGATTTCTGATCAACTAAGCCCAGAAGGGGAGCTGAGGCTCCCACTCCACCCACCCACACTTCTCCCGAGTGGGGACGGGGGAGTAAGACATCCGCGTCTCTGGAAATAAGTGAGGCCACCGCGTGAGAACAGCAGGGGCTGCCCATTCAGAGCTCCCTGTAGCAGGGCATCCGCCAGGCCACTGCCACGTGCGTGTGGCAGAGACTCAGGTGGGTGGGGCGGGGAGAGCTCAGGGTGGAAAAGAGGTGGCTGGGGGCAGGGACCCTGGGGGAGGTGCTGGCCCAGGACAGCTTGGGAGGGGCTGGGGGAGGTGCTGGCCCAGGACAGCTTGCGGTGGGGGGGGGGGGGGGGGGCTGGGGGAGGTGCTGGCCCAGGACAGCTTGCAGTGGGGGGGGGGGGGGGCTGGGGGAGGTGCTGGCCCAGGACAGCTGGGGGTGGTCCATGGGGGAGGTGTTGGCCCAGTACATCTGGGGGGGGGGCGGCTGGGGGAGGTGCTGGCCCAGGACAGCTGGGGGGTGCTTAGGGGAGGTGCTGGCCCAGAACAGCATGGGGGGGAGGCTGGGGGAGGGCCTGGGGAGGTGCTGGCCCAGGACAGCTGGGGGGGGGTCTTGGGGGAGGTGCTGGCCCAGGGCAGCTTGGGGGAGGGGGCCCAGACGTGGGTACTGGCCAGGACACCGGGGCAGCTAACCAGAAGCAGGTCCAGGGATGGGTCCACATGGGGCTTTCTCTGGTTGGTCCCAGGTTGGAAGCAGGACAACAGTTGGGGAAGCCTTCCTGCCCTCAGGGGCAGATTGCCCGGGGGTGGAGGTGGGGCTGCAAGAGTGCCTTCTGGGCTACAGCCAACACCATGGGCTGGTTTTATTTTGACGTAGGTCTGGTGCTTGTCCATTTGTATATTCAGTGTCTCATTTATCGGAAACAACAAGTTACCCATAAGAAATTAGACACAATTTGAAGGCAGCGTTGTCTCACTCGTACAGCAACCTGATGCTCTGTCACTCCCTGAAGGTTTCTGCTACGATTACACGCACAATGCCTCTGGAGGCCTGTTGGAACTTGGCCACCTCTGAGGTGTCCCCCAGCCCCCCCTCTGAAGGTGGTGTGAGGTCGGCTGGCTTCGGCCTCCTCTTGGCCCTGAGGACTGTCCCCGCCCACTTTGAGGACCTCTCAGGATGTGTGCAGCTGATGGTCTCTAGTGTCCCCAGGAGGCCACCCGGCTTCCTTCACGAGGTAGACTGGTTCCAGGAGCTCCCACTGCTTTGAGCTGGTCAGTCAGGCTCCTGTCCCGGCCCCTGGTGGGTGCTCTGTAAAGTGCTGTGCACAATCACACATGTAGAGTCCTGCCCTTTGCACACCGCTGCGTATTTGCTCCAGACAGAGACCAGGGACCAGGGCTGGGCCGCCCTTGACCCCCAGGCACCTGGACAGTTTCTGGTACACAGTAAGTGCTCAATACAAGTTATTCCCATGAATATCCGCTCTTCTGTCTGACCCAAAATCTAACTAGACACCTTGATCTTCGGGGACTTAAAATGGGCTCTTCTGCACAATAACTGGCCCAGAAGAGTGGCCAAAATCTTCTCAAGGTGGAAACAGGTGTTGGCAAAAACCACTGGCCACATGAGCAGGGCCAGAATGGCAGCAGTAAGGGGCTGTGCTCCCGTGTCACCAGCAGCTCAGCGACATCATGTCATGGCCCTGAGGCCACCCTGGCCATCCCTTGAGCTTCTGCCTGTGGTCATGGATGGCGTCCACAGCCCCAGAACTGTGTCCACTTCCAGGACAGGGAGAAGTAAGGGTGTAGGGGGTGAAGCCACCCACTTCTCTCTACCGGGAGAAGCAAAGTTCCTGTCAAAGCCAGTGGGCTCGCTGACCTTTGCATGTTCCGAGCCCCCAGCTGCCCCACGGCCCCAGCCAAGTTCAGTTTCTGTGGGGGAGGTTGGAGGACGCCACACAGAACCGTGCAAGAGCGTCTTCCCGCACATGGCGGTGAAACCTTTTTTTCCAGTGACGCTTCGCGTCTGTTCCCCTGGACTCCTGTAAGTCACATGACTTGGAACCCGGGTGGGCAGCCGTGTGCTTTGCCCAGGATCTCAGGGCTCCCAGGATGTGGACCTGGAAAGTCTGGTCAAACTAGTCATCGCCTGCTAGGTGGGCTCCAGCCTCAGCACCTGGACCGACTGCTCAGGGTTCCTCGTAGGCGGCAGAGGTCGGGCGACTCCCAGCTGCTGTCTTTTAAATTACATTAGTCTCCACCACGGTCCCCGACTGTGCTAAGGGCTTTCCACATACACGGCTTTATGCGACCCTCATAACATGCCTGATGAGATAAGACAGACCCATTTTACAGAGGAGAAAACTGAGGGTCCAAGTAGAAGCTTCCTGGGTCGTGATCCAGTGAGAGCGAAACCAGGATGTGGGTCCCGTCTGTCTGACGAAAAGCCCAGTGCGCTTACGTTAGAAGCTTCCTGGGAGCTGTCAGGGAGACGTAGAGGGAGAGAGAAAACAATGCTGCATTCTGCAGAAATCGGGAAAGACCGTGTGTCTCCAAGGGGACGGCTTGGGGAAAGTCTCAGAGGGGACAGAAGGACAGAGGGGCAGAGAGTAGAGGTGGGACGGCACCTGGGCCAGGCTTTCTAGCCTCGTGTCTTTGGGGAACAAAGTTTATTGTCCAGGGCATCTGGACGCCCTCAGGTTTTCAGGAGCTGTTGAGGGGGTCAGTGGTCTCCCACCCCAGACAGGGCTCTTTGGAGACCCCAACCCTGTCCGTCTCCACGGTGCCCCTTGAGTTCCAGTTTCTAGTCCCGCTTCACACACGGCCTTCGGTCCAGGTAGAACAAGAGGGTACCTGTCCTGCTCCGCTGGTTCTGACATGTCCTTATGTGCTTTTCCCAAGATGAAATTCTAGTCCAAGAGATGTTGAATCCAAATAAGTCATCAGTGGCTGGAAAGCACATGACAGCATCAACATTGTCAACAAAGTTGTTCAACGATAAAAGCAAGTATACATTTTTTACACCTGTGATGGCGTGTACTCCTAGAGGTCTGTGGTTGTGAAGACACAATCCTACCAGTTTACATTCTTTAAGGCCAGCTTACTTCTGGGGCAAAAGCAAATGGCGGTGTGCAAGAAACAGGTGTCCAGAACCTTCTCTGTAACCTTCCTGAGATTGAGGCGGCCAAGCCGAGGCTGGCGGAGACGAGTTCCTCTTATTTTGGGGTGGTCTTGGGGTGCACACACAAGCAGGCTCTTGTGCTTAGGATGCAAAGGCGGCTTAGCTACTGTGGGAATGGGGGGGACACATGGAAATGGGGACTTGCGACCACCCGCTCACTGACACGTACCTAAGCGTTCTGAGAGAGCGGGCAGTGACATTGACCCCATTGCACGTGGGACAGAACAAAGGTCTGAAGAACCTGCCCGAGGCCACACCGCTAGTAGTGAACGTGGGGAGAGAAGGCGCTTTTCCAAAGGGTGGTTCCGTGGTGTCCGGGGTGCGTGTCGATCAGTGAAACAGCTCACTGAGAACCAAGACCCAGTACTTGGCTGACAGTTGCTAAGGGGAGGCCCGGAGCAGAAATCCACAAGCAGTGCGTGAACTGCATTCAGCAGCCGGGAAGTTCAGCACTTTCTTGCAATTGTGCGCCCAGATGTGAATTCCGGTTCCTGGGACGAACACCACCCAGCATCTGCTGGGGCCCAAACTGCTGGGTTCAAGGTGGTCAGATGACGCCTGACTCCGGTACATGTCAACTTTCCAAGGCACGTTCTCAGTAGAACTTGACAACTGTTAGCGTTCCGTAAGATACAGTGTGGACCCAAATGTTCGGGTGTGTGTAATCAAAAATTTGTTTCCTTATTTTTTCCATGGTCTTCATCAAAGATGACAGCATGAATGAGAATTTTGAAGTTGGTGGCACTCAGAATTATCATGGACTCTCCGAAAATTCACAATTCTCTATTGGCAGTGAGGACAAAATTTTCAATAATGGTAAATGCAACACGGTAATGCCCTTGCCTTAGGAGAAGGTGGTGGGGAGGACAGAGGAGCCAGGCAGATGTACACGGGGACGTCCCTGTCACGGAGGATGAAAGCGTGGCTAGAGAGAGCTTAAGGCTGCTTCACCCCAGTGGGGCTGATTTCCCATCTCCGTCGAGGAACCACCTGCCCACCACCCCTGCCCGTGTTCCTGACCCTGGAGAAGCAGAGCCTGGCAGGAAGGTCCCGGCAGGCAGGTGGCCACTAGTCGGGAGGAAGGGCCACCACACTGCCCGCCCCTCCCACACGTCAGCTGGGTACCTGCCCCTCCCTGGGGGTCAGGGGTTGGGCAGGGAGAGCCAGTGTTGCCCCCGCCACCAGGGAGGTTCCCCCGGAGTGAGGGAAAGTGTCCCTCCAACGGCCAAGGTTGCTGAAATGAACTCCAGTGTTCAAGCTCTGAGGCTGAGGAGCTAGCCCCCCACGGGGTGACAGATCTTTTCCTCACCCTAAAGATGACGCAAAAGAAAGGTGCCTATGTAGCTCGGGGGACGCCTGGCCCATGAAGGGTTGTGGCAGGCTCTAGAGAAGAGAGCTTGTGAAATGGCAGCTTTCTGCTTCCATCACTCCTTCTGTGTTTCTTTATTGGGATTTTTGCCCTGAGGAAGAGCTTGTCCCTTATTTATTCATTCACTTACCCCAGATTTGCCTTGGGGGGTCCCTCCATTTGGCTCTTTGGTCCTGTTACTGTGCCCCCTCCTTCTGAACACCTCCCCACTTTCTGGCACCATGAGGTGTTCTGGGCCTCTAGCCCCCCGGCCCCAGCCCTGGAGTCGTGATTCTTTTTCACCAAAGGATGGAACTTAGAAACAAAAAGTGGGTGTCAGGTGGACTTGAGTAGAATGTCATTGCCCCTTCAGCAGGCTGGGCTGGGAAGTATGTGACCACACACAGAGACACACACGCACACATGCACATGCACATGCAGAGACACGTACACACAGAGACACACACTCGTGCACACGCAGAGACATGCACACACAGAGACACATATTTGTGCACATGCAGAGACGTG
Source organism: Leopardus geoffroyi (assembly GCF_018350155.1). Classification (NCBI taxonomy): domain Eukaryota; kingdom Metazoa; phylum Chordata; class Mammalia; order Carnivora; family Felidae; genus Leopardus; species Leopardus geoffroyi. Next base: position 81,592,442 of record NC_059326.1, read on the forward strand.
CGCACACAGAGACACACGCTCGTGCACACAGACACGCATGTGCATATGCAGAGACACACGCTCATGCACACAGACACGTGCACACGCAGAGACACACACTCGTGCACACGCAGAGATGTGCACACACAGACACACGCTCACGCACACAGACACGCATGTGCACATGCAGAGATACACGCTTGTGCACATGCAGAGATGTGTGCACACAGAGACACGCAGTACACATGCAGAGACGTGCACACACAGGTAGACACATGTACACAGATAAGCACATGCACACACAGACATACATGCGTGTGCACACAGGCACATGCAGACGTGTGTGCATATGCAGACCTACAGACACACATGCGTGTGCAGATACAAACACACACAACCAGTCACGCACACACAAATGTGCAGCACAGGCGTGCACACGCACAAATCCAGAGGCACGTGCACACGCAGCCATATTAAACTGTCTCCCTCTTTCTCTACGTAAAACCACGACCTGCAGCTGATAGGCCTCCATCCCGCTCCTTGGAACTTTCTTAAAAATCTGGCTCCCATTCCCACAGTAACTGAAGCACTTGCTTAGTCTAGAGGCTTCGGATTGCTCCCCCCACCCCTTGGGAAAATCAGATTGGCCGACAGGAGAGCAGTGTCGGTGAGGAGTTCTTTGTCTCTGTCTCACGTGTGGTTCGCAGGGTCACCCGGGGCACGTCTTTCCTCCCGCCCTTTCTGTGTGCCCCTCGTTTCCTGTAAAGTCAGGCTCATTCCTCATGCTGTTGATGTTAGATGTTTATGTTTGAATATGTGGGCATTACTATGGTTTTGGAGGTCATCATGATAGACAGAGGTACGTACCGGAATCCGCTAGTGGCCCACCACGTGCATGCCTAGCGGGCCGTCCCCACGAGTCCCGTGTTCCCTTGGGCTCAAATGAGATTCACGTATACTCAGATCACCTCCCTTGTTAGGTGAGGGCGCCCACCAGGCTCTGCTTTGTCCCCTCACACCAAGCTGGGAGCCACCGCACACCCTTAAGGGAGCTGGTGCCTGGTTCTCCAGCGGGGCACGCCCCTGTGCCAGTGAACCACGCCTCGTGCCCGCCGTCTTTCTACTTGTTTCCATTTGACATTGTCTCTACAGTTCTGCAGGGTGCCACGGCAACAGCCTGCTGGGCGTGTGTTTGCATGTTGTTGGAGATGTAAATTCTCCTAATTGGGAGGTGGGGCCAGCAAACAAGTGAATACAAGGTCTTGATAGATGACGCCTGACTTGATACTTGTGCCATGGCTTTCCAGAACACGTTATTTTTAAAGCTTATTTATTTATTTTGAGAGAGAGAGAGAAGGTGCAAGTCATGGAGGGGCAGAGAGAGAGAGAGAGAGAGGGAGAGAGAAAGAACCCCAAGCAGGCTCCTCACTGTCAGTACAGAGCCCAACGCGGGCTTGAACCTACGAACCGTGAGATCATGACTGGAGCCAAAGTCGGACGCTTAACCGACTGAACCACCCAAGCGCCCCCAGAACACATTTTTAAATAAAATTTGAAAATGATATTGCATTTCAACTTAGTGTTTGAAAATAAACCATGGCCGAAACGTTCATAAATGTGTAATCAAAACACTGTCTACCTGTTTTTTCCATGTGCATCATCGAAGAACCCATTACTGACCAGAGTTACCAACTCGGCAATCCTGAGGGTTACAGTGAATCACAGTTCTCTTCTGGCGGTAAGGACAGAGTTTCCAATGACAGCGACTGTGACTCAGTAGCTACCCCTGCCTGCATGCCGGGAAGACGGGGCGGGAGAGTCAGTCTGCCTTGCTGCTGTTACAAATGAGGACATCTTTGCCCTGCGTGCTGTAACTGTTTTCTTTGTGTATTTGAATGCTGTTGATTTTTGAAGGCTAAGTATTATTCTGCTCCCTTCTTAAATCCTTTTATTGTTTCAGTTCATTTTAACATTGATGCTTTAGGGTTTTCCAAACATACTGCATTATCACGTACAAATAGAATTTTCTTCTTCTTTACCAATGTGTATGCATCTCATTGGTTTCTCTTGTCTAATTGCATTAGCTCGTGTTTCTAGAATAGTGGTTGGAAGTAGCAGAGTTAGTGGGTGTCAGTGCCTCATTCACAGTCTTAGCAGAATAAGTTTAGCCAATAAGTAAGATTCTGGCTTTTAGACAAAGACTTATGTATTTTCATGTGGAAAAAAAAAGTATCCACCAACTTTTTTATATTTTGTCCCGGCCACTTTCATTATCTTCGGCAACGCTAAAGTTTTTTCTTTAGATCTATTAATGCGGTGAATGATGTATGCATGGATTTTCCAGTGTTGAACCAACCTTGCATTCCCAGAACAGATCTCACTTGGTCATGTTCATTGTTTTGGATCCTGCTCGCTGGTGTTTTATTTAGTAATTTTGCACCCAAATACAGTTCATAGGTGGTATTAGTCTGTAGTGGTTTTTGGTACTTTTTATCAGATTGAAATGTCAGTGTGATACCTGCCTCATAACAAAGATTTAAATTTTTTTTTCTTTCTTTTTGAATCTCTTAGAAAATTTAAAGAGCATTGAAACAATCTGGTCTTTTCAGATTTGTCAGAAATGCCCTGTGAAACCATCTCATTCTGGTGCTTTTCCTAGAGTAATTACTCAGTAACTCTCTATTTCTTCTAGGCAAAGTGATTCATTTAATCTTTCTTAATCAGATGCAGTCAATTTTAGCAATGCATATTTTTTTTAGAAAAACATCCATTTCTTCTGTGTTCTCAAACGTATTTGCAGGGAAGTCTCCAACTCATCACATTATCTTAAAAATACCATTTGTTTCTACTGCTATTTCCCCCTTGTCATGTCTTATTTTATAAATACATGCTCTTTTTTTATCTTCCTTATTAGGTAAACCAGCATTTTGTCTAATGTATTAATTTCTTCCCACGATCTAGGGTATTGGCATATTAACTAACTACACCGAGTTTCCATTCTGCACCCCTATTTATCTGTGTCTTTGTCATTACTATTTCCTTCCTTATGCTTTTTTTGTAGTGAGCTTTGCTGCCTTTCCCAGTCTTCAGGCTGAGTGGCTCACTGACTTCATTCTACTGATAAGTGGTTGGTGCTCTGTTCTTTCAATGTGTCCCATTGATTCTCATATATCATGTTTTCATTGTCATTATCTCCCAGAAATTCTACAAATTTTAGTGCATAGTTCCTTTTTACCCAAAAGTTGTCTGAGAGGTGTTTTCTGATTTCTAGGTAGTAGGGCCTTTTCTCTTTGTTTCTGTTAATAATTCCTAGTTTGATTAAACTATGATCGGGAAGTGTTTTCAGTAGTGCTACTGTGTGGCTGATGTACATTTTCTTTGTGACCTGACATTAATTTCTGTGAATGCTGTGACAGCACTGAGAAGGTGTGCACTCTGCCAGGGTGGGAAGGGTACTTGTAGTATCTGCTTATTGATGATGTGGTTTAGGCCCCTCTCTGCTCACCTCTTCTTTTCTCCCTAATCTTTCCCTAGAATGGGGTGTAAATCCCCCCACTGTACACATCCTTGCATTTCCTGTAGTTTTTGCTTTACGAGCGTGATTCTTGTGACATTTGGCGCAAGGATGTTCATGAGCATTATCTCTTCATTATGAACTCTAGCTTTCGGTATTAAAAAGAGCCTTTCTTTGTCATGTTTAATGCTTTCGGGCTTGGATTTTACTTTCCCTGATGTAAGGGTCACTGCCACCTGCTTTCTTGTTATTTCAGTTTACCTGCTGTGTCTTTGTCCATTTTTTCATCTTTACGTAAATAAGCTGTCGCGCTGTAAGTACACAATGTGTACTTGGATCTTGTGTTAGCCCTTTCAGTGAAGATGAATCCGCCTCATGAAGTCCAAAGCCTCCCTCCAGGGGGAGGTGTCGAGGAAGCAGAGCCTGGCTGTGACGAGGCCCCATGCCCCCAGTCACTTCCTCTTCCCGCCACAACCTGAGCCAGACTTCCGAGCGTTTGGAAAAAGCTGAACCGAAGTGTTAAGACAACTCCCACTTCAACATGGCCCCTAAAAACTGAGGGAACGATGCACAGTAGAGCTGGGGCACTGGTCTCTGGGGAAGCACGGCCCCTGCTTTGTTCCCTGCCCGCCCCCCACCAGCCCCACGAGTCCCCTGTGTGCTCCCAAAGGGGCTGCTGTGTCCTCCTTGTCGCCCAGCGCTTTGTACCAGGCAGGCGTCCGTGGGCTCTGGATGAACCAGCTGTCAAGGGGATCCTGAAATCTTGGGGTTCATTTGAGCAAAACACTGGCCAAGATGCCACTGTGGGAGTGTGTGGAGGAAACATGGATCCATTAACACCCAAAAAAGGCAACATTCCATAATGTTTCACAACTTCACAAGCCACTGAAAGGCAATTCGATAGAATCGTTGCGTGTTGCGCGTGGCGGGTGCTCTGGGACCCGTCGGGGGACCCAGGGAGGCCCGTGTGATGGCGGAGGAGCCGACTGGAGAACCGGGAGAAAAACGGAGAAGGAAATCTTTTCTCTAAGCTCTTGAACAGCGAAGGACAAAGACAGGCCGTGGCAGAGCAAGACGGGACGAGGACATGAGCGCATCCGGAGAGAAACCGTCTCCCTCGTGAGAGACAGCGCCATGGGCTCCCCAAGCCACCTTTCCCCAGGAACCGGCCTCCTGCGGGGGCACCACGCGTGGGCCAGGAAATCAGCTTCCCGGGGGCAACGACACTTGTAAGGCCGGCGCTGATGAGGCTCCTGTGCCCGAGACCCAAAGGGCCGGGTCCCGCCGGCGGGGAGCTGTGAGCACGTGAAGGCCATGGGCACAGGCGGCCCCCCACCCTCTGCCAGCCCCCCAGGCCACTCCAGAGGCTGTCCTCCTGTGTGCTGGCTTCCTGTGCTGTTGAGACCCCTTGTCGCTCTGTCCTGGGAGCAGAAGTCCCAGACGAAGGCTTTGGCAGGCGGCTCCTTCCAGGCTGTGAGGGAGTCCCTTCCACGCTCTCCCAGCTCTCAGGGGTCTCCCCAGGCTTCCTGGGTTCCCTGGCTTACAGCAGCCTCCCCGACCCCTGCCTTGTTACCACATGCCTGCTCCTTACGCACTGCTCTGCAGCTGAATGTCCTCCTCTAATTATGATGCCAGTCACGCTGGATCGGGGCCGCCTGCTACCCGTGGGCCCGGCTCTGAACTGGTCACAGTTGCCGCAGCCCCGTTTCCACAAGGCCACCACGTGAACTCTAGGGCGCCCCATGACATCGCCTGGCAGTGGACACCCTCTGCCAGTGCCCGGAAACAAGCCCGGGGTGTCCTGCCAGATGTGGACTGCAGTAAAAAAGAAGTAAATGCTCTGCCGTCTTATTTTCACTAAGAGATCGTGCGAGGCTCAGAGGAGTCTTGTCTGGTTTGCTGGGCTGTTCTCGGTCCCGGTGACCCGGGGCCCCTGACCCCCGGCCCTGGCCAGGGAAGGGCGGGGACCGTGGGGGTCCTGCGGGGCAGTGGTGGTGGGGAGGCCTGGAGGTTGTTTCTGAGTGATCGGTCGCCTGGAGCCCCGCCCCCACATTCCCATGAGGAGGCTGTGGTCTGGGTGGGACAGTGACTTTGCAGACTTTGGCCCGTGAGCAAGGACGGACCTGTGTTCAGTGTTGCCAGGCCGCTGCTGTGCTGCAGACTGAGAGCCGTGGGTGTTATTTGTGGGCTGCACGTGCATTTTTGCCCCAAGCCGCGTTGCTGTGGGCGAGAGACCCTGAGGCAGTTCAACCAGCACGTGGTTGTCAGTGACAATAGCAATACTTCTTCAGCCCATCCTTGAGTACCTCGTGGTCGGAGACACAGCCCTGCAAAGTCGTGGCTCCCACATAGTGGGGCAGGTGCTGAGAAGGATGGGGACAGGTGACCTGTGGACGGCCCGATACTGTCGCGTGCATAGTCTGAAGCTTCGAAGGAGCAGGGGGTTGTGCGTGGAGCACACTGGGGTGGCGGCCCCTGACCACCAGGGGAGGAAGCCACCGTCACTCCTCCCCCGATCCAGGAAAGCAGATTTTGTGGCTGTGCCACAGCCAGTGAGAGAACAGCCATCGCCCAGGGGATGCCTCCTCCATGACTCCAGGTCCGACTGCGACAAGCGTGGCTCCTTCTCGGAAACCCCGCGGCCCCCGGAGGCCCAGAGCAGCACAGGCAGGGCCCCCCACAGGCATGCTCTGGAGGGCGCCACACTGGCCCAGGGTAGCTGCAGACAACAGGCCCTCGGCAGAGACTTCCCGAGCGAGTGGGCAGGAGGGTCGCTGCTGACGCCGGCATCCACCGGGTCTGCTGTCTCCCAGAAGCCACGTAAGCATAGTCCTGTCCTCAGAGCTAGCAGACAAGACTAAGAAACCCACCGTGTGGAGCACAAGGCGTGTACCTGGGTGACGGCGATGTTGGTGGAGACGCACAGATGGACGCTCCAGGTACAGGGACAGGTAAGGGCCTCACCTGAGAGAAAGAAAGCTTAGTGTCTACAATGATCTTTTGACTTGAAAAGCCGTCACTTCTGTCCTTCCTTGGGAGGAACCACAGGATCCCACGGTTGTCTGCGAATGTTTTCTAGTCGAGGCTTCTATCCACTCCCCTCTGCGTTTACTCCCAGTACTCCTCCGTGTGCATCCACGGAAGGGGGACACGAAGTCCAGAGCTCCGCTAACTGTGATGGGTCCTGGCCTGTGCGCCCCTCCTGGACAGGCACCAGGAGGCACCCTTCACGTGGCCCCCGACCTAGCACCCGGCACAGCGGCTGCTGCCTGGCATTTGCCGAATCAGTGAGTCAGCAGGTGAATAGTGCAAGTGTCGTCATCAATGGTGCATAAGTATGAAAGGTAATCGTCCCTCTGTGACTGTTACAACCATTGCAGCAACAGTGACATTCTCCCCCTCGGAGCGCTCACGGTGTGCCTGGCCCCGTCACGTTCAAATCACCCCGAGGGACCTCACGGCGGTCCTGTGTCGGGACCTCAGGCAGGGGAGCCGAGGACCTAGCCCTGGAGATTCACACCGCTTCCAAGGGCATTGGAGAACCCGGGGCCGGGGCTCCCCTGCGGCTGCCTGGAGCAGTGAGGACCAGCTCTGTGACCAGTTCTTGGTTTTTCTGGCTCTGCCCGTGGCTCTGCACCCCTGCCTCCACCCTTCCTGTCTTTCCCACCTGCACTGTGAGTGTGCAGGACCGGTGCCAGGGAGAACAATGGAGGTGATTTTACCTTTCAGGTGTCCCTGCAGGAAATGATTTCCATCTCAGAAGCCAGCAGCCAGCGCTTCTTGCCTCCCTGGGGTGCCTCGGGGGAGGGGCCCTCCCCAGCTTTTGTGGGCACATCTATCTAGAACTTTCTCATGGCCACAAGATATCATCTCCAGTCCAGTGCTCTGGGCCAGTGAGATTTGCGGACACTCCCTTCACACTGACTTTAGGACAAAGGGGACTTCTGCTCATTTATCGTCCTAGACCCCCAGGTGTGCCGTGATTTCATCTACACTGGGTTAGAAGTCAGTTCATGTCATTTGTAGACAAACAGGCCCCTTAGAAACCAGTCTTCTTTGTCTCTGGTCAACAGCGAGCAGGTTTTGGAAGCTTCCAAATTAGAAGGAATGAGTAGGTTAGAACACCTCCCTGAGGACCAGGGTCTTAGGCTGAGCCACTAGAAATGACCGTGCAGATCAAAGACAGTCCGATACCCGCTCCCGGGAACATTTTGGGGCCCCTGCGGCTCAGCGTAGCTGGGCACCCCCAGGCGTCCCTTCTCTCCGAGCCCATGCAACACGCAGGCCCTCTGGGAGCAGGTGTGCATCCTGGGCCTGTGGCCACAGGCGGGGCATTTTCTGGAGCTCCAGCCCCCGCCCCCGGCGGGCACACGGGCGGGCTCTCAGCGGGGCGGTCAAGCAACCCCACGTGTTGAGGACTCATTGCTCAGGGCTACGCTGAGCTCCACCACCGACTGACCCAGAGACAAAAAAGTATTGACACCACAACGTCGTCCTCCTACGCCACACCTGGGGACAGCACGGCAAAGAGGGTTTAAAGTAGGCTCCAAGGAATGAATCTCTAATGTGAAATTCTGGCCGCCACAGCAGGGCACCTCTTGGAAACTGACGGGCTCTCCTTCCTGGGCTGGAGCCCTTCTCTCCCGCTAAGCGATAGGTGGGACTGTCATGTGATATGACCGTCCCCTGGGGGCATGGGTCATTTTCTGCTTGATCTCAACCCCGTGGTGTTTGTCATCTGCCAGTGGAGGTCCAGCTAACCTTCCTGCCATCCTTCTCGGTGGAACGGGCCTGGAAGCGGACAAGTGTCTGTGGGACATGGGACGTGGGAAAGAGTGCAGGGCAGAGAGGAAGAGCCTGTCAGACCCCGGCTCCACCGCTCACTGGCTCTGCCGTCTTCGAACCTGTTTCATCATCTGTAAGCTGGGAGTCATAGTGCCTTAAGCTGTGGGGTCATTGGGACAATTAAATTGGTTGAAAAGGTAAGAACTTGGGGCAGATCTTGATTCATAAGAAGTGTTAGGCGTTATTACTAGACTTTCTGTGTTTTAGTAAGATTCAGTGTGATACAGGGAAATTCATCCTTTCTAGAGTCATGTAACCACCACCACAAATGACATACAGAAGAGGTCCGTTACCCGAAAATTCCACGCACCTTCCACGGAGCCCTAATATACTGACCTGTGTCCTGTTTCTATGATTTTCCCCCTTCCGGAATGTCATACATTACAAAGACCATGTAGACCTTTGAGTGTAGCTTCCTCAACTAGCACAACGCATTTGAGACGCATGCATGTTTGCCCGTAATTATTCGGTTCCCCTCACTGCAGCCCCTGCTGGCTTACTCACTCACGAGCTGAATGAGCTTGGGAATTACAAATAAAGCCACTGGAGATATTCCCATACAAGGTTTTGGGTGAATAAAAATGTTCCTTTAGTTTAGGTAAACAGCTAAAGGTATGGCAGCTATGTTTTACTGTATAAGAAACTGTCAATGGGGGCGCCTGTGTGGCTCAGTGGGTTGAGCGTCTGACTTTGGCTCAGGTCATGATCTCAGGGTTCGTGGGTTCGAGCCCCGTGTCGGGCTCTGTGCTGACAGCTCAGAGCCTAGAGCCTGCTTCGGATTCTGTGTCTCTCTCTCTCTGTCTGCCCCTCCCCCGCTTGCACTCTGTCTCTCTCTCTCTCTCTCTCTCTCAAATATAAGTAAAAACATTAAAAAATTTTAAAGAAGAAAGAAAGAAAGAAACTGTCAGCAGAAGTTGCATCCCTGCTAGCAGAATTGGAGCGGCCCTGGGTCCTCCTCAACACTGAGATTTTCTGTCTCCGGGCCGCTCTAGCAGACGCACAAGAGTCTCATTGTGGCATGGGTTTGCACTTCCCTAGTGACTGGTAATCCCGAGCGTATTTTCCTGTCTTTATTTGCCATCTGAAGATCTCCTTTGGTCTAGTGCCCATTTTCCTTAGTCTGTTTTCTTACTGTTGAGTTTTGAGATGTGTTTACACATTCTGGATACAAGTCCTCTGTCACGTGTATGATCGGAAGGATTGCCTGCCAGTCTGTGGCTTGCTTTTCATTTGCATACCAGTGTCTTTCAGAGATCAGAAGTTCTTAACATTGGTCAAATCCAGTTTATCAAGTTTCATTTTCAGTGTCAAATAAGACATCTTTGCCTCATTTAAAGTCACAAACATTTTCCATGTTCTCTTCCAGAAGTTTTAAAATTGTAGATTTTACTTTAGGGCTGTGATCCATTTTGAGTTAAGTTGTGTATATGGTGTAAGATAAGGATTCTTTTGTTTTGGTTTGATTTCTTGCATATTGATGTCCGGTGCCAACACCATTTTTTGCAAAAACTCCTCTTTCTCTGTTGAATTGCCTGTGCACATAGTTGACAATCAACCAGTCATTTGTGAGCCTGTTTCTGGCCTCTTTGTTCCACGGACTTAAGATCTACTCTTTTTCAGGTGTCACATTGCCTTGGCTACAGTACGTTGATACCAAGATTTGAGATCAGGTAGTGTCCTCCCGCTTTGTTCGGATTTTCAGAATCAACTTGGTTGTTCTGGTTTCTCTGCCTTCCCGTATACATTTTAAAAGCGGCTTGTTAATTTCCGCAGACCATTCTGTTGGGACTTTGGTTGGAATTGCTACGAGTCTATACATCAGTTTATCAGGCACCGACTTCTTAACTGTATTCAGTCTTGCCCTCTGTGGAGGACTCTGTGTATGTAGGTCCTCTTTGGTTCCTCTCACCAGAGTTTTGTAGTGTTCAGCATAAAGACTTTGCATATGTCTTATTAGATTTATGCATAAGTATCTCATAATTCTTGATGTGATCATAAATGATACTGTTTTTTAAATTTCAACGCCCGGTTAGTCATTTCCAGTGTATAGAAATGTGATTGTTTCATACAAGACTCTGTAACCTTCCCCCTTGCTCAGCTCACTCTTGTGTTCCAGAAGCTTTCCTGTAGATTATTTAGGATTTACTGCTTACTGAATCATATCATCTGTGAATAGATTTTTTTTTCCTTTCCAATACATACACCTTTTATTCATTTTTCTTGCCTTACCCCGCTAGTTCCAGTACAGTGTTGGAGGTTAAATACGAGTGGTCAGAACGGGTGCCCTTTCATAAATTAGGTGTATCTAATTGCAAGCATAGAGGACTTTTTTGCTAAAAAGTCAGATAGCAAATATTTTAGTCTAAGAGCAATATGGCCCCTGTTGCAACCACTTAACTAGAAGCAGCCAGAGACCACACATAAAAGAACAGGTGTGGCTATATTCCAACAAAACTTTATTTACTAAAACCGGTGCTGACCCATACTTGGCCTGTAAGCCATGTTTACCAACCCCTCGTCTACTGAAATGATCAGTTGGTTTTTCTTTATTCTGTTCATATGGCGAATTACATGTCTTGATTTCTGAGTGTTGAACCAGGCCTGTATTTCTGAGATAAACCCGTGATACAGTTTCCTTTTTTATATCCTTTGGATTCAATTTGCCAAAATTTAGTTAAGAATTTTTGCATTTATGTTCATGAATGATGTCGGCCTATAGTTTTTTCTACTCGATACTTTTGTCTAGCTTTGGTTTCAAGATACTAATGGCCTCACAGAATGAATTGGGAAGTACTCCCTTTCTTTCGGTTTTCTAGATCTGTCTGTATGAAATAAATATTACTTCTACATAAAATGTCCGATAGGATTTACCAACGAAGACATTAGGTCCTGTAATTTCTTTGTGGGAAGGTTTTTAAGTACGCATTTTATTTCTTCTGTAGATAAAGGGCTGTTTAGTGTATCTGTATGTTCTTTGGTGAGCTTTGGTGGTTTGTGTCTTTAGAGGAATTTTCCCATTTCATCTAAATAGCGGTCTCTCAACGCCCTTTTTAATGTCTGCAGGAACCATGGGGCTGTCATCTCTCTCGCTCTTGATATCAGTAATTTGTGCCTTTTTTTAAATCCCTGGTGGTCTGATCAGTAGTTTATCAATCTTACTAATCTGTCCAGAGAACCAGGCTTTTGGTTTCATTTTTCCATGTTGTTTTTCTATTTTTTTATCATAGTGATTTTTTCTTTTAATTTTCTTTTTTTTTCACTGCGTATTTTGAGGTTTTTCTCTCCTTTTTTTAATGACTTGTTAATGTGAATACTTAGGTCGTAAACTTGAGGCTAACTCTTTTTTTGTTGTGAATGTTTAGTTCCTTTTAATTCTACTTTAATCCCGCCCTACAAATTTCAATATGCTGTGTTTTTATTTTTGTCCGTTCAAAATGCCTTATAACTCACCTTTTAAATCTGTTCTTTGACCCGTGGGCCATTTAGAAATGTGCCATTTCATTTTCAAATATTTGGAGACTTTTCCAACACCATTATGTTACCGATTTATGATTTATTTCTGTTTTGGTCAGAAACACACAGTGTATGACTTAGATCTTTTTAACGCATTTTTAAAAACTTTAAATATGGCCCAGAATACAGCGTTCTTTAGCAAGTACTCCCATGTGTGCCTGAAAAGAACGTGTACGTGTTGTTGATTTGTGGAGTCACAACAATTATAAATGTCAATTATATCAAGTAGCTGAACTACCTTGTTCAGGTCTCCTACGCCCTTATTGAGCTCCTGTCTCCCCATTTACTCGACTATTAAGAGAGCAGAATTTAAGTCTCAGACGATCACTGTGGATGTGCTCACCGTGCCTTTCGGCTCTACCGGCGTTCATTTCACGCCCTTCGAAGCTCTTTCATTGCACTTCATCCGTATGCATAAAAATGTGGAATTGTTCTATCTTCTGGATGAATTACTGCTTTAACAGTAAGAAATGACCCTCTTTATTCCTGGCGATATTCTCTGTTTTTGTCTAATATTTAAATAGCCACTCTAGCTTTCTTTTGATCAGTGTTCGCATGGCTGATCTTTTTATTTTATTTTTTACCTCCTTGTGCTTCATATTTAAGGTGGGATTTTGTAGACAGTGCATAGCTGGGTCTTGTGTTTTTATGTAATTTGACACTCTGTGCTTCTTGAACATTTGCGATAAGGTGTTACGATAAATTTTGATATCCTTGCCCTCTAATTCTACCTATAGAGTCATTTCTGGGCCAGTTTTGATTGGTTGACTCTGGTCATTATAGGTCATATTTCATTGGTTATTCTCATTCCTGCTCATTCTTGTTTGGATGCCAAGTATGAATCTCACTTTGTTGGATGTTGGATATTCTATTTTTATTTTTTTTTTTAATTTTTTTTTTCAACGTTTATTTATTTTTGGGACAGAGAGAGACAGAGCATGAACGGGGGAGGGGCAGAGAGAGAGGGAGACACAGAATCGGAAACAGGCTCCAGGTTCTGAGCCATCAGCCCAGAGCCCGACGCGGGGCTCGAACTCACGGACCGCGAGATCTGACCCGGCTGAAGTCGGACGCTTAACCGACTGCGCCACCCAGGCGCCCCTGGATATTCTATTTTTAGAAAATATTAGCAAGCCTTGCTCTTGAACCCACTTAAATAACTTTGAGGTTCACTTTTAAGCTTTGTTAAGACCAAGCAGCCCTTACCCCAAAGGCTAATATTCCCTGATACCGAGGCAGTAAAATTCAGAGCACTCTACCCGATGCCTGTGTATAATGAGGCTCTTTACGTTTACCAGAGAAGACGCCAACTTTTTCTGGCCTGTGTGAGCTCTGGAGATTGTTCTGCCACCTTTCTGGGTGGCTCTTGTTCCACGCTAAGGCTTCCTGTGGCTTCTCACTGACCCCTACTCAGCTGGAGACAGGGCCACCCTCTGCAGTGTCCGAGTTCCCTCGCCTCTGCTGCTCTGGCCTCCCCAGCCCCGTCCCCTCCTGGTGACACCACAGGGCTCTGCCTACGTCCTCCCTCATCACACAGGACCAGAAACACTCCAGGCAGGAACCAGAGGCTCATGGGAGCCCCTTGGCAGTCCCTCCTCAGGGGTCACTGTCCTTTGTTGCCCATTGTCTGATGAATGGGAAATCATTGTTTCATATAATTTTTCTAGTTTTTTCTTTTTATTACATTGGGAGGATAAATCTGGTCCTTGTTACTCCCATCTTTTCCAGGCGTGAAAATTCAAATAGTGGGCTGTCACATATAGGAAAAGCCCTGCATTTCAACTCTGGTCAAAGCTTCAAGGTGGCCTAGAAGGAGCAGAAGCCAGGGGCCCTGCTTCCCGGGTGCTTTCCCAGCTGGGCCACGTGCCACTTCAGTGACCTCAATGCTTTGTGTCCCTGGGGTCTCATCCACAACTGGAAAGTAAACATTTCCCACAAGCCTCATCAGTGCATTGATTTTCAGGTGGAATCACACCTACGCAGTCTGTGTAAATGTCGCCATGGCACGTGGAGTCCTAACTAAAGATCATAGTCCAGAAATGAGCATTTTGAGACGCACATTTTATACTTATTAATGAATTATGTGTTTCCCTAAAATTCATCAGTCTGAATTACCCACCAAAATTTCCTAAGCAATTTCCTCTAAAAAACATAAATGTGGTTTTAAATATTGAGTGAGAGTATGATGTTGGCAACAATCTCTGTCACCAGAAGGACACAGAGGCGGATGGCAATTGTGGCCTCCAGGAGGAAGCTGGAAACGAGGCACCAACTATTGGAAATAGCCTTACTTTCCACAGTTTTTTTATTTTTTTCAGATTTTCAAATTCTACCATGGGCTTATAATACTTATAAAAATACGAATTTGTTACCGTAAAATAACTTTGAGGAATGTTTTAAAAGCCAGAAACACTGGGGCACCTGCATGGCTCAGTCGGTTGAGCGTCCGACTTCAGCTCAGGTCATGATCTCACGGTTCGTGGGTTCAAGCCCTGCGTCGGGCTCTGTGCTGACAGCTTGGAGCCTGGAGCCTGCTTCCGATTCTGTGTCTCCCTCTCTCTCTGCCCCTCCCCCACTCATACTCTGTCTCTCTCTCTCTCTCAAAAATAAATAAACATTAAAAAAAAAAAGCCAGAAGCACCTTGAAGGATCTGCCAAGAACCTCTCTCTCTTGTTGCTGGAACAGCCAGCCCCCTTGTGCTGTCCAGAAAGTCCAAAAATGCCCCACGACCCAAAGCACCACTCCTGACCTCTGGAATGTGCCTGGACTTTGGGCTTTGCTCCAGCCTGCGTGCCACACGGGACACGGATAATTTTATGCCCTAATCAGTGATTCGCGGCTGGCCTTCGCTGTAACAAAAGATTCGTCCTGTTGCTCGGTGAATACCTGCTGAGCACGGGCTGGGAGGCTCCAGGCGAATGAGGGGCTGCGCTTTTATAAGCCCCACAGAGCAGCCGGCCACCAGGCAGGACCCGCATGGTGGACAGATGTGCTGGCTTGAACGTTTTCCTTGCGTCTTTCTGCTGCGCTCAAGTGGAGTTTCAGGAAACCTTCAGGATGGCAGTGTCCTTGTTATGCTTGGAGAGCCGGGCAGCCAGGAAGGAGAAGGGGGAGAGCGCCCCGGGTGGTGGCAAAGGCCACACCCCTGGGGAAGGGAGCCTCTTGGGCCCTGTGCCAACCCGCGCCATGAACCCACACTCTGCCCTCTCCGCAGCGGTGAGATAGGTCCCGCAATTCTGGGGTAAGGGTGGTTCCGGGATGGGGCGTGAGATGTCATAAAAGACGCGTCCGAGGGACCGGGAGCATCACCTGAAGGACGCAGGCTGGGGCGGCAGCATGAGGAGGAAGCCGCAGGGCCGTGTCCATGACCGCCCGGGGCCGCACAGGCCGCAGCTCTGGCTCGGGGGCAGGCCGCCCTCACCTGCGAACTGGTGTCCCCAGAGCTGTCGTTCTGAGGCTGAAAAGGTGTTTGGAATCGTGACTTAACCCTTGACCAAATCCTGATCATTGTACTTATTTTTCCCCCACAGGAAAGAATTTTAAAAATGATCAATATAAAAAAACAGTTCTGGACAAAATCCTTCAAAACATTGGAAAATCTTCAGGTAAGTGGAATAATAGATAAGTGGGTCCTTGTGCTGGGATGCCACCCCCGCCGTGGAGAGAAGTAAACCGTCTGCTCCAGGGGACAGCTCTCTGGAGGGGCGGGTGACTCTCTGGGGGTCCCTGGGCAGATCGGGTTTCCTGTGTTGTCAGTGCGGGACTCCTGGCCCATTGAGTCCAAATTCCACGAGTCCTGGGCCACGTGTGGGTGTCCCCTCCCTTCTCAGCTGTCCCTGGGACCTGTGGGCCCACCACCACATACCACAGGACCAGGCCCACAAGGTCCCCAAGCCTCCCACACCTTTGAGCGCCCCCGCTCTCCGCCCTCCCGCTCCTCCCACCCCTCCCCTTTCAGACAACTTCCTAATTGCTGAAGTTGGTCCACGAATTTCCCCTGGTGGCTTCTGCCCCGGCCCCATGCTTCTTCCTGGAACTTTCCAGAACACTCCTGAGCCTCTTCTCCAGGCCAGTCCTCCTCCTGGCCTCCCAGCCTCTCCCAGGTAGACTCTGTAGTCCCGTAGACGGTTCGAATCAGCACCTCCTGCGTTCTTTCTACCACACACCGGTCCACTCACCCTGAGACTGCCGGGTTTGGGGGCACATCACGCCCACCTTTCAAGCTAGTGTTAGCAAAGACTTCCGGGGGTTTGTAAACGGGCCTCGGTGCAGCCCCATTAGTTGGGTCCTCGTAGAGCCAAGTGCAGGACCAAACACACCTGGCCACCTTCATTCGCCTCCATCAGTGCTCACTGGGCACCTACCATGGGCCCACACCCTTCCCAGTTCTGGGGACTGAGCACCGTGGACACGGACCCCTGCCCTCGAGGCGCCCACATTCCAGGGGAAGGTTAGATCGCCCTCCGCACCAGCCTGCTGGGACACTTCTGTGTCCGGCGTCTTCCGGTCAGCCGCTCCTTCAAACCTCCCCGCCTCCCCCCCCCCCGCCCCCCCTCATCGTCTTTCGGCCAGCCTGCTATCTTGTCCTTTGTTTAAATGCCCAGCAGGGTGGAGCCACAGACGGGGCTCCTAGAGACCTCGCATTGTGTGACTGGTCACCAAGCAGCCAGGAGCCACTCTGTGTGGGGCCAGAGCCAGCCCTGGGGCCCCAAAATTGCAGGCCCCCCACGGTCTGCACCTCCCCCCAGTGGGACAGCCCAGTGCAGTCAGGGGTTGAAAGGGGGGTGAGCGGTGCCCCGCCCGCCACAAACTTACCGACCGGTACTGACATCCAGCCACTTTCTCTGCTTTAGTCAGATGTCAGGGAGACTTTGCCAAATCCCCAGTCCCCGGGCCCTGAGAGTTCTGTCATTGAAAACAGGAACATCCCTATGGCTCCAGTGTCTGAGGCGGGACCTTTCCACGTTGCACGTCCTGCACGTTGGCCCTGGGCCTGCCTGTCCGGGGGATGGGTGGCGGGCACTCCTCTGGTGCCAGGGCTGGGGGCCCAGCAGTGCATACACGGGAGGGACCGAGGTCCTTGACCTCCCAGAGCCTGACATCACAGGACTGCGTCCACAGGGGGTGCCCCCGAGGGGAGGGGGCACCCCCAGCCCAGCCCAGTAGTGTTCAGAGGAGACCCCACTTGGTTTGGAGGCAGAAGGCCGTGGCAGTGAGGCATTAAAGGGTGCAGCCTGGCCCCCACTCGGTCCTCCCTCTGTGACCACCTCCCCGTGGCTCCTCCCCTCTCTGCGTCCCGGCCTGGGCTCCTCAAGATCCTGCCAGGGCTCTCCCCACCTGGCCCACTGCCACCCTCACCCAAACCCACACCTTCCCCCTCTCCCTCCTGCAAACAGTGCCTCTGAGTTTGCCCTGACCTCTTGGGGCTTTGGCTTGCCCCCTGTCGTCCTCTGCACCCTTGCAAGCCCGTTTCCCCCCACCCAGGACTCTCTCTTCCTGCGGTTCCTTCCAGCCCCACAGCACCTGTGACTGATGCCCACAGATTGGGGACACTGGAGGCTGGCTTCACGCCTGTAGTCCTGCACCAGTGGGACAGCCCAGGAGGGTCCGAGCCACAGGATGAGCAGGGCGCCTAGGATTTCTCAAGAAACTCTCTCTCCAAACAGGGAGCTCTTCCCAGTAAGTGGAAGAGGAGGGTGAAGCTCCGAGGAGACGCAGAGGACGGTCATCAAGGCCACCTGCCCCGAGGGAGCCCCCTAAGCAGGAAACTCCAGACTTCGTGAGACCCCACAGCCCCACCCTCAGGAATAAAGAGCATATGTGTGCACATACTGTTAGCCACGCTGTGCGAGGAAGTGTGTTTTATTCATGAGTCCCAAGTAGAGCTTATTTGTTCAAATGTTAAGGTGGAGGGTATGTGGGTTTCCTTTTGTTTTTTTAATAGAAATTACTGAGTCTGAGAAAGGAAAGGTTTGAGAGGCTCCTGTTTTCTAACAGGATAAGGCTTGAGGACGCTTAGCTTCTGAGGGTTGTGTCCATGAAGAACCAGAGTCACCTGCTGCCCTCCTCCCGTGGCAGCGCCCTGCAGAGTGCACACACGTGTACACAAAACACACACGGAACTTCTCCGCATTGGAATGTGTACCGAGCACGAGAACACGCAGGTTGGGTCCCTGTGGTGCAGACGGTGTGAGCTCCAGGGGGTGTCTGACCCACCTACGGCATGTTTGGGGCTGACCAGAACATTTCTCTGAGCAGGTTTTCTTACCCAGACCCACTCTATGGACAAGTTACACCTCTGCTTGATCCATGGGGTGAGGCTGGGAAATGTTACTTGGGACAGGGTGTAGCTGCCTCCTTTTTCTAAATGGGCAAGTCGGTGGACATTCATGAATCAGGTCCTAAAACAGCCCTGGAGAGAGAACTTCTGCCTTGAGGCCGTGTTGGCAATGGACTGGTGTTTCTTCTAGAACACACACCCTTCTTATTGGTGGTTGCCGGCTGCCCACACTTCTCCAGTGAAACAAAAGTCCTCTCTTCTCTTTCCCCGATGTCATCAAGTCGGTGGTAGTGTGGAGGCCCGGGGCATTGGGACCAGAGGATCAAGGCTTTCAGCCCGTCCTGTGATCCTAGCTGAGGACCCCAGGCAGAGAGGGGACACGGGACTCCCTCATCACCAAGTGAGTCGGTGGCAGAGCAGGACGCAGACACCCCTTTCCTACTTTGGCCCCTCCATCAGTAAATGGGTATCTCAGGGGGTTGGGGTTTGTTTTTGCATACAGTTCTAGTTTTTTTGTCTTGTCACCTCCACTTGTCTCCACTCAGAGGTATTAGGTGGCCTTCTCATCGCCACACCATCACAGGGTCCCTCGTGGAGCCAGTCCCGGCGGGCTCTCCCTGCCAGGCATGCTGATAGCATCCTTGGTCCCAAGCAGGACCTTGCAGTGTTTATCCCCAGGGGTGCTTTGACAGAGCAGGACTGACCTCGATAAGATAAAATGTAAAAACATCATCGACCAGGTCCCCCCACCCCCTCCCTCACTCTCACGGGATCCCTGAATACGGTGATTTTCAAAGCTGAAAATTTAATGAGTTAATAGTCTGCGCACATCAGAACGTCTCCTCTCGGTGGTGGCTCCCGCGTGTCCAGACCCTGCGTGCTGCAGGGGACAGACGGTTGCTAAGAGCAGCTGAGAACTACATTTATGGACAAGAACACAAACATTAGCATTACTAACAAACATCAGGTGATCCACTAAGTCTGAGCTGGAGGGAGTCTCCCACTGGGTCCGGAGTCGAGCTGGGTGAGAGCTCCACGGAGAAGACGTGGACGTGAACCTCTGGAGACAGGAAGCACATGGGCATGGGCACTGCCACCTGGGGCACAGAGTGATCCCCTGTGATGTGTTATGGGTTGGAAAAAGCTTAAAAATACTGATTTGCTCTATGATTTCCATTTTGGAAATTGACCGAGGCCTGCTTCATGGCCAAACATGGACGGTTCTGGTGACTGCTCCCCCTGGAAGTCAGGAGGAATGGGTATTCTGCAGGTGCTGGGCGCAGGGTCCTATAGACTCATCAACTGTCTGTTTCTACGGGATGTGCATTTGAGTCCCCCACGATGATTGTGAGGGACTCACCCTCTTACAGGGCTGTCAGTTTTTCTTTATATATTTCAAAGCTATGTTATCAAGTTCATAAAGACTAAATTATTATATTTTTCTGGTGGACTGAAGCCTTAGTTGTGTGACACATTTCTCTTTGTGTATTTCTTCTTGCCTTGAATCTACTCTGGGGGCGCCTGGGTGGCTCATTCAGTTAAGTGTCTGACTCTCGATCTCAGCTCAGGTCTTGATCTCAGGGTCGTGAATTCGAGCCCCGTGCTGGGCTCCATGCATGTGCATGGAGCTTGCTTAAAAAAAATCTACTCTGTTTAATATTAATAGACATAACCACACTAATTTTCTTTTGGCTAACATTCACATGGTATATCATCTTTCGTCTGGCAACCTTCACCTTTTCTGTGCATTGTATTTCATGTATATATTTTAGGCACTAAATATAAGGATGTAGTTTTTGAAATTCCTTCTTTTTGCTTTTTAATTACTTAATCCACGTACATGGAATGTATCTAGTGATATATATAGCCGGGTTTATATCTACTGCCTTACTATTTGTTTTCTTTTGTCTCCCTTGCCTATGTTTTCTCCCTCATTACCTTATTTAAGTCACTCAAGTATTTTTTCGTTCCATTTTCCCCTTTATTACGTTGTTAATTATGTATTCTTTTAATATTTAACAGCCTTGTTAGAAATTACAATATGCACCTTAGACTTTTTTTTAGTGTTTATTCATTTGTGAGAGAGTTGTGTGAGCTGGGGAGGGGCAGAGAGAGAGAGAGAGAGAGAGAGAGGATCTCAAGCAGGCTCCACACTGTCAATGTAGACCCCGACTCGGGGCTCGAACTCATGAACCATGAGATCGTGACCTTAGCTGAAATCAAGAGTCGGACGCTCAACCACCTGAGCCCCCCAGGTGCCCCTACATCCTAGACTTATTATAATTGAAAATAAATTAGCACTTTTACTACTTTCTGAGAAATGCAAGGACAGGAGGCTATTTAACCCCATTAACAACCATCTTTTATATTATATTCATCATGAATTTTTTACAAATGTCCTAAACACCACAGAACATTATAGTTAGTTTTATACAGTTAATATTCATTTAGGTTTACCCATATATGTATCCTTCCTTCTGCCCTTTATTCTGTAGTGCATTTTTAATGCTTCCAACCGACAATACATTCCTATGACTAAAGAATTCCTTGTAGCATTTTAGTGTGGCTCTTCTGGGTATGTTATCAGGCTCGTATTTGTCTGAAAATATCTATATCTCCATTTTTGAGGAATATTTTTACTAAATACATAGAATTCTGAGTTAGCAAGTTATTTTCTTTCAGTGTCTCCATTGTCTTCTGCCTTCCATAGTTTCCACTGAGAAGTCTGCTGTCTTCCTCTGTGTTCTCATTGCTCCTTTGACGGTTAAGGCTCCTTTCCTCCTCTGGCATTTTAAATACTTTCTCTTGTCTGTTGATCTTGGCAGATTTACAGCGATGTGCCTGGATGTTGTCCACTGCACTTATTGTGCCCGGATCCAGCTTATAGTGATGTTTGAGTCTATGGCGTCATTTCTTTTGTGAGTTTTGAAAAATTCTAATCTGTCTCTTCAAATATCAATTCTGAATGATTTCTCTCTCCCCCCTTCTCCAGTTGTACATATTAGATCTTATTATGTCCCATATGTTTCTTATCATTCTTTTTATTTTCCATGCTTTGTTTTGTTTTGCTTTTATCCAAATGTTTTCTACTGACCTATTTCCAGATAACTTACTTTCCTCTGCTGTGGCTACTCATCTACTTTGTACCAAATGTCCATCAATGTGTTTTTAAACCTAGAATTTCCATATGAGTCTATCTTATGGATTCTACTTCTCTGTGAAGCTCGCCATCTTTTTTGTTGAATTAGATTAGTCATAGTGATTTTTTATCTGTATTCAACAACTCCACTATCGAAGTTATTACCAGGAGTCTATTTCTGTCACCTCGACTCTTGATATGACTGGTGCTTACTGACTGAATGCTGGACGTTGATTTGTGAAATACTGCAGAGACTCTGGAGGGCCTTCGTCTAGCTCTGGCATCTAGTTAGAATAAGAACTGATCATCTTGAGTTGTTGTAACACCAAGTTTCAGTCTTTGTAATATCTGGTCTATTTCCAGTTTCTCTTACTCTTCATTTCTACAGGAGTTTTGATTTAAATCTGAGAGAATTTATAGGACCTTGAGTTTTATTTTTATTTCATGTTATGAGGCTGCATAAAAGCTCTCCTTGGGTGTTCAGCCTCTTGGCTACGACTTTCTGCTCACCTCATTTCTGAATGCATGGCTGGGAACTTAAAGAATGCTTTGAGGGAAAAAGAGATCAGATGTGTAGACTCACTACACTTCACATGCCTTCTCTCTGGCACCCCAGTCCTAGCTACTTCAGAAGCCCTGAACTCACATTTTTTTTTATCCCCGGCCCTGGGAGATTACCGGGAGACTCTTAGTGCCTGATTTCTGCTCTGCTTGTCAGACTCTGTAACTATGATTACGTAAGAGTTGGCAAATGCTTCACAGGGAAGATGGGTTTAGAATACAAAGCTCACATCAGTGAATTGTCCTCTCTGGTGTCTTGACCCCAAGTTCTTGGTGTCTTTCCAATGTACACAGATTTGAAACGGTGTCTCCAGTGGGATAATAGCTCCACTACCAACAAACCACCACTTCCAGAAGTGGACCTCTGAGAAACAGAGACTGTCCTGGGCAGTGAGGATAGAAAATGAAAGAAAAAATATTACAGGTAAAGATTTATAAGACTTGTTAATTTTTATATTTAGGAAAACAGCACAAAGAAGTTCTCTCTCTCGCAACTTGTGGTCTTTCTGGCCTGAAAATAGTGCCGCTGGCTGTAATGAGGAAATGCTTTGAGTTGTTTCCCAGAGTTCGGGAGGGGGTCCCCTGAATCATTCACTGTCCCCCTTCCCCATAGACCAGTCCATCCAAGAACCGCCCCCTCTCGACTTGGCATCGTGACTCCAGGGTTTCAAGTTGTGTATGTATCAGACGCCAAGTTAGATGCGTCTGCCTTTGCTACTGTGTGCGCCAACCTAAAGATGTGGAGAAAATTAAAGAAAATAGAGGAACAAAGAGGAGAGTCAAGAATCTATTTGAATTTGACACATAGGACATTTGTTGTTAACTAGCAGCATCCCCGTCGAACTATGGGGGAACTCGAAGAAGCAGGTGGGGACTCTTTCTCTCCTGGCGCAAATACAAGTGCTTTCCCGGGTACATCTGATCAAAATGCAGTATCGAGGAATTTTACTCTTATTTGGGTATCTAGTCAGAAGAGTGTGGGAATAGATTCTAAATAAGGACCAAAAGAAATTGATTGAGAAGCCCAAGCTACAGAATGAACGACGTGTAGCTTACTAACAGGAGACCTAAGCCGTGAGCATGGACGAGAAGTTCCAGATTGTGGGGAGGTACAATTATTTGTGATTCTAGCGCTCAGTTATAATCCCTCCTCACTGGCCGAGCCCTCGGCCAGCAGTTCTTTCTTGCACACACTCCTTCACCACGAATGTATTGAGCAGTTTCTTTCTACAGAGACTGCCTTGCCGAGGTCGTGGGGACACCCGCCTCGTCCGGAACCTGAGCCTGCTCCTTTAGCTGTTCCATCCCAACTTGCTGTTGGGAGCAGATGCCCTCACCGTCGACTGTGTGGGTGCAGCACCCAGAGAGTGCCCAGTCCCTCTGTCTGCGACAAATTAACACTCGACCCTAAACCACACGCAGTTCGGGATATGGCTGATCCCTGCTCTTGCTATTTTGGCTCATGCTTGATGGAGTCCAGCCCCGTGCGGTGCGACCCCTGCGGCTGTGCAAGGGGGGTGGGGTGTAGCTGCAGGTGACCAGGACACTCTGCAAGCACATTTCCCTTTGGGCCGCTCTGCTGCATCCACGCCCCGCCCCAGGTGCAGAATCTCTGGGCACTCTGCCTTCCTTGCAGGTGCCAGGAGGCCAGCTCTGTGCCTCAGACTCCGGTTCCTCAAAGTGACGTTCCTGGGTGAGCAGTGTCCACCCCTGGGGAACCTGTCAGAGGCAAAAGCGCTCGGATCTCGGCCTGCTCTGTCACTCCGGGAGATTCGGCACCTGTGCAGGGGGGACCGCTGCCTCGGGCTGTCTCTCTGTCATCAACAGAGAGGAAATACAGTCGTACGCTTTCATCTGTGTCCAAGATCGTCCCCCCTCCTCCATGGGGGAAGGTGCCTCAGTCACAAAGTCAGCGTCACAGGCCAATGCTGTGCTCAGATGAACCGATTTCAATCCAGTGTCTTCCATGAGTCACACTTCAGAGACCCAGGAACCCACAGTGTCCTCTTGCCATGCAGGGGCATAAGTGAGAGACTTCAAACTCAGGGTAAGTAGAGGGACACTGAGAAAGGAAGGAGCGCCCAGACGTTGTGCTCAGACACAGTGTCTCTCTCCCAGCATTTTTGCTGGATCCCCAGCAGCAGAGCCCGATTTGCTCACACAAGCGTCTGCTTTGCAGTTAAACCCACGTTGTAAAAGCTGCTGCTCTTGTGCCCCAAGAGCCCCTGCGTGACCTGCGCTGTGGCTCTCCCACGGGAAGACGTGCTGGGTGCACCGGTCCCCCAGCTCTCCCCAGCCTAGCAGCTCTCCTCTCTGGATGGCAGAGCCCAGCCCGCAGGTGACGAAGCAAACAGGTCACAGCAAACAGGTCACGACCCCAGCTCAATGGGTCGGTGCCTGTGTCTGGTTCCAAGGACTTTGTATCAGTCCCGGGCAGCATCCTCGCTTTGATTGCAAGCGTGAGCCTCCCCTGCTCTGGAGTTTATGCCACCGCGTTTTCTAGAAACAGCCCTGCAGGGACGAATCTGCCTCCTGGTGCAATGAGCGATAAAGCGGAGGCCTGTTATTCCCGGGGCACAGTGTCACTGGCAAGTAACCTGGTGGCCTTTCCCTGGTGAATAGGGGGTTTCTGCCCTGTGGGATCCTAGCCCTCCATCCGCCTTGGAGAAGGAAACAGCCCCAGGCAGCCCCACGGCCCCTCCTGCCTCTGCCCACGGAAGCAGTGCTCACTGGCTGTACGCCCACCCCACAGGGAACACGCACATTCACGTGCGCACAGACCACACGTACGATGCACGTGTGATGAGGCCGTGTGTCCCCACGCCCCTTCCCAGCACACCCTGTGACCTAAGCTGCTGTGCCCAGAAACTCCCCCATCCCCCTGGTATGGCCCGTCTCAGACCTGTCCACCCGGCTGCACCCCCGGAGGAGCCAGGGTTCAAGAGCCACGTGTGGCCACCACAAGCAGGCCAGCCCCAGGGCAAGCTCAGCAAACACTCTGTGTAAAGGGCCAGATAGAAGGTCCTGGAGGCTTTGCAGGCCACCTGGCCTCTGCTACGAGTCAGATGGTGGCAGCTAGAGACCATTCGGCAGAACGGGGGTGGCTGTGTCCAAGACTCTACAAAAGTCAGGCTTGGCCTTGGGCGCAGACGGCTGCATGGGACAGAGCCACCCAGGGGAAGGGCTCGGCGAAGGAGCCATTCTCCACGGGCACCACCTGGCGTGGGAACTACCAGCCCCCGAGGGCCTGTGAGCACTTGAAACGTGGCCAGTGTGAGCAAAGGACTAGATTTTAAACTGTATTTCAGGTAAGTTAACGGTAAACGATCGAGGCGGCCTATTGCGTGGCCCCGCGGTGAGGGAGGTCGAGACCTGGCCGACCGGTTCCATGCGAGCACCGGGCCGAGCTCCCGGTTATGCTCCCTCCTCGGTATCTCCTTTCAGGCCCAGAGAAGATTCGCTCCTGGTGACACGCCTGGTGACACAGGTGACATGCCTGTGCATGATTTTACCGAAAGAGAAAAAAGTTCCACTTGATCTTCAGAGGCTAAAAGTCATAAGCCCAGAAAACACATTTTTTTTTAATTTTTTTTTTTATTATTACATTTCTTTATTTTTGATAGGCAGAGACAGAGCATGAGTGGGAGAGAGGCAGAGAGAGAGGGAGACACAGGCTCCAGGCCCAGAGCCCGACGCGGGGCTCGAACCCGCAAGCTGTGAGATCATGACCTGAACCAAAGTCGGACGCTTAACCGACTGAGCCACCCAGGCGCCCCAGAAAACACATTTTTAAAAAAGATGCTATTTTTAAGTGGCCAAATAGACTTGAAAAACATTTGCTAGAAAATGTTTTCCAGCTAAAGATCGCACATGACGTTTCTCGACTCAGATTTCACTCTTAACTGCTCGCATCTGAATCCCTGATAACAGCGCTTTACAGAGGCAGCTCTGGGCCCCCAACCCCCAGCAGCCAGCACCCGAGGGGGCGTCCCGCAGGCAGGGAGGTCAGGCCCCGCCACGGGTGACCAGCGGGCCTGGCGCCAACCCCCCTCCGCCACGGGTCACCAGAGGGCCTGGCGATGCCACGTCCCGAGCTCACTCCAGGGTTTTGTTTTTTTAACTCAAAATAGGAGATGATGGCACTCAGCTCACAGGTGGTTCTAAGGATTAATTTAGGCCGTGATGAAAATGGAAATAACCAGTTGGAGGAAATAGCCGTAATTAACAGTGGTAATTGACACCCTGACCATCATCACGGGCCAACTGTGTGCCACGCGTTGTCCAAAGGGTTTCCATTTGGATGAGCGCATCCCACCCAACAGACCTGTGGGAATAGCACTGCCATCAGCCCCCCTTCACACCCCCCGTGGTAACACCCCCGAGTGTCCCACACATCCCTCCGCCATCACACACACACCACCCGCCATCACACTCCCCAGTTGTCACACACATCCGTCCACCATCACACACACACATACCTCCCACCCCACACACACACACACACCTGCCATCACTCCCCTACCATCACATACTTCCCCAGCTGTCACACACCCCCACTGTTCTACCCTGGTCATCACCCCTCCCCCAATGTCACCCCCAACCCCCACCCCACCATCATCGCCACGGCCACCTACTCCACCCTCCTTGTCCCCCTGCGAGGGACACACACTATCACACCTCGTTACCTGTATTAGTGGGGGTTCTCCAGACAAGTGTGTTAGAGATTATTTTCAGAAACTGTCACACCCGATTCAGGAGGCTGGCAAGTCTGAGGTGAGCAGGCCCACAGGCAGGCTGGAGACCCAGGAAGGGTATGGAGATTCCCACCCCAAAGGCAGTCTGCAGGCAGAATCCCTCCTATTCAGGACACTCGAGGTTTTTCTCTCGGGTTCAATGCAACAGCACAGCCCGCCTGCACCAAGGAGGGTGACCCGCTTTGCTCGGACCCTCTTCTGATCCACTCACGGCCACATCCTGACCAGCTGTGTCCACGGCCCAGACATGGACCCGTAAAATCACCCAGCGCCTGCACTGCTGCCATCGCCCCAGACAGAACAAATGGGGCCTGGAGGCGCCTTGGCCCAGGCACGAATGGTGGAGCAGGGGCAGCCTTAGGGGCTTGGCTGGCCCAGGACCTCAATCTCTGTCCTGCGCTGCCTCCACGTGGCTCGTCTAAGAACGACAACCACTCTGCCCTTCCCGACTACTCTGGAAGTCAGGAGTCACCCCAGCCTAGGATGCGGCCGTGCAATGGACACTGCGGTCAGGGGCTTGTCCTGGATGTGCATCCTCCGCTGGGAAGCCCTCGGCCCCAGCGCTTCCCACCTCCACCGATGGCGTCAGACCGGAGACCTCCCCCCGGGAGTGGGCAAGGAGGAGACAGCCTTGTAGGTGGATGTTGGGCCTAGACAGCAACAATCCCAGGCACCGAGGCTTGGACGCTGAAGCTGTGTGGTGGGGACACTGGGCACAGCTAACAGGGAGAAGGTCTTTGGAGACTGTGCGCCTTGGAGTCAGACCAGGTGTGAGGCCCTGCCTGGGCCCTCAGGGCCCATGTGACCGCACACAGGGCTGTTACCCAATGTAGGCCTTGAACTCCTCATCTGCAAAATGTGCCGGCAGTTAAGATGGTTGGGATGTTGAAGGCGTTCAGCCTGTGGCTGGAGCATCGAACAGGCGCCTGTCAGCAGGCGGGAGTTACGACCCTCATTCCGGAAAAGGCTGCAGCCTGGAAAGGGCCTCAGGAAGCCCCGCGCAAGGACCCCCATGCACCTCCATAAAGGTCAGACCACCTGGTGCGGCCTCAGGCGGCCATGCGGGGATGCCGGCTCTCTGCCCCGTGTGTCCCTCCGCGGGGTCTCAGAGGGCAGCACAGAGCCGGATGCTGACAGCAAAGCCCGTGGGGGGCCCGGAGCCTGATCCCTCCCCCAGCTGCCACTCTCCATGTCCCCATGGCGGCGACTTTCAGGGTTGTCTTTCAGCTTTCTGTAAAGGGCCCCACGGCCACAGGTGGAAGGCCCAGACGGCTCCTGGGGTGGGGGGGGCCCTGCCCTGCTGGTCCCCCTCCCTGCTCCCTTCTCTTCTCCCTGTCTCCCTGCCCCACCGGTGGGGAAAGGGGGTGGGGGCTACGGGGCACCAGCATCTGGAACTAGGGACCCGTCCAGGAGACCAGACACTATCACTCCGAGCAGCCAGATCAACTTGGTGGCTGGCACGCGGCCACCCGCCATCCTGTGGGACTTTCTGTTGAGCTAGACTGAACTGAATTCAGTTCTCCAAGAGGCGCGTGGCATAATGGGACCGGTCATCTGGAGGTCACATGTCCACTCGGGCTCCGCGGGTCCCCCGGGAGCGGCCAGAGCCGGCAAGGCGGGTGCTCCAGGGAGGGAGAGCGAGCACACCTGCACCACAGGTCACACACGCCGTCGTCAAGGCCACCACTTCCCTACAGGACTGGATCCCAGCTTCCCTTCACATCCTGTCCACACTGACCAGAAACAGCCAAAAGCCAGATGTGCATCTAAGTTGGGTTTTTACCTCACAGTTCTTTTTTTTGACACCCAGGTGCCACAATAACATTTGCTTTGGGGGAAAGCAACCATCTAATCAACAAAATAGCAACCCTGTATGATGGGCAGAGTCCTGCATAATAAAATTTAATGGGGGGGGGGGTCCTGCAAGGGTCCTGGGGAGCACGGAGCATCTACCAGTGAGGGGGAGGCAGGTCCAGGGAGCACAGGGTTCCCGCGGTGAGGGGGGTGGGAGCCTGGGAGCACTAGGTGTTCCACAGGGAGGCAGGGCGGGTCCTGGGGAGCAGGGGGTGTCCCGCGGGGGTGGGGCAAGTGTCTTGGTGACAGGATCACAAGACTGGGCAGGTTGTCACCAGGGAGCTCAGCCGTTAGCAGTGGGTGGGGCCACCGTCCACCTAATCCAGCCTCAGGCTCTGCCCTAAAGAAGGGTTGTGTCTATGCCACACGGTCACCACCTCTGGGGTGCACCTGCCAGGCCACATCTGGGTGCTGCCTCCCGGGGGTGCTCGTCATGAGCTGAGAGGAATGCTTTAGTTGGTGCAGGAACAAGAGGGCACAAGGACTCAAGGTCATGTCCGTGGAGAGGCAGCTGAATGGTTCAGGGTGTTTACCTGACATTTAGCTGTGCTGAGACCACATGGTCCCCAAAGCTGTTCTCCAGTGTCTTCGTGGCTGTGACACAGACACACTGGAGGGAGGGCCTCCCCTGGGGCTGCCCCTCAGGCATGGGCTCAAGGCCCCAGCTGGACTGGGGGGAGGGGGGGATCTGGAGGGGTGGTCTTCCCAGCCACACCCTCCCTCCTCCTTCAGTAGCTCCTCACTGGCAGGACATGGAAAGTGCTGGGCCATCCCTGTCACTGTCAGGCCACCAGCAGGCAGTGGCTTCTCTTACCTCCTCCACTGCCTACTCACCGAGAGAGGCCTCTGGCCCGCGAACCCTGCCACCACCATGCTGGTGAGCTGGGGTGGACCCTTCTCCAGTCGAGCTTCCAGACGGGACCCCAGCCCCAGGGACAGCGTGACCCAGCCCTGCCCCTCCTCCCGGAGCCAGCCCCCTGCCCCCACCCTCCCACCTCCTCCCTGCAGATGCATCCTGACCCAGCGGGCCCTGGACCTGGCCGCCGCTCCTGGACCTGCTCCTCCCCGGGTCACCAGGCTGTCACCACTGGCTCCTTCTTGCTACAATCACTGCATGTGCTCTGCACCCTTCAGTTGGACTGGAGTCCCCCACGGGGGCCTGGGTCTGACTCATCCCTGCTCCCCTCACAAGCCCAGCACAGCAGCTGGGATTTGAATTCTGGATATTTCTGTGACTTTTGGATAAGTTCTTAAGTGTCTGCAGAGCTCAGTTTTATTTTTTTCACATGTAAAGTAAAAATTAGTGAATTATAAGAGTGGACGCTTGCTGATTCGTTGATTGACAGATGCAGTTCCGTGCTAGTCCTTCAGGAAAGGCCACCCATGGAGCTCTGCCGTTGGGTCCCGCGGGCCTCCCTGGACTCCAGGCACACAGGAGCTCAGCGAGCAACACTGGTCACCGGCTCTGGGGCAGCGACGTCTCCCTAAAGTCCCCTCCGGCCTCCGCTTCCCGGATGGGAGTGGCCTCCTGGCCTGGGCACTCTCTGGTCTCGGGCCTTGACTCACTCTGCCCCGGGCCTTACCGCTGAGACCAGCACCTGTGCATCCCCTCAGGGACACCAGAAAGTCCGATGGCCGCAGAGCTTGGCTGCTGAGAAGAGAGGACGGTAACTATTTTACAGTCTCGGTTCCCTCTCTGGCCTGTACCTCCCAGCGCCCCAGCGTCCTGCCAGAAGACGCGCCGCTTTCCTTGAGAAACGAGCTGTAAACACCATGAAACGTTTAAAGGGCCAAATTGAGTTTTGCCAACATAGTCTTTCTTGTCCTTCAATACTTGACTAGTATATTGACGAAGCTCCCGCGAGCCCCGCTCTATTTTTAAACCCTTGATTTATGCCTTTCAGTTGGATCTTGCTCAGCTAAACATGTTGTGTGTGTTCAGCTGAGAGTAAACATCTTCCCGTGGTGGCAGGGGTATGTTTGCGGAGACCTCCCTCAATTACAGAATTAACAGGGCAAATTTCGTTGTCTTTGTTGAGCCGGAGAGATTACGATAAAAGCCTCTAATAAAGGGAGACACAAGAAATAAGACCTACAAACAACACTAACAAGAATGGCTTGGTGACTTCCTAGATGCGAATGGCTGAACAGCGAATCCCTTCTGTTCTAGAATTCAGAAGTAGGAACACCCCGTGCACCATGGGGTGGTGGTGGTGGCGAACCCCATGAACCCTGGGTCAGAGCGAGGCTGTGTGGCTGGCCCGGTGGCCGGGTGGCCTCAGGGGGGCCCGGGCGGCCAGACGTATGACATCTGAGGACGCGCTAGAAGACTTGCCCACGGTGTCACTAAGGGCCAGACACTGGAGGGAGGTGAGGGTGGGCAACGGCTGCCTGTGGCCTGTGACAGAAAAGTCCAGAAGGTCTGGGCTGGAAGGGTGACCACGTGATGCCGAATTTTTCCAACAGAGCCGCAGAGCTGGAGGAAGCTCCCGGAGACACACAGAGGCCCAGAAGGCTGGACGGGACCTGTTCCAGTGATGGGTGTCTCACAAAGACTGGCCACGGGAAGAAGCCATGGGGCCCAGACGGAGCAGCTGGAGTGGGGGGGGGGGGGGGGGGCGGAGCACTGGTGTGGGGACACAGACGGAGATGCAGATCAGGGGGTCAGCAGCCACCTACCTCCCTGTTGCCCCAGCCACCCGAGACCACCTGCCAGACCCCCAAACTGCCCCGTGAAGGCAACGGAAGGGCCGGTGCCAGGCAGGGGTACCTCGATCCTCGGGCTGTGACCCCGGCTGCCCCCATCCTGCTCTCCACCGGCAGATGCCCTGCGGCCTCGGACTGGAGCCGGTGCCACAGGCAGGGTACAGACGGTGGCCGGGAGCACCTGCCTGACCCCCAGGGTGCAGATACCACCCCGGGAGCTGCACCATCTGCATAGTTGCTGGGCCCACGTGCGCCACCGGGGTCCCACGGGGAAGCATTCGCATGTCCATGCCGCCCCCTCCAAGGACAAACCAGCAAGATCTCACATTTCCTGCATCATCCGTCACCTCACCCCCGCCCCCACCAAGGTTAAAACGGAGGAAAGGGCGGAGATGCTAGTATCCGAGATGCTGCTCCGTGCGGCCACGAGTCAGTGTCACGTAACCTCCGGCGTCAAGACAGCGTCGTACAGGACCCCCCAAACGTGGGTGCCCCGCAGCACAGGAAGGTGGGCAGGGGCCACAGCGACGGGGCACCCGCGGCGGGCAGGACACGCTCAGCCCCATGCTCAGGTGAGCGCCGCTGGGAGGAGGTGTGGTCGCGGTGCAACAGGATGACACTGGGGGGGACACAGGCCGTGATCCACACAGGTCAGCCTCTGGGGGCTGCTGGGGGGTTGCGAGTCCACGAGGCAAACAGAGGGTGTCCGGCAGAGCCCATCTCTGTCCCCCAGAATCCACTCCAGCCTTCAAAGAGCAGGAGTTGTGTGTCCCTGTGTCGGTGTCCTGGGGCCACCACAAAGCACCACAGCCTGCTGGGTGGTTTGCAGCAGGAACTCATTGTCTCACGGGCCCAGAGAAGAAGTCGACATCCAGATGCACGCAGGCTCTGGGGGACGGTCCTTCCTCCCTTTTCCAGCTTCCAGCGGCTGTTGGCCGTCCTTGGTTTATGGAAACACCTCTTCTCCCATCTCCTGCCCCCTACTCACCCCGGCTCTGCCTTCCCACAGCCTCCTCCTCCCAGCATATCGCAGGAGGACATCCACCCAGATGATCCAGAAAGATCTCATCTCAGGAGCCTGAACTTAATTACACCTGCAGGGACCTTTTTTCCAAACAAGGTAATACAGGTTCCAGTGATTTCATGGGGAACGTGTCTTTGGGGGTCACCCTTCAACCCATGCAGTGCCGGCATAAAGGACACACAAATCCCCATCTGGAAGTGCAGCTCCCACCTGTGGCCTTGAACTCCACTCGGTGGCTGCCTCTTCTGACCTCCCGGTGTCCAGGAGGACGACAGGACACTGCCATCCACCAGGACGCAGCAGACAGGTGGCTCGCTTAGGGCAGGAGCGTGTGGGACGTGGGTGGCCCCCAGGGGGCACCCCGGCACACTGCCCGGAACAGACAAAGGCAGCTACCTGGCCTGGAAAGGGCACACTTAGCCGGAGCTCAGCCCCTTGGGAGCCAGGGCTGGGTTTGCGCCCCCAGGGAAGCAGCCAAAGCCGGCAGCAAGCAGGGCGGAGGAAAGGCCACTGTGGGGAGAGGGGCTGGCTCCTTCCACCGCCCCTCAGTCCCCTCCCCCAGCAAGACCGGCGCCCCCCCCCCCCCACCGTGGCCAGAGCCGTGGCCCCATGGGAACTCTGCTCCACCCACCAGTAATGGCCACCTGCCTGCCGTCTGGGCCTCCACTGCGGAGGTTGCTGGCACTGCCGAGCAAGCGGAGGTGGCCCTGGGCCCGGCCACGGGACTCGTGCAGCACAGGCCCGGCCCGGGCTCCAGGGGGCCATTCCTCATCCGACCCGCACCTCGGGGTCCCCCGGCCTCACCCCTCAAGGTGCGTCTGCACTGAGTGCTGCGTGTTTTCCGGAGAACCCAGCCCACCAGGACTGACGTGCACACAGCTCACGCGATGTTAAGCCCGGGGCACGGCCCCGAGTGGGGAGCCCGGGCGGCAGCAGGTAAGGACAGGCCAGGGCCACACACCCCGCATCGGGCCGACCTCCTTTCACGGGCACGGGCGGGCCGGCTAAGAGCGGCCATAAATGGCTGAGTAATGACATCAACAATGAGACGTGATGAATGGATATTTCAGAGACGCGTGGATCTTGGCACAAAAGGCCACACGGTGACACGAAATATTAAACAAGAACATGCAGATAAGGCCGGCAAGCTAAGGACGCGGTTGATAACGCATCAGCTTAGGCCAGGCCAGGAGCTATATCCTCTCTTGGAAACGAGGCAAGGCTTCTCTTTCCTCTTCAGAGGATATTAATAAAAAATATTTGCAGATTATTATGAAAAAATATATATTAGCTCTTGGAGTGATGATTTAAAATCAGTTATTTGTGAGACACAGTACATCAACATTGGAGCTGCCCGGATGGTAGGGGGTTGGGGGGGACGGGGGGGACCCCCACGTGATAGCAAACGTCCCAAATGGTGAAGCCAAGGGGCCAGCTATGAGACACCGAGCCTGTGGACTAAATTTGCCTTATCCCGCTTCCTAATCTTTTAATTTTGTAAAAACAAAAACACACAAAACTGCTGTCCTACAGCTAGAACGTTCGTCCCAAGCTACATGGTGCTGCGGACCACCACCGGGTCTGTGCACCCCTCCGGGAGCCCCACGGAGTCAGCCAGTGCCGCTGGGCTGTGCCCTTCTCGTCACGCGGACCCGAACACTGGCCACGGGCCACTGGGACCACCCGGGCCCCAGCCGGCACTATCCGATGGCCCTTCCTCCCGGTCTTGGGTCCCAGAGGCAGACAAAATACACAGGTGCCCACAGAGGAACATCTTCCTGGGCATCGAAGAGAAGGAATAAAGACGGTGAGCTTCTCGCTCTGCCCCCCACCCGCCCCGCACAGAATGGGCCCTTCCGCCAGGAGCCAGGGTCTGCGGCCCGGGGGCATTCGAACTACAGGGCACAGGGGACGCGGGGAGGCACAAAAGCCCCCGCGCACATGGCCGTCTGCCTCTGCCCCGGCAGGGCCGCGGAGCAGCCTGGCTGAACAACAGGACGCCCCCCTGTCCACACATCTGAATGCTTCTGACGTAGAACTCTGGCCAACAGACCCAGCCACCCAGGGACACCCTCCAGGGACACCCACCAGGGACACCCTCCAGGTGCTCTCCAGGGAGCCCACCGGGGATGCCCACCAGGGTCGCCACCCAGGGAACCCACCGGGGAGGCCTGAGCGTTGGAGTCTGTGTCCAGTGGCCTCCCTGCCTTCTGCCCCTCAAGCAACTTGCAGGAAAAGGAGAACTCAGAATCGGTTCTATTTATATTCAGAAAACAGATCGTGTGCTGCCTCAGATACTTTATCCACAAATTATCTGCAACTTCCCCCCAAATCCTAACTCCCCTGGTTCTCCCGAAAGTGCAGATAAGAACTGACCTACAGCAGTGATGTCTTGACAGTGATCTCTGAGAAGAATTTCACAATCCAAGCATGAATCCCAATAAGCATGAGCATTTATTTACAAATCGTATAAACAACTACTGTTATGCATATTATCAACACAAGGAGACATTTTAGAAGGACCGTATAAGGATGAAATGAAATATTTTAAAACAATTTTAAATGTACCAGGTCTTCGCTGTACTAAAATACGGTAAAAATAGTGACTTTAGGGAGTCCCAGCTTGAATACGCTTCCTTATTTACGAAATCGCGTTTACCACTTGCGACGCGACCATGTGAAGAGACACTGACATTCAGATAATTTTGACTCTTGGTTTTAATTTCTATCACGTCTGAGAAGATTCCTCACAGGACACAGGGCAGCTCCATCGTGCGTCACTGGCTGGACCGCCAAGTTGCATGGCATGTGACACAATCCCATCGACCAATTTGGCCTCATTTTGTTAAAATTTGGGCAGCAAATTTCTATACTCCATAATAACAGTCAGGTGTTCTCCAGGCTAATTAGAAAGTGTTGAATTTTAATGATTTTTATGAATAAGTCCAATCTACGAAAACCCTTTGTTTGTGATATTTTAGAACAAGTTTAAAAACTATTTCCAAGTTTTTTAAGTGTTAAGTTAAACTTAAACAAAAGTGACACACATTATGCTTGGCAACAAACCCCCATAACAATAACATAACATTTCTGAACATTTTCCAAGCGTCTTCTCCACAGACACATTTCTTCTGAAAAGTATCTCCTTCCTGAATCGTTGTCAAAACATAATTAGCCAGGTTTTTCCTCGCAGGGGCTGAGTGTTTTACTATGAAAATGTTTGCTCAGTGGCCCCGTCTTGCACAGAGACCACGCACAGATTCGGAACGTCTTCATCGCTAAGAGCGGTGGCATCTCTTTACTTGAGGTGACCGACCGCCAGGCTCCGGGTGCAGCAGGTGCTTCAGGATCACTCCCTGTATCCCTACAAAACTCAGCAAGGACCCAATGATGCTGGGACTGACACTGTGGTTTCGCTTCCACACGGACACAGTGGGTCACGGAGAGACCGTGGCTCCCATCCCAGAAATGAGAGCAGCCTAGACCCTCTGAGGGGACCCCACATGCCCAGGAGGCAGGAGCGAGTTTTGGCACCCCTCACTCCCACCCAGGTGACCCTTCGTGGGGGGACTGGAATGGCGGCAGCTGAGAGGCCCCCACAGACACAGGGGAACCTCGGCCACTGGAGACGGAAGACGCGGGGGAGCAGAGGGGGACCCAGCTCTGGGCGGCAGGCACACGGGGCCAGTGGTGTCAGGCAGAAAAGCAGAGAAACCCGAAGGCGCTGCACCCCGCCCTGGGTGAACCGGAGACACTCCCTGAGGGGCAGGGGTGGAGGCCGGGAACTCCCCAGGGGCAGGTGCAGGGCGACACCTGAGGACAAGACAGCAGAAGGGAGATGAACCCGTGGCCACTTTCGACCCCAAAGGACAAGAAAGCCCTGACCAGCCTCATGTCATCTGAGTCCAGCTCAACTGGCCATGAGGCCTCCACGTGGCTCAACTACAGGACAGGCGGACTTGTCCCACTGCACCCGTGTGGCCAGAAGGCGCCCGCGCCGGGTGTGAGTGTCACCTGCTTCCGCTGGGGTCTGCTGCTCCTTCTATTTTCCCAGCTTTGCTGCAGCGTCACTAACACTGGACTATCTCTGAAGCGCACATCGCGCTGGTAGGGTGCACATCTACACTGCGACAGGGCTCCCCATCTTGTTAATTCGCACATCCGTGGTTTCAGTTTTCCGGTCTCTGCTGTTCTCATACACAAGCTGACTCGGGCAGTCAGTAAAAACAAAAACAAGATACATCAAAAAACAAGAAAACGTGCTCCACCAACATGATCTCGTTGGGAGGGGTGCCCGGCTGGCCTACTCGGTGGCAAACATGACTCTTGACCACGGGGGTCATGAGTTTGAGCCCCACGTTTATACACAGAGCTTGCTTTAAAAAATAAAGATTAAAAAAACCAAGAGTCAATAGAACCAAACCTGGAGAAATGACTCAGATATTGGAATCTCAGAGCAAAACTTTAAAAAAACCGTAACAAGTGTGTCTGGAACCTAGAAAACAAGGAGGCCGATGTCTGTGAAGAGAGCCAGACAGAATTGCGACGCGGAACACGCGGTGTCGGAGAAGACATCGCCTGTCTGCCGTCTGTCTGCCACCTGTCTGCCGTCTGTCTGCTGTCTGTCTGCGGGCTGGCAGCAGCATGGCAGGCAATCTCTGAACTTGGGGGCACAGGCAGAAACTACCCAAACTGAAGCACAAGGATGGTGCGTTGGGGGAAGTGCCACCTGAGGGCAACATTCTCGGCCGGCACATGTGAACCTGCAGCCCCAGAGGAGACAGAATCTGAGGCATAAAAATGCCTGAAGAAATAACAGGCAAGGATATTGCAAAAATAGCAGAGAACCAGAAATCCAAGAAGCTTGGCAAACTCAACGGGAGAATACAAAGAAAACCCTCCAAGGCACACGGCAAACTGCTGGAAACCAGGATGGGTGGTAAATCCTGAAAAGAGCCGCACAAGAAAGAAAAAAGGACAGTGCGACAAGAGAATCAAGGCGGAGACCTCTGCCATCATCTGAGCTCATGGCCGCAGGTGGAACAGCACCAGCCCACATTTCTGTCTCTGCAAAAACATCCCTCAAATCCAGAGACGCGCGGGGTGGCCCCAGCACAGTAAGGGACACCTCCCATGCCCCAGAGTCCACCTGTATTCTAAGCACGAAGACTCGATGCGAAGTACCTGCACTTGTCTTTCTTGTTACACGTTCTTCGCCCCCTCCGCGGACTGCCTGACGGATGTGCCGGGCCGGGCACCCCACCCTGAAGACCACTGAGCCTCTTCAGGGCACCCCCAGAATTTGCCTGTGGCAGGCTGGGTCACCAGGGTCCCCCATGGCCAGAGCAGTACAAGCCCTTCTGGAATCTTCCCCGAAGCCTCGTGCACAGCAGCTCTGGATTCGACGGGAGACGGTGGCTCAGCGCTCGCGGGCCCGGGGGCCTGACTCATGGAGCCCCCACCCCAGGCCTGCAGCCTCAGCCCCAGGAGGCTCAGCCCCCTCTCCCCAGCTCCACCCTTCCCATCCTGGCACCTGAGGGAGGGAACTCACCTCTCCAGAAGGGCGGATGGGAGGCCTTCCACACCGCAGGACCTCCCCCGGCCAGGGTGGAGGCTGAGACAGGCCACCCCCAGCCTCAGCTCCCAGCAACGTCCCCAGGAGCGGGGAACCCGCAGACCCCTCTGATGACACAAGGGCATGGGCCCCGGGCTGTGGACCAGAAGGGCGAGCAGGGGCAGCCTGATGGACGAGGCCGGGCCTGCATCCCAGGATGGACAGTGAGGCCCTGGGCTCCCAGGTGTCCCGCGGGGGTGACAGCGTAGAAGTGGTGGATTTGTGTGAGGGAAGGCAGCCTGAGGCTCTTGCCAGCAACGGGAACCTCCGCTCCCGGCAAGTTGCTCTGCAGGATTCCCTTGCTGCATTTTTATTAAAACCTTAAACCCAGAATAAAGGCAGAGATACACCAATTTATTTCTCCTCTTGAAGAGACACCTGGCGACACGTCCACAGAACAATATCCATAATCACTCAGCCACATTTCCATACCATTTGACTCAATTTTCTGGAAAGGAGAGGTATATTTTCAGAGCGGGGAGACCTGTGTGTAATTTTCACCTCCCCGCCTCCCACCCGGAGCCCCGCAACACGCAGGCGGCCAGGGTGCGGCCAGACCGGTCCCTCATGTCCCCGCTGGGCCCCCACGCAGGTCGTAGTTCCACGGGCCGACCCTGCGGGCTGGGGCCGTGCTCCAAGGCTTCAGTGCCTGCCAGCCAGCTCTGGCCAAGACGGGCCGCCTCCTCCCCAGATTAACCAGCAGCAGAAACACCCTCCAGGGCCCTGCGCTGGGCAAGTCTGTGCCCCTGAGGCCTCGCTTTGCGGGCGTCATGCCCACAGGGGCATCGGCCACTCCAGGGCCAGGAGTCCCAGACAGCAAGGCTCCCGAGGCCCCAGGGATGGCTGACGCAGGCAGCTTAGGCCCCTCGTGCGTGGCGACCACAGGTGAGGGGCCACCACACGGGCAGGCATGGGAGGGCACCCCAACAGGAAGAAATACGTGGGGGACCCAGGGATCCAGCCATCCCCTTGGAAGGCAGCAACCCTGGCCTACGAGGGCAGGACCGCAGAGATTCAGATCCCTGACCAGGAACGAAGGTTTGGGCCACACCGCAGGCAAGACACCATCAGCCAGAGTGGTCCTCGAGAATTCAGACTGGAGGGCCAGGGTGACAGGGGCTCACCCCACTCACCACCTCCCTCTGAGCTGCCCCAAACAGTGTGAGCAAACACATCCAGGCGCTGTAACCTCAGATCCTCACCTGCGGGCACGTCACTGATCTGAAGCCCCAGATGGCACGTTCTGAAGTCCGTCACGGCCTTCTTGCCAGGCCAGGCTCCCAGCAAGCTGCTCAGCCCACGCTTGCACACAGGGGACCCCTCTGGTAACTTGGCTCAGGAACTCTCCAATGCTTTGTCAAACTTCCCCAGAACCGTGCTGCCATCTGACCCTTCCTCCAGAGAACTTTCTTCATCCCCACGGCCCTTTTCTGTGAGGATCCGACCTGAATCACGCCTAGCCGGCCTTCTCAGCCTCCACCGGATCCCTCCCGCCATGGTCTCTCTCCTGATAAAGCTCTCTCCCAGGCATCTCTCCCGATAAAGCTCTCACACAAGTAATCCCACCTTGCTGTCTGCTGCTGGGAAGTATTTCTTAAACAAAATGCAGCATTTGCTAACCAAAACATTTTTATAAAACAAAGATTGACAAATGGGTCAATATTATCATTTCAAATATGAAAAAAACAATACAGGGGCCCCTGGGTGGCTCAGTTGGTTAAGCATCTGACTTCGGCTCAGGTCTGATCTCACAGTTCGTGAGTTCAAGCCCCGCATTGGGCTCTGTGCTGACAGCTCAGAGCCTGGAGCCTGCTTTGGATTCTGTGTCTCCCTCTCTCTCTGACCCTCTCCTGCTTACACTCTGTCTCTGTCTCTCTGTCTCTCTCTCAAAAATAAACATTAAAAAAATTTAATAAGATAAAAAGACAAGACAAACAAAGCATACCAGAAATTGAGAAAAGATGTGTGCAATATCTGTAACTGACAGAAGATTCGTATATAAACTATATAAAGGGGTGCCTGGTTAAGCGTTCATTTGGGTTGGACTTCGGCTCAGGTCATGATCTCTTGGTTTGTGAGTTTGAGTCCCACATCAGGTTCCCTGCTGTCAGCGCAGAGCCAATTCATATCCTCTGTCCCCGTCTCTCTCTTTGCCCTTCCCCTGCTCATGGGTACACTCTCTCTCACAAAAATAAACAATAAAAAAATAAAAAATATATAAATATCCCATAAATCAATAACAAAATGACAAGAAAACAAAACTCTCCCAAAAGTACAAAAGACAAAAACATGCAATTCAAAAAATGGGAAAATTCAATAGCCAGCAAATACATCAAATCACATCCAACCTCATTACTAGCTAAGAAATATAAGTTAAAGCCATGAGATACCATCATACTACAGCCAGACTGGCATTAAAATCTAGTGATGATTGTAAAAGCCAAAAATTGCAAATAACCCAAACATTCATTAAGAATAAAAGGGCTAAATAAATTGTGGTATGTTCAAAAACCAGAGTGACACACAGCAGTAAGTGAACTTCAGTTACTGCTCAAGGTGTCCATTATCAACACACTTAAGTTATGGGCACCAGTATGCCCTCACACATAAAGTGTTGAATTACAGATCCCATCAACAATCTGTTATTCTTAGCAATGCAAATGCAGGTGGTAAAATTACAGGGGAAAGGGGTGAGTGACAGAGTCAGGAAAGGTCACAGGAGGCTCCCACATTGGTAGAAATGCTCTAGATGTTAAACTAGAAGGTAGGAACATGGCTTCTGGCTTTGCAGTTAATCTTTAAACTTGACATGTCATAAACATATGCAGAGATTAATTACACAGAAAAAAATATGCATCACCAAAAGCTGCTTCTCTTAAAAAATAGTAACTCTAAAAATGTGACAAACCAGCACTCCAGTGAAACAGCTCGTCAAAATCATCTTGCCAAATGCAGCGATCAATTCTCTACCAGAATCTAATTCTGCCTTTCAGCAGCATGCAAAAGAGTTGACCACTCTTTTCCTGCAACGCTCTTCCCTCGGGTTCTGCGACACCCCAATGTTCCTGCTCAGCCTCTAAATATTGGG
This sequence comes from Leopardus geoffroyi, assembly GCF_018350155.1. Classification (NCBI taxonomy): domain Eukaryota; kingdom Metazoa; phylum Chordata; class Mammalia; order Carnivora; family Felidae; genus Leopardus; species Leopardus geoffroyi. Next base: position 81,633,314 of record NC_059326.1, read on the forward strand.
CATACTTGAGGCTGAGTCCTGGATCATCTTCTCTACACCCTCTTCGGGGTAACTTCACTAAAACCCATTCCTTCAAATGCTCTGTATATGCTGATGATCCCCAAATGTTTAACTCTAGCTGTGACCTCTCCTCTGAATCCCAGACTCATAAATCCAGAGTTCACTTCTCTGATGCTCTATCCTATAGCCTCTAGCTGCCTTGGCCTCCCAGGACAACCACCTCCACTGAAGTTAGAGACATTTCCATGCTCTGCCTAGGTTCCCCCTCCCTGCACTGCAGACTTTCTCCAGGAAGTAAGTTAGGGGTCACCTCAGGTTGTTTCGCAAATCTCCCAGGTATCAGGGCTCTCCATTGCCAGGAGTACGTTGTCTCCATTGCAACCTGTTGTCTGGTTTCCCTGGTTGTGTTTGGTTTGGTTTGTATCAGGCAGAATACATCTGGTCTCTATTATTCCATCTTGGCCAAAAATGGCAGCCCTCCCTCTTTAATAACTCTGAAAGTGCAAATTAGTATATCATAAATGTTAATAAATGTTTGGTGAATGAAGTATCTAACTTTAAAACCACTGAGTACAAAGAAGGGTGTCTCAGCAGTGAGAAAAACAAATAGCAAGATGGTAGGCTTAACCCCAACTGCACAAATAACCACATTAAAGGTAAATAGCCTAGAAATCCCAATTAAATACAGAGATTTTATATTGGATTAAAAAAACAAACATAAGTGTGGCCCAACTATATGCTGTCTACAAGATATCCACTTTATTTATTTATTTTATTTTAGAGAAAGAGAGCATGAGTGGGGGAGAAAGGCAGAGGGGGAGGGAGAAGGACAGAGAAAAATCCTTTTTTTTTTTTTTTTAAAGTTTATTTATTTTGAGAAAGAGACAGAACAAGCAGGGGAGGGGCAGCAAGAAGAGACAGAAGCCCAAGCAGGCTCCACACCATCAGTGCAGAGCCTGATGGGGGCTCAAACCTACAAACTGTTAAGATCATGACCCGAGCCAACATCAAGAGTCAAACACTTAACCAGCTGCACCATCCAGGGACCCCAAGAGTGAGAGAATGTTAAGCAGGCTCCATGCCCAGCACAGACCCCAGTGCAGGGCTCAATTCCACAACATTGGGATCATTACCTGAGCCTAAATCAAGAGTCAGATGATCAACTGCCTGAGCCACCCAGGTGCCCCAAAATATCCACTTTAAATATAAAGCCACACATATGCTAAATATTAAAAAATGGAAAAGATATACCATGCTAACACAAATCAAAAGAAAGCTGGAGTGGTTGTAATACAGACAAAGTATGTTTCAAAGCAAAGAGTATTACCAGAGATTGCGAAGGTCACTTTACAATGATAAAAGGGGTCCGTTCATCCAGGAATTATAACAATCCTAAATACTTATGAACCTAACAACAGAGTTTCAAAATACATAAAGCAAAAACTGAGAGAAATGCATAAGACAAATTCATGATTATAGTGAAAAGATTGCAACACCCCCTCTCTCAACAAATAGGAAAAGTAGACAAAAATTAGTGCAAGTGCAAAAGACTTAAGCCAACCACCTTAACCTAATGGAATTCATAGAACACCACAAAACATCAGAATAAACATCCTTTTAATGTATACCCGGAATACTTGCCAAGATAAGCCCTCTCTAGGGTCATAAAACAAATCTCAATAAATTTAAATGGATTCACCTCAAAAAAGTATATTCTCTGACCACAGTGGGATTACATTATACATCAAAAACAGAAGGTACCTGAAAAATCCATAACAATTTGGAAACAAAATAACAAACTTCTAAATAACCCATAGGTCAAAGAATTAACCAAAAGGGAAACTTGGAAAGTATTTTAAAAGAACAAAAATGAAAGAACATATTAAAATTTGTTGAATGAAACAGAAAGATCTTAAGTCAATTACATTATCTTCCATCTCAAGGAAAGAAAACAAATGAAAAGCTCAGTAAGCAGAAGAAATAACAAAGATCAGAGCAGAAATCAGTAAAATATAAAGCAGAAAACAATGGGGGGAAATCAAAGGCAACAAAAGCTGCTCGTCTGAGAAGATGAAACTGATTAATCTCTAGCCAGATACGTGGGGAGGAGAGACAAGCCTACCATGCAGAAGAAATTTCAAATAATTTTTGTAGATACTCTCCCCTCAAAGGAGGGAGAGCAAAGCCCCTCTCCGCTAAGTGTGGGTTGCACCAGCGACCTCCCCCTAAAGGGCACAGGATGAAAAAGAGGGTAAAGGGGTAACTTCGCAGGGGAGGATGCCATCCCTGCCTGAGATGGCAGGCGACCAGGGTCAGCACCCACAGTGATAAGCCATGTAGACAGTGTGCACCCTGGATTCCCTGAGAGCAGAAGGGCACTTCTGGGGTCTTCCTCCCTGAATTCATAATCCCAGTCTAACCATACAACATCAGACAAAACCCAATTGAGGGACATTCTATAAAATATCTGACCAGTACTCTTAAAACTGGATAATAGAAAAACAAGAAAAACCTGAGAAAAATGTCACAACCAAAAGGAGCCTAAGGAGAAAAGACAACCAAATGTCATGTGATGCCCAGAACGGACAGAGGTCCTGAATGGACAGGTGCTCGTTATGGACAAGTGTCCTGAATAGAACAGAAAAAACATCCAGCAGAAACATACAGGAGATGCATAGGTAGTTTATAGTTTTCTAGTATCAATGTTTAAAATGTAAAAAAAAAGAAAAGAAAAGAAAAGAAAAAAAACTGGCAAAATTAATTTTAATATATTTTATTTAAGCAAACATATACAAAATATCACTTCAACATGTAACTGTATGAAAAAATATTGAGCTATTTTACATTCCTTTTTTCATACTAAATATTTGGGATTTGCAGTGTATTTTACACTTACACACATCTCAGTGCAGAGTAGGCACTTTTCAAGTGCTCAACACCTGTGATGGACAGGCAGATCTAAATTAATAGCTACAATCTAAAGTTGACAGCAATTGGAAACTACTATAATCACGGTGAGGACTCTTGGTTAATTGCAGGCTAATACACAGATATCGCTTCCTCTGACAAGTTTCAATTTGTGGTTAAAATGACAGCAAAAAAGCAGTAGCAGCTTTGCTAGGATTCTCTACATACTCATTTGTCCAGTCTTTTCCCTGCAAACTATACCTGTGGGAGACTCTGTCCACACCACGGACAGAAATAAAAATCTCTATGCTGACGAGCACAGAGCCTGCGGGGTGCTTAAGTCTTTTAAAAAGGCCTAAACAGGGAGAATATATTTGTAAATCACCTACATGATAAAAGACTTACATCCAGATATATATAAAGAATTCTCAAAACTCTGTAAGAAAACAACAAACCCAATAAAACATGGGAAAATATCTTGACAGACACAATTTCATGGCAGATGAGCCTATGGAAACATACTCGGTGTCATTAGACCCCAGAGACACGCAAGTTAAAACCACAGTGAACGGCCAGCACACACCCGTGAGAACATCTGAACTTAAGAGGCTGTTCCTCCTGCAGCGTGGACAAGGATGCGAGGACACTGGAGCTCTGGCTCATGGGCCCTGCCTCACCGGCCAGGCTCTGAGACATGAGATGTAAACGTGTGAGGTGTGGACGGCTAGCCGTGCCCTGTCCTAGCCACCAGGACGTGAAGGACGTGAAGGACGTGAAGGCCTTTATCCACAGACTCCGCCACAGCTGTTCACAGCAGCTTTACTTACAACAAATGCTGGAAACAAGGTAAATGGCCAACAGGTGAATGTGTTTCCTTGTGTGATGGGAGTTAAAAGCTCTCAGCTTAAAATTTTTTCCCAGTGGTTTGCCCCAAACCATTCCACGTACCCGAAGTAACACTCTAAAGTACGCTTCACACACTCTAAAGACCCACAAGTTCTCGTCTGTGGGTGTCTCTTTCTGTTCTTGTGTCCTACCGCTTTTACATAGTAGCATTACATTTTTTGATACATGGTTTGACAAATCTGTGTATCTATTATTCTTCCTTTTCAGAAACTAACAACTGAGAAAAAAGCAAACTTCCCAGAAATTTTGAACTGTAACTATATCCACAGTCAGAATAAGACAATCACAGCCTGGTTAGGAATTAATGAAACGGAAAATGCACTCTGTGAAAGTCTGTGATGCAATGCAAAGCAGAGAATGATTCAGTCACAAACACAATGAGAAAAAGAAATTCCATACGTTTTCAATTCAGGAAAAAATAAACCAAAAGAGGAAGAGGAACATATTAAATACGGAATAGTAATTTAAAAATAAAGCAAAAAATGGCATCTATGCATAGTCAAATGATAATATCAAGAGATAATTCTTGAAAGACAGAGCCATGATCACACTGGGAAGGTGACCAGAAAGAAAAAAGAAAGCACGAATACGTAATACCGGGAACGAAGGAGCTAGAACTCAAACGTGAGTATTTCAATTACCATAAAGGCATCTACTTAACCATTAATGCCAACAAACTTGACAGCCTAAATGAAAACACGTGATTTCCTAGAAAGAAAAAAGGAACCTGGAATTCAGAACCACAGTAGACTAGGAAAAAAGGCTGTTTATGACACACACACCAAGACGTGTCCGGTGATGACACTGCTGAAACCGAGCAGGGTCCTTGGGAGGAATAATCACGACTTCAGGACCACAATCTTCTGACACAGCAGAGCATCCGGCATCTTCTCCCCACCAGGTCAGAGTCTAACAGACCCAAGCGACTCCGCCCAAGTCACCAACACACAAGGGAGCACCTCCACCTTTTACGTAGGCACTGCCCTCCCTTGATTACCTCCATACATCTGCAAATACTGCCGTTCCTGAAGCGTAAGTTCCTCCTTGCTGTTCGGCACCCCTCATCCACTTACATGTGCACGAGCAGGGTGGTGAGTCCCTCTCGCCCACCGAGGCCCAGACGGCCATGCTCAGCTCTACACAGGTCTGCCGGGAAGCCTGGTGGGAGGCCTGTCCTCCCTGCTTGCAGCCACAGCGTCCACACCAACGTTCCCAGCGCTGAGGAGCCGTGCTCACGGGGAGGCCACTAGCCCGCCAGCTCCTTGTCCTCAGACCTCGGGTGCTGGTTTCTGGGAACACTCGTCCCTTCACGTAGACTTTGTGCCTCGTGACTCACTCTGAGTATGACTGTGCCTATTTGATACAAGTGCTTTTTTCCGAGTCAGATTTTCACGATGGCTGTCCCATGGTGTCCCATAAAGCCAGGACACGTTCTCCTTAGGGCTGGGAGAGTTCCCTTGGTGACAAATGTGTACGCATGAAGGAAAGGTGCCCCCCGCCCCAGCTTGTCAAACCTGCTAACCCAACAGGACTCAAGAGAGGCAAATCCTAAGCGGAGACAAGCCGTACCTACAGCCTGGCACCTGACCTGACCCGGACGGTAAGAGGCGTCCCCAGCGACAGGAAAGCTGGGCTGGGCTCCCCGGAGCTGCCCGGGGCGAAAGGCGTCAGCACACCAGACACAGGAGCTCTGTTCACCAAGAACGTGCCCAGAGCCTGACTAGACGCACACAGTTCTGTCCGATCTACACGACAGGCCTGAAAGGTCAGCACCACTACCGTTCTCCGGGTGAAGCAGCAGTGGCCCTCCCAGAGCCACGCCGGGTACCTGCCTCCAGGGACGACTCACTGCTCCAGCGGGCTCTCCCACCTCAACCACTCCATGGGGAGCCCCGACTCATCACTGAGGAGACCAGCTCTGTGACAGGTCTGCCGGGTAACAGGACGTCCCCAGTGGGGTCTGAAACAACCTGGACCGCCAGCTCCCCTGTGGTTGCCACCTCCACGGTTCTGACCAGGGACTGCCCCCCCCCGCCGGGGGAGGCCCCTCAGAAAGCACCTCCATAACCCACTCATCACTTCCTCCTAAGCTCAAACGGAGTTTTAGTCCCCAAATCTGGATTAGCATTTTCCAGAGTGGCTCCTACGGAAGATTAGAAGAGAAATGCTTTAAATAAAATAAAAACAGGTTCCGAGGTCAACAATCTTAGGGAAATTTCTCTGGGAGATACAGGTAACCCCTGCTTTTCAAAAGCCCCCATCACGCCACTTGGCTTTCACAAAAGGCCCACATCAGTGCCTGTCTGGAGAGGATCTTCCAGAGCATTCAGGGCTGGCTTTGCAGCCCAGCACCCTTGGGGGACTGTGCTCCCATCGCTCTGCTCAGCAGCCAGCCAGAGTTCTGCACCGCGTCTGCCGGCACCCGGGCCTTCTCTCGATCCTGTGCCTCTTCCAGCAAGATGCGTCCCGAGAAAAGCCTAAGAAAGGTCGCTTTGGGGCGGGGGGGGCGCAGACACTCCTCCATACACGTCACAGCAGGCTGCTACTTTGCTCTCCTCCGTCTCGGCTCATGGAAGTCCTCACGGGAGGACCACTCTGGACACGGCACTCCCTCGCTCCTGGGAAGCGTTCCGGGACAAAACCCTGCTCCAAACTCCAATTTTACAAACTTTTAACCTAAACTACACTGCTCTCCTACAACGTTCAGATGCACTCTGCAGAGCGGGGACCCCCCAAGATCCCTGGGGAACTGGGTGGGACAGCAGAGCGAGCTATGAGGGCAGCACAAGCCCTGAGAGGTGGCCGCCCCCCTCCGCACCAAAGGGCACGCGGGCTGCATCCTAGGTGTCGCCCTCGTCCCCACGTGTGCCCTGCCACCTGGCGAGGGACCAGCTCTCCTCACAGCTGCTCCATTCAGGGAGGAACCGATACAGCTGAAAGACCGCTTTTAATTTTCTAAGTTTCACTTATGCAACATAATAAAGGCGGATTTATGTGACTTGATGACGTTTTTACAAAAAACAGTTCCCCACACCTGGTCAGTATATAAATATTTACAATGAAAAAATAGGCAAGGGAAAAGGAAGCCTTCCGTATTCATGTCAGTTTCTTTAAAATGCTCATCAGAATTTGAAAATAAAATAGTTCGTTCACTCTCTAGTCTCTATTTACATCGTCCCGACGGCTGAGGAAATCTGGGCTTGAGGGTGGCTGTTCAGATCACCGGGACGTCCTACGCTATTTTAGAGTAGTTATCTGAAAGAGTAAATTAAATATAAAAATGTAAACTTTGAAAGAAGGATAAACGTGTAAACGTTCTTACAGAAGTTGACATTTTACACACTACAGACCAAAATAAAATGCTCTGTATATTTTCTTAGCAGGGACATTCTGTTTCAATTGAACTTGATCATATAACAAAAATTGCCTCTAAGGAGGAGGTTAAAAAAATAGCAAGAACAAAATTACCATCTTAAGTGATGAACATCCATTTGCTCTAATTTTCTCTAAAAGCAACAGGGATTTCTCAAAAAGTGACAAATATAAATTATATCATGGAGAGCTTAAGAAGCCTCAACGAAGTATGGTATCTCGTAAATACGAAGACGTTAAAAAACAAACTTGAGTAGTGCAAACGGGCCTATGTAACTCGGTGACGTTACAAATACATCCACTCCGTGTGTGACGACAAGATTTGGATGTGACAGATGCCGTGCCCCCAGGAGCTTCAGGGGCTCGTGGGCAGCACACCGGTGGCCTCGCAGGTTCGCACGCGAGCGTGTTCACCTCAACCCGCAGTCCCCGGCACAGGCGGCGCCGGGGGATACGGGAGGGCTCACGCGTGAGAGCCACGACGCCCACGGGAGCCCAGGGACACCCGCAGCCTCGGCTCCCGGGCCTCGTAGTGCTCGTTGAAGTCCAGCCTGAAGCTCAGGAAGCGCAGGCTCTCGTCGGAGCTGGTCGTCAGCAGCACCAGGAACTGCTGCACCACACCCTGGGGACAGGAAAGGAACAGGCACGTCAGTGGGGGCCCGCCCCTGTGGCCTCAGTGGGCTGGGGTTTCTGTCCACACCCACGGTCCTGCATAAACCCCCACTGCGGCAGGCGTCCCAAAGGAGGGCAGGGTGTGGGGAGGAGATGCCCATGGGCACAGATACAAATGCGCTATCAATCGATTTTATTTAAAAGAACCAACACGTTTCCCTTTCTGCCCTAAGTTCTGTAAGAATATCCAAAGCAGTGAAGCTTCTGATGTTCAAACAGCCTATTCTTTATTATGTTTAACCTTACGCTCTTAGAAATGTACCCTTCTTTTTGATGTTTATTTATTTCCGAGAGAGACAGAGACAGAAAGAGAGAGAGACAGAGCACGAGCAGGGGAGGGGCAGAGGGAGAGGGAGACACGGAATCCGAAGCAGGTTCCAGGCTCCGAGCTATCAGCACAGAGCCGGACGTGGGGCTCAAACTCAAGAACCGTGAGATCATGACCTGAGCCGAAGGCAGACACTTAACCGACTGAGTCCCCCAGGAGCCACTTTTTATTTTAAATACAAAACCCAGAGTTACATTTTCATCTTTCCCTTGAGTTATTTAGACGCCTGAATCATAAAGCCCTCACAGGAAAACACAAGGCAAACACAAGGAAGGACCAGCCTCTAAGGCACGACCATCAGCTCCCAGGCTGAGTCTCCTTCCTGAAGATTCACAGGCAGAGTGTGGAGCGTCACCTCTTTATTGAGGGGCTTTGTAAACGTGAGGGGACATGACTGTCCTCAAACCTTCAGACGGCAAAACCCAGCTGCCTCTCTGCAGGGTGGAGTCACTTAGGAGCACAAACCCCACCGTCAGGTTCCTGAGTCACAGCCAGCAGGCGTGTGTCCGTCAAGCAGGTGAGATTTGTCCCCACGCCTGCAGACCCGCAGGAGGTCTCATGTACAGAGAAGTCCTCACTGAAACACCACATGCCACAGTCCTCCCAAACCCCAACAGCACCTCGGTCCCTGTCCTTGCTCCTGGGGACTCGGGCATGTGACACCAAGGGACACACACTTGAGCCGGCGCACAGCAGGGCGCTGTGGACACCCGTGTCATTCTGGGAAACAGAGGGCTTCAGAGACAGTCTCTAAGCAATTCTATCACAAAAATATAAACAGTGGCTCCTTGCTGGGCAACAAAACAGACGTGTGAAGGTCGCTACGGGGACATGTGAGGGACAGGTCTGTGCTCAGGCTGGGGACTCCAGTCATGGCTCAAAAGCAGAACATGATGGTGGCTGTTGATGCCCTGCTGTTTCCATAATTCAGAGAACAGAAAAGGACTTTTCTGTTAAGGGAAAAGAAATCCCAATGGCCATGATTTAGAAAGAAGATTAAGACTGTAATTTCAGTAAAACTGGGATTATACAGATGAAGATTCCTTTTCAAAAATGTATTAACTCTCTCAGGAAATATGTAATCACCCCTATCTCTTTGAGAAACAAGCATGGGGACAGACATTTTCAAGATTTCTCTGCAGCAGATACACAACTCTCTTAATAGTAGCAGTGCACCTGCAGGCTCAGTCAGTTCACTGTCCGACTCTCGATCTCAGCTCAGGTCATGATTCCAGGGTGGTGGGATCGAGCCCCATGTTGGGCTCTGTGCTGAGTGTGGAGCCTGCTTGAGACTCTCTCTCTCTCTCTCTCTCTCTCTCTCTCTCTCTCTGTCCCTCTCCCCTGCTTGTGCTCTCTCTCCAAAATTAAAAAAAAAATTTTGAATTAAAAAAAATAATATGGAGCTGACCATTAGGTATCCATTTTTTTTAGTTTATTCATTCATTTTCAGAGAGAGAGTGAGTACGAGCAGGGGAGGGACAGAGAGAAAGGGAGAGAGAGAATCCCAAGCAGGCACCATGCTGGCAGTACAGAGCCTGATGTGGGGCTTGAACCCATAAACCATGAGATTGTGACCTGGGCCAAAATCAATATTCGGACACTCAACAGAATGAGCCCCCCTGGTGCCCGTAGATGTCCATTTTTAAGAAATGTGCATACATGCTATTTCTGCACACAGAGGTCAAGTAGGTATTTCATTATGAAAACAGTATCCGGTGAAGATACTTTTGCACTGAACACAACCCCATCATCGTTAGGAAACATATTTTCAACAAACACGAAACAGTCACTAACGTCAGAGGAAGACACTTGGGAAAGGGACAAAGTCTTTCCCCGCCCACGTCACGCGGAAGACCACCATCAGAAGTGTGAGGACACGGGAAGAAACTAGATGCCCATGAACAGGTGGCACCTTCGTGTAAATCCTGAACCACGTGGAGACATTAGCACACAAATATGTAATTTTCAAAGCTTTTAACGTCAATGCTCAATTTGTCTTACTAGTTACCAGCAACCAAATGTAAAAACTCTTCACAAAATCTTTTCACCTGTATCTCCATCACTAAAATCACACTGACAACAGACGGAACCAGAAAGCAAAACCACCACAGGCATAAAAGGCAGAGCCCATGGACTCTGGGCCTCGGCGTCTCTCTTAGCCTCCCGGGGCTGTGTGCCGAGTTCAGCGCCCGCTGCCTTGCGAGCCCGGCTCCTCCACAGCCCCCCACACACCTGCGGCGCCCTCCGGCCTCACCCCGGCCCTCCCAGAGCCCCCGCCCACCGCCGACACCACCGGAACCCTCCCAGGCCAGCATCGGGGGTGAGCCCAGGGTCCCTGGGAAGGTCACAGCCAAGACTGGGCACCACCCTGGGTGGAGGGTGGACCGAAAGGACTGTGTTCTAACCATTCTGATGGCAATGGTCTACTGCAGGAACACACCAGTGTGGTCCGGGCCCTGCCAGCACCTGGTAGAAATGGGCCAGTATCCGCAGCTGCGAGCACATTTTCGGGATAGATTCTCGAAACTCTTGAATCCTCCTGTTCTCCTCCTCCTCCTCTGCTGCCGTCACTCCCCACCGGCCCTAAAGAATGGGAAGGACCAGATGAAATTAAAATATGGGTGCGAGAAGCCGCCAGGGAGGACGGGGCTAGAAGGGGAGGGCGGGGAGAGGCGTGCTTCCCGCGTCCTTGTGCTGCCGCTGAGCACGGACATTTTCCATCAGCACACATGGGCACAGAGAACGCCCTCACTCTTAGTGACTACGGTTTTACAGTGCGTACGTAGCACATGACACTTCTGATAATTTGTCAAGCCAAGCAGCCTCTAGCGCCAAGCAATGCACCGGTCCATCACTGCGCGCTTTCTCGGCACAGATAGCACGCACAAAGGGGGGCCGACTGGCCCAAAGTGGGAGCCCGTGAGCCCTTGACGGTGGTGGGAACACCTCTCGCTACTTCTCCTAAGCATGCCGGCTCTTTCTGCACTGGAAATTAGACCTACTTCTGGTTCTAAGAGACTGTTCTCAATGGGCGGTGAGTCTAACTAAAGGGCTTTGCAGCCAGCCTGCACAGGAAGTAGTGTAGGAACTCAGTTTATCAGTGGGAACGCATCCTGGTAAGACAACGATGAAACACTGGTTTCTCTTACAGCTGTTCTTTCTGTGTCCTCTGGAAGCTTTAGCACGTCACCCTTCCTGTTCAGACTCAGCCCACCGTGCTGCCTGTGGGTATGAGGCAGGGCCAAGCCACAGCTGCCTGACTCCACCTACTGACGACCCATCGCCCACTGTCCTCGGTCGGGAACTGACGGTCCCAGGAGGCGTAGGGTCATTTCTGGATGTCTCTCTGCTCACAACTGCCCATGGCGGCGCCAACGCCGTCCTGCTCCCTGCCGTGTTTTCACGGCTAAGTCCCGAGTGCTCAGGTTACTCAACGTCTCTTCTCTGCACACCATGCCCTACATATTTCCACATCAACTGTAGAGTTGGTTTATCATTTCTTACCGAAAGAAAAAAAAGTATGAAGGCCCACAAAAATCCCAGAACTGCTGGGATCAGAACCGGGATGGAACTGAGTCGGTTCTCCAATCCACAAATACAACATATTCCACTTAGGGGCCCTTTATGATCTCTGTGACGCAGCAGTTCGCAGACCTTGTTTGCCAAGGGCCAGGGGGCACACAGCATGGGGTCTGTGGGCCGCCAGGCCGACACCATCATGACGCTGCCACCAGCCCATGCGGGCAGCCACGGACGGCTGCTCCAACACAACTCCGTCTGCGGGAACACTCGGGAGGCCGGGCCCCCATCCTCGCGCACAGTCTCTTGAACACCACAGTGACCCTAGGTCCAAGTGACCGCTTCTGCAGTTATTTTGCCCACTGGATTTAAATAATTTCTCCGAGACAGTTTGAGCTTTCAGCCGTCCTATGGTATCCCTAAGCACATCTGAATGAAACACACCGAATAGTCCTGACTCATTATGTAGATGCGTTCCACTCCGGTGCTGATGGCTTACAGTCTGGAGAGAGAACGTTCAACTCCCACACAACTGGCTGCCCCGCTACTACGAGAATGTGAAAATCCCAAGGACTGATTTTTGCAGATTTTATATAGTTTAGTAATTCTCGAGAAGGGTAGATTCTGCGGGGCTGTGGGCAGCTTTGCAAATCACAGCAGTAACTAGCTTTTACTGAATGCTTCCTAAACGCTAAGTCACTGGCGTGCATGACACACGCCGACAGGTCACCACGGGGTCTTACTTAGCATCACTCCCCTTTCATAGACAAGGAGACCTGCCCTGGAGAAGTCAAGCCACCCAGAAGGACGCCACCAGCGAGCACGGCCAGGGTGAAGTCTTTGGTCGGTCTGGCACCCAGGTGTGCCTGCACACGGGCCAGGCGGCATTTCGGGGTCACACACACACCCCCATCTCGGCGACAGTAGTGGAGCAGGCCTCTTCCTGTTCCCAGAAACCCTGAGGGGACGGCATGTGCTCTAAGTGGTTGTGAGTTTTCCACATTAAATAGGGTCCTAACACAAATTTTAAGGAAACAGTTAAAAATAAAACTAATCAAACTGTGTCAACTGAAAAATTTGTCACTCAAGAAGAAGCACCTTGAAAAGGTAAAAAATTATACAGATTATATCAGATACAAGAAGTCTCCTAAACAGCCCAACTTGCTCAATAAATCTTCACAATCCAAGGTCACGGAGGACACAAACATACTTTAGGGAGGTCACTGAAAACAGCCACAAGTGCACAACTTAGGTTCCCACGTGGACACACAAAGCCACCAGCTCCAGGGGACAGGTGACGCAGAGCTGGGCACTGTTTGCAGAGACGTCAGCACCTCCCTCATGGGATTCCCGCGGTGCTGTCTTCATTTATTTTCAAGACAGGATGACAGCGATGGTGACCGGTCCCCTGGAGCAGTCAGCACCGCCTCAGGACTCCGCACGCAGGTGTGCGCACGGCGTCAGTTGAACATTTCAGCAGGGAAGTTACCTGTCGTATTCATGACTATGGTGGCAATAAGCTCATTTTTAAACCTGGTAAACCCCCCGGTGTCACAGCCATACCTCGACTTCATTCTGTTTCTTTTTCTCCTCAAACTGTAATCGTCTCTGTAACTCTTCCAGAGCCGCTCTGTATATCGCATCTTGAGTGTTCTGAAGTTCGATGATCTGATCAAACACGGCTCTTAGTTGATTTAAAAGTGCCTGAGGACAGGAGACAAAGATTTTTCTTTTAACGACTAGAGCCCCAACATGCTCATTCCAAAGTTGTTCCAAAGAACATGGACGAATAGTAAAAAGGCACGAAAAAACAAGATATCAACTCACACCCTCAAAGGGCTCTGCCTGTCCACTTGCACGTACTGAGCACGCACCATGCGGCACAGGGTCCCGTGTCACCCACACCCTCAGAGCACATCACAAGCCACAGCGCAGCCCCAGGAGCAGAGATACTGCGAGGGCAGAAAGGAACAGGAAAGCAATTCCATCTTCTCCACCCTTTGGAGCCACACACACCCAGACCAGCCATGGGAGATATGAGAAAAGAGATTCTTAATGAAATAAAAGAAGAAACAGATTCAGCACAGTTTTTAAAAATCAGCTCACAGCAGGCACACACGGACGGTCCCACACTGGAAGCCGCCAGTGTTTGGGCCCAGCGTCTCTACGCTGCACGGCGCCCTCCACAGGTACCTACGAGATTTCAGGTGGGCTTCCTCCCAGTGCGGCTCTGAAACAGAGCTCAGCAAACATCATTTAGGTAGAAGCCAAAGACACATCCGTGCAAAATGCCACACATGCATCCAAGGTCCAACAGCAAACACAAAGACAACTGGGCCAACGGTGGGGATGGCAGGGGTGCAGGGGGGTGGGATGTGAAACCCAATAAACACAAGTCTTTCATGGACGGACAACAGCGCCCCACGACTGAAGAGGGGCGTCTACTCGATCCTCCGCCAGCTTAGAGTTTTAAAAAACCCATTAACAATTTGAGAGGAAGAAAATGTTGAAATCACAGGAAAAAAATCATGTTAAAACTAACAGCCACTCATGATTTATCCAAAGCATCTAAGCAAACTAGGACTCAAGGACCCTCTGTAATCTGATAAAGGTCCTGGGAGATCTCCTGGCGACATCACAGTCAGGGGTGAAAGAAGAAAATGTGTCTTCCATGTCAGGGATGTGGCATGCGTGCTCCTGGTTGACCCAGCTAACATCCTAAGTCAAAACAGCCAAACATACCCTGTGGAAAGGAAGAAACAAAATGGTTTTTCCTATAAAAACGGGACCTACGCGGAAACGACTAGGATAAAAAAGCAGACAAAAGAGCAAAATGAAATCGACAACATCCCTACAGACCAGCCAAACCGCACACATGTACTAAAGGCCTACAAGAGATGTGCAGAATGTTATGGGACAAGATGATGTGACTTTACGGAGAAGCAGAGGAGAAGCCCAGAAAGCAGAGGGGCTCCAAGCTCACGGGCAGGCGGAAGCAGTGAGGCTGACAGGCCCGGCCTACCGCTGCTGGAGAAGGAGCTCGGGTTGGTGAGGACATGTGCGAGGCCACCGTCACGGCACTGTCTACGGGACTCACTGCACCCACTCAGACACGCCCCCGCACAGGGCTACTAACTGCTGGGCATGAACCTCACTACCTTGTAGCTGCCCCCAGGGTGAGGACGCCAGGACCCGGGGCAGACACCAGGCTTAACCATAAGGCTACTTGTTCTCTTGCTTAATAACAAGAAAGCAAAACAGATGGACGTGGGTTAATCTTTTGTTTTTAAGAAAGATGTATTCGCTACTTAGGAGCGGTTAACTACTGTACGAGGTGACGGAATGCTCTTTCTTCACTCAGGGTGCGAGGAGGACTCTGTCAGCAGTATGCCCGCACGGCACGGCCGCGACCTTGTGTTCTGGGCCACCATCAGTCGGCAGCAGAGTCGGGTGGGGTTCAGGTCCTTCCTTGGCAATGCAGAGGCAAGGATCATGTGTGCGCACACCCGCAGGATGATGCAGTATCAGAAAGCCTTACTTCTGACTAAGGGAGACACCAAAAATACACTGAATTTTCATAACAGATTGCTTGAATCTATTCTAGACTGGGTTCCTTAAAAAAACAAGACCTCTAGTGATTATTTTAAATCATCAAATTAAAAGTAAAACTAGGAGTGCCTAGGTGGCTCAGTCAGTTAAGCGTCCAACTCTGGCTCAGGTCATGATCTCACGGTTCATGGGTTCGAGCCCCGCATCAGGCTCCATGCTGACAGCTCAGAGCCTGGAGCCTGCTTCTGATTCTGTGTCTCCCTCTCTCTCTGCCCCTCCCCTGCTCGTGCTCTGTCTCTTTCTCTCTCAAAAATAAATTTAAAAAGAAAAAATTAAAAACAACATTTTAAAGTAAAACCATCAGCAAAGGGGCCATTTCAAAAATGAACATTAAGTCTTTAGCGTACTGACTTCTTCACTGAAGGAGACATAGGACCAACTCACATGTGAACTTTCCACGACCACGAGAAAGTGTGTTACAGGTAAAACATTTTCTGCTTGGATTCTGCTCATGTCAGTGGGAATCTTCTGGAGGCAAGAGGTGTGACTGTTGCGTACGCGACTGTCCGGTGTGGCTGAAACCACACGCGGTCGGCCGCTGACTGCTCCTCACTCCCCACGTAGACTGAGGTCAGCGTGGGTGTAACCCTCAGGAGCTCACGCATTACACCTGCCCAAGCTCAATCTCTGTAACACACACAGAATGGCTCTGAACCATTCTGGACCTGACTTACACACAGGTCACTATCCGTCGTGCATCAGGCGCCACCGCGATGGATGGCTTCCGTCAATTATACCATTTACCCCCCACAGACCTATGTGAGAGAGACGAGCGTCACACCCACTTGACACGACAGCGCTGTGCCCACACAGCACACACGGATGCACATCCGCAGACAGGTAGCACGCATGCCGCCAAGCAGACAAGATGACTCCACGAGTGTCCGGGAGCTCAGCCGATAAAGACAAGGCTCACTAACAGTAACCAAGGACAAAAGGCTGCAGGCACACAGTTCTTACGTCACTCATCACACCTCAAGTGCTTTCAGTTACTTCTGTGCCATCGTTTCAACCCACTTACCCAAGCACGTGGGTAATCGACTCCCACCCAGGAGCATGTGAGCGCTGTGGTACGCAGATGAGGGCGGTGTTCACCAGTGTGGCACATTAACACCTGCTTGCCCGGGAATGAGCTGCGCCCAGTGCGAGCCCCCAGAAGCACTGTGCTCCCTTCGGGGAGCTGCCGGCTTAGCCAGACGCGGCCCTCCATGAGCCCAAAGTCACACATTTAGTGTCAAAAACGCGCCTGACATTTTGACTCTTACATCAGAATAGATTTCCCCAGATGTCCGAATAAAATCACAACTCCAGAAGGTTCAGCCACGTGAACAGCCACTTTCGGAACAGGGGCCCACAGGGAAGCGATGCTAACAACCAAGCCAGGGCCGCGGAACACAAGCAACGCTTAGAGTTCATCTAGACAAATACTGTTTTCCGACTTGTGCAGCCAGAGGCTCGCTCCGTGAAGGCACACACAGGAAACACCACCGTCCCTAGAGAGCACGTGAAGGCACAGCCCCGTGCTCTGCACATCCTCACACCCTCTCCTGAACGTGGGCAGTTCCTACCACTCGTGGTTCACCTGTGTCTTCCGAGCCCAAGAGCCCACGGGTGGGTGAGAGCCCACGGGTGGGTGTGAACACACACTTTACCAGTTTCATACACATTTCAGAGCGTGTTCTTATTGTAACTCTGCCCAGAAACGGTCAACCTTGAACTCCAAGTGATTAGTTACCACAATATGGGCATCAGGCGATCTCTAAGATCTCCCTGGGACAGGAGCCCAACATGCAGGCCACACTACTGGTCTCCGTGTAAAGGGCATGTCCATCTTACTCTGGAGTCGGCATCCAGCAGACAGCGGGAGATGATGGTGTCCAGGAACACCTCGTGTGCGGCGATGATGTGGTCCAGGTCCTGGGCCTGCTGCACCTTGTTCCAAAGCTCATCCCAAGAACACTCAAGCACCTAGAAAACAACGTGAGACTCAGGACGGAGGTCGTGTCTTCCTGGTGTAGGGTCTTTGACGAAACTCACCACATAAGACATCGTGACTTATTTAAACCAAACGGTGCTCAGGAAGTACCTCGAATGTGATGTAATACTGCATCTGGTGGATGAAATGGACCATCTCGGACGCCAGGATGTGGCAGTGGTGCAGCACCCCGGAGAACTCTGCAAGAGAGCCGCAGAGCTGGTGTCACACACACAACACACTCAAACGGCACACTTGCTCCCACCCGTTCATCTGCAATCACTTTCAAAAACAAACAATCGCTGGCTTTAACTCTTAGCCCCTTAAAACAGGGAGCAGTCTTTCCATGGTCAACCTCCGTGCCATTCAAGCTACACAAGGGTTTAGCTACGTAATCAACAGCATCACGTTACTTTACGTGACGTAAGAACCTGATAAGGAAAAGCACGAAACAAAATAATTGCATCTGAAAATTCAGTAGACAAATTGCTTCACAAGTATGAATTCACGCTCAATGCCATGGCTTCTTTACAACACGTGTGCTGCTGTTGCGTGAGACCTCGGGACTCCCAGTAATCTGGAGACAAAAGTGACATTTCCTGAAGGGCCCGAATGGGACCTCGTCACCTGAGAGACAGGTGAACTGGGAGGAGATGGGCCTGAGCCCAGACTCTGCTTCTGTTCTTTGCAAGATTATAAAGCCATCAAAAGGCTTGAAGGTCACCACAGAACAGCCGTTCTCTGCTCACACTTCCAATTTTTCATTCAAAGACTCCACCAGAGTACCAGAGCCACCACAATAGAGGGTTCAGTCGGAAATGAGACCATCAAAGGAATGGTTTAAGCACATTTATTTTTGTTTCCACCCCAAATGCCTTTAATTGTGTGGTTAAATAATCATCGCTGCACACAGTTATTCGAGAAACCATTCTTGTCCCTTTGTAAGACGGTAACGAGGAAGCGAAATAGGGACATGTGGAGAAACAGTGGTGATGCATACTTTAGAAAACAATCCTTTCTCCAGGTTAAGGGGTATGGGACACATGGGGACTGTGCTGGCGGGCGGAGACAGCAGGCCCCCTCAGAAGACGAGCCTGAGCGACAAGCCCCCTGATGTCTTCCCTGCCGTCAGGAGCCTGCCGCCCATGGCTGTGGTCAACGGTGTCGTAAAGAACAGGTAACATGAGCCCCGAATGAAGAATGTACGTCTCCTAATAAAACTCTCAGAGAGGGCTAAGATGTCCCAGCTCCCACTCCCAGCCCATTTACCTAAATTACTTTCAGCGTAAAAGAGTATAATAAAAGGCTGTTGTAAGTACGACTCACCCGTGTCACGGGGGAAGCAAGCTTCTATTACAACTCCATCCTGGGCTTTGCCCCAGGGCTGTGAGGACAGGGATGGTGCTCCCTCCCCCGCAAGGCCAGGCAGTACCCCCTGGACAGATGTGTACTCAGAACACCTGCAGCATGCAGATGCTCCTTTACACAGCATACGTGACAGCAAACAGGTCTCACTGTGACACCCAAACCTCCGGGTCTTCCCTCCAGCACACCTGCGCTGGGTCCAAACATGCCACTTTGCACGGAGCCAAGTGAAAGCCGTCTGCTTGTCTTTCAGTCTCGTGAGAAGGCATCTCTGTGTCCTGAGATTCCTTCCACAGAGAGTTTAACATCACTCATGGACTGCAGATTCTGTGCCTGTCCTGACAGACGTGCATGAAGACGGTAAGCAGGCCCCAGATGTGCTACAGGAGTACAGAAATCCGTGTGGCCCGTCTCATCACCTGCCCAAGTCAGTGTGCTACACGCAACGGGAAAATCTCAACTCAACAAACACGCAGGTGTCACTGCTCTCGTCTCTAGGTCTTGGGGCCCCCTAGGGTGCACTGGGGTCCCATCCACCATCAATCCAGCAGTCCTTGGATAATGTGTTGGCTTTTATGTGTGCCTTAGATGACTTTGCTAACGCATTCTACATATCACATGTGAGCGCATAAACGAGGAACTCGGTCAGGTCTCACACAGCTGACAACACGGTGCCCTGCCCACCATCGCTGACTCCACTTCATGACACGGGGTGACCTGGTGCACAATTTCTCCACTGCCGATTAAACTACAAAAACCTCTCGTGTCTCGAGTCACGCTGGCGCCAACCTCAAATTCCTGGCTGTGGGCCTTGGCTAGTCGTCCCTGCTACCTGGAAACCCCGTGATCTCCGTGTCTTCCTGCCTTCCTCTGACACAGCGGCTTTCCGCCTGACACCTCTGCCCTGGAGCCCTCCCCCAGGAAGCTCCCTGCCACGGCACCCAGGGTCACCCCCACTCACACTGTCTACACCCTCATTTCTAGTTCAGATCTGTCTCAGTTTGCAAATCAATTCAAACCAGATGTATCATGTAGATTCTTGTAAGCACCTCACATTAACATGCCTAAAACTGAAGCATTACCCCCAAAGGTGCCCCCCAGCTCCAAACAGGGCCCAGTCACCCAGCCCTGCGCCCCAGAGCTCCGTCAAGTTCACACACGTCCCCCTGACCCCAGCTGCTGTGTCCACCAGGCATCCAGCACAGCCACCCTCCTCACAGCACCATCACCAACCTCCAACGTCGCCTCTGATGCTCATTTTCATCATTGACAACATAGTGGCTTTCAGAACCAAACAAGTCCAAGCACGTCCCACACCCGTGAAAAGACATTTAAAGCATACTTAAGGGGTGCCTGGGTGGCTCAGTTGGTTAAGCATCCGACTTTGGCTCAAGTCATGATCTCAAGGCTCATGAGTTCAAGACCCACGTTGTGCTCTGTGCTAACAGCTCAGAGCCTGGAGCCTCCTTCGGATCCTGTGTCTTCCTCTCTTCTCTCCCCTCCCCCACCTGTGCACGCATGTGCGTGTGTGTGCTCTCTCTCTCCTAACATAAAAATAAATAAATTAAAAAAATAAAGAAAACATAATTAAAATATAAATACTTGTGTTTTTAAGATTGACCTACAAATAATCGCAAAAGCAAAGCAACATTCGTACCGAGGTCCAAAAAATAAATAAACACAAGCATCTCCCAGTGAATGCATTTAAAAAAAAGCAGACAGTTTCCTGCACAAAATCTGGAATGAGGAGTCTCTCCTGTGGCTGATCACTCCTAACTCCTTGCTGCCCTCTACAGGTGCCTGAGGAACACAGAGTCTCATGAAACACCCTGCCCCAGGCTCCAGAAGGACTGGACGGCGTGCTGTGGGGGCATCTTCAGCGGGAGGCACCTTCGACAGCATGCAGGGTCGTTAAAAATTACACCAAGTTTGTTTTTTTAAAAAGTACCCTAAAACAGTTTCTTCACAACTGCAAACCACCTCCTTCAACCTGCATTGATAACTGACACTACTATACTTAAAAGTGACTATCAAATTACCCATCTGATTAATTTCTCAAGGCTAAGCCTTCAAAGAGTGTTCCGAATCTCTACTCACCACAAAGGGCCTCCTGCAAACGCCATTTGCTGTCACCACGTCACCAGGCAGGTGGCAGTGACACCTGAACAAGTATCCACCCCCACCGGGGGCAGCACTGGTAAGTGCATTACACAGACCTGGAAGTAACCACTGTCGACATCCCTCCCCCCACGAGGAAACTGAGGAAGGAGACAAGGAAGTCAGCTGTGGCCACAGCCTGGTGCTGAGGGACCGCGCACAAACCCGGGCAATGCCGCCAAGCAAAAGTCCGGCATTGAGAGCTGTTAATAAATGTGTAATTATTGAGGAGTACCTACTCATCAGCGTATACAGAAATGATACACACAAAGAGAACCTCTAAGGAGAAAAATGCCTACTCGTTTTTTAAGTTATCATTTCTGCAGGTCTGGAACACTGTCAATCATCAGATGAACCATTATTGTATTAATCACCAAGAAAGAGAAACTACTGCCAATTAAACTGGCAGAGTGCCACAGCAGTCCTGTGGTGACAGGTCTCCCCCAAGGACCCCACCGCCTCTCCCACCTCCACCACCTTCAATTTCATTTCTTACAAGGACCAAGAAGGAGATCATTTTAATACCACCCTCTGGGGAGGGAGGGACCTCCATTCACTCTCTTCCCTCAAAACACAAAGGTTGAGAAGCGTACAAGCTCATTTGGGCACCTGGGTGGCTCAGCCGGTTAAGCATCCAACTTCAGCTCAGGTCATGATCTCATGGTTCATGGGTTCAAGCCCTCCATCAGGCTCTGTGCTGACAACTCAGAGCCTAGAGCCTGCTTCAGATTCTGTGTATCCCTCTCTCTCTGCCCCTCCCCTGCTCACACACACTCTCTCTCTCTCTCCCCTTGTAAAAATAAACATTAATTTTTTTTTTAATTACAAGCTCATTTGACTGTATTTATCTATTTCATTTTGTTAGATATTACTTGAAACACAAATGGAGTTGCCATTAATTGTGACACTTTTTACATTAATTGAATCCAACAACAACAAAAAAATCTCCATACCACTAGAACCAAATCTTTAAATGATTTTGGTATCAACAATTGCCTTCTGTCCAGCTGAATGACAGATATATAAAAACAGGCATAAACATCTTGGTAGACACTATCAAGAACTCCTGTACTAAGCAAATCATTTTCTTTTTGTGTGGTTGGTTTTTTAAGTTTTTTTATTTTTTTTTAAGTAATCTTTACACCCAACACGGATGGGCCTTGAACCCACAACCCCTGCTCCACTGAGCCAGCCAGGTGCCCCCTAAGCAAATCATTTTCAAGTGTAACTATTTACTCCAAAAAACTTATTTTAATAAATATTATTAAAGTATCTGGGATAACAATCAGTGATACTGTTCGTATGGACCAAGACAGCTCCACACACCATACATATATGCAAATCTCCAAAGGTGCTCCCAGAAGCACTTTCTGTAATCTTCTATAGTTCTGCCTCAGATTTATGACTGGCAAGATGTTTCTAGATTTGTTGTGTTAACAAGACTAACTAGCTGGGTGATTTCTGCTCGTTAAGTTGCCTGGACAGCAACAACTTTAAAATACTCTTTATCAATAAAAGTAAGAACATTACACCCCAACCGAGACATGAGCAAAAAACCAGTTTCCTAAAAGAAACACAATGACCAAGAAAGTGTTTAGTTATCAATAATTTAAAAAGCATTAAATTAATTAAAACGAACTTCCATCTTCCCCTCTCGAATTGACGATTCGTTTGAACACAACACCCAACAGCAGCCAGCTAACAGGAACGCACACAGCCACCAGAGGACTGTGCCCCTCGAGATGCACCTCAACCTGGTGCCTGGCTCCTCAAGTCATGTGACCATACGCGCCCACAGCTGAACTATCAGGATCGCTATTCATGAATGTGAAGTAAACTAAAATCCATCCCTGCTAACCCAGCTGTTCCTTCCCTCGGTTACCTAAAGAAATAGCCAGAGGCATATAATACAAGCAAATGGCGTTATTTACGTTAGTGGGAAAAAGTACAACTAAAGGGAAAACAGATCGAATGGTATATTCACACGAGGCAAATGTTGCTATTAAAAAGATTGTAGAAGCTTCAGTGACAAGGAAAGGGTCAGTGAAATAAGCTAACGCTAAGCTCTCCGAGATAGTACCGGTTATGTTAAAGTTATTGATTTTATAAAAAAGAAGGTCTATTTTTTCCCACACTACCTTCAAGTAGAAAACAAAACTCGCTGATTATTCAATACAAGAGAACAGCAAATTCATACAGACACTGGTGAGGTGATATTCAAACCACGAGCTAATACTTAGAACTGTCACAGAGCTCAGACTTCCCAGGGCTAAAAATAACAGACGCTTATTTTGAAACAGGGTGACAGGAACAAAGCGTCTGCCCTGCCTGGAGAGGATCTGAGTCGGGCACAGAGAGGTGACACCTGGGCACACACATGCGGCAGTGCCAGGCAGCCCCGGAGAAGGCACGCGGCCAGCAAAGGGGTCAACCCGCCAGGGCGCACCCAACAGACTGTGTGAGTCACCCCGAGACACAGCACAAGGTCGTGACACCAGGGGACGAGAGACAGGTGCAGAGACAGGCAGGCCCTCTGAGTGACTGACGCCTCCTTCTGCCTCCTTCACGAAGAGCCAGCCGGCGAGGCAGCGCACAGGTACTAGAAATAGCTGAAGGCAGTATCTCCTGTCCACAACCATTAGGGTATTGACAAGAAAACGTTCCCTCTCACGTCCTTCTCGGCTACATCAGAGGGTCCTTATTATCAACCTATGAAGTGAGTCCGGAGGAAGCCAGGCCAGGAGCATAATCAGAGCATCCTGATGCCCCTGGAAAAGGCCTGCTGTGTATACAGAAAGCAGGGATGCCCAGTAAAAACTGGCCACTCTGTCCACACAGTCAGGTACCCTCCAGGCCCCCGGCTTCCGGGGTGTCGTTATCCTGGGACTTTGGGAGCTGCTCAAGGATCAGCCTTGACCTAGCAATCACGCAAAGGTCACATACACCTTTCTTCAAGCAACAGCTCCTTCTTCAATAATCACTTTCACCAAAGGGTTAAGAATCACTCAGTGCTGTTTTTCCTTGGAGACACACTGTTGAAATACTTTCTCAAAGGTTTTGACCAAATGAATTTCAAGAAGAAAATTTCAAAATTATCGGTAACTACAGTTATTCAGTATTTGTAACATTAAAATAAACCCATCTAAATTTTACCACAGCTTTTAATTGTAAAATAATATAAAAAATTTTCATGTCACGGTTTATGAACCAGAACAAACATTAAAGTGATTCCCAAACAGACTTTAATCAAAACAATAAGTGAATTTTAAATGAGACAGTGGTTTATTAAATAGCTTTCCTTCCTGTAAAATAAACAAATAAATAAACATAGCTTTCCTTCCTTAAAAATTAAAAAAAAAAAAAAAAAAAAAAAGTCCAGACATGAACAGCAGAGAACAAACGTAATTCTGAAAGAAATCTCGTGGTCTGAAAAAATCTAACTGGATTCAATTTTCTTTCTGATTTGCACCAAGTCAGGATGAGCAGTATCACAGATGAGCCTCCCACAGAAGCCCGCTCCAGAAGCATGGGGACGCGGGGCTGACAGGGGAGCGGCCCCGACCTCCCCGGGCAGGTTTACCTGGCATGTTCCTCAGGAGCTTGGCATTGCACATGTGTCCCTTGCGGATGTCCGTGAGGATGTACTCCATCCGCTTTGCCCTCCAGAGGAAGTTAAACACCCTGAGGTAGTGGCTCATGCACTCTCGCGTGAACACCTGTGAAAAAAGACACAGGACAGCTGACAGCACTCTGACCTACGGTGACCTAGGGACTCTCCTATGACAACACAGCCTTTCTGACGCATCTTTTTTTTTTTTAAGGCAAAAGAAGCCAGAGAACACACAATCAACTCTAACAAATCCAAGCATTACATAGGCAACTAATATAACACGTTTTAGGAAAGTATCATCAAATACAACCACGGTGACGACCTGTGTGCTAAGTAGTACGTGGGGCAAACTCACAAGGATAGAAGCAGATATTTTGGTACCAATTTTACAAACTGAAAGACAGAGGCCTAAGGTCACAGAGCTAGTAAACAGTTTCTCGGGACTTTTAAATGCTGCCTAAACCCAGTCAAAATGTGGGCTCTTAACCCCAACATCAACCGTGTAGCAGTGTCCTCTGTCCCAACCACCCGGACGGACACATGAGGCTGCTACATCTCAAGCCAGGTGGGCCTAGGAGAGTCTCCTGTCTGTCAAGAGGCCTCCGGGTTATCTTAACACAGGTATTTACTGCCTGTGGAGCCACTTCACTGCAAACGGACGGACGGTGGTCTCATACCCAGAGGATGGACCTCTGGGCAGGGGCTGGGCGAGCTTCCCTCCCACGGGGGCCACACTTAGCAAATAAGAACACAGGACACCTGGTTAAGTACAAATGTCAGATGAACCACAAAACATCGTCTAGGAAGTCTGTCCCGTGTGTACAGTAACAGGGTTTTCTGCAGACGGCGGCCAAACACATCTCACACACCAACGTGTGCACAACAGACGTGGGTACGTTTACTTTTCCCAGTCCCTCGAGCAAGGATGCATTTCCCTGAGTCGGCAGCCCTCGCCATGCAGTACAGAGAACTGGAAACACCCCTCCCTGGGGCCTCGGCTCCCAGCAGCTCTGCGCTGTGCATCCAGGAGCCAGGCTGGGCCCTGAATCACTGGTTTCTCACCCTGGAGCCCAGCCTCATTCACGCCCCGGGGCCATTCCTCATATCACTCCCAGACTGCTCCACACTCTCCTCTGGCCCAGACCCCACCTGGCCCTCAAGGACAAAGGCCACACACCCTTCCCTGGCCTCACCAATGTCCCTCTTCTCCAGACAGGACATTTATCACTGGACCCCTACAATCTGAGCATTTAGCTGTAGACTGCATTACCTTTGTCTTATTTTTGTGTATTCTTGGCTCATGTGTTATAAGGACTATCTCTTTATTCTTCTGTATGCCTTTTGTGCCAGTATTCAGCAGTGCTCAGTACTGACTGATGACTGTATGTGTCTATACTGGACTGGCTAGGAACTGCTCTGAATGGACTCTGAGACCAGTTAGGACTGTTTGGGGGATTATGTACTTTGCTGTGCTAACCACACTACTATGTCTGCAACTATAGAAATAAGGGGTGACTGGATTAAATAATTTTACAAATCAACCACAGAAACCCTTGCTATACAAACGCTGCCTTGTAGGGATCCTTTCAGTGCTGGCCTCCCAGAGCGCATTTCACGTGACCCAATTTACAAACATAGTTTAATCAGGATTTGTTAGGAACAGGCACTGTTTCAGAGAGACACTCCTATATCCCTCGGCGTTTACATGGGGAGATAACCCACGTTTAGTTTTGCCGTGTGCATCATCTTTTGGTTCACTGTCTGTGCACCAGGAAGTTTACCAGAATACGAAATAAGCTTCTGATACGATATAAGCATACATAATAAAAACAAAATAAGCATCTCACCTAACACCCTGGAGACCAAGTCAATGGATTTTATCCTGCCCAAGATCCCAGTGAGAAGATCACAGATAACCTCTCCACATCCTCCTTCACAGAATTAACAAGAAGCTAAAATTATACTATATTATATAAGATAAAATTATGTGACTAATATATGTACTCATTATAATTAAATTATACACAAAACTGGCAATCTCAATTAATGAGAATAGAAAGGGAATGGAGATAATACTGTAAATTTAATAGGGAAGAAGCAGAAAATCCATTTTCTTCCAAAATTCGACTCTGGAAGTGTATTTTTAAATAAAAGATTCCATTTAGCTAAAAATATAACAACCTGGGACATCAGCAAACCCCAGAACTGGAATAGCAAAACCGGACGTGCAAGACCCCATCCCCCACATCCTGCGGCAGTCACAGGGCCCTGCGCCCACCCAGTGAGGCCTCCCAGGCACACCCTCCACCTGCTAGAATTGGCAGGTAAGTTAACACTTGTTAGCCATAGACAGAGATCCACCCCAAAGTTGTTTTTTTAAATAAATCTAGGATATAAATGTCTCTTGACCCTCTCGATTAGAGTTTACAAAAAGCTAAAATTTAAAAACTATACTGCATAACCAATTGTTTATATACAAGGTGTGCAATGTTTAACTTTGTATGCTTCGTGAGTCTACACTATTGTGAAATAATTAACTGCATGTATGAGTACGTTCAATTTATCTAACATTCGAGGCACTCACGTTCTAGGAAATAACAAACACAAGGGCCTCTACTCTGGCATCTGTGGCAAAATGATATGAACATAGTCAGTAGTAACAAAGCAGACAATACAAAACTTTCTGATTTAAATAATAATGTACACAACAGGATATTTTAACAAGTAAGTACTGGAAACTAGGATATAAGTCAAAGAAGAAAAAACTAATTTGAATATGACAAAAAATCAAATTTAAGAGCAGTTATGCATTTAAAATACAATAGCTCTGATCTGGTACAGCTTAAACACTAGGAATATGTGTGAAACACGTGCACCAGGAGCTTCCGGCTCGTAGCAGACACAAGAGCCACATGTCCCAGGCACAGCTGCTGCCCCAAAGTGCGAGGCAGCCGCGCTGGTGCACCCTGGCAGGGCTGTGACTTACACCCGGAGATGTGGGAACAGCCATGGAGTCACACTCTGCAAGGACCGTCAAGGAGGATTTTCACAGCCAAACTACATTACTTCTTAACAAAATATTTTTCCCAATAACTAAAAGAAACGCATGTTCTCCTTCAGTATTTCAGATATCAAACGACTGACATCACTCCAAAGAAGCGTCCTGGTCAAGGAGAACGGACTCCAAGCTGAAGAGAAAGCGGGCAGTTAAGGCAGGGCATTTGGGCCGCAGACAGCCCGCAGAGGAGCCAGCCTCTCACGGTCTGGGAACCAGTACTTTGCTCCAAGCAGCACCAGCATCATGGACAGCAGCACCAGCACCATGGACAGCAGCAGCATGGGCTGCTCCTTGGTGCTCCTGGGTCCCAGGGAACACTGAAGGCCAGACTTCACCTAAGTAGCATAAGTGTGACCTCTACAATGCACGTCCTAGTCTCTCTCTTTCTGTTCTGAATTCGCTACTGTGGTCTAAGGATTATGGGGTCCAACGAGCACTCCATTTACTACATGCCTGCTGAACCCTATCACGGAGCAAAGGGTATTTGTAGGAATTCGTAAAATACTAGAGCATTTCAGCACTCGTTAATGATTATCTAAGCCACACAGAATTGTGGTTTAGGTATTCCTTCAGTGGGTCTGACCAGAGGTCAAGTGATGGCCTTCAGTAGAAGCTCTGAGAGAAGAGAGCCCATTCTGAAACAACAAAACAGCAAGCTGAAGGGCTGCAGCAACCATAAAAAAGCCCAGCATGGCCTTACCGTGGCAATTGGCCCATCGACGTGGTAGTCCAGGCTGAAAACGTCCCACCCGGTGTCACCTGGAGAGACCTGGGGACAGAAACAAACACTGCAGGCCTTCCCACCAGTGCTGCACTTAGTGCCAAAGAATCTCTCGTCAAAGAAAAGGCAGTAAAATAAAGCCCAATTTTTGAAAAGCATTCAATACTTGTGAGTGTTAGCTATAGGACAGCAGAGATCTGTTTGTCAACCCCTGTACCCTCGGCATTTAAACCATGGGCACAGAGGAGATGCTCTAAGGATACTGTGAAATGAATGGTGTGTTGTGGGGTTTTATTCAATGTTTATTTTATTTTTATTTCTTTAAAGATTTTTTTTTAAATGTTTATTTTTGACAGAGAGACAAAGCATGAGTGGGGAAGGGGCAGAGAGAGAGGGAGACACAGAATCCGAAGCAGGCCCCAGGCTCTGAGCTGTCAGCACAGAGCCTGATGCAGGGCTCAAACCCACAAACTGTGAGATCGTGACATGAGCTGAGATTAAGAGTTGGTCGCTTAACAGACTGAGCCACCCAGGTGCCCTTATAATGTATTTTGAATAAATACCATAAAATCAGTCTAAAATTCATCACCAGTTTGACAAGAACTCACTGCCTCATTTAGGGGTGAGTCAACATTTAGGGGTGCCTAGGTGGCTCAGTTGGTTAAGCAACTGACTTTGGCTCAGGTCATGATCTCACGGTTCGTGGGTTCGAGCCCCGCGTCGGGCTCTGTGCTGACAGCTCGGAGCCTAGAGCCTGTTCAGATTCTGTGTCTCCCTCTCTCTCTGCCCCTCCCTCACTCGTGCTCTGATTCTCTCTCTCAAAAATGAATAAACATTAAAAAAAAAAAAAATGAGTCAACATTTTAAAAAAGCCAACAAGCCCTACTAATGGTCCTTCATCATAGCTAAGCAAACAGTGTGTGATGTTTCTGACACTCATTCCCCTAAGAAAACTCACCGTCTATCAAACTGAAACTAAATACATCTATGTTTGATGAATATTACTGTTACATGCCATCCCTGTGCCTCCTGCAACATTACCATCAACAGGAGACAAGATTCACTCCACAACGTGCTACCGAGCGCCGGGCTGAGCGCTGCGTGTTCTCCGTCTGTGGCCCTGTGGGGACTTTGCACAGGGAGCAGATGGAGAAGCCCAGTGCAATTTAGAGATGTAGCCCTTGTTGAAGACCAACAAGCAGCACAGTGCAGGCTCAAGCCAGCCAGCCTTCCGGTAACGACTCCCACCCGGCAGGCTAGACGAGATGCAGGCCACACGCCACACACCGGAACGCTGGCGGGAGTGCTGGCCCGGGGAGCTCACGGCCTGAGCAGAACCAGGGCCACAGTACCTCCAGCAGCCTCACATCCAGTCTCTTGAGGATCTCAGGGCTGTCAAACTGGGCGTTGGTGGCTCTGACGGCGGTTTCAAGAATTCCAGTCAAGTTGTGTTGATACAAAGTCGTAGCTGGACGGACAAGTTCTGGTCTTAACAGATTTTGTAAAAATAAAAGATGTTACTTGAATTCTTAAAGAGCTTTGCAAAAACTTAAAATTGTAGAAAGAGTTGAAATTATAAAAACTAAAAAGACAAACCACTACAACATAGAAACAAAAGTTTCACAAAACTAACTGTAAACAGGATTTCACCAAGTCTTTTGGGGAATAAAACATTTCTTTAAATCTCAAAAAAATTAATTTTGATTCTGCTTAAATTGAAAATACTTAACATATGCCATACACATTAACAAATCAAGTTTTCAACTTAAGTCTGGCCTACAGTAACGGGAACTACTGGAATTTTCTGCACAGACCCAATGGGTAGAGAGGTCTTTGTTAAATCAAAACAACTAGATACACAGACGTCATGATTCTAGAAGCTAAAAATTGCCACGTTATCAGCAAACACTTCTCTGGGGTTACTCATGTCCGGGTTACTAAACAGAAAGCTAACATTACCGGGCAAGAACCGGCCAGGTTACCAACACAGCCTGAGGGCGAGGGGAAGTGCAAGAAAGGGGCCACCCAGCGCAAACAAGCCGCTGTGTGTGAGCACTAGGTTGGAGTGCGCCACCTGAGGGCCACAGCCAACACCCCGTGTGACACACAGGACCAGTCGGTACAAGAGCAAATCCTAGGAGTTCTCATCAAAAGGAGAAAAGGGGTTTCTTTCCTTTTTTTCTTTTCTTTGTGTCTATGTGAGAAAATGGATGCTAGCTGAACCTACTGTGGTCACCATTTCACAACACATGGAGTCAAGTCATCGTGCTGTACACCTTACACTCACACAGTGATCTAGGTCAACTATTGCTCAATACACTGGGGGGAAAGCCTGCCCATCACCCCCAGGCGTGCACATAAGCTGTGCGGCTCCAGGTCTTCGTGGCAGCAAAACGTGGGGCAGAGACCGATGAAGAGGGACCATGACATCATCACTCAGAGAAGTCTGAGGCTAGCTGGAGACCAAGGACATCCCCCACTTTAAAGCCACAAACTTCAAACATGTCTTCAAGAAACAAATCTTCTGATTACGAGATGCTCTAAATATCAAAACCGCGCATAAGGCAAACATGTTACATCAGCCACACGACCTGGTCCGTAGCATGACAGGCACCCCTGCGTTTGGCCTCACCTGTAAACCGCGAGAGCTGCCTTGCCCACCTTGACCTGCACAGTTGCACCCTGGGCCAGGTCCCCCTACATGCTCACGGGAACCCCCATTTAGGCCAATGGCATCTCCCCTCCAAACACTCCTGCCCGCCCATGCTTCCGGCAGGCACTGGGCTGGAGATCAGGACTGAGCTCACCAGAGGCCCCTTCCCTGCTCAGGGTCCAGACGGGACACTTCCACGAGTACGTGTGCTCAGTTCACAGTTCACCAACCCCTTCTCAAGCTGACGACACAGTCACCCACCAGCACAAGCAAGTAGAAGGTCAGTGACAGCTATGTGTGCCCTAAACTACTTTTCATGCTGAAGGTGGGCTCCGGGGCAGAGGAGGGACCACAGGGGCCTGTGTCTGGACCAGGGGCCTCATTAGAAACGCACGTTCCTGGCCCCACCCCCGAGGGACCAAGCCCCTCTGTGGGCAGGCCCAGGGTTCACCTCAGCCAGCTCCCTCGGCAACTCTGAGGCACAGTGACATCTCAGGACCAGGCCACCAAAACCACCCCTTAATCACACAGGTAAGACTGGAAGGCCACACACTCTTTCAAGTGTTCCAAAGGGAACATCAAAAAGTGCCACTCTCCATTCCTCAGTGCCTGAGTGGACATCACCCGCGCTCTGGCTAGGAGCCTGGCTGCACCCGAGGTCGGTGTGTCTAGAGCCCGGGATGGGACAGACATCCTGCTGAGGGGCTGGGAGAGTCTCCACAGAGGCCAGGGAGGGACCCACATCTAATTCTGGGACAAAAGGTGCCATGAAAAATGTCACAGAACAAAATGAAAGGAGTAGTAATTTTGTTTTATAGGTTTTTTCCCCCAAGGAACAATTTAAAATTCATAATATGGAAAAAGTTGTTTGCAATACACAATTTTTGAACTTGTTTGAAACTGGCACTAAGTGTGATCACACTGCACACGCCTCGGACACGGGACTGTCAGTGCCAGGGTTTCCACAAGGCCCACAGGCTTGTGAGAAAGGTACAGAATATGAGAAAACAAACAGACTTCGATGTGACAATCTTGGTTTCATCAAAAAATTTTCCAAAAAAATTTCAGATTTCATCTTACCGATATGTTCTCTAAGAACTCAGCCAATTTCCCCTAATGGCATTTATTCTTTAAAACAAGAACTGTTAAGACTCCTCATGTTGCAATCTACTGTGTATTTAAAAGATCCAAAGAGTGTTCTTACTTGAGCAAGTCCATTAAGTGCCTGATGAAGTCCCCTTGGCCAAGGAGCAGGTAGCGCCTCACAGCCTGCATGTGGTCCAGCAAGCTGTACTTTTTGTTAAGAACGTCCAACAGATACTTGCTGGTCTCAAAGTAAGCAGCATCGATTTTGCCCCGAAACGCATTCTCCAAATCTGTGAACAAATCTGCAGCTGTAAAGAACCAAACGAGAGCATATACGTACATAACTTGTATTTCAATAAAGATAAAACTACCAGCTCCACACACAAACGTCACCGCCTACACCCACAAACGGCCCTGGTGACAGACCCAATGGGCCGGGTGCGCAGGAAGGCGAATGAGCCCGAGCCCAAGAAACCCAAGAAACCCAAGAAACCAAAAAGGCCGCCATCTGCTGGACGCACAGTGGACGCCCGAGCTCTGACCTATGAGAGGCCCCAACAACAGTCCGTCCTGTCCTAAACCTGAAGGTCAAGTCACTTTCAACAACACAACTAACTCAACACCTCATGGAGACACTGAGGTGAAGAAGGCAGCACAGGGAGGGTCAGTGTTGAACTGCCCGCACGGTCTCAAGAATGAACAAGAAGGTGCCCACAGTGAGCAAGCTCTGGGAACTGCTGGCCTCAGGGTGAAACACAAGAAACGACACACGTTGGCGAGGATGCGGAGAAAAGGGATCCTCGTGCACTGCTGGTGGAAATGCAAACTGGTGCAGCCACTGTGGAAATCAGTGTGGAAGCTCCTCAAAAAGTTAGAAGCAGAACCACCATATGACCAAGCAACTGTACTTGGTATTTCCGCAAAGGAAATGCAAACACTAATTCAAAAAGATACCCGCACCCCCACGCTCACCGCACGTTATTTATGATACACAAGATACGGGAGCAACCCGAGTGTCTGTCGACGACTGAACGGTCGAGAGGTGGTGTGCACACACAGTGGGCTATCATTTACCTGGAGAAAGGTTATTCTGCTATTGTGGCAACATGGGCGGACCTGGGAGGGTTACGCTAAGTGAAAGAAGGCAGACACAGATACCGTACGGTATCACTTATGTGTGGACTCTAAAGTAGTCAAAGTCAGAGAAGCAGGGAGTAGACTGGTGGTTGCAGGGCCGGAGGGGAGGAGAAAGCAGTGAAAGGGTACAAAGTCTGGGTTCTGCAAGCTAGAGTTGCCGGGACGACCATGGAGCACAGTGCCTGTGGCTAACTCCACAGTATCACATACTTACAGCATGTTATCTATACTCGTTTACCACTCTCTATGTTTGATTATTTGGTATTTCATTTCCTTGTACATTTTCATCTTCATACCTAGAGTTTAAGCTCACGAAAGGCACAGTCATTCTCATGAAGAGTAAGTCATGTCGTGTCGCCTGTAGCTGACACTGCGAACAGAGTCAGAACGACAACACGAACAGCAAACAGCCAGGAGGGAAAGCTGCACTCATCAAGTCGGCCGCACACAAAACACTGTGGAATTACTTCGGTGGGGCAGGCAGCAGATGGGAAAAATGGAAGCAAGGGCAGCAGCGAACAAGGGGACCATAGGACATCTCACACAGGCAGTCATTTCACCCAGCACTTCCCCTGCTAACTTCTGAATAAGCCTCTTTGTGTTACATGTGGCCACCAGTAGAAACATTTTTCCTTTATTTTCTGATTTTGGTATAACTGTCGCTAGATCGTTTTCTTTTCAAAGTAATACAAATTCCAAGAGAGTAAAACAGCTCCACCTAATCCAGTACTTACTGGTGAACTCCACGTAAAAAGAGAAATTCAAACTTTACATAGAAATGTTTTACACACATCACACTAAATGTGAAGGTATTTCGGATGACAACTCAGAAACTGTCAGTCCTACCAGACAGAAAACACTTCAAGCGACAGCTCTATCGCACCCCCACCACCACCGCCACCACTGCCACCATACCATCCTGGGGGGAGTCGGCAGACTTGGTCACAGCTATCATCTTTGTAGTGGGTGTCTGGTCATGACAAACCTGGTGCAGGAAATTTATTGATTTTCCGATCAAAAGGACCTAAAAAGGAAAAATATCCTCCAGTTACCATGATGTAAAAATGATTAATCATCCAACTACTATAAATATTCATAAGCAACAAATCTACTATTAATTAAAAATTAAGTAATGGAGGGGCACCTGGGTGGCTCAGCTGGTTAAGTTTTTGGCCCAGGTCACAACCTCATGGTTTCATGAGTTTGAACCCCATGTCAGGCTCTGTGCTGATTAGGACTCTCTTTCTCTCTCTCTCTCTCTCTCTCTCTCTCCACCTCCCCCACTCATGCTGTGTCTGTCGTTTCAAAACAAATAAACTTAAAAAAAATTTTTTTAATTGTTTTTTAATTAAGTAGCAAGGACATCTGGGATAGCATCAAGGGAACTGTAGGAACTGAGAAGACTTATTAACAAACACACATTAATCAGTGTATTCAATCAATCTGATCCTAAGATGCGATAGAAGAGTTTTGTCACCTGCTGCCCACATGCAGAATTACGACAGCAGAGCCCCAGTCCCCCCGGCCTCACCTTCCTGGACTGGTCCATCGTAATAAAGGAGGGGATCATCGATCTCCGCAGAGTGTACTTGTCCTGCCACAGCCGGTCTGTCTTGACGGCTGGATCCGAGGCTACGAAAAACTGAAAGCAGAGGCACGGCCAGGTCAGAAGACAACGCTTACAGCAAACCACTCGCTGACAGCCACACCGAGGAAGTCACCCTGAAGGAAAGCTCTCCAGAGACGGGAGACTTACCCTTCACAGAGTAAAACCATCTTCAAAAGCATTTTGAGCACTGGGTGTTGTATGGAAACCAATTTGACAATAAATTTCATATTAAAAAAAAAAAAAAAGCATTTTGGATACATCCCTCTGTAAATGGAATCACAGACGTCCCAGACTTTTTAAACCGAGTCTAACAACGCAGGGCTTTTCTCGAGGATTCATGATCTTCACTCTGATCACAATCATCACCTCTGCTGTAGCCTCTGCTGTGCTCTGGCTGGGAGGGCCACCTCATCTACCTTAGTGAAAACCTGCGGGTGTCCAGGGGTGTGGTGCGGCGATCCCTGTGCTCAGCTGTCCCCTCCTGCCCACGTGCAGCCCTCTGCAGGTTCTCCCCTGCAGACCCCCGGTCTAGAACACAGAGGTGCCAGAGCTAATGGACCCTGCTCACAGACTGCTGGCTGCAGGCTGACCTGGGCGTGTGGGTGGCCAGCACCTGCCTGCCTGGCGGCACTGCAGGAAGTGCCTTCCCAAGAACCACCCTGCACAGAAGCTTCTCCCCTGTCCACTGTGCTCCTCACTTTTGCTGATCCCACTGCCCAACCTGACCCTGATGTAAGAAAGGGCACGAGGCCACTCTCATGTTTCAGTCCCATGTCCTTTAAGTTTTTTTTTTAATTTTTTTAGGTTTATTTATTTTTGGGAAAGACAGAGCATGGGATGGGGGAGGGGCAGAGAGAGAAGAGGAGACAAAGAATCCCAAGCAGGCTCTGTACTGACAGGGTAGAGCCCGACGCAGGGCTTGAACCCACACGCTGCAAGATCATGACCTGAACTGAAGCTGGATGCTTAACTGACCAAGTCCCCAGGTGCCCCTCAGCCCTATGTCCTAAATACATTTGGGCTTTTATCTCTATAAACTCAATTTCTAGTAGAACTGCCAAGTCAAAGCAATTTTTAATTTTTAGAGACATGTCAGACTCCCCTTCCCAACCAAACAGGCACATCCACGGACACTCCCACAAGGAGGATGGCCCCTGTTCTGCATCCTCGCTTGTGTTAGACTGTGCCAGTCAGCTGGTGAAGCTGTGGCCACCTGTACTGTTACCATCCTGACACAGGAAGTGGGGCCTGTTTCCACGATGCTGATGGCCGTTTGCTTTTATTCTCCCATAAACTGTCTTTTCATCTCCTCAACCGTCTACTGACGCTGTCCTTTTCTCATCAACATATGAAAATTCTGTTATATTAGGGAAAATGACCATCTGTGGATGAAGTATTACTAATTTACTTTCTCCAAGTTAACCATTTGGCACCGTTTACAGCATGTTCCATGTTTTCGCTTTGCTCCACTTCTGTTGTGTAGGTGGATTTCTTCCTTTATGGAAGAAGACCTTCTTGTCTTCCTACGATCTTCCCGCTCCTAGATTACGGACAATTTTCCCTTACTATTCCTGACGTGTTATTTTTATTACTTACATTTTTCATCCGTCTAGAATTTACCTTGGATATGATGTCGGGGTTAGTGTTTCCTTCCTCTACTGGCCGAGCTAGCACCTTTTATTTAATATGCTATCCTTTTCTCTGAGCTAAAATGCCTCATCAGAAGCTGTCATAATTGTATCGATAGATCAGAAAAGGGGAAAGGCAACTAGATCAAGAGATGGACGAGGTATGTGATAACATCTTTACTTCCCAGCCTCCAACGGTGACCAGTGGCTTTGTGTTTTATCATCATGAACATGGACTTAAGTGCATCTATGTTTCAGTCCGTTAGAGTTATTACCCTCACTGGCACTCCACCACGTTTTCCATTCTGGGATGATGGGAGCCCCTTCAAGCTGGCTGCTGAGTCCTGTAGACTCGACCTGAGGTGTCTTCCTTGCTTCTGGTGTGGAAGATGTGCCAGGCTCATCTTACTCCTTTCTCCTCTAGACCTAGAATCAGCCACTCCTCCAGGGAGGAGAGAAATGGCCCTCAGTACTTAGTAGTATCTTAACACGGAAGCCGGACGGTTTGAGACGCAGCACTGGCCATGTTAAACGTGACAACCTGGCTCCCCCGTGGGACCGTAAGATCCACTTAAGTCATAACACACTTCTCTA
Source organism: Leopardus geoffroyi (assembly GCF_018350155.1). Taxonomy (NCBI): domain Eukaryota; kingdom Metazoa; phylum Chordata; class Mammalia; order Carnivora; family Felidae; genus Leopardus; species Leopardus geoffroyi. The sequence continues at coordinate 81,670,220 of NC_059326.1, forward strand.
GTGATTCTTACACAAGTTCTAAATCACCAACAGGTGAACAATGCACAACCCAGACTAAGGAAAGTGTGTCCACAGAAACAAAATAGATTTAAAGAATTTTAAAAATATTTTTAGTAATTATATGCCAATGCAAAGTTGATGGTTTCCAGGCAAAACATAAAAAACAAAGAGAGAAAGAGAAAACTTGAAATGAGAAATGTAAAATGCTATCACTATGGCACAGAACCTACTTAACTTTAAAATAAGATATCATTCTTGGGGTGCCTGGGTGGCTCAGTTGGTTCAGCGTCTGACTCTCAATTGAAATCGAGTCAGTTAGTGAGTTCGAGTCCCACTGAGAGCATGGAGCCTGCTTGGGATTCTCTCTCTCTCTTCCTCTCTCTCTCTGCACCTTCTCCACTCACACACGCATGTGCTCTCTCTCGCTCTCTCTCTCAAAATAAAAACTTAAAACAAAAAAGGTATCATTCTATGTTATTCTAGACCACAGAAAAATATATAGAACATTTATTTTATGGATCTAGTATAACACTAGCAAAACCTGACAAAAATAATACCAAAGTTAGAAACTATAGGCTAATTCCATTTGTAAACATAGATGAAAAAATACGAATAAAATATCATCCTTGCATTACTGGAATAAGGTACTTTTGGTCAGGGCACACCATACTCCCAATACACTTCAAAAAAAATTTTTTTTAAGTTTATTTTTGAGAGAGAGAGACAGCGAGAGCGATCGAGCACATGCGCGAGAATGGGGATGAACAGAGACAGAGGGAGACAGAATCCGAAGCAGGCTCCAGGCTCCAAGCTGTCGGCACAAGCCCGACGCGGGGCTCGAACACACGGACCGCGAGATCATGACCTGAGCCGAAGTCGAACGCTTAACCAACTGAGCCACCAGGCGCCCCTGAATACACTCCTAAAGATAAGAGAATGTATAATAAAGTATAAAATAGTATCAGGTAGTCATTAAAAATAAAGTTCATTCTTAATTATTACAAACTCTTCTGGGAATTTGATGAAAAGTACAGATCTTCTTTCCACAAAATAACACTATTATGTGCTATTCAGGAGTTTCAGAGATCATGCTTTATGAAGCCCTGGGTAGAGAAGAATAAAATTTAACAGCACAAAATTTTCATTACTAAATAACCCCCACTGTATTGGTGAAGCAGGAATGTAAAGTAGTGTGTTTCAGAAATACAGTGAATGAAGGTTGAAAAGAAATTTGTCATTATTTCAAATTAAAACAAAAGTAAAAGTAAAGTTTACAAAATACTACACATGTACCATATCTGATAGACACATTGAAAAATACACAAGAATATACTATAAAAAATATACACAAAAATATTGGCAGGTTATCTGTTCATGACAGGATTACTAACAAATTTTCTCCTCTGTTTATATGCTCAAAAATTTTTAATTATTCAAACATTTTTAAATCAGAAAAAATATCATTCAAAAGAATTGAGTAATTAAGACCAATGAGAGAACATATGATACCAGCAAAGAAAACTGTGCAGTAACATCACGTTCTCATAGCAACCAACAAAAAAAGATTTGTTTTCTGTTCACAGAAATCTACTCCTGAGGGTAAATATTTAAGAGAACAAAATTCTTAATGATGCTAAGGTCTTATTCCATCCCTCTTAAGTCAGGGACTGGCATATATAAGGAGGGACCTGAATAAATGCCAACATGTTTATAACCATGTGGATGAGATCAAGTTTCTTATCTTTACGTACAAACTAGTATGTACTGATCTTTGTGTTTTTAGATTTGATTTCTATCCCCTAATTTTAAACACATAACTAATGACTGCTTTGAGGGATAACAGGTCCCACAATCCTGAAGCGATCATCACGTTAAGAGATACTTAAATCACCCAACAGAAACTTGAAAACTGTCACGAGCCCACCAGGAGTCATGCAAAAGGTCACCCAATCACCGCGCTAGGACCGCCCCATAGCCCCCCACTCAGCAGAGAGGGGCTGGTGTAAATTCTGCTGTTACCAGTTATTCACTTAAACGGAAGAGCTAGTCCCACAAACAACGCATTAATTCATCCTGACAGATGGAGTGCAGCCGGCTTTGTATCAGTATGTAAGACGATTTAATTTAAAAGATAAAAAACTCGGACAATTCAGTCATCTTTAGAAATTAGGAAAGCATCACTTCATCTGAGGGCAGAGTAGGGTGCAATCACTCTCCCGGCAAACACTGAGAGGAGTAGGTCCATCCTGGCATTTAATTAAGCCTCTGAAAAACATATAGTTACAGAGGAAAAAAACCAAGGTCAGAACATAATTGCTTGTATTTCACTGATGCATTTTCCACTCAAGGTTCTTTACTTTTCACCATGTGTCAAACACAGAAAGAACGGAGAAAAAAATATAACATAATTGTACCATGATTTCTCATTAACTGTTGGACAAATGCCAAGGCCTCCCTACTAAAAACAGAAATGAAGAGGGTAATTTTCTTAGCAAGCAACGTAGCTTCTAAGAAACAGCCATTATTATACAAAGACCCCAACCCCAAGTGGCAATAGGCAGGCAGCCCCCCAGAGCCCCTGCGCACCCCCCCCAGAGCCCCTGTGCCCCCCCAGAACCTCTGTGCCCCCCAGAGCCTCTGCGCCCCCCCAAAGCCCCTGTGGCCCCCCTAAAGCCCCTGTGGCCCCCCTAAAGCCCCTGTGGCCCCCTCCACCCCCCGCCCCTGCGGCCCACCACACCCAGGAAGCCATACGGGCTCCGCACAGGGAACCAGAAAGGTCTCGCACACGGTAGGCAGGAAAATCCCAGCACGTCAGGGGTGAGGCTGGAAGTGCCAAAATGCTAACATGATCTTACATAGTACACTTTTAAATTCAGTAATTCTTAGCAAAAATATACAAGAAACAGAACAAGAGAGCTGAAGGCACCCAGAGATATTCCCAACAGCAGTCACCACATTATCTCCAGTTCCACCGACCTTCCAGTTCAAGGACATAGATTTTTAGAGTTTTTAAAAATTTTTTTTCAAATTTACTCATTTTTTTGAGACACAGAACAGAGCGTGAGCAGGGGAGGGGCAGAGAGAGGGGGACAGAATCCAAAGCAGTCTCCAGGCTCTGGGCTGTCAGCATAGAGCCTGATGTGGAGCTCGAACTCACTGACCGAGAGATCATGACCTGAGCCGAAGTCAGGCGCTCAACCGACCGAGCCACCCAGGAGCTCTGAGTGTTTTTACAGCATTTAAGTAAACATGTGAAGTCTGGAAATTTTCGGATTCTGAAAGCAAGAAAGCTTACATTTACCTTTTCCTTCCGTGTTTGCTCCCAGATGAAGTCCCTCACCCTTTGAAAAGAATTTTCCAAAAGGCAAAAAATAAAAAGAAAGTAGATTAACATTGAACTACTGGCATAATTTGTTCACCTCAATCACTCAGGGCAGAAAACCCATGTGAACTACTGAAACACGAAAACCCCATGTTTTCATTTGTACTAATTTGTAACCAAATAAAACTACAAACTTCCCCCAAGTGTTGAAAGTACTTAATCACTTACAAAATCTGTAAATTTTTCGAGTGCTCCAACATTTGTCTACCTTTCCATTTCACAACAGAACACAAAACACAAAACACAGTTCCTGCTGGTTGGGCCAAAGGGTCCTATCTTTTTATAACAATTCACAGTAAAATCCCAACTGGTAGGCCCAGAGGCAGTCTTGAATGATTCCATACCAGAGACAGCCAAGCTCAGAGGCTACCTGGGCCTCTAACACATTCTCAGGTTGCAAATCAGCCAAGCCCAGAGGTAGCTAAGGCAGGACACTGACCACTGCCCAGCAGCAGGAGAGACAGACAAGCCTTTCCAGGGAAAACCTCGGAAAACGTGGAAGGAGCTTCCGGGAAGGACAAACTCGAGCTCTGAATAGCCATCAACAGACAGTAGGACCCCCTGCAATCAGTCGGAGCCTAATGCAGGACAGTCACTGAGCAGTGGACAGCTGGGTCAGAGAGAGAAGGGCCAAGAGCAGGGAAGGTTCTGATCCCACCCCTGACTGGCATCCTCACCCGTCCCGAGGCAGGAGAACTGGAGCTTCAAGTACAAGCTCACACCTACGTTGACTCTACAGAAAACTAGCTCCTGTCCACATTCTTGGGGCCAGGTCACGACTTTTCTTGTAGGTTTTGTTCTAACTGGGGGTTTCCTGACCTGGGGTCCATGGGCCCAGAAGGCAGAAGGGTCTGTAAACGTGGAAGGGAAGGGAATTACACTTTATTGGCACTAACTTCTATCTGAAATTTAACTCTTCCTTCCATCACAAATGCAAACAACAAGCCACAGTACCTGTGACTTTGTCACCAAAAGAAATCACATATTCTCACATGACCTGTTCAAGTGGGTGCACAGATCCAAAACGGCCACTAACCCTTCTTACTGAACGTGTCAATAAAGACATACACCTGTTACTGCATCGCTTATCTAATAGGAAGTCTGGAAACACTACATAAACACACTTCTTTACCAGGGAATTTTTCTGGTGCGCATTTACTCTTCTTAATTGACGATTACGCTTTCCCTCCCCCTCACAGAAAACCCCCTGAGAGACTACTGTACAGACAAGAGCTGGTGTGAACTAAGAAGGCCCTCTGCTCTCGCCTCCCTCTCCTCACCTCAGCCCCTCCGACACACTCCGTCTCTGTCCCACTCCAGTCAGGCTGGGGCTGCAGAGAATCACAGGACAGGCCCCCAGGGTCTCGGGCTTCACTGGGCCTCTGAAACATCCTCATGCCCAAGTCACAGTCCACGTCACACCTCCCTACAAGGTTCCCAGAGGGCAGCCAAAGGGACTGGAGACTGCAAATGGCCAGGCCTGGTGACAGGTAATCAAGGACCTCCCTACAACCAGCACTGAGGCAGAATCAAGGCTCAGCAAGGGAGGAAAGCTAAATCTTAGGAGCCAGACATGGCTGGCACCCCTTCGCATAATACAGTCACCATTTTAATCATTTTAGAGCGTGAATTCAGCACTTTAACGTTATCCACTACAAGGCTGTGCACCCGCCATCACCATCAAATTCCAGAACACCCTCAGCATTTATTTGCAGAAACACCATACCCATCAGGCAATGACCTCCCCACCCCTCTCTCCCCAACCCCTGACAGCACTAACCTTTCCGCCTCTGTGACTTGGCCTATCCTGCACATTTCACATAAATGAAATCCTACAACACGTGAGCTTTTGTGTCTGGTTATGTCTCTCAGCCTAAGGCTTTTAAGATTCATCCATGCTGTAGCATGCATCAAAATTTCACTCCTTCTTGGGGCTGAATATTCTATTCTGTCACTTGGATAGACCACCCATTAGGTAACAGACACCGGCACTGCTCCCACCTCTTGACCATCCTGATAATGAATGAGGCTTCTGTGACAATCACGTACAAGTTCTACGTGAACGTTGTGTCCTCACCTCTCTTGGGCACACACCTGGAACCGCTGGGGGTGCGTGTAACTTTCCGAGAAGCTGCCAGCCCTGTCCCTGAGTGGCCACACCGCCGTGTCCCCACCAGCACTGTATCAGGGTTCCAAGGTGGCCAAGTCTCCACCGGCACTTGTTATGCTCTGGCCTGTGCTCTGCTCCAATGAGATCCCCATGAGTGTGGTATGACAGCCCCCTGTGGTTTCCACTCATACTTCCCTGATGACTAACGTTGAGACTCTTTTCTGGTGCTCACTGGCCATCGGTAGACCTCCTTTGGTAAAACCTGAGTACCCTGCCTATTTTTCAATTGCAGTGTTTGTCTTTTTGGTCCCGAGTTGTGATAATTCTTTATATGTTCTGGATACTAGACCCTTACTGCATCTATGATTTGCAAATACATTCTCCCATTCTGTGTGTTTTTCTTTTGTTGCTTATGCTTTTGGTGACATATCTAATCCATAGTCGCAGAGATTTACACACAGCTTCAGCTGTGGGACCTACTTTGAGTAACTTTTTATACACAGTATGCAGGTGAGGTCCGAATCCTTTCTTTTGTGTGTGGACATCCAGCTGTCCCAGAACCACCTGCTGGAAAGACTTTTCTTCCTTCACTGAGTGGTCTTGGAGCCTTGCTGAAAATCACTCAACAAACATGAGCACGTGTATTTCTGGACTCTCAATCCTGCTCTCGGATCTCTGAGCCCATACTCATGCCAGAAACACACCTGTGATTGCTGTGCCCTGTAACATGTGACGTCGGGACGTGTGAGTCCTCCCACTGTGTTCTTCATTTCAAGAACGTGTGGCTTTCCAGGCCCTGTGCACTTCCATGTGACTCTGAGGACCAGTGCTGCCATTTCTGCAACAGAGGCCACGGAATTTTGATGGAGATCACATCCAATGTGAGATCATTTGGAGTAGTGCTGCTACCTTAACAATATCACAGAGGGGCACCTGGGGGGATCAGTCAGTTAAGTATCCGACTTCGGCTCAAGTCATGATCTCACATGGGTCTGTGGATTTGAGCCCTGCATCGGGCTCTGTTGCTGACAGCTCGGAGCCTGGAGCCTGTTCCAGTTCTGTGTCTCCCTCTCTCTCTCTGCCCTTCCCCCGCTTCCTCTCTCTCTCTCTCCCTCTCTCTCTCTCTCTCTCTCTCTCTCTCCTTCTCTCAAAAATGAATAAACATTAAAAAAAAAAAAATTTGAAAGCACAGTATCACGTCTTCCAAACCATGAACATGTGGAGCCATCGGTTTATTTAGGTCTGCCTTCATTTCCTTAACAGTTTTATGATTTTCAGTACAATTCTTCCACTTTCTTAGTTTAATTTCTCCCTAAGTATCTGATTAATTTTGACATTGTCATACATAGAATTGTTAATGTTATTTTGGGATTGTTTATTGCAAGTATATAAAAATAGGACTGATTTTTATGTACTAATCTTGTATCCAGCTAATTTGGCAAGCGTGTTTTATTAGACTTGGACTGTGAACACTTTAGTTTTCTATGTATAAAATTATGTCATCTATGAAAAGAAGCAGTTTTATCTCCTTTGCAATCTGAGTATCTTTGTTTTTCAACTGCTCCCTTGTCTAACTGCCCTGATGAGAGCTTCCAGCTCCCAGTGCAACCCTGAGCAGGGTGGGGAAAATGGACCTGCTGTCTGTTCCTGAGCTGGGGACCGAGTGTACACCCTTTCACCATCGTGACGTTACCTGTTAGCACTTCATATACGCCCTTTATCAGGCGAGGAGGCTCCTTTCTATTCCTTCGGTGAGTGTTCTGATCACAAGAGTGTTGAGTTTCATCAAATGCTATTTCTGCGTCGCCTGAGATGATTGTACGTTTTTCCCTCGTTTGAACAGTGTGGTGTATTACATCACTTTCCTTATGCTGTAACCACCCCTGCGTTCTTGGGAGAAATCTCGCTTGGTCATGGTGTACAGTCCGTTTAACTTCTAATCCATTTTTTAGTGCTTTATGAGGATTTCTACATCTATATTCATAAAAGATACTGTTCTGTAGTCTTTTTGTGTTGTTGTCTGGCTTTGGGATCAGAATAATATGAGCCTCCTAAAATGTGTAAAAACAAGTATTCTTTCCTCAGTTTCCTAGAAGAGTTTGAAAAGAACTAGTGCTAACTTTATATATTTGGTAGAATTCACCAGTGAAGCCATCTAGTCCTGGGCTCTTTACTGGAAAGCTTGAGATTATGGACTCACTTCACGAGTTACAGGCCTATTCCAAATTCCTACTGCTCCGAGATTCCGTGTCAACGGTCAGTATTTCTAGGAGGTCTCAGGTTTTATTATCTGCAAATGACTTCATTTCTCCACCATTTTTGAGGTGGAGTTTTTGCAGGACACAGAATTCCTGACTGGCAGATTTTCCTTCCAGCATTTTGAGTGTACATCCTAGTGCCTCGCGGCTTCCGTGGTTTCTGAGGAGAGGGCAGCTGCCGACCTAATCGAGGGCCTTCTCCATGCAGAGTTTCCCTAGGACTCTGTCTTCCCACGACTCGATCACAAGGCTCCTGCGGACATGGCGACCTGTCCCACTGGAGTCTGGGGAGCCCCCTGCGCGTCCCGGCGCCATGGGTCTCTCAGACCCTTGACATTCTCCTCTTCTCTTCCTGCTCCTCCGGTGGGATAACTCAGTTGGGTCTATCCTCAAGGCACGTGTTTCCTTTTTCCTGCTCAAATCTGCTGCTGAGCCCCACTAGTGATGTGTTTCATTTCGGTTACTGTACTTTTCATCTCCAGAACTACTTTGGGTCCTTTTTACAATCTCTGTTTATCCAGGTTTTGTGCTCTCTCTGATTACAGAACGTAGCATTTCCTGGGGCACCTGGGTGGCTCAGTCAGTTGAGCGTCTGACTTCAGCTCAGGTCATGATCTCACAGTCCATGGGTTTGAGCCCCGCATTGGGCTCCGTGCTGACAGTTCAGAGCCTGGAGCCTGCTTCAGAATCTGTGACTCCCTCACTCTCTGTCCCCTCCCTCGCTCATGCTCTGTCTCTGTCTCTCAAAAAACAAACGTTAAAAAAAAAAATTTTTTTTTTAAATGTATAAAACATAAAGCGTATAAAATCCAAATATAATTGAAAAAATCATACAGTTTGACTCATTGGGCAAAAAAAATTTAAAAAAAAAGAAAGCAGCATTTCCTTGCATTATGCAAATATTTAATAAACTACTTTTATTTTCGAGAGTGAGCGCATGAGTGGGGACAGGAGCAGAGGGAGAGAGAGGGAATCCCAAGCAGGGTCCAGGCTCAGTGAGGAGCCTGACGCAAGGCTCAGTCCCACAACACTGGGATCGTGACCTCAGCCAAAATCAAGAGTCAGACGCTCAACTGACTGAGCCACCCAGACGTCCCTAATAAACTACTTTTAAATGAGTGGTTTATAAGGCTCACATGTAGCTACTTACAGTTAACCATACGCTTAAAGAAATATGATTTTACAACTAAGTTATAACTCATTACACAATTGAGGGGAAATTAACCAATGTTAGAATTGAAGAGACAAAAATACCCAAATTTTAATTGTGTAAGGATCAAACACAAAACGCAATTGTCTCAACTACCAAATTCTTATGGTAAATATATTATTTAGAGTGAATTAAAGAGAACTTCCCAAATTTAGTCAGAGACTTAATCAGAGTCAGGAACATTTATAAATGTATGGGTCAACGAAAAAAGGAGAAGTCAAAGAACACCACAATTAAGAGAAAGGCCACAGACATATCAGGGCCAGCGGGCACTCAAATTATATCCAGCATTCTTCTTACATAAATTAACAGCAAGTAACCTAGTAACATACTGAGCGCTTACTACCTGCCTGACTCCATCCGCACACACGCGCACAATCCTGTGAGGCTGCTGCTATTACGCACGCACGGAAGATGTGCAAGGGAAGGCTCACAGAGACTACAACACTCGCCCAGGACTCAGAGCTTTTCCAAACTGCAGCCAACGGTCAAACCCAAGCCATCAGACCCCAGAACCTGGGCCTGTGAGCCCCACCGCACGGCGACGAGGCAGGGAGTTAAAACAAGGCCCCTGTAAGAAAGACGCTATGAGCTGCCTGCTGGCACGGCGGTACCCAACAGCAGGCACGCAGCAAAGGGCAGAATCTACTTTACATCAAGGACTCATGTTAGCTCTATAGTCACAGTGCATTTTTGAGAAATCCCAGCCGCCGAACTAGTGAAGCAAACAAGACCATGTGGGTATAAAGTAACTGGCAAATGAACACTTACAAATCCTGAACTTCCTGAAGCCTTCTCTAACCTCAGACACCAAGTAGGAATATCAGTAAATATAAAACCTTAAAAAAGGTAAGTTTACTGTAGTGCAATGTTAGTATTCGAAGTAATCTGAGGAAAGGGTACCTGAGGGTGCTTTATAGTTCTGTCAACTCTTCCAGAAGTCTGAAACTATACAAAAAAAAAAAAAAAAAAAATTTAAGGATAACTTTATCTGGGAATGCAAACTGGTGCAGCCACTCTGGAAAACAGTATGGAGGTTCCTCAAAAAACTAAAAATAGAACTACCCTAAGACCCAGCAACTGCACTATTCGGAATTTATCCAAGGGATATAGGTGTGCTGTTTCAAAGGGACACATGCACCCCCATGTTTATAGCAGCACTATCAACAATAGACAATGTATGGAAAGAGCCCAAATGTCCATCAGTGGATGAATGGATAAAGAAAATATGGTATATATACATATAATAGAGTATTACTCGGCAATCAAAAAGAATGAAATCTTGCCATTTGCAACTATGTGGATAGAACCGGAGGGTATTACGCTAAGTGAAATGAGTCAGTCAGAGAAAGACAAATACCATATGACTTCACTCATATGAGGACTTTAAGATCCAAACAGATGAACATAAGGGAAGGGAAGCAAAAATAATATAAAAACATGGAGGGGACAAAACATAAGACACTCTTAAATATGGAGAACAAACTGAGAGTTACTGGAGGGGTTGTGGGATGGGGGATGGGCTAAATGGGGGAGGGGCACTAAGGAATCTACTCCTGAAATCATTGTTGCACTGCATACTAACTAATTTGGATGTAAATTCAAAAACTAAAATTAAAAAAATAAATGTGTTAATGATACCTACAAAAAAAAAAAAAAAAAAAAAAGAGTAACTTTATCGATGAGGCAAGATCTGAGATTAAGCTGAAGGGATCGTTTGAGCTAATGACCTAACACTGAATTCAACAGACAGGGTGTTTACTTAGCATTTTATCCTTAAATACATAAAACCTAAGGTTTGCCTTACACATATTCTGGGTGACAAGACTTCTTCAAAGTAAGTATCCCAAAGTGAAGCTATCCCAGTCTTGGAGAGTTTGCTTTTTTGCCTCACCTCAGTGAATCAATGTCCAAAAATAGAAAAGAAAACAGTCTAGAGGAAAATCAATCTGCAAGTCAAGGCCCAATTCTCCGGCCCCACAATTATAAATAGGCCCAGATCACACACAGGTCAGACAATCAATAACGAACTGGTGGTACTTTTAGGGACGATTCTGAAAACACAGACGCACACAGTGAATTAGTGGTGTAATTAAGGACTACTTTAAAAACCCAGTTGCTAGAAACTGCAAACTAAATTATTCTCAAAAAAAAAAGACAAAAGCATTGCAAATCAGAAATTAGGTTCTAAATTTTAAAAAGATAATTAACCAGTTTGTGGCTTTAACTTTTGTTTTACTTGACAACAATTTTATATATATCACAATAGGACCAGAACTGCAATTCCTGTCCCAAACTCTGAAGAAAATCAGCTTCATCAAGTCAACTGGTCAGCAGCTGTTTAAAAGGTCAGTATCACCCAGAGGCACCTGGGGGGCTCAATCAGTTAAGCTTCCGACTCTTCTTTTCAGCTCAGGTCATGATCCCAGGGTTCGTGAGTTCGAGCCCCATGTTGGGCTCTGGGCTGACAGCTCGGAGCCTGGATCCTGCTTTGGATTCTGTGTCTCCCTCTCTCTCTGCCCCTCCCTGGTTCATGCTCTGTCTCTGTCTGTCTCTCAAAAATAAATATTAAAAAAAAAAGAGCAACCACAGACACAAGATATCCAAATGTATAAAACCACGCCATGACTCAAGTCTAGAAAGACAGACAAATCCACCAGAAAAGAGGGCAAAGAACAGGCCCAGCAATTGGTAGAATAAAAATAACAAACATGAAAAGCTGGTCAACCTCATTAGGAAGCAGTAGAATGCCTCCAAGACACCGCACCTCACACATTAGAGTAAAAACCTTCAATAGAACTGAGTGACAGGAGCACTGGCCAAGCTAGAGAAGGGGGACCCACGGAAGGCCAACTGCGGGGTGGCCTGGCAGGACCGCTCCAGAGACGGGAAGGGCAGGATCAAAACTAAAAGACTGCGCTCACTCCCCAACAGCCAGCCATCCCACCTCGCAGGACCGACCTCAGAGGAACTCGTATGTATGCACAGGGAGACACATGAAAGGGTGTTGTTTTCAATGACATTCAAAAGGTTTACAACTATGAAGACCATCCGTCGGTACAAGACACTACACACAAAGTGGATGTCCACCTTTCCTACACATAGTAACAAAGGACGACTCTAACGCAGCCACAGCCGACCTACAGGCCACACGGAACAACCCACACAACACCTGCACCTTAGGTGCTGCCCGTGTGCACCAGAGGCTCCCCAAAACCACTCTCGACAGTCGGCTCTGCCGCCATGCTGGTTTAAAAAGCCACTGGTCCCAGCACAACTGGTCTATGAGGAAACAACAGGACCATAACACGAATTTCATGACTGTTCACATCAAGTTCATCCACAAAAAACTAGGTGAAAACAGGAGCCCAGCCTTCTGCTCCACCGCAGGTGAGCCCCACACCCACAAGCCCACATCAGGGCGTCTACGGGGTAAATGCCATGCTCACTCTAGAATGTACGGAGGGCTGGGGCACCTGGTGGGCTCAGTCAGTAAAGTGTCCGACTTCAGCTCAGGTCATGATCTCATGGTCCATGAGTTCAAGCCCCACGTCGGGCTCTGTACCGACAGCTTGGAGCCTGGAGCCTGCTTCGGATTCTGTGCCTCTCTCTCTCTGCCCCTCCACTGCTCGTGTGCTCTCGCTCTCTCTCTCAAAAATAAATGTTAAAGAAAAAAATCTAGGATGCACAGAGGGCTTAACCACTGAACATGTGTCGACAGCACTACAACTTCTGTGAAGTTCCTGTCCTTTCCTAATGTGATGTCCCCGAGGTTTTGAGGGTGCAGCCCCTCATTCCACTCTTTGTCAGAGGACCTATGGTTTGTGCTGCATGACTTGCACAACACAGTGGCTTTTAGGAGCACACATGCCACCTCATGGCAGAACCAACTGTGCTTCCAACAGGCACACAGCACACACACCCATTAAAAGTGCCAGGGCCTCAGTAAGTGACCTTGCAAAGTGACAGAGCGTGCGATACTGCACCACACGAGGACTAACACGGGACACCCAGGTCTGGCTTTGCCGCAAACCTGGCCAGGGGATTTGGCCTTCTGACTTTCCCACCATTAAAACTGGGATGATAATCTCCGACGGACCCCAGGCGGCTCTGTCGCTCAGAGGTAACTGGTTTTCAAAGCACCGCACAAAACACGCACGGCATTCGTGCAGTGCGGTGGCGTTACAGTCGAGAGGAAACAGTTCCCAGGGAGAAAAACTCAAGAGAGTAGCCAGAGACTCGAACAGCGCTCCTTACTTCGTGATACGTGTCCTCGAGCTCCCCGTCGTATATCCAGCGGTACAGGAAACTCAGCACAGGATGTGACACTAAGCTGAGAATGTGCTGCACCAGGGACCTCACGTACGGGTCCCCCGTCTTCGTGTACGCGTGGACAGCAGAGGCCAGCTCACCTCCTTTCCTCCCTGGGGGACACATGCAAAACACCCAAATTACATTCCCGGCAGAGACCAGGTCATCGAGATGCAGTGTTCCCTGGCTACCATCTGGGACTGAGGAGTGGCAGCTAACGTGTCGAGGAACAGAGAGAGCACCAGCCTGCCCCAGGCTTCACGAGTCAGAGCAAGGCACTCCCCTACCTCTGCGCAGCCGCTGCGGGGTTTTTCAAGAGCAACACCCCTGACTCGTTACTCAAGCTGGAACATGAATTGTCACCTCTTCTGACCAAGACACGCATTAAGACTCACACTTTATACTGCAGTCAGGGATATAAACACATATAGAAAATATGAAAGTTTTACAAAACAGTACTTGCACTTTAATGCTTCCTATTTTCTTCCTTTCCTCCTTTAGTACCACACGCTAGTCTCGGCTTACCAAACTCATCTTACAACCCCATTAAGTGGCTAGAACTCCCATTCTGAAAAATCCTGCCACGGTGAAGAGTCCCGGGCCCGGGGAGCACAGCTCAGGATGAAGCACTGGCAGTGGCAAATATCAGGCCCCAAAACACAAACACAGAAAGTTTCTTACGGTAAGAATTCAGGATTTGATTAGGTTGCTGAAAGATTTTCAGGAAGGTCTAATGTGACCCGATGTTACTCAGATGCTCCTGGCAGGAGCACACACAGCTGCCCGAGGGAGGGGCAGAGATGTCAGAAGGAGCTGGAGGTCCAGGACACGAGGGACTCAGTGCACACAGAAAGGGGCGGGGACTGGGGAGAGAGACAGAGGAAGAGTCTAGAAGGAATCCACATGGGGGTGCTCATCATCTGAGAAAAGACACATATTTTGCCTGACTGCTTTCTCTTTTTGAGGGGAGGTGGCAGGAAGTAGAGGAGGCAGGGCACGGACAGCTTGGCGAGCTCAGACCACACATGCTGGAGTCCCGGCCCCTGTGCTCACACAGACAGAAGAGGGTGGCAGCGGACACAGGGCCGTGACCTAGGGGCGGACCCTCAGCTTCTCCCACCTCACTCAGTTCTCACAATCCTAAGAGGAGGCCATTGACGCCCCAGCATTACAGGGAAGAAAAGACAAAGAGGTTCTTGGTCAAGGTAGCTCCAACAGAGAGAAAAAATGTTCAGAAGGCAGGTAGAAATGCAGAGCCAGAGCCTGGGAGAGGCCCCAGCCACACAGGCAAACTGGAGGACTTGTAACACCTAGCTTGTGGACCCAGACCTGGGCCGTAACCTCAGGAGGAGGAAACCCCCAGGTAAGGCTGCTGGGCCAGAGACGAGTAAAAGGGGCTTAGAGATGAACAGTTACAACACCAAGGACCACAAAATGCTTACAAACTAGACACCCTCTCCTTTCTTCCCTCATTTCAATGAACTACTAAGCTTCCACAAACATAAATATGGGGCCATGTCAGCAACTGGTGACTTTCCCTATAAGTGATCTACGCACTTGTACGTAATCTGCACATTTATGGCTGTCAAGGATACACGAGAGCAGGCACGCAAATGACCGCAGATGAAATTCTCTAAAACCTGCTTTGAAATAAAGCAGGTCCATGAGACTCAAAACAACCTTGGCAGTGGTCCACCAGGGCCGCGAGAGTCTTCAGTCTTATCTTGGGGTCGTACGTCCAAACCAGGAGGCGCCGGAGCGTCAAGCTACTCTCAAGGCCCAAGTTCACCCCCTGATCATCCTCTAACTGTAGCTGAAAAACAACAAAGACGTAACATGTAAACACAAGTCACCAAATATGTCCACCATTTCTTAATCCACGGAAGTCAGCATGGGGAGCGGATTATTCTCATAAAACGAAGCGACAGGTCCCCTCAGAGAACAATAGTTTCTTCAAGCCACTAGTCATCGGTTGAAATTACGGTAGATCACTTCTCAGCCTCTTGGCTAAGATCAAGTGAAATGGTAGACAGAATTCTGAAAATCAGCATTAATTGCCTCTCGAATACACTGAAACTCCATGGGTATCGAGACCTCACAAACAGCATTAGCAAACATTTTTATCTTTTAAAAGTAATTACAAAGACACTTAAAAGCTCTATATAGTTGCGATTTTGTATGATGGCAAATCAGGAAGAAATTAAAATACAAGCAAAGCATTACCTGGGAATGTAAGACAGACAGCAATCGGTAGTATTCCTTCAGTTCCTGATGCAAGGCCGCGCAAAAGCTCTGCGTGGGAAAAAGCAGGCGTTGTGAACACACAGCACAACCCTCACGCGCCAGCGCATCTGATTGCCACAGGCTCAGCGCTGGACCACGACTGGTACATTCTGCTGGTTTAAGTTCTGCTTCTGCCAGGGGCCTGCTGGCAGCTTTACCCACCAGCATGGCCATAGTTCATCCCACGAGGGGGGTGTTCTCCCCCAGCACGAGCTTTGCAGTTGGAAAATCAGATTACAGCTAAACGTATATTCACTTTGACAATGATCTTTTAATATTATATCCCCTCTAAATCTTTAGAGTTAAAATGTCATTTTCTCAGGGGCACCTGGGGGGTTCATCTGACTCCTGATTTCAGCTCAGCTCAGGTCATGATCTCAAGGTTTCTGAGTTCAAGCCCCGAGTAGGGCTCTGTATTGACTGTGCAGGGCCTGCTTGGGATTCTTTCTCTCCCTCACTCTCTGCATTCACACTCTTTCTCTCAGAAATAAATAAAACATTTTTAAAAATGTAATTTTCTCTGTTTTTAATTAGAATTTAAAAACTGGCAACTCCATGCCAGTTTCTCCCAATTTTTCACTGTTGTTTGTACCGCTCATTTTCCACACCCATATTATTAAAAACTTCTTTGTATTTCTAGGATCTTAAATACAGAAAAGGTGAGGGGCGCCTGGGTGGCTCAATCGGTTGAGCAACCGACCTCAACTCAGGTCATGATCTCTCAGTTCCTGAGTTCAAGCCCTGCGTCGGGCTCTGTGCTGACAGCTCAGAGCCTGGAGCCTGTTTCCGATTCCGTGTCTCCCTCGCTCTCTGCCCCTCCCCCGCTCACACTCTGTCTCTCTCTCAAAGTAAATAAATTTTTTTTAAAAATACTAAAAAGATGTCAAACCAGAATCTGTAAGAAAGACCATCACACAGTCCTGTGACAAAAACTTTCTAGAATGAACCCTAGAATGTAAACCCAGAGACCTCAGGGGGAAGAACCTGCAAAGGATAAAACCTCTTCTCTTTAAATATCAGGCTCCACACTGTTCTGAGTATCTTAAAGTGATACACCGTCAGTCATCTGCAGGTTTATTTTAATGCATTTATGTATTCTGTGCTCACACTCCACCAACAGCTACCGTGAACCATGTGTGGTACTGGGTTATCTCTGTCAATACTCACCGTGGTTTCTATTTTCTCGAGTGGACCAGGATGGCTCCAGTGTTGCAGTATCAAAACTTCCTTACTTAAAAAGAACCCTCTTTTCAAGAATTACTTTCATAGTAAGATTCTAGGTAGACTAAGCACTCCCCAAAATGAAGGCATCCTAAATGTTGTAGTAACAACAAACATACCTGACCCACAAGTCCAAACGAACGGTCTAGACTCCTCTGGTCAGTGTATTTTCTGATTTTGTTATGCAACCATCCCAACTCAGCAAGTCTGACTGTCGTATCCCTCAAAGATTTACTTAGGTTTGCCTGAAAAGTAAATATATCAAGAGTTAAAAATTAACAGTAGAATTTCAATTGCTTTTCTAAACCATTTGCACTTTTAGTATCCTAATGCTTAGGCCCCAACACATGGCACTTACAAGTAACGAAAAACACCACCACCAAGACAGAACAACGAGAGTCTGGGAAACGAGGGCAGCAGGTGCCAGCAAGGAAGGGAAGTAGAACCTCTCTCTGCAAGTGTAAGGCTCAAGCAGCATCACCCCGAGACGTAGCTGGCCAGCTCCCCAGCACGGCAGGGGCCCTGTGACGTCAGCCACGTCCTAGAACGGCCGGGACTTGCAAAAGACCACGACATCAACACGAAAGGGCCATGGGGAAGGAGGTTCCAGAAGGGGGAAGCAGGCAAGTGGAGGCACCTTATCCGGAATGGTGTACCAACTGCAGAGATGCCGAGTGGTACCCGCCCCTCGGGTGCCTCGACACCACCATCACCAAGAGCAGGAGTCAGCTCGTGGGTGGCTGCATCCGTGAACACGAGAGGACACGGAAGGAGAAGCAAGCAAGGTCTCAGCAAAAGCACCAGAGCAACAAGCCCGCGGGGAGGCAGACCCGTGTGCCCAACCGGCACACAGGCTCTGGGGGTCCAGTACCCCAAGTGCACCTGTCGCCCCTACAGGTTAACAGCTCCCGGCCGGCTGTACCGACACCCGTCTTTCCTGCCTGAACACCTCACACCTCACACGGGGGGCCGGTAACTGTACCTTTGCCTCCACTTTGTAGCGGTTCTCCACGCTGTCCATCTTGACATGCTTGCCATCTATGCCCTGGAAGACGTACACAATGTCCCGCACAAGGGCCGCCTCCGTAACTTCCCCAGCACCTGAAACATGGGTTTTGTAAGAGGAATTACTGAACAACACATTTTAAGATGGAATCTATTTTATACCACACCTAGTTTTACATTACATGTTTCAACCAGGAGAAAATTTTAAAGTTAAAAAAAATGAGCTTAAGATGGAAAAAGTATGAAGTCCTAAAAACCAAGAGTTTTCTCAAAAAGATATGGAGATCATAGAATTTGTTATACAAAAAGTCTTTAGAAATTTTTTAAAAAAGCAGGGGTGCCTGGGTGGCTCAGTTGGTTAAGTGTCCAACTCTTGATCTCAGTTCCAGTCTTGACCTCACAGTCATGAGTTCAAGCCTCGCACTGGGCTCCGCACTGTGGCGTGAAGCCGATTTCACAACCAATCACAAAGGGATGGGTAATTATTTCATAGATGGCGTTTGTGAAAATTTATTCCACGGCATGAGTATGAACTTGGTTCCATTCTCAATCACATAAAAAGAAGCGAATACGATAGAAAAGTTATGATTTCCATAAACTTTGGAACAAAAGCTAAGTCAGAATTTAGGTGTTACTCAACGACAAAGAGGCAATGCTCAGAAACCCAAGACATCGGTGGGAGGAAAAATGTAATGAGTACACAGTCAGGGCCCAGCACTCCCAGAACCAGGGTAGTGAGTCAGAAGGTAAGGACAGGTACGTACTTCAGTTGTGGGGATAATATTCCATAAATATCAACGCCACCAAACTACAGGTAATATTGTTCAAATGTTATCTACCTGTCGTTACTGACTACTTTGTCTGCCTTTTCCATCAGTTACTAAGAGAGAGAAATTGAAATATCCAACTGTAATTGTGGGTCTGTTTTCTTTGTAGGTCTGTTGGTTTTCCACTGTGCATCTGAAGCTGTTGGTAGGTGAATACACATTTAGCAGCATTATTCCTTCCTGAAGAACTGACCCTTTCCCTGTTAGGAAACATCCCTCTGCCCTGATGACACTCCTACGGTGTCTACTCTGACAGTGAGGGAGCAGCCCGTCTTCCCATGGTTAAATACAAGATGCGTGTTTCCATCCATTTACTGCCAACCTATTTGTGTCTCTATATTTGGAATATATCTCTTTCGAGCAGTACATAATGGTCTAAATGTAATTTTTTTAAAACTAAATGAAGTGTCTAATCTATACACATTTAATGTGACTACAGACGTGTTTGATTTAAACTCCCTGCATTGCAGTATGTTTCCTATTTATTGCCTGTTCTTTCTTCCTTTGCACCTCCTCTCCTGCTCTTTGGGACTGATCAAGTACACTGTGAAGTCCTTTTATCTGTGAGCTCTGTGTGTCACGCAGGCTTGAAGGCCCTGGTAGGGGCCAGGAGTCACAGCAAACAAGGAGGAGCAGTGAGGGGCACTCTCGCTGTCTGGAAGCCAGCCGCCCAGTCACAGTGCCCCCCGCCCCCCATCCCAGCTGTCAGGGTTACACGACGGACCCAGGTAGGAAGTGTGGCTGCACGGGCCGGGCTGTGCACTCTGGGCTGTGTTCCCAGGTCCACACAAGACGCACCTGGTCCTCACATTCTGCACAAGAACAGAGAGCAGCGGGGGGAGCAGGCGGGAGGGTGGCAGGAGGGATTATAGAATCTGCGGATTATGAGCCAACAACGAAGCCCATTCCTCTATTCTCAGAAGCATTCCAAACACTGCTATTTGAAGGGCTCTTGGGAAAGAAATGCAAACTTTCTTTTACGATCTAGCAGAGCTCTAAAACTCTCAGCGAGGTGTCTGTTTAACCATCAAATAAATCTTCAGTGCGTGTCTCCAATGTCCCAGGCACTGCCCGACTTGCTGAGGCATCACGGACCATACTTAGGACTCTGAAGTTCTCATCATGAGAACAAGCCGGCCCTCAATGGTTGTAAGCAGGGCCTCAACAGTGTTTTCAAACACGGGAAGCACAAAATCTAGATTGCAAAGAAAACCCATGTTAGGATCTATCCTTACTCACCACTGGCATCCCCTTCCCTCCTTGGTCTTGTCACGTTGCGAGAAACAGTGTTTGGGAGACCTTTTGAGGTAGTGGTTTGTGAAGAAGGCTGGCTTGCAGTTAAAGTCCATGCAAGACGTGACCCCAACTGCTGCCGAAGACAGTCTCCAACTCCGGGAGTGTGATGAGGCTGTCTAAAAGAAGGAGAGAGCATTTCCTACCTCGAAACATGCAGACCATTCACTTGAAACACAACACACTGCTGGAAATGTTCCTAAAATTCCTATATTGAGTTACATGCTAGAAATCTGAGCTAGACGCACGACATCGCCCTACCAGAATCCATCCACCGACCAGTCCAAGGCCTCTTTGGGATGTTTAGGCTGCCATTCAGGCTCTCGCTGGCACCTCCCACATATTTCTCAGCCTAAAGACCAAAATCTACTTGACTTTTCTTCACAAGCACATAACATACATGAGCCATCTAAAACCAATGAAATTCACGACTAATTTTAACTTTGAACTTGAACTTAACACCTTTCATTCACTCAGCACTTGCAGGACACAGCAATTTAAACTCTGGAGGACCTTCCTTCTATATCCTCACTTGTCTCCCAGCCTTCACGGTGTTCGACACAAAAAGTATCATAATTTGCAAATTAATTTCAAACACACACAAACATCAAGTCCAAGGCAAGAGTAAAAAGGTCAAGACTGCCTGTGATAACTTCGAGAACGTGTCAGAGCTGGTCTCTGAACAGCTGACTTCTCAGGACATGTGTTTTGACAAGTGTAATGAAATGTCATTTCCCAGGAACCCAACACAAAAATGAAAATCTCAACAGCACTACTGCTCCTAAGGGGCAGAACTCAAATTCAGTACCAGAGCAATACTGCTGGGCCCATCTGCAACCACTAATGAAGTGACACAGGAAAGAAGACCCCAAAAACAGCCCTCCCTCTTCTCTATTTTCATGGGGAAAAAGTCATCAACAACACTTGTTAAACTAGGACTTTCAATACAGTTCTAAATTTCAGAGAGAAATTCTAAGGGACCATTTCAGTTCAAAGTCCTCTATACAGCGCTTTGTTTTTGTTGTTTTCTTCAAATTTTAAGGTAAAAATGACAAAGTCTATTTAGTTTACTCTTTTAGCCAGAATACAAGTCAGAGATTAAATCTGTAGAATATGTTGCACTGTCTTTCCAGAACACCACATTCCACTTACAACGCACGTGTGGTGCACTTGAACACGAGTGTACTTATGTCACACAACGATTAGTATTATGCTCACGTGGAACACACATGACTGTAAATCTCTTTAGTCACTGTTCTGGAAAAGTACCCACTTTGTAACAGTCTGCTCTAATGTGATTTCCAGGATCGAACCATGTGTAGAAATATACAAAAAGATAAAGAAAAGCAAATTTCCAAGTCCACTACTGTATTAGCCACTGCTTTTCTCTCAACCACAAACTCTGCATCTCCTGGAAAAGGGAGAGCTGATGGCACGTTGACCATGCGCTCCCAGAGCCCCTCCTCTTAATCCGTGAGTGCCACAATTCTCAGTTTGAAGATAACAGCACTTGAGGACGAGACAACTTTATTTTAGTTTACTTATTTTTTAAATAATTTAATAAAGAGAATAGCATAGATCAGTAAAGCAGACAATATTCACTGAGAGATAAAAATGGGAACACCACAAGGGAAATGTCAGTCAGTTACCAGATGAAAGGCCCATCCTATTACGCTTCTGAACGGGGCCTTCACTAATATGCACTTGCATTAACAGGGAAAGGGTTGGCCTGGGGCGCCTGGGTGGCGCAGTCGGTTAAGCGTCCGACTTCAGCCAGGTCACGATCTCGCGGTCCGTGAGTTCGAGCCCCGCGTCGGGCTCTGGGCTGATGGCTCGGAGCCTGGAGCCTGTTTCCGATTCTGTGTCTCCCTCTCTCTCTGCCCCTCCCCCGTTCATGCTCTGTCTCTCTCTGTCCCAAAAATAAATAAACATTGAAAAAAAAAAAAATTAAAAAAAAAAAAAGAAAGGGTTGGCCAAAAATCATTACAGTCAACCATGACTAGAAGTGGGAAGAATTCCCATGTGAAACAAGAGTTTTGGGGAAGAATAAAATCCTAGGAGAAAGCATATCAGACACAGTGCCTGGAACATTTCTGGCACATATGAGGCCCTAAAGATAGTTTCAGTGAACACACAAAATGCCTTCCTACAAACCTGAGGATTCTGCTATTTCTACTGCTGATAAGCAGCCTATGCCCGCGAGCCCGACTCACCCCGGCAGGAGAGGCTGTGGCGGTGGGGTCGGGCCATTCAGGGCGTACACACCAATGCTGCTGATGCCGCTGCTCCCCACGCTGCCCGAGCTCTGTGCCGACTGTGTGCCGCGGTCCTGGTAGTTCAGCGGGAGCGTCTGCGGCCTGGCGTAGTAGTAGGGAGTCGAGTGCGCATCTCTCGGCAATGCTTGAGCAAATAACGCAGCATAGCTGGAGACCTGAAAAGAATAGAGAGATATGAAATCACAGAACACTTCCTAAATCAACAGAGATGATTTATACGCAAGTTTTAGTTCTTTCTGTAATTGATTTGGTACTGTTCTTAAAAAATTTATTTTGTGAGAGTGAGCGAGCGAGCACGAGAGGGCGGGAGAGACCCCCAAGCAGGCTCCGTACTGTCAGTGCAAAGGACGCAGGGTTCGAACTCACGAACCGTGAGATCATGACCTGAGCCGAGATCAGGAGTCGGATGCCTAACCGACTGAGCCCCCCTGGCATCCCTGGGACACTGTTGTATTTGAGGTAATAACAACCCTGGAAAACATCTTAAGGAAAAGCAGTGCACTGACTACAGAAAGAAAGAAAGAAAACAAAATCAACCAGACAAGTTACTATTTTCTCAAGTACAGAAGCCGATTCCTGTCACGATTGGGCATGGCTGTGCCGACAAGACAGAAGCTGCTTCGCGAAGGGCGCTGGCTGTGACGACAGCCTCTCTCTCACCTTGTTTGGCTGCTTGCGTGGATCCTCACTAAGGCTGAGCAAGAGGTAGAGAATTGACCATTTATTTTTCAAAACTCCCTGTTTAAAAAGAAAACATTAACAGAATAACTTTGTACTGCTCTCCAGTTTCATGTAACTTTCTCCTCAATCATCCTTATTTCCAAAATGGAAATGTATTTTAAAAGCCACATGGTAGCACTGGGTGTTGTATGTAAGTGATGTGTCATTCAACTCTACTCCTGAAATCACCATTACACCATACGTTAACTAACATGGATGTAAATTAAAAACATAATAAGATAAAATAAAACAAAATAAAAATTAAATGTGGAACTGTACTTGGTACACAGAAGTTAATCAAAACCAAAAAAATAAATACATTCACACGGTAACAGCATATCTAAATTTGTTCATTTTTCAGGTATTGCAAACAGTGCCACCCATTACAAAGCTACAAACCCTATTCTCAAGAGGTCATTACCCTTGGATCATTTCACCCGCTGAAAACTAACTCCAAAGTCCCCAATGAGAACATGTTTTTAAACTACCCTATTCCTGAATAATAGCATTTCCCCTTAAAATAATTCTTAGAATAACCAACTTCCTAAACATAGTCGTTTTAAGACAAATGCCATCATAAAATAGGTGAACGCTTTTTTCCCCTTTTACCAAAGTCCCGTGTAGGCCATAGAGGATTAAAGAAAGAAAAAAAAGAGAAATTGTAAAGCACACGATGTAAGTCGGCATGCTGCACACCTAACTCGAGGTTCCGAAGTAAGAGTGGTCAACAAGAAACCCCAGTTTTCTGGGTAATTAGCACACGGATTGCATGGACTGTCTACTGCTCCGCCCTGACTCACAGCCCTGACAACAGCCCACCCTCCAGTCACGTGCAAACGAGTTTGCAGAGCGTTTCTACTGTCTTCTCACGGCCTTACCTCTGGGATGCACACGCTAGAATACAAAAATAACTTTATTTACAAAACACATTATGGGATGGCTGCTTACTTTACACAAGGTCCTCATTATAGAGAATATTCCTTGAAAGTTTCTTTAAAGAAAAAGCTTGGGGCACCTGGGTGGCGCAGTCGGTTAAGCGTCCGACTTCAGCCAGGTCACGATCTCGCGGTCCATGAGTTAGAGCCCCGTGTCAGGCTCTGGGCTGATGGCTCAGAGCCTGGAGCCTGTTTCCGATTCTGTGTCTCCCTCTCTCTCTGACCCTCCCCCGGTTCATGCTCTGTCTCTCTGTCCCAAAAATAAATAAATGTTGAAAAAGAAAAAGCTTATCTCAGGTATTTAAATTACGGTCTAACTTTAAAAATCTGAATT
Organism: Leopardus geoffroyi; assembly: GCF_018350155.1. Classification (NCBI taxonomy): domain Eukaryota; kingdom Metazoa; phylum Chordata; class Mammalia; order Carnivora; family Felidae; genus Leopardus; species Leopardus geoffroyi. The sequence continues at coordinate 81,694,385 of NC_059326.1, forward strand.
ACACACAATTTTCCAGAAATGATAAACTGCCAGCTAGCACAACACGGGGAACAAAGAGACCCCGACAAACAGACAGCAAACAGACAAATGAGCAAACACACTTTGGTAGGTACGGGACATTTCAGAGAGAGGAGGGTCACTCAAGTGGCCCAGGCTGATGAAAGGACCCCCAGAGAGGATGGGGTCTTCGAGAAGGGTGGGCGGAGCACACGCACAGGAAGGGGCAGGCATGGAAGGAAATGTATTTTAGGGAATGAGGACAGGTACACCTGGCCACAGCCAGGCATGAGACGGAACGGAAAACGGAATGAAGCATCAGGTCAGAGGGGTCTCACGTGCGGGACCAGAAAGCCTGACCACAGGGAGCCCCTGAAGGTGTGACTGCACCTGCGGCCAGGCCCAGGAGGCTGGACTGCAGAGGACACAAAAGGAGACACAGTCATTCGGGAGGAAAGGGCCAAGGGCCGGCTGGCATTCGGTGACTGAGGACCCACCCAGGGAACCTTCACAGTGCCCTGTGAGCAGGTCCCGGGCTCCCAGGGCTAGGTGACCCCTCGGGTGCAGCACCGACGGCCGAAGCCCATCCTCCTGCCTCCTGTCTCCCTGAAGGGTTGGAGGCAGATGAGCTCCCGTCGCTGCCGTGGAAAGGAGGGCCCCGTGGGATGGATGCCCTCCCACATGCCTCCTCCTGCACCCTCACCACCACTCTGGGACGTGGGCAGAAGCAAAGGTGAGCACCTAACTCCTCTACCAAAATCACCAAGCCGTGCACTGGGAGGCCAACCACAGGGCGCCGGACTCCAGATGGCACAGGAGAGAGGCATGCTTGAGAACAATTAATAAGGCTCGGGGACAGAGCGAATTTGGGGAGAGCGGTGGAGTCGACGTGACATTCGGGTTTCCAGCTTTTGGCACTTGAACAATGTCATCATTCACCAGAAAATGGGGAAGGGCAGGGGTGTGCGTGGGTGCATGTGAACGGATGCCTGGAGTATGGAAAAAGACAAAAAATGCTCCTTTCAGTTCTGAGAATGTCAAGCTGCAAGGCCTTGTGGGAGTTTCCTGAGGGGCATGTGCGTAGAGATGCCCAGAAGGCATCAGGAAGGCAACGGGAGGTCCCTCTGGGCAGCGAGTTCTGGGTTAGAGCCTCAGTTCTTGCTTTAGAAAAATAAGGACAATTTATGGGGTGGAGAGCAGAGAAAATTCCAAATCCAAACAAAATCATACACCAAAAACAATCAGCAAATGGCATTTTTAAAGGAGGAGGCAGTATTCTTTTACCATAAGAACAGGTATGTAAACACGCAGGCTGGGCCTGGAGAGCGTCTGACGCAGGGACTGCGCAGAGGCGTGGATGGACCAGGGAAACAGGACGGCACAACACCGGCAGGGACCACGGCCAGGATGGAGGCCTGAGGGACCAGGGAGGAGATGGGCCACCAGAGCCAATGAGCCGGGGGTGCAGGGCGCGGGCAGGGGAACGGTCCGCGGGGCCCAGCGGCACAGCAGAGCCACTGCCAAGCCACTGCCTGTCAGGAGGAGGGCGGCTTGGCCTCACTCCCCTCCTGCCCCATCAGTTCTGAGTGAAGACACCCCGAAGCAGGGCAGAGAAGGGACAAGGGAGCCCCAGGGGGGCCATCCCGAGCCCAAAGCAGGGCAGGGAAGGGTGGAGAGAGAGATCTGCTGGGGCAAGCGGGCTGAACGACTCCAGCATCACAGACGTTTTCAATGCTTCTAAACCACTTCAGACCCCATTATTTTAGATTTTGAAATCTAAGGACCTTGATTCAGACTCAAGACTTTAAATGTACGCACGTATCGAATTCTAAATGTCAGAATGCACGCCAGGGCACTGTAAGATCTGGAGGAACACCCACACAAGTGGGTCTGTGAAGCAGTTAGACACCTAGCTTCTTCCAGCGTCCATACCCCGTCCGCCAAGGTTCACCTCCTCCAAGACCCTCACCGCTGCCCACGCCACCCCCTCATGCCTGCCCTTCTCCCGGCGCCCTCCACAAGGCACGGGCTGCCCTCCCCCAGACAGCCATCCTCCTCTGTCCACAGCTCCGTCAACCACACTGAAGACTACAGCCCAGGACCACTGGGACCCCTTCCTCGACCACTCCACACTGCACCACAGGCCTCCATCACCTCCCCGATCCTGCCCAGACCGCACCTGCACCCCCCCCCCCCCGCCATACCTCGCACAGCATGCACTGCCGAGAAGGGTACCCAGTGAGGAGAGAGGACAGAACAGGGAAACCAAGAACTGGATGTTTTAGCACAAAGATGGGCCGGCTGTTCATCTGCACGTATGTTCCTCATCTGGCTAATTACTAGCGCTGTACTATCGTGTCCTCACATTGTTCATCCCGTGTCAGCCACCGGCCGAACCACGCGCTGCTTCTGCGGGCGAGAGCCCTAGGAAGCCAGCTCTGCTTCACCACACTGCTCAGGGATAAACACTCAGTGTTCCAAACAAAGTTTTGGAAAACAGCCATTTTAAGTTAGAAAGGAGGAGAAAAACTTAGAAGAGTTAAGAGTTTAATCACTAGCAGCCTTAGGCACAACTCGGGGATTTTGATCGCTGTACTGAGAACTCAGTACTGGATGAGCAAAACACGAAACTTGGGATTTCACGTTCTTCTCTGCGGCAGGAGGAAGACAGATGGACCAAGCTCTCACCCTGTAATTCAGTGAATTTATTGGTGTCCAGAAGGGCAGCGTCTTCTCCAAAAATAACAGGTCAGAAAACCACGTGTGGCCAAGTCATCAACAATCAATCACAAAATGTTCAAAATCAGAACTGTTTTAGGTCATTCACTACAACAGTACAAATTAGGGCCTGAGCAATAATAATGGAGAAGGCGAGCTGTCACCTTACATGCAGCCGAGTCGAGGCTTCTACCAGCTTCCTACCGCATGCGCAGCCTTCCGTCACACGAACTGAGGGCTACCTCATTCTGGTTGCTTTCCCAATGTAGCTTCCTCCACCTTCATAAGCAATTTCCCATTAAATCCAGCTCAAACCTACTTTTAATCTCGAAAATCTCTTCAAAAGCAAACACAATCTACAATGAAGATCCACTACTCAGCACAGAAAGGTTTAATGTGATCCCACAAAAAAAGTCCCCACATCCCCAAACCAGCCCGACAGCCTCACGGGTAGTGGAGTGCACGCTACCTGTGAGTGAAGCTTTCTGTGGAGCTCTGAAAACAACGCAGCGTCCGCTTCTCTTCTCTGCCGAATAACTGAAAAGTTAGAAAAGAAAGCGACGTGTTAGTCACCTACACCAAAACTCCTTCTAGGACACTATTTCACCCACGGTCACAGGTAGCTGAAGTCTGAAAAGAATCCTGAGCTTAAGAATCAGAATAATGAGTGACATTTCGGCTCCATGAATTTGGTCAATTCCTTTGATCTGACATTTGCAAAATGCTGACAGTATTAGGCTGGAATCAGAATCTATGAGAAAGTTAGCTGAAGTAACAGAAACGATGGGACCTTTTAGATTCTACCCACCAATATGAACAGGCAATCCAGTGCAGCAAGCTACCACCAGGTTAACTAGTCGATGGCTACTGGAAGGACAGATGTAAAGTAAAAATACCTTGGGAATGGTAAATTCAAAGGGCAATAACCAACAAGCCTATCATTCATGATAGCTTGACCTAAAACCACACATTCTAAGCATTTCTGTTAACACGCACAGCAATATTAGTAAAGGTCTTCAGACGCCTGCAGCTACACTCACTAGTTCCCCGGAAGCCACAGTAATGCGCGCAAAGCCCATGCTCCAATCGGTTCCACAAAGGACGAGACTCCACATTGGACCTGGGCCCCAAAGGAGAGGGCCACACTGGCCCACACCCACAACCTTGCACATACCATGTGCACACAAGCGCCCCTCACAGGAACCCCATACCTGCCCCATACCTGCCACAGCAGAAAAGGCACCACTTTCGAAATCTAGCTAGCAGTTTCTCCAGTCTCCAGGGAATCACCCAGCAGGACTCGTTTCTTAAAATCCCAACAGCCAAGTTCACTTAACTCTAAACTTGTTTGCAGAAAGACAGTGACTGGTGTGATGGCCAATACTTTTTCACATGTATCGCCAGGAAAGGGTCCTGGTATTCACGTTCTGCTCTTGTGAACCACACACCAGAGGTTACATCATCCCATTCACATGTCAGGTCTGCCTGTGCACAAAGGTAAGGCTCTCTTTAACATGTATGTCCTGTTTACTGGGCGCCTGGGGGGCACAGTCGGCTGAGCATCCAACTCGACTTGGGCTCAAGTCATGATCCCAGGGTTGTGAGATCGAGCCTCATGTCAGGCTCTGCACTGGCAGTGTGGAGCCTATGTGAGATTCTCTCTCGCCCTCTCTCTCTCTGACCCTTCTCCCCCCACGCCGAGTAGGTGCATGCACTCCCTAAAATAAATTTTTTAAAAAATTTTAATTTTTAATGTGTTGTTACAAAATGCATTAAACTAAACAAATGCAATTAACATTTAATAATATAATTTACTCCCTTTAAAAACATATAAAAATACTCCAAATAAATACAGTCATTAAATTAAGCAAGAGATGCTCTGGGGCACCTGGGTGGCTCAATCAGATGAGCATCTGACTCTTGACTTTGGCTCAGGTCATGATCCCAGGGTTGTGGGCTCGAGCCCTGCATTGGACTCCATGCTGAGCATGAGGCCTGCTTAGGATTCTCTCCCTCTGCCCACCTCCCCCCAACTCGTGAGTGCTAACTAGCTCTCTCTCTCTCTCTCTCTCAAATTAAAAACAACAACAAAAAAAATTAAGAGAGGTTCTTTCTACAGAATGACAGAATGAGATCAATACTAATGCACAGATACAAAATAACCGTGGGACAATGAAACAGTAAATAATACAAATAAAAATAAACAGAATATTTACCCCCAAAAATGTTTTACCTAATAGACTGCAAAACAAATCTTTAGTTACAAGGTACCCCACTGACCAACATGAAACATTAAAAAACAAATAGGTGTTAAATTTTGTCACACATGAGAAGTTTTACAATTTGTTGCAATATAATACATACTACCGTTTTATATTCTAAGTGGGCCATATAAAATAGAAAATTATTTTGTGTTGTTCAAGAGGCCAGAACTACCCCAACTCAGCATATCTACCAAAAACTGTAACCAAATTTCAAAAGTGCTAAAATGTAAACACTGTATCTAAGAATTAACCAAATACGAAGTACAAGAACTCGGTGGTGACCATTACATGAAAAGACCATCAGAAATGCTCTCCCCACAGCGGGGCCGCCCCGGACCCGGGGCCCAGGGAGGGTGACGCTCTCCCCACGGTAGGCCCAGAGAGGGTGATGCTGTCCCCACGGCGGGGCCGCCCCACAGCAGGGTCCAGGGACGGTGTCCGAGAGGAGTGGCGGGCACTCGGTGGTAAGAGGCAGAGAGGGGCAGGGAGGCGCACTGTGGCAAGATACAGGTCTTTCTTCAAAAACACAGAGGATACACCAGAAAAAAACAAACTGTGATGGATACAGCTTTCTTCTTCAAGAAAGTCCAAGACTTCCTTGCCGTATCCACTCCAACAACGTCACTGCCAGTTCTGTAACTCTCAGCCTAGACAAACTTTATTTTTAACTACTACACAGGTAATGTGCTCACCAGGTGGCCTCGAAACTTCAAGCTGCAAAGGGAAGGTTCTGTGAACACAGACCTAACAGCTGGGGTGGTCGCTCATCTACAGTCTGACATATAAGAACGATTTGAGATGTAATTAATAGTCATCAGGGTTCAGAAAGAGTACAGCGTTCTTACGTTTAGTTTTATTTACTGAATAAAAGTAAGTTTTTAGAGGTTAATAGCGGGATAAATACTCCATTTCTGCCCCTACGTTAAATAACACATCACGCTGCATAACACCAGGGGCTGAGTTACCTCAGTGGACGGGCACTTCACCCCTGACTGCTCACGGGGCCCAAGCGTGCCGGGGCTAGGACCGCAAGGTCCAAGCACTCGCGCGTCAGGACCGCCTCCTGTCCAGCTCGGTTACGCACCGTGCAGCAGGACGTCACAGACCACCGGCCAAACCCAGTGAACCAAGCACCAGCTGGGGGTGGCGAACCGTGCCGTGAAGAATGGAAATTCCAGACGGCGTCACCACCAGTTTGCCAGCACAGTCGGAAGTGCAAAGCCCACTGCGTCTGGGCGGTGGACAGCCAGGCCTCAGCAGGGAGAACGCGCTGACAGGGCCTGCTTTCCTGGCGCGGAGCCCAGAGAACTGTGAGGGGCTGGGAACTGGTCTCTGGAGAAAAACAACCCTCCAACCGGCACAAGAGAAATATTCGCACGTGGGTACCTGTGCTCCAAGCCTCCCTCCCTCACACAGTCCCACAGGGCAGAGGGCAGCAAAGCCCCACCTCACACAGAGCACACACCAGCACCCCGATGCGAGTAAATGAGAGCTTTCTTGTCCAAGGGAATGACGTTTAAGAAAGCTTTCAGTATCAGCCCAGAATGAAAATGTTCACAAAGACCATTCTAAGGTATTAGAAGTTTGAATACTGACAATCCCCAAAAGCCATACTGACCTCTTCACTGCCAACACAGTGTTCTAGGACATGTGGTCAAAAGGTGCATAATATTAAATACTGCAAATCAAAAGATATACAGGAAAATACATGAAGCCCTTTTATCTTCCTCACACTCTCAAATTATTCAGTTCTATAGTATTTAAAACAATCCTCGGGGAGCCTGGGTGGCTCAGTCGGTTAAGTGTCCGACTTCGGCTCAGGTCATGATCTCACGGTTCATGGGTTCAAGCCCGCGTCGGGCTCTGTGCTGACAGCTCAGAGCCTGAGCCTGCTTCGGATGCTGCGTCTCCCTCTCTCTGCCTCTCCCTTGCTTGCTCTCTGTCTCTCTCTCTCTCTCAAAAATAAACATTGTACTATGTTCTGATAAAAATCAGAACAAAGTTGTGCATATTGTTAACACATGTTTTTACATATACGTGATAGTACTTATAATCACACTGTGCTTGGGGACCACACGTACATATGCACAGAGATACATACGCATATGCATGTATACAAGTTTCAGAATCCAACACCTGGTAGCGCTGAAGAAGAATACGTACGTTCTTTCTTGATTTTTTCGGCTACGAGAAATTCATCTCTTTCGACGGTTGGGGCAAAGTTGCTGCCAATAACCCGTACTGCGTACTGGAACTGCTGGGCTACGTCAGCTGAAAGGTAAGTAAGAAGATGCAAATTATTGCCAATCAGGCTAAGCTCTGACCAGCTCACACTTCCAGCCAGAGACAGGGGGCCGGGCACATAGATCTCCCTCCCAGCTTCCCAAGGTCTTAACTGAGAGAACAGAGAAGCTATTCAGAAACCAAAGCAAATGAATGAATAAATGAATATAACGAGAGTTCCAAGAAACAAGAAAGGGAGACAGCAACAGGCCAGGAAGGCTGAAGAATCCCAGACAATGAGCTGGACCGATGATCACAAAAACGGGGCAGGGAGAGTCACAGCCAGAACACGGCCCGTGAGAAGTAGCCCATTCGCGAGAACATCCGAGAAGCTCCAAGGCTGAGGTCAACAAACACAGAAAACCAAAGTCGGCAGCTAACTTAATAGACAGCGTGCACCTCAGGCACCGATGACGGCTTAAGCATGGATGTCTGCCTCTACTTCCTTCAACAACCCCACTAAACTGACAAAGAATTTTGTGGTTTGCTTGTTTAACAAAAGCAGAAACCTACAAGGGCAAAGAAGACAAGGTAGAAACTGCACCGAACAGAAGTCAGCCAGTGTGAGAAGCAGCAAAGCAAACGGACGGGCGGGAGCAGGTTCAGGACAGTGAGATGGGCCGTTCCAGGTCTGACTGGAGGGGCAGCAGGGGGTGGAGGGGGCAGAGCCACCAGTCCCAGCAAGAAACACAGCTCCCTCTGCAGAAGCCCAGGGAGGCTCCGAGGGCAGGGGGCCCCACTCCTCGGAAGGTGTGAAGGAACTGGGGCAGAAGAGGACCAGCAGAAGGTCTGGCTGGACCACAAGCCCCCGGGGCCTCTCCCCCTTCTGTCCCCCACACAATCACTGACTGCCTCACCGGGCAACTCGCACAGGGCCTGCTGGAAAGGCGCACGAAGGAAAGCAGCAGACTGGCTGGTGCCTGGGCAGCTCGGTCGGTTAAGCATCTTGACTCTTGATTTCAGCTCAGGTCATGATCTCTCAGTTCGTGAGTTTGAGCCCTGCACTGGGCTCTACACTGGGACTCTCTCTCTCTCTGCCCCTCCCCTGCTAGCGTGTGCGCTCATGTGCTTTTTTTCTCTCTCAAAATAAATAAATACACTTAAAAAACAAAAAGTAGCAGACTGAACTTAAGGATACCATCCCTCCTTCCCAGACACGGGGAGTCACAATTCCTATACAAGGAACACTAGCAAACCCAACACCCCCTACCTTCCCACTGATGCACAACCACCCAGCAGGGCACACCCCAACCTACTCCAGGCAACACCATTAACATCTTAAGAGTCGTGAGTTCAAGCTCTGCATTGGGCTCTGCACTCGGCGTGAAGCCTACTTAGAAAGAAAAAAAAAAAAGAAAGCAACTTAAATGTGAGGGAAAAAATGGTTTCTTTTGTAAACTCAAAAAAGAAGCTCACCGTATACCATACAACACATGCAAAAATTAACTTGACTACATCACAGTAAAACATAAGTAAAACATAACACTCTTAGAGGAAAAAAACCAACAGAAGAGATCTTTGTGACTCTAACTCAGATAGAGTTCTTACATAATATACCAAAATTCTGACCCATTAAAAAATGTGTTAAACGTGGGGCCCTGGCTGGCTCCATCAGTGGAGTGTGTGACTCTTGATTTCTGGGTTGTGAGTTCGAGTCCCAGACTGGGTGTAGAGATTACTTAAAAATAAAATCTTTTTTGGGGCGCTGGGTGGCTCAGTCAGTTAAGCGTCCGACTTCCAACTCAGGTCATGATCTCATGATTTGTGGGTTCAAGCCCCACATCGCGTTCTGTGCTGACAGCTCAGAGCCTGGGGCCTGCTTAGGATTATGTGTCTCCCTCTCTCTACCCCTCCCTCACTCATGGTCTGTCTCTCTGTCTCTCTCAAAAATAAATAAACAGTAAAAAAAAATTTTTTTAATACAATAAATAAAATATTTTTTTAAAAATATGTGATAAACGGGACTTCATCCAAGATTAAACTTCTGCTCTGCAAAGAACACTGTTAAGAGAATGAAAATACTGAGGAAATATTTGCAAAATACAACAAAGGACCTGAATCCAAATTATAGGGAGAGAGGTCTGAAAACTCAATAAGGAGGGGGGCAGGGAATACCCAATAAAAAACATAGCGTAAAAATGTTAAACAGACAATCAGCACGAAGGTGAACGGCACAGAAATAGATGACGTTAGTCATCAGGGAAACTCAAGTTAAGACCACGATAAAACACCCTTATTCATCTATCCCAACTGCTGAATGAAACAGACCACCAGCACCCAGGCCGGGGGTCCCGTACACTGGCCAGGGACAGGGGTGGGGGGAAGGGGCGGTGCATGAAGCTGGCACAGGCACTCTGGAAACATTCTGGCAGTTTCTTTAAAAGCTAAGCATACACTTTTCATGTGACCCAGCAATCCCACTTGTATCTATTCCAGAGAAATGAAACTTAGGGTGACATAAACCTCTGTACATGAATGTTTGCAGCCACATTCCCTAGGACTCCCCGTGACCGTCAGAGCCCAGGACCCATGCAGACACCCCCGCTATGTGCAGGGACAAGTAAGCCACAGGGCGTCCGTGCAGTGGAAAGCAGCTCTGCAGTGAAATGGAGTCACCTACTAACACATGCGGCACCACTAGTGAATCGCAGAAGCATCAGCAAGGTGAAAGCGGCCAGTCTCAAGAGCACACACGGTATGATTCATCTACACGATATTCTGAAAAAGGCAACACAGAACAATCTAGAACAGAGGACGGCTGCCAGAGGCAAAATAGCAACACAGAGGAAGCAGTTGTGAAATGTTTTTAAAACTATTAAATATTTAAAAACTAGGCCAGATACCAGATAGAGCTAGTCAGGGGTCAATAAACACAACAACACAACAAACACAAGTTAGAATTCACGAGGAAGAATGGCACTTTTCCCATAATTAGTCCTCAAATTGATGGAGCGCCAAGTGTTAATCCGTATAAACTTTGAGTCCCACACCTAGACAAAGTTTCAGAGCACGACAGCAAAATTTACATAGAGCGGAATTTCAGAACATAAAAGATAAAGAGAAGATCCTATGAGCTGCCAGATGGAGCTTCAAAGGAGTAAGAATCCGTTTAACGGCAGATTCTCATCAGTGAAGGAATGAACACCTTCCAAGTGGACGGAAGGAAAATCACTTCAAACTTTCCGTATCTGATTGATGATTTAGGAGACGAGGCTCTTAAGCACTTATCCAGGCCAGCAAATCCTGTTGAATCCATTTCTCACAGTGCGTCCCCACACACCCATTCCACGGCTCTATCCACCTGCAGTAGGTGTCCTAGGTAGCCGGCCACCCTGTGTCTACTCTTGTCCCTTAGAGCAAATTATCCACATGGCGGTCAGAGCGATCTTTTTAGAACATAAATAAAGTCATCACTCTGCCTGACCCTCCCATCAGGCCCAGAATCAAATCCAAACTCATGAGGACAGCCTGCCCGACCTGGTCCCTGGTCCCTGGCCACGCCCCAGCACCACGTCCCGCCTCTCCCCTTCCAGCTGCACTGGCCACACGCCAGCCGCGCTCCGTGGTCTGGCCAACCCTGCCAACCCTTGAGCATACCACCCCACCCCCGGCTTGTGGCCCGGACCCTGACACTCTTCTCCCTCAGCCTCCCAGGCCTCACCCCATCACTTCCCCTGGTTCTCTGTGGAAATGTCACCCCTTCAGACCGCCCTCCTCTCCCAAGCACACCCAAACACGCACGCAGGAGAGAGACTACAGAGTCTTCCCCGAACACCACATCAGCACAGCATGTGTTCGGGACTTGGTGAGTGCGGACAAAGCAGGGCAGGGAAACAGCAAAGAGAAGTAATCTGAAGGGTTTTTGTGGAGTCCCAGGATCAGGGAGTAGTTTTAATTTTCTTCTTTATACTTTTCCACACCTTTAACATTTTCTAAGGGGTAAACATTAATTTTAATACGCTAAAAGTGGCACTGAAAATTTCTCACCTGCAAGGGTGCCTGTAAAACTGTTCTAGTTGAGAAAATGTTTTTAGATTACCATGATCCTGAGTTCTACAAAAAAAAAAAAAAAAATACTTCATTAACATACTCAAGTACCTGAGACAAACATCTCCACTCCAAAAGTTTCATAAACTTTCCACTTTTCCAACAAAAATTCAAAACTCAACACCAGAAATCCTCTCCTCTCCCGTCTCTACGCCCTGCACCTGTGCCATGTGTAGCATTTCACTGCCACCTCACCAACCACCTTCAACTTCCCTACCTGCTGGCCAGACCAGTGTGCAGTCTCTCTTTCCTGCTGACAGAAAATATCTGAAAATTCCATCTGTATTTTTAGGTGAAATCTATCTAAGTTTCAAAGGTAGACGCACAGAATACAGGCTATTAACTTCACAGTGACAATCATTCCTTGTTTGGTGAACCTAACCATCAAACAATATCCACTACAGATTTCCAGTTTAACACTCCCACAACATTATTCCATTTCTAAGGTAAAAACTAAGTTCAATCAGTAATTCAAAGAAAACTCCTAAGCGCCAAACACCACGGGCCCTAAGACGGGACAGAAAATAGTGGTTCACCAGGCAGCTGAGTGACAACACGAAACACGAGGCAAGTAACTCCACAGGTGATCCGTTTGCGATAAGAGCTCCTAAGAAAATGAGCGAGACGCTGTGCCGGCCAACAGGGAGGACCTCGCGACGTGGGCTGGTCAGGGAAGGCCTCTCTGAGGAAGCAGCCCTCGGACATGTAGGAACCCGCCACGAGAAAGGACACGAGGAGATTCAAGGGCTACTGTGTCCACGGTCCCTCAAAGGAAGCCAGTGTCGCTAGTTCCAAAATCCAAGCCGTGTTCCGTCCGGAGTCCCAGGGGAGGAGGTCCAGGCTGAAGCTCTTTGATGACTGGCTAGGTCCAAGATGAAAAATTAGAGTATTGCATTGTTTTCACCAGCAGACACCAAAGGAATGTGCTACGTCCTCACGTCCAATCCACTCTGGGTATCAGGAGCCAAGGCAGGAAGGCAGTGTTCCTCTGCCCAGCCCCTGAGAGTATCCCCCTGAGAAGCAGGCACCAGTGAATTTAAGGACACACTGCCCAAGCAGCCGCTGTACCCACGCACACTCTCCAAACAAGCCGTGCAGAGAACACACAGGTGAGGACAGAGGCGAGAGGCCATTCCACAGGCCGGGCAGGCGCTTAGGTTCCTGCACTCAGCACAGAGATGGAAGGTGCCAGATTCCACACAGAAGAGCAGGAAGGAATTAATTCAAGACATCAGGTTCTGGAACCAGAGATGTGGGTTCCAATCCTGGCCCTGCAATTCGCCAGCTTGGTGACGGTGAGCAAACTACTTTCTCTCTCCGTGTGCGTGTCCTCATCTACAAAACGAGGTTAGTGAGAAGTATTCCAACCATCCAGCAATATTGGGAGTTAAATACACCAGCTCACAGTGTATGCAGAGTGTGGCAGAGAGTAAGTTGATGAAAAACGTTAGGTGGGGCGCATGGGTGGCGCAGTCGGTTAAGCGTCCGACTTCAGCCAGGTCACGATCTCACGGTCCATGAGTTCGAGCCCCGCGTCAGGCTCTGGGCTGATGGCTCAGAGCCTGGAGCCTGTTTCCGATTCTGTGTCTCCCTCTCTCTCTGCCCCTCCCCCGTTCATGCTTTGTCTCTGTCCCAAAAATAAATAAACGTTGAAAAAAAAAATTAAAAAAAAAAAAAGAAAAACGTTAGGTATTTTTATTAGTATTAATCTGAAAATGTCATTTCAATGCATGATCTGTCTGCCATAGCCATTAAAACCACAACTCAAAGCAACCGGCTTTTAACTTTTCAGCAAGATAATGTGGCCTTCATCCTGTAGATTACACGTAGGAAACAAACTCTCTTCACCTGGTGTGATCAGATGTCCCCTCTAGAAAGGACCCGTGGCTGCAGTACAGAACAGGTTCGCGTTCAGGACAAGGGAGACAGCGGGACCACATGGCCTCAATGCCAACGTGAAGGCTCCAAAGAGCACTCCAATGTGGGCCCAAGAGTTCGTAAGTGACAGTTACCTTCTAGACCCCGAAAGGGTTCCACGAGCGCTCAGGTAGAATATGAACATAAAGATGCACAGAAATAAGTGAATCCAAAGCCTGCGGCTGCGTGCTCTCCTGGGATTCGGAAAGTGAGCGGGGTGGAGGTGCGCGGTTTGGAAGCGATGCACACACGACACTGCTGTCCTATGGGACAGGACGGCACGTCGGCCAACACAGAGCAAGCATGTAAACCTGTAATTCTTTGCCCCTCCAGACGCAGGCCACAGGCCACAGGGACTCTGCGCTTGAGACACCACGCTCCCACACGGACCTACAGAGTCACACTATCTGGAGACGGTGCCCACGACATCAATTCCGAGGAGGTATCACATGGAGAGATGCACGGTGACAAGGTGTGAAGGCTTAGCTACCGTAAAAGGCCCCCCCTTCGACCACTGCCACACCACCAGTCCCGCCACAGCAACCCTGGTACCAGGTTCTCGTGTGGCCACGCTCCACGCGCAGCTCCCACGGAATGCAAGGCTATGCTCCAAAACAGAAACAAGACATGCTGCTCTAGACTTGGGGCTCTCAGACTTTTCAGTCTCAGGGCCCCCTTCCATGCTGATGATTGAGGATCCCTAAGAGGATTTACTTATTCGTGTAGGTTATATCAATATTTACTGGATTGGGAATTTAAACCGAGATCATTTTTAAATTTTAGATCATTTTAAAATAACAGTAAGCCCACTAAACACAACTTTCCAATGAAGCCTAAAACACTGGAATTTCTATGTCAGTAGACATTTAGTGCACATTTCAACATACACTTAATGTAACTTTTAACATATATTTAATATACGTTGATTTTCCCAAGTATATAATCAAGGAAGACCATAATTTATTCATCTGGAACTTCATCAAGGGCTCTTCACCACTTCGGAAAATCATGACACCAACAGCAATACCGCGTGAGGCCCACGAGTCACCAGGACGGCATCCCGTCCGCCTGCACCGTGGCTCGGAGCACACTCACAGCACTGTCACAGCAGAAGATAGTCATCTCACCTCAGTGCACAGTGTACTGGAGCCGCCCCTGAGCATTTGTGTTCAAATACTCACCTAATAAAACCCACTGTGCTTGTTATCTTCTAGTTAGGAAAAGGATTACAAAGTATGAAAAGGAAGGTTGCTTCTGAAACATCCAGAACACACTGGCTGGCAGTATGTGTGTGTTTCAAGCAAATTCGAAGGCTGGAAAAGGTGAGAAATAATGATTATATTAACTTTATAAACATATCAGGCACCAGGGGGCGCCTGGGTGGCTCAGTCAGTTAAGCATCTAACTTGGGCTCAGGTCATGATCTCGCAGTTTCTGAGTTCAAGCCCCGCGTCGGGCTCTGTGCTGACAGCTCAGAGCCTGGAGCCTGCTTCAGATTCTGTGTGTGTGTGTGTGTGTGTGTGTGTGTGTGTGTGTGTGTGTCTCTCTCTCTGTCCTTCTCCCACTCACGCTCTGTCTCTCTCTCTCTCCTTCAGAAATAAACATTAAAAAAAAATTATAAAATAAAAGTAACAGGTATCAACTATTCCTCAGTATCATAGTCTTGGAAAAACAATATTATAATAATACAAGGCCAATTGTTTATAACATGACCTCAGAAAAAGAATTAATCAAACGTTCTACTTAGTTACCAGATAAAATACCCACTAACGAAAAGATTTTTTTAAATGTCAAACACTGTAAAGGAAGCAATTAATATTGCTTTTGTTCAGTAAGGTAGAACAAATCAGAACAAGGCAAGCTATTAAATACTTATAAATTCTTCAGTAAATAGCATGTATTTGGAATTACGAATATAATGGTTTGGCAATCCTCGCGGTCCAGAACAGAGCTAACGGAATCATCTTTGATGGATTTTATGATCCATTTGGTTCAGAGAGGATCCCCTCAGGATCTCGCAGAGAACATATTTACCCTTATATTTAAACACGGTTCTAAAGAGAGACAGGAGGAGGCAGAACTCTGCTGAAGATAAGTGCTTTAATCTCCTTGAAGGGTGAAAAAATCAAAAGGAGCCTCAAATTTTAAAAAAGATTTTTTTTTTTTTTTATCGAGAAACATCATGCTACCTCACAATGAGTGGCCTTCAAAGTCCAGGTATGAGCATGGGGGGAACAGACAACCGTGTGGGTTATCCTGGAAGGAAAACCAAGGACCCGCCAGCACAGTGAGACCGCTGGCGTTAGAGTGAGTGAGTGGTAACCAGCAATCTCAGCCCTCTGGCTTCTCCTAGGATCAGGAACATGGAATCAGAAAGGTAACTCGGGGTGCTTGAGGTGCACGTACATGAAAGCTGGAGACAAAACCTGAAAACAACAAGCCAGGCTCGCAACCTGTGCACCTGTCCTCTCTCTGGGGAACCCTCTCCAGGTGCTCCTGGGCCCCCCCACCCTCACTCCAGTCCATCGAACCATCTCCGCAGAGGCTTTCCCTCACTTCTTCCCTCAAAATCCCAGCACCCCGCTCTATCTCCGTTTCAGCATTTATCCCTAACCTACAATTACCTATTTTACCACGACTCCTCCCCTAGAATGTACATCTACCAGTGGAATGACTGGTCTGTGCATCTCCGCATCACACAAGCACCCAGCATAGTGCCTAGGGATGGGGAGCCCAAAGGGACAGACTTAAACTTTATAAAATGTCCCAAGAACTGTGTGAGGTTGGTGTCATTGAATAGGCTGACGGGGAAAAAAAAAAAATCCAGCTTTTACCCCTACAGCTATCATAGAACATCAACTCAAGTATGTACCTAATTGTCATGAATCGCGAAAAGTTAAAATTTGGTCATTATATTTTCAAAGTAATTTTGTGTAAAGTCTTCCAGCAAAAACTGCACGATTTCTCGTCCACCGCACGGCGCTGAAGGCATAAGCAACCCCGTGTCTTCAGTTACCCAGAAAATCCCTCCAGGGTGGACTCCACGCATCCCCTTCGCGTCCCGCCAAAACAAACACCAAGAGGGCAAGCCATGTCAAATCGTAAAACACCGCGGCCGCAATGGCTCCACACCC
The DNA here is from genome assembly GCF_018350155.1 of Leopardus geoffroyi. Classification (NCBI taxonomy): domain Eukaryota; kingdom Metazoa; phylum Chordata; class Mammalia; order Carnivora; family Felidae; genus Leopardus; species Leopardus geoffroyi. The sequence continues at coordinate 81,710,745 of NC_059326.1, forward strand.
CGCAGGGCTGGGCTTGGGTATCGGCATCCGCAGGGCGGCCTCTCCAGGACAGCTTCGTACCAAGTCCAACCTCAGCCCTTGGAAGAAAACCATGGAGGTAACAGTCACGCACCCCCGCTTCGCAGCACACTCCGACCGCTCGACCTTCCCGGGGGGGCAGGGAGCACGCTGCTGCTCGCCAGCTCCCGGCCACCCGGCCCAGGCCACCGCTGCCCTGCCTCCCCGGTGACTTTGAACAAGGTGGACGCGCTCGCGAGCCGCCGTGCCCGGCTTCGCCCCCCGGGCCCGCTGCGCCCGGAGCGGTGACTCAGCCCCGCCGGGGTCCGGCCTCCCTGCCTCCGCCCCCGGGGCTGCAAGCCCTCCGCAGGCCGCCCCGCCCCGGGGACGAGCCCCTCCCCAATCCCGCCGCCCATGCGAGGCCTCCGGATCCCAGGCTGACGGGCGGCCTCCGGAACGCGCCTCGGCCCCGAGCCGCCGACCCAGCCCCGCTACCTTCGCTCCTGCCCAGGATCCGGCAGCACAGGTTCTGCAGCAGGACGTTCGGCGACTTCTGGTCCGGGGTCGCCATCCTCGCCTGGGACCGCCCGCGGGGGCCCCGCAGAGCCCCCCGGCTCTCGCACGCCCCACGCCCCACGCCACGCAGGCTCCGGTCGTCCCCGACGGGCTACGGCCTCTCGGGCACCGCCGGCGACCAGGCCGCCATTTTAACGGAACCCGCCGAAACCGCGGGCCCTTCCCACAATGCCCCGCTTCTTCCGGCCGCGCGGGGCGCTGGTGCGCTGGCCTCAGAGTTCCCCGCTCCGTGGCGCGCGGTCCCCGGACCGCAGCTACCGCGCGTGAAGGGTTCCGGCACCAGCTGCTCCAGCTGCTCAGACCGCACGGTCACCGACACGGGGTCCTGGGCCCAGGTCCCCCAACACCCCTGAGGTCAGGAAGGCCACTGATTTGCTCTGTGCTCAATAGCATCTTTATAATCCATAATTTTAAAAAAGTTTTAATGTTTATTTATTCTTGAGAGACAGAGCATGAGTGCGAGCAAGGGAGGGGCAGAGAGAGGCAGACACAGACTCCGAACAGGCTCCAGGCTGTGAGCTGTGAGCACAGAGCCCAACACGGGGCTCGAACACATGAACTGTGAGATCATGACCCGAGACGGTCAGACGCTTAACCGACTGAGCCCCCTAGGCGCCCCCGTAGACTTTTTTTTTTTTTTAACATCATTGGCTCAAGCTAACTTTTGGTGGAAGAAGTCTGCTTAAAGGAGTGCAAGATTTTATGGGTTTTGACACTTGGTTGACATTGACACCCGGTACACTTTCTAGGTTTTCATAGATAGCATGTGACTATTCACCATCCCTAACCCCAGGCTCCCCTCCCCACACGTCCGGGGTAACTAGTCATCTGAAGACTAAGTCAGGCCTATGAAGACTGAGGGGGGAAGGGCCCGAAGAGAACAAGGCAGATCAGCAGGCCATCACAAGGCATTTGAAACTCTGTTATACACACCTGCACACAAGTGCAGGGGGGAGGCTGCAGGCACTGAGAAATGCCCCACCCGAGAACAAATGAGCCAATCCACACACCAGCTGGTCAAAGATGTGAGATGCTGGAGGCCAGGAGCTTTGCGGTTCCTGTGACCGCAGCCAGTTAGACACAGGCAACACTTACTCCACTGCGGACCAACCTATTTCCTTCCTGAGAATCTGGAATTAAGATGAAAAGAGCTTATATCCCTAGATGGGCTGCACTATACCACAGAAAACCAGGCACCTAACAACAATCAAGTGAGCTGAGCGCAAGAGAAAAATCCACCCCTTCCTTCCCAGGGTGGAGGAAGACAGCAGGCCTTACAAACGGGACCCCCTGAGGCTTCCCACTGAGGATGGCACCTGAATGAGGTGTCCCGAAGGAGGGTCGGGCCCTAAAGGGACCTACTTGGCGGACCATGCATTTAATACCCACCTTGCACCACATGAATTCTAGGAACAGGAAAACCAGAAGAGCCCCAGGACAATCGTCAAGCAGGTGTCTGAGAGAGGCGACTGCAAGGCCAGCACCTCATGCCCAGAACAGAGCTGCAGCGTCAGACATCAGATGTGGCGGGTGGCGCCAGTGTCCTCCCTCCCAGCGATCCGCTATGCATGCGGGGTTTCTGAGGTAACAGAGCCCCCATCGCAGTCGTGACAACAACATCACACAGCACCAAGACCGTGCGAGGCACAGTGAGGGAAGGAGACTGCACAGTGCGTGGCCCAGAAGAGTAGACACGGTGCCAGCGTGTCCTGTCAACGCCCATCGCTGAAATTTACCTGAAGGTGCCTTGGCTCTTCCAATACGAAACACAGCAACTAAAATGCAGTGTGTAGGCATGCGGCAGGGATATCCCACCAAGTGGCAACTCAGATACAAAACCGAGGACCCCACATTTTTTTTTCAACGTTTATTATTTATTTTTGGGACAGAGAGAGACAGAGCATGAACGGGGAAGGGGCAGAGAGAGAGGGAGACACAGAATCGGAAACAGGCTCCAGGCTCTGAGCCATCAGCCCAGAGCCCGACGCGGGGCTCGAACTCATGGACCGCGAGATCGTGACCTGGCTGAAGTCGGACGCTTAACCGACTGCGCCACCCAGGTGCCCCCGAGGACCCCACATTTTAAAGAAAGCCACGGAAAACGGGAGGCAGATGCTGCATCAGGACTGATAGGACGTGGCCCAGCAGACATGCTAACTCTCCAGCCATGTTCACTCCCACCCTAAAGGTCCACCCCCTGCTGATCAGCTGACCATGGAGAAGGAGGGCGCTCTGGAGTCCCGAGACTATTTCAGAGACATCAGGACCTGCCAGGACCCTGCAGAGTCAAGACCTCTTGCGTGGAACCCACAAGGAAAGCCACGTGTGTGCCTCACAGACAACTGGTCTCAGATGCCCGTGCGGAGATGGCCACTCGGGGCCAACCTGACGGAGGGTGTGCCGGAGGGTTAGGGGAGCTAACCAAGAGATGCCTGACCTTTGTCCTGACCCTTCTGCCCTGACTCCAATCCAAGGAGTTAGAATCAGCAGGGAGGTGAAGGAAGAGGGGAGAACAAATGTCACCGTCTCCCTCGGGCGCCTCAGGCTGGTGACGCCTGGCTGTGCAGGGATGAGGAAAACCCATGAGCTTCAGGCTGGGTCCAACATGGGAGCTTTGCGTAGACCTGGGCAGGACTTCCTCAAACACTGGATGTGACCAAGAGGCCACAGGTGCCTCAGACGCCACTAAGGACAGGACAGGGAGAAGCGACCTAACCCATCTGGGGAACTTGGCTGGCAAAAAATACTTTTTGGCACAAGTATCTTTTTGGCAAGATTTTGTAACTGGAAAAATTCTACTTTTAGTGTTTAAGCCCTGACGTTAGACTCCTTAAAGGCAGGTCCCCGATGCTATGGTGTAGGAACCAACCATGGGGCCCTGTTCACATATCTTGCCTCCCAGAATTGTCACCTGTTTGTAGTCCCCTCCCCTCAGCTCTGGACAGACCCGCTGGTTTGCTTTTCATGGTAGGAGCAGTGAGGGCCTGCTCCCAGCCTCAGGCTCCAGAAGGCCTGGCAAGCACCTCTTTGCACTCCTGGGAGCCTGGAGCCGCCGTGTCAGAAGGCCAGCCACTCTGCAGGACAGAACACAGGTGCAGGCCACATGGAAAGGGAAGGACCCTGAGACCCCAGGCAATAAGGGCAGCCAGCTACCCCAGTGTCCCAGCTGAACCTGGTCCCCTGCTGTCGAGCCAGCTAAATGCAGAGACTATGTGCAAAGCAAACAGAATCCACCCAGATTGTGGAATTGTTAGCAGATAAAATGCTCATCGTTCTCAGCCCTTACGTTTGGGGATGGTTTGTCACACAGCAGAGAGCACTAGTGTGCCCGGTGTTTGCCTGGAGGGTTCGAGCATGGCCATATGGAGGACGGGCCTGCCTTTCCCTGTCTGCCCTGCCCTGCCCCAATCTGCCCTACATCTGGACAACACTGCAATGCAAGCCCCCGGGACAGCTGGCCCCCCTGCTAGGTTCAGCCAAAGGAGTCACTGGTAGAGAAGTGGAGGTCAGAAGGAGACGACGGCAGCGATCACCCTGTGGCACCTGGCCCGCGCCTTCTCCATGCCAAACATCCTCTACAGCTGCACCTGTTACCAGTCTGCCCCTTCTTTCATGGTCCTAATCTCCCCTGTGCAGCTCTCCTCCCAGATCTCACCCCCACGGGAAGATTCCAGAACATGGCATATGGTAAATCAGCTCTTCTCGCCGTCTCTTCAGCCCTATGCCAAGTAGCCACTTTCTGCACTTGCTAATCCGAGTTCCTCACCTCCTGCTGCAACCGCCTGCATGACCAGTTCCCTGTATTAAGGCCCCTGCATTGCTGGCGTGGCTTCTGTCTTGCAGACTGGCCCCTGCTCTCCAGTCCTTGCTAGTAAGGGGTGATCACAGGACTGAGATCCTCAGCTGGGGTTCCAGGATGGAGCTGCTCATGTCTGAGCTCAGATATGTTAGGATCCTTTTGAAGGTGGAACCCATCACGTGTAGAGGCACCAACTCGAGCTTTTATCAGCACCGGCTGATAGCAAGACCCTGGGGAATTAAGGAGCTGCCATAGTCAGATGCCAGGGCAGCCAGGACGGCCACCAAGACCGCAGTGTGGGTGAACTGGACTGGAGTATATTTGGAAAGCTTGGGTATAGCTTGAGGTGCGGTCACGGAACCAGAGCGCTCCAACAGCAGCCTTCAGAGGAATCTCTTATTTTTTTTAAGATTTGTTTTATTTACTTATTTTTAAATAATCTCTACACCCAACACAGAGCGTGAACCCACAACCCCGACACCAAGGGTCACCTGCTCTACCGCCTAAGCCAGCCAGGTGCCCCGAGGAACGTCTTATTATGGCGCTGGCAAAGAAGCAGAACCGAGGACCAGACTCCGAACTTCAAGTTGTAAACTATGATGTAAGTTGGACACACAGTCCTGCCAAGACTCTTACATTAAGGGCTGGTCATTAATGGAGGAGAAGTGCGACCCTGAGATTTGGGGTGGAGACATTGGAACAAACGTGAAATCCCAAATCAGCAGGACTTTCTAAAACAGAGCATAAAACCTCTCCTCTGTATGCAGAGAATGGCCTTGAAATCCTTGTTTTCCTGAAGCAGTTCTCATTAGCAGATACTCTCATTAGCAAAGAAAGTGGACCTCCACAGGATTCAGATAATCCAGATGAAGGAATGAAAGAAAGCGTGCCCCAGAGAAACAAAAATAAAAAATGACCTTCCAAATAAACCGGGCGGTAGATGTAATTAGTGTTTTCGTGTCTTCAAAGTGTCCTGCAGAGGCAAGGGTACTAACTTATATCAGACTTTAATAAAGCAAGGGCCTAGAAACCACTAAATAAAGGGAAAAATATTATTACCAGACTAAAAAAAGAGTAGAATATAGGATAAAAAATTTTCATCCACAAAACACACACACACACACACACGCACACACACACACAGAGTGAGAGAGAGAGAGAGAGGAAAATAAACATGGAACGGGAGGGACAAGAGAAAACAAATTAAGACGGTATAGTTAAGCCAAAGTATATCACAAAAAGGGTGGCTCAGTCAGTTAAGCGTCCAACTCTTGCTTTCAGCTACAGTCATGATCTCACGGTTTGTGAGTTCAAGCCCCATGTCAGGCTCTGTGCTGATGGTGTGGAGTCTGCCTGGGATTCTTTCTCTCTCCCTCTCTCTCTGCCTCTCCCCACTCTCTCTTTCAGAAATAAAGAAAATATTTTTAAAATGTCATTTTCTCTGTTTTTAATTAGCAAAATTTAAAAACTGGGAACTCTATGCCACTCTCTCCCAGTTTTTCAGTGTGTTCGTTCCGCTCATTTTCCACCCCTGTATTATTAAGAACTTCTTCATACCTCTTACAATCTTAAATACTGAAAAGGTGTGAGGCCCCTGGGTGGCTCAGTAGGTTGAGCATCTGACTTCGGCTCAGGTCGTGATCTCATGGTTGGTGAGTTCAACCCCGCGTCAGGCTCTGTGCTGACAGCTTGGAGCCTGGAGCTGCTTCATATTCTGTGTCTCCCTCTCTCTCTGACCCCCCCTGATCACACTCTGTCTCTGTCTCTCTCTCTCTCTCAAAATAAATAAAAGGATCACACTGACTGTAAGTGAACCGAGTCCACAGATGTGAGCTGCAATTCTAGTTGCTGTATGTCCAAGCTGCGATCTGTCAACCTGACTTCTCTGTCGTTGTCGACCTTGATCACCTGCCTGAACCAGTGTTGGTCAAGCCACGCTTTTTCTCTCCCTTTCCAGGCTGTGCAGCCCCCACACGCTAAAGGCATGGGGAGCTAGGCTCCGCATCCCCACGTATGAAGTATCTAGGTAAGTATGAACCTGCTCTCCATGCAAGATGTGTTTATCCTCCCCTCTTTGGTTAATAATGGACTTCACTCTGTAGGTACTCAGGGATATTCACATTGTACTTTGGGTTACAATCCGACACTACGTGACTTGTTTTCTTGCTCACACTGTTCCAGCTTCAACCCTCCACAGCTCTCTCAGTCGGCTCCTGTCTCTCTTTGACATTCCCACATCGTTTTCAAAAATTAACGCGTAGACTTCATGTTTTTTACTACCATTTTAGATTCATAAAAACATTGAGTAGATCGTAGAGGAAGTCCCGCATGCCCATCCAGCCCTGGCGTGCTTACGCCTTTTCAAAGCTGGAGTTGACTTTCAAAGGTTGACGTTTGACAGGCTGTGCCATAAACACCAGCAGGACTGAAGACGCGGTTTGCCCGTCTCCACGTCAGCGGGAGCCCCCACTCCCTCCTTGCCACAGTTGTTTCTGCTTATGTTCTTTTATCACTTGGGTCTGTGCTTACAGTTTTCGAAGCATATTAAATGTTTTAGGGTGGTGGTCAACTGGAATGTTGTTTCTTTGATTCCAAATGTGTTTTAAAATAATTTTAAAGCGCTACGAAAAAGGGAATATAAGTGGCTTTTCGTGACAGTGACGGAACGTCTGCTTGAGCACAGAATTCCCCTGCTCCTCATAACCTGCATTTAATGGTTCTCTTACCATGAACTTCTTTACTCATAAGCCGGTGGAATGTTGCGGCTCTGGTGCCTGGTGTGTGTGGCGGGGTAGGTGTGTCAGTTACTTTGGAGGCTGAGGAACTCCAAAAGGATCCTGGAGCTTCACGGGGAGGGGGATGAGGACAAGGCTGCGTCTCCCGGCAGGTGAATCACACCTGGAACATCGAGGTCTCGGGTCAGCAGGGGCCAGGGCTGATGGACTTGGAAGATTAAACCTCAAAGGTTAAGGACCAGACAGCACCTTTCAGGCTGAAGGTGACAGTGGGTGTGGCCCTCCTGACCGGTCCCCAGGCAGATGAAGCGGGTGCGAATGTCCTTTCCTTTCGGGGCTTCTAAGCTTCATTAAAGCTCTTGCCCAGCCCGGCTCCCCCTGACCATGGTTTGGTCTCCAGCGAGGGGCTCCAGGGGCCCAACAAGGGTGCTGAGCTGCTAGGACCCAAGCCGTCTGTCCAGATCCACAACTCCCGGGCCCCGTGGGGCCCGTCCACAGGGAACGGCGTGTCCTCCAACTGGTGGGGTCACACACTTCCACAAGGCCACTGCAGCCACCTCGGATGTCACTGCTACCTGGCGGGACGCTGGCCCGCGTGTCTTCGTGGGTACCCGCAGGCTGAGCCCCCCGGCCCCCACATCACACAGGGCAGTTGGGTCATCACTCTCTGCAGAAGCGGAACCGGAGGCTGCCACGTGAACTTACAGATCACCTGCCCAAGGCCCCAGCCAGACCCAGGGTTCAAGGCCACGTCGAAGGCCCGGAGACGGCTGCTGCAAGGGCGCCTCTGCCTCAAAGCCGTTGTGATACCCGCTCCAAGTCTCCAGCCCGTTAGTCCTGAGGAATGTGAGGAAAGCCTCACGGGGGAAATCTGATAAGGCAGCTGAGAAAAGGAGTTAATTGGTTTTCTGGATAATTGCAGTGCTTACTCCCCTTTTGCTCAAACAAATGCTTCCCCCGAGTTCATAAAGCAGCCGGGCAGCCTCTTTCGGCCACAAAACCTTTAGCTGCGGGCTCTTAGAGGAGCGGCCACGGTCGGCTGAGGCCTCACAGGCACTTCGAACCACGGAGCTGTGAGCTCGGTGATGGATTTGAAGCCCACGACTCACGGGATGGCTCATTTACTTCTGTAAATATCCGTCATCAATTCCCCTGGCGGTGGGGAACCCGGTCCATCTCTGCCGAGAGGAGAAGGGCGTTCGTTCTTTGCCACATTTTCTACTCGTTGTGCCTCACGCAACAGCTAACAGGCCGCCGACCGCCGTCAGAGGCGCTGCTGTTGTTGACAACACACAATTAGTTTGGATGTGTTCTTAGCGGTCTGGCGGGAAGGTACAGGGCACAGAATGAAAGCCAGGAAAAGTCCCGTCCTGGGTTTTACACACTTCAGTTTGCACAAACAACTCCTTGCACGGTTCCTCGCTAGCATTTAACACTGGGCGTGTGACGCAGACAAGAGAGGACCGCATCAGAGCTGCGTGCCGAGTGTCGCTGTGTGTGCGCCCTCGGTACAGCGGCACTGCGGTCAGCGTGGGAAGACGGCTGGGCCGAGGACAGGGTGGTGTGGCCACTCTCCTGCTGGCCAGCTCGAGTCGCCCAACTGCTCCCGCCTCTTTCTTTCTTTCTTTCTTTTTTTTTTCAACGTTTATTTATTTTTGGGACAGAGAGAGACAGAGTATGAGTGGGGGAGGGGCAGAGAGAGAGGGAGACACAGAATCAGAAACAGGCTCCAGGCTCTGAGCCATCAGCCCAGAGCCTGACGCGGGGCTCGAACTCACGGACCGCGAGATCGTGACCTGGCTGAAGTCGGACGCTTAACCGACTGCGCCACCCAGGCGCCCCATCTCCCGCCTCTTTCTAACCTGAAAAACAGAACTGCAGTCGCTTATTAATTTCTGACCCAGTTAAAAGCGGCCAATGATCGTGTGCCACGAGATGTGACCTCGCCTCGCTGTCCTTCTGCGGCTCCCCCGTCACCAGGAACCCGAGGACTGCTGTGTCATTGTCCCCATGTTAAAAGTGGGGTGCTCCAGCATTGGCTCCGTCTAGAACTGGGTCTTTGTTCTCTCCTGACAATTTTATTTAATTGTCATAGACTCTGGGTCTGGAGTTCTGTCTCGTCCAGCAAGAGAGTGGATGCAGGATTAACCACATGAGAGAGGCTAATGTCCGGGAGGAGACAAGAGCCCCAAGCAAGGGTCCTCGCTCCGTTTTTATTAGGATCAGAAGGCTCACAAGCTTGATGGACGTGCACAAAGAGACAATGAAATCTTGAACATTAACTCATGGGTGTGAGGGAAAGTGGTTTTGAAGTTATGCGGTGTTAGGGGTTTGGGTCAGTACAAAACAAAGTGGGCAGAAGGTTGTTTGCAGCAGATGTGAGGCACCACCTCTGTTTACCTGAACTGACCTAGGGGACAAGACAGGGCAAGCTACCTCAGGGTCAACAAGGCACCCTTCTTCTGCTACTTAGCTCCGCTCAGGGCAGCTTGGCCCAGCTGCAGTCTGTAGCCCTATTTACCTATTTACCTCTCGTGGTCCTTCCCTCCTGTGAAAACAGCTTCCTGCTATGGTACTAAGTTGGGGGGCATTTCCACCCTGAATACCTAACCTTGCTTACCTCATCTTGGATGCTTTCATCCTGAGATTCCCTATCCCTATACCTTTGTCCTATACTGGGGGCCTTTGCCCCGTTTACCCAAACATGGGTGTGTTCTTCCTGTGGCTTTGTAATTCTTCATGCCTTGTTCCTAAGCTTATTCCCCACATTTAATTCCTAATTCTCTATATTTGGCAGATTTGTTTTGCTTTGTTCTTAAAATTCAGAAGCTATGGAGAGTTCAACATAACAATCCTAAATGCTAACGACATCCACAACTTGATCACACTTAACTTTTTTATCTTTGGTTTACAGAATGGGGTCAAGGCCATGCAAACAGCAGAAAGGGAGAAGGAAGCGGGTGAGGAGGAGGAGACGGGAGGTCGGCCGGGCTGGCACAGCATTCGAGCGTTCGCGAGGTTCCAGGATGACGTCCCAAGAGATTTCAGCCGGAAAACTGGCTACCTTCTCTGTTCAGGTGAGTGCTTCCCCCTGGGGTCCCACAGCACATTTCCAGGTAAACAGCCCACTGCTTAAGCTCTATTTCCAGAATTCCAGAAAGCATTTTAGTGACAAACAAATAGGATTTGCCACCTTCCTGTGAGAAAAAAACCCAGTCCAATTCCAATGCTCTGCTCTAATTCCCGTGGAACCTTGTTAGGCCCTCCCGCCCCTCAGTGATGGGTGCTACCCTCCCCCCACCGCCCCACCCCACGATGGGCACTGAGACCTTTTGTTTCAGTTCAGTCTTCCTACATTTCTAACTTTTCTTTTTAGTCTGGGAAACTGTCTCCGTATATTTTTATTGGCAATATTTTATACACATGACTCTCTAAAAATTAATTTTAAATTCACTTAATTAATTAACTAATTAAATTAAAGGCAAAAATAAACTATTGGGACTAGACCAAAATAGGAAGCATTTGCACAGTGAAGGAAACCATCAACAAAATGAAAAGACAGCCTATGGATGGGAGAAGATATTTGCAAATGACATATCCGATAAAGGGTTAGTATCCAAAATATATAAAGAACTTATACAACCCAATACCCCCCCAAAAGCCAAACAACAACAACAACAACAAAACAAATAATCTGATTGAAAAAAATGGGCAGAGAACCTAAATAGACACTTCTCCAGAGAAGACATCCAGATGGCCAACACACACATGAAAACATGCTCCCCATCACTCATCATCAGGGAAGTGCAAATCAAACCACAATGAGATGCCACCTCACACCAGTCAGAATGGCTAAGATCGAAAGACTAGAGATAATGAGTTGACAAGGATGTGGAGAAAAAGGGACTCTCCTGCAAACTGCTGAAGCCACTGTGGAGATCAGTGTGCAGGGTCTTCAAAAAGTTAAAAATAAAACTATCATGTGACCCAGGACTCCATTACTGGTGTTTACCCAAAGAATGCAAAAACACTAATTTGAAAAGATACATACATTATTTATAAAGGCCAAGATATGGAAGCAGCCCAGTTGTCCGTGGATAGACGGATGGCTAAAGAAGGTGTGCTGTATGTACAATGGGATATTACTCAGCCTTAAAAAAGGATGAGATCTTGCCATTGTGACAACATGGATAGAGCTAGAGGGTATTGTGTTGAGTGAAATAAGTCAGAGAAAAGATAAATATGATCTCAGTTATATGTGGAACCTAAAAGACAAAACCAATGAACAAACAAAAACCAGAAAGACTCCTAAGTACAGAGAAAAAAATGGCAGATGCAGAGGGAAGACAGGTGAGGGACAAGCGGTGGGGGGGGGGGGTGAAGAGGACTCATGGGTACAAACTTCCAATTAAACTTCCATGACAAGCAAGTCAAGGGGCGTCTGGGGGGCAGGGAACGTAGTCGATAATATCGTAATGATGTCGTAAGGAGCCAGATGGTCACCGCACCTCCTGTGGCGAGCATTGTATAAACTGCAGGATGGTTGTGCACCTGAAACTATTATACTGTATATCACGTGTACTTAAATAATAAAAAATAATTAGCTTTTTCTGTTCCCAAGATAACAAATGTACCTTGAAAAATTGAGAAGCCCCTAAAAACCACCTAAAGGGTAACAGTCGGGCATAACTGCACCCACAGGGGTGCCACCGCTGGTGGTTTAGTATCCACGCGCCCAGCCTTCTCTGTGTGCGCGTGGGAACACACACCTGGATCTGCACACGCTCTTCTGTGACCTCCTATCCCTTTCAGCATTCTGTTTCTTCCGTTCCATGTGTAGAATCTACATCACCAGATAGGCTACAGCCTACTATAGTCTGCATAATACCCTGTCCTGATGGGTGTATCCAATTTATGTCACTAACTTCCCTCTTCATATTCTTGGACATCCATTTTGTTTTCAACTTTTTCTCGATTACATATGAAAAACATTAAGCCCGTTTTAAAACAGCTTTGGACCCAGATCACTGGTGAAGCCCAGTTGTAAAGCCACGAATTTGGATTGAACAATTGCCCTAAGTTTTTTCCAAAAACGTTTCCTTGAAGCTGAATTTCTCAATTAGCCAATCCTATTAAGAGTTAGTATGATTTAGGGACGACTGCAGTCTTCCTGCCTCCACATGACTCTTCACAAAGGCGACAGGACAGTACCGTGAGGTAGGGACGGGCTTGGGAGCCAGGGGACAAAGGGACGGGCTTGGGAGCCAGGGGACGAAGGGATGGGCTTGGGAGCCGGGGGAACAGAGATGTAGATCCCAGCTCTGCCATCGGCCGTCTGTGTGACTGTGGAAAGGCACGGAAATACCCTAGACTGTGGCTTCCTGGTCACCGTGCGTGGCACAGGATAAAACACTACACTAACGAAACTCATAAACACTGTGCAGCTGCCTTGGACTATATTTCTATCACAACGAAAAGTTATAGATGAGCCTTTTCCTCGGCAAACCTCCCCGATGCAGGAACTATGATCCGCCTCAGAAATAAGGAGACTGAGGCTCCAAGAAGTTGTGTGCCTTCCCCGAGTTCACACAGCGGTAAACGGCCAGAGGCTCAAACTCAGGAGTCTTGCAAGCCGACGGTCTTCATGCTGTAGCTCACGAACCAATCATACCTTTGTAATAGGAATTTAAGTGACCAACTGGAATTTAACTTTAAAATCCTTATTTGAGGGGCTCCTGGGTGGCTCAGTCGGTTGAGCGTCCGACGTCGGCTCAGGTCATGATCTCACGGTCCGTGAGTTCGAGCCCCACGTCGGGCTCTGTGCTGACCGCTCGGAGCCTGGAGCCTGTTTCAGATTCTGTGTCTCCCTCTCTCTCTGCCCCTCCCCCGCTCATGTTCTGTCTCCCTCTCTCTCTCTCTCTCTCAAAATTAAATAAACATCAAAAAATTTTAAAAAGGTTAGGGGCACCTGGGTGGCTCAGTCGGTTGAGCGTCCGACTTTGGCTCAGGTCATGATCTCACAGTTCCTGAGTTTGAGCCCGTTGTCGGGCTCTGTGCTGACAGCTCGGAGCCTGGAGCTGCTTCGGATTCTGTGTCTCCCTCTCTCTCTGCCCCTCCCCTGCTCACGCTCTGTCTCTGTCTCAAAAATAAATAAACATTAAAAAAAATTTTAATCCTTATTTGAATAATAATGCTCTATAAAACGCATTCATACTTCTTATTTTAGCACTACTTAAAAACTAGGAGACAAAGAACCCAATATAAAATCGTCTCCTAAAATCTTTTATCATGTCTCAAAGCTGTCTTTTAGAAAATAACATTTCTTTTGCTTCCCAAAGGGGCCCTGTTTCCCTCCCCGAAGTCTCTGGTGTGTTGCATGGAAATGTCAGTTTCTTTGTAATTCTTTATTATTATTATTTATTAATTTCAAAGTTTTGTTTATTTTTGAGAGAGAGAGAGAGCACATGTAGGGGAGGGGCAGAGAGAGAGGGAGACACAGATCCCAAGCAGGCTCCGAGATGTCACTGCCCCACACGGGGCTGGAACCCACCAACCGTGAGATCATGACCCGAGCCGCAGTCCAGAGTGGGCACTTCACCTACTGAGCGGCCACAGCTTCCCTCCTGGTGATCCGTCACCTCAGGAAACCACCTGGGATTCTGGCCAGAAGAGCTTCTGAAGACGGCGTTCAGCGCAGAAACACTCACTCCCACAGTGACGAGTGTCGCCAGATGGAAGAAGCGGTTCAGAACGACCTCACCTCCCTCCGTAAAGGCCGGGGACGGGGACGGGGAGGGAGAGGAAAGGGCTCCCCGTGCTGCCTGCCGCCGGCGCTGGGCCCCGCACGACTTCCTGGCGCCCGGACACCTGCCCCGCGGGGCCCCAGATGCACTGCCGCAGGTGACCCGGGAGAGCAGGCCAGGGGCGGCCCGGAGCCGGCCTCGTGCTGCCCTCTGCCGGCCAGAGCGCCGAACTGCAGCGGAGACACGGGACGGGCAGGTGCGCTGAACCCCTGGTGTCGCGGCAGGTGTACTGCTGGCCCCCGCCCTGGCCCTCAGTCTTTGCCTCACTGAGAAAAGCTGCTGTTTCGACAGCCCGTCTCGTTTTCAGAAGGCTCGCAAGGCCGATCCGCTCGTGATGGAGAAGAGAGAGGAGGACGCAGCCAAGTGTGCGGCGGATTTCTCCAGAAAGCCTGTGCTCAAACCTCCCACCGCCCCGTGGCTCTGGGCAGGCTCCCTCTCCCACCTCCGGGCTTCTCCGCCTCAAAACAGAAGGAGCACATGCACTTCCTCTGCAAGGTTTTGAAAGGCTTCAATAAGTCCAATGTTTAAAAATGCAGGTACTTGGTGAGCCTTTGCAAACCATGGCATAAAAGTGGTTACAGAATGTCTACTAGTGGGTTTCTAAGTTTGATTTCTTTTTTCCGGATTACACAAAAGGCTGCAGGGAGACTCATTTCATTACCCTGAATCTATCTGAAGAGGAAGCCTAGTTCAGCATTACAGGTGTGTGAATATTGTATTGTTTCATGTATTAAAATCTTATCAGAGATAAATTGAAAAGTAGCAGAAGGTCTAAATATATACAATTACTTCAGTAGTAGTAATCCACGAGCCATGGCCTGCCCACATAGTTCTGTCTACGTGATGCAGAAACCGCTCTCTGGGGTGTCACTGTCCTCTTGGAGTGTGAGTCACCGCTGAGGTCGCACATCTGACATAAACGTGCTGTAACCATGTCGTACATGTGTCACATTAAGGAATTAGTGCATTAATTAGGATTGTGTTGCTATGCATTTTCCTTCTGGGAGAGAACATTCCGGCTTCACAGGGGAGACCCTAACTCTGAATCCAGCTCTGGCCACTGAACAAACACCTCTCAGATGCCAGAGAACATGATTGAGATGGACGGACACATCCTAACCCAGCGGGCACAGAGACCTCGCACCTGCAAACGGCCGCCAGCCAGCATTAGGTCGGGCTGGCCAGCCCTCTGGCCCCTTCTCCTCCTGGCCGCAGGAAGGACCACTGTGATGCCGGTCACCACTTTGACTGAGTCTTGGTGCCTTCCACCCGCACACACGGGGTATGAAGTTCATGTCCATACTGAGTTTTCATTTACTAAGATTTTGAACCTTGTTGAATGAGGAGCAGACCTCAGCCGCATTAAGAGAGCCCCCGGACTAAACTGGCGTTGGAATGACAGCTGGCAAAAGTGGGCGGGCCCCACACGCTGAGCCAAACAGAGCGAATGGGAGGCTTGAATGGGATCGAGAATCTCCTTACAGAATATGGAAAATGCACAGAATACACATGGAAGTCACTTGTCATGACAGGAAGCAGGGAAAATACAGCGTGAGTCTTAAAAAGGGACAGAATGTATTGAGAGGATCATGTGATTCTTGTCCTTTTATTGACACGATGCATCACACTGATTGACTTGTGGGTATTGAACCAGCCCTGCAGCCCAGGGATAAATCCCACTTAGTTGTGGTGAATAATCCTTTTAAAAAGTTTTTTTTAATGTTTACTTATTTTTGAGAGACAGAGAGAGACAGAACATGAGCAGAGGAGGGGCAGAGAGGGAGACACAGAATCCGAAGCAGGCTCCGGGCTCCGAGCTGTCAGCACAGAGCCCGACGCGGGGCTCGAACTCACGAAACGTGAGATCATGACCTGAGCCAAAGTTGGATGTTTAACCGACGGAACCACCCAGGTGCCCCTAAATGCAAAGAACATTTATTTTTAAGTTTATTTATTTATTTTTTGAGAGAGGTAGAGAGCAAATGGGGGAGGGGCAGAGAGAGGTCAACGGAAATCTCAGGCAGACTCCTTGCTGTCAGCACAGAGCCCAACAAGGGACTGGATCCCATGAACTGTGAGACCACGACCTGGGCTGAAATCAAGAGTCAGACGCTCAACCAACTGAGCCACCCATGTGCCCCAGAAGCCAAGAACTTTTTATTATTTGTTACGAGTAAGGAGGCAGGGAGCTCGCTCTCAAAGCGCTGTCTCCCCACGGGGTTTGTACAGAAGGTTTGCATTCAGCGTCCCAGGTGGGGGTGGGGAGCTTGTCTGTATGCTGGCACACACATGGTATTTCAAAAACTGGTGGAAAACTCCTCCGGTAGGGGAGATCTTAGTGTTATAATGAGCTGAAGGTAAGTTCGGGATGTCCTGGGGGCTTCCTCACAGGCCCTTGGTTCCAATCCTTGGTCCCAGCTAACAGACTCATGTGAGCACCAAAATCAATCCGACAGTAAAATGGTCTGGCAAGATTTGTAAAGCAACCATAATAAAAATGCTTCCAGAAGCAATGACGGAAGGTTGAAACAAATGAAAACACAGAAAATCTCGACAAAGAGAAGTGACAAAAAAGGACCAAGTAGGAATTACAGGATTGAAAAATATAACAACAGAAGTGAAAGAAGGTTGGCAGAGCTCAGTGGTGGCACCGTGTCAGTGAACTTGAGGACGGATCAAGATCATGTCCCCCACCTGAGCGACAGAGAGAAAAGAGACTGCAGAAAATAAAGAGGCTCAGTCGGTTAAGCGTCTGACTTTGGCTCAGATCATGACCTCACAGTTCGTGAGCTTGAGCCCCACATCAGGTGCTCTGCCGTCAGCGTGGGGCCTGCTTGAGATCCTCCGTCCCCCCTCTCTGCCCCTCTCCTGCTCGTGCTTGCTCTCTCTCAAAAATATATAAACATTAAAAAAGATAAAATAATTTTTAAAAAGTTAAACTTGGAAGGCAAAGTTAAAAAAATAAAGGTAACAGATCAAAAACTAAAAAAAAAAAAAAAAAAAAGAATCTAAGTGAACGCTAATCAGGATAAACTTAAAAAAAAGTCTACACCAAGGCACATAAAAATAAAACCTCTTCAAACAAAAGACAAAGGAGAAATGATGCGTAACCTATTACAAAAAAACCCGATGTGAGTGACAATCGATGTCCTGTCTGAAACCATGGAGGCCAAGAGGAAGGAAGGGCCAGGAGAGAGCAAACTCTCAACCACAATTGTTACAGAGAAAACCACAGATCCAAAATGGCGCCACTTAGGCCAAGTCCCCAAACCAGGGCTCAATACCTAATGTGACTGCACTTCCAACCTCCCCAGAGTGGAGTCTTGGTCAGGAATTTTCTGATGGGCATTGGCCACCTGGGCCTCTCTGTCCCCTCAAGGGAAGATGAGGTCACCCGTGTGCCTTCGCCCTAGAAACAGACCGTGCCTGGAATTATCCTTTCCTTTTGTTAATAACTTCCCTGCCCTACCCTCCTTCCATAAAAACCTTCCATTTGTACAATTCCCCAGAACTAGATGGGCTGCTGATGATTCATGAAACATTTAATAAAGCCAGTTAGATCTCAAATGTACTCGGTTGAATGTTTGTTATTTAATACTTTATACCTGGCAAAACTATCCTTCAAGAATGAAGGGGAAATAAAAACATTCTCAGATAAAGGAAAACTCAGGGAAATTAGCAGCAGCAGACCCAGCCTTAAGGAATGGCTGAAGGAAACTCTCCAAATGAAAAGAAAATGACCAAAGAAGACAGAATTTCAGTATGAAAAGCAGGATGATAATAGTAATGGTAATAACCGGGGTAGATACAATAAACTATCCTTTACTCCATAGAGTTATTTAATTTATGATGGCTAAAGCAGAAATTGTAACACCGTCTAATGGTGGAATTCAACACATGTAAACAAAAGACTTAAGACAATTGTATTTGATGTGGAGAACAAAAGCAGAAGAAAAAAAATAAATTTCCTTACAACTGGACAGAGGGACCTTCTCCCGGGTAGCTCAGCTGCCTCGATGATGACACTCTGCTGAGGGTTAAAGGCAACCTTAGCTTGACATTGTCCCAACCCCCCAGGATCCCGTGAATCTTCTCTAACATCTAAAAATCCTTTTGGAAACCTCCTTGATCTCTGCCCCCCAAATATATGTCGGCAATCATCCTCCAAGCATGTGGCCCCTGCTATGCACCTGCAGGGTCTCATGACTGAGGTTTTACTAGACGGCAGTAAATGACCTTCTCCTCATGGCAGCTGGATCCTCAAGGTCCCGGAAACCTTGCTTCCAAATTCCGTAGAGACTTCTACACGGAGCCTGACTCGGGGCTTGATCCCACCACCCTGGGATCATGACCCGAGCCAAAATCAGGAGTTGGACGCTTAACCGGCTGAGTCACCCAGGCGTCCCTGCATCAAAATTTCTTAACGGAGATGGGAAAAGAATCTAAACGGAGGCAAGATTTCAGTACCTGAGTTGAAGTCCTAGAACTGCTGTCGGTACCAGAGAAAATGTGCGTGTGTCCAAGTACATGCTTACTGTAGCCATGCCTACACTGTAACACTGTATCCACATGCGCATGTGTATTGTATCCATAGGTATGAATACTGTAACCGCTAGAAAAAGCACTAAGAAAACCATATAAAGTGATACAGTAAAAAATGTTAAAAATAGAGGCGCCTGGGTGCCTCAGTTCCTTGAGCTTCTGACTTTGGCTCAGGTCATGATCTCACCGTTCACGAGTTCGAGCCCTGCATCGGGCTCAGTGCTGTCAGCACAAAGCCTGCTTTGAATTCTCTGTCTCCCTCTCTTTCTGCCCCTCCCCTGCTCTCTCTCTCTCTCTCTCTCTCTCTCTCTTTCTCTCTCTCTCTCTCCAAAAAATAAACATTTTTAAATGTTAAAAATACAATTCATTTCTAAAAAATATTCAAGTGACCCAACTAAGAAAAGAGAAACAAAGGAACAAGAAACAGAAGAGGCAGACCCAAATGATAAAATGGCAAAGCAAAGCCCTAATGCATCAACAATGACCTTAAATGTAAGTGGCCTGTATACACAGAGTATTAAAATTGAATTAAATGCAGAGATTATCAGAGTAAATAAAAACCCAGTTCATTATGTGCTATCTGTAAGATGCTCAAGTCAAATGTAATTAACAGGTAGATGGAAAGAACAGAAGGGAAACTGATACATCATGCAAACATTAATTTTAAAGAGGCCTGTTAACAGCAGATAAAGTAGACTACAGAATAAAGAAATCACTAAGGACAGGAAGGGGCGCCACCTCGAGACACAAGAATCAATCAACCAAGAATGTATATAATCCTAAAACGCAGACCCCAGGAAACAGAGTTTCACAGTATATGAAGCAAAAACTGACAGAGCTAAAAACATAGCTGGCCAAACCCAAAATTGTCGTCGGAGACGTCCTCCCCCGTGACACAGACGGCTCTACCAGATGGAAAGTCAGTAAGGAGACCTGAGAACGACAGAAAACCTGCAACCGACGGAACCACACGAATGTTTTCAGAGCCCCGCCCTCAGCAGTGTCTCAGTCACCGAGGTAACCAATAACCCAGATTATAGGTCCCACAGAATTGAAAGCGTGTTCTCTGACCATAACGGAATCAAACTGGAAATCAGTAACAGAGAGACAACAGAAAAGTCCCCACCGTGTGGAAACTAGACGCCACACCTGTAAGTAACCCATGAGCCAAAGAGGAAGTTGGAAAGGAAATTTTGGAGAGACGTGAGGCTGTATGAAGAGGAACCTGTGCTTATCAGCATCTGTGGGATGCGGCCAGAAAAGCGCTGACAGGGAAACGTCTCGTGCCAAGTGCTTACATCGGAGAAGAGGGACAGTTTCAGATCGATGCTGTAAGTTCCCAGTTGAAAAAACTAGTAAATACAAAGCAAGAAAATGAAGAAAATAATAATGAGAGAAGCAGAAATCGATACAACTGAGAACAGAAGAAACGTCAGGAAAATCAAAGAAGTGCAAAGTGGGTTAGTTCTTCCAAAAACGTCAACAAAATTGGTAAACTTCTAGAAAGGCTGAAAAAGATTGTGAGGATACACAAATCACCAATATGAGGTATAAACCTAATAAAAGCCCCAGCTGCAGATCCGGTGGCTGTCAAGGGATAAACAAGGATTGCTGTGAGGAGCTTACACTCCTACGTAGGAAAACTTGGGAGAAGGGGACCAGCTCCTCGAAAACCACAAACTACCGAAATTCGGCTGAAATGGAGTAGATGGGTTGAATAAGTGTATAACCTTTTTTTAAGAATTCATCTTGCCGAGGTTACCAAAACAGAAACATCCAGACCCAGATACTTTCACCGAAAAACTTCAGCACGCATTTGAAGAAGAATCACAAAATTGTCTCTAGAAAACATCAGACAAGGGAGGGTTTCGTGAGCCCAGCATAACCAGTGAACATCCAAAGGGTAGAGAACTCACGTGGCTCACTAGCAAGGGGTAATCGTCAGCATCCGATTCGAAAGTGGGCAAAGGTCTCGAGTAGATACGTCTCCACAGGAGACATCCAGATGCCAAAGACGCATGAAAAGATGCTCAACACCGCTCATCGTCAGGGAAATGCAAACCCAAAGCCCAAGGAGATACCACCTCACGTCTACTGAATGACTGTTCTAAAAAACACAAGAGACAAGTGCTGGCGAGGATGTGGAGGAAAGGGACCCTCGTGCACGGTTGGTGGGAGTGCAAACTGGTGCAGCCGCCGTGGGAACCGGTGTGCAGGGTCCTCAAAATCTTCAAAGCCAAAGTCTAATGGGATCCAGCAATCCCACTGCTGGGTGTACGTCCAGCGGAAACGAAACCACTCTCTCAAAGAGATCTCTGCTCTCATTCACTGCAGCGTTATTCACAGCAGTCAAGACGTGGAAATAACCTAAGTCCCCATCGAGGGACGAAGGACAAAGATGATGTGCTCTGCACACTCACAGAGGAATATGATTCAGCCACGAGAAAGAAGGAAACCCTGCCGTTTGCAAACGCATGAATGAACCTGAAAGTCATGCTAAGTGAAAGAAGTCGGACAGAGGAGAGAAATAGTGCATGATCTCACTTGTTTGTGGAACCCAAGAAAGCCAAACTCGTAGAAACAGAGAGCAGATGAGTGTCTGCAGGGGGGCGGGGGCTGAGGGAAGCGGGGAGATGGCCAGGGGGTAGAAACTTTCAGTTACGAGGTGACTAAGTTCTGGAGATCTAATGTGCAACAAGGCGGTTACAGTTAACACACTGTACTGAGTACTTGAACTTCGCTGAGACAGCAGGTCTTAAATGTTATTGCCATACACACATACACAAAAAAGGTAGCTGTGCGAGGTGGCCGATGTGCTAAGTGACCGTAAGGCGGTGAACATTTCAAATGGACGTCTATCACCTCAACCCATTGTGCGCCTCGAACTCACACAGGGTCATTTATCAATTATAAAACTGGACAAAATGAAGGAAACACATAAATTAAATAGGCAAAATGTGTCCTTTGGATTTATTTTTATCCTTTAGAATCCTACCGTCTCTTAACACAGTTTCATGCTCTTTTCCCTCCATAAAAAAATGCGACAAGGTGTGTCGGGCAAAAGGAAAAGGTTGTCTGTCCCTTCAGGTTGGACGAGAAATACCTTGTCAGGAAATGTGCATCCGACCCACCTCACATTCCTCTTACCATCTGGCTGAGATGAACGGAAAGTGGTCTTCTGATAGTAAATCAATACCAAAGCAGGATAGGAAGAGTGTTTTAGATCAGGTTTCCGTAATGCCACTGTTGACTCTGCGATAATGCTTCAAAACGATGCTGCGGTCTCTGCCAACAATAGACTCAAAAGTGCAATTTTGGCAAAATAAATAAAATGATGGTTTAAAAAAATGGTTTTCTTTTGCAATGATCTCACAGGTCGCAACATTGACATCAAGGACATTTCTCGTAGAATATGCGGGAGGTGGAAGAAAAGACGTTGCAATAATGGAGACAGAGGCGCGAGAGACGGAGAGAAAGCCAGGTCCTGGTGTGCCCGCTGGGTGCACATACACGATCCTCACAGCGACCCCCGACAAGGTCCCGGCCAGCACCTTGCCCCTGCTTCTCAGCCCTGGCCTGAAGGGTTCCCTCCAACCCCATCAGGACCTCCTGGGCTTGGGCCCGGGCAGGGTGATTTTAAAACGTCCCCACGTGATGCTGGTATGCGGTCAAAGCCTCAGCCCCCGGGGCAGTGGAAAGACACCCCGCTGCGCCCCCATCCCCAAGGACCCCGTCCCCAGCCGACCTCAGGCTCTCAGGCTCCAGCTGCTCTTTTCTTCTTCGCGGGCGTTGCACTCACCTGACCCGTGGTCACCCTTCTTCTCTGTGACCTCGACTCCTGTCACTGAAGAAGAACCTGCACGCTCCTTGTCCACATGCACCTGCTGTTCAGTGTCCCTAGATGCCCCCCCCTCCCCAGACCCCTTGTAGAACTCACACCTCCCTCCACGGCCCTGGCCCAGAGTGTCCCCCACTCAGAGACTCACTACCCACCCCCCTCCATGATGCCATGAAGCAAATCTCAAACTCCTGACCATGGCATCCACATGTTTGGGTAGATCATTGATATTTAACCAGACAAATACAAAATGTAACTAAAATGAGAGCCAGCAAGCTTTTTTTTTTTTTAACTTGGCACTCTTTGTTTATGGTGGACCGTCCCCATGGAAACTGGGGATAAAAATAGCTGGCCTGTGTGTGTACCTGGTAAGGTTGTGATGAGCACACGGGACACTACGAATGTCCTTATCCAGGAAGCTGTTGAATCGCTGAGCTGGGCACTCCCTCCAAGGCCCAAGCCTCATCGACGGGCTTCGAAACGGAGGTGTCGGTGTTTGGGAGACTCCCCAGCTCCCATCCTGCTCCCATCCTTCCAGATAGCCTCTCTGCTGGCATCTAGGCAGCCAGGCTGGAAGCCTGTGCTCACTTCTCGTCCGACCCGAGCTCGCCCCACATGGGGCCACGGCCGCTTGGAAAACTCTCTTTTCTTGGGGCCCCCTGTTCTATGAAACGGGTTGATTGTGTCTCCTCCCGTGGCTCCTGCTTCTGTCAGCTTGTGGAAGGGGTCTCGGGTGCCCAGGAGTGGCCTTTGCACACAGTGCCCCTCCCCCACAACGCCTGTGATTTATCCCTTGACTGTGAGCTCCTGGAGGGCAGAGGCCACGTTTTATTAATACCTATAACCCAATATCGATACTTTGCCATTCAATAAGAGTTTGCTATGAATAAATAAATGAATACTGATTAAATATGATTCAAAAGGCACTTAGGGGAGAGATGTTCTGTGAGTCATAAATATTCAGAGGCCGAGTAGGAGGCATCCTTGAGCGCTTCACGGGGCCAAGAAAAGGTTCCTTTACCCCTAATTTGGCCTTGTGAGATAACATAGGTGATGTGTGACAGTCATGTGTTTGGCACAAAACCCGTAACTTGAAACGGTCCTTGGATGAGGACCTCAAGGGCCATAAATACGCACAGCGCCCTCACTGACGGAGGCCAGCTCTGCGGCCAGCTCCTAGGTCACTGTGCAGCACTGGACCCGCCAGCCCGGGGCCACCTTCCCCGGGGTGAAGGCGCGGGGATACTCTGTGGGCCGTGCCCTTGTCCTCACTGCCGACGTCAGATGGTTAAAAGTCCCCTCTTCCTTCACGGCATTTTTGTGTCAACCACCAATTCACTTATTCAAGCCTTTTAAATTCCCCTGCTGCTAATTATAAGATAAGTAGCTTCACGGATGTGCCTACTGTGAAAAGCTAAGGCCTCCTCGGAAAAGTAGTAAATGTGCCTCTTCCAAACTAGAGGGACGTCCCCAAATCCTGAGGTTCTGGGACAACAGTCAGTCTGTCCACTCTACTCCGATCTTCGTGGCGTTACAGAAGGCAGTCTTGCCCTTGAAGGTTTCTTATTTCTAGGCTGAGAACTGTCTGTCTGGTCTGTTTCCATCAGTGCCCGGAACTCTGCCTCGCATCCTAGAGTGGACTTGGCAGGACCCGTTCCGGGGGTGCTCAAGTGTTACATTTACCTTCAGTGCCTCCTGGATCACCTGGAACTTTCCACTGTGCTGACTATACCCCGAAGCCGTGGTTTCTAAGAGCCCAGACAAGCTGTATTTTCTATAATCTGAAGTACCTCCAACCACATGTGCAAACAGATCACATTTGAGACCCGGCAAAGGCCACCTGGACTTTTCAATTTGCCAAAGTGCATTCAGAGTTGAACCTTCCTTATGCCAAGTGGTGCCGAAACCACAGAATCGCAGGGCAAGAAAGGATCTTGACAGTCTGATCCATTTTCTTCCCTTCAGGGGAACTATTTCCCTCGCCCCAGACTGGGCGACATAATCCTTGACCTTTGAAGTCCTTCAGAGAAGGTGACCCTGAGTCTGTCGTTGGCATTCAGTTCTTACCGGAACTGCTCCGTCAGGACACCTGGATCCAGCAGGCCTACCCTGGAGGATCATTTCTGCTCGGAGACCAGGACTGTGATGATTCCAACCCCCTGGTCTGTGTTTGTCGGCAGGTGCACAGGCCTGAGCGCGCGTCCGTGTGTGTGTGTGTGTGTGTGTGTGCGCATGAGCTCTGGGCCTTGAGGCCCCGGGTGGAAACAGGGAGCTGGGCATCCACACCTCACTGCAGGATCTTCTAGATCCTTTCTGGGTCGGAGACATCACACCCACCCAGCGAGGCCGAGTCCCTCAGGGCCTGCTGGCTGCCTTCTCCAGACACAGTCATCCCAGGACTTCACCTTCCACCCTAGAGACTCGCCCCCATCCCCACAAGTGCAGAGGACCATCGCAAGGCAGGACATGCTATTTATTGGGGACCCCCCAGTACCCACAGCTCAGCTCACTCACCCCCAGACTGATGCTGAACAGACTGTTCCTGTTGCAAACTCTGCCATTGTGTCTCTGCAAAGAGGTGAAACGACACCCAAACAGTTAGCCGGTGAATAATTACTGAGTTCCGACCACGTGTAGGAACTACTGAGTAGCAGTTACTCCGGAATTACTGAGTTCCAACCTCGTTGACTTTGGCACCGTGGAGAACCTCTCACAGTGCTGAGCAAATGGGGGGATTCCCTCAGGGCTCTCAGTGTTTCCTGCTTTCCTTCCTAGGGGGAGGGGTGGCACACCCAGAGCTGCCCCCAAGAGTAGAACTGGCCTCGGCGACAGGAGACTAAATGGCGTGTCCGTGGACAAGCCCACGCCCGGTCCCTCTCATTCTGTGGCCTCGCAGGCAGCATGGTAATGAACAGACAAGGGACTTGGAGCCAGACTTGGGGTCCTTTGAAATCTGAGTTACTTATCTTTCTGAACCTGAGTGTCCTCAGCTCTCAAGTTCGATGTCACAAGGTTGTGACAAATTATAATGGTTTCTACTGTTGTCCTTCCAAAGATTTATTTGGACGCTGGTTAGCACCCCTGGGTGTGATCGCTGTAGGCCGGGCATTGTCCTTCTGGGCACGTCTACACTGCCAGCCTCCAATTTTCCTAAACCTTTGGGGTTTTGGTTCTTGGACTGGTTGCTTTATAAAATGGCTAAGATTAACTGAATTACATAATAATAATAATAATAATAACATGAAGACGGTTGTCTGTCACGTCCACGTTTTTATGAGTCCCTCTAAGGAATATCTTTGCATCTATGACTCCATATCCTTTATGACTACAAAGACAAGATTAAGGCTTGTCATATTTTGGGGACACATAGGTTGTAGCGGTTGGGCGCGTCTTATGTGTCAAGCACATTTCTATAAATCAAACCAGATAAAAGCAGACACGTAAATCAGAGAAACTCCAGTAAAGGCCAAAGTTTCAAAGGTGCACCACAGGAGATGTGACATCACAGGGGTTTGATGGAGAATTGGCTCATTTTGTGTCACGGGAACAGCAAAAGTGTAAAACACTACATCTTAGGGACACCTGGGTGGCTCCATCAGTTGAGGGCCCAGCTCTTGATTTCAGCTCAGGTCACAATCTCAGGGTCATGAAATTGAGCCCCGTGTCCACGTTGGGCTCTCTGATGAGTATGGAGCCTGCTTAGGACTCTCTCCCCCTCTCTCTCTCTTTCTCTCTCTCCCTCCCTCTCTCTCTCTCCAAAAAAACAAACAAAACACCGCATCTTAGTTTGTAACATTATTCTTATTTTCCAGCACTGTGCCTTGGTGGCACATTATTGAATGAGTAGCTCATCTAAATAACGAGTCAGTGGTTAAATGGCTTTGTCAGGGAAAAGGGAACTACAGTCACGATAACTCAGATGATGGCGGATTACACTCACAGTCAGAAGAATTCGTGGGGCCAGCAAAGCACGAAACGTGCCAATTTATCAATATTTCAGAGAAACAAAAACAGTTCCTCTGTTAAGAAGGAATGTTGCAGGGTGCCTGGGTGGCTCAGTCGGTTGAGCGTCCGACTTCGGCTCAGGTCATGATCTCACGGTTCATGGGTTCAAGCCCCGCATCGGGCTCGGTGCTGACAGCTCAGAGCCTGGAGCCTGCTTCGGACTCTGTGTCTCCCTCTCCCTCTGCCCCTCCCCTGCTCACGCTCTGACTCTCTGTCTTTCAGTAATAAATAAACGTTAAAAAAAAAAAAAAAAAAAAGGATGAATGGATGGGTGGCAAATAAGCACACGAAAGCTGGTCAAAATCATTAGTCACTAGAGAAATGCTTTTAAAAACCATGCACAGGGGCGCCTGGGTGACTCAGTCGGTTAAGCATCCGACTTTAGCTCAGGTCACGATCTCGAGGTCTGTGAGTTCGAGCCCCGCGTCGCGTCAGGCTCTGGGCTGATGGCTCAGAGCCTGGAGCCTGCTTCCGATTCTGTGTCTCCCTCGCTCTCCGCCCCTCCCCCGTTCATGCTCTGTCTCTCTCTGTCTCAAAAATAAATAAAAACATTAAGAAAAAAAATTTTTTTAAAAAGAAGGAATGTTGCTAATTAGGATTTTATTGCCGCTACAGTTTCGTCTTATTTAATTTGCTGTAAACGTAAGGCATTCCTACATGACTTTACACTTGTCCGTATTCAAGGAAGATCATATGTTTGAAAGCTTTGTTGAAACTACGGAGCCACAGTATTTCTTTCAAGGTCCATATATCAAGTTTGAGAAAAAGCAACATGGAGTGGTTACATGTATTTTGTATTTTATGTCACATACATAATGTTGGCATTTGTGTTGTATTTCGTATTACATGTAAATGTTTAAAGTTTTGGTTCCACTCTACCTTTGGGAATAAACAAAATTCACATTTTTTATTGCTAAATGTATTAAGTGATACTTTCTTCAAAAGTTCTGCCTGCCCCTTGGGGTGACCAACACAACCGAATTTGCTGGGATTCAGTCCACACATGGTGACATTGGGACAATAGTGCTGGTGTCACAGGGAGCTTGTAAGCACTCAGTTTTATGATGGACATGGAAGGCTCCAGGGCATGGCCCCATGGAGGCCCAGCGTGTGGACAAGCGCGTATGTTACCGATTCACTCGCATTGAATGTAGGGATTTACAGTGTTTCCGACACACTGTGCTCTCTTCCTGTCCCGAATCAGGTCAACAAGGATTTGCTTAATCTATTCATCACCTTAACATTTTCCCAACACACTTCTTTTCTTTTGTTTATTTTCACACTGATAGGTGACGCTTTTTCTTCCATCAGTCCTCACGAAAATCTCTCTGGATGCTTGAAAATATGAGTAGCCTCCTGTGCTTTTCCTAGCCTTATTACTTATTTCTCAAGTCTGGCAACCAAAGGGATGTAAAGATCTCCAGGTGCAGAAGCTGGTAGGAAGATGTTTTCTGCTCTGCTTCCATCATCTTCCGTGATGATGCGTGGCAGCGTCTTGTTGACGTTTTTGTTGACCGCAGCAGGACACCGGGTTTCGATTTCATCTGCCTGTGCCAGAACACTTCCCTTCAAGGCTTTGCTGGACCTCAAAGTCCCCTGTCTGCAAAGAAGCCTCATCATCCCCCACCTGCCCTCCTGCCTTTGTCCTTATCACTCGGGCAGAAATCCTGGCTCCACTGTGATTCCTCCTCGCCCCCTTCTTGTCACCAGATCTGTCCCTTCCTCTTCCGCTGCTAGACCTCCAGTCCACCCATCTGTTCATTCAAAGGTGTCGTTGGGTGCCTGCAAAGTGCTGGACCCTGTGCTGGTACCAAGAACCCAAAGAGGACTGGAGGGCGGTGTCTGCCCTCAGGAAAGCAGGAAGAGTCCAGCCGCCGGGCAGCAGGATAACTGGTCTACCAAGTGTGCACGGGGGTCCCGAGCTGGGCTGAGAAGTGTCACTAGCTCGGCAGCTCCAAAACCTGCTTCCCAGGGAGCTGCTGCCTAACTGGGGGGAGAGCGCTAGGAACCCGTGGGAAGGGAGGGAGAAGGGAGAAGCGCACGGACCCAGGAATCTGCTCCACTGACCTCGTCTGTGAATCGGGGGTGACAAGAGCTCCCACCTGGGGGGGCAGACGTGCGAAGCTGGTGAAACGGCACACGTGGGGCTTCACGTCGGAGGGCAGGTGCTCCGAGCCGGTTAGCTCCTCCCGTTTTTCAAAGAGCACATGGTCTTACCGGGAAAATGGGATGTAAAATCATGACAAGTTCCACACAGATAAAAGTACTGAAATAACGTGTAACGTTCTGCTGACAAAGGTCTGAAGGCACAACAGCCTGTGCTCTCGCCCCAACCCTCCTCCACTGTTCGCATGAGAGGCCGCGTGACAAGCTGTCACCGTCTGCATGCCTGCTGCGTTCTGCACACTTTGCTGGGTGCTTTAACCAGTTCCTTCCAATTTCCACATTACCGTGAGGTGGCCACTGGGTCCCCTGTGCATGAAGAAATTAGAGCTCAGTGTGACGAGGGCCCACCTGACAGGGAACAGCTTGGAGCAGGTGGTTGAGGATCGTACCCAGGACAGTCAGCCCTGGAGCACCGCCCACCCCACCTGGAGCACAGCTCACTCCACCTGGACTACAGCCCACCCCAGCAGGAGCACAGCCCACCCCACCTGGAGCACAGCTCACCCCGTCTTCCCTGTAGCACAGCTCACTCCACCTGGAGCACTACCCACCCCAACAGGAGCACCGCCCACCCCACCTGGAGCACTACCCACCCCAGCAGGAGCACAGCCCACCCCACCTGGAGCACAGCTCACCCCAGCAGGAGCATAGACCACCCCACCCGGAGCACAGCTCACCCTACCTGGAGCACAGCTTAACCCACCTGGAGCACAGCCCACCCCACCTGGAGCACAGCTCACCCCAGTTGGAGCAGAGCCCACCCCGTCTGCCCTGGAGCACAGCCCACCCCATGGGGAAGATCATACTTCCTCCTCCTGGAATCACTGGTAGGTGTCACTGCCAGCTCCTGCGTCCATGCAATTTATGACCCTCCTAAATGAAACTTGCTCTGAACGTGGCCCGGCAATGACCTTTAGGAAGGACAGAATCATGGCTCGTCCAGAAATGGATCAAGGCAGAAGGTGGGGAATTAAAACAGCCCAGTCTGGGCTTACACGGTGCCTGCTCCCTGAGATCAACCTTGAGAAAATCTCATTTTTCTGTTTCCCACGGCCCCTGAGGCTGGATGGTGCTCACTTCACGGTGGCCTCGGAACCCCTTTCCTTGACATCCTGGCTCACCGCTCTGTTCCTCGCACAGGGAGGGCAGATCTGTGCTGAGGATGAGGCTGGGACAGGGGGCCTGGGACAGAGCTGGGCAGGAGCCAACACCCGATAGCCACGGCAGGAAAGTCCCTTAACTTTGGAATTGAAGCTCTGTGAGTTCCGTGAGGAATTCACATCTCCAGTCACTACAAGTGGGGGCACTTGTTCCTAAAGTAAGTTGTCCAGGTGACGTATTTTCAGAATTCGCAATGTGATAACAACAGGAATTTCTTCTTTGTTGATCTAAGTGTGTCACCTCCTATGTGGCCAGAGGAAGTTTTTCAACACAGAACTAGAAAAGATCAAGGACGATAAGAGGAATGGCACTCAACCTACTCTTTGCCCGTATTTATTTATATATTCGTGTTTTCAGAGGGTCGGGCTCAGAAGAAAGGAAGAGCCACTGAGAGAAATGACGAAGGAGGAGGCTGGGCACAGGCTTCTCCAAGGGAGGCCCGTCCGTGCCTGGCTGCTGGCTCCCTCCGCTCGCTTGGCCTCCTTTCCCTCCAGCGGCTTTGCCACCGGCATGGAGCCTGCACCTTGGGCTCCAACCGCTTCACGGGGAAGCTGGTGTTGATTTGTGTGAGTGACGTAATCTTACAGAAAAAGGTGTTACAGTAAAACGTCACTGTGGCTCCAATGACGATAAACGTTGACATTAAATTACCCTCTGGGGACACCTAGGTGGCTCAGTCAGTTAAGCAGCCGACTTCGGCTCAGGTCATGACCTTACTGTTCATGAATTTGAGCCCTGCGTCAGGCTCTGTGCTGACAGCTCAGAGCCTGAAGCCTGCTTCCTATTCAGGGTCTCCCTCTGTCTCTGCCCCTCCCCTGCTCATGCTCTGTCTCTCTCTCTCAAAAATAAATAAACATTTAAAAAAGGAAATAAAAATTTTAAAAAATTACCCTTTGAACTAGTGTATGGTACCCAACATATTCATAAAAAATGACTTTAATATTATGGATTCTGGCCATAAGTAAAAAATTCCAGCGTGAAGGATTTTCACCATCAACTTGCCTCTGAAGAACTATCTTCTAGTGTCTTACGGAGTGTTTGTCACAAGGAATTCACATCAGGTTATTGTCCGCCCCACCCCCCACCCCCCAGAGCTGTAAAGACACGCAGGGTGCTGCCACCTGGATACTAGGCTGTCGTCACGGGGGGCACACAGTGCTGGGTGGGAAACTGAGTAGTCACTTAACACCCAGTACCACCTTCTTGTGCCGGCAGAAAGAAGAGATCATTAGAAAGACGGGAGGAAGGACTTTTGTCTACAAAATCCTGGGTTTCAGGAAGTGCCTCCAGCAGCATGAAGGCTATGAGCCAAGCTGTGGGGAGAATAACACCCCAGAACCAAACAAGCAGGAGAGCAGCAGCGGGCGAACAGAAGGTGCTTACCCACCCGCGCCCCGCCTTCGGTCCCGCCCACGGCCCCAGCCTCCCAGGCGGGCTGGGGGCCGCTCTCAGGAGCAGAAGTGGAGCCCGGGGGCAGGTGGGCGGGGGGGCCCAGGAGAACCAAGCCTTCTTTCTGGAAAACTGGGAGGAAGGATCCGCTGTGTTTGGCCCACATTAGCCCGCTGTCAACGCTTCGCCCCTTTGCGGTGACGTCTGTCTTCCCTTCTTCCTGCGTGTAAATACACGTCTGCTTCCCTCAACCCTCTGAGACTCAGCTGCATCTGTCACGGCCTCCAAAGGTCCCATGCGCCCTCTAAGCACTTCTTTAGACTAAGGATGCTGTAGCCTGTACTCCATGCTGACCGCTGACCCCGTGACGCCCTTCATCCTATGTTCCCGCGAGTACATGACCTAGTCTAGGGCCACCCCTTGCCTGCACTAGGTTTTCTCGGTGGGTGTCCACTGGTCAGCCTTTGTCTGTCTGTCCGTATTTGCTCTCTTGACTCCCGGACCACCTGTAGTGGAAGAGGCTCAGGGGTTTGGATGTGTGCGTGCGGGGGCCCCGCCGCTCTCGGGCTTCATCAGCCCCCCACGGTGGGTCTCCTAGCTCTTTCCTGGACCTCTGCAGGTTCTTTTACCTTCATAAGCCACTGGACACATGCCTGCAGGCCGAAGGGGCTCATCTCAGGCCCAGGCGGCCTCCTCACCTGCCTTTTCTCCCCGGGGTGGAAAGTGGCACCACCAGAACCCGATCCACAGGCGCAGAGGAAGTTCACAGCCACGTTGGGCCCCGCGGCTCAGCGTGCATGCTCCAGCCTATGCACTTGTGCCTTGTGGCCGCTGACGAAGGTTCGTGGACCAGACTGCGGGGCGTGTGTGTCCAAAACCAGTTTTCGGGTGATTTTTAAGGAATTCCGGGCTATCTGAAGTCTGGGCTAAATCCAGCTATCTCAGAATTTGAGATCTTCAAAGGAAAAACTGAAAGCCCTGAAAAGCATCATGGGTCATGGTAACAGACACGAGAGACTTTTTAAAAATAGAGACACGTTAAGACCTGACATGTTTGAGCCGGGGGCTGACCTAGCCGGTACCCTTGCAGCGGGGGCTCCAGACTGTCCTCTGCCCTCTCGCTTTCCAACAGGAAATCGACGTCCCTCAAGGACAGGACCTTGCGTTTTCCCAAAGACGGTATTTTAGTTCTGTCCCGTCCCCAGCGTCTGTACCTCTATCCTGGTGGCTGTCACCCTGCTGCTGTCTGGTCCAGGCCGTGCTCAGTGTGTTATTAGTTACACAGACCAACTAAGTGGACGGTCCAGAATTAGAAGAGCGGAGCTTCCCGTTTGAGACCGTGATGGCCGTGCCATCCAGAATCCAGAACGGGGACCCTGAGCTCAGGCAGAGGGGTGCAGGGTGGAGGTGGTGGCAGCTGGTGAAGTGCCCTTGGGCCCTCCCGCCTCTGCTCAGCGCTTGGAGGTGGGTGGGTGGCACCTCTGCAGGGCTGAGCTCGTGGAGATAAGAGCAGCCAGCACTGACTGGGTTCTCTCCAAGGGCTAGACATGTCCCAACACGTTTAGTGCTTGTGGGAACCCTGCCAAGTGTGAACTAATGGTGAGTTACAGATGAGAAACCGGGCTCGGAACCAGGGTATGAACCCCCACAGCCCTGCCCACGCGCCGCACCACCACTGTCTGCCCCCCCCACCCCCGCCCCGGAGGTCAGGCCCTGGGAGGGCAGGCCCCAGGAGGTCAGACCCTGAGAGGTTAAGCCCCAGAGGTTAAGCCCCGGAGGTCAAGCCCCAGAGGTCAGACCCGGAGGTCAGGCCCTGCGGGGTCATTAGAGCACTGCATGTGCCCGGGGCTGGCACACAACTAAGGCCACCTGCTGTCATCTGCCTGTTTCCTGAGCTCTGTCACATTCTGCCCACTGTCCCCGTTGTGCTCCCCTGGGGCACCGAGAGGCCAGAGCTGTGGATGACAGGTGCCCAGGCGGGACCTCCATCCCTGGGTGGCCCCAGCCTCCCTGAGGCACAGGGCTCAGGGGCCCAGACCTGCCGTCCGCTGTCCGAGGTAAGGCCGGAGCCATGACATAACTCCTTTACTGGTCACGGCAGGGACACTGCTCTCAAGCGGCACTATCCCAGCGGGAGCTTCAGCTTTTGAGATATGGGAAAGGGGCCAGAAGGAGAGCAGCTGAATCCTGGAAGCACCTGCAGCAGCCGGCCGTCACCTGGCAACGGAGGGAGATGCTGGGGGGAGCCCAGGTCTGGGAGGGGAGGGAGGGGAGGCAGAGGCCCAGCCTTGCCACTCCCTACCTGGGCCCAGAGAATCCCCGGCAGAGGAACCCCTTAAGGAGGAGTCTCTGGAGGCTTGATTAAATGAGCTTCCTTACTGCAGCACAGGCCTGCCAGGTCAGGGCTGCCTCACTGCGGACAGCTGGACGGTGACCGTCTCCCTGGAGGGACCGGCTGGATCCTGTGGGAGCTCTGGAAACATCTCACTCATTTACGGTGAAGAGAGGCCACCCCTCCAGCTTGCTCCCTGGCTCAGTGCCAGTCTTGGAGGAAACACAGAAAAGGGGGGACACCCGGTGATCCGCTCATCTGCCCCCCAACCTTCACTGCATCCCCAGGATGATCCCAAGGCTCACATTCTGAGCAGGTGGCAAGTAAGAGTCTGAGTCTTCAGGTCTTTCCCCTGCAGCCTTAGCCATCGGGGGGAGCTTCCAGAACAGACCTGCCAGGACCCCTCACAGGGTCTCCTTGGCGTCCACCCTCGCCCTGCTGCCCCCTTCCAGATCTGCATCCTGCCACCGAGTGTGGGAGCCTCCCGGAGGTTCAGTCAAGTACTGATTCAGTGAACCCCTACTGTGTACCCAACCCTGTGGGAGGCCCTCAGGCAGTGGTCCTCCGCTCTGACCACTTGTACACAAGGCCATGCTTGCTCCTGCCCCAGACACTGCTGTGTAGGTCTGGCCGATGCCTGGCCCGGGCCTGTCGGCACCCCCCGTGAATCCCCCGCGGCAGCCAGCGTGGGGACCTGCTGTGCCCGGGGTAGAGGAACTCAGACCCTCCCTGTGAGTGCTCCTGGTGTGGCCAGCTCTTCATCACCCCAGACATCAAGTGTCCTGTAAAGGGGGGGAGGCTTTAGGGGGAAGGGGCCCCAAGAGTGCAGAGAGTGTGAGCCCGAGGCGAACCCCACACTCTGCCTCTGAGGACTCTGTTCCCCATCGTTGGCCTCCTTTGTCGCTGAATCAGCACAGCGTGAAAATGCAGTCAGATCAATTAATTGCTACTTGACATTCTGGCCGCACAGGCAGGTGGCTTCATCCCATCAGATGCACGGTCACGGCCTCTTCAGACAAAACTGCCCACCCCCTTCTGCAGCCTCTACCCACACTACGGGGCTCAGGACCCCAGGGTCCTCTGTCCTGTTCCTTAAAGCTTAGCCCATTTGCCTCTCAAGGTGGTAAAAATCGGAGAAATTAGTTTTCTTTAGGGAGCAGTGAGTTGATAAGGCTTACTATGTTTACTTTCTCAGAGATGTTTCTATTCTGTTGGTGTTAGTATCATAAGCTTCACGGTGTCACGAACCTGCACTGTGTTGGGAGACCGTTCACCACGAGGCTCGCATCCCTGCATGTCCAGCAAGAGGGCACTCACTGCCCTTTGTCCCCGACCATCGTCCCCAGATGTCTGTATGACTAACGGCCTTGAAAGACAGAGAGGACGGCTCCCTCTGGACCCTGGGTAGCCGTGCGTCCTGCCTGTTGTAAAGGATTCAAGTTCCCCAAGTTTAGGGATCTTCTCTGTAAGGCACCCCACACGTGTGGCCCCCACCCGGCCCGTGTGTATCATCCCGTGGGACTTCAGGACAATTATGTCAGTGTCCCTACTGCCTGTTGTGACATGAGTAATAAGTCGTGTCCCCGACCCAGGAGCCTGCTGCCTCCTTCGCGCACCTGCACAACTGTGGCCAGCTGACGGGGCCGCCTGCAGCAGGCGGCAGTCCAGACTCCGTCGGACGGGACAGTCGCACAGTGGGCCGCCCCACGGCGGCCAGAACGACTGACCTACAGCAACACAGGGCGGCGGGTTGGAAAGGCCGTTTAACCCATAAATGTAGAAATGCTACAGCAAGTACACTGCTGTCGTTATGAAGGTAGAAACCACTGTGCTCACACACACACTTCCTAGGTGCACGTGTGGACGCACAACCACAGAAAGTTGACAGCAGGGGCCCACTGAACTTGCGATTTGGGCTGGCAGTTCCCTGGGACGGGGAGGGCTCACATGTCAAGGGAGGTCATTGTCAGAGTCCTGGCTTTTGTTTGCGGTGCTGGCTTTTTAGACGCTTAATGCATTTTCAAAAGTATAACCGGTAACCTCCTACCATCCACTGGCCGCTGAAGGAAGCGTGGAAAGAACCACAGATCACGGTTAATCCAGTTTGTACATCTGAGTGTGGTGGGATAAATGGAGAGTTCAAGAATATATTACTGCATTGGGGCGCCTGGGTGGCGCAGTCAGTTAAGCGTCCGACTTCAGCCAGGTCACGATCTCGCGGTCCGGGAGTTCGAGCCCCGCGTCGGGCTCTGGGCTGATGGCTCAGAGCCTGGAGCCTGTTTCCGATTCTGTGTCTCCCTCTCTCTCTGCCCCTCCCCCGTTCATGCTCTGTCTCTCTCTGTCCCAAAAAAAAAAAATAAATAAAAAAAAACGTTGAAAAAAAAAAAAATAAAAAAAAAAAGAATATATTACTGCATTAATGGATAGATGGATGGACAGATAAGTAATGGGATGAAGCTTGACCGAAGTACAATATCCTTCTCAGTGAAGTGATGTCTGGAAGACGAACCGAGACATTGGCTTAAAGGAATTGAGAAGCAAAGCCACCTGGGGGATTTCTCTTACAGAAACGCCTGTGGGCGGCTAGCAGGGGGCTGGGTGGGGGGGTGGGCTAAAGGGGTGACGGGCAATCAGGAGGGCGCTTGCTGGGATGAGCACTGGGTGCTGTGTGCAAGTGAGGGATGCCGAATTCTGTTCCTGGAATGATTGCTACGTTATATGTGAACTAACTCGGCTTTAAATTTAGAGAAGAAAAGATTACTTAAAACAGAAAACAAACAACAAACAAACGCCTCTGGTGGCAACAGCTCACACCGAAGATGCCAAGATAAGACACACTCGGGTCCCGGACTGGGCACCCTTGAACTTTGCAGGGGGTCCAGGCAGACCACACACAACATTACGAGAATCCGCAGCAGAGCACACGCCCTGGCTTCTTCACCCCCTAAGGTCCCACAGGGGCCAAGGGTGCCGGGGAACAGCACCGAACCACGACTCCTCATTCCTGCCCAGCGCTCCCTGCATGCGGGGGACACGAGTGCACTGCTCGCCGAAGCTCAGACCGAATCACAAGGCGCCGGGGGGCAGTTCTGAGCCCCACCAGACCTGCGCCCGTGGCTGGACACCAGCCAGCCACAGTCCGCTGACAGCGAGGTGTCAGCCCCCCGTCGTGCTGTGTGTGTGGACATCGTGCACAGGATCTGGTGCACAGCGATTCTGGCCCCAGCACCTGCTACCTGTGCTGACACCCCCAGCAGGGGGGTGGGGATACGCTCAGTCGTCCAGGCCTCCAGGCCTCAGTCTCGCCTCCCAGTTAATTTCCTTGAGGGGCAGAAATGCCCTGGGCTGAGAAAGGCCTGTGTGATCCCAGGGCAAGTATTAGGTGGGGCCTTAAGAGTACCTGCAAGGATTAATCACTGAAAAGTATAATTCCAAGACCCATGCCACTTGGGACCTTGCTGGGGATCTGCCGTTGATAAGCTTAGTGACCTTGGGGACGTCCCTTGACTTCTCTCATGTCCCCGCCAGTGAAGTGTGGAGGTCATAGTGGACCATCTCCCACAGGCCCTCCTTGTGTTGGAATGCTACAATCCTGCAGTTCTGTGCTCGATGCATTTCCTTGTGCAAAGGCAAGTCCTGTTTCCTGGCCCCTTGAAGAGGGATCAGAAGACAGAGATCCCGTCTCCAGGGTGAGCAGCTGTCTCTCATCTGTGTCCGCCCAGCAAGCACAGTCAGGACACCGAAGTTCTTCGCGGGGGGTGGGGGGGTGGGGGGGTGGGGGGGGGAGTGGTGCCCTCTGGTTAACGACACCATCACTTCCCCGGTCTGGGAAGATTCATTAGATAATGTCTGTGAAGTACGTGAGGTCATCGAAGGAAATTGCTCTATGAATCCAAGATATTAAAAATAGAAGTGAAAGCAGATACATTTAAACTCAAGGATAAAGATTTCCTGTGTGGCTCCATAAACCGTGGGCTCTGCGCGGAGCCCACGGCACTGCCGAGGGGAAGGGCAGCGTCTGTGTGGGAGGCTGCAGAGGCCTGGGGTGGGAGATCAGCACAGTGGGGGGATGTCAACCGTCTGTAGGGAGCCCCACCGACAGACTCGATAAACGGGGCCACACAGCACGCAGCTCGGGCGCCCCAACCGGGAGACGCGGCGACACGGAGCCGTGGACAGAGGCAGCCATGCGAAGTGGGGGATGGGGTCCTAACCCTTCCCCGACCTTGAGTAAGTCACCCCCCTCCCTGAGGCTCGTTTTATTGAGGATGGGTTGAGGGGCGCCTTTCAGGGGCGCCTGGCTGGCTCAGTCGGCTAAAGGTCTGACTCTCCATCTCGTTTCACCTCATGATCTCACGGTTGTAAGTTCAAGCCCCACGTCGGGCTCTGTGCTGACTGAGGGGCTGCCTAGGATTCTGCCCCTCCCCTGCTCTCTGCCCCTCCCCTGCTCGCGCTCTCTTTGTCTCTATCTCTCTCTCTCAAAATAAAAAAGTAAACATTAGAAAAAATAAAAATGAAATAAAGAATGGGTTGACCAGATAATTTCTTCGGTTCCTTTGAGTCTTGTGATGTGTTTGCATCAACAATCTGCTCAAATCCCTGAAGCCTCTGGGGTCCGATTCCTCCCGCATGAGAGGCTGGGGCACGTGGTGGCCAAGAACCTAGACCCTGGAGCAAGGCTGCCTTGGTTTGAATCCCAGTTCTGCCATTTTTTAAATATTTTCCCTCCACATCTTATTGTGAAAAACTTTTAAAGTCAGGAAATCCGAATGAATTGTTCAGTGAACACCCATATACCCACCACCTAGATGCTGTGTAGTCAACACTTTATCCACACCTCTCGTCTGTCTAATCCTCTGTCCATCAGTCTGTCGTGTTCTTTACAGATTTCAGAATAAGCTGTAAATGTCAGTGCACTTTTGCTTCCTCTCAGTCCTGCGGCGTTTTAGCCGTGAGATCTTGGGTCAGTCGGGCTCTCTTCGCCTGTTCCCCACCCGTGAGACACGGCTGTATGTGGCCCGACCAGCATCGCCTTGTGGGGCAGTTAATGGACACAAAGCACTTAGGGCCTGAGTGTTGGCCCTAAGTGTTGGCCGTTATTCCCGGAAAACGGAGACGTCGCAGGCCTCACAGCCTCGCTCCAGAGCAAGTCTTTACGCCAAGGTCTCTTCCCCAGAAGGACGTACACACAGCATCTCACAAGCAGGACACAAGATTATGGAGAAAACTTACGGGGGAGACTGTCCCTACGTGCCCAAGGAGCGCCGGGCAGGTGCAGGCGTGTCTGCTCTGGCCGTGCCGGGACTCGCCCTCCTCGGCCCCTGCGCAGCCGTGGACTGACGGCGCCTGGCCTGCAGCCTCCCGTCACGTTATCCATGACACCATCTGTGTCACCTTTTATTCATTGAATAGTTTCAACTTGGAGTGAGAAAGAAAATAACCCAGTGCCCAGATCTATTTGCAAAATGTCTTTATTCCCCTGCTCTGTTCTTGGACGTGGTGGAAATCACCCCAAACAACCCCGTTGAGCGACCGTGAAGAGTGAGGCTGTTCTCCCACACAAGGAACGCTTGTCACACACAGAACTTCAGGGCATCTGACGTCCGTGGTGAGCGCCTTCAGTTG
The DNA here is from genome assembly GCF_018350155.1 of Leopardus geoffroyi. NCBI lineage: Eukaryota > Metazoa > Chordata > Mammalia > Carnivora > Felidae > Leopardus > Leopardus geoffroyi. The sequence continues at coordinate 81,749,713 of NC_059326.1, forward strand.
TAGGACCCTCAGGGCTTACGCGTCCTATTTTGTTTGTGTCTCTCTTGCCTCTTTCAATCTAGGCCCATCTCCCCAAGGAGGCGGGTCAGTTTCCTGGTAGAAAACCCCACATTCTGCATTTGTCTGATTGTTCCCTTCAGGGACGGGTGCTTTGCCTCCTTCTCCTGCATTTCCTGCAAACTGGAAGCATAGGTTCGTTTTAATTTCCGGGGTTGGGTGTGAGAACGTGTGGTTATTTTTATTTTCTGATACCTGACGATTTTCTCCTTCCTCTTCCTGAGGAAATTCAGGTGAGAACAGACAATGGCAGACGGCAGGTGGATGGAGACACGTCTATTAACCCCTCCCCCTGCAAGAGTTGCTGAAGTCACGTGCTGCCCCTGGTTTTCTCCGGGCGGATCTGCCTCTCACTGCGGGGACTGCGGCCTCGGTGATCCCATCCGAAGTTTGTCCCGCCGCAATTCCGGAGCCCCTGGCTTCGTCGCGGGGTCACATGGTGTCTGCGATCCAGTTCCGGTTGGAGAGGAAGCCCAAACGATAATAAACTCAACACCGATTTCATTTTCGGGTAGAAAAGAATATTCCTGCAACTTTTCTCTTCCGTAAAAGGCATTTTTTTCCTTTTGTCTATAGCTTCTTTTACAATGCTGATTCTGCTTTCTCGTTCTTCCCTGCCTCTCGACCCTGAAAACCCGCAGAAGGGGACAGTTCGTGTGGACCGAGATCCCAAGTCTCTGCCTGGGCAGCAGCCCCGCCCCTCCTGCAAATCGTTTACCGGGAAATTGGATTGGACGTTATCCACAGTAGCTTAATGTCCCTTATGTGTCCTGTTTCACAACTGGACACATGTTCTTGCGTTTACAAGGAAGTCAGTAAACTGAACGGTACTTTTATGGAAATTTCGAATTTGCCTGTCATTGACACACTTTCCCTTGCACAAGGCTAAAACACAAATACGTTCTTCATTTAAAAATAAAGAACGATCCTATTTAAAATTAGTAAAAAGTGACCCTATGTAGGCCTGCAGTCTAACCGGCATGGCCGTGAAGGGAGGCTGTCCCGGAGTGTGACGTGGGCTTGTATCCGTGGGCTCACGGGGTCTCGACCACGGCCCCAGGGCCCGGACCAGATGCCGCCCACCTCCCCGGGTTCAGTCAGCAGGCAGCGTGGTGCCCAGAAACGGGGAATCAATCGTAAGACAGCCACACCATCCAAGGCAGAAGTCAATCAAACAACATTTCTTTTCTGGATTCCTGCCGCGCTGTCATTGTCCCCTAACCCACAGGCTCCAGGGTCACGCCCCTGAGAGAGGGGTCCTTTTCCTCCCCAAGCTGTGTCCCCAGCTCCGACCACGCATCCCGCCCCGGGGATCCCATCTCTGATCTCTGATGTCAGGCTGGAAGGTGTGATGGCCACATGGGGTGGGGTACTGTCCCCCAAAGTCATGTCCGCCTGAGCCTGTGAACGTGACTTTATTTGGAGATAGGCTCTTTGCAGACACAATCAAGTCACGATGAGGCCACACCCGCCTGGGGTGGGTCCTCACCCATGGTGACTGGTGTCCTTTGAGAGGGAGGGAAGTCAACACACACGTGAAAGATGAAGCCACGTGAGGATGGAGGCAGAGACCGCAGGGCTGTGGCCACAGGTCCAGGACCGTCGCAGGAACCGGAGGGGCCGGGAAGGACTCTCCCGTGGAGCTTCCGAGGGGCTGTGGCCCTTCAGACCCCTTGTGTTTGCCTCCTGGTCTCCAGACTGGGAAGAGCGCCCTCCCAGGCTCTCTCTGCAATGGCAGGACACTCCAGGAGGCACCAATGACCGCTCTGGGGTGAAGCGCAGGGAGGGAGGTGAAGGGAGGCCGGGCTCCCTGGGGCTGCATGCACATCACACACCCCCACCCCCCCACCCCCCCCTCAGCCAATAAGGACAGCCGATGGCTCTTCTGAGCTACTGTGTAAAAGATCCACATCAAAATGTGAAAGAAAGTGTAACTTTTTATTTCCAAGTAGAGTTCACACGCACAAGCCTGATCCGCTCACTCGTCCTCCCCTCCCCCGCTCCCACCCGGCAGAGGCTTGGCCTGGGGAGGGGGTAAATCCATTCAATAACTCAGAAAATAATTCAAAAGTTTTAAAAGGATGAAAGTTAAAAGTGTAGGACTTTTTGTATTTTGGTTTTTAGGCCAAGTAAAAACTGCGCTCGCGTGAAAGCGACCGAGAAAAGCCTCATACACAGGCAGCCATGGCACCCCATGTCGCCCAGTTACGGGGACACTGGACACCGGCCTGGGGCCTCCTGGGGCCTCCTGGGCGGGGGCGGGGGCGGGGGGGAGGGACTTACAGGAAGCTGGCCTGGCTCTTTGAGGTTAACTTCTCAGTTTCTTCAGTCCTCAACAAAGACCTCATCACGCCTTTTCTCCTCGGCAAATTGTTTACTTAAGAAGAATTTGCAAATGAAAAGGCAGAAAAGAAAAGAGCAGTGAAAAATGTCTCTTAACCTTCCTTTGAAGGAGAGATCTTTCCAATGTCACCTACCAGACCCCAAAATCTGCCTCCGGGACGCAGTCCTTCCGCGGTGTGACCGAAAGGCGCAGGCCGCAGCGTGCGGTAACCTGGAACATACATTTCCTAATGACCTACGGTTTGGGGTTGAATTAAATATTGAAGCAAGCTCCAGAAATACCTACAAGGAAACACACCAGCAATATTATATCGATTGTGTTAGACTGTTTAATAATTAATCCGCTCACCTCGGGTCTGAATGTCGTCCTGTTTCTCCCTCGGCTCCATAAGCACCTGCGGAGGGGCTGCGGCTCGTGGGGTCTTTTGTGCTGTGGGAGTAGGTTGAAGACACTGACCGGCTGTGTCTCCATCTCATGCCAACCAAGGCAAGATGCCTTAAGCACACTCCTTCTTAGGGCAAAAGGGACTCCATTTGTTCTCTCCTCAGCGGACACCCATCCCAGGCTCATTCTAGAGTCTGTCAGGTCGAGCCTCGCAGGATCGCTACATGAATATCTAGAAGGGCACTGGTGAGATTGGAGCTGACCTCGTAAGTCTTGCCAGTGTTTGAACGTCATTCGAGGGCCGTGAGCTCAGCTCGGAGGCCATTTGTACGATAACACCCCCCCCGCCCCCCCTCCCCCGCCCAGTGCGGCCCCCACGAGTGCTCAACCAGAAATGCTGGTTTGTCTGCGTGTTTCTGCCTCTTCAGAGACGCCCACGCAGAACATCCACCCTGAGTGTGAACCCAAAGCCATCGGCGGGGCAGATGAGGCCCATGGCACCCGCTCACCCGCCCTGAGCTCCTGACCGAGGCTCCCACGGGGCCCCATCAAGTTACCCACTCAGCAGCCGCTTTGGCAAAAACAACCTTGGGGAAAGTGTTTGCCAACAGGAAGAACTCCGGGTCACCTGCTGGGTGTTTGGTCTTGTCTCCACCATTGGCAAGGAGATGGGGACTTCCTCATTCCATCCGGGGGCAGGCAGGACGGCTGTCCTTTTCTGCTTCTCTGTTGGGTGTCAGAGCAAACCCAGCAGCAGGGCGCCTCCGCCTCAGGAGGGACTGGGCGGCCCCCCGCTGTGGCTCCCACGGGGATTCCGCACACTCAGCACAGGTGCGGGTCCTGGGGGGGCCGTACCCCCTCGAGGGGGGATTAGGCTAATCCAGTGCTGGGAAAGGGTGACAGGGGATACGGGGTGCTGAGGGGGGCTGTGAGGGCCTCACGAGGAGCGGCGTCCATGAGGAACGGAGGAGGGCCAAGGGGCACACTACCCTCCGCTCTGGGTCCACGTCTTCAGATGCCCGAGCTGCAGGATTACGTGGCACCCGGTGCCTGGTGCATCGGGGCTCAGCAGGTGGAACAAGGAGCACAGCGGGCATCAGGCAGGAGACGCAGGAAAGCCACGCTTCACGCTTCACCCCCCCCCCTTGTTCATCCGTCCGTCCTCGCGTCCACCCAGCGAGTCTCTCTCAGGCGATGGCCCAGAGGTGAGCGCTGGGTCAGCCCCAGGGCCGGGGAAGCACGTGCCATCGAGGCCCCTAGAGTGGCCCCTTGTCGTCTGGTGCCCGCCGTCCTCGAGGTCTGCTGGAGCCCCTTGGAAACAGCACAGACACTTCCAGTTCTGTGTGGCAGCCTCATTGTCTGCAACGGAAGAGAACCCAAGATGCAGGCGGTGTGTGAAGCTCGCCGGTCCGGGATCGGAGTAGCGACGGACTGGCCACGGAACCTCTGAGCTCCTCCACGCTGCCGCCATCCTGGGAGAGGTGTGCGTGGGCCAGCAAGGTGCACTCTGTGGGCAGCCGTCCTCTGCTCCGGTCTGTGGCACTCTGGGCTGGAGGGGAGGTCGCCACCACCGCAGACACCCAGCAGCCCCGGCAAAACCCCGTGGTCGCCACCTCCCCCACCCCGCCCACCTCACAGAGAAAATGAACGACGTGGCCGTGGGGCTCCATCCAGCTGGCCACCCAGGCAGGTCATGCTGTCCGTGCCTCGGGGCCACGCCCACCCTTGCACCACCCCTTCCCCACAAACAGACCACATAACAAGCTCATTAATGAGAAACTTTCTTACATGAAGCAGAAATTTGACGCGATTTCTCCTGGGTCGTGTGTCCTCTCACTCGTCGCTGACAAAGTCCCGTCCCAAGTGCCCCGAACTCTCCCTTGGTTGTGAAACATTGACCTCTGTGCCCATCTTCTACACCCCATCCAGCCAAACGAAGTCCCACTGACTCCTTGTGACCGTCCATTGTGCCTCAAGACTGTCCCTCAGGTCCCAGACCACGGCAAGATTATGGGGAATATTTAGGGGCGCCTGGTGGCTCTGTTGGTTGGGCGTCTGACTCTTGATTTCGGCTCAGGTCATGATCTCACGGTTTGTGGGATCAAGCCCTGCGTTGGACTCTGTGCTGACAGCTCAGAGCCTGCTTGGGACTCTCTTCCCCTCTCTCTCGGCTCCTCCCCCCACTGGCACACACTCTCTCTCTCTCTCTCTCAAAATAAATAAACACACATTAAAAAAATATTATGGGGAATATGTCAAGTAGCGAAAGCAAGCAAGAAAGCAAAAACGTCCAAGGTAGAGTACTTACTGCTAAGGAAAGAGTTTCTCCATAATGTCATCAGGTCACACTCTCTAGACTGCTGAGGCTCTTCCCACAGTCTTGCCTCAGTCTCCCCATTTAAAAGAAGAAGAGTGGGGCTGATAACCTCTGGTTCTATCTGGATCCGGAACAGCCAGGGTCCCACATGGGAGAAACACCACTTACACGGAGAGACACGCAGAGGCCACGGCTTCCCAAACTGCACCGTGGGGCCACCTGAGGATTCATGTTAGAATAACCTATGCTCAGTCACCTGGAAAGATGTGCCAGGTCCCAAGAGGGTGGCGGGGGGCTGCCCCATTCAGTGGAGTGCAGAGCCTTGATTTTCGACTAAGCATTTAACTCTTTGCTCAGCACGGGTGAGCCTCTGAGGGTTCATGGTCTCTACTCAGAGTGAACGCGTTTCCCCCTTTTCCTTCTACCTAAGTCACATGCTGGACAGCAGAACTCCTTGCATTTTGTTGTCGTTTTCTTGTTTGTCTGGGGCTGAAATTTGGGAGAAATGGCTGGTTTAGAGCTTCGCAGTGGGGAACAGACCTGCTCTCGGCAACGTCAGAGCCCCATGCCTGGCAAATAAATCAGAAGGTGTTTCTCTAAAAGCTTTGAAATTTGAAGGACAATTCAAGATAAAACTCAGAGAAAAAGCAGTAACTCCTCGAATTACCTTTGGTCAACATGCCGAGCACTTCAGAGTGGCCACTCTGGTCTTATGAGGAAGGAGTGAGTGGCCCTCAGAGGGGAGTGGGGTGTTAGTTTTCCCACTTGGTGCAAGAGAAGTGGAAAGCCAGCAAGGCGGGGTGAAACGTGTGGGGGACCCTATGGGTCCCAGGCTGGAGTCAGGATTCAATCTCAAGCTCCCCGAGCCCTGTCCACAGAGGCCCCGGGACGTCGGTGTCACGAGATGTGACTCCCCAGGACTCAACCTGCCACACGGCACTCTTGCCAACCCATCTCTGAGCGCTGGTCAGGCGGACGGGGTCTGGCAGCAGCTATTGGCATCTTGCCGTCAGAACCTTAAACGACCCCCAGCGTCACAACACCAGCCCTTGGAGTTCGCTGTCAGCAGCCTCTTCCCCCGTAAAACCCTGCTTCTTGCTGAAACGTCAGACCTTTTCAGGTACTTAAGGAGGCACGGCTATCGCAAAAGGAGAATCAGAAGAGTAGAAATGGACACAAAAACTGTCGCAAACACCCTCCTTGGTAGTCATGCCTTACTCATAAACGTACCTCATCAGCACTTAGACCACAAATTTTGTACTATAAGTGGAATTTCTAAAAGAGTCTAACTTACATTTTCTTACTTCAACCAGCTCTTTATGAATAATGCATCACTTACCGATGCTTATCAAGTCTGACTTGGAAAATGAGAGAGTAAATTTAGTCAAATGAAAGGAAAGGAAAAACTCTAAATCAGTCCAGTATTCAAGATCTCCAATAACAGCAAAATATGGCAAGCACTTAAAAAAAATAACTGACCAAGAAAAAGTCCTCTCCCGGTCACCTAGTACACGTAGAAGGACATGCCACCATTTATATAGAACTGCACCCAGTGACATTGGTTTGCTGTGTATGAAATGTCCCCTTATCCTCGGTCCTGGCCGACCCCAGGTGCTCTCAGGCCCCCTACGCTCTCTTGAGCCGTCTGGTAGAATTCTGTAAGAGACAGCAGGGGGCTTTGAAGAGTCTGGCAGGGCTGCTTTAGACATTAAAGATCTGCAAAGACCCAGACCTTACATGGGAAACACGAGAGCCCAGCTCCGCCTGTCTGCCAGGAGACGGCACAGGGCGAGGCCACTGGCAGGTCCAGCCGCCGCTGTCACGAGAACCTCAGTCCCTAGTCACTCGGGAAGGAGGGGATGTGGACCAGCATCAGAAGATGGGGACAGGGGTGAAGAACAAAGAGGAAGGAGATGCCAGGCAGCACCAGCATGTGCCCATTGGGAGCCACCTGCCCTCCCTGCCAGCAGAGAGGAGAGCCATCTGAATCACAAACGCTGGGTCCTTCCACGGAGGACACAGAGAGCTGGGGCCCAGGATGCGCCCCCGTGGCTGGAGGGGAAGAGAGAAAAAGAGAAAACCACAAGGAACAACGGAAGGAGGGAGGGAAGGAAAGTTTCAAACGGAAGTGTTTAAATTCATTGCAATTGTCTTACGTGGAACCAGTTCAAATTGTTTATGTTTAACCATACTCAACTCCATTTTTACAAACGTGGCCGGGGTCACGTGTCCAAGAAGCCAGCTGACAAATGTGCGCCATACAAGACTCTTACTTTCAGTGTTCCAGGAAAAAAGGATCTTTTTGTTAATATAAAGAAAACAGCCTAACAAAGTTGGGCGTCTTGTGAGTAGTGACCAAACACAGCCAAATAGTTTCCCATATCGTGCTCCTGTGAGAAAACCAAAAAGCCGGATGTCAGTCTGTGAAAACAGGAGGTTCTGGCAGCAGAGTGGGAAACGTCTGATTCTGTATTTGCCACCTTTTCCTTTGCAAAGCCGCCCTGTGATCACCAGGACCTTAGACATGGTGTGATCTCAATGTGTCATGGGCTAGAATCATTTACAGATATTTACTGCCGTTCTGTGTGTGCAAAACACTATTCTTTTCCCAGATGCCATTGCTACGCCCTTCATACGCACCAGATAAGTACTTTCTAATCTACTTCCTCAGACCTTCCTCACGAGAACCCCGTGAAAGATGTACGTATTCTCACGTCAACATGGGAAAACTCAAGGTTGCGGGTGGGTTTTATCAAAGTCAACTTAGCAACCTGGAGAGGATACAAAACTGTCAGACCCCCTTAAACAGCCGCCAACTAGGGGCGCCTGGGGGGCTCAGTGGGTTGAGCGACCGACTGCAGCTCAGGTCACCATCTCGCGGTTTGTGAGTTCGAGCCCCACGTCGGGCTCTGTGCTAACAGCTCAGAGCCCGGAGCCTGCTTCAGATTCTGTGTCTCCCTCTCTCTCTGCCCCTCCCCAGCTCACGCTTTTTGTCTCTCTGTCTCTCAATAATAAATAAACGTTAAAACAAAACAAAACAAAAACAGCCGCCATCTGACCGGCCTCTCCGCGGCTCCGAGCAGGCAGATCCCTGCACACTCCTCGTGCATGAACACACCAGAGGAGCAGAGGAAGCCAGCCTGTGCCAGGCCCCGGCCCCAGCTGTGTGCACCCAGCGGCCCGAGCCCCGCGTCTCCCCTTGTGGGCCTCCCCAGGCTTGTCTCTCAGGCGCCGCGAGATTGTTCCTGTGACAGCACTTAATAAGCCCCGTGTAAACTCGAGTGAGGCATGCTTGTGGCTCTCAAGGTCTGAACTTGAGTGCATAGGGGAGCATCCCTGTACTGTACCAACTCCCAGAGGAAAGTTAATAGATTTATTTTAAACATGTTCCTGAAATCAAAGAGGTATTCCACACTTGTTCTAGTAAATTATTCTCAGAAGACCCAAGAATCAATGGCTGGGGAAATAGCTTCTTTGTTTCGGTACAAGTGCCATGTTTGGGGCCACACTGTGTGAATCAATGTATTTGTTGATTCGATAAGAGAACAGCATTACGCTTTTCTTTGTTGGGGCCCAAATTACGCATTTTCTGCTTCTACCAACACCTGCTGTATGTCAGAGGGTCTGCTGTGGCCCTGGGCCCCACAGCAGGCTGGGGACCGGAGACAGATCTCCCCTGGCTTCTCCCTGAGACTGTGGGGTTCCCACAAAGGGAAAGCCTTCCCTGAGGGGGCGCTTCCCCCACCCCACCTCCCGCCCTGCATCAGACGGGAGGCCTTTTAGCACTGGGACAAGCAGGCCCTGTGCTGTTAGGAAAAAACAGGGCTTCTGCCCAGGTAGTGAGTGACAAAGGCCAAAGACATGACTCTGACCAGGAGACACAGCAGGAGCAGGGGAAGGACAGGGGACAGGCCTTAGGTTTGGAGGGGAATCTGTCTGCCAGTAACCTAGACAGATAAGATGGCTCAACCCATGTGCCCGCTTGCCTCACACTGAGGGCACTCCCAGGGGACGGACGCTATGCCGCACCAGGAAAGTCCCAGGAAGCCAGGCCAACTGGCCCCCCAGGGTTCCAACCCCCGTGACCCTCAGTCCTGGAGTCACAGCCCCAGGGCTCTGGACTCACTGCACCCGCAAGAACCTGTGGTCAACCACAGTCCCTCCTCCCTGCATCCTACTGTGCCATCCCTCCAATGGCGGAGCAGTGACTTCCAGTCCCCACCTGTGGGCTGAGATTGCCAGTGCTGCCCCGCTGGGGTCAGCCCCAGACCCTGCTGCTGTTCAAGTAGTGACATCAGTAAGCGCTTCTTGGAATGTGCATTAGTGGGGCTCCAACACCCACCAAACCTCACTATTGACCTATCGGAGCCAGCGTGATCGGAGTTCCCAGGCTTGTGTGTGGAAGTCTGATCTCCATGTTGAATAATTTAGGACTCTGGCAAGCAACTTCAGACGTTACATTTGCCAACGTCGCGGTGCTGAGTTTTTGAGTTTTTTTTCTCTGAAACTTTGGTTTGAAAGAATAAAGTTAAAAGGGATAAGCTTTCAGGCTGTCTTCTCCCTTCCATTAATGGGTTTCCTTCAGGTGGCATGATGGAAATGGCTCGGAGTTAGTGGATATAAAGTTGAAATTTGATACATGTTGCCATATTGGAAAGAAAGAGAAAGAGAGGAAGGGAGAGAGAAGCGGGGGGAGGGAAGAAAACACAGGCACAGAGCTTTGTGTTATATATTATCTGCACACGGAATTGCCCCCCAGAACAGGACAGAAATATGGAGTTATTGGGGCCCTGGGTAGGACCAATTCACTAGCCGAGACAATGTATGTCACACTTGGAAACAAGTGAAAACATGACGTGACTTGTATTTAACTGACATTTTGTCTGAAAGTGACCACATGTGTGACAGAGGAAAAAGAGGCAACATTGAGGAGTGCTTATAATCTGTCCTCTCTTTTATCCCTGCCCCCCACCGCCTACATCCTGGACCCCACCCTGCGCCTGCCCCCACCCCTGCTGTCTCCCCCCACGTCTCGGATAGCCCCTTGCCCCCACCCCTGCCCCCCACCTCTGCTCCCATCCCGGGCATCCCACATACACCCACCCCGTGTCCTGGCCCCCCCACCCCTTCCCCCACCCCTGCTGTCCCCTCCACATCCCAGACAGCCACCTGCCCCCACCCCTGCCATTCCCCCCCCCCCACTTTCTGGACAACCCCCTGCTCCCACCCCTGTTCCCAATCCAGCTGCCCCACACCCACCCCCCCATGTCCCAGCCCCCCTGCTCTCCCCGCTGTCCCCTACCCACATCTGCACAGCCCCCTGCCCCCACCCCTGCCATCTCCTCCCACTGCCCCCACCCCTGCCCAGCCCCGGGAGCAGCACAGGACACTCCGGAGAAGGCTCTGTGCTGGAGTGGTGTCTCCATATTTCGGAGCAGCACCTGTGTCCAATGCCATTGCCACTGTCCTGAAATGAGACTCACACGTGATGTGAGCCACCTGTACACACGACTTTTTAGAAATCTACGTGGTCCCCAAATTGCTACTCAAAGAAATATACAAGAGAAAACAAGAGTCATTGAAAATAAAAGAATACAAGCCTGCCTGGGCAGCTCAGTCGGTTGAGTGTCTGACTTCGCTCAGGTCCTGATCTCACGGTTTGTGAGTTCGAGCCCCGAGTCAGCACAGAGCCTGCTTCGGATCCTCTGTGTCCCCCTCTCTCTACCCCTCCCACTCACACTCTCTGTCTCTCAAAAATAAAACAAAAAAAATTTTTAAATAAAAGAATACACATTTAAATATGTAAATTCTCAGACATGATTACAGTAGGAAACACAATAAACCAGTCAGATGCTCAGACTTTGCTATATTGGTCTTGCTTTTTAAAAGTAAGTTCAGAAGCGACATCATACAGCTCAGGGGAAATGACAAACTGCAGTGATAATGGTCACCAGTGTCCATAATTCTTGGCGATGTTACATGTGCCGCCTTGACCATAATTTTGCTGGAGGCTTCTGCTGGGCCTCTGACGTGGGCGTGCTGCAGGGAAGGGAAGCAGCCCACATGCCACTTAGGTCCCTGAGTGCCCTCCTACCTCGGAGATCACCGTGAGCCAGGGTTTCTCATCCTCAACACTACTGGCATTTCGGACCGGGTAATGTTTTGCTGTGGGGGCTGCACTGTGCATCTTAGGGCATTTGGGGGCACACCCCAAGCCAGGAGCACCCTCTCCCCAGTCACGAGGATTGGAAATGTCTCCAGGTATTGTCAGATGTCCCCTGGCAGAGAGACAGGGCCCCAGGTGACAACCACTGACTTGAGCTACATACTGTCCTCTCGAGGTCTCTGCTTAATGCATTTAGTGATTTTCTAAAACAGGATATGCCAGCAGGAGCCTGACTTCCCGCAGAGAACAGAGCCTGATATTGTCCTAGTGAGAACGTGAAAGTTTTCAAGAAATCTGACCCAGGAAAACCGCTTACGTTTCTTCCTTTATTCCAGTTAAGCTCGGTCATTGTTTTGTGTATGAGTTTAGCCAATATTACTTTACCTATTAGCTATTCTGTATGGTTTTTTCTTCCCCCAACCCAGGAGCACCTTTGAAAAGTAATCACACCATACGTATGCCTTTTTGAAGCTTGGAGGACGCTCAAAATCAGGTTTGATCAATACCATCATAATGAAGATTGAAGTGTGATTTTTGGTTCCTTAAGAAACTATTACAACAATTTATCATAGCTGGTCAGGTAGTCAATATAAACAAAACTCACTGAAGAAAAATAATCACTAGCTTATGTAATACAAATTTAATTGATTTACTTCTATTATTAAAAAACTAATGGATAATTTGTCAGAGTTAAATATTTATAGCTCCAATTTAAAAATTTGATCTCTACTTTTTGTACCCTAAAACTAAGCCAGTGGATGTACTTAATGCTGTCTCAGATTATACCAGAATGACACCACATATCAGCTGGTAAAATACGTTTCTAGGCTTGCATTTTTCTTTTCTTTTCTTTTTAATGTTTATTTATTTTTGAGAGACAGAAAAAGACAGAGCGTGAGTTGGGGAGGGGCAGAGAGAGAGGGAGACAGAATCCGAAGCAGGCTCCAGGCCCTGAGCTGTCAGCACAGAGCCTGACGCGGGGCTCGAACTCACAGACTGTGAGATCATGACCTGAACTGAAGTCGGACGCTGAACCAAGTCACCCAGGCACCCACCCCACTGCTTTGGAATTTTAAACTTAATTCGTATCTATGCATCCTTCTAGTTTATTCAAAAATACCTTACACTAACTCAGTTTGTAAATTAAGTAGGAATTTAATTATGCGAAGTTCAAGCTGCATTAAAGGAGAGGCTGGTGAAGGGTTATTTATGAAGTCCCTTCCACAGGGACATTGCATAGACATTTCTCACATGCATAGGCATTTCTCACAGCCACCTTATCTTTACGTATTTCCCCACTTTACAGGAAGGAAGCTGTGGCTCAAGGAAGTAAAGTAACTCGCCCCCCGACCCACAGACAACATCTACAACAAACCAAGTGACAAGGTCTTTCGCCAACCTGCAAAATGTGAGGACGTGAAAATAAATCCCCAACAACTAGAAAACTCACAAGGTATCACTCTCTGCATTTCAAACAATGAGGGAAGGAAGTGGGACACTGATGGCCTTGAACACAGGCCCAAAGTGGCCGTGGTCCTGACCTAGAGGCCCAGCGAGGCAGAGGGCAGAAGTCCAGAGTGGCATGGGACCTGCGCATTCTAGTTCTGGGGCCCCTGAGAGGTGATGTCGCTGAATCTGGACGCCAGGTCTGAGCCACCAAGCAGTGCCCTCCCCGAGCCAAGCTCTGCGCTGAGGCAGGAGAGGATTCAAAGGACAGGGACACAGGGCAAAGGAAAGGACGTCCAGTGGGAGAAAGGAGAGAAGGCCAAGAGGCCACACACAGCGGTCAGGGGTTCGCTTCACGAGCACGAGACAATCAGTAGCAGACAGACCTTCCTGCCGACAAATCAGATAACCTAGATGAGCTCAGCCCTAGAAAAACAAACTACTGAAAATGACTCAAGAAGGGACAGAAAATCTGAATATACTTAGGACAGTTAAAGAGATTTAATTAGTCATTAAAACCTTTTCTGCAAAGAAAGGCTCAGGCTCAAATGGCTTCGCTGGTGAGTTCAACCAAACGTCTAAAGACGAATCAATACCAGACCTTCACAAACTCTTCCTAAAAAAACAGAGAGAGACACTTCCTAACTCCTTCCATGAAGCCAATATGACTCTGACACCAAAGCCAGCTAAGGCTGTGATCACACGAAAACTACAAACCAGAGGCGTATCGATCCTTATGCAAGAATCCTCAACTAAAGACCAGCCAACCAAACCCAGCAACGTACAGGAAGGATCATGTACCATGACGAGTGGGGCATATGCCAAGAATGTAGAGTGATTCAATGTACAAAAATCAATGTAATACAGCACTTTATTTTTTAAGACTTTTTTTTTAAGTTTATTCATTTATTTAAAGAGTGGAGAAGGAGCAGAGAAAGAGAATTCTAAGCAGGTTCCGCACTGTCAGTGCAGAGCCTGATGCAGGGCTTAAATTCACCAACTGTGAGATCATGACCTGAAGTCAAGAGTTGGACCCTCAACAGACTGAGCCCCCCGGGCATTGTCATACGGCACCGTAATATGGTAAAAGACAAAAACCACACGGCCGTCTTAATTGACACAGAAAAGGCATTTGACCAAATCCAATATCCTTTCATGCTGGAAGGAAGGAAGGAAGGAAGGAAGGAAGGAAGGAAGGAAGGGGGAGGGGGAGAAGGGAAAGACGAGACGAGACAAGACAAGGCAAGACAAGGCAAGAAAAGAAAAGAGAAACCAGGAATAGAAGGCAACTGCCTCTACTTGACAAAGTTCCCTGTGAAAACCTGCAGCTGACATCACCCCTGCTGGTGAAAGTCTGTCCTCTGTCCCCTGAGAGCAGAACAGGCAAGGACACTCTTGCCACTTGTGTTCAACCTCGTAGCATAGCTTCTAGCACAGTAGCTGGCGAGCGTGTGTGCGTGTGCGCGCGCGCACACACACACACACACACACACACACACACACACACACACAAGAGGTATCCATATAGGAAAAGAAGAAGTAAAATTAACTCTCTCTGAAGTTTCTGAGGAACGACCCACATGGAGACAGGTGGATCACCATGCAGGATTGATCATTATTGAAGGCAGCTGATGGCTATCTTTTTCTCTAATTTTACATACGTTTAAAATTTTATATAATAAAGATTTTTTTTTTTTAATCTCAACTGTCAGGGCGCCTGGGTGGCTCAGTCAGTTAAGCATCTGACTCTTGGTTTTGGCTCAGGCCATGATCTCACGGTTTCATGGGTTCGAGCCCCGCGTCGGGCTCTGCACGGACACGGCGGATTCTCTCTTTCTTCCTCTTTCTCTGCCCCTTCCCTGATCACACTGACTCTGTCTCTCTCAAAATAAATCAATAAACTTAAAAAAAATCATAACCGTCATTACCATTGAAAGATATTTTAAGCAATGATGAATATTCCTAGGAAGTTCAGGTGTTTATAAATCAGAGGCGGGGGAGGATATTTGAAAAGGACACTTTTCCATTCTTCCTGAGCTAGTCCCAGGTGACAGTTCCATCATTAGGGTCTGAGGCTACTGAATAACTACATGAGTCAGAATCCAAGACTTCTCATTTACTCCGAATCTGCCACAAGGAATCTTGTGGACACATTTATTGCTTTTGTTTTATTAAGAGAAAGCTCAGTAGTTCACACAGCAAACACGTTTGTAAAGATCAGTGTTACTTCCACGTTTTCCCAAGTCGCTGTCTCTCAGGAGACAGATTCTTCCCTCTACTTCTTATCTAACTAACCTGCAATTAACAGAATTGACTTTTTAGAACTTGGCTCACCGTCCTCAGGGCAGCTTCCTGGGTCCTTCCAGGCCAGGGTGACACACGGGACACTGCACTCTCCTTTGGAAACTTTAACACAGGTTTTCACCGCATCTTTGTTTTGAAGATTAGGTGGCTGCTGTCATCTCCCCACTGGGCCACTTGATGAGCCCAGGGGCTGTGTGTGTCCTTACCTGATGTCAGCCCCAGGCCCTGGTGCAACGTCTGGCACACAGGGGTTCTGCATACGTGGTTGTCGAATGAATAAATGTGAGGACAGACGAACATATGGATAAACGAAATGATGCTGTTAGTTTCCAATGCCTGGTCATTATTTTAGATTTTATACTATAAAAACTTGGAATTTCACCTTTTTGTAATAGCTTTTCAGTATCTTTAGCAAGAACATCAGATTCAGACATTTAAACATACTGCTTTGCTTTTAACACCCATCTGTTTGTCGTCCTTATTCAGAATATGCCATAGGCTTTATCTTACCGATCTTTATCAGAGTAGAATTGCATTCAACCAAAACTATCATCTGTTCCTGTTTTATATCATTGTATAATTTGTGTATTTATTTATCTATTGAATTGGTTCCTTACAAAAAGAAGCTTATTGGGACATTTGACTGAACCTTAAAAGAAAAACATTTTCATTTGTTGTATTTATTTTATTAAATTGATTTGAATTTAAGAGTCCTGTCTCAGAAAACCTCAAGTTTCACCTCATCTATAGCATAAGGGTAAATTTACCAGAAAAAGTAAGAAGTTGTCCTGTCATTATGTAAGTGAGTACCAAAAGAGTAAAAATGCTTCATGATTAATGCATGTAGCTCTTAACATTCTAGCCATCTGTGCTTTATGTGGTCTGCCGGTTTGTTAATAATGCATTACTATTTGTTTCTATCCCAAATAAGTTGCGTGACAGGAAAAGACACCAAGTTTTTTTAAGACACCAAAATTTTAACCCACTTCATGAAATCTGAATTTCATGTCAGGTGTGGATAAACCTCCCCTCCCCTCTTCTTCTCTCCCACCCTCTCCCACCCCCTCCCAAGCCAACCCAAGCCAACCCAACCCACCTGATCCCATCCCATCTCTGTCCCAGTCCATCTCTGTCCCGTCCCAAATCACTCTTGGGCCATGTCGGCCAATACTGTTTTCCAATGTACTTATTTCACCATGTTATTCATTTATTACCTTAGAATCCTTTAATTTCCTTGTTCTGTCCTGGCCACAAGCCCTGTATTCAGAGTAGATAGTGTGAGTACACTCTGACCCATCTGATGCTGACATTATAGCTGCTGTCCGTGTCAATAGCTGGGTGCTAAACATTTTGAATTTCTCTCCAGCTATATGACTTGGTAAATGTTGCCCCTAAAGGGTCCCTGTGCTGTGGGGAGGAGCGGAAACTTTATTTCCCCGAGGCCTGGTGGCAGGAAGTGAGGCAGAGAACTCTTTCCCGTCACTCCCTGCTGGAATGAGCAAACATGCAGGTTGGAGTCGTCAGAATCCAGAGCCTCTCTCTGGGATGAAGTGTGGTGCGCATGCTTGGTAGGTGTGCACACACGACTGATAGGTGCGCACACATGATAGGTGTGTGCACACGATTAATAGGTGTGCACACATGATAGGTGCACACACACGACTGATAGATGTGCACACATGATAGGCGTGTGCACATGATAGGTGTGCACACACAACTGATAGGTGCACACACATGATTGATAAGCGTGCACACATGATAGATGCACACTCTATAGGTACACACACGTGACAGGCATGTACACACATGGTAGGTGCACACACATGATAGGTGTGCACACATGATAGGTGCACACACACATGATTGATAAGTGTGCACACATGATAGGTGTGCACACACAATAGGTCTGCACGCAGCGTCTATTGTGGTGGCCCCATCTTCTAAAGACAGCCCCCCCATCCCCATAAGACCCTGCAATCCAGGGGCAGAAGTGATCTTCCGGTTGGGAAGTACCCGTGGGTGTGGGTCCCCTGACACTGTAGCATGAACTCCTTCCATGCTTGGTGCTCTGGGGTAATGGAAAATGAAAATATGGAAATAAGATTAGCTTCTGACCCAAGGGACCTACAGTTTAGTTTGGGAACCAAGGATAATGCATAGAATCACATTGTCCAGGGTCAAACAGAATACGGTGAAATAACAACAAACACACAACGGCACTGCTACAAGAGCTTCGCACGTGTTAAGACAGGAACCTGTCAGCAGTCCATGAGGCAGGGATCGTCATTTCCCCATTTCCCAGGCGAGACCCAGGGAGCTCACACAACCTTCCACGGTCTTGAGTTAGCAAGCGGCAGACCGGGATTTGAATCCAGCAGTCTGGCTCCGGCCTTAATTTTTACACTGTGAAAGCCATGGCTGTTTCCTGGAGAGACAGCCAGTGATGACCTCCCCCAGGGCTCTCGGCAGGAATCGTTCCATCTCAAGGGGTGACGGAAAGCCACTGCCATGGGCTCACAGAATCGGGGGCGGCTGCAAGGCCAGGCTCAGAAGGTGGCCACACAGACCAGACGCAGGGAGCTGGGTGACCCACCACAGGCAGGCCTGGAGTAGCAGCGACCCCTTCTGCAAACACTTCCTCTGCCTTTGGGCTGCTTGTTCAAGGAGAAAAGTCACAGAGATGGTTGAATACCACCCCCGGCTGCACTGGGGAGCAGAGAGAGGAAAGGCTACCCCCCGATCTCCTGTGGTCAGAGACCCCATTGTGCTCAGCGCACACTGAGTGGTCCCCCCACACCGGCGCTGGGGGAAACGCGGTAGAGAATGACGTCGCACCTCACAAGTGCTGGGAACTGTCTCACGTCCAAGACCTCGCTGGGAGGGATGTCCCAAGGCGGGGACAGGGCTGGTGGGAAGCAGGCGGCGTAGCCCCAAACTGGCCGCATGCCCTACGGTGGGCTCTCTAGGGAGGCATGTGGGCTGGGCCTCTGCAGACAGGGGGAGGCAGAGCGGGGCAGGGGGAGGAGGCCTGGAGAACACCAGGAGACCTGTTGTTCCAGCAGGCCTTTCGTCCTGGCTCCCACGTGCCCAGCTCATTACTGCCCAGGCACTGCTGCTGCCAGAACTAGAGGGATGCACTTTGCTAAAGGATGTCACAGAAGCCATGCAGAGAGTGGCGCATGACCAAGCACCTGTGAAGCCACCGCCAGGGAGAAGACACGGGGTGCCACGGCGCCTGCGTCAGGTGCCTGCCGCCGTGAGACATGTTATCCCAGACACAGACGCCCAAACAGCACACACTTACCTCCCGGTGTCTGTGGGCCAGGGGTCCGAGGACAGTTAGCAGAAACCTCTGCTCAGGGTCTCGGGACCTTGACACCGAGGTGTGGTGGGGGCAGGGCTCCTGCTGAGGCTCAGAGCTGCCTTCCACATTCGCCACTGGCTGCTGGACTCTGTCCCTTGCGGTTGAGGGACCGAGCTCCCTGTTTGTTGCACCTGCCGGCTGGGGACTGTTGTCAGGTGCGGGGGCGCCTGCTGTCCCCTGCCATGTGGCACTTGCAGCAACCCGGCAGTCTGCCCCTTCAAGGCCAACAGGAGTGTCCCTGCTGCTTCCAATCTGTCTGACTTCTGCCCTTCATCCAGGCCCACCTGCAAAGTCTCCTTTTGACTAACTTCCAGTCAACTGATTAGGGACCCTAATTACATCCGCAAAATCCCTTTGTGATATGACCGACATAGTCCCTGGAGAGAAAGCCCAGCGCCTGCGGGACTGCAGAGAGCACACGCAGCTTCTGCCTCCCACGACCCTGGAGAAAGGAGAAATACCTGAGGAGGGGAATGTTCCATCTGTGCTCTGCAAGGGGGGAGGGGGTTGCCCAGCGCCCAGGAGGGAGGGGAGGGTTCCAGGGGGTGGAGTCAGTAACAGCAGGAAAGGGCTACATATGTGGGGTCAGCGGTAGTGTGACAGCCAGCGAGAACGAGATTGAAAAGTTGGGTTTCAGTCAATAAAAAGCAATGAGACAGGGCGCCTGGACACCTCAGTCAGTTAAGCTTCTGACTCTTGATTTCAGCTCAGGTCAGGATCTCACAGTCTGTGCGATTCAGCCCTGTGTTGGGCTCTGTGAGCACAGGGCGGAGCCTGCTTGGGATCCTCTCTTTCCCCGTCTCTCTGCCTCTCCCCTGCTCATGCGCATGTGTGCGCATTCTCTCTCAAAAATACATAAACTTAAAAAAAAGGCAATGAAGGGGCGCCGGGGTGGCGCAGTCGGTTAAACGTCCGACTTCAGCCAGGTCACGATCTCGCGGTCCGTGAGTTCGAGCACCGCATCAGGCTCTGGGCTGATGGCTCAGAGCCTGGAGCCTGTTTCCGATTCTGTGTCTCCCTCTCTCTCTGCCCCTCCCCCGTTCATGCTCTGTCTCTCTCTGTCCCAAAAATAAATAAACGTTGAAAAAAAAAAAAAGGCAATGAAATCAAATTAATATTTAATTGTGAATATGTCAACCATAAATTGGGTGATAGGATCAAATTCTTTATTGTAAAATTCACAAAAGTAAAACGACTCCATGATTGTAATATAACAAACAATAAGGTTTATAAATAGACCCTCAGCAGCCACGTGAGACTCAGTTAGACCAAGACGCCACAGAGCTATTAGCAGTCCCTTTCTCTGCCATTAGGGACTCTGGGCGGTATTGATCCTCCTGCCGTGGCCATCAGGACGAGCCAAGGGAACCCTCCTCTCTCCCCCATGAGCTGAGGTCCACACAGCCATCCCCAGCTCACAGCCATGGCAGGCGGGTGAGGAGGGGTGGGAAGAGAGGGTGAAGGAAGGGAAGGGGAGGCAGGGCAGAGACAGAAGACACACGTGTGATGAGGGACCTCTGGTCGCTGGGGTTCGAGAAGCGTCGGAGGTTCTGAGCTACCCTCATTACAGGCCAGTGGTCAGCTGCATCTGGCCCTGGTCTGTCCTCACACAGTTCCCAAATCCTCAAGATAAACACAGCAAGAAGTTCTTTTTTTGTTTGTTTGTTTTGTTTTTACTTTAGGTGGAATTCTGAACGACGGAGAATCAGAGCCCAAACGGGAGACACAGAAGCTAGTCCGGCAATCCCGCAGACGCGACAGCAGGTCCCAGATCTGCTGAGACAGTGAAGGATGGGGTGTGGGTGGCGTTCCCACCGAGACTCACGTGGGACCTAGCAGGTGAAGGAGTGTCTTTGTCACCAGCATGGAAGACATTCTCCGCGACGTTGCCTTCCCCACCCGGCAAACGTCCCCCTGGAGCAGCTGAGAAAAGTGTTTTAAAGGGCGGAAACTAATGCAAGCGGTAGGTTCTATTGTGCATATTTCAGATCCGGGATGTGGAATTCGCGGCCTCACTTGATGACATTTTAATTAAGTTTCTAATTTTACCAGGGAGGGAGCAAAAATAATCTATTGGTATCTTAAAGGCTGACATCACCTCAGGCTCCCGGACAGCCTCAGGGTGCAGGGCTGAGGACAGGCTGACCCCAGGACCGCTGTGGCACCGAGATCCCAGCTGAGGGCAACGGAGACCCTGTGGGCTCAGGAGAAACTTCCGAGCCTCCCTTAACTCCACGGGAGACTCTAAACGGGGGGCCTTTCCCAGAATAAGAACTATTAGCAGAGATGAATGTTATCCGGGTGAGCCATCTGTACGGCAGGACAGACGTCTAATTGCCGAACATCTGTCCTCTTTCCACCCTGCGAGGTGGGTTCCTTTCTCCAGCGGCCCCAGACCCTCGCGTTCCCGATGACACACACACCTCAGTTTGCCCTACTGTCTTCAGAATTTCCAGGTCTGTGTGCATTCCTCATACACATGCCCATTAAATTTGATTTTCTCCTGTTAATGTCTCATGTCAATTTGATTCTTAGTCCAGCCAGCAGGACCTGGGAGGGGTTTGCTCAGGATCCTGGAGTTCTGGGTCATTCTCTGAAGGCTTCCAAAGCAGATGGAAGAAAACATCCATCCTCACAGCCTCTCGGGATGCAGATTCTTCAAGGACTTCCTTTTCCTAAGAGACGTCACACCAACAGAGCCACACAGTCTGCTTCCTGCTCTGTTAGGCCAGAAATTGATCATTTCAGTCCCAAATTGGTAGCCTGTCTCCACTTATACCTTAGATTGAAAAATGGGAGACAACTTTTAGAAAATAATTTATAATGAAAACTCGCTGGTTAAAACTAACTATACTTATTATTTGTAGTGAGTGCTTTTAGTTAAAGTAAGGTTCCCCAAGTAGGAAATCATTCTAAGAAACTGCCACTTGCTGTTTGCTTGATTTTTTTAAGGAACTGATCTGCCAAGTTGCAAGACCCTCCCTTCATAGCATCTACTCGAACACCCACTCATATTTTGGGGCTCACAGGGTACCTCGGCACCCAGTTCTGTTGTGAATGTAATCCATGGGTTTTTGTTTGGCTATGTGGCCACTCTGTTTTAAGGCTGGGATTTGGAAAGACTAAAGACTCTGCCACCATCGTCTTCTACTTTCAACCTTTTTTTGGATACATCATTGTACTTTATTCAAATTCCACTCTGATCACCTATGGTCCAAGAACACTTGAATAATAAACCAAAGATGAACAGATGTTAAAGACTCGTCTTTACTATAGCCAATGATGCCAATCACTTGCCTGTGATCTTGCCGACATAAAACCACATCCACCCCTCGGCAGCCACCAAACCACTCAGCATAGTTTCCTTAAACGTGAACTGTTTGAAGCTACCAGTTTGAGGACTCTTGACTATTTCTTTCAAGCTCTGAGTAGCTGTAGGGATCTCAGCAGGGGTTGGAGGAACCAGCCCAACTTTGGCATAGTGCCCAAACGTGGCCAGTCGAGGCTTCGGGTAAGTCACAGCAGCATTCACCAGTGCAGGAAACTTCTCGGTGAGGTTATAGACAAAGTGGGCCGTGGTTCCAAGATCACTTTGGACATGTTTTAAACCAGCATTTCCTACCTATGACTCTGTACTCAGCCAAATCACCCATTAGGTATTACATCAGACAAAAAACTTGTTTTGGACATTTACTTTCCATACTCCGTTCCCAGGAAGCTACTGGAGAATATATTCCACCAAAATAAAGAGACACAACACGAAAGGAGGTACGGGATCCGGACGAGCGGTGGACGGCATTCCCAGGACAGGTGAAGGGAGGCCACCGTGGGGCCAGCACAGGGCACCAGGCGGCTGCAGGAGAGCATCTCCGGGTGAGAACCGGATGTGTGTGCTCACACGGACAGTTTTGCAACATTGTCAGAGCTGGCTGTGATTAGTGGCAAATAAGTAAAACCCTGGATTGCGAGTAACTTGTTCTGCGAGGGTTCTGCAAGACGAGCAAACGTTTCTCATAAATTTTAACTAGATAAACGAGCGACATCACATGATCACAACTGAGCCAACGATTCTTGAAATTCGCTTTGACCCACTAGTGCTTTGGATTACAAGCATGTTTCCAGAACGAGTTATGCTCACAAACCAAGGTTTTACTGTACATAGAAGATCAAGAAAATGAAGGGAAGGAAGGAGTGGTGACCGTCAAGGAAGAAAGTTTGTGCAGGAAAAGACCTGTAGTGAGAACACAGCCGTGGGGCGTCCGTGCCATGGAGGCACACGGCCATGTCCGCTCACGCAGAATAGCACGTAGCGTTAATATGAAGAATACTGACCCAACGAGGATGTCCTAAACCATGGGGGTAGGCAGTGGGGGGGGGGGGAGGTGTTCACAGCAGTAGAAAAGAGGTAAACACTTGGTCTCCTCTAGGAAGAAATCAATCGATAGCTTCCAAGGTAAAAAATAATACAGCATAAGCACATTTTTACAAATATGGAAGCAATCAAGGAAGAAAAAGCCAAGGTTATAGGTGATTCTCTGCAGGAAAGGGTTTCAAGCTGAGGTGTCCGGTTATTGTCATAGGCCAGGTAGCTCTTAATTTTCAAGCCATGCAAATGCACGTCATTGATTAAAAGTAAAATGCATTTTTCACGTAAGCAAAGTTTTATTGCAAC
This sequence comes from Leopardus geoffroyi, assembly GCF_018350155.1. Taxonomy (NCBI): domain Eukaryota; kingdom Metazoa; phylum Chordata; class Mammalia; order Carnivora; family Felidae; genus Leopardus; species Leopardus geoffroyi. The sequence goes on from NC_059326.1 coordinate 81,772,767, forward strand.
ACAGAAAACAAACCTGATGTGCGTCCGCCAGGTTACACGGAAGGAAACCAACCGATCTTTGCCTTTCCTCTTCTGTTCCAGGTGCATGCTGTTTTGGACCCAGCCCAGCACTTTCCCCACAGGACACTCGGGTCTGAGGCAGAGACGGTGTGACCGCTGTTCCGGTGTGAGGACTCTCCCCTCTGCAGACAGCCCTGGACACACATACATCTTGACCTTGTTGGGAGTGCTGGCCAGAGGTGTCCTGCTTTGTTCTGGGCAGCGGCTCTTGGCCAGGGGCTCAGCCTCTCAGACACGCACACGCTTGCCCTTCTCCCACGCGAGGACCACTGTGGTGGACCTGAGGAGGCCCCAACTGGTTGGCCAGGTCATGTGATGGTACAGAGGTCACGAGTGGAGGGGCCTGGGGCAACACTGGTGGTAAGGGGGCAGGCGCCCAGGCTGTGAGGCAGGGCAGGGCTCCCAGTTGCCGCAACCTGGACTCACCAGGGAATGTGCTGGGGCTCCTTAGGGTCTCCTCCCTGGATGCAGCAAGCTGGGGAATAAGGCCATGCATCCCCTGGAGGGGACCAAGTAGAGAGGAAAGAAGGATGACACTTGCTGAAAGCCTCTAGTATGGGTCAAATTACACAAATCATGACATTTAGCCTCGTCCTCTCAGCTCCCTGATGCTGACCTGAGCATTCGATCGTGCCCCCAGGCTGGGGACCCACCGTGGGTCACCCTTTTGTATCTTTGACTTCCCAAAGCACCAGCCCTGTCCCATCATCGCTGGCAGGGGGGTGAGGAAGCCCAGAGAAGTGGAGAGCTGGGGGGAGAGTGGGGGGAATTAGCCTCTACAGGCAGAGCCCAAGGCCCAAGGCTCTTTGCCCACATCTCTGTGCTTCCCACCCCACCCCACCTCCTGACCGAAACTCGACCCCCCCCCCACCCCCTCGACCCCTGGAATAACTCTTTCTCTTTCTGCCTCTTTGAGTACGACTTCTCAAGGTGGGGTCATACACGATGGGTTCTCTTGTGTCTAGCTTATTTTACTCAGAATAATGTCTTCAAAACTATTAAATTACATATATGCATATGTACATTTTTCACTTTTGGCTCTTTGATTAAAATCAGATCACCTCCAGTTAAAACTGATGAAATATTCTTGTAGATTATGATAGGGAATTGATACCTTAAGGAAAACCATTTCATCTTTCTCTTTACAGAGAGAGAGGGACAAGAAAGAGCACTTTCCCTGTTTTCTGGAACACGCCCACAAATAAAGGCGCGGCGACACGCTGTCCTGTGCCGGCAAAGCACCTGGACGGGGCAGCTGCTCTGAGCGACGCTCCACCCGAATTATTGTCCAGCTCCAATCTCAAAGCCCTGGATTTTATTTCTGTCGTCAGCAGCATCTTTAAGCTTTTGTTCAAATAAATGAGGACGACAAATTATTTTCATGACTTTCTTGGTAATTTCAAGCTCCACAGAACTTAGCTTCTTTTTTTTTTTTCCTGAAAGGAAACTGGAATTAAAATAATTGATTTCTTTAGAAAAAAAAAAAAAAAACAAGGGGCAGGGGTGCAGGGAGTGTGGAAAAGAAATCAGGAAAGAGAAAATAATTCTTAGCATCTTTTCCTTTTATGTACTTTCTCACTGAAAGATAACTGGGAGAAATGGGGAACTAAGAAGCAAACATACTGAGATCAGGCTCATTTTGGGACAGGCGACTCCCTGGCATGGCAGCCCCAGCAGGCGTTGAAGTGGGGTCTCCGTGGTGGTGCACTGAGCACGGCGGAGGGGCAGGGCCTGGAGACCCTGAGCAAAGCCTCTAGGGCTCACTCCCCAGCCATGTCTGCACACCTGAAGGAAGAAAGCCTAAGAAGAAAAAGGCACAGAGCGACAGTGGAGACAAACCTGTCAAGGACAGGAGTCAGAGAGCGGGTGGTGTCTGAGGATGGGCGAGCGTGGGGACCCCGCAGCCAGACCTGGTGAGCACAGGAGTCCCAGGACTCGGTGATGGTTTTCACGGCAGAGCTCACACCAGCGTTGCCCAGAAGATGAAATCTTGATAATTCTTTGCGATTGGCACTCATACTAGTCACATATTCTGGATTAAGAATGATAATGAAGGTAACTTATTCCATTTTGGATACCTGTGTACTGACCGACTCTCAGGAGTCACTTCCTCACTGGCTCCTCCCAGGTGTGGGGACACCGGACCCTGTATCATCACCACATTCCTGGAGAAGGGGATGGCGAGTCTGGCGGAGTGAGGTGACCTCAGTCACAGTTGAACCCAGGACCTCACTCTCCACAGCACCCCCTCGCGTACTGCCTGGTCTAAGCGCACAGGTGTTTTCTCTACCTGTGCTGGAACCTCGTACCCTCCCTTTATCCTGCTCCATGAGTGCTTGTGGCTGAAATAGCAGTGTAGGGACATTCACTTTTTCACTTTTACTGAGCACCTATCATGTACAAGGGACCGTGCTATGCCCTGGGGAGGACAACAGGACCAGTGATAGAGGGCATCGCAGGCAGACAGACGTTCAGACCAGTGGATCTCCAACTTGCCGGGTCTCGGAGCTTTTAAAAAACACTGATGCTGGGACCCCACTCCAGACCGATAGAATCAAAGAGCCGGGACTGGGGGGAGGGAGGGGTCCCAAGGAATCTCTGTTAAAAATATGTATATATCCCTGGGTGATTTTAATTGGCAACCAGGGCTTTTCGACAAATAACTAAGTTATGCTGAGTTGGTGCCTTTAAAAGTACTAGTAGAGGGCGCCTGGGTGGCGCAGTCGGTTAAGCGTCCGACTTCAGCCAGGTCACGATCTCGCGGTCCGTGAGTTCGAGCCCCGCGTCGGGCTCTGGGCTGATGGCTCAGAGCCTGGAGCCTGCTTCCGATTCTGTGTCTCCCTCTCTCTCTGCCCCTCCCCCGTTCATGCTCTGTCTCTCTCTGTCCCAAAAATAAATAAACGAGGAAAAAAAAAATTAAAAAAAAAATAAAAATAAAGTACTAGTAGAGAAACTAGTAACAGAGGGAGCTGAGGAAGGTATAGGGGATGAGGGTGTGACTACAAAGGAGGAGCAGGTTTGTGGGACGAAGTGGGGTTGCCGCAGAAGATTCCAGACAAAAGGGATGAGGGAGGCCAGAGGGAGCCTGTGGCTTTTTGCCACCGGGGAATCCCAGGACCAATCCGTGGGAAGACAGAGCCCACACCATCTGGTCCTGCAGGGACAGTGGCCTGAGAGAGGGGTACAGAATGTTCCAGCAGCTTGGAGGGGCAAGGCTGCTCACCAAGGAGGCCGAACCCCCCAACGCAGGGTGCCTGTCCTTCCTCACACAAAAACAGAACACATCAATAGCTCATACTTCCCTGTCCCATGTCTTCAGTAGTCAGTTTGGGCTTCAGCTTTGTCGTTGGAGAGAAAGGTAACAGTTCTGAACCATCTTTCCTGGAAGGTTCCACTTTTTCGCCCCCCCCCCATTCTTATTTCCCCAAAGTTTTTCTCACTTAGAAGTCAATGAACCCAAGACCCCTGGTTACCATCGGAAGCATCTCCAAGGTGGAGGGGAGGGACGCACAGCAGGTGTTCGCGAGTCTGTGCACAGGTGTGGGTGAGCATCCAGAGGCGAACCCGCAGTTTGACTTCAGTTCTGGAGTTTGCCTCCTGCTTTGTCCCCGCTCTCACCAGACAGCACTTGCCGTGGTGAGGCAGCCATGCTGTGGGGGTTGGCAGCGGGGGTCCCCATGACCTGACGATGAGTAAGATCCCTCCATTCTCCTCGGGTGCTCGCCAGTCAGCAAAGATCTGCACTAAATCCAGGCCTATGCCGACCATCTACCGGCATTCTACCATCCAGGGATGTGCACTTAGCCGACCCAGTCAGAGTCCAAGATTCTCTCTGCCCAGTGGGAACGGAGAGACACATATTCCCGCTGCCATTTCACTAGGGACTGGCCGTGATCCTGGCAATACTTCCCACGACTCTTTAAGTCAGTCTGTGCAGACGATTTCCAAGATGACCACACACAGTTCTCTCCTCTCATGCTGCCAGGCCCTCCTCCAACCAAGATGTGAAATCTAGTCTACTCCTCTCCTTGGATTTGGGCCAGTTTTGGAACCTACTTTCCCTGAGAGAATGTGGCAGAAGCAGTGTCCCGGCTTTCAGGGGCTGTATAACGTCTACTTTGGCCCTCTCGGTTTCCAGCTGCCGCGTAAGGAAGCAGAGGCTAGACTGATGAGAAACCGTGTGGAGCAACAGAGGTAAGCCCGCTCCCAGCTTTTCATCCCCCAGGCTGAGACACTGGACATGACTGAAGCCCCTGAACCTTCCAGAACCTTCCAGGCCCAGCGGAGTCCCCCAGAGAATGCAGGTGCACGAACAGTCCCTGTCAGCACCAAGGAGCCATCCCACCAAACCACGGGGTCCTGAGAAATAAACACTTACTGTCAAAGCCCCCAAGTTTGTAGAGATTTGTCGTACAGAGGTAACTGGTTCACAGGGGACTTGGATTTTCTGTTCCTTTTATAGAGTCCTAACTGATCTGTTTCCATAGGTTTTAAATTAAGATGCTCACAGCTGCAGGAGGATTGGTTAATGGCCCAATGGTGTCATCGGGGACCCATGCTTCCTCCCATCTTCCCGTGCTGTCATCCCCACGGTGACGAAGTTCCTCAAGTGACCTCCTGTCCCGGACGTGGGACCCGGCCAGACATGAGGGGGGCCCCGTCCCAGACATGGGACCTGGCCAGATGTGAGGAGGGCTTCCTCTTTATGTGCCTTTTTAAGAGTGAGCAGCCGTTTCCCCCACAGCAGGACTCATTGGCTTTGACTTGTTTTAAAGCACTCACAGCAAGGAATGGCTGATAGGGCCCGGGGTTTGCCCCTCGGCATGCGGGGACAGGGCCCTGGAGCAGGATGGGTTTCCACCAGCCAGGACAGAGGGCATGTGTCTGCACCGTTGACTAAAACAGACCCTCCTGAGAGATGGGCAGCCTTTGCCAGCAGCCCTGCAAGACGTCTGCTTGTGCCCGCACATCCTCCATCCAAATGTCACTGTTTGCAAGGCAGAAGGCTAGTCAAAATCTGGCTCAGCCATCAAGGTCCTGGCAGGAAGCAGGGGGCTTAAGAGACTTAGGAGACAGTGTGAGGGAGAGACATTTGCCGTGGCACCGTCACGGTTCTGTTACCCAGCCAGGGGTGCTGCTGTCCAGGGACAGCACCTCAGCCTAAAGAGGCAGGGAGTCGTACTTGGAGCCTGACACCAGTTGTCACAACTGAACAGGAAGGCCTACAAGCCCTGTCCTCACAGAGGGACACAGACACGGTCCCGGTAGAGGCCAGGCAGGAGGGGAGGAGGGCACACCCAGGCTCTCAGCCGACTTCAACCCGAAGCAGGCTGTCCTGTTGGTGAAGGTCCAGTGAAGACAGCCACTGGCCTCCTGGGCACAGGGCAGGACAGAAGGACAGAGTAGATTTGCCTGCAATGTGGAGAATCGACGTGTTAGTTGACCAAAACCTGGAGTGTTTTTCTGCAGGAAAGTAGTTCAGAATCCTGGGTAGTTTAGTCACTATCACCCTGAAGCTGTTCTCATTTCTACCTATCTGCACCTGGGCCAGCAGGTGCACAACCAGGCTTCTCTTCCACCACCAGCCGGGAGGACGTTCACACCCCTGCACGCCTCCCAGGGCAGGGGTGCTGTCCCTACAGCCGCTGCCCCTCAGATTTCCTGAGTGGTGACCGAGGGGCAGCAGGAAGAGAAGACAGAGTGAGGGATATCAGTTAAAGCCAGGCTGACTATGGAGCTGGAGAGGGAAAAACAAACGTTCTCTGGTGTTGGTTCCAGGGGGCAATTCTGTCTGGTTCAGAGAGAGCAGGCACCAGGGGCGCTGCAGGGGGACCTGGAGGCCGGGTTGCCTTCCCGGGGGTCAGGCTGCCTCCCTGGGGTCAGGCTTGGCCTCCTGGTGTCCTGCCTCCCAGAGGGGACTGGTGGGGGGGCAGGAGCCGGACCAGCCAAACGAGGAGAGGGCGTCACCGTGGGGCTGGCAGCTGGTGTAACAGGTTCAAGGATTCCAGCCCCTCGCCCCCGCCCCCGCCCCCGCCGGACGGTCAGGGTTTCCACTGTCACGACTCTGGAGACCTAAGGCCAGGAGGCGAGGGCTAGGGAGGGAAGGAGTTTCAGAGGGGAGGGATCCCACGAGGCAGGCCCGATGCTCACCTTCACCCCAGCGCACAAAAGCTGAGCGAAGCTGGGCAGCCACCTGAGGCACGACTCGGCCCCGTGTGGCACCTGCAAACCAGGAGCGGCCACGCGTGGCGACGGGCCCAGCACCAGGGCGCGACGCAGGCCCGTCTGGCGGGTCCCGCGCCGCCATCGGGCCTTCCGGAGGGAGACAAAAGTTTGGGAGCGTGAGGGGGGTGGGGGTTGGGGGGGTGGGGTGAGGAGCCGGGCCGCGGGTCCGAGGCTCCCCAAGGGGCACGGTCCCCGCGGCCAGGCCGCAGGGCGGGCCCCGGGAGGCGGAAGCAACAGGGAGTCGTCCCCGCCCGCCGGCCTCCCGCCTCCGGCCTCCGCCCCGGGGCCCTCGGGAAGCCCGCGCCCTGGGGGCGGGCCGGGCACGGGCACGCGGAGGGCGGGCCACGGCCGCGCGCGCGCGCGCGGGCGCGGGGGTGGGGGCGCGGGGCGGGGGCCGCGGGGCGCATGCTCACTCGCGCTCGTGACGCGCGCGCCGGGGCCGGGCGGCCGGAGGCAGGGCCGAGAGGGGCGGCGGGCGGGGGGCAGGGGCGGGAGGGGAGGAGCCGGGGCGCCGACCGGCGCCGAGCGGGGAGAGGAGGAGCCGAGCGGCGCCGAGCGGAGCAGAGAAGCGGCAGGCGCAGGAGCGGAGTACACGGTCCGCGCCTCCTCGCTCCCGGCCCGCAGCCCCCCGCCGGCACCCCGGGCCCCGAGCCGCCACCCCGGGCCGGGCCGGGCATGAGCGCGGAGGGGCCGCGGCCGCCTCCCGCTCCGCCCGGCGCGCCCAGGCCGTGACCGGGTCGGGGGCGCGCGGCCGCACTCGGGCCCGGGCCCATGGGCGCGCCGAGCCGGGCGCGGGGGCGCTGAGCGCGGCGGGCGCGGCCGGAGGAGCCATGGACTGCAGCCTGGTGCGGACGCTGGTGCACAGATACGTGAGTGCCGCCCGCCGCGGGGGTGCGGGGGGTGTGGGGGGTGCGGGCTCTGGGGACCCCGCCGCGGCCGGAGGGTGGGACGGGCCCTGGAGACCCCGCGGGGTTCGGAGGGTGCGAGCCTCGGGGACCCCGCGGGGGTGCGGGGGTGGGTGGGACGGGCCCTGGGTACCCCGCTGCGGCCGGGCGCGGCTTGCCGAGGGTGCACCTCGGGCTTGCGACGGCCCGTCCCGGGCGTGCACCTGCTCCGCCCCGCCGCCGCGCGCTCCCTGGAGTCCGGAGGGGACGGGGCTGCCCCAGGGAGACCTTGGTAGGTTTGCGCGCGGCCCGGGGCTGGGAAGGGACTCCCGTTCGGCTTTGCCTGTCGCGCCCGCACGGGGACTCAGAGATGGGAGAGTCACACTCCAGAAAGGCAGGGACTTTGGTTCGTGTTTGTAACACCACCGGGGGAATCCAGAAGTGAAGTTTGGCATCTTATCCCCCCCCCCCCCCGAAAGTAACCAATCAGATCGGCGCCCGGGTGTTGTGGGCTTCCTCTGGAGTCCACACTCGCTGGTGACCGGGTGTTGGGGTCAGGGGAGGCTCGGAGGGGAGAGCAGGTTCTGTTTTACATCAGAGCGAGGGGACACCGCGCGCGGCTGTAGTCCCTGGCACCGGTATGAAGGGGGTGTGTGTGCACAAGAGAAGGAAAACTGTCCGGAGGGTGGTGTTTCCTGCCACTGTCTCCACAAAAGGCTCCTTGTTCCCCAGTGGCTGACGTCCGCGCTGGGGCACAGGTCTGAGGAGTCGCTCTCCCTGAGGATTGAGGGCATCATTATGGGCACTTAGCTATAGGAATTACCTCGGGCAGACTTTTCATCTTTATGAGCTGCCTTTGAGTAGGACACTCTGGCAGAGATCAGTTGTCTCTTTTCATCTCCGGGATTGCCAGGTCACTAACCCCGAGTTGATCACTAACCGGGAGGCTCCAGAGTCCAGGGAACTCCCGGCCACCTTCCTCAGGCACTTGTTCCCTGGGGCAGGTCTCAGGGCCTTACGGTTGAGCGGTTGAGCGGGTTGAGTGAGAGTCACCCAGACTCTGGGAAGGGCAGGGCCAGACTTGGGATCTGGAGCTCATATGATTTCCCCCAAAGTCCCTGTTCTGATGTGAGTGGTAACTATCAGGTGACACCTTTGTTTCTCCACTGGGGTAAGTTCTGGAAACCTCGGTCACAGCGACTGCAGGTGACAAGGTTTGTCAGAGAAATGCGTCGCCGGGCAAGGATGTTCTGTGTTACTCCTGTGTCCAGGAGGTGCGGTCCCGTTCACAGGGCCTTTTCCGGCCTTTGTTTGCTCAAAGGGAAAAGGAGAAAAGGGTGGAACTAGTATTTGCCTAAAAAGTGCTTACGGCTTTTCAGTTAATTTTCATTCCCTTCCAACTCTTCACATTTTGTGATCAAAGTAACCAAAAGGAGGGTTTCGCTGTGTGGGGAACGGGCCGCCTGCAAGAGAGTTGCCGGAGGTGTGGGTGTCTCTCCTCTGACCCTGAGGCTGGAGGCCCCCAAGGATGGATCTGACCTCTCAGTTCCTGACCCTCCTCCCGGGAATGGGGTGGACACATGTCCAGCGTTTGCTCTGTCCTTTCCTCCAGGCCCTCAGCTGTTTCAGCTGGTATCAATTTCTATACATTTTCATGTAGTTTGCATATTAAAATTCCCTTTTGCTGTGTTCTTAGGCTTATGAAATGACATCTTCCCTCAAACCTAAGTGGCATCTTCCTTAGTGAACTTTCCCAGCCTGTGTGTTATCTGGTGACGTCCCTGGAACGCAAGTTAGGGGCTACTGTTATTTGTGTTTCTCAATTCCACGTCTTTTTTTTTTTTTTTCTTCCAGTCTGATCATTTGACTACCGTATTTGCGTATAAGACTATTCATTTCTATGATATTAAAGTCATTTTGATGCTATTAAACTAGTTTGAGTTTTTCCAGAAACACAATCTGTTTTCTTGGTTATCTTTAATATGTAGGACCAAATTATATTTCCTTTTGGTAGAGGAAGAGGAGCCTGGGATTGAACGCTTACGTCCCTGTGGTTTCCTTATGTGACTTATTTTATAAGAATGAACAAAAGCCTGTATATGCCCTGTTCTCTTCCAGTGTCCACATGGTCAGAGTTTCTAGGACAGAGAAAACTTTTAAGCCCCTTCTGAGGTGTGAAGGTTGCCAAAAGGTAACCTCTTGGAAAATGTTGCTACCGATACTTTATTCTGGCAAATTCCAGGGGGAGAGAGAGAACAGGCAAATGACCGGGAGAAGTCTGTCCTGGGTCGGGCCACGGACACTCCAGAGCACGAACGACCGGTTGTGTGGATGGATGTAAGTTGTGCACAGATTATTTGTGTTTACAAATAGCATGGTGTTTATGTACCGTGATGTGTGTGTCATGAGGTAGTTTGGCCTACTTAAAAAAAATTTTTTTTTTAATTTAAAAAGTGGATGGAAAGCTAGTGTCATTTCCTCTTTAGACACGCAAACTGGGAAGCCCGGGTTCAGGCCAGGGTTTCAGTTCTGGGGGAACCAGCGTAGCCTGGCGGGTCACCGCAGCTTCCGTGGGCACCTGCTTGAATGTGAACCTGGCTGGCCCGCTGCGTGAGCGCTATAACCTTGGGGAGAGGTTCTCTCATCTGAGAACGGTCCTGGCTCCCGTTCAGGGGGCTGTCGTCAGGACTGTGTGTGTGAGGTGATACAGGGCAGGAGCTGAGAGTGGTGCCTGGCTCTCAGGAAATGCTCAGGACATTTATCACCACCGGCTGTTAACACAGTTGGGTCCCGGCAGGCCGGGTTGGCACGGAGGGAGGGAGAAGCCCTCTGTTGGTTGACGCCAGTCAGCGCCGTCAGTGGGGCCCGGGCTGCACGGGAGGTCACTGGTGCCCCAAGATACCGCAGGCCATGTGCAGAGTCCACGGTCCACATCTGGCCATGAAGTTGGTTCATGGGGGAGCATCCCAGGCCAGGATGCGCTCACGGCCATGACACCACGTCCCTTGCCTTCCATGCTGCACATTTAGAAGACCCGACTTTAACGCTCTGGAGGTCAGGAGACTAATTTTGTTACGTCTGTGTGATGTGTCTGCCACCCTCAGCCGGGGCATTCGCGAGTTCTTTTCTGCCACCTGCCACGGTCTCTACTTGTGTCTTACACTGTTTGCTCTCTAGGATATTTCAAACATTTTAAGAGACTAGACTTCTGAAAAAGGTGAAGGTTTTCCTTGCTGGCAGTAGATCATGTTTCTGGAACAATCTGTTACACTAGGACTTTATAAGGAAAAAGTAAATATTTTTGGTCCCTGGGAGAACTTTAAGCATGACTGTGTTCGAGTGCATTAAACCATCTAAAGGTCCAACTGTTTTATGTGCGCGCATGTGTCTACTTTTGTTCCTTTTTATCAGCAAGCCGTCTGTGACACACGGTCAGCGTTCACCTGAGAGACGGCCTGTCCTAAAACGGCATTCTTTCGACTTGGTGACTCCGGTCTCTGTTAAACACTTAAAATGCCGGGGGATTTGGGAGTTGCCTCTCCTGATCCAGCGTTAGATGGCCCTGTGGGGTCTGCAGGACTTGGCCACGGCCACGGTCACTCCGCCTGTCCCCTGTGGACCAGGGCTGCCCGGCCTCGGCCTCACCTGCTGAGGTGTTCACACAAGCTTGCCTAGCCCTGATCCTGACCTCAGCGGTACTGCATCTCAGCCGCACATTTTAAAGTAATCTGCCTGGTCTATAACTTAACCTTTATGTTCTAGCTTTCAGTTAAAGTTTCTGCATTTTCTCTCAAACCCTGTTTAACTTCTGCGTGTTGAGAGCAAGTGATCCTGGGAGGCTTTTATTCCGTGCCACAGGGTCAGTTTCATAACACTGGGGAAGAGGAGCGTGTATGATGGGTTTTGCTACAGTCCGTTAAGTTTCTAGGGATGAGGACGCTGTCTCCGTTTACAGTTGGTTAGAACTGTATTGAAACCACTGATAAACAGACTTCACCGCTTAACTGCACAGGAAGTCCTGTGTTTACAAACCTAAACGCAAATTGTTCCCTGTGCTTGGACCAGATGTTCCAGCAGAAACGGTTGATGAGACATGGTTGGATCCCTAAGTCCCAGACTTATAAATGTTTTTGTAACCCAGTTAAATGGAGGCAGAAATGCTATTTATTTGCAGAGAAAATCAATGGAAGGCGATTTTTACAGGGCTAGCAGCTCAGGACTAAACAAGGACTGTTTTTGCTTTCACTGGGATGCTGGTACCTGAGAGAAACAGAATAGTAGATCACGGAGGCCACAGCTCGTACCCCGCCTCTGCCTTGTGAGCCATGGGCACGCCGGCCAACTTCCCCGGTTTCTCTCTTGAGACGGAGGTGATGAGGATGCCTCCCTGCACGGAGCTTTCATGGGCCCTGCTGGGAATAGATTCCCCCCGCTCCACACCCCTGCCAGTGTTCGCAGACCTCCAGACCCTCCCCTTTACGTGGAGCATGGAGACTTTGCCCTGGGCTTCGTGGAGGGAAGGCAGTCACCAGACAGGACACCCCCTCTCCCAGGCAGCCCACCAGCCCTGCCCTGTCTGCTCTTGCCTCCTTCTGGTGTGGGGCCCCACGTCTCTCTCTTTCTCCTGGATCATCTGTGTCCCTTGGTTGTCTCTGTGGCAGCGGCCAACCCTTCAGATTGCTCCTTCTTTGCGGACTTTCCCAACCCCACACTCCCCTCCCATTCTCAACCTCTTCCATTTCCTTCATAGCTGAACTTCTGCTATTGTGCTGCTGTCTCCTCTTGTCCTTCTGCAGTCCCCTCACACTCCAGAGGGCTCACCACCATCACCCTGGTGGCCTCAGGTCCACCTGTGAGGCCCTTGGTGTCCTTCGGGTCCCCCCAGCTCACACTGAGAGCATGCTGACTTCTCTCTGAGCCTTGCACATCCAAGCTCTGTCCCTGGGGCACTTACCTTCAGATAGGGGGAGGCAGACAGAGAGCAAAACACAGGCATAAATGTTGGGGTGGACCTGGGGGAGTGAGCCGTGTGCCAGGCAGACAGGCTGCACTGCAGCCCCGTAGCAGCCCCTCGGCTCTTCTGCCTGCCCCGGACCCTGTGCTGGCACCCTCCCCCCTCCATCCGTACCCCTGCCCGGCCCTTCTCGGGTCCCCCAGACTCCGTGCTGGTGCCCTCCCTCCTCCATCTGCACCCCTGCCCGGCCGGCCCTTCTCGGGCCCCTGGACCCTGTGCTGGCACCCTCCCCCCTCCATCTGCACCCCTGCCCAGCCCTTCTTGGGTCCCCCGGGCTCCGTGCTGGTGCCCTCCCGCCTCCATCCGCACCCCTGCCTGGCCCTTCTCGGGCCCCCGGACCCTGTGCTGGCACCCTGCCCCCTCCATCCGTACCCCTGCCCGGCCCTTCTCGGGTTCCCAGGACCCCGTGCTGGCACCCTCACCCCTCCATCCTCACCCCTGCCTGGCCCTTTTCGGGTCCCCAGGACCCTGTGCTGGCGCCCTCCCCCCTCCATCCGCACCCCTGCCCAGCCCTTCTCGGGTTCCCAGGACCCTGTGTTGGCACCCTCCCCCCTCCATCCATACCCCTGCCCGGCCCTTCTCGGGTTCCCAGGACCCTGTGCTGGCGCCCTCCCCCCTCCATCCGCACCCCTGCCCAGCCCTTCTCGGGTTCCCAGGACCCTGTGTTGGCACCCTCCCCCCTCCATCCATACCCCTGCCCGGCCCTTCTCGGGTTCCCAGGACCCCGTGCTGGCGCCCTCCCCCCTCCATCCGCACCCCTGCCCGGCCCTTCTCAGGTCCCCCGGGCTCTGTGCTGGCGCCCTCCCTCCTTCATCCACACCCCTGCCCGGCCCTTCTTGGGCCCCCAGACTCCGTGCTAGCGCCCTCCCCCCTCCACCTGCACTCTTGCCTGGCCATTCTCGGGCCCCCAGACCCTGTGCTGGCACCCTCCCCCCTCCATCCGCACCCCTGCCCGGCCCTTCTCGGGTCCCCAGGACCCCATGCTTGTGCCCTCCCTTCTTCATCTGCATCCCTGCCTGGGAGGAGCCCCCAAATACCTTCTCCATGTCCGTGGGTCCCACATCTCTTTCTTTCCGCATCCCAGCTGCCCTGCCATGCTCCTGAACAGTTCCTGGTGCAGGGTCATTCCTGCGGAAACATCTGCCGAACAAGTGATTTCCACCTCCCCCTTTCAGTATTGCTGATACGTACATGGGCGGGCGCTTCTGAAGGAAACTCACTGGTGCTTCCAAGGATCAGGAGTGATTCATGATTCATGAGAGTCTCTTAAAACATGTTTAATGTGACTTCAAACTTTTGGATTTTCTTTTGGTACATTTCACAGTGGTCACTAAGCTGTGGGGGCGGCAGGCAGCTGGCCCACCCCCTCGTGCGGTGAGCACTACACTGGTGAGGGTTGGGTCCTCAGGGCCACAGCCCAGGGTCCCCGCACCCCACTGGGTGGCCTGCCTGGCTTGGTGGCTTCCATGGGACACATTTCCCCAGTCTCGGTTTAGCGCTTCCTGTGGATCGTGGCGAGTCCTTGGGTAACTGGGTCCCTGGGACCGGCGTTCTGGCTGGACCACGGGGCCCTCTCCTGGAGGCGTGTGGAGCCCAGGCTCTTACCTGCTCCCTGGCAGGACCCGACCCCTGACACAGGGCACAGAACTTCTGACACAAATGCTTTTCATTTTCTGGGCAAGTAACTGGGTTTCCCAGAATTTGTTAGATTCTCAAAGGAGCACCTGCCTTGGTCAGGGTTGGAGCCCTTGTCCGAGGACACAGGTGGGAAGCTGGTGGCCCACCCGGGGCGGTGGGGGTGCCTATCTGCACCTGCAGGAGCCGCAGGGGCCCGAGAGCCAGGCTGAGTGTCCGCAGGGGATTTCTGTCCTTTCCCCAGCCTCTCCTTTGTCGGGCTGAGGCCAGACCCGAACAGGAGCTCTGTGGGCAGCCGCACCTGTACTTGCCTCTGCAAACAGCTCTTGAAACGTGTCCCCAGCCACTCTAGGTGGGGGAGATACTCATTTTGTGTGAATATGAACTGGGTTCTTGTCAGAAGCGGTGGGTAAATTTTTCCTGCTCAGACAGTTGGTGAAACAGTTGGTGAAAATAAGATCATTTCCTTGGTTTAGAAAATAAGATGGGAATTTCAAGAGAAGGTTTGTTACCTACGAGGAAGACTTTGGCCAAAGACCAGCAAATTATGCATTCCGCACAGGTGGTGTCTCTGCCCCCAGTCTGCTCATCCCCTCGCTCCCATGCCCCAGAATGGAGTAAGGAGGGGGGCTGCTGAGAGAGAGGGAGGGAGAGAGACACAGGGACAGAGACAGAGAGAGAGCGACAGAGAACAAAGGGACGGCCCCCTCTCTGAAGGAGCCTGGGATGTCTTGCACGGGAAACAGGGAGCCCTCACAGCGTCTCCGTGACGGGCACCCCGTCTGTTCCGCACAAGAAGTGATCTTGGCCACTGCAGTCTGCGTCCCCTGAGGGGTAGTCCTGTGCCGTCAGCGCACCCTGCCGCGTCCTGGAATGACCTTGAGAAGCAGGGCCAGTCCACTCACAGCTCACTGCAGGGGTCACTTCATTGAAACCCTGGACCTCTTTTGCCTTATTGGTGAGTTTGCCCCCAGGTACCCCTGCCTGGACCCAGTTTCCCGCCTCCCAGATCAGACTCGGGAGGACGGCGGGTGCTTTGCAGGAGGACATGGGGACAGAAGTTCATGAACCAGGGTGTACCCAACAATGAGAGTGGTCTTGGCACTCTGAGGTGTGCCGTCTGGAGAAGCTGGTTTGTAACTATGATCTGCTTGGACCCCTGGTCCTTCTTCTCATTGTTACCCTGGGGCCTGCACTTTCGTGTCCAGGAAACACACAGATATGACATTTTCTTGATGTGCACGAGCATGTATCCATGCTCATGAGTTAGCGTATGCGTAGTTAGTCCCGGGATGGCAGGTGGTGGTTGGCATGTGACAGTCAAGCTCTGCTTAGTTTGGTTCAGAGGTGAGGAGCTCGGGGGCACAGGAAAACGGTCGTCTGCCCTCCTGGAGAAGACCCCCCATGTGTGCCTGATGCTGTCGTGCCAGGAGGATTCCGGACCCAGGGAACCAAGGGCCGGGGGTAGAATCTTGTGTAAAGCACGTGGCCAGCAATTCATTTTGCCCCGTGAGTAACTTTCCCACCTGGTTACGGCCCCGGAGAGACAGAGCAGCCCCGGCAGATCTCATCGCCGACGTAGACTGTGCGGGTACCATGTTGGGCTCAGGTTGAAGGTACCTCTTCCTTCCTCCAGTGGTACCTGCTTGTGGAACCCGTCGTGTCTCAGGACCTGAGCCGTCTCCTGAGGATGGAGATCCGTGAGAGACTGTAGATACGGCTCCGTGGTAAGGAGCCATGCGTGCCTGAGAAGGTGCCGGAACATGCTTCCCCTTTGCCCCGAGAGTCCCAAATTCTTCATGTAGACGTGGCGTGTGGCCCAGACCCATGAGGGGAGCCCGCACCCTTCCAGGCTGCTCCTCGCTGGCACACTCACCTGGGGGCTCGCTCCCCCTCCCATGTCAGCTTGAGTGTGCAAGGAGAGAGTAGGCTGCAAAATCAAAGTAAGTGGCGCAAAATCGACACATGCACCAGGCTCTTCTTGGAAGCCCTGCGGCCTGCAGCCCTGCAGCCCTGGAGCCTGGTGCTGTGTGTCGATTTTGCGCCATTTACTTTGATTTTTCAGCTCACCTCTTCTGCCCCCCGTGTCTTTTCCCGTGTCTTACTGGGTGAGGTTAGCAGCCGGCCAGTTTCTGGAATGGTCGTCCTGCTGACATGGATTATCAGGGAAATAGATGCTAAGAATGTGGTACAGGAGGAATTGTTTTCATCCAGAGATGACACTCTGTTGGCTGTGTTTTCTTTTTTTTCTTTACTTACTTTGAGAGAGGGAGAGAGCAAATGCAAACTGGGGCAGGGCAGAGAGAGAGAGACCGGATCCCAGGCAGGCTCCAGGTTATCACTGAAGACAGAGTGAGACAGGTACGTGTCTGTCTCAGCTCAGGCTGGGTAACAAAAGGCCCCAGGCCGGGCAGCTTAGACCACAGACAGCCCAAGATCAAGGAGCTGGCACGTTCATTTCTGGTGAGAGTCCCTTCCTGGCCTGCAGAAGGCCACCCTTGTACCGTGTCCTCACGCGGCCTTTGCGCGTGTGCTCAGAGAGAGAGAAAATGTTGGTGATCACCGTCTCCAGGTATGATCACACGGGGCTTCGGGCTTGAATATGTGAATTTGGGAGAGGCCCCGTCCAGTCTGTAATGGTGGTGTATTGAGAAAGCAGGCACTGTTTATTAGGTTGTGAGTGTTCGAACAAATGGGAAAAGCAGAGAGAGGGGTTTGAAAAAGCACATTAAGTTTGCTTAGTGTTCTATCAAAAATATAGAAATAAATGTTCCACAGAATCTGGGAAGAGAAAAAGAAGATCAATATTTAGCGGGAATGGGTCCTTTCTTTAAAACTGTGGATGTCGGGGGCGCCTGGGTGGCGCAGTCAGTTAAGCATCCGACTTCAGCCAGGTCACGATCTCGCGGTCCGTGAGTTCGAGCCCCGCGTCGGGCTCTGGGCTGACGGCTCAGAGCCTGGAGCCTGTTTCAGATTCTGTGTCTCCCTCTCTCTCTGCCCCTCCCCCGTTCATGCTCTGTCTCTCTCTGTCCCCAAAAAAATAAATAAACGTTGAAAAAAAATTAAAAAATTAAAAAAAAAAAAAAAAAACTGTGGATGTCGGTGATTGGGCCGCCATTCAGCAGAACAGCCCCAGTTTCCATCGCCCCATAGATCTGAGGTTGTAGTCGTTTATGTTTCTCTCCCTACTGCTCCTTTCCCCGGTGCAGGAAGCTGGCAGGAGAGTGGCCGCTGGTATAAAACAAGGCTGTGAGGTATTGTTTTGGTCTTTGTATTATAATCCAAATACACAGCGTCTGGCTTGTTGACGGGACAGATGTCACCATATTCGGCACATAACTGGATTGGACGCGTCTGCTTGGGCTGCTGTGTCGTGGTCTAGTTGTTCTAGTAAATGCAATTGCATCTGGGGATTTCTGTTGGCCTCTGAACAGGATGACATTTCACCTTTGGCAGAATTGGAGAGTGAGCGTTGGAAATTGAGCCCTACTCTCTGGTTAGGGTGATGGGAACGCGCTGTCCCTCTGCGGCTGCCTGGAGCCTGGACCACCTGTAGCCGTGTGGGCTGGCAGGTGGCCGAGTTCCTGACCCTGCCGCTGCCCCTTTCTTTGCCGGGTTTTTTACAGTCACAGCCTCGTTGTCCTTCATTAAATATTTGCTTACATGGTTGTAGCGTCGAGCAGAAATGACCCTAAAACATGATTCATCTTTGGATCAGGAGTGAGGGTGGCCTCCAATGCGTGTCGGAGGAGCTCTGGATATTTTCACTCACTTTGCTGATGGTGTGGGCTGAGTGGTCCTGGCCTGCAGGAGGAACCGTAAAAACATTTGCGACGCTGCTTGAAGCCATGGCCCCAGAGGACATCCTCCAGCTCGCAGCACTGTCTTTCCCAAAACCCCGTGTGCACATGAGATCCGGAAGCTCTCCAGTCCGTGTTTTGGGAAATGAGTCTGAGATTGGCGTGGCAGCCAGTCCCCCCTCCCCGAGTACCTGCTCCAGCCCAGGGTGGTGTGACTGCTGTTCTCCTCCCTGGACAGACCTGCCGACCTGCCCGGGGAGGAGGTGGCCACCCCACGCGGCATTACATAATCTCCCTCCTTCAGAGAAAAGAGGATTTCCTCCAGCCTATTTTCAGCAAAGGATTAGGGGCAATGAAGTTCTACCATTAGGATGTCATCTAGATTTTCATGTGATTTTTCAAGGAGCCCTCAGAAACTCCCCACCAAAACACAAGTTTGGAAATCGTGGAATCAATTGAAAATTGTTATGTGGAATAAAATTCTGGAATGGTCATTCATATGGAAGACATGGGATTTGAGGGTAAATCAGACTAGGTTTACAAAATGCCCGAGAGTGACAGATAAACCATACGCATATGGAAGGATTTGAGGCACCTTTTCTGTCTAGTGTGTGTGGTGCTGTTTTGATTCAGGTAAATGCGGACGAGCCACCGAAGGGTTGGGTGGCTCTACGGCACGTGCCTTTTCCGCAGTAACGTCCAGCTTGGATGAAAACCCAGGATCCCTGTGCGTGTGACGAGAGCCACGTGGCCATCGTGTGGGCTGGCTCTTGGTCCTTGCGCTGATGTCCCCTCACTCCTTTGTGTTTCTCTGATGTAAGGTGGCAGTAAAATATGTGAGCTCCTGGCATTGAGAACACATATGGGGCAAACCCATGAAGACTCTTGAGAAGTGTGTGGCGTACTCAGCACATCGGCCCATCGGGTACTTGGTGAGTGCCTGCTGTGTGCACCGGGGCTTCCGTGGGGGCTCAGCAGGCAGACTCGCGGGCTCGCCTGGAACTGCGCACAGGTGGCAGCTGATAGAGAGTAAGCGTGGAGCTGGCTTGGCGCCAGGAAGGGCCGCGGAGCCACGTCAGGGCCACCGGGACGCTGGTGCAGAAGGTGGGGGGTGGCCGCCCGCACGGGTGAGCGCAGCGCAGCCCATCCTCCAGGGGCCCGACTTGCACGTGGCGCTGCTTACCTGCCGTTGCCTAAAACAGGTGTTGCTGGTGATGAAGAGTTAAGTTTGTTTTGAAACCATGTGGCCAAATGGGGAAAATGTTACATAACACATAAAGTAGGGTGATCTTTAGGGATACAAAGAAGTATCCATTTATTGGACAAACACGCTGGTTTATGGCAGTTTTCATTGTAGTGAAACTTACGTAACCTAAGATTTACCTTTTTCCCCACTTTTAGGAATATGTGCGTTTCCCTGTCATGCGGACACCGCCGTCTCCAGAACCATTTTGTCATCCCGAATGGGAACTGATTCACAGCAGTTTTAGGTAGTTCGTTGTGTTTGACATCGTATGTCGTGCTGGTTTGGAAACACACATTTTTAACCAATGAGAAAGACCTCAACAGGGTCATGAAGAGAGGTTACTGACACTTGAGCACTAATTACGTTTTAATGCAAAATGTACCCAAGTAGGAGGGTTTTTTTTCTTTTAAGTAATTTGTGACGGTAACTTTTACTGAAAAACACTTGAACGTGAAGATTCGTCTGAGGTTTGTTTTGCTTAATCTGTGCTTGTCTGCAAGCATCACCGTGGGGATGGTTCTGGAGAATAGCACCTGGTATTCGTCCTACAAAAGTGATCTTCCACAAGGCAGAATTTGTTTTTCTTTCTTTTTTAATGTTTATCTATTTTTGAGAGAGAGCAGGGATGGGGCAGAGAGAAAGGGGGAGAGAGAGAATCCCAAGCAGGCTCCAAGCTGTCAGCACCAAGCCCTCTGTGAGACTCAAACCCACAAACCGTGAGATCATGACCTGACCTGAAATCAAGAATCAGATGCTTAACAGACTGAGCCACCCAGGCTCCCTTCATGAGGCAGAATTATGTAAAAGTTATGTCTACACGCCAGTACATTCAGAGCAAACAGCTCATCATAATAAGTTTGTTTAATGATGTTTATGGAGTCACGTGGCTTTATCCTAAGTGCATTTGTAAGAAGTAGGAATTAAAGCATTTTATGGACATTATCTTCCAGAAGCTCCCTTCTGCTAATTGACTGTTTGGTTTGACTGCGTTATCCATTTTCAGTTGATCTGTAACATGTTCTTTTACTATCTTACAGATGGTTAAGAAATAGATTAGTTAAATTCAAAATTACATGTGAGAGTGTCTTTTCTAAAATGGTCCATTCTATGAGAAGTGATTGATTTCTACCAAAGGTGATGCGAGGTTTTTTTTTTATCCTTAAATTGGAGTAATTCTTTGATTTCATAAATTGCTCCATTGCTTTTTAGACAACAGCCTGGCTCCAAGAGCTACAGGTCCACGGGCACTAAGGTGCTTGATTTAGGAACAAGAAATTTAGCTGTAAAACTAAGCGATTATATTATAAATACTCTGTCTCATTAAAAACCATGGCTGTGCAGTGAGCTGGCCAGACGCCCTGTCTGGCAGGTAACCCTTGGAGTTGACAGAAAGCAAAAAGTAAAAATAGAGAATTAATGGCTTTTTCTTTGGATCCTCACATTTTAGTTCATTAAAAAATGGGTTGAGGGGTGCCTGGGTGGCTCAGTCAGTTGAGCGTCTGACTCTTGATTTCGGCTTTGGTCATGATCTCACGGTTTGTGAGTTCAATCCCCGCATTGGACTCTGTGCTGACAGTGTGGAGCCTGCTTGGGATTCTGTCTGTCTGTCTCTGTCTCTCTCTGCCCCCTCCCCCCACACGCTCGCTCGCTCTCTGTCTCCCTGTCTCTCTCTCTCAAAATAAACAGACTTAAAAAATTGGGTTGATATTGGCCTTTATGAATTTATTACCCTTGCAGATTCAGAGATGTGCTTCATCTGACGGATGGCGTCTCGAGCTCCTCACTCAGGGTGTGGTCTGTGCTCCAAGAGGCTGGCACGTGGCATGGAGCTGTCCTCTTTTGTCCCCACCCTGCTACAGACAGTCCACGCAGCCGTGGTCACGTCTCTCCTGCCTGTGCTGTGAGCTCAAGGCTGGGGTTTCTGTCAGAATTCAGGATCCTGAGTATCTTATTCCATTTTGGTTTGTTCCTCCAGCCGGCTGGTGAGGGCCGGGCTCCAGAGCAAACCCTAGGAGGCCATCCAGGGTGCCGGTTCTCTGTTGCGGGACGGATGTTGGGGGGGGGAGGGCTCTGTGCAGGTACACTGTCACTGTGGCCCCCAGAAAGCAGCCTGGCCCTCTGCCCTCCCATCCTTGGGAATCCTGGTCCAGGTTAGGACCAGGACACACGTGTGGCCTAGCCTGTGTGTTGTTCCTCAGCTCCCACATGTCCTCGTGGTCGATTGTCGTGTGGCAGGTGGGGGGCTGGAATCTGCCATCAGTGACAGTTTCGCCAGATTCTCAGGACTGTCTCTGCAGGCGTGCAGGGTGCGACGTGGAGGTCTGGGCTCTGGTCCCATGGGCCCGCAGCTTTTCCAGTAGATTTAAATTGTGTCTTAAAGGCCGGGAGGTGGCCTCCAAACACGTGAGCTCCGAGCCAGTGAGCTCCAAGGAGTGCGCCTTGTAGCCGTGGTCCCCTTGTGTTGCCCATGTGGCTCTGTCCTGTGTTAGTTCCGGATTTGGGCCGGACTGCAGCTTGAAGGCCACTCCCAGTGCCCGGCGGCTGCCCGGGGCTCACTGATGGATGTGAGCCAGCGCCTAGGGTTGCTCTAGCCGTGACAGCAGGGAGGACCGAGGGCAGGACTGGAGGGCAGGACCTGGTCTTCAGGAGCATGGCCCTACATCGGGGGGGGGGGGGGGGCCCTCCCTGGGCCTATGGCTCTGACACCCTGGCTTTGCATTTGGCGTCCTCTGTGGGTGGGAGCGCCCAATATCAAACGTTTAACGACAAGAGAACCATGTCGCTCACAGGTGGCAGCTGGACAGGTAAGGAAGACCAGTTCTATCGTTTGGCAAATACTGAAATAACAAAACCAGTGATGGGACAAGTCACAGAGACCTGCTGTCCCTGAGGCTCCTGGGAGGGTACGAGGACACATTTCTTCCTGCAGCTCTGGCTCCTGTCTTCCCACAAACCTGGTGGTGATTTGGAATTAGCAGCAGTGGGCTCAGGGGCAATGGTTGGGCTGAGGGCAGCCAGGGAGAAGGGTCCTGAGTGCCACGCACCCGGGCCTGAGAACAAATACGGGCAAGGTGGCGTAATGGTGCTTCCCATCTGGTGCCCCTTTCCTTCCCGGTGCCTGAGCCCTGCCGCTGTCCACAGCGGGTGGCCTGGCGACCCCCACCCTCCAGCCTGCAGCAGGTAAGGCTTGCACCAGGCACCGTGGGTGGGGGTGGGGGGCAGGCTTATGGCAGCCTCACCCCACGTTCTCCGGACTCTTCCTAGAGCTGCTCTGTTGTAATCTAGTATTTGCTGGGACTTGAAGTAGGGAGAAATTGTCCTCAGTTATTTGCTCAAAATAAAAACTCAGAGGGCAGGCTCCTAACACAGGTTGGCTATCAGGCCCGCCCGTGGGATGGAAGAAAAGGACGAGGAAGGGCCCCACTAAGCCCACCCGCCGACCGGTGCTGTGTGGCCTCGTGCTCCCAGGGTGATGGGCTTTTGCTTTTGGTTTTGAAGTCCTGGCTTTCCCGAATTCCAGACGTGAGTTCACTGGAGAGCAGAGTCTCCAGGAACTGGGGGGAGTGTGTGAAGCCACGTTCAGCGTCTGGAGTGATGGGAGCAGACAGAGAGGCAGCCTGCGTCCACCCATCCATCCCTGCGCGAGCAGCAGGTGACGAACGCGGAGGGGGTCATCCTCCACAGCCAGGGGTGCGGGGTGCAGGGGATGCTGGCCCCACGGGGAGACACGAGGTTGTCTGCTGGTTGCTTGAACCACGACTGCCAGCTGCCTCTTGCGCAGTCTGCTTCCACTGCCCCCTCCCTCCCCAGGCTGGGAACTCCGCTCTTCCCCAAAGTGCTGCAGCTGGTTTCTGCTTCCCATAGAACCCAGCGTGAGGGCTGGCTTTCTGCAGCCCTCCTGTGTCCAGGTGGGTGTCCTTTAGACCCCCCCGGTGACAGGCCCAGGGCAGGGTCTCTCCCCTCCTGCGTGACCACTACATGGACCTCGTTAGGAAGCTCAGGCAGGCTCCCCAGTTTGGCTGGGTGCCAGGGCGGTGGGGCGACAGCAGCCCGCCCTTCATGGTTGGAAGCACTCTGGCTGTAAACTGCTGGCCACACACCCCAGACCTCTCCCCCGGAGCCAGACCTCTCCCCGGGAGCCCCCGTTCATGAACCAGCCTGGTGTCTCGCCCGAGGCAAAACCCGTGTCTGACGGGCCGCTCTCTGGCTGGAGCGAAATCAGTCTGCTGCCTCCTCTTCTGTCCTCAGGCAGAGTGGCAGGTGTGTACCAGCCTGCGTGGGGGTCCCCCTTCGAGTGCACCCCCTCGCAGGAGGTGCCGTGGTGTCTCCGAGGTCGGCTGTTTCTCCAGCAGCCGCCCCTGGACCTCAGTGCCCCAGGAGAACCGGAATTGGCCTTTGTTTGGATGTTGGAAGGAGACACATTGGGTCAATGTGAGCTGATCCTTCAAAGTTTCGAACAAATTCAGCTGAATTTCAGTGAATTCGTAATAGTTCCAGATCATCTGTTTTGGTATTCTGCATAGTACGTAACCGTTGACAAAGCTATGAATTTTTGTGAGATGAAGTCATTTTTCCTGTGGGTGTAAGAATTTATATTACTGAATGTACTTAAATAAGAACCCGCACGTGTATGACGGTTTTGGGTGTGCTGTCTGTCGCAAGAGATCAGTGGGCTTTTAGTATTTGTGGAGTGCTGTGGCCTCTTAGGCTCCAGTTTTCAGGCAGAATGGAAAGTTCCTTTCCCATCTGTGGTGTGGGAAGATCACATTCTGGCCATCTAATCTTTGGCTGACGGCTAACTGTTGGTAAGAATGGAATGAAACCACACAGAGCTTGGGTGTCCCCAGTCGAGGCAGAAGAAAGCCAGGAATATTGGCGAGGGGCCGAGGCCGGTGCAGACAGAGGGAGGCGGGGTGTGCGGGGTCCTCACACCCCTCTCCCCTGCTCTTCCTTCCAAGGCTCCACTCCCTCTTCTCCCCTGCCTTCTCCAGCCCTTACCTCCTGCTCATTAAGGAGCATTTTCTGGGTCCAGGGACCTGGGAGCCGTGACACCTGATGGGGGACACTTTCACCCAGGGAAGATGCCTGTGGTAGTTTTCCTGTGTTAATTGACACGGTGGCGATAGCCCCGTCTCTTCCACAGGCTGGGAGCTGCCGTGGGGTGGGCGGGGGGCACAGGAAGGAGGGAGGAGAGGTGGGGGGCCTGGCCCGGCTGCTTCGTGGGCAGCTTGCCCTTCCAGCGCTGCGTCCCGTGCTTATTTTGTGTGCTTCCGTGGTACGGCCCTCGTCCTGTGATGCGGCTTTGACGGGGACCTAGAACGAGCAGGTGAGCTACTCCTGACTCCTGACCACGGGACGGTGGCCAGCTCCCGAAGCTGTCGGTCCCGGAGTTCCTGGCGGATCAGTGAGGTAACATGCAGCATTTTTTACTGTGGTGACAGGCACGTGGTCGAAAACTTAGCGACGTAGCCACCTGGCGAGCTGAGAAGCAGAGGCGCTGGGCACGTTCACAGTATGGTGCTGTGTCATCACCCTCCAACTCGGGGACTCTTCACCTTGCAGACGGACCCTCTGCCCCCCTTAAACCCCAGCCCCCCAGCCCCTGGCAGCCTCCCGCTCTCTTTTGATGAGTCTGAGTGCTTCGTGTGAGCAGACTCACACAGTATCCGCCTTGCTGTGACCGGCTCTGTTCACTCGGCGTAACGGCTCCAGTTCTATCCATGTAGCGGAATCTGTCAGAACCTGTGTCAGAATTGCCCTCGTCTTTGAAGCTGAATAACCGAATGTCACACACGTTGTTCATCCCCGTCGTCGGTGCCCGGAACCTTCCCACGGGACTAGTGCCCTCATGTTGTCCCAATGTGCCGCGAAGAACGAGCGGGGTCAGCTCTGTCAGGGGCTGGCTGTGTTCCCTGTGCGCCTGGGCCCCGGCACTGACCCGTCTGTTCTTTCCACACATCATCAGATCCCCCTTTCCCTGGGGATTCTTTCTAGATCTTTCTCTGGTGCGGCCTTAATCCACGCCTGTTCATATGTGGCTGCTTTGCCAGTGTTAATTTGCACCCAGTAGGTTCCCTGCTGTTTTGTGAGTGTTTCTTAGTAACTGGGCCAGTGCCCTGAGGGCCTGGGGACCCCGACTTCCCTTCTGGGTGTGGCTCCTAACCCCCAAGGCTTGGGCAGGATGTGGAAGCACCTCTTCCTTAGAAATCCCGTTCTTCCCTCATCCACGACGACACAGTCTGCTCGGGAGGGAGAGCTACATGTGTGTCCAGTCTTTGGGGTGTGCTCCCTGGCAGCCTCAGGGTGGGAGGAGTCCTGGGAGGAGGCCTGTGAGCTGCTCCTTTGCCCCGTGAATTTGGGGAGACTGCAGACGCTACAGAATTCTGGCCAGAAGTGCTTGTGGCAACTTCTGCTTTCTGAGCCTGGTTCTCCAGCCTCCCAGAGCTGCCTCCAGTCCCTGCGGTAAACTACTTGGCAGAGCAAACGAGTGCTGCTCCCTGGGCCTGGCTTCTCTCTGGACCCAGTGCTTCCCTGGACCCAGTTGCTCCCTGGGCCTGGCTGTCCTGCTTTGAGCCGCACACCTGGTGGTCAGGAGCCGGTCAGCTGTGTCTTGTGCATTCCTGGCCCACAGGAGCTACGGATACGCTAAGTGGTGGTCAAGAGCCCCACGCAGGCATAGTGGGCTTGCGGCCTGGGAGGGGATGTGGGTGTGTTCTGAGAATGAGGAAGTGGAGATTTTCTGCTGGGAATTCTGTGAATGAGGACTGAGAACCACAGGCACAGATTATTCTGCCTGGAGAAGAAATGTTTTCTTCCTTCAAGTATAAAGAATTGAATGATCGGGGCAAAATGTAAAATGCAAGATATGGTCTCATTTATCTGCAGTAAAAGGCTGGTAAAGCCGGCACATGACCAGGTCACAGCCAACATCTTTTTCTCCTGAATCACATCCAACCTGTTTTGCCACTTTTGTTTCAGAGCGCAGGGTTGCAGTCCAGCATGGATGTGTGCCCTCTGGTCACGCCATGCTAACTTAGGTCCGCCCATGGGATTCTTTGGAAAACACTTTCAGAAAGAAACGTTTTATCCACTTTCAGAAAGAAACGTATTATCCGGGTGGAGAATAAATGCTTGTGGCAAATGTTTCTGGTGCTTCGGGTCTGCGTGTGCAACCTTTAGGTTACTGCACTTCGCAAACACTGCTGTTAATTTTACAGGTTTTAGGTTTTATCTGTTAATTCATTTTCAGCTTCTCTCGCTGCTTTTAATGGCAAGTGAGAGTGATAATTCCCTCCCTGTTTGAAGATACTGACCTCCTTAAATAATTGGGAGGGGACGGAACCAAACCTCCTGCCTGATGCTACTCTTAGAAGTTTCAAAACGACACGTCTGCACCAGAGCAGCTGCCGCAGCGTCCGAGGGGCTCGTCTCTGCCCCGTTTGCCACACGAGAGGCCCTGCTCGGCTTTACTTCTGCTCGGTGCTTTTGCCACCGGAAAAAGGCGTAAAAGCAACGCGGGTTATTAAGTCGCCTGCATTTTTTTGTGGCTTTAACAATTTCAAACTTATTTCGGCTCACGACGTTCGTTCTCCTTTTGTTGGAGCTCATAAAATTTGATTTGTCAGCCAGCCAAAAACCAGTGCTTCTGGTCAGCAGTCCCAGGGCTTCGCGCACATTCCGGAGAACTCCAGGTGCCGTTTGAAATCTCGGTGTGTCCTGTGGGGCCCTGCCTCCCTGTTGTGTGTGGTGCCCCCTGGGGAGGCGGAGACAGAGGGTCGGCACCTCTGGGTCGGGACCCGTTTGTCCCTCTGTTCAGGTTCTGGTAATCATCCTACCCTGTTCCATGGGTTTTGAGTTAGCACTTAGTGGTCAAGAGCAGGGTGCATTAGAGGCTAGTCTTTTATGATAGAATAGTAAGGGGCCAGGAAGGCTTAAGATTTTGCCGTTGGTTTTAACAGAAAAAAAGACCGTGTGTGGACAGCCTATACCTGTCTGAGGTGCGTACATGTGGTGTTTGAATGGCACTGACTGCTATTTTGGCAAATTGTCAAGGAGGCCACGGGCTGTGGCCTGAGTGTGTCCTTTTGAAGCAGGGTTAGGTAATTTTATGATCCTGTGCCTCAGGTATATAAACGGCTTCAGAAGAGGCAATAAAAAAGCAAATGAATGTAGAAGATCACCTTGTATTTTTTTCTTGTATAATTTTCCCATTTATTACTTTGTTGTGAAACACCATTAAAATCTCGGGAAAATCTCAGGTTGGTTAACCTGTACATTGTGGGAGTAATCCCACTTAAAACACTGTATCCTGGGGGCGCCTGGGTGGCTTAGTCGGTTGAGCGTCTGATTTCAGCTCAGGTCATGATCTCATAGTCGGTGAGTTCAAGCCCCGTATCGGGCTCTGTGCTGACAGCTCAGAGCCTGGAGCCTGCTTCAGATTCTGTGTCTCCCTCTTTCTCTGACCCTCCCCTCATTCATGCTCCATTCATGCTCTGTCTCTGTCTCAAAAATAAATAAACATTAAAAAAAAAAAAAAAGCACACTGTATCCTGATGTGGAGTAAATATTCCCATTCCATGAATGGGGATTCACCTCAGAGAATCACAGTCCAGGAGCACAATAGTGCAAAAGTCCTGGGAATTTTCCGCGAGGTGGGCTGCAGCAGTATTGATTGCACTCAAATCTCTGCAAGAGAACGATTCAGCCTTTCCCTGAGAGTTCGTGCACAGCAATACTGTGCGGTCCTTTCAAAAGATGATGTCGAGTGCGGGTTCCTGATGTGGGGAGAAGTCTGTACTGTGCTGGATGAGAAAGCACATCACTGGCCGTATGTATGACATGACCTCACTGTGATTAGGCCTCTGTTTGGATTCATGTAAATATAGAAAAAATTCTGGAAAAACACACACAAAAATGTTAGTCACGATTGTGGCTTATTGGTATTTTCATCTTTGTTGTTCTGTCTTGTGCTAAAGGTTTTATACTGCTCATGTTTTACTTTTGTAATCAGAGAAGAGAATAAAGCTTTTACGATAGAAGTGAGTTGCACAGCTCTGACCATTACCGCCATTATTCTAGGAACAGACCCTTAGCAGACCTGAGCCTCTGTCCTGCACCTGATGGAACTGAGCTCAGGGGCCCGAGACCTGGCTCTTGGATTCCCCACGTGTTAGCCCTTGGGACACCCACCAGCCCCACCCCACGAGCATAGTCCCATTTGTGCCACGAAGACCTCCTCCCCCAACACCAAGACTACCTTAATTTATTTATTTTATGCGTATATATTTTAATGTTTATTCCTTTTTGAGAGAGAGAGAGAGAGAGAGTGTAAGCAGGGGAGGGGCAGAGAGAGAGGAAGACACAGAATCCGAAGCAGCTCCAGGCTCCGAGCTGTCAGCACAGAGCCCGACACGGGGCTTGAACTCACAGACTGTGAGATCATGACCTGAGCCCAAGTCGGATGCCCAACCGACTGAGTCCCGCCCCCCATCCCAGCACCCCTCCATGAAGAATTGTGCAGGCAGACACTGTGGCGAGTGCCCTGGTTGTGTTTCTCATGGACCACACACCCCACACAACGTAGGAGAGAAAGAGTGGTGTGGGTGTGGCGGTCAGTGGACAGAGAGACCCCCGCCGCGGGCATAGTATGAACACGGAGCCATTACAGTGTTTGGTGTAAATATCGTAGAAATCCTGTATCCACATTAGCTTAACCATCCAGCGAAATTCCAGGGCTGTGTCCCCACTTGACGTGCTCGCACCTGCTTGGATGCGTTCAGTAGTTGCTGGCAAAGTGGGTTTCCACCTCAGGATGGACTTCTACGGCCTAGAGATGCTCTCGGATGCCAGGTCTGTTTCCAGCCTTCTGATAAACGGGCTGCAGAGAACTTCTCCGTGCATAGGTCTTTCTCTGGGCCTCTGTGTTTGTGTCCTTTAGGGCAGGTTCTCAAAAGGAGACTTAGTCTGTGTGAGGGAAGAATGGTTTCCAGATTACTTCCAGAAACTCCCACTTCCACTGGCATGCACAGAGGTGTCAGGTTTTACTGTTCTTTGTTGTTTTTTAATTTCTTACCAGCATTGAATATCTTTGGCCTGTTGTTTTAACTTGCATTTCACTTATTGATAGTTTAGTGTGGGGCTTCATCTTGTCGACTGGCTGTTTGCACAGAAGCTAACAGATTGACTGGTTGGTTAAGGAATCTGGAACCTTCTGCTCAGTCCAGTTCATCACATGACCCAGGGCTGGGGGTCCCACAGGGGAGTCTTGCACAGAACGCTTTCCTTTTTGTTTCTAAAATGTGTCAGTCTATGCAGGCGGAGCCCACTTTAGAAAATCTGCGACATACACATTGTGCATGTGTGTTTATAAGTGTGTTACACACACACACCACACATGCTGCACTGAATTGGGGTTCTCAGGGAATTTGTAGTAACCAGAAGTTTAAGACGAAAGTAAAAATGTTTGTCTTTATCTCTTTTTGTTTTTTTAAATTATTCGTTTACTTTAATAGAGTGTGTATGCGCACAGGGGGCGAGGGGCAAAGAGAGAGACAGAGAGAGTGCAGGGGAGGGGCAGAGAGAGAGAGAGAGAGAGAGAGAGAGAAAATCCCAAGCAGGCTCCATGCGGAGCCTGACATGAAGCTCAAACTCATGAACTGTAAGATTGTGATCTTAGACAGAACCAAGAGTTGGAAATATAACAGACTGAGCCCCCCAGACTCCCCTTTTGTTTTTATTTCTAATCTGCAAACTAAAGTAGTGACTCTGAGCAGAGAGTAGGTTTCCCGTGCCTGGTCAGTTGCCTCGCCGTCCCATGGGTCCCACCTTTGCAGGTAGAACGGCCAAACGTCGGCTTGTTGCATGAAAAGCAAATGTACCAACGTGGCCAGTGTGACCAGATACTTGAATACTTCTCTCTGTGATTTCCTGTTCGTGACTTTGTAGTTTCAGAGTGGACCGAGTATGAATGTGCCTCTTTGCAGTGACACTGCGTGTTTGCTGACCACAAACCGCCCCTGTGCCCTGCACGTGTCACCATGTGCCTGTTGTCCACGTGGCAGTGTCTCAGAGCATCCGTGTCATAGGACGGGCTTCCTCCTGAGCTGTAGCTCTGGGATTGAGCATTATCTTAGATGTGCCTCAATTTCTAGAAAATAGTTTAAGTAGTACTGGCCACTAACGCCACTGAGCTAGGAGGCCCGGCTGGGTCGGGAGGAAGGCTGTTCATTCGTTCTGTCTTCTTCCTTCCAGGAAGGATTTCAAGTAGCTTACTGGAATTAAAAAAAAAAAAAAAAAAAAAAAGAATCAGTGGAGAGCTACAGACAGTGGGATGAGCTCTTTTCTGAGGTGTGCACAAAATAAGTGTGTTAATTTGGAAATGTGAATTAAATGTGGGCGGTTTCTAGCATGTTAAAATCATACATTTGAGTACACAGGTTTCCTATCCATACAGCTTGACAAATCATTGGAAATATGTTTTGAGAACCTGTGCCCTGATGGTGTGCACCAACAGAGGAGACACCGGCAGTAAACAAATAAATTATTAAGACGACCTCGTAGACAACACCAAGTGCTGGCAAGGGTGCGGAGCGGTTGGGGCTCTGACGTTCAAGCTGCTGGTGGGACCTCCAGCTGGGGGCCCGTCCGACAGCTGCTTGGCCGTATCTAGTGAATTAGGTGCATCTGGAAACCATGCAAACATTGGTCTGCAGTAGACAAAAACAATAGATCAAGGGATGTTCGGGCAATGGCAGAGTCCCGTGAAATAGAATGAGCCAATAGGCATGAGTCTCACAGGCCTGGTGTTAAGGCAGAGCCGCCCGACAGAAGGTCTGTATTCTATGATCCCATTTATGAAGCCCAACCAGACACAGAGGTCACGACGAAGATCCCCTGATGGGCGTGGTGGGAGGGCCTTCTCAGGGCACAGGTGAGGGTCTGTTTCTTGAGCCGGACCTGGGCACCCTGGGGAGGACTGAGCTGCACACCTGGGACAGTCACTTGTCAGTGGAATGTTCACTGAGATGCAGAGTAAGTCGTGGGGGTGTCGGTATCATGGAGGAACCTCCAGTGGGGGTGGGAGGTGGGGAATGATGGGCTTCGGGTGGGGGAGCAGTTTCACACAGAGTGGTGAGGCCTAGGGCCTGAGGAGGGGAGGGAAGGTTGTCCAGGAGCAGGATGGTGCATGCAAAGGCCCTGAGGTGGGTGCCTTGGGGAAGGCAGAGGGCTGGGGCAGTGAGCAACCAGGAGCCACGGGCAGGGAGGTCAGGTGGGTGAGTGGGAGCCCCGTGACCTTTTACTCTGAGCAGAAGGGAAACCATGGAGGATGTTGGGAGAGCTATGAAACGCGCCATCTTGTAAAAGGTCACTCTGGTCGGTGTCGTGGTTAACGGCAGGGGTCAGGTGAAAGCCGTTCCTTCAGGGCTGAATTAAACTGTGGGTGTGACCAGCTGTGCTCCGGTGTCCCCCACCCATGGCTCCCCGTGCTCCTGAGCGTGTCCTCCGCCCCGGGGCTGGCTCACTGTACTGCCAGCCAGTGTGGCTTTTGGCAGGACCTTCCCAAGATTGGCCACGTGCCACTGTAGAATGAGCCACAGAGTTCTCCCTGCCATCTGTTTGTTCCCACTGCTACCTGGACCCCATGCCGTCTGCACTCTCGGGAGCCCTTAGAGGCTTCCAGCACTTTCTGCAGCACCATGCTTAGGCGTTTGTGACTGAGAGTGTTAGCAGCCAGGAAAGGCATTCTGTCTCTGTTCCCCGAATATGGAGCATACTCCTGCAGCCTTTGCCTCGTGCATAAGCAGGCATGATGGACGTGAGAACAGGGCTGCAGACGTGATGGACGTGAGAACAGGGGTGCGGACGTGATGAGAACAGGGGTGCGGACGTGATGAGAACAGGGGTGCAAAAGTGATGGATGTGAGAACAGCGGTGCGGACATGATGGACACGAGAATGGGTGCAGAAGAGGTGACCGTGGCCCGTCTCCTGCAGGTGTTGGTAAGAAAGTTCCCAGAGACGAGGAAGGAGGCTAGCTCCGTGGCGGCCTGTCCTTGTCCTGGGAGCTAGTTCCCAGTACCCGAGAGGGTGTGTGCCACGGACTGGGAGCCCTGATGCGGTAGGAAGGGTAGGAACGGCATTGAGGTCAGTGGCAGGTGTGGGAGCTGGCTCCACTCTGGACGAGGCTGCGTGTTCCCTCCACTGGGGCCACAGCTGTGGGGCCCTGTGCCCTGGTGTGAACACAGGGGGCCCACATACCCTGGTGTGAACTGGCAGCTGTGGGGCCCGCGTGCCCTGGTGTGAACACGGGGCATGCGTGAGAACAGGGACAGCAGTGGAAGCTACACACACCTGCCATGCGTCCAGTGCACTTGCTATTTTCAACCCTGTCCTCCCTGTTTACTGCGGAGGTTATTCTGAAACAGCAGCATTGAAATGCTAGGATGCGGGTCGCCTGGTGGGATCAACCGGTTGAGTGTCCGATTCTGGATCTCAGCTCAGGACATGATCACAGAGTCATGAGGTCGAGCCCCACGTTGGGCTCAGCGCTCAGTGTGGAGCCTGTTTAGGATCCTCTCTCCCTCTCTCTCTGCCCCTCCCCACTTGTGCACCTGTGCTTGCTCTCTCTAAAATTAAAAAAGTAAATAAATAAAATGTAGGGTGCAGCACTCCCTGCGTGTTGTGTGTGAACGTGGTCAGAGATGGAAGGAATTTGGGAAGGTGAAAATCACGTTTGTCCGTGTGGTGTTGTGGCTCACTGCCTCTCTTAGTCAGACTTCTTATAATTTTATTCCCTTCACAAGAGTTAAGTTGGGAACAAAGTGGTGAAAGGTCCTGTCTTTTGTGTCTCTAGGAGCATAGCCGGCAGGAAGGGCTGTAGGGCCAGATTTTTGCTCAAAGAAGCTTAAAATTTCCCATATGCTTCAGTTTATTTTTCAATAGCAGTATAATAATAATAATAATAATTACTAAAACCCTAGGAAGTCGGGGTGGGAGCTAGCGCAGGGCCGTGAACAGCACCCCCATTAACGAGCGGCAGCCTGTGACAGTGATGCTGCCCAGGTGTCTGTGACCTTGAAGGCCACACTCTTGGGAATTTATGAGCACATTTTATTTCTTATCGTGGAAAAGCAAGTTTGCAGTTAAGTACACCAGAATACATTTCAGTTTGGATAACATGAGATAAAACCACCTTTAATAGGAGCCTGTCTCAAGTCGCCTCTGGCCTTGGGCAGAAGTGTCCGTGAGGTGAAGGCTGTTAGGGACCTTTCAGAAGGAGCTTTGGGAATGAGGCCCATCCAGACTCTAGAAGAGACCTCCACCAAGTGGCTCTGCCTAAGCAGCGGGCACGCTTCCCCAGGGTCGCAGTCATGGTGCCATCGCAGCCTCCTGGCCCCTCGTGTCCTGCAGTGTGGCTGTCTGTCCCTGCCTGGCTCGGAGGCGCAGGCAGTGTGGTTTGTAGGAAAGACCGCTGCTTTATCTGGGAGGCGCTTCCTGGGGAGGCGCTTACTAGGTGCTTATAGGACTGATGCCCTGTGGAGACACCCCTGTTCCAGTTCTTTCCAGCAACCCCCGAGCAATGCTAACGGTGAAATTTAAATTTTGCTTTAGAGTTTATTTCAAGAGAGAGAGAGCACGCATGTGAGTGGAACAGAGGAGCACAGAGGGAGAGAGACAGAATTTTTTCTTTTTTGAGTTTATTCATTTTTGAGAGAGAGAGCACAGGGACGTACACACATGCACCCGTGTTGCTGGGGGAGGGGCAGGGAGAGAGAGAGAGACTTAAACAGGCTGCACCCTCAGCACAGAGCCCGATGCGGGGCTCGATCCCACGACCCTGGGATCACGACCTGAGCCAAAATCAAGAGTCAGACACTTCACCGACTGAGCCACCAGGCGCCCAAGGATGAAATTTGACACTGATGCATTTTCTAAAGTTTGTGGTTGTTGGAGAAGCAAATAAGGAAAAGAAGCTGGTTTGACTGATGCCTTGTGTGGGAATTTGTTTGTCTGGGTCAGTTGTTTTTGAGAATCTAAAGCCCAAACAACTGTGTGTGCACAGGACTTAACAGTTCTGGGGTACGAGGTCGGGGAGGAGGGTCGGGAGCCTCGTCTGAGGGCAGCTGGCCGGGTGCAGCTCTGGGGTGACAGAAACAGCTGGTGGTGGAGGGCAGTGGGCGTGGCTGGGGTGCAGCCTCCTCCCAGGACTTCATGGGGTGGGTGTCCGTGTGCCCTCAGGGTGGGTGCTGACAGCACTGTAGGCGGGTTCTCTCCTGATTGCGTCCCTCTGCTCCCAGCCACAACAAGTCAGGTCACTGTGAGAACTGAGGGCCCTAGTCTCACCCCAACCAACCCTCATCCACCAGCCTCCTGCACAGGGGTGGGTGCCCTGGGAGCATCCAGCCAGGGTGGGGAGACCCTGCTCTCAGCTGGTCATCCTTCCTCCTGGCGACCCCAGCAGAGGCTGTGGGGGGGGGGGGGTCCCTGCAGTGTCGCCTGGACATTTTCTCCGTCGCCCGGGTCGTGCTCAGGGTCCTGTCCACCTGAAGGCTGCCTCAGGCTGAGGGCGATGTCTGGGCTTTGACAGGTTACCAACTAGCTGAGCCTCTGGTCCCACTGACTCTTCCTGGGGCGCAGGGGAGAGGACCCTTCCCTGAAAAGTCGCTCCCAGCTGTCCAGGGAATATGGGCGCCTGGTGTGTTCCATGTGCACACAGGCCCGCGCCCTGGGGTCAAGCGGTGGCCGTGTTGGGTAGACGACATCGGTACCTGTTTAGACGCTAGAGAATCAAACTGAGAAAAGAAAAATAGAAAATGTGCTTGAATGTGTAAAGATGATGCTAATTACCATACTTTTTGTGAAGCCTGTTATTTGCACCAAATATCCGTGGACGTAACAACAGCTCCCTTTTTTATGAAGTACCAGATGTGCTTTTTCTGGCATATTTCACGTGTGGAGACAGGCCTCCCTGCCATGACCCTGCCGTCCCTGCCATGTGGCTGGGTCTCCGCGGCTGGAAGGCATGTCCTCAGCCAGGCCATCACCCTCACAAGGAACTCTTCTGGACTTTGACCCTTGAGAATGTTATGTCTTTGTGGCTGCAGGATGTGGGTTTTTCCAACCCTTTGTTTCACCTGCCAGGGCGGGCAAGGACCTCACTCAGGAGCTGACTGGACAGCTCGCCAGCTCTTCTGGATTCTCTGCCTCAAGCCGCACAGCCTGCTGCAGCCTGTGGGGCCTTACAGGTATAGAACGGTCGCCCTGGCTCCTGCAGGGGGCTCAGGGGCACAGGACAGTGCCTGCGGTGACCTCAACCCTCGGCCGCGTGCTCAGCGTGGCGAAGCACGTGGAGTTCGTGGGGAGCCCGCCTCTGTGGAGCGGTGCGGGGAGACCGTGTGGTGGCCAGCGTTGTCGGGAAGCGGAGTGCACCTGCCCACCGAGCCCGTCTGCAGCCGCCACAGCCGCCTTCCAGCCGAGGACCCCGGTAGACGGGCTTTTGCTAACGTGCTGGGTTTAAGGAGAAAACGAGTAGCTGTTTATGGACTGTGGTCTCAGCGTGTCTCCCCCCGGAGTTTAAAAATACGGCCACCATCCTGATGTGGGGGGATCCGGAAGGCGTGATTTGAGCACTTGGTCTCGGTGTTGACTTCCTCTGCTTTTCTCCGAATGGCGGTTCCAGGGATGGTTTTTGTTCAGTTTGTCCCGGTTTTAAAGGACTTGGTGAGCCCTGCTTGGACACAGGTCCCGAGTAGGAGAGTGATCAGGGTTAATGGCTTGCGGACCCACAGCCCGCCACCCTGGGAAGGCCACCGAGCTGCACTCACATCTCGGTGCGGCCCGTTTGTCCACACGCTTTCCCAAGGACGACGCTTCCTCGTCCCGCTGGGCAAGGTGCAGGGTGCCCTATGAGGGATGTGACCGCTACATTGAGGAAGATGTCGGGAACCTCTCACATTTAAATCACCGATCTGTGAGCACAGGAGTCACAGTGTCTTTTCAGGGTGAACGCACAGCTCTGTGCATCCGCTGTGCACGCGCCTGATCTGCTAAATCGCCTTAAGTGGATTCCAGCGGATGGAATCCGCCTTGGCCCAGTGTAGAGTCTAGATTAAAATGCCTTAAAATAGGCAAAATTATGTCTGAAAAATCACCCTAAATTGTAGTATTTCAAACCATGTAAAAGGGAGGTGGCTTAAAACAGTCACTGTGGTAGGTTGTCAGGTGGTAATGTGGCGGGTTTAGTCGAAAAGTGGTTAGGACCGCGGGGACGGCAGCCACAGTCTCCTTCCTGTCCCCTTCACCTCCAGTTCCGCCTTGCCTGGTGGCCAAGCACCACGTGAGTTGGTGTGTGCACAGGCCGTGCTGACAGTTTGCCCAGCTGTGAAGGTAGCGTTCTGGGCAGAGGTGGGGTGATCAGGTGGGCAGAAGCCTGCGGGGTCCGTGGACCCAGAGGTGGACCACGTGTCTAACGTCCAGGAGGCTGGCGCACGACCATGGGGGCGGGAACGGGTCCCTGGGACACGGCGGCATCTCACCTTCTTTCCTCCGGAACCACGTGCCCTGGGGCCATGGCCACCTCTGTGGACCCTTCGGGACCGTGGCTGCCCCGTGTGGACATGCTGGTTGTGAACCCAGAGCAGATCCATTGTGCTCTGTAGGGTCCTTCCTTCCTCCGTAACCAAGATGAAGGAGGTCACAAAAGCGAGCTTTTATGTAGCACTGGCCCTGGCCAGCTTCTGCCGGTCTTCAGGCGATCTGTGTCCGCGGTGGCAGCACCTCTGACAGCCCACCCTCTGCACACAGTGTCCCACGTCCTCCGACACTCGTGATTTCCTGGTGTTGGATAGTGGCACCCTGCCGGCTGTGCCGTGACGTGTCCCTGCAGTTTTCTCTGCCTTTCCCCCAGGGGTTAGTGACGTTGGGCATCTTTTTGTGGGCTCGCCGATCGTTTGTATGTTGTCTTGGTGAAACATCTGTTCGGGTCCTTTGCCGAGTCTCAGCTGGGATCTTTATTTCTGTGTTGGGTTGGACTGGTGTTTTTTACCAGCATCTGAGTGGGACTGATGTGCTGCAGATGTGGGTCTGTGAGACACACCCAGCACTCAAAACATTGTGGCGGGAGACGGCAGGAAGTGGGGTCACCGCTGCGTGAGCTGACCCTGGTGACCCGGAGATGTCTAGCAAACAGGTTTTCAGCTCAGAGTCAGGGCATGGGAATATTGGAATCATCAGGGGGCAAGGGAAACGAGTCTTGACTCTCGGGTCCCGATTAAGGGCTGGTAGGACAGTGGACGTGGAGAGTGATGGTGGCAGAGACCCCTGTCCTCAGGCTGCAGACACCAGGAGACGCCCATCCGGCCTCTGGGGGCTCCAAGCCCTTGACCGGCAGGGATTCACTCCACTCAGCATGTGGGCCGGTTATGCCAAGACTCTGCCAAATAGTTTTTCTGGCAGTGTTTCAAAGAAACAATGCTTTTCTTAGAGAGTGCATTATGAGAACATTTCACAGCTCCTTTGTAGCTTTTTGAAAAAAATACAAAACAATAAAGGACGTAGGATTGTCTGCAAAAAAGCAAGGCTGAGACCATGGAAGGGATGGGGTGAATTTTTTTCTCTTTAATGTTTTTTTTTGTACATTAAATATAATTTATTGTCAAATTGGTTTCCTTACAATACCCAGCGCTCATCCCGACAGGTGACTCCTCAATGCCCATCACCCACCCTCCCCTCCCCCCATCCCCCATCAACCCTCAGTTTGTTCTCAGTATTTAAGAGTCTCTTATGGTTTGCCACCCTCCCTCTCTAACTTTTTGTCCCCCTTCCCCTCCCCCATTGTCTTCTGCTAAGTTTCTCGAGATCCACATATGAGTGTAAACATAGGCATCTGTCTCTCTGCCTGACTTATTTCACTTAGCGTAACACCCTCCAGTTCCATCCCTGCACAGGCAGAGGCATCATGGAATCCCAGACCGAGATGGGTGTTTATCCCCTTTTAATTTTGATGATCACATGGTGGAGGTATTTATTCTGAGAAGTTGTCATAAATGTGGCTGCAGGTTTTAAATTATGGGAGTTTATGCCTCTTTTTCTTGGTCTGAATTAGTAGTTGTGTGGCCAGCTACAGATATGTAAAAAAAAATTTTTTTAAAGTTTGTTTATGTATTTTGAGAGAGAGAAAAAGAGTGTGCACACATGAGGGGCACAGAGAGAGGGACAGAGAGAATCGCAAGCAGGCCCCACACTGTCAGCACAAGGCCCGACGCGGGGCTCGAACTCCCGGACCGTGAGATCATGACTGGAGCGAAAGTCAAGGGTCTGACGCTTAACCGACTGAGCCTCCCAGGCGCCCTGTAAAAAAATGTTTTAAAGCCATGTTATCAGGCAGAAAATGCTGCTTACAGGTACCTTCTGTGTTTGCATCATTGAAACATCATATGTGCTCAGCTCTAATTGCCAGAAGAGCTTCAGAATCAGGCTGGTGTCTTTTTAACACCTTAAATTTGTC
The DNA here is from genome assembly GCF_018350155.1 of Leopardus geoffroyi. Taxonomy (NCBI): domain Eukaryota; kingdom Metazoa; phylum Chordata; class Mammalia; order Carnivora; family Felidae; genus Leopardus; species Leopardus geoffroyi. The sequence goes on from NC_059326.1 coordinate 81,811,134, forward strand.
AATTTTACACCGAAGTGTGCTTCAACGCATGTTGCACCTCAGTGCACAGAGGGAGTGCGTTTGCACCGGCCCCTCGGCAGCAGCCGCGGGTGAGGCCCTGGGAAGAAGCTGATGCCTGGTCCCCAGCTCCTGGAAGTCTCTGTGGTGTGTTGCATGGGAAGCTGTTGCCGCGGCCCCACCAGCTCCTGTCCTGTCCTCAGCCCAGCAGTACCAGCAGTGACAGCAGCTGCAGTGTGTGACCCCTGGCCTCAGCTCGGTTTCCAATGCCATGCTTCTGTTAAAAAATGGAAACTTACACTTTTTTTTTTTTTTTTTTTTTTGAGAGAGAGAAAGGAAGAGAGAGAGAGCGCATGAGAATCCCAGGAAGGGCAGGGGGGCAGGGGGAGAGAGAGAGAGAGAATCCCAGGAGGGGCAGAGGTGGGGGGAGAGAGAGAGCGAGAATCCCAGGAGGAGCAGGGGGGTGGGGGGAGAGAGAAAGTGGGAAGCAGGGCTCACCCGAAGTGAGGCTCGAGCTCACAAACTGTGAGATCATAACCTAAGTCAAGTCAGATGCGTAACAACCGAGCCACCCAGGTGCCCTGTACGTTTTCAATTCTGCATGGAGGGAGCTGCAAAACATTTACTATCAAGCATATCACGCATACAAAAGACAGTATATAAGGTGCATGTGGAGTTTAAGGTCAGTAACAGCACAAAAAACCCAGCTTAATAAATAATCACCAAAACTTTCTGCTCCTCCTGCCCTTCTCCTACTGTAGCATTCTTTTTTTTTTTTTTTTTCAACGTTTTTTATTTATTTTTGGGACAGAGAGAGACAGAGCATGAACGGGGGAGGGGCAGAGAGAGAGGGAGACACAGAATCGGAAACAGGCTCCAGGCTCTGAGCCATCAGTCCAGAGCCTGACGCGGGCCTCGAACTCACGGACCGCAAGATCGTGACCTGGCTGACCGCAAGATCGTGACCTGGCTGAAGTCGGACGCTTAACCGACTGCACCACCCAGGCGCCCCTACTGTAGCATTCTTAATAACAGTTATTCAAAAAACATTTTGTCATTGAGTAACTAGTTCTTAAACTCACAGTGTTCACATAAAGTATACCAAACGTTGCTTAAAGGCTTAATGAATTTTTCATGGAAAGAATTGCGATTTGTTGAGAAAGTATGAGCCCCACAGATGAAAACGGGTTGGGGAGATTCACAGAAGTCAGGAAGGAAAGAGGAGGTACAGACGTGCTTTGGGAAGACCCTGAACCTGGATGCTAGTGTGGAAAGCTGGGACTTAGCTTCTGGGAGGGTGGACACTTGGCCAGGTGGGAAGGGGAGGGTCTCTGTCCCCTCCCTGTGAAGGGACAGTGGCCGCCCCCCTGAACTCGTCAGTACTGCAGTCTGCTTAGCTGACTCATGATTTGTGGACAGGTTTTCCTGCCTCCAGTTTGGAGCAGGGAGGGGAGGAAGCCGCCTGTTGGGACAGACCTCTGCTCACACATTTGTGTGGCTTTACTAAACCCTCTTTTGGGAGGTGGATTATTATTACTTACTGTCCTATACAACTCCCACTGGGAGGGCGGCCTCTGGGGGCCCGTCTCCACGACAGCTCTCTGCACCGGCAGCACTTTGGTCCCATTTCCAGGGGGACTAAGGCACCTGAACGAGAAAGCCACCTTCGGGAGGCCCATCCAGGAGAAGGGGCTCCGGGTCCCCATCCCACTGTGACGGGCACTTTCCTGTGTATTCATATCTGCACACACACATGATGCCATGAAGTGTCCCAATAACTGTGCCTCCAAACTGCAGGTCTCTGGGCCCCTGGGGCACCTCACACTCCTAAGGGCCTGTTTCCCTTTCCACGTCCCGAGGCTGTTCACATCCTGGGAAATTTAGGGCATGGTGCTTTCCACAGGGCATTTTACTGGGAGCCCTGTGTCTAATCCTGTCCAGAAAGGTCTGCCTCCTTCTGAGGGTTCATGGTCATGGTAGGGGGTTCATGGTTGTAGTAGGGGTTCATGGTTGTGGTAAGGAGTTCATGGTCCTGGTATGGGGTTCATGGTCGTAGGGGGTCATGGTTGTGGTAGGGGTTCACGGTCCTGGTATGGGGTTCATGGTTGTAGGGGTCATGGTCATGGTAGGGGGTTCATGGTCGTGATAGGGAGTTCATGGTCCTGGCATGGGGTTCATGGTCGTGGTAGGGAGTTCATGGTCCTGGTATGGGGTTCATGGTCGTAGGGGGTCATGGTCATGGTAGGGGTTCATGGTCCTGGTATGGGGTTCATTGTCGTAGGGGGTCATGGTCATGGTAGGGGTTCAGGGTCCTGGTATGGGGTTCATGGTCATAGGGGGGTCATGGTTGTGGTAGAGGTTCACGGTCCTGGTATGGGGTTCATGGTCGTAGGGGGTCATGGTTGTGGTAGGAGTTCACGGTCCTGATATGGGGTTCATGGTCATAGGGGTCATCGTCGTGGTAGGGAGTTCACGGTCCTCGTATGGGGTTCATGGTCGTAGAGGGTCATGGTCGTGGTAGGGGTTCATGGTCATAGGGGGTCATGGTTGTGGTAGGGGTTCACGGTCCTGGTATGGGGTTCATGGTCGTAGGGGGTCATGGTCATGGTAGGGGGTTCATGGTCATGGTAGGGGGTTCATGGTCGGTGTAGGGGGTTCATGGTCATGGTACGGGGTTCATGGTTGTGTTATGGGGTTCATGGGTGTGGTAGGGAGTTCACGGTCCTGGTATGGGGTTCATGGTCGTAGGGGGTCATGGTCGTGGTAGGGGTTCATGGTCCTGGTATGGGGTGGGGGGTCCCCGAGTCTTGGCAGCGAGGCCGCACACCCACAGGCCTCCTTTCCGCTAGGGAGTCAGGTGCACGGCTCCGGGTAAGGCAGCTTTTCCTGGCTTTCCATGCAGGCTCCCCGTAGCCGGCGTAGTGGAAGGCGATTGCTTAGGGCCTGGATTTGTGTTCAGGGGCAGCGCAGACTCCGTTGGTTTTCTGTGATGTCTGTGTTCGAGCTGGTGCCCTGTGCACTGGTCTTTACATGGAACGGTACAAATGAGAAAAAATGTGGGAAAGTCTGAAAATGGAGAGGATGCATCAGGAGCAAGGCTGTTTCTGTGTTTGTAGCACAGGGAGTCTCCACTGCTTTCATTTACTCAACAGGTCCCCGTGGGGCGCCCGCCGGGTCTGCTGCACGTGGCTGGAGGGTCCCCCGTGGGCCGTCCACCAGGTCTGCTGTGCCTGGCCGGAGGGTCCTCTGTGCGGGGGGTGGCCTTGTTGTTGCTGAAGCGTCTGTGTGGTCTGCGTGGCTGGAAGGGGGTTGAGGGGCCACGTGCCCTGCCGTGGAGTCCACGTGTGGGAGGCTGCCCCCCCCATCTGTCGCCTCTCCTCCCCCACCCCCACACCTCTGCAGCCACAGACACCTCTGCATGACGGTCATGGATTTCAGGTAAGGACATTAACAGGCAATTGTAGTTGGAGGCGTTCTGTCCATGCAAACTTGCCTTCTAAATGGAAAAAACCATGTGTTTCTACTAAACAAAATTGACTAAAACAGCCTGGAAAAATGGTAGAATGCCAACAATTTACTTTCTGTCGCAGATGACTGCAGTGTGCCTTTGCCGTCCTGAAATTGCTGAGGAGAAAGTGTGTGGTCGTCGGGGTGACCCCTGACACGGTGCTCCCAGCTAGAGTTCACCAGCAAGGCTGGGGCACATGCACCTGCCATCCAATGGCTCCCTGGGACGCCCTGCTTGCGGACGGCCGCCACCCAGCTGCAGCACTTACTCTGGGCCACATCAGGACTCGTGGACAGTGGCTTCTGGGCCACAGATGGTCTGAGGAGTACAGTTTGGTGGAACCAGTGATTTAACGCCCTCAGCACTTTATCTGCGTCACAGTTAACTCACTTGTGGACACTGGTGTGGACATAGGCAGTGCTGGCCAGCTGTGAAGGGCGGATGCCGTCGTGGTGGGGACGGGGAGCGGCCGGCCCGTGGTGTGGGGTGTCCTTCAACAAACCCCTCCCTATGCTGTGTGACAACCAGGAGGCTGAATGATGAGTGCAGACGCCCGGGAACCGTAATCAGGAGACTGAGCTGCCGCGGGTCCCGGCACCTCTGGAGGCAGAAGTGCTCGAGGATCAAGGACTTGTTTGTTCGTGCGGTGAAACTTTTGAACCAAATTTTGGAAAATAAGTGTGGGAGTGGGATTATTTTACTAGGTGAGCATGTAGAGCACGTGGTCTGTCATCTGAAAGTTTTTGTAGAACTCACCTGATTTCTCCCCCAAGGGGCATGTGGCGCTCCGGGCATAAGACTTGGGGCATCCCCTGGTGTCCAGTGGGCAGAGGCCGGGTGCCACCAGCCTCCCGTCATGCGCAGGATGCCCCACAACTGAGCTGGCCTGGCCAAGGTGTCTGTGGTACTGAGGTGACCATGCCTGGTTCAACATTATGCTCCTCATAGAACAGTTCTGAGATTTTGAAGTCTTTTTTTTTTTTTTTTTAAATGTTCATTTATTTTCGAGAGAGACAGAGACAGAATGCAAGTGGGTTGGGGCAGAAAGAGAGGGAGACACAGAATCTGAAACAGGCTCCAGGCTCTGAGCTGTCAGCGCAGAGCCGGATGCAGGGCTCGAACTCACGAGCTGGAGATCATGACCCGAGCCGAAGTCAGATGCTCAACCGACTGAGCCAGTCACCCCAAAGTCATTTTTGGTGTGTGTGTGTGTGTGTTTACGCGTGTGTGCGCACGTTTACTGCTTCTGAGTTAAAATGGAAATGGGGCGCCTTAGTGGCTCAGTCGGTTAAGCGGCCTACTTCAGCTCAGGTCACAATCTCGCAGTCCGCGAGTTCGAGCCCCGCGTTGGGCTCTGGGCTAATGGCTCGGAGCCTGGAGCCTGCTTCTGATTCTGTGTCTCCCTCTCTCTCTGCCCCTCCCCCGTTCATGCTGTGTCTCTCTCTGTCTCAAAAATAAATAAACGTTAAAAGAAAAAATTAAAAATAAAATGGAAATGGTGAGCTTTAATAGAACATCACACCGCAGTTAGGGTAGAGATGGAAGTTTTGATGTGATGTCACAGCAAAACCCTACAGTTACCTGGGTGCCTGGAGGACGGGGAGACGCTGCCACATGAACTGCTGCAAACGGGGTCTTGAGATGACCCAAATGTGTCCTGTGACAGGTCAGGAGGCCAGGCATCTGAACCCAAGGTGTGGGCAGGATCCTCTCGCCAGAGGCCCCAGGGGCTCCTTCCGCCATAGCCGCGGCCAGGCCTGTGTGAGCACAGCTCCTGGCTCTGACTCCACCGTCCCTGGTGTGTGTGTCTGTGTCACATAGAAGAACACCTGTTACCATATTTAGGGCCCACCCTATTCCAGTGTGACCTGCTCATTACTAATCACACCTGTTCCCAAGTAATCATTCGTGACCTGTGACAGTCACAAGGAAGTAAAACCTCACTGTCCGTAATAAAGGTTTTTTTCAATCTTTTTCAACCACTTAAAAGTGTGCAAACCATTCTTAGCTCGTGTACAGACAGGTGGTGGCCCCTGGTTCAGGTTGACAGGACTCTGCTGTGACCCTGCGCAGGGAAGGGAGCCCCCTCAGCTGGGCTGCCTTGGGCAGCTGCCCCATCCACCCCACCGGGTTCCTGGCCCCGCTGAGTCCGTTCCCATCAGTCCTGGGGTTTAAAGTTGGGTTTCTCAGCTGGGAGTGATCTCACCTGGACCTGCCCTGCCCCTAGCACAGGTGCAGATTTTCAGTCGTCACCTTGAGGGGGCGCCATGGGCATCTTGTGGGCAGAGCAGGGGGCTGCTAAGTGGTCCATAGTGCACAGGACCCGCCCCAGAGAGCCAGCTGCTGGATGTCAGCAGTGCCCTGGCAGGGAAACTGCTCTGCAGGCGTCCCTGACCCCTGTGCCCTTCACTGCCGGTGCGTGGATGCGGTTAGCGCATTCCACAGGGTTCACGCCAGCCGTGCCTCCGCTCCTCGGTGCACGGGACTTAGACACCAGGGAAAGTTCCCTGTCACCATGGACAGCTCAGCCGTTTATTGTCCATCGCTGTGAAAGACTTGACACTCTCTCTCTTTTGTTTGCTGTGTTAACTGTGCTTCTGAGAGAGTCTGGAAGGGCTTGGGAGCCTGTCTTGGAAACTTTCATCTTTTTAATGAAGCGGCTTCACTTTACTCCCGTTTTGCCAAGCAGACGGATGGCATCTGTTGTGAAATGATGAAGTGTTGCTCACGTAGTGTGTTAATTACAGAAGACCCAGTGTCAGTTCCTCTCCGGGAGCCGCGGTCGCCGATGGGACATTACACAGGTTTCCCCCGAGCTGCTTTCGCTCGGAAAGAATGCAGACAGCTGCACACAAAACCTCGCTCGGCGGACTCGAGGCACTAAATCCTCTCGCGTCCACTGTAGCAGATTCGCGGGAAGCCTTGTGCCCACGTGCCTGCACGACGGACGCGGCATGTGGGTTTCAAGGTCAGAAAACCTAAAGCTTCTGCTGATGACAGTGTGCCATCCAGGCCGGGCTCCTGGGACATCTGTGACCCAAGCAGGGGCCTCGGTGTTTGTCAGTGCCGTCCGCGTGCGTAGCGCAGATGGGGAACCAGAGTCATTTCTCTTATCTCTCTACTGATCCAGAGCTCACAAGGGTCTTGTCCAAGGTGGGCCACTCGGCTCGAGGTTCTGTGCATCCGTCCATCCCACACGCGGGGACGGGGACCCCTGCACGCCACCCATGGGATCACACGGTGCTGTGGATTTTGGTAGTTTAAGGGAAGGATTCTTCAGGTAGAAACCTACACTGCTGGTTACTAAGTTGTCATTTCAAGATTGTTTTTTTTTTTTTTTAATGTTTTTGTTTAATGTTTAATGTTTTTTTTTTTTAATTTATTTTTTATTTTTGAGAGAGACAGAGTGTGAGCAGGGGAGGGGCAGAGAGAGAGAGAGAGACAGACTCTGAGCTGTCAGCACAGAGCCTGACGCAGGGCTCAAACCCACAAACCGTGAGATCATGACTTCAGCCTAAGTCAGATGCTTAACCGACTGAGCCCCCCAAGATGCCCCTCAGGATTGGTTTTCACATGGATTCTGTCCTAACTTAAGCATACTTGCCTGGTTTTTTCCGACCAGTTCATGCCGACATTAAATTCACATTCAAGGCCAGAGTGGGCCATCCTTGTCCAGAGAATTGGACAGATTCTTGTCCAGAGAATTGGACAGTTGTCCAGAGACAACTTGGACTCTTTGTCCAAATTGGACTCCTTGTCCAGAGAATTGGACAGTTGCGTTTGGTTAGGACGGTTAGGGTGGCATTGTTCACGGCACAACTAAGTACTTATTGCTTTGCCGTGAGTTTGACAGAATCCACCTGGGATTTAAAATACGGTGGCCTGAAGGAATGAGAGTTAATTTTTTATGTAGTCAGTGTTTTGTGTGTTTATTCCACTGACTACTTAGTGGTGCTGGGGTGGTACCCTACCTTCCCATCAGCCACATGTGGCCCGGCCAGCTGTCCTGGCTCGTTCTGGTTGTTTTCAGAAGGCCTGGCAGTCCCTGGCTCGGCCCGTGGCCCCACAGCTGCCCTGGGACTGCCGCCTTGCCTCGCAACACAGCCGGCCACTTCCCACACTTGTCTGCCCGGCCTGATGGAAGCCAGAAACCAACATTGAAAATGACCCCTGTCCTGTCATGGAGTTTGATCTTATCACAGTCATGAAATGAACACCTGAATGTTTTCTTCTCCCCTGATCATTTATTCATCCACGGCTCGAGTCCCTGGAATCTTATTTCGGTGCTCCTGGTCCTGACCAGCTGGGGCAGCACACCTGACTGTCTGCGTGGTTCTCGTACCTGGGCTGGGGGGACACGTACTGTGAGTCAGGCCCCCGGGTTTCACGCTGGACCTGCTGCTTTTCATGAGCTGCTGGGTCTTGCTGGGGCTTCCTGTTCCTCAGTCTGTCAGAGTGGGTGATGCGGTCACTGCCTCTGAGGGACAGTCAGCTGTCAAATTCGCACGACCTGGGAGCTGAACGTTTCCTTTAAAGACATCAGAGTATAAAAAGTGTCTTCAGGGGCATCTGGGCGGTGCAGTCCTTGAGTGTCCGACCCTTGCCTTCGGCTCAGGTCATGATCTCACAGTTCATGAGTTCAAGCCCCTGCATGAGACTCTGTGCTGACAGCTCAGAACCTGCTTGGGTTTTCTCTCTGTCTCTCTCTCTCTGTGCTCCTGTCCCTTGCTCTTTCTCTCAAAATAAATAAATACACTTAAAAAGTCTAGTAAATCTGCATTGCAGCGTAGAGGAGAGATGTAGTAGTTGATGGGGAGGAAACAGGTGTGCTGGTCCACTGCCAGCGTCCCTGCCTGTGGCGAACGCTCGTGCGAAGCTCGTCGTTCACAAAATGTGGGGGATAGAAGGGCCCCAGAGGGTCTGGGGTGGCCACTGTGTCTGTGATGCCTTGGCTCTCCAGCAAGCACCGCATCAGAGCGTTAGCACCTGCCGACTAGGAACTCGGATGCTCAGGGAAGTGGGTGCCCCAGGCACGTTGCTTCATTACAAAAAAAAAGAAAAGATTTTTTCTTTTTTTAGTGTGTGGAAAACCCTTGGCCTTTCCCATTCCTGTCTGTTTCTGGGTTTGTAAGTCCCGGCAGAAGCAGTGAGGTTTTCTCTTGCTGCTGTGGAGCTGAAGGGCGGGCTCTGAGGTCGGGGGCTGTGACCCGGAAGGCCACCCGGGGCCGGAAGGTCTTCATCACAGGGAGCTGCACCATTGATCTGTGGGCTGCTCTGCTCTGCACCTGATTCAGCAAATCGTCTGGGAGGCTGGGTCTGAGTCCCCGGCAGTGGTTCCCAGCGGTCGTGATAAAAGCCCCCGGAACGTTGCTCAGTGAATTTTGTTACCTGGAGGATAAGAGAAAGCCCCAGATGGGTCATCGGGGGTGTGACCGGAGCAGCACATCCAGGAGCGGCTAGTCTGACCTCCCGTCCTGCCCCCCAGCTGTTGTCACTGCAGCAGTGACCTTCACACCCATTCATGCTCGAATGGCAGAGTCTGTGGAACAACTTGCTTCGGGACCATAAACTTGAAAACATCAGACACAAGAAGCGTTTGTTTCTGAATGCTCCAGGTGTAGTGGATTTGCACGCTGGGAAGAAGCTGATGAGTGTTTATCCAGTAGGAATCGCGACTTCTTACCCAGAGCACCCTCTGCCTGAGCTCTCTTGCCGGGGGCCGGGCTGGATATCACCGTGTTCGCCCACGCCAGAGTTCTCGCTGCACCCGGCTGGGCTCCCAGGGCACAGAATGGAAGCCTGGGGTCCTGACCTGGCAGTGGCCAGTTGCGCCGTGCCCTCCTCACCAGCGGGAGCCGCTTGCAAGCTGGAGCGGGGGGCGGCCACGGTCACAGCCCCCATCGAGTCCCCACCTGCTTAAGACAGAATGGAAACATTCCACCGTCTGTTCCATTTTATGCCCACGGTTTCAGAAAGCACCCGGCACACGGCAGGAAAATTGTGTCCGGAAAGTCCTGTATGCTTGCATGTGCCGACGCACGTGGCCGTTCTCACCGCTGCAGGGAGCTGCCCGAAGGTGGGGATGCCACCAGCCGCACCCTCAGAGGCCACACGTGTTCGTTCACTGAAGAAACCCTGTTATGAAAGTTGCCGTCGAGATCGGAGCCGCGTCTGCATGCCTGGGCGCTGGCCCGTCTTTGCCAGCGAGTCCTGCCATCCTCCTAAGTTGCGGCCCATCTGTGGGCTGCGTGGGGTGTGGACGCACACGGCTCACATAGGCCGTTGCGTCATGTGCCTGGACCCGCGGGTGCAGGTGGAAGACGGCTGTCACTCGGGCCGCAGACGTGGGGGGTGGTGGAAGCCCCCCACTCCCGCCTCACCATTGGTGAGTTCTGGGATGGTGGCATCATCGCAGCACACGCGAGTTCTCACTAGAAACAATGGCAGAAAACTCTCTGCTTCTCGACATGTGAGGTTGTATTTGCTATTTTAGTTAAAGCAGCTGCTCGTCAGCGTGTTTCGGGAGCTGTAACGTGTGAAGTCACAGACACACATCCAGCCCATTCCTACCAAAGACGGGGGCACGAAATCCCCATAATTTCATCCAGAAGAAAGTGTCCCTGAGCACAGTCCGCTTTCTTGAGTGACCAGGTCTGAGGGAGCCCGAGATGCTGGAGTGCACCACTCACTGTGGTCCCCTGTGTCCCACTGCATTTCCCGGGGGGGGCCCGTGGGCAGCACATGTTCTCCAGGCCGCCTTCCCTTGGCCCATGGCAGCAGGTACGTGCAGTGGGAAGACAGAGGCAGGAAAGTGTGGGGCACCCTGTGTGGGTCCCAGCACTGTGTTTCAGGGTGCCCCAGCTCCGTCCCCCCACCTGCCCCCATCACCACCTGCCTGCGCTCACTGTCGAGTCCCGGCCTCCGTCACCACCTGCCCGCGCTCACTGTCGAGTCCCAGCCTCCGTCACCACCTGCCCGCGCTCACTGTTGAGTCCCGGCCTCTGTCACCACCTGCCCGCGTTCACCGTGGAGTCCCAGAGGGAGCACACAGCAGCATGCTGGTCAGTGAGGCATAGGTGAGCAGCGTAGTTCACAGCGGCTGCTTGTTTCTCTTAATTCTACTCATTTATTGTCAACGAGGCAGAGCCCGGTGGTGACTGCCATTGCGTTTGTCCTTAACAGAGGCGGGACTGCCTGGCCTGCCTCTGGAGTTCGGGTACTTGGGGGGCGTCATGGTTGTCACAGTGGTTGAGGTGCATTGAGGTCGGCATTGAGGGGCAGGGATTTTGACATCCTGCATGCAGCGTGGAACAGGTCATATCGCGAGGGTGATCCCTCATTTGTAGTTATCTGAACCCAGAACCTGGATCCATCTCAAATGTGAGCACAAAGCTTTATTCAGCAGCCTTCTGCACACTGAATGTTCTAGAAACACAGTGCTACGTTAACCATGTGTTTTATTTCCTGTGTTCTGATGCCTTGACCCTGGGGACTTGCTGACCCTGGAGGGCGGCCCACCCCGGGCCAGCTGTTCTAGAGAAAGTATGAAGGCCGGTGGGCCAGAGTTTTAACACCTTCCCCGGCCTCAATGACCCCGGAGCCAGGCACCTGACAGCCCAGGCAGCCCCCATCCCCTGGAGCCCGTGGAAATAATCCTCCCCAGAGAGAGACCCACTCTGTCTCTCTTTCAAAAATAATATGAAAACATTTAAAATAAATAAATAAAAGACCTATTGCTGCACCTGACACTTTGCTTCCCAGAAGCTCTTTCATGTGCTGTCTTTGCAGCCTGCCCCCGACCCTGGAAGGTCAGTGGTTTTATCGCACTTTCCTCGGACCGGCAGCCTCTGTCACTAGGTTGCCACAACACTGTCAGCGTTGGGACAGCCCACAGTGGTGGGTCAGAGGGTCCCTGGGCTGAGCGTGGTTCCGTGTCAGACCCTGAGGTGCCTGTGGCATGGGGGTTGGGGGGGTCACTCCCGGGGTATACAGGCGGCAGCCTGTGGCCTTCGCAGTGGACCTTGGTGCCAGGTCCTGCATGATGGAGACCCAGTGGCTCTGGACACGCACTGTCTTACTCTGGGCGCTCGGATCACAACGCTGGCTGTGTGGCGGGCTCCACGGCTCTTCCTGCATTGCTGGCCTGTCACCGACAGCCCCAGAGCGCCCCTGAAGGCCTTGCTCGTCTCACCCAGCACCTGCTCCCTGATCCAAGTGCAGGCCAACCCCCTACTTCCTCCCACCTCCTACCCTGGCTGAGCATCTTACTGTGACGATGTATATGAGCCTCATGTCCCCCGTGTGCTGGTGCTCCTGGCCGGCTAACCGCCCCCCCCATGCTGGTGCTCCCGGCTGGCTGACCCCCCTGTGCTGGTGCTCCCATCCAGCTGACACCCCGCCCCCCCCCGCCGCCTCCCTGTGCTGGTGCTCCTGGCAAGCTGACCCCACCATGCTGGTACTCCTGGCCGGCTGACATCCCCCTCCCCGTGCTGGTGCTCCTGACAAGCTGGCTCTAGGTAGGGTAGTCCCGCTGCCCCCAGGGCCTTTCAGGAAGATATTCCTGGCCCCCCTGCCAGCTGTCATCAGGGTGGCCATGGGCGCAGTCTGGGGTCTGCCACAGCTGAAAGCCAGGAGCCCTTCTGATTATGCTGTGCCTGGTGGGGGTACCTGGACAGCTGCCCTCTGAGGTCACCAGATCAGATTATCACCGAATTCTGCTGGGGAGGATGAGCTCTCTGCCATCACCTGGTGCCGTGGACCTTTCTTGACCATCCTCACCTCCCACAGACGGTCCCTCCTTCTGGCCTGTGGCTTTGGCTTCTGGAAGCTTCTCTCACTGACCATCTGGCCTCATGCTGCAGGCTGGCTGGGCCTGACGGGGACAGAGTCCTGGGGCTGCCCTCTGGCCTCTCTTCTCTGTCCAGCTCCCCAGACTTGCCCAGGGCCTCAGTCCCACCACTGCTCCTCAGACTGTTCTGTGACACAGGTGGGTTAGGAAAACAGCCTGGAAGAAGGAAGAGGAAAACGTTCACTGAGTGAACCTCAGATGCAGAAGGAAACGTTCAGCTAATGTTTTCTTGGTGAGAACGAGGGCAGCTCTCTGGATGAGTCACCAGCTCTGAGGAGCAAAGAACCATTGATTTCCGGCTGCTGTCGGGAAGTGAGGGGACGTATTGGGCAATGATCAGTCACCCCAGGGGCTGGGACCTGACCTTTCACCCCATCCATGAACATCTGGAGGGGACGCCCGGTGGGCGAGCTGCTCCTGTCCGGCGAGGGACTCTCGTGTGCCCCCAGCCACCTGCCCTCCTGGTGATGGGACCAGCTGCACCCCGTGTCCATGGTGGGGGCCTCCCTGCCCAGCCCACAGGTACAAGCCACACGTGGTGTGTGCATATAGTAAAGTTAATTTTGATAGTGTTTATTTAACCCCATGCTATCCAGGATATTATTGCAACTTGAAGTCAGCATAAACATCATCAGCATGTTTTACGTTCTTCTCTGCACACGAAGTTTTCAGAATCCAGTGTGTGCTTTGTATCGGGTGCCTCACTGGGCAGCGGCCACACACAGGGGTGTTGCCTCACGCTGAGAGGGGCTGCCCTGTCCCCACCACCTGCCTCCTCTTGACACTCACATCACTGACCTGAGCGGGTGTCCTGACCTTCTCTGAGCTCTGGGGTTGGCTTGTTCCAATGTAGTTATTTTCCCCAAAACGGGGTCTATGCCTCGGGGTTTCAGAGACCCTGCTGCACCCCAGGCCGCCTATTTACAGACTGTGGGCCCTGCTAGGCCGCGATTTCTGTCCACTTTCCCCAAACGGTGTGCCGTGGTTCTGGACTCGCCTCTCACCAAGTGAGTATTTCGTGTCTGGAACATCCGTCTACACTGCAGCAGCAGGTGTGTAATTTCAGGGGTTAAAATGTGTATACGACCTTGCTTCTGTTTGTGAATTCAGTAAGTTTGCCTGATTTTCTGGCTGATTCATCTCAAGGGCAGGAGCGTAGCTGTGGGACGTAAGTACAGAAGCACGTGGTTTTCATGGCCGCATCCTGGGGCTGGTTTTCCAAGCGCTGCACGGAGACTAAAGGGTTGGGTACTTGACAGTCGCAGCATCTGTCCCACTAACGTCCACCCGCTGTCCCAACGCACTGTTTTCTGCTGACCCATGTGCTTGGGCGGTGTGGTGTCCTCACCCGTGTTTTACTGTCAAGGAGCCACGGAAGCTGCATTGTGATGTGAATAGCCGGGGACACGCAGGATGGATTTCCACCAGAATGAATGGGCCAAGGCCAGGGCGTTCTGGGGAGGAGGGAGCAGCTGCGGGTGTGGGTCACCAAGTTAGGGGCAGATGTAGGGGTTGGGCGCGTGCCGTGAGTGCAGGCCTGCTGCTCTGTCCTCGCAGAGTCTGGTGTGCGTTTCCTGGCGTCCTTGCCTGCCCGGTGGGCGCACAGCACTGACTGGCAGCTTGGGGACTGCTGGGCGTGTGGCCTCCTCCTCTTGTCTCAGGGACACAGGGCAGTGTGCAGCTGTGGGCCATGGGGTCCCAGGGCCTCTGGCTCCCAGAAGGGCAGTCATTATTTTGCAGTGACACAGACCCTGCATTTTCTCATTGTGGGAGGAGCTCACAGGGCTGGGCAGCAGCGGCCTGTGGCCTGGGTGACGGGGGCCCAGCTGGATTCTCTGGCCAGTGGAGCAGGGAGCTGGGCTTAGGTCCTAGTACCTGGTGTATGGTCCTTCCCGGAGGCCCCTCCACGCTGAACCTCTCTCAGAATTTGTCCCGTTCTGCCACCTGATGGCTGCCTTTGCTCCTCCCCCCCACCCCCCCTCCCCACTAATGTCAGCTTGATTGGGTCCTTGTTGACTGGTTCGGCTCCCTGCACAGAGGCCACCCCGGCTGTCATCAGTCTCCTGAGCCTGGCTCTGCCACCATCTATCCTGTGGGGAAATTGCCTTCATCCTCTCTGTGCGGTCCCTGCCACGCCATGCCCCATCCCCGGGCCAGCACAGGGGGGGCCCCCGTTGTGCCTCAGTCTAAGTGAGCAGACCCCCCACAGTACACTTGGAAATGGGCGGTAGAAGCAACTCACCTGAGTTTACTTGGGAGCCCTTCATAATGTCCTGCTGTCTGCAAATGCAGGGAGAGTGCTTTGCAAGGGAGTCACTCAAAACCAGGATGGGAGGCTGGATGGGGAGCTGGATGGGGGCTGGATGGGGGCTGGTTTGACCACTCCCCTGCCATTTTCACGTTTATGTTGCGGTGCACATGGCGTTTCTCCACATGCCGCTGTCTGGAGGGGAGGGTTGGATGCCTTGGAGGGGGTTTTGCTCTTGCCCTACTGGTCTCCTCAGCTCCTAGACTCAGTGTCCCTTTCCTCTGCCCTTGGCATGCTCTAGGTGCACATGCTCTGTGTCTCTCTACCACTGGGAACCGCCAGAGTCAAGCAAGGCCATGGTAGGGTAAAAGTCACCGTGCTTAGAATTTTTATTTCGATTCTGGACCCAGGAAATGTCAGCTTAGTCAGCTGACATTGCACGTGTTCCAGATGGTCAGTGTTTTCAGATGACGTGGACCATCCCTGTGGCTTTTGCGATCCAGATGATTTTGTGTTTAGAAATATGTTCCTGGCAGAAAACTGCCCCCAGATCTTATAAATACCCCACTTTTGTCTGGGAAGGGAAACCATGTGTCACCACTGATTACGGTAAGAGGTGGTCCAGGTCTGTCACAGACACCTTGGGCTCCGGTCCGACGGGAGCAGAAGGGGCCACATGCACTGAGGTCCAGGCACTGCCCACTGGCCGCCAGAAAGGCTGGTAATTCCTGGCAGAGAACGTGGATCCCATGGATCCCGTGGAAGCTGCTGGCGCACATCGGCTCCAGTGGGGAGCGGGGTTGTGGCCATCATACCTGTGCAAGGCCTGCACAGAGGGGTGGAAACTACCAGGTGCTCCCCAGGAGTGGAGCGCGCAGTGGCAGGTGCATGTGGGCTGGGGCTGCGGAACAGGAGCTAGAAGAAGGCCTATTTTTAGAAACACCTAAGCACTGTGTTATCTTCTTACTCCTCAAACAGGAAATGTTGCCTTTGAAAGCTATAAACAGACACAGGAGTGGGACTTGCTCTGTTATTGGATCCCTGTGACTGTGACAGGGGCTGTTAGGAGGACCACCACAGAGACCCATCCAGGAATCTGCGGTCGGTCGGGTTACACGCTTCTGTTACAGCCGCACCGTGTAATTTGGCTAATGCGTTTGCTTTGTTTGAGCTGACATTCAAAACTTCCATTAGGGGACTAACAGGCTAAAATTGATTTTCAGCATATTTCTGAGAATCTCTCATGTCCCTGTGTGCTTCCTGACTTTACCGCCCGGGCTGCTGCACCCCGAATCCTCACGGAGCAGACAGTGGAGTTGTGAGGAAGGCCTGACTGCCGTGGTGCGGTGGTTCAACCGTGTTCTGATGGCGTTCTGAATTCAGGGTCTCCTCGTCCTGCCTGGGACAGCAGAGAAGCAGGGGGGGATGGCCGAGAAGGAGGGGGGACGGCAGGGAAAGAGGGCGGGCGGCAGGGAAGGAGGGGGGAGGCAGGGAAGAGGGAGGACGACAGAGAAGGATGTTCATGCTGAGACTCCGGGAACCCCTTTCCCTTCTCGGGGTAGCAGTGACTGCATCTAAAATAATCAGGGGCCTTATGTGCCCCAGAAGTGAAGTGTCCTCTTTGGTCTGCGTCCAGAGCATGAGGGGACACTGCTAGCTCTCTGCTGTGTTTGCCCCATTCTACTTTGGCCACAGTTTCTTTCTGAGTTTCTCTGTTAGGGATACGTCTTTGAAAACACATTGAACTCCATTTTACCCACTAGAAAATGCCAGAACCCTAAGAAAGTTATCTGTGGTCCCCACACTGGATGGAACCTGGTAGAATCTGTGTCTCCAGGGTGAGAGGGAAGTGTGAGGCAGTCCCCACAGGTGCGGGGGCGCAGACCCAGCCCTGTGAGCATGCCCGCAACCCTGCACACATGTGAGGGGCTAACCAATGGCATTATTGGGATATAGTTCATATGTCATAAAGCCCACCTCTTTAAAGAGTACAGTTCAGTGGGTTTTAGTACATTTACCAAGTTCTGGTACCATCATCGTAACAGAGTTTGAAAACATCTAAATCATCCGAAAGAAACCCCGTGTGCTTTAGCAGTCCCCACCCCCCAGCCCTGGCAGCATGGACCTGCCTTCCTGGTGTGCCGTGTAGACGAGTCAGTGTCTCGGCCCCTGTGATTGGCTTCTTTGGCTTGGCCAGGTTTCAGTATGCACATCTCTGCTGATGTTGGCTGTTTGTAGGCCTTCGGAGAAACGTCTATTCAAATCCTTGTTATTTGTCTTTTTATTTCTGAGTTGTGATGGTCTGTCTTGTATCCCAGGTACGATCTGTTACTAGATGTGGTTTGTGTGTGTTTTTTTGTAGGGGAGCCATGGGGGCCATTCACACACCCTTGGGGGCCACTCAGGCAAAGACTTGACCTGTATGTGGTTCACCTGTGGTCCCCCAGGGACACGGAAATCTGTGGCCGCTCCGGGGTCATGTCCCACCCCCCCCCTCCCCAAGCCCCATGGGAGGGCGTCTCATGATCTCCCAGGTGATGGGGGGGCTACCTCCTGCTTCTGCACGCCCAGAACAGAGCCGCAGCTATAACCCCTTCGCTTGCCCCCTGGACTTGGTTCTTGGCACCAGGGTGTGGGACTGCTGTTCTGTTGGAAAGGACATTCGGACGGTGCTCTGCACTTCAAAGGGGCCTTCAACTCCCTGCCATAGCCTTTCTTCCGGAGCCCCGTGGGTGGCTTCCTGCCACCCCCTCCCCTCCCTTCTGAGCAGACAGGCGAGTTGCCCTTGTAGCTATTGGTAAAGGCGGGTTAGCTCTTTGCAGACCTGCTGGTCTACATGCATCCTAGGCCACGATCCCCCCAGAGGTGAGGAACTGTGGCTAAGCCCATTTTGTGGGCTCTTCTCCCTGAACTACAGGCTCCGGCCCTGCTGGTGACCTCTGATCTGTGTACGAGTCCAGGCCAGTGTTAGGGACACTGCCGTTAAGAGAACAGCTAAGTAGGTATATTTATTCTGACACTTAGTAGGTTTACAATTAATAGCTGGAACAACCCTGCGTTTGTCACTTGGACACAGTGTCTGCCATTTGGTTCAGCAGCAGGATGTAAAGACCCTTGAAATATTGAGGTTCATAAGGAGTGTTAGTAACGCCTCTTAGGAAGACAGAGCTTGTTTTCACGTCGAAGGTTAGACAGGTGGGAACTCAGGGAAAAGCAGACGCTGAGAGGCAGTGCTTGCTGGGTGGTTTCTTCCCAACACTGGGGCTCCTGGGGAGGACAGAGCCCTGTAGGACTCACCCAGGGCCGTGGGCTCCCGGGCGAGGCCCGCACAGAGCTCAGGGCACAGCAGTCCTAACCTTACTCATTTCTCATCAGCAGTTTCATGAAAGCTGATTTGCTGGAGTCTGCTGCTAGGATTTTCCTTTACCTTTGAAACTGTGGATACCGGAGAGGCCGTGATCTTGCCTGTCGTACAAGGAAAAGTCAGAGGTCCTGCCCAAAATCAAGGCTTTTGGTGCCTCGAGGCTCATTAGTGAGAAGAATGGGCAGGAGCCGTCCTGTCTCTCTATTGATTACATTTTGGAGAAATGGGGAGATGAGGATACCGTGGGGGAAGATAAAGTAGACCCTGTTCCAGAAATTACCTTAATCGAGGACCCTTAGGGAGGTTGGCATTCTGATGCACAGATTGCAGACAGAGGACATCTGAACCCCACGCAGAGCACCCAAAGTTCTCAGAGGACACGCTGGGAGGTGTGAGGAGCCCTTCCCAAGTCAGAGGCCGCAGCACAGTGAGCGGAAAGGCAACATTTACGAAACAGCACCAGAAACACAAGAGAGCAGGGTCCCTTATGTCTCGTTTTCCCGTATTTATGTCCCCTGGTCACCATTGGTTTAAAACCTACTGAAATGTATTTCTTGCCTTGAAGAGTTTGAAAACCCCTGGGTTCGCGGTCAGGTTGATGTGAATATGATTTTCTCCTTTGTGCAAACCTTTCTTGTCACGCCCTGTGCTGGCCACACGGCACCCGGCTCTTGAGGAGCCTGACCGTGTGCTGGGCACGGTCACAGTCATGGCAGCGTCCGACCTGTCCCACGTGGGAGCCGTGGGCCCGGACTTCAGCAGGTGGCGGCTTCTGCCCGTCCTTTGGGGATTGTTGTCGTCATCGTGTATCTGGGAATCAGAACTCTGAGCACGTGTGAGGGGAATCATCGCTCTCCGTGGAGTTAGAGACTTGACTCCACTGGTTTTGTGACTTGGTTTCTCAGTCTAAAGGCCAGGTCTTGCTCAGTACTCGTAGGCAGGTCCCTGAACTTCTTAGGAGTTATGAGAAAACAGCCGGAGGGACGGTGATGGAGTGAAGCCGTCCTTGGAAAACCTCCTTGCTAGGGTGGGGTGCTGTTGCTCAGGGTTGACGTCATCCTACTGGACTTTGAGGGACACCAGCGACGATCTGCCCTCAGGTGGTGCACACTGAGGTCACCTGCTGCTGAGGTCACCTGCTGCTGGGCGGCACGGATGACCGCGGGCAGTGGGGCAGTGGCCGAGTCGAAGTGGGCACACTGGGCAGCGCGGACCAGCTCTGCCCCCAGATCCCTGCTCTGGGACGTGCGGCTGTCTCTGTGGGGACCACCCGCCCCATCTGGCGGGTCTGCGAAGCCCCTGCATCTTCTCCACGAGAGAAACAAGTGTGATGTGGTTGTGTCCAGGCCGATTGGGAGGATTCGCTATTTATGAGTCTTTTTCCGGAAAAGGGTTGGGGGGAGCTGGTACTGACACATGTCCCATTTCTTAGCTGCCGGGCCATGGGGCTGCTCTGTGTCAGGCTTTGTGTTTGGCTGGTTCTTAATTGAAGGTGCCGGGAGCCCCTGAGGCTTGAAGCTGACACAGGAAGGTGGCGTCTGGCGCCTGCAGGGAGGGCAGTGAGAAGGGCCTTTCCTGTTGTCCCCCCTCCTTAGCAGAGCCTGGCCTGAGCCCTGTGACCCGCGTGCATCCTTGAGTGTGCTTGGGGCATTTTTGCGTCTTCCCTGGAGACTTGCCCACCTCCCCCAGGCCATGCCCTCACCAACGTGTCACCAACCCCCTTCCTCAGCTTGTAGCATGAGTCCTGTGGCAGGCGCCCAACTTGGTTCTATGACCACAGCCCCCAAGGCAGGGAGTTCACTCCACCAGGGGTGGGAGGGAGTCTGAAGAGCCAGCAGCTGTGTCCCGGGAGCAGGTGGGCGCGGGAGCCTTTCCTGCTGTAAGGGCAGGAGTGTGGCTGGTGTGGCCTCTGACAGCCTACGGGGGCGCGAAGCTGGCCTTCTTGCTGCTGTCTGCCACCTGAGGTCTGGGGGAGCGGCAAAGGAGGCAGGCGGCCGTGCCAGGCTTATGTCCTTTCCTGCTGGTTTTCTTAGTTTCTTTGATATGGCCGTGTGATGAGCCAGCTGTTACAATGGTTCTGTACTTTTATTTTCTGGAACATTCCTGGTCCTGATTCTGTGCTCTGCCCTGGAGAGTGAGACCTTCAGGCAGAGCCAGAACCTTGGTGACTCAAACCCCAGGACTGTACTTGAACTTCATTCAGGGTCAGGGTCATGAACTTGAATACCCACCCCCCATAGTTGAAAGATAATTTTCAAAAAAGGTAAAGAAAGCCATGATTCTCGTGCAAATACCAACGGACACGGGTTTAAGATTTTATTTTGCTTGTAGTGAGGGAACCGGATACTATAGCTGAGGGGGTGAGGCACTGGCGGACAGACTCCAAAATTTCTAATTAATTTCTGAAAAAAATTCATGTGGTACAAACATGGCAAAAATGTTCACACACTAAATCTGCTGGTTAATTTCTATGCTCTGTGGTTTTCTGTGTCTGAGTCGCTCATGGGTGCTGCCCCCATATGAGTGAAAGTGGTTGGAAAAGTAGACAGTGCTCAGTGATGGGGACCAAGGGCCAGGCCAGCTGGACACTGCAGCTCTGACCACACCTGTGCCAGGCCCCCAGCCCAGAAGGATCAGGATCCATCACTGACCTCTGATGCTTGGCCCCCACTTCCAGGGGTGGGGCTAGCCCTGGAGCTCGGTCCTGCCCCCGGCCACACCTCCTACATGCAGGGCACCCTGCCAGCTCTGGACGAAGGCTCCTTTCTTTCTTCCAGTGGGCTCGTGCTGAAATCTGTGCGTCTGTGTAGAGACGGGCCTCCAGGTACTTTGTCAGTCTGTCCTTGACACTCCACTGTCTGTCCACATGGCACAATCAGTGAATGGACAGGACGGGGCCTGGACCCTTCCTTTTCTCACCAGGATCACACACTTAATTGCAGGAGAGTCTTTGGTGGCCTGGCCTTTGCCTGACGTCAGAGTCGCTGCTCTGCTCCATTGGTCCTTTTGTTAGTTGTGGGCAAGGCCACGCGGTCACCTAGTCTAGTGTCATCACTCATTTTCAAGAAGACGGTTGACACTGAACCCTGTTTAAGCCATTCTGCTGACCTTTGACGTCTTCCTGTTGGGGTCCAGGCCCACATGGCAGTGGCCCTTGGTTTGGGATTGCTCCCTGTCAAGGGGCGGGTTCTAGCAAAGTCTGCTTGAAGATAGGAGTGCTCGGGGGTCCAGGAGACAGGAGTCAGGATCTAACTGAATGCCTCAGGACACACTCAAGCCTGCACCCTGGATCTCATGGAACCGAATGTCACTTGGGCCGAGAGGACTGCGGCAATCATGGAGAGTGGTCGGCCTGTCCCCGAGGCCCTCGGCCGCCAGATACAGGCACCATACTGTCAGAGAGAGTGCCACCACGCACGTGAACCTGTACATGTCTGGGATTTTCAGGCAGCAGAGGTTCAACCCCAATGTCAGAACTATCTTTAGAAAAGAAGGATCAAAGGAAGGAGCCCTGCAGGCTGTTCGGAGAGCTGGGTCAGCGTTCAGAGAGCGGCTCTGACAGTTTCTACGTGGCTCTCGTCTCGTGACATTGCAGTGACCCTTTCTCAAAGCGGCTGCCTTCTGGGAGGGTGGAGCTGCCTCCGCTCCTGGGCTGGCCGGGGGGGTGGGAGTGGTTGCACCTCGCTTCTCTTCCTGCTCTCTGCACATGCTCCCTCCACTGGCTCCAGGAAGACCGTGTCCTCCAGCCTCACGCGGAATCTTCCAGGAGGCTCTGGGGCCCCAGGGCTGCTGCCTGCGGGCTCCCTGCAGACCCTCTTCCTTCCCCGACCCTTCAACATCCTCCCTGTCTGCTCCCTTCTGGCCATGTGACGGTCACAGGAGAAGCTGACAGGCATGTTTAGCGCTGCCCCCGCCCGCCCACAGCTTCTGCAGACACGCCTGCCTGTGACGGGCAGGTAAGCAGATTCAGATTCTGAGCAGGTGCCTTGGGGCTCTGGCCACTGCAGGTCCGGTGAGATCTGGTGGTCCAGCTTTACAGCTTCCAAAGCCCCTGCCCTGTACCTGCCACTGGGGCCCCCAGGGGAGCAGCGTTGACAGGTCTTGTCTGAGGCTGTGGCTCTCAGGGGTACACAGGAGATGCACACCCTCCCCCCATCACCGGGGTGACTCATCATCTGCCCACAGACTCATACAGAGCACGAACCGGGCACCACAGACATGAGGTCTTTTGTATGAATCCCACTGTGTCATGCCCCCTGCTGGATTTCTCACTTCCTACAAGGTTTCTGTTTGTAGAATCTGCAGAGAAGGCTGGAAAGGGGAAAAAGGTTCAGACACAAGCACGGCCTCTCCCACTAAGAGGACGAAGGAGGACGAGCTGGAACCACAGGACTGTGCGTGTGGTGGGTGTGTGCACGAGCTGCGTGACCCTCGACCGTGGCACTGCCCACGTGTTCCCGGGATGACAAGTGGCGACCTCGTGTGCATGTGGCCGCATGCCACTCGCTCAAGCATGTGTATCGGTCATTGCCAGTGACGTGTAACCCACCCACCCCAGGGGCCACCCTTTTGCGTGGACACTCGTCGGTGTCTGCTGGAACGTGTTCCTAGTGCTGTGCGCCCGCCATGCCCCCAGTCAGAATATTTTCCTCCAGAAGAAACCACCCATGGTCACTTGTCCAGCCCTTGGCAAGCCCTGTCTGGACTTGCATGTCCTAGATAGTTCGCATGAATGGAACCCTACAGCACGTGGCCTTTTCTCTCGGCTTCTCCCCCTTACGTGCATTTTCAGGGTTCACCCGTGCTATAGTGCGTGCTCTTTTCATGGCTGCATAGTAAGTCCATTGTGTAGGCGGAGCAGCCTTGTCGTCTGTCCCTCGGTTGGTTGACATTCAGGTTGTTTCCACTGTTAGGCTGTTGTGAATGATGCTGCTGTGGACACACGTGTATGTGCTTATGTGGACCTGTGCTTTCACTTCTTTTGGGTGCAAAACCAGGGGTGGGATCTCTGTATCGCTTGGGGACTCCACCTTCACCCTCCTGGGGAAGTGGCAGACTGTCCCCTCCACTATCCCGCCATAATGGTGAGGCCCCAGCCCCCTGCACCTGCCCCGGTGGCGGGGGGGGGGGGCGGCGTGAAGTGCGGTGTCCTTGTGGTTCCGATTTGTACCTCACACCCACTCGTGATGGTGAACGTCCAATGTGCTCTGTTGCCTCCCAGCTTGTCTGAATATCCGTTCAGCGATGTGAACGGACTGGATGTCGGATCTTTGGTGAATTTAACCGTTTCAGAGTCAGCTGCTTTATCAAGGTCAGAAGTGGACGACGGAGGGTTTGCTGTGTTGCCATAAACTTTCTGTCCACCGAGTCATGTCTACACGTGTTCGGGATTTAACACCCTCTCTGTGTAAGAGAATACGTTCACACAACAACCAGCATCGTAAGAGCCCATTAGTGACACACAGTCTGCTGGAATAAACTGCACCATCTGCCTGCATCTTTCCAGATTAGACGTAAATGTACTGCACATGTTAGTGAAACGGTCCAATTTGTCTACAGTGTTTTCTGTGCCGTGGAACAAAGGTGGGACTTTTTATTCCCAGCTCAGTGGGACAGAAGCGCTGAGCCCTCCGGGTCATGTGACCCATAGGGCACTGTGCCATCACCTCAGAGGACGCATTGTTCACACCTGGATCTGCCGGTGGGTACGCAGGTTGAGAGAGCCCAGCCCCATGGCATGCGGGGGTTCTGCTCTCCGGTCTTGCTGCTGAAGAGGCTTCCTTGTTTGTGGTTCCTCCTGGTGCCTTGTTTCTGGAACAGCATGCCCACCTGGAGCAGCCTGCACCCAACAGTTTCACCGAGTCCCCTGCCCCCCCCTCCTGCCCCCTGTTGTAGTTTTAGGCATTTGCCCCCTTGTTCCTGTAGGTGAGAATCTCATTCATGTGGAAATAGGAAGAGACTCCTCCCCCCTCTGACCCGCCAGGCAGCAGGGGCGGGGGGGCAGGGCTCCGTGCTCCCGGTGAGTACAGCGCGGGGGTGGGGTTTGCTGCATAGGTCAGGTACACACTTTAGAGTGGGCTTGGTGCTGGCCTTTGTGGGTGTGCAGGTGCCCCCTGTGCAGACAGGGCGCTGACAAGGAACGATCAGTGTTGGAGCCTGTACTGCTGCTGAGTGTCCCTGGCCATCTCCAGGGCTCCAGGGTTCATGTCACGGAAGGCGTCCCATCCAAGACGAGTCCCTAGAAAGAGAGGCTGGCGTGTCCGTCTTCCTGCCCTCAGGGGTTTTGTGACAACCCACACCTTCATTCTCAGGGCTCCCGGTGACAGAATTGCCTTTTTGTGTTCAGCAGAGTTGCAGAACAGACCAGGTGATGCATACTTGGTTCAAGACCGGTGAGGGGCGCCAAGGTGGCTCAGTCAGTTAGGCAAACAACTTCAGCTCAGGTCACATTCTCACGGTTCATGAGTTCAAGCCCTGTGTCAGACGCTGCTGTCAGCACAGAGCCCGCTGTGGATCCTGTGTCTCCTTCTCTCTCTCTGTCCCTCCCCCTCAAAAATAAACATACATTAAAAAAAAGAAATTGTGTAATTGGGGCTAATAGGTACTAAGTGTGCAGAGTAGCAGAGGATTGCTGACGAAGTGGACACAGAAATGTTGAATCACACGTCCATAGTCACGGGGCCAGTCAGCTGCAGGGCACACGCATGATGTGGGCGTGATCGTGAACCGCTTTCTCCGGGGGCGTCTTGTTGGACGTGTCGTCTATATGTTTTGCACACCTGGTCTTAGCTTCCTCAGAATTGGACATTTTTGCAGAGAACAGCACGCGGAACTCACCTGGGTCTTGGGCTGAACCCAAAGACGCTTCCTGCGTGTCAGGGCCACACACGAGACCCCTTGTAAGCGCCGTTCCCTGGTGTCTCTCCTTGGGCGCTATTACACTGACCACTTGGTGAGCAGAGTCAGCCGGAAGCAGAACGTCACCATGGCCTTTCTGCCCACCGACTCGTAGTCTATTCGTAGAAGCAGCAGGTCTGGCCGAAGCTTGTGGGTCATTGCTTCTTTTTGTTCCTTGGGGAACAGCATGAAGGTAGCTTCCTTACACACAGCCTAGTTTTCATCCAGTAAGTACGTGGCTCGCTCCCAAACGGGTTTTTTGTTGCAGTGACATAGGCAAGCCCCAGTGCTTGTTGGTGTTCAGTCACTTTTCTGGGCTGGTCTTGTCCCGCAGGTGGACATAGTGTCCCGACGTGCAGTAGGTAAAGTCGTGGGCTGGACGCAGCCAGGAGGCCCCCCTCCACGCACCGCAGACACGTCCCCTGTCTGGGAGGATCGGGGCTTCCAGAGTCGGTGTTGTGGCTGAAGCCTAGCGGCTGGCTTTGAAGTAGGAGCAGGGCCCTCGGGGTTCTCATTTTTGTGTTACAAGTCATGTTTTAATGCTTTTCTTTCCTTTCCGGTTCCTCTATTATGTGCTCCTTTTCAGCGTAAGTTCCGGAATCTGTGGGAATGAGAAGCATCCGCGGCTGTGTCTCGAGCATGAAGGGATGTCCGGGACTTAGATTTGTGTGTAAAGCTCTTACGCCGCTGTGTCAGCACCTGTTACTGGTGGCCTCACCTGGACGGGGAAGCGGCAGAAAAGGCCATGGGCGGCGGGGACACGGCCTGGCCCTTGCATCGTGGGCTCCTGGGGCGCCACATCCAAGTTCCTGCCAGTTTGGGGGCCCAGCCCGTTCCCTCCGGCGATCTTGCACCATTTCCCATGTCCCTGTCGCATGTCTCTGTAAACGGGTGGAATTCTGGGGACCGAGTCGGTCTCTGCCCTCAGTCCGCGTGAACATCCAGCAAAGCCAGGCCCAAGAGAAGGCACAGAGGGAAAGTGCGTGCAGGCGGCTACCATGGACCCCGCGGTGCTGGGGGCACATCTGTAGACTTCTGACCCCGCGAAGCCGGGAGGTAGGCCCGCGCCATGCCACGCAAGCAACAAGAGCAAAACAGTGTGAGTGAGGCTATCCTCGCCTCAGCCCACAGGGACACTGCTGGCCTGTGTGACCCTGTCCACCTGGCTCCACAAGTGAGGGTGGGCGCCACGCCGGGCGGAACACTCTGGCTCCCCACAGCCGTGCGGTTCTCTTCCCGCTCCTGTTCTCCATTTCCCGCTTTCGTTCCTCGTCAGCCACCATGAGTGAGGGGCTGTCACTGTCCTCAGGGGCCGTGAGGCTGCCTGAGGCCAATGTCTTAGTGACAGCTGGGTCGGAGCTGTGACCTGACCCGCCTTTCTTCCTGTCCCGTCACCCTGACCTTCTGCAGTGCTGGTGTTCCCACCTCCTCCCCCCCATGACTCACTGTACCCCAACAGGCTGACGGAGTGTGAGGCCAGGACCTGGGGCTGGGCTGCTGGTCTGGGGGTCCCAGGACCTGGGGCTGGGCTGCCAGTCTGGGGTCCCAGGACCCGGGGCTGGGCTGCCGGTCTGGGGTTTCCGGGACCTGGGGTTGGGCTGCCGGTCTAGCAGGACCAGAACCCGGGTTTGGGCTGTTGTATGGAGGGGGCCGGGACCCAGGGCTGGGCTGCTATATGGAGGGGGGGGGGGTTTCAGGACCTGGGACTGGGCTGCTGTATTGGGGGTCCCGGGACTCGGCACTGGGCTGCTATATGGGGGTCCCAGGACCCAGGGCTGGGCTGCCGTTCTGGGGGTCCCAGGACCCGGGGTTTGGCTGCTGGTCTAAAGGGACCAGAACCTGGGACAGGGCTGCTGGTCTTGGTGGGGGGGACCAGAACCCGGGGCAGGGCTGCTGGTCTTAGAGGGGGGACCAGAACCCAGGGCTGGGCTGCTGTATGGGGGGGGCCAGGACCCAGGGCTGGGCTCCCGGGTGGGGATCCCAGGACCTGGGTTAGGCTGCTGTATGGGGCTGCCAGGTGGGGGTCCCAGGATCTGGGCTGGTCTGCTGGTCTTGGGGGTGCCAGGACCTGGGGGCGGGCTGCTGTATGGGGCTGCATTTTAGTCTCTCATCTGTGGCTGCAGTGTCATAGGCACCTCCGTGCTGAAGGCACAGGGTCTGGTTCGGTGTTTTAAAGGTTCTCCTTTCAGAAGACATTTACCGGGTGCCTCGCGCACGTGATACTGAATAGTAGAGTCAGACGCTGGCCTCCTGTCTTCCCAAGAGGGCCCTTGAGCAGGGGGACCCGAAACGGCTCAGCAGCTCCATCGTGAACTCACAGTTTCACCCTCTCGTTAAAGACCCACCACCATGTTTCTAAGGGGGCTGCCTTTTCTGTTGGAAGTGTTGGGACCGTGCTGGGCCTTCTGTCTGCGTATGAGCCCAGCCACGTCTGTTCCCCTGACCACCAGCTTGTAAGGGCTTCCCTGTCGGGTGCAGACCGCCTGGCTCGGCCCAGTTCCTTGAGGAACTTAGCCCGTGGGGGTGGAGTGACGGGAGCCCGCTCTTCCCATGAGCGAGGACGCGCCTTACAGCTCGCGCTCCGCAGAGGGGCCGTCACCTGTGCTGACGGCGCTCTGTTCTCCGCAGTGTGCTGGCGAGGAGAACTGTGTGGACAGCCGGACCATCTACGTGGGGCACAGGGAGCCCCCCCCAGGTGCTGAGGCCTACATCCCGCAGAGACACCCCGACAACAGAATCGTCTCCTCCAAGGTGAGCTGTGTCCCTGTAGCAGGTACCCGCCCCGCTCCTGCCCGCCATCCGGCGCCGTGGTGGGTGTCCACGTGGGGCTGGTACGCGTGTCCCACGCCTGTCCCCACAGCCGGTGACAGACCGCATTCCCGTCACCTCCCTTTAATCACCCCAGGGCATACGAGGCCTGCTTCTGCCATGTGTGTGTTGGCTGGCCACGTGCCTGTGTGTCCTGGTGCACACATCCATGTGGGGGACGCACGTGATCCCGGGCGCGTGTCCCCGTGCGCACATCCGCGTGGGGGACGTAGCACATTTTTTTTTTTAAACTATCAGAGCATCTGAAATTAAGACTTGAGAACAGACAAGCCTTTCTCTTTAAGGCAGTTTTTTTAATGGAACTATTTTATTTAAAACTGCCACAGAAAACAACAGTAATGACAACAGCCATAATAGCTTTAGTCACCAGAGTTGTTCATCAGGAAAATCCCAAGCGATGAGTGTAGCACGATGTTGCCCAGCCGGATAAGTGACAGGAAGCTCCCAGGCAGGTGTTGGCAGCGGGACCTGTGTGAACCTGATAGTCTCAGTTGACGCTCTCACTAGAGACCCCCCACTCACCCCCCCCTCAAAAGGACTCTCTAACGATTCTTAACAGTCAGCCCCTGTGCAGCACAGGCGCACCAAGAGTCAGGGAAGTGCGCCGGAAACGTGGACCCGGGTGCTGTGTGAGCGCGTCGAGGTGGCGCCATGAAACCACCCACGCTGCCCAGTGTCCATCCCGGGACATTTGTCAGGCCCTTCGGCCGCCGATGGCTCCCTGCCTCGGCTGGTTTCCCCCTCCAGGGACAAAGCCTGGCCTGAGAGTCCTAGCCCTCATCCCTTCGGGTTGGTGTGGAAAGTTCTGCCCAGGACTGAGTGGAAGAACCTTCTGGAAAACAAAGCACCTGGTTGGGGTGGTCTGAGGGCCTGCTTGAGGCATATGGTAGAAGGTAGCTGGACGCTGAAGGAGCCTTGTTTATGACCAGCGCCCCTGTCACTGTTTTCAGGGGAGAGAACCAGACTCGGTGATTTCTAAATGCCGTTCCCGACTCTGTCCTGATTCGAGTGTCACAGCCAATATATTATTTCCATTTGTTCCTTTCAAATACTCCCGCAGTGACTTTGAGGTGTCCCGTCTTCTTTCCACGCTCTATGAGTTGCCGCCTTTGCTCCCCCTGTGGTGGCACCCGCTGTCCCCTGCCCTTCCCGCACCGGGGCCCCCATGCTGCCTCGGTTCCTGACGACGGCAGGAACCCCTCAGAACAGGGCCTGGAATACCTCAGAACAGGGCACCTGGGTGGCTCACTCGGTTAAACATCAGACCCCAGCTCAGGCCATGATATCACCGTTTGTGAGTTCAAGCCCCGCATCGGGCTCTGTGCCGACAGCTGGGAGCCTGGAGCCTGCTTCGGATTCTGTGTCTCCCTCTCTCTCTGCCCCTCCCCCGCTCGTGCTGTCTCTCTGTCTCTCTCTCTCAAAAACAAATAAATATTAAAAACAAAAAGATGGCTCAGAACATATGGGAAAAAGAACTGAATTTGTAAAACCTGAGTTTACAACAGTTCTGGAGAATGTTTGCTGTAACATATGTGTGTTTCCTTGGGAAGAAAACATTTCTGTCAGAAGAAAAGACTGCTGGGCAAGACTTCTTCCGTGCACAGAAGTCTCCACTCAGTAAGCCTGATTGCATTTAATCAGAGAGCTTTTATTGTGTGAAAAGTTACACCAGGGGCAAAATTGCCAAGCTCGCCGTGCTTTCCCGGCAGTGCCGGTGCTACGTCGCCAGTGATTGGAGTTCCGTTTCCTTTCTGGGGGAGACACACTGGGCAGGGGCCTGGGATGAAGCAGAAACAAGAACTGAGTCCCCAGTGCATCCCTTTTCCTTTCCTTCTGACGACACACAGAACCCCGTGCCCAGGACTTGAGCTCGAGCATGAGTGGATCCGGCTTCGGGAGAAGGTCGGGTGCTGCCTCATCAGTTCCATAAGGTTGTACATGGGACACAACATCCATGTGGCCCCCACTCTGCCCTCAGGACGCCACAGATCTGATACTAGGCTAAGGCTATGCGGTCACTGCATACTTTCGAGAAAGCTGCATCACTTGTGACTTTTGGCCAGGGAGGATGGTGTCTGCCAGTCACACGTGGGCAGATGGTGGTCCTAGGACTTGTGAGAGCATCGTGTCTGCTCCACGGCAACCTCGTGATGCCACCGCCATGCAGGAGCCCAGCCCCTTGGAGGAGGAACAGCTTGAGAACAGAGCCTGCAACCGAGCCTTAGCAGCGAGCCTGACCCTGACCCTCACGTCCACAGGCCTGGCACCGCCTCCTGCCAGCCCAGCACACTGTCTGCTCAGCGTGTAACCCTAGTGACCCCAGTCGGGCGTGACTGGTTTCCATGTCCTGTTCTCCCAGCCGTGAGTGAGAGAGAGAAAGAGAGCCCAGCTCCACGTGTGGATTTCCTTCCACAGAGCTTCGCTTGGCCTGCGGGGCAGCATCAGGGCCGTCAAGACAGCACGGTGGGGGAGCTGCTCTGAGGCACCTGACGGTCAGGACCGCGTGGTGCTGTCCATGTGTTCCCGTCTGGGGGTAGAGAGCAGTGCCGGGCTTGTCCAGACTTTCTTCCTGGCCATGACTGGGACAGACCGGCAGGCTGTGTTTTGTCCTGAGCCACACTCCCGGCGGGAATAGAACCATGGCCACCACCACAGACAGAGCCGGGTGCTCGGGAGGTGTCTGTGACATGGGGCACACGCACCATGGTGCTCAGTGTCCGCGACGTGACAGAGGTGAGAGCAGGGGCTGTCCTGTGGGACTCAGGACTCCTCACAGGGTCTGCAGGGGCGAGGCGAGGACTTCATTCTGGCACGGCCGACACCAGGCACCTGCAGTCTGTGGACTGGGTCGGGGAGCTGGCGCTTGATGCCGTGGAAGGTCTGAGTCGCACGTGACATCCTGCCTGTGTCCACACTTTCCACACCCACTGTTTAACAAAGATGAAGCCGTCTGCAGCCCGTCGGCTCTACGTGTTGTCAGATGCGCCTTTTACGGTTTCTGTCCACATGGTGCTGACCCGTTTGCACAGTCACACGCACTTAAATGATTTCACGGGTTTTCACCCTGTCACACACCATCAGGAGTTAGTGACCCTCCTTTCAACCACATTAACCATCCGCGGTAATGACTTATTACAGTAATTTATCCCACGCAGTAAGAAGATTACAAAGTGTAATGTCTGAGCTGCCGTGTGGCCTCTCCTGCCTGATTAGAATTCAGCAATCATGTAAGTGGCTTTCAAGCCCAAATCTGGGCTGCTTCCCTTGCACTCTAGAATCTGGGAAGCCATAAGGAATCCAGAAACGGTAGCATTAAAACGGGACAAGACCGGATATACACGTAGCATTCCAGGCTTCACGAAACTCCCCACTTGGAAGGATTGCAGTGGATGACACTCTGTTTTATTTTCTTATACGTAAGATGAAAACTTTCTAACGTGGAAACCTTCAAAAATATGTAAAAAGTCAGTGATGTGATAATCTCTCACATCCTTCTCACCAGTGTCAGTGGCTGTCCCCGGGCGGCAGTGCTGGCTTCATCTGTGCGTCCACTTTCTACCCCACGCTTGGCGAGGCATGTCCTCTACAGCATTTGATTTTCATCTTTCGATTTTTCGGTAGGTGGAGGATGGGGTTTCCAGGAGGACCTTTTTCCATTCATGTGACTTTGCTACCAAGTAACACATTACAGGTATTTGGGGCAGTTTTTAGTTAACTGGAGGGCAGTCAGTACGGGCTGGGAAATGAAGTTGGTTTCACAGGGTAGGGCCTTGAAGACAGCTCCATTTTGGGTCAGGAAATCCGTGAAGAACAAAGGATCCTTCTAGGCTGGTCACAGAAACACGGACATGAGACGTAAATGCTGTTCCTGCATACGAACTTCTGTTTCTTTTCATCTCCTTTTAAAAGTTAGTGGAAAGTAACTGACTCATTATGGCCCATTTAAGAGAAAAAAATATATATCTTAAAAATTCAAGAAGATTGATTGTGTTTGTATTGTTTGTCAAGCTATACAATTTTAATGTCCCTGTTATTTTTTTAGTGCCACTTGGAGCCAGAACTGTGATCCCTGCCGCATTCTTTCTGGGTGTGTGCTGTGGTACTTTACACGTGAAAAAAACTGGAACACAGTCCTTAAATAATTCAAATAATTCAGTAAAGTTTACTGGAGTTTTAGGTGTCAGGACCAGGGTTTGATATGGGTCTGACCCCAAAGGCCATGTGTTTTCCAGTAGAATAAAGAGGAAATACTTTCTTTTAAAAAAAAATTTTTTTTATGTTTATTTTTGAGAGAGAGAGAGAGAGAGAGAGAGACAGCATGAGTGGGGGAGAGGCAGAGAGAAAGAGGGAGACACAGAATCGGAAGCAGGCTCCAGGCTCTGAGCTGTCAGCACAGAGCCGACATGGGGCTCGAACTCACAAACTGCAAGATCACGACTTGAGCCAAAGTCTGACGCCTAACCAACTGAACCACCCAGGCGCCCCAGAGGAAATACTTTCTGAATTCCATAGAATAGCCAGAGTATCCTGAGGTAGGGCAGCAAATTAAGAATTCAGATCATGTTTCTTTGTTTTTTGGGTTTTTTTGGTTTGGTTGGTTTTTTGTGGGGGCGGAGAAGACACTGCCGATACTTTGGGAGAACTGGCAGTCAGGGTTGGTTTTTTGGGGGGGTTTTGTTTGTTTCTAGTTGAGAAACCGAGGTAAAGACGGAGCCACAAATTCCCCGCCCTCTGCTAGTGTCTGCGGCTACATTCCTGACCCAGAGACCTGCTTTTTGGTTCTCAGTTTGTTTGCACTCAAATGAAAGCCTAGTATGTCCTTGACAAAACACAGCACCTATTCATGATGTAGAGTTTCTGCAAACCAGGAACACAGGAGAATTTCCTCAACTCGATAAAGAACATCTATTATAAACCCGCAGCTGACGTCGTTCTTTTAAAGATTTTTTTTTAATGTTTGTTTATTTTTGAGACCATGCGAGAGACAGAGTGCAAGCAGCGGAGGGGCAAACAGGGAGACACAGCATCCGAAGTGGGCTCCAGGCTCC
The DNA here is from genome assembly GCF_018350155.1 of Leopardus geoffroyi. Lineage (NCBI taxonomy): Eukaryota > Metazoa > Chordata > Mammalia > Carnivora > Felidae > Leopardus > Leopardus geoffroyi. Next base: position 81,843,873 of record NC_059326.1, read on the forward strand.
AAGCTTTCAGCACAGAGCCCGATGTGAGGCTCGAACTCACGAATCGTGAGATCGTGACCTGAGCCAAAGTCGAACACTTAACCGACTGAGCCATTCAGGCGCCCCAACATCGTTCTTAATGATGAAAAAAGAGATGCTTTCACCCTAATCGAGAACAGTGAAAGTTTCCCCGCCGCCATTCCCATTCAGCGTCTTACTGGATATCTTCACTAATACAGTGAGAAAGGAAAGGGAATACAAGATATGCAGTTTGGGAAGGAAGAAACCACTGTTAACAAGTGACATGATGGTCTGCAGAGAAAAATGCCAAAGAAAAATCCCAACAAAACCTCATAAGCAGAGCACAGCCAGCGGCAAACAGTTGAATTCTCAATTAGAAACACCATTACGTTGGCATGAGAAAACGGAAAAACACATATGTGTAACAGAATATGTACAAGATCTATGTGAGGGAAACTATAAAACTGTGATAAAAGATTTAGGTGAATGGAGAGACATTCTGTGTTCATGGATGGGGAGGCTTAGTGTCGTCATTAAGATGTCAGTTCTGTCCACCTCAATCTATAGAGTCAACCAAATCCTCATCCGAATCCCAGCAGGTTATTTTGTGGACATCAGGACGCTGATTCCAAAGTGTGTACGGAGAGGCAAAGACCCAGAGAGCCAACACAATATTGAAGGAGAACAAAGTTGGAGGGCTGATGCCTCCCAACATCTAGACCGGATGTCAAGCCATAGCACTCAGGATAGTGTGGCCAATGGACCGGCATAGAGCCTGGAAATGGACCCCCATGTAAGATGGTCAACCAATCTTTGACAAAGGAGCAAAGGCAACACAATGGAGTAAAGACCGTCTCTTCCCCAAAAGGTGATGAAACCGCTGGGTGTCCATTTACAGAAAATGAGTCCAACATGGATCTTACACCATTCACAAAAATGAACTCAAAATGGATCATAGACCTAAATGTAGAACACAGAACTGTGGAAGTCCTAGATGGTAGCATGTGAGAAAATCCATACAATGTGGGGAGGGCCATGAGAGTTTGGGCACAGTACCGGAAGCACTGGCCATGGGAGACAAGACTGCTGACTTAGGCTGCATTAAAATTAAATTTTCGTGCTCTTCAAAAGACACTGTTAAGGGAGTCAGAAGACGAGCCACCGACAGGAAATATTTGCAAAACACAAAGCCCATAAAGGCCTGGTATCAGACAGGACACAGAAGGGAAGGGTTGCTGGGGTGGGTCCAACGGGTGGGTTTGGGAATACTCAGAGCTAACAGACCAACATCAAGCTCAGTGTTTACTGGAGGTTAGTGACCTCTGGGACATGGCTGTTTGCAACACAAAAGTTGAGGAAATTCTCCTCCTGGGGGAAAAATCAAAAGTCTGGAGATTAGGAGGCAGCCAGGACCAGCCCCCCTCTCTATCCTTCCAAGCCCTCCATGTAGAGAGGCGCCTGGGGCTGACCCCGGACACCTGAGCCTCGGGGATGTCTCCAGGCAGTCAGGACCGCCTGGTGATGCCGACTTCTATTGTAGCTTCCTGTTGCCAGCTAGTAACACTGTCACAAGACCAAAGAGAGCCTATGGAGGGAAGAATGCTGAACGTAAATGTTTTAACAGTCACAGGTTTACATGGCATGAAATAGACCTTAATGGTAAAACTTTCATTAAACCACGTTGTGTTATGTCAGATTATCTGGGATTGGGTAACTCGTGTGCTACTTTTGGGGTACGTGTTCTGTGTCAGCAGTTCGTATTCACGGTCAGCCAATTGATAAAATAGCTACAAAAGTCTAAATTTTGAATGGTGAGTTTTGTATCTAAACATTTTGTGCTTTGAAATCCAGCACCATCGTTGTATAGCAGAGTAACACTAGAAAGTAAAATGTGATCACAATGCCGCCTCTTTGTTTTTTCTTCTCTACAGTACACGTTTTGGAACTTCATACCCAAGAACTTATTCGAACAATTCAGGAGAATAGCCAACTTTTACTTTCTTATCATATTTCTGGTACAGGTAAGGCCAGCAGACTTTTTTTTTTTTTTTAATCACCTCAAACATACATTCTAAATAAGTGACCTTCATTCCCAGGTGATCAACTGTGGCTGGCTAAGGAGGGTGAACAAGGACTTGGGGCCCTTATCTACACGTCCCCCACCCGTTTCCTTCAGGGACAAGTGTTTTGGTTCCTCTGACTTGGCTGTGACCACCTTCCTGTCCTGGAGGGGAATCAGGAGCTTACCTGGTTTTTAGGAGAAATTCAGCAGCCAAGCTCGGCTTTATTATGTGGAGCCCCTTCCCAAGTGCACAGGGTGCTCTGAAGAGATCACAGAGAGGAAGAGAAAGGAGAGAAAACCAGAGTCCAAATCAGGGAACAGTGGGTCCAATTCGTTTTCAGAATAGCAATCACGTTTTCTTCAGTCACGCGAAATACAGTGGAAGGACTTACAGAATTTCCCCACCGTTAAATTATTCAAATACTGTCATGAAGCCTGGCGCCGAAAGCAGAGTAGAAAATTAAAATGTGCACTGGAATCAGACTTGTGTCTTTGCCACTGTTGGCAAGGTTTCCTTAAGCAGATCCCTTAACTAGAGCGAACTACCCTCGGTTTTATAGGAAACAGGATGACTAACCCCCAATCTGATTGACCTCTAGTCGGGGGATAAAGTGGGTAACAGTAAAACAATTTGGAATAAGCAAAAGCAAATGTCTTCGTTGGCGTTACAGGGCCAACCGGTCTGTCTAACGTCAGTAATGCGTGTTTTTGAGAATGGCCCTACAATTCTGTTTTAATTGCAGTTGATTATTGACACCCCCACGAGCCCAGTGACGAGCGGGCTCCCACTGTTCTTTGTCATCACAGTCACGGCCATCAAACAGGTAAGAAGTCTGCAGAAAAAGGGAAGGCATCACCATCCCTGTTACATAACATCGCATTTTATCCAAAGCGGAGTAATCTGGTTTGTGTTGGCTAGTTCGTAGACAATTTAACCAAGTTCTAGAAATTCATTTTGGTAACTGCCTTAGATTGACACTTGAGCTAAAATAAGAGAGATTATGTAACGCGGCAGCTAACGTGACGCCCTGTGAGTCTGAGGGGGAAGCCAAGGTGTTCACATCCTGAAGCAACCAGAGATGGTATCTGTTTTTAGAGGCTTTTCTTAGCCTGTCCACACCGTTGGCCGTCTGAGCTGTAGACACCTGCTGTGTGCAGAGTCTGGGATGCAGTTTTCTAACAGAGTGTGCTGACTCCCAACTCACTGTGTGCAGGGGGCTGTTCTCCCGGGGCCACCCAGGCAGAAGAACACGCCTCAGTTCTTTCCACCGTGCACGTAGCCATGTTAGTGCTGCAGCCATCGCCACTGTCTGGTTCTGGAAAATTCCCATCCCCTCAGAAGGAGGCCACGAGCAGTCTCTGCTGTTCCCCTCCCTGAGCCCCTGGCCACCAGAGGTCTACCCTTGTCACGGCCACACTTCCCACGTGGTGGGGGTGAGGTAGCTCTTTGTACTTTCGGTTTGCATTTCCTTGGTGATTAATGATATTGAGGATCTTTCCCTGTGCTTATTGGCCATTTCTACGTCGTCTTCAGAGAAAAGGACCTTTGTCCATTTTAAAATCGGCTGAAGCATCTTTTCATTGATGAGTTGCCAGAATTCTTTATGTGCTCCAGATAAAGATTCCTTATCTGCTGCAAACTTTTGAGCCTAAGGATGTTTGCACTTTGGTGTTGATACATCAACCTTCCATTTGGGAGATCTGGATAATTTGTAAAATGGCAGCTTCTAGTGAAATGATCGGTGGTCAAATTCTTGCTGAAAAAGCCATGCTTTCCTGGTGTTATCCTTTAGATAAAAATAAAGAGAACAAAACATGTGCTTTACATGAGATGTGGTATGAGAACAGCCATGGGGTGACAGTGGGTGCCAGTGTTGCGGTGATTTTCTGTAGGCTGAGGAAGGACGTAGAACGGAATCAGGTTCTAGTGTGTGTGTGTAAAGAGCGCCTCTGGGTTGTCTTCTGCCGGCCTAGCGGGTCCTCAGTATGAGAGTGTCTGCATTAGTGTTTTTTTAATACAGAACTGGGAGCAGCATTTAAGGATTTCTTCGTATTGATTTGCGTTTTATTTCTCAGTCTTCAGTAATCTGGGAATACAGATTTGAACAGAACGATTTTGCTTCATACCCATTTGATTGGCTTTTAAATGTAGAAGCCTGCAGAGCAACCAGGGACAATAATGTAGTGAAACGCATCCACTCTCCGCTGATGGCAGTGTGGTGGCGCCATGTTAGGAAACCATTTGGCACTAATGGATGAGGCAGAAGCTGTCAATGGTGGGACCCGTAGTCCGAGGGTGTCCGGTATGTGCAGTTGGTGTGTATTATATGCGTCTCGGAGTACATGGAGGCCCCACAAGGTGTCCTGGGATGTTCATTGCAGGCCTCTTTGTGGAAGAAAAACTAGGGACAAGATGTCCTTCAGTGAGGTAACAGACGGTACGTTCGTTACACGTATTGGGGTTACTGGTGCAGTAGCCACGAAGTGTGGAAGACGTAACACTGAGTGACGCACTCAGTTACAAAGGAAATAGTGCGTTGTCCTTACGCATTTGTAAGCACGTAAACACTTCAGTTGTTTATGACGCACGTGTCAGAAAAGTGGAAAACCGTGACGGGAAGGAGTCTTTCCGAGGAGGAAGGGAGAGAAGGAGTTGGCATGCGGATCAGAGGGGCTGAGTGTGTATACCACCTCTCGGGATCTGCTCTGAGTGGTGGGCACAGTAAAGTGAGGTGTTTCCATTGCTTCTCTGTGTGTTTTCGGGAGAATAACCATCCTTGTCCCCAAGAAGCTGGTATAGAGCCCACGAGAGGGCCTCAGGAGGGGCACAGAGGAAGGGGACAATGGCTCTTGGAAGCTGGTGGTGACGGTGAGTAGGCAGAAATGGAGTGGAAGGCGTCCCAAGGTCCTGTGGACGCCAAGGGTCCTGCCAAAACCGTGCAGCAGATCCAGGACCGGGAAAATAAACCTGAAGCACTGGCTTCCTAAAGGCACTTGAAGAAATTCAGAAAAGGGCGGGGGATGGGGCACGTGTGCTCGGCTAGGTCTTCACTGCCTGCCATGCTGCCGTGGCGCCCTGCGGTCCGCCCACCGCAGTGCCCTGGCTGAGAATGAGCACACACCGACCCCATGGGGAACGCGCGGGGGCCCGCGCCCACAGCTGCTGCCGTGCGGCCGTCTGCGTGACCCAGGGCCTCAGCAGGCCTGGAGAGACCCGACCCCGCCCCGCTGAGCTGCACGCAGGCCCAGACAGCCCAGAGCTGGTGGAGTGGTTCCCTGACCCACCGCGGCCCACAGAGTCCCTGCAGGGGAGCCGTGGGGTCTGGCACGTGGCTTCTCTCCAAGGGCTCCGGCCTGACCCGCTGCCTGGCTCCACGAGCACAGGCCCTCTGCCCCCTGAGGCTGCGTGCCCCCCAACACTCTGCCTCCCAGGATCCGTGCCCCCTGAGGCTGCATGCCCCCCCACACTCTGTGCCCCCTGAGGCCGTGTGCCCCCCCACACTCTGTGCCCCCCCCCAGGATCCATGCCCCCCTGAGGCCGCGTGCCCCCCCTGCATTCTGTGCCCCCCAGGATCCGTGCCCCCTGAGGCTGCATGCCCCCCCACACTCTATGCCCCCTGAGGCCGTGTGCCCCCCCCACACTCTGTGCCCCCCCCAGGATCCGTGCCCCCTGAGGCCGCATGTCCTCCCAAACTCTGTGCCCCCCAGGATCCGTGCCCCCTGAGGCCGTGTGCCCCTCCGCACTCTGTGCACCCCCGGGATCCGTGCCCCCTGAGGCCACGTGCCCCCCCCCCGCACTCTGTGTCCCCCAGGATCCGTGCCCCCTGAGGCTGCGTGCCCCCTGTACTCTATGCCCCTGCAGGATCCATGCCCCCTGAGGCTGCATGCCCCCCCCACTCTGTGCCCTCCAGGGTCCGTGCCCTCCAGGCTGTGTGCCCCCCCCCAGCTACATGTCCCCGAAGGGTTTGTGGGAGGGTGTGTGATGACCCCCGTGTGGCGGAACTCAGTGACTGCCGGGCTGCTGGGCTGCCTGGTGCACAAACGTACCTGTGCTCTCCCACCTCACCTTTGCCAAGTGCAGCTCTCCCCCTCCTGAGCCCCTCACCCCATTCCTGAGGGTACCTGGCTTTCTGCCCCTCCATCTGTCCCCTGCCCCTCTCCTCCTCACCTTCATCCATGCTCTGGTTCCTGTTCTGGGTGGCCCTCGGCCCTCCCCTCCTCAGCCCTGCTTCCCCAGTGACCCCAGCTGGCACATGTAGGGGATATAAGGACTTTCCTTGCAGCTGAGAAAGCCCCCTTCGGGGAGTACCTGGGTAGTCCCAGGTGGGCGCTAAATGGCTTCTGACAAGCATCTAGCCAACTCTGTCCAAATCCCCAGCGACTCGAGTGAGCCCTCCACAGCCACCCACCCACCTTCCCAACTGGTTTTCTGCTTGCCCCACACCGTCTGCAACCCTCCAGGCTGGCCCGGCCCCTGCCCCACCCACGTCTGCTCCTGAGCCCTCATGCAGCTCCTGTGCTGTGGTCTCTGCCTTGCAGGACAACCACTCAGCATCCTCCAGGGGCGGCTCAGACCTTCTCCTCTGAGCCCCCTGCACATACATCTGCACACGTACACTGTGGTCACGCTGCCAGCAGTGGCTGTGACATGCTCCCTGGGGCAGGGAACCAGGTGAGGCTCTGCCTGGGCCTGCAGGAAGGGGCACGGGGGACCCCTGCCCAGGTCCTCCCGCCTGAGGCCGTGGCCATGGTTCTGACGGTGGGCAGCCAGGTGTGGTCACCCCAGTGGTTTCTGGCACAGACAGAGGATGCGTGTCCCACAGGGGAAAGTTCAGAGCCCTGCAGCAAAAGTCAGGGCTGGTGTGTCCCGATCACTGGAGGCACGAGAATGCAGGGGCCAAACTCCTGGAGGGAAGGATGGGGCAGGGTGGCGGCCACGGCCACGAAGAAGTAGATTTGGGGTCCATTCAAGGGAAAAGCGCAGTACTTGCTGGGGGGTGGGTGTCAGCGTGAAGAAAGGTGACTTCTGCCCCTCGCTTGTCCACGGCTGCAGCGGGACGCGGGTCGCAGCCGTGGCCCGTCCGGCAAAGCCCAGAATGACGGGCTCAGGGCCGTCTTCTCTCCCCTCCAGGGCTATGAGGACTGGCTTCGCCATAAGGCGGACAACGCCATGAACCAGTGCCCGGTGCACTTCATCCAGCATGGCAAACTAGTCCGGAAGCAGAGCCGGAAGCTGAGGGTGAGTAACACTGGTGGTTTGTTCCAGCCCAGATGCGGAACAGTCCAAACCCAGAACGCGGCAACATGGCGGGTGCTACGTGAGCTGAACCTCTGTTTGGAATTGCTTCTTTACAGCTGGAGGCCAACCTCCTCCCCAAACGCTTCTTACTAAAATAGGCGCCTTCCACTATCTGTTTTCTTAACTTTAATTTTTATTTATTATTTTCAAGTTGTAATAGACTTGATTTTTTAGAGCAGTTCAGTTTCACAGACCCCATCAGGGTTGTCTGAACTTTATGAGATTGTACTCACCAGTCACGATAGAGAAAGTTCTAACACGCTATTAAAGAATTTATTCTAGAACAAGGCAAAGTCATATTAATGTGAATTCCATTGGTTGGAAACTGTGAAAATAGGGACAGAAACCTCACTGAAGCCTTCGTTTTAATTTCCTGTTTCAGTGAACCATTCATGCATCATTGTCTGTTAAATGTTGGCATCACTTAGGCAGTGGTTTTCACGCCTGTGCTAGCCAGTGGGAAGCATGTACCCAGACAGGGAGTGTGATTGCTAAGGTTTATCCTGAGGAGTGCTCGCTGGGACCCCATGAGGCTGCTGCACCGAGGCTGTCTATCTGTTCTGCAGGTGGGGGACATCGTCATGGTCAAGGAGGACGAGACCTTCCCCTGTGACTTGATCTTCCTCTCCAGCAGCCGCGGAGACGGGACCTGCCACGTGACAACCGCCAGCTTAGACGGGGAATCCAGTCACAAAGTACCGTGCCTTTCATCTGGGGCCACACAGGCCCTGCCCCAGCCCTGCTGTGCCTGCAAACACAGTGCTCCCAGTGGTCACAGGGCACCCCAGGGGGCTGTGCTGGCCATGTGGGCCCTCAGGGTCCATGGCAGCCAACCACGGTTAACAGAGGCAACTTCATGTTATTTCTTAGCTGTGCCGTTTAGCCAAGGGGCCAAATTAAGGATGCAATGAGTAGACTGTGGGAATTTTGAAATTTTTCATTTAGTGTCTTGACTAGACTAGAATTCTGTAAAAAGCCACACAAGAGTCTAGATTTTAAGTGACTCTTAGTTCAATGAGTGCCTTTTTGTTAGAATATCTTCAGGATTTTCTGAACTTATAATTATTGTCTTGTACTCCATGTGGAGCTCTGTTCTGGCAGCTGGTGCTACAGAACTTTAATGATCACGAAAGAATAGAAGATATCACTATTACTTTTAAGGATTTCATTATTTAAAAACTGTGGAAGCTTCCATGGAGTTTAGGGAAGTGAGTGTAGCTCAGTGGGCCCAACCGTGTGGGAGGCATCAGCCAGCTGTGGCTAATAGTGGGATTTGGCCATGAGAAAGAGGTTTTCTTTCTTTCACGGATAGTTCACATCCTTGCATGAACCATGCGGGACTTTTTGGGCACGTTTCCTACATACAGATCCCGAGAGAGCTAACATTCTGGCACCACTCATACTAAGTAAGGAAATCCCGGAAGACTCGGTGACGGTGGTCTCTGGGGCGCGGGGACACCCGGCGCCCCACGCATCCCTGGCTGTTGGCAGCGGGCTGTCCCTTGCGCCCGTCCTGCAGGAAGGGTGCCCCAGCATCGCTAGCGGGCGGGTGCTGCGGTCTCTGGCCACGTGACTGTTCTCTACGTGAGATGCAACAGCCATTGCCCCCACACATTGCTGGCGGATGCCCCCCTGCACCTTGGGCACTACCATGCTCAGCATCCCGTTTGTGTTTCTCTGGTGTCACCTCTGCACATTGGGTTTGGCCCAGAGGCTGGAGTTACCTGAGCCCTTTGCTTAAAAGACAGCGAGGTCCCCTCACTGGTCACATTTACGGCTTGTGTGGCCTCGGGCAGGCACTTTGAACTTCCCTGCAGTTTCCCCATCCATGGGACAGACTTGTCTTCCAGGGGCTCTTGTGAGGATAGACTTAGAAAGTCTCCCAAAGCGCCAGGTGCACAGCAGGCGCCCCAAGGTGTTGTAGATGCTGCCGCTGCTGCTTGAGTGTGTCTCCCGCTTGTTTTGATTCATGGCGCCCTTTCCTGCCCACACTTGATTTCTGGGAGGCCCGGAAGGCGTTCAGAGACACGCTGTCTTGAGCAGGCCCTTGCACTCTGACTCCGAGCCCAGGCGTTCACGTTGGTGATGTGTCTGGGCCGGGGCATCAGCATTGCCTGGGTCGTGTTAGAAATGCCATTCTTGGGGCCCCCAGACCCAGCACGTCTGCTTGGGGCTGGCCCCGCTGTTGCTGCCCCACAAGCCATCCAGGGTCTGAGGCTTGCTCAGTTCTCGGAGCCATTGGTAGAGGCCCAGTGGGCAGCCGTGTGGTGAAAGCTTACGCTCACCAGCAGCACCAGGCAAGTGTGGTGTGATGCCAGGGACACCACCGTGCACACAGTAGGACCTCACATGAGGAAAAGGAACATTAACTCTGTCACAGTGACAGATCCAAGTGTCCCACTTTACAGAGGAATGTCCCACAGCTGTTAGCTTGAAGTTGAGGGTGGCAGGCAAGAGCGGAAGTTTCTGGCACCTAATAGAGGAACAACAGTAGCCCCATGTGATTCTGTAACTTGTTAATACCTGCAAACTGTGTTACACGTTCACTTACATGTTACTTGTGTGAACGTTTTCTCTGATGTGGTAACTAAGTTTTGTCATCGGGCTTAGCTGTGGGCACAGCAGATTAGATGTGGGTGCTGCCCCCGTTAGAGGGGTGCCGGGGTTGTGTCGGTGGTTTGGTGGTGAATTCACCTTTCTTGTCTGTCTGCAGACTCACTATGCCGTTCAGGACACTAAGGGGTTTCACACCGAAGAAGATATTGACGGCTTGCACGCCACCATTGAGTGTGAGCAGCCCCAGCCCGACCTGTACAAGTGAGTCCCATCTGTGCTCCCAGTAACTACCTTTGTTCCCCCAAGTGTCCTTGCTCTGCACCGGCCACATCCAGCACCATGCTCGTTTGGAAAGACCGTGTAAAACCGCTGCATAAAAATGAAGACCAAACCAGAAATATGTCACTTAGAAATTTTCATGGTCCAGCAACATTACGATCTATAGCCGTTTATGCAAATATTTGGACTGGCTTTAATGAAACAAGCTTATTGAAGAAAAAGTAATTTTCTGTGATGTGAGGAACCGATTTTAAGGAAAATCCTTGAAGTCAAGGGCTAATAAGGACAGAAAGTAAAGGGGGAACAGGGGAGGAATTTAGGTAAAGATCCCAACCCGCGAGCTTCCCGGCGGGAACTGGGAGGTGGGTGCAGGGAGCAGGAGGGCGCCTGGCCCTGCGTCTTGGCCACCGCTGCAGGCAGTGACCCGGCTTCTCTGTCGCCAGGTTTGTCGGCCGCATCAACGTCTACAGCGATCGGAACGACCCCGTGGTGAGGTGAGCACAGACGCGCTTGTGGGCGTTTTCACCCCCGCTGTCAAATCCAAGTGAATTCTTAGATTACTGATAAGAGGTTTCCGCTGCTGCTGCTCCATTGGGTTTTGAAGACAGAATTCTGCTTTACAAAAGGTCCAGCTTCCGCTGTCTTTTGTGCCTTCTCTTGTGAACACAGCTATATGTGCCAACACCTGATGGCACTCACGGAAAAAGTTCTCTCCCCAGTGTCAGGAGCCCCTCTAACCGTTAGCCACTGCCCCCGTTGGAAATGCCCTTCGACCTTGTAGACAGTGAGGTTGAGGGATTCCTGACATTTTATCGGAACGTAAGCACCTGCTCACAGTTGTCACTGGGACAGTTTTGGTTCTAGATTGTGTCTAGATTTAAGGGGCTGTGCCTCACCGGGGACCGTGTGGGTGGTAGGCAGGTGTGCTCACCTGTCATAGTCTGGGACCCGTCACACACGCGGGTTGTGGACAAGGACCCGCACCCGCCGGGTGTCAGCACTGAAGCCCGGGGGCCGCACCGTCTCCCTGTGTCTGCAGGCCTGTGGGTGTGTCTTTTGTACGTTGCTCCCCGCTCTGGAGGGTTTTGCTGCCCGGGTCGCCGAGACGGACAGTTTAGGAAGTTGACTTTGAGTAGGATTCAGACTTGACCTTTTCTGTAAACCTCACTTGTTGGAGACATTCTTGTTCTTCCGATTTAAGTGGTCTCCAAACCGTTGATATCCTGGTGTCACCTTATGTGTCAGAGAAAACCACTGCCTAGCAGTAAGAACTATTTCAAGGGGACTTTGATGAAAATAAATTGTTACTGAAAGGTAAGCCCCTGGGGCCTCTCTCCTCCTACAGTCTTGAAATTCTGTTTTCTAGAAATGACTTGTGCACTTCACATTTTAGCACTGGTACCCAGTAGTGCTAGGGAGGCCGTGGGGCATGTCCGTGGTCTTTCATAAACGGATGCTAATCCACAGGGAGTTCCTGTGGGGAAACAACCTGTGCTTCTGTTTCTTGTGAGCATTAGCATCTGAAGGAGTAAGTAGAGAGGGGTTCGTTCACCATGCCGCTGGGATGAGCCCGAAAAAGCCAGCCAGCTTTTCGTGGTTCATGGTCAGATGAAGTTTAGCACCGAGCAGCGGGGAGGTAATTACTAACATATTTCACATTTTGATACTAATTCTTGTTTTGCTTTTTAAGTATTTATACTTTCCAGCAGACTTTTAATACATGAGTGTGGAAGGCGTTTATATCTGTGGTGCGAGCGAATGGTGATGGATCACGTATCCTGTTCCTAATCCACTCAGAGTGGTACTTCTCCGTCCTCTGTCCAAACTAGATGCACAGTTCCTTTTAAAGTAAATTACTTTAGACTTCCCAGAGACACCTTTTTAAAGGGCCGCTTGCTTTCACAAGCACGTCCAACAGGAGCTCTAAGTGCCGCTGGCGGAGGCTGGCAGTACGGGTAACAGGAGATGACCGTGTGTGCGCAGCCTCCGTGGCCATCAGGCCGGGCACGCGTGTCCAGACTACAGGGCCGCCCTGGGCAGGCACGTCCGGTCGGGTGCGCCCCAGCAGCAGCCTCCCCACCCTCGTTTCAGCCAGCAGGGGTCCTGAGCTGCATCAGTTAAGCGTACGGACGCACCACAAGTACGTGGCGTTTGTGGGCAGCTGGCTCCCCGGGGCCAACGCCCGTGGCACGCGCTGAAAAGCGACAGCGCTTGCCTTCGCCCCACCAGGGAATGTGAGCGCGCTCACTGAGCAACGCTGGCAAGGCTGCAGCCTGTGCCTCCTTCTCTTCCTCCTGGGAACTGACGAGAATCCGAACCCCGCAAAGGCAGAGGTTTCGTCCGTGGCCATTGAGAGCGTAGGGCCCTGCTCGTTCCTACGCGGATGACTTTTAAATTCCTTGGCCGTGGCTTCCCCAGAGTGGCGGCACATGGCGGTTCCGGGTTTTGAGGCCACCTGCCCCCGGAGGGTCCGTGTGGGTTTGCCCCCCGCCCCATGTTGATGACTGCACACAGCGTTCCCAGCCCCTACATCTGAAAGCAAGACCAGATCCCGTGAGACTCGTGGAGTCTCTCTGAGGATGCGGTGGAGTCCACCGAAGCCTCCCGAGTCACAGACCATCTTTTCTCTCTCCCTGAACGGTCGGGGCCCCCAGCCCAGTGGTGCTCACAGGAGGCCTGTTAGGAGCGCGTGTCCAGGCACTGCTGGTAGGACCCTGCGGGTCAGCCCGCCTCCCTCCATCGGCCTGGACGGGCTGGGAGCCCGTGTTCCTGACGGGGCCGCACATGTGCCGGTGCCCTGAGGGCAGGTGCTGTGGAGTGCCAGCCACTGGGTCCCCCCACAGAGCGGTTCTTACCCCCCAGGGGAAGGCCGCATGCTCTTATGAGGAGCCGGGCTAACTTCCATAGTCCAGATAGAATCACCTCTTCGGAGACGCGATTTCTTCTTGGAACCAAGTCTGTTAGGTGCAGGCCTTGATTTTGTGCCTGTAGCACCTTCCTCTATTTGCTGCATTACTGTCTCTGGTCCCTCTATCCTTCCAGGCCACTGGGGTCAGAGAACCTGCTTCTCAGAGGAGCGACGCTTAAGAACACTGAGAAGATCTTCGGTCAGTGTCTCGGTTGGCTAATTACTACTAACAGCTTATAAAGTTAAGGTGCACAGAATAGTTAAAGTCCACAGTGCTGCCACAAACAAGCTCTCCGTGCCCTGAGTGGACTCTGGCACCAGTGAAAACCCGTGCTGAGGATGATGAAGCAGTGAGGTCTCAGGGTGTCACTTGCGTATCAAGTGCCTGTAGTTTTTGACTTAGAAACATAGAGTCATGTCCACGAGAGAATTCACAGTCTGTTTCCACAGCAGATTTCTCTCAACGCCTGCATATCTCTGGTAACGTCTCCCATTTCTGTGGGTTATGTTTGTTTTTTAATTGAGACAACTTAAAAATATACACATGTGCCCTGTTGTCAGAAAACCCAATATCTTAAAACCTGAGCTTCAAGAAAAAGTAGAGATTGATCTCTACATGGGAAAAAAAACAAACATTTCTTTTTTTTTTTTTTAATTTTTTTAATGTTTATTCATTTTTGACAGAGAGACAGACTGTGAGCAGGGAAGGGGCAGAGAGAGAGGGAGACACAGAATCCGAAGCAGGCTCCAGGCTCTGAGCTGTCAGCACAGAGCCCGATGCGGGGCTCAAACTCACAAACCGCCGAGATCATGACCTGAGCCGAAGTCAGACACCTAACCGACTGAACCACCCAGGCGCCCCTAAAAAAATAACATTTCTTTAGTCTGAAGAATCCTGTTGTGGAACTCTTTTTATGAACAGCTAGCTTGCCTAGTGAAATTTAGAATACAACTTTTGTCCAAACTTCTGTATTTACTGCAGCTGTGTGCAGCTTCCTGCGTGAAGGCAAGGTTCGCCTGTGTTATTGTTCTAACTGCTGTCTTCTGCCTTGCAGGTGTTGCTATCTACACGGGCATGGAAACCAAGATGGCATTAAATTACCAATCAAAATCCCAGAAGCGATCTGCTGTAGAAAAGTAAGTGTCAGTACCCCTTTGTTTGAAGTGCGTACAGCTCCATGACCTAGAACCATCATGAGCCCCTGTAGACATGAAAGCATTTTCCTTCTGGCTTCATTAGTAATTCTTTCATGGTCTCTAGGGAGACAGCAGCACCGGGCATTTAGACAGATGGTCTCATTCTGCGGGGCAGCAAATGGCTGCATGCGTTCAGCCTACGTCTGCAGGCTCCCTCCTGTGGACACCTAGAGTCCCAGCAGCTCCTCTCACCAATCCATGGAAACGTCAAAATCGGGTCACTTTCAGCTTTGGGGTTGTTGGAAACCGTGTGTTTTTCTGAGGGAAACATAAGCAGAGAGAACAATCTTCCTTTCGTTAAACAGTAAAATCCTTACCGTGATGAGTCAAGGACAGAGTTGAATTTGTGAGAAAATGTGGCCCAGAGTGTTGTCTTACTTTCCTTTTGTTCAAGTGCATCCTTGACTTGCGGTGGTTACAAGTTATTCCACACGGCGGGGCGGGGGGGTGGGGGGGTGGGGTGGACTTGGGGATCTTTGGGAAGACTGTCAGGTGTCTGCTGCCTGCCTCGGGCAGGTTGGTCTCAGAATGTGATCCTGCCATCTCCGTCCATCGACGGCTACACCGAATATGAAAATGGAGATTTGGCTCTTAATAAGCAAGAATGCTCTGTTTCCAGGTGTTACCTTGATGAATAGGTTTCAGAAATAAATACTGGAAACTCAAGCCTTCTTCACAAGATCCGCTGAGCCATTGGCCAGGGATTCAGCCTTTTTCCTATTCGGAGGGCATTTCTCTCCTGCCTCAGTGGTACTGGGGAACTCACTGGTTGGAGCTTAGTGGCCGAAGGGTGGACATCTGGGTGTCTCTGAATCTTGGACTCCCGGACCACACAGTCAGCAGTGTGGCTGCGTGAACTGCCCTCTCCTGTTCTTGAGACTTTCCCTGTGGCCCCAGAATCACACGCCAGTGCAAGCTTCTGTTCTCATGGTGACCGTGCCAGGTGATGGCGGGGGGGGGGGGGGGGGGGGCTCACACGTTGCTCTGTTTCCTGGCCACGCATTTGGCTTGAGGTCCATCAACTGTCTACACAAAAGCACTATCAACTGTCATATAAATAAAGTTTAAAAAACCAACTCTGTTGTCATGTTTCATGAGTTACAGGATGCATCTGTGAGAATGAACTAAAATGGAAAAGTTTTCATCGGAACCATCCTGATAACACGCCCGCCCCAGATGCCTGGGAACACAGCACAGAGGGCAAGCAGGTCCCTCGGGAAGCAGTGACTAAGTATCATTGCTGTCTTGTGTTGTAGATCCATGAATGTGTTCCTCATTGTGTACCTCTGCATTCTGGTCAGTAAAGCACTGATAAACACCGTCCTCAAGTACGTGTGGCAGAGCGAACCGTTCCGAGATGAGCCGTGGTATAATCACAAAACCGAATCGGAAAGACAGAGGAACCTGGTACGGAAAGTGCGTCCCTTTGCGGTGACCAGACCGCCTGTAAGCCATTGTTATGGCAACATGGCAGGAGAACAGGAGGCCTCGGTTGGTGACATCTCTGTCCTGGAGGCGTTCACTGATCTCAGGGTGTGTCAGTGGTCTCTCCCTGCGGACCACGCTCGCCCCCGAGCGTCAGTGGTCTCCCCCTGTGGACCGTGCTCTCCCCTGTCTTGGTTGGGTACTGGAATGTATATTCTGGAAAGGATTGGCCCCCACAGTGAATTCATTAGGGCAGCACCGTAAACATTTCCAGAGCTTCTAGAACCCAGCACAGTGTCCTGTACTTAGAGGCTGTTCAGCAAATGCTCAGTGAGGATCATGAGGCAGATGGGGCTGACTTATGGAGAGACTAAAAAAAGGAGGAACATGTCAGTTATAGGAAAATTATGGTAAGAACTGATTGCATTTCCCCTTGGGGTTTGGGCTCAGTTGCTCATGTCTATGAAAACCGATTTTCCCTAAGCCAGGAGTTAAAATCATTTGACTGCACCTTCTCCACTTAAAAGAGTACTGTTTTCTTCCCTGAGTTAACACCAGAGCTATGTGCCTCCAGAATAGGTAGCACTGGGTGCAGAGCAGGGCCACGTGCGGGTCCAAAGCAGAGTCCTGCCTCACCTGTGTTCAGTCGGATCTCTCACAGAACTAAATGGCTTAGAGATCAGAACAAAACTGTGCAGAGAAGTCCTTTCTCCCAGCCTTATTTCTGGAGCTGGGTTATTACCAAGTAAGTTTGGAAACATGTCAGAGTCTGGAAGCAAGTGTGGAACCCTCAAAACGTGCAGTTTCCCGCCAGCTCTTAGGAGGCAGGCGCCTGTCTCCCCCAGTGTGACTGTCTCACAGGTGACCTGCCCCTTGCCCCCGCCACCAGTATAGGCCTTCTCCCTGTCTGTGGCCCTCATGGTGCTAAAGTCAGGTGACTGGCCACTAAGCTGTGCCTGCCCCCAAATAATGTGTATCTTTGGATTTGAAATAAACACCTGTATTTACAGATAACACTGGTGCGACCTGAAGGGAACGCTAAGTGTCAGATCTTCGTGGTGTTGGTGATGGGACTCGGGAATCACGCGGGGCTCTCTCAGTTCCTCAGGGCGTTCACGGACTTCCTGGCGTTCATGGTTCTCTTCAACTACATCATCCCGGTGTCCATGTACGTCACGGTGGAAATGCAGAAGTTCCTGGGCTCGTACTTCATCACCTGGGATGAAGACATGTTTGATGAGGACACAGGCGAAGGGCCTCTGGTCAACACCTCAGACCTGAACGAAGAATTAGGACAGGTCAGTGTGTGCGGCGACCTCTTCCCCAACTTGTAGATGATCGTGCCCTCCGTGCTGTGTTCCCAGGCGTCTGGGGTGGGCGTGTTATCAGGACGGTTCCGATGAAAACTTTTCCATTTTAGTTCATCCTCACAGATGCATCCTGTAACTCATGAAACACGGCAGCAGAGTTGGTTTTTTAAACTTTATTTATATGACAGTTGATAGTGCTTTTGTGTAGACACTTAATGGGAAATTAGCTGTATTAGCTGTTTGATAAAAGCTCACCGTGCGGCCGCAGTGCTGCTCGTTCTGGCTTTTCATGCCGTGAAGGCAGGGAGACCGTGTTTCACAGGCAGTGCAGTCCGCTTTTCTGGGTGATTCCCTTTCCTCAGTCTGAAGATGAGCAAAGAGACACCTCCAAGTGTCCCTGGCTGGGTGGATTGCAGGGGTCTGACACCTCATTGCATACTGTTGGCCCGAGCTCTCCGTATCTGAGCTGCTTCGTCTGTGAAATGGGCCTGATACCTGCCCTGCCCAAGCGCAGGGCGGGCTGAATGGGTTGTCGGCCGGTGTGCATTGCAGCTCAGGGCTGCCCGGAAGAGGGGCAGAGCCCGTGCACGCCCATCCACCGGCCACACAGCTCAGCTCCATCGCTGTGCCCCAGCCTGACCCTCTCCTGGCTCTTACGTCTTGGGAAAGGGCATTTGGTAAATGGTGGTTCGTTCATCTTTGAAAAGAAAAAGGAAAAAAAACAGGAAGAAACTTGGAAGATTTTTGCAAAGAGGGCCGTTTTAGACTGGCAGCTGAAATCCACCCCCTACAGAACAGCAGTCTGTAGTAGATGCACAGACTCAGGTGGGGGCCTGCAGCGCTCCCCCCTTGGGTCAAGGGGGTCTGTTCCCGAGAGAGAACTTGCTTGTTGGTTGGTGAGCATGGCTCTCAGGGCATCGCTCCAGCGTGTGCCGCGGCCTCGGGCTGGACTCCGGTGTCACACAGCCACGTGGAGCCCCGGCCCGCTCACTCCGTGCCAGACCAGCTTTCCCTCTGCATGTTCACACCCTCGGTAACATTACCTGGTATATTTTGTGTGTTGCTAAGAAATTCTCAGAGGAAAGCATTTCTCTGTAACAAGAAAAATGTTGAGTTTACTACGGAGAACGTATCCTGCTCCAGCTGTCAGACAGCACAGGGGCCCCGGAGGTTTGTGGGAAAGCTTCAGGAGATGGGGCCTCCTGAAATAGTCATTATCATCGTTGGTACTCACTCTGAAAAACGTCAGATGTCGCTTACTTCCAGTAACACAGCCGCCCGTGCTCGTGAGCCCTCACAAGCGGGCGCCTTTCTGTCACTAGTTTTCCAGATTGTGGGGAGAGGCCTGGCAGAGTTTTGGGTGTTTGGATGGCAGGTGGTTTAAAAATAATTCAGGGGGGTACTGCTGTGTACTTACAGTTTACTTGAGTCAAGCACACAGGGGAAGGCATTTTCTGCGGTGGGATTAAGACACAAGAGAACATTTTGCTGAAAAAGGCACAGCATGAAACATGTAGCCGGTTCATTACCTGTCTCCTCTGCTTCCCGGGCTCCTGCGCTTTACTGCCCTTAAACCTGCCTCCCTTGCGCGTCCCGGGCAGTGAGCGGGGACTTGCTCCTCCAGCCAGCGGGGCTCGGACGGCGGGGATCCCCACGCTGTTCCACTGTCCAGAATTCCACGTCATTCCTGATGAACATGTACCCGAAATTGATCCAAGTTTAGGGCTTAAAACTGGGTGTAGTTTTGTGTCTGAAATTTGCTCTGTGCTTTTGTTTGAGTTCTGACTGGTGAACTGTCAGTGGTGTGGTGAGTTTTGACCTCCCAGACCTCAGAGTGAGCTCAGGTTCATTCTCTCTGCATCCTTGATTTTCTCATACCCCCGCCCCACATCTGTGCGTCCGAACAATGGGAGCCGAGCTGCACCCAGAGCTTCCCCCTCCAGACCCAGAGGAAGGTGCTCGCGCGGCTCCGACGGGACCGCTAGCCTTGGCGGGAGCTAGAGGAGGCTGGCTCGCCCGGCGCAGGGTCCAGCGGCTCTGGCAGGGTGGGGGGTGGAGCCCGGGAAGCCCCCTCCGGGTGGAAGCGGGGCTGCACCGGGGTCTGACCCGCGAGTGGCACCTTCTCTGTGCCCGAGGCCGCGGGCCCCTGGCCAGACCTGCCCAGTGCAGCCATGTGTCCACAGGTGGAGTACGTCTTCACGGATAAGACCGGCACGCTCACGGAGAACAACATGGAGTTCAAGGAGTGCTGCATTGAGGGCCACGTGTACGTGCCACACGCCGTCTGCAACGGGCAGGTGCTCCCCGACGCCTCCGGCATCGACATGATCGACTCCTCCCCGGGCGCCGGCGCCAGGGTAGGTGGGCACGCCCTGGCAGGTGCGCTCCCTCGGGGCCGTCCCCTCTGTCCTGCACAGGGTCCCGATCACAGGGTGGGCTGTGTCACCTCGTGCTCAGGTCCCCTAGTGACCAGCGTGGAGCCTGTGGGGCGCCGCCACTTCCACCAGCAAGTCCGGCAGGTCACGTCCGTGTGAGAAGCAGCTTTACACTGTGGACAGTCAGGCGAGTGGTGGGCTGAGGGCAGAGGGGCTCAGCGCACCAGGGGTGTGTGCTCACGCACGTGTGCATATTCACGCTCGAGCACATATACACACGTGCATGCACAGAGATGCACACACACAGACACATGCCCCCCCACGTACACGTGCGTTGCACGTGCATAGTACACACACCTTCATGTGTGCGCACGCACTAGGCTGAAGTGCACATACGTGCCCTTCATCTCAGATGTGCAGGTGTGTACATACACATGCATGTGCACACACCAGACTATGTCCCCCACGTGTGCTGCACGTACACACGTGTGCACACACAGACACGTGGCCTTCCTGCTCACACGTGCATAACATGTACATACACGCATGCACAGACATAACTTATGTGCACATACCCTCATACGTGTACACAAGCTACAGTCTAGCGCGCGCGCGCACACACACACACACACACACACACACACAATCTCACAGGCACACACGCACACATACCCATGTGCTGTGGCTCCAGATCTCCGCATCTCTAGGAGGTGTTGTGACCCTCACCGCGGTCACCGTGGTCAGTGAGGAGACCATTCCTGAAACCTTGGTGACTGCAGAGCTCTGTGCAGGGTCACACAGCTCACCTTAGTGGGCTGCACAGTGACGGCCTGTCGTGACCAAGTGCCCCCCCACCTCCTGCCACGTGTGCCTCTGACAGTTTCCACCTGGGGACTGCGGCTTCCCTGCAGAGTCTCAGAGGGAGGGCCCGGGGTCTGTGGTCATCGTGAGGTGTGCCACCGGCTCGGTGCTCTCTTGGCTCCCTTCTGCCTCAGCCGCACCCCAGGGCCCCCAGGAAGTGGTCGGGGATCCCCAGGGCACACAGGCTCGCAGAGGTTTGGCCCACCGAGTTCACCGCCTGCGACCTTGACCCCGTCTCCTCCCCTTCTTACTCAGAAGTGCTGGAGAATGAAGAGAAGCCACACACACCCCACCCTTAAGCACCAGAGGGGACACTAATCCCTCCGAACCCCTGAAGGGCGCCCACCCTGCTTCATTGTCGATTCACCATGTACTCTGAGCTGCATCGGCATAGACGTGTGGGGTCTTGTGCTGCACTTTGACAGGAGCGAGAAGAGCTGTTTTTCCGGGCCCTGTGCCTGTGCCACACCATCCAGGTGAAGGATGATGATGACGTGGATGGACCCAGGAAGTCACCAGATTCGGGGAAGTCCTGTGTGTACATCTCGTCCTCTCCCGACGAGGTGGCCCTAGTCGAAGGTATCCAGAGGTACGTGTCCGGCCATGGGCGGGTCTGGTGCCCGAGGTCCATGCTGTGCGATCCGCCCCAACCGCGGCTCGTACCGGCATGTCCCGACGTGGTCCCGTGCTGCGGAGGAAGGAGGCTAGACAGGCGGTGCCCTCACGCCCCAGTGCTCCCCATCTCTGTTGGTGGAGGACGGTCCCTTCTGCACACAGCCTGCTGCCGGCAGCCCCCCTGCTGCTGGTCGTTACCAGTGTCTTAGATGCATGGTTCCCCTTCTAACTTCTGTTGAAGATACAAACAGTCTTAGATGCATTTTATGGCCAGTCTTCTCTGTTCTAAAGAATTGGTGCCCAGGGATGTCAAGCAACTTGAGCAGTATCACACAGCATAGGGTGCGGGGCTGTCTTTATAGTTCACTTTGTCTGCTGTTGTGTGAGGTCTGTGTGCCTTCCACCACCCACACCCTCCTACTGGGAGTTCTAGCTGCCTCAGGACGTGGCCTTCCACAGATGGCATTCTGAGCAAACATGGGGAAGAATCCTTTATTCCAGAGCCACATCAGGGAGATGTTTCCCCAGTTCCCGCAGCCTACGGCTACTGAGTTAATGCCGGGGGCCCATCGTCCCTCTTCACTGCCAGTAACAAAAGGGCGTTGAACACTCTCATCTGCTTAGAACCTGTGCATTGTTGACTCATGCGTTTTTCTTTTCCTTTTTTAACTTTGTATCATTTATTTTGAGAGAGGGAGAGAGAGAGAGACAGTGCAAGTGGGGGAAGGGCACAGAGAGGGAGAGAGAGAAACCCAGGTTGATGCCACACTGTCAGTGCAGAGCCCGATGTGGGGCTTGGACTCAAAACCATGAGATCATGACCTGAGCAGAAACCAAGAGTCAGATGCTCAACCAACTGAACCACCCAGGCGCCCCAACTCATGCATTTTCCCTATGCAGTTTGAGTGGTGACTTCAGGCATGTAAGTTGTGTCAGCGGGACCCTGATCAAATGTGCAAATTCACACACGTGCAGAGGAGCTCTCTCCTTGGACACGAGGGCTCAGAAGGGAAAGCTTGTGCAGTCACGTTAGAAGTCAGGACGGGCTTTCCTGCCGGTCACTGTAGACACGCTGCTGGGGCGAGTGGACACCCTGTTCCCATGGTCCTGTGGTGCCCTGGCATTGTCGTGGCCACCGGCTGTGTTTGGGTGGCGGTTCCACGTCCCCATCTCTCAGCTCCTGGTGCACAGAAGCCACGGCCCTCTCTCTGCACCATAGCACCTGGCACACTGGTGGCTCTCAGGCTGGCAGAGGAGGTGTGTTACAGGTTACACACTCTGCGGGCTTGTTGACTGACTGCTTGCTCTGGGCTGTAGTTTCCTCATCAGTAAACTGAGAGGGTCATTCTGGAGACACCGTGTCCCGGGATCCTTGTGATTGTGACATGGCTGCCGTGGCTAAACAGCCCACTGATCAGTGGGCCGGTCCACACACCTGCTCCTGTCCTCCTGACACCCATTAACACCAGTACGAGGGCACGATAAGTCACAAGGCTGTTGGCTCTTGGAGAATTTCTTGAGATGGTGAATACGTCACTGTGATAACTTCCTAACTCTGCAATGCAGTTTACAATCTCTGTTTTGCCAGAAGTATTTCTTTCTTGAAAAGAACGCTTTCCCCAAACTTAAGTAACATGTAGAGGAGGAACCTGCGGACTCTGGCTAAGCTCCGCACTTGTGCGCTTCTTTGCAGACTCGGCTTCACGTACCTGCGGCTGAAGGAGAACTACATGGAGATACTGAACAGGGAGAACGGCGTGGAGAGGTGAGGGCCGCACGCTGGGGGGAAGGACTCCTCCACACGACGGCTTTCCCGGGGAAAACCCAGACCCTCTGTCCTCCCACGCCTGCCTCCCCTTCTTCTCCGGAGAACCCAGGACCGTCGCCCACTGGTGGGGAGGTTAGGAGTGGACGGCTAGAGTGGAGGCCAGCCAGTGCTGTGGCGTCCGGAGGGTCTGCCGTGAGCCACCTGACATCAGGCTTTAGCACGAGAGTGCCCTCAGCTTCTAACACATTCTGACACTCTCCCAGCCACTGTCTGCCTGCCTGCCTGCCTGTCTGCTACAGGGAGTGGCCACAGTGGTCCCGTGTTCACACAGCACCAGCCCCCAGGCTGTGGGACCCCGTGGCCTGCCGAAGACAGTCTGAGCAAGGACGCGGTGGGTGCTGGTGCTTCCCGTTCTGTCTTCAGTGACCACATGTGCTCAGGGTTGGTGGCCGTGTTCTGAGATGCCTTGTCCCAGAGACAGAGGGTGTGTCTTGAGTCTTGACTCGGGACTGCCGGTCTCCTTTATAAACACGAACGTGCGGTGATGGGCACGGGGAAGGACAGGTGGCAAAGAATGTGACACTGGGTGGTGACGGCCTCAGAATCCCCCGAATTTTAACGTTCCCTTGAGCAAAATAAACCCTCGGGTCAGCATAAGCAGTGTACCCCTGACCGCTCTGGGCTGGCCGCGGGTCCTGTGTTTGCACAGGGGGCTTGTGCCCGCAGCACTGGGGGCTCCCAGGGCCCTGCCTGCCGTCCTGGCTCCCTCCGAGGTGGCAGGTGGGCTTCCGCAGAGGGCTTCTCCTACAGCTTGCCCTCCCCACCGCCACAAGCTGCAGCTGGGGTCTCTGGACCCTGAGGAGTCTCCAGAGATGGTGTCTGGGGTTGCTGAATTACCTTTGGTATTTCAAATGCCAGCAGAGATCGTGGTCTTCTGATGATAAGACTACAAGCCAATTAAATATTGGTTTTCTTTGTTTTTTAAATGATTCTTATTAACTGAAAGGACCCTGGTTTATTGTCCTGGGTTGGAAGCTCTGATAGTGTCTGCGTGTCTGTGTTCAGAATCCAGGAAAGTGAATGTGCCTTTTGTTTGGGGAACAGACTCCTTGGGCACCTACACCTTGGGCTCAGGTTGGGGGGTCCCGTGCGTAGGTCCTGGTGGTGAGCACACGGGAGCCTGGCCTTGGGAGTGTTGTGCCAGCTGTGTGGAGCAGAGTCCCCCACTAGTGGGTCCCGACTCCGTGAAGGAGCGGCCTGGCCGGGAGGGACGGGGCAGGCGTATGGGGAGGGCTCTCTGGACGCGGCAGAGGACACCCCGGATGTCCTGCTGAGCAGAGGCATGTGATTATTTAGGCTCACAGGACTTATGGGGCAAGGTGCATGTCAAAACCAACTTTTAATCTCTTTTTCAGGTTTGAATTGCTGGAAATCTTGAGTTTTGACTCCGTAAGAAGGAGAATGAGTGTGATTGTCAGATCTGCTACAGGTAGAAATGTTTTTTTCTTCCATTTCCTCAACTGCACATCGTAGCGGGTTTATTCTGATGCTCACATCCTGTAGGAGCACGAGGACTTAAGCGTTCGTTCGTTCTCTTTAAAACAAAAAGTTGCCAAACCCACTGTAGGTCCCGTATCTCCTCACGCCCCCAGGTGCCTGGCCCTCCTCCTGGCACTCTGCTGGCACAGGAAAGCCTGATGTTTCCCCTTGACCAGCAAGTCCTACGGGGTCTCCTCTCCTTCCTGGCAGCCCCCTCACCGGCAGCCTGGGGTCTCCCACCTGCAGCCCCCACCTCCTGATCTGCGGCACATCAGTCCTAAAGGGCCCCGAGGGCACCTTGCTGGTGGCGCAGCCCCTCCTCCGGTGGCTAAGCCCTGGCTCCCGAGCTGCCTTCCCAGTTGTCAGCCCCCAGCCAACCCTGGACGTGCACATTTTCCACCTGGGGGCCCCTCCCCAGAGGCACCTTTCCCCCTGGGGGCCCCCTTGTTCACTTGCGCTTCTCTGAGGGCAGCCCCACGGCTGCCTTGCAGGAAGCCTTCCCTGGTTGCCTCTGTCGGGGGAGTTGTTGTCTTCTCACCAGCCAACTGTGAACATCCTGAAGACCGAACCCCTACTCACCTCAGCAGGGTATGCACTGCTGCCCTGCTCTCAACCACTCGGTAGACGCTGCTTAATTCAGTGCGCTCAACGCAATCGCAATTTCAGAATGGCCTCTTGTCAAAAGATGTAGGATCTTACTCCTTTTTGTAAAGGGTAAAACTAGGTGGTGCCAGGCTGCGTATCTCTTTGGAAAGTTGCCTGGTTAGCAGCGAAACACAGCCATGACCCTGGAACCAGACTCTGAGCCTGACACGCTGATCTGAAGGCACGTTGGGGAATTTTGTGTCAGCCAGTGTCCTGACGCTCACGGGAGGACCTCGTGTGGGGACTACCTCAACAGGACTGTTGTGACCGTCTTCTGATGGGACCGGCAATGACTAGTTTTCCTCCTTAGGCCACAAAGGACGGTGTGAGGTTGCCGGGACGCGTCTTTTGGCAGGACCCCACGAGTCGCCTCCCGGGGTGCTGGATGATGAGCCTGGGGAAGGCACTTGGCAGCTCTGGGCACTGTCCCTGCATGGTCCCCGTGCCCCTGAGCCAGTTGTCAACAAGGAGGACCGGCAGGGCTCCGCCAATGAGTCTTGGCACCAGCTGTCGTGGGGTGTGAATAACATGAGCACTATTCGTAATGTGTCAAAATGGATTTTGGCACTGGGGTCAGCAGGGTGTGGGAAGCACTCGCCCACAGCGTCGACAGACACGCTCAGGTGTGTGGGGCCTGTGGGGTGGGTGGCTCCCCCCAGCGGTTGGAGCACCTTCTCCAGGGCTGGAGCCTGTCCAAACACCCCAGAACAAAGGCGTGGGACTCTGGGACATGACATCCTCAGTCCTTCACCACGTGGTGTCCCCACGGGAATGTGAAGTGTCGCGGCTGAGTCCCACCTGGAAGGTGATTCGGGAGCCGCCAGGCATGACCTCGCTGCAGGAAGAGAAGCGTGACTTCTCACAGCTCCTGCCCCATCTGCACTTCTTCCTGAGCCACGTGCCCGTACGTGCTCCCGGCAGGTGCACTGTGGAGTCCTCGACAGCTGCCACCTCCCTTCAAAGGCACATCCCCAAAGCTCGGGGAGGAGCTGAGTCACATGAACAATTTTCGTCCGGGGCGTTCACTCCCCGACAACAGCCGCTTCCCTGGGACGACGTCTGCCTGTCCTCCAGGGTCCCCTGCGGGACTGCAGGCTCACAAGGACAGGCCACGTGCCATGTGCACCAGCCTCTGTGCCAACTTGCTTCAAGAGAAGTTTGAATAATTAAATGAACTGTTCTTTGGGTAGTAACGCATCCCTGGAGAGAACGCTAATTGCACTGGTTTTACAACCTAACGGGTTTGGGGGACCGTAGCCCCCCGGCCAGTTAACGGCGTGGGCTTCCTCCCGGGGCCATGGACATGCTCACTGTGCTGCGGGTGCCTCACTGTGCGTTCACCCTGCTGGGTTCTTCCTGCTCGTGGACAAACTTGCAAGAGCAGGATCCAGGGGTTGTTCCACGTGCTGCCTGCTCCTGCTTTTTTGCAGGTTAAAGTTTGATTCACACTCTGGTCATTTTCATGTCGGGGGCTGTTGGTAACCAAGCCCCGAGGCCAAACACATCCCTGGTGGAATGTATCGAGCGATTGACAAGTTAAGACAGTGGGAAATGTAAGCCACTCCCGAGCCAGTGCCTTGAGTCATCATGATTTTTCTAGAAAAAAGTGGGAACACATCATTATGTCGTCTCGACTAGCATTATTGCCGTGAACCATGTCTGACAACTTGCACGATTGGCTGGAAGTCATGTGTGGAGTCAGGAATGGGTTCTGCCCCCGGGCTGGTTGTGGGCCAGCCCAGGCCCCACTCTTCCCGGCTCGTGATAAGAACCCACACAGTTGGTGGGCGTGTCCTGGGGATCTGTCTCCCTGCCCCGTGTGGCCCTGCCCAGCTCCATGTGTCACCAGACACCATCTTTTCTGGCTGTAGGCTGACTTTAGCTTTAGTTTCAGGGCTTTGGTGAGCATAAATTGTGCTGTGTTTTAGGGGGGTTTTTAATGTTTATTTTTGAGAGAGAGAGAGAAAGCATGGGTGGGGGAGGGACAGAGAGAGAGGGAGACACAGAACCCAAAGCAGGCTGCAGGCGACGTGGGGCTTGAACCCACGAACCGTGAGATCGTGACCTGAGCTGGTCAGACACTCAACTGAGTGAGCCACCCAGACGCCCCTGAATTGTGCTATTTTACATGTTTTCGCTCTGTGTGCAGGAGGGAGTCCTCTCTGGCATCAAGGGGATGAACCTAGCTGGGCTCCGAATGCCACACTTGAGCTCAGGCACCCTCATCCAGGTTCCCGTGCTGTCCAGCCGAGCGGTCTCACTAGCCGTCGCCCCAGGGGTGTGCCCTCCCCACGGCCCTTTCTCAGCTGCCCCCCTAGGAGCAGTGGCCGCCCCTCCTGGTGCCTCTGGACTTGGTTTCCCCTGAGGGCCACCAGTGTCTAGGAATTCCGAGACCAGCCCCAGGCTAGGATGTCTGCGCTTCCTGTCTAAAGGCGGGTGACGGAGACCATACCAGTCACGGCCGCCGCTGCTGTCATGGACTGACCTCACGGTGTTTCAGGAGCCGCATGCAGACAAAGCTGGCCTAGCTGTGTGCTGCGTGGTTTTTCGGGCCAGGAGATTCGTGGCTGGAAAAGAAAGAGCCCCTGGGTGCCAGGGGCCTGTTGACCAGAGCGGCACTTCTGTGTTGTTGATGTCTTCATCTTGGCTGGAGAGCTTTTCTGCTTCCCTGGAAAAGGAAATCAGTTTATCTCAAGGGCAGGGAAGCATGTGTCTCAGCACCAGGGTGTGCACGGTGGGGACATTGATGTGTCGGGGGCATTTCACAACAGATGTCCCTGTGGTCTTGGTGACGTGAAGGACAGCAGGATGCCCACATGGCCAGGCCGAACCAGACAGAGGGCAGTGACAGTGGTGGCCCGTCCTGCCGGGAGGCGCAGAGGCCACGTTGTAGCGCGTGGCTTCAGCTTCCCCGACGGCGCGTGTTCACGGGTCTCGGGAAATCCCTACGATGTCTCAGCACTTGCGTCCCTATTTTTGTGTCTTAACAAAAGCAAATGTGAAAAAGGGTCTAGTCTTCTCTGCATTATGATTAAGCGTCTTTTTTTTTCTCATTTTGTAGGAGAAATCTATCTGTTTTGCAAAGGAGCAGACTCTTCAATATTTCCCCGCGTGATAGAAGGCAAAGTTGACCAGATCCGTTCCAGAGTGGAGCGCAACGCAGTGGTGAGCTGGTTGGAGGGCTGCACAGTTGTCCCACGCTGGGGGGGGAGGGGGGAGGCTGGCTGCCAGCGTCCTGTTCTGTCCCGCTTGTGCCTTCGACGGAGTAGAAACCTGGCGGTGCCGCTGACCTGGGTGCCCCTGGGTGCCCGCCACCACCACCCCCCACCCCTGGCACCCGACTGGGCAGGCTGCGGCTTGTTTTTGTTGTGAGGTGGGGCTAGCGGTGTCGGGGGGGTCAGAATTTAAGCACATCCGTGGTGACTATGTTGGGATCCTGAGGATTTCTGGTGATTCGCTTTAAAACTCATGCTGATACTTTCCCCTGTGGTTCTCCTGCGTGGTTCCCCCCGCGTCTCATTCTGAAGGGGGTCGCTCTGCCTGATCCCACTGCGCACAGCCCGCCCCACGGAGGACAGCAGTCCGAGCAGGAGCATGTGTGTCCTTGAGACCGCCTGCAAACCCTCAGCCAGGGCTTTGTCCCCACTGCTGCAATCCACAGAACATGACATGTAAGAATCGCTAAACCACGGAGTTTGGGCCCCGATAACCTTGGAGAACGTGTCCTGAGTCTTCAACGCCACCTCCACTTCACAAGTAACGTCATAAACGTTCCACGGTGCTCACGCAAGTGTCCACGTTTATCGAACTCGATGTCATAGCATCAGACATGTCTGACTGGGAGGTGCCTCTGTGCCCTGGGCATGCCCGCCTGGCTGAGCACTGCCGTCCGAGTGCGCAACCCCACCTTCAGGTTCCCGTGCAGGTGCCTCCTAACGCCTGCCGGCCGAGCAGGGCAACTACACCAACCATCAGGAATTTGGCGGTAAGCTGCAGGTTTGAGAAGGCTGAGCCGTGTCGCTGCCCAGAGGCGAGGATCCTGTTTGTGCTTCTGTCCAGCGCCCAAGGGCACATGTACGCCTGACTCTGGGGCGACGTGTGTTGGTACAGGTGTGCCGGTCACCCTGAGGGGCAGCGAGTCGCTTTGGCACCAAGTCTGAAGTGGCGGGAGGCCTTGTTCCCACGACAGATGGCCGGGACGCTGGCTGCGCTCCTGGGCACAGCCATCAAACAGGACTGGCTCTGCGCGCACAGTTTTCCCTGCACCCAGGATGCTGATTTGGTGGTACTCCCGCCCTTCTTGGGGTCCGCCGTCCAAGCCCCCCTTCTTTCAGGGGGAGGGGGCCCACAGGCCAGAACCCCGCGCACTCCACCGAAACAGCGTCTCGGTGCGCCTTGGAAACCCCTGACCTCAAGACAGCGGTTCCTTGTGGGAATCATTGTGGCCCCGGCTCCTCCCCCAAAGCGGTGCCCACAGCGTGGATGTCACAGTCCTTCCCTCATTAAGGTTGCGCCGGGCCACCTGCATCTCACGACCGCCTTCAGACGGTGCCGGACTCTCCCCCTGGGCGCGTCAGGACCGTGCTGTCTGTGCCCACAGACACCGTCCCTGGCAGCGCGGCAGGCATGGCTTCCCAACTTACCTCTCCACACACAGGCGGCTTCTCCCCATTTGGGGCCGTTGTGGAAGCAGCCGTGTTGTGTCTTGGGACGGATGCGTGTTCCCTGTCGCTCTGGAAGGCCGCTGTCCCCGTTTCTGTTCTCTGTATCTATCTCCTCTTCTGATGGCGTGGTCAGGCAGGCGGTCCCAACCTGCTCTGACACAGCGACCCTGTTTTGTGCTCAGGCTGCTCCAGGCACTTGGGTCTGTGGGTTCACGGGTTTCTTAATCAGGTTGGGGAATTTCCTAGCCAGTGCGTCTTCGGGTGTTTCTTCCGCCGCTGCCTTCCCAGGACTCCAGGTGGGACTCCCTGGCTGCTCCAGGGCTCCCCAGCTCTCTTCTTTTTAAACCATCTTCTCCCTCGTCGTGGGTAGTTTCTGTCATCCCGTCTTCGCACCCACTCACATCTCGAGCAGGGTTTCATCAGCCACCCTTCCTGCCCGGAGATTTCTCGGATGTCGGGCCTTTGTTCCGTGGGTGTCTGTGTGTAACTTGCTGCTGTCCGTTACATGGTCATAGTGGCTGTCTGACAGGCTTCTCCTAGTTCTGACCTTGCTGCCGGCTTGACTTCACCTCAGTTGAGTGCTTAATGTCCTCATTGTGGGTAGTGCTCCCTGCCCCTTTGCGTGTGCTGGTGGCCTTTGACGGGACCCGGCCTGAGGACGCTGCCTTGTTAGGTGCGGGGTTGCCCTGCGTTCCCTCCGGGCACGGATTTGTTCTGGAAGAGGCTCACCCTGTTCAGATGACGGCTTTAGCATGCGTCAGGTGCTGTCCTGTCCAGTGGTGCCCTGTGGACTGGGGTCTCCAGCCTGGCTTCTAGGACCGCTCTGCCCTTTGACCTGACCATTCGTTCCTGGCACTGGGGGTCCCCTCACATGCTCACAGGTCCTCTGCAGACTCAAGGGGCTGCCATGGTCACTGTCCCAGGAACCCCCCTACTGTCCAAGCCTGAGTGGAGGCACCTATAGGGCCACTGCATTTGTGACTCTACATTGAAATAATGTGGAGTCCCAGGGGGCCATGGAGACAGTGTGGAGGGTGCCCTGTGCCCTCCCCAGCGCCCCATTTCTTCGAATCTTCCCAAACTGGAGTGTGGTATTGGAGCCCGGGGACAGGCGTTGGTCCAAACCGTTGGTCCAAACCTGGCCCTACCAGGCCCAGATGCCCCTTCGCGGCCCCTTCCAGGCCCAGTCGCCCCTTCCCAGCCCCTTCCCGGCCCATCACTCCTTCTAGGCCCAGTCGCCCCTTCCCCGCCCCTTCCCGGGCCAGCCGCCCCTTCCCGGCCCCTTCCAGGCCCAGCTGCCCTTTCGAGGCCCCTTCCAGGCCCTGCCAACCTCGGTCTGTCTGCCATCTGCGGCTTTCATCATTAGGAGTGTGATGTAAATAGAACGGTACTGAGTGTGCCTTTCTGGTGTATCGGCACCTGGTCCCTGTGCGAGCCTAGCAGCGTCCACGGCACACAGGCACCACCTTCTAGTTCTAAAGTTGGAGGCCGTGAGGGTGGTTGCCTCCATTCTGCTGAGATGTGTGAATATGTGTCACCGGATGGACGCTCCTGTGCCGAATCCTTGCCTCTGGGGGTAAATCCCACTTGGTCCTGTGGCGTAGGCCTCTGGGTGTGCTCTTGGATTCATCTTGCTGGTACTTTGTGGAGGGTTTTTGGATTTGTGTTTGTAAGACGTGGTTCTTTAATTTTCTCGTAGTGCATCTGTCTGGCTTTGCTCGTATATCTGTGTTGTTTTGTAGTGTCCGGGGTGTCAGCAGCACTTAGCTGGAGGCCTCCGGAGAGGTATTCTACTCTGTCTCCACGACACCAGCACCGTATACTTTTACAAACAAACGTTTTATTCCTGGAATCTTCGGCCTACAGTTCACACTCACTGTTTGAAGAATTCTGGGGATGACAGAGGCTGACCGCTCCATGGGTGTGTCCTTCAGCCACGTTTGAAGGTCTTAGAGACTTGAGGCATTTCCTGGTGGTGATGGACAACTTGAGCTCATAATCTGGGAACTCTTTTAAAAAATCTTACACACCAGGATTCTGCCAGAATTTGGGCCGATTGTAGAAGGACTCTGGCTCTTTTTCTGGGATTAGGCAAGTCGGGGCTGAAAGAACAAGGAGGCAGACAGACCAACCAGAAGTCGTCCTCAGAGCATCAGGCAGACCTTCGTGAAGGTTCACTTCCTCTGGACGAGAAGGAAACAATGCTTGATGAGATCGGTGTGGCCCTTCAGGCACCGACTGAGCCTCGCTGGCTGCTGGCATGTGTTCTGTGTGGTGACACCCAGACTCACCATCACAGTAAACCCACTGTCTCAGATTCTGTTTCTCTGTCCTGTGGACCCATGAGGTTTGATAAATAACTGAGCATTTTTTCCTTCAGTGGGTGCTACGTCTGTGTCACAAACTCCCCTGTGTAAAAACTGTTGTTTTAGAAAAATCACTTGATATTTACAATAAAATTAAATTGCAAATCATGTTCTGAAAAAAGTTTAACTCTTCATTTGTCGAAATAAAAGAAGAAAGGCTTCTCTTCCCAGGGTGTGGGTGTGCCTGCTTCCCCTGCGTACGTTGAAGTTTTGTAACCTGTGATGATTGTCTGTGTTTAACAGGGATGCAATTTAGCTGTAAGTGACTGATCCCTTTGAGGGCTGGCTGATAGTTCTTCTAATTAGAGGGAGGGGGTACTGGGAGAGCTACTAGAAGACAGCGTTTCAGCAATAAAGGCTGCGTTGTATCCCACAGGAGGGACTTCGAACTCTGTGCGTTGCCTACAAAAGGCTGATCCCCGAAGAATATGAAGGTGTTTGCACACTGCTGCAGGCCGCGAAGGTGGCCCTTCAGGATCGTGAAAAGAAGTTGGCGGAGGCCTACGAGCAAATAGAGAAAGACCTCATTCTGCTTGGTGCCACGGCTGTTGAGGACAGGTAGTGGACACGCTGTGTCTTCAGGAGAAGGTGGCTGTGTGCTGTGGCATCAGGGCCCATGGACGCTCAGGGGACGGGCCACTGCACCTGATATCCTCACGGGGACATGTGTCCACATTGGGACAGGCAGGCCTTGGGGTGGTGTCACTGGGAGGTCGTGACTGGACCACGTTGTAATTACATGAATAAGGACCCTGAAAGTCACACTTGGCCTGAGGGACGAGTTGGCATTTTCACATGATGTCAGGGATAGTCAAGAGAGGGGGTCATTTTTAAATTATTCTGTAGAGTCCATCAGTAACTAATTCTCTTCCTAATTTGTCACTAGTCCTTTCCAAGTTCAAGTGACACATTTTAGATCTTAACGAACACAGTGTATTTGTCATTTCTCATTGAAGAAATTTAAAACAGTGGAGTAGAATATTGCAGAAACCACTACCAATAACTGGTGAGATTGCCAACCACATACTTTCCCGTACTCGGAAGGAAGGGCTTCTCAGCCGCCACCGCTCTGTGACGAGGCTGAGGCGAGCTCAGGCCTCACGCACGGACACATGGGCGTCTCTTGCTGTTGTGACTTGAGAGAGTAGCAGGAGAGGAAAAGAAAAAATACCTCATTTACAGGATGAAGCAGAAACTTTGCGGGCATTTCTTGGAAGTTTACGTCCCATAAAGTTTCAGAGTCTTTAAGGTATAAATGGACCCAAATTTAAGTCCTTACTGGAAACCTACAATTCCCAGTGTCTTTAACGAGCACTCGGTGACTTCCCAA
Organism: Leopardus geoffroyi; assembly: GCF_018350155.1. Taxonomy (NCBI): domain Eukaryota; kingdom Metazoa; phylum Chordata; class Mammalia; order Carnivora; family Felidae; genus Leopardus; species Leopardus geoffroyi. The sequence continues at coordinate 81,877,072 of NC_059326.1, forward strand.
TCTTGACAGGGTGTTGGGGGATGTGTTTGGCTTTGATTTTGTGTCTGTAACTCCTTCCCTGACTCCGGCCAGACCAGGGCCTCAGGCACCAACACAGGAAACGTAGCTTGTGCTCAGGACCGGAGGTACAGGGAGAGGAGGGTCTGGATGGGGGAGCCGCGTCTGCAGACCGTCATGCGGGTCCAGGGAGCAGAGTAACTCTGTGGGGAGTCGGGACCTCGAAAACAGAGTAGATGCCCAGGGGCAGGTGGGCGCCAGTGGCTTTGAAGTGATGATATTCAGTTGCAAATCATTTCCCTAGAAACCCTGACCGACTATGCTGAAGACCAAAGAAATTAGAGATGTTTTCTCTTGTCTCTGGGCTGCTGAGGTTGGATGGGCTAGAGGCCTTAGCAGGGAAGCTTACCCCCGGTGTAATCGGGTCACTCCAGTTAGACTCCTGTCTGCCCTTTTCATCCAGTCCCGGACAGCGTCATGGCACACTACTTCATATGCCCGTCGAAAGCCCAGACTCTAAAATCTGGGAAGAATGGTGGGGCCCAGATAAGGCAGACGTGGCTTTGAAACCAGGCCTCCAGGCCCAGCAAGATCCTGACCGATGTGGTCAGAGCCATGCAACCTTGTACACATCGTGTAAACCCTGTGCGCTCTGGGTTTGCACGTAGAAGGGGGTTAATCATGGAGGATCCCCTGCTGGCATTGTCGGTATCACACATCGCTTAGAGGCTCCAGCATGACCAGTGGCAGAATTCCAAGTTCACCCCAAAGGAAAAGACCGTGACACTTACTGACCACCTCTTTTCCTGACCCCGTTTTTCCTGGTCAAGACTTTGTTGGTGGTTACGGTCCTTCTTGTAATTGATTAAGCCCTCTGTAAGCGGGAAGTCCCAGCTAGACAGTGCCGGCTTACCTGATGGGGATTGTGCACGACAGACGCTTAACTTGATACGCCATGGGTGTTTGTCTTGGGAGTTAGGAAGTGCTCTCCTGGCAAAAGATATCCGCTTATCTGGCCCTTCCTGGTAAGATGACAAGCTAGTGGCCTGATGCTTCTTAGTTTTGGGCCAACAAAGATAGCTTCACGGGTCGCAAGTCTGAAACTCTCGGCTTCGATTTGCCTTTGTCACACGCACAATTGCGGGTCTCATCTTTGCTCAGGCTCCAGGAGAAAGCCGCCGATACCATCGAGGCTCTGCAGAAGGCGGGGATCAAAGTCTGGGTCCTCACTGGGGACAAGATGGAGACGGCGGCCGCCACCTGCTACGCCTGCAAGCTGTTCAGGAGGAACACACAGCTGCTCGAGCTCACCACCAAGAAGATAGAGGAGCAGAGTCTGCACGACGTCCTGTTTGAGCTGAGCAAGACCGTCCTGCGCCACAGCGGGAGCTTAACCAGGGACAACTTCTCAGGGTAGGCAGTGCCCCGTCCCCTCCACCAGCAGGGCCCAGCTTCGGTGCCCCTGTGGACCGCATGGGTCTGTCCCTGGGCATCATCGCACGTTCGTGTGGTCACCATGAACAGCGGGATGAGGCCAAGGCTAGTTCTTCATAGCAGCTGTGACGTGTCTTTCTGCAGAAGAGGGGTGTGTGTGTGTGTGTGTGTGAGTGTGAGTGCGCATGAGTGCACATCTGTGTGTGTGTCTGTGTGTATCCATATCTGAGTGTGTGTGTGTGTCCATGTGTGTGTGTCTGTATATCTGTGTGTGTGTATCCATGTCTGGGTGTGTCTTTCTGTGTCCACGGGTGTGTCTATTTGTGTGTCTGTGAGTATGCGTCTGTGTGTATGTCTTTGTGTATCCATATCTGAGTGTGTCTGTGTACGTGTCCGTGAGTGTATGAGTGTGTGAGTGTGTGTGTGAATGTGTCTGAGAGTATGTCTCTGTGTGTATTTCCATGGCTGAGTGTGTCTCTCTGTGTCCACGGGTGTGTCTGTGTGTGTGTGTGTGTCTGTGAATGTGTGTGTGTTCACTTTGAAACTTCTGCTGAAGGGTGCAGAAGGGCCTGATTGTAAACCACTGGGGTGGGATGGTTCTCATCTGCCTGTAAGCCACTCGGGGGCTGTATTGTGGATTCCTCAGGGCATCTGCCAGAGCGAAGAGAGAAATGTTAATAATGCATGCTTGTTTGCTGAGAGAAAACAGTATATACCTGAGAGTTGTTTTTTCCAAGGAGGCTCAGCATTTTATTCACGTCTTAACCCACACTGTCCTTGCTGGTATCAGACCCATGATCTGCGGTCAGAGGGCATCCGAGTCCTGTTAGGTTGTCATTAACGTAGTAAAGCTCTCGTCACCTGCAAATGTTAAATGATTCAGAAGCAGAGCAAAGATGTTTCCCTCCACCTGGTCTGTGGGTCCCCCTCTGGGGGGAATGGGGGTGTTCTCGTAACGTGGAAACCTAGCAAAAGGACTCATTCTGACTGTGCTCCTCCCAAGCCCTGTCCTCCAGACGGGATGCCCATAGAGGTCAGCTGTGAGGCCACAGCCCCGCCGCCGTAGTGGGGCTTTGGGGATAAACACCGGCCTGTGCCGGCCACGAGATGTGCACTCTCCATCTGTTGTGGAAAAGTGCTGGAACAGGCATGTGAAACCACAGTGAGAACTCGTTGTTTGCTCTGCCTAGGGGGCGTGAGAATGTTTAATTTAAACCCAACTTTAAAATGTGCTCAAGGGCGTCATGTCTGGTACTCTAGAGGCTGCTGGTAAAACCGGATTACCACTTTCTTGATCCTTCGATCATCAGTTTATAACCTCTGTAGATATTCGGAAAACTGACGTAGTCTGGTAGAATCTACGGACCTAGCTACTGAGTCACGTCTCTGGTTTGTGTGATTAAACAGACTCTCGGCGGACATGCAGGACCACGGTCTCATCATTGATGGAGCCGCGCTGTCTCTGATCATGAAGCCCAGGGAGGACGGGAGCTGTGGGAACTACCGGGAGCTCTTCCTTGAGATCTGCCGGAACTGCAGTGCCGTGCTCTGCTGTCGCATGGCGCCCCTGCAGAAGGCCCAGGTGCGGCCCCAACAGCCGCTGGGGTGGGGGTCAGCGCCAGGAGCTGCTGGTTCCAGCCAGCTCTGATTTGTGATGGGGGGTGGGGTATCTTTTTTTAATGTTTACTTATTTTTGAGGGAGAGACAGAGAGAACACAAGCAGGGGAGGGCAGGGAGAGAGGGAGACACAGAATCCGAAGCAGGTTCCAGGCTCTGAGCTGTCAGCACAGAGCCCGACTCGGGGTTCAAACCCATAAACCACGAGATTGTGACCTGAGCTGAAGTCGGATGCTTAACCAACTGAGCCACCCAGGTGCCTCTATAGTATTATTGTACAACAAAAAATACACATTTTAGCCGAAAGTATTCCCTCCCCCACATTATTATTTAAAAAAAATTTTTAACATTCATTTATTTTTGAGAGAGCGTGAGCAGGGGAGGAGCAGAGGGAGAGGGAGACACAGAATCCGAACAGGCTCCACATGTTACTCCTTATCATTTTTGGTCTACTTGAACTGCTGCTCTGAGACACGTAAACGGAGAGAAAGATTACAGAAAAATGGCCTACGCGCTTAAAATTATTAATTGCATCGAATTGCGAGATTGGATTTGCACACACGACAACTTTGACAATGAAAATAGCATCAGAAGCAGCCTATCTGTGAGAAATCGATGCTGGATACCAGATAGCTTGGAACGGCTGTATCATCCGACAGGATGTAACCTTTAGGTTTTTCCTACAAGTTTATCGCATCCCATATGTTTAAAGCCGCACGTATAGCAGGAACCAGGAACTACTGGATTTACTTCCTGCTTCCGTCTTCAGCCTTTCCCACGTTACTTCCTCGTAACCCCACTTCAGCTGCCTTGTCTTTACTTAGTTCTGCCCAACACGAAAGGGATTTCATCCCCTGTGGAGAGAACGGATTGAACTACTCCGTGCACTCGAGCCAGATCGTCGCTTCCTTCTCCTTATGTAACTTTACATCTGCATTATTTCTGCCTAGTTAGTGAATAACCCACACAGAAAACAGAGAAGATAAATTCTGCCTCTGTTTGTTTTCCAGATTGTTAAATTAATCAAACTTTCAAAAGAGCACCCTATCACTTTAGCCATCGGAGACGGTGCCAATGACGTCAGCATGATCCTGGAGGCCCATGTGGGCATAGGTGAGCTGCCCGTGTGCCCCAGCCCTGTATGCCTGGCCGGTGAGGCAGGAGGGGCCAGAGGTGGGACCAGGGCTCAGGCACAGGGCACCGTGTGGTGCGGGGCGTCTCCTGGCCCGTGTTCGCTTGCACCTTGTTTCGCTCCACACTGTTTTCCGTCGCGGTGCTGAGACAGCGTTTTCTCTGGCAGGTGTCATTGGGAAGGAAGGCCGCCAGGCCGCAAGGAACAGTGACTATGCCATTCCGAAGTTTAAGCACTTGAAGAAGATGCTGCTTGTTCACGGGCATTTATATTACATCAGGATATCTGAGCTCGTGCAATACTTCTTCTACAAGGTAGGAAGGGCTCCCGTGCCGGGTCACCCACACGGGGCAGTGTGTGGCTGTCAGGTGCTGCAGGGACCACGGGGACGGTCTGACAGGGAGGCACTGACCCTGCTTCTAAGGAGGAAGCGGGCACTCGCCTGCGTGCACAGATCGAGCATGGAACCGATAACGTGCGCTTGTACGTGGTCACGAGGAGGACATCCTTGCACGAGTCCTCCGTCTTGTGCTTGGACTCGGCCCTGGTCATACTCACGCCCACGTTGCTTTCTCCTTCCTCTGCAACCAGTTTCCATTCACGTTTCTGTTAACAGAGGGACCAGAACGTGTGCTTTGTGCCCTGAAAATAAGAGTAGGCTTCAGAAGCCCTCACCCCTCTCGTGAGGGTACAGGGTGCCCTGGGTCACTGCCTGCAGGGAAGGTTCAGTACGTGGACGGCTTAGGAGGGAGAGCCTCTCATGGCTGCCACTGAACTAACCGGGATGTGGCTTCCCTTTCAGAACGTCTGCTTCATTTTCCCTCAGTTTTTATACCAGTTCTTCTGTGGGTTTTCACAACAGGTGAGTCCAACTGCCTGAGGTCAGATGGGCCGTACCTCCCTCCCCGTGGGGGTGGCTGCAGGGGTGAGCAGACTGTAGCAGGGGAGCAGGCCGCAGGGGAGGAATGGGCTACAGGGGGAGCAGGCCGCGGGGGGTGAGCAGTCCGCAGGGGTGGGCAGGCCGCAGTGGGAGCTGGTCAGCGGTGCAGCACCCTGTGGCGGGTTCAGGAGCCATGGTGGCCCAGAGGCTGTGCCAGCCTGCCAGTGATGTGCCCCACCCAAGCTCACCGTCCACAAAAGCCCTAACTTTCTGCCCTGAGAGGACACAGTCGGCATCTGAGACCCTCTCCCGGGTGCCCCACCATCGACATCTGCACACTAAGGTGTGCCGGCTGGAGGCCGTCTCGCCTGGCCAAGGAGAGCAGCGGCCTCTCGGCTACCCTCTTTCCATCACTTACTTGTTTCCAGCAGAGGGGCTGGGATGGGGAAGATTGAAGCTTGAAGATGGCCACCAAAATTGCCAACTTTTAAGCAACACCTTGCGGTGGCTGAGTGGGGTGGGTCCCGGTCAGTTCTGGGTCAGCCGTGGTTTTAACACGACAGTTGACATCAGGAAGGGTTGGCAAGCGTCCGGCTGTCTGTAGCTGCGGAAGCATGGCTCTGTGTGCATTCTAGAATGCTCGTGTCTCTGGGTGTTTGCAAATTGAAAAACCATCAGAAAAGTTTGTCGAGAGGCCCAGGGTGCTGTTCTCAGTGTGACTTTGTCCTTCCTGCAGACGTTGTATGACACTGCCTACCTGACCCTGTACAACATCAGCTTTACGTCCCTCCCGATTCTCCTGTACAGCCTGATGGAGCAGCACGTCAGCATAGACACGCTCAGGAGGGACCCTTCCCTGTACAGGTACAAGCCCCCGGGACAGGTGCCACACAGCACTTAGCCACCAGCAGCACCAGCCTCAGCAGCTACACTCGCTGCACCGGGAGCCCTGGCAAGAGAAAGTGACGTACCTGAAGTGGACGTGCTTCCGATTTAGGTAGAGGGTTCGTGGTGCGTTTGAAACATGCATAGTAAGTCAGTTTGTACCTCACCTGTTTCTCAGCAGTTCTGGAAGGAGCCGGGATGACTTCTTTCCCCTGGTGACCCCAGTGCGTTTATAGCCTAAATTATCCTTTAAAAAGCCATGTATGTTCTGGGGCATCTAGGTGGCTCAGTTAGTTAACTGTCTGACTTCAGCTCATGTCATAATCTTACAGTTCATGGGTTCGAGCCCCGCGTCGGGCTCTGTGCTGACAGCTCAGAGCCTAGAGCCTGCTTCGGATTCTGTGTCTCCCTCTTTCTCTGCCCCCCCCCCCCCCCCCCCCCGCTGATGCTCTGTCTCTCTCTGTCTCAAAAATAAATAATAACATTTTAAAAAATTATAAAAAAAAAAAAAAGAAACTAAAAAACAGGGGCACCTGGGAGGCTCAGTCGGTTGAGCATCTGACTTCGGCTCAGGTCATGATCTCACAGTCAGTGAGTTCGAGCTCCACGTTGGGCTCTGTGCTGACAGCTCAGAGCCTTGAGCCTGCTTCGGATTCTGTGTTTCTCTCTCTCTCTGCCCCTCCCCTGCTCATACTCTGTGTCTCTCTCAGAGATAAGCAAACATTAGAAAAAATTTTTTAAAAATCCAGGTATGTTCCCTTCAGCGAGATAAAAAGAAAAGTTAACAGATTTGATCTCACAGTGCTCTTTTTTGCTTAAAAACTATTTTTTAATAATAAGGAAAAGATGTTTTTCTTCTTTTTTGGAGCTGTACTCCAACATTGTTGGCAGACTCAGACTCAGACTGCACAGGGTGTCAGGCAGATGGGGAAAGACCTGCACAGGCGGGGCGACCACAGCCAGACCCGGACCCTGGCACTGGGCCCGCTACCCCATAACCCAGTTTCATAGCTCGGCTGAGCCCGCCGGCTGTGCAGCCTGGGACAGTCCGGTGACACAGGGGGGCCTTCTGGATAGATGGTCCCTACAGAGCCTGGGGGTGGCCCGGTCATTATGTGAGCCTGGTTCTCCTGAAACGCGTTCTCCTCTGTTTGCTCACACAGAGATATCGCCAAGAATGCACTCCTTCGCTGGCGCGTGTTCATTTATTGGACGTTCCTGGGAGTGTTTGATGCCCTGGTGTTTTTCTTTGGTGCTTACTTCATGTTTGAAAACACAACGGTGACCAGCAACGGGCAGGTGAGTGCAGAGCCGCATCTTGCTGGCTGCCGGGGACTCGGGTAGGCACGGGTCAGCATAGCCGGTGGGGCTCCTGGCATTCGGGCACCCCTCCACCAAGTCGCTCCAGGGTCGTGGCACGTCAGGCCATGCTGGGCTCTGTGGAGCGCTGCCCCTGTGGGAAGCCCCCTCCAAGATCAGACCCAGTGTAATCTGCACGTCCCATTAGCTGCGAATCCAGCGCTAATCCGGTCGTGCCGGCACCTCTTATTTCCTTTGGGGATTAATTCTGTAGCTGACACAGTGTAGTGTGTTTTCCCACATGCGCACCTAAGGACCTGTTCCCCTCGCGGTGAGGAGTTAGCGTTTTCTAGTGGCCGCTCGGCTCTGGGTGTTCGCATCATCTCTGGGGGTTGTTTTATTGGTATCTTTGCTTTTTTTCTTTCTGCCACTCGCTTCCCTCCCCACTCTCAGATAATGACCACCAACACACACATGGTAAGAAACTGTGGGTTTGTCTGTATGTTTTGGAGTGCGCTAAAAATAAAATATTTCTCGAAATATTTTGAAATGTGACTTCTTCTGTGTGCTTTGTCGGTAGAAATGGTGTTAGCTGCTGCTGGCTTCCAGTTCGGGGCTGGAGCCGCGTCAGGCCGGTGTGTCTGCATTTGGTCCTTTGTACGTGGTGTTTCCTCCCGGGTCGGTGGGGGAGAGGGGGGTCCGTGTCACGGCCGCCGGCCGACTCAGTGACACTCTTTAAGTTGATTTTATATGTCCGAACTTCCCGTAAGTGTGAGGCACCGTCCCAGGCCCGGGAGGCGCAGTGGGGACATTGCTGTAAGTGTGGCAGACCCGGGCCTCGGGGACGCACGGGGGGCGCACCGGGGCGCATGGACGCACCTCAGGGCCATCCCCACCGTAGCACCTCCCGGGTCTGGTGGCTGCACTGGCCCCAGTGGTGGTATCCGGGGCAGACCCTCCTCAGCTGAGTACCTGGGCCTCCTCCCCACTTTGTTTCTGGTTCATTCCTTCAGGAGTGCACCCTCCCCGCCCACTGTGCCCACTTGTCCCCTCCCTGGTGACTGATCTGTTTTTTCCTTCTCCTTACCTCTCATCGTAGCTCAGATCAAGTTTTTACTAAATCAATCTTGAAAGATTTTTAAATGTCTGATTTCGCTCTTCTGAAACCTTAGCTTTTCTAGAATTTGTTGCCTCAGTTTACGCGAATAACATCACTGGGCCACAGCGTAGTTATGGAGCTGTCCTCATTCCCTGGCATCTCTACAACGCTTCCTCGCAGGCTGGGCCCTAAGGAAGTGTGTCGCACATATCTTAGGAAGAACTCAGAGATGCCAGGACCGAGGAGGCCTGTGGGCCCCGCGAGAAGGCCCCTCACCCAGTGCCACTGTGTTTGCTTGGCATTAACATGGAGGGGGCTAGAGATCAGACACAGGAACACACACACGCGAGCACTCAAACCAGGGTGTTTGCGCAAGACTCAGGCGTTACTTTGTTCGTGCCATGCCCAGCTGCCTTCGTCTCGATGGGGCTTAGAGCAATAGGTACCTCCTAGGCAGCACGGTCAGAGCGATTTCAATGGGCGATGGACATACACAAAAAGACGTGTGCAGCCTGGTACCTGCTGGTTAATGGGCATGGCCTTGAGCTGCAGGTCCCTGGTGAGGCCTGGGCAGTGTCCCCTCCTCATGCTCAAATCCCTGAGCCCTGATGTGCTTCCAACCAAACCTCCCTACAGCAGCTGCTCATGCAGCCGTGGGTCAATTCTTTGGCAGTTGCTCGTGCTGCTGTGGTCAGTTCCGTGGCGGCTGCTCGTGCCTCCATGGGTCTGTTCTGTGGGTCATTTCCGTGGCAGCTGCTCATGCCACCGTGGTCAGTTCTGTGGCAGCTGCTTGTGCCGCCGTGGTCATTTCCGTGGGTCGGTTCCATGGTGGCTGCTTGTGCCACTGTGGTCAGTTCCATGGTGGCTGCTCATGCCGCCGTTGTCAGTTGCGTGGTTCCTGTGTCCTCAGGGGCCTTGAACCCCCCAGAGCCTGGAAGCTGACTCCCAGGCCGGGGCTTTCCCGCAGTGCCTTTACGTCCCCCACTACCAGGGCACACCTCTGCTCAGCCATCCGTTAGTGCACAGTGCTGCTCATTCGACTTGAAAGAAGGACAGAAAGACGAAAACAGAAAGCGTGGTTGTCCCCACCACTCCATCCCGGATCAGCCCAGCAGGTGCCTTGCCTCTCACTGGCTCAGAGCTTCCCGGGCCCGCCCTCAGCCGCGCTTGCTGGCCCGTTGGAACAAAGGTTCAACCATGTAATGGAAGTCTCGTCCTATGAAAAGCCGCTCAGAAGCCTGGGGAAACTATGAACCAGCGCACAGGGCCAATGGTGCCAGACAAGGTCTGTAACATGAGGTGTTTGTCCGCAGTTACACATTTGAGAGGTGAACTTTTGCCGTTCGGTAGCTCTGTGTAGATGGTGGGGAGCCAAGACCAGAGCTGTGGGAGCGCGATGGTATAATCACGGCGTCCTCGGTCATGAGTGGGGCCCCTCTGCAAGGGGCCCAGGGTACACATCTCCATCCTGCATCACTAGGAGGACAGGGTCCCTGGGAGGCTGGAATGGCCAAGGCCACTCCACACAAGCACAAGGCCGAGGTTAAGCGTCTGCTGTTCCAGTTCTGGACCCCCTTGTGCCTCTTTATCTCCAGATGGAGCTTTCCTGGTTTGAGACAGTTTTCTTAGATTCTTGTTTGCTTTGGAGGTAAGAGGGTTAGGTCACCCACAAGACTGAAGATGGTATCATAGATAGCCTGGTTCTATGGTAATTCACATAAACCTGAACAACCCATGTGCATCGAGGGGCCATCTCTGGTGACTGATGACGCCCTTGGTCCTTGGGCAGCAGAGGTTTGGTGATGGTAATGCACATCTCTGGCCACACACCCTCCATGGTTGGAACGCATCTCATGGTGTTACCTCTCAGAAGCCCCTTTCCGTTGGCTGTTGGTAGGTGAGGACCCTTTTTTAAGATGTACATCATTCTGTGGGAGCATTTATAAATCACGAGTAGTATTGAGGAAACAGTCATCAGTAACTTTTTTAAAAAAAAATTCACTTGCGGAGCATTTTCTACACTGATACGTGAACCGAAATCATTTCTCCTTCTGGTCCCACCAACGAGAACACTGAACCCTAATTAACTTATTCCTGTCGAGCAGCAAGCAGGCTGTTCTCAGATGAGCCTCGCGGCTGGAGTGCTTTGTAACACAAGTCAGTGAACATTGCATACGGGCTAGAGGCAGGGAGTCCGTGTGTGGGGGCATATGGACGGTGTTTTCATGACTGTGATCTTGAGAAAACAGTTATGTTTGTTGTGGGTATTTTTACACATAAAAATTAAGTTGGTCCTGGTTTGAGGACTTTTCTGAGCAGAACGCTTTCCTCCAAGATGCTCCTCAGAGGACAGAGGGCGCGTGAGGGTCTGGGGCCGCGGGAGGCTTGGAGGTGCCCTCCTGGGCATTCAGTGTCATCCAAACAGGACTAGGAAGTCCCTGTCGGGGGGTGGGGGACAGATCGGGCACTCAGGAGACAAACGCCCTGGACACCCTTTCGTGTTGGGGACTCCTGTCCTGGGCCTTCCCACCTCCGGCCCCTATGGTCCCTAAGAATGAGGACAAAGAACTTCAGCAATAAATGCACTATTAGCAGTTAGCTTGCAGACTCCCATCTGTAGTGAGGAGGGTGTTCACCGAGCTGTCACCATGACTGTACCAGTGAGTCCCAAGCTGCCTGCTGAGGACATGGTGAAGGTAGAGCAGGTGTGTCCTCATTGCCAGGGCCCTCAGCCAAACTCCTGTTCAGGAGTCAACATGTTGTGTTTTGCTATCGTTTGCCTGTAAAAATTACAGCTGAGGCCCACGCGTGTTAGCGCACGAGGCACTGGGGGCTGTGACTCATAGCCCCGGTCTGCCATCGTTAGCAGACGTAGGGATCTACCGACTCTGAGGAGGCAGTGGGACCCCGTCCCCCTGTGGTGCACGCTCACACTCGCACGTCTGGCTGTTGGCCAACGCTTTACACAGAGATTGCCGTGTTTCCTGCCAAGCAGGGCTGCAGGCGTGGGGCCCAGTGTCAGGAAGCGGAGGCAGCCTTCCTGCCAGGTCCCGCGGGTGGGCCCATGCACAGCTCCGGGCCCTGGCTGCCCCAGCCCCGCCACAGGCCACCCCTTCCGTTAGCTTCTAGTGAAAACCAAACACCCTGCCGACCGGGCACGTAGACAGCTGCCACGCTGTGACCCGTCTCAGAGTTTAAAACGTTTGCTGCCCCCCCAGAAGTTAAGCATTGACGAGGCCACGCTCCGATCAGAGTTTCTCGTCTGGGCGCTCTTGCCTTTTGGGGCCGGGGAGCCCTGTGCAGTTAGTAGACCCCTGTCCGGACCCGCCGGACACTGGTAGCCCTGCACCCCCACCCCCACCCCCTGTGGCAGCCGACACAGTCTAGGGCCAGTGCAGGTGTCCCCTGGGGCACAATGGCCTCCAGGCAGGAGCCCTGTGTCAGTTCTGCTTGCATCCCGGTGAGGGACCGGTGGGGTCTGTGGGCGGCCTGTTTCCTGCACAGAGTCCTGACGCTCTGCTTGTCCTCAAGTCCTGCCAGTAGCTTCCCACCTCACTAAACGTAGTGCGAGGCCAGTCCACGTGTTCACCCCACCGAATTGCGTGGGGGCCGTGTCTTTGGCTGAAGACGAACCGGGACAGAAGGCCGTTTGTTGTCTAGCATTTTGATTCTTCATGAAACAAAGCTGTTTCCTCCGAAAGGCTAGGAACGTTTTCTGAGATGCACAGTTCACAGGGCCCAGGAGGGGGTCAGTTCTCGGGCAGTCCTGCACAAGGAAACCTGCCCTGGGCTGACTTTTCCCTAAGAGGAGGCTTGGCAGTCGCAGTTCGTTTTCTGTGTCTGTGTCTGTAGCTGAGAAATGTGTCGTTTCCGTGATCTGACCCTGTGCTTCGCCACAGGTGGCTCAGTTGCGTGTCGTGGGGGCGGGAAGCCGGGCCCGCCACGCTGGCTGCCAGGGGCCTCTGTGCAGCTCTGTCCTGTCTGCCTGCACTTGTCCCTTCCCTGTGACTTTCCAGGGGCAACCCCGCCTGTACAGTGTCACTGTATGTGACGTGGTTACCTCACCCGCAAGCCGTTCTTGTGGTGGTTTTTCTTCCAAAGCAGGCAGGTGTTTGAGTCGAGTTTGAGAGAGAACAGGCAGGTCTCCTGAGTTCTTCCTGAGCGTGCACGAGGCCAGAGCTGGCAGCCGGGGAGCATGTCTTCCCCATGAACCCGGGACAGAAGCGCTGTGCACACCCCCCTCCCAGCTCTGGTGTCTTCTCACTCTTAGCGTTCGTGGAGCAGCGAGGGGCCGATGGCGGGGGGCCCATGCAGGAAGGGGTCTGAGCCCCAAACCGCTGGCCTGGCCCCAGGGTTGGGGTGCCCGGGGTGCCGTGTACTGCCACTTTCTCGCCCTTGGAGTAACAAAGTCCCTGTAGCTTTGGGGTCTGGAGTGTTGGCACGCAAGAGCGGTGAGATGTGTCATGTAACACTCTGGTTTTGAGTGTGAAAAGGGAATCGTGTGTACTGACTAGACACCGTTTGGACTGTTTTCCCCACAGATATTTGGAAACTGGACCTTCGGGACACTGGTGTTCACTGTGATGGTATTTACGGTCACACTAAAGGTGAGCCTTCTCCAGCTACAGTGGACCCTGCTAGAATATGCCACCCCACCTGTCGTAACCTGTGGCCAGGGTGGGAGCCCCATGCACGCAGCTCAGGCAAGCTCCTGGGCCGCCCAGGGGTGATCGTCAGTCATTTAAATAAGTCAAGTGCACAACAGCACACAGGGCCACCCAACACACGAGCTTCCAGAATTACACCGGAGGTAAATGAGGGAATGAGCCTTTTCTTTCCAAAAGGAGTCAGATCAGAATTCTTTCCAATGACAAGCAGCTCTCCCCCCCCCCCCAATATAATTAAAATCTACTTTAAAACAAATTAATGTGTTGGAGGTGCCTGGGCGGCTCAGTCAGTTGAGCATCCAACTTCAGCTCAGGTCACAATCTCACAGTTTGTGGGATCGAGCCCCACATTGGGCTCTGTGCTGGCAGTGTGGAACCTGTTTGGGATTCTCTCTCTGTCTCTCTGCTCCTCCCCCACTTGCACTGTGTCTCAAAAATAAATAAACACTTTTTAAAAAGATTGTAAAACAATTAATGTGTTGTAGAAAACTCAGTCTTTTTAAAGTCAAGCCAGATTCTTTTTTCTTTTTTTTCTTTTTAGTTTATTTGGACAGAGAGAGAATGAGTATGTGTGTGTGCTCATGAGTGGGGGAGGGGCAGAGAGAGAGAGACGAGAGGGAGAGAGAATCCCAGGCAGGCTCAGCGCTGTCAGCACAGAGCCTATCATGGGGCTCAATCCCACAAACCGTAAGATCATGACCTGAGCCGAAATCAAGAGTCGGACACTTGGGGCGCCTGGGTGGCGCAGTCGGTTAAGCGTCCGACTTCAGCCAGGTCACGATCTCGCGGTCCGTGAGTTCGAGCCCCGCGTCGGGCTCTGGGCTGATGGCTCAGAGCCTGGAGCCTGTTTCCGATTCTGTGTCTCCCTCTCTCTCTGCCCCTCCCCCGTTCATGCTCTGTCTCTCTCTGTCCCAAAAATAAATAAACGTTGAAAAAAAAAAAAAATTAAAAAAAAAAAAAAAAAGAGTCGGACACCTAACTGACAGAGCCCCCAGGCGCGCCTGGTCAAGCCAGATTCTGTACGTGGTACCATTCTGTGTGTCCTCCCACCATCTGCCCGAATCTTCACGTGGCACAAAGCCCACCAGCGAGCTCCTTAGTAGTGACAACCACCACAGTGACTGTGCCGCTGGGGCCTCCCCGTTTGAGAAACACGCAGGGGCAGCCTCCCCGGGATGTGGGCCATGGTTACCTTCTTTCTCTCTCGAAGCCTAAGGTTCTCTTTATCCTAAGCGGTTTTATGTGGGCGTTTTGGCTAAAATGAAGTTGGTGGCAGTTTGTGTGTTTTCCTCGTTATTTTCCAGCTCGCTGTCCCAGCTGTCACGGCTCCTTCCGGCATGCCTGGGTACCAGCCTGACTGATGACCTCTTTCTTTCTTCCAGCTGGCACTAGATACGCACTACTGGACTTGGATAAACCACTTTGTCATCTGGGGGTCACTGCTGTTCTACGTTGTCTTCTCCCTCCTCTGGGGAGGGATTATCTGGTACGACCTGGGTGAAACGTTCCCCATGCTGTGCATGCTCCCTTCCAGGGCTTTACACGACATTCCTGTGGCAAGTCACAGCACTGGGGCCCAGGACAGCAGGGGGAGCGAGGCCGAGTGCTCCCCACTTCTCTGGCCCGTGCTCTCCGTGAGGAGACGCAAGGAGTGCTTCCCGATCGGGCCGGGATGAGCGAGACCGGGGTGCTTGGCAGGGAACCTGGTCCAGACGGCAGGCCTGGCCTGTCTTCTCTGAAGAAGTCGCTACTGAAACGGGAACCTGGGAGGAGGTCACCCTCCTCATCACGGGTCCCACATGTTCGGTGCTTCCTGGAACAGGGCCCAGGCTGGTAGGCCTGGCTCGTTCGGCATCCCCCGTGCCAGCAGTGACGGCCAGTGTCTCGGGTGAGCCGGCGGGGCTGGCCTGGGGCCCCGTGCTCTTACAGGAAGACCGCTGTGGCTGCCGTGCTGAAAACAAGCCTGTGAATTAAACATGAGCAGGACAGTCAACCTGCAGGGAAGCCGGCAAGTTGTGATGCTGGCGTGGTGCATCTTGATGGGGCGGGCATCTGCTCTGGTGCTTTCAGGGGCACACCTGTGTCATGCTGTCCCTTCTGCCCAGAATGTCCTTTCCAACTAGCCTACTGGGTGAGCTCCTACTGATCCTTCAAAACCCTGTGGGTCATCGTCCTCCTTGATACTTCCCTTGAACCAGCACACAGGCGGGGCAGTCCCACATGGTCACCTAAGCCTCTGTCCCTGATCCCGTCACAGCACATGCTGTATTTTCTATAACTCTCCTGTGTGCCCCCCACCTCCCTGTAAGCAGGAACATTTCCTGAACATGCGTGGGACAGGGAGGTACAGAGGGCCGTGATCTGGGAGTGCCTTCAACGGGCCATCCTCTCCCCTCCACGTGTTGGCTTTGAACACAGCTCTGGATGATGCAGGCGGCCCCTGGGGGACAATGCCCCCTCTCGTCCCCGCCTCTGGGAGCGTTGCTGGCCTCTAGTGGCCAGATCTGTGCACTGCATGTTCTTGGGGACCCGCAAGTGCTGAGCTGGATGGGCTTCTGGTGGTTTCCAGCCTGCCTGCCCCCAGCTCACGGTCTGTGCTGGTCCACGTTTGACCCTGAGAGTATGTCTGCCCCGCTCACAGGCAGTGGGCATAAGAATGGTGGAACTAAGTCAGGGTCACCGCCAGAACGTTAACTGTGGGTTCCTTCTCACTTCTCTCGTGGAGCCCAATGTAGATGTTTTCTCTGAATTCTGGATTTGCCTGGGAACGAGGCCATTTCATGCTGTTTTTGTAGAAAAGATGCCAGTTTGTTCACAGGATGAGCCTTGGGTACTTAGCTGGCTCTGCTGACCAGAACCCACACTTGCCTTCTGCATGGTTAAAGATTTTTTTTTAATGTTTATTTATTTTTGAGAGAGAGACAGAGCATGAATAGGGGAGGGGCAGAGAAAGAGGGAGACACAGAATCCAAACAGGCTTCAGGCTCCGAGCTGTCAGCACAGAGCCCGACATGGGGCTCGAACTCACTAACTGCGAGATTGTGACCTGAGCCGAAGTCAGATGCTCAACTGACCGAGCCACCCAGGTGCCCCACCTTCTGCGTGTTAATAGCCTTTGCTCAGGTTATGATTCTAAGATACAAAAACAAAGCAAAACAGAAAAACCACCTATTTTAATTTTTTAAAATCTTTTTTCCAGTCCTGACCGCTGCAGGGCTCTCCTCTGGCTGTGGGATGACTCCCTAGAATCCCTCCCTCCTCCCCTGTTCCTTAAGGCCCTGCAGCCACTGCTTGTGAGTAGTCAGCACACAGGCCAGGGGTCTGGGCCAATGAGTATCGGTGACAACAGTAAGAGCTCCCTGAACAGGTGGGCTCTTCGTGCCAGCAGAGCAAACAGGCTGCGGTTTCGGCGTCCTCCCGACGACCTCTGACCTGCCAATCTGTCCTTTTTCTCGTGTCCTTGGCGCTGCAGGCCCTTCCTCAGTTATCAAAGGATGTACTTTGTGTTCATCCAGATGTTGTCCAGCGGCCCTGCCTGGCTGGTCATCATCCTGCTCATCACTGTCAGCCTCCTTCCCGACGTTCTCAAGAAAGTCCTGTGCAGGCAGCTGTGGCCCAGCGCCACAGAGAAAGTCCAGGTACTGGCTGCTCGCAGGGGGAGGGACGGTGCAGGGCGGGGCAGGGCGGGGCAGGGCGGGGCGTGGTCCCCAGTGTCCAGCCCGAAACAGGCACTGTGATCCCTGTAAGGACAGCAGGAAAGGTTGTGTTTGGAAATGTGATAGGTCCAAGTATTACTACTGAATTTCATGACACCATATAGGATTTTTTTTTTTAGTTTATTTATTTATTTCAAGAGAGACAGAGTAAGCAGGGGGCGGGTCAGAGGGAGAGAGAGAGAGGGAGAGAGAGAATCCCAAGCAGGCCTCCATATAGGATTTTAAAACATTGAGGTAGATGAGATTCGAGACTACCCATGTTTAGATCCAAACAGCTACTCCGCTGAAATAGAAAATGGTCGAGAGAGAAGGATTAAGCCAACACAAATGACAAATTCTTTTGCGGAAATCTAAAAAAGTTTTTTTAATTAATCGTTATTTGGTGGTAAAACTGCATTAGTTTTAGGGATAGTGAATGTGGCCCAAAACTTGAGCATTTATATTGGGAAGTTCTGGTGATTTCTAGGCTCACTTATTTTCCCCAACCTCAAATTGAGGCCAACAGGCTGAATTGTGGGTTCAGGAAAGAAGCGACGTATGCATAATGCCCCATCAGCACATGTCACTCAGAGCTTCTCAAAACCACTGTGGCCTGCTCAGGAAGCATCCTCCTACTCCTGTGATCTCAGGGAGGGCACGCCCCCATCCCCCCACCCTGTGACCTCAGGGAAGGCATGTCTCCCATCCCCTACCCTGTGACCTCAGGGAGGGCACCCCCCCATCCCCCCACCTGATTTTGCCTCTGGAGGTGCAGAGCCCCTGTGAGGAGAAGGGAGATCCTGCTGGTTGTGCAGAAGCCCAGACAGGGTGGTTCCTGCAGGGCTCACATCTTCCCTGCTGAGCACAGGTGGTTGTGCAGGTGAAGGTGGGGGGATGTGCAGGTAGGAGGCTGATTCACACACTTCAGGCCCAGGCCCCGGCCCCGGTGGGGTCGGCGAGCTTTCTTAGAAAGAAGTCTTGCGCCAATTTAAGACGTTGAGCCCAGCGCCCCGGCTCCTGGTGATTCCCTCCTTTGTGGGTGTTTGTCGACTCAGCACTGGCAGCACTCAGGAGTGAGTGGGTGTTTGTGAACGACTTCACCCTGAGCTCCGTGGCGTGGCCGCCCTTAACCGTGAGGATGGCAGGGCAGTGGGAAAGGGAGGCCTCTGCCTGGCTGGGTCTGGGCTGGGCAAGGGAATGCTTGTGGTTTGCTTGGAGGTGGCCGATTAACCGGGCTCAACCGCCTTAACTTGTTTCTCTTTTCCCTTCCTCCTGCCCTTTTTCTCCAACCTGTCTGCCTCAATAACCACCCCCACCCTGTCTCGCTGCGCACGGCCCCCCGGCCCCTGTGGGACTGCAGACTGAGAATCAGTGCCTTTCTGTCGAGCAGTCCACCGTCTTTATGCTCTCTCAGACCTCCAGCAGTCTGAGTTTCTAACGGAACAAGGTGATGCTTTTCTGTCATTCGGCATGGTGGGGTTACAGTCGCAGGAAGCAGAGGGCTGACCTTCCTGAGAGCCGTGCGCACACCCACTCTGGGGAGTGTCCGGTCCCATGGCGGGAAGCCCTGGGGTGACCTGTGTCTTGAGATGCAGAGAGGGCTGTGTTCTCTCCATGCCAGGAACTCACCTGTGTGTCTCTCTGGGTGTCCATTTGAAGTACCAGGTCCCCTGCCAAGGTGCGGCCACATCCTTCCTGCGGGTGTAGGGCTGCACCACCTTACACTGGCCACCGGGTGGGACTGGCTCCCAAGTCACAGGAGCCCAGGTGGGAAAGTCACCTCAGCACCACCGGTCTCTCCTCAGCACGTGGCGGATGGAGGGCAAGGCCTCCTCACTCACAACCCCCTCTGTGGACCTATTCTGTGTACAGGGAAACTGAGGCCACCACGTTAGAGTATGCTCAGGACCCACAGAGCATTGCAGAAAAGACCAGACTCGGGCTGAGCCACTCAGACTGTGGACTGTGTGTTGGGTCAAGCGTTTCTCCAAATTGCCTTTTAGCTTATTTTTTAAAATCTGATTATTTTTAGACAAAGCCCTCTACTTTGCTGTAAACGGCGGTAGTGGCTTATTTCGCTGCTTACACAGAAGTTTTCTGTGGCAGGCACCCAGGGTCACAGCCTGTTGCAGAGCCAAGATTTTAGGCACAAAGTGTTGTCCAGAGATGGCTTTCAGTCTGTTTTTCAGCAGTTTATTCATGTAGCTGAATACCACATTGACGTATGCCTCAAAATTAGTGATGCTTGCATCACTGTCTCCCAAGGCAGCTTATTCGTAGGAAAATGCCTTTAATAATGTTTGATTCTATACAGTTGAAACACTTTTTTAACTCACAGGATGGTACATTTTTTTTAATTTTAGTAATTATCAGCAATCAAAGTTTTTCTGTTAAAGTGCCATCAGAATTTGCTAGAATGAATTACCTAATTTCATCTCACTGTCAACCAACTTACTTAAAAACATCTAGAATGCAATTATTAGGAACATCTTAAGTCACAGGATGTGCTTGTGAAATTGATTAAATCCTGTCAACTCTGAGCTAAAAATCTATGCTTTCACTACGGAGGTGGTTTGTTAAGACTCCATCTTGGAAGCCTGCCTCTAGCCGCTGGAGAAGGTTGGTGCTGGGCTCCCTGCAGTGTACTCGGCCACACGGGGCGGCCCGCAGGTGTAGCCACACCACGGAGTGCCTGGCACACACACGGGTGGATATGCCTGTGCTTCTGGGAAGCCACCCGACACCTGCAAAACTTTGGAGGAACAGAGCCTAGACCGGTCCTCACTTCAAATGGACAATTGTTTC
Source organism: Leopardus geoffroyi (assembly GCF_018350155.1). Lineage (NCBI taxonomy): Eukaryota > Metazoa > Chordata > Mammalia > Carnivora > Felidae > Leopardus > Leopardus geoffroyi. The sequence goes on from NC_059326.1 coordinate 81,896,582, forward strand.
CTCCCATCTGTTCTGATACAAAGAAAAACCTCACAGGGGCCAGGTTTCCAGTGTAGACCGATGTGACCCATATATGTGTATTTCTGTCTGCATTTAGCTGTATTCTCTATACGATCCCACCTGTGCAAAGGGCAGTGACCGCACCTCTCTCCCCAGAAGACCTTGTACTTCCCGTACTCACGTCTCAGACCCTGTACCTGTCCACCTCTTAACGATTCTCTTCTCCCGACCACTGAGAAACTAATACGGTTTAACTAGAAAGCCGGCGCCGGGAGGCCTGGCCCCGTCGACCTGCGGAGCTGTGACTCCGGAACCCTTCAGGGGTCTAGCCTCAGGCCGGGACTTCTGCGCTCCTGGAGTTGGGGCCAAGGGGCAAGGGACCAGGGTGTGGTACCTCCCCTTTGGAGCGAGTGCGGCCAGTCTGGGTCCTCTAGCCGGGGCTCCCCCAAGGGCCCTCGGCCGCCCCGGCCCTCGGGCTCCATCTGGTGAAGGGCGCCATCAAGAAGACCCGCTCCTTCCCCGACGGTGCCCATGTCGAGAGCCCGTGCCCGCCCCACGGCCCCAGCCCGCACAGACTTCCGCGGCCAACCACATGCCCTTTGGGCACAGAGGAGCCCGGTCCAGCGGTGCCCACTGGCAGAGCAAACCCCACGTCGGCCACGAGGCCAGACTGTGCTCACGGACGGGAGGCACTTCTGGGGCCGGGCGCAGCCCCTCTCAGTATGTTTCCTCGCCTTGCAGCAGAGCACGAAACTCAAAGCATCAGTCGCTGCCGCGCCCAACACGGACCGGCCACTTCTGAAGGACCTCTTACCGCGGCCGAGGCGCCACTAGCCAAGGATAGGTAACAGTGTCCGCCACACCGCCCGGCGGGCCTCCCGGGTGTGCTGTGGTCCTTCCAGACGGTTTGTTCTTCCTCCAAAGTTTTGCTGTGCTGTGCCATTTTTGATAACGGGTTCATGGTGAAAAAAAAAACCCTGCTTTTTATGCACACGTGTGTGTTTCTATCCCAGGTAAGTGACGTGCCTGAGAGTGGCCGGGCCACACACGGCCGTGCACTGTGCCCACACACACGTGTGCCGTGGCCCTGTTGTCCCACGTGTGTTTATGAGCTGCTACTCCCCCAATGTGTTCAGGGTTCATTTTGCCAGAACAAAGCCTGTTCCGCGGACTTCGTTGTGGAAACAGCTTCACCTGAAAGGTCTATCAGGAAAGAGTGTATTTTGACAAAAAAGGGGAACGTTGCATGATTTGCATTGAACGCCGGCCCAGACAGATGTCTGGCGCAGGCCTTCTGCTGTCCACAGGCTGACACATGGAGCCACATCTGCCCCTGAGAGGCACAGACTTGCAGCCACGCACAAAGAGCACTCTGAGTTAGGTTTTTGAAGTGTGACAGGCACATCTGCCTGGGAACGGTTTTCCTTTAAGACCGATTTCTCCTTGACTGCTCCCCCACTCCCCACTGTCCGGTAAACCTCAGGACGTCTAGGCCAGGCCACAGGGTCCCGTGAGCTGTCAGAATCTGCACAGACTGTGTTTGCGTGCGTGGAGGTGACCGTGGACCCCGGTCTCAGTCCCTCCGGCCTCTGGAAGAGGCTTTGCATGTTGACATGCATCATCTTTGCCAGACGGTGGAGCCAAGCCGGGGAGCCATTTGTAGCCAGAATACGGTCACCACGCTGGCTTGGTGCCCTAGTTCAGATGGGTCACATGTGTCCACTCCCCCACCGCATCTGGAACGGGAGCCCCCACAGGCAGCATCAGCGCAGGTTGGGTGGGGTTCCTGTGGGGGGTCCTGGGACTGACACTGTCTGTCCTGTTCTCCAACAGAGCACACGCGTGCACGGCCAGAGCCGCCTCCCGGAACTCACCCTCCTGGCCTGTCGGCGGAGCTCCAGCCCCTGGGCCACGTGGCCAGGTCCACACGCAAAACAGGAGCCACTGTCGTGGCCTCCTCTCTCCAGTCTCCTGCACAGCCATTCTGTCCCTGTGCCCCATGGGGGGACCACTGGTGGACAGGCCATCAGTCCAGACCTCTGAAAGCCACACGTGTGAGCCTCTCCCCACCCTAAAGGAGGGACCAGGGCAGCGGGACTTGTCTGGAGCTTGTGGCCAGCACATCACCTCTCCTGGCTCTGGTGGCCTCACACTGCCTCCGACGGGCATTCAGTTGTGTTGGGAAGAAGGGCCCCAGGGCCTGCTGTGTCCCCACTGCATGGGGCCTCCAGTCTCAGACACCTCCGGAGAAGGACACCTGTGTGGACGTGCACCGTGGACGTGGAGCGCAAGTGGCCACCCCACTGACCGTGCTGAGCACAGGGGGCCTGTCCTCACCATGGGACGGGCTGGCCTTGCCTCTGTGCCTCCTTGTCCACAACCCTCTGGTCCTCATGCTTCTAGAACTGGCTGGACCAGCCCCTCGAGCCACGTGTTCCCACGGCCTGTCAGCGTCATGGCCTGTGCCCTGCTTCTGTCCAAACCCACCACACGGTGGGGCTGGCCTTCAGGGTCCTGTCTGGTGTGGAGTTTGTTTCTTCGAGGGGGTGCTAGCGTCCCCCGTGTGTTGCAGGGTGTCTTTGAGTCTTTCCTGTCTGCTGGCTGCCCCATGGAGAAAACAGAGTATCGCGTGTGAAGAATGAGTAATACCGTCCGTGTGAGCCTTCCCAGTACAAGCTCTGAGATAGTTATCCTCACGCCCCCAAGAATAGAGCCTCCCCATGTTCTCTTGTTGGGAGAAGTCTCCCCCACTTGTTCCAGGGGCAGACCACAGGCTGTGACGGTCAGACCCCTCCATATCCTCACTCAGAGGTGCCCTCCGGGGGCCGCGTCCATCTTCCAAGATCCATTTCTGGCCCACACTGGTCTGATGGTGAGTCGGCCTCTGAACCCCGAAAAGCAATATTGCCATCCCAGACTGCTGCCCACACTCAAGACCTTGACCAAACATTGTGTTTTCTGTTAGATGCCCGCTTTGTTGTCGTCTGTGCTGCCCAGGACATTAGTTGGGGTGGCAGAGCCATCAGAAGGCTGGTGTGCTGACAGTCCCTGGCACTTCTCTGCACCAGTAATTGTTTCTAGAAATAACCTCTTTGACATAGCCTTAATGGTCCGGAAGGAAACAGAGATTTCAGTCTGAGATTCAAGTTCACATGTTGAAACTGATGCCTTTTAAGAAAAGCATCACCCAGAAGCTAAAGTACAAGCAGGCACCTTGCCCACTGCGGATCCCGTGCTGTGGAACCAGGGACGTCGGTGAGTGAGCCCGGCGTCTACTTCGGAGATGCGGGATTTCAGGTGTTTTTGGAAGTTAAGGTTTCATAATTTGATTGTATAATGTTTCGCCTATAAAATATTTATTTGAACTAGGGGGTTAATTCAATGCGTACACACAGTGGTTGGGATAAGTTCAAGTGAAGTGGAAACACCATACCAAAGACCAGGAGACAGAACAAAGAGTAAGAGAGGGTCTCCGCCATGAGGGTCCTCGCCACGCCTTCCGCTCCGCCCTCCCCACGCCCTCTCCGCCCTGACCTCTCACGCCCTCCCTGCACCGCTGTCCCTGGTCACGCCCTCTGCCCTCGCCACGCCCTCCCCTCCTCTCCCTGGCTACGCCTTCCGGTAATGCCTCGGTCACGCCCTCTGGCCCCGGCCGTCAGGTCCGCGCCGGACCTTGCGAACGGTGGTGTGTGCGTTTTTACAGCCGTTTTTAAGAACCTACTATGGGTATAAATGTCCCCCCACCACCTGTAGGGGGACAGATTCTCTGTATGTTTAGTTAACAAATTCTTTGTAACGTATTTTTTTAGAAATCTTAAAATTGCCTTTGCACTGAAGTATTTTCATAGCTGTTTCTATCTCTTTTATTCATTTATTTGTTAACATACCGCACCTAATTTTTAAAGTATGTTTTTAAAGCTTTTATTTTTTAAGTTGGTGAACTTTTGGCCACTTTACATTTAAATTCTGGTGAGAGTTTTGGCTGAATGTCTCAATACCCGATGAATGTGAATTTTCAGATTTGATTTTATTCTCTACACCTGTTTGTTTTTGGTGTTTCCGGTGGCAGTGATTAGTTGAAGGCATATTTAGAGCACAATGTTTTGCTTGCTTTTTCTTCACAGTTGATTGTGATTGTCATCTGCTCTTTGTTTTGTTTTCGATTTCCATCCTTCGGCCTTAAGATAGAAGTTTCTCGAGGGATGGTTCAGTATCCTCTTTCCACCTGTATTGAGACGGTCACCGTTTACCTCTGATGATGCAAGTCTCCTTATGAAAGTCCCTAACCCCTTACATGCTCCAAAATGTCTTTTACAAAATTGTTTGGGAAATATTAAGTGACTGTGCCTGATCATTGGAAACAGGGGCGGGAGACAGAGCCTCAGAGGTGAGGAAGAACCCGCTGAAAGGCCGCACGTGGGACTCCGTGCGATCTTTCACCAACAGTAGTTAATGATTACTGGCCTTAAACTGACCTTAAAGCAAGACATGTCAACTTTTAGCATTTTTCTTAGTTTTGAAAACCTTGTTCAGGACTGCACGTGTTAATGAATTAATTCATAATTTCCCACACTGGTCCCAGCATCTGGTTCTGGACCCGCACACCATCCCCTAAGAACAGGTCACCAATAAAGCACGGGTGGTCCTGACCCAGTCACCGTCTCTCTCCTGCTTTCAACTCCGAATCTACTCAGGGCCACAGGCGTGCACGTGTCTCAGCATGCACACACGCACACAGCGCACACACGTACGCACTCCCTGGGCCCTGTGCATCCTGCCTCCCTCCTAAGGGGACCCTGCCAGGAGCTCCGGCAAGACCAGGCTCCTTAGACCTCGAGCCTTGTGCCCTGGCTGGACGCCGGAGGCAAGCGTGGACGGACAACGCTGCGGTGCTCTGGCCTGATAAGTGTCTCCTGTTCGGGGGTTCCCCCCCCCCCCCGCCACTGACACCTGCACACTGGCACCTGTGCCCTCAGGACGGTGGCAGAGAGGCTCCTCTGTGACCCGGGCATCCCTGGGCTCTGGCTGGCACCCTGCCTTGGGCAGCTGGGGAAACACACCCTCTTCTCCCAGACCAGCCTGTGCATTTGATTCCATAGGGTGAACGCAGAGCACAGAAGCCTGGGGGGGGGGGGGGGGGCGCGTTCCTGAGCCTGGGAAGGAGGCCGGAAATGCTTCTGCAGGTACAGGTTGATAGAATTGTCCTTTGGCCTGGTGAGATTTTGCAGCTTTAACTACAAAAATGTCTCCCACATGCTGTTCTCATTAGTCTCGAATAGTTGCACATCAACCAAATGTTGAGTGCAGCCTAAGGGAGTTCTCCGCTTTTTTTTTTTAAACCACTAAGTGCATCTGTTTTGCACTGACTGGTGAAAACTAATGCAACAGCTTTACTTCACCTTGAAAATCACATTATTTATTTAACAGCTGCGTGTCACGTTTCGTTGTTCAGTGTTTTGCCTTCTCCATTTCTTTTGGAAGTTTCCCATTTAAAAACAGGAAAAATGTCAGTTGGCAAATGCAATTTTTTTTTAAGCTAGCGGGTGGGTGAGCGGGAATGAGAATCATTCTGATATTGTCTAGAAACAAAGCTTTAATGGAGATGTGTTGGAAGTATTATTAAAGGGTGATTCTACTTTTGCAGAAAAAATCTAAAGATCAGTTTATATAGCTTTATTTTTTACCTTATGAAAATATACAGAATTTTAATATGCATATATTGTCTCTGACTTAAAATTATGACGTGTCTGCATTGCCATTTAAAATGTCCATTCATTATGTAACGTAGTAAAAGAGAACCTTCAAAATGCATTTAACATGAACGGTATCTATAGTTGTCATCATCATAAATACTGGAATTTATTTTTAAATTATTGAATATAGTAGGTGCATTTAAGATGGCCGATCAGCCTCCAGATAGTAATGTTAACCTGCTTTGAAAAATTAAATTGTGATTAAACCAAATCTTACATTTCTGTAAACTTTATTTTGTATGCTACTGTTTTTAACTTTTATTTCTGTAGATAAAGTATGACTTGATAATATTAATTATATTGGACTTTTCTGCAGATTATCTAAGCAGGAGACTTGAATCTGCTTGCAATAAAGAAGAAAAAATGTCTGGTTTGGTTTCTTTATTAATAAAAAAAGCAGCAGTTGGGCTTAAATCTCTGGGGACAGAAGCTGCAGGGTGAACCTCTCAACCTGAGTGTGTGTCTGGGCTGAAGGTGGGGTGTCCTCCCAGAAATGGGGGGCAGCGCCTGCATTCACCAATCGCGGGATCGCCGGCTGCCCTCGCACCGTCCTGCCCTTGCACCGTCCTGCCTGCGCCTGCACTCATCCCGCGCCCTCAGGCCCCTGCGCCCTCCGCTCACACCCAGCTAGGCCGGGATGGGCTGCGGGCTGATTTTGCACATCTGGCTCCCCACCCACTCAGGTCCCAGCGCTGCCCCTTCCTCCTCTGGGGCCGTTTGCCCCCACACTGCCCAATGGCCACTGCCCCCCCTCCAGTTCCTTGTCTGAGGACTGGCCTCGGACCCACAAAACCTGACTCCAGGCCCCAGATCCTGGGATTCTGTCCCAATTAGGGCGGCAAGGATAGAGCCCTAAGGTTGGGGATGCTCGGTTCTGGGGTTGCCACCTCACGGGCCTCCCCAAGCCCCTGGGAGGAACCAGGTCAGGCCTAGGGTTCCACCGTGTGCAATTCTAAATTTGGGGCTTTTCCCGGCCTTGTGCACCACAAGCACCACACAGCAAGCGTATCACACGCTGAGCGGGTGTCAGTCACAATCACCAACCAAACGCTAGTGGCCAACACCAGACTCTAGGAAACACAACAGGAAGTAAATGCCTCCCGTGATTCTGGGGCCCCGGGGCCTCCGGTGCCTGTTGTTGGTTGTCCGGTTTTCACACCTGTCTCAGGTGGCCCGAACCTGAGGCCACGCTACCCCTGGCGGCTGATGAGTACACTTGCCTGGCTTGAAGCTCGAAGATGTAACGGCAAACCCACTCACCTGTGCCCACGTGAACACAACCGTGCACATCACCTGGTCCTATCCTAGCTTAACAACACCCTCTTTCATGGGAAAGTCTTGAGAACATATAGTTTCTCAATTTCTTTCCTGCATTAAGGGGATACCACTAGCATTTTTTTTAATGTTTATTTTCGAGAGAGAGAGCATGAGGGGGGGGCGGGGCAGAGAAAGAAGGAGACACAGGATCCGAAGCAGGCTCCAGGCCCTGAGCTGTCAGCACAGAGCCCGACGCAGGGCTCAAACTCACAAACCCAAGATCATGACCTGAGCCAAAGTCGGACGCTTAACCTACTGAGCCACCCAGGCACCCCTAAAACTTAATATATTAATTCCCCTAGGGAAAATACTCACCTTTGTACATTTTGTACATTTTTATGATTTCAGGACTCATTGGAATAATTCAGGAACATTGAAATAGCAAATGTCTAACTTATCACCGAGATGCATTCACTTGTCCTAATCCGAGAACCTGTCAACTATTAACCAGATGAAGAATTTCTCAGACACTGAAGACACCAACCCCATAGTTAGTGGACAGGTGTCATGGCTAAAACCAGCCAATCTGGAGTAAATACTTGCTGCTCAACGTCCAGAGAAATTTACACTTAAGGCCCCACAGCACATTACTGGAGGCGACGTATCGTGTCTCCTTACAGCATTTTCTTTGCAGACCCATCAGCAAGACACTAGAAATTACAACATCCGGAAACCACAGTGCTGCTGTTCCTGGCACCCTCGGGGCCCACTGACAGGTGCTGTCCTAATTTATTGTTTTTTAATGTTTATTTATTTATTTTTTTTTTTAGAAAGAGAAATCCAGGGAGGGACAGAGAGAAGTGGGAGAGAAATCTCAAGCAGATTCTATGCTTCCAGCACAGAGCCTGATGTGGGGCTCGAACTCACAAACTGAGATCATGACCTGAGCCAAAACCGAGACTCAGACGCTTAACCTACCGAACCACCCAGGTGCCCCCTAATTTATTTGTTTAAACTTTAATAAGAAATACGGATTCCTTGGTGCATTGCTTATGAAGAGTATATTAGCCTTTAAAACTCCTTGCACAAAATCATAATTTGAAAAAAATCCACATCAATGTTCTTATTCACTTGGTTTTTACAAGATTCAAAGAGAGAGAAAGGGTTTTGAGATCATGAAGGATGAATAGATCCTCTTGAGAATCTCAGATAGTTTTAGTATCTTTAGAATTTTATCTTTTAATTTTTTAACGTTTATTTATTGAGAAACAGAGAGAGACAGAGCATGAGCAGGGGAGGGGCAGAGAGAGGAGGAGACAGAATCCCAAGCAGGCTCCAGGCTCCGAGCTGTCGGCACACAGCCTGACGTGGGGCTCAAACCCACAGACCGTGAGATCATGACCTGAGCCAAAGTCGAACGCTTAACTGACTGAGCCACCCAGGCACCCCAGTGTCTTTAGAATTTTTGAAGACCTACTAGAAAGTCTCAAAATATGACTTAAATATCAAAATAAATGTTTTTAAAAAATATTTATTTTGAGTGAGAGAGAGGGAGCACAAGGGGGGAGGGGCAGAGAGAGAGGGAGAGAGAGAATCCCAAGCAGGCTCCAAGCTGTCAGCACAAAGCCCAACGTGGGGCTTGATCTCATGAACTGTGAGATCATGACCTGAACTGAGATAAAAAGTCAGACACTAAACTGACTGAGCCACCCAGGTGCCCCTCAAAATAAATGTTTTAATTAGCTTAGACTTTGTTTTGTTTGTAAATGATTATACTTCCTCAGTCTTCATAAGCCAGTGGAGTAAGAAGTGTCTATGTCCTGGGAGGGCAAACAGAGGCTAAAATACTGACCGGTGACGTCCCGCAGGTCACACTGAGACCCTGCTACCGCTGTCAGCGTTTGTGGGCCATCCCACGATGGTAAGTACTACCTGGGCCGGACAGCAGAAAGGATGATCAGGCAGGGGCGCAGAGACTTTTTTGCAAGAGCAGTATATTTACGTAAAGGATTTAATCTCAAATGGTAGTTTCAAACACAAGGAGAAACGGGGACCATCTGGAAGGCAGAGGGGCCTCCCTAGGCTGGCCACCGGGCACAGTGACCGACGGGGACAGCTCTGTAGGACTCCAAGGGGAGGGCACAGATGCCACCGTCACAGCCTCGCGGGTGCGGGCAGAAATCTCAACAACTGATTTGGAACCCGCAGGCAGACTTCAACTCACACCTGTCGGGACCAACCTCAGAACTCACTGGAGCTGAGGCCTGGGGCGTGTGCTGGGAGTGTGCACTGGGGTTGTGTGCTGGGAGCATGTGCTCACATGCTGGAGGCCTGTGCTCGTGTGCTGGGGGCCTGTGCTTGTGCGCTCCGAGTGTGTGCTGGGGTTGTGTGCTGGGGGTGTGTGCTCGCATGTTGGAGGCCTGTGCTCGTGTGCTGGGAGTGTGTCTCGTGCACCAGGAGTGTGTGCTGGGGTTGTGTGCTGGGGGAATGTGCTCGTGCGCTGGGGACCGAGGGCCGGCTGGCAGAGAGAAGCCCAGCCTCTCCCCTGCAGTCTCCCCTCTCGTACTGATTCCTTCACGGTAAGCAGATGATGCTACCTGCGAATTCTCCCTCGTATTTCTGCTCGGCCGTGCACCCCTAGAGCCCCATTTGTGGTGGTGACTTCCTCGTGCCTCACCGCGGGCCTCACCATGGGCCTGGGGGGCTGTGAGAGCCACAAAATCGCACAAAGGGCTCATGGCGCCATAATGAGCAGGACGCCAGCAGGGTGCTGCTCGGGCCAGCTTTGCACTTGGGGGAATTCATTTCCTCTCGAACTACCTCAGCTTTGGAATCAGCCCTCACGTTTTCCAAACAACACAGACGTCTCATTTTGTCCTCTGTACATCCACCGCGTCGGTGACCCTGCACCAAAGCAGAAAGCTTTCGTGGAGAAGGAACAATGTTCTGGGCTGCAGGTTCCGTGGCCGCGCAAGTGTGGGTGACTGAGCTGCGGGTCCCGGATCCTGGGCGGGAATCCTGCCTGTGGCAGCCGCACTCGGGTTCGGAGCCCAGGCCTGGCTGGCCCCTGGGATTGGAGCCTGCAGCCCGCACATTCTCACCGGGGTCACAGCACGGGTCCCAGCCATCTCCCCTGGTCTTCTCCACCAGCGGCGCTGTTTGCACATCCTGCGGAGCCGCCCTCCTGCGCCACCTCGCTTTGGCCGTGGTATTTCCTGCAGCCTCCTGAGAGCATCTCTTACCCGAGGGCCTTTGATGCTGTCCTGGGGGCCAGGGCACTGGTCTCAAAGACACAGGCAAAGCGCACCACACTGGAGCCCCCCGGCCTCACTGGGGCCCCTCCGAGAAGAGGAACCTGTCTGGGTCTTGGGGCCGCTGCCGGCCACCAACCCTCTGCCAGGCAGAGGGGTTTCTCCTTCCTCTGATTTCCTGTCCCCCTCAAGCCACCTGCTCCTTCCTGAGCCAGCCTGCCCCCTTCCTGGCGAAGCCTGCCTGCTCTGTCCACGCACTCGGGGACCCATCCTGCGCTGTGCCCACCGCCTGCCCCAGGACCTCCCAGGAGAGCGTGGCACCCGCGGGCCCCGCGTTCCAGGCCACCAGAGCCTGGACCCTCCGCAGAGCCGCCCCAGCCCGTGCCCTGGCCACCAGGGTGCCCACCGGGTGCATACAGACCTCCCACAGGAGACGTACAGAGCCACACCTGGGGGGAGGAAAGTCCTCCTGCAGGGTCAGTGCCAGGCACCCTCCTCCAGATCAGGGTCACCGTCCCCTGCGTGGGGCTTAGGTGTCCTGGGCTTAGAGCTGCCTTGGGTTTACATTTATTTCCCTATTGGCAGAAGCCCATTGTTTGATTTCAACAAGCCACCCACCTTTACCCACTCCATGCGGGCGCTTTAAAGGCTCAACCAAGATGAAGCTTCCATGCGGGTCAACACTTAGGATGTTCTGGATGCTGCACCACGTTCACATTCCAGCTCTACTCCAGAGGCTCCCCTCCCTGAACCTGGGAAATCACAAGAATAAAAGGTTTAGTTCCTCTCCCTGGAAACAGGGGTTGCAAGGCTGGGTACTCAAGCCAGCCTGAGGGACACGGGGGCCCTGCCACCTTGGCTCTCTGGGCTGCCTTCCCGGGGCATAAATACGGAGGGGTGCAGGGAGCCCCTGCCCACTGGTGACCTGGGTCGTGAGAACAGGCAGCTGCAGTGTTTCCAACAGTGCGGTCTGGTTTTGACCCCCGTCCTGCCCCGGGCACCGCTTCCCCCAGGAGCCTCCCCCCGCCCCCCCCACACACACAGCTGGCCTGGTGCACCACAGCAGGCTTTGTGGCGACCCAGCACCCGGCCCACCACCCCCCCTTCTCCTGACAAGGTCCTGGGGAACTGGGGGATCCGAGCCCGGTCCAGGGCTTCCGAGCAGACGCACAGCTCCTTCCGGGTGGCTCTGCGCAGGTCCCCTGAGGCAGGGTGCGACCCCGGGGAACTGGGGTAAGGCCGGGGTCAGCCCCAGGGCAGAACTCCAAGCCCAGCCTGTGTCCCCTTTGGGTGTGCGATGTGAACCCGGTCCGGGGCGACCCTGGGCGGAGGGGCACGACCCCGGCCCCCTGACACGCGTGGGAGGGAAGGGTGGGCTGGGGCATCTCCTTCCCCTCCTGCCGCCCCCGTCCGCCTCCGCGGCCGCCCCTGCCCCAGACCTTTACCCCTCTCTCTCCTCCCCTGCCCCCTGCGTGGAGCCCCTCCTCTCCCTCCGCTCTTCCCGCGGCCTTCACCCTCCCCCTCCGCCCTCCACCACGGCCCCGCCCCCACCTTTCTCCGCCTCCCTCATGCGCCCTCCTCCCCAGCACCCCTCCCCCTCCGCCGCCCTTCCCCCCGCGGTCGGGCCTAGAGCTGCACCTGTGGCGGAGTCCAAGGAAGCGTGAGGAAGGTCCAGGCCGGGCAGGTGCGCGGGGGCAAGGGCAGCGGAAGGGGCGGGGGGGGGGGGGACGCGGAGGGGCCGTCCCACGTGGGGGACCCGACCGGAGTCCCAGCTGTCACAGGTTGGAGGGCAGCGGGCTCCAAGGACACAGACGCCCCTCCCCATCGTGACGGGGTCCTCTCGGACGCGACAGGTGTCACCCATGCCCCCCCCCCCACCTTGAAGAGCCACATCCTGGGCTCTTCCGAAACGCGTCCGCTGATTGGTCGGGTGTCAGGACAGGTGTGGGGACAGGTGAGGGGCAGGCGGGCATGGGGGCACAGGAGGGGTCCACCCACGTGCATCTTTCGGAACCTGGTCGCCTGAAGCCGGCAACGGGAAAGGCGGTGGCCCAGCGGCCCCCCTCTAGTCCCTGAGCTTTTCAAAAGCGCGACTCAAGAGAAGACTCTCAGACTCAAAATAACAAGGCTTTTGTCCTCCGACTTCAAAGGCCGTTCTACCACTTTTTAAAGGAAGTCTGGCTTCTCTGGGCAGCACCGACACTTGAATAAGAGTGAGCTGGGGGAGGAGCAGACTTCTGTCCCCAGCAAGCACAGCTCCTATCCTTGCTGGAAACATCCCATCCAGGGGCAGCCCCTGGACCAGGAAGGGGTCAAGGCACCCGGAGCAGGCCCAGGAGGATGTGCAGGGGATGCTGTGAGACGCCCCAGGATGTGTGTCCACGGGGAGCTGCAGGGGCACCACCAAAATAGAAGTGCATCCCCAGGGGCCACTGGTGCCCGAGTCCTGGAGTCCTGGGCAGGCAGAGGACCCCACCTGGCAGGTAGGCGGGCAGGGGTGGGTTGGGGGGGGGGCCTAGGGAAGGAGCCTGTGCATTGGAGGGCCTTGTGCCCTGCAAATCCGTGGGGTGACTGGCCCAAAGCTGGTTCTGAGAGCTGCGTTCTGCCCCAACCTCCTCGGGTCAGCTGTAGCAGGTGGGAAAAACACCCTGTGAGGTGGGGACAGGGGACACTCCTGCCGTGGACCTGGGTGGGTGGGGAGGACAGTGCTCTCTGGGGTGAGTCGGCTCTATCTCAGGACTCCCGTAGAGTTTCCAGACCTGCCCGCCTTGTCCCACCCCGTGGGCTGGCTGCGCCCTCCTGGGCCCTGACGCCACAGTCTGGGCCTGGCTGCCACTCCCGGGTTGTGGTGCCTCTGCGTGCCTGTGTCTGCATCAGTTTTGCCTTCTGTGAAATGGGAGTGTCGCCTCGCTGCCTCACACAATTGTGCAAAGAAGTGGTTTGTGCACAGAGCTGCTGGAAAGCAGGGGCCCACAGCCCACGGGGTGGGCTTGTGCCCCAGAGGCTTCGGGCTTGGGGCTCCGAGTTGCATGTCCCCAATTTCCAGGGTGAGTCTTTTTTAGAGCATGGTAGAGGCAAGGCTTTCTTAAGGAAAAACTTGCAGGAACGGTTAGAAGGAGGCCATAATTCAGGGGCAGGAGCGATGGAGTCGCAGAACGGCCGAGAACATCTAACAGGCGGAAGGACTGCATGTAGCCAGAAACCCACCTCAGCCTCCAGGAGAGTCCCTCCCCTGCACCTGCTTCTCCCCGCTCCCATCCTCACTGCTGCAGCTTGCTGGTGATTCTCTGTCTTTCTGAGTGTCAGGCTCTGTGGTGCGGTCTTTAGCTAAAACCTCGACTTTTCTCTGGGAAAGTGGCATCTTGGCGAGCGGAATGAGGACATGGTCACGGCAGAAGGAGAGGTCTCTGACTTCTGTGACGTGGGGGGATCCCTGCGGTTGAGCCAGAGGCCCCTGCAGTGTCTGTGTGACACACAGGTGGCCTGGAATGTTACCGACAGACACACAGCACGTGGCCCCAGACTCAGTTGATGCAGAAGTTATTAGAAGCGTTCAGTGCATTTCTCCTCTCGTATTTGCTTGTGAGAACATCGGTGAAGCTGTTTCCTGGCAGGTGGGGACTCTGGGCTGCAGACACACGGGCACAGGTGACGCTGGGCCCGGAGCCACCTCTGAAGCAGCCCCCGTGATGCCCAGAGGCCCCCGTCCTTGACAGAGGGCAGAAGATGGGGGTCGGTCTTCACCAAAACACCTGCAGAAGGGGCTTTGGGCTGGGCGCCCGCACAGGAAGGCAGAGTCTGGCAGTGCAGTCGGCTCGGGGTGGCCGCTGATAGAGGCTGGGGAGGGGGCACCCAGTTGCCCGTAGAGTCTCAGTGGGCTCCGGGTGGGCATAGCTTGCCTATGGTATTTTCCTCTTTGAGATGGGACATAACCCTCCTGGCCTCCTGGCTTCCTCGAGTGAAACTTCCAGAACTTTGAGTCCACGGTAGGATGTCTGACACTCCAGGGTTACCAGGAAACTAGGGCATGTCAACTTTGGGGTCGGGCAGGGGAGGAGGTGAGAGGTGAGGACCCCCCCCCCACCCTCACCTTCTCTCTCCTAGAACCGTCTTCTTTGTTCATGAATGATAACACCACTTTTTGAGTATGACGATTTGTAACCAATAACGCGATTGTCGCGAGGGGCAGTGACAAAGCCAGTGGTGACGCTCCTCTCCAAACGCGCTTCTCTAGTGTTCCAGCTCCGGTGAGAAGCAGTGGGGACGCAGAGTCTGATTTCCTGTCCTGGTGCAGCTGTCTGTTCAGTGAGAGTGTGTGGTGGCCCGGGTGCCTCCCTCGTGCCACCCCACCCGGTGACGTCACAGAGCGTGAGTGCCACTGAGCCAGGGTGGTGGCACGTCTGATGCCTGGAACCCGTGTACACAGGCCGGCTCCCCCGGGAACTCCGTGAGGGCAGGGGCTGCCTGATGCAGGAGCGAGTGCGCAGGGAGGCGGCCAAGCCAAGGGAAAAGCCAGCGAAGCTGGTTGGCTTGGGTCTTATGCTGTGCTTGGCCACGTCCCCATCACCCAGCCCCCGGGTCCCTTGGGTGCTGTGTGGGGGACACCTGGACTCCAAAGAGGGACAGAACCAGACACGGGTGCCATTGTCTCTCTGGGTTCAAGCTGCTTATAGGGGCTTTTTCAGGGGCAGACAGGACAGCCAAAGGGCCCCGACACAGTTTGGTGCTCAGTGGGGACGCCAGCCTGGAGGTTGTTACAGTGAACAGGCCTGACATCTGGGTTTCTCTGTGCCCTTGGGGCTACACTAGCTGTGGGAAACTCTGCGATGGAGAAGGCTCTCTCTCTCCTGCCTGTTCCTCTCTGCCTGGGGACACTGGGGGCACTGTCCTGAGCTTCTGGAGAGGTGCAGTCCTGGGGGAAGGAGGGAGGCCACCTCCCAGGCCCCTGGTGCCAGCTGTCCTTGGGCCGGAGGCTGACCCGCCAGGGGGCGAGGGAGGCTGGGACCTTGCAGAGGAAGCAGGGGTCGGGGGAGCCTCACCGGTCCTTCGCCCAAGTTGGGTGGGCGGCACGCTTTTGAGAACGAACTAATTAAAGCAGCTCTTGGGTCATCTTGCTTATGTCTTGAGACCAAGTGACTGATGACACTTGTGCACTGAGGCAGGGAGGGCTGGACAGAGGGGCTGGGTGGAGGGGCTGGATGGTGGGGAGAGCTGGGTGGAGGGAAGGGCTGGACGGAGGAGCTGGATGGTGGGCCTGGGCAGGTAGGGCTGGACGGAGGGGCAGGGTGGAGGGGCTGGATGGTGGGGAGGGCTGGGTGGAGGGGAGGGCTGGACAGAGGGGCTGGGTGGAGGGTAGGGCTGTGTGGAGGGGCTGGGCGACAGGAGCTCTCCTGGTCCTGGCAGTACTGGAACAAAGGTGGACTCACACACTCGGCCTTTTCTTTCTAGTCCGGAAGTTTAAGATTACAATCAGCCTGTTGGTTTGAAATTCTCTGAGCAGAATTTGGAAGAAAAGAGGAAAAAACAGGTTGTTTAGTTTTAACCCAGAAAATCATTCCTCCTAGTTTTTAGTATCAACACCAGACTCAGGCAGTCGGAAATCCTTAGCCTCGGTGTGACTGGCTGCCGTGTGTGCCCTCCCGTAGCACCGCACACTGTGTGATCGTCTAGGAAACGTGGGTGTGGGATCCGGAAGGCCCCAGCTGCTGCCCAGGGAGATGGGCTCGCCGTCCCTGGCGTTCGGTGTGAAAGCTCCTCACCCTGGCCCTGTGTGAGGAGGTTAAGAAAACGTCATAGGGACCCAAGCACATGTCCAGAGAAGTTACGTGCAGGACGCGTACGGGTAACCAGCAGCAGTGTTTGTAAAAATGAGGGACAGGTGCGTTTTGTGGGACAGGCAGGGAAGCCGGCTGGAGCTGTGTGTTTGGGCAGGGAGAGAGGGAGGAAACGGGGTGCCTTCCCGGGCAGGGGTGCGGAGTTGTTGGTGCCCGATGCACTTGGGAACTGGCTGCGTCTGCCGGCTAGCGCCACCCCCCAGTCCAGTGGCGGCTCCTTCCTCCCTGCAAAGACCCGCAAGGCTCTGTGCCAAGGGTCCTATGTAGGCAGCAAGTGGGAACCCCTCCCCAGGGCTGGCCGGCAGTGGTGGGCTTTCAAAGCTGCCCGGGGGTCTAAGAGGCGGTCAGGCCTGGGAGCGGCTCCAAGGGCAGACTGGCCATCGGGTAGCTGGGCCGTCGGGGAGGGCCTGGAGGACAGGATCGGCGGGGCCGGCCCCCGGCAACCAGGGGCTTCGGGGGAAGGACTGACAGCTGGTGACCTTGTGGCCCGAGGGAGGGCACGATGCCTGCGCCCTGCGGAAGCCGCCTCCGGGGCGTGGCTTCAGTCAGAGACGGAAGCAGAGGTGATTGATGTTCGTGGAGCCACAAGTAAGGGTTGTTAAGTTATGTCATTTACATCTGTACTCTTGAAGATGGGGCCCTGTGGATGTGAAGTCGACAGAGGGAAATAAGAACGAACCGGAAACAGGCTCAAAGACCAGGCACAGAAAAGCACGGTCAGTAGTGACCTGCTGAGGTGACCCTTGCACCCCATGCATGATTCCGGTGCTCTCTGTTTGAGATGCAGCTACCAGCTGTCTCTTTAAATTCAACCCTGCTTCCAAAAACTTGACTGAAGTTTCTTTGCCAAATTTTCACTGGAGGGATAATACCTTGATGTTTGTTCTGGAACTCAAGAGGACATTCTTTGCTCAGAGGATTTAACGTGTTTTTAAGTAATCTGAATAAGCAACCAGCAAGGGTTCTGAAGTTTGCCAGTTCGGTGAATGAGACTGTGACCTTGAAACCGGGGACCCAGGGATTTTTATATCCTTGAAACAAGAGCCTAAATGTCAAGGGGGAAAGATCTAGGCCTTTGTTTTTCTTAAGCAGCAGAAGTAAATGATATTTTTGTTTATGCAACCTTTACTCCACTTGAGTACTGGGACAGCAGGCTGGTTGCTAACTGAGCGTTGACACGATGGAAGGCAGTTGGAGGACGAGTGTCCTTGTGGGCGCACTCTGGCCGTTTCTGAATAAGCACCGCGGAAGGCTGCGTCTGGTTATTTGGGCTTTATTCGCAGACACAACGCCAACGCCAATGTCTTTGGGCAGGGTGACCTCATTTTTGTGTTAAAATCTGTTTCCGCACTGCAGACTTATGTTTGACTGCTGGAGATGTGTCCCATGCCAGAGGGCTGCACGTGACCATCGCTCCTCCCTGAGACGATCCGATGAGGCTGAGGAGGAAGAAGGTGACCATCAGATCGATGTCCCTGACGTCATCGGGCTTGTTCAAGACCAACCCGGGGAGTCAGACACACCCACAGGTGGGGATCGCGCCTTATTTCTGTCCGGAAGCTCGGGCTGGTGATCAGACTCGCACGTCCTCCTCGTAGCTACTGTGGTCCTGGGAGCAGGTTGATTTCTTTTGGATCACTGTCGCCTGCTGTCGCCTATTGTCACCTGCCCACAGCTGGCAGGCAGTCTCCCAGGATGGTCCTCACCGGGCCACCTGGCGGTTCTTCAGATGAGCGGTTTAAGACGAGGTCGGCTCCGGTGAGAGGGGAATAGTTCATTCGGGTCTGCAGTGAAACACCTGCGCCTGAAAGAGACTGTCACCAGGCTTTGCTTCAGTTCTCAAAAACACGTCATCCGTGGTTTGAATCGGTGGGTCGAGCTCCTGCCGGTCAGCAATCCGCGGCCGGTGCCCGGAGGACAGCTGAGCAGGACCCAAGGGGTGAGACCCCACTGTCCTCAGCGCCCAGCCTGACCCCCATCCAGGCCCGGGGCCCTCCCTCGCTCCCCTGGCCAGGGTCTTAACGGGAGGGAGAGGCTGTCCCCACTCTGAGTTTCACCTGCACAGAGTCATTGCCGATCCTTCCTGTCCCGCTCCGAAGTAGTTTTCACCGGACGGGGTGAGCCCTGCACCCACCACCAAGGGACAACATGACAGGGATGGCGAGTGTCCACCTGGGGCTGGACCAGAGCCAGGCAGGCCTCTAGGAATGCGGGGAACACTCCTCCTTGCTCTGCATCTGGAGCTTTCTCGGCCTTGCCCTAGCTGGGCTCCGCCACAAATGGCCCTCTGGGTGGAAGCATCCCCGGCCTCCCTCTGGAGCTGTGTCACGGGCGTCCCTAGTTGAGCAGCTCGTGAGCATTTCCCTTCAGACGGGGTGGGGGTGGAGGGTCTCATAAACACCCCAGACCCGGTGGGCCTGAACCACGGCCCCAGTGACGGACACTTGTGTGTGTGAACACCGTTGGCCATTTGAACCTGGCTGGTGGGTAGTTGCATCCTCGGGTGGTGGCCTTGCCAGCATCTCTGTTTAGTAGGTTTCGAAACTTGATTTTTGTCACTTGCCTTGTTGGTGACTGTTGGCGAGTGACAGGCCGCAGCCAGAACCCCCAGGGCGGTCTCCCCAAGATGGCGTGGCCCCGGGCTCTGGGAACTTGGGATGGTGCTGGCTATCAGCAGGTGTGTCCACCCCTGGAAGGGTACTTGGGGTGGAGGTGGCTCCCTCCTGGAGCAAGAGCACAGTTCCGGGCGCAGACATGAGCACTGACTTTCGCGGCTGGAAGGTTATATAGCTCTCCGTGCTCAGTGGGGCTGCAGTGAGCCTCCGTGACGGCTCAGACTCCTGTGGTGGTTGTGCCCCCAGCTCTGGGGACCCTGCTGGGGACCGAGACTAAGGGCGGGGAGGAAGCGGGGCATATGGGTGACAGGCTGACCACTTCCTAATGTAACCACATGTCCTGGGCTGAGGCTCCAGAGTGGACTTGGAGGCTGGACCGTGGCTGTTGCGCACTGGCCCGGACTGTTCACGGCCGCACCGAGCAAGCAGTGTGTCGGGCAGGGAAACACGTGGCTGTGAAGCGTTCGTGAGTTTGTGTGTTGGTTTGAATGCCCTTGTCTGAAGCGCAGGAGCACGCGCTTGTCACGGCCAGTGGTTCCATGTCGCTGCCGCGGTGCCGCGTCGGGGAGACCGGTCCACTGGCAGGGGCGAGCTGTCCCGGTTTGGGAGTGTTGTTGCCATGGCGTTTACTTTTCAAAAAGTTCTGTCTCTCCTGATCGGTTAGTAGCGTCTTTAATGATACCATACCTGAACAGGTACCGGGCAGAGACAACTAAGTGCGGTCGCTGACGTGGGCGTGAAGCGGACGGTTACCGCCTGCAACATGAGGTTGAATCGTGGCGTCGCTGATGTGTCGCAAAACCCTTCGGATATCGATGCTTTCATGCGGCTCACCTGATGCCTTGGTGCATTTAGGACACGGGCTTGTGCGGGTGGCACGGGTGGCCCGTGGGGGGCGGGGGCCCAGCTGCGGGAAAATGTACTGGGAAGAAAGGAAGCTCCAGGATTTCTGGTGTGGCCACTGGGCCTCAGCTCCGCAGAGAGCAGAATGGCCACTAGTGACCGCGGGTGGCATTGTGCGCGGTCTCACAGGCACTGTCCTGTAGTTTGTCTCCTGGAGCTCACGCCGTGTTCCCGCAGAGGCCCCCTCCCCACGCACACTGCCCACCCCCAGCAGCCGCTCTCCTGCTGTCCGTCAGCACAGGAGTGATTTTGTTGTGTTTCCGCAGACAGTTGGTGGCTTTCCTGTTTCCCTCTGTGCTTGATGCAGTGTGCTGTACGATTACGGTGATCAGGGGCCAAAGTGCTCTGGAGGAAGTGTGTCTGTGGGCCGTAACCAGCGCAGACGAGGGCCGTCGGGGAGGAGGTCTTTCTCCCTGTTGCCTTGCCCATGTCCGGACTAAAGTCCTGCCCATCTGTCCGTCCTGCCCACCTGTCCAGACCCACAAAAGTTCCACCTGTTCCGCAAAGCGCTGCTCTGTGACACGGCCGCTCAGTGTCGGGGGTGTGGGGCCTCCCCGACCGAGCACGACTGTGTTGTCCCCAGCAGGGCAGGTTCCCCTGCCTCCGAGACACGGCAGCGTGAGGACAGGGAGTATTTCCTTCCCCATGTCCCGTGCCACTGTTTTCATCTTCAGTGTGCGAGGCCTGGCGGTATTTGGGAATTACCTCACCGGCCCACAGAGTGGGCGGTCCACGGACGGGCCAGGTCAAGCAGCCAGTAGTGCTAGGCCGCGTGGAGGCCGCAAGAATGTGTCCTGAAGCGCCTGACCCACGTGGACAAGAGGCCCGGAAGAAGTGGCTGCAGGATGTGTGTATGCGCAGCAGGCAGCCCGCGGGGGGCGGGGCGGGGGGGGACGGACAGAGCCCTTTGGGGCGGGCAGAGAAGGCCCTGAGCAGCCATCCCGGGATAGGTGGGAAGGAGCCTTCAGTCTGTGTCCTCGCGGACAAAATCGGAGAAGCTGGCCGGCGCCACCCCTGGAGGCTGTACTGAAAACAAATCGAGGCGTGGATAAAAGTCTTCACATGGTTTGGTTTCAATCAGCAGGTTCCACCTGCAGGGGTTTAACCTAAGGAATCAATCAAAAACTGTCACCAAGGTTCATGAACAAAGCTGTTCCCAACAGTCATTATTTATGCCAGTGAGTGTTTGGGGAAAAGCGAGGTCATGTGTTAGGAGTTTGGTGATGCTGTCTGGTCGCTCAGACGACACAGTCACCATGTCTTGTGCCCTAAGTGAAGCCCGGCTACAAAACATCGCACCACAAGGACGACTTTGTAAACAGGGCACGTGCACTTTTGATCAGAGATTTGCAGCTGTGTTTTTTTATCACCCGTTGGTAATCTGTTTTCCTCTGTCTTTCTGTGTCAAGAGGCTGTGTTATCTCTGTGAGAAGAGGGTTTCCTGAGGCAGGACCTGAGGTTGGACGCATGCAGGCGTCAGGACCCAGCCCTGTCCTGCGCTGACCCCTGTTCCTGGACGTGTCCCCCACACAGGCTGCTTCTGCAGGAACTATCCCACCCTGTCTCCCTGGGTCTGTGCCCCTTCTGCCAGGCCAAGCTCACCCTGCGGTTTGGAAGGGAAATGTCTCCTGGGAGAACGTTCCTAGCACTTTGCCGGTGGCCCTCGGAGAAAGGCCCGAGTGTGCACAAAGCCACGGGAAGTGGGGACAAGGGTCCTGGCGCGGCCAGACTGGCGTCCCCTGGAGATGAGGGTCAGGCCTGGTGGCTCTGCCCGGTGTTGGCCCTGGAGGCCGCGGCCCTCCCACACCCCGGCCTGCCCCCACACCCTCGCACCACACTATGACACCTCAGAGCGGCACTGACGTGTCTGTCCCAGATTTTTCTTTGAAACCGTAGCTCCTGAGAACCTGAACCACCTCCTGGAGGGCACTTTCATTAAAGACGAGTCACAGTGGCCCTTCCTAGAGGTATGTGACGTCTGCTCATCCGTCCTGGGGATGGAGGCGGCCGCCGTGAGCGTTTCTTGGATTCACTGATTCTTCAGACTTCCCGTGTCCTGGTCTGCTCGCTCCTTTCGCCCTTGTTAGCTGGCACCCCCTGCACACACTTGGTCCTTTCCCTCGTGTTTACCGGTTTGTAGGATGGTACATTTCTTGCTGGCATCTCCCCGGGGGAAGTGGGGAGGGTGTAAAAATACTGCTTTAAACCCTTAAAAAGTAAAATTGAACCAAGTATGGTTAAAAGATCTCGTCAGCTTTGCTCGCTGGCTGCGTGCCCGGGCAGCGGCCCGTCCACGGAGGAAAGGGGCTCCAGGTGTAGAAGGCAAGGACCTCGCTTATGAGCAGGAGGACGAGGAACTTTACTCTGGAAGAAAAGCGGGGGGCCCTTGCGGGGTCATCACTTAGGGGTCCGGCCGACAGGCCACTGACTGGCTGGTGCTGCTCAGGACACTCTGTGGCTAGGGAGTCAGAGCTGTGATTAAGTCTGTTTGGTGACGGGCCAGCGCCTGCTCTGTTTGGGGCCTGTGTCGTGTTTTTAACAGAACTAAGAAACTTTGATATTCTATGTACGTTCAGCTGTTTGTATTGGTCAAATTGTCCCTTTTGGGGCCTTGGGAGCCCCCCGGGTCCGCCGGGCCTGCTGCTGCATCCTGGGCGTGTCCTGGCAGAGAGGAGCGGTGACAAGCGCCTGGCACAGGGCTGCCCACCGCCGCTCGGCCGTGCCACTCCTTTGCACTTCAAGTGTGCCACACGCACATGCTCATGCACCCGAGTTCTTAGCCGCAGAAGCTAACGAGCTGCGTGGACAACACACACATACTGCCTGCCGCGTGGCCTCAGGGGAGGAGGGTCTAGAAAGGGCAGGGCTGGCCTCTCAGCCACAGGAGGCAGTGCGGAGGGTGGGATCCCCGTGCACACATGTGCCACAGCACGTCCACGGCTGGCATGGACCAGAGCCTCTCCCCTCTCGTAGCTGGAACACACTGATTCCTTCTGATGCTCTCAGTTCAACTTCGGGACCACGTGGGGCCCAGATCTCTGTCTTCCTGACCCCGTGCCCCAGTCCCACTTTCCAGTGACAGCAGCAGCTGGTGTGAACAGCAGAAGCCACTCCGTCCCAGACTTGGATCACGATGGCTGAGGGGGGAGGGGGGCTTGATTTTCGGTGGTGGGGCGGGGCCTGCCCCACGAGGGACGTACAGTCGAATCACCAGGTCCTGCAGTCCCTGGGAGTCATTTCCGTGGGGTGGTGCCAGTAAGCAGGTAAGTAAATCCCCTCTTTCATTTGTAGTGATCGCCACTCACACTTCCACTCTGCTTTGTAACCGTGTAAGGTAACCGTGCATTTCCGAGCCCAGTGACACACATCCAGAGCCGTCTAGGGTCTGTCCCTACCTGCTCCTCTTGTCCCACCTTCCCCCAGAATCACCTTTCTCCTCTTTGGTTTTTGGCGTATGGCTCTGTGTGTGTGTGTGTGTGTGTGTGTGTGTGTGTGTGTGTGTAAGCACGTGTGTACACGTACTCATATCTCCTCTTATTTGTGTACACACACTTCCCTTCACTGTGCTTCCTTCTAACCTGGTACATTTTGGACAGGCTCCCCCACAGGGTGGTGGCCATGCCGCCCGCCCCCCCGGGTCTGTCTCCTGGGCCATCCCGCCTCCTCTGACCTGCATTCCGGATTACCAGATGCTTGGCCTCCAACACTGACACTGTCCCCAGGGTCCCGGCCAGTGTGAGAAAGTGAATCCTGATTTGTCCTTGAGGGAGAGGCGGCCATCGGTCCCACTGGCCACTCACTGCCTGTCAGGGCCCTTAAGGCTGTGGTTGTTGGGGTCCCTGCTTCCTGGGAGAGTGAAACATGTCTGCATGTGTCTGTGTGAGTGCGTCTGTGTGTGTGTGTGTGTGTCTGGGGTGTGTGTGAGTGCGTCTGTGTGTGTGTGTGTGTGTATATCTGTGTGTGTGTCTGTGAGTGTGTGTGTATACGAGTGTGTGTGAGTGTGTCTGGGGTGTGTGTGAATACGTCTGTGTGTGAGTGTGCATGTCTGTGTGTGTGTCTGTGTGTGTGTCTGTGTGTGGGGGGGGTATGTGTGAGTGCATCTGTGTGTGAGTGCATCTGTGTATGTGTGAGTGTGTATATGTCTGTGTGTGAGTGTGTCTGGGGTGTGTGTGAATACGTCTGTGTGTGAGTGTGCATGTCTGTGTGTGTGTCTGTATGTGTCTGTGTGTGTGTCTGTGTGTGTGTGTCTGTGTGTGGGGTATGTGTGAGTGCATCTGTGTGTGAGTGCATCTGTGTATGTGTGAGTGTGTCTGTATATGTCTCTGTGTGTGTGTCTGGGGTGTGTCTGTGTGTGTCTGGGGTGTGTGTGTGTGAGTGCATCTGTGTGTGTGTGTGTCTGTGTGTGTCTGTGTCTGTGTTTGTGTGCCTGGGGTGTGTGTGTGTCTGTATGTGTCTGTGGTGAATGTGTGAGTGCATCTGTGTGTGTGTGTCTGGGGTGTGTGTGAGTGCATCTGTGTGTGTGAGTGTATCTGTATGTGTCTGTGTGTGTGTGTCTGGGGTGTATCTCCGTGGCTTTGATCACCTTACTTTCCTGCTGCTCACAGACTTCCAGGACTCCCTGTTCAGTGCTCACACCAGGTGCAAGCTTTCCTGAAGCCCCCTCTTGTCTCGTCTTTTCTCCGAGGAACAGCCTGGGCCCTCTCCTTTTCCCACCCTCCTTGCTTTCCTTTTTTCTTTTGTTCTTTTTTGGGTTTGTAAATAATAGTATCCGTCTTCGTGGCTCAAAATCAAAATGAGGTAAAAGCTATCCCCTGAGAGTTCGCTCTCGGACCCCGGTGCACCTGCAAGGCCACACCTATGGGTGCTCTCCCCCTCGGGGCCCCGCGCCTGCTGGTCTCAGCAAACACAGCTCCTGACGGCCGGGATAAGACACAGCAGGCCACCCGTGCCGCTGTGCATGCTTTTCCCGCTCACCGTGTTCCGGAAGTTGCGCATCAATGAGGAGTGAGCCCTCAGCCTCTGTTGGCGGATGCTGGGGCTCGTCCCTCTTTGTCACGGTTGCAAACTCTGCTGCAGTTAGTGCCACTTTGTACGTGTGCTGGCACATTCCAGATCCCCGGAGGCTGAGCAAGCAGCAGACGCTTCTGACGGCTTTGCTCGAATCGCGGCTGCCTGTGGGCTCCTCGTGCCCGGTGCTGTCACGACAGCGCTGTCTGCAGAGGCTCCGGGGAGCGGCTGTGGTCCCGTCTCAGCATCCGTCCCCGCTCAGCGTGTGGTGTGACCCGTACATGGCTTACAAGAGACCTTTAACCCCCCTCGTTTGTTTCAGTGTTGTTTCGTCTTCCCTTTGCCCATTTTCTTATTGGGCTGCTAATCTTTTAATGGTTTCTAGGAGCTCTTTACAAGTGAGAGAGATTGGCCCTTGTGATTGGAATTGGAAGAACTTTTTTCTCAGGTTACCGTTGGCCTGACTTCCTTTTTTACCAGTTTTAAAATGTAGTTGGGGGGCCCCTGGGGGGCTCAGTCGGTTCAGCGTCGGACTTCGGCTCAGGTCATGATCTCGCAGTTCCTGGGTTTGAGCCCTGCTTCGGGCTCTGTGCTGCCAGCTGGGAGCCTGGATCCTGCTTCGGATTCTGTGTCTCCCTCTCTCTCTGCCCCTCCCCTGCTCGTGCTCTGTCTCTCTCTCTCTCTCTAAAATTAATAGTAAACATTTAAAATAATAATAATAGGGGCGCCTGCGTGGCTCAGTCGGTTAAGCGTCTAACTTCAGCTCAGGTCACCATCTCATGGTCCGTGAGTTCGAGCCCCGTGTCGGGCTCTGGGCTGATGGCTCAGAGCCCGGAGCCTGCTTCCAATTCTGTGTCTCCCTCTCTGCCCCTCCCCCATTCATGCTCTTTCTCTCTCTGTCTCAAAAATAAAAATAATAAAATAAAATAAACAAAATAATAATAAAAATAAAATGTAGTTAAGTTTCAGTATCTTATGGATTTTGGATGTTGAGTTACTGTTCAAAAGGCCTTGTTATTCTAAGGTTTTAAAGGAATTCATCCAATTTTTACCCGTGGTACTTTTACTCACGCTTAAACCTTTAACCCATTTGGGTTTATTTTGTTGCATGGTTTCAAGTATGGGTCCACCTTCGTTTTTCTATGGTCCTGACACCTTTTATTGGTTTTCTATCTTCACGGCATGTACTGGAGACACCACCATGAAAATCCGTCAAATTTCATTCTGTGTTTGAGTCAGTGTCTGAGATTTCTGTTCTGCATCATCAGTCTGTTTGTCTTTCAGTTTCTGGCACCACTCACTTTAATTACTGGGGCTCTGGGGCGTGTTTTAACATTTTATACGGTCCTGTCATTTCACTGCTGCGTTCAGGGTTTACCTGGCCATTCTTGGTAGCTTTATTTTTCCATATGAAATCCAAAATTCATTATAATTACATAGTTACATAAACAAGTCAGCAAGTAATTATGGCTCTATTTCTTCTTTGAGTTTTTCATTCTTCTGATTTCTTCCTTGTCGAGTGGCATCGTCCAGCATTTCTACAACATTGTTATACAGCAGGTGTCCTGTCAGGAACACGTACTGCCCGGCATGCTTGTGGAGACGTGTGTCCGGGTTTCGTGGTAGATCCACTGTGGGGGCGGCAGTTGAACCCAGTCTGGGCGTGTGTGGCCGTGTGTGTGTGAGGCTGCAGGCTCCCATGTGCTCGTGTCTGTGTCTTCAGTGTTAGCCGGAGAAGCTCTGTGCGTTCTGGGTACGGGTCCGTGGCCCCCTCCGCACCCCTTAGCTTCTAGCCCCGGGTCCCTCACCTCCGAGTGTGACGGGCAGGCGTCTGGTGGAATTGGGGAGTGGGTTGGAGCCGAGTGCCCTCACCAACCCAGCCTGCAGGGTAGGTCCCGGAAGGGCCTCAGGGCTAGGCCACGAGAGCCTGAGTGCACCTTCTGGAAGTTTCCACAGCCTCTGAGGGACGCACTGGTGGGACGCCATGGGGGGGTGAGGAACCGAGCGGGGCCCGCCTTCCAGAGCAGGGTCTAGGAGACCCTGGGGCCATGCCAGCCACTAAGGGCCAGGCTCTGGGAGCAGATCCCTCCGGAGGTGGGAGGCAGTGGCACAGAAAGCCCTCCTCCCTCCCCCGGACTCCACCTGGTGAGGAGCAGGGAGGGGGGAAGGAGAGGGCGGATGGAGTCACCCCAGAGTGCTGCTGACGCTGCGACCCACCTGGGCAGGTCTCGGGGGGCGTGTTCCGTCCACATCCATGGCCCACGTCGGCCTTGGGTGTCAGGGGCAGTTTGGTCAGTGAGTGCCCCACACACTTATTCAAGACGTGGGGCTACTCAGACACTTACAGGTTAGAGCAGGAATATCACGACCAGATAGAGGAAGCTTCCTGCTTCACACTCTTTCTTCTGTGGAAACAGTGTCCCTTCTGAGTGATGGGGCATTAGCACACGGCCAGCGCGGCCTGGACCCCACGATCGGCCCCCCTCAGAAGGCTCTGGGGAGGCCTCGCCCGCCTCAGTGCCTCCGTGTGCCCCCCACCCCCGTCCCCGAGCACAGGTGTGAGACTCGGAGACCCGTCTGCTGTGCTGGCCCCAGGACACGTCAGTGCGGCCAGGCCCCCCCACCCGCCCCTGCTGGATGGAGCCCCAGACCCCCATGTGGGACTGAACGGGCGTGGATCTGGCCCCTGAGCATGCAGCCACGGGTGAACTGCTCTGCACGGAGCTGGGGTCAGCGTTGAGGCATCCTCAGGGGTACCTGGAGGTCACTCGATGAGAAGTGGCCCTGGGAAGGTGAGTGGATGCTGCTTAGCTCACACTCACAATCAGTTCCTGTGCAGGGTCTGGAGGGCACCTGGTGCCCTGCCCGGCACGGGCTGTGGCAGTGCTGAGGCCCCTGGGAGAGGCCCTCGACCTGGGAGGGAGGCCGGGGAGGGGTGAGGGCCCGTGGCTGCGGACTCGTGACCACGAGGCTGAGCTGTGCACAGAAGCAGGACCTAGGGGTGCCAGCTGGGGTAGAGCAAGGCGGACGCCCAGCTGGCACCGACACTGACAGCGAAGCAAACAGCCGATGCAAGAACCCCCTCCCCGGGCCCCGGCGTGCCTGCTGCCCTGGCAGCTGCTGGGCCTGCTGGTGAAGGGAGGGCGTGCGCCGGTGGACTGCGCTTCCTATGCCCGGGCCAGCGTGCACCTGCACCCACGGGGTGTGACGGGTGACAGTAAGAACATCATCGGAGGTCAGAGACACCACAGCTGTTTCCTAAGCTGAGCGCCTCTGCACAAAGAGGTGGCGAGCGTCCGGAGCACAGCCCACACGTGGCCTGCGACCCCACAGAGGCCGAGGGCTTGCTCGGCGCTTACTGCCGTCACTTCCCTCCTCATGGCCCGTCCCTGGACGCATTCCACTAACTCTTCAAATCAGCGGTCCTATGTCAGGCATGCCGATTATTTCAACTTTTTTTTTTTTAAACCTTAGTGAATAGTCTTCATTCAAATCTTTGCACGTTGGTCTGTTGGAGTTATTTTCGAGGCTCTGTTTCCTGTAGCAGCTACCATCCAAAAGGCAGTGGTATCGTTGTTTGCAGATCGCCATCTGAGAGGCCAGATGAGGCCTCCTGAAAACGTGGGCTCCACAGCAGGTAGAGGTGAAGGGTGAAAGGACGCTGGTGACAGCCAATATTTAGGAAGCACCTGCTATGTGCCAGGAGCCGCCAAGTGCAGGGATGCACAGGGGGCCCTTTACAAACAAGTGCGGAGGGGGTGTGGCCATCGTTGGGGAGCAAGATCGGAGCCCAAGAGCTGGGGGCACATCCTGGGGTCTCCGGGACCATCCCTGGAGTGGCTGCCCAGACACGGAGGAGCTCCCACTGTGGGTGCTGACGAGGGCACCCCGCGAACAGAGTCCACCGCCACAGCTCAGACAACATTCGCGAAGGAGACACATGAGCTGGCATGGCTGGCCACCTGCACTGCCCCCGAGGGTGCTGTGAGCATAAGAGCGATCCCTGCACGAGGTGTCTGGTCAGACTTCGCTTCTCTGCACCAGAGACCGTGAGATGCACTCAGGACGCCCACTTGTCATATAGCGACTGGCTTCCTCACTCCCTGTTTGCAGGTCGACATCTGTCTTTAAAATTCTCAGGCGTCAGGATTTATCTTACACTCAGTCCTGCTTCTCCTGAGAGGGGTGCAACCCATTGCTTGCTGTTTGCTTTTTAATGAACAAATTTGATCTTTAGAGCAGTTTCAGGTTCACAGAAAAATTGTGCAGAAAGTACCGAGTTCTCCTTTGCCTCTGCCCCCTCCCCCCCAGCCTCCCCCGTCATCAACGTCCCCCAGCAGATGGGATGTTTGTCATAATCTGTGAGCCTACACGTCCCTGTTACTCGACATCCATGGCTTATGTCACGGCCCTTCCTGGTGCCGTGCATTCTGTGGGTGTGAACGAATGTATGGTGATGGGTCCCCCATTAGCATCAAAGAGAACACCCATGGCTATTTTGCTTCTAAAACGCGCTCGCCACGTTTTAGTGGGATTTACGGCAGTGACTTCTGTGGGATACTGTCAGGGTGGATGTGCGACACCACGTATCTGTCGGAACTCGGTAGCGTGACCTCGAATGTAAACCAGGGCCTTTAGCTGACTATGTCACGGTGGCATTCGGGGACGGTCACGCGTGCGCCACATCAGGCACGGGACTGGAGCAGCACATGTGCGAACCCTGCACTTTGTATTCTGCTTTCCTGTAAACCAGTTCTCTGTAGAGGGCTTATCACAGAAGGAAGTGAGGCTGCTTCACCGTCTTTGGGACCTTTTCCATGAGATCTGTTCAAAGCCGTGGTGACAGGTTGGCCACGACGGACCACGGGGCTGCCGTGGGCACCATGTCCCAACCCAGGGCACAGTTGTCACCTTGTGAGCAGGAAGAGTGGGTGATCGTGGAGACGGCCGGAGAGCGGCTGACGGAAGGAGCAATACTGGCTGTAAGAGTGGTGACGCCTGGTGTCACCAAGTGGTGGACGCTCGTGGGGCACGCCCAAACTGCACGGCTGGGTTGGCACTGACAGCCGCTTAGCTTTCAAGGCCATGCTGCAGTGGGGAGCATCCACGCAGCGTGGCTCTCGGGCACCACAGTGGCTTCCCTGTGGCCACAGGTGAGAAAGTTTGGGCTGTTTCCCAGGAAACCCTGAGCCCGTCGATGGGTGAGCCCCGTGTCTTCTGGAGTCTCCTGTCTCGAGGGGATTTCTCTTTGAAACTTTAAACCCTTTTCTGTGTGTACTTGTTGAAATTCTAGAGCTTTTGACAACTCATGCTAGAATTCAGTCACCTTTTTATTGTCAGTTTTTCACTTGAAATGTCAAAAATTTTAAGACATCATTCTGTTACATAGCCTAATTGTTCTAACTAAAACTCGCCAAGACCTTCCAATAGGTACCCCCAAAGGTCAGTTTTCTTCCCTTCTGGGTAAAAACTACAGTAACCAAAATTTCAAAGTACAAAAAGATGCACCTATGGCCCCGTGAGTGTCATTGCCAGCGAGGTGTCTTGTGACCCGAGTGCTGCCTGACTCGAAGGCCTGTGGCCATGTGCTGCGCAAATTGAGTTCGGCGAGAACGGGCCACACGGGGGAGGCCAGAGCTCCGTGTCCCCAGTGCTGCTGACTGTCCCCAGTTTGCTGACTGTCCTCTCAGGTGCACGTCCCGCCTTGGGCTGCCTCGGGGACTCTTTCTGAATGGATTCGGCCACAGCAAAGTGTGTGGGCAGCAGCTCCGACCAGCAGAGCCACAGAGGAGATGCCGGTACCCTGACCTGACTTGAGCCCAGGAAAGACCAGTTCTGGGAAGATTTTCCCCGATCTTCCCTCTAAGTAAAGCAGAGAACCCTGGGCCCAATGTGTGAGAAAACCCTGCAAGATGAAGAGAAGGAGGTGGTGACCAGGATGTCGGGGTCTGGGGCACAGGGTTGGGTGCCTGGGCTTCCTTTCGCCCGGAATATTCCAGACCAGGCGCTGGAGAAACCAGCAGCCTAGAAACACCAAAGGGCATAAACAAACAAAAAAGAGCTGAAACCACAGCCTGTTCTCAGAGACTTGGGGAGCCCGGCCTCCCACCCCATGGCTGCCCGAGGCCCCCACACCCACAAGAAAGCCATGCCCGGAGCTCATCCCTACTCCCTGCTGGGGTGACGTCGGAGGAGGCCTCTCGGAGTCTGGGCATCACTGCCACCAAAGGGCAATGCAGTCACCTCACCACAGTGACGGTGGAGATACATGGGGAGCAGAACACGGCACCCCACAGCCTCCTAGCCGGGGGGCCTAGCGGGGGGGGGGGTTGGCTAGCAGGAGGCCTAGCGGGGAGCCTAGCGGGGGGCGGGGCAGGGGTCCACCCCTCCCAGGACTGACAAGGACCGTTGTCCCCCTCAGATGTCAGCAGAGTCCTCGAGTGTCACCTGAAGGGTCTGGACTTGGACACACGCCTGCAGTAAAGAGGTGGTGTCCTTCCCTCGCTGTCTGTGTGCCCGAGGAAGCCAGCTGAAGCAGAAGGTTTCCGTGAGATCCAGAACCTCCTAATGTAATACAGAAATGTCCATGTGTCCATAAAAAAGGAATCGTCCTGTCAGGACCCAGGAGAATCTCGACCTGACTAAGAAAGGACAGTAGGTGCCAGCACTGAGTGACAGAAGTGAGCGAGGCTGTCACAACGATGCTGCATGGAGTTATCACAGGTGCGATTTCCGAAAGCAAACACAGAGGTTCTCAGCAACGAAGAAGAAAATGCGAATTTGGAAATGAAAAATATGGTAACTGGGGGCGCCTGGGGTCTCAGTTAAGCGTCCGACTTTGGCTCAGCTCACGATCTCACGGTCCTGAGATTGAGCCCCACGTCGGGCTCTGTGCTGACAGCTTGGAGCCTGGAGCCTGTTTCAGATTCTGTGTCTCCCTCTCTCTTTGCCCCTCCCCGCTTGCACTCTCTCTCTCTCTTTCTCTCTCTCAAAAATAAATAAAACATTAAAAAAAGAAAAATACGATAACTGAAGTCAAACCCTGAATCAGTGGGCCCAACACCCCAAGAACTTGCAAACTTGAGGATAAAGCAGTGGAATTTGGCCCATCTGAACAGGGAGACAATAGACTGGAAGAAAAATGAGCCTCAGGGGCACGTGGACTCTCACAGCTGACCTGACCCCGCTGGGGCCGCACAAGGAGACAAGACTCAGAACTACCCAAATTTGGCAAAAAACACAAACCCAAATATTTGAGAAGTTGATAGAACCCCAGTTAGAAAAATCCTGCTGAACCATACCAGGACATCTTGTGGTCGAACTTCTGAAAATTGAAGACAAAGAAAAACAGACCACGTGAAGCACCCAATGGCGATTCGGGACATTGAGTTAGTAGTTTTAGGGGCGCCTGGGTGGCTCAGTCGGTTGAGTGTCCGACTTCAGCTCAGGTCATGATCTCACGGTTCATGGGCTCAGGCCCCACGTCGGGCTCTGTGCTGACAGCTCGGAGCCTGGAGCCTGCCTCAGATTCTGTGTCTCCCTCTCTCTCTGCCCCTCCCCGTTCATGCTCTGTCTCTCTGTCAAAAATAAATAAACATTAAAAAAAAATTTTAAGCTCTCCACAGACCTCCAGACCTGAGTGGTTTCACTCAAGAATTCTAACACACATTTAAAGAACCAACATCAATTCTACGCTGTCTCTTCCAGAAGATAAAATGGAGGCACTTCCTGGTTTGTCTTATGAGGCTAGGATTACGTTGATGCCAAACCTGACAAAGACAGAAAAGGAATCTGCAGACCAGTATTGCTGGTGAATGTGGACACAAAAGTCCGTAACAAAATATTCGCAAGTAGAGGTCAGCAATGATAAAAAGAATTGTTCCGTATGACCGGGGTGAGTTTGTTGCAGGTGCGAAGGGCTGGTTCAGTATTTCAAGATTTATCAGTAGAATCCACCATAATGGGCCAAAGAAGAAAGCTCAGACCATCATTTCAATCAATACGGAAGTATTTGACAAAATTCAACACCCGTTCAGAAAAACAGGAATACAGGGGAACTTCCTTAACTTGTTAATAAATATCTACAGAGACACCGACAGCCAGCGTCACGTTAAAAGGCAAGAACCGCAGTGGCCGTGTGGTCCGGACACAGTGTCGTGTCTGCTCATGGCTCTTAACCTGTGATGCAGGTCAGGAAAAGGAAGTACGCAGCGTGGAGATTGGGGAGGAACCAACAGTCCCTGTTTACAGTGATTACCTAATTATAAAATCCCAAGGACTCTACAGAAATTCTCCTAGAATTAGATGAGTGAGTGTAGCAAGGCTGCAGGATACAAGATTGAACATTCACAGTCAACGGACACATGGACACCAAAAGGAAAAAAAAATGCGATACCACTTGTAATTACTCAAAAGAGACACTAGGGGGAACCTGGGTGACTAAGTTGGTTAAGTGACTGGAATTTGGCTCAGGTCATGTGATCCCATGGTCATGGAGGCTCTGCTTGGGATTCTGTCTCTCCCTCTGCCACTCTCCCCTGCGCATGCACTTTCTCTCCCTCTCTCTCTCAAAGTGAAAAAACAAAACCCTTCTGTGCAGGTAACAAAATCTGCGCAGGGCTGTGTGCCAGCCCCTGCATATGCGGATGTAGGGACTCAGAGACCTCGGTGAAGGGAGAGCCGCGCTGTGTTCACAAATCCGAGGCTGAGCCTAGCACGTCTGTTCTCGCTACAGTGATTAATGCATTCCTAGCCAAATCCCAGAAAGGTTGTTTTGTGGATGTAGGCGACGTGATCCTAAAGTTTGTATGGAAAGTCGGAGGAGCTAAAATTCTTACAACAATCTCGAGGAGGAAAGAAAAGGAGGAACCAGTGCACTTGCTGTCAAGACATGATTTGCTTCGTGTGCTGGGACAGTGTGGTGCTGGTGCAGGAGCAGGTGCCAGAGCAGGAGGAACTCGGACCTGCACAAATGAGACCAGCGCACTTTTGGCAAAGATGGGAAATCAATCAATGGAGGCAAGATTGCCTTTGTAACACATTTGGCTATCAGAGCAATTGGGGACCCGGGGCAAAAACAAAGACTGATCTGAATTTCATACCTCTTACATAAAGTTAACTCAAAATGTGTTACAGATTTAAAAAAAATTTTTGGATGTTTATTTTTGAGAGAGAGAGAGACAGACAGAGCATGAATGGGGAAGGTCCAGAGAGAGGGAGACACAGTATCTGAAGCAGGCTCCAGGCTCCGGGCTGTCAGCACAGAGCCCAACACGGGGCTCGAACTCACAGACTGTGAGATCATGACCCGAGCCGAAGTCGGACGCTCAACCGACTGAGCCACCTAGGCGTCCCAAAATGGGTTCTAGTTTTAAACAAAGTGTGCAACTATAATACTGTTAGAAGAAACGTAGTAGACAATATTTGGGGTCTAGGAGTACACAAAGAGTTCTCAGACTTGACGCCAAAAACATGATCCATAAAAGGAGAAATTGGTAAATTAGACTTTGTCAAAATTAGAAACTTATGCTCTGCAAAGGACGCTGTTCAGAGGGCGGACAGACTAACTGCAGGCTGTGAGAAAGTCTTTGCAGATCACAGAGCTGGTAAAGGACTAGTGGGTCTCCAAGCTTGCCACACACAGCTATGAAAGCAGCTAGGACAGGGGCAGCAGGCCTGAGCAGATACTGGGGTGGGGGAGACAGGCATCAGGCCCCAAGCGGAAGGATGCTCAACTCCATCAGCCTTTACAGAAGTGTGAATAGAACCACGAGACACCAGTAGCACCTTCCAGAATGGCTGAAATCATAAGTGACAACCTCACACGCGGGGGAGGATACGGCGAGGCAGAGTCGCCCCTTCACAGCTGGTGGGGCCACAGCAAGGAACGGCCCCTCTGGAAAGCCTTGCCGGTGTCTGTTAAACCACGCAACTGTGCGCTCCTGGGACTTTATCCCCAGAGAGGAAAACATTTACACAGTTTCATGCACGTGAATGTTGATGTTAGTTTTATTTGTAGTAGCCCCAAACTGGAAAGAACCCTGATGTCCTTCGATGGGTGAACAGTTAGGAAAAACTGTGGTCTGTCCGCACAGACGTGGTCTGTGAGCATTAGCTGCGGCAACACAAAGGATCTCCAGAGAATCAGGCTGAGTGAGGAGAGCCCGTCCCCAGTATCACGGACAGACTTGCCTCAGACACACGGTTCCGGCTCACGCCGTCCCGGTGAGGCGGATGCCACAGCAAAGTGACTCAAGTGAACTTCGCCAGTGGATATAAACGTGCTATTTACACTACCTGTTAAGTGTGCAGGAGTGTTACATCTAAAAAACGTACCTTAATTAAATACTTAACTGCTAAAAGATGCTAACCGTCATCTGAGCTGTGATCCTAATCACACATCACCATAACCAACAGGATGAAAAAGCTCAAAATGTGGAGAGAATGACCAAATGCGACACAGGTACAAAGGGAGCCCATTCTGGTTGGAAAAGTGGCTCAGACCTTCCACCTGTAAACAGGCAGCATCTGCGACCATGCCTGTCTGCGCGACTGCGTTTCTACAACACAGTTATGGAAGTGGGGAACAAAGCAGTGGCTTCCAGGGGCTCAGAGCGGAGCAGGAAGGAGGCGGGTGTGTGTGTCAAGGGACTCCGAGTCCGCGCGGGGATGGGACGTTGTCTGTTGACCGTATCTCTGTTGGCATCTGCGCTGTGACGTCTACCTGGTTTTGCACGTTGTAACCGTCAGGAGGGAAGAGCACGTGGGATCTCTCTGGATTATTTCTTACAACTGCACGGGAAGCTACGATCACCTAAAAATAATAATAATAACCCTCAACGCTACTCACGCACCGCCGACTAACGCACGCGCAGATGCCACATTGGGAGGCTCTCGACAGTTCGTAGAATCAGGTCTGAAGTGGGAGGACTGTAGCTGGCTCTGACCTTGACTGGCTAAAAATAAATTATTTGCCACAGATTTGCAGGTCCAGATGGAAACGCGTAAAGAGCTGTCCAGGTGGTTAACTCAATTTGACCTTGCCGTTGAGCCCTGGAAAATACTGACTCTAAGTTACGGCTTGAGTAAATGGCATTTCTACAGTTAAATCATGCATGTTTAAACGTTCAGCACCAAGGGAAGGAAGGCAGAAGGCGACTGACCGACCCCGCGGTGAGAGCTAGGCTGCCGTTGCCTTCCTGTCCTCCCTGTGGAGCGTCAGCTGGAGGGGTGGAGTAAGCCCACACCAGGCCCGCCTCTCCCCTGCCCAGGCGGCCCGCGCCCCTGCCTGTGGTGGCAGCTGCTGCATACACATGCCCAGCCCCCTGTTTGTCTTCTGGGGACGTCCACAATGATGCAGGAACCCTGCTGACCATGTCCCTGTAAGGGAACAAGGAGGGGGTCCCCACTTTGTCTAAAATGCTCAAGTGCCCAGCATGCCGGCTCCAGGTCCTTGGGGCGCAGGACAGCCCCCCACTCTGCAGGGCCTGAACCACTGTGCCTCCCTCTGACCGTTTTAGGTATTTTGTAGATTGTGTGGGGCACATCTGAGAGCAAGAATCTGAAAAGGTAAGATTAAATCAAATTTAAGTTCGTTACTATTAATTTTCTAAACTAAGTAATAAACCAACTTCCTAATTATAAATTGGCGTGTTCTAGTGTTTACTGTTTTGGGCGGAAGTCACACAAAGTGAGAACATAAACAGTTGCCTGCGTCAGAGCTGGGGCGGCGCAGTGCTACGGCTCCCCAGAGGCCGCGTTATCGTCCCATCAGCGGCTCTATTGTTAGCAGTTTCCCTTCCAATAAATGTCAGATCCACCGGCCAGAGACCAGAACGGGCACTGGGTGTGGGACGACAGCTACGTGCCTGTTTGGGGAATAGACGCTGTTTTCACCAAGACCAGCTGGTACTTCGGGGGTCCGGGTGACCTGGGCTGCCCTGGGCTGACGCCCCGCGCACACGTCTTGGCAAGAGCGGACAGCCCCCGGGCTTCGCTGCAAGCCCCTTTTGGAACATTTCTGGTGAGCCGGAAGGTACATTTCAGCTCTGATTTCCTGTAGGAATGTGGTGGACAGTTGCCTTTGGACCCTGGAAGTTACAGGCATACTGGCCACGGGTCTGTCTCCTTCAGAGAATATGACCACCGTGTGCAGGGGGCGGGGAGCTCTGACCACAGGGTTCTGCCTCTGCAGAGCCATGAACAAAGTTCAAAATCAGGTCTCACCTGCTGTGGCCCCTGGATGCCCTGCCCCGGTCCAGCCACGGGGGACTGATGTGATCCCTGCCCCCGTGTCAGCCCCATGCATCCGACCCGGTGTCCCCAGGGCCCAGCAGGGCTGGGTGAGCTGGGCCAGAGGCTTCGGGTGCTCTCCCCTGACACTCTCCAGCTCTGAACGGTGCCCTGTTTGGCATAAGCAAGGGCCCCACTTAAGTTTGCGTCTATCCTGAACTTTCCCACATTTGTCTCCCCACCCAGCGTGAAGGTGAGGGCCCCGAAGGAGGGGCCACCCCCCCACCGTCCTGCACACATTTCCCAGGCCTCAAACCTCAAAGTGCACAGCTGGCCAGGCCTTGTTGCCAGATCTTGGGGGGCCGCCCGACGCAGCCCCCGCTAACACCTCCCAGAGGTGGGAAGGTGGCCAGGCCGCTGCTCCGTGAAGAGGCAGCCCTTCCCCCATCCCGCAGACGTCCAGGCACCCACACCAGTCGCGTTCTCACGAGGGTGCTTGGCGCTCCATGCCTCACCAAGGTGTCCAGCCCCAGAACAGAAGGAAGTTCTGCCACTCAAGGCCACCCTGATGAACCTGGAGGACCTCTTGCTGGGACAAGACAGAGAAGGACCAGTGGCCACCCAGTCCGGCTGGGAGCTGCACCCAACAGTCACCGTCAGGGAATCGGGTGGTAACAGGAGCTGCCGGGAGGGGAGGGCACAACCAACGGGCGTATGGAATGTTCTAGAATGTTCTGTCCGCTCTAGCACGCCGTTCTGTGTGCCTGGAGGCCTCTGTCCCTGGGAACTGTTCCCGGCACACACAAGGCCCAGGAGGCTCCCGGAGGCAAGTGTGCATCTGTGACCTTGGTAGAGGGGCGCCTCACGGCGTTTGCCAAGTCCAGACTCACCGCAGTGAATGGGTGCAGATCTCTGTGTATCGATTATACCTCGAGAAAGTACTTAAACCTTGAAACCAAAGGAAAAACATGGGCCCGCCCTTACTTTGTATCCTCTGTGTTCTGCCTCATTTTCCTGCTGACTCGGGCGTCCTCGGGGCCGAACAGAGGGTAATTCCCCCAAATGACCACTCTCCGTGGGCTGAGCCTGGGAGTGCCCCTCGGGGTGATTGGCCCAGAGTCTCATTCTTGGAGGGTGGGCTGCGCTTTGGGAGAAGGGGCTGGCGGCCTCTCCTGTGCTCTGTGTGGTCCTTGAAGGGTGGGCATGCTGTTCACGCTATCTGCAGACAGCAGGGGCTTGTATTTGCTGGTTTGCTGTGTGGGGAGGAAAGCGGTCCTGTGCTATCACAGCTTCCCGCTGTCACCTGCGTGGGGACCCGGGCCAGCGCCTGGCTCAGGGCCTCAGAATGGGGACGTGGCCAGGACCTGGGCCTCTCAGGACAGATGCTGGGGACCCCACATTAAAGCTGCCCGAGGTAGAAGGAGAGGTGGGGACGGGGGACCCTGTTGGGAGCACATAGGCAGGCTGGCCTTCCTCGGAAGCAAAGCGCCACGGAGATGAGGGTCTTGTGTGTTGTCAGTGTTGTGTCCCCGGCACGTGGCCTGTGACACGTGGTAAGGGCTCCCTTATGAATCGGGTAAGGGGATAATTATGTGAGAACAGCAAACCTCGAGTCTGTCCCGGTCTCATGGGCCAGGGTGGGGGGAGTCACAAACAGGGGCTGAGACACGGGAACACAGAGTTAGTGGGATGGGCTCTTTCTGGGGTCCTTCCTGGATTTTACAGTCTGACTCTCCTAGTGTACTGGCTAATAATCGTTGAGCGTTTGCCGCTTGTCAGGCACCATTCTAACCATTGATGCGCTACCAGTGACGTAGGCAGTGTGTGACCCCTGTTTTATGGATGGGGAAACTGAGTCACTTCTCAAGGTCACCACCTAGTCAGGGGCAGGCTGAACCCACCAACTGACCCCGGAACGCAGGCCCTGTGCTGCACTGCTGGGCAGAGTCTCCGGGAGGCGTCACCATCACCAAAACCAGTGCTCACTGAATGTGACTGTCACCCTGCAGGCCCAGGGTCCTCCCTGCTGGCGTGTGGCTATGCACACACATCCCGACTGGGTGGGCCTCTTACATCTACATATCCAGGACGTCCCCAGACACTTTGGAGAATAAAACCAGCGCAGTTGCCAGAATTGAGTCCATATGTTGCGTCGTGACCCAGAGGGAGTGAAGCCAGGTCTCCCTAAGGCCAACGGTATTTTTTCTCTGGTTTCATTTGGTTTCTTAGAAAGTATTTGTAGGATCAGAGTCCAGATGCCAGAGTATATTGATTTATTTTTCCTACTTCCCGGGAGGCATGATTACCAAGGAACCCAAATTGGCAAATCCAAGCAGTGAGTGGCGCTGGCGCTGTGAGGCCTGGGCCCAGGTGGGTCCCGGGAGGCCCCTGGGTGAGGCCCAGCACAGCCCCTGCTTTAGAGGTACACACTGGGCTGATTGTCTCCAGGCCACTGCTGCCGTTTTACTTCCTACCCATGAGGCAGAAATGGCTCATGCCTGTGCTGTCCCTTCTCGTGCCCTCGAGGTGCAGAAGCAGCCAGCACTGGTGGCCGGGTCTCCCACTCAGGGAGGGGGGCGGCTCTGTGTCCTGCTGTCTGCCTGTGACACCACAGCATCCTGTGCCTGCGGTCCTGCTTGGCTCTGCCTCGCCCGGGGCCTCATCCCAGGGGCTGGTCCTCCCTGAGGACAGCCGGTGGCTCCCACGGGGTGGGTATGCGGCCCGGCAGCCAGAGGCTGCCGGAACCCCCCGGGGCGGCTCACGGAACAACGGAAGGAGACAGAAGAAGGAAACCGGCCGCTGCTTCCTCAACTCACAGCTGTTAAACACATTCTCCTCATTTCGGTCGGTTCACCCCCTCGGCGCTGTTTCCTTGCGGTGAGAGCGGAAATGTTCTCCAGGCGCGGACGCGGGCAGGTGGGGCGTCAGCAGCCAACAAGTGAACATGCAGTGTCGGCACACACCTCGCCGTGCAGGACGACATCACACTGCGGCCACCTGGTTATTCACGACGTTCCCCGTCAAGGCTGTAAAATCAAACTTCAAATGTCAGGAACAGACAGGCAGACTACGGGGTTTTCTGAATAATCACGAGGGTCTCCACGCTGCCAGGTGAAGGTTGAATGTTCAGCCTGTGGGGCAGTCGGGGCAGCAGACGCATTTGTGGGCACGAGGAAGGGGCTTCCCCCTGACCCTCAGGGTTTGTAGGAGGCCTGTGCGTGCTCACCCGTCTGGGGCCCCACATCTGCTGTCGGCCTTTTGTGGGGGCCCCAAGACCTCACACTGGGTGGCTTCCTCTCTGCAGCAAGGGCTTCTGGGCTGGCGCACGTGGCCCCATTACTTTCCTCTTGCCGCCGTAACGACCAGAGAGCCTTAGAGGGCACACACGTATCATTCTCCAGCTCCGGAGACCAGGAGTCCCAGACCAAGGTGGGGGCGGGGCTGGTTCCTCCTGAGGCCCCGTGAGAGGCCACTTTTGGGCCTTGTCTGCGTTCCTTGGTGGTGGCGCCACATCGCCCCATCCTCTGGGGCTGTGGCACGTCCCTTCCCTGCCGTGGGGACCCTGGGATACGTCCAGCCCCCCCCCCCCCCCCAGTGACCCAGGACAGTCTCCCGGTCTCAAGATC
Organism: Leopardus geoffroyi; assembly: GCF_018350155.1. Taxonomy (NCBI): domain Eukaryota; kingdom Metazoa; phylum Chordata; class Mammalia; order Carnivora; family Felidae; genus Leopardus; species Leopardus geoffroyi. Next base: position 81,937,059 of record NC_059326.1, read on the forward strand.
CTCAGCCGGTCTCACCTCCAAAGTCCCCTTGTCCACTCAGGGTAACTCATCCGTGGGTTCTGAGGACGAGGACAAGGATGTCCCTCATCCTGCTCTCTGTGGTGCTTTCTCGGTCACCTCGGGCTTGAGTTTGCTGGCTCTTCTGTGCACATTGTGGTGACAGCTGGGGTGGGGACCCCATTTACATGTGGACCCCACATTTACAGAGGAGCCCACTGCTGTTTGCGGTAATGTGGCGAGGGCCCGTGGGCTGCTTCTGCAGAGCCCCAGCGATGGTCCAGTTCTCTCTGCTCCCCTTCTCCTTCTCCTCAGAGGGAGCCTGAGTCTCCCAGCCTCCCTGCCCTCCACATGTGCCCCGGTGACACATGTGACAGTGCTTCTGAAGGAGTTTCAGGTAGTTTCATTGTCATCGGAACAAAGTGTCTGTAGGCACTGATGTGTTCTCAACATCGTGTCCCCCAAGTCCACATGCAGAAATCCAAATCCCCAAGGAGATGGTGTCTGGAGATGTGTAGGGCGAGGGTAGAGCCCCCCAGTGACCCCGGTGTCCACGTGATGGAGACCCCGGAGCACTCCCTTGTCTGCCCCCACGTGAGCACACAGCGGGACGGCCCCAGAAAGCGGACCTCACCGGAACCCGGGAACCTGACCGTGCAGGCACCTTTATCCTGGATTTGCAGGCTCCGGGGCCGTGAGACATCAGCGTCTGCGGTGCTCGCTCCCAGCAGCCTCAGTGGAGAAAGGCAGCAAGTGACAGTATAAAGGTGTTCCTTGACACTGTTCACTCCTTTCCACCTGAATGCCTGTTTCCCACGTGAATCTTTCTGACTTAGAGGCTGGCTTGGCCCTTGAGATGATGCACAGGCTGATGCCCCCAAGAGATTTGTCCAGAGCTCAGCTTGGGGGGGGGGGGAGCAGGGCTGGACCCGAGTCTGTTGACATAGACAGGACGTGAGGAAGCCAGCGCCCGGGGTCCCCCGAGTGGCTCTGCCCTGTGTGTCTGCAGTGGGACCGTGGCCCCTCCTGTTCTCAGAACCGGCTGAATAGGGGTTTCGAGGGCTCACCCCTTCCTCAGGAAGGCTCCCGCGGTGACCCCCCTCCCGGCCACTCAGACTCCAGAAGTTTTATTTTCCAGGTAGGATCCTTCCAGAAGGTCACTCCTTCTGGTCACAGGGTCCTGGTCCAGTGGGTTAGTGGTCCTTTATGGCCTGCTGGGTGATTGCAGTGAATTTCCCCCAGAAGTTACAACACGCGTGTCCCATCCTGGCTGCGGCATGAACTGGTGCCCTGACTTGCGCACACACTGAGTTTTGTGTTTCCTCTCAGGATTCACGACGGTTTTACAAGGTGACCATCGCCAAGTCGGCCGCTCACGCCCAGGGAGCTGGGCTTTCCTCCTGAGCCCTCCTGCCCCCTCCTGCCCCCACTCCCTGGACCCTTGCTGGACGGAGCGGAGGGTGCCTTGGTGACACTTTATTCTGACCCCGAAATTGTCGTGTTTGGTCATTTTGTTTCCTGGGCCCAGTCCTGTCCGCGCACACACTCAGCCTCCCTCTCCTCCTGCCCCACCCGGGGCCGCAGGGAAGGGGGCCTGCTCCCGGCTCACTGCCCTCCCTCCCGCTTCTTCCCTGTGGGAGCAGGGTGGGGAGGCCCGTGGGCACACACACCTGCACACATGCGTGCACTCACCTGCCGGGCCACATCCCGGGTCTTATCGGTGCTGCCTTGTGGGGCCCCTGAGTGCTGGTGGTCCGGCCCTGACCCTCCGGTGCCGGCTCGCTGGTGTAGACCTGTCTTCTCCAGACATTGGCAATAGGGGCTCCTAGCTCCTTTCAGAGGTTCGCCTTTGTCACCATCTCCCATGGCTGCCCTCTCCCCCATGCTGTACTGAGACACAGTGGACACACGGCCACTGCATGAGGGAAAGGTGCACGTGGTGATGGTTCGACAGAGGCATGTGCCGGGAGTGGTCACAGTGAGGTTAGTTACCACACATCATGTCACGTAGTTACCAGTTCTGTCTCATGGTGAGAACCAGTCTTCCAATGTGTAACGCAGGGTCGTGTCTGTGGCCGTCTCTCTGCACCTTAGGGCCCCAGAACTTCGCTTTCTCACTGGAAGTTCGTACCCTTGAACAACAGCCCCCACCCCACCCCCCGGAAGCCGCCATTCTGCTCCCTCTGTCTCTGAGCTCAGCGCTTTTAGACTCCACATACAAGTGACCAAATGCAGTACTTGTCTTCCTCCGACATATTTCACTGAGCCTGGTGCCCCTCGGGCTCTACCCCTTGGTTGCAGATGGCGGGGTTCCTCCATTTCCATGAGCGACAGCCCGCCGTGTGTCCACCCACCTTTACCCACTCCCCCATCTCCTCCGTCAGTGGACACTTGGGCTGTTCCAGGTCTTGGCTGTTGTGAACGATGCCCCTGTGAGCGTGGGGCACACAGATCTCTTTGAGTTGCTGTTCTTTCTTTAGGTCCGTTCACAGGAGTAGCATAGCTGGATTCTAGGCTAGTTTCCTTTTTGGTTCTTTGAGGACGCTCCACACTGATGTCCACAGTGGCTGCAGCGGTGGGCATTCCCACCAACCGTGCACAGAGGTCCCCCTTCTCCACGACCAGCCAATACCTGTTATCTCTTGTCTCCTTGGTAAAAGCCATTCTGACAGGTGTGAGGTGGCTTCCCCGATGGTCCGACCAGTGGTGTTGAGCACACGGTCAGTCACAGCTGGCCCCTCTCACGGTGCCCCCCGGGGAATTCTGCCTGGCATATTATGCCTGTTCTGTACTGTGTTTGGTCCAGGGTTGGAAGAAAGGTAGCTGGTGTGGGTATCATCCTGAGCACTGGTGGGGATGCTGCTGGGCTCAGAGGGCTGGAGACCCAGGTCGTGGGTCTGCAACCCATGGTCGTGAGGTGCTTGGGCCAGACTGAGAACCCTGAGGACCTCAGGCCCCTCCCCTCCCTCCAGACCCCACCCCTCCTCTGGTCACAGGACCCTACAGGGCCCTTCAGCTCCTCCTTCAGGGAAGCCTGTTGCCACCCCGCTGACACTGGGCTTGAGCTGTGTGTCTCTGCTGCTAGAAGCTTAGTTTCACCTGTCTCTGAATTTGGTGTAAATGGAGTCCCATTTTGTGTATTTGCAACTTGCTGTTGTAGTTCGGTTACTGAGCGGTTTCCCATTGTGACCGGGGAACCCCTCGGTTCTCCATTTGCTGTAGTGGTGTGCTGCTCTCAGACTCCCACCCCTTCCTGGCGCCCCCCCTCCTCTCCCCCCGCCAATACCCCTCCCCCTGCACTCCCTCCCTTCTCCTCCCCCTTTCTTTATCCCTCCCCTCTTCCCCTCCCCCTACACGCCCTCCCTCCCCTCCTCCCTTCTTTATCTCCTCCCCTCCCTTCCTCTCCCCCATGCTCCCTCTCCCTTCACTTCTCCCCCCACCCCTGTCTCTGCCCCTCCCTCCCCTCCCCTCCCCTCTGTGCTGCTGTAAGCTGCCTACCACAGACATGGGTATGCATGTACCAGAGCACACAGCTGGAACAGGGCTTACCCGTATCCTGGACTCTGTCCTGTGGCCTCACATCAGTTCCCCAGGGGATCCGTTGTTCCCCAGCCGCCATAAGGATGTGTGTCCTTGTTAGTGGCTGGCCCTACACAGAGTGTAAGCCCCTCAGGGGCAGGGAGCCCCCCTGCCTAGCTCAGCCCCGCCCTGCCCAAGGAGTAGTTGTTCAGAAGCAGCTGGTGGCCCTGCTCCAGGAGGCTGCACCTGCCCCACACCCCAGCTCCAGAGCCAGGCTGTGCTGTTAGCGATTGTGGATTTCTTCAGAACCTTCTTTCCAAGTCCCCCCTCTCCCCATGCTGCCCCCTTGACGTGGGGCAAGGCAGCACGGGACGTATGTGCATCCTCAGTCTCCAGGGCTGTGCTCACTTCCAACCATGCTCCCCCCTCCCCCCAGAGCTCCCCCCTCCTCAGGAGGGCGGGCTCCCCAGGGCTCCTGTTTCAGGCTAACTTTCCGGAACGGTTGCTAAGCGGATGTGTTCTGTATCCAGGTGTAACATTACCTCTGCCTTCCCACCTGGGCACCGTGTGGCCTCATGGGGCCCGGAACAGCCCTGTCCTGTTTCTCCTTTCTGGGAGGGGGCAAGACAGTGATAGAAAGCAGGCCCGTGCCCTTGGGACACAGGGGCGAAGGATCTTCTGCAGTATTGGGCTTGGGACCCTCCCTCCCTAATTGTCCCTTATTTACTCTAAGGGACTTTGGGGATGGCATTCTAGTTGGGATGTGACAGGGTTTCCATAAAGCAAACACTCATTTGTGCATCTGCCACTTCACAGCTGTGTGACCCTAGCCAGGTTACTGAGCCTTTCTGTGCCTCATCCTATAAAACAGGGTGAAGACAGTGCCACCTGTCTGTGATGCCTAAAGGGGTTCACGTCCTTAAAGAGATTGGAGAGTCCCTGGAGCTGGGTTTGGGGACAGTGTCACTATTGTTATTCTTCAATCAGATATGAAGTGATTTTTATAGAAAGCACCATTTATGCTATAGTTTAAGGAGAGAGTAAAGGTTTGGTGGAAATTGAGAAAGAGAGAGGAGGGAGGAGAGATCTATAAATCACTGGCTCAGCTGGCTGTGGGGCTGGAAAATCTGAAATCTGCAGGTGCAGGTGTGGGCTGGCCACCAGGGAAGAGCTGGCGTTGTGGGTTGTGTCCCAAGTCTTCCCTCTTCCTCAGGGCAACCCGTCCTTGTCTGTAAAGCCTTCGCCTGATTTAATGAGGCCCACCCACAGCAGGGAGACCGATCTGCCTTACTCGGTCTGCTGACTTACATGTTAATCACATCTGTGAAATACCCTCAAAAAGAGATCCAGCCTGGTGTTTGAACCAACATCGGGGCACCAAGGCCTGGCCAACTGACACATAAACAGCACCCGTCACAGAGGTCAGCGGACTCCACCTAAGCAGCACTCGGTCTGGGGACGGGCACCAGCCAGAGGCGTTTCAGGGGACAGGGTGGAGGCCTCAGGGCTCAGGAAAGAAACTGTGTGTGAGTGGAGATGTCCCGCCCCGATGGGCAGGGAGTCAGCGAGAGCAGGGGGCAGGCATCTGCCTTGTCCTCTTTCGCAGTGGCTCTCAGCTTGTGGACCAGCAGCCTCAGCGTCACCTGGGGTCCTGTTGGAAATGCCCATCGCCCCCGCTCCTGACCTACCGGGTGTGGTGGGGTCAACCAGCCCTCCAGGCTTCCACGGGACCTCAAGTTTGAGCACTGCAGTGCCCAAAAGGGGTTAAACCCTGTGAGGGAGGAGGTGGAGACGCCTCTGAGGAGGGATGTGACCCCCAGATGTGCAGTGCAGGTGTGAGAGAGTGTGGCCAGGGAGAAACGTGTGCGGGTCAAGGACAAGTGTGGGGGTTGTTGCCTTTGGGGCAGTGGGATGGGCGCCGCCCTCTGCACTGGGCATGGCAGGGCAGGGCAGGGACTGCCTTGGACATTTCAGGATCTGCCCTGAAGTCAGGCAGGTGTGTGATGGGGGGCAAAGGGGTGTGTGATAGGGGGCGAAGGGGAGTGTGAGGTGGGGCAGGTGTATGATGGGGGGCGAAGGGGTGTGTGATGGGGGGTGAAGGGGAGTGTGTCTGGCACAGCTTCAGGCAGGACAGCCCAGGACCAGGGCCCACAGGGAAAGAAAGGCTCGCTGCCTGCTCTGCAGGACACCTTGCTGCCCCCGCCCTCACTGGTGGCAGGTGGCTCCGATGTAAACAAGAAAAGCAAAGCACAAGGGCATTATCCTTCATCCCGCTCGGCAGCACTTTCCAGATTTCTCTTGCCCCCCAGGCCCACGACCTCTCCCAGAGCAAGTGCTGGGTCACCTCCAACCATTTGCCCCTGGGACCCAGCTTGGAGCCTGACCGTGTGACCGAGTGTTGACAGGAGCCACGGCCGGAGCCTCAGCGGCTCCTCGCTGGAACATACCAAACCAGTCACGCAAACGGGGCTTCTTCCTGAAACCCTGCTTCTGTAGGGAGGGGCGCGCCACCTGGCATGCCAACCACAGAGGGCTGGCAGACCCCGGGCGAGGAGAGGGTTAGCGCACACCCCTGTTCCCTCGCAGCCGCAGCCGCCCACACGGCGACTCCGATATGCAGGGCGCTGAGGTGTAAAATGCACGCAGTGGCTTGGTGCCAAGCATGGCGAGGTCGGAAGGCCTGTGCGAGCTGCCGCGCGCTTCCCTCCCCGCGCCCTGCGTCCTCAGACCGGTGGCGCGACTTGGGGGGCGGCTGTTCCACCCTGGCCACCCGCGGACACATCGTGGACCCAGGGACCCGGGGTGGCTGGGAGGCATGCGGCGGCGCGGGGAGCGCGGAGAGCACGCGCTGGGCTGCTGCGGCCTCTGCACCTGCCCCAGGGCAGCCGGAGGTAAAGTGGGGGAAGCAGGTTCCCGGTGACGCCCTGGCGGCCACTTCACCTTCTGCTCGCCCGGCATCTCCTCCTTCCTCTCGGGGGAAGGAGCAGAGACCCAGGGCTGCGAGGGATGGGGGCGGGCTGCGCCTTTGCGTGGGGAGCACACGCGGTACTGTGGGGGGTGCCGCCAGGTATCCGTAGGGGGTCCACACATGGGTTCCAGGTGGCCGCGGGGGTGCACACGCAGGGCTGCCAGGTGGCCGCGGGGGCGCACACGCAGGGCTCCCAGGTGGCCGCGGAGGCGCACACGCAGGGCTCCCAGGTGACCGCGGGGCGCACACGCAGGGCTCCCAGGTGGCCGCGGGGGCGCACACGCGGGGCTCCCAGGTGAAGGCGGGGGCGCACACGCAGGGCTCCCTGGTGGCCGTGGGGACACGCGAGGCAAGCGCGCCGCTTCCGCTTCCGCCCGGCAGCCCCCCTGCCGCAGGGCGCGCCCCCTTGGCGGGGCTCGGGGACCAATCCCGGGAAGGGAGGCGCGGCCGTGCCCCCTCCCCATCGCACGACCCCACCCATAAGGCGCCTTCTGCAGCAGAGGGTCACTGGTGTTGGAGGATGAGGTTTTGGCTGAGAAATGAAGAGATGGCTCTGGAAGAAATGGTGCGGAGGCTTGATGCGGTTTCCAAGCACACTGGTAGGAGGAGCTGCTGAATCCTGTGTTCTTAAGCCTGACATCATGCGCCTGAGTTTTGCATGACAGCCTTCGTTTTCTTCCCCAGCAGCGAGAACAGGAAGGAGCAGAGGTGCTGGGCATCTTACTGGCGGCTGCTAGGTTTCCGTGGACAGGCAGCGTGATTTGGTTCCGCCCGGGAGAGTGAGCATATAGCTGCAGGTTGCAGATCCGGGTTCGTACCCTTGTCTGAGATCTGCTTCTTCAGCCCAGGTGGCAGCTGCCTTTCGAGAAAGCATACGTATCTGTGGGTTGAAAATAATCTGAGCCAAGGGCTTCCAGAGCGGGGCGTAGGCATGGTGAGGCTATCAGAAGCTTGTTTTTAGGAGGAAAAATCTGGATTAACGGGATGCTTCTTTTCCTCACCAAATATAATTTACAGCTAAGACAAGCGCTTGGGAATGGTGTAGGTAAGGGTAGAGGACAGCATGTGTGGGCTTCCGTTGCCTGTATTGATTAGGAGGTTACTTAAGACGAGCTTTGAGGAGCCGTTCGAATGGATCTCTTTAGGGTTAGAAAACGCTGAGCTGGCAGTGTCTCAGTCAGTCACCTCCGAGTTTCGATGCCGCACTGTGCAGGAAGAGAGCGGTCTGCATTAACTAGTTTCCTTGAATGAAGAGGAAATAATCGTGTGTCGTTAAAAGTAAGTTGCCACATTTTTGCCTGATATTGCCCAAACGTTACGTTGTGTATCCTTCCTTCATTGTCTAAATGGTGCCTTTCTGGGAGATTAGATTTTGTCACTTAAGTGGTTTAGGGGTGGTATCCTTCCTCTCTGTCACAAGTGGCAGACCTCACTGGGTTTGGAGGGCAAAGCAGTGATTGAATCAGCATACATGTCATTGTGTGCGGTGGTCTAGCCACGATTTTTGGAGACATTCAGTTTTTAATGGTGATTTTGTGATTAAAGCTACTAGACTTACCGGATATGGGTCAAAAGAAAAGGAAGCCGTTGTGTGCCATCTGGCCCCTCGTTCCTAGGGAGATGGCTCCCCTTTTCTGGAACTCGGTTGCGTTTTGCTTGGGTGCGGGGTCTGGGCTGTGTCCTGAGGTGAAGGGCGCTGGGTCAGAGACTCACGGAGCGCCCCTCCCGCCCTGCGGGGGAGGGGGGGACGGCTCCTCAGGCCCTCCCCTCCCCTCCGCTCAGGCCCTGCAGTGAGGACAGGAGCGGTGGGAAGACTTCCCAGAGTGACGTCATGCCCTGGGTTCTCGGGGACGGAGGTTTCATCTCCAGCTCGGAAGACGCGTGTGCATTTTGAATTGTGAAAAGGCTTCTCTGAGGAGCAGGCAGGACCCCGGCCGCTTCCCGAATTGTGCTGTGAGCCAGGCTCTATTTGACCCCCTCAGCAGCAAGTCACAGATGTGTGTCCTTTGTCACATCCGTGCTGCCAACAGCCGCAGATTTCAGATCTCTTTTCAATCCAGGTCAACAGTCGGCTTCATGAGGATGTAGTGTTTTCAGCAGGGGGAGAGGACGGCGTCCCTGCCTGTGTCCTGTTAATGCTGTCGGCTCCCTCTGCACAAACCTCATTTTCCATCAGGCTGCGAGCGAGGCTCCGCTGAACGCAGGCTGTGTGATGCGGTGCGGGTGTGTGTCCCGAGGCATTGACGCAGCGCTGTCGACCCACCTTGGGGCACACGCACAGCTCCACTCACGGGGATGGGAATATAGGTCGATGTCGTTCTGCTCGCCAGCCCAGGTCCTCAGAGGAGCTCCCCATCTGTGACAGAACAGGGTCAGGTGATCTTAGTGGCAGACGTGGGCAGGATGTTGGTCTGTGCACTGACCCGGTGCCTTGGGGCTGGGGGCCTGAGCCCTGGGGAGCAGGTCAGAGCTGAGTGCACTCAGCAACCTTTCAAAGGCTCTGTGTCTGTTTCCCTCTGCGGCTCCGCCCCGAACTGACAAGCATGTTCCTTTGTCCTTCCCCTGACTTCCCATGGTGCTGGCATCATCTAGGTTAGCCTGCGTGGGAGGGAGGGTGCGCGTGCTGGCATGTGGGCTGTGAACCTGTGTCTGTTGTCCGTGGACTCTTGAACCCAATATCCCATCACAAGGCCAGGAGCGGCTTCCAGCGGCAGGAGCGCCCTGCTCTGTGAGGCCCCCTCGCCAGCATGTTCATCTCGCTTAGAGTCTCAGTAACCGTGACAAAGCCAGAAGCAGGAGGGAGAGACACTGACAGACCTGTAGTCGGCCCGCGCGTGTGCAGAAAGCGGAAGAACAGAGGTCCTCTGGCCGGGCCCCCGAGGCCGCCCGAGCTAATGCTCACAGCCTCTGGCCCCCACCCCACACCCCTGATTCGGGAAGTCTGTGGCAGACCCTGAGAATCTGTGCTTTTCATTCTCGGGTGATGCCAGTGGTGTTGGGCCAGGAGCGGCTGCAGAGAGGAATCGGGGTCGAGTGCCCCCTTCTCCACTCCCTGACCTTGAGCAAAATACTAGCTCTTGTTATGCGTGCATGATGACACGGTGGGTGTGTGGGTGGATGAAGATGGGTGGAGGGATAAATGGACAAGGTTGCACAGCAGACAGTGAAGGTAAAGATACAAGGGCTGTCATATTTCAAAGTTTAATGGCCCCCGGTGAGCACCAGAAAGTCCTGGTTGAGCACTGCACCTGCCCCTCTCCCCTGGGCCCTCTGTCTCTGGCCCCCGCGTCTCCCTCCCCACCACTGTCCTGTCCCTTGTCCTGCACTGAGCTCACCACTGGCCAAGGAGCCAAATGTCAACTCATATCTCAGCTAGGAACTCAGCCGTGCTGGGGGCGGAGTGGGTGTATCACCCAGCAGCACACATTCATCGGGGTTCATCCTTCTGAGACCCTGGCCCACAGTGGCATTCCCCCACGTGCTCGGTCAGTTCAAGCAGAGGGCCTCTGGAGAGCTCTCAAGTAGGAATGAACATAGTTTTGTGACACACCTGATCTGGCAAACGTAGAAGCTTCTGGAAAGTAAGAGAACAAAGAGCGGCAAGTCCAAATATATGGAAAGTGTCCCGTCCCCCCGTCAGTCCTGGAGGAGGACCCCACCCCCGTCCCCGTGATCAGTCCACGGGGGAAGACCCCACCCCCGTCCCCCAGTCAGTCCAGGAGGAGGACCCCACCCCCGTCCCCCAGTCAGTCCAGGAGGAGGACCCCACCCCCATCCCCCGGTCAGTCCAGGGGGAGGACCCCACCCCCATCCCCCAGTCAGTCCAGGAGGAGGACCCCACCCCCGTCCCCCAGTCAGTCCAGCGGGGAGGACCCCACCACCTTCTCCCTGTCAGTTCTGGGGGGAGGACCCCACCCCCATCCCCCGGTCAGTCCAGGGGGAGGACCCCACCCCCATCTCCTGGTCAGTCCAGGGGGAGGACCCCACCCCCATCCCCTGGTCAGCCCTGCATGAGGACCCCACGCCCCCATCAGCCTTGTAGTAGTTGTGACTGTCACAGGCCCAGTAACCATAAAAGGATGTCTCACCAGGGTCTCATCCTGGGGAAGTTGCAATTTTTCTTGATTACTTTGGAGAAAAATTTTAGAGACAAAGAGGTGTGAGGGAAGGGGTGGATTCCAGGTGATGACACCTGCTTCTCTCTGCTTCGGGGGGTGGGGGTGGGAAACTCTTAAAATTCACTTCCCTCTTTCTTGTTAGGTGTACTTTTCCAGTTTTGATGTTTGCTTGGTATGAATACGTAAATAGACCAAATATGGGCAGTTAATGAGTCACAGAAATCACGTACTCTTCTACGGAACGTAACATTTGAAAAAATTATTTTTAAAATATTGTTTTTAACGAAAAGGAGAATTGTGTCTTACCACATAAAATCAACACATAGTTGTGGGGTTTTGTTTTGTTTTGTTTTGTTTTGTTTTTTTATCTCTTTAGTTTTTGTCCTCTGCCTAATACAGAGCTAGTGCTTGTAGCGTGTTTCAATCCAAACAGCCAGTCTGAGGTTTGGCCGTTAGGCCCTTTCTATAGGTATGGAAACTGAGGTCCAGCTAGATTGCAGGACTGGTCAGTGGCAGATCTGGTAGTTGACATTCTCTGTTCTGCCCAAACCCCGAAATACCCATCATGCCACAAAGCCACAGAGTCTCCAAGTTGTGTCAAGCTTGTGAAAAGCTGCCCTGGAGGCCACACCGAGGTGAGTGGTTTACCCAGCAGATCCCGGCTGGCCTGTCCCATCTGCGAGCCTGTGGGCGCTCCCCTACCCCGCCGCTGCCGCTCCCGGGCTGTCCTGGAGGGCCCTCTGTTTGCTGCCCCCCCTCTCCATGGGTCACGCCCAGATCCGAGGCTGGGAATGAGCCCTGCCTTGCCTCTCCTCTGTAGCTGCTACTTGGTGGGCAGCAGTTCCCCGGGTGGGCATCACCCCAGGGCTGTGTCACCAGAATGCTTTTGGAAGCCAGACCCAGGTGCTGCAGTCCCCGAGAATCCTCCAGGTGGAAGGCTGAGGGTTTGGTCCCCCGACGCTGCTGATGGCACATCTGTGTCCCAAGGGACCTTGAGCCAATGTGAATCGTCTGAACAAAGCCAGCCTGTGACAAGACAGCAACACCCCCAGATCTCAGAGAGAAGCTCTGTCCTGCAACTCCTTAGCCGGCTTCCCTCTGCACAAAATTGTACGGATGTGGCATCTGCTTGGGTCAATATGTAAAAGTAGGTAGTTAACCCAGAAATGCTGAAACATACCCTAAGAATTTGGTGTGTAATATTTAGTTTGGGGAAGAGCCTTCTGTGCATAATGAGGCTATTTGTGTTTGCACCGTGGGGTCTGGAAGCCCTTGGTGTGTGGGGCTGGAATGGCCGGGGGGCAGGGGAGCCAGTGGAGGCAGGGGCCAGGGAGCGGGGGTCTGGGCCCCTGCATTAGGCAGCCCGGCCGCTGTAGGGAAACAGATGTGCATTTCTCAGTGTGGAGGCTGGAGGTCTGAGGCCAAGGTTCCGCAGGGCTGGTCTGTCCTCAGGCCTCTTTTCTTGGCGTGTGGATGGCAGTCTTCTCCCGGTGTCCTCACGTGGTCGTCTTTCTGCGTGACTGGGTCTGATCTCTTCTTACACGGACCCCGGTCATATGGAGTAGGGCCACCCGGCGACCTCATTTTATCTTAATTATATCTTTAAAGTCCCCGTGTCCAAGCAAAGTCACATTCTGAGGTCCTGGGGTTGGAACTTCAACACACAGAATTGAGGGGCCCACTGTTCAGCCCCGTGTAAAGCCGGCCCACGGCTCCAACCCCGGCTCAGACTCTGGGAAATCAGAGCCTCTGAGACACACAAGCAGGGCTCATCCAGAGGCTTGTGGGGAACGTGGACTTACTGTGTGACTGGGGGCCACTGCTGGTCCAGGAGAGGGTGGATGGCCACTGGGGCCTGGGTGGCGCTCAGCGTGGGCAGTGGGGTCTTGCACATGTCTGAAAGTGGGGCTGACTGAGTCAGATGTGGCCATGAGAGGAAAGGATGAGCGAGTGTGGCCCACCTGCCATCACTTATGTCCTCCGGGCCACCAACCCTCCTTGGGAAGGTAGTGTGTGGCTGTGACGGGGCTTAGTGGGGCAGCGGGCCGGGAGAAGTTTCCCAGGATGTCCTCGGAGCAGAGTGGCCTGACGCCCCCCCCACGCACCTGTTGGAGGAAAGACTCCTTCCAGGGAGACCCAGCTTGGTGCAGGGTGGGCGCATCCCTGCACAGACCGCTGTATGTACGGGCTTTCGACACGGTGGCCGGAGCGTCCCTGCAGCACTGAGGTCTGTCCAGCATGGTTATGGCCCCCCATGCCTGCAGGCGTCTGCCTCGGTCATGAAGCCTCAGGAGTTGTTTCTTCAGATCCACTTTTAAGGTGTGTTGAGGCATTTTGGGAAGAACACCATGGAGGCAGGTTAGATGGATATCGGAGGACGTGTGAAATGCGATGGAACGTAGTGCAGGTTTGTGGTGGGTGGGTGTGGCTGTTGTCAACCGTTGACAAAGGGCATCCGCAGGAAGTTCCTGGTCTCCCACAGCAGGGATTCAGGAGTGGGTCTTAGGGATCCGAAAGAGAAGCCCTGGAGATGAAACCAGAGGTCTTTTCTCTTGGAGTCGCATGCCTGAGGTGTTGCTGATTTCCTGCCAACAGGGTTCTCAGGCTGCAGTCTCCGAGCAGGCATTGCCCAGGTGTTAGAAATGCAGGTCCCCGGGCCCACCCCGGCCAAGTGAGTCTGTGCCCGACCAGATGCAGCTCAGTGGGGAGGTGGAAGCATCTGACCCCCTCAGTGGACTCCAGAGACGGAAGCGGATGGAAAACCAGGGGCTCCTTACACCTATGCGGCCCTCTTGCCCGTCAGCTGATTCGGGGCCCCTCTGGGGCCACTCCTGTGAGCTGCGCCCACGTCCCCACTATGCCTCCTGCCCATGGCTCCTCTGTCGTGTCTGTGGCTCACTCAAGTCCTGTGTGACCTCTCATCCACGTGCTGCAGAAACAGGTGTTGTGTGGATGCAGGAACCGTGGCAGGGGGAGGAGACACCCAAGCATCGGATATCTGTGAATACCTCCCTGAGTTTCGAAAAGAGAATGTGTGATTGAGAAACTATAAATTGGTACCTGGACCTTCATGAACGAAGTGACTGAATGAATTGAGAGTTCACGGAGGAAAGCATCCTTGCCGGCCACCCACACACATACACTAACTTCATCACAAACGATGTCCATGAAAGTCAGAGGGACTCAGACTTCGTGTCTGGGGCAACTGCTGCCCCTCCAGCCCGGGTCCAGAGGGAAGCCTGTGGAACAAAGCCAACCCCATAGAGCTGAGTGGGGTGGCACTGAATCGGGGGTGCCTTGTTACCCAGCATTAGCGTGGCACTTGCTGACTAATACAGATGGTGTGGTCTGAACCAGCCGCCACCTGGTGGGAGATTGCAGTGCTCTCTCTGGCCATCGCTGGAAAGCAGAAGACCCAGCAGGAACACAGCCATGCCCTTCGAGCATGCGCGCCCACCATGTGGCAGGACTGGAGCTGTTGTCTTGGCCTCTGGGCGGTGGGGCTGAGAGCCGGGGAATTGATGAGAAATTACAGAATGCAGATCTCGACTGAAAAGGAATGTTTATCCCAAGGACGCCTCATGGGCGCAGCCCCGGGCTGATTGTTGAGAGCCTGTGGACAGGGCAAGCTGGAGACCTGAGGTGGCCCCAGCAGCTCTCAGATCCAGGGGCTTTAAAGTTGCTTCCCCTGCTCGAAATACTTTGCAAACGTCTCGGAGGTGTCCACGTTCAGTGGACACAGTTACAAGAAAGGAAGGTCAGCTGTTTGGAGACACTGCAAGTGTGGCTGAAAGGGTGGGTGTCGAGTACCTTTAAAGCATGAAGGGGACCCAGGAGGCAATTCTGAAGGATGCTCTGAGCATCGGAAGAGGACCAACCAGTCATATCCATGCTTCTGCACTTGTCCACTAGTTGTCCCTTTGTTCAAGCAAAGCAGATGACAGACAGGAAGCTGGCTCCACGTAAGTGTGTTTGTGGGGGCGGTTCCGGGTCCAGACACTCCACCTGCTTCCTGTCATCAGGCACCCTTCTTGGCCTGTGTCCAGTGTCTCTAGGTGACGGTCACACTGCTGCCGTCCTCCATCCTCTGGGAAGCAGTTCCTGGGAGCAGCCAGCTCTCCGGGCCATGCAGCCCCCTTGCAGCATTTCATTGTGTGCTGTTCATGTGGCTTGCCGACTGCTTCACAGGTCGGCTCTGACCCCGACTATGTCAGGGGCTCCCGCAGAGTAATGGCCATGCTCCAGACTCCTGTGAACCTCCCCGAGGGGCCCCCACAGTGCCCAGCCTACAGAGGCCACTCAGGGTGGGGGTGGCTTCAGTCTGTGCTTGGGTCTCAGGTTTGCTGCGGCTTCTGTGGACAGCTGGCCTCCTGGGGGCGCAAGTAGGTGATCCTATATTCTCCACGGTGCACCAGGCACATACTCCTGGGGAGAGAACCTTCATGTGGGTGGTCCGCACCAGCCAAGTAAGAGGGTTCCCTCCAGCGTCACTCTCAGGGGCTAGTAAATGTAACAAGACATGACCCGAGAGACCCTTCTGTTGTCACAACCAGTAACAATTCAGAAATTGCAGTGAAGGGTTTCTGACCTCAACTGCTTGTCGAGAGGGTACCGTGGCCGAAAAACACATTTTCACTGGAGAAGAGTAGTTCAGACAGTTGTTTGGGGCCCACAGATTCACAGCTTAGCAGAAGGTAGAGTCCAGAGCGGGACATGCTTGCTCCAGTGGCCGGAGTTCATGTGTCCTCATGGTGGGAGGCCCTCCTCTCTGCCCAAACCCACTTCTTCGCCAGAATTATCATCTCCACATGAGTGCAAATCGTGAATCCTTGTCGCTGGGTTTGTGCGGTCATAAATAGAATTTCGAGCTTTATTTCTGGTCAGCTAAGAACTTATCTGATCCATTCATTTTATACCTGTGACTTTGGAAGAAGAAACCTTTGTTGTGTCTTTCAAAATGTAAACAAGCTCATTGCAGCTGTGTGATGTACACACAAACGTTCTAGAATCAGAGTCCTCAGTGCTCTTTGGATAAAGTGTGGAAGAGGTTTCCTGCCTTGGGGATAACACTAGCACCACCTCAGAGAGGCGGGTGAGCGCTGGGGAGGAGGGGGTCCCTGACCGGAACCCATCCTTGCCACCTGTGGCCGGGTGGCGCCTGGGTGTCCTCATAAAGTGGATCTGTGAGAACACCTGCCTCGCAGGGCTGCCGCGAACAGCAAGGGACGTAAGTCCGCGTGAAAAGCGGTCAGGCCGCCTGTGGGCAGGAGGCCCACAGGAGGGAGAAGAAGGGGGAGTGAGCGTCTGAGCAGCGGGTGTGGGCTCTCCAGGGGTGCGGCTGGCTCGGGAGCTTTCTGAACTTGACAGATTAAGTGGCATTTGCGTGTCTAAATTGGGTTTCGAGCAAACTTTCTGGCTTTTTGTTATTCCCTTGTTGTAGCGTGCAAAAAGTGAGTCCAGGCCCCAAAGCGTGAAAACCGATTTCTTACCTCTGCAGAAGGAGGAACTAGCGTTAAGTCGCATTGGTGATGTTTTTAGCAAGACTTCAGGTGGACAAATGCCCCAGATGTGACTTCACTTTTGTCAGGTTACTTTATCTTCAAAGACAGTTTTCTGAGTGTTTTGATTTCTGAATCCTTGCGAAGGGAGGACATGTCCTTTGATGTTTAAATAGTAACAAAACGTGGAAAGTTGTTGAGTAGACTTGCACGTTTGGGCTCCATGGTTTATCAGTTTTATAATTTTATCCATTTGAGAATTTATCAAGTCTCAAAGGGATTTTCAGCACTTTTATACTGTTTTCTCTTCTGAAACCCAGTCCTTAGTGCTGGCAGCGTCCCTCATCCGCACGGACACATTCACGTGCAGGGAGCGTCTGCTGTGAGCTGACCGAGCCTGGGAGACACCGCACGTCCACCCTGGTGCCGCAAGACCCCAGATGCTTCGCTGCTGACAGTCTCCAGGCACAGACCCTCAGGCGACGCAGAAAGTGTCAGAATTTCACGTGGAAGGTTCAGGCAAACTTTCACGTGCCACACAATATTCCCAATCAATGCGAGGAGAACATTTATTTAAAATTGTTGCAAACACAGCGTAGTAAAGACCTAAGTCACCATGTTGCCTGTTGTCTGTTAGTAGGTTTCTAATTTCATATGACTAGGGCACCATCTCTCGATTTTGTCATGATTGGTCAGGTGTGATGCATCCTTTATTTAAGACAATGAAGCGTGTTACTCAAAAAGCTCATTACGAGCGAGCAGCTCCAGGGTCTCTCCACCGAAGATTTCGCTGCTGGCGCTCAGAGACCGCAGCGTGTCGGACCTGTGGCGTGTCTTACAGGCTATCTTGACGGAGGCTCCCAGAGCTTCCTGTCTTTGTTTGAGGGAAGACGTTGTCATTGAAAAGGGCCGAAAGGCCCTGTTACACGGTGAACAATTAGTCGTGACCGGCAGGGGGACTCCGTAGGGAATCATCGTCCAGTGGGGCGGCCCGGCTGTGGCCGAGGGCAGTGCCGGGCGGTGGGGCTGGGACCCAGCGCTGCACAAGAGGCGGGCTTGTGGGGTGTGTGGTGCCTGTGGGCCCCAGTGCTGGCCCGACCCCGGGGAGTCATCTGTGCACGGCAGGCAGGGGCGCCAGGCACCAGGAGAGAGGAGGAGAGGGAGGTGTGTCACCTGGCCCACAGGCCCTGCCAGCTTGCACCTGCGTGTGCTGGCCGTGTGGAAATGCACTGACGCACACGTGCACACCCGTGTCATTCTTACGAAGAAAAAGAGTCCTCCCGCCTAGCTGTCAGCCTGGAAGGACTTTCCAAGTACCTGGCATCTCGTTGAAGTGCTGTACTAAGTGACTCCCTGCCCTCGCCCCCGCCATGATTAATTTAAGACTTTTTACTGCCAAAAGTCTTGGATGCCATTTATGGATACGAATTCCTCGACAGTAGCTTGAGCTCATGTTGAGTAAAATATACTCTTGGGGTCCCCAGAGACCCAGTTCTCCAAAGGCCTGCCGGTGCCTGCACTCAGCACACCGGGGTGGGCCGGCTGCCTGGGAGGAAGAACTTGGGTGTTCTGGGTTTTGTGACTGGGAGCTGAGAGAGGGACATGCCCGGGACGATGTGTGGTTTTGAGATGTCCGCCAAATCCAAAGACCGTGAGCCTTCAAGACAAAGAGACCAAGAGACTGTGAGCAGATTCATGTCTCAGAACTGATTTTTGGAAAAGGTTTTAAATAGTAACGTCTTTAAGACATATTTCCATAAAGTCGGAGACCCTGGGTCAGCCACGCCCACTTGCTGGAACAGCGACACCGCGGCTGTGTGCACATGCACATGCGTGCGTCTGACTTACCAGCTGCTCCGTGAGCGGCCCCGAAGTTCCCTTTCTCGTGATTTTCTGTGCACACCTTCGCGTTTACACGGGGAGAAATTTGGCCCCGGCCTCAGAACAACACACGACGGGGCTCGTGGCGGTTACTAATCAGTAGTGGTGGGCAGCTCCCGTGGACACAGAGACATGTCCCATAGCCACGTCTCCGCATGTCCTTCCTGCGGTGCCCTGTGCTGAACGGAGCTCAGGGCTCTGGTCCCTGGTCACAGGAAGAGGGCTCGTGTCCTGGACGCACCACATCAAACACGCCATCTGTTTCCTCCTGACTGTGCGCCAGGACGGCCTCTGCTCGGAAGCCCGCGTGGAAGCACAGAGATGGGCGGCTCAGCAGCCAGTGCGTTGACATTCTCTCCAGTGTTGCTTCTCACGGACACAGCGCCGGGAGCCGGCTTCACCTGCTGTGTGCCGGCAGACGCAGGCCAGCGCAGGGGGCGTGGGCGCAGAGGAGAGGTGAGTGAGGCCAGCACCTGCTTGCACTCCCAGTGCCTCCCCTGCTCAGAGGTGTGAGCCTGCTCCTAGCCAAAGAGCCGGAAGTGGACCTCATCGGGGCTGAGCCAGCTGGCGTGCGGGACCCACACTGTCACCTCGGCCCCACAGCCCCCAGCTCTGGCAGGGAAGGCCTGGTGTTTGGCAGGGTCCCCCCAGCCTGTGAATGCCCCTGGGAGGAAGGTGGGTGCCAAGGGGCAGAAGGAAGCAGACGTTGTCTTGCTGCAAACCGGCTACACCGCTGAAGGGGTGCCCGTGGCTCGTGGGGTCAAGCGTGGCCATTCAGACAGACCCATGTGCTGACGCCCCCATGGGCGGGAGCATACAGGAAGCACACGGGAGTCCTGGGACCCTCCCCTGTGTCACACATAAATGACAACTGAGTGAACTGCCCGGCGGGTTAGGTGTGAGGGTCGGAGGCATGTCCAGCGTGACGCCCACATGGGCGCACGCTCTGGGACAGAGGTGGGGGCAGCAGGTGGCCAGGCAGTCTCTCCCCCTCAGAATCATCGTGGGCACCAGGGGCCAGAGCCTTGGGGTCCGGGGCACGATCGACATCGCTGGAAAGTGTCACTTGCCAAGCACAGCGGTGTTATCATTTCCTGCCTCCCGAGCTGGACGGCAGGCGGGGGTCACAGACAGCGGAATCTCCCAGTTTATTTCAAGAAGGCCCGGGGCCGTTTCCCCTCCCTTCCTCCCGCCTTGTAGCTGTTTGTTTGAACTTGAGATTTCCTGAGCTTGGAAGGTGTTTCTGACTTGGGCAGCGAAGCAAACCCCTGACTCTGGGAGCCCCGGCCAGCACAAGCCCCTTTCCGAGGAAGGAAACGCCCAAGACCTGCAAATAGACTGCCATGCAGCCTGGCCCCCACTCTGCAGAGCTCTCCTCTGACACTGCAGGCCTTGTGTCCGGGCTGTGTCCCCCCAGGCGAGGGGACAGGCGGGGGCCGGCCCTCCGTGCACAGGAGGTTCCGGGCTGCCCGCGCCCAGAGTGATTGCAGAGCAAGGCCTGGAGGTGGAGGCCAGGGACTCTGGGAGCCAGTTGGACGCTCTCTTGTTCCTTAGGACTCGGCAAACCCAAGGTCACTGGAGGTCGCCTGCCCAGCTCAGCGTGCAGCACGGGGTGGGGTGCCCTCCCCCACTGCCAGTGCCCGCCCGCTGTGGACCGTCTGCAGAGGAGAACTGCAGGGCAAGGGAACTGTGCCCTGTGGAATCGAAGCCCCCGCTGCCGTGCGCGTCCCTGGAGAAAACGTGATGGCCGCGAAGGGAGCTTCTCGGGGGGCCCCCGGGGGGCCCCAGCGTCGGCTCTGGCTGCTGCCTCGGAGACGCCGGGGGACCTCGAGGCGCCCACAGCCTGTTGAGGCGGGACGGGGTGGCACCACCCGGGACGCAGGAGCAGGTACGGGGTCCCTTCTGCCGGTGGGCACCTCCCTGTACGTGTCACTGGGACACGTGCCCCTTGAAGTACTTGGGAGGTTGGAAATGACGCGTCGGGCTGTCTCGCTGAAGCTGGACTGTGGGTCCGGCTTTACTTGGTTTACTGTCTTCTGCTTTTGAGGAGTGTGGGCTCCTGAGTCTCTGCTTTGGCCACGGTGGCAGGTGGGACGTGCATGTGCCCTGCCCTTGTGTGCCCTTGTGTGCCCTGCCCTTGTGGCCTGAGGGGCATCCTGCCCTGGCATCCATCCCGGGCGGCCTCCAGTGCTCCCTCCCCTGCAGCCAGAGCCTAGGCTGTCCCCAAGGGGGCTTCTGTCAGAGGAAGGTGTGGGAATTCTCCTGGGTCTCAACATAACGTCCATGCGGGCTGACCTCCACCAGAACCTGGCGTGCTGACAGCTGGGGCTGGAGGAGGGAACCTGTCCCTCGTTTCTGTCCTTTCTCCCAGAGACCAGGAAGCCTGAGCTTTGCTGTTGACCTTGGGGCAGCAGCTGACTGTGGCATCGGGCACCTTGTCAGGCATCAGATGCCCTTGATGTCTAAGGTGAACGATGCCAGAAGTAACAAAGCTAGCCCAACATGTCCCCTGGTTTGGGGGCCCCACGGCTCCTCCCTGGTGGGGAGTAGGAGCCTCGCTCTGGCCCATTAGTGTCCCAAGAGGATGGGAGAAGCTGGTGCATAAAACTGCAGGGCTGAGGGCCTGGCCCTGGTGTGGCTGGTGGCCGCGGGATAGTCTCAGCCCTGGTGTGGCTGGTGGCCGCAGGGCGGGCTCGGCTGTGACCAGACAGCCTCCCTCAGTTTCTCTTTGGGGAAGGACAGAGCCCACACACTGAAAGCCTGATGGCCTCTGCTTCTCGGCCATCACTCCCAGCTCACCTGCATCCGTGCACATGTTCAGGGTTAAAATAACAGGTCCTCGACTTTCTGGTGGATGCTGCCGACTCTGAGGAGTGAGTGGGGTCATCACGAGGGGCCGTGTGGACCCCTGCCCCAGCCTGGCACATGTTTGTGCCCCTCCTGACCCCCTCCCAGGCCCACTGTCTAGAGGTCATCGGATGTGGGCTCACAGGGGTCCCCAAGTTTTCTGACCAGACTGGCCTCAGAGGACCTGCTCTCTGAGAATCCCCAACTCTGAAGGACTGAATTAACATCCAACCCCTGGAGGCCCCATGGGGGAGGGTGATGTGGGGCCTGAGCCTGCCCCCCCCCCACATCAGCCAGGTGACCCGGATGGTGAGGTCAGTGCTGCAGCAATGTCTGCTCAGGGTGCCCGGTGGGGTGCTAACCCGAGAGGCTTCTCCACCAGCCCTAGTGCCCACGAGAGGCTGAGTGTGCCGGCTCGTACTGGCACCAAGGTGGATGATGGGCAGTTAGGTGCTGAGTCCTGGGCCCTGGCGTTCAAAGAAGAGTGGGGGGTGCTAAGGAAAAGCCCGAGTTCCCTGAAAGTAGCTCTAAGGGACGCCCCGCACTGGGGGACGTGTGCATTGGTACTTGGCTACGGTGTCTGCTTGGTCTTGCCCGTAACGGCTTTCAGAAGAGCCAGATCTGCAAACCTGGCGCTCAACTCTTCCAGAGCTCCGGGAAGCAGAGCACCGTGCTCTCTGACTCCCCAGAGCACCCAGGTGAGATCAGCCAAGACCCGCGAAAATGAGGAGAGAGCGTGTGGTTTTGTTTAAAGTGTGTTTATCAGAGGAAATATTTGTACTGAGATGCTTCCTTACGGGCTGCGGTCAGACTGGCTGGTAAGGACAGGGTTCTTGCTCTGAAGAAATCTGGCGATTCGTATTATTTTCATCATTGTAAACTTCAGGCAACTTGGTTGAAGTCACTGCTTCCGACGCCTCGCCCCAACTCCCCGTCTTCCACCAGCCTGCTTGGGGACAGCTTGGCTCAGGCCTGGGGACAGTTCTGGGACCTGACGCATCTGGGTCTTTGTGGCATCTTGATCCTGGACACCCACAGCTGCTCACCCCCAGCCCCACTGTCTAGCTGGCTTGGACTGCCTCGCTGGCCCAGGTGTGTGGACTCTGTCCACTGCCGTGGTCCCTGAACAGAGTGAAGGGGAGGGGTGCCTTACCCCGTCCCTGTGGAGCTCCGTGCGGTAGGCAGGGCTGTGACAGTGGCACGAGGCAGCCCATGCCCCCCTGGATTCTGAGAGAGCATCTCCAGGTGGGGACTCAGGCGTCACACCCCAGACCTGTTAGAGACCCACAGGCTGGGAACAGAAGGCTGGTCAGGGCGACCTTGTCTCTGTGGTCCTCACCTCCCTTTCAGCAAATACGGCCTCTGCCTCTGTTTGTTCCCAAACATCATCACCCGTGTCAGGAGCATGGGACCTTATCAGGTGGAAGAAGGTGGTGGTGTGGGGCTGCTCTGGGCATCTTGTCCTGTGTGGCGCTCCCAGCATGCACACATCTCTCTGCCAGCAGGTGGGCCCTCCTTGCATCTGACCTTCCTGTCGCCTCCACAAAAGCTCAGGGAAGTCACGCTGGCAGAGCTGTCCCTTGTCCCTGAACTGAGGCCAAGACAGGCCGGACGTTCCTTCCTCCTTGGGCCGCCAGAGCCGGCCGGCCGGGGTCCGTGTGTACTTACGCAGGGTGGGGTGAGCAGATGTGAGCCTGTGGGAAGGTAATTACCCTTCAGTGTTTTGTCTCTGTTCATGGGTGAAACGGAAGTAAAAAGTCAGCTGGTCCCTCACGCAGATTTTAGGGAGCAAAGTTCAGTGGGAGAGGCTGGCGGGTGAGCAGGGAAGGCGGCAGAACCGGGAACAGGGACAGCCATGGGGGACAGAAGCACGGCCCGAATCTCCGTGGCGGAGATGAAAAGCTATTACGTCTATTCTGAGTGGTGCTCCTGGCTGCTGTCTGTCGCTGAGGGTGAGTCCCTGGATCCCATCAGCCACCGCCTGTTGGGGTCGCTCCCAGCTCTCCTGGCTTTGGTGGCCGTAGTGTGATGCAGTAGCCGTGCCTCCTGGCGACGGTTCCACACCTCCCGTGGTGAAGGGGGGATGTCCTGTGAGTCACAAGCAGGTACCCGTGGGGCTCAGAACAGCACAGGGAACGGGTGTTATGAGTAGGTGAGCCTTTCATCCAAAGTTATCATCAGACAGCTCTGAGTCATGCCCTCTGCTACCAAAAGCCAGGGACATCCCTGTGTCTAGAGGGTCAACTCCACGGCTGGCCCGAACTGGACAGCAGGGAGCGTGGCCAGCACCAGGCCCGTCAGAGCCAAGCTGGGCCTCGTTTGGGGGGGCGCTCCATGTGCAGGGGTCCACACACTCCATGCAAACAGAACAAAAGCCACCAGCTACTTGGTGTTGATTATGCCCCGACAGAGTGACACCCAGGGTGACCTATGGGAAGGTCAACTGTGCTGTAGTTGAAATGCAGTTTGGTGACACTTAAGGTGCTTCCATGGTCGGCTCCGGGGAGCTGCAGAGCCCAGCGAATGCCCCTGGAGCCCTGGCCGTGCACCGGGGCTGAGCAGGTGTCCTGTCCGGAGTGGGGCTCCTCCTCCACTTGCCCCTGAAGCTCACGAAACCAGCCGCATGTGAATCACATGGTTTCTTTACTGGCCCATCTTGTCTGTGAGGACAGATCTGTGGTGTCACTGTGACCAGGCTGGGAGGGGGGATCACAGCTCCATGAAGACAGGACATTCAGATGTTTACCAGGCCCTTCGTGTGGCCCAGGGTTCGCGTTCTCATCCTCCGATGGAGAGCTTTGTGGTCAAGTCTGTGCCTTGGTGTCTCCTGTGAACAATACCTGCTTTACCACCGAGGATGGCCAGGCAGTAATTGTCCGAAACAACATCGTGTTTCGGACTAGGGGCTGTCGGGAGCGTGGGCACCAGTGGGTGATATGTGTAGGTGCTTGGATTTGCTGCAGGACCCACAGTTGGTTCTGTTGGTCTTGTTTCTGTGACAGTGGGGATGGCGCCAAGCCAGACAGCCCGGTGGTGGCCACCCCTGAGGACCCCCAGGAAGGCCAGCATGGCTCAGCTCAGAGAGGGGCTTGGCCCCTGGGCTGATCTGTTTATACAATAATCACATGCTCCTCCCTGCAGGGAAACTGAGGCTGAGTGAGGGTTGAAGCTTCCAACAGGGGCTGCCCCTGGAGGGGGCAGGTGGGGGGCAGGTGGGGGCCATGGGGCAGTTGAGTGGCTGCCACTGGAGGGGGGCAGGTGGGAGGTGGGTGGGGGCCAGGTGGAGGGGGCAGGTAGGGGGTTGCCACTGGAGGGGGCCAGGTGGGAGCCAGGTGGGAAGGAAGCTTTGGAGGCGGGGTCTCCCCACCAGCCCCTGCAGACTTCCTAGAAGCTCCTTTGTGTGCACACTGGGCCGTCCCTCCTGCACCAGAGGCAGATGCCCCCAGCCCACCTGCGTGATGTCAGTCCCAGGGCAGAGTTTCTGCTTTGTTCTCAGCCCTTTTCCTCTCCATTTTCACTCCACATCCGGATTCCCCTCCCGGTCGCCCCCACGCCACGGTTCCTGTGACCGAGAGCGGTGCCTTGACAAAGTGGTGGCCTGGACCCAGGGCCACGACCCTGCCCTTCCCACCTCTCGGCCCACAGCTCTGGCCTGGACTCGGAGTGGAGTCAGGGCTACAGGACAGGAGTCACCCTCCTGGAGCCCTGGGGGCATGGCCGAGGGGCATCTGTGCAGTATGTGGGAGCCCAGCCCGACAGAGCGTCCCCCAAAGGTGCTGTAAGGTGGGGCAGTGGGGGGGGCTGTGCCTTTCCGGGGACACAGTTGCTCTGAGGACACAGACGTACCAGCATGTGTGACAGCGTGGTGTCTGCGCTTGGACGGGATTCTCCAGCAAACCTTGTCACCAGCGCCTGGGGAGGGAGGGGACCCAGTGGGGCACAGTGGTGACCTTGTGCTCTTTGGGGAGGAAGATGGGGCTCTGAGCAGACCGTGTCTGGAAGAGGGTCGCAGGCGAGCATATACCGAGGGTGATGCTTCTGTTCGGGGGGGCCCCACCCGGTCTGTCGCAATTCAGAGGAAACAAGCTGATGTCTGTCAGCACGTGCATCGTTTGCTCTGTGGGTATGGTTGCCTCTGCCTGGGGTGTAGGGCACTTCACATGCAGTGTCTACCTGATTCGCTCTTCCCTCACACCGTGTGGAGCAGAAGGGTCAAGTTAGTGCCTTCCACAGGTGGGCGTCAGCCCTTCCTGCGTGGCCCTGCATGTGTGTGCGTGTGGTGGCACGCTGGCGGGCCCCAGAAGACCCCACAGACGACTTTCTGCAGCGGCAGGAGATCAAGGTCAGTGTCTGGATTCGTCATTCGCTCATGGGCTCCGTGTGACATGCAAAGGGACTCGTAATTCAGGGACATTTTCTTGGGCCACATGAACCTGGGGCGTGGTCAGAGCTGTAGGAAGCCTGGTCCATACTGGCAGCAGCGTGGGTGACGGAGCCCCTCTTTGTCGCTGTCCTATGTTGAGAAAGACCCAGAGGTTCCATTACCGTGCTGGCAACACCCGTGTGAATCCTGGCATGCGATGGTTGCTCTGAACCCTGCAAGGTGTGTGGGCCGGGGGCAGGTTCCTCAGGAACAACACGCTAAGAAAAAACGACAGACGCTCATCCTGCACGTGGACCCAGACCAGTTGGGGCGGGAAGCCACAGCCACGGCCACCCGTTTGCACTTTCCTTCAAAATACTGTGAACTGCTTGTTCTTGTGAAGAAACATTAATTTTCCAAGATTGCCTGAAAAAGGTGCCTGAGTACTCGCCTCGCCGTGACGCCTCCACAGGAGCGAGTTCTCGGAAAAATAAAAGGTTTTCTGGGTGAAGCTAAGAACAAAAGAGTAAACAAAACGTTTCAAGGCCTGAGAAGCGCTCTCGTTCACGCCCGCGCAGCAGGTAGGGTCCCCCGCGCCAGGCTGAGGCTCCGTGCTGCAGTGAAAGCGTGTGCATCAGGCTGCACAGTCTCTGTGCAGGCCAGGGCTGGGAGAGCCCGCCTGGGGAACCAACCAGCTACGGGCAGAGACGTCCATCCGGGGGAGGAGACTCCTGCACACCCGTCCCCATGTGATGGTTGACAGGGTCGGGCCGGCGGCCGCGGGGAGGGGGCTGGAGGTGTGCTCACTCCAGGACACACAGGCTGAGCAGCACCTGACAGCGAGCCGGGCGTTGGCACAGGACTGGGGTGAGTCCCCGAGACAGGTGGGCCAGCGGCCTTCTACTCCGCCTCCTCGTGCTCCACAGCGGGCTGTCCAATTCCCCAATCTCGGCACATTTTCCTGAATGACACCGGCACCTTTCAGACATGTTTTCAGTTGCAGTGTCCATCCCGTGGTGAAATCAAAGCAGAGTTTTTTAGCATGATTTCATTAGAATGTTGGAAATTGGACCAGAAGCTGTTGAGCATTCCAGAAATCTGCCAGATAGTTGTGAACAGATTAGGTGAGAAAGGCATCCTACATGTGATGGCTGAAATGAAATTTGCATTTTTTTAAATGAAATTTATTGTCAAATTGGTTTCCATATAACACCCAGTGCTCATCCCAACAGGTGCCCTCCTCAATGCCCATCACCCACCCTCCCCTCCCTCCCACCCCCATCAACCCTCAGATTGTTCTCAGTTTTTAAGAGTCTCTTATGGTTTGCCTCCCTCCCTCTCTAACTTTTTTTTTCCTTCCCCTCCCCCATGGTCTTCTGTTAAGTTTCTCAGGATCCACATAAGAGTGAAAACACATGGTATCTGTCTTTCTCTGTATGACTTATTTCACTTAGCATAACACTCTCCAGTTCCATCCACGTTGCTACAAAAGGCCATATTTCATTCTTTCTCATTGCCACATAGTATTCCGTTGTGTATATAAACCACAATTTCTTCATCCATTCATCAGTTGATGGACATTTAGGCTCTTTCCATAATTTGGCTATTGTTGAGAGTGCTGCTATAAACACTGGGGTACGAGTGCCCCTATGCATCAGTACTCCTGTATCCCTTGGGTAAATTCCTAGCAGTGCTATTGCTGGGTCATAGGGTAGATCTATTTTTAATTTTCTGAGGAACCTCCACACTGTTTTCCAGAGCGGCTGCACCAGTTTACGTTCCCACCAACAGTGCAAGAGGGTTCCCGTTTCTCCACATCCTCTCCAGCATCTATTGTCTCCTGATTTGTTCCTTTTAGCCACTCTGACTGGCATGAGGTGGTATCTGAGTGTGGTTTTGATTTGTATTTCCCCGTTGAGGAGCAACGTTGAGCATCTTTCCTGATGAATATGGTTGCAAAAATTCTCAACAAGATACTAGCAAATCGAATTCAATAGCATATAAAAAGGATTATTCACCATGATCAAGTGGGATTCATTCCCGGGCTGCAGGGCTGGTTCAATATTCGCAAATCAATCAATCTGATACATCACATTAATAAAGGAAAAGAACCATATGATCCTGTCAATCAATGCAGAAAAAGCATTTAACAAAATTCAGCATCCTTTCATAATAAAACCCTCGAGAAAGCCAGGATAGAAGGAACACACTTAAACATCATAAAAGCCATTTATGAAAAGCCCACAGCTAACATCATCCTCAATGGGGAAAAACTGAGAGCTTTTTCCCTGAGATCAGGAACACGACAGGAATGCCCACTCTCACTGCTGTTGTTTAACATAGTGTTGGAAGTCCTAGCATCAGCAATCAGACAACAAAAGGAAATCAAATGCATCAAAATTGACAACGATGAAGTTAAGCTTTCACTTTTTGCAGATGACATGATATTATACATGGAAAATCCGATAGACTCCACCAAAAGTCTGCAAGAACTGATACATGAATTTAGCAAAGTTGCAGGATACAAAATCAATGTACAGAAATCAGTTGCATTCTTATACACTAACAATGAAGCAACAGAAAGACAAATAAAGAAACTGATCCCATTCACAATTGTACCAAGAATCATAAAATACCTAGGAATAAACCTAACCAAAGATGCAAAAGATCTGTATGCTGAAAACTATAGAAAGCTTATGAAGGAAATTGAAGAAGGTATAAAGAAATGGAAAAACATTCCGTGCTCATGGATTGGAAGAAGAAATATTGTTAAAATGTCAATACTACCTAAAGCTATCTACACATTCAATGCAATCCCAGTCAAAATTGCACTGGCATTCTTCTCGAAGATAGAACAATCCTAAAATTTGTATCGAACCACAAACGACCCCGAATAGCCAAAGTCAAGTTGAAGAAGAAAACCAAAGCAGGAAGGATCACAATGCCAGATTTTAGCCTCTACCACAAAGCTGTAATCATCAAGACAGCATGGTATTGGCACAAAAACAGACACATAGACCAATGGAATCAAATAGAGACTCCAGAATTGGACCCACAAACATATGGGCAACTAATCTTTGACAAAGCAGGAAAGAGCATCCAATGGAAAAAAAGTCTCTTCAGCAAGTGGTGCTGGGAGAACTGGACAGCAACATGCAGAAGGATGAAACTAGACCACTTTCTTACACCATTTACAGAAATTTGCATTTTAAACGTTCATGAGGCTTTTGCTTTTCCTGCCCAGCCAGTGAGCTGGGCGATGGGCGGGAGCCCTGCAGGCCTTCAGTGACCAGAGTAACTTGTGTCCGGTCGGGGTCTGCTGTGTTGTGGCTGCGACCACAAGCCCCCACCTTGGCCAACATTTGGGACTTAAGGCCATGAGTGCTGTTTGTTACTTTTTATTTTGTACACACTGTACTAATCTCATGGTATTTAAAATAATTCCTTAACCAAGGACAGCATCACCTTTTATTACTAGAAACCAGTATGCCCTTAAGAATAACCTGCATTGTTGCCACAAAGCCAGTGTGAGCACATCCAACCCGTCTGTCCCCCTGTTAGCATTCGGGCTTCGCTCCTCGTGGGCAGATGTGGGGAATAAGCGTGCCTCCTTACAGGAAGGCGTGGAGCTCACGTGGAGCCGCCGAACGTGGTACAAGACACCTTCTCAGCCGGGTCTCTTTTGTGGAACAGACATAGAACCTTCTAGTGTTGGATTTGGGGGGCACTTACTTCATTCACCACTGCCCTTAACACTCCATTAATCAATCTACGTTGACCGTCCCACACGTTTATCATAAATCAGCACAACATCAACAACACCAAAAAGTTCGTTTATGCTCTGACATCAAGAGCATGGATTTTCCATTATATCTGAGCAACCCCAGCAGCCACGCCATGACTCGGGACTCCCAGGACGTCACCACGCGCCGCGATGGAGTGCCCCGGGTCACCGCCAGGGCCCTCGAAAGCCGAGCTCCGAGAGATAAAAGGGGGCACTTTCCATCCACCACTGGCGTTAATCTCATGTCTGCAGAGCGCTTAGGCCCAGCACAAATCCTGAGACGCTCCCAACCTGGCCTTGTTTCGTCTGCACCAGTGCACCGAGCGTCAGGCTGAGCTCGGGTCCTGTAAAGACCAGGGGTCAGGGCGGCTCATGGTTGTGGGGAGGCCTATGGTCTCTGGTGGCTGCCCGGTGACACGGGGTAGGACGTCCAGGAAGAGGAGCATACGTGTTAATATGAACGCGGGAGCAGAGAGCAGACTGGTGGTTCACGGAACCCCGGGTAGTGGCCACAGAGGCAGATGGGGGTTCGGTCCAGGATCTTGACTCCAACCAGAGACACAGGACTTCAAGCGGCTGTGTGTGTGGCAGTCGGGTGGGGTGGGGTGGGAAGCAGAACCTGGGACAGTGCAGGCCACAGAAGCGAGGCTCTGAGCCACGGTGGTAGCATAGGTGCCACTGGGCAAAGTGCTGGGAGGAGGGACAGGGCTTGAGTGTTTTATGGGGGACAGAGGAGAAGCCGTTGAAGGAGACAGACGTCAGAGGAGGTGAGATGAGGTGAGGGAGCCCTGCTGTAGCCCCCAAAATGCCCATGACAGCAGGGACGTGGGTCTGAAGGGCAGCAGGCCATCCTCACTGGTCAGTCACAAACACCTCACGAATGGCTTCAAGTCGGAAGGCGCGTTGGCTCTGCCGGAGAAGATCTTTGGCTTAGCAGGAGCAGGGGCCAGGAGAGGACAGTGGGGAGCACGGGCCATCAGCCTGTGCGCAAGTCTCATGCCTCTGAATAAAAATAGACACGTGGGGCACCTGGGTGGCTCAGTCAGTTGTGCGTCCGACTTCAGCTCAGGTCATGATCTCGCGGTCCGTGAGTTTGAGCCCCGCATCAGGCTCTGTGCTGATGGCTCGGAGCCTGGAGCCTGTTCGGATTCTGTGTCTCCCTCTCTCTCTGCCCCTCCCCCATTCATGCTCTCTTTCTGTCTCAAAAATAAATAAACATTAAAAAAAATTTAAAAATACACATGAAACACAGAACAGCAACAGAGACATGGCTTCACTGACATAGAAAAGGGAGTGTGATGTGGCCACGGGGAGGCCTGGCGTGGCCAGCAGGGGCACTAGGCCCATGGGTCTCTGCACTGCTTCCCACAACTGCGTGTGGGTCTACCATGATCTCCAAGTAAAAGCCTAATTTAACAGAGATAAGAGACCTTTGGGAGCTTCTGATCTGGGGCCAGCCTCCATCTGTCCATCCCTGCTGTGGGAAGCCTTAGGAATTCCGCTTCCCCCAGTCCGCCACTTGCCCCTTCCCAGGCACCTGTTTGTTGGACCACAGCTATTTTGTGCCTCACGGTTGTCTGAAAGTAAAAGGGGACCTCAGATTTCTGGAATGAAACAAGGACCCTCCGGGATGATTAACCACTTCTAAAAGCCTTGGAGGGAGGTTCTGGATGCGATAGGTCCTTCAGTCCTGCCTGGGAATGCAGTCTCCCGAGAAGCTGCTGGGTGCCCACACTCGGGACCCCGCACAGGGTCAGGGGCCTCTGCTTAGCATCCCAGAAAGATAAACTGGCCGGGTTGAAACAGTGACAGCACAGGGACAAAGAAGTCTGGGGTCAAGACTGGGATGGTCTTTCAAGGGTTGAACCAAGTCTATGAAGAAAGTAGAGTTAACCATCAGTGGAGTGCAACCCAGAGAGAGAAAACGGGGATATGAGCGGGGGCTTGGGCTGAAAACAGGAGTCATGGACTTGACTATAACCAGCTGCAGGGCTCCAGGGTGTCCAGGGAACGCTGGGAAATGGGAGAGTCCCTGTAGCCTGAGGTGGCTAG
Source organism: Leopardus geoffroyi (assembly GCF_018350155.1). NCBI lineage: Eukaryota > Metazoa > Chordata > Mammalia > Carnivora > Felidae > Leopardus > Leopardus geoffroyi. The sequence continues at coordinate 81,968,086 of NC_059326.1, forward strand.
ACCCCTCGGATGGGTCCTGGACCCCCCTGCCACCTCCCTCCCCAGCAGGTGCAGGGACATGCCGGCGGGGACAACTGCGTCAGGTCTGGTGGATGTGCCTGGGGCCAGAACCCTCCCTGCCATGGTTCCAGACATCCTTCCGTCCACCCATCTGCCCGAGGAGCGGCTCGACTTGTCCCACTGCTTGGGGATGTGGGACCCTAGGCCAGAACCCCCACCACACCCTTTGTCTCAGGACGAGGTCAGGCCTCTGAACAGGTCTCTGTTCTCTGGGGCGCCTCTGCCAGGGCCCGGGGGCAGCTGCTCCCCCCCACTGTGCGGACAGCCCGCTCCATCTGGGTCCAGCTGGCATGGGCCCCTGAGCCTTGGCGCCATCTGGAGCCCGTAGGCCTTGTTCCTCACTGTGTGCTGAGGCAGAGGCTCAGTCTTCCCATCCACAAGGTGGGAGTGACGGTGCAGGGCCCCTGCAGTTTGCCCAAGGCCAGTCTCAGGGACGCCCAGCCCCCGTCTTCTGTCTTCATGCCACTCAGTGTCAGCTGCCCTGGGTGGGTGGGGGGGGGCCTGCATGCTCCTGGGGTGAAGGGTGGGATCCCCGCACCTGGCACTTGGTGCTTCAGTCTCCCCGCTAACTGCTAACTGCAGCTGCTTGGAGACTATGTGCTCCATGGAGAGAAGACCGCTGGCAATCCAGGGGCAGAGCCCAGGGCCAGGCTCGGGGACCACCACACCCTGTCCTTGTCACTGTCCCCTGTCAGAGCGCAGGCCACCTGTTTTGTTTATGACTCTGACCTTAATGACTCATCCCTCCAGGTCATTGCAGGGCTGCAGCCAGCTGCCAGCAGCCCCACCCCGGGCCCCACCTATGACCCCAGGAGGGAAAACAGGAGGTGGGGGGTGGGAGGAACTCTGAGCCCACAGCCCATCACAGGCATCTTGGCTCAGACCCTAGCGGCCTTCCCATGCCCTGGCGGTGGGGCTGCTGGGATGCAGGATGGGGTCTGGGGAGGCCACACCCTGTCTGTCACCTGGGACAGGTGGGCAGCAGCAGAAGTGCTGGTGCTGGAACACGGGGCTGGTGACCCCCGAGGTGGCAGACACGGCCCACGGCCCCTGCCATCCTGGGCACTCCCTGAGTGACCGAGGCAGCTCCAGGTCTCAGGTGTGCCCCCAGACCCAGCCACACGGTGCAGGCTCCTGTCCTGTCTGCACACCCAGACCCCTACCCTGGCCCTCTTCCCGTGGAACCTCTGAGCCCCGGGCCGTGCCTCCCTCCTCCCTCTCTGGGTGTCCCTCCTGAGGGGCCCTTGATGCCACATCCGTCCCCCCACGTGCTGTCTCATGTCCAGTCCGGACCCCTTCCTCAGATGCAGATGCCATACCTATGGGTGCAGGCCCCTTGGCGCCCGCCCCGAGCCTCCAGTGGCGCCAACACCTGGGTGCAGCAGCCCTAGGTCCTGGCTCCTGTGGGCGAGGCCTGGCCTGCCTCTCAGCTGCTCCTGCCTCTCCCACCGCCCCCACGAAACTCAGCCTCAGCCCGTCAGACACGCCTGGCCCCACTCCTGTGTACCACGGGGTCACCTACCAAGCCCCTCCACGGAGGAGCCTGACCCCAGCTTGGTGGCCGGGTTGGAACCCAGAACTCCCTTTGGGAGCCTCGGTGGGTCCCGAGCCCCCGGCCATCATGGTCCAGAGTGTGTCAGTCACCTCTGCGCACCCTCCAACCTCTGGCACACACCACACGCCACCTGTGTCCTCCTGACGGTGGGGGGACACGGCTGCCTTTCCTGTCTGGGGTGGGAAGCACTGAGTCAGGTGGGCGGTGCCCTGAGCCACCATCTGAATGCCGCACGCCCTCTGCCCGACACCCCTAGCTCCCCGGGGTGAGGCCGACTTGCTCCCAGACCCACGGGCGTCTCGTGGAAGGACTCGCCCTGACGGTGTCCATGCCTACGGTGGCATTTTAATCAACCTGAGGCTCCAGCTGTGTTTGTGTGTACCCGGCCCCAGCGCCCGCCCGGATTTGTTAGGTGTGTGGAGAGAAGTTGTTGATCCAGGAGGAGGAGGACGAGGCTCCCGCCAGCTCACCCCAGGTCACAGCCTGTGCCCTCGGGAGGGGAGCGATGGCACCTGGGTCCCAGGCCACGCCTGGACGAGGGGAAGCCCATGGCAGATGTGATGATGGCTGCGGCTCGTGGGTTTGTTTTTCCAATGAGCCAAAGAGAGCCTTCCAGTTCAGCTTGAGGAGACCGGGCAGGAGGCCACTGGGCACCTGGTGTTGGCTCCAGGACCTTCAGGGGGTGGAGTCCCAGCCAGGGCACCCGGTGCTCACTGGCCACCCGCTCTGGGCCTGACAGAAGTGCAGTGAAGTGTGGGACTGGTGTGTAAGAGGAAGGGCAGCTGAGGGCCGCATCAGGGTGGGGTGCCCGCATGCCTGATGGGGCTTCGCTGTCCTCAGCTGATGGGGTTACCAGAGCCAGTTTGAAGTCAGAAGGAAGGGCAGCCTGAGAGAAAGAGGGAGGAACAGTTGGGGGGTGACCAGGACAGCACCATCGCAGGAGAAGCAGCGGGTTCGAGGACAAGAAGGACAGGGATAGAAGGATCCAGCCGAGCCAAAGGAGGGCAGGGGTGCAGGGGGTTAGGAAGGCAGGAGGGGGGCTCCAGAAGGGGATGGGAGAAGGGCTGGGGGCTGGGGGCTGGGGGGAGGGGCCTCACGAGGAAGACAGTAGCCTGAGTACAGAGCAGCCATGGTGTCCAGCTTCCCCGGCTGCCCCAGTGGAGCAGACACTTGCCTGCCTGGGTTGCCATGGTGACGAGACAAGGCAGGTAGTGAGGGAGGTGCTGTGCTCTGGATGCAGGAAGCAGCGCTGCCCCCCCCCCCCCCCCCACCGCTGGCATCTGGCAGAAACTGGCGGGAGCCACTCTTTGGCCCTGTTCCCTGCACCGTTGCTGGAACGTGTATTAAGGTCATACAGATGCACCTGTAAGGTTAAAGGGACAAGGGTTTGCCCACAAGGGGACTGCTCCGTGCCAGGCTTAGCTTTTCCTGCACCCCTGGATGGGGAAGGAGTGACGCCTGCACGGACCAGTCAGGCGCAGCCGCGGAAGGACCGTGAGCGCTGGGCCTACTGTTCCTCCACACTTGTGTTTCAAGTGTGTGTCGCCTACTCTGGGTGCCAAACGTTACAGATTCTGACCAATCCCGTTGCATTTCCACACATAAACCAGCACGTCCTGCTCGTGGTGACGTACAGTGTCCATCACTCACCTGAGGCTGAGGAGGGAGAGACGGGGCCTCCCTGTCCCCAGGCTTCTCCCCGAGGAAGGGGCACAGAGGACCTGGCCCCAGGAGCCCTCCAGGGAAGACAATGTCGCAGTCGGGCATGTTGCACAGGAAACAGCACAACCTGCCTGGTGAGGCCGCTCACACCCGCCCCATCCAGTTTGCCCCCACCCTCCTGGATTGGCCACGGTCTCTGCCACAGGGCTCCTCCCTCCTCCCCTGACCTGCGAGCACTGTGGGGTGGAACCACATAAGGTTGCCTTTGTGGTTGGTCAGAAAGAGGTGAATACTTGCAAAATCATCTGGCCCTTGCGTCCTGAGGGGAAACCTGTGCCCGACAGCAGGCTCTGTGTGCACAGCTCTGTCCCCAGGCACCCGCTGGCCTGCGGTGGCTTCACCACCTGTCACACACAGGAAAACATGGAGTGGGCTCTGGGACTCTACCCGTTTTTGAGAAAAGTGACTAATACTTGTCATCACCCAATCAGGGTTGATGTCCACAAACCCCTGGCAATGCATCCCAGGGCCAGGCCCCCGCCCCAGGCCATCCTTGGAGGCTCTCAGGGCCACAGCCACTGAGCCAGTTCCCAGCTGGCCTCTGGCCCTGGAGACTGGGCAGAAATGCCTGCCTGGCCTCTGGTCCCTACGCCCCTGCCCTGGAAGGCTGGCTCCCCACAGGGTCCCCCAGAGAACACAGCTCTGGGTGCAGGTGAAGCCAGAGGCAGAACCACCAGATCCTGGCTGTTCCTGGTGAGCCTGGTGGGACCACAGAGGGAGGGGCAGTGGTTCGAGGTGGAGACTGTGGCCAAGAGCCAGGGGCGGGAACTGCGGTGAGCGAGGGGGGCAGTGACCCCGCCATGGGGCGCACATGCCTCCTGGAAGCCGAAACTCCACCCTCAGCCTCCAGGGCGGCGGCAGGCTGGCACAGTCAAGGTGACGCACAGAAACCGCCCACACGGCTGTCGCCTCCGCGCCCTCATCACCGGTCCACGTACCCACCTGTGACTGCAGCCACTTAACATGCATGTGCCGGGCCTCTGTGGGCACTGGATGAGCAGTGGGAGGTGAAGTAAGGGAGCTCGCCTGGGGGCCGGGCCTCGGGTCAGAGCAGGTGTGAGCGCTTGGGATGCAGGCCATGAGGGCAGGACGGGGTGGGTATGAGCACCCGGGGGACGTGGGGCCGCAGGGCAAGACGGTGGGTCACCATTCAGGGTGGGTGGGTGAGGAGTGCCCTCAGAGGAGGACGCGTTTGGGGAAAAACTCAAAGCCGGCAACGGACCAACTCTGTGGGTGTTTGGGGCAGAGAGTCCAGCCCAGCCCAGTACTGATTTGGGATTGGTCCTGGTCCTCACGGACAGTGGCCAGGGCTGGGGAAGTAGCTTGCACACCACGACCCACCTCCGAGCGCTGTCACTTTCCATCCCCATGCCTGCCAGAGCAGCTGGCACACATTTCTGGGATGAATGAATCAAGGGTCTGCAGAGGGAAGACGTTCCACCAGCAGCTGCCTCTGAATGCTGAGTCCCGGTTCCAAAGGGACCCGTCTTAGAGCGTGTGCTCGCTTTACGTGAGCCCCAGGACCAGCATTCCGCACGCTTGGCAGAGGCACGGGGTGGGGGGTTGCTAGGACCCCGCCTGGAGAGTTAACCAAGAAAACAGGTGCTGTCACAGGTGTGGCCACACACGTGTCCTGAGAACAGTGGCAGGCCTGGAGGGCAGACTGTGGACTTGGTCGGTCGTGAGTCCAATGGTCAGGAGTTGGGGTGGACCTCAGCTGGCTCCGGGCAGCCGTTCTCTCCGACAGGGTGGGAGAAAGGAGGTGGGTGAGCCCAGGAACGGCTATGTGTCCCAGGGTGCAAGACCCCGCTCTTGCCAGGGCCTGGCCCAGCAGGGTGTGGGGAACACTAGGACGGATGCGGGCAAGCATCCTGGGTACAGACGGCCCCTAGCCGAGGTCACACCCCCGTGGCTGCTGCCCTCCTGAGAGCACAGCCAGCTGCTGGTGGCACTGAGTGCCCACCGTGGGCCCAGAGGCTGAGGCCTAGGCCACAAGAGCCTGCTGTGGCACCAAAGTGGGGGCATGGGGAGGGAGAAGCGTCCCTGGAGCCCCTCGCCCCTCCACGTGGCCCTGTCCTCCTCCTGCATAAGTGCCACGTCCCTCCTGGTGGCTGAGCGTCGGGTCTGACACCTTCTTTCTCAGCCCTCCTGTTTGGTTGCCGGTTACTTGCTGGGCACAGCCTCCCTGCATGCTGGACTTCAGGGTGTCCCGCCCAGGCCTGCCCAGCACTGCGAGGAAGCCGCACCAGGGCCCCGGACAGAGCTAATCCGGCCATGCCGCTGGGGACCCCGGCTAGGGCGATGCTGGTGAGGGCGGCCGCAGAGGAGGCTGGATGGGCTCGGCTCGGAGGAGGCCGGCCCACCGTGTCAGGGGCTTGCACCCTGGTCTGCCTGAACGTCCCCCCACCCTGTCTCTCGGCCAACGCATTAAGCGTCAGCGGGGGAGGCTGCGGAGCAGGAAGGAGGGGATTGGAATTGTCCAGCAGAGACCAGGTCAGTCTGGTCATGTGACAGGAGGGAAGGGGGCGGGTGTGGAGCGGGTGCCGGCAGCTGCCAGTGCAGTGACGGTGCCCCAGTAGCGTGACCCTGCGGCCCCTGGGGCCCCGGCTGGTGGGAAAGCGAGTCTGTGACATTACGCTCCAAGGGAGGTTGTGGGGGTACACCCTGCAAATGCCCTGAAGGCTTCTGCCAGAGCTGGTTCCTATCACAAGGCCCCAAACCAGCCCTGCTCCAGCCTGAAGACCCTGCTCCCCAGGGCTGGGGGGCTCCTTGGGCCCCTCCCCTCTTCCTGCCCACAGCCTGGTCCTCAGACATGGCCTCCTGTCACCTGGGAGCTCATTAGCACCAGGCTGGTTGCACCCCCAGCCAGAACCAAACCCACATTTTAACGAGCTCCCCAAGGGGCCCCCCTCCCCGTTATATTTTCCATGTTCTTAGCCCCTGGGGGCGTCTGAGATCTCACCTGCTCAGGACCTGTTCACACATGTGAACATCCGTGCACACACACAGCTCTCCAAGGAGGGGGGACCAACTGGACAGACAGACTTGGGCAGGCGAGGTGCCCCCCCCACCAAGGCCTGGAGGTGCAGACCCTGACCCGCCCATGGGCTGGGGGCCGACTTAGGCGGGTGTGGGGCCCCCGCAGGGAGGGTGCTGACGGGCGGCAGGGAGGGAGCCGGGGCCGCAGGAGGCTTGCGAGGGGGCTGGGCAGTTCCTGGCTGCGGGCACTTCTAGCAAGCTGCGCGCTGCTGGGGAGCCGGCACCAAGGCCCTGGGGGGGCAGGCCGGCTGGTGGCCCCAAAATGGAGCCTTGCCGCCTTCCTTTGTGCGCCCAGGACGGGCGTTCCGGGAGGCAGGCCGCCGCCTCCTGACGCACGTTGGTGGCGACAGCATGACCTTAAGCCGTATCTCCCTGCTGTCGCAGGACATCTCCGGGCTGTGGCTCCTCCTGAAGACCAGCACAGGTGTGTCTGGGCCGTGAGCTGGCGCTAGCTGGGGGAGGTAGGGGGAGAGGCCAGGCCTTCTGCGGAGCCAGCGGCTGGGGGTGGGGGCGTAAGTGGGGTCCAGGCTGGGGCGGAGCCAGTGAAGCTGGGAAGGGAGCTCTGGGGGCGGGGCGGGGGGGGGGTGGTGTCAGGTGCCGCTGTGGGTTTGGAGCCTCAGCCACTGCTCTCCTGCCCTTCTCTCCCTGCCGGGTGTCCCTCTGGAGCCGCGAGGGCTCTGCCGGCTCACCCTGGAAGCTGGAGAGATGGTCCCGAGCCTCCTTTGTTCACGCTTTCCTGTGGACACGCCTGTGCACGCGCGGGAGCCCCAGGGCTTGGGGGGGTGGCGGACAGGGCCGCTCCCCTGGAGGCTTTCCCGTGGTGGCCCCAGCCTGTGATGGTGCGCGGCCGCCCTGGCTCTGCGTGGCCCTTTCTCGTCGCACCTGCTCCCGTCAGGGTCACAGGGTTGGCACTTCTGAGACCTGCTGAGGTCCTGAGATCCCCGAGAACAAAGACCCTGGGGAAGGGCCCTGGGTGGCATGGCCACGTCTCCTTGTTGCTGTCCTGAGGACAGAAGAGTGCTCATCCTGAAGTAATTTGTCATGAGCACATTTTCAGGCAGGTTCTTCTGACAAAGAGGGACAAAGAATTCATCAGCTGTTTATGGAAATTTAATGAATCAGTCAAATCTTGGCTTGTCAGCGGCAACCGGTAAACATTTGAAGTTTCCAGCTTTATGACGAACACCCTGAGTGTGTGGTGAATGGCTGAGGCCAAGAACGTCCCTGACCCCCAGGACTCGGGGCTCCAACCGCCCAGGCGGCCGTGCGGGAAGGGTTATGGCTCACGCGTACACGCGGCAGCAGGTGCTGAGCGTGTGGGGAGTCGCCTTTGACTGGGGGCCTCGGCGAGGAGGCCGCAGTCCTGGGCGGGGGGGGGGGGACGCCGTGTGGGACGCAGCTTGGCCGTGAGCACTCTCGGGGCACCTGACATGTGTTCTGTCCCCGGAGCCGCCCCAGCGTGGCCTCGCTGGCCACCCCAGACGTCCCCTCGTTTTCCTAACTAGGGTCTAGTTCTGATTCTTGGAACTTTCCCTCAGAATCCTCGGGGCTGCTCGGACGTGCTGCATTTGTGAGCATGCGGGTGGGGCAGGAGCGCCCCCGGGCACCTGGCCTGTTGTGACTGAGGGCTGCCCCGTCCCTCCTGTCTCAGTTTCTACGGACCATTTGCTGTTTCCCCAAAACGAAGGTGCTTGTTGCTCGAGGGAGCAGCTGTTGGTGCGTGGCGGTCCATCCTTGTCCCATGGCGGCTGTGGGCACAGTTCCCGAGGCCACACTCCTCCAGCCCCAGGTCACTGCATGCTGGCTTGGATGGGCGCCTGCTGTTTGCCATCTCCCCTCACGTCTGCTCGGGGGAGGCTGGTACTGTCCTGAGTCAACAGGAGACCACGGGGGAGGCCACAGCGTGTCCGGTGTCCCAAGGTGACACAGCTGTCACAGACCAGGCGCCTCCTAGCCTGCCCTCATGACAGCGGTTTCGTGACCCCTCCCTGCCAAAGCCTGACCCGCCCCCACCCCTCCGTCCCTCCGTCTCCACCCCTGTCTCCCAGATGCTGTCCCGTGTGTGTGTCCAGCGGGGAGTGGGGAGGGGCTCCTGGTGGGCCAGCACCTGGAGCACCTGTGCCCTGCTCTGCTGGCCCGGCTGGAGAGAGGCAGCACCCATCCCAAAGGCCATCCTGGCGGAGCCCCAGGGACACGAGACGTGCGCCCTCCCATCCACGCCGCCCCGGCCCGCCTGCTCCTGTTTGTTGAGGACATGTCTTCCGTGAAGCATAAAGCAACTTCCTATTTGCTTTTAGATTTACAGAATTCTTGGTACTTAGAAGGTGGGTGTGGGATTGGGGAGGGCCAGGCCAGGAGCCGCAGGAGGCTCAACCCAAAGCCAGAGGGAGGGTGGCTGGTGGGCTGTCACACACACCGCTCTGGGACTGACCCTAAGTCAAGGCTTCTGAAGAGTGGGAAACAGTGGTCTGACTCCGTGGATGCGCACGGCTGGCTGTTAGACACATGTGAGGTGGTGCCTCTTCCTCCGCCTCCCCCTGCCCGTCCTCCCCAGCCCTGGACCCTCGCTCAGATCCTCAGGCATCAGCCCATTCGGCCCCTGAGGCCGGCCCACACAACACCCCTCTCCCAGGACACTGTTCCAGGAGCTTGCTGGGCTCAGGGTTCCTGGGGCCCCGGGTGCTGGGTCTGCCTCGATGGAATAATCCCAGCCAGAGATGGCTGTTGCCCTGTCCTGGGGCCCCATCCTGGGGCCCCGTCCAGGCCACATGAGCAGATTCCTCTGAGGACTTAGTGCTGTCCTGGGACAGCGTGCAATGCTCACCTGCAGGAACATTGCTAACAACAGGTCCACAACATCTCATGTCAAGGCACCAGTGAGGGTCCACGGCGTCCCGTGCTGAGGCAACAGTGAGGGTCCTCCCCTTCGATGCAGGAGCTCGCAGGGCAGCTGTCAGCGAGCTCCGGGAGGGGTTGGCTCTCCGTCCGTGGCACCTGCCCCCAGTCAGCCCTGCTTTGGGCTAGCTTGGCTGATGCCTGGCAGGTCTCGTAAGCTTCCCTCAGCCCATCAGCCTGTCCTTGCCCCGAAGACTGACCATGTGGTGTGTTACACTGAGACACCCACGTGGCCACGAGGCCTCCTCACTGGGCCTGCCACGGCTGCCCCACCTCTGGCCTGAGGGCGTGTCCGGTGATGCTTCCAGCTCGGCAAGGCCCTTGCCATCCCTGCTCTTCGGTCCCCTGGGCCTGGCCATGCACTGTGGGGGCGGGGACCAGCTCCCGACAGGCTCCCAGGTGCACCGAGTCCTGATTTTGTCCGGGGCTTCATTGTGGCACTTGTGTGGAGTCCAGTGGCTTCACAAGCAAACAACACTCTCAGTTCTATGGTTTTCTCCCTCGTCCTTGACATTTGCGCCTTAAAATCTGGTGCCAATTACGTCCCCATTGGGTTTCTGATCTGCCCATAGAGCGTGACCAGGAGGCCCTGTAACACTCCCTTCAAGCCTCCCTTGGCCTGAGGCTCGTTTGCGGGGACCGAGCAGGGGGGTAACGCTCAGCCTCCCAAGCCCCTTGGCGGGCTTTGCCCTGGCCATGCGGCAGCAGCATGGGACCAGCGGTGAGCCCACTCTCCTGCCCCTGCCTACGGGTGAGGACAGCCTCCCACCTGGTTCCCAGCTCTGTGGGACATGGACTCCATGAACATTCTGGGTCCCATCGCTGGTTTCCAAACCCTCACAAGTGCACGCTTTGCCGCAGAGCCAGGGGGCAGTGCAGCCCTCCCTGGAATTAAACACAAGTGTGACCCTTGGATTCACAGGGATTTCAAATTCAGTAAAGTTGAAAGGGAGTTCCTTTCTGATGGTTATCTGTGGTGGGTGGGCGCTGCGTCTGCACAGGGGTGTGGAGGCCTCGGGCTGCAGGGGCTTCTGGGACAAGTAGCTTGAAAGTGTATCGGCAGCCAGGCCAGCATTCCAGGCAGGATGGGCACCAGATGGCGGCCTCGCGGGGACACCGTGCTGAGGGTGTGAAGGAGGCGCTCGTTTGTGGCAAAAGGACCCCTTCTCAGCTCTAGGTCCCTGGGTCAGAGCTGGCCCCCGGCTGTGAGGAGCCCCCGCCCCGAGCCCACGCCCCGGACCCCAGCTCCACGGCCTCTGGGGAGTGCCTCCCACTCTGCTGCTCTGTGGGGCCGGGACGGAGGGGGCTGTGGCCAGGGCGCGGCAGTGCCGGCTCCCAGACGTCCACCTGCCCAGGCTCTGTGTCTGGGCCCATCTCCCCCATCACCTTTGTGGACCTTACAACAAAACCAGAGACAGAGGGCACAGGCAGGAGTGGCCCAGCTGTGTTTGTGATGACCGTGGGCACAAGAGTTCAGTAAATGGGGCATATTGGTAGATGAGGTCCAGCCACACCACACACTCGAGGCAGCCCAGGAACCGTCGGAAGCTGCCTGGTGTGGCCTCCCTCCCTGCCTGTCCTGTCCTGGCGGCTGGTGAGGTGCCCACTGGTGTGGTTGTGGACCTCCAGCAGGCAGGCAAGGTGTGCTGTCCCGGGAGAGGCCTCTCTAGGGCCGGCACTGACCTCAACCTCCTGTGTCCCTCACACTCAGTCCTAGAAGGATGGAGTGAGCTCATTAGCGCTTCCAGCCCCACTGTCATTTCGCCAACGAGGACGCCCCCGTTTCCTGTTTTTCCCGCCTGCTGTAGGGGTCTGGGGCTGCGGGTTGGGGTTGTGCCTGGGAAGCGTGAACAGAGCTGCTGAGCAGGGCAGGGTAGAGCCCCGCATGACCTGGGTGGCCACACTGGCCCTGAATGTAACCTCCGTTCTGTCCCCACACGTCACAGCTGTTCTCTGCCTTAATCCAGATGCACTCCAGGCTCTAGCACCTTCTACGTCAAGCGCCAGAATCGGACCTGCAGAGGCTGACTCTGTGGCGGGGTGGGGGGGGACTTTCTCCTCTGACCTCTTGCGGCCTCCCCAGCATGGGGTTGGTGCCCACCCAGAATGCAAGGAGGACCTACGTGCACCGAGCATGTGAAGACATTTCTTACCCACACAGGGACTTTCCGGGCCAGCAGGGCAGACCCAAGGAATGTTCTGGAATGGTCCAGAGAGGCCCGAGGCGGTGTGAATGCAGGGAGGGCATGTGGCCCTGGGTCTTGCTGTGTTCTGGGGGCCTGGACTCCCCGCAGGTGCCGCGGGAGGGCTTTCACGGGCTGGCCCAGGCAGGGGCGCAGGTGGGCCTGACAGCTGTCGCCCGAACACAGACTCCAGGGCTCGGCGACGACTTGGGGAAGGAGCAGAGGCCGGTGTGCGGCCGGGATACAGGGCTGCACCGCGTGGGGCGCTGGGGTCCTTGTCTTCCCGGATGTGGGGTCGGAGCCATGTTAGGCGTTTCCTCCTCTAACGGGGTTGCGGTTGTCAGATCTAGTTCTGAAACAGGGTCTGCAGGGAAAGTTCAGGGGTGACTCGGCGCTGCGCTGTGAGCATACTCCCCCGGCGCCGTTCCGGTGCGCCCGTGCCGCGTATGCGTGCGCGTGTGTACGTGTGCGCGTGCGTGCGAGGCTCGGCTACACGGAGTCGCCCTTTTCCGTGTAGAGCGTCGGTGCTTTCGGGGCGCCAGCCACGGAGTCCTACGCGGGCAGCTGTGACAGCCGCCATCCTTGTCCTCTGCCGCGTGGAAATGAACAGCGTCTCCTGTCATTGTGAGGTTCTTCTGGGTGACGGCAGCCAAGTGGAAAACGCTCTGAGAGAATTATGGGGTCCAGCGGCCAGTCCCCTCGCCGGCGAGGGGACCCAGGGCAAGCCATGCATCCACGAGCGTTGGGAACCACCAAGTAACCCCGCACGCCAGGCGCCGGGCACGCTAGGAGGGGCCGCCACCGTTGCCCCGGTTGTGCGGACCAACAGCAGCTCAGGAGAAGGAGCACCTGGGGTCACCGTGCCTGCCTCTGCCCGGAAACCGGGGATCCCCGCGCAGGAAGGGTGATGCTGCCAGCAGTCTGCGCCCCCCCGGCCCCCATCACAGCGGCTGCCAGGAGGCCGTGCGGGGGCGTGAGCAGCTCCACACCCCGCGGTCCCCAGCGGGGACCGTGCACCGTTAGGTGCAGGTGTAGCAGCTGCTCCCAGCTTGGGGCACCACCGCGCAGCGTGTGTGCGTGCTAACGGCACAGCGACCACGCGGTCTCCTCCACCGCTGGCGGCGACAGTGTTTACCACCTTGAGTCACAATTCCACTCGGGCTGTTAGAAAAATCGTCAAGAATTACGGGGTGATTTTAAACGCCTCTGGTAATGGCCGGAGGTTGTTTCTCCGACCACTGACACTAGGGTAAGGCACTCACAGAAGCACGTGCGTTGAGGACCCCGCGGCCTGCCGTCGCCGTGGCCCAGGCCCACCAAGAGGTCTGTCTCCTCCTGCTGCCGCTCCTTTGAGCCCGTCGCCCAGGCTCACCGCCAGGCGCCTCTAGTAGCACCTCCACTTACCCCGCCCCTGGAAGTCACCCCCACCCCACCCCATGACAGGCCTCAGAGGGGCTGCACCCCTGCTGCTCCCTTTGAGCTACTGCCCCTGGAATCTGTGCAGTCCTGCTGTGCAGCCTCAGGCAACTCAGTCAGCCTCTCTGTTCATTAGTTTTCTCATCCAACAAATGGGATACTAATGCTCCCACCTCTTGGGGTGACAAACTCATTGATACATGAGGGGTATTTAGTTACCCAGTGACCGACCGCTGTTCCTACAATCAAAGGTGTCCTGTGGGATCCACCAGAAGGTCACGGAGCTGTGCTAGCCAGCCGCTACATTTAAGGAATTCTTCAACGTCTTGTCCTTTCCGCTGCGCTAAACGGGTCATAGTGTAGACGTTCAAGAAATACTTGCTTCTTAACTGATTTAAGGCCTTGGGTCTGGGGGAGCTCTGCAGAGGCTCATGTCAGAATTTCACTGAGAACCGTGTCTTGGTTTTAATGAGGCCCGGCTCGATCGGCTTCCCCGCATGTTATCTCTGCTCAGCTCTGCAGGAGCTGGACGTGTTCAGCACGCCCGCCCACCAGCCCCCCACAGTCCGTGGTCCGTTTAGTTTGGAGGGTGGCAGTGCTGTCCCTGACCACCGAGAGTGTGCAGAGATGACCCTCTGGGGCTCTGACCAGACACCCCACAGTGGGAGCAGGACTGTGAGCACTACTTAGGGATATGGGGCAGGGCAGGGCAGGGCACGGCATTGGCCTGTGTGCTGTCTCTGTGAGCTTGGTCGAGCTGCCCGGAGCCTGTGTTAAGCAGGATCCTGAGGCTCATCGGGGCTTGGTTGCTGCCCTGGGCAAAGACACAGTGTGTGGCATCTCAGCCTGGCGTCTGCCATAGCCCTGCGGCATGCAGGATGCCCGGCAGAGGTGATACAGTTAACCCCCTATGGGACAGAGTGCCCTGAGCACATGCAAGCCAGGGTGTAAGGTGTGAGCAGGGACCCTTTGTGATTCCTGGCCTGTTGCAGGGGTGGAGAGTGTGTCCTGGGACCTACCTGGCTGACACCCCTCTTAGAATGGGTGTTGACGATGGCAGACGGAGACACCTTCCTGGTGTGCCTAAGCGTGTCACCGACAGCACAGCCTCTGACCTGCTGTCTGTCAAACTGAAAATGGGTGTGACCTCAGCTAAGTGTCACCCATGGGGTGGCCTCGAGATCCCTGCCCCGGCTGTGAAACCTCCTCGGGGGCTGTGGCCGGCATGGGGCGGGATAGAAAATGTGGTGCATCCAGGAGAGGCCGCTGTCCATTCTGCGTGCCCCTTCCAGGGGCTTCTTGGTGGTTCCCATGAAGGCCTGACGTAGACCCATCAGGCAAGGGGTGTGGCCGTGGAAGATGCAGATCTGGAGCTCTGAGGAGGTGTGCTGGGCCTCAGGCCTGCACATCTTCATCTGCACACGGTGTCCCCGTGGCCCCAGAGGGCTCCAGGCTGTGCACTGGCCTCGGGCAGCACACGGGAGGGACAGACCCGCAGCCCAGCCTGACTTTGTTCGGCTTCCAGATCCCTGCCCCCCGCGTGCCAGTGAGTTTGCAGCTCCTTGTGCTAGAGGGTGCTTCTCCCTGATGGCAGTTTTGGTTGAGCAGCGTTTTATTTAAAAACCTGTAAGGGGACATCTGGGTGGCTTAGTGGGTTAAGCGCCCGACTTCAGCTCAGGTCATGATCTCGAGGTTGGTGAGTTTGAGTCCTGCATCAGGCTTTGTGCTGACAGCTTGGAGCCTGCAGCTGCTTCAGATTCTGTGTCTCCCTCTCTCTCTGCCCCTCCCCCACTCACACTTTCTCTCTCTCTCTCTCTCTCTCTCTCTCTCAAAAATAAACATTAAAAAAATTAAAACAAAAAAAGCAAAAACACATAAGGATTTGCTTCCTGAGATAAGGAAATCATCTGAACTGAGTTCACGACGTGACATGATACAGTTGTGCCCTGATCCAGGAACAAATGACCATTGGAAACGTCCAGGATGATGTGCTGTGAGAGCCAGAGCCAGCCACACAACCAGTGTAGACCCCAAATCACAGAGCCTGCTCCCACGTGGGCCCTGCCCTGCCCCCCAGCCTCCCGTGTCACCCTGACCTGTGAGCTCGCTTGGGCTCCTTTGCAGCCTCCATGTCCTCCCCACTCAGTCTGGATTTCCCCGTTTGTGGCCTCCTTTCTCCTTGTTCCGTCTGCACACACTTTGCTCTTGGCTCGGAGATTGCTGGATGGGCTCGGTGACGTGGGAATCCCACCCACCTGTGTTGCCGAAACAACCCCACGTGCCACTCTACTATGGACACAGAGAAGACCTCACGTTGTGTTTCGATGGAAAATAAACAGAAGCCTCCAGGTGTGGACTTTCAGGCAGATACAGATATGGCAGAGGACCTCTGCTGCTAGCCCCCACTGACGTGCCTTTCTCAAGGTCCTATCTCCCTCTGAGCAAGGCCCCAGGTTCCCAGGAAGCAGCAGGGACAAGCCTCTGAACCCAAATTCGAGGCTTCTCCCAGTGCACCGGGGCTCCCTAACCCGGGACAGTTGCCACCACCAAACTCTGCACCCACCACAGGCCCTTGTCACAGCCACAGGCAGCCACTGCTGTGGAAAGTCGAGGATCGACGCCCCTTCGAGTGGACAGGTGCGGCCCAACCCCTGTTAGGAAATTGTCCTCAACCAAAGCAGGTTCTAAGTCACTTTGCCAGAGGGGACTTTGCAGGCCAGTCTCACCGTGTCGGGAAGAAAGATCTAAAGAGGAGACACTCGCACCACCCCTGCCCTCCAGCTGCAGCCCAGAGGGGCCAGGCCCGGTGGCTCCGGTACAAGCAGGTTGTGGCAGTTGGGGCCTCTCCCCTTGGTCCTCATCTGGAGCTGAGCCGGGTCCCGGGGCGGCTAAACGTCATGAGCGAGGCTAAGTGGGCTGTGCACCACCTGTCACGTGCTGGGTGCAACTGTCTTTCTAGATGTCTCCCAGAGCCGTGCTGAACCCTGGCCCTGGGGCCCTCTCAGTGCCCGTGCCCCGCGTCAACCTCCGTCAGATGTGACCCTGTGACAGGCTCCCCGCCCGGGGCTCTCCCCTCACGTCTGGCCCAGACAGGAAGCGGGTAGCTATCTGTGAGACATTGTGTTCACACAGAGAGGTTCTGTGCAGGAGCGGGGCCTCGCCTGACCTTTTCAATGAGCCGGCGGGTGGGGCGACCCCCTTCCTGTCGGGGCTGCTGACATCTGAGGCTTGCTCCTTCTCCCGTGGGCTCCCCCACTTCCTGCTGGACCAGCAGTGCCCTGTCCTCTGCCACAAACTGCAGACCCACCCTTCTGAACGAGGAAGCAGGGTGGGCAGAAGCGGCGCTTCGGGGTTGGGGGAGACATGCCCAGTGCACCCGGAGACCCAGAGCCCACGGGCTTGACGAAGCCACCAGGTGACCGTGACGAAAACTACTGCCGTGGTCCTTACTTATTTCCAGCTTTATGAGGGGTGGCCAGTGACCATGTAAGCCATCGTGACCTTTAGACAGAGTCCGTTTGTGCGGATTCTGCTGTTTCCAGCGCAGGCTGCAGAATAACACTGTCGTTCAACCTGGAACGGCGCCTTAGACCTGCGGCATGCTGTCGGAGCAAGTTCTGCGCCCAAAACCTCACCCGCGTGGAATCCGCAGTGAGGCTGCAGGCAGACTCGCTGCCGTGGTCAGCTATCTGTGGGCTCCGGAAATTCTGCACCAGCCTGCGTGCCGACTTAGCTGGATTCCAGTGCTGCTCGGGGAAGTTGCCCTCTCGTGCATCTCCTGCTTCCCCTGTCCCACACAAGTTCTTTGTGCCCCTGTCACAGGGGCTGTTGGGTCGGGTCCTGGGCTTGAGCAGTGGGCTGCAGGCTCTCCGGCCGGTGTGCAGGATGCCGTGAGGCCTGGCCCAGGCCAGGAGGTGGAGAAAGGCCTCCCTGAAGAAGTGACATCTTGGCCAAGAAGTGAGTAATACTGGACTGGCCAGCAGACAATGGGAGAAGCATTATAGGGAGCAGCTCATGCAAAGGCCCTGAGGCCTGAAGGACCTTGGTCCATCCATTGGAGGAGCTCTGGGAACATGAGAATGGTCAGTGCCCACAGGAGGATGGTGACAAGGCCCAGAGACATCTCTCCAAGGAACCAAGCTCATGTTGACATCGATCCAGCCAGCAGGACTGTCCCTCTGTCACTGAAAGTACAGGAATGGTCAGCAATAATGGCCCTGTCTCTAGCATGTGGGAAGGCCTTGTGCCATCAGGGTAGGCCAGGCTCAGAGCACAGACAGCCTGTGCTGTGCAGGACTGAGCTCAGAGGGTACTTGGAGAGGAAGTGGGCTTAAAGGCTCTGCCAGTCAGACTCAGTCAAGAATTAGCATCCATCAGAGGTCCAGACACTCATGGTTTTCTTTCCTCGTGGGCTGCTGGAGTCCGGTGGGGATGCTGAGGTCCAGGATGGTGGTGAGGTCTGGGGAACCGTCTAGGCAGTCCCTGTGCTCCTCACGGACGCTGGGTCCCCATTAAGGACTTGCCAGTTCAGTGTCCGTGCTGTTTCCACTGCCCCTGGGAGGTCTCCAGACTTCTGGAGACCTTGCCTCCCATGGTCTGTGCTCAACGATGTGCGTCTCTGGGGCTGCAGAGGCTGAACCTGAGCACAGGTGGCACAGGTTTGATATTAACTGTGCAGAGACTCCTTCCTGCCATGAGAAGGGAAATGCGATGTGAAATCTGAAGGTCCAGCCCCTCCCCCGTGCAGGGTACACGCTGCACTCGGCACAAATCGCCCTGCCTGGGATTCGGGAAAACATCCTGAATTTCCTCCCACGGAGGAGAGCCGTGGCCGAGGCATCGTGCTGCCTGTGGGCGGCGGCCTCACCCTTGGGGACTCAGTGCAGGTCCCCACCTTCTGAGCACTAGCTGCTGTCACTTCTTGATGCCAGCTACTGCCACTGCCGCTCTGTGGGGCCAGCGGGCGCCCGGTCAATGGCAGGCAGGGTCGAAGGGCAGGGCACGCCAGGATGGTGGAACCTGCCTGTGTGCCTAGTCGTGTCACCTGTTTACACCTGCTTGTTTGCACGACCGGAAGAGCCGGCTTCGAGGCTGGTCCATGCAGGTAGCGTTCGGCAGCTCCACTGGAATTTTCGAGCTGGAAGAGCTCCCGTGTCTCCAGGCTCTCTTGGCTGGCGTCTCAGATTGGGTCCTGAGTCTCTTCTGAGAAATCGTGTAAATGTCCCAGGATGCAAATTCCGCTGCTTGGCCAGGGTCTGGTTGTGAATCACGTGAGCGCTAGCAAGGCGCTGACTCAGAAACGCAGGAGCCCGCGGACACCAGGGCAGGGGCTGGCGCCCAGCTTCACGCTCTCCGCAGTGACACGCGCAGCCCCGACCCCAGGTGCCCAGAATCTCGCAAAACCTTCTTGCTTCCTGGCGATGCCTCCAGGGTGTGGCTGCTCCCAGTTCGCCCCAGACCCCGATCCAGGACTTGCAGCCTGTACACTAAGCCACCTTTCCCATCAGTATCTGGCTCAGGGACCCGGCCGGGTGCCCTCCTGTGTCCATGTCGGGCAGGCGGGGTGGACCTCTGTGTGTCTGCTGCCCGGTGTCCTCACTGACCTGGGCTGTGGTGGCCGCGGGGATGCCTGGACCGCCTCCAGTCGGGGGTGCAGGCTGGCAGACCAAAGCGGGTGCTGGGTGGGTGGTGCTGCCTGCCCTCACATCTGCCTGCACGTCCCCCCGTCCCTCCTCCCTCCCTCCCGCCGCCTCTCTGTTCCTTTCTCTGTGCCTCTGACACATGGCACATCTTAAATATTGATAAACCACCCAGCACACAGTTTTCTGTGCACTGAGAGACAAAGGTCTCTGCACCTTGGAAACTGAAATCCCTTTTTCCGAGCACGTGACCGCTGGTCCCTTTAGGTGTTGGCTGATGAGCATGGCTGCATGAGGCAGTTTGCACCGAATGACAGCCGCGTCCCTCTGCTCTGCCCGCAGATGAAATCATGCACCAGGACATCACACCGCTCTGTGCCGCTGACATCCAAGACCAGCTGAAGAAGCGCTTTGCTTATCTGTCTGGTGAGTGCTGGGCCGGAGGGAGGGAGGGGCTGGGGCAGAGCCGGGCTGTGACCAAGGGGACCTAGTCCACGTACGGCGAGTTTGGCACGGCCTGCTGTTGATTCCACCAAGGGCCAGGAGACACTGTACGCTGCCCGGGAGGAGGGGGCTCAGGGCTCGTTGGCCAGGGGCTATGGGAAGAGACGGCCGGAAGTCAGTCCTGAGAGGGACACAGCCCGAGAACTCCTGCCTGCAGTCTCCAGAATGTTCCCTCAGCAGGTGCAGTGGGAAAGGGTATAGCTGCCCTCATCCTTGCAGCATCCTGGGCCAGGGACCTCCCTAGTCCAGCACACCCAGCTTTCGTGGGGGAGACCCCAGAGCACAGCTGATAGAGGCGAGGGGCTGGCTCTGTCCCACCGGCCTGTTCTGGGGCCCCTGTGTCCCTCAGTCCAGGCTCTGTCTCCACCCTGTAGGATGACCTGCCATCCTGTCTGGCTGTGGTGCACGACCCCAGCCACTGGACGGTGCTGGCACATCCTGGGTGCTAAGGCTGCAATGGCACCTGTGGTGGCCGCCCTCACAGCTGTACAAGTACCCCCGTCGGGACCAGACAACCTGCCCTTCCCAGGCGCTCGGCCCTAGTCACAGGCCCTTTCCCCTCCTGAGCCCTGAGAGCCAGCCCCGTGTCCCTGGGGCCGCCCTGGCCCTTCTCCCAGGGGCCGGGAGCCACGCCTCAGGCCGCACCCTAACACGTGGCCCTGGAGCTCAGGCAACCCGGGGGAATCGAAGGTTGTCAGCAGGATGTGGGGCCTCTGGGGGGCTTGTCCACAGTGAGGCACATCGGTCATCGCGAGGAGGGAGGGGTGTCCTTCAGAGAAACAGGAAGCCATCTACAGCACAGGGGTCGTGGCCCACGCCAACAAGACGTTCAGTCAAGGGTCTGCGGGCTCCTTCCATTTCCCCAGCCCGTCCATGCCTTTCAAGACCCCAAGGTTCACAACTTTAGTGCACTTGTGACCCAGACTAATGACCCTGACCTTCCTCCAGGTTGTAAGCCCACCACCTCTTGGCTTGGAGGAGGCAGAGCCCCAGGACCCCTCTGGACACACCTTCTCTCTGTCATTCAAATGCCAGCCAGTGTTTCGGGAGGGGACTGTGCAGGTGTGAGGAGGGTCCTACTTCAGGGCTTCCGAGATCATCCTGGGTGGGTCTGTCCTAGCCGGCTGGGCCTCACAGGGACCGGTGGACCTGAAGGATTCCCAGGATGGGATTTGGCTGAGTTACACTGATGGGGGATCCATCCAAGGCAGTTCTGCCCCCACCTCACGTCCTACCCATGATTCCTCCGAGGATATGGGTGCTGGCTCAGGGTGAGCCCACCCCCGCCCCATCCATGGTGCACAGCCCTGCTTGCCAATGGGGACCCTCCTCCGGCTCCTGCAGAGTTAGGTCTTTGGTGTAATTCCATCAACGTCCATCGATACTTCCTGTGCAGGACGCACCTGAAACACACTGGGGGAACTGCCACAGGGGGCCACCCGTGTGCGCGTCAGTGTGTGCACCGCTCAGGCTGCCCCCACCTTAGCCTGAGACACCCTCTTCATTGATTTGCTGTTAATTCTGGCGGGCAGGGCTGGGGGGGGAGGAGTTCAGAAAGTGTGGCCAGTGGTTCTTTCACCCCACGGAGCGCTGGCTAGACGGGGGCGTCACTCACACATGTGGCATCTCAGGGCCCCTTCGTGCCGCTGGCCGCTCCTCCCGGCAGGGTGAGCCTCCTCCCCGCAGGGTGGGCCTCCTCCCCACGGTGTGGGCCTCCTCCCTGAGGGTGGCCAGGGTCCAGGAGGGAGCTGTGAGCAGGGAGGGTGAACCCCACCGTGTCTGGCAGCCCGGCCTTGGGAGCTACATGGCACCTGGCCTGCAGCCGATGGGCCAGGACAGGCGGCCAGGGCAGGAGAGATGGGTCCCACCCATCAAGTGGCCGTCCCCAGCCGCCCAGGGCACCGACTAGCAGGCAGACATGGAACCTGGGCCCGGGTGATTCAGGCGTGTCGTCAGCCCCTGCCCTGTCCGCTGCTTCTCCAGACTGCTTGTGGGACACATCAAACCACATAGGCCCCAGACTGAATTCAGCCTTCTGCTTGAAGCTCCCATCCCCAGGTCCTGAGCCTCACACCCTTTTCCTCCTTGCTGTGTGTCTCCGCTCAGAAGTGTGCTCTCTGCTCCCTCCCCTGCCACACTGACAAGGGGATGACCCCCTTAGACCCAAACTGTCTGAAGTGGTTCGTCAGAGACGCACGCAGAGCCTTAGGGCCTCTGGGGTAAGAGACAGAGCGTTGTGCGGGGTTTAAAGCGGCTCACGCATTTACAAGGCTCAGAAAACCGTACTTTGTGGTGTTAGCCTACTCGGCGCAGTCTTGGTTCTGTACAACTATGCTCATTCGGGAAGCGACGAGCCGCGTGGGACTGGCTGCCCTGCGGTGGCAGAGTGACAGGTGCCTGTTTGTGCGCACATCACTCTTCTACACACGCCAAGCGCTCGCACTCCTTCCCTGATGAAAACCACGCCTGGGCTCAGTGCTGCCTTGCTCTCTCCCCAGGTGGGCGCGGGCAGGACGGCAGCCCGGTCATCACCTTCCCAGACTACCCGGCCTTCAGCGACGTCCCCGACAAGGAGTTCCAGAATGTCATGACCTACCTCACCAGCATCCCCAGGTGTGTGTCGCTGTCAGATGAGGAGGTCCTGCCAAGGGGGCCCAGGGTCCCTCCCAGGTCACACAGCCCACACGGAGCGGCTGGGGCCAGGGTCCCACTGGACCCTTTCCCCGCTCCCAGTGTCCCGCGTCTGTTACACTGGCAGGGCTACACCGAGCAGGAGGGACACACAACAGGGAGGCCACAGGGCAGAGGTGGTCGTGAGACCCTCCGGGGCCCGGCCCATTAGTCCCCCTCGTGCTCCTTGCGGCAGGACAAGTGACCCCAGAGGCAACTCCCCTGGCTGTTGGTTCTGTTACCGCGAGCAGAGCTGGGTCCCACCTTCCGGAAAGGCAAGGAGACCTCGTTTGTACCTCAGTGGCCGCGCCGGGTATCCTCCACATCCAGGAGCTGAGAGGCAGACGCCCCACTGCTGGGGGGTCAGCTCTGGGGTGTCCACGGCAGCCCAGAGGTGGTGAGGACGTGGCCCTCACACCCTGACAAGGAGCCAGCACCACATGGCGTTAGGTGGAGACAGCCTCGCGGGTGACCTGGTTCCTCAGGCAACATCAAGGGCTATGGGGGGGCTCGCCGTAGTGTGGGGGCCTAGGCTGCCACATCCCCGGGGGACACCATGCTCATTCATTAGCGTTGCTAAGGATGGGTTTCTGAATTTGTGTGGTTTATTGCTCCGCGAATTGTCTAATCCAGAGAACAGACCAAGACAGCAAGTTCAATTGGCTGGTTCCTCTTGCGTGAAAACTGCCAACGGCGATGACCAATCAGCGCTGGGGGGGGATGAGAGGGAGGTCATAGGTTCTTCTAGAACCCGGCAGAGGGGAAGGGAGCACTCTTCAGGTACGTGGGCGCTGGGTGATCATCTGGCAGGAGAAAGCTGGGGTCACATCCTGGGTCGCACAGCATCTGCCGTCCTGTCCTTCCAGGCACCAGGTTGTGGGTGGCCGAGTCAGGTGTGGGGACGGCCAGGCCCCGGGAGCCCAGCAGCCTTCCTTACGGCCACTTGGCCAGCTGTGCACCCTTGAGGGGCTTCCTGGTGGCAGCTGCAACACGGCAAAGCATCTCTGTGTGTCTTCCCTCGGTCTCAGGATGAGAGACAGGACGGCCATAGTCAGCCCCATGCTGCCGTCAAGGTCATGGGGCACGAGTAAGGTCACCACACAAGGTGGTGGGAAGATGCTCCCTGTGGTGAGGCATTGAGGGGTGGCCCTTCAGGAGGGACGCCAGGACGCTGGGACTCAAGGACATGGGGACCCAGGACAGGACAGGTGTGGAAATGCTCAGGGCTCCAGGGGAGGGGTGCATGGGGACCGGCCAGCAGGACGGGGCAGCGACTGGAGTGTGAAGTGGCTGAACCTGCCAGTGGTTTCAGGGAAGAACAAGTTCAAGGGATTTAAAAAGAAAAGGGGGGACGCCCCATGCAGTCTCTGGTCTCCCAGGTGGGGGCTATCCTGAGTCCGGGATGAGCCTTGCTGCTGCAGTGACCGCTTAGCACAGGGCCAGGACCCCAGGGGACTCTGTTTGTTTCAAAAGTCAACAATCAGTTTATATCTGGAAATGTCAACACCCAACAACCCAGGCCTGGTGCGGAGGTGAGCCATGTCCCCAGGCCACAAGCAGGCATGATGCTGGGGTGGGGGCAGCCCTCTCAGACTTTCCAGGCTTGCATGTCTTTTCCCCTGGAGGTCTCTACCCTCACTGAGCCTCAGACCTAATGGCCTCAGGGCCTTTACACTTGCTGCCCCTTGGTGGACCACCTTTTCATATTCCAGGCCACCTCCTCAGGGAGGCCCTCCATCACCCACACCTAAAGAAAGAAGCGAAAGCCAGCTCTTCCCCCACTCAGGGCCCCTTGCCCACCAGGCTTCCTGGAGCTTTCTGAAAAGGTCGTAATTACAGCCTCGTTTTGGTCTGTGTCTGTGAGAGCAGGCAGGTCCGGGACAGCAGGCATGTGCTGCACAAATACACTTCATTTACAGACGAACCCACCCTGCCTCACAGGCTCCTTCCTATGATCTCTGCAGCCCCTTCTCTCCCCTTCGATGAGGGCTGCCATCTTTCCATCCTTTGTCATCCCCAGCAGAATGAGCTCCTTTCACAGGCCTGGGGCGTGGCTCATGTGGTTCACGTGCGAGGGCTGAGGGAAGGGAGTGCTGTGGCTCTGTGGCTCCGAGGTGGTGTGGAGCTGGCCAGGAGGCCGGTTTGCGCATCTCCGTTTCCGGAGATGAGGGTGCACAGTGGGCACAGGCCAGCATGTGCTTTATTCACGGTTCTCCTCTTTCCGGATGAGGACCACAGAAAGCTCCGGGGCTGGAGTGGCGGATCTGGACCTACCACACCCCGTGTGCCCCTTCACCCACAAATAAACCCCCACGTAATGAAGCCCAGCGTGCCGTGGTCTCAAAGGACAGCTGAGAGACCCACGGACATGAGGGGCCCAGAGAAGAGCGGTCAGGTGTTCAGTGCACGGGACGGGATGCATGGAAGTCAGAGTGTGAGGCGGACACCCACGCCTGGGCCTGGAGTCCGGCTGCCTCCACGTGCTGTCAGTCCTGACCCCAGGGTGTCATCGGGGGTGCCGACTCTGAAGAGCAGCTGCGCCCCTGCAGAGAATGCAGCTCTAAAGGGAGGGAAAGCGTGGCCCTCCTTCGGAGCACAGAGCAGCTGCTCGGTGCTCATTAAAAATGTAGGGCAGAAACATGCCTGTGGGGAACCCCAGGGCCCTGTGCCCACATCTTCAGGATGAGGGCCAGCTTGGCACCGGGGGAGGCCCGTGATGGCTGAGAGGCGGCCCTACTGTGCGAGCCCGGGGGGGCCAATTGCTGCATTCTCCCGTGGGCCCTCCCCTGCGTGCTGGGGGAAGGGGCGCCACCCGCAGATCTCTATTCTCACCCTAGGGGTCGGAGATGGGTGGCCTCTTCCAGAAACGAGGGAACAGCCCCCACACAGACAGGTGACAGGATGGGATTACAGCCTGGTGTATGCCTTTCCATGTCTGTGCCTGCGGAACGGTCGGATCCCCCATGAGGCCTGCTTCTCGGAGATGTGAACTCAGTCTCTAAACCAAGCTTTAACTCCGTCTTCTAGAGCAACATGTTCGGTGCTGACTTGACTTCCCCTGTCTTATGTGAGTGCAAATGGAGGGAGCCATGGCTTAAGCTGAGAGGTGGATCGTTACTGGCCCTGTAGAAGGCCCTGTAGAAGGCCCTGTAGAAGGCATTGCGACAGGCAGGCTTTGTCCGTGTGTGTCAGATGTATGTGGTCTTTTGAAGAAAACAGTCACGTGGAAGGACGCTGTGGATCGTGGGAGTGGTCGGCCAGCACCCAGCGGTGTGGTGGTGGCTCCACGGGCCACCCTGTGAGCTCTTGCCTAGGTTGAGGCCCTGCCCCCAGGGTGGCCCTGTGATCTCTGCACAACAGAGAGAAAGCCAGGCAGAGGCGCCATGGACAGGGCACCCCGTCACTGTCTGTGAGAAATGTCTATGTTCCGGACACACTCAGACCCAACAGTGAACGAAAGGAGTGAAGTCGTGTCGCTTGCGTTCTCAGTAATGAAGTAGGTTGTGCACAGGGGTGTGGATTGTGGAAAGGGAAGAAGGGGGGGAGCGGCCCAGTTGTGGGCTGGGGCCCCCTCAAGAGGGGTCTGGTTGGTTCTCGGTGAAATGGGGCAGCAGGCCTGGGGGAGGGGCTGCAGTCCCCGCTGGAGACAGCAGTGCCGTGGGCCCCAGGTTCGCAGGGAGCAGTCACCTGAGAAGGGAAGGTTTGTGCGTCATGGGCATTGTGAGGTATGGAGTGGGGGCGAGGAGGGGAGCCCCCAGGTGTTCCAGCTGGAGCGGCCGCCTGCATCCTGTGGGCCATGTGGGGCCTGCAGCTGCTTAGGGACTGGGCTCAGGTGTCCTGGCTGCAACAGTGCACGGTGTGGTGTCCGGCTTGTGTCCAGGCTGTGACAGTGCATGGTGTGGTGTCCCGGCTTGTGTCCTGGCTGTGACAGTGCATGGTGTGGCCACCTGGCTGCTGGGAAGGATAGCTAGAGGACAGGTTGCTCAGAGGGAGTCTCCCGCCCGCGGGCAGTTGAGACTGTGGTAAGGACAGCTCCCGCGGAGGGTTCAGCGCAAAGAAATGACCATTGGAGCAAATTTAACAAAAACAGGAGGAGTGGACTCTGAGAGGAGGCAGCCACCTCCTCAGGGTGGCACTACCCCGCGGAGCAAAAGGATGGGCCAGTGAGCTGGGGGGAGGGACGCAGTCCAGGCCCTCCCGAGACAAGAGAATAACCACACGGTTGTGCTGGAGAAACTACATCACAAAGGCGAAGGGGAGTGGTAACGATTTGATTTCTTTTACGTGTAACCCTGTCTTTGTGCACTGGCTCAAGTCCGTTACCGCACATACCATGATCTGGGTTACAGGCCTGTCCAGGGGGCAGATGCCCCAGGTTCCGGCGCTGACCTCTGGGCCCCTCTCCTTCCCATGGTTCCTGACCCTGGACCCCCTTCCCCCTGCATGGTTCCAGACCCTGACCTCCTCCCCCTCCTGTTATTCTAGACCCTAACCCCCTCCCCCTGTGGTTCCAGACCTTGACTCCCCTCCCCCTGTGGTTCCAGACCCTGGCTCCCTTCTCCCTATGGTTCTAGACCCTGACCCCTTCCCCCTGTGGTTCCAGACCTTGACTCCCCATCTCCGTGGTTCCAGACCCTGACCCCCTTCTTCCTATGGTTCTAGACCCTGACCCCCTTCCCCCTGTGGTGCCAGACCCTGACCCCCTTCTCCCTATGGTTCTAGACCTTGACTCCCCTTCCCCTGTGGTTCTAAACCTTGACTCCCCATCTCCGTGGTTCCAGACCCTGACCCCCTTCTCCCTATGGTTCTAGACCCTGACCCCCTCCCCCTGTGGTTCTAGACCCTGGACCCCCCCACCAAGCATGCCCCCAGTCTACCTTCCCTCCCCCGCTGGTTTTGCCCAACCACACCATGGCAGAAGTGGTTTCCACACCTAGTGTGATCCTACCCCTCTCTGCAAATGGAGTGCACTTCGCACAGACACATTCGCATGTGTGTGTGCACTCACACATGCACGCGTACACACATGCACACTTGCACAGGGTCTCACAAGCAGAGTTGCCAACATCAAGATAGATTTCTGGCTTTTCTGTGAAAAAACCCATTTAGCAGCCGTGAACTTTCATTTCCAGGTGGCAACCGTGCAGGAGCACCTGTGCTGGGCCCTGGGGGCTCTATCCACCTCCCACCCCGCCTCAACCCCGGGGTTCAGAGGACCCCCTCCCTCCACAGCTGCCATCTCTCGTCAGCGCAGTTAAGTCATAATTCAGGAGCCCTTAGAGTTCATTTATGCGGACTTTCCCTGGACCTAGTTCCACTCACTGAGCTGCTGGGAGACAGAGTCTGTCCCCAGCTGGCTTCCACGAGGGGCACACGCAGCCTCTCCCACGTGCACTCACACACACATAAGTGCACATGCACACATGCACGCACACGGCCCACGGACCTGAGGAGGTCTGGAAGCACCTTACTTCCTGCTGCCATGTGATTTCCAAGTGGATTTCCTGTGACGTCTACGTGGGAAGCGTGTGTGTGTGTGAAGATGCGCGGGACAATTCAAGATGCGCACGCGGAAGTGACAGCTTCTGCCTCCCGCCTGCCTCCTTCCCCACAGAGTTAGTTTGGGTGATATTGGGTCGCTCTCCAGCCGCGCACCCCTGCCCCACACTGGGACATGGCACCGCACTCTTTCCCGCTGCGCACCCTGCTCCACGCTGGGAGCACAGACTCACCAGTCCACTAGCTCCCATCCAGCAGCCTGTCACCCACATCCTTCCGGGCGGCCCCTCCGAGCCTGCGCTGTCACAGTTGCATCACACCCTGTTATGTAGACGGGTCAAGCCTACAGGGCCGAGCACAATGTCGTCGGCTCTCCATCCCCCTCAGGTTCCCCTATGATGAGTAGCCTTGCTCCTGGTGTAGCTGGGTTGGGTGTTCTGAGGGGGACCGCCTTGAGGGTGATGGATTTGTCACACTGCTCAGCCGCCGCCTTGTGGAGAGGTCCTCCCCCCAGGCCATGTGATTAGCAAGTAAAGGGCGTTTGCTGTCCATGACTTTGCTCAGCCCATCGTCCTACATGGTCTGAAGCTCTGGGAGCCCCGTGACCACTGTCCGCCATGCTGGCCTCCTCCACACGGGCCCTGTTTCTTCGTGTTCCTGGCCACGCACTCCTGGCGGGAGCCAGAGGCTACCTGTCCCCTGGAGCCCTCTTCTTTGTTGTAATGACCTTTGTCACTGCCATCCGGTGTGATAGCTGCTAGCCACGTGTGGCCATTTAAACTGAAAAATTAAAAGGAAGTAAATGGGAAAGTTCAGTAGTTGGTTGGGCTCCCCCCCCCCCCATATTTCAGTTCACGTGTGGCCATGTGGGCACTTGGGTGTGGACCGGTCCGCCTGTCGGAGCACACGGGCCATGGTGGTGGGGTCAGGACAGCAGCGGCTCTGTCCTTATTCACAGAGAAAAGGCCGAGAGATTATTATCCTGGTGCCATGCCCAAGAGGAGAGACCACAGCTCTGCCCTTACTTGGAAATAATGACATTTTGCTATGAGGGAAGCACGCTGAGGTGTGGGTCTGGGGTTGGGAGGCCATTCCATCACGGCTGTCACGGAGCCCAGACTGCACCCTGCCAGCGTGTCTGCCCCTCACAGGGAGAGGTGGTGTAGGGGACACACGGTGCCCAGGAGCCTGTGAACTAGCATTTCAGCCCCCAGCTGGAGAGGAGATGCCTGAGGCTGACACGGGGAGGCTCTGGGCTGGGAGCAGAGAGTCAGGACACAAGAGTCAGGCCAGGTCCTGGACCCCGGTGATCGAGGTCTGCAGCATGAGCCCAAGGCAGGTCATGAGATTCCGGAAGGTTCTCTGCATGGGTCCCAAGGTGGTAGCTTTACGCCCCTGGGGAGCAGTTCACTCCCTGATTGCAAAGAACTGGCTAACAGTGTGCATCTTTTTTTTTTTTTAATGTGTTTAAAGGATTTATGTGGTTTATTGGGGGCTTAATAGCATTTGAAAAAAATTTGGTAAAATATTCATAACATATAATGAACCATCTTTACCATCCCTAAGTGCACAGGCAGGTCAGTACTACTAAATACGTACCTACTGTGCAACACGTCTCCAGAACCTTCTCATTCCCCGATGTCCAACACCAGGGGTCTGACGCTCTAGGAGCCCCCTAGGAGCAGGATCACACAGTATGTATCCTGCGTCTGGCTCGTCTTCCCCAGCACGAGGTCCCCCAGGTTCACTGTGGTGCAGCCTGCGTCACAGTCTCCTCCCTTTCCGGGCAGATAACAGACAGTGCCCCTCTGTCTGGATGGACCACGCTGCATTGATCTGTTCGTCGGTGGGTGTAGAGAGCTGTTTCTGAACGAGGCTAGAAGTCAGGCTTCCTCGTGCGTGCCCCCTGTAGGCTCGTGGAAACCAGGCGGGTCGAGGCCTTGGTTATCCCTGCGTGTTCTTGGTCCTATAGCCACAAGCACAGATTCCACGCGCACTCACAGTGATTCCCCAAGATGTCACGACTTCGGTTTTCTGTGTTTGTTTTTGTCAAAAAAAAAAAAAAAAAAAAAATTACAAAGGGGAAAAGCTTGAATATAAGGAACATAAAAATGCAAGATTTCAGGCTCTTCAGAGAAATTCCTGTTTCTTTTTGTTTTTTTTAATGGGCTGTTCCTTTGGTTGTGAAGGAGAGGCGATGTCACTGCTTTGTAGCAAAGGGCCCCTGGGCAACGCCCGCACTCCTGCAGCTCATGTCGTGTGCCCCTGTGCCTCAGCAGCCCTGACAGGATCCGGAGCGACTCTAAGAACAGATGGGTTACCATGTGCAGGAGTTTTTAAGAAGCACTTGGAGGTTTTATTCAGTGTTTTGCTTTGTGGAATGACAAACTGACCAGTGCTAGAGAAACACATCACAGAAATGGTATTTGGACAAACCTTCGAATTGCGAGAAGAGAGAAGAAAGAGCGAGGAAAGAAAGGTTCGGATGGAGAGCTCAGGGGACAACCTGGGCAGCTGGGTCACAGGGGCAGGGAAGGCTGCCCATGACATTTCAACCTGTGTCCCTCACAAAGGAAGACAGGGCCTTAGTCACATCTGCTAACTTGCATAGACCAGTGTCAGATGTGGGGTGACAAGGCAACAAGGCAGCGCTGCAGGGTCCAGGGGGCCTGGGGAAGGGGTGGCTCCTGCTGGCCACTGGGTACCTGCTGCCCCACCCCCAGCCAGCCACCGGTCAGCCCCCTGGGCCAGCCCAGCCCTCAGGGACCCAGGGCCCCTGCCGCACAGGGACAGGCTCCGCCTGACAGGCCATCCCACCACAGACCAGAGAGGGCTGGGAAGGGTGCCAGCCTGTGGCTGCCTCCTACACGGGGCCCATCCACCCCAGCCCTGGCACTCCGCCCTGATGCTGGTGAGGCATAGCCACGGGCCCTTTGCTCCGAGAAGGGGCCTCCTCACCGCCCTCCAGCTGCAGGCTGTGAGCCCCAGGCCACGTGGGAGCTGTGGGTGCACAGAAACGCCCTGTCCGCCTGTTTTGGCTCCTAAACGCTGTACCTTCTGTCCTTCCGTGGACATTACACCACATGAGGCTCCCTGGCCTGCTGTGACCTGCGATGGTTTGCACTCCAGAAAACCTTGCTCCCAGACATGGACCTGACTTAGCAGTTGGGACCCACAGGCCCCGAGGTCCTGCCCTAGGGAGCCGCTGGTGCACCCCCAGCAGACACACGGGTACAGGGCCGGGGCAACGCTCAAGGGGCTCAGGGGCTCTCTGCCCCAAGGTGGGGAGGCCACACCTGCACCAGGCATGGGGAGCTGCATGCCCGGTGCCCACCCCTGGGCACCCAAGCCTGGAGCCCCAGATGAAACAGTCCCCCCCCCCCATATTGGAGGCATCATTTAGCACATACACATCCATTCTTCCGGCGTAGAGGGGGACACGTAAGTGAGGCCACCACGTGAGAACAGCAGGGGCTGCTGACTCAGAGCTCGCTGTAGCAGGGCATCCACCAGGCCACTGCCACGTGAGTGTGGCAGAGACTCAGGTGGGTGGGGCAGGGAGAGCTCAGGGTAGAAAGGAGGTGGCTGGGGGCAGGGACCCTGGGGAAGGTGCTGGCCCAGGACAGCTGGGGGGGGCGGGCCTGGGGGAGGTGCTGGCCCAGGACAGCTTGGGGGGTGCTGGGGGAGGTGCTGGCCCAGAACAGCTGGGGGGGGGGGCCTGGGGGAGGTGCTGGCCCAGGACAGCTGGAGGGGGCCTGGGGGAGATGCTGGCCCAGGACAGCTGGGGGGGGGGGCCTGGGGGAGGTGCTGGCCCAGGACAGCTGGAGGGGGCCTGGGGGAGATGCTAGCCCAGGACAGCTCGGGGGGGGGGGGGCTGGGGGAGGGCCTGGGGGAAGTGCTGGCCCAGGACAGCTGGGGGGGGGGGCCTGGGGGAGGTGCTGGCCCAGGACAGCTTGGGGGGGGCCTGGGGGAGGTGCTGGCCCAGGACAGCTGGGTGGGGAGGAGCGCTGGGGAAGGTGCTGGCCCAGGACACCGGGGCAGCTAACCAGAAGCAGGTCCAGGGATGGGTTAGGGAAGCACATGGGGCTTTCTCTGGTTGGTCCCAGGTTAGAAGCAGGACAACAGTTGGGGAAGCTGTCCCACCCTCAGGGGCAGATTGCCCGGGAGTGGGGATGGGGCGTTGGCATCATGGACTGTTGCTGGAGATAGGGCCCACCTTGCTCACCTTCCTGCAGGAGCGGCCTCTCGAAGACGGTGCAGCCGGCTGGGCTGCGGCTGACACTGTGGGCTGGTTTCCCAGGCTGCTTGCTGCGGGTCACGATTCAGGATCAGACACCTGGCCAGTGATCATCTGTATATGCAATCTTTCAGTGGCAATAGTGACAAAGTTTAACTTCTTTAATTCTTTAAAAAAATGTGTTTGTTTATTTAGAGAGAGGGAGAGAGAGAGAGGTGCATGTGTGAGCAGGGGAGGGGCAGAGAGAGAGGAAGAGAGAATCCCAAGCAGGCTCAGTGCCGTCAGCAAGGAGTCTGACTTGGGGCTCAATCCCACGAACTGTGTGATTGTGACTTGAGCTGAAATCAAGAGTTGGGCGTTTAACCGACCGAGCCACCCAGGCGCCCCTCTTTAAAGGGGTTCATAATCACAATTGAGACAGTTTCGCTGCTGGTAGAGAGAAGACTGAAAGCTGGTAGGGCTGGTGGAGGGCGGTGGATGGTGCTTGAGAGTGGGCATGGGATCCGGGCAGTGATCCCGGGGAAGGCGAGGCACTGGCACATGTCAGCAGGGGAAATAGACACTCCGGTCCTCACTCGGCCCAGGAGCACTGTCCCAGCCCTTCCAAACAGCGGGGTCACTAATTCCCAATTTAAAAGAAAGGCAGAGAGGTGAGCCCACAGCTTCTCTGTAGCTGATGGATTAATACCGTCTGTTTCCCCGGAGAGCCCTCAGAGAGAGGAGTCTCATCAGGTCATCCCCTGTCAGGCAACGCTCCTACTGGGGACAGAGGTGGGGGGTACTCTCCCAGAGGGGACACAGTGCCCAAAAGGACCAGGTCAGCTCCTCTCGGGGGATGCTCCTGCTGGGGGCAGCGTTGGGGGGGGTCTCTCCCAGAAGGGGCAGAGTGCCCAGCAGGGCGAGGCATGGCCTCCCGTGAACCCTCCGCTCCCTCCTGTGGTTGAAAATCGGGACTGAGCTCCAGGGAAGACAGATAGGCGTTGGCCCGGAGCAGGGGCTTCCTCAAGACCCTCCCATCACCTGGGTTTGGAGAGAGAAGCCCCCTTCTTGGTTACCATGCTCCGAGCCCCTCAGACCTCCCAGTCCCTGTGCCGGCTGGGACCCCGTGACCGTGGCCACAGATGAGAGGGGGTGACGGGTCCATGGAACCTGCGGGTGGCAGCCCCTGAACTTGGGAGTCCTGCCTGGGTCGCAGGCAGCATTCACCTTTGGCCACAAGAGGGCGCCAGTGGGCAGAGCACGTTCTGATAAAGGCACCCCATGCGCCCCAAACACATGTGTGGTCAGCGCAGGTCACAGGCTGCCCTGGGGACCTGCCCTCCCTGAGCTGTGTCCCAAGAGCCCTGCCGCCCTGTGGAAGCCACCCAGAAGAAGGGGATGGGGCTGGAGGGGGGGACCGGGGGCAGGAAGAGGGGTACCCAGTGGGGTAGGAAGGGCTGTGGGAAGTAGGGGGGATCAGGTGGGGGTGGGTCCAGGGTCCTGGTGGGGGTCTGGAAAGGGGGGGACAGGGAGCGAGTTGGGGGGGAAGGAGCAGAGGAGACGGGGACGGGAGGGGTGAGAGGGGTGCCCCTCCAGCTGTCTCAGACATGAAGCAGCCCTATCCTTCTGGTGCCCCAGGACCTCTTCCCAACGCCCTCTCCCACACATGGCACCAGTGCGCACCCCCTCCCGCCCGCATCACTCTCATCGCCCCCTCCCAGCCACATCCAGGGGCTTCCTCCCACTGACATCACCTGTGAGCCTGGGGTCAGCTGATGCCCTGCTCTCCCTCTCTCCCTCCCTCATCCTCCCTTCCCTGCTGACCCCGACCAAGCCCAGGTCAGACCCTCCTCAGGGCTCTCCCAGGACAGAGACCCAGGCCCGAGGCAGCCTCCGCGGTCACAGAAAGTGCGCAGGGTGTGTCTGCAGGACCAGCCCGCAGGTGTGGCCCTGGACCAGGGGCAGCTTTTGGGAGCTTGTGAGAAAGGGGGCCTCACTGACGCCTCCGGAGCCCGAATCCACGTTTGAACCAGCTCGGGGGTCTCCTGTGCACAGGGCACTTTGAGAAACGGCAGGTTGTGTCCTAGGGAGGCGCCGGCCCCGCCCCTCCATTGTCCCCCACCTGTAATCCTGGTTTCTCTGTGTGTCTGCACCTGCCCCTGCTCTGTGACCAACTGCTATAAACAGGCGAGTCCCTGCAGAGGCCGGGATCAAGACAATGACAGCGACCTCACCCTTGCCTCTAGACTGTTCTCGGGCTGCTCCCGCTCCCGCCAGTGATGGAGAGCTTGCACCCGCATGGCGAAGCTGCCTGCAGGGGCCACCCAGGTGTTGGAGAGGGCACCAGTGAGTGGCTGAATCCCAGAAACAAGAGTTTACACGAGCTCTGTGACTGCGCCAAAAGTGAGATCATCTGCCTCACTCAGCTGCCAGGCAGCTGGCCAGGGCAGCCCCTGCGAGCCAGCTGTTCCGGGGTTGGAGACCAGTGCCTGCGCATCTGCCGGGCCGTGGGTGCCCTGTAATGGGGACACTTCTGTGTGGCTGCCAGCCTCAGACTATGCACTCTGCTTCTCCCACCGCCACCACCTTCAGTGCCACCAGCCCAAGGGTGGCTTCTCAGTGATCCAAGCATGACCCGCCCTGTCCCCCGGGCCTGTGAGGTCAGAGACCTGCGGGTGGGGGCCAGAAGCAGGGCTCCACTCAGTCCTTTCCTGGGTGGGCACAGCCAGACCCTCCTTCTCAAAGCGGGGGCGGAGCTACAGGACCCTGCTGGCCTCGGCCGCTAGGGCAGCCCCCGGGCAGCAGTTGTGTGGGCACGGTGGAGGCCAGAAAGGTCTCCACGTCCTGAGGGTGCTTCTGCTCCCTAAGTCTGTGCACCCGTGGGCCAGTGTTCACTCATGTGGTGGTGGACAAAGACAGGTGTGCAAGAGGGGGCTCCTGGGCCCCCGGCCGGGTCCTGGCCTGTGGGTAGCCTCACTGTCTGCTTTTGGGGTCCAGTTTCCCTCAGCACGCCCCCCTACACCTGGGTGTGGTGCAGGGGCCTCGTGTAGGAGGCAGCCTGGGAACGAGACGGGTGGGAGCGTCTGCTTCCTCCCACGGGGCAGACTTGGCCTGGGAGGCAGCCTGCAGGTGCCTGGGAGCACCCAGAGCCAGACCACGGGGCTCACCCACTCTGCGTTGTGCTGTGTGAGGCTGGGCAAGCGACCCAGTCTCTCTGTGCCTGCTTTCCTCCTCTCTGGGCTGGAGATATCGTGGTCCCTACCTCATGGGGCTGCTGTGAGGAGGAAAGGACAGGGATCTGCCCATGGCAGCCCCAAAGCACAAGAAATTCCCCTCCCAGAAAGCAGGTCCCAGCCTGGCCGGGGAGAAGGGGGCCAGTGGCTGAGCACATGGTGGCTGCAGCACAAGGAGCGCAGAGCAGTGTTCCAGTCGATGTACAGTTCCTTCTACGTTTCATGTCCAATCGTAATTTCATTTTTTTAACCTGAGCTGTTTTTTGTTGTAGTCTTATCAATGCCTGCTTGTGATGCTGGTCTCCCATCACAACCATGACAGTGTGGAAGGGACACCGGGGAGGCATTGGGGTCACCCTGCCTTGCGTGGCCAGCGCACTGGCCCTGCCTGTGCCTGTGTATTTGCATAATCGCGAACACACCACTGAGGGCATTGGGGTCGCCGTGTGGCCAGCACAGTGGGCTCTGCATCAGGAATGGGGTATGTTTGGGCCACAGGAGAGAATGCTCCGGGTTCAGAAGCTCAAACCAGTGGCATCTGAGGACTGATGTGGAATGGTGCAGGGAACCTACCCATCGTGGTTGACAGGATGACCCCAGCGGGATCAAAGCCCCGTTTCAGGGAGAAGGGGAGACCCTGAGTCGGGCCCTGGTGCTCTCGGGAACAAGGCAGTGTGACGTCCATGTTTTCCAGGCACTGGGTGGGTTTACAGAAACACCCCCATTGAACCCTCCCAGCAGGGGACGCTGTTTTGGTGCCCATGTTGGGAGGGAGGGAAGGGAGATGATTCATGGGGCCTTGAGGGGGCCTGGAGCCTTCTCCTGCCTCCAGCCCCTGCGCAGCGCCCTGCCCCTCCTGGCAAATGGCATGGATCTGCCAGTGGCTGGTGGCGTGCACAGTGCAGACAAGTGTTGCTGGGCCCTCCGTTCTCCTCCACGTCAGAAAGAGCCCAGGCGGTAGTCTGAGCTCAGGGCTTCAGAAGATCACAGGTGGACCTCGTGGAGAGGCTGTTGTCGGAACGTTGAAGGAGGGTGTGTGGGTGGTCGGGTGGGGGAGTCTCAGCAGAGCACGTGGCGTGGATAGAGCTCCAGCATTCCCAAGACACCGTTTCCTCCCGTCCCGGCCATGGGCCCGGCTCCCCCGGGACAGAATTGGGACCGCCTCCCACTGACTAAGGGCTAGGCCAACACAGGCCAACACCTGCTTGGGGCCACGCAGAGAGAGCGCGTGCCCAAGACGGTACAGAGCTCTGGGCCCCCGCAGCCGGCCCTGGACACAGCTTGGGACTCAGCCCAGGACCAGGGCTTCTGTCCCCACAGCTGCCTCACTGGGCTGCCCAGCCTACACCAGGCACGCTGGCTGCAGTGTGTGGGGAGCCCAGGCCCCTGGCACTGAGGCTCAAGTGACAAACCTTCCCGGCAAGAGAACTAAACCAGCTCAGAAACAGTGCCATTGGGGGCGCCCCATGCCGCTCAGAAACACCATCACGGGTCTCTCGCCGTGCGGGCACACAGGGGCTCTCGTCTCCATGGCACAAAGGCTGCTCTGAACGAAAGCTGGCGTCTGTGCAGATTGCTATAAACGGGCGGGTGTGGGTGAGGACACAGAGCCAGCAGCACCCCTGCGCATGCATTCTGTGCGTCACCATGACCCCCTTTGGGTGTAAGAGGGACGCGTGGGCATCATGGCCCAGCCAGCAGAGCACTTCCAGACGGCACCGTCTGCGTGTGCTCCGTGTAATTCTGATTTCCTCCAAGACCCGAAAGTGGCCTCCTTGCCTCTGTTCACGGACTTGCGATTCAGCATCAAGTCAGCACCCTCTTCCCTCCGTGTGGATTGGCTGGCGGCCACAGCTGCACAAGCGGCTTGGGCGTGAAGTTCCCCAGCGGAAGCGGGCCTCCCCATTGGACGCTGTGACTCAGGTTCCTGCGCTGAGCTCAGAGGGCAGGATGGGGCTGTCATTGCACAGTGTCTCGGTGTCATCTTTATCACAGATGCTGCTGCTGCAAGGAGCCATTTCTTGTCTCCTGCTCCCAGCAGATGCTTGTGAGCCTGTGGACGCCTCGAGGGTCTTGTCCCAGAAGCACAGCAATGCCGTGCAAAAGGACTTTATAACGTAGACACACACGGTGGCCTCAGATGCCAGGACTAACCTGACGTACGGGTCACAGCACTTGTTTTGGAGAGCTTAGCCAGCTGGTCAACCGGGAAAGGAGAACCATTGGCTCTTATGCTGGAAGAGAAGTCTTCGGAAAGGGGGGGTGGTGTCTGCCAGGGTCTCTGCCCTGTGCGGTGGCCTGGGCTGGGCTGGGAATGAGCGGCACACAGGAAGTACCTGCCCGTCTCCAGACAAGAGCAGGTTCTAGAAGCTGCCTGGACAGGGCTCCTGGAAATGCCGCGTTCTGTGCTATGCGGATTCTGACTTGGCCCGCAGCTTACCGTGCAGCACAGAAACGGCACAGGAATTCTGGGAGGAGCCATCTTATTGTAAGGTTTGCCCAGAGAGTTCACAAAAGCCTGTGGCCTGTGCACACTAATTGTAGATCTCTCTCCTCCTCGTTTCAGCTTGCAAGATGCTGGCATTGGGTTCATCCTGGTCATAGACAGAAGGCAGGACAAATGGACGTCGGTGAAGGCGTCGGTCCTGCGAATAGCCGTAAGTGTCGGTGCCCGGGTTGTGACGCCCTCCTCTGCTTGTCCCCTGGGCCAGGTGACCGCCGGGTGACAGCACTGTCTCTCTTTCCTACCTGTCCATCTGCCTGGTGGTGGTTTGTGTGCTGCTGGCCCGTGCCGTGCGGTGCTCTAGCCGGGCTGCCTGCGGCAGGGCCAGGGGGCACTAGGGACCGATGACCCCTTGGTCTGTTTGACTTGTTGGAGCAGGTGCACATGTGTGTGCATGGTGTGTGTGTGTGTGTGTGTGTGTGTGTGTGTTCTCAAATGACTTCACTCTTAGGGGGCCTGTGATCATTTAAAAACAGTTCCACCAGTTTGTTTCTGACTGTGGACTATGTGGGATGCTGAGGATTTAATGTGTCTTCATTCTTTTTTTTTTTTTTGGCAGAGAGAGAGATTGAGAGCACTAGAAGGGGAGGGGCAGAGAGAGGGGGAGGGAGGCGGAGGGAGAGAGAATCCCAAGCAGGCTCCACACTCAGCCTGGAGCCTGACTCAGGACTCAATCCCATGACCCTGGGATCATGACCTGAGCTGAAATCAAGAGCTAGACGCTCAACCCACTGAGCCCCCTCAGGCACCCCTAATGTGTTTTCATTCTTTTTAATACTTATTTGTTTTTGAGAGAGAGAGAGAGAGAGAGAGAGAGCAGGGGAGAGACAGAGAGAGAGGGAGACACAGGATCCAAAGCAGGCTCCAGGCTCTGAGCTGTCAGCACAGAGCCCAACGCGGGGCTTGGACCCACAGACCACGAGATCATGACCTGAGCCAAAGTTGGATGCTTAACCAACTGAGCCCCCCAGGTGCCCCAATGCGTCTTCACTCTTACATGCAGCACAAGGCCCTGAGCTATGGGACGTCCAGGATAGAAGGGAATCTTCAGGCTACAGGTTTGAAATTGTATTGAACGCCCTTTTCGAATTGACTTTCTACTTTTCAAAAGGGCCATACTCACCCCTTAGTTTTCCTGCTAAATGAGATGCCTGGGCCTTCCTGGAGCCCACCCCTGCATCTAGCCACTGCCATCTTACACGCGGAAGGACGGCAGCTCTGTGGTCGTGGCTGTGGCTGTTTCCACTCCAGGCCACTGCAGGTCGTGGCCTGCAGTAATACAAGAGGGAAGGGGCCTACCCACGAGCTCCGAGTGGAGTGCTTGGCCTGCCCTCACGCCCGGCAGCCCAGGGACTTATGGCAGCAGGGAGACCAGAGCACCCGCAGCCGGGTCGCCGGCTGGGACGACTCTTAAGAGCCCAACCCCCAATGGAATGAAATTCTCCTAAACTCTCGCTCTGGGTCTTGTCATCTTTGCCTCCGGGCCTCCGAGAGGCCACTGTGCTGTGGCTCTGGGTGGGGTGAAGAACCAGTCCCTCCCCCCAAGATGGCTCATCGTCCATGGAAACAGCACCTAAGGCTTGTACCTGCTCGATTGCTACACTTGCCATCATTCTGCAAACCTGTCCTTGGGCTGCAGGGGGCGCCCCTTGTCTTTCTGAGAAAGTATCTCCCTACACCGCTTGGTACACTTCCTGTTCCCTGTCCCTTGTTATAGAATCACCTTTCCTTTAAGATCCCGTGAGGCCTACAAGTACTTTTGATATGCCGTCAGCAGTAAATAGCCAGCATGTCCATTTCATTATTTTAAATTTAAAAATACATTTGCATGTGATGTCACGTGGCAGGCTAAATTAAGAATTAAATTGTAGGGGCGCCTGGGTGGCGCAGTCGGTTACGCGTCCGACTTCAGCCAGGTCACGATCTCGCGGTCCGTGAGTTCGAGCCCCGCATCAGGCTCTGGGCTGATGGCTCAGAGCCTGGAGCCTGTTTCCGATTCTGTGTCTCCCTCTCTCTCTGCCCTTCCCCCGTTCATGCTCTGTCTCTCTCTGTCCCAAAAATGAATAAACGTTGAAAAAAAAAATTTTTTTTAATAAATAAATAAATAAATAAATAAAAAAGAATTAAATTGTAAGAGGGGCGCCTGGGTGGCGCAGTCGGTTAAGCGTCCGACTTCAGCCAGGTCACGATCTTGTGGTCCGTGAGTTCAAGCCCCGCGTCGGGCTCTGGGCTGATGGCTCAGAGCCTGGAGCCTGTTTCCGATTCTGTGTTTCCCTCTCTTTCTGCCCCTCCCCCGTTCATGCTCTGTCTCTCTCTGTCCCAGAAATAAATAAACGTTGAAAAAAAAATTAAAAAAAAAAAAAGAATTAAATTGTAAGAACCAGTGGGACAGATGCACAGTAGACTTAAGACAAATTTCTTAAGTCAGTAAGTCCGTCCTGGGTCGAATGTCAAGACATAACTAGTCAAGTATGTCATTGTTTATAAGACTGTTGGGGCGCCTGGGGGGCTCAGTCGGTTGAGCATCTGACTTCAGCTCAGGTCATGCTCTCGAGGTTCATGAGTTTAAACCCCAAGCTGGACTCTGTGCTGCCAGCTTAGAGCCTGGAGCCTGCTTCAGATTCTGTGTCTCTCTCTCTCTCTCTCTCTCTGTCTCTCTCCCCCCTCTCTGCCCCTCCCCTGCTCATGTGCTCTCTCTCTCTTTCAAAAATAAATAAACGTTTAAAAAAAGAAGGTAACACTGTTGCAATAACATTTTTCCAAAATCTAAATAATCTCTCCAGTTCTTTTACATTTGTCTACTATGGATCTGACTCCCACTCAGGCACGTCACCATGTTGCAAGTGCACAAGTCAGCCTCTTTGCCGTGATGGTCACGGGCATCTCCCCTGTGCTGGGAACTGCCCTTCTGCCCCTCTGCACACACGCTGCTCCCTGGAAGGCCTCACGCCTGCACGGCAGGCAGCCTCTGCTCATCTTTCTCCTCCCTGCGTCCCCGCCTCCCTGCGTCCCCGCAGTGCCGTGGTCCACATGGTCTCCTGCTCTGGAAGACACCACTACTCATCACAGCACATCACAGGTTCCTCAAAGTGCAGCCCATCTGCGTGTGGCAGGCACCCGGCCAGGCCCGGGTGAGACAGGTTGGCCGTAAATGTCTCTCACAGCCATCAGTCACTCCTGGCTAGAAACAGGAGAGTCCCCAGACACAGGATAGTTTTGAAGAAATAGATAAATTATTTTTAAGAACTGAAGTACCTGCGAATGTGCCCTGCGGGCCATCCCTGTGGTCCGGGAGGACCTACCTGTGTTGGGGGGAGGTGGGGACAGAGCTCTCCACCTGCCAAGGGCAATCGCGGTTTCCTTTGTCATTGGCTTTGTGACCAGGTGGACTTCTAAAACATGCTGACTCATCTTTAAAACTTTGTTTTGTGAAATCATAACCGAAAAGTTGCTGTTTGAGTTTTAATGTTTGCACAGATTTGTACGTAATAAAAATACAGGTTTTTGAAGTATCCTTCTTCCTAGAAGTCTTGGGGTTCCCCAGTGGTGGTTTAGAAATTGTCGAAGTTAATATTTTCCCAGCAGAATCGCCAAGAATTCTCGGTAGCTTCAATTCTTTCTGATGTAAGGATGCATTGATCATATAGGGCCAACCATGCTGTGCGTGTACTCAGCACGTGTCCTGGGACTCTACCGTGCTCCCGCCGCTGTATGAGGCTTTGGGTGTTGGGGGTATCAGCAGGGAATGAGCTGGAAGTATCAGCCAAGTGGGGTGCTGACAGTTGACAGAATGCCGTGATGTGGGATATGACCAGAGGTGGCCAACACCCAGGGGGGGCCCGAGGCGGTGCCGACCCATCCTGTGGGGAGCTCAGGAGGCTGTGAGGCAGGCCCCATTGCCTTTCTTGTGCATGTGCCATTTCCGAGCCAGGGTGTGGGGTGTGACCGCCGTGGCTCTGCCGTGGGGACAGGAGGCAGGAGACAGAGCAGGCACACCAGTGCCAACGCCCGGTGCTGTGAACCTGCACCACCGGCTGCAGCTGGCCTGTGCTCCACCCAGGGGCTTTGGGGAAGCCAGGCCAGCGCCCTGGAGAGGGTGTGTTCCCCTGCCCTGCACTGTGGACGGTCCCCAGGGCACCTGGGCCACCAGCTGCCACAGGTGCGATGAAAGCAAGCTGGTGGCACCGAGGCTCCATCTCCAAATGTGTCTGGCCACCCAAGTGAGACACGGCACTTACGTAACATGCTGTAATGCGGCTGTTCCCACTACCATGTGGGCAGCTCATGAGCAGAGCCCCCGTTGTGAGGTGTTCTTTCTCCTTGTTGGATGCCTTCAGCTTGACTTGAAATAGAACACAGGGAGGCAAAACCCAGAGTCCCCAAAATCAGACGTTCTGTGTCTGCGTCAGCTCTGAGGTGTTGGGGGCAATGGGCGCTTGCCTGTCACGTCGTGGTCACAGCCGGTGGCCTGTCATGTTGTGGTCATAGCCAGTGGCCTGTCATGTGGTCACAGCCAGTGACCTGTCACAGTCGTGGTCACAGCCAGTGGGCTGTCATGTCGTGGTCACAGCTGGTGGACAAAGGTGGAAACAAGGAGACATAGAATGAGGATACATTGGTTCAAAGTTTGCACCATCCTCGGATGAATAAACCTTTTGAGAACTACCTGAGCTAGGATTCCGTTTCACACATTAGCCCACCTGTCCTAGACCACGTGTGTGTGAGAGTGTGTGTGAGCATTTGGGTATTTATAACAGTGTACGGGTTTACG
Organism: Leopardus geoffroyi; assembly: GCF_018350155.1. Classification (NCBI taxonomy): domain Eukaryota; kingdom Metazoa; phylum Chordata; class Mammalia; order Carnivora; family Felidae; genus Leopardus; species Leopardus geoffroyi. The sequence continues at coordinate 82,009,991 of NC_059326.1, forward strand.
TTTTGAGCTAGCCCAGTTCAAGCTCCGTCTATACCGTAGAGCATGCTGCTGAAGAAGGTTCCGGCTCTAGGCATTCTTAGTCTGCGCGGGGCAGGAATGTGGTTCTTGCCGGGAGGCCGTTGTCATCCGTGCATGCAGACAGGGTGCAAGGCGACATATCCGGCGATGCAGGGTCTTTAGGGCATCCAGTAAATATGCCACACATGGCAAAATAATACTGCATTAAACAAGGTAGTGAGTTCCTGCCTTGTGCCACTTCCTGGAGTCTAAGCACAAGGTGCTGAGCACTGATGGTGAAGACAAAGCAGTGTGAGCCCCAGGAGGGCTTCCCGGTGGAGGTGACACTGGACAAGAGTCAGAAGGGGAGGAGGAGCTGTTCAGCAGGGAGAGGACGATGAGCATGCCCCTTGGAGTGTAAGCAGAGGCAGGAGGTCAGGGGGTGCAGGGGTGAAGGGCAGGTTAGCAGGCGGGGGCATGTCCAGGCTGCAACCTCACCCAGGGGTCAGGAACAGAGTGGGCCGTTGGGAGGTGCAGCACTGACCACGGCATGGCCAGCTGTCTCTGAACCAGTCTTCGTGTGTCCCACATACTTCCGCAGCCGAGAGGAGCTCACAGGACACAGAGCCTGCGGAGGCCGGAGGGAACAGGGCTGGGCCCGTTCTCGCCGCACCGCAAGGGGAGAAAGCAGGTAGCCCAGGGCAGGGCAGCTGGGGGTCAATCAGCCTGGCACACCAGTGGGTGGGTCCTGGGGGTGGGGACAAGTCCACGCAGAGTGTTCCGGAAGGGCGTGTGGACAAGTGTCCTTCCTTCAAGTTTGGCCCTTCTACATATTTTTCATTGAAACGTCTGTTCTTGCATGATGTTCGCAAGTGTCCCCAACACCTACCGAAGGGGTGGCCTTTGCTGCCCCTGTCTGGAGCCCCTGCATCCAGACCTCATAGGAACAGCCGGGCAGCAAGAGGCCTGTGCTCGCTGCCAGCCTCCCCGAGTTGTGCCCTGGGGTTATCAGTACACACACCTGTGCTTGGTTTCTGCCATTGCCAGGCAGACGGAGTCAGTCAGGCTGAGCTGCTCCATTTTATGGATTAACTGTGTAACGCGGGCCGGACAGCTGTGCTCTGAGCACACCTTCAGAGAGTTCCTTGAACTGGAGACAGGTTTCAAACAGTGTTCCCCAGAGCACCAGGATTCCGGACATTCCAGTGTATGAGTCGGCGTCAGCTGTGCGTGTAGATACACACGCGTCTCTAGGAATGTTGATCCAGAAACCACTTAACTCTCTGTCTCCAGATGACATTTGTGTGGCCATCACACTGTGCATGTCCCTAAGTCAGCCAGGGTCAGCCCCAGAAAATAAACAATTTTGTTTCAGTGTCTTAGAAACCTACTACAACCCTTTTATGGTCACTGGATTACTAAGTTACAAAAAGATGTTATTTTGTAGCCCTCATCCCCAATCCTCTATCTAGTTACTTCTGTTTTGCTTCATGTATATTTTTGAGAGAGAGACAGAGCACAAGTGGGGGAGGGGCAGAGAGGGGCAGAGAGAGAGGGAGACACAGAATCTGAAGCAGGCTCCAGGCTCAGAGCTGTCAGCACAGAGCCCGACACGGGGCTCGAACTCACGAATCGCGTGATCATGACCTGAGCCGAAGCCGGACGCTCAACCGACTGAGCCACCCAGGTGCCCCCTGTTACCTCTGTTTTTAAAATATGACTTTAATGTTGGTATTTCCCCAGCTCTCAGTTCAGAGGGTTGGTTCCAACCCAGAGAAGGTTTAATTACTGCTCTTTGTGGTCAAAGTATGTGTTTGTGTAGGTCGTTTAACGCCTTCTCACGTGACCGCTTCCGTGTTGAAGAATCGGGGACCAAAGCTGAGAGGAGGCAGGGGAGGGAGTGTTTTCCACCTTCAGCAGTGGGATCTATGTGCCTGGAGGAGAAATGAGGGTGATGAAAACCATCTTGAAATTTAGAAAAGATGGCTCACTGTCATCTCTGCAGGGAGACTTTTAAGGAGCTTTTTCCTTAAATAGTGGCAGCCAGTTTCCCAGAGGCCAGTAACAGGTTCGAGCAGCCTTCTCGTCACAGGTGACCCAGAACGTGCCCACGGGCTCCCACCTTCAGTGTCGTTCCTCTGAGTCCTTTCTGTTCTGCTCAGAGGAGTCAACCTGCATGAGTGCCACCGAGACACTAGGGACCTGGCGCCCTGCTTGGGGGCTGCCTCCACCACTCCCCTCTGGGCCGTGCCGTGGGTGCCTGGCACAGAGCGGGACAGCAGACGGGCGCGGGCCACACGAGGCTTCCCCCCCCCCCAACCCCCTGAATGAGGCTGAATGTGGAGGCTGTGGGCGGTGCCAGACATGGCTCTCAGCACCTCCCTGCCCACACGCCACACTGCTTAGCAGGCACCTGTCCCCGGGGGCGGTGCAGAGGCCCACCCGGAGGCCACAGATGGCTGAGCGTGGGCGCCGGAGACAGCGGGGCCCTTGCAGAGGCTCAGGGGCCCCCCGCCAGAGACACAACCTGGGGTCCCTAGTGACAGGTGGTTCCCACGTGCCGGCGGCCAAAGGTGGAAGAGGAGCTACGGGGGAAGGTGTGGCGCTCGCTGTAGCCCGTGGGCTGTGTCACGCAGTGGGACCGGTTCACACGGCTTCCAGGCAGCCAGGGGCAGGGCCACCCGAGGACAGTCACTGATCATCGGTGGCCTTAGGCCGTGGGGATTTGTGGGGTGCAGAGACCAGAGCAGAAAGTGGAGTTGCAGGGATGTAAGCCGTGTGCTTGAGGGCACAAGCCTGAAGCGAGGCAGGGGGCAGGTGGCTTGCTTGTGGACTGAGGCCCTTGGGAGCCAGGCGGGTGTCCCAGCAGGAAGCACGGACAGGTATACAGGCTAGGCCCTGAAGGGGGCCATGAGCAGGGTGGGGCTGAGGTCAGGGAGGCCACTGCGGCCGGCTCTGGACTCTGGTTTGTTTGCGGGGTTGGGGAAGTCTCTGGAAGGTTTGTACAGGATGTGTCATGACACAGTGGACCTCATAGAAGGGTCACGGTGGCACTTCTGGGGGGAATCGGCTCAGGGCAGCAGTGGGGGGTGAGGAGTAGGGAAGCCAGCGATAGAATCTGGGGGTGTCCCGGCTGGGGCACAAAAGGAAGGGGTGGCTAGGAGAGCCCTGGGCGTGTGCCGAGCGCTGACCTGTCATGGGTACTGACAGGCGCTGGCCTGGGCCGCCCAATGCCTGCGGGCCCAGACCTTGGTCCAAGCCCTTCTCTTGCTCTCATACAGAGATCAGGTCTGGCATCAGAGGCTCAGGGCTGTCAGTGCAGTTCCAGCCTCGGGGCCTTGGGGGTGAGGCCAGGCCCCCACATTCAGCTATTCGCACCTGGTGGCACTGAGGCCTGTGGGTGGGGAGTAAAGCTATCCCAGGATCCCTGATCCCGTTCTCCCCAGCTTCTCCGGGGATGCTCCAGGCCCTGTAAGACCCTCTGGATCAGACACTCCACAGGGCCGTGGAGTCTGAGGGCTGCGTGGGGTGGGCCATCCAGGGCGGTGCATGTGAAAGGAGAGGGGCCACCCTCAGACAACCACAGCCCTGGTCCATGCGTCTTCTCAAAGCCACCGGAACCACACAAGGACTGAATGTGTTTTATGTTCCCTAGTGAGGCCCTCAGGTACCTTTTGTTCCTAGAGTTTTGTCAGACCCGGTGTTCCCAGACTCCGGGACGGGCTTGGTCAGGAGGAGGAGGCCAGGCTCCCTCCCACCGGGACAGCTACACTATGGGCTCCTCATCTCAGGCTCGATTCCGCTGGCCAGGCTGAGAGCAGTCTGGGCCCGAGAGCGTGGCCCAAGGTATGGCCGCAGCCTGAGCATCCATCAGCAGGTGGACAGGTGAACAGGCTGAGACACACAGGAGATATAGAGAGGGGCTCATACACAGCCAGGACACCCGGGCCAGCCGTCTCTCCTGCCGCGCCCCTTCCTGCCCCTCCGATGTGGGGCCTTGGGCCGTGCTGCTCCTTACCGTACATCGTATTTTAGCTGCACTGGGCCTAGTTACCCAGAAATCAAACTCAGTTCCTTCAGAATGCCTTCTTGTAGTAATGGGGGCTCCCTGGGCATCAGCACCTGGAAGTATTGGCATGTGGAGTAGGCTTTCAGTGATATGTGTCACACCACGTTGTTGAGGCTTTGTGTGAGCACCACATTAGGTGCAGTAGGAGTGTGCAGTGGGGGAGGCACTGTTTTGTCCCTGTTTCGCAGACGGGGAAACAGAGGCACAGGGAGGTGAGCAGTGTACCCGAGGTCACACACCTAGTAGGCAGAGCTGGCAGCCAAAGAGACTCCTGTCTGCAGTGCGTGCGCTAGGGCGCGAGCTCCCGTGTATGTTTTGGAACACAGCTTGTGTCTATATGGCTTTGTTTTTCTTTGACAAGTATCTTGGTTCCCTGGGGCTCTCATAACAAGTGCCACAGACCGAGGGGCTGGAAACAACAGAGAGCCACTCGCGTCCTCACAGTCTGGAGCCCGAGGTCCGAGGTGAAGGGGCCTACAGGTTGGTTCCCTGGGGCCATGCGGGAGACCCTGTCCCTGTCCCCAGCTTCTGGCAGTGTCTGGTGATCTCTGGGGCCCCTGGGCTTATGGACACATCCCCCGTCTTTGCCTCCATGTTGGCACGGCATCTCCCTGTGTGTCTGTGCCCAAGTGTCTCCTTCCGATAAGGACTAGGCATATTGGGTTGGGGGCCACACTGATGACCTCACATAAACTTGCTCACTTCTGTAAAGGCCTTTTCTCCAAATATAGTCACATCCTGAGGCACTGGGGTTTGGGCTTTAACACGTGACTTTGGCAGGACACCTTTCAGCCTGTAACTAGTGTAATAAGCTTTTGACTTTATAGCTGATAACGAACATGACGTAGCTGCAGAGGCGGTGTGACTTTCTCCTGGTAAGACGTGGGACGTGTCTAACAGCCCAGCGTCAGCAACCACGCGGCCTCAGTGAGCGCCCTTCCGCCTGGACCACACATCCACTGCAGCCATGCGAGGACCCCGCATCCAGCAGTGCGTCTGCCCACAGCCCTCTCTGTTCTCTTGCAGGCGTCCTTCCCGGCAAACCTCCAGCTCGTCCTTGTCCTGCGCCCAGCGGGGTTTTTCCAAAGGACCCTCTCTGACCTCGCTTTCAAATTCAACAGAGATGACTTTAAGATGAAGGTGCCGGTGAGTGGCCTGCCGCGGCTCTGTGGGCAGAACAGAGCGTGACCACGTTCTTGGCCCACGCAGCTGATCGAAACTCTTCAGGTGCTAAGCCCAGCGCCAGGGGCGTGCCCAAGTGCACAGCAACCCCGCTGGGCATTGCCCCTTCATTCCCTAGCGCTCCCCAGGGCTGACATCCACCCTGTGCCTCGGGTGATCCCTGTGGAAGTGCAGGTGCTTGTCAGAGCCACAAGTCTAGAACATTCTTACTGACGGTCAGGCCGAAGAACGAGAGCCCAACAGGCTGAGAGCCATCATCAGCCTCCTAGTGAGAAGCAGCCAGGAAGCCCAGGAAGCCTATTTCCCGTGAAGCCTGCTTGCACCCCACGTCACGACAGTCACTGTGGGGGCAGCGCGGGGCAGGCTGCCAGACGACGCCTAGGAAGCCTTTGTTTTCCATGAATTAGTTTGCACACAAGCCCCCAGCTTGTGATCTCGCCTTGAGACCACCTCGACAACGCCCACCAGGTTGCCTTCAAGGACCTGAGCGCCCATGACGGTGGTTGCCCGTGACACCTTTACCTGTTCCTCGGTGCACAGGGTGGGGTGCTCTGCCCGGTCAGGGGCCATGAGTGAGGCACCCCTGGCCCTGTGGGTGAGTCGCATGCTGCAACCCTGACCCCCGGGCTTCGGGTCTTGGAGAAAACCCATGCACCCGCGGTGTTTGCAACACCGAAACGCCTTCATTTCTGACAGCCCATTTCCTCGACGGTTAGGGACAAAACCACAGAGACACCGGCTGAAAGTTAGTGGCCTGGCACTGAAACCACCAGACCTTCTCTGTTCTCCCACCAGGACCCAGTCTCCTCTGATGGCCACCTCTCAGCCCCAGGGGAGCGTGACACCCACGTCCAGCCACTGGGCATGTGAACCTCGTTAACAACAGGTCTCTATGCAGACCTGTGGCGTTCAGTAATCAACAACACACAAGGGGGCGCCGGGCTCCATCTGGCCAGAAGCTCTCAGGACCTATTTTGTAGGACCTTAGCATCTGGCTGACAGCTTACAAAGCAAAGGCTGTATTTTTACCCAAAACTCACGGACAGAATGTCCTCAGAAAGGACAAGAGAAATAGACCAATGAAAGCAAGCCCTGTGCAAAGAGCTTCCTCGGTCCCTGAAGCCACGTGTCCCGTGGAAGGGCACAGCCCTGACTCTGGTGATGGCTGTAGTGACTTTGCTGGACTTTGGTGAGAACAATGACAAAACCATCGTCTTTCAAGTCAGAGCACTGCTCAGTGACCACCGCGAGCTCCCTGGCGGATGCCTGACGTGGGTGGTATGCCCAGCTCTGTCAGGGTTCCAACACCTTCCCTCCGTGCTGAGGCCCATCGTCACAGGCCCATTTCACAAAGGGGTAAACTGAGGCACAGAGAGAATAAGTGACTTGCCTGACGCCAACCAGCCTGGAAGTGGTAGAGCTGGGGTTTAAGCCCAGGTCCAAAGCCAGGCACCTCCTGTCCACACTGCCACCATTAGTGACCAGCGGGAGAGCTTTTCTCCCCCGTCCGCTGGGTGGTCTCTTCACGGGGCGGCTTTCTTCCTCTTCTAGGTCATAATGCTGAGCTCAGTGCCAGAGTTACACGGTTACATCGACAAGTCCCAACTGACTGAGGACCTGGGCGGGACCCTGGACTACTGCCACACGAGGTGGCTGTGTCACCGCACGGTGAGTCGTCCCGGGCTGCCCGCACGCGGGTGCTGGCTGTGGGCGGTGGGTCTCCTTAACCCTGACTTAATCGGCCAAATAGCTTTTGCACTACGATGCTGCCTTTTCCAAAGCCGTGTTCCCAGTAACCTCACTTCTGTTCCCCAAGAATGAGGAGATAGTCTCAGTGGACCTCAGTCATCTAAAGAAATAACATGAGTAATAAGTTTGGGAGTGGCTTTCTCTGGGCTCAGAGACCAAGAAACAACAGCCCTGCAAGGGGTGGGGGCGGATGTGGCCCTCGGGCCTCTCTTAACTGGGCAAGGGGAGACTGGGCACAGAACGACTCTGGCTGATGAAAGTGAACGCAGAGAGTGTCCAGTACGTCTCTGAAGCCACCAGGCCCGGGGTCTGGTCTAGGTGTGACTGCGGCTTGCTGTGGTCCTGCCCTCTCTGACGACGCCCGAGCCCCTGCACCAGACACCTGCCTCCCGGTGCAGCTTGGTGATGGTGTTTTCCTTCTTCCCCAGGCGATCGAAAGCTTCGCCCTCATGGTCAAGCAGACTGCTCAGATGCTGCAGTCCTTCGGGACCGAGCTGGCCGAAACGGAGCTGCCCAATGACGTCCAGTCGACAAGCTCGGTGCTCTGCGCTCACACGGAGAAGAAGGACAAAGCGAAGGTACGTGTGGCTTCTGTGCGAGGCCGCCAAGGGGAAGCAGCCCCGTGGGCATTGGGCATGACAGACCGAGGCCGTTCCCAAGATGCCTGGGGCAGGGGACCTGGCAAGCGCTCCCAGGGGAACTGAACGCACTCCTTTCTAAAAGCGGCTCGTGGTCAGACTGAGGGACGTGGGGCCTGAGTGCAGCCAGGAGCCGCAGCCTCGCTCTGATTGGGCATCCGAGGTGCTGGGGCTGCAGGGCCTCTCGCCAGGTGCGTCTGCCGCTTATGAGCGCGAGCAAGGCAGGACTTCTGCCCCCAGTTCCCAGGCGGCAGACCGGGTCATGGGCCGCCTTGGGCGACCGCAGCCCGCAAAGCAGCGTCCGTGCTCCAGTACTGACCCCGTGCCCAGGGAGCCTGTGCCGGGTGGGGTGTGACTCCGGGTCAGTGGTGGCCATGACCCCTTCGCTGGTGGTCCTTGGGGGCGGCCCCCAGCCCGAGAAGCCTGCCCTCTCTTTCACTCCCGGCGGTGGGGACACTGTGGGATCAGGCCCACAGAGGTCTGGTTTCCTGCTATCTCTTACCTCATCCACCGACCCCGAGCGACCTGTAGCCTTAGCTGTGCCCCAGCCACAGCTGGGGGAGTCTTCCAACACCTGCCGTCCTTCAGTGGCTCTAGGGGAACGAGGGAGTGAGCGTGGGGTGCCAGGCCCTGTGCTGTCCCCGCAGGAGGACATGAGGGCGGCCCTGGACGAGGGACAGAGCCTCCTGCAAAGCGTCAGAGAGCCCCTGGCCAAGGGCGGGGGGCGGAGCCTGAGCCAGGACCAGCTGGACAATCAGACCACCGTGCAGAGGTGAGGGCCCGAGCCGGGGGCAGGGCATGGCCACGGACTGGGGACAGAGTGACAGGCGGCAGTGACCCCCATCCCCTCGTCCTCATGGGAAGAAAGGGGACCGCAGGTCCTTACCACTGAAATGCTCTTCTTCCATATCCCGAAGAAAGTGGCTGTTCTGGGCAGGAAAATTTCTCAGAGCGAACAGCGCTTTTCTGCAGCCTGGGAGACATTCAAGGGAGTCCGTGGTGACAGGGTCTTACCAGCCTCATGGAGCCTCTCCCCTCCCCACCTGCCCAGCCCTGCCCACCCGCTGGTGTGCCCGTGAGGAAGGGACCCGCCAGCTCCCGCCCCCCACTTGAGCCTCGGGTCTTCTCGCCTTCCCTGTGAAGGGGACCACAAGCACGTCCTCCCTGGGCCCCCGCCGTGTGGATACTTGCCGTCCCTAACACCGCATGGCACCCTGGAACGCCCGCAGCTCCATGCATAGGCCAGGTCCTCATTTGGGGAGGAGGCGGGCACAGGAGCAGAGCCTCTGGACGGCTTGCTGGTGACACCCAGGCCACCACAGGCTGACCCAGGCCCAGGTTCACACGCCGGGCCAGTGCTCCATGCTGGGGACGTGGGAGGCCCCGGGGGACATAGGGGAGGCCGGGGTGAACCCCAGTGCTGACAGGGTAACACGCACAGGGTGGCATGGCTCTGGCCTGGGAGCCATGACCACGAATGGTGGCAGCTCACTGTGCCCTTCGTCCCGAACCCAAGTCAGATGTGAGAAGCGCAGAGCACTGTCACATCAACCTTGTAACACACTAGTCCCTTCCCCCGAAACGCGTCCCCTCTGGCACATTTGGCCTGCGAGTCCCATGTCCAGGGCCTGAGAGAGAAGGCGAGGGTCCGGGCATCCCTGGAGATGGAACCCTCGCCCCGCACCTCGCACCCGCTCAGACGGAGCCTCACCCCTGCCCAGGCTCCTGGCCCAGCTGAACGAGACCGAGGCCGCCTTCGACGAGTTCTGGGCAAAGCACCAGCAAAAGCTCCAGCAGTGTCTGCAGCTCCGGCACTTTGAGCAGGACTTCCGAGAGGTGAGTGGTCGCGGTGGGGGCGCCTGGCGCTCCGGCCACAGGAAGCCGCTTTTCGCTGAGCTGCCCTGGTGACAGCGGCGCCACACGGAGCCGCGAGACTGGGTGGGACGAGACCTTGGAACGCGTGGCGAGTGAGCCGTTGCACACAACAGGTTACCAGACCCCGTCGGCATGCACTTCCTTCCATGTTCCCCAGGGACGCGTCCAGGAGCCATGCATATGCTCCTTTACCAGCGTGCATTTGTCTGCACCTGCTGTGTGCTAGCCCGGGGCCCCATCCTGCCCATACTGGGCGGCACGAGGGTCAGGACAGGGAGGCGTGGTCCTGGCATTAATCGTCAGCGTTGGGGCTCCACAGAAGCCCGCTGGTCAGTCATTTATGCAGGGTCAGGACACGGACACATCTGTGTGCCCTCACCTCACCATGGAATGACATTTTCCCTGGGCCTTCTGGTCAGGACTGGGGGTGGGTGGGGGGTGGGATCTCAAGGGCATGAGAAACGAGTAACAACACCAACCCCGGCACTAAGGCTGTTGTAGGGCCGTGTGCAAGGGCAGGTTCCAACACCGCCCGCCCCCGCCACCGACCAGTCCTGAAATGTCATGTTTCAGAAAACATGGGATTGGCTCAGTTAGCGCTCACTGCCAAGCTTAGGCAGGCACAGGGAGCCAGCCTCCCTAACTTGGACCAGAGAGGTCTCCCACCAGCCCCTGTGAACAGCACACCGTTGGGGGTGCATGGAGAGCATGGTCGTCCGTGATGTACTTCTGCAGGGGCTGAGGAAGGCTGGCCAAACAAGCTTTCTATTCGGGGATGGTTGCAGGTTTGTGTGCATTGTGAAATAATCCAGCAAGACCTCACGTGCCCTCAATCCAGCTTCCCCCAGAGGACACATCTTGCAAAATCGTGCTCAGCATCACAGTGTGGACATTGACACTGACACACTCAGCACACAGAACATTCTGTCCCAACACAGACCCGTGTTTCCTTCTTACAGACACACTTCCCTCCCACCCCGCCCCAGCCTGCCCCGTTCTGAACTCCTATCCCTCCCCCTCCTGAGCCCCCAACCCCTCCTGAACCCCCACCCCCTCCTGAACCCCATTCCCTCCCACCCCTCCCCCTCCTGAGCCCCCAACCCCTCCTGAACCATACCCCTCACCCCTCCCTCCTGAACCCCCACCCCATCCTGCACCCCTGATAACCTCTGATCTCCCTGTTTCCATATGCTATCATGTCAAGAATGTTCTAGAAGTGGCGCCATGCATACTTAGCCTCCTGGCTCTTTTCAGGCAGCACCGTCTGTTACATTCCCTGGAGATGGAGGCAGGTGTTGCATCTTTGCTCTTGTCCCCGCTGAGTAGTTAGTGTCCTGGGCCGTGGACCAGCCACAGTTTAACCGTCCTCCTGTTGAAGGACACCTGGGCTGTTTCCAGGACTTTGCTACCATACAAAACGTGCCACTGTCCATGTGAACACAGCTATCATTTCCCTGATGTAAATGCTCAGGGGTGCAGTTGGGGGTCGTGGTTGCTGATGTTCAGCTTTCTGAGAAGCTGCTGACGTGTCCCCAGAGCGCCTGCACCTGTGCGCCCAGTGGTGCGCATGAGGACGTGGCTGTCGCATGCCCGCACTGTGCCCGGTGGTGTGCATACCTTACACGCCTACTCTGGGGGTCTGGGGGGCACCTCACTGTGGCTCTGCTGTGCGTTTCTCACGGCTGGCGACGCGGACCGGCCTGCCTGCACTCGTGGCCGTGTCTGTCCTCCTGGTGAAGTGCCTCTTCTTCCTGGTTGCCCGTTTGTGACCCTCATCCTGGGTGGGGGTGGGGGTTTTACTCCTGTGACTTGGGAGTTCCCTATATGCGGAGGTGCTGGCCCCGGCCAGACCTGCGGTTTGAAAATCTGTTCTTTAGTTTGTCCCTGTGTCTCAGCCTCTGACAGCACCTTTCACACGGCAAAGGTTTTAATTCTGATAAAGTCTTGTTTACCAATTTTTTTCTTTTAAGGATCACACTTTTGGCCCATCCCATATCCTAGGTCCCAACCATGTTCTCCTCAGCTTTTCTTCCTAAAAGGTTTATAGTTTTACGGTAAGTCCATGATCCATTTTGAGTTAACTTTTGTGTAGGGTGAGAATCAGGTCCTGGTTCAGTTTTTTTTTTTTTTTTAACATTTTTATTTATTTTTGAGAGACAGAGTGTGAGCAAGGGAGGGGCAGAGAGAGAGGGAATCACAGATTCTGAAGCAGGCTCCAGGCTCTGAGCTGTCAGCACAGAGCCTGACGTGGGGCTCAAACTCATAAACTGTGAGATCATGACCTGTGCCAGAGTTGGACACTTAACCGACTGAGCCGCACAGGCACCCCTATTGTTCAGTCTTTAGTCTTGGGATGTCCAGGGGCTCTGGTGCCGTTGTGGAAAAGGCTGTCTCTTCTCCACGGGAGAAGAGAAATCATGTCAGAAAGCCATTGGGCAGGTCTGTTTGGGTGGGTTTCTGGGCATGCACCCCATCCATCTGTCAGCACCTCGCAGTCTCGGTGACCATGGCTGTGCAGTGAGTCTTGAAGTCAAGTGCACAGTCCTTCTGTTCTCTCCCAGAATTGGCCTAGCTCTGCTTCTGCTCTGCCGGCTGCATCTATGTTGTAAGATCTTGCCTATATCTGCGTGGCTCTGCTGGGGTCTTGATAGGAACTGTGGTAAACCTGTATTTTGGGGAGAGTCAGATCTTTCCTACAGCGAGTCTCCCCATCAGTGAACGCAGTGGGTCTGTCTTACCTTGCATTTAGATTTTCTTAGAGCTTTTTCATCAGTATTGTACAGTTTTCAGCAAACCATTTCAATACATGTTCTGTTTGATTTACACTTAAGTATTTCATTCTTAAGCAATTGTAAATGGTGTTTTAAATTTTGGTGTTCATGTGTTCATCACCATAGGTAGAAATACAACTGCTTTTTGCGTGTCTATCTTGTCTCCTGAAACCTCGCTGATCTCACTTTTTCCAGGAGTGGTTTCATAAGAGTTCGGGGATTTTCTACATAGCAGAGTAGGTCATGTGCAAACAGGGATGGCTTGGTTCTTTCTGTTTCCATTTGATGCTTTTTGGTTGTGTTTGTATTTGTTCAGTTGTGTGTTAGTTTTGCTGTCTTGCACCGGCTTTATGACTGGTGAGAGTGGACATTCTTGTTCTCACCGATGTCACAGCTGTCCTTAGGCTGCAGGACTTGTGTGGAGGCTCCTTGTCATGCTGAGGGCATGTCCCTCTGCCCGGTTTCCCGGGAAGGACCTGGCTCTTCTGTCCTCCCTCCTCTCCTGCTTCAGGCAGGGCCTCCATACCTGACATGGGCCCGGGCCTCCTGCCCCTCCTGTGTTCCAGGTCAAAGCCTCCTTAGACGCGCTGGCCCAGAAGATAGCGACCTTCACGGATGTGGGCAACAGCCTGGCACACGCAGGGCATCTCCTGAAGGACCTCACCAGCTTCGAGGAGAAGTCCAGCGTAAGCACAGTGGTGTGGGCCATTGTGGGCAGGAGACAGCCTACGGGGAGTGCTCAGGGCACCACCAGGGTCACCTAGGAAGGCGGGGGAATGGGGCTGTCTTGCCATCCGGTGGGGGGCATCCGCGGGTGGAGGGACGGAGCCCCTTCTGCTCTCACTCCCACCCTGACGGATCCTGCCCAGGAAATCGCACCTGTTGCTCTAACAAACCCAAGCTGAGCCGTGTGCCTGGGGTGGCTCCCACGCAGGTGTCTGTAGAGCGGGCCCTCGCACTGGCCCTGGAGGGTGAGAAGCTCATTGACAGCAGGCACTACGCCGTGGACTCCATCCGCCCCAAATGCCATGAGCTCCAGCACCTGTGCAACCAGTTCGCGGCAGAGGTCGAGAGGAGGAGGGGGCTGCTCAGCAAGTCCCTGGAGCTGCACAGCCTCCTGGAGGCGGTGAGACCCCTCCCCATGCCCTCCTGGTCCCGCGGGGTCCCCCTCCCCACACCTGCCCCTCCCACGTGGACCGCAGTCACTGGCTGGAAGCTGACCCCACGCCCTGCTGTCCATGGGCCTGTCTCGAGGCCCAGCCAGTCACAGATGCCCATTTCTAGAATTCACTTGCCACAGCTGATACATCTTGCCGAGGACCAGAAATTCTCTGCACTTGGCCCCTCTGTCCTCTGTGTGAACGAGTCCAGGCCGGATGATGCACGTAGCCTTAGGGTGCCGTGTAGCTGGGTTGCAGAGATCCCCAGAATCCTGGCGGCCGCCGCTGGGATGGGAGGGCCCCGGCCTAGCACGCGTAACACACACGCCAAGACCCAGCCTCTGACGGGCCTGCTCTCTCCCTCTGCCATGCTTGGCGTGTCCAGTCCATGAAGTGGTGTGATGAGGGAATCTACCTGCTGGCCTCACAGCCTGTGGACAAATGTCAGTCCCAGGAGGGTGCTGAGGCGGCCCTCCAGGAAATTGAGAAGTTTCTGGAGACTGGCGCAGAAAACAAGATCCAGGAGCTCGACAGAATCTACCAGGACTATGAACCCGTCCTCACCACAGACCTGATGGTAAGTGGGGCCCATGCTCGTGGTGGGGGCAGGGGCGGCCGCCATGAGCTCTTCCAGGACCCTGGGCGTGTTGAGGCTCAGCTTCCCCTCAACACAGGATTCCGTGACCCGGCAGCCCTCCTGTGCCTGGGGTCTTTCCCTGCAAGACCACCACTGGGGGCTCCCCCACCCGGTTTCCCCAGCACCCCGCCTCCTGCGTGCCCCCCTGTACATCGCGCCGACCCCAGCCCCCACTGCCACCCAGCTGGCTGCCCACACCCCCGGGGCACCCACAGGGTCACACCCTTCCCGCAGGGAACGTGTGGGGCCACGTGTCCCTCCCTTCCAGCTGACTCTCCTCAAAGCTCCAGGTCCTGCATTCCACGGGGTCCCACCCCTCCCTCCTGCGGCGGGGGTGGGGGTGGGGGGAGTGCAGGGTTGCGCCCTGGCGGCTGGCTGTGACACTACAGCCCAGCCTCTAAGGAGGCCAGGCTTCTCACTTTGCTGGCATCGCTGGCTCACGAGCCCACACACCTGTCCCTTCAGGAGCACGTGCAGAAGGTCTACCAGAAGCAGGAGGGCACGGAGGAGATGTTCCACCGGAGACAGGCCAGCCTGAAGAAGCTGGCAGCCAAGCAGACACGGCCCGTGCAGCCGGTGGCCCCCCGGCCAGAGGCACTCACAAAGTCACCCTGCCCCTCCCCAGGTGTGCACAGCCACCACCCCTCCCGTCCACGGTGGGCCCTCGCCCAGTTTGTAAATGAACTTTTATCGGCACAGGACCAGTGTGTGCCGAGTGGTTGGGGCAGAGAGGGGGTGGCCCGTGGACTAGGACATCCAGTGGCTGTCCAGGGACTTTTCCCCGGTTAGCATTCCGGTCTCTGCCCCAGCCCATCTGTCCTCAGTACTGTTGCCAAAATGGTTCTCCTTCAGCATCTCTGACCACAGCCCAAAGCCCCCAAGGCAGCAGCCCCTCATGGGCTCCTTGGAGCCCCTCCTGCAGCGGCACCTGCCCGCCGTCCTCTTCGGGGCTTTGGCAAGTGGGCCGCAAGTTGGTGAGACTGTGGAGAGCCGGCCCCCTCCCACCACCTGCTGCAGCATGTGGCACCCATCAGAGGGGACCCTGGCCCCTGGCCTGGTGGTGTCCGGGTCCCTCGTGCTCATGGACTCCGTGCTAGCCTGTGCGGCCGGCCATCTTCCCGCTCACCTGTCTCCCACGTGCTCTCCTCTTTCTCCATGTTTCTCTGCTTTCCTCGCCCTTCTCCAGGGGACTTGCTTCTTTTCTCTCTGAAAGTTCAAAGTAACCCCAGGTGCTCCCAGGTCCAGTCCTTCCTCTCCAGGCAGTAAGGTATGAAGCCACGTCTTCCTTCCCCACTTCTTTCCAAACCAGGCAGCCGGAGAGGCTCTGAGAACAGTCCTGAGGGCAGCATGCTCCGGAGAGGGCCCTACAGGAGGGCCAAGGTGAGGCCACAGTCCATGCTGCCCCCACAACAGCTGCCCGCCATCGCGGTCCAGCACCACCAGGCTCCCCCTGCCCTGCCTGTGCCGTGGGACCTCAGATTCCTCCCCAGATGGGGAATGAGGTGGGGCTCCTTGAAGTCAGGACGCCAGGCTGCACCTTCTGGCATCTGAATGTTCAATGCGCTGCGTGCTCGTCTTTCCCCAGAGCGAAGTGACTGAGAGCCGGCAGGGCCGCGGCAGCTCCACGGGCGACGAGGAGGAGAGCCTGGCCATCTTGCGGAGGTGAGCGGCTCTGGTCCAGACACGGCAGGTGCGACCCTGTCAGATCTCCGCCTTTGGCCGCAGAGAATCAGAGTGCAAACAAGCCAGAGCTGGTGGATAGTCAGCTTCTACCCCAAAGCTGGCGTCCTGGCGTGGACACACGTGCGCCACGCTGTGGACAGATGTGCGGTCCACTTCTGGAACCAGGACTGATCCGGTTTCTCCTAGAAAAGCCTGTTGTCCCTGGACCCTCAGGCAGGACTCTGGTGACTTGAAATGGCTCGTGTCCCCCTTTCTCAAGCTGTAGGTGACAAGACTGATTCCACAGAGACAGGCGCGTAGCCACGGCTCCTCAGTGGGCTGCACCCATGTGCTGGCGCCCTCTCTCTTCTCCCACCACCCCTGCTCCGAGCGTCTTCTCTCTGTGCCCTTCCTGCTCTAATGCTTTCTCCGCTGTCTGTGCCCCACTCACAGGCATGTGATGAATGAGCTCTTGGACACGGAACGGGTGTACGTGGAAGAGCTGCTCTGTGTCCTGGAGGTGAGTCTGCAGGGGTGGGGGGATGGCGAGGGAGCCCTGGGGCCCGTAGGCCCGCCCGCCCCATGCAGCAAGGGTGAGAGGATGGTGGCGGCTTTACTCGCACGGCCCCACCGGCGGGACCAGGGACAAGGAGATTGAGGTACGCGGCTCAGGGACCCGCTCCAGCAGCACATGGCTGACCCCAGGAGTGTGGCGGGAGCAGGAGGCTGCGTGTGACTCCATTGCAGGAAGAGCTGAACCGTCTGGGTCTGGGTGGAGGCAGAGTGGAGGCCCGGGGGACTGTTGCCAGCAGGGCAGGGGGCTTCTGGGCACTGGAATGTTCTGGATTTTGGTCTGGGTGGTGGTTACAGGGGTGTAGACATTGAAATGAGTCATCAAGGAGTACCCCCAAGATTTCTCTCCTTCATAAAAGTTACATGAATCCTCAAAGTTAAAAAGCAGAAGGACAGATCCCCGCCACCCAAAACAGATGGTGCTGTTTGTAGCTCACGCACGTTGGTCGGCACTTGCTGCCTCGTGGTCGTCCTAGAAACGGCCGGTGAATAAATATGGATGGATTCACTTTCTAAAACCTGAGAGGCATCCTCTCCCCATGGGCCTCCCTCCAAGCACGTGATGGAGGCCGCGTTCCGACCCCTCCCCTCCACGCAGGGCTATGCCGCCGAGCTGGACAACCCGCTGATGGCGCACCTCGTCTCACCCGGCCTCCAAAACAAGAAGGACATTTTGTTTGGAAACATGGAAGAGATTTACCACTTTCACAACAGGTCAGGCCCTCCCCTACCCACCCCTGCTGGGCAGGGTCTGCCTCTAGAGCAGGCCCCTGCGGTGAGCAGGAACCAGTGGGCTCAGGTGCACGGCGCCCCCAGGCTGGTTCCCACGGCCCACCTGCCAGCCCGGAGATGTCGGATGCCCGGTGCTTGGAGTTTGCAGGAGCTGCTGGCCCACTCCCACCGGCCAGCAGGGGCCGGTCTGCTTGGCATGAGCGTTGGGCCCTTTGGGGCAACCCCGAGGCCACACTGCCCAGCCAGGTGCATTTCGTTCCCAAGCCTGTTCTTGAAAAGGAGGCAAAGGCAGACATCCCCATCCTGCCTTTCTCCCCTCGTGAGCGCTGTCTGTGGCCACCGTGGCTCCGGGGGCAGAACAGTGGTCCTTCTGTGGCTGTTCATCCCTGGCTCCTCACTGCAGTTTGTGGGAGCTTGTGGGGCAGGACGCGAGGAGGTGGATGCAGGGTGCATGGGGAGGGGGCAGTCACACAGACAGCATGGGCCCTGCCCTCCTCTGGGCTTCTTGTGTCTGACCACGTGCTTTCGCCCCTCGGCCGCTAGTGTCTCTCACCCACTGGTTCACAGAGAAGGCACCGGTCTGCAGCCGGGCCCTCTGGACCCCACCCCTTTCCACAATGGAGGCACACATCAGGTGGCCTGGCCCCTCAGTGTCCTTGGCTCACCCCAGCCTCCGCCCTGGGTCCCTAGTGGCTCTAAGCCACGGTGCTAGTGTTGCGAACTGACCCCAGGGAGCTCTCCCTCCCAGCAGATTCACCCCAGGCTCCGGCTGGGCATCTGGGAGTGTCCCTGGGGCAGAGCTACCTGGATGTGGGCAGGGCTTTCACAGCTGGGCTTCATGCCTTTCTGTCTGTTGAAAAGGAGCTGTCCCAAGTTCTGTGTGAACACCGATGTCAGAAACATGAAGGGACCCATGAAGGGGCCAGAGTGCTTAAACCTGAGAGTTTGCTTCAGCCAGAACCCAGGAGTGACCCGTGTGGGCTGCAGACTATCCAGACTTAGAAATAAAAGTCATCAGGAAAATAGTATCTGTTGATTTGTTATAGGAAGTGTCTCCTTTGGGTTGCTCATCACGTGACCTAATGCAAACTTTCTTTGTCTAGAATATTCCTGAGGGAGCTGGAAAACTACACTGACTGCCCAGAGCTGGTTGGAAGGTGTTTTCTGGAACGGGTATGTGCTGTTTCAACATGTGCTTGATGGTGCCTTACTTGTTAAAATAATAATGACTTTAATGTGTTTTTGTTTTGTTTTGAGAAAGAGTATGGGGGGCGGAGAGGGGCAGAGAGGGAGGGAGACACAGAATCAGAAGCAGGCTCCAGGCTCCGAGTTGTCAGCACAGAGCCCAACGCGGGGCTTGAACTCACAAACCATGTGTCATGACCTGAGCTGAAGTCAGATGCTTAACCGACTGAGCCACCCAGTCTCCCCAATAATGAGTTTAAACCCTATCACAGTCTCCTTCCAACCAACTGAAATGACAAAGTTTCACTCTGTTCCTGGTTTGCCTGAGAGGATGTGGTACTTTCTGGAAGAGCCAAAAGTATATTTTTTCTGAAGTCCAAAAAGTTCAAAAAAGGGAAAAAGTATAAAACATCAGCATTTCGAAATGCCAGATTTATAAAGTGTCTGTCTTGCCGGCACACGTTAGACAGAGCTGAACTTTTCTTGAGGTGGTGTTAGTGTCATGTCTGGTCTTTCCCTGGTCACCCCTCTCCGCCCACCCCCATACTAGCAGGTGTGGGACGGGTCCCCTTATCTTTCTCCCTTTGAAACTGCAGACGGCCCCTCTTCCAGGCAGGGAGAAGCAGTGGGAGAGGACAGGGCGTCTCCTCAGGCCAGCTTCACACACTGCTCGCTGAGCAGTGTGGCAAATGTAGCGAAAGTGAAGCCATTTTCACAAAATGAGATGGAGGCTGAGACGCGTCACCATGAACTAGGGCCATCGGGCAGAAGGAAGGAGAAGGGGCCACATTTGTCCTCCGACCCTGCCTGCTCACTGGGGACGCTTCTGGGTGCTGTTTGAGAATTGGGGCGGAGGGTTCCTTCACACTGCAGGTCAGTGGTTCTCAAAAGAGGCCCCCTGGCCGACAGCACCAGCATCCCGGGATCTTACAGGGAATGCAGGTTCTCAGGTCCCGGCTGCTGAAGCAGAACCTGAAGTGCGGCTCTGTGTCGTAACAAACCCGCAGGCGGTCCTGGTGCACACGCAGGTCTGCGCACAAGCCCTGCGTGTTCTTCCCCTGGAAAGTTTGCGCGCACTTTCAGTCTGTTATCCTCACGGCACAGAGCCAGCCGCGTGGTGCTAACCTGTGTGAAAGGCGTCTCAGGACTAGTGCAGCCCTGAGCAGTGGTCCCTGGGGGAGCCGTTTCACAGCTGCCCCACAATGAAGGACGCAGTGTCTGTGGTGGAGGAGGTGCACGGGGTGCGGGGCTGTCGAATCGCACCCCGAGGCACTCTGTGACGTGCACTCTGTCCCCGGCTCAGATGGAAGAGTTCCAGATCTACGAGAAGTATTGCCAGAACAAGCCTCGCTCTGAGAGCCTGTGGAGACAGTGCTCCGACTGCCCGTTTTTCCAGGTGTGTCTGGGGACCCTCCTAGTGAGAGTGCTGTCTCCTCATTAGCTGACTGTCACACAGGGAACAAGAGGACCCTGTAAAGAGGTTTCTGGGTCTTGCAGGAATGCCAGAGGAAGCTGGACCACAAGCTGAGTCTCGACTCCTACCTGCTGAAGCCAGTGCAGAGAATCACCAAGTACCAGCTGCTGCTCAAGGTGACGTGCCCGCAGCCGCCTGCCGCCCCTGCCGCGCCCTCCCAGCCCCGCACCCCTGCCAGGGCCCCGTCTCTTCACAGACCTGTGTGGAGGGCTCACTGTCCGCCGGCCATCATTGGGGGGGGGGGGCGGGGAGCACAGAGGTGACCAGATGGGCAGACTCGTGGAGCACACACTCGCCACTCGCCCTGGGCCGTGCGCTCACACACAGTCCTCCCTGCAAGGCCGGCCCCGGTGCGCAACCCGGTGGACGTGAAGGGCATGCCTTCAGCCGTCCCATGTTTGGGGGTGCCAGGTTGGAGACAAAAGAGTACCCAGGTCTAGGAGTGGGAAGGCGGGAGCTGCACAAGGGGCCTCGCCCCATCCAGGCCTGGCTGCCTGGCTCGGGAGGCGTCCCTGTGTGCAGCGTCAGGCAGGACTGTGGCAGTGAGGCACGGGGCGACGGGCCTGGGGGTGGCTTCCTGAGCTGGTCTGAGGCCCGCGCCCCGGGCAGACCCACCACAAGCGGCCTTGTCCGCGGTGCCAGCTGTGCAAGGAGCCGCGCTGCATGTCCTGAGGGTCCAAGGATGGGCACGCAGCACGGAGCAGAGCGTCCAGTGCCCTGTGGGTGTGTGAACGCGGCCTCGTCCCCCAGGAGATGCTCAAATACAGCAAGAGCTGCGAGGGGGCTGAGGACCTGCAGGAGGCACTGAGCTCCATCCTGGGCATCCTCAAGGCTGTGAACGACTCCATGCACCTGATCGCCATCACCGGCTATGACGTAAGGGCCTCCCCGTCCGCTGAGGAGCCTGGTGACGGTCCACCCACCATCCTCGCAGAGCTGTGCCTGGGGACATCCGTGTGCGGGCGTATCACCTGCATATGCTGGGGTGTGCCCTGGCGCACGGGGACATGGGAGCCTTCACACCTCCTGCACCCACACGTCCCTGCACCCGCACCCACACCCCCCTGCACCAACACCCTTGTGCACCCACGCCCACAACCCCCGCACCCGCACCCACACGCCCCTGCACCTACATCCCCCTGCACCCACACCCACATGCCCCTGCACCCACACACCCCTGCACCTACACCCACATGCCCCTGCACCCATACCCATACCCCCCCTGCACCTGCACCCACACTCCCCTGCACCCGCAACCCCCTGCACCCACACCTGCACCCCCCTGCACCCACATGCCCGTGCACCCACACGTCCCTGCACTCGCACCCACACACCCCTGCTCCCACACCTGCACCCCTCTGCACCCACACCCACACACCCCTGCACCCACACACCCCTGCACCAGCACCCCCCTGCACCCGCACCCACACCCCCCTGCACCCGCACCCCCATGTACCCACACCCACACCCTGCACCTGCACCCTCATGCACCCACACCCACACCCCCTGCACCCACACCCACACCCCCTTGCACCCACACCCACACACCCCTACACCCACGCACCCCTGCACCCGCACCCACACATCCCTGCATCTGCATGCCCCCACACCCACACACACATCCTCCCACACCCAGCAGATGGGACCTTTGTCCTAGCAGATGGTCCTCTGCTGGCACATCCTCACCACCCAGAGTCCAGCGTGTGCATCCTGTGGGTTTGGACAGGGTGTGAGGCCCGTCTCCCTGCTGGAAAGCCCCTGCGCTCCGCCTGTTCACCCTCCCTGGCCCACGACCACCCCCGGCTCCTGTCTTCCCAGTTCTGCTTTTCCCCAAACATTACATAGCGGTGGTCTATGGGACACAGCACCCCCCACCCCCGCCCAGGCGGCCTGCTTCTGTTTGGCGACGTGCACGTAAGGCTCCACTTTGTCCTGGGCTTAGGGGAACCTGAGTGACCTGGGGAGGCTGCTGATGCAAGGCTCCTTCAGCGTGTGGACAGACCACAAGAAGGGCCACACGAAGGTGAAGGACCTGGCCAGGTTCAAGCCCATGCAGCGGCACCTCTTCCTGCACGAGAAGGCCGTGCTCTTCTGCAAGAAGAGGGAGGAAAACGGGGAGGGCTACGAGAAGGCCCCTTCCTACAGCTACAAGCAGTCCCTGAACGTGAGTGAGCCTTAGTCCCCGCAGCCTCAGCCACGCTGCCCACTTCAGGCACAGGCCACTCTTATCTCTGGGTGTGGGAGTCTGGGACCCCGGGCGTCCTCAGCCCCCACCCCAAAACCGCTTCCGTTGCTTCGGGGACCCACCAACACCTTTCAGGGATGGGGGGCCGGCTCTCATCCCGCGCACTCATGAGCCCATCTCCCTGCTTGGCACTGTCAGATGGCGGCAGTGGGCATAACCGAGAATGTGAAGGGCGACGTGAGAAAGTTCGAGATCTGGTACAACGCCCGGGAGGAGGTGTACATCATACAGGTAGGGCTGGTGTCCCCGGGCCGGGTGCTGGGCATGTGTCAGAAAGGCCTGTGGCAAGAGCTGGTGTGTGTAGACTCTTCCGTGTGACTTTATCACCCGGAAGCCATTTAGGGGCATTGCCCTGGGCTGTCGCTACCCTGAACTGGGCCCAGGAGGAAGTACAGGAAACCAAGGTTAGGGTGCTCCGAGGGCATGGCCGGGAGCACGGGCTTGCATGTGCCTGGATGGCACACCTGGGCCATGCTTATACACGTGACCGGGCTGCCTCACTGGTGAGGGCCGGAGGTGGGAGGCCATGAGTGCCCCCTGAGTCCGGTGAGCCCAGCGCCCTGTGAAGGGGCGCCCTTCACACCCAGGCACGCTGGCGGGACATGGTGGCCACGGAGCGCCGTCACCACACACACCAACACCGCCAGGCCCACGGCAATGACGTGGGTCTGTTCAGCACGAGCTCAGGCGCCAGCCCCAGAAGCTGCCAGAACAGTGGCCGGCCTGCTTCTCCAGAGTCCAGCTGCCCACCCGTCACTCCCACAGGCCTCACACACTGCACCGAGGCGAGACGGTGGCCTGCTCCCCTCTCTCGCCCTGAGAGTTAGAGTCTACTTCAGCGTCTCGGATTCCTGTCAGACATGTCACCTAACACAACACCCTGGGCCACTTCCCAGAGGAAGGTGCTCTCAAAGGGTGGTCTGTGCCCCAGGGTTTCCACCGAGTCAGGCGCCAGTGAGGGCGCAAAGCTGGTGGCCAGGCGGTCACAGCCCGCCGCCTGTGTGGCCCACAGACCCTTCCTGTCACGCCCATGAGGCGGTCCCAAGGCAAAGGGACCATTTCTCCTTCCTCCTGGGCAGAGCTCTTGTTATCAGTCCCCACGGTCATCCTCAGAAGCTACCAGGGTAAAAGCAAAGCGGCATCTTCAGGGAACATGCGCCCTTACCTCCTGGCTTTCCCCCTGGGGCACAGGCACCGACGGCGGAGATTAAAGCAGCCTGGGTGAGTGAGATCCGCAAGGTGCTGACCAGCCAGCTGCAGGCTTGCAGAGGTAAGAGGTCTGGGCCGCCAGCGGCTCCGCTCTGCTCCGGGCGCATTCCCACACATGTCCAAAGCAACTCCCAGATTGTTGGCTGTTGTTGGAGGTGCGGTCGTGCAGCGCGGGGTCTGTGTGTCCCTTCCCGCAGAAGCCAGCCAGCACCGAGCACTGGAACAGTCCCAGAGCCTTCCTCTGCCCACGCCGCCCAGCACCAGGTGAGGGAGCCACCTCCGCTCGGGACCATGGGAGCCTGTCCCAGAGCCTGCCTCTGCATGCGCCACTGGGTGCACACGGCCCCTTCCCTGAACCTCCTCACTGGGAATTTGCTCCAAGCCCCCGGGACGGCTTGTCCTCTGGCATTACGTGCTCGGGGGTCCGTCCCTGCGGGCCAGCTTCGGGGACAGTGTCTCCGGCCCCACCTCTGGATGCTGCTGGCACAGGTGACTGTTAGCTGCCAGGTTTCCATGACGGTCGCGCTTCAGACAGGGCCTGTCGGGTGCCGAGGCGCAGAGCCACACCCGCGGCTCACAGTTGATAGACACGCACATTTCGGGTGCCAGCCCTGAGGCTGGCTTCACGGGACCTTTTCTGCCCTTAGCCTTACTTTGTTACCGTATTCATTCGCAGCTTTATTTTTCTGTTTCTTATATAAGCACATCTGGTCACTCGTGGGACAGGATGGGGGCTAAGTAAATAATGCATAGAACAATAGTTTGAAAAGAAAAAGGCCACCCCCCATCCCTGCAAGTCAAAAAATCAGCAACCATCTCCTACGTAACAGGAAGCAGGTGGATTTGTTCTCATTCAGTTCTCCCCGGTTAACCCGGAAGTGCGTGGAGGGCAGGATGGGGCCCCGGGGTCTCTGCCTCGGATCCTCAGGGAGGCTGGAAACTAACCAGGCCACGTCCTCCTCCTTTTTTCATTAGTCCCTCGAAAGGGAACACAAGAAACATCAAAAAGCTGGAGGAAAGAAAAACCGACCCCCTAAGCCTGGAAGGATACGTGAGCTCCACGCCATTGCCGAAGCCCCCCGAGAAGGGCAGAGGTGGGTGTCTGTGCGGCGCAGCCCCGTCACGGCTGTCCCTGAGTGAGCAGGCGCGTCCAGGACTCGCACACCTCTCAGAGGAGAGCCCGTGTGAGCTGGCGTGTGTCCCCGAGCACCCCCACCCCGTCCCTCTGTCTTCCTTCGGAGATGACACAGCCCCGAGC
Organism: Leopardus geoffroyi; assembly: GCF_018350155.1. Classification (NCBI taxonomy): domain Eukaryota; kingdom Metazoa; phylum Chordata; class Mammalia; order Carnivora; family Felidae; genus Leopardus; species Leopardus geoffroyi. Next base: position 82,034,407 of record NC_059326.1, read on the forward strand.
TCTACCTCAGAGAGCTCCGCACTTTCCAAAACGCGCTTTGCTCTGCCGGGCCTTGCTGCCCTCACAGGTCAGAAAGGTAAAAGGCGCCTGCCTCAGACCCACGCCCCGGACGTGCCGCTCACCCCGATGGCACACTTCTCGTTCGTGTGGTGATCATTCGTGTGGACAGCCCGACAGGCGGCTGCCGCCATCGTCACCACGTGCAGCCGTTCAGAAGCTTTGCGCACTGACCCGCTCTCTTCCCTGGCGCTGGCGTGTCTGTCCCACACACGGCCAGGGGCCTCTCACTGGGGGCCTTTTGTTTGCAAAGGAGGAGGCAGGCTTCTCTGGCAAAACTTGCTCGCAAACTGCACTCGTCTTTTGCTTTTTTGGTGCACCTCCTCCTGAACCCCCACCCCATCCTGCTCTGTCCTGCCCGGGACTGGGTGGGAACCTCGGAAAGCTTGTCTGCCTTGCAAGGCTCCTCAGTGGTGAAGCGTGTGGGGGGAAGGACACAGATGAGCCCACGAAGCCTGGAGCTCCGGCCGGGTCATTACAGGACCACCCGCCCGATGCTAAAAGCCAGTGTTTACGAGTCGAGGATTCTTTTCACTCATCCAGAAAATTGGAGGGTTTTTTGTTTGTTTGTTTCAACTTACAAGATACTTTTAAGTTGGCCTCAAACTTTTTATTTTTAAAATATTTTTTTCACGTTTATTTATTAAGAGAGAGAGAAGGAGACAGAGACAAAGTGCCAGTGGGGAGGGGCAGGGAGAGAGGGAGACACAGAATCCAAAGCAGGCTCCAGGGTCCGAGCTGTCAGCACAGAGCCCGACACGGGGCTCGAACTCACGAACCGTGAGATCATGACCTGAGCCGAAGTCGGACGCTTGGCCAACTGAGCCACCCAGGCGCTGCAATCAAACTTTTTTTAAAAAAGGAGAGACTCACTCTGGTGCCGTGTACTTTGCCAAGCATGGAAAGTGCATATACACTACACACTTTTATGCAGAGTTGAGAACCTGCGACCACCTGTAGCCTGCTGAAGTGAGGGTACGATTGCCACCGTCGGCCCGAGCTGGGTCTCCTCTCCCCCCCGTTCCCGGGGCCGCTCCCGTCACCCGCGGGGCCTGCGGTGGTGGCGTCCTGTCCCGCGTGAACACTGCTCCGCACACCCCCCACGCCCTGCTTGCAGCCCCTCACTCTCCTGTCTGTTTTTGCCTCTTCCTTCTTCCGCAGCTTCTCCTACCAGTCCTGGCAAAAAAGCTAAGCGACATGAAGTAAAGAGTGATCCAACGCCTTTTGGTTTACGAGGTAGAGTGGCTCAGCCTTGTGACGTAGCCTGCCGTCCGTGTCCCCATGTGGCTAGGGACGCTGTCTGCCTGGCCGGGGCTCACCCCCCCAGGACGCAGATCACGATAGGTCTCTACCAGCCAGATGCAAATGCCTTGTTTTCTTCAAAAGCATGACGCTCTGGCGACAGATCTGTGATGACATCGCCCTTCTCAGCTGGACTCCTGCTGGGTCTGCCCAGAACCAACCCCCTTAGGGGCTGCCGACACCTGGCCGGCATTCGGGTTGGGCTGTTTCTTGGTGGCTGTGAGGCCGTAGGCCTCCCCCGTCCAGGGCGCCCACCCATCCCCTGTTTCTTGGTGGGAGAAGCCGACAGGATCTTGTCAACTGACCATCTTGCAGGGAGATGACCAGTAGTACAGACAGAGGGGGCCAAGCTCCGTCTTGGAACTCGGGCCATTTCTTGCCCCCTCATATCACGAGGGTAAAGTGCAGCCCCCAAAACCTGAAGATCCTCTGGCCCAGGCTGAGGGGCTGAGGTTCTCAGGAAGGATTTCACTTTGTGAACCACCTTGAGTTTTCCAGCAACTGTGAAGGTTCCCAGGGGCACCGGCTGCGGCTCTCCAGCATCCCCGGGGCAAGAGCTCGGAGGCCAGGGGCCTTGGCCCACCCTCTCGGCCTTCACAGGGATGCGCAGTGCCCCAGGGCCTGGGACAGGAGTCATTTCTGCCCTGACAGCCTCATTTCCTACCTCACACCTGGAGACACCTGAGCACTGCCCTGGCTGAGTTCCCTTGGGCAGGAAGCTGGGGGGCTTCAGCCTCGCCCACGGCCACCCGCCCATGGTTCCTACCGCCTTTCAGCCAAGTTGTGTCTCCTCCCGTGACAGGAAGATGAAGCAGCCTCGTGAGGTCACAGTGGACGTGACCTGAGTGCAGCGCCTGGGGCCCAACTGCTAGCCCCCCTTCACACCCTCCCCCTGCTCCCTATTGCCCATCCCACGCACCCCCCCCCACCCCGAAGAAGGTGACAGCGCACACGGGTCTCCTGGGGAGGCAGGTGACAGCACGCACGGGTCTCCTGGGCATTCTTGCACATACTTAGCAGCTTGCCCCCTGAAAAGAGTCATCTTCCCAATGTTTTACTCAATGCCGCTGTCAGGAACTATTTTGCAGAGGAGGGAGGGGACTCCACTCACCATTACCTGGGCCTGATGTCCTACACACTCACCCACACGTGCGCAGATCAAGTGGGTTGGTGACACTTAGCTTCCCTCTTGGGCCTCGGTACTTTCCTGTCTACCCCCCCGTCACACAGTCTTGACCTGGGTGAGCCTGGTAAAAAGGCTTCCAGAGAGGCTGCTTGTCCCCACAGAGGCGAGCGAGCCCTTTGCACGCACCTGCTGTGACTCCCTCACATGCCTCAGCCTGTCGTCCTCAGGGAGGGCACGCCTCCTGCCACCCCACGTGTAATCTGGAACTGGTGTGCCCCGCCCGCAGCCAGTAAGCAGCCTTCTCTCCCAGACCCGCTTGCCTCTTGCTGCACAGCCATGGGACACATGGCCTGATGTTTCAGACTGTCACCTAGTGCCAGCATCCCTGTGTTTGTTCAGAACCCGGAATCCGACATCTCCTGTCTCCCCACAACTTACTTGCATTCTCCCCCAAATTTCCCCCAAATGGGAAATACAGGTGCTACTCTTTGGGCCTACAAGGCAGTGGAAACGCTGATGAAGGGATGTGTGCGCATTTTATAAAGTCCCCAGAAAGATCTCTCTCCGCGTTTGCTGGCCCAGCCGAGCTCCGCGGCTGGAGCTCACACAGGCAGGCGGCCTGGCCTGGAATCCCAGCCTCACCACGTGGCCACGGGGGCTCAGCGGCCCTGTTAGCTTCCGTGTGCGGCGTCTGCTGGCCTGCGTCACAGCGCCCCTACCTCGTGGGCTAAGGGCCAGGACGGGCCGGCACAGGGCACGCGCGGCAAGCCTCAGCCCTTGTGTGAGGGGCGGCCCCCCAGGCGGTGGGCCGGGTGTTCACCCTCCAAGCGCTAACTGCAAACTCCTTCCCTTTGGTGGCATTTGCTCCAACACAGCGGGATGGCAACGTCCCAGGCTAGTGGTTACTCAGGATCTCTGTGCTCCCCCGGGGCCACATGCAGGGGCAAAGCGGCAGGGCCTAAGGGACCACCTCCCTGAGGGGCTGGGGTTCACTGTGTCCCCCCGGCTGGCGATGGAAGCAGGTGCCCGGGCCCCGGCCCCCTGGACTGTGCATGGCTGAAGCACCCGTGTCAGCAGCGTGCCCCAGTCTGCGCTGCGTCCCACCGGAAGGTCTTGGCTGGCTCCTGGGAAGGGGGCACATGCGGGTGGTGGGAACTGCACAGACCCCCTTCACACAGTGAGGGTGGTCCTCACTGCGGCCCGCTCTCTCTCAGGTTGGAGCAAAACGTCTCACCCCTCAGAGGCCCCTGAGGACGACGGCTGGTCGAGTGCTGAGGAGCTGATCAATTCCTCGGATGCGGAGGAGGAGGGCAGAGTGGGCCCCAGGAAGCTGGTAACCTTGGGTCCCACTGGGCGTTCAGCCTGGCCCCACTGGCCCCTGGGCAGGAGAGCTTCAGAGCACGACCTTACCAGTGCCCCGCACTCGTGGCTGCTGCGGGCACATGTTAGGTGCCAGGGCCCCCTGGGGTTGTGCGCCCGCCCACCTCCATCGTCCGACCAGCCTGTTTCAGAGGGAACAGTGCACACACCTGACTTGCCCTCCAAATAAGTAGACTGTTCTGAGGAGCCGCTGTAAAGCGATGCCTTCAGCTCTTACTTTCTAGAGAACTGAACTGCTTTCAGTATGGATTTGCATTCTTTTTTTTTTTTTTTTAACTTTTTTTAATGTTTATTTTTGAGAGAGAGCAAGCTAGAATAAGCAGGGGAGGGTCAGAGAGAGAGAGAGACACGGAATCCGAAGCAGGCTCCAGGCTCTAAGCTCTCAGCACAAAGCCCCACGCAGGGCTCGAACCCACAAACCATTAGACCATGACCTGAGCTGAAGTCAGACGCTCAACCCACTGAGCCACCCCAGATTTGCATTTGAAACAAGGTCCTTTAACACAGCGGCAAGGAGAAGCTATTCACATATTAAATCATTAGAGTCGGGTGACACTAACAGATGCTTGGGGCACTCCATGCTGCCCTGGTCCTAGCTTCAGAGCTTTGTCCATGTGTACGTGTCAAACGTGGAGCACGGACTGGGTACCAGGCACTGTGGAGGCACAAAAGACAAAGCAGAGAACAAAATAGACAAGACTCTCCACTCTCACAGGGAAGCAAAATAAAAGGTAGTGAATATGGAGCATACTAGGCGAGGATGACTGCCGTTTCAGATGGGAGGCCCGGGGACAGGAGGGCGCTCCAGGAAGAAGGAGCAGCATGTGCAAAGGCCCTGGGGCAGGCCCTGGGGCACTATGTTTGTAGTGTTTGAGGCCGGCTGCAGCAGAGGGGGCAGCCAGACCACCAAGAGTGGGCCAAGGGCACTTTGCACGTTAGTTAGGATTTTTAACATGGTCACGGTGAGAGACCTCTGGCATCCGCTTACGATTAGGAGCTCTTCCCAACTTAAGGTGACAGTCACATGAGAAGCCTGACAAACAGCAGGGCCCTGACAAAATACTCATTGTCTGTCTCCTGTTGGATGCTGGAAGCCCATCTGGGACCTTGCCTGCTCCTGCTACGGCCTCACTCTGCGCTTGGGGTGGGTGGGGGGAGGTGTGTGGATAGGGCGGACTGTGCTGTTTGATGCACTGTGTCCTGTGCCACCAGGTTCCAGGGAAGTACACGGTTGTGCTGGGCGATGAGAAGGAAAGCCCTGAAGCGCTTGCCGTGAGAAGCGGAGACGTGGTGGAGGTGGTCCAGGAGGGTGATGAGGGCCTTTGGTAAGACGTCGCCGGTGGTGGGCTCAGGCCCAAGACCCTGGGGCAGGCCCGCGGCTGGAGCCCCTGACCCGCCCCCGCTCCTTCCAGGTATGTCAGGAACCTGACCTCCAGCAAGGAGAGCTGGGTGCCGGCCAGCAGCCTCTCCACGCTCCTCGGCACGTCGGGCTCAGCTCAGTGCCTGAGCAGCTCAGGTAAGACCCCCGTGCCGTGCTGGCTGCGACTCGAGCCCGCGGGGTCCGCGGCCTCGAGCTCGGGCGTGCAGACGCGAAGCCGCAGCCGTTCTCGCCTGGTTTTCCCGCAGAGTCCAGTGCAGGCTCCGCCCTGCTGAGCGCCTCGTCCAGCTGCAGCGAGAGCTGCGGGGCCCCCCTCTCAGACCTGCAGGGGTAGCGCCGGGCCGCGCAGGATGGCAGCCTGCGGACCTCTAAGTGTTCCTTTGCTTGGGCTTGCTTAGTTTGGTGAGGGACGGTGCTCTAAGACCCTGGGAAAGGAGGACCCTGGCAAGACCCGGAAGAGGAGCCGCCCGCTGCCCACGAGACTTGGCGGTGCAGACACAGGGGCACGCAGAGGAAAGGTTCTGGAAGATTCTGTCCTCCGGCCTTCAAGCCAGGACCCCCCTGACGAAGGTGGAGAAGTCAGCTCCACGGGAAGATGGCGGCACACCGAGTTTCCCCGCAGAACCAGGATGGATGGAGGGCTGTGGGGCAGCAGAGCAAACATGTGGCAGGTGCCATGGGGCTGTCGTCCACCTCCACCGGGCTGCGGTGGGGAGCCCATCCCGGCCACTCGGCTTCGGTTCCTGCCATATCTGGGCTGGTGCTTCCTGCAGGGATCAGCACGTTGTGGGAGGGACCGCTTCCCAAAGAAGTGGCCAACCTACTGACCCAACAGCTTGGTGGAGGACTTTTTGATTTTTACAAGAAAGCAGGGATTAATTCCATGGCCATTTTTTGTGGTACTTTGGCCGCTAATCTTTACCAAGAATCACTGTGTTTACATGAAATGACAATTTAATACTGTATTTGATACAAAACTATTTTCTGTTACTGGGGTTTACACTGCAGCGCGTTGTTTATACTGCTGGAGATTTGAGGGCTCTCTCTTGGGGACCAAAGCCCTCTCCAAGGCCGGCCTGGTCACCGGCGGTTGAAAACGCATCCCTCGATAAAATCCAGCAATGTTTCTACAAACAGGAGTAGTAGAAACCAAGGAGAGTCCTTTATCTGTGTAGGTTAATTTTCAAAAGAAAATTTAAACTATAATTTAAAATATTTAGTTTCTTTTCTACAAAAATGGGGAACTTGATTTTTTTAACTAGCTTCACTGAATTAGGATTTTTTATCGTTTTTAAAGAATACATAAAGATGCAGTTTCCGCGGGGTACCACCTGAACCGGTGCCCACACAGGGCTCAGTGAAAGCTCCAGCCCTGGCACCTGTGCCGGCCTCCGCTGCTGCCTCCCAGGCTCGGGCAAGTCCCCCTGAACTCAGAAACGTAAAGGTTGCAGAGCTCATCACTGAAATCGAGGCAGAACTGGAAAGAAAACTCTTCTGGTTTACCTTTTTGTGTTTCTCAAACAAACTCTGTTCTCCGGAAACACTTTGTGTATCTGGTGGGGGCGGATCTCTTTCTACGTGTGCTTACGTGGATGTGTGTGCATTGGTGTCCCGTGTTAGGGACGCACGCGGCCTCCGCGATGCTGGAAACCGTCACTTTACTGCCCTCCCTGAGTCCCGCGCCCACCGCAGCCTGCTCCCGGCCACACGCAAGCCCCCACCCTGGCCGCCCCGGCAGTGCGTTAGAGAAAACAGCCGTGCAAGACTCAGCAGCTTTCCTCATTGCCCCCCGATTTACTCAGTGCACTGACTGTGCAGAGACCGCCCCAGCCGCCTCGCCCAACAGCCCCCCACCATTGTAATCTCTTCCTCATAAAGGCACTTTAAAACCTCGTGTTTCAGTCATTGCTTTTTGTTTGGTTTGGGGTCTTTTTTTTTTTTATTGCTGATGTAAATGAAATTTAAAAAATCAGAGTTCTTTATTGTATGGATGGAGTTTGAATAAATATCAGCCCCTCTTGTTGTCTGCCTTCATCTGTAAAAAGCCCAGAATTCTGCTTATCGCGCTCAGCTACACGCAGCACTGCAAGCGCCGTTACAGGGGAGGCAGGTGGCGAGCAGGACCCAGACTGTGTCCCCTATGCTTCCCTTTGTCAGAAAATGATGGAAATAAAGTAAGCATATTGTGTCAACACTGTGAAGGTAACAAAAGAAATGCAGACTCCCAGTGCTGGGACATTGGGGTCCGGTGGCGGAAGGGATGTGGTGGGGAGGGAAGCGTGATGGGCGGAAGCAGGAATCTGGAAGAGCAGCCGGGAACCACTCTCTCCCACGACGCTGGAATCGTGCTAGGCTGACCTGCCAGGAGGGGATCAAATCAGATGCATCACATAATTCCTGAAAGACACCATCAAACAAGATCACACAAGGGCTGGAAGAAAAGACAAGAACAGAGACTAACAACCCCTGACCTCCCAGGAGCCCCTCCCACAGACCTGAGGGCTGTGCCCCAGAGGCAGGTATACTGTTGGGGTTGTCCACTGGAGCGCCTGTCCCCCAGTCCAAGTGGAAGGCGTGGCCATGAGCGGAGGGTCGGGGAGGGGGCCGCTGTTCACACGGGGCTACGCAGGCTGGCCCTCTGCACTCAGCCACCCTGTCCTCCTCCCCTCGCCCCTCCTGGCCCCGGGGTCTGGGGTAGGACTGCTCGGTACCATGCTTGGTGGTCTTTCATGAAGAAAAAGCCACTTGGAAGCGTCAGTGGGGAAGCGGTGCCTCAGCCACGACCCCACTGGCCTGTGCTGTCCCCCACCTCCCCAGAGGACCCTGGGACTCGAAGGCTTCAGTCCAGCACATGTCCCAAATCCAGGCTACCTGGCAGCTCACCCACGGGAATCCCATTTCCCTGCAGCTTTGGGCAGTCGGAGGAGGAGCGTCCCTCCCCCATGCCTTCTGGCCAGTCGCCCACTGAGCCCACGGCCAGACACTCCTCACGCTGCTCTGAGAACAGCCCAGCCGCGGCCCCGCTCAAGGGGAAGCATAGGCATCTGCTGACGGTGTCCCCAGGATGCAGTCTTGCTCAGAAGCAGGACCCTTGCCGGTAGAATTGGTTATGATGAGTCACACTGGAGTGGGGGCCCTGACCCACGGGTAGTGTCTCTGTAAGGAGAGTTAGATCGGGACACACACCCAGGCCGACTGCAGGTGGGGCACAGAGGCCCCCAGAACTCCCCAGTGGGAAGGGGCAGGCAGGCCCTCCCCCGGAGCCTCCAGAGACAGCAGGGCCCGGCACAGACACCGTGCCCAAGGGCCTGTGGCCTCCAGAGCTGGCACAGGATAGATTTCCGGTACGGTAAGCCCCGCGTGTGCAGCCCTGTCATGGGGCCACCAGGAGTCAGGAAAGTGCTGAGCTCAAGGGCGGCTCCCCTGCAGCCTTTGAGAGCAGGGCTCACGGGTGCTGCGTGTGGACCGACACGGGACCGACAGCACCTCCACCTGCTCGGGCAAGACGTTCGCCAGATTTAGGGGCAGAGGCTCAAGGCTGAAACGCTTCTCCCCAAGCTGGGAGGAAACGGAGCCAGGACTGCCAGGCCATCCAGAGAATCCCCAGAAGGTGCGGCAGAAAGGGGGGGGGGGTCTCTCCCCCACCAACAACAGACTCCCAAGCAGCCAGCAATCGTAACCATTAGTAACACCTGAGGTGATCAACAAAACATGTTCTCTGCAGAGACTGACTCTCCCACTTGGGGAGTGGAGCTGGGACCCCGCCTGCAACAGCTGGGCCGTGTGGCTCCCACGCACGGGAGAGGAGCAGAGCGGGCGTCCCCAGTCTCCACCATTTGCAGAAAGGATATTTCAGAGGGTCGAGGCCAGACCCCACTGGAGGCTGGACGCCCACGTGAGCCTTGTTGGGGTGACTGACGATGTCCGAGGGCCCAGGATGGTCCAGGTCAGCACAGAAGCCGGGCAACCAAGACGGTTGGTCACTGCGGCTTGCGGCCTGGGCCCAAGAGGGCCCGGAGGGACACAGAGCAGGGGGTTCAGCTTGGGGCAGGTGCCCCAGGGCAATGAGGCCCTGTGTGAGTCTCCACCCACACCGAAGATCCACTCTCCTGTCCCCAGAGTTACTCTGCAGGCACACCTACCACCAGCTTGGATCTGTTTCCCAACTGCGGCCCTAAGTCCCCAGGGCTTCAGATTCTCAACCGCATTTCAGGCGCACGCGCCAGGTACACATCCCGACACAGACGCTTCCGAGAGGGAACCCCTACTTCACGGTCACAGCTGTGCGGTGGGTACAGACAGCGTCTTCCTGTCCCCGGCGTCCCCCGCACGCCCCGCCCCTGGGTTTGGGAGGCCAGGCCTCCCTCCCCGCCCTTCATCCCAGCTTGGAGGCCGGGACTTTGCCCGCCTTCCCAGCACGCCTGGAATGTCAACAGACCGTGTGACACAGTCCTCGCCATGGTGTCTGGGTCCCGCGGGCTGGCCCTCCTCTGCTCTCTGCTCGGCCTGCAGGCATCTCTGGCCGCAGGTATGTCAAGGTGTAGGGTCCCCTGTAAACGCTGTGTGAGGGGCTGCGGGAGGTTGGTGACCACCTTTCTGGTCGGCACTCCTGTCCCCCCGGGGTGCTTGCTGGCGGCTCCCATGTGATCTGCACACAGAGTCAGGGCTCGAGTGCGAGGGGGTATGTCCCCTCCCGTTCTTGGTTGGCCAGCGCCAGGGACAGGGTGGGGACCCTGGACTGCACATTTCTGTGACCGCAGCCACCCTCCCTGCCACTACTGCGCCAACGGGCCTAGCTAGGAGGACAGCGGGACACTATAAGCTGTCCTCCTTGTGACTTGTCACTACCGCGGGGTGGCCTTGGTGGAGACAGCAGACACTGCCCCCCCCCCAAGCAGCCAGCCTGCGATGGCATGGGCGCCGGCCAGATTCCTGCAGGAGCCCAGGGGACAGCGCAGGCTCCTGGGAAAGACAGCGGAGTGGGAGGGCGGGAAGATGCGGCGGTGGCCAGATTCCCCCGGTAACCACCAGAGGTAACTGGTTCCCCGAGAACTTTGGTTCACATCTGCTGCCCCCTGAGGGTCACCCAGGCAGGTCTCCACCCGCCCCTCCATTTGAGGGTTCCCTCAACCTCTCCCTCCAGACCAGGGGCTCCGCAGGAATACAGACACTGTCACTGTCAAGAACACATGGGGTCTCCCTCCACCTGGGCGGCACGGGGCTGCCCCTCCCCCTCCTGCCGCCCCATCCTCCCCTGCTGCTCACCTCTCTGTCACCTGCGCCCCCTCCCCAGGCCCCTGCGGCACCTTTATCCTAGCACTTTCGGTGAACGTCCCGGTGCAGGGACGCAGCCCGTGGCCTTTTGATTATGGAAGTTGACTGGACGCTTTGCAACAGAGTAACTTTTAATCTCCGGAGTTCATTTTCTATGTAGGCTCCTCCCACGAGTTACATAAGCATATGTATGTGCATATGTACATCTTATTTACAAAAGGGATTACACAGTACAGATTATCGTATCATCTTCTGGTTTCACTTAATATTGTATCTTCTTAAGCGTGTAGTTCACGCGACCGAGGACACCTTCACGCAGTGGCTCTGCCTGCTGTCGCCAGGCTGTCCTTGTGGCCGGGTTCGAGTGGCCGCCTCTGAGGACGTCCTTGGGATAAATCCTAGAAGTGAGGCGGCCGGCCCGGAGCGACCCCCCATAGCCGCTGTGTTTCCCGTTGCCTTACTCGGAGGGACACGAAGGTTCCGTGCGTCGGCGCCGTCTGGGCGTGGCCAGCGGCCAAGGGCTCACGGACGGTTCCTCAGTCTTCCTCACCCAGGAGGAGGCCCACGGCGTCCTGCGCAGGCACCGGCGCGCCAACTCGTTCCTGGAGGAGCTGAGGTCCGGCTCCCTGGAGCGTGAGTGCAGGGAGGAGCAATGCTCCTTTGAGGAGGCCCGGGAGATCTTCCAGAACGCCGAGAGGACGGTGAGTCCGCCCCCAGGGGGCGCCCACCGCGCTGCCCGGCGTCGCTCCGTCTCCCTACTCGGCGGTCGAGGGCCCCGCGCACCGTGTCGGGGTCACGTTCCTACAAGAAGGGCTCTCGGGGCCCCTGCAGCGCCCATGGACGGCGCCTCTCTGCGCGGGGCCCTCATTTCCAGCCGGAAAACACGCTTTGAAAAGCAGGCCCCGGGGGTGCCCTGCCTTCCCATGGACAGTGCCCTCCCCCGACCCCCCGTCCCCAAAGCGGCCCGAGCTCCGTGCAGGGGCTGCCGATGGAGCAGACGGCGGGGACGCTGGCCTGGGCCTCTCCCAGCAGCCCCCGCAGGCGCAGGCGGACACCTCGACGGCGGCTTCAGAGAGCAAACGTGTCGGGGCCGCTGCAGAGAGCCGCCCCACGGCTGTTTGCACGCTGGGAAAGGCGAGTGTCCACGCTGTCCCGCTCCACTCGGGGTGTGGCTATGAGGGGACAAACCCACACTTCTCCTCAAGGATCGTCTCACGCTCACAGGACACTCACCTCACACAGAACACTCGCCTCACACTCACAGGACACTCAGCTCACACTCACAGGACACACACTTTGTGTTCAAAGGACACCTGCCTCATTCTCGCAGGACACACGCCTCACACTCACAGGACACCTCACACCAAACAGGAAGTAGGACTATTTGAGGTGGAGGCTCACATGACCTTTTCCAGGTACAGTGAGGCTGGTCATTGCCTGCGTTTGTGCCCCACTTGGGTTTTCAAGGCATTTCCTACAGTTGTCTTATTTTATTCTTAGAGTAATCCTGTGAGTTTCAGTTTGCTTGCCCAGAACATTCCTCAAGAATCCGTATTATTGGAGCCTTTGCATCCATTAGCACCTTTTCCTCCTGTCGCCCTGTGTGTGGATGGTCGCCCATCACCAGAGAAGGAAACGGAGGCTCAGAGAGCACGTGTCTTGTCCCAGGGTCACATCTTGGAGGTGGTGGAAGTGGGGCAGAAACTCTGGAATTCTGAATCGGGACAGGGAAATTTGTGACGTCTGGTGGCCTTGGCCATCTGGGGTGGAGGGGCGGGATTAGGAAACACCCCCTCGCCCTGGGTGAACTCACCTCTTCTCCAGAGGAAAAGTCTGGCTTCCGGAGCCCACCGCAAAGGGCACCAGGCCAGAAGCCCCCGGACCACCTCACTTCACCCCAAGTCCCCCGTTCATTCTGTGGGGACCACAGATATTTGTCAATGTGTGTCTCACGCGGCTTCCTCTTTGTCCCCTCAGAAGCAGTTCTGGGTTTCTTACAACGGTGAGTAGGTGAACGGCCCATTTCGCCCCTGGCCAGCCTCCCCCACAGCTCCCCGACCCTGGGTCGCCCCTGCCCGCCGGCCTCCCCCTCAGTGCTCTGAACCTGGGTCTCCCCTGCCTGCCGGCCTCCCCCATCAGCGCCCCGACCCTGGGTCGCCCCTGCCCGCCGGCCTCCCCCTCAGCGCTCTGACCCTGGGTCGCTTCACAGATGGGGACCAATGTGCCTCGAATCCGTGCCAGAACGGGGGTTCCTGTGAGGACCAGCTCCAGTCCTACATCTGCTTCTGCCTCGACAATTTCGAGGGCCGGAACTGTGAGACAAGTGAGGACCCCACAGTTTGCGGGCAGAGCCCCCACGAGGCTGATGGGCACGGCCGGGCCAGGTGGGGGCTGGGCCCCAGCCTCGGTGGGAAATGGGCTCGGTGACCGTGAGACACTTGGATCTGAGACCCTCGGGTGCTAATTCTTGATCGCCCCTTGTCTGCTTCTGGAAAATACAAACCCCTTGGGCTCCCAGTGCTGGGGAATTCGGATACACCTGGACGGGGCCCCGGGGAGGGCACGTTATCACTGCCCAGCATCCCACTGAGACAGTGAGTAAACTTCATCTTCCCTACTTGCTATTACGAAAGTGTGAACTATTTTTTCACCATTCTAATGTTGAAATACTGCGAGGTTGAGGGGTTCCTTGGGCCGTCTCAAGGTCAGTAATTGGCTGGGAGGACCCATAGCACTCTCTGAAGGCCAACATACTCAAAGTTACAGTGAAAGGCTACAGAGTGAAGTCAGCACGGAGACCAGTGTGAGCTTCCAGGTGTCCTCAGCAGTGGGGTCTTTCAGACAGTCTTCCTTTCTCCAAGAACAAGGTGTGACGAGACTTAGGGAGTATCACACTGAGCCTCCACGTCCAGGGGTCTTCTTGGGGCTCAGTCACATACACATGGCTGACCTCCCACATGGCTGGCCTTAGTCTCCAGCCCCTCCAGAGGTCGAGGTGATACCCCACCATGAATCACATTGTTACACCATCCAGTGTGGCCAAAGGCCCCCAAGGAAACATCATTCTTATCAGACAGATGGAATTAAATTAAAAGTGTCCAACTTAATCAGCAAGGGTGTGGCGGTCACCTCCCAGGAGCTGAGGGCAAAGGCAAATCTCTCTTTGGGTAACTTCAATCCTTTGCCACATGTGTACACTCTGATATTCAAGGAGCTCTTGTGGGCCACAGCCACCTTCTGCACTAAGCAAACCAGGGAGATTAAAGGAAAGACTAAGGAAGAGGCTTCTTGCCAGTTATCTGGGGCTACAAAGCCTCGGTGTCCTTGCCCAGCCCTTTATGCTCAGGAGCTCTGGTGTGAATCCCCCAGGAGCTTTGATGCTCAGGAGCCCTGGTGTGAATCCTCCAGGACCATGGTGCTCAGGAGCTCTGGTGTGACTTCACTTCCAGGCCAGGCCTTCCTGCTGGGGGCCCTCAACTGGCACAGAGAGCTAACCCCATCTCCCACATCCTAGCACTGCCCTTCAGAGAGGGTGAATGTTCCTTATCTCCATCTGTCCGAGCCAGTGGTCAGCCCCCACCAGTTCACTGGGACACCTGGGCCTGGCTATGGAACCATCTCATCTGCCTGGCCTCTTGCCAGCAGGTATCCAATTGCGGTGAACACTTTTACTGTCCCCAGGCCCTCCCCGGCTCCCACCGGCTGCTGGAAGGGGAGCATAGAGGCCCCATGTGTCAGCCCTATGTCCCAACTGGCTAAGCTGCTCAGACGTGAGACCACACACAACCCCAGGTCACCCTTCCGGATCGATCCAGAGCAGGCTGGGACCTGGCTGTCTCTGCAGCCAACAGCTAAGCACCGTTTTCATGCAGAATGAGGGCTGGCTCTCCCTGACTAGCACAGGCCCCTCTCAGTCTGTCCCCTTCCTGTCCTCAGACAAGAAGGACCAGCTGATCTGTATGAACGAGAACGGAGGCTGTGAGCAGTACTGCAGCGACCATGCAGAGACCAGGCGCTCTTGCCGGTGCCACGAGGGGTACGCGCTCCAAGACGACGGGGTGTCCTGCGCTCCCACAGGTAACGGTCCTCAGGGGCCAGCTCCGGGGGCTGTGTTCTGTTTTGTGCCCAACAAGCAGCCACCCATTCCTGTATGGCTGACAGATGACAAGGGTGAGTATCACTCACTGAACACCTACTACATGCTGACCACGCCTTGCCCACTCGAGAACAGGCCACAGCAGGAGCCGCTCCAGAGTGGCTGGTCAACCTGCCTGTCCAAGGCAGGTCCAGAGGAGCCAAGGGAGGCCCTGCCCGCCCCACCGCTGTCCTGTGGGGCACCCCATGGCCACACGTGGGGTCTGCACTGACTGTGGCACAGTCTGGATGCCACGTCTTTTTTTTTTTTTTTTTAACGTTTATTTATTTTGGAGACAGAGAGAGACAGAGCATGAACGGGGCAGGGTCAGAGAGAGGGAGACACAGAATCTGAAACAGGCTCCAGGCTCTGAGCAGTCAGCACAGAGCCCGACTCGGGGCTCGAAATCAAGGACCGCGAGATCATGACCTGAGCCGAAGTCGGACACTCAACCGACTGAGCCACCCAGGCACCCCAACCACATCTTTTTTTAAAAGGAGAGCACTTTGAGGAAAATGTAAATTTTCCCCAACCCGGTCTCAAACTAACACAGTCCCAGCAGCTCAGGTGCCCAGGCCTGTCTGTCCAGAGTGAAGTGGGCCCCACCCCCGCTAGTGCCTGAAGCTCAACCCCCACCTCTAAGCGGTGTCTCCGGGCCCGGGGACTTTACTGCGGAAACCAGAGGAGCCAGGTGAAAGTGCTGTGGCCCAAGGTCTGGTCAGCCTTTAGGAAAGCGTCCACCTCCTCAGACAGCACGTCGCTCCCCTGGGGCGACTGGCAGAACCCAGTTTCAACAGGGAGGCCCTCTGTCCCTGCAGAAGCAGCTCCCACAGGGGTGGGCCTGCCCTGCCAAGGGCGTGCCTGCAGGCCGTGGAGCCTGTCCCTCAGCAGCTGTCCCTCCAGCACGGACCCCTGTTTCCCACAGTGGAGTATCCGTGTGGAAGAATACCTGTTCTGGAAAAGAGAAATGGCCGCGACCCCCAAGGCCGAATTGTGGGTGGCAAGGTGTGCCCCAAAGGAGAATGTCCCTGGCAGGTGAGGCTCCAGGGCCCCTGGAGGGAAAACAGGAGGTCGGCCTCGGGACCCCGGCCCCTCGTCTCCTTCCACTTTGCTCCAAAGCCCACGCCTGCGCACTCACCTCCGTCCATCAGTCCGGGTGTCAGCACCCCCAGCAGCACCTGCCTTCTGGCTCTCCCCTCCCGTCTCTTCCCGTCTCCTCCTCGGGGCTGCTGCCTCTCTCCCCTCCACAGATGGGGGAGTCCAGGCCACTGGTGGCAGATGGCAAAGGCAGGATTTGAACCCGCCACTATCTGCCCCTGGAAACGGAGGCAGGGCAGGCTGTCCCTGCACGTGCTCAGGTGTGTGGGGCAGCCTGTGAGCCTGGTCCCTGTTGGAAATGCAGAGCCTCAGGCCCCCAGACCCGCTGGGCCAAAATCCACCTCTCACAAGAGCAGCACGCGTGCACTCGGGTTTCAGAGCCGGACCCAGTGGTCCTCCGGGCCCTGCACGTGGACACCCGAGTTGGACTGTTCAGAGTTGTTACCACACAAGAGCCTTGGAAGGGATGATGGTGGCTCACCAGTCCCCCTGGGCCTGACTCCGGGTCGGGGCAGCCCCAGTCCTCCAGCTTTGCTGCCATTTGGCCGCGTGCAGACCAGAAGCGGCATTTTTGGCTGAGCCAGTGGCCCCTCCCACCGGCCCAGCCCTGCCCCATCCCACCTGCCACAGGTGGGAGCAGGCGGTCGGGGCCTGCGTGGCACCTGTGCGGTCCCAGGCCCACTCCTCAGCTGGCAGGACCCGGGGTTTTGGTGTTCCGAGGATAACGTAAGCTAGACGCGTCCTAGCGGGACTGGTGTGTTGGCCAGAGTGCCCAGAACTGGCAGTGTGTGCGGCGGAGGGACCGCACGGGTGGGTCTCTGTTGTTTACAGCAGACAGCACCTGGGAGGGCTCTGTGCAGGGGGAGGGGGCTGCAGCATGCACGCGCCCCCAGGTCCTCAACCCCAGGAGAGAGGTGGGGAAACTGAGGCCCACTGAGATTCAGGCTCCAATCCAGCCGAACCACTACCCCAGGCCTCCTCTTGTGGCTGCGGCTGCAGAGCCAACATCAGCTCCTTCCGCCTGCCCGCGGTGGGAAAACCACTGCGGGGAAAAGGCCTGCACCCAAGCTACACTCAGGACCCGCTCAGCACCCTCCTTGCTTTTAGGGAGAAGAAAAGGAAGCATTTATGGGGCCCGCTGTGCACCAAGAATTGTGCCCGGTGCCGCGGCACGTGCCCTCTTCCCCCCTACACTTGGCCCGTCTTTGTGGACCAGTCTTGCCAGCTCCTGCTGGTGGTGCCAGGGATGCGCAGGGGAACTGGCACCCACGCCCCGTGGTCGGGCCAGTACCCGCAACCCCTGTTGCCTTAGCTGGCTGGGGAGACGGGCCGCGAGGGCCCTGGGTGCACGGGAAAGGCCCTCCCCACGGAGGGGTGACGCAAACTCTGCTGTGCCCGGCCAGGCTGCACTGAAGCTGGACGGCGTGCTGGTGTGTGGGGGCGCCCTGCTCGACGCTGCCTGGGTGGTCTCTGCAGCCCACTGCTTCGACAGAATCAGGAACTGGGAGAACCTGACGGTGGTGCTGGGTGAGTTTTGTGGATCCTCCACCTGCTGAGCGTGGCTGGTGAGCGAGACCTGCCACAAGACGAGTGCCTCCAAACAGAGAAGTGGGCAATGTCCGGGCGGACCCCGGTGCTGCAGGGTCCCACTGTGGCCACGGCCCCCCGGCCTCTCCACCCACGGAAAGTCACGGAGGTGTTGCTCTGCTCTACTCCCTTCTCACTTGGGCCAAGAGCCCCAGGGTTGCCTGGTGGGTGATGGGACCCCAAGCACCCCCAGGGAGGGTCTGGGAAGAACTGGGGGGATCCACCACCCCTCCTCACGTGCCCTCAGCACCCCCAGATTCACCCAGATTCGCCCTGATTCACACTCCACGAGGAGCCCTGTGGTGGCTGCCTGGGGGTGCCGCTCCGGCCAGCCTGGGACGGAACACAGGGCCCCTTCTGCCCCAGAAGCAGGCTGAGGGGTGGGGTATGAGCGGTGCCGGTCCCCCGCAGGCGAGCACGACCTCCGCAAGGAGGAGGGCGAGGAGCAGGAGCGGCACATTGCCCAGATCATCATCCCCGACAAGTACATCCCCCGCAAGACGAACCATGACATCGCCCTGCTGCGCCTGCGGACGCCCGTGGCCTTCACCAACCACGTCGTGCCCCTGTGTCTGCCCGAGAAGGCCTTCTCCGAGAGGACGCTGGCCTTCATCCGCTTCTCCACCGTCAGCGGCTGGGGCCAGCTGCTGGACAGGGGCATCACGGCCCTTAAGCTCATGGCCATCGACGTGCCCCGGGTGATGACCCAGGACTGCCAGGAGCAGTCACACAGGAAGGCGGGCTCTCCGGCAATCACCGAGAACATGTTCTGCGCCGGCTACCTAGACGGGAGCAAGGATGCCTGCAAGGGGGACAGCGGGGGCCCGCACGCCACCAAGTTCCAGGGCACCTGGTACCTGACAGGGATCGTCAGCTGGGGGGAGGGCTGTGCGGCCGAAGGTCACTTCGGGGTGTACACCAGGGTCTCCCAGTACATCGAGTGGCTGCGCAGGCTCATGAGCCAGAGCCCAACCTCGGGAGGCCTCCTCCGGGCCCCGCTGCCCTAGCCTCAGTGCAGGGCCACCCTAATAAAGCTGCCACTCGTCCCTGCTCTGTTCCAGAAACACCCTGCACTTCTGGAGTGGGGGAAGGGGGTGCAAAGCTGGCTGAGCAGGATGTGCCCGGGAGCACCGATGTGCCTGCCAGGGAGGGGACGCACTGTTTCCCAGGGGACCGTGCTCCCCTGACCACCGTTGTGGTGGTGCGTGTGCATGTCGGCATGCATACATTGGTGCCTACACATCGGCACACACACACCTGCATCCACACATCGGCGTGCTTACACTTGCGTGCTCACACTGGCACACACACCTGTGTCCACACATTGGCGTGCTCACACTTGCGTGCTCACATCTTTACGTTCCATTCCTGTCTTCTTGCACAAGCATGTCGCCCTCATTTCACGTACACGGGAAGCATCATCCATTCATCCTGGGGACTATCCTTCCAGATCTTTCTGTGTACGTAGCTTTGACCATAAAATGTGAGGCTGTCACCCTCCATATGGCGTTTGTCACTGGCCCACCCGTGAGCACACCTCTGGAGCGCCCTCCTGCCACCCTGGAGCGCCCGTCCTCACCCTGTTGAGGCCCTGCTTGTCCTGGAGCCACGCTTTCTCTCACGCTCACAGCACCCCAGAGATGGGCCTTCCTCCACCGAGGCTGTTTTCCAAAACCAAGAGCACGTCGGCAGGTTTTGGAGGCTGTGGTTCCCCAAACCCTACAGAACCGGGCATCCTCTTCCCGCCAAGGTCCCAGTCAACAACGGTCCTCAACGAGGGTCCCAGGGAAGCCCTGCCTGAGAGCCACCAGCTTCCTCAGTCCTGCCGCATCAGTGGGACCGGGGAAGGACCCAGTGAGTGACATTTTTATCAGATCCCTCAGGTGATCGTGGGGCCCGCTCGGCCTAAAGCCACACAGGCCATGGAGGAGGAAGAAACAAGCTGTCTGGTGGGGGAGGGAGATGACACAGAAGGCCCCCCCTAAACACGGCAAGGCGGGTAAGGGCCCTGCCCCCCACCAGACACATCCGCGGGTGGAGGGGGCAGACTGGTTGCCCCAAGCCTGGAATGCCAACGGTGCTCCACACGGGTGCATTTGGCACCGGACTTGCTGAGCTGAGGGATCAAGCCATATTTAGTGTAGAGTGAACCCAGGCCACCTGGTTTTGTCCAAGTGTCCTGGGACACGCCCGTTCCTTACATGGCATCCTCGGACAGAGATGGTCCGGCCAAAGAGACTATCTGCCCCTGGAGCTGGACGTGCTCACCATCTGGGCCTTTGCACAAGAGGTTCGCTGGCAGCCCAGCCGGCCGCCAGCCGGGGTCTCAGCAAGCGGACAGCTGTGCACCTAAGGAGACCCACCAGTGGGCGAGTGCAGCCCGCCTCATACTCCTGGCCAAGCCACCTCCTGCTCTGTGCCATAGCTCCTTGTCTTCGAAACAGGGGCCTCGGTGCTGGTGACCAGGATGGTCTGGAGCACGTAAGATGAGGGCCCTGGGAGAGCCCGCTGTGTCATGGACAGTAAAGCCGGTGTGCAAGCCTCTGGCATCCTCCCCACAGCTCGGGCTGCAGGTGCTGAGGGGAGTTTCCTGCGTGCAGAATCCAGGAGCTGCCAGGAGCCCTGCGCCCGGGGCACAGGAGCTGGCTGGCCCCATTTCCTGGACAGGAAAGAAGAGGATGGGCTGGCACACTCGGGCTTCTCTGGCTGTCAGGGGGAGACACAGGCCCCTGCCCGGTACAGCTGCCATGGCACGGGCGCCCGGTGACATCGGGACAGCCCCTAAAGGCTAACACGGCCGATGAGCCCACAGGCTCCCACGTTACCCCCAGCGCCGGGTGCCAAAGATCGGAGGGGCTCACCTGGGACCTGGTCTCCCCCACATGCTGAACGCACCCAGAGACAACACACACACAAAGAGGCCGGCGAGACAGGCCCAGGGCACCCCTTGTCCCCAAGGGCCAGGCTCTGCATGTCACAGTGGCCACCCTGTGGACGACCAGCCAGAGCAGAAGGCTTTTGGGACATC
Organism: Leopardus geoffroyi; assembly: GCF_018350155.1. Taxonomy (NCBI): domain Eukaryota; kingdom Metazoa; phylum Chordata; class Mammalia; order Carnivora; family Felidae; genus Leopardus; species Leopardus geoffroyi. The sequence continues at coordinate 82,054,772 of NC_059326.1, forward strand.
ACTGCCGCATTCGGTCTGTGAGGGGTGGTTAAGCACCCACCGTGTGCCACACACTCCTGCAGCAAAAAGCAGACAGCCTGATGCTTCTGTCCCAGTGAGCAAGGGTGTCGGAGGTCACTCACCATGTGCAGAATGTCAGGTGTGGTGGGCACTGTGGGATATGGGGCAGTGTCTCCATCCCTGTCCCTGTCTCCTGCTGTCTCTCTGTCCCTGTCTCTGTCTCTCCCTGTCTCTGTGACCCCCCCCCCCCGGCCCCCGAGGGCCCTGGCACGTGGCCCGCGCCCACCGTGTGGCTGGACTGCCACGGGCTGAGCCTCCTTGGGCTGGGGGGATGCGGCAGGTGTATCTCCCACGTCTCACGTGCAGTGCACTGGCCAGGAGCCCCCATACTCCTCACCCCCTCTCCCGGGTGGCCGGACCTGCTTGAGAGAGAGAGAGACTCACCGTAAGGCCCCCGATCTGGGGGCTCGCTTCCCTGCCCCCGCCCACCCCCAGTGGGGTGTGTGAGGCAAAGCCACTTCTGGGAAACCCCCAGTCCACGGGCATCTCCAGGACTGAGAGGGCCAGCCCGCTGCTCCCTAGGCACGGGCCCCCCGACCTCTAGCCAGATGTCCTGGGCTGGCACGGGCTGCACCGGGCAGGGCAGACCCCCCAGAAGTGTGGGCAGGAGCCCTCAGCCCAGAGGGGCCACAGGACACCCCTGCCTCCTGGGGCCCCTGGATTTCAGCAGGGTGGTGCCAGCCTTTCACGCTGGCGAAGCCAGTGCACCAGGACCCCCTATGATGGTGGCACTTGGTGGCACCTCCTGATGCCACCTGGAGACAGAGGCCATGGGCAGAAAGTCTGCTGCTATGGCCGACAGCCCTGGGTCCAAACCTCATGTGCGCCCCGGACAGCCCTGGGCTGACACCTGCTGTAGACCTAAGAGTCTGTCCTGGAGAAAAGATGGGACTGAGCACTCAGCTCTTAGCGTGGCTGGAAGGACAGAATGACCACAGACACAACGTGCTTGGAAGGACACAATGACCGCAGACACAACGTGGCTGGAAGGACACAATGACCGCAGACACAACGTGGCTGGAAGGACAGAATGACTGCAGACGCAACATCTGCAAACTATAAAATGACACTTTTGTTCTCCTAAGAACTCCCTGTGCCCATCGCTGGCCCCTCAGACCTAGTGCCCAATGATGCCAGGGCCACCCCAGCCACCCCAGGGCTGCACCTGCAGGGTGGCCCTGCCCCCGCGAGGTCACTGGCCCCCGGTCCCTCAGCGGCCCAGGCTCCAATCAGGAGGCGGTGATAAGAGAAGGTCAACCAGCCGCCCGGGGCCAGGGTGCGCGAACCTTGCCCTGGAGGCCTGTCACGGCGGGCCAGACACGCCGTTCTTGGCCACACCATGGCGGGCCCACGGTGCCTTGTCCTGCTCAGCGCCTCGCTGACCTGCCTCCTGCTCCTGGGGGACAGTGGTAAGTGCCCTCGCCCTACAGACTACAGAGGTGACCCCCAGGGAAGAGGGGGGACAGTGGGAACCAGGGTGCTGCCCTCACACCTCCACAGGGTGGAGAGTGGGTGCCCATCTCCTGGCGTGACATGGCTGGGCCTGGTGGCCTCCTTCCCTGTGGATGGGGAGCCAGATGGCAGGCCGGGTCACATACAGAAGCCGTGAACAGGGAAAGAGGGAGAGACCGAGAGAGATGGAGAGAAGTGCCCCTCCACGGCCAGAGCGAGCCCAGTGGCGGGGGCGGGGGGGGGGGGGCGGTCACAGGCAGGGAGGAGCTTCCAGGGCTGAAAGAGAATGAGGTTCAAGCCAGCACCTCCACCCTTAGGCCGGCTTGGCCAGGGGAAGGGGCTGCCTGATTCAAGGCTGGACAGAGGGGGACTTCTGCACCTTCCAGAAAGGCCGGAGAGGCCAGAGGAGCAGGGCCTGGGGGTGGGCAGGGGCCTGGCTGCTGTTTGCGTCCTGGATGGAGGGGGGTGGACAGGGCCCGCGGGGCAGGCAGAGGGCACCTGGTGTGTGGAGGACAGGGAGGCTGTGAGAAGAGAAAAACCTAGTATATAGCAACACCTAGTGTGTACCAACCTGAACACTGAGACAACTGAGACACACGTGTCGTAATTCTCACCTGCCGACAGTGGGCAAGTGAACTGTATCTGAATCGAGACTGCCTGGCTCCCGGGTCCCGAGTCTAGTCCTGCACGTGGGGAGCTGAGGGCTCACCATCGAGGGCGGGGGCGGAGCTCAGAATGCAGGTCGCAACCGGGAAGAGCAACTCGGAGGGCGAGGCAAGAAGGAAGGCAGAGAGTGGGTGTGGGGCTGAGGAGGAGTCGGGGGTCCTGGTCCACGGTGGAGAGAGAGAAGGTGGTGAGAGACCAAGAGCGCAGCCGGAGACATGGGCACAGGTGGAGGAGGGACCAGGGGGTCCCAGTGCACGGTGGAGAGAGGGCAGGGCGGGCACAGCCAGAGGAGGGGTTCCGAGATGCTCGGACCCAAGACCATTCAGCGGGCGGGTGGGGATTCATCTGAGAGCCGCAAATCAACGCAGTGGGATTCTTAAGTGAAGCAGAACAGAAATCAAGTACAAAACTTTGTAATAAGAACTGTTTCTTCAAAGCCATGTTTTCGTGTGTGGTCCTGGGCCTTGATGAAAAGCCTATTTTGGTCGTAGAGCGTGATCATAACAGTGCCACAGCTCACCCCTTCAGAGAGCTGAGAGCGGGAAGGGTGGGGGCCGGGCGGGGCACAGGAGGGTGGCCCCAGGACCTCTGGGAAGCGAGAGTCCAGGGAGGGCTTGGGGGGCCAGTGCGGAGGTGCCAGTGAGGCCCCAGGAGGCGGCAAGGGGAAGGAGCGAGCGAACTTGCACACGGAGGGGAGCCCGGGGCCTGGAACAGGCGGGGTCCCGTCCTGGGCTGGCTCGGGGCGCGAGCAAGGGGCCTTTTGCAGCGTGGGGGTGAGCAGACGCCGCAGGATGGGGAAGGGCGGGTGGGCGGGCGGCTGAGGCCCTCTCCGCTTGGTGTCCCTGCCTGTCTGCTAGTGTTCCTTCCCCCGGAGCATGCCAGCAGCGTCCTGGGGAGGGTCCGCAGGGCCAACTCGTTTTGGGAAGAGATGAAGAAAGGGAACCTGGAGAGAGAGTGTATGGAGGAGACGTGCTCGTTTGAGGAGGCCCGCGAGGTCTTCGAGGACACCACCAAGACGGTAAGGGCTGGCGCGCAGGCACCCTGTGATGGGTGCACCCCTCGGTGGAGGCTGACCTTGCCCCTGCCGGGAGCCCAGGGCATACCTGGGCACCCTGGGTGTGCGGGGCTGAGACAGGGAATACTTCTGGTGGGGAGACTGAGGGTGGGGCGGGGCCCAGTCCATTAGGAGGGTCATGAGAACTTCCAGAGGCTTTATTAAATCAACTCTAAAACATACGGTGTTCACTTTAATAATTATTCATGACCTCACTGCACCTCCCCGGGCTGGGCGGCACACGGGGACACGGAGCCCACAGTCTTCGCCCAAATCCACGGCCACTGCTGTACTTGACATCGGGCACCCAAGAGCTACACCCGGAGTCAGTGCGTCGCCAGCAAACATCCCATGAGCCAACTCCACAACTGGAAATATGGAAAGGCAAAGAAATGAGAGTAGCTGGAACCATTTCGAGAAAGAGGAATCACGCCGCCCGATTCAAGGACTCACTGCAAAGCTTCACTAACCACAGGGGCATTCGCGTGTGCTGCTGGTAAGGGGACAGGTGCTTAGATCCACGGGACACACCAGAAGGTCCATAAACAGGCCCACAGAAATATGGCCAATTGATACAAACAAAGGTTCATAAGTGAGTCAGCGAAGGAAGAAGTGTCTTTTTCCACTGATGGTTTGGGGACATCGGCACATCTCCACACACACAAGGTCTGCTTTGACCTCAGTCTCACAACTGTACAAAAGTCAACTCAAAATGGATGGAGGATCTAAAGGTAAAACATAGAACTTTAAGGAGAGAATTGTCATGTCATGAAGTTGGGCAAAAATTCTTAGACACAACATTGAAACCATAACCCATGAAGGAGAAAGTGAGTAAACTGGACTTACTCCAGGGGCGCCTGGGGGGCTCAGCTGGTTAAATGTCTGACTCTTGGTTTCAGCTCAGGTTCGAGCACAATGTTGGACTCTGTGTTGGCGGTGTGGAGCCTTCTTAGGATTCTCTCTCTCTCTCTCTCTCTCTCTCTCTCTCTCTCTCCCCTTCCCTCCCCTGCTCATGTTCTCTGTACCTCAAAATAAATACATAAACTTAAAAAGATCGGACCTATTCCAAATTGAAAACTTGCTCTGTGAAAGACACGGAAGACTCAAAATACAAGCTATTAACTAAAAAAATATTTACAAATCACGCATCTGACAAAGGGCCTGTACTCGGATGCGTAAAGAACTCTCACAACTCAGTAGAAGAAAATAAATAAGTGATAACAGGTGGAAGCGAGAACAGACACTTCCCGAGAGACAGCACGTGAAGTGCAAATGTGCACAGGAGCCACCCGACATCCTCAGCTGGCACAGAAGTGCAGACTCCAGCCATGAGGAGACGCCACTGTATACGTGCAGAACTGGAACCAGGGACACGGCCAGCGTGGTGCAGGTGCGGGTAGCCCGGGCCCCACCCCTGAGTGCTTACCCTGGAGAAATTACCATTCCTTTCACACGAAAACCTGGATTGCCCCAAACTCTCGCCCTTGTCCCCGCTTGGTGCAGGGACCCACAAGCCACGGCATGGTGGAATTCTACTCCACAACATAAACAAACGACTGATGCATGTGGTGACTTCAACGAGGGTCAGAGGCATCATCTGGATGAAGCTAGTCTCACGAGGGCGTCGGTGCATCTGTATGACCCTCTCGGAGGTCACGGCTGTGGTGGCGCCAGGGGTGCGGCCATCGGGGGCTGTGAATGTGGGGGGCAGTGGAGGTGCGTATCCAAATCTGTGTGTCGGATTTCACAGAACTGCACACCGAAGTAGTTTTGCTGTGTGATCATGTCTTCAGCGAAATGTAAAGAGACAGCATAGCCGTGTCCTGGGGCTTCTGTAACTAAGCACAAGCTGGGGGCCTGGCAACGATGGGACTCAGTCTCCCACAGTCCTGGTGGCCGCAAGTCCCAGTCAGAGAAGGTGTCAACACAGATGTACAAAACTTCTAGAATACAGAGCCCAGGAGAGGGCCGCTGCTGGGATGCATGGTCTTCCGGAAGCAGAGAGCTCCAGGGAAGGAGCAGGAAACAGGGTCATATGTGTTTCTTGCTACATCAAGAAGTACAAGCCATCATGATGAAGAGCATTCCAGAAAATTCCAAACCTTGTCTTACGCTTTCAGTATGTGCCAGGTGGCAGTAGGAAAATTTTTACTCTCTAGTCTGAAATGTAGGTTAGTTGCTAATGAAGGGATGTACAGTGTGTGCTGAGGGTGGAAACACAGCCCCTGCTCGGAGGTTCTGCCCAGTCATGCTGACCTTGGAACATGGTACAGTGCAGCTTCCCTGGGCACCCGGAAGCACGCCCGCCGACACGAAAGTGGAAAGCTTCCTTTATCAGAGGTCTCAGGGGGATGTGCTCCATGCCCTCTCCCAGCTTCTGGGCATTGCCAGCCTTGCAGGCCCATCACTCAGGTCTCTGCTTCCACGCGTGGCTCTTGAGCACTTTCTGTCTCTCCTGATGGCACTGCCACTGGTTCCAGGTCCACCCTAAGCCCGTGTGGTCTCTTCGTGATGCATACCTTGGTTACATCTGCAAAGACCCTATTTCCAGTTAAAGCCACGTTCTGAGGTTGCACCTGAATTGGCAGTGGGGGCGGGGGGCAGGGGTACCCTGTTCAAACTACTGAACACAGCAAACAATTTCTAAGACTGAACATTTTCTAGTGTAATATAGGGTCTTGGTGTCCTATTTTAACTAATTACCAATTAACCATTTTTTCAGTTTAACATGGTTAGCCACCAAGCATCTGATCCCTTATTGAATCTTTGATATTTAACTCAAAAACATTCATTGATCAGCTTGGGGGTAGAAAAGAGAGCAAAGCATTCTTGGTACAATCCATTTCTCGGTGGTTAGATTAAAAATAAATGCTTGATATTCAACAGAGATGGTGCATCTGAGACAATCGAAGCCCCATCTGTACAGACGCAGATCTGAACATTTCCCTGTCAGACTCCATAGTGTTAGAGCAATTTGGACCAGGAAAGGCCCCGTTTGGGACAGCATCTATTGAGGTTGAGTGACGAGGTTATGGTTGTCCTCAGTGTGAAATGTCTGTTTTCCCTAATGTATTTTAAAATCTTTTTTCCCTTTTAGACTGAATTCTGGAATAAATACAAAGGTGAGATGGTTTCTATTTTAATACTGACTGGGGCTCATTCGGACACTGAAATGGGGGAGAGGGTATTTCAATTTTGACAATTCTTCCTGAATTTCCCTTCTGCTCCTGCTTATAGCTTCCTCACCTAAGACTCTCCCTCTCCGTGTGTTTCCCCAGTAGTTACTGTGGGATTATTTGGGGGGGTAAATGTCATGGTTCCGGTTTTGTTACTTGAACGTGGATTTCATCAGCTCGCCTTACTGGAGCATCAACCTGTCTCATCATTTTTTAAATCCAAGGTATTAGGTAGAAACAAAAGATCAGGTCTTCTAATAAGACGGAACGTCCACAGCTTGTGAAATGGTATCAATCATGACTCGTGTTTCATTCTGCTAACATTCTTTAAATTTCCCCAGATGGCAGTTGGGCCTGCCTCTAGATCAGATTGTCCAAACGCACCGAGGAGTGTGAGGCCCCTGTCAGTGCTGGCCAGCAGCCTCCACACTCCTGCTCTACATCCAGACCATTTGGGAAGAGGCGCCCGGACACCTGTCTTGTCGCTGTCCAGCCTAGAAACAGGTGCCGGGCGGCCGCCCATCCTCCCTCCTTCCAGCTGGTCCCACCTGGCCACCAGCCCAGAGCTCCTCACTGTTGAAAACAGGCAGTCAAACATCTCAGCAGAAAGAGAAAAGCTTATCAATAACCCAGTTAGATAAGAGCATCACGTACACAGAGCGCAAAGGCTGGGGGTAAAATGAAGTCCAGCCGGGAGAAATGTTTACAGGGAGACAGGAAGAGCCTCAAGCTTGTTCAAGCGACCTGAACTATGTGTGCCAAGATCAACACAGCAAAGCCATTTCCTTGATTACAGCAGCTGCCTGCAAGCTTCAGGTCCCCAAACCCTGTCTTTGCAGATGGAGACCAGTGTGAAAGCAACCCTTGCCAGAACCAGGGCAAATGCATGGACAGCCTTGGGGGATACACGTGCACCTGCTTGGAAGGATACGAAGGCAAAAACTGTGAATTGTGTGAGTTCCTTTTCTTGGTGTACCTTCGGGTCAGGGTCGCCTGAAGGGTCAGGAACGAGGGAAAAAGCTGAAACCCCTAAGGAAAACATCTCAGGTTCCTTCCGAGGTAGAGTCTGTGTTCCCTTGTGCTGCGCCATTGTAGGAACAGCAAAAACAAAGTGAAAGTGTGTCCTACAATCCACTGGGTTTTAGATACAATCAGAGACACACAGCCTTCTGTGTTCCTCTGAGGGGGCTGCAGCACACTCACGGAGCGTGTGGCCAGGAACACGGAGACCTGGGGTGGTGCTACCCATCTTCTTAAATTCCTTGTGGCCCCGGCAGCGGCTCTGAATCAGCCACTTAGGTTTGTCAGTGCAGATGTCAATTCCGAATGTCCGCGATTGTCCAATTATACAAATCTGATACATTTAGTGAATTCTACAGGGAAAAGTCACTAAGAGTTTTCCTAACACGGTGAGTATGGCCATTAATTTTTTAAAATAAAAATTTGATTCAGATTAGGCCAGTTTTCATTAAGAAGAAAGATACACATTTCTTTCAGATTACTTAATTCGTAACCTTTAGGAAGTGCTCGGAGCTGGGATCACTGTGGGACTGTCCCTGACGGGGATCTCAGTCCCGCGTCATCCCTCCCGCAGCCCAGAGCGTCCTCTCCTGCTCCCCATCTGGCTGAGCCAGAGCCGCTGGGTGTTTTCTAAAGTTTCACTAACGGTGATCCTCTCACTGTAATTATTTATTCATCAGAACGCCAGGGGCAGAACATAAAGTAAATTGTCTTGGTGACGCCGCTGCTGTCAGTGTGCGGTCACATGTTGAGCGTGTGCTGGCGATGGTGGGCAATTCTGGTGGAGTCGGAGCCCCTGAGCCGCGGGGGATGTGCTCAATCTGGCCTGGAAGGCCCAGGAAACCAGCCACGGGCTCACTGTGTCAGGAGCTGCACATGACCTGGGAGGCAGTGTGGCCTCCACCGCTTTACAAGTGAGGAAACGGAGGCCCATAGGGTTTAAAGCACTTGCCCAAATCACACGGCTGGCGACAGAAAGCACCGGGCCCATCTCTGCTGCTGCCTCGCCGGTGCCCAGACCCCAGTCTCCCAGACCAGTTCCAGACCCTTTATTCCGCAGGCGACCCTCCAGCCTCAGTGGACCGGCCCGTGGCCACGCTGCTGTGCTCCGCTTGGCCCGTGGCCCCAGAGCCCTTCCTCATGCCGGCCGGCGCACACTGGTCGTGGGGCTGTGGGGGGAGGCGCGTGCCCCTCTTAGGGCTGAACCTGGGGCCTGGGGGGGGGGCGGGTCTGGGCGCCCAGGGCCCGGCAGACAGCACGCTGGCCCCACATGGTGAGGGAGCTGCAGGGCAGGGACAAGCCTGCACACAGAGCCCCTGGCCCCCAGCCTACTCCAGGGGCCTGTCCCACTCGCGTGTTTCCGTGCGGTGGCCGCCCCTCTGCTGCAGCGGGGAAGGGGGGCAGGCTGACAGTGGGTGGATCTGCCCTGGTGCTGCTGTCCCTCCTCCCGGCTGCCTGCGGCCTCGGTGTCCCCGGCCAGTCCTGAGGGCCCACACGCGTCCCCGCAGCCATGCGGAAAGCCTGCAGCCTGGACAACGGCGACTGTGACCAGTTCTGCAGTGAGGAGCAGGGCTCCGTGGTGTGCGCCTGCGCCAGTGGCTACGTCCTCGCAGATGACGGCAAATCCTGCATCTCCACGGGTAGGAGGCCCGTGGGCCAGAGCGGGACCGCAGGCCCTGTGAGCCGCCTGAGAAACGGGCCAGCAATGCTGCCTGACTCCCCGGGGGAGGTGCAGACGTCGAGGGACTTGGGGGTGGGGGGCGCTCTGCCTAGCGCCAGGCTCGTGGCAGACCCTGAGGAGCCACGAAATGGTCGTGATCACGGCACGTCCTGTTGCCCCGGGAGTTGGAGCATGTCCGGGGCAGCGAGGCCAGACTGTCTCTGGGCCGTGGACCTGGGGGGGAGGGGGGGTGGTGCAGGAGCCAAAGGGGAGCCGAGGACCCCGAGAACAATTAGACTGCACGGGCCCCAAGTGACAGCCCTCGGGCTTCCTTTTCCGTGATGTTCTGTGACGTTCTGTGACAAAAGCTGGGCCCTGAGTCTGGCCTAGAAGCTCACAGAGGGAGGGGCCCAGCAAGGGGACAGGGTCCTCGCTGCTCTGGTCCAACCACACTTCTCTGCGGCAGGGCCTGCCTGGGCTGGAGCACTGAGAGGCCACTGTGCTCTCTCTCTTAGCTTCCTCTGCTTCTCACGGTGGCCCAAGCGCTCCTCAAAGCTGGCCCCCGCCCAACCAACAGCTGTGGCATCACCTGGGGCGGGACCTCTGTTACCAGCACGTTCCTCCCCATTCCCTCCTCCTGTGGGCCGGGAGGACAGTTCCGTTGTGAGGGGGGCAGGGCGAGGGGGGTCCTGCTCACTGAGGCCGGCCCGTGTTCTTTCAGGGCCTTTCCCCTGCGGGAAACGCACTCCGACGCGCAGGAAGAGGTCAGCCGAGACCGCCCATGGCGGTGAGGGTCCCTCTGAAGCCTCTGAAGCAGACGTGCAGGACCAGCACCCTGAAGACCTGCCTCCCACCGACAGCCCTCTGTACCTGCAGCCCTTCAACAAGACGGAGGCCAGCCCCGTGGAGGACTCAAGCAACCTGATCCGGATCGTGGGTGGGCAGAACTGCCCAGACGGCGAGTGTCCCTGGCAGGTGACTGCGGAGCGGGCCTGGCGGTGCCGGTGGGTGGTGGGGACTCCCTGCTGGCTCTGGGGCAGAGTGTGCCTGAGGTGAGAAGTGGGCTCTGTCCCTCCCCACCCGACGTCCAATCCCGTGTGTGTGTCCATGAAGGACAGACAGAAAGGAGAGGAGCCCCGGAACCCAGTGCGGGCTGCAGGCTCAGGCCGGCAGGCAGAGTGGCTGCCTGATGGGGGCCAGCCCTCTGTTTGCCCCTCCGACCGACAGGCAGACACTCTGTCCCTCGGTCTCATCTCTGATTTGGTCAGTGCTAACGAGGCGGGTAGCAATCTGGGGAGAAGTACATCCACCTGTTTGCAATCCACGCTCTTTGGTTGTTGGTTTGGACGGAGGTTTCCAGATGAACAAGTAACATGGGACTCAGGCTTAGAGTTGAGTTTCAGACAAATAATGAACAACTTTTAGTGTAATGTGTCCCAAAGACAATAGGGGACATGCTGGTGCTAGAAGCCATTGGATGCTTATCTGATTCGGCTTGACTGGGTGGTGCCTGCTGTCTCTGGCGAATCTGGGTGTGAAATGCTTGGTACCCAAAGCCAACAACAGACCCTCCAGAGCCACCACCACCCTTTACGCATTTCTTCACCTGCCCCACCTCCCAGCCCTACATTATCAGGGACCCAGAGGGGAGCAGGCGCTCATGTGGTCACCACGGGGTTGGTGTGTGCTGAGCGAGTGCCACCGACGTGGCTCCGGCGGGAGCTCAGTGGCCCCGGGCCGGTGTGGAGCTCGGGGGGCTTTGGAAGGCCCCCCACAGACAGACAGGACGGGGGGGGGGCGGGGGAGGTGCTGTGGGGACCTGGGCGGCGGGATCCTCTCCAGGGAACGCGAGAGCCCTGCTCTCCCAGTCCAGCGGCCTCGCCATCACGTGTAGGAGAAGAGTCAGGGTCCAGGTCTGGGGAAGACTGACGCCCCTTGGCCCTGCTACTTCCTGCGGGTCACCAAGGTCTTCAGGAACGCTTTCAGACTTGGAACCTTGTTGTTCCCCAACCGGCATGAGCCAGCCACGTGCTGGGAACTCTCTAGATAAAAAGGAAAAAGTGCGCCATTTCCAGATTTGCAGCCCGGTTCTCTGGGGAAGAAGGGACACGAGGGCTGCAGGGCCACCTGGGCCTGCCGGCGCTCACTCCCTGGGGCGATGCCCTCACTCTCAAATCCTGTCGGGGAGAAAGCCGCCCACAGGGGGAGCCCCGTGGATTCCAAGGGATTTGCCCTTGAGTGGTGGCATCTGTGGGCCGTCGGGGGAGGGCCGTCCCAGATACCAGAAGCTTCTCCCCAAACACTGGCGCCCACCTGGTCTGTGCGCTAATCCGTAGCCATGTAGCCGGCAAAGGTTATCAACAACGATGATCGTTTTTCTACGGGTGACACCGTAGAGTGCTGTGACAGCTCTGGAAGGGACAGGACGGCTCCCTGAAGAAGGAGTCTGGAGTCCAGGAGCAGAAAGTTGAAGCGAGGCAGAAGCCCCTCAGGTGCCACTAGCGGGGCCCCTGCAGACGTCTGTTGGGTGGACCATTTGGCTGCTCTGTGGGAAGGAGCCGCCCAAAGCTGCAGTTTCCGCAGCGCAGCGGGGGAGGACCTGGAGAGGGGCTGCGGCCCGGCCATGAGCCCCACGGTGAGGTCTCCGAGCACGCGCTGGCACCACACCCCGCGGGACACATAAGAAAAGGAGGGGCCGCGCTGCGGGCAGGTGTGCAGGCCAGGCCGGCGCTGCCCTGGGCCTTGCGTTCCCGATGGGGAGGGGAGCCCAGAGGTCAGTCCCAACCTCGGGGGGGGGGGCTCCTGCGTGCTCCCCACAGGCCCTGCTCATCAACGAAGAGAATGAGGGGTTTTGCGGCGGCACCATCCTGAGCGAGTACCACGTCCTCACTGCAGCGCACTGTCTGCACCAGGCCAAGAGATTCAAGGTGAGGGTAGGTAAGTGCGCCACACTCGGAGACACTAGTTAACACGCCGAACCCCATGGGGGTGCGGGTAGGGGGGGGTCACAGGCGAGGGAGGGCGGAGAAGGGGAAAGCGGGGGGCCAGTGGTGGGGCCGGTCCTCCCCCTTGCCGTCTGTGTCCAGGCCCAGCGCAGCGAGCCTCCCCTCAGGGCCCCTTCCTCTGGGAAGGTTTCCGGAGCCCTCCGAGCACAGAGCATCTGCTGCTCGTGTTTGCGTCTGCGGGGCTGTTTTGTGACGTCCGTCCTTCTCCTCCAGACTCTAGACCAGTTCAGCAAAGATCCACCGCAAGCCACACATGCAGGCCATCCATGTGCCTTTTAATTTTCTAGTTCCATTTCCTATTAGGCATCTTCAAAGTTTATAGATGAAATTAATTTTAGCAATATGTCTTAGTCCAGTATATCCAAAATATTATTATTGTTTCAACGCGTAATCAGTTCTGAACTAGAACGAGATATTCTGAGTCTGTGTTCTCATGACAAATCTGATGCTGACACTCAGCACGTCCCAGTTCCGACCGGACGCCGTCCTGGTGCCAGGCAGCCGTCTGGACAGCGTGGCCAGCCGGTCAGGCACAGAGCCTTCCGCCCCCAGGTGCCCCTGCCGCGCGGCACAGGCTCAGGAAGTATCCACCCGAAGTACCGGCCACACTTAAAAGTGCGGCTGGCGGTCGCCCCTGGGGAGTGAAACTGAAAGTCATCTTTATTTGCCTCGTTACAATTTTATCTTTCAGAGTCTCTAGTGACCATGTTCCATTTTTTTAATAAAAAAAAATAAATAAATAACCGCTACTCTCAAAAGCACCGTGCACATAAGTGCACGGCCAACCCCGAGCTGAACGCCACCATGTCCTCGCCATCTCCCAGGTGAACGGGACACGGGCAGCGAGGAGGGCAACGAGGTGGCGCACGAGGTGGACGTGATCATCAAGCACAACAAGTTTGTCCGGGAGACCTATGACTTCGACATCGCTGTCATCAGGTTGAGGACGCCCATCACCTTCCGCAGGAATGTGGCCCCCGCCTGTCTGCCCCAGAAGGACTGGGCCGAGTCCACACTCATGGCGCAGAAGACAGGCATCGTGAGCGGGTTTGGGAAGACTCACGAGAAGGGCCGGCCATCCACCATCCTCAAGATGCTGGAGGTGCCCTACGTGGACAGGAACACGTGCAAGCTGTCCAGCAGCTTCACCATCACCCAGAACATGTTCTGCGCCGGCTATGACACGAACCCCGAGGATGCCTGTCAGGGGGACAGTGGGGGCCCCCACGTCACCCGGTTCAAGGACACCTACTTCGTCACCGGCATCGTCAGCTGGGGAGAAGGATGCGCACGGAAAGGGAAGTACGGCATCTACACCAAGGTCACCAACTTCCTCAAGTGGATCGACAAGTCCATGAGGGCCAGGGCCGGGGCCCAAGGCTGAGCGGGGAGCCTTGCGCCCCACCCCCAGCTGCTGGTGTCTCGTTTGTGCGGCCCAAGGCCGAGTGGGGGGCCCTGCGCCCCACCCCCATTAAAGTCATGCCAGCTGCTGGTGTCTTGTTTGTGTTTGCACGGGCTGGTCTCAGCGGCAGCGCCCGGACCAGGTCTCCTGTCTGCAGTGGCGCCACCTGTGTGGATTCCTTACCTGGTGTTTTCCTCGCTCCGTGGAAGACACGTTCCTCTGGACACCAGAGCCAGCCTTTCCCTTTCCAGGTTGGGAAGTGCCGTCAAGAGACGCTAGATGGTGGGACAGGAGTCTAGACGCCCCAGGACAGCCCCCCCCCCCCCCCCCCCCCCCGCCATTGACAGCAGGCTCTTCCGGTTGTGGTCAGGACACTGGGGAGGCAGTGGTGGGGGCTCTGGGAGCGGGGGCGGGGCAGGGGTCCCAGGAAGGCTGAGAGCCTCTCACCGGCCCCGATGCTTCTGCGTGGACTGAGCGGCTGCTCCTCCCGCTGGTCCCACGCTGGACGCGGCCGGGGGGCCATCCGCTGTCCCGCAAGCGGCTCGTGTGCTCCCAGGGGCAACAGTCCCCAGCCCCCAGATTAAACCAGTCTGTGTGGATGCGACTCCTCAGTGGCCCCGAGCGCCCTGTGTGCTGTGGGGTCTGGGGGAGGGGCCCGTCTGCTCTACGCGGACAGCCCTTCCCGTCAGGGTCCCTAGCCTGCGGTCATGAGGAGCAAAGTGCTTTAGCAAACCCTTTTCCAAATGCCCCCACAGTTTGCATTTTGCGTAACTACGATGAGCAAAGTTTCAAAGTGCCAGTACTGAGATGCCCCAAATGTCACAGGCTGGCAGCGTGCTTTGTCAACAGCAGGCAACGCGAGGTTAGGGAAATCGATGTGAGCGGACACGTGGTTTCCCAGAGGCCATCAGAGGCGCACAGAGAAGGCCCAGGGCTGAGTGGGGGGGAGGCTGTCCTCTTGCGGGTTTTCCACGCACCTGAGCGCTCTGTGCGCCCCGAGCCCTGGACGGGTTCTGAGGTCAAAGGTGGTCTGGGGCCCAGACAGGATTGCAGCCGCCCCATCTCTCACTGGTGGCCCGGGGCGGCGATGGGGCTCATGTGCGCATCAGAGGGGTAGACTGAGGCACACCAGAGAAGGGCGTGCCCCCGCTGCCTCCCTCTGGCGACTCCTCCTCTCTTCCAGAAGGAGAATCCGTTCAGTGAGGCCCTGGAGGAGACGACGGGATGCTGTGGGGAGGGCAGTGAGGGCTGGGACTCATGACGGGGCACCTGCTGTCCCCTGTGCCCTGCCGCCACTCATCTCCCTCCATGATGCTATCTGCCTGGGGACGGAGCTAACGGAGCTGCCCGGCGCACATGTCCCTCTCACCAGGCTGGTCGGCTGCGACCGAGCATCGAGTGCCCCTCAGGGACACGGGGACACGGCAGGGTGGCTGGGGTGGGGCCCAGGCCCTGTGGACGGCGGGCACAAAGCCCAGGAGCCGCAGGGGAGAAGGCGGATGTGGTTCTTGTTCCCGAGGGAGAAGGCAGAGGTCTCAGAACAAATGCCATGAACCCCATCTGATCCGTACCCCCACCTGTTCCTTGAAGGGTCAGTCGCCCCCAAACACCGGGTGGCTTCCACAGGCCCAGCCTGAGTTGGGGGGGGGGGGGGCTCGCTGGATGGTGGGCGTGGCCAAGGCCGGGGGCCAGGCCTGTTCAAGGGAGGCCGACGGAACTACCAGATCAGAGGGCAGGTGGGCCCGGGTTTCCGTTTAGGGGCAATTCCACCGCAGGAATCCCTGATTGAAGCAGGTCACCGAGGACACCAAACCCTGGAGTCTCCCGGAGTCTCAACTTTGCAGAGAAATGACTCTTTCATCGCAGACAGGACAGGTGGCTCCCCCAGCAAGACCGCCCACGGGAGTCAGTACATGAGGGGAGCGAGTGATGGGGAGCCCGCGTGGCATGGGCTGTGAGGCCCCCGCAGCCAGGATGCTGACAGTGCACCATGTGTCCCCAGTCCTTCCCGTGCGCCTGAGATTGAAGCCAAACTTGCTACTTCCCCCATCACATGGTGCTGAGTGCGTCTCGGGTTTGAGGACACACTCGGTTCTTACAGAACGCCTCCGTGGTCCGCTGGTTGCCTGGCTCGAAGCCCCAGGCTGTGGTCCACTCTGTGCCTTTACAGAAACGCTTGCCACGCTGCCTCGGGGACCCGTCCTGCCACACTGGCCTCCGTGCTGGGCCCCAGGCAGCCCGTGGCCCTGGGGTCACTCCAAGCCCCCGGAGGCTGCTTACTGGGCTCAGGTTTCTCTCCCCATCACACAACCCCTTATGTGCTCTCCTCCAGGCTGTGACTCTTGACCAGCCCCCTGCCCTCCTGTGTGCCCCCCGTGGAGGGGACCTGAAAGGTGAGCTCCAGGTGACTGTCCCCTACCCAGAGCTGCCCACATGGGAGCCCCTGAGCCTTGTTACTCAGGGCCGCCCGCGGGATGCCGGCTGTCCCCGTTTCCTGGGACAGGACCTGCTGACCTCACTCCTGGGAAGCCCGCCCAGCTCCAGGGTCCTCGACACCTCACCTCAGCCCCCTGTGCCTTGGACACAGAAGAGAAGCAGTGCAGAGACACTGACACTGACTGTATGCGGTGAGGTGGTGTGTGTTGTAGGCCGGGGGCGTCCTCAGCAGCCCCTGTCCTCAGGCCCGTGTCCGCAGACCTGTCCCTGGTGGCCGTGGGCTGGTGGGCCGCGTGGTGCTCAGGCCTCTGCTCCGCCCCGCTCGGCCCTTCCCCAGAGGCCCAGGGGCCAGGCAGGGCCAGGCGTGACGAGCCGTCCTGCTTCTCTCACTGGTGACACACGTGGGAAGTGGTGGCGTCCCTCCGGGCCCTCCTGGAGCCAGAGCCTGCCCTACAGTCGCCGCCACCCCACCAGCCCCACGCACCAGCCCCTCGCTGCCCTGCTCTCCCTCAGCACCCCCACCCTCTGCACACACAGGAGTAATGACATAAACCCAACTTTGTAACTTTTAAATGAAGATGGCACATTGAAACCATATTATTTTGGATCTATTGGGTTGAGTATGTGTATCATTAAAATTATTTTAAGGTCTCTCTTCTGATGTTTTAATTGTGCTGCTGGGACACTGTTCTGACCACTGGGGCTTCCGACGGTCCCGACGGCCCACCCCACCTCTGGTCAGAACCTCTGGAGCACACACCCCCACGTGCTGGGCTGATCAGCGTGTTGTCTGTAAGAGAGACCCACGCGGGACCTCAGGCAGTTTGCGGCACCGCGTCCGATCTTACACAACCCGAAACTATCACAGGACCTACAACAAAAGGGAATTTGTGGAATTTCGTTCTGGAAGGGCTGTGGATAAGAGGAGTGGCCAGAAAACCCTCTAATAAAAGCCGAAAATGGACACTGTATATCCCTTTTAGTAAATGCGTCACGGGGCTGGAACAACGGCAAGAAATCAAGAGGTGCGAAGGAAGAAAATGAAAGAAAGGTGAGCATACCCCAGCCGTGACCACTCACCCTCAAGTGGCCCGCAACCTCATGTCCCAGAATGGCACTCAGAGCTCCAGCCATCACACCTGTATCCCCAGCAGAAGGATGGAGGAAGGGACAAAGAAACAGCCACACCAGTTGTCTTTCAAGAAGTTTCCCGGGAGCTGCGGCCTGGCCATTCTGTCTGCATCCTGATGGCCAACACGTAGCCACACGGCCACGCTTGACACCAGCGGCCCAGCTACACGTCGGGGGCTCTCGTCCTGGAGCCTTGCTTCACCACTGTCATCCCTCCAGGGCAGATCTAAGAACCCCGAGGCTGCTCCCTGCCGTCCTTTGCCTGTGTCTGAAATGCCCCCACTTCCCACGCCTCTAGCTCCTGAGAGGACTCCTACCCACCCTTCGCACCTTGGAGGGAGAGCCACTTCAGGGGGACACTCTCGCTGGCCCTGCAGCCGTGGCATTGGGTCCCCCCGGGTGTCTGACATAGTGTCTCTGCGGCCCCCTCGCTCTGCCTGGTTCGTTGGGAGGGATGGCTCGGCAGGTCCCGGCCCCGCACCACCAGCCGTGGCCAGGACCCGTCTGTCTGGTTTCTTGCTCAGCTCCCAGCACCCAGCCAGACCCTGGCATGTGGAAGTGCTTAGCAAGTACGTGCTGGGTGGGCTGAGCTGACCTTTCTAGCTCCCTGTCCCATCCCGCCTCCCCAGTCCTTCCCACGAGCCCGAGATTGGAGCCAAACTCACCACTTCCCCCAATGGCTCGGGGGCAGACCAAACTCATGCTTATCCTCACGGGCAAGGACAGCTGGGAAGCCCCAGCTCAGGGGGGCTGCTTCTCCCAGTCCCCCGTGGCCATGCTATGGTCACCCAGGGCATGTGAGTGGGGGCCCCGCAGGCCACTGAACCCAAGGGGAACACCGTCCGGAGGCACTCAGAGAAAAATTCAGGAGCACCCGGCAGGAAGGAGACAGACACGGGCCTCGGCAAGGCTGCGCCCAGGGCGGGCCCCAGACGGTTCCAGGACCCGCTGGTTCAGGCCGCGCTCTCCGCTCTGCCCCTCAGTGGTCAGTCGCCACCCTGGCGCCTCCATCCTGAGTGGAGTAACAGCGGCGCCCCCCCAAGCAGGGCCGAGATAAGGCTGGAGGGCAGACTCCCAGCGGCCGTTGGACCACCGCCTTCCTGAAGACGCAGCTCACACGAGCAGAGGCCCCAAACTGATCTTCCCCAGGGCGCGCACAGCACAGGCCCCAGGGAGCTCGAAGGGGCGGACACGACATCCTTCCACAGGCTGATCTATTCACCCTCCCGCGCGGAAGCCACACAAGCCCTCAGCTGCGCAACCGGCCTGTCTCCGGTCTCCCCGGGGGAGCTGGAAGCCGCCGCAGGCCAACCGCCCCCGGAGCAGTGGCCGCGGCTCTAACCGCCCAGGCACCACTGCAAGGGTGGACGCGGTCCACCAGAGAGAGCGCTTTTTAAAGGGATTAGAAATGTTAAGTTGATTCAAATACTTTTGAGTGAAATACCGGGAGTTGAAACCTAGTTCAGATTTTTCAGCGTTAGGATTCTCAAACACATCGAGTGTATCTTCGCTCCTGACATTATACCTCAACCCCAAGAGTAGACGTCCTGGGGGCCGATCTCGCCCAGGAAGGGCCCTGGCAAAACTAAAGGTGATGTAGCAGCACACGCTGACCAGAGCGCGGAACCAGGGCAGGAGTGAGCCTTAGTCTTGGCCGAGGGCCTGTGTCATCTGCAAACCCCGTTAAGGTCAGGAGGCTACAGATGTAAATGCCTGGATCTGCTAAGTGGAAACCTTACCTGGAAATTATCACCAACACAGCATCAGCAGGGTGAACGCTCACGACAGCGTCCGGGTGACAACAGGGCTCATCAGAGAGGACGCTGCTGGTAGACCTGCAGCAGAGACCCCGGGGGGCCAGAAAACGGAAAGGACTGCCCTTCCCCCACACAGCTCAGTGAAAGGGCTCTAGAGGCACCCAGCTGGCTCAGTCAGTGGAGCTCTTGATCTCAGGCTTGTGAGTTCAAGCCCCACGTTAGGGGTGGAGATTAAATAAAAACTTATTTATTTATTTATTTATTTATTTATTTATTTATAATGTGTTTTTTTTTTTTTGGAGAGAGAGAGACACAGAGAGACAAAGCACAAGAGGGAGAGGGTCAGAGAGAGGGAGACACAGAATCCGAAGCAGGCTCCAGGCTCTGAGCTGTCAGCATAGAGCCCGACACGGGGCTTGAACCCAGGAACCATGAAATCATGACCTGAGCCGAAGTCAGATGCTTAACCGACTGAGCCACCCAGGCACCCCATAAATAAATAAAAACATTATGAAAAAAAGTGTTCTAGAGGCCACTCAAGCACAAGAAGCAGGGACTTGGATTAGGGGACCCACCCCCACTTGGGCAGAAGTGAGGTCTGTTCCTCTGACACAATGCAGACCAGCCGCAGGGACAAGATCTCTGTGTCCACAACCCTGAAGTGCCCCAATGTGCACACAAGCCAAGTCCAAAGAGAAGGCCATTGACACCCAAGGTGTGTTTCCTCCATGGCCAAGCAGGACCACATGCTACCGGTAACAGCTGATCCCGGATTTCCGCTAGTCGCTGTCCACTGCTGGAGGGAGGGCCTCATGGTGCTGACAAAGCCCAGAGTGAGATCCAGGCCATGAGCACACGGCTCTACACCCAGCTGCAGGGTGGCCCCACAGAGCAGCGGAAGGTGGCTGTTCCTCATGCACTGCCGTGAGAGAAAGGGACGGCGCGGCCCAGTGCAAGAGGATTATGGGCCTGCCAGTGACCACACTTTCCTGCTCAGGGGACTGGCTGGGGAAAGGGCAGCTTGGAGGTCAAGAACCTGCCGGCCATAAATCCACGGCACACGCTCCAACCCGCAGACACCATCCAGGGCACGTGGGTCCCTCAGCTGGGATCCGGATGTGCCTAGGACACAGGTGACACTATGTGACTCGGGAGGCTGGAGCAGCCACCGGTGAGGCCCATGTGGACTCGAACTGGGAGCCAGAGCCCAGAGCCAAAGCACCCCTAGTGGTCACCCACCCCCATGGGGTCAGCTGGCACCACAGGGAGCAGGCGCACACCTCCCACCGAGCCCAGGGGGCCTGCCAGGCGGCAGGAGACTGACCCAGGACCAATCTGTCAGTCTTGAGCTGCGGCCTGTGCCGTAAGGGGAACCACGTTCTCTGAAGCAGCTTCTAAGTTTCTACCCTCAGTAACACCGCAAAGACAAGCTGAAACCACTTAGGACATTTTCTTTAGTAAATTTTGCACGAACAGAGGAAACGTGCACACTCTGAAAACATGGCAGGCTGTAAAATGTGGAACGTTATCAAAGTAAATTCATTTTGTATAAAGAAGCCTTAAATTAACCAAACACTTTGATCAGATACAAAGTTCAAATTTAACATATAAAAATAGATGTGCCCCCAGAAGACAGAATAAAGGACACGCCTTTCATATAAACTCAGGATGCTGTTTCAAAGGAAGGGTTACGTAAAAATTTACCAAGGTGCCTTTAGGAACAGCACCTCTGAGGTAACAGAGCTGTGCGGGGCACAGAGCCCCTTCGCCCGTCCACATTTTCTGAAGGAGCTCCCGCTCTCCGCATGGTGGACCTCAGTTGTGAGCCCAGAGAAACGAGCCCAGAGATCCCGGCGGCGGAGGGTCCTGGCACAGGATGGATTTCATCTGCGCAAACGGTGACTGAAGGAACATGCCGCCCTCCCGTCCTCGGGACCGTGCACGCACTCAACACACTGTCGACAGCGGGGGGAACGGGTTCTGCTTGCTAACAACCAGCTTCTGATGCTGATGTGATATGTAGCCTTTAATGTGGCCCTGCAGGGAAGAGAGGGCTGGCTCGTGGTTCTGGGCCAAGGAGTGGGTGCATTCACCACTCAGCCCTGCGCGTAAGCGGCCGACTCCAATCGTAGCCGCTGGATCCCCCGGGGCACACAACAAATAAACACACATGGTATGGACAACAGAGAAATCCAGACCGTGTCCACCCACCCGCGTCCCCTCTGAATACCACAGTTATTCCCTAGGATGGAATCAGTTCTGTCAGAAAATGCCATCACAAACTAAGTGGCTTTCCTGCAGCTCCACCCGAACACCAAGTTCGAGGCCCAGCCCGCTGGGACGCGGCTTGCTCACCATGTAGATCAGGTTGGCCAGGATGCACTGGACCTCATCGATGTCCACGTCCTCCACTCGCATGAACTTCAAGGCAACCAGGAAAGCATCCAGAGACAACTGGTGTGTTCTGAGCAGCAAGTACCTGGGGGAGGGAGGTGGGGGTCCATGCGGGTTACCAATGGCTGGGGCACTGGTGGCAGCTGACGCTCCGAGTCGGAAGGGCAAATGTCTCCTGACAAACCACCTAGGAGACACACGAGAATCACTTCTCACATGTATGGAACATCTCACTGAATGGAGGTGGTCTCTGAAACCAGGGCACCCCTGACAGTGAACAGTGTCCTCCGCAGTCGAGGACAGGTGGTCCCCACAGCTGTGAGCAGAAACAAATACAGAATTCAACTTCCTGACAAATGGGAGCGGGGCGGGGTTTGGGTCAGCTGGTCATGTGACAAAATGTGGGGCCCTCGACCCTGAGCACTGGTACACGTGCCCGCAGGTGGCCGTGCTCTCTGAGTGGCCGCAGAAGTCTGCTGTCATTCCACAAGAGCACAGGGTAGGGCTGGGGCCTCGTCCACACAGGCGGTCAGAAACCTCCACAGCCCGGCCAGGCGGGAGTCACACTAAAACCTAAACTTGTTAAAAAGAAAACACTTAGCTTACACTTTCTTGAAGAGATTCCTGTAGGTGATGATCTTCAGCTTCTCAAGGATAAGGAAAATGCCACAGCGGATAAAGAAGGTCTCGTGCTTCGTCAGAGCCTCGTTCAACAGCAGAAGATTGCCTTCACTGTGTGTGAGGGACAAACGCGCAAACGTGGTCACAAAAACTGGAGCCAAGGACAAGAGCACGTCAAGGAGCAACGAGCTCTCACAGGCCACGCGACAGATTTTTAGCTGATGTCATATTTTAAAAGGGCCCAAGTGGAAAAGGTTAGATACCTGACAGCTTTGGTCACTTCGGCAAACTGCATGAGGTGATACTTTCTCAACAGCTCAATGGTCGGCATATGACCCTAAGACAAAGCACCAGTTGTCCAGAATAAGACCATTTCGTTCTCAACAGAGTTGATCTTTGACAAAATTCATATGAAGGAATCACCACCTTTTGAAAACTTGCAACCTGTGTTTCTTTCTTTTTATTATGATGTTTATTTATCTTGAGAGAGAGACAGAGCACGAGCGGGGGAGGGGCAGAGAGAGAGGCAGACACAGAACTGGAGGCAGGCTCCAGGCTCCAGGCTGTCAGCAGAGCCCAACACAGGGCTTGAACCCACAAGCTGCGAGATCATGACCTGAGCCAGTCGGACCTTTAACCAACTGAGCCATCCAGGCGCCCCTCTTACAGTTTCTTCTGAAGTACTGGAACAAGGCCTATAAACACGATGGCAGATGAGCTAACAAGGGTCTGGCCATCAGAGCACCTGGGAGCAGTAGTGCAGGCTTGCCTCTCAGTTGGCACCTGACCTTGACCTTCTCATGCCCTCACTGGTTATAACTTAGAGGGGAAGCAGCGGCTGAAGAAAACACTAAGAGCCGGGAACTCAGAAACGTCTTCCAGGAGAGGCAGCTGAACCGTCTACGACTGCAGGCTTCTGGGAAGCAGGGTCGGAAGTAGACACGGCACTTTTCGGCCATCAGCTACCCTGCTCTATTTACATTTTAACCACGTGGGTACTGCTTTGATCACTTTTTAAAATTTTTAAACGGGAGGAAAGGAAGCTCTATCACTTTGAGGACTTTTTTAGTCAATTAAACTTGCCGGTTACTTGCTGTTTCTTTTCAAGTCTAAAATTAACTTTGGGTGACCAAATGAGATACCTACAGACAGGCTGGAATGTCGTTTTTCTTTCTTAATCCGCTTCTATTAATTTAGATTTTTAGGGGAAACAG
The DNA here is from genome assembly GCF_018350155.1 of Leopardus geoffroyi. NCBI lineage: Eukaryota > Metazoa > Chordata > Mammalia > Carnivora > Felidae > Leopardus > Leopardus geoffroyi. Next base: position 82,077,820 of record NC_059326.1, read on the forward strand.
ATAAACATGCATTTATTGCTGTGTCTTACAGATGTTCAACTTTTAAGTTAGATACTTTTAAGAGGAAGGAAGCACGAAACCTTTTTAGAAGGATCTACAGTGTCAGCTGTGAGGATAAATGGTTCAGGCCACACACAAAGCTTATTGTCCCCTATTCTGGGGTGCGCTCACATGGGGCTCAGACGGTAGTACCTACGTACCACCTGCAGGCAAGTTCTGAGAAACAGGGTCTATAAGAGCTGAGTGGCATCACTTACCAGCAGCATTTTCACTGGGAGCAAATAGATGAGAATCATCCGTTTGTTCTTCTGACTCGAGCGGTGGCAGTGCTCGAAGGCAAAGGACAGGTACTCCTCAGCTGCAGAGACACCGACAACACGGGAGAGGTCGGAACCCCACCCCACCCCCAGCCCCGATAGAACCACAGTCGCAGAAACTGGAAGCACCTACGGCTGACAGTGAAGGCTGTTTGCTGTGCTTGGTACTCAAATTCGGGGGAAAACCAGAGTGGTACCTTAAGAACCCTCAAAAGAATACGACATAAAAGCTTCTATTCTTATGCTCCGCATTTTAAGGGACTAACACGAGGTAGGGGAACAACCCAGGAGGGCCACGTTCCAAAGCCCTGGACAGCTGGTCTGCATGAGCCTACGGAACAAAACCAGAGCAGTCGCCAGGACAGCACAGCTGCTTTCGTTATCAGACTGCACAGCTCTAACGCACGGAGAGAAAGCACTTTTAGTCACGTCGCTCCATGTGCACACAGCCGCTGAAGACGTGGGTTTAAAAGGTCTAGTCTGGGTACAACACAGGAGACCACGGGGAGCCGCCACACACCAGCTAATCACAAAGTTTAAGAGAAAAACCTGGCTTCATGTTGTCGAGAAAACTCACGAGAAACGAACAGTGACATGGTTTTGAGAAAGCTCGGCTCTGACAAGCACTGAAGTGGCGACAGTACACAGGGTGGGGGGGGAGGGGGGTGGACACGTCCCCTGGGGTTTCCACAGCTGACTCCCGGCCTCCGCGGCAACCACAAGGGCACAACAAAGGTTGGGGGGGGGGGGGCAATCCCTCACGTCCAACAGGAAGGACTGTGGTGTTTCAATGACATCACATAAGAAAGACGCCCACATCAACTGAGACTCTGGCAGGGGCTCCACAGACCAGGACAGGCTTTCCTTTCAGTAACAACTTTGGTGGCCACAGCTGCGCGCGCGCGCGCACACACACACACACACACACACACACACACACAAGCACACGTGCACACGTGCACATGCATGCACGCGCGCACACACACACACAGCCTGGATGAGGTTAACAGCAGATTCCACCTTACATGCTAATAAGGTGCCACAACTGTTGCCGCCGCCCAGAGCCCCGCATCTTTAGAACCCTGGAAATGAAGACGAACAAACCTTGCTTGAAGTCACTGTCGAACATGGCCTTGCGCCCGACATAGTACCTGAACGTCACCCTCTGGGCGGTGCTGTAGTCGTCCTTCAGGTTGGAGCTGTCGATGGCTCTGATGAGGGGCTTGCACAAGTGCAGCTTGTTTATCTGCGACAGCCCCACCCCTGGAGTTACAGCCCCTCCCCCGAGGTTACGGCCCTGCCCCCGAGGTTAGTCTTGCCCTAAGGGTTACAGCCAGCCCCAGGGTTACTGAGGACGTGGCAGGACCAACACCAGCTTCCCCCCACCACATACACACCTCCTCGGAGCAGGAACTACATGGTTAAAACTGCCTATTTAGTAATAAGAACTGAAATGCCAGCTGCGTGGCAGATTACCCCAGGCTGGAGGGCCTGCCACGGAAGGGCCGCAGAGGGGCCACTGGCCAAGCCCACGCGGCAGGAAGGGCCTCTTTACCCATCCAGGCACCCCTGCTCCGCAGCTAATTACTGAAGCAGAGGAGAGAAGGCTGGGGTGAACCCCTCCCATGCAAGCCCAGTCTCCCCACGCCAGGCACGCCGCTTGGGGCATTGGCACCCTGCTTTCCCTGGAGGTGCAGCCCTCGCCTCATGAGGCAGAGGCCGAAACAGTACGACACACACAAAACACTTGCTGCAGTCCCCGCCCCCAGCAGGTGTGCCACAGACTCGACTGTGAGTCTGGTTAGGTGAGGGTCATCCCCCAGCGACACCAGGGACGCCGGTGCCCAGGGAGACGGGCAGAAAGCAAGCGCCCCCAGGGAAGCACACCTTAAAGTAGATCTTGAATAGCTGGTTCACCAAGAACAGCATCCCCCACTTCTTAGAGTCCTCGATGCCAGCCCGACTGTGGGAAGACAACTGTTGTTTAGTTGCATGGAAAACAAGGGTTTTATTTATTAGTCACAAAGACAATCTGCCTAAACAAAATTAGTACTTTGAGATAAAACACCGCTCCAGCCTCACCCATGAAATAAAACAACATAAAGCAGAGGTCTGACCTAACAGGCTACGGAGTACACATCATGTGTGTTGGGTAACGCACTGTGGACAAGGGGATGTGTTCTTGCTTATCCTGACAACACAGTGAACTACAGAAATCCACAACGATGTGGACAAACCACAAACAGAGCAAGACGCAGCACACGCTGTGTAGGCACCGTGGGGAGGGTCTGCCTGGGAAGGGGACGGGCGACGACAGTGTCCTGGACCTCCAGGGGGTTTGGGTCACACATGGGTGATGACTTATCCAAATACAGTCAAGATCCGTGGGAGTCACTGTGGGTAAATTTTACCTCAAAGCACAAGAGAAACCGCAGTATTTAAACAAGTCACTGAGGGACAGGCCACCTTTGGAATGCACCAGAAACAAAAAACAAAGGCAAAGTGCTAGATGCACAGAAGGGTAGATACCCATCTGCAGAGCAAGTGGCGGGTGTACAGGTATTTTCACTGTAAAGTTCCGTCAACGCGGCCAAACGCCTCACGATTTCACGATACGGGGTTGGAACACAATCCAGAGTCGCGTCTCCCACGAGTCCGCAGGCCGCAATGGTTCTTCCAGGCGCAGCTGTGCACTCGCTCCATGGTGCCAGTGGCCAGCTGCCTGCAAACTCAGATGGAGACTGGCAGGCTGTTCACAAGCCAGAGAAATAGAAATCACTCCCTAAGACTGGGGCATGCCCATATCAGAATGCTCAACGTAAAAATACGGTCGGTGTTTAAGTATCAAAGTCCTGTTTTGTGACAACAGCCAGCTCCTTCATGACTGTCACCAGCCAGGTGCAGGGTCTCCCCCGTGACTCCCGTCACCAGCCAGGGACAGGACCTGAACAAAGAACCCTCTCTCCGTGGGTTTCACGTCCTCGTCTGTGAAGTGGGGACAATGCAGCCCCGGCCACCTTGGAGTGCAAGGTGAACACCGCTCCGGAAGGAGCAGGAGGAGCAGGTGCTGGGCATCATGGCTGAGCACTCTTCTCAGCACCCCACCTGGGCCCATCTGGACTAAAGGCGAGGACCTCTTCCAGAGACACGCGGGAAGCAGCCCGGGGGGAAGGGGGGTCACGGGGTTTCTCTCAAGCAGCGGTGCCCACACCTTGCCCGCAGTGGTTTTCATTCACGTCTCCTTGGTGACAGAAGATGTTGAGCATCTTTGCGAGGGTTTTCTGGCCATTTGGCTCCCTCCTTTGCAGAGTACCTATTCAGACCTTCGCCCAAGTAAGGCAGGTTTTTACCTTTTTCCTGTCGACCTGTGCAGTTTTCACACATCCTGGACACACGCTGTCAGTCACATCATTTGCAAATATGTTTTTTGTGTTCTACGGTTGTTGTGCACTTTTTTGATGGCGTCCTTTGAAGCGTAGAAGTTTCTAACTCTGATGAAGTCCAGTTTCTCTGTTTTTCCTCAGGTTACTGTGTTTCGGGTGACACACCAGGAAAGCCACTTATCCCACAACAAACCCAGACTGAACACTCCCTGGGCGCGGGGGCCACGGCATGACAGCAGTGCAGTGGACTCCCTCAGCCTTGGCCACAAGCGTCCCCGTCCATGTAAGGACCACTGGGGAGTGCAAGGACAAGAGTGCGGCCTGTCGCGAAAGCCACAGAAGCAGAGCCTCCTATCTGAGGCCATGTCGGAGGCCACCACTGACAGAAAAGCAGAGCGGGAGGACAGGCGGGCACCCGCGACCCCTTGGGGAGGACCCCGGCTCACGGAGTGGCCACTGACATCCAGCTCTGGCTGGAACATTGTCAGGTGGGACTGGTGGGGACAGAGGTAAGAGAAGAGAAGCTGGGACACTTTCCGTGAACAATAGTTTTGTATGTTTATGTATGGAAAACTTCTTCCTTTCCATTATAACTTCCAATCTTCCTTTCCATTACAACTTCCAGTCAAGTTTTTTTTTTACAGAATCAAGTGATTTTATAATGGGGGAAGAGATGGGGTTTCAGGAGGAAAATGTAAACTCTAAAGCAGAATCGGATAGAAAGCCTAGGATTAAAAAATAAATAATGGCAGACGAGATCATTCAACTCGAAAGAGGTCAATACAAATCACCTGCACCGAAGGCCAGAGAGGGAGGACAAGATGGAAAACCAGCAGCACCAGTGCCCATGTCAGAACACGCCTCCCACAGGCATCCCAGAGGAGACACACAAGGAGGAAAAATCCCAGCTCTAAGAATCTAATAAAACACATTCGTTTCCAGACCCGAGAAGCTCAACGAACCCCAAATAAGAGAAATACGGCGACATGCAGGGCAGCAGAGTCGAGTGGCGAGAGACATGGTGGAGAGACGATGCTGCCAGAGGCCGGAGGTGTGTGCTGCGAACCAGGAACAGAGGAAAACAGGAGGACGGACGTGCTAACGCGCCAACAGAAAACACGGTCCATCCGGAATTCTCCACCCAGCAGAAAGGAAGATGAAGACAGTGCAGAAAAACGAGAGTTTAGAGAATTCAGTGCCAGCAGACCAGCACTCGGAGCAACGTGCTGGTGAGGGACCTCGTGTAGGAAATGGGCCGGGTGCAGTCAGACCCCGGGACAGAGGAAAGGGTTCTGGCAACACGGCACATGGCAGAGGTCAAAGGCTGTTTTCTTCTCCTCCCTCATTTCCTTTACACGACAGTGACCATCTAAAGCAAGAGACGGTAATGCTGCGGGGTGACCACAGACACACAGAAGACAAGTGTCGACGGCTGACCAAGGACAGGAAGGGGCGTCATGTGCTGCCGGGAGAGGGTGCGTGTACTCACGTGTCACTGGCGCAGACGCGGAAACAGCTCATCAACAACTCGGCTGCCTTTTCCAGCATGTCCCCGACCTTGCTCCTCCCTTTCTTCACCAGCTGCTGGTCCGCCTGGCAGACGGCAAACAGTCATCAGTCATGCTCTCATTTCCTCTAGCACTTCTGGCATGGCTAGGAGCAAAGATGGCTGCAACTCAGGGTCAAAGTCCCAGAAGGTTCTGGGCAAATCTTTTAGTTAATGTTATTTTTAAAAACTGAGAAAGTTCCACAGCGTCTTCCAACTCTTCCACAAATCAAATTTCTTTTTTTTTTTTTTTAAATTTTTTTTTTTTTTTTCAACGTTTATTTATTTTTGGGACAGAGAGAGACAGAGCATGAACGGGGGAGGGGCAGAGAGAGAGGGAGACACAGAATCGGAAACAGGCTCCAGGCTCTGAGCCATCAGCCCAGAGCCCGACGCGGGGCTCGAACTCACGGACCGCGAGATCGTGACCTGGCTGAAGTCGGACGCTTAACCGACTGCGCCACCCAGGCGCCCCCACAAATCAAATTTCTATTCAACCAACTGAAATGACTGAGGCCGTCATCTGTTTTTTAACCCTTTGTCACATATGTCCCTGTGCTGCTAACGGAGCCTTTCCTTGAGTGCTCACAGACTGCTCCACCCCCCACATACAGCCGGTCAAAACCCTTGAAGTGTACCCTCTGACAGACACCAAAGTCATTCCCAGGTTTGACTCTCTCCTGGTTTTCCAGCCAGTCTTAGTTAGAGAAGAACCTGTTTCCTCCCACTCACGCCCCTATCACAGGTTCTCCACGTAAGGTCTACGGACCCCTGGGGGCCTTTGGAAGACTTGCAGGTGATCCCTGTGGTCAAAACTATTTTCAGAACAACACCAACAGCCACCACTTGTCTTTCCGCTATACTGATGTTCACACCAATGGTGCAAAAGCTATGGCAGGACAAACTGCTGGGGCCTTTCCAGCAACACCAAACTAAAGCAGCAGTCAGCAATCCTTCAACCAACCAGGAACACTGATGTCACTTCAAAATGTCCTTGATGAGGTGCCTAGTGGCTCAGTCAGTTAAGCGTCCAACTCTTGGTTTCAGGTCAGGTCATGATCTGTTTTGTGAGTTCCAGCCCTGCATTGGACTCTGTGCTGACAGCTCAGAGCCTGCTGGGACTCTCTCTCTCCCTCTCTCCCTCTGCCCCCTCCCCCTCTTGCTCTCTCTCAAATACATAAACTTAAAAAGAGTTCTAAAATGTCCTTGATGACACAGTAAATGTTAATTTTAAAATCTTGGTCCTTGAATACATTTATTTTCAATATTCTTTGTGATGAAATGGAAAATATGCCTAAAGCATTGATCTGTTGTACACCGAGGTATGACAGTTTTTTTTTTTTTTTTTTTTTTTTAAGGAAAAGCACTTGGGCAGCAATTGGGAGTGGCCAGCTATCACGTGGAACCAACAACTGACCAAAGGGCATAGTGGTCCAGGCAGCAGGGTCTGAAGGACCAATGTGCTCCAAGGTGAATGAAACATGGCCATCAATTCCAGGCAAAACACTGACAGTATTTGTTGCCAAAGACATCTGTACTTTCAAATAAAAAAAAAAAAAATCAGAATTTTGAAAAAGTTGTATCAACCATGATGAACTTGGCAACATTCCATTACCGCAAAGCTCTTCTGATAAGGTCACTGGAGACATTAACAAATGCAGTTTTTCTGGTTTGGGGTTTTTTTTTTAATTTTTTTTTTTTCAACGTTTATTTATTTTTGGGACAGAGAGAGACAGAGCATGAACGGGGGAGGGGCAGAGAGAGAGGGAGACACAGAATCGGAAACAGGCTCCAGGCTCCGAGCCATCAGCCCAGAGCCCGACGCGGGGCTCGAACTCACGGACCGCAACATCGTGACCTGGCTGAAGTCGGACGCTCAACCGACTGCGCCACCCAGGCGCCCCTGGTTTGGGGTTTTTTACATAATGAAATACGTCAACATCTGGAACATCTCCTTAACTCAGTGAACCAAAATTTTCCAAATGACTGTTTGATCCTACAAAATCACATGGGAATGAACGATCCATTCAGAGTTCAGGACACCCCAGCAGATTCCGATGTACCAGCAGAAAAGCTCGCTGCCAAGCTTCAGAAGCCACGCTGTAACTAACCTCTACAAATTACCTCCTGGAGCTCTGGTGTGGCCCAAAAGAGCATCTACAATCATCTGAAAGACTATTAAAATATTCCTCTCCTGTCCGTCTACATCTGTGTGAGTCCAGACTGCCTTCCTACATTCCACCAAAGCAACATAGTGTGGCACCGTGCACACAGAAGAGCATGGTCCAGTCGCTTCTGTCAACACTAAGAGGTCAAAGAACGTGACTCTTCTAGGTACATTTTGTTCATTTGGAAGATATAGTCATTTTTTATTTAAAACATCAATTATGAGGCGCCTGGGTGGCTCAGTCAGTTAAGCCTCCGACTTCAGCTCAGGTTATGATCTCATGGTTCGTGAGTTCGAGCCCCACCTTGGGCTCTGTGCTGACAACTAAGAGCCTAGAGCCTGCTTCGGATTCTGGGTCTCCCTCTCTCTGTCCCTTCCCTGCTCACATTCTGTCTCTCTCTCTCTCTCTCTCTCAAAAAAAAAAAAAAAAATTTTTTTTTAATTTAAAAATTAAAAATAAAACACCAGTTACATTACCACATAAAAGACTTATTTAGATAAATATGTGTTTAAATCCCAGTTAAAAAAATTTTATACAATAAATACAAATAGGTAGAACACATATAACCAAAAGCTCTCCAGAGCCTCAGATAACTCGCATTTAAGTTCTATTTTTCGGTTCTAGAAGTTTCCACGTAGCTCTTCATTACATCTTCTAGTTCTTTGCTGAGATACCCTTATGCTTGCATCTGCTCAAGCGCATTCATGACCACGCCCCAGGGCTTCTTTATGACAGCCGGGCTGCCATCTGGTCAGGGACTCCAACATCTGGCGTCTGTGGACGGTCTCCTCACAAAGCTCCTCCTGAGACTCTCCGAGAAGTGATAATCGGGGCACGAGGTTAAGAGACTGTGGACCCTGTGTGCCTCGTTCCAGCAGGGGATGCCCTGCCGGCGGGGAACTGTCCCGGGCTAGGTGGGTCCGGCTCTCCGCAGGCCCCTGCAGGGCTGGGGACCCGCAGGGTGCAGCAGGGACTGCTGAGGAGGTCCGTGCTTCTGGGCTGCCCTCCCCCTCCTGCTCTCCTCAGGGCCTCTTCGTCGCAGCCCATGGGCATTTCTGGGTTTTAGGATCCTCTGGGTCCCCGGCCAATTCGGGGAACCCACCGCTCACTGCTCTGCAAGTCCCTGGCGTTTCCTGTCTGCCTGTGGGGCCGTGCTGGCCTCGGCATTCCCGGCAGGACAGAGAGGAATGCTGCAGCTACCCCACCTTGTTCGGAGTCGGAAGGTATCAGTAATTTTTATCAATAATTTTTAAACCCGGAAAGGCGTGTTGGGACCAAGTTCACAACTGCTGCTCCCATCCCAAACTGCCGCATGTGGACCCTCAAGGGCAAACCAGTCCCATCACACTCGCAGCCTTTGCCTCCTGGCACCACAGAGACCCCCAGCTGCCTCCTGGATCCGCATCAAGGAGGAATTCTTCAAGACAGCACAGCCACATCTTAACAGAAGACAGTGCAGAACCGTTCCCTGGGCCCACTCTGCCCCTCTGAACACCTGCCGCACGCCACACCCGACGAACCACACTCAGGAACAAGCCTCTCCACATCCACAGTGTGAAAACTCAACGCAAAATGTTTAAATCTTCACATCAACCCAGCGACGAGAGTGAGGTCCAGCCACCCGTCCTGTTGCTCTCTACACCAGACACCTCCTGCCTAACCCACTCCTTCCCCAAAACTTTGGGAAGAATGACGTGAAATTAACAGGTATAAATGGAGTTTGAGTTTTAAAACGATAGAGATAGAAACTGAACTTACATTATTGGCAAATATTCGAAGGTCAAGCGCTACAGCATACATGACAGGCAGAGCCCTACGGGGCAAAAAAGCAAGAACGTCTGAGGAGGCCACGAGGTCAGATTCCATTACCATAGCTGGGAATGACACAGACACCCAGGTCCACCATTCACATGCGGCCACCTCCCTCCAGGGATCTGACGGTTACCGCTGCCTCCCTCACCTCCCTTTGGGGCAGGCTCAGCCCCGGGCTCCCTGATCGACACGGATGCTGGGCACTGAAGCGTCACCCGCCCACCGCCTGGACCCTGAGGCGTGGACCCCAGTGCATCTAGGTCCTCAGCCCAAGACAGCACCTCCTCACACCGTTCTAGGACCTGCGCCTTCCCCTCAACCATTATCCAAACAGCTCCACTAAAAAAAGATGTGGTTTAGTGAGACCTAACACGACCCAGGAGACGTAACAGACAAAATGTCATAAAAGTTTTTGTTTTTGTCTTTTAATTTAACTGGCGGCATTGGTTTTGTGTGTAAGACAAGTCTTCAGTTAAAAAAGGTTTTTTGTTTTTTCAGTAAGATACCTGTAAGCCTTCAGTTAGCGCAGTATAAACACTTCAGTATTTACCTACAGTTAATAAATCAAAAATCATAAAATTAAGAATCAGTCTGTCAAGGAACTTGACCTGATATAACTGTACTTGACCTGCCTTTTTATCCAAGTTAAAGCCCAAAGTTCAAAGCTGACAACTGAAGGGAAAGACAGTATTTGATATATATTTTGGGTCTGGTAGGGCTGAAGTAGAAACAAGGCTTCATATTTATGTGAACACAGCAAACTCTCTACTCTGCCACATGATGTTTACGCTATGAGAACTCCGTTATCTGCGCTGGTATCATCCGGTGTGAACACAGGATATTAAATATCCACAGATAAAACACATTTATTTGGAATAAAGTTTTAAAAAGCTTCTGCTAAGAAAAAAAAAATTGCCATTTGCTAATTTCTGGCTGCTTCTGCCCATACTCACCAGTTGTCCTCTTTGTGGGCCTGAAATGCCCGCAGAAAAGATGTATTATGTTAAGGAAGGAATAACGTGCAAAATCCAAGTAATGCCACAAACGGTAAGAAATATGAAGGACTCTAAATTTTAAGTTTAGAAAATCATATATCAGAGAGAGAGCTTCTTAAAGGAAAAATATACAGATTACAAATATCTGAAAGTCATTAGGTATGAGTATAGTAATTATATTTCTCCAAAGTAAGAGACTGAGATTTTTTTAATTGGCAACTTCAAACATTTGGTTTCTCTGAAGCCAGATGATGAGTTATATATAATATGCTTTAGAATCTGTAAAGTATATTTCCCTGATTACAGAATTCTTAAATTCAAAGGAGACTTCCCTAGTTAGTAACTGACTCTCCTTTGTATATTTAAACAAGGTTAAAAAAGAAGCAAACTAAAAATCTAGAGATACATATAAAAACCAGAACATTCATTGACTGAGGCCTTAGCTAGGAGATATCACTTAAATGACTTAAATCAGAAACTAGCTTGATAAAGGTCTTTAGTGACCACAGTCAAATGATGATGTTTATTGAGTTCACTCCTGTCCACCTACGCCTGGATTTCAGAACTCTTGTACTTCACCAAAAGGACTAAGTAGTTGCTGTAACTAGACTTAATGTTTTAAAGGAGATATTCTTCCAACAGAATTAAGGAACCTTAATCACAACCTGTGTTCTTCCTCGCTACCTAGGTAACATGACAGTCTCAAGGTCCATGCTAAATTTAAGCACCTGAGTGAAAAGGCGAAACCAGTTTCTCTTCTGAAAGGTTTTTTCATTCCTTTCTAATTAAAGGTATGAATAAAACTGGCCCGATGTTTCAACATCTTAAACCCCAAATATAACTGAACAGTAACACCAAAGACAAAGATATTGGACGATGACAGTCTGGCATTTGTACGCCTCTATGAAGTCGTGGTTCCCCACTGCGTAAGTGCACCTGCAAAGGAAACATCGCGGACTGAGGATAGAGGAGCAGAACCTGGAAGGGAGCTCCACAGACCCCACCCCTCACTTCGGTCACAAATGCCCGGTCCTCTGCTGATCCTGAAGTTGGAGCTACAGGAACCAGGGGGAGAAGAGACACACAGGTGGCTTCTGAACTAAAACAGGCTGATGTGAGATGAAACCCACACAAAGTCCTAAGACTACTCTCTCGGGTCCCGGGAGGAGACCGAGCTGCAGCAAGTGAGAGTGACAGATGCTGGTAAAACCAGAGCACGACACCTGCACTGCACCTGAGGGGGAGGGAGTACAGGGGCAGGGGGGTGTTCTCACTGGGTGTTCACTGGGCAGTCGGTGTCAGTGAGTTCACCCCCAAATCCGGAACTGTACAGAGCCAGGAAATAGCAGGGTGCCTCACACAGTCAGGAACCCAGTGGCACCCCAACCTTTCCAGAAGGCCCCTCCCAGGGCTCACACAGGCTCTTCCTCCACCTTGCCTCCTGCACCCCAGCCTGCTTGGAAACACCGGAGGCATGCAGGCAGGAGGGCGACCAAACACCAGTGCTTTAGGACGTCAAGCTCTGCCCGCTCAACGCAAAAATGATGAAAACAGCAGATATGAGACGTAACTAAAAAGCAGTCTTTGGGGTGCCGGGGGGGCTTAGTTGGTTAAGTGTGCAACTCTTGCTTTCAGCTCGGGTCACGATCTCACAGTTGGTGAGTTCAAGCCCCATGTCAGGCTCTGTGCTGACAGTGTGGAGCCTGATTGGGATTCTCGGGCGCACACGCGCTCTCTCTGTCCCTCCCCCGCTCGCAGTCTTTCATTTGCTTTGCTCAGCATTAGCTCTGTTCTTGGCAGTACAAGTTAACGGCGAGCTGAATGCCCTCCTGAACAACGGAGCACCCTGCAGCCGATACAATAGTCAATGCTCCCAGCACCACACTCTAAACACGTGAATGTGCGGGGCGCCCAGGTGGACTCAGTCAGTAAAGCATCTGACTTCGGCTCAGGTCATGATCTCACGGTTCGTGAGTTTGAGCCCCACACTGGGTGAGCCCCCTTCTCTCTCTCTGCCCCTCACTCACTTGTGCCCTCTCTCTCTCTCAATAAATGAATGAATGAATGTGCAGGACCACAATATAGCTTCAACTTTTAAAAGCATCCATGATCTTTCAAATGAAAAAAAGTTCACTAAGATTTTAAAGTGGTATAAATTTCAGAAAGTTCTCATAGGCTTTACCAAAGTAAAATTTTTACTTTACCAAAGTAAATTTTTTTTTTTTTTTTTTACCAAAGTAAAATTAAAGATGAACTATTCTTTTCAAATTACTCTTTGTTTCAAATTTCGGATGATGTTAAATAAAATCCCTAGTTGATTCAGCAATTCCCAGATTTGCTTTATTTTTCCTCCTCACCAACAGAATACCTTAAATGAGCAGCAAACATTTCGTCATAAGGAGGTTCCAAAACCTGTTGACATTTCTCTTCCGGGGAGGCCAACTGAATGATAAAAAAACAAATGACAAAAATAAAATTTAAATTGAAAGGCATTAAAAGAATGCAACGTGTAGAAAGAGATTTAGACAAACCTGTTTCAAAGGAATTTACACTTTAGAGTTCACAGTAACACCTGACACTCTAGCCCTTCTGAATTAAAGAGGCATTACTTCCACACACATTTATCACTCAGGGTCTGTGACAGGGACTACACAAACACACGTTTCATCTACCACAGTCCAAGAAAAACCCTGGATGCTTCTGTGCGTATCTTAATACAACAGCCAGTCAGTCAAGAAACATTTATTGAGCAGCTACTATGTGCTTAATAAAGAATGCAAAATAAATAAGGCCACATGACTCAGAGACGATGCCCTATTAAGAATCACTTCTCGGGGCGCCTGGGTGGCGCAGTCGGTTGGGCGTCCGACTTCAGCCAGGTCACGATCTCGCGGTCCGTGAGTTCGAGCCCCGCGTCGGGCTCTGGGCTGATGGCTCGGAGCCTGGAGCCTGTTTCCGATTCTGTGTCTCCCTCTCTCTCTGCACCTCCCCCATTCATGCTCTGTCTCTCTCTGTCCCAAAAATGAATAAACGTTGAAAAAAAAAATTTAAAAAAAAAAAAAAAAAAAAGAATCACTTCTCCTGGGGCACCTGGGTGGCGCAGTCGGTTAAGCGTCCGACTTCAGCCAGGTCACGATCTCGCGGTCCGTGAGTTCAAGCCCCGCGTCAGGCTCTGTGATGATGGCTCAGAGCCTGGAGCCTGTTTCAGATTCTGTGTCTCCCTCTCTCTCTGACCCTCCCCCGTTCATGCTCTGTCTCTCTCTGTCTCAAAAATAAATAAACGTTAAAAAAAAAAAAATTAAAAAAAAAAAAAAAGAATCACTTCTCCTTGGGGCGCCTGGGTGGCTTAGTCAGTTGGGCGTCTGACTTTGGCCCACATCATCCCACGGTTCATGGGTTCAAGTCCTGCGTCAGGCTCTGTGCTGATAGCTCAGAGCCTGGAGCCTGCTTTGAATTCTGTGTCTCCCTCTCTCTCTGCCCCTTCCGTACTCACACTCTATCTCTCAAAAATAAATAAACATTGAAAAAAAATTTTTTTTAAAAAATCATTTCTTCTCACCTCCTGGTGACAGAGCCACCCTCTCTGTGTCCTGGCTAGGCCAGCTGACATTTATTTCTAACATTTTCTTCCCTCTCCCTCTTGGCCAGATTTCAGATGACGTGAGGGCCACAACGGGTCATCTGGCACACAGAATTAAAGGAGCCCGTGGGTGTGGACTGGCATAGTGAGTAGGGCAGGGAGGAAGGGCAGGTGTGTGGCACCCACGGAGGCGCATCCGGCCGGCAAGCCTCCGGCACTAACTTCATTTAGAGCGACGTTTTCAACTCCGTCGCTCAGGAGAACCATCCAGGGAACTTACAAAGAGCCTCCTCTACTCCACAAACTGGTTCACTTGGTCTGAGGTACAGCCTGTACGCTACCAAATATAATCTCCAATACTCAGGGCTCCTTTTTCTTACAAAACAAAACCTGTGCTTCCAACAGGAACACATTAGAATATCATAATGGGAATCATGAGGAAACAAGACTTTATAAAACGACAAGAATATTCCCCACAGAAGGTAATGCTTGGGCATCACTTATCTGTTAAGCCAAGGATACTTTTTTTTTTTTAATTTATTTTTTAATTTACATCCAAGTCAGTTAGCATGTAGTACAACAATGATTTCAGGAGTAGATTCCCTAATGCCCCTTACCCATTTAGCCCATCCCCCCTCCTACAACCCGTCCAGCAACTCTGTTTGTTCTCGATATTTAAGAGTCTCTTATGTTTTATCTCCCTCCCTGTTATATTATTTTTGCTTCCCTTCCCTTATGTTCATCTGTTTTGTATCTTATAGTCCTCATATGAGTGAAGTCCTATGATATCTCTTTCTCTAATTTCACTTAGCATAATATCCTCCAGTTCTATCCACATAGTTGCAAATGGCAAGATTTCATTCTTTTTGATTGCTGAGTAATACTCTATTGTATACATATACCACATCTCCTATATCCATTCATCCATCGATGGACATTTGGGCTCTTTCCATACTCTCTTGTTAATAGCACTGCTATAGACATTGGGGTGCATGTGCCCCTTCGAAACAGCACTCCTGTATCCCTTGGGTAAATTCCTAGTAGTGCAATTGCTGGGTCGTAGGGTAGTTCTATTTTTAGTTTTTTGAGGAACCTCCATCCTGTTTTCCAGAGTGGCTGCAGCAGCTTGCATTCCCACCAACAATGCAAAAGAGATCTTCTTTCTCTGCATCCTCACCAACATCTGTTGTTGCCTGAGTTGTTAGCCACTCTGACAGGTGTGAGGTGGTATCTCATGGTGGTTTTGATTTGTATTTCCCCGACGATGAATGATGTTGAGCATTTTTTCATTGTCGGTTGGCCACCTGGATGTCTTCCTTGGAAAAGTGTCTATTCATGTCTTTTGCCCATTTCTTCACTGGATTATTTGTTTTTTGGGTGTTGAGTTTGATAAGTTCTTTATAGATTTTGGATATTAAGCCTTTATCCGATATGTCGTTTGCAAATATCTTCTCCCATTCCATCAGTTGCCTTTTAGTTTTGCTGATTGTTTCCTTCGTTGTGCAGAAGCTTTTTATTTTGATAAGGTCCCAGTAGTTCATTTTTGCTTTTGTTTCCCTTGCCTCCAGAGACGTGTTGAGTAAGAAGTTGCTGCGGGCAAGATCAGAGAGGTTTTGCCTGCTTTCTCCTCAAGGATTTTGATGGCTTCCTGTCTTACATTTAGGCCTTTCATCCATTTTGAGTTTATTTTTGTGTCTAGTGTAAGAAAGTGGTCCAGGTTCATTCTTCTGCATGTCGCTGTCCAGTTTTCCCAGCACCACTTGCTGAAGAGACAGTCTTTATTCCATTGGATATTCTTTCCTGCTTTGTCAAAGATTAGTTGGTCATACGTTTGTGGGTCCATTTCTGGGTTCTCTATTCTGTTCCATTGACCTGAGTGTCTGTTTTTGTGCCATAAATCAAAGATACTTCTATTTCAGTGTAGGATTTAGCAAATGCTATCCATAAAATGCCAGATGGTAAATATTGCTAGCTCTGCAGGCTGTAGGTCTCTGTTGGCCTGCTGAGCTACACCGCTATGGCGGGAAAGCAGCCACAGACAGGACATGAACAAGCAGACAGGGGTATGCTCCATGAAGCTTTACTCATAGCAAGACACATCTGTGAGCTCTGGGGACAGACAGGCCAGGGCACAGCCTAAGCCCCACCGCCTGCCTGCTGGATGACCTTGGATGACCTTACTATACACTCTATTTCTCTGAACCTCAGAGGGTCACGTGGGAATTAACTACAGGAACCTGAGACGCATACCTCAGGACGGTATCTAACACAAAGTGTACAATAAATAACTGGAATTATATACATCATAGACAAGCTTTAAGTTTTTCAAAAGAATGGCAGTATTAGTCTCCTTCTGACTCAAACTCTACACTTTCCTTAGGAAGCCGGACGCCCTAGAGCCTTCTCAGACACCTGCATACGTGGAACCTTGCACCCACCTGGAGCCGTGGGTTGGCAACATGAGGGTGCTTGAAAGACACGAGCTCTGCACAGGACGCCCCATCTCTGGTGTCGATTGCTTCATAGACCTGAAACATTTGAACAGAGAAAAGCTAAATGGAAAATAAAATACTCGTAGAACCTAAATAACAGGTTGTATGCCACTAAAATCCATTTTCCCTACTCTGAATCAGGGAGTCACAGTAATAGAAATGCAACAAGTCAGTACTCTCTTTAGCCAGCAAACAATAACTACATTTCAAAATGAGATCTTTTAGAGGCAAATAAACAGGTGACTTACTGTTAAAAACAATGAGAAAGCAGCATAAGCCAGTGGTTATTAATGAAGGTGAATTATTTTACTTTTACTCAGTCATACTGACACTTGAAAACTTACAAAGCTTATAGGGAGAAAAAAAAAAAGCTTAAGAATCACATACACCCAAAAAAAGGCTTTTACTCAACCTAGATATAAAAGCAAAAAGGGAATGGCAACACCTAAAAGAAATGATGTCATAGCCATACCACGGGAGACCTGGGCGCTGTGAGCAAGAACTAAATAGATCCATCAGTGATGACACTGGAAAGCATCCATAGTATGTTTACCGTTAAGCAAGAAAAAAAAAAAAGTCACAGGAAAAATGCCTACCTTAATCTGGGAGGAAAAAACAAAAACAAAAAAAACCCTACATATGTAAGCACAGGAAGAAACACGGAGCCCACACCATACAGCTGACCCCCTGGCCAGCAGGACCCAGGAGACTTTTCTGTCTGTCCACACTGGAGGCCTGGGTTGCAGCAGACACTTGTAATTAGAAAAGCAAACGAGGTCTTAAAATTATGTTTACCAAAAGATAACATAAAAATCCCAACCGTATGGGTAGAGAAAGCTGCATATACGCTACGATTTATCTACAGTGGGATCAGTTACGTAAACCTCATGTCCATGTAAGACTGCGATCAGGCGTGACATAAAGCAGACTTCAATGGTACACCCACAAGAATGCGCTCCCATTGCTGCCCAGCAGTGACAGGCAGCAAGACACCTCCGTGCACCTACCAGGAGAGGTGAGCGTGAGAAGGGCGGCCAAACTAGCCGCTCCCAACAACAGACAGTGAAGGGTGCTGTCCCACACCCCTGGCGGGAAGCTGCTGGGAACGCCTGCTGCAGGGCACACACCTGCTCTCCCGCCCCACCCAGTAACCCCCACCTGGCATCTCAGCTAGAAGAAACGGACCCAACTCCCGGTCTGTTACACCACTTAGGGCATCACCTAAGACAATAGATGGACTAAAGAATCTGCCATCGACTCTCCAATGAAACCATGCAAGCACTTAGGTTTGGAGCCAGTAATTCCACTTCTAGGGATTTGCAAGAAACAAGAGATTTGTGCAGGGTTACATCAAATATTATTACAAGGAATCACAAAATACTGGTCCTCAAGGAGGCTGATAAAGGCTGCCAAAGTCCCTGTCACCGGAGGGGTGAAGGTGCAAAGGGACAGCAACAGACCACGGACAAATCCTAAAAGAACCAACACACTATTCAGGGAACACGAGGACCACAGCCAGCCAGTCACCTGTGTCAGCCACCATGACGTGTCATGTCTCAGAACTGTTGGTGTCTTGATTTAGTCAGCCCCCATTAGACCCCGAGGCTGGACTCCAGGACAGCCCGCTCAGCAACTTGCCCTGCAGTTGTCCCTGGTGGCCCGTCTGGGCACTCCCCAGAGAAAGTTCTCTTTTCCTGGCTACTGCTGGTCACCTGGTGACCTCCAGGCTCCAAGCTGGTCCATGGAGGCTGGAGGGGGACAGGGGAAGAGTCATCTACTCTCGGAACTCGTAATTTAAGTAATCTCTATACCCAATATGGGGCTTGAACTCATGACCCCAAGATCAAGGGCTAGCCAGGTGCCCCTGGAACTCATAATTTCTTAAAAATACATTCACTAACTCCATCTGCTAACAAGGAAGGCCTAGAGGTAATGATATGCCCCCACCCCCAGTGGCAATGAGCACAGCCAGCACCCAGATTTTCTAAACTCCAGTACCTACTGAAAGGAACCAGAGCCGCTGGAAAAGGACTGGTCCAGTGCTGGGACAGGGACAGAACTACATGAGCTTGGAGTGGATGTTATTGTATCAGAAAGCAAAGCAGAGCTCAAGGAAGGATGAACACAGGCCAGAAAGCCCCCAGAAACCAGTCTGAAGGAGTTCTTAGTGGCCAAATCTGGGACAAGCAGAGCTTCAAAAGAATTAAGAATATTCTTTATAACTTTTCAGTGTTTATTTTTTGAGAGAGAGTGTGCACATGAGCAGGGGTGGGGGGCAGAGAGAATCCCAAGAAGGCTCTGTGCTATCAGCATAGAGCCTGACGCGGGCTCAATGTCACAACCATGAGATTGTGACCTGAGTTAAAATCAAGAGTTAGATGCTTAACTGAGCCACTCAGGCAAATAAGGATATTCATGCTATTGGTTCTGCATTATTACTCGGCATTAAAAATGATCTATAATAATACATCTTTAAAAAGGAGCATGGGGAGGGGCGCCTGGGTGGCGCAGTCGGTTAAGCGTCCGACTTCAGCCAGGTCACGATCTCGCGGTCCGTGAGTTCGAGCCCCGCGTCAGGCTCTGGGCTGATGGCTCAGAGCCTGGAGCCTGTTTCCGATTCTGTGTCTCCCTCTCTTTCTGCCCCTCCCCCGTTCATGCTCTGTCTCTCTCTGTCCTAAAAAATAAATAAACGTTGAAAAAAAAAAATTAAAAAAAAAAAAAAAAGGAGCATGGGGAAAAGCATTTTTAACAGATGAAAGAGTAGCTAATAAATGTAGAAAGAGTGAATCACCCCTTGGTAAATATTAACGTAATAGCTCACTTGGGAAAAGACCACAAATGAAAGTGGAGACCATTCTGTGAAAGGGCATAGGGCGGGTGCTCCCAGGCCCCCACAGGACCCCCCCCCAACACACACAGATTATGACTCGATTACAATGGGAAAAGTACCTTGACCCTGGAGCAACCTGATGGGCATCTCCTTCAGCAGGTGATCAGCAAGGACCCCTGAGGCAGCCTCCTGAGGTGAGGCCACAGGAAACCCACGCCAGCCACATTAACCCAAACCTTAATCATTAAAAGTCAAATAAAGGCCGATGGTGAGAAATCTAGGATCCCACTGCCCTGCACATGTTTTAAAAAGTTAATCGTCGTAAAATAAATCCCTTCCCAGAAAAAGGCAAGAGTTCTCTTCTAGATTAAAGACCAAAGAGCTGGGTGCCTGGGTGGCTCAGTTGGTTGAGCATCTGACTTTGGCTCAGGTCATGATCTAGCTGTCCGTGAGTTCAAGCCCCGCATCCGGCTCTGTGCTGACAGCTCAGAGCCTGGAGCCTGTTTCAGATTCTGTGTCTCCCTCTCTCTCTGCTCCTCCCCCACTCGTGCTCTGTCTCTCTGTCAAAAATAAATAAACATTAAAGACCAAAGAGCAAAACAACCAAATGCAGAGTGTGATCTGACTGGATCCTGGAGTTAAAGAAGAGGTTCCAAAGAACACTCTGGGTAAATCATGAATTCTGCTTTAGAAAACACTGATGTAAAATGTCTTGGGTGCTCTATAGGCTGTGCATCGGGACAGCAGAATGGTCCTCAGTGAAGGGCCACAGTCAGTGACTTCCTTCAAGTAGTTCAGGAGAGAGAAGTGCAGGGCCCAGAGGGAAGGAGGAGGCCGACAGGGTGGCCAGGTGAGGAGTGGACATGTCTTCATTGTACTTCTTTCAACTTTTCTGTAGCTTTGAAAATTTGCAGAATAAAAAGCTAGGGAAAATAAAAACTGTAAACGTAGACAGTTTTTAAAAAGTAACCTGCTGGGGCGTCTGGGGGGCTCAGTCAGTGAAGCACCTGACTCTTGATTTTGGCTCCGGCCATGATCTCACGGTTCGTGAGTTCAAGCCCCGCTTTGGGCTCTGTGCGGACTGCACTGAGCCTGCTTGGGATTCTCTCTCTCTGTCCCTCTCCCCAAATAAATAAATAAACATTAAAAAAAAAAAAAAAGTAACTTGCAGTTTGAAATAAGAGTTTGTAGGACAGACAAAAGAATGACGTAAAGGACACCGAAAAAATAACACCAGCCCTCAAAGAGATGCTAGAGATAACGATGAGATCCGCCTTTGGGAGGAAGTACAGCTATCTGTGGATTTTCAACTGTGCGGGGTCAGCACCCCTAACTCCCACATTGCTCGAGAATCAACTGTATGTGCAAACTGATCTTTTTCTAAGTACGACAACAATTCTTAGAAGTAGCATATATGGGGAAATGTAAAGTAAATTAATTCAACCTGTCCTCTCGGAACAGAAATGAAACCATATGCCTGTCGAAACAAAGAGCACTAAATAAAAAGGGCCTCAACAGACAAGAGGACATCTTAGCTATGACTGACTGCTGGCAAAGACAGCCCTTTGCGGGCTCTCGAGCTGGGTGTGCTGGCCCCATGAGGCCCTGACCTCTAGCTCTTTCACTTGGGCCACTGCTCAGGGCTGTTTATGTGGCTGTCACCTTGAGAAATGAAGCAATGTCTCCCCTCATCCCTAACCCTAAACAAAACGCAGGCTTAAATCACTGCTTTCTACAAAATGGGTGGATTCCCAACATTCAGCGTTTCTCTCTTGGATGCAGGTGCAGGCACCCTTCCAAGCCCACTGAGTCTTCAATGGGAACTGAATCCAAGGGAACCAACAGGCTGACCCCACACTGCCCACCGCACTGAGTTACAGGCCCTTGGTCTCTGACCCAGGAACGCATGTGTTCTGTGAGCATCCAAGAAACTAACAAGAAAACTCATAAACTTACGAGGAGTAAAACCAAACCCCAGACCCAAGTGTTATTATCAAGTTATCACAGAGAACACAGGAAATGACAGACACATGACTTGTCCACGGGTAGTTGCTGGCTGAAGTTACTGTGAAGTACGAAACAAGGAATGGAGTTGTACCCAAATGACAGTCACTGAGATTCAAAAAACAGCATACTTTGGAGCCTGAGAAATAGGTAGGTTGACTAAAACAGGAAACATTGGCTGAAACTCAGGCTAACAGAGGCAGTGAGCTTTGTGTTAAGGGTATGGACTCTAAGGCCAGAACTCCCAGTCTGAATGGGCCACACAGCAGCCCCGTGACCCTGGAAAACCATTTAACTTCCTCTGTAAAATGAGGCTTCAATGGACCCACCTCCTAGAAAAAGCAGTAATGAGTTACTACAAACAACAGTGGTAGGTTCTTAGTAAGAGTTCAACAAGCACTAGTGGTTATTCTTCCCATCACCCAACTACTTCATCAAGTAAGATTCCCCTGGGAATACAGGAACAGGATCCAGGAAGACTTCGGTGAAACAGAGGACTATGAAACTTGGGCCAGCACCAACTCTAACTTCAGTACTCACTAGAATGAGGAGGTCTGAGCATTGGCAAATCACTGCACTTCACTCCCTTCTATCTACCCCCATTTATCCTGTCAACAAATTGTATTGAGCCTCCACGTGGGTCAGACTATGTTCAAGGCATGCAAAATGCCAAAAAGGATTTAGCTGTGAGCAAGAGAATTGTAAAATATTCAGAAAAACATGAAATTCTAGAGAGTCTCTACTCAAGTTGGTTCTCAAATGTCTTTCCTTCCAGCTTTAAATAAGCTGGTACTAGAAAACCTTAACTCTGCAAAGATACAGCCACAGTAGACTTCTTAAAAGAAAGGTCTTAGATCTCAATCAAAAGATTGGCAAATGAATGCATACTTGCATGTTTTAAATTTTTTAAAAAGCATGTATCTGTTTTTTCAGGATTCCTGTTTTAACTAAATTACCAAATATCTATGCAATGAACGGTCCCAATCATGTCAGACTGTATTCAATTGTCATCTAGATATCTTTATCTGGTTGTCAACAGACACCCCCAACTCAACATGTCCAACACCGAGTTTAGTTTTCCCTCCAAATCTGTTCTGCTCATGTGTTGCCCACGCTGGAAATTTGGCACTTATTCTCCCAGTCCCTCAGCCATAGAATGTTAACGGAACGTTTCCTAAAGACATGTTTAAAATCCACTCCCTCTTTTCCTTACCACCACGGTTCCAGTTCTAGGAATGAGCACAGTTTAGTGAACACAATGCAAGTTTTGAATCCATAAACACTTATGCTTTCAGTGGGCTCTGCCGTTAATAGGCTGTGAGGACGAAACTCCAGTGAGATGCATTTCCATACAGTCCGCCGGTGCTAACCGTGTCCTCGATGGTTGCTCCACTAGCGCTCGTGGCCGGACCACCTGCCTACCCCATCCCACCAGTATCTGTCCGGGGTCTTGTCGTTGGGCCAGGCCTTCCACGGCTGAGGCCCCACTGCTCAGCGTGGCTAACAGGCCCTCCGGGTCGGCTAGGACCACGCCGCACGTCCCTAAATTGAGGTCAACGCTCACCGGTCCGCCCCTGGGCTCCCGGGAAACACCGTCAGTGTGCCCGTAAGCGCTCAGGCAGAGAGAGCGGGAGAGACAACTGGCCCCGGCCCACGCGTTCTCGCCAGCGCCGCGGGGCTCCCGCTGCAGACCCCTAGGACGGAGCGCGTTACCTGCTGCAGGTACTGGTTGATGGTGATGTGCGCCATGGCGGCTCCCCTCCACCGGATGTGGGCGCGGCCTGCGCGTCCGGCCACGGCCACTTCACTTCCGGCCCGCGGTCCGTCCGGGCCAGCGTCCCTCCGCCCCCGCCTTCCCCGCGCTCTGGTTCCGGAGGGACAGAATCCGCGGGAGCGCGTCCCGGGCCGGCATGGCGGCACGTCCGGGCTGAGGAAGGCCGGGGTCCGCTCTGCGATTCGCCGCCTCTCCTCGGCGAGGACGCCTCGTCCGCGGCCCCTAGGTGCCCGGGCCTGCCCCGGAGCTGACCGGGCCTGCGCCCCGCCGCCCCCTCGGCTGTCGCAGGTTCCGCACGGAGCGCGGCGGACGCGGCGCGGCCCGGCGCCGGGTCGGGGTCAGGCCGGGGTCGGGGTCGGGGTCGCGGTCGCGCCGGGCCGGCCGGGCGGCGGTTGGGCGGCCCGGGGCGGTGCTGACGACAGGTCCGCCCGCCCGCGCGGCCGGGGAGGCGGGACGGGGCGGGGCGCCCGCTGCTTCCCGGCCGCAGCCATGGCCGACGAGACCCCCAGGAAGGGCGCCCTGTCGGCGCTCGTCGGGCATACCAACGGCCTCACCAAGCCCGCGGCCCTGGCCGCGGCCGCCGTGTCGCCCAAGCCCGCGGGCGGCGGCGGCTCCAGGAAACTAGTCATCAAGAATTTCCGAGGTGGGTGCGGGGCGGCCGGCCGGGAAGGAGCGGGGCGGGGGGGGGCGCGGGGGGCCCGGGGTCGCGGCTCCTCCCGCCCGCGGCACCGGCCAGAGGAACCGGGCCGCTCGGGCAGCGCACTTCTTCCGCCGCCAGCGGTCCCGGCAGCGTCCTGCTCTCGCGTGCCGGGGTCAGCCGGCGCCTGCGGACCTGCGTGCGCTTCCCGCTCGGGGCTCGGCGGCGGCGAAGGCGGAGCGGGGCTCGCGCGGCGGCCCGGCGGACCCGGGGGGGGGGGGGGGGTGGCGGGGGATGGTTCTGTGAAGCGCGCCCGCCTCACTCGGGCTCTCCGGACCCACAGACAGACCCAAACTGCCGGACAACTACACGCAGGACACCTGGCAGAAGCTCCACGAGGCGGTGAGAGCCGTGCAGAGCAGCACCTCCATCAGGTACAACCTGGAAGAGCTGTACCAGGTGAGGCCCCGCCGGGGCGGGCGGCGCTGCCGGCCCGCCTCGCTCGCTTGGGTGCTGTCACGGTTGTGTAGGTAACACACCGGTCCAGGGCCAGGAAGTGTGGTGCGGACGCGGGTCGGGTGGTCCCCAGTGTTGTTTCAGAGTCGGAAATGAGGGAAGTAGCGGGAACGCAAGCATCGGCCTTCCGCAAGAACGGTAAGAGTTCTGGGCGGCGTGTCCCCCGGGTCATTGCGTGATTCATTGGTGGTTGGTGGTTGTGGGATTTTTATTTTCAGGCTTAAGCTGCCTGGAAAGATAAAGTTATGCCATTTCGGGAGAAAGATGTGTTTCTAAGAGCCACACGACTGTCATACTTTTTTAAATAGACATGATTTGTTGTAACTTCACGGTTACATAGGACACTCTCTCTGCGCTTCTGGTTCATAGATTTTCTCATTTTGTGATTGTTGCTATTAAGACATGCAGACAGATTTTGTTACGTTTCATGTAAAGATGTTCCATTTTTAACACAAAAATGGTCAAAAGTACATGTTACTATTTGCGTATTCCATTTATAAGCAGACTGGTTTCTCTGATCTTCCATTTGTAAAGAATGGCACTCATCAACTAGTCTGTTATCTACGTTTTAGGTAACAATATGATACCACAATTTCTATTAAAGGACTTGAATTAAAATTTTTCTTCTGTTTGCATGAGTGATTACATCATAAAAACAATGGGGATTACAAAAAAGTACAAAGAAGAAAATTAAAACTATATATACTCCCATCATCCAAAGAAGACTACTATTGACAGTTTGATACACATACATCCCTTTTTGTCTTAAATCATCGTAAGTTTATTCTATTTTTAGATCAACTTTATTAAGGTATAATTTATACATAATGTGTACTTCAATACATTTTATACTGACGTGTAAATAACCACCACTACAGTCAAGATGTAGAAAAAGTTCGTCTCTCCCCTGATCCACTCCTTGCAGACCACTGATTTCTGTGGCTATATTCCACCAGTCTAGCATCTCCCTTAAGCGGAACCTTCATCTTCCACTTGGGATAGTGCTTGGGACTGTCATGCCTACTGTGTGACAGTAATTTGTTTCTTGGTTGCTGAGTAGTGGGTACCACCATTTCACCAGCTAACAGGTATTTGGGTTTCCAGTTTGGGGCTGTTATGCATAAAGCTGCTATGAACATTAACAAAGATGATTTGTGTGGACATATGTTTCATTTCTCTTGGGTGAATATCGAGAAGTAGGGGCTCAAAGTCCTAACTTTTTAAGGCATTTCATGTTTTCAGAGTGGCTATACAATTTTTTTTTAAAGTTCATTTATTTTGAGAGAGCATGCATGCATGCTTTCTTGCAGGGGAGGGGCAGAGAGAGGGAGAGAGAGAATCCCAAGCAGGCTCTGCACTAAGTGTGGAGCCCAACGTGGGGCTCGATCTCAGGAACCGTGAGATCGTGACCTGAACCCAAATCAAGAGTGGGCCACTTAACCGACTGAGCCCCCAGGCTCTGGTATCTGTACCAGCAGGTGTAGGGGAGCTCCAGGTGTTCTGCAGTCTTGCTAACACGCGCTATTATCAGTCTTTTTGATTTTAGCCACTTGAGTGCGTGTGTAGCGGTCTTTTGCAATTCCATATGAGTTTTAGAATGTTTGCCAATTTCTACAAAAAAGCCAACTAGTGTTTTGATTAGGATCATGTTGCATTCCAGATCAGTGTGGGGAAAATTGATATCCTGATATCGTGTCTACTGATTGATCACAAGGGGCGGCTCTCTGCTTCGTCTTCCTTCATTTCTCTCAGCAGTGCCTTCTAGTTCCAGTGTGTAGGTCTAATACAGCTTCTATGAGGTTTAGCCCTAAGCATTTCATATTTTTTTTAATGTTTATTTATTTTTGAGAGACAGAGTGCAAGCAGGGAGGGACAGAGAGCGAGGGAGACCCAGAATCTGAAGCGGGCAGCTCAGAGCCCGATGTGGGGCTCAAACCCACGAATTGTGAGGTCATGACCTGAGATGAGGTCAGACGCCTCACTGACTGAGCCACCCAGGCACCCCAAGCATTTCATATTTTTAATTGTATTATAAATAATAGTTTTAATTATTGGTTTTCGCTAGTGTATAGAAATAGAAATTATTTTTATACATTGGTTTGGTATACTGCTCTCTTACCTCTCCTCCAGTGGCTTTTTTGTGGATTCCATCAGGTTTTCTACATAGACCATCATGTCGCCTATGAACAGAGATAAGAGATGGTTTTACTTCCTTCTAATCTGCATGCCTTTTAATTTCTTTTCTTACCTCAGTGCACTGTTCAGAACACCAGAATGACGATGAGTAGAAGTGGTAAAAGCAGACAGTTTTTGTTTGGTTCCTGATTTCAGTGGGGAAAGCCTTCTTCAGGCTTTCAGCATTGAGTGTGATGCTGGCTTATCATAAGTGCCCATCATCAGGTAGAGGAAGCTCCTTTCCATTCCTAATTTGCTGAGAGATTCCCAGAAGTGCATGTTGGACTTTGATGAATTCTTCTGTAACCGCTGGGGTGGTCATATGACATTTGTTTTCTTAGTTTATCGCATGGATTGACTCTTCACGTGGCAAGCCCATCTGGCAGCTGCAGGACAGATCTGAATTGGCAGTGGTGTGTTACCCTTTTTTGTACTCTGGGATTCAGGTTGCTGTCACTTCATTGGTTTTTGCGTCTGTGGTCATGGAGGATGTTGGTGTGTTGTTTTCTCGTACTGTATTTGTCTGAGTTTGTCTCAGAAATGAAGGCCTCATAAAGTGAGTTGCGAATGTTCCCTCCTTTTCGTTTTCTAGAAGAGTTTGTATGGACTTGGTATTATTTTTTCCTTAAATGTTTGAGAGAGTTCCCGGTGAAACTACCTTGGCTTTGTGGAGAATTCGTAAACCACGGACTTCTTTGGTGGGTTTGGAGCTCTTCGGGTAATTCGTGTCTTCAAGTCCGCTAATCTTCTGCGGCATCTAATCTGCCCGTAGTGCCATCTGGTGAAAGTTTCATCCCATGCATTGTTTTTCTCTCTAGGGGCTCAATTTGAACCTTCTCAGTATCTTTCCCATCACTACGTAACTTCTGGACAGAGGGGATACAGTTATGATAGCTGTTTCCATGTGTCTGTCTTCCAGTTCTTTCCTGTCAGCTTCTGGCTGCATTGGACTGCTTTTTCTCCCCTTTAGGTGTTGTGTTTTTCTACTTCATCGCACATCTGATAATCTTTGATTGACTGTCAGACATTGTGAATCTTGATTTGTGGGTAGATGTTTTTGTATTTCTATAAATATTCTTGAGTTTCATTCTGGACATATTAAATTATTTGAAAACCTTTTGATCTTTTAGAGTCCTACTTTTAAGAT
Source organism: Leopardus geoffroyi (assembly GCF_018350155.1). Lineage (NCBI taxonomy): Eukaryota > Metazoa > Chordata > Mammalia > Carnivora > Felidae > Leopardus > Leopardus geoffroyi. Next base: position 82,105,196 of record NC_059326.1, read on the forward strand.
TTGTTAGGCAAGACTAAAACAGTATTTTGTCCAGGGCTCATCGCCCCACAACTGAGTATTCAGGGCCCAGTGTCTTAACGGCTTTCCAGTCTGGCTCGTAGGAAGGTGCTATTCCAGGTCCCATGTGGGCACCAGACCCTATTGTCCCTTTCCCCGTCCTTAGCAGTTTGCTCACACACAGGTGGCGAGTCCTTGAGGGGGACCCTTGACCTCTCCTTGCTCGTGTCCATGCCCTCTGTGGCCACACGTCTTCCCTGTAGGCCTTTGTCTCGGAGACTCGAGCCTCAGCTCCCGGCCCCCTCTCCACAGCCTGGAAACAGGGACATAGGAAGGGAGCGTCCGAGCTCGTTTCCCTCCCAGAGGTCGCTGTCATTCACAGCCCAATGTGCGATGCTTCGCAGACTGCTATTTCACACGTTTTGTGTGACGTTTGGTTAATTCAGGCAGAAAGGCTAGTCTAGTCCCCTTATTTCATCTTGGCCAGAAGCAGGAGTCCCTTCAGGTGTCTGAACTCTCATAGGTTTATTAGTTTAATAAACTGCTATATTTCACAGCCAGGTTTCTTTATTCTTCTCTTCCTGGAGATTTGACCATCTGGGATCGATTGCCTGTCATCTTTCATAGAATGACTTTGCCATACCTTTTACCCAGCAGTGTAGTTCATAACAGTCGCCGCATGTGTTACCATGAATGAACAGTGTGGTTTATAACGGTCACTGCACGTGTTATTATAAACACTAGTTCTAGGTGCCCTGGGTGTCTGTGTGCGTCTTGACACCCTGAGGGCTGGGGGTGCTTACCCCCAAAATGGAATCTCACATTCCATGGGGCATCCCAGGAGGCAGGGGCGGTGGGGAGGCAGGGGCGCAGGCCGGCTCCTGGCCACTCACAGAGAGGTACCCGGTTTCAGGTACCTCTCTGGGGAATGAGCTGCTCAGATCTTTTGGAAGCAAACGGGGTAGAAATAGTGACATCATTGTGTAGTTATTGACTGTTTGCCTTATCCTGATCTTGTGATAAAGCAGTCAGTGCATTTACCTGGTGTTTCAAAGTACAGTTGCAGTTTTTGCTTAGGTGGTGTGGTATATACTTCGCAAAGAATTTTGTGTGAAAGTGACAGTTCTCACCAAAGTATGAAAGTTTTTTTTAGGTTTTTGTGTGGTTTTTTTGAGGAAGTTTTCAGGATGATTTGAGGGAGAAGCTTTTTACGCTTTGATATTGATTAGTCTTCCCAAAGTGGGGTCTCTTCTCCCCCCATCAAGGCATCCCTTACCACGTGGACACTTTAGGAGGCCTCCCTGGAGGAGAAATTAGCTCCCGTGTGTCTGCTACAGTCCACCTGTTGTTTCTCTGTAGGAGGGAGGTTCAAAGTGTGGTGAGAGGAGAGTCTGCACAAACATATGCTCCGTCCACACTTTCCTCCGACAGAGCTAAGGCGAGGAGACTTTCAATGCCCAGATCTTTTTAGTCTGTTTTTAAAGATCTGAGTTTAGGTCTGGAATTAACACCTGCGGAAGAAAGTTTATCTTGTGTGTCTCCTGCCTATACGTTTTAGTCCTGTTTGCCAGCATAGTGGACAACAGATAACTGAAGTCTGCATTTGTGACACGGGTTTCAGGGAAAGGGCTAAGTGCTGATTTCAGGCACTTTTGATGCCCAGAAACAAAGCCATCATGGGAGACTTACTGTTCTGAGGAAAGCCATGCTATCCTGAGTCACGGACTAAGGTCTCCGAATTTCTCCTGCTTGGTGATGATTTAGTGAAGGGGAATGTGGGGTTAGGTGTTGAGTGTATTAATAAGATGGCTCAAACTGATCAGACTGATTGAAAAGGCCCGGAAAGTAGTAGACACATATAAACATGTTATTTGATGGACCGATTCGAGAAAGTAACAAATTAATCAACAACGAGCTCCATACAGAAGTTGCTCAAAAACAGAGGTGAATATCCAAACTCAAATCTATTCAGCTTAATAGAAAGGATTTCATAAATCAGCAGTTCTGAGCGCTCAGTGGGATTAGTCGTCTGTGTTCAGGAGTTGACTGTGAACATCTGGGAACTGGGAGTCAGGGTTGGTACTGCAGCCCACGCTGCCCATGTTGGCCATAAAACCCCCATCCAGGTGACTTCCGATCCCTCTCAAACATACTCTCTCACTCAGATCTGAGCTCTAATTTAATTTCTGCATCGTTCTGTACTCGTTTCCTATGGGCAAGAACCCCATTAGCGCTTTCTTCCGAGCAGTGAGTTCATCACCTTTCAGTGGGCCCACGATTGAGTAGGGTCCGCCTTCAAGACCAAGTATCACTTACAGAGGGGACATAGCTGCCCCCCACCCGGAACTGTGCATGTGTGCCAGGAGAGCACTGTGCCGGCCTCCGGCTGTCAAGTGTGAGCTCTGGCGTGGCCCCGGCCTGTGCGCCTCTCTCTGTAAGGTTGGCCCAGGTGTGATTTTCCCCAGGGCTGGGGGCTGGCTCTCATTTTCCCTTCATCTACATAAATATGTGCTCCTAGTATCTGCCTGCTTTTCTCTTTTACGATTTCTCACACTACGGTACCCTCCACTCCTTTTTCTGTCTGGTCTCAGCTTTGGCATTCGAGGCTTTCATGAAACAGATCGTCTTCCAGGACCGTGTGCTCTCATTTCATTGCTCCCGTGCGTTCCCCCCACCCCACGGCTCTCTTTAATGTCCTGTTGGATATTCCACACTCAGGGCCAAGTATGCTGGGGGCTGCGGCTCCACCCTGCACAGGGACCGGTGTCTGATCTGCCGTATGCCCATCTGTCTGGCTTCAGTGTACTTGTCTGTCCCAACACAGACGACAACCTGGAGAGGGCTTGGGTGTGGAGGCCTGGCAGACTTAGATTACAGAGCTGTGCCTGGGCAGTTCGGACAGGCGGCTTCCGCCATGGCTGAGTGAAAGCGAGGAAGACACTAACACAGGGCTTCTCCCCCTCCTGTCATCCTTGGATTAGCTGAATTCCTTCTGTCTGCTGTGCCTCTTACACATGTGAGGGGTAACGTGAAACACACCGTACCGTTGGACTCCCAATTCACACCCCACAGCGGGCACTTCTGCGCCCCAAAGCAGGACTCTGTCTCCAGCACTTCTTTTGGGGAGGGGGCTTGTATGTTGTGGTGCTCCTGTAACTGACAGAAGAGTCAGCCAGGGGCCCTGCTGGGCCGCACTCTCTCTTCCCAGTGAGGGTGCCTGTAACATGAAGACACCAGCAGTGACTCAGCAAAAGACACGGAGAAAGGACAGCACCCACAGCAAACCTGTCTACGCCAGGGTTTGGCTGGTGCTTGTAAGAGGCCCCCGGGTTCTGTTTTAAGAAAAGATCTTAAGTGTGCTTCACGTAAATAGTAAATATGTGCCAAAGAGGACATAGATGAGAAAAGGTGTTGTAAAATCAACAGTGACAGCATGTCACAACTGGGGTAAGATTGTTTTGAGGACACTGACTCCTTCAGGAATGAGAGCAGGCAAAGTGGTTCCGTGAGTGAGATGTTCCGTGAGGGACACGTACTACCAAGCTCATCTTGATTTTTACCAAAGAAAATACGTTTTCTTCATGTATTGCATCAAAATCGTTTCATAATAATTATGCTTATGGATCTCCCAATAATTAAGTTACTGGAGCAAAAGCATTTGTCAGCAGGTTATTTTGGGTTTTCAGAAACACAAGGATAGATCTTTGACTGAAGTATAAAGATAGGACTACAAAGGGAAGGAATTACAGGGTTTGAGAAAGAAATTCGGGGCTTTTAACAGTGTAGATGAGCCCTTATTTGTAGAGCAAGGCAGCACGTAGGGGAATGCCGTATTGTGCTGTTGCACTGATAACAAACTTGCTAAAAACAAGTTATAATTTTTAATATCTTCATTCCGTGTTCCCTTTTGACCTTTGTGAATGTGCATGTGTTTTATACAGTAGTGATTACTGTATTTATTTAATTTATGTTAATAGGTAGCAATCTTATAATCCTAAACATGGGAACTATTAATATTTATAAGTCTTGCTACAACAAATAGCTTTATAAAAACTTAAGTTACCTATTTCCTCAGGAATATAGTATTTGATTTAAATTCAGATTCTGAAGTGTTTCCCCCATATTTTTTTAGATGGTTCAAAACTAGTCAGTAGAAAAAACTACACTTCTGTTTTTAGTATCTCACTTGGATTGAATGAGATGCTGGTTTTGTACATGAAATTGGAAAAGAAATGTTATTAGAACCAGTGAGAATATGCAAACATTATTTTTTGATGTGGATAAAGGTATTTTAAGAAAAATGTTTCTGCTTAAAAAACTTGTTTCTTCATTAACTTAAGACAAGCCTAAATAAATTACACATGCAGCCTGCAGAAAAATATGTAGGAAACAAGTACAGTGTAGCCGGTGTGGCCTGGGCACTCAGGAGCGTCCTCACTGTGCTACGGGCAGAAACTGCCCTGATGCTCGCCCACCTGTGTGGAAGGTGGTCACTGAGGGTCCGGAGCAGTGATTTCCTGACCTGGTTGCATGTTATAATCATCAAGGTAAACTCATCCACCTTTCCAGTGTCTTCCACCTCAGATGAATGTATGGGAACATCCAGATCTGTTTTAAAGTCCCCGGGTAAGAGTGGTGAGTGGCCAGGTTTAGAGACTGCTGCACTAGAAAAAAAATAGGGCATTGTAGATGCTCAGATGTGTGCAGGGACGCCGCGGGGTCCCAGGTGTCATGGGCTGACATAGGTGTGCTGTCCAATCTGTGCTCGGTATTAGCTGTTGTTACCTTTTTTACCAGACCCTTCCTGGATTCCAGTATTCTGACAATAATCACCCTGAACTTAAACATAACAGTTTATTTGTAGTTTTTGTAAGTATGAAGGGGGTGCTTGTCTGTTACGATTGTGATTTTATTTACATACACAGGTCTTTTTAAAGAACGAATTTGTTATTCATGGTGAATAATTCACTTATTCCTTTTGTTTTTAGGCTGTCGAAAATCTCTGTTCTCACAAAGTCTCCCCAACACTCTACAAACAGCTGCGCCAGGTCTGTGAAGATCATGTCCAAGCACAGATCCTTCAGTTTAGAGAATATCCTTTTTTTGGCTCATGAGTTTCTATGCATTACCTAAATCTCTTGAGGCTGAACATTAATAGGATAAAGATGTAGTGACTGTTGTTAGTATTAAAACAACAGCTTTCAAAATTCCCATTTATTTATAAAACAAAACCTAACATTTGTTTCACGTGACCTAATATAACAGATTTTTTTAAGTGGAATTTTTATTATTTACATTATTTATCTGATTAAAGCAAAAGAGTGTCCATTTATTGGGTGTGGTTGAAGTGTTTAGGAAGACTTCTGAGAAATGTCTTAATTCTATTCTGCTGTCCTTCATTCTTGTGAAAAACCATCTATATTAGTTATCTCTGATGCATAACAAATTTCCCGCAGACTTGGCAACATAAACAAGCACCCGTTTGTAGGCTCACGGTTGTGTGGGTAGGGAGTCCCAGCTCGGTTCAGTGGGTTCTCAGCTCAGGGTGTCACTGGCTGAAACCGCGGGCTGGCCGGTCTAGGTTTTCCCACAGACCGCCTTCCAGGCAGAACTCCTGTCCCTCTGTTGCAGGACTGATGTCGCTCTCAGCCCCTGGAGGCTGCCCTTGGTTTTTTGCTTCAAGGCCTCTTCTTTTTTTATTTTAATTTTTTTTTTTTCAACGTTTATTTATTTTTGGGACAGAGAGAGACAGAGCATGAACAGGGGAGGGGCAGAGAGAGAGGGAGACACAGAATCGGAAACAGGCTCCAGGCTCTGAGCCACCAGCCCAGAGCCTGACGCGGGGCTCGAACTCACGGACCGCGAGATCGTGACCTGGCTGAAGTCGGACGCTTAACCGACTGCGCCACCCAGGCGCCCCAAGGCCTCTTCTTTGACAGCATGGTTAGTTGCTGCTTCTGAGCCAACAGAAGAATGCCCCTCTCTGGTCTGCTGAGACAGAGTCTTCTGAGATATAACCCACCGTATTCCCAGCCCGCCCACCAGTCAAGGGAGGGCAGTCTAGGCAAGTAGGTGGCCGGGCATCTTCGAATTTTGCCAGCACACCACGCAGGACCAGTGTCTGCCAGGGAGACGGGGCTCCTTACATCCTATCGACAGTCTGGCCTCGGCCCAGTGCTCCAGCCCACCCCCACCCCTTTATTAGTCTCGTTGGGAGGGAACTAGGAAGTGGGTTTAATATTACAGACACCTGCTTGTGACTGCACTTTTCCAGGTCTCTTTCTTAATTTGGAAAAGTAGGTAGTTGGAGCCTGCTCATTTCTAACTCTTGTTCTAGCTGAAGGAGTCCTTTCTGTCCCATCACCCTTCCCTTGAGAAACTAAAGCATTCAGAGTTTGCTAAAATCTCTCAGGGCAGCTGCCACAGCTCTGTCACCTGCTGTCGAAGCTCTGGATTATCCATGGCAATGAAGCCCACATGGCCTAGAGCAAGGGGGTCTTCCCGTAAATGGGTGAGCAGAGTCCATTCTGGTTCTATTGTATTGGCATCTGTAACTGCACCTGTGCAGTATATTCTGGCAGAGCTCTTTCCTACCAGAAATCATGAGTCCATTCGAGACAAAGGTGACCATACCATTGGACCTTTGGAAGATGGCCAGTATGCACCACGTTTCTGAGGCATCCTCTGAGGACACACAGAGGCTCCTCTCCTACCTCAGTGCCACAGCACAGGATTCTCAGAGGCTGGGTGATGGATCCAGGAGCCCATCTGAGATGCTGACTTCTGAAAAGGAGCCTGACTCCCAGGCTTCCCGGAAGTCAGCAGATTCCCAGGTGTCCTCTCCTGGGCCCACACATGTTAGGCTGAACTTCCCAGAAGTCACCAGCAGATTCCCAGGTGTCCTCTCTGGGACAGGCACATGTTAGGGTGAACTGCTGTGATTGTTCCTAACCCAGCTGTCCCAGCTTACTCAAGACTACTTCATGATTACCTGATCAAACTATCCTCCTGCCAGTTAATCCTACCTTGTGGGTTACAAGAATGTGTTCATTAATTCAGTCATTCAGCAGGGACTTCCTTCCTGTCCAGACCTCTATCCGACAGTAGGAAATGATGGCATCGCCTCCTTTCTGCCCTCCCAGTAGTCCTGGTGATGAGATAGAGGCGGGGGGCAGGGTCGTTGCATTTCCTTGATGCGACAAAACCATGTTTCTAGAAACTACGATGTATTTCATTAAAGAAGAAAGATGAAAAGATACTCTGCCATATGAATTGTCATTGGTGTGAGGCATCTTGAGTTCCAAGATATTAAGTTATTAGAATCAGGGACAGGAACTGCAGTGCAGGAAGCAGCTGGGGCAGAGCTTTCCAGAGGAGGGGACACTGGAGTCCCATCATGGAGGACCAGTGGGGTGTGGCCAGCCAGAGGGAATGAGCCATCGGAGAGGGGCGCTTGTGGGGTGCTTGTAGGACAATGCCAGAACCTGGGCATACTGGTGGAATTTGAGGCCGTAATTCTGAGTTGCAGCTTGGGTTTGAATCTTTGTGCACGCTTTGAAAGGTCTGGACTTAAGTGTACATCTGAGGGCCCCTGCAGGTATTTGAAGCAAGAATCCAGTGCAGTTGTATCATGTTTGGCAGTGATACAGGCAGGATGAGACTGGTGACAAGGTGAGCCAGAGGTAGCACTTCCTTATTTCAGAGAAGGGGGTGGGGCGGGGTGGGGCTGGAAACAGGAGTGAAGTAGGTTCTGGCCCTTTAGAGCTTAAATCCCAGGGAGACTGACGAGGGCATAAAGGTAGGCATTTATGGGTCAGGGTGGTGGGAGTTTTTAAAGGCTCGGATAAGCCCCTGGGGTGTAAGGAAAGGGCAGTCAGGCGCGTGCCCGCCCCCAGGAGGGGCTGTGTGCAGGGGGAGGGGTGGCTGATGGGGGACACAGTCCTGCCCTCAGAGCTCATTTTGCTGAAAGGGTGGGTAGCCTCGCCAGACTTCAAGGGGCCGAGCAGCAGAGCTGTTGCAGATGCCCAGGCCCTCAAGGCAGGAGTACTCCAGGGAGAGCATGCTGGGGTGTCTCTGGTCTCTGGGATGTTCCTGTAGTTTGTATGTGGCTGCTTTCTAAGGTCCAAGGACTGCTCCCTCCGCTGTACTGGCCGCATGCTGCTGGTGAGGACAATGGAAGGAGTGCTCAGGGAGGCCAGGAGGCCCCTGGTAGACAGGTGGTAAAGGACTCCTATGGAATTGAGTCAGCTACTGTGATTTTCTTACACTACTGACTCTGTTCTTTCATTCATGTGTTTGGATTCTGCACTTACCTGCTCGTTTCGAAATAAGTTCCCTGCTATTGGTGATAGGCCTTTCCCCACGACCACGGCTTCCTGCACATGCACGCCTCAACCAAAAGCAGCACATGCCGAACCCGGCATCACTCGGTGCAGAAAGGAGGCTGCGGCACGCACCCAGCCTCAGTTCAAAAGCTCCTCTTCTATGACAGCAACTGGCTCTCAGTGGAATCTGAGCTGGCCAGCACCTGTGCACAGAACTCACTCTTCCCACCCCCAACTCAGCTCTAGGGCATCGCCACTGTGGTGAACCGCAGAAGGGCCAGCCTGCCAGCCTGCGGCATCCGTGTGGAGTCCCACATAGCAGCAGCGTGGTCCGTGCGGCAGAAGGACAGAGGTGACCGGCGTGTTCACGATTTCCTGTGTTTTCCTACTCCGTAGATGACGGCAGGCTTTGGGCTTCTTTACGAAGACCCTCCGTGAGCAGCGTGTAGCCCGCGTGCACGTGTGGAGCACCGGCAGCAGGCTGGGTTTGTGTGTCTACACGGCGCGGCCCTCGGTTAGTGCTGCGGCTCAGAGGTGAACGTGACAGGCTTCCTGCCTCTGTGGACTTTGTAGGCTAATGAGGGAGGCAATAATTCAATCGTCCAAACCGTGAACTGTGACAAATGTTGTGGCAGAAAATGTCCTCTGCGGTCATAGCAGGCAGACCTGATTGAGGTGAGGGGTGTCAGGTGGTGGGCCGGGGTGAGGGCGGCTTGTCCTTCTGCACACTCTGCTGGGGTAGGAGAGTGGGGTAACCCGGCTTAGACAGCGTGGGCGAAAAGAGAACCAGTCACTCTTCTACTTGGCGTGGGCACTGTCTTTTGGGTTTCTTCCTTCTTGTTGAATCCTTGTAGTCACGGCCACATGTATTCGCACTTTACCACGGGGTATTCCGTGTTTGCTGTTTGACACCTGACCGACCCCTCTCAGTACACTGCTTAAAACCTTAGCTAGGCCTGGCCCTTCTCCAGACAGGAGAGAACAGTGTTGGGAGCCTATGATGACAGGCGGTATGTCTTAACGCCCCGAGGGTGCTCATGTGAGGCTCTGGGCTTTGGTATGTAGAGGGCTGGAGCTCGGTGCATGCCGGCCTTACCGTTTCGTACTGTTTTCCATGGGAAACAATCGCAAGTGACGGCTTTACCTGGCTAATTGAGGAGAAGCATCTCGTGTAGTAAGCCCTACCCGCAGGGCCGCTCCCTCCCAAGGAAGTCCTGTGCCGGGCCGAGTGCTGCTTGCTCGCTTTTGGCGCCTGCACCATCCGGCGGTGTGGGACTGGCTAGTAGGAGTCTCACCCCGGGCAGCCCCACCTTCCGACAGAGCCTGGCCCCCCAGCTGATGCAGACTGCCCTGGAGACCTGCCAGGGTGTCAGTAATTGGCTTGTGTCCAGCACCGGGTGCCAGAGCTGCTGGGTCCCTGCTACATGTGCTTGTGACTTTTCATTTTTTTAGACTGTCTGTGTCAGGTTCTCATATTGTAGGCCATTGTAAATTTGAGCAGTCATAAAAGATTTCTTCCGGAATAACATGTTATCCATTGAACGACTAGGTTTTTGCTAGGATTTACTATTTGTGATTTATTAGCAAAGCCCCAGGAGAAAATAAGATGTGTGGCCAGGACCACTGTGGCTGAGGTCAGCTCTCCTTACTTGGATGACAAGGATGCACGTGTGTCCGTCAGTTCCTTACAGCTTCCCGATCTTCTGTCCTCTTTCCAAAGTCCTGGTCGTGTCCTCCCCTCCACTGGCTCCCCTCACTCCATCAGACCGCCTTGCCGACTGAAGACTCTGACACCTGTCTGATTTCACAGCTCACACCTTGGCCCATGCGCTGCTTCTGTACATGCTGTGGATTTTACATGTAACCTCACACCAGTTCTGAAGAAACCGAGGTCAAGGGAAGTTCATCGCTGGCCCAGGGTCCTGGAGCTGGGACTGTACAGAGGGAGCAGCATGTGTATCGTGCAGTTGGGGAAACTGGAGGCGCACAAACGTGGGGAGTTTTGTAAGCCATAGGCAGCATGTAGACATTTATGACAATGACTTTGCCCAAACCTGTGAAGGCCGTGCTGGATGCATTTGGCTGTAGTTTGCTCTAGGAGTCCATGTTGGAGTTTTCTTTTTTCTATAAGCAGTATGTTGAGCCTTCTTAAAAAACACATTCTAATTATCGAGGTGAGAGTGTTCTAATTTGGTGCATGAATGAGACTTCATATCGGTTCTCATTGAGAATATAGGTTAAAGTTAAACCTCAGCCACCTCCCTCCAACTGCCTGTTCCCTGGTGCTATTAATAGTCGACCTGCTTTGTCACCACTGGAACAGTGCAGGTTGGGGTCTGTCCCCACCACCCTTTGCAGGATAGGCCCTTAGGTCCAGCCACCCAGATTCATGAAGCCTGTGACCTGGTGGTTAATTCAGCCAGCCAGCAGGGCTCTACAAGGAACCTGGCCATAACAGCAACAAGGGGAACGGGAAAGTTGGGGTTGTGGCTGGAGGCTCATCACAAATTGGGAACGCAGTTCAGCGATGCAGAAAACCTGCACCTGTGGTCCCTCTGGTCCTTCAGTATTCTTTTTTTTTTTTTAAGTTTGTTTATTTTTGGAGAGGGGGAGAGAGAATCCCAAGCAGGCTCTGCACAGTCAGCACAAAGCCCCATGCAGGGCTCGATCTTACAAACCATGAGATCATGACCTGAGCCGAAGTCGAGTCGGACACTCAACCGACTAAGTCACACAGACGCCCCTGGTCCTTCTGTATTCTGACAACAAAATGATGTGTAGATTCTGTGTCAAGAGCTGCAGTTATGGGGTTAAAGCTGTAATAATTGGCCAGGATTTCTAAAGTTTTCCTTAGCAGGTCTGCACAGACTCACTAGATAGTGTTTTATTTTTAAAGAAGATTAACACATGCTGGCAAGATCATTGCAGACAAATGGTAAGCGTATTGACTTTTCTGTTAACCCTGGTTTTAGGGACAGTGTGCTGTCCCATAATCTCCATAATCTTCATCAGTAGAGCCCAGTGTCTGGTCTCACCGACGCACTTCCTCTTGGTCCTGTTCACCCTCTGCTGTAGCTAAGCAGGAAGGGGATTGGGTAGCTGGGAGGGTGTGCCCCTTTCAGTCCAGCTGTCTTTCCCCCCCCCCCCCTTTCTAACCAAAGATGGCCTCGTCCATCTTCCCTCACCCATCTGAGGACAGTGTGGGCCAGACTGTGGGCCAAGATAGGGAAGTGCTGTTTGGGATTCTGTTTTGGGTCAGATGCTGCCATCCAGCTCAACATAGTAGGACAACAGGGCAGGGAAAAGCTACCTGTGTGAATGGCTGCATTTCTGGATTGGGGCCAGCTGCTAATTTGACCTTCAAACCCACCTGACAGCCCACGGTACCTGAGCTGATTCCTGAATGGGTCTCTAAAGTTTTTCTTAATCCCACTTTATGCCTGATAATCAAGCCTGACTTCCAGGTTTTTACTGTAACTGGACAGCCAAAGTCTTAGACTTTGCAGATGTATTGATTCTGATCTGTTTTTATGCATGTGAGTTTTTAGCATGACCTGGCTGTGGGGGAAAACATGGTAGTAGTACCTCTCCTAATAAGGAGGTGAGTAGGGAATAATGAATGAACCTCTTTTCCAGGCCAGGCACCGGGTACAAGGTCAGAATAGATAAACGTCTGTTAGGAAGGCTACGTTAGGAGAATCACAAGGTTCCTGGTGGTCCTGTGTCGTCTTTGCTCGGCTTGCCAAAGAGAGTCAAACATGTGGCCAAGAGCCTCATGCTGATGTGACAAGGACTAATTATTTAAAAAGCTTAGAGCATCTCTTCAGGTTTGTGAGGTTTACCACATCAGGCAGGAAGTGACCAGATTTCCCTTATAGTCAGATTTTCTGGACAAAAGAGATGAAAATCAAACACCAAAGGAGCAATTAAATTTGGGGAAAAAATCAATCATGAAGGTCTTGGTGGGGAGAAACCTCAAGAAACAATTACTGTAAGATTTGAGACAGCTACCAGTTATAGTTCAGAAGGCCTACTCTTGGGTATTTAGTTAGTAAGTTACATAAATAAATGCTTTTCTAATTGCCAGATCATGATCAGAAGTATTTTCCTGTTTTTGGACCGCACTTACGTACTGCAGAATTCCATGCTTCCTTCTATCTGGTGAGTGTCCTGGTCAGTAGGGCCGTGTCTGTGTTCCTTCATGTCAGCCAGAATCACTAGCGCACCTGTCCAGGCCCAGGCGTACCTTAGCCCCGGAGTGAGGGGGCCGAGCTGGGCCGGCCATGCCCAGGAGGAGCCCCTTGGGGCACCCTGACCAGCTTGCAGTGAGTGTCACAGTACAGGTGGCGGGCAAACACAGCAGGACTGTGGGAAGCCACATTTCTGTCCCTGGGCGCTGCACGCCAGGGCCATCTGGAACCAAGGGCACACGGTTCACCTCGGCTGGGACGGAGAGGCCCAGGCGCTCACTGACTCCAGCAGCTGCCCTGCTCTGAGAAGACCGAGGCTGGTGAGGTCATGGCCCGGGGCCCTGAAGTCCCCCACAGCTCCCCATTCGGCTGACCAACCACAAATACGGAGACCTCGTTTCAGTCTGCTCGTCAATCACACAGCATCTTTCAGGGACTCCCCGCCCTGTGGCTCTGGGTGCTCGTCACTGACTTCCACACCCTGTTGCTGATGCCATTCGCCACCCCACCTGCCCCTGAGGCTCCCGCTCCTGCCTCCTGATCAGACTTGTCCCTGATGTCGCCCTCGGCTTCTTCCCAGTCTCTGTTGGCATAGAAGCCCATTCTCCCATTCCCTTTAAACCCAAGTTCTTTAACAAGGTGCTTTCTTTTCAGTTTCCTCTGCGTCTGTTTCCTCTGACCTGAGGCACGGACACCGCCCTTCCTGAGGTGTCCGTGACCCCTGCTTACCAGACCCACGGACACTTTTTGTCTTTATTTCATGTTCCCGCCCATCTGTGCAGCTTTGGACACTCCTGGTTGGATGTCTGTCCATCCTCAGCACCACTTTGCTCCTCGTTCTCTTACTGGCGTCTGCACCTGCACTGTGCTAGGCTTCCGCACGCGGCTGCAGAAAGGGTAGCCTTTGTTCATAGAAACAGCAAGCATGTAACTGAAGGTCACGTGGTTGCTACTCTACAAAGCACTGTTCTAAGAGGTTTGGCACCTGCTCCTTTAGTCTGTGGTATAGCTCTGCAGGGGATGACCATTATCGCCTCCACTCTACAGACAGAAACTGAGGCAGAGCGCTCCCAGCTTGTGGGGCTGCCGGGTCGGAACTGTTCATTTGTGAACATAGTTTATAACATAATGTGTCGTATAAACTGTAAGCCCTGCTCACAGCCTAGCGATAGCAGCCTCGGGCCACTGTCAGAGACAGAAAACCTGAGCGGGACAGTGCAGTATGAGACGCCCCAGGCAGGATGCGGAAGGAGGCTGAGCCCTGGTCTGGGCCTGAGCTTCGCAGAGCCAGCAGGACTGGTGAGGGGCTGAGGTAGGAGAGGTGGTAGTGGAGGGGAGGGGGCAGCGAGTTTGAAGTGTGGTCTGTGTGGAAACAGGAGCCGCCCAGGACGCACAGGTTGTGGGGGAGGCAGAGACGTGGATCAAGAAGACTGCTCGATGGCTTGTGGGGAGCAGCTGAAGCCGGAAGCGGAGATTGAGATTTTAGGAAGAAGCGGAGCAACAGTGAACACTTCTTCCGTACCACACCTGCTACCTGCCTCGCCCAGTGTGGAAAGGGTTTACGGGCGTAAAGCAGTGTGTGTGATGCCATTTGCGGTTAGGGAAGGACAGGCAGAGACCCAGAGGCACCGTGAGCAGGGGCTGGGGTCAGGAGTCAAACCCAGGCGGCCGGCTCGAGCCCCCACGACTGACCGCTGTGCTTGACTGCTGTGTCCTCCAAGTGCGCACGAGACCCAGGCCTGCACCTCCTGCAGGGAACCAGAAAGGCCTTTTGTGGTGTGCATTGGAGGAAAGGCTTCACCACAGGTGGGGCTCCCCAGAATCCGCACTCACCTGTCTACTGCTAACCGCCCCCCTCCAGCCCCCCACTGCCCGTTCAGAAGACCCTGCTGGGTCCAGGCACTGAGTTGTGTCTGTCTGCTCGGTATCTGGCTCCTGGGGGACCTGTGGAGGTGTCTGAACAGAGCACAGGACCTTTTATCCCATGGTGTCTGCACAACTGCCGAGAGCTGGTTTCCTCCTGAATTCCTCAGCAACAAGCGGAGGGCGTGTGGTGGCCTCTTCGCAGTGCGGTTCACACTCCAGCTGCCAACGGAGGGGATCGAGTCCCATCAGAGGAAGAGGTGTATGGCAAGCTCTGGAGAGGGACCAGAGACGGAAAAGGGAAGGATAGGGCCAGCCGGGTGGCGAGTGTGTGATCCCGCCCCAGGAAGAAGGATGTGAGCTGTTCCCAGATTGACGTACTTCTCAGTGATGCCTGACCCACCCCAGGACACAGCCTTGATAAGAAAGCAAATACAAGGCACAGTAGGCTGGCCACAAATGAAAACACAACAAAGGAGTACTTGACAGGTGGATTGAGAGAATTAGCAAATCAACAGTTTGGGCTAACAGGCACAGCATAGCTTGGAGCTTCACCTGGAACTTCTAAAATGAAACTAAAATCTAGTCTTGTTTTTACTGTTTGTACAGGGATATGGGATTGGAGCTTTTTAGAAACCATATCATTAGTGATAAAATGGTTCAGAGTAAAAGTATTGACGGGATTCTGCTATTAATTGAACGAGAAAGAAGTGGTGAAGCTGTGGATCGGAGTTTGTTAAGAAGTCTGCTGAGTATGCTCTCTGACCTTCAGGTAATCTGTCCTGTCCTAAACGTTTACCAATAACTCCTACTAGTCTGTATCTATATCTGCTGAGTTTGCTGTCTGACCTCGGGTAATCTGCCCTGTCCTAAACGCCCCAATACTTCCTGATAGTCTGTACTACTTACACCAAAATAAACTGGTGTATGAAAGATTTAAATGCAAAAAACTAAAATAATAAAAGTGGCTGTTAAAAATGAGCAAGAGGAGTGACTGTCAGGCTAATGCCAGATCAGGAACCACAGAGGAAAGTGCCCTTAGGACACAGACCCAGTGCTCCAAGGCCAGGGCGGTGCCTCCTGCCCAGGCCCTTAAGGAGCCCATGCGCTGGGCCGATCTGCCCAGGCCTCTGGAGGAGAGGCACACAGGCAACTCCTTAGGGCAAGTCACCGCAGCCATGCTCCCTCAAAAGCTTGGATTATCAGCACTTCCAAAGGTAGGTTTCTTTTCTGTAATAGGCCAGTAACTTTGCTCTTTTCTTAGGTATATAAAGATTCATTTGAAGTGAAATTTTTGGAAGAAACTAATTGTTTATATGCTGCAGAAGGCCAGAGATTAATGCAAGAAAGAGAGGTAAGACGAGGTATTTCTGAGTCACCTTATTTCTTTTTAAAGAAGTGCGTTTAAGTTAATTTTTAAAAGTTTGTCTTTCCACATACACAAACATTTTATAAGAAATCTTCTGAAAGCCACAATCTAGCTGAAATTCTCAGTCACAGGCTTCATTGTTCTTACAGTAAAGACTTAATTTCTTATAACTTAGAAACTTTTTTTAAATGTTTATTTTCAAGAGCAAGCACGAGTTGGGGAAGGGCAGAGAGAGAGGAGGACAGAGGATCCAAAATGGGCTCCAAGCTGTCAGCACAAAGCCCGACGCAGGGCTTGAACTCACGAACTATGAGATCATGACCTGAGCCAAAGTTGGGCACTCGCCCGACTGAGCTGCCCAGGCGCCCTTGACTTAGAAACTTTTTTATTGCCCTTCCCCTGCCAAGTGAAAAAGCCAGTAAGGTAGCTTCTACATGTAACTCAAGTTAAAACAAGAGGATAAAAGGAAATCTTAACTGTAAAGATGACCCAAGCACACCCCAAATCTTCCATTTGTATGAGGCTTTGGAAAAAATTACCCAAAAGACCACAGGAAAAAACATATAACAGTAGCCATATGAACCCAAAATCTTGGCAAGCAGTTAGAGCAGAGACTGAAGGAAGCCCCTGGGGACCCTCCCCCAAATGTTGGTCGTTGTCGCGCAGGATGAACTGACCGTTGGTTCTCCATCCCGGTTTTGGAGAGGACACATTATGTGCGGTACCCAGCCTTGCTGCCACCACTGGGTCAGAGCGCTAGAGACCGTTTTAGGGGGCCCCCTAGGCCGTCAGGTGACAGGAGGAATGCCCTTTGCCTCTGGAGATCTTCTGCATCCGTGCTGTTTGGCCTCCCCAAGTGAACACCCAGTCTGTCGATTAGCTTTTGCTGACCCCACTCGTTTGGGGCCAGGGGATGCCATTAGGCCTGCACCCTCTGACCTGAGTGCTGCTGCTCGCCTGCCCATAGGGCCTCAGTGATGGCAGGGACCCACGGCCTCGTCCCAGGAGCTTGACAGTGAGCGGGACACAGCAAAGAAGGGCTGCCCTGCCCTCACTCTAGAGGTCACTTTTACTGTCCAGAACTGAGTTTCAGGAAACTCTATACTATGTATCCTGCCCACCTTCACGCCCCCCGCTCATCTGTTCTCATACTTGCCTTGAATATATAAGGTGGTTTTTTTTGGTTTTTTTTAATTTTCTTGTGGACAACAGTGTTTCAGCTTCTTGGGTGACACCAAGAATCTTTGTTACTTAAAAAAAAAATAAAATCTTTGTTACTGACATGTTTAAATGTTGTGTTTGGAAGGTTCCAGAATATCTTAACCACGTAAGTAAGCGTTTAGAGGAGGAAGGAGACCGAGTAATCACGTACCTAGACCACAGCACACAGTGAGTACCATTCATTTACTCAGTTCTCACGGCATGGCCGTAGCCCGCCCTGTTCCTGGCTGTTTATTGAAATAAACGCTGTCTTCGTGGACTCAGCCAGTACTATCAGAGTATCTTTGTTGTCAGCACGTTTCGCTTATGTTATTTGTGATTATCCAGCACCTGTGAGTCACAACAAGTGCCCTGTTGTGAGTTCTCAGTGAGTTCTCATCCGAAAGGAGTACTTGAGGCTGAGGAACTTGGCATCTTGGGGTTTAGTGACAATGGATTCTATTTATGTTGATGGAGTATAATTGAGTGTCGGGCACTTTGGGTTGTAAACTTTTTGTTAGACGTGGAATGTAGCCGTAATTTTTATTTATGGTATTAAGTCACATTATTTTTTCTTCTCATCTAATTTTTGTTTTCTCTAAACCTGAAGTTGGTAAGCAGCTAGGGAAAAGTAAAAGAAAACTTGTGTGGATGTCTGTTTCTCACCCTGCACATAACATTTATTCAAGTGAGGAGAGTTAAGAGAAACCAGAGATAGAAGAGACTGAAGGGTAGAAAGTGCAGTGGGGCAGGCAGGATGAGAGGGGCACCGATGTGGCACCTTGAGAATACAGAGAACAGAGGGTCAGGAGAGGAAAGGTGAGCTTGCTTTAGACATTTGAGGGGCCCATGGGGAGCCCCAGGTCTACATAGAAGGATGGTCGTGCTGAAGCCAGGACAGCTGTGTTCCGGGTCCCCTGCGGACCAGGGAGTCACAGGGGCTGGAGGTCGGCAGCAGGGACGCACAGGGAGTGGGAGGGAAAATGATGTGCCAGTAGGTCACATCAAGGTTGGATAAGAGTCTTCGCTAAGTATCTGGAACATTTTTTTCTGTTGATGTTTTCCATATACTGTGAAGTTCAAGAACTTCAGGGAGAGAGATACATGGTAAATCATGGCGAACAGCAAGCAAATCACTCGCCCATTTCAGGATGGAGGGGGCGGGGCACTGGGGCCGCTGGGGCCTTCTACCTTATGACCTGTAGGCGTTGGGCACAGCAGTCCTTTTCCTTTTCACACGTGCTCATCCACCCCTGTGCATATGCTAGATTTGAAATTTCTCCCCCCAATTTTAAAAAGTATATTGCTTACAAGTATATGTAAGTTATTTAAGCAAAGGAATAACAGATAAAGGTGGTTCGCCTCTGGGCGCGAGCACAGGTGGACGGAGGGCGCACTGACTGAGGCGGCTCCTGCCGCACTGGGTGATTCAGATGTCACAAAATAAACAGTTGCCGTCAAGGACAGAAGAGGGAAGCCACAGCTGAGCAAGCCACACCTGCCTTCGCGCTGGGCTCCACATGCCCCTTCCTGCCCCCACGTCCTCAGAGCACAGTAGATGGCATCCCGGACGTGGAGCATGCTTGAGGGCAGCGGGGCACTGCTTTGAACTGCACCTTGTGACCCACCTCATGCTGGACACCACAGCCAGGTCACCCGGCAGGCCCTACCCCAGGGACTCTCATCCCTCAGTGTGGGAAGGACCCGCTCTCCTGCTGCTTGGCACAGTCGGTAGATTGTCATTTTGTCACTGTAGATTATAAGGTCGATTCTTGGGCACCTGGGTGCTGAAGCAGCGCGTTCTCCAGGACTGCACCTCTGGGCTCGAGGGGCCTGCAGTTTCTGCCCTGGGCTCTGCTGGGACCTGTCAACGCCACCCGGGCTCATGTGGGTGCTGCATGGGCTGTTGGAATGGAAACGGTGATGGAGTCTAGATTGCACGCCGCCTGGAGGCAGTGGTTCCGTGAGCACAGGACAAATCGCTCGGCGAAGCCAGTCATCGGGAAACTGCACATCAAAACCAGTGTGGTTCCACCTCACGCCTGCCACCGTGGCTTTTGAGTAAAAAAGGCACACAGCACGAAGCCCTGGCGAGGACCAGCAGAAGTCAGAACCGCCGTGCATGGTCAGTAGGAACATGGGCAGCTGCCCAGAAGACGGATCGTTAGCTCCTCAGCTCCCCAGAGTGGTAGACAGAGCTAGGTGTTTTTTCAGCACACCAGTTCTACTCCCAAATAGATAAGTAAAAACATCCGCAAGACTTGCTTGCAAATATTCAGGCAGCGTTACTCAGTAGTCAACAAGGAGAAACCACCCGCTGCCCCCTGGTGACGTGCCGCTGAAGCTGTTTGGATGAGGATCGGTGCACTACTGGCCTTCCCTGCTGTCAGCCCCTGACCTCTGACCTCCGCCCCCACCTCCCGTCATCGTGCTGCCCCTCCCGGAGGCAGACCCTCACCTCTCAGTGGGCACAGTCCCTGACCTCTGCTCTCTCGCAAGGGGGGTATGTGCTTTCTCTGGGGTCGCTGTTAGGTTTAAGGTGGGCCATTGTAAAGTTCTTTATGAAGCAAAGACTTGAGAAGATACCCAAAGGTAATAATCTTGGGACTAAAGCACATGTCTGATTAAGAAAAACTAAAATGACATGAACTATGGAATATGTACTCAGGAAGGACAGTTGTGCATGTCCCCATGACTGTGGCAGTCACACTTGGCGATGTTTCAGAGTTTCAAATATTCTGTTCGATGTGACACTTCCGTAGTGTGGGCCTCACAGAGGAGCTTCCTTGATAAGTGGTGATGGGAGGGGGCAGGCCTGTCCATGTAGAGGTTGTGGGGCCTGGAGCAGGGGCGGCCGCAGAGTGGGGGACGGGGCCAGTGTGCCTTGAATCCAAAAGGCAAAGCTTTGTTTTGACAATTGCCAGCCAGGCATGGGGGTGCAGGGCACTTGACTGTCTGCTGGTGTCTCCTTTTCCCTGGACCCCTGATCTTTGTTGTCCAGTAAGATTGTCTTTAGAAAGATTTCAGAGTCCTCATGGACAGCAGGGAGATGGCTGTTCTGATTAACTCCGTGTCAGGTGTGTAGACAGTAAATGCCCCATCTTTACAGGTGATCAAAGTCTCTCCATTAATTGCTTACACCTTGTCTTTTTGCCTCATAATAGGAAACCACTGATTGCTTGTGTGGAGAAACAGCTGTTAGGAGAACATTTGACAGCAATTCTGCAGAAAGGTAGATTTCCCTAACTTTTGTGTCAAGTTACCCTGCATGGTCGCCCTTGACATTTTAAGGAAGTGAGTGAAACGGCGTAAATAGCAGCTTAAGGACATCCATTACGATGAGACAATCGCTAAAAATCGTTGGCAATAACGAGCATGTTAGCCCTGGAAACACCGGGAAAGGCGTCTGGTAGAAATCAAGAAATCACAGGACATGCTGTTCTCAGCTGAAGCCGCTGAGAAACCCCCTGGGCCACAGACAGCTTGCACCTGGGTCCTTGTGCGGTGCCTACGGGCGCTGGCAGGCACAGAGCTCCCAAGGGTGCAGGCTGGTCGCACAGGCTGCGCGGCTGTGGTGGGGCTTCCTCCCCACGCCCCCCAAGAGGCTGAACGCCACGTGAACTGCCAGGGCTGGGGACTTCGGCCAGAGTCCCAAGTATGCCGGACAAACCCTCTGCTGGCGGAGGGCGCAGCACTGCTGACTGGGCAGCGTGCCCTCTTGCGCCACATCCCTGGTGCTGCTCGTCAGGCCCTGGTAAGGGTGGTTCCAGCAGCTACTGTGTGTCCTGGAGGAGCGTCCCGCCTGCCCTCTGTGTCTGTGCCCTTCACAGTGTGCTTAGTTCTCTGGGGTTCAGAGCGCACGGTCTCCCCCTTTTCAGTCCTTCACAGTACTTTGTATAACTATTAGGTGTGTAATGTTACCATTTGAAAGTCATGATGGAGCTACAGGGTTTATTTCAAGATGTTGGAGACCTTAAAGCTTAATTATGGGGAGGCCCAGAATTATGGACGTAAATTATAAATTATAAGAAAAATAAATAGCCAAATATATTCTGATTTGGACTCTGCTCTGCCAGGTGGTGGTTATTATCTGTAATGAGACACCTGAGCATAGGGTCTCCACGTGAAACCAGAACAAAGCCAGGAGGGGAGAGCTGGCATTACTGAGTGCCGGTATCTTCTAGGCCCAGGAACCCGCCCCCCCCACCCTGTGAAGTCATGACCCCATCATACAAGTAAGGAAAGCGGCTCCGAACAGCCTGACACAGGTGCCTCCAAGCACAGCCCCTAAGCCAAGGTCCAGGTGCGAATCTGGATCTCTGTCCTTCTGCACTGGGAATCATTCACACGGACGAGGTCTGGATTTACTGTCCACCTAAAGCAAGTGTGTTCAAACCCCATACTAGGTATTTTCTGAAAGGAGTCTTAGGATGAATGACTTTAAGCAAATAGTAGAAATTTGCATAAAGTCTTCCAAGAACATGGCAAATTATGTACAAGCTTAATCTAAATTTTATTAAGAGACATTTGAAAAATGAGAAGCTGTAGTTTTTGAGTTCTTGAAGAAAGACATTTAGGGTTTCAGTAGGATAAATTATAAAAAATTATTTGCAAAAAAAATTATTTGCATCACTAGGTCAGAATGTAATTCGGAGAAATAAACATTCGGAGCCCTTGCTAAAGATGTGTGATTCTGGCCCCAGGACGCACCTGTGTGCACCTGTTTACCTCCTTTGATGTGTGGACACTGTGCCCACGTGACAGAAGAACCTGAGACTTGAGTCACATGGCTCACACCTCCCCACGCCTGGCCTCGCAGCCTCTGCGAGGCTGTCACAAAGCAGACATCTTAGACAGTTTTCTCTTCCTGATTTCCATACTGTTTTAGAAAGGCTTCGTAAAAATCTAAATACCTAAAACAGGAAAACCCCCAAAAGTGCTATGTTAAATACTTCAGAATCCCCAACGGACAGCAGACGCTTCTCTCCCACGGCTTATCACATAAGCAGATAGAGTGGATGACCTGACAGGTTAGACTCGGGCCCCCAGATCTGCTCTCTGAGCGATGATAGTGAGAGGTGCCCAGGGGCGCTGCCCTGGCCGCTGTGTTAGTCTGACCGGGGCTCTGGCGACCTGAATTGAGCAGCACGGCCGCTAGCGTCCTCTGGTGGTGGGGTCTGGCCAATGGGGCCGCATAGGACTGTTTCTCACCCACGGAGGACAGGGGTCGGCCCCACACGTGTGAGGCGCCCGTTCACACATGGACCCCCGAGCCGCCCTAACGCTCGCTGTGCCGTCGCAGGGCTCGACCAGCTGCTGGACGAGAACCGAGTGCCCGACCTCACCCAGATGTACCAGCTGTTCAGCCGCGTGAAGGGTGGGCAGCAGGTCCTGCTGCAGCACTGGAGCGAGTACATCAAGGTGCGTGGGGCTGTCGTGATGCGCGGTGACCGTGCCTGTGGAGGGCAGCGTCCTGTCTCCCGGCCGTGTGGCTCCCGACATGGGGAGGGGCTCTTCTCAAGGCGGGGGCTCGGGTGGACAGCAGTCTTGCATTTCCTCCCCGATGACTGAGGCAAACCTTTTCTGAAAGATGGCCCCGCCTATGAGCACCCCACAGCCAGACGTCATTAAAGGCTGCCATCGGTCACCTGCCTGGGCTCCGGTGCCACGTACAGCCACAACTTTCAAAAAGTCGCATTTCTGTGCATCTGATTTTTAAACACCTCATGCCTTTGCTCATCGACCATGAGAATGGTTACACGTTTTCGTGTATCCATTTGGTGGCATGTGTGCTGCCACGTCTCCCACCATCCAGATCCGTTACTGTCACAGTGCTGTGATGTTTCTGTGATGCGTCTGTATACGGTCATGGGAAGGCAGCAGCAGGGCCCTCATGCTGACGGAGGGGGTGGGGGCGCACAAGGCTGTGCTGGTGACAAGTCGGGGGAACAGCATACTCTGGGGCGGGGTGGGGCAGCCTGGAGAAGCTGGACGCAGTGTGCCAGTGCCAGGATCCTGGTGGTGATACCATTCTGCAGCTTTGCCGGATATTGCCATCAGGGGGAGCTGAGCCAAGTGTAGGAGGGATCTCTGTTCTTTCCGCTGCGCGTGAATCTGTAGTGGTCACAGAAAGTTCAGTTATATAGAAAGGATGATGGAAAGCTTGCACGCATGCTGCTTTATGGAATAATCAGTCCTAAGATTGCTTATCTGCTTCCACGTGGGAAGCTCATGCCCACAGGCACAATCCCCTGATACTTTGTACACAACAACATGGAGCTGGACGTGGTTACCAACTCACGCCAGCAACAGAGCTGTATGTTCCAGAAAGATTGGAGAACGAGGGCTTTGCTGACGAGTAGCCCTAGGAGCAGAAACGTGTGCTGAACGCGAGAGCTCCCCTGTACACATGCAGTCCAGGTCTTAGAGATCAGTGGTGTGACCGCTGTTCCTGAGTGTCCGTCAGCGACATGCAGTCACACCGACAGGAGTGGAGATTATGTTCTACACTGTGTCGTTATCACAGTGAAGCTGATCCCTGGCAGTGTGTGTGTGTTATTTTTAAATGCACTCAGTACAAAAGTGTACGGAGGAAAATCCCTCCCACCCCGGCTGGGCATACCGTGTCCCTCTCCAGAAGGGATCGCTGCCAGTTTCATTTGTACCATTTTGCCAGTAATCTGCCTTCACTTATGTATAGGATACATAAGTATGTGTACATATGCTATTAAGACCAGTTTTCCTAAAGTACATATCTGAAAAGACAAAATTGGACTGAGGGAATTTTGAAGATCTTACTGGCTTTATTTGGTACCATCCAGCCGATAGAAAGGAGCCTCGGGGAGCTGTGTGATAAGGAAGCCTTTTATAGACAGGACGGGGCAGGACTAGGAAGTTATCCTGGCAAAGACTGATTGCTTGTGGCAAGGTCACCTTCCTGAGGGGATGACAGGGAACCGTCTGGCAGATGACGTCACTAGTGCTGACAAGCCTAGTGATTGAGTGCTTGAAGACTGTGTTCCTCGGAGGGGCCAAAACCTCAGTTAGGTCAGGTGTTAAGCCCTGGTTTGCTGACGTGAGGCTTAGCACAGTGACTCCATTTGGGGCCTGCTGTCTCTGTCCCTTCTCTAAACACATCAAATAGTATAATTGTATCTACCAAAGTTTATATCATCAAACAGCTAACTATTATTGTCACATAATAGACTTCTAGTGATGTTTAATATAGCATTTTTCAATTAAAAATGCAGCCTAAAACTGGGCTTTGGTTAGCAGTGGAAGAAAAAGGAAACTCTAGTCAAGAAGTCCAAGTAGGTGTGTTGGGTTAATGGGAACGTCTGAGAAATTTGTAAGTGAAAGTTTTCAGGTGTTTTTTTAAATGTTAATTTATTTTGGGCAGGGGGTGGGGGTTGGTTGGGGAGGGCAGAGGGAGAGAGAGAATCTCCATGGAGCCCAATATGGGGCTTGAACTCACGAACTGTGAGATCATGACCTGAGCTGAGATCAAGAGTTGGACGCTCAACCAACAGAGCCACCCAGGTGCCCCAGTAAAAGTTTATTTTTGTTTTTGTTTGTAAGCAGTGGACATTTTCCCACTAATTCACAAATTCTTTCAAAAGCAGAATTCAAACACTGAAGCATTAATTGTATATTCACTTAACTTCTTGAACGTACACTGAATTTGTGGAACTTTTGAAACGATTTAGTATTTAACACCAACGGTGATTATTAAAGTCTCAGGAGAACATGTGTGGTGCCGTTACCTGCCACTGATGCGGTGTGTGTGTTCTTGTAGACTTTCGGGACAACAATTGTCATCAATCCTGAGAAAGACAAAGATATGGTACAGGACCTGCTGGATTTTAAGGACCGAGTGGACCACGTGATAGAAGCATGCTTCCAGAGGAACGAGAAGTTCATCAACTTGATGAAGGAGTCCTTTGAGACGTTTATCAATAAGAGGCCGAATAAGCCCGCAGAACTGATAGGTAGAAAACGTATTTCCAGACGTTGTTTTAATATGGGAAAAGAAAGCAGAACTTAAGCAAAACCTTTCCCCAGAATCTTTAAGCTCCCCTTGGGGAGGGTGGAGAAGGGTACACTTACCATGTGTGTGTAGAAGCACACACGGCATTTATAAGGGAGAACGGAGCAGTGATTTTGTCAAGTGGCAGCTTGATGTCACAGAAGAAGGAAGAGAGAGTACAGAGGTGCTTCTGGTTCTGTCTGGAGCACGGCCGCTGATCTGCGCTCTGGGATCGGAAGAAGAGGGTTTGCTATATACGAGTGCCTCGGCGTTACGAGGGTGACGTGACCAATTAGCATGGAGACGTTAGTGTTTCCCTGTCTTCGCGTTACCTCACCAGCATTAAAATAGGGTAAAATTGGATGTGGTCTTAAAAGATCACGTTTTAAGATGAAGCAGTTTTTAAATTATCACTTTATACAATTATGTCGTGACAATAGCAAAGCATATTTCGGGATTCGTAGACTCTCACTAGTCAGTGGAAGTTTTTAGGCAAAGGGCTAAGAAAGATGTAGTAAGTACAGTGATTCAGCGTTGAACTTCCTACTGTTGAGGGTATGTGATGGGGACGTGGGGTTCATTGTGCAGTTTCTACCTCTGTGTATGTTCAGAGGATTTCATAATGAAAAAATTGTGAAGGGAAAAAACTAATAAAAGCAGCGACGAAAGGGGCACCTGGCTGGCTCAGCCAGTGGAGCGTGCGACTCTTAATCTTGGTGTTGTGGGTTCAAGGCCCACATTGAGTGTAGAGATTACTTAAAAAAAATTAAATCTTTAAAAAAGAAAAAGTCAGCAACCAAACAAAAAATTCACAAGGCAGTTTAGCTTGGCTTTCATACCACTTTCTGGATTGTGGTTTCTCCAGAGGTGGGTATTGAACTCCTGGAGTGTGGGCTTCTGGAAGGCATGGCCAATCTGTGGTCTCAGGTACGAGAGGCCTGTGTTCAGGGATGCTACATCTGTAAGGTGGGGCCCTCCCGTTGCTGGAGCAGCGGTATAATTATTTATCTCCCATGACTTGAAAATACTTCTCATAGAAAATTCACATGATCTGCCTTTTGTCATAAAATATCTTTTTGGAAAGGTTCTAGAGTGTTGCTGTCTACTTTTTGCTTGTAGAAATTAAAGATGCTCTTTTTTCCTGTTTAGAAAATGTATTATATAAGAAATACTTGTTTTTTAAATACTGTAAACTTTTACTCTCACAGCAAAACATGTTGATTCAAAATTGAGAGCGGGTAATAAAGAAGCAACAGACGAGGAGCTGGAGAGGATTCTCGACAAGGTCATGATAATATTCAGGTTCATTCACGGTGAGACACACTCTGCGCTGTTCCTATTAACACTGAGCAGGGAGAGACGAGACGGTCAACACGTCTGTACATGGGCCCCCTCTTTTCCTTGAGACAGATGGACAGAAACACTCCCGCTTCCGTGTCAGCACGGGGAATGGAGGGGTGGGCGCCCACCGATGGCAGCGCGGGTGTCCTCCTATGGGGGCATCCCGCGCAGGCCCCTGCCGAGCTCCCTGCGGCACAGCCGCCACTGGAGTCTCAGCAGGAGTGAGCAAGTGCGCGTTAATAGTCCAGCGTCTCACGCCATTTTCATTTGCTTATAAACAGGGAAAGATGTCTTCGAAGCATTTTATAAAAAAGATTTGGCAAAAAGACTCCTTGTTGGAAAAAGCGCCTCAGTAGATGCTGAAAAATCTATGTTGTCCAAACTAAAGCACGGTAAGCGTGTGGGCCCCTGGGTGTACCCTTCCCTGCGCTGGGCCTCGTCCCCGGGGGTGCTCACGCCTCCGCTTCTGTCCCAGAGTGCGGCGCGGCATTCACCAGCAAGCTGGAAGGCATGTTCAAGGACATGGAGCTGTCCAAGGACATCATGGTGCAGTTCAAGCAGGCAAGCTCTGTTTGTTTCACGTGGGACAGCCGAACAGGAGCCACCCCGCTTTAAGTTATGTTGGGGGAGGTGTCAGCCAAGGGAAAACCCTCCGCCTTGAGAATCATACTGCTCATGTCCACATGTCCAAATAACTGAAATTCAAAATGAAAAAGAAAAGTAATCCCTAAAAATGCATAAAAATTTTTGATTTAAAGAAGTGTCCTAGTGTCCTGTATTGGTAACATAACCAAGAAAGAAAAAATATCCCAAATGACTTTGGAACATGTTGCATGGCTTCAGTGGGATGTGTTCTTGGGACTAGGTGCAAACACATGTTGAACTGTGGTTTGAAAATTAACACTGTTTACTCTTTTACGAACTAGTTATTTTTGATGATATTCTACAGTAACTGTTTCCTCTTGGTTTTCTTTGTCTTTAGTATATGCAGAATCAGAGTGATCCAGGCTCTATAGATCTAACCGTGAACATACTTACGATGGGGTACTGGCCAACATACACACCTATGGAAGTGCATTTGACTCCAGAAGTAAGTGTTTCAAAGAGTGTTTGCCCTTTATTTTTCATATATCAGTGTTGCCAAAGTACCGTGGACTGCTTTGGGGTTTTTTTGTTTTTAATGTTTATTTTTGAGAGAGAGAGAGCGCGCAAGCAAGGCAGGGGCAGAGAGAAAGGAAGACACAGAATCTGAAGCAGGCTCCAGACTCTGAGCTGTCAGCACAGGGCTCAAACTCACAAACCGTGAGATCATGACCCGAGCCAAAGCCAAGAGGTGGATGCTTAACCAACTGAGCCACCCAGTCACCATGCAGTAAATTTTAAAAAGTATTTGGGGAAAGGGCACCTGGGTGGCTCAGTCAGTTAAGTGTCCAACTTTCAGCTCAGGTCATGATCTCATGGTTCGTGGCCTCTGTGCTGACAGCTCAGAGCCTGGAGCCTGTTTCAGATTCTGTGTCTCCCCCACTGTCTTCTCTGCCCTTCCCCTACTCATGCTCTATGTCTCTCTCCCAAAAATAAACATCAAAAAAATAAAAATAAAAAAGATAAAAGTGTCTGGGGAATAGTTATGGAAACCAAATACATTAAGTGTTTTATTTATTTTTGAGAGAGTGTGTGTGCGCGTGTGCGTAAGAGGGTAAGGGGCAGAGAGAGGGGGACAGAGGATCTAAAGTGGGCTCCCCGCCAACAGCAGAGAGCCCAGTGTCAGGTTCGAACTCAGACCTCGAGATCATGACCTGAGCCAAAGTTGATGCTTAACTGACTGAGCCCCCCAGGCACTTGCCCTGTGGACTTCTTACACACATACCATGCACAGAGATGCTGCCTGTCACGGAGTATTTAATGAGAGGTTTTTTTAAATCACAGAAGTAAAACTGCAGGGTCCTCATAGCCTCTGGAAAACAGCATTTCACCATGACGGCCTGTGTCCCCTGGCTGGTTTAGGGTGGAGCCGGGAAGAAAACAGCAGGGACAAGGGCCTTCTAGAAAGGACCAAGAAAGGCACCTGGGAGCCCAGGCTGGAGACAGCCTGTCGTGAGGCTGTTTGTTCCGTTTCCAAGACTCTCTGTTTCAGGGTTTTCTTCTGTTTCTGACTCTGCTGGTTGGTCTTTGTGGTTGTCTCCTTTTTGTGTTTGTTTTAACTGGTTATTGAAGTACAGTTGATGTACCGTGTTACTTGTCTTCTCCTGTGGGCCCTCCACCTCTACTCTAGACGCTAACGTTCCCAGAGCCTATCAGCTCCCTTCTCAGCCCACACAGGCCCTCAGCCTCCAGCCTGTGAGTCCGTGGTCCTGAGCACATACGCACCAACGTCCCCAGGCTCAGACGCCCCAGATTGCTGCGGTCCCCTCCTCCCTCCCCAAGCGACTGCTGTGCAGGTGCCACAGCTGTGTGCTGAGCTGCCTGCGGGCTCTATGCCCCTCAGTTCCCACGTTCTCCACGGCTTCTGTGCCCCCCTCCAGAAAACCTCACTCCAGAAAACCACCTCCAGAAAGTGAGCCACCTCCAGAAAACCTCACTCCACCCCCATCCGTCCTCAGCATTTGACTGCTGGTTAAGACTTCCCTCCCCAGACGCTTTCTCCAGAAAACCCTCTGTCACCTCCTCACCCCGCTCACTGGGCCAGGCAGGTCCATCCTGGGTGTGTCTCTTGTGGCACTTTGAGTTTGTTTGCTTCTTATTTTGAGGTGATTCAGACTTACAGAGACTTTGCGAGAATAGTTCAAAGCATTCCCAGAACGTGTTGCCTGTGTTTTCAGCACTGACACTTGAGAGGCTACATCATACCTCCTGCACCTAGTACTTTAGTGGGTACCTCCCAGAGACACTCTCGAGTCAATTACTGCCGTAACAGTTTTATCCCAGGGGGAGGGAGCCCTCTCTGCTTTTGTCCAGACACCGTCCAGGCCCCACACTACAGTTACCCTGGTCCCCTTCCCCGTATCAGCTACACCAGCCTCTTCTTTCTTAACGCTCACACATCCCAAAACCGCACACCAGTTTTCATGAATTATGTCCACTGGGCTCATCCAGCAAGGGTCCCACACAATTTGCTCAGCCAACAGCACATCAGGAGGTACCTGCTGTCCGTTTGCCCCCGTCTGTTGGTGTCCCATGTTGTTGGTTAAGGCTTGAGCTGGCTTCTTCTCTGTGTGGTTAGTGTTTCTCCTGTTGTACTTTTGAAGTAATCTGTGGGAAGGTACGTGGACATGGTGTGGACCTCCTCTCCCCCACCAGATTCTCCTGCTGGGCGATCCCTGCTCAGATCCACTTTCACCTTGGTCAGCAGTGACCGTCTCTGTCCTCCTCTGGACAGACTCGCGGACTCCTGGTTGCTTGCTCCGATGCCCCTGTTGTCTGCCATCCAGCTGCTGGAGCCCCTGTCAGCTCCTCTGTCCTTGTACTGGCCCTTGTGGTTTCCTGGTACTTTTTTGTTGTCTAGCAAGAGATGCTGAAGGCTTACTGTGCTGGCCTTTGTAAAAATACGCCCACAGTGTAAACACAGGGGAGGAAGCCATGGGGGAAACGGACTGCAGCTCACATTTCAAGCCGTACAGCTGAGCGGCACCTGCGTCCAGTGCAGAACTTTGTCATTGTGGCAAACAGAACCCTGCCCCCGTGGGGTTGAGCGTTCACTCCTGCTCCAGTGCCCAAGCCTGGGCACCTGCTGGCCCGCTAACGTGGGACTTGCCCGCTCTGGGTTTTAACATAACTGCAGTCACACTTGGTGGCCTTCCGTGTCTGACCTCTTCCACTCACCATGCGGGTTCCACGACGTGTAGCCCACATCGTGCTTCCTTTGTGAAGGCTGAATGATGTTCCACTGTGTGTGTGGACCAAGTTCTGTCCCTCCGGCCAGCTGGCTGGCCACGGACACTTGAAAGGTGCGTTTACCTTTCGGCCACTTGTGAATAACGCTGCCGTGAGCGCAAGCGTGCAGAAATCTGTGTCCTGGTTTTCAGAGCCTCTGGTACACACCCAGGAGTGGAGATGCGGGTGAGAAGCTGGTTTTCCACTGCAGCTGCAGCCTGTTACGTTTCCATCAGCAACACGGCTTCCAGTTTCCCCATATCCTCCTCAGTATTTGTTATTCTGGTTTTTGATCGGAGCCATCTTCGTGGGTATGAATTGGTGTCTCGTTTTGGTCAGATTTGCTTTTCCCCAATGAATGATGATTTTGTCGAGCATCTTTTCATGTGCCTATTGGCCACCGTAGCTCTTCTGTGAAGAACTTTCTATGCAAGTCCTCTGCCCATTTTTTACTTGTGTTATCTGTTGCTAAATTTTAAGAGTTCTGTGTATATTCTGGGCACTAGATCCTTATCAGATATGTGATTGGCAAATATCTTCTCCCATTCTGTGAGATATCTTTTTACTTTTTTGATAGTGTTCTTTGCACAAAATTTTAGAGTTTTTGTAAAGTCCAGTATGTTTTCTGTTGTTACTTTTGCTGTCATATCTAAGAACTGTTGCCACATCCAAGGTCTTGAAAATTTACCTCTGTTTTCTGCTAAGAGTTTTATCGATACTCACTGTTACATGTGGGTGGGTCTCTGTTCCATTTTGAGCCTGGGATTGTAATTGGCACATAATAAGCACCCAGTGTTAGCTGCTGTCCTCTTACCATGATGATTATGGCCACTCCTAGGAATTAATCGCAAGGAAAAAGTTTTTAGGAAGTTCATCACCTTACTAGCTTTTATTGATTGAATGTCATATGGCACCAAGTATGTTTTCTTTTTTTGCAAATTATTTGTTAAGTTGACTTCACACCCCCGGTGCAGAGCCCAACATGGGGCTTGAACTCATGACCCTGAGATCAAGAGTTGGATGCTTAACCCACTGAGCCACCCAGGCGCCTCTAGATATGTTTTCTGAAAGAGTCGTTGTCTTTTGGATATATACTACAATACTTAGAAACGAAATGATAATTGTGCCTGGGATCTGATGTGGTTGAATATGGGTGTGGGTGATAATTCTGAAGTGTGAGGATGGGGTTGCTGGGCAGATGCAAGGCCGACGGGCATCCTGACCAAAGGCACCGCTTGGACAGAGCACAGAGGAGCTGACAGATGCCCCAGGCAGGGAGAGTGGGCCTTCGCTCCCTCGCTGATGCCCTGAGCTCTCTGTCCAGAGGGGGACAGTCACAAGTTGCTATGAATGCCCTCAGAGCCAAGAGCAGTTGGAGAAGGCCTCTGTGAGGAAGGGGCTCTAAAGATGACCAGGGGGTTACAGAGGGGTGTCCCTAGGCGGAAGCCTGAGGGAAGACAGCACAGCGTACTCGTCCAGTGGGGGAAGCACAGGACAGGCCAGTGCAATCAGTGGTTCTGAAGGACAGGACCCTGGCAAGCCTTGGAAGGGTTTTACTCTATTTTTATTTCTTTTTAATGTTTGTTCATTTTAGAGAAAGAGCATGTGAGCTGGGGAGGTGGAGAGAGAGGGGGACAGAAGATCTGAAGTGGGTTTTGTGCTGACAGCAGAGAGCCAACGTGGGGCTTAAACTCATGAGCCATGAGATCATGACCTGAACCGAAGTCAGACGTTTAACTGAGTCACCCAGGCGCCTCAGAATCTTTTTTTGTTTGTTTATTTTTGAGGGCGGGGGGAGCACGCACACATGGTTGAGCGTGAGCAGAGAAGGGGCAGAGGAAGAGAGAGAGAGAGAGAGAGAGAGAGAGAATTCTAAGCGGGCTCCACCCTATCAGCATGTGGGCTTGAACTCACAAACCGTGAGATCATGACCTGAGCCAAAATCAGGAGTCAGGCACTTAACCGCTTGAGCCACCCAGGCGCCCCAAGAGTTTGACTCTTTATCCTAAGAACTTGGAAGCAGCCAAGGATGCTGACAGGGCAGTGAGCAGAGTGCAGACTATCTGGCACACAGGACCCTGAGGGCACCCATGTGTCCGGGGTGGAAGGTAGACACACCAAGGAGACCTTGGAAGGAAGGGACATGAGACAAAGACATGGGGGTCTAAGCCATGAGTCACTGAAGGCAGGGAAGCCGCCTCTCACAAAGCTATTTCTGATCGAAGCCTGATAAGAAGAACCCATTGGATTTGGCAGCACAGACCATTGGCTATCCTGGCTGCAGAGCAGTGAGAATGTCGAGGGAACCGAGCAAACAAAGTGAGAGGGAGTGTGCGGGACACCAGAAAATGCACCCTGAAACACTGTCAGACAGCAGAACCCGTCTGTAACTAAGCAGGAGGCCAGGGGTGGGGAGGGCTGGACACCGGGAGAAGGAGGAGGGGCTTCAAAGGAGTGAGACCACAGCAGTAAAGAACTGTGAGAGGGACGCCTGGGGGGGCTCAGTCAGTTGAGTGTCCAACTCTTGACTTCGGCTCAGGTCATCATCTCAGGGTTCATGAGTTCGAGCCCCGCGTTGGGCTCTATGCTGACAGCTCGGAGCCTGCTTGGGATTCTCTTTCTCTCTGCCCCTCCCCTGCTTGCTAGAGCACTCTCTCTCTTCTCTCTCTCAAAAATAAATAAATTTGAAAAAAAAGAACCACAAGGGGCACCTGGGTGGCTCAGTCGATTGGGTGCCTGACTTCAGCTCAGGTCATGATCTCATGGTTCATGGGTTTGAGCCCCGGATTGGGCTCTGTGCTGACAGCTTGGAGCCTGGAGCCTGCTTCAGATTCTGTGTCTCTCTCTCTCTGCCCTCCCCCCACTTGTGCTCTTTCTGTCTCTAAAATAAATAAACATCAAAAAAAATTAAAAAAAAAAGAAACACAAGAAAGTTTAGAAGGTAGGAGAAATCCTCCCAGAAAGTAACGATGGAAACAGTGGCACGTCATGCCTCCTAGACAAGACTGTCTCCGGTGCTTTCCAGTGCCCTCCCAGCCTCACCACAGCCTGCTTCCCAGCACCCTCCCAGCCTCACCACAACCTGGCAGGACACAGCTGGGCCTGCAGACGGTCTCTGTGGTCTTGACTGCATGTGCCACTGGCCAGGGGAGCCACAGCGTGGGCTGTGGAGACTGAGGAACACAACCTGTCTGTGCATTAAGTACCACTTGAAGCAGCACCCATGTGGGAGGCAGACCCCAGTGTGCCAGAGTGGCAGACATTTGCACAGGTAACAGAATAATCCAAAGAAACACTGTCAAAATACAGAACTGATCTTTTCATTCAGCTGTGAAAAATTTTGAAAGCTTTGTAAATTAAGCAGTATGTGGTTCTTTGGATGTGTGGTGTTTAGCATAATTAAACTTACTGTTTTCCTGTGCTTGGCAGATGGTTAAACTTCAGGAAATATTTAAGACATTCTATCTTGGAAAGCACAGTGGTCGAAAACTTCAGTGGCAAACCACGTTGGGCCATGCTGTTTTAAAAGCAGAGTTTAAAGAAGTAAGTTCTTTGTCTGTTTCATAGACAAATAACATATAAATATGTTAATAGAATATTTTCAATTGTGGTTGATCTTTGGTAACAAACAAAGGAAAAGGTCATTCGGCATAACTCCGTACTGCCTTTTCTTGGTCAATGATAATAAACAGCTGAAGGATTAATATTCCAATCAATAAAGTCAATAAAAAGTCAATAAAAATAGAAAGCATTTACCTAGCTGAAAAAAGAGCAAAGAAGTGCTCGCTTCAACAGCACATGTGCTAGAATAGGAATGATACAGAAATCAGTGCAGCGACCCGGAATGTGTGAAGCTTCCAGGTTTAAAAAAAGAAGAAAGCAAAGGATGTGAAGAGGCAACTCATAAAAGCAAGATTAAGAAATCAAATTCATTGAAAACCTGCTCTATTTTTCTGCCAAACATTTGCAAATTACAGTCCAGTGAAATGCCACATTTCGAGTACTGATTGGTCAAGGCTAAAACCTCGAGGAACAGCGCCATACAGAGCGTGCTTTGGTCTCACATCTCCCGCCTCCAAAGTCACAGGCTTTGTTACAGTGGTGCCATTTCCAGAAATTCATCATAATAAGACGTTTTCACAGAGCAGTGAATAAGCCCGTTTGTCGCAGTGCTATTGCTAAAAGGGACGTTATACAAGAGGAAAGTGCAGACGGTGTTTTGATACCAGAAAGAATCAGGTCACAAAACAATGCCTGCATGTTCCTGTTTAACTTCAGCTTTGTAAATAAGATTCAGTTGTATACACCAAGCAAAAAATTTACAGAATGACTACTTTGCTAGCTGTTACCATGCACTAGGCACCGTATCCTATAAATCCTATGTGCATGGATACTACGTATGTAAATTGCATGTATCCTCTCCTGCCTCTGCAGACCAGGTGGGGCAGCCATGCTTCCCCACCTCCACCCAGAGAGGCCGGTCCTGGGGGTGAAGCCCTCTAGACCCCAGCCACTTTCCTGCACACAGAGCTCACAGGTTTACACGGGGTGTGTCCCATGCTCTTTCAGGGGAAGAAGGAGTTCCAGGTGTCCCTGTTCCAGACACTGGTGCTTCTCATGTTCAACGAAGGGGACGGATTCAGCTTTGAAGAAATAAAAATGGCCACAGGGATAGGTAAGAGTCCTCGCTCCGTGACTGTGTGGCCTCCGCGTGTCCTTGTTGTTAGAGATCAGCCAGTCTCTGCCCGTCACACGTGAGTGTGGGGTGTCTTTCACCATTGTCACGTGTCCTCATTTCGGTGCTAGTCTGTGCCCGATTCTCTCCCCACCCAGAGGACGGTGAGCTGCGAAGAACGTTGCAGTCCCTGGCCTGCGGCAAAGCACGAGTTCTGGTTAAGAGTCCCAAAGGGAAGGAGGTGGAAGACGGGGACACATTCATGTTCAATGGGGAGTTCAAGCACAAACTGTTTCGAATAAAGATCAACCAGATCCAGATGAAGGAAACCGTACGTATAAGCTTTCTTGTGTCACTCACTGGGTACTTACCAAGGACTCATTTGTTTGTACGGTCAATTCCTAAGTCTTGTAAGAGCACTTTAACGTGGGAGGGGTGGTGAGGTGGTGGCTGTCACAGGCCCACTGGAGTGTTTGTAGCAGCAAAGACATTCTCAAGTGTCTCATGTCCAGGGCAGGTCCTGGACCACCGCCCTCAGGCCCCTCCGAACAAGGGAGCCCTTGCAGCCTGAAGTGCTGCCACGCAGGGGAGGGGGGAGGCAATGGGCCCTGGCATGTAAATGAGGAGAGGCCTTGTGAAGGCACCAACCCATTCAGACAAGACCAGGGCAGCGTCACAGCTTCTTCACCCCCCTCAGTCGAGCGTGGTCGCTCCCTTACCTGGAAGTGTTCAGGTGGAGCCCAGTGGGAAAAGAAGTTCAGATTACACAAAAAGAAATGCAAAAGATCAGTAAGTATATGAAAGATGTTCATTCTCATCAGTAATTTTTTTTAATTCAAGTTAAAATAATACCCCAGAGCTGCCTGGGGGGCTCTGTCGTCAAGCAGCAGACTCGTGATTTCATGGGTCCAAGCCCCACAGAGCCTCCTTGGGATTCCCTCTCTCTCTCTCTGCCCTTTCCCCACTTGCGTGCGCTTTTTTTTTTTTTTTTTTTTAATTTTTATGTTTATTTTTGAGAGAGAGAGAGCATAAGCAGAGGCAGAGAGAGAGGGAGGCACAGAATCCGAAGCAGCTCCAGGCTCCAAGCTGTCAGCACAGAGCCCAACACGGGGCTTGAACCCACAAACCGCGAGATCATGACTTGAGTCAAAGTCAGTGCTTTAACTGACTGAGCCACCCAGCCACCCCCGCTCTTTCAAATAAGTAAAAACTTTAATAAAATAATACTCCACTTTTCATCTGTCAACATGGGAAATGTTTTTTCTGTTTGATGATATCCAGAGTCGGCAAGTATATGGGAAAACAGGCATTCTTTTTGTGCTTTTACTTTATTTTTAATGTTATTTTTGAGAGAGAACAAGGAGGGGAGGGACAGAGAGGGGGGACAAAATCCCAAGCAGGCTCTGAGCTGTCCAGCACGGAGCCCAACATGGGACTCAAACTCATGAACTGTGAGATCATGACCTGAGCCGAAGTCGGCACTTAACCAACTGAGCCACCCAGGTGTGCTTATTTCAAAGTGGGACGGTCACCTCCGTCCCCTGGAGATGACCTCTACTGCCACTTCGACGTGCAGGTTTTTCCTGTGGTGTAAATGTCTAATCTTGTTTTTTCTGTAATGGGATCACTCTGCAGATTGCATTTATATGTGCCGTTGTGCAGTCTGGTCTTGTTACTGTGGATCTGCTTCCATGTCAGGACTTGGTTTCTCACGGGTGCAGAGTAGTTGGTCCTGTGTCCCTCAGGAGCTCGGCAGCGCCCTTGGGGAAAGGCATTCAGGTGGTTTCGATCTCTACTGGAAATAAGGTTACATTAAACATCCTGTGTACCTATTAGCTTGTTTCTTCAGTATAAAATCTTTGCTCTGGAATTACAGGGTCAAAGAATGTGGACTTTTGTTAGTCTGGCCACTCTTTTCCAAATGGAAGCCTGACAGATCTTCCCAGATTTCAGTGTCCGGTTTCACAAGAGGGCCAGCCCTCCCTCTGCCCGCCCTGTTCTTACAGGCACAGATAGTTCATTGCCATTTTAGATTGAATTTCTTTGAGCATCTTTATGCCATTGAGTAGCTTATGCACATCATGTCTTTCTGATCTTTAATTCTTCATGTTTTGTTTTTTAATATTTATTTTTGAGAGAGAGAGAAAGCATGGGGGAGGGGCAGAGAGAGAGGGAGACACAGAATCCGACGCAGGCTCCAGGCTCCGAGCTGTTAGCACAGAGCCCAACGCGGGGCTTGAACTCACGAACCCAAGATCATGAGCTGAGCCGAAGTCGGATGCTTAACTGACTGAGCCACCCGGGTGCCCCTAACCCAATGTTTTTTTTAAAATTACTTGTACTTTTCTATTAGTTTTTACATTTAAGTTTTTCTTTGAGCAATATAGAAATTAATATCAAAAAGCAATCTACTACTCTTCCTATTCTAAAACTGAATTGAAAATACTGTTCTCTGACAACTTATTTGAATTGTCACCTTTGTTATATATTAAATTCACATATTACGAGTCAGTTTTTAAATTCTCTTCTACAAATTCTATTGATCTCTTTCATATCCAGGACCCAAATTCTTTTAGTTAATGTACCCATTCCTATAAATTTATTCTCCCAGTAAGTTTGAGAATAATTTTATTGTGTCTTTGCCCTCCAAATAAGAACATTAACATTTTTTATTCAAAGTGCATTACATAGTTTTCAGTTTTCATTTTGGCTATACTAAATCTGATTCTTATCTGTGTATATATATAAATATAAGTCTCTTCTCTTCATGGGAGTTTTCTACTAAAAGTCTTGGCATATTTCTTATTAGATGATTCAACAAATACTCATTAAGCACCTACTAAGGCATAGGTCCTCTGTGAAACACTGAGAATTCATCCGTGAATAAATCTTCTTATAAATCTTGGTTTCAAGGAACTTTCAGCAGACGGGTACCAGATGATTACACATTGTTTAACTTACTACACTTGAGGTAGGAGACAAAAGCACAGTCCGACACCGTGGGTCAGGGAAGGCTTTCCCACTGAAGGCCACGCTGAGCCAGGTGAGGCCTGAGGAGGCAGGCCACAGACAGGTTATATACAGACTGGTCAGAGCTATGAAGAATTTGGGGAAGCCACTGAAGGTTTTAAGCAAGAAGGGCCAATAAAATGCTGGCACCTATTAAGGGGATCTTTTCTGTTTACATGTGTAACCAGTTATTGCCAGTATGTATATATATCAACACCATTTACCCTTGTGTACTCTTCCTGTGTCCAGCCACTTCACGAAATTCTCGTTGGCTTTGATGGGTTTTCAGTTGATTTTCTCGAATTTTTGGATTCGTAGCTTATCTACAAATAATTACCACATGTCTGCTCCAATTTGCTATAGTTCTTTTGTTCTCTTACTACGCAGCTAGAACTTTCAAAATCACGTTTGTATGAAATAATGGTGCTACCAGGCTTTTTCTTCACTTCCTGATTTTTTTTATCTCAAGTGGCTGGAACATTAACCTGTTTGGGGTGGTGGATCCCTTTGGAAGTGCGATGGAAGCGTGGCTTCTCCCTTTCTGAAACTCACTTACCTTACATGCGGGCACAGACCTGTCTCCTGTAGATCAAACAGGCCTCCAGTAGGTTGCTGTTAACTAACATGAAGTTGTTATCAGGAGCTGTGCTTTGCTTCTGGTAACGGCTTTTTATCATGTTCAGGTGGGGTTTTTTTCATTGCTATTTGTACATTAATTTGTTTTAGATCAAGGATAGGTTTTCAGTTTTTTTGTGCCTTTGCAGCATCTGTCAAGAGATCACATAATCGCTGTGACCTCAACACAACTGTGATGAAATTCATTCCATTCCTAGGTTTCCTGATGCTGAGCAAAG
Organism: Leopardus geoffroyi; assembly: GCF_018350155.1. Taxonomy (NCBI): domain Eukaryota; kingdom Metazoa; phylum Chordata; class Mammalia; order Carnivora; family Felidae; genus Leopardus; species Leopardus geoffroyi. The sequence goes on from NC_059326.1 coordinate 82,143,914, forward strand.
CTTGCATTTCTGGAATAAACTCTGGTAGCTATTGTGTTTTATTCTGCTTTCTCTTCTGTGCTACTGGATCTAATCCAGGATTATATACAGTTGATAGTGTTTTGTACCTTTTTTATGAGGGGAATGTAACTTTACATTCTTTTTTAAGCTTTGGTACTGAAGTTGGGCTATTCTTGGGAAGCTAGGTTTTGCTAGAACAAATAAAAATGCATAACAGAATAGGATTTACCCAATGTTTGGCCTTTCTTTGCATCAAATTTTCTTATCAGGGGTGCCTGGGTGGCTCAGTTGGTTGAGCATCCAACTTGATTTCGGCTGGTCATGATCTCACAGTCGGTCCTGAGATCAAGCCCTGCATCAGGTTCCGTGCTGAGTGTGGAACCTGCTTCAGGTTCTCTCCCTCCCCTGCCTGTGCTCGAGTGTTCTGTCTCTCTCCCTCTGTCTCTCTCTCAATAAGAAAAAAGTTTCCCATTAAACTCAACAATATGAAATAACACCCAACTGTATCTTTACACTTTACTTGTGTGTGTGTCTGTGTGCAGATTGAGGAACAAGCCAGCACCACTGAGAGAGTGTTTCAGGACAGACAATATCAGATTGACGCTGCTATCGTCAGAATAATGAAGATGAGAAAGACTCTTGGTCATAACCTTCTAGTTTCTGAATTGTATAATCAGCTGAAATTTCCAGTAAAGGTAAATGCACATTAGCTTAATTAAACTTAAAGTACTGCGCCGAACATTGAAAAAGCACGTTCAGTTCCTAACACATTAGTATCATTTGTCCTGCATTACAGGTGATCATTTACTGCAGAAATCTGCCTGTGTGTGCACACCAAATGTCAAAAAACTGGCAAGTGGGGACAGTAGGGTTTTTATCCCAAATGCTCTTTGTAACCATCCCAGGAACTAGAGGCCCCAAATCTGCCACTGGCAGAGATGTTGACACCTTGTTAGGAGGGGGAGGGGGCCGGGGCAGGTGCTGTAGCTCCAGGCGGGTTTCTCAGTGGGGTGGCTATTCAGGTCATGCCCTGTGATTGTGGGGAAGTCCTACTAGCTGCTCATTTATTCAGCACTGACGAGCTCCAGAGCATTTTCTGTTTTGGTGATACCTCCTCATTTCTGTGCATGAGAAAGTCAGCCCTGAATCCTGTCTGTGCCTGCGTGTTTCTAGGCCGGAGGGTTTCTGCCCTGGCTGTACTTGGAGCACTGACCAGGTAGGGAAGTGTTAGGAAGAGCTCTTGAAAACAGGCGCGTCCACCTGGGAAGTATGGGACTCGTGAGGCCTGGCCCTGCAGAGACTGAGCCTGTGGGGTGAAGCTCCCTGGTTCTGCGGGGTCCCATTGGGCAGAGGAGCAGCCGGCCCTCCATCCTTACTGAGGGAGTCAGGGTGAGCAGACACCGTGTTCCCCTGGGCGAGCACGCGGCTGCCGTGTCCTCTGCCACGCAGGTGCGGGCGCCCAGCCCTGCCGTGTATACCCTTCTTTCCCCCTCGGTCCAGAGCCAGCGCCAGTGCCCACTTTCCCTCTTACAGACGAGAGGCCCAGCAGTTATAGCACTGACCGGTGGGAGGCATATGCGGTGGCTGTAGCAGCCGGCTCTGCCCTGGCAGGACCTCACGTGGGTCTCACTGCATCTCATGAATGCTCCATCCGTCACTTGATAGAAAGTTAGGCCTTTTGATGGAATGTGCCCTTGAAGGGAGAAGCTTGCTCATAAATGTCAACATAAGTGTGCTTTCTACCACGGCGGAGCCAGAGATGTCCTCACGGGGCTTGCTTGTTATGGCGTCAGTCATCTGTGGACCTGTGATTACACGACATCAGCAGCACATGCAGGAAATACAGGACTTGGGGACAGATGTCCTTGCAAAGGATGAAGCTGCCCTGAGACGTTACCAGATTCCCCTTTCAGACCAATGAAAATGTGCCACCCAGTAGGATGTGCCCTGCTTATGCGTTCGTTCGTGCTGGTAAAGAAGGGTTTTCATCTCCTCCCTTTCAGCCTGCTCAGACAGTAAATTCACACGAGAGCGCTTGAATCAAGAGGCCATGTTAGCATTGTCTCTGAAGGAGGGACTTGGATTGTCTTCGTTTTATAATTTGGTTATAATTATAAATAGTTTACCTGTAGATACGTATATTTTATATAATTATAATTGCTTGCTTCGCGCATATGTTTCCCCGTGTTTGTAAATTTACCGCCACTATAATTGAGGGGTTTCGTTTCTCTTTTTTAGCCTGGAGATTTGAAAAAGAGAATTGAATCTCTTATAGACAGAGACTATATGGAGAGAGACAAAGACAATCCGAATCAGTACCACTACGTGGCCTGATGTGTCGGCCAGCCGTGTTCTCTCAGCGAGACCCTAGAATGTATCTTCAGAGCGGTGAAGCATTTCTGTGCCGTTCCCAGGACTTCTAAGATTGAGCCAGCGTGGAGACTTTTGGATTAGAAGGAAAGGATGATTCTCAGATCACCCTTCACAAAGTTTAGGGGTTTGCCAGCGGCACGTGTGTCTTTCCTCCAGTTCTTCCTCTTACTCTTTTCGGTGTTTAAACTGTCGCAGCTGCTCGGGCAGAATGACTTTGAGATTGGACGAGAAGATATTGGGTAAAAGAGGTTCCTTTGTAAGGTGTTGCTTTTGTAGCAGAAAGCTGACAGCTTGGTGTGGGGTGTGTGTGTGCGTGTGATCACAGATGCACAGTTAGACCCTCCGTGCTGTGTCCGTGGGCTGCAGAGTGGGCTGGTGTGCTCCTGAAGGCGGGGGCTCCTGGTGGATGGGCATGTAGGTTGGAAACCAGAGCCCTTTGTTGGCGAGCATTAGGAAGAAACAGTCAGTGTCAAGAACTGACTCCTCAGTTCTGCAACGTCGATACCGACATCTGTCCGTTTCCTTTATCTTCCATGTTTTTACACTCTGATGACAGACTTCCCAGAACGAGGTTTCTCGGCGAGACCCCTCCTTGCCGAGACAGCACTGGGGGCATGCTCACTGCGATGAACTCACGAGCATCTGAGTTGCTTGTGAATTTTCTGTTTAGGGGTCCAGGGGGCGGTGTGATTGCACCCACTCTTCTAAGATTGTGTCTCGCAGCCCCTGCTCTTCGCACCGAGGTGACCGCTGTCTGGTTTCCTGACTGCAGTATTTGTACGATGGCGTACAGTCGCTCTAACAGAGTTTGGTTTGCTTTACAGCCTTACGCAGGGAAGCTTGTTGTCCACGCTGTGACCACTGTAAGGTGTGGCGGGAGACACTCGAGTCCTGATGTTGGGAAGGTGGTTTTGTCAAAAGATTAAAGGGTTTTGTTGGCACCTGGTTTCATGTTGTGTGTGTACAGGTGAGGTTGTGTGGGGGCCGACGATGTCAGTACCGTGAACTGTAACAAAGATCCTTTTCTGGTAACATTTCAGAGTACTTTATATTTTACATAATAGCATGTTTCACTTTGATTAAAAGCTACCAAAGGAATTTTGATCATGGTATAAGTGTTTAAAGCAATATTTTCTGGGATATACCAAGTTTATATAATTTGATTTTGTGCTAAATTATTAAAAACTTCTCCCTTTTTGAAACATGCGTGTTTAAAATATGACATCTTATGGGTTTCCATGTGAAAATCTCGCCCTTCAAGTATCCTCATTATTTCTATATTTGTAAATTTTCATTTGTGAGTTCTATGATTTGTGGTCTATAAAGACCAAATAGATTTCTACTTCTTAAATTTTATGTTCATTATTTCTAGAGATTGTTAATATTGTAATTTAATGTAGACTTACTCTGAATAAAATTAGTTTAATTGGCCTTAAAATTACATTAATAAAACTTGTGCTGTGTGAACTACACATTCCTCCTAACTCTTTAGCGACTTAAACTTTGTGACCAGTACAGTGAACAGAGGAACCCAGCAGCAGGCCAGGCACGGTCACAGTCATCTCCCGGGAGATGGGCCATCGCGCCCTCCTCCACCGCAGACTGCACCCGGTGGGGCCGGCAGGCCGAGCAGACCGAGCAGATCACGCTCTCACAAATCAGGTGGCGTCTGTGTTGTTGCAGTGAGAGGCCAGCGTGGCAGAGCAAGTGGGACAGGGGAGACGAGGGCAGGGAAGGACACTTAGACGAGAGAGAAGCCGTGAAATGGGAAAGGAGGTGAGAGGATTTATGGATAAATGATTGCGTGCCCAGGAAATCTAAGAGAAACAACTAAAAAGCCGTGACCACAAAAAGAACAAAGCTTTTAACAGAACACAAAATTAACAGGAAAGTCATGATATAACAGAAGGTCACGTTTTCAGCAACAACAAAAAGTGACAACATGCCTCATAGCAAACAGAATATCCACATGAAAAGCATTTTCACATAACTGAGGAGCACAGAGAAAACCTGAGTGGGGAAAAGGAGTGGCTGTTCTCACATTTATCTGTGCAGCATCTGAATGTGCCACACTCCCCTCTACTTCAGAACACAAACGGGCGCCTGGGGGGCTCAGTCGGTTGAGCATCTCCGACTTCGGTTCGGGTCATGATCTCGCGGTCCGTGAGTTCGAGCCCCGCATCGGGCTCTGTGTGGACAGTTTGGGGCCTGGAGCCTGCTTCTGATTCTGTGTCTCCGTCTCTCTCTGCCCCTCCCCCACTCATGCTCTGTCTCTGTCTCAGAAATAAATAAACATTTAAAAAAACACAAACAGGGTGATTCTAAAGCTAAAATTGAGGGGCATCTGGGTGGTTCAGTGGGTTAAGCGTTGGACTTCGGCTCAGGTCATGATCTCACGGTTTGTGGGTTCGAGGCCCACGTTGGGCTCTGTGCTAACAGCTCGGAGCCTGGAGCCTGTTTGGATTCTCTCTCTGCCCCTCCCCAGCTCTTGCTCTGTCTCTCTCTCAAAATAAATAAACATTAAAAAATGGGGTTTTTTAAATTTTTTTTTTAGTGTTTCTTTTCGAGAGAGAAAAGTGTTTATGTGGGGGGAGGGTGGACGTGCTCTGGGTGAGCTTCACCACGATGTGGCAGCAGAGATGTGTGTGGGCAGCACATGCCCATTGCCATTTCCAGAAAGGAGAAAAGCCACAGCTGGAGGCAGGGTGGTCTCCGAGGGATCATTTTGAGAAAGTCGGTTCAGCAGCTTTGCAGGTGTCTGGGTATCATCCTGGGGAGGCCGGCCCCCTGAGCCAGGCGGGGGTGCCCCCAGGGTGGGCAGGAGAGGGCACAAGCCTGGGGTCAGCTCCAGAAGGGTGAAAAGTGTGAGTGTCTAGAGGTGGCTGGGCAAAGAGGGAGATGGGAGAGCCAGGACAGGGACCTGGAGAGAAGGTCCACCCCCTTGGCGTGTGCTCCAGAGAAGCTGGGATGCAAGGAGCAGGGCAGCTGGCCTGCAGGTGGCAGGGAGTGGGAGGGGGGCCCATGGTGAGGGGACCCAGGTGACAAGACGTCCAGCGGGTGCAGGGCTGCAGGAAAGCAGGGCCTGGGGCAGCGTTGAGGACAGTGGAGGTGCAGGAAGAGCCTCCAGGACAGGGAGGCCAAGTCCAGGTGCCTCCCAGCATCACCTGCAAGGGAGAGGAGCGAAGAGAGGAACCAAGAGGCCTGACGGGAAGAGCAGTGACCAGTGCTAGGGTCCAGGGGGCTTGGCTTGCCGGGAGGTGAGAAGGGGGCGGTCCAGGCGTCCCGGAGGTGGCCCCGGAGCCTCAGTTATGATGTGGGGTGACAGTCGCAGCGAACTAACTTACGAGCACATTTCTGACTTTGAGACACCTATACTGTCGACCCGACAGAGTCCACTGCCTGGTGATATGCTGCTCACTGCATTGGCCTTGATAGAATTCCCAAGTGGCTTGTGTGTCAGTGGGGGTGTGAGTGGGTCAGCGTGAGGGGGAGTGAGTGTGCAGGAGCGGGAGAGCAAGTGTGAGCTCAAGTGGGTGTGTGAGAGTGAGCTTGAGCAAGTTGCAGGGAAGCAAGCGTGAACTCAAGCGAGTGTGCGGGAGAGCAAGTGTGAACTTAAGTGGGTGTGCAAGAGGGTGAGCTCCAGTGAGTGTGCGGGAGAGCAAGTGTGAGTTCAAGTGGGTTGTGAGAGAGCAAGTGTGAGTTCAATGAGTGTGCGGGAGAGCAAGCATGAACTCAAGCGGGCATGCAGGTGTGCAGGGGAGCAGGTGTGCATGGGAGCAAGTGTGAGCTTGAGTGAGTGTACAGGGGAGCAAGTGTGAGTTCAAGCGAGTGTGCAGGGTAGTGGGTATACAGGAGAACAAGTGTGTGGGAGTTCAAGTGGGCGTGCGGGGGAGCGAGTGTGCCAAGGAACCAAGGAGGAAAGTTTGAGGAAAGAAATGGCCAGTCTTTGTGTTAGTAACCAGGGGCCATTGCAGGTGGTGCAGGGCGGTGGCGGTGGCAGTGGCGGTGGCGGGGGGTGGGGGGGGGGTGTGGGATGAAGGCAGGGGCAAGGCAAGGGCGAGGCAAGGTTTCATCTGGATGAGGAAATGAGCAGAGGAAAGGGCTCAAGAGGGGAGAGAGGGGTCAAGCCTAGGGGCACGTGCATGTGTGTGTATGTGTATTTGTATGTTTGTGTGCATGTTTGTGTGTGTATACACGTTTGTATATATGTATGTGTTTGTATATTTGTGTGTGTGCGTGTTTGTGTGTATACACACGTGTGTTTATGTATGTGTATTTGTGTGTGCATGGGTGTGTTCTTGCTAGAACAGGCCATAATGTAAAAGTAGGTACAGGTGGGGATAAAGGCAAAGCAACAGGCTGCAAAGCTGGGGAGACTTTTAAGGGTTTCTGTTACCAGTGATGCAGGAATCAAGGTCAGTTCCTTAGAAAGCAGAGATGTTGCATTTGACAGTGGACATGGTGTGCTGGGTCTGCTTCTCAGTGATGGAATGTTCTCAAGGCACCAGAGTCAATGGAGAGATATAGTTAAAGGCTGCAGGGTTTTTTTAATTTTTTTTTTTTACATTCATTTATTTTTGAGAGACAGAGTGTGAGCAGGGGAGGGGCAGAGAGAGAGGGAGACACAGAGTCTGGAGCAGGCTCCAGACTCTGAGCTGTCAGCGCAGGGCCTACACGGGGTTCGAACCCATGAACTGTGAGATCATGACCTGAGCTGAAGTCAGACACGTAACCGACTGAGCCACCCAGGTGCCCTGGCTGCAGTTCTGAAGTCAGATGCGCCAGGGGCTAAAGCCTGGCTCTGTCACGATCTGGGTGCCCCTACGAAAATTACTTAAATTCTCTAAACTTGGTTTTCTTATATTTTATAAGGAGTTAAGGTGCTTATTATTAGCTCATGGGGTTGTTGTGAGTTGAAGCATACAAATGTATTCCTAACTTGTACCCCTCCCACAAAAGGGCACGTCGGTGCACATCACAGATTTGCAGTGCAGTTCTCGGTTAGGAGAGACCTCCAGCATAAATCTGAAATCTGCCCACAGGAGGGCAGGAAAGTAAGGGGAGGGAATAAAGAGCAGAAATAAGAAAGATGAGACAGACACCCCCAGATAGAGAATTAAAACCAAGGTCCACATCATCCACTAGACACACACTTTAAATACAAAAACATGAAAACCAATCAGGAAAGCACTCCTCAGTGGTCACACGAACACCAAGTAGACCTTGGGACAAGGAGTATTCCCAGAGAGGAAGAGGCTGTTTCATAGAGAAAGGAGGCACTCATCAGATTTAACCCTGAATGTACCGGGCTCTTGTGACAGCATCAGAACGCATGGAGCAGAACCTGACGGAGCTGGAAAGAGCAAGCAGAGACACAGACAAATCCATGAGTTCAGTCGGAGGCTTCAGAATTCTCTCGTACCTGACGAACAGGAAAAACACAGACCCACCTTATGGATAATTACACGATACTACACCCGACAGCAGCACATTCTTTCCAGTGCTTGGGGACATGCGTCAAGGTAGGCATACAGGGAGACATCAAACAAGTCTCATGCTTAAAAGGCGTGAAATTCTACAGAATATGTCTTCTGACCACAATGGAATTAAATTAGAAATCTTAAGAAATAATACTAAATAAAAATTCAAAATCTAACAGGAAGAGCACTGTTAATAACTAAATGCTTGGAAATTAAGCAACACACTCTTTCTTTGAAGATATTAAGTAATCTCTGGACCTAACATGGGGCCCAAACTTAACAACCCTGTGGGGAAACAAAACAACTTACAACACTGAGATCAAGAGTCACACATTCCTCCGACTGAGCCAGCCCCAGCTGGCTTCTAAATAAATACGCCAGTAATTCTAAGATAAAGTAAGTAAATGATACACTTTTAAATAAATAACCCATGAGTCAAAACCCACAAGGAAAATTGGAAGATATTTTGAATGAATAGGAAAATACAACATATAAAAGTGTACAAAATACTGCTAAAGAGATGCCTACGGGGAAATTGACGGCTTCAAATGCTTCCATTAGAAAGAGGAGAAGTTTAAATACAGTGATGTAAGCATCTACCTTCAAAATCCAGAAACAGAAGAGCAACTTAAAACCAAAGTAAATAGATGGAAGGAAATAGTACAAGTAGACATCAAAGAAATGGAAAATGGACAGAGGAATCAATAAAATCCAAAGGGGTTTGTTCATTTGAGAAGGCCAACAGAATGGAAGAGCCTTTAGCTGGACCAGTTAAAGACAGAGGTTAACAAACGTTATTATCAACACCAGCAATGAAAGGGCATGGTGACAGATCCTAGGGAGAACGTCGCAGGTCGGTTTATGCCAGTGAATTCTACAACTTAGAAATGAAATTCACAAATTATCCAAGTGGACACAGGAAGAAACAGAATAATGGAACTTATAGTTTAAAATCTTTCCACAAAGAAAACCCCAGGAACAGAGAGTGTACTGGTGAATTCTATTAAACCTTCAAGGAAGAAGTAACACCAATCTTACATAGCCTTTCAAAAACCAGGAGAGAATACCTCACACCTATTTTTGAGTCCAGCATTACCCCAATACAAAAACCAGACAAGAAACTTATAGACCAAATATTAGCAATTTGAGTCCAGCAATGTATAAAATCAATACACCAAAACCTAGTGTAATTTTCCTCAGAAGTAGAAGGTTGATTGAACATTTGAAAATCTAAGAAGAAATAAAAACATATAATCATCTCAATAGAAGAAGCATTTGATGAAGTTTAACACTGTTGATTTAAAAAACAACACTTAGCAAACTAGGAATAGAAACGAACTTCCTCACATTTACTAGAGATTTAAGTTAACATTATGCTACATGGCAACAGACTGCAAGCTTTGGCCTGGAGGCTGGGACAAGGCTGGGGTGGAGGTCTTAGCCACTGCACCAAGACAGGAAAAAGAAAGAAAACTCATAGAGATGGGAGGGAGTTAGTAGTCTTTATCCACACGACATGATCATGGGGGTAGAACGAATCAAATCTACAAAACTGCTACCAGAGCTAATGAGCCAATTTAGCAAAGTCACAAGAGGTCGCTAAACAAAGGTCAACCGTATTTCTTTCCACATTCTAGCAACAACCAGAGAATGAAATTTAAAAGTACAGCCCCATTCACAGTAGCACCCAGAAATGTGTGGGATACAGAGAGAGAGATTACAGACTATGCACAAAGACATGTCCCCTGAAAATGAAAATAATTTAAAGGAGAGTAAAACAAACGAAGAGCCGCATCCGGTTGTTAACGCGTCCACTTTCTCCAAGGTGATAAGTACATTCGATGCCCGCCAAAATCCTTTATAGAAAATGGCAAACTCCTTTTAGAATGCCTACGAAATTCAAAGAGTCAACGCAACTTGTAAAAGAACAGCTGGAGAGCTTACTCTCCCGAACTCTGCCAGATCTTTTGTGAAGCTAGAGATGGAGGCACCGTGGCGTCATGCAGATGAACCGAACGCATCAGGAAATGCCCACCTGTATGCAACCACGTCACTTTCAACAAAGATGCCAACGTAACTTAATGGCTCAGAAAAGTCTTTTTATCAAATAGCTGTCATATATGGGGGGGGGGGGGGAGGAATGAACACCGATTTTTATCTCACACCTTGATCGTGGGCCCAATTGTAGAAGTTAAAACCATGAAACATTTAGAAGAAAACACAGGAGAAAATCATTAAGATGTTGGGAAATACAGATTTCTTAGAACACAAAAAACATGAAGCCTGAAGGAAATACTGACCATTTAGATTTTAATTAAATTTAAAGCTTACTTTTTGAAAGATACTATTAAGAAATATAATAGCAAGCCACATAATGGGAGAAAATATTTACAACATGTCGAAGTATTTCTATCCAGACTATATTAAAAAACAAACAGACACTTAGAACTCAAAAGCAATAAATCATTTTAACAAATTAGGACAAAGTTTGAACAGACACTAACCAGAGAAGATGGGTGAGTGGTTATGAGGTACATGGAAGGAACTTTTCATGGCAATAGTCCCCAGGAAAATGCAAACTAGTCACAATTAGTGACAATGATGCAGCTATCCTGATTGCTTTTAATTGTGAAGGCTGGTAATATCAAGCGTTGATAAGGATGTTACTGTTGATGTGAATATAGAATAGTGCCACTGCTTTGGAAAAGTATTCAATCGTTTCTTTTTTTTTTTTTTTTAATTTTTTTTTCAACGTTTATTTATTTTTGGGACAGAGAGAGACAGAGCATGAACGGGGGAGGGGCAGAGAGAGAGGGAGACACAGAATCGGAAACAGGCTCCAGGCTCTGAGCCATCAGCCCAGAGCCCGACGCGGGGCTCGAACTCACGGACCGCGAGATCGTGACCTGGCTGAAGTCGGACACTTAACCGACTGCGCCACCCAGGCGCCCCTCAATCGTTTCTTTTTAAACACAGACTCCCTTATGACCCAGCTTTTCCATTCTGAGGGATTTCCCAGGAGAAAGGAAAGTATCATCTGCCCAATGACACGGTTTTGAACAGTCATCACACTTTATTCGTAACAACACTGTCTTTCAGCAGGTGAATGGGTAAACAGGTGTCGTGCAGTGGAATCCACCCCATCCCCTCTGAGCAGGTCATGGGGTAACATGTGTTGAAGTATCTTTGTGTTGCTTTCAGTTCCCGTTCTGTCTCCCACCATTAGTAAAAGGCTCTGGTTAGCCACATCTCATTTCTCAAACTAGCACAGGCCCTAGTTAGCACCACCCCAGACCCCAGCGCCCACAGACAGCAACAGGTGAGTATGTCACTGGGAACATGAGCATACCTGAACTTTCACAATTACTCCTGCTCCAAATGACTTGGAACTGTTTTGAGTTAATCTGCTTTCCAAGGAAGTAACGTTTGGTTCTTTTTTATGCGAGTTCCTTTTTCATAGCTCTCTAAACGGAAGACTGCCTTGGTTTAAGTACTTCAAGGAATCTGTGGAAAGGAAGTTGTCAGAGATGTACACAAGACACGTATAGATATTCTCAATGGCATGATTTATTTTGAGAGAGAAAATGAACAGGTGGGGAGGGGCAGAGAGAGAGGGAAAGAGAGAGTCCCAAGCAGGCTCTGTGCTGTCAGCATGGAGCCCGATTCGGGGCTCGAACTCATGAACCGTGAGATCATGACCTGAGCCAAAATCAAGAGTCGGACGCTTGGGGCGCCTGGGTGGCGCAGTCGGTTAAGCGTCTGACTTCAGCCAGGTCACGATCTCGCGGTCCGTGAGTTCGAGCCCCGCGTCGGGCTCTGGGCTGATGGCTCAGAGCCTGGAGCCTGTTTCCGATTCTGTGTCTCCCTCTCTCTCTGCCCCTCCCCCGTTCATGCTCTGTCTCTCTCTGTCCCCAAAATAAATAAACGTTGAAAAAAAAAATTAAAAAAAAAAAAGAGTCGGACACTTAATTGACTGAGCCACCTAATGCACCTCAATGGCATTATTTTTCTAAATAAGTTATTTTATTTTAGAGAGCACATGCACACGTGCGACCGGTGAAGAGGGGCAAAGGACGAGAATCTTGATCTCAGTACCCTGGGATCATGACCTGAGCTGAAATCAAGAGTTGGACACTCAGCCAACTGAGCCACCCAGACACTACTCGTGGCATTATTTTAAACACCAAGAAAGTAAAGGCAGTCTAAGTGCCTTAAAAGAGAGGACTGATTTTCACAAGTGCTGGGTGAGAGGGGGTCTCGATTCTTTCTCCACGCAATAGCACACATTTCACTTGAAAGCTTATGGTTTTCTATTTTTCTGACATGTTATTCATTCACTTATTCTGTAAACTTACAGTCTTACACTTTTCAGCCACAATTTACTTGGCTTTTGTATAATTAATAAACCAAAAGTAAAAGTTCTTGCTGTAAACGGGCAAGAGAAGTGGGAAAGAGAAGTGAAAAATCTTGTCCCCAGGTAGTAAAGCACAGGAGGTGGCACAGACCCAGCTCTCACTGTGAGCGGCCCCGCAGAGAGCGCCTCCTCCTTGCAGGCCCAGTGCTGGGAAACCTTACTATTCTGCAAGTGACTGCCAGCCAGTTCGTGGGCAAAGAAAAAATGATGGAGAACTTGAGTGAAACAGAAATACAAGCAAATGCTCCAGCTGACGTGACCAGGCAATAGAAAATGTTATGCCCTTTAACGGTCGCTGGCGGGGGTATAAACTGCCAATATGTACTACACACCATTGCTTTTTACCTAGTAAATTTGTTCTGTTTATTTCAGTGACTATCCATCTCATGTGTCTTTTTTTTTTTTTTTAATGTTTATTTTTGAGAGACAGAGACAGTGTGAGCAGGGGAGGGGCAGAGGGAGAGGGGGAGACACAGAATCGGAAGCAGGCTCCAGGCTTCAAGCTGTCAGCACAGAGCCCAACGCGGGGCTTGAACTCACAGACCGTGAGATCACGACCTGAGCGGAAGGCAGACACTTAGCCAGCTGAGCCACCCAGACACCCCTCATGTCTTTCAACACATGGCAGCTCCAGCCTCACTGGGTTCGTCCTCACGTTCCCCTTATTTGTAAGTTCTTCCACAGTGCGAAACCTGCAAAGCATCTACTTAATGTGTTTAACACCCTAAAACAGAGTATTTTAAGAACTGCTAACTCCTACCCCTGCGAACATTAATAAAGGGAAACCTTGTTTAGAACGGAGGCCGGGTCGGGAGGGGACTGCCTGGGGGGAACGCGCATGCCCAGCCACTGTCCTCAAGTGCAGATCTAACAGGAAGTCTGATTATATGTTAGAAGCTGAGAGGAAGGGAAGCTGGACAGAAATGACAACAAGGAAGAACACAAAATTTGCGAAAAGGAAACAAACATTAAGAACTAAGGTGGAAAGCCACCAGAATCAAGGACTGTTCGGTAGAGTGACCGGCAGTAATCAACACACCTACACTGAAGAGGCTCCAGGAACATTCCAGAGGTGGTGAGTTGGGGAGATCTCAGTGAAGCCACAGGACAGGAGAGGAAGGAAGGAGCTGGGAAACTGGGTGTCTGAGTAACTGTACCAGCCAAGGTGGGGGGAGATAAAGGGAGGGGTGCCAGAGCTCCAGAAGGCAGTGAAAGACAAGACCCAGGGAGCCTTTAGGCAACCAGGGAAAGGTGCCTTTACACTCAGGCAATAAGGAGTGAGGCAGAAAGGTATTTCCGGAAGGTTCTAGAAGCACAAAGACTCGGATTTCCTTTGCCGTGGCACGTGGGGATATAGGCAACACCAGCGTTTCCGAACGTTCTAGATAAATGGTGCCCCCCTCCACGCCCCGTTCCGACACATCCTTCAGGAGGGCGTCACAGCTGGCAATCACTGTATAGCCTCTGAACCCCATTCCTCCAAGATTTCGTCTAGCCCTAAGTTCCGCACTCTGAGTTGTTTACAAAAACCGGTTTTGGTTTGTTTCAAATGTGAACTGTGACATGCGGTACACGTGTTCCACCCCTCCCCACCCTCGTCCCCCCACTTCGGCCTCTTCAAGCGTCAGTCCACCAGAGGAGCCCCGCGGCCAGAGTGCCCCACGCCACGAGAGAGGAGCACGTTAGCATTGCGGTCCTTGAGGAAACCCGCAGCCAGCGCGGGCCTCCCTGCGTCCCTGGGGCCCGGGGCGTCTCGGGTCGCGCGCCTCGGCAGAAAGCCGCCCTTCTCCGGGGTGACCGTCGTCGCCTCCCTCGGCGGACGCCTCGCCGGGGGCGGAGCCGGGGAGCTGCCTCCCCACGCGCTCGCGGCGAGCACTTTCGGCTTCAAGTGGCCCAGAGGCCGGGGTGCGCGTCACGTGGCGCCACGGTCACGTGCCCACAGGTCACGTGCGAGGCCGGTTCCAACCCAGGGGAAGACGCCGTGCCCTCTCGCTCTCGCGAGATCCGCGGGGGTCACGTGACGGTGCGGGCGCGGCGCGGCCTCACGTGACGGGCGCCGCCGGCCGAAGGGTCTCCTTCCAGCCGCGGGCGCCGCAGCGGCCGGGCTTCTGGACCCCGGGACCCTCCCCCGCCCTCACGCCGGCCCCCGGCCCGCCCGCGGCCCAACCGCCCTCGACCCGCTCGGCTCCGGCCTCGGCAGCCCTCGCGCCCATGGCGGCCCTCGGCGGCGCCCGGCGGCGGCCTCTGTTCCTGCTGCTGCTCGGTGAGGGGCCGGGGACGCCGGGGCAGGGAGGGGGGCCGTGGATTTGGGTCCCCGGGGACGCGGGGCGGGGGTACCCGGCGGCCGCGGACGATACGGGGCGGAGCCGGCTGGGTGGGTAGCGGGCCCGCGAGTCGTCCCCGCCCCGGCGGAGGTCGGCACTTGGGGGCCGGCCTGGAGCCCTCTGGCCGCTGCCTGAGGAGTTGGGTCGAGATGTCAGCTGAGGGCCACCGAGCTCGTTCTCCGGGTGTTAGGGTGGAACTAAGTGGCTTGTGGGTTTCGGGACGGCTGTGGTTTAGCCACGGAGGACCGAGTGAAGCTGTGCAGCCCGAGGCGGCGGTACCTGCGTGGTCCCTCTGTCCCCCGCCCCCCGGGGGATACGGCTCCTACCGAGGAGGGAGGAGGGCGGCGTGTTGGTCCGGACGCTCAGAATACGTCTTTTGTGCTTTAACTTTGCCCTTCTGGGACGGCTGCGAGTGCTGTCCCCTGCGCTGCTTTGCTGTGAACTTCAGGTTCGGGTGACATTTGGGAGCGCCCGCAGCGGGTACAGTGCGAGGTCGGCGGCCCCAAGCCGCGGCCGCACAATGGCAGTATTGTTTTCTAGCGAGTGGTCGGTCGTCAGGAGCGCTGCCTCCGTTCCCGAGTCAAAGCGCGGGACCCCATCAGTGCGGATCTCAGAGCGGTCGGCGGGCGCTCGGTGTGCGATTGACTGAGTTTTGTTCTCGTTTTCTGGTCTCATGAGAAAGAGGAATGTGCGCCGTCTCCTAAATCTGCGCAGATGCCCTTGGTGAACCTGTCTGCGGTGCCACACCCTTTCACCCCGCTCCCAGTTCACAGGGGAAGATCATCCGAAAGGCAGAGTTTGAAATATCCGGAAGACAATTCCCGGAGCTCACGCGAGCTCACACGATGTGGATGCACGTTACAGTACACACCTGCCCGTGGGTTCTGGAAATAGGTCTTTTTCTACTGTAAATTGTGCGCCTGTGAATGGGTGGATTTGGGTGTCACCTGTTTGCCTGTTGTGTAAAGTGAGTTCTCTGAGCTGCGTGAATAGCCACCAGGGGTGACCTTATTCCCTCGGTGCACCCTAAGCTGCCCTCCGTGGCAGTGTAGCTACAAGAGGAGTTGGTGGAACAGGTTTGGCGGTGTCGCCGGCAGCGTGTTCGGTATTAGAAGAGCTCGCCCTCAAAGGGAAGAGAAACCTCTTTAGTTCCCTGCGGGGCGGTAGCTGGGTGTACGTGTGGTTAACTTTCTAATCCCTATTCCACTGTATCTAAGTTTTATGTTCAGTTAAAATCCAACTTTTAGGAAAGGCGTATTAATTTGGATTTAGGTCTTTTTAAAATGATGCTTATTTTGATGTATAATTTTACCAAAAAACATATTTTCTGAAAGCATATTTCAAATTTCGAAATTACTAAATCCTCCTTCATTAATAATTAGACATTTCTTAAAGCTGCTTTTGTGTTTGAATACTTGGTAGAAAGCATAGACCAGGGTGAACTGAAACCGTCTGACACTTGAAATGAAGTGTAATTGCGTCATGGGACTCTAAACCACTGGTGTCAACTAGATGACTTCCTTCCCCTTACTCTAGTTAACATGACTGTTGATTGTGGAAGTTTGTTAGCTACTCGGGTTGGTGACCAAATTCTTAATGGTGTTTGAGACCAAAATGTCCGAGGCCTGTGATTTTGAACTTCTTTTGTTAGACACGTCCCAGGCAGTGTCCGTCCTCCCTTCTCTCTGCATCTGCGGGACGTGACTACATGCATGCATGGCGTGAGCTTTCACTGGAACGTCATTCCAGTCGTGCTGTGATGATGTTTCCACCTTGGGCCTCACATGTATTAAGTGCTCGGCACTTACCTAGACTCTGTTCTGTAGCGCTGGTCCCTAACCACACGTCCATGTCCACGCTTTAGAAGTGTCTGTGCTCATGGCCTGTCCCTCCAGGCTGTGATTCGGAGTGTGGGAAGGAACCTTGGTCTTCTTTACGTGCTTCCTTTAGTCATAGGTGGTTATGTGTCACTGATTAAAAAGAAAAATACTGGATTTAAAAGAATCAAGTAATGACAAACTAGGAAGTATTTCTTCTAAAAAGTTTAACGAAGAAATGTATTCACTTGTTCCTTTGGATGGCAGCTTCTTTTATTTCAAAAATGAGCATTTTGTCATTTGAAACGTATCCACTCAGCAAGTTTTGGCACTCAGTTCCCAATTGCTCAGCACTCCCTAGCTGTGTGACCTTAAGCAAGTTAGGTCCCTGTCCCTTAGTCTCCACAGCTGTGAAAGGGAATCGCAGTAGCGTTTACCTGTTAAGGTTGCCACGATAGTTGAATCAGCTGCAAAGTGCTTGGCGCAGGTCCTGGCACGTAACACGTGCATAACAAGTGCTTGTTAAGTGACATAACTTATTTGACATTTTCCGTCAGGTTCTGAGGGTTTAGTGACGAACTCGATGGGTGAGGTCTATATGGCTCTGTTTAAATACTGTCAGTGAGCATTAAAGGCAGTGCTATTGCCCTGTACTGTGTGCTGCGTGTGCACTGGCTCCTTTGATACTCCCATGACCCCGAGGGGTCAGCACGCTTGTTCTGGTCCGTGGGCGCATAAACCGAGGGCAGCGACTGCTGCCGGCCCCAGGTCACACAGCTAGTGAGTGGCGGAGTCTGCAACAGAACCAGACTCGCTTCCCACAGCTGTACTTGTGTCAGAAGGGGATTCCTACCGGTGAGGGTACCTTGAAGGAATAGGCTGAAGTTACTCATTTATGTGGTCCCCGGAGAAATGGTGGAGTCCGCACCTGTGTGCTGGATGGACCGCCACAGGCCAGGGAGCAAGCTTGTTAGAGGGCCACAGACAGCTTCTAACAGCACGCATAAGTTTTTCTTGTAAGTGTGCAATCTGATGCTCCCAGAGACGTTTTTCTCCGGACTAAAATTTGGCTTCTGGGGATAAGTTTCTTGTTTTAGTAATTGAAAGTTTCTGGCCCCTCCAGAATAATTGTGGATATCTAGTGTTGGTAAAACTTACTTTAAATTTGCTTGTGTAATACTTGTTTTACTTTGAAAGCTCATACCCTCAGCACATTTACTAAGTGAAAACGTTCTGTGACTGAAAAGTTATTTAACGTGAAATAGTTCCCAATGAAGTGCTTGGAGTCAGTAAAAGGGTGTTAATGACTTAAGGAACTAACTTCTGGAAAGGCAGCTTGGTTAGAACTACTGTGTGTGTGCTCCTGTAAGAGGCAGCCACCTGCCCTGTCTGTGGCATGCGTGGTCACACAGTAACTCCGGCAGCCAGGCCAGAACCACGGCCATGTGAGGGCATCTCAGGCCTGAGAGAGCCCTGGCGGCAGGGTTGGGGGGGGGGGGGGGCGGGTAGCAGCCGTGCGCTAGTGGTCTGGGTCAGCGTCCCTCACACACTTGCTTCTGCCCGCCGAGACTGCTTCCACCTTGCTGGCCTCTCTGAACCGCTGGTGCCCTTAACCCATCCCTCTCCAAAGGCACGGGGATGACTTCTCTGTTTTTAAAATCCTTCACTGAGTTAAAAACAAGCTGTGGAATTTTCTCTAGGTTTTACAATGGAAATTCATTTATCGGAGTTGCCTTTAGTGTAACCTGAGTTTTCAGGGGCATAGGTTAAGAATTTGCAAAATAGACAAAAACGGCACAGGTTCCTTGTTTGCCATAGGTTGCTGCTTTTTCCTGCAGCAGCTTCTCTGTGAACCTAGATTTTGGTGTTTCCCGTACCAGAAGAATTACGGGAAGGTATGTGGGGTTTCTGGCTACTTTTTGCTTTATGCTTGAATAGTAGTTGGCTTTAAAGATTTTATTTTGTGAAAGTCGCAAGAGTGTAATAAACTGGGTTCGTTAGGGTCATTTATTTTTCTGGGGGCAGGGATTTTAGAATGAATTAATTCTATTTAATTAATTAATTAATGATTAATCGAGTGTGTACTGAGTGAGTGTCTTCAAAATGTGCCTGTGTCACATGTATGCCTGGAGTGCTTGGAGTGTCGGGAAAAGGTGTGCAGGGACTGGCAGGCATGTCACTGGAGGGAGGGCACGTCACTTCTGACCCCCACGGCACCCAGTGCTGGCAGACTAGTTCTTGGTTTCAGAACTAGTGAAACCACCCATTTTTGTTGCAAGAACAGTGTACTAACATGTGGCTTGGGAAAATTACCTACTGCTCTACCACAGTGGTCAGATGACATTCACTGCTAAACCCATCAGAGCTATAGGACATCAAGAAGCCAGAGATGGCTCTGGCCCTGAGAATTTGAAGAGGAAATCGCTAGCCACCATCACTGTTGAGCTGGAGGGACCCGTGAGAGCTTCATTCTGTCCCTTCCTTTGGGGATGTGGCAGCCCTGCCTAGATGAGTTGACTGATGGCCTGACGTGCAGCCAAGTCTAGGTTCAGTTGAATCACTGGTTTTTAAGGATGTTTCTGAAACTTGGCGAAGGACTCGGATCTGTGAGTCTGTGGCTTTTCTTGCCACACCAGTGGTCCATGAGAAGTAACAAGAGATCTAACTTTAAATAGTTTAGGACCACAGCAAAAGATTCCCCAGTTCTCCCATGGGCTTCTGCGGAAGATCGGTATTCAGGTTGAGTTGTGCCTCCGGGACCCTGGTACATCTTCCAGAGACCCTCTGAGGACTGAGTGCAGAGCAGCATGTGCCTCGGTTGACCCGGAAATTGACAAGTGACCTCCCTGTCAGTACCCTGACATCAGGCATTAAAGAGCTGTTGGTCAGGTGGGCAGACTAACTAGTGGGTTTAGAGTTAACGTTTCCAGGATCCTATCTAGGAGGGACAGGAAAGACAGCCCAGCTGAACCCAGCCTCGGTAACCCACATCTCGATCTTGTAAGCAGCACAGTAGTATTTCCTAATAAAGTCCATTATTGCCACAGCTAGAGACCACAGAAGCGCCCAGTTGTATTTTCAAAACCTTGTTTGGATATTTCTGTCTTTCCTGGAGTTAGCAGGCCTCCTACATGGCACAGCGGCCACGTTTGTGGTGACGGACGGCAATGGGACGGCTTGCATCATGGCCAACTTCTCTGCTGCCTTCGTGACCAGCTATGATACCAGGAACGGTCCTACGGTAGGAAGCACCAGGGTCCTTCATGCAGAGTGTGGTGTGTGTGAAGATGTTTGTTATTATCGTTTCAAATAAATGTTTGAGAAATGACCTCACCGTAGCACAGTTCCCCTGTGCCGTAGTAGTATTCTCCTCCGCTCATCAGTAGCCTATGCTACTGTATATACTGAAGGTGCAGTCAGATATGTAAACCATTTTATGCCCTGCTCTTGCTGTTCTATGAATTTTTTTTAATGTTTATTTATTTGGGGGAGAGAGAGGGGAGGGGGCATGCAAGCAGGGGAGGGGCAGACAGCAGGACAGAGGATCTGAAGCAGGCTCCAGGCTGTCAGCACAGAGCCCAATGCAGGGCTCAAACCCACAGACTGTGAGATCATGACCTGAGCCTAAGTCAGACGCTCAACCGACTGAGCCACCCAGGCGCCCCCTGCTTTAACGGTTTTATATGAGTGTAATCCCCGTTTTCCTCACGATTACTTTTTGTGATCACAGTGCAGTGTTCTCTTATGTCGATCAGCCTCGTGTGTTGGAGCCTCTGCTGTTTTCTGTTTTCTGATGTACTTTCGTGCTCAGGGCACAGCGGTGTGAATACACTTTTCCTGATGTGTTGAATTTGCTTTGGATAAACCACTAGGCTCCAGGAATTGCATATAAACAGCTGAGCAATGCTGCAGGCTGTACTCGTCCAAAATGCCCCTCATTGTTTTCTTAAAATAACTTGCACTTCTACGGGATGAAAGGGTTTTTTGAATTTATTAGATTCCTAACAAGCTGCATCTGTATTTTGTCAGTTACCCACTAGTGGACATCATGCTTCTTTTTCACATTTACTCCTGTATGTATCTCTAAACCAAATTTTGTTTTTAGTTCTTTGTTGAAACCACCATTTTTCCTTGCCCACCTCACAGGGCAGTGGTGGGGCCCCTGGACTTTGTGCCAGGTGCTCAGGCCCCATCTGGCCTCCACATAAACATGGTCACATTCCAGACCAGAGAGAAACGGGCAGGCTCCATCCCGCAGGAGTGTCTCAAGTTACAGAGACTTGTCCAAACACTTTTGTTGTCCTTGCTACATTACTTGTTTTGTGTTTGGATTTTTAAAATATCATTTGGACATATATTATGTTACACAAATGGGATTCCCCACGTGCTGTTATGTGCCTTACTCTTCTCCACCGTGTTGGTCTCTGTCACCTCACAGAGTTCTGTCGTCTTAGGAGCAACTTATCCGCGGCTCACTTAGCCGGTCCTGCTCATTTCCGGGGTCACCCGGTGGTTCTGTAGTTTTGTCTATAATGGTAAATTCAAACAGTTCTGCAGCAAACATCTTTTTCTCTGTTTAAAGAGACTTTAAGTGCAGTCGACACCCGATGTTACATTAGCTTCAGGTGTGCAATTTAGGATTTGACAAGTTTGTTCCTTATGCTGACTACACATGTAGCTACCGTGGGTCCCATGAAGAGACATACTCTTTAAGCATTTTTATAGCACACGAGTAGTGATGGTTTTCTCAAATATAAATACATAGCTCACTTGAAGGCTAATATGAATTATTTCAGTTAACCAAGATCACTTTAGTTTAAAAATGCTACAAATTAAAATTATGTTAATTGTCCGCTTTGTCTTACACTTGAATTATTTCTCAGACTGTACTGACACATAATCCTGACTTTACTATGTTTTTATCGATGTCGGAGGTGAATGTGCTCACTGCAGCCTCTGAGGTGGGGGGCTGATGTCCCTCTTCCTGAAGGTCTTCCTTGGTGCATCTGAATCGCTTTAGTGGCTTGCGTTCTGACTGGGTGTGTGTCCTTTGTTCTAGAATGTGACCTTCGACCTACCACCTGATGCAGCAGTGTTAAACAGCAGCAGCTCCTGTGGTAAAGAGAACGCGTCTGCCCCCAGTCTCGTGATTGCTTTTGGAAGAGGACATAGACTGACCCTCAATTTCACAAGAAATGCAACCCGTTACAGTGTTCAGCTGATGGGTTTTATTTATAACTTGTCTGACACACAGATTTTCCCCAACGCAAGCTCCAAGGGTAAGAACCCAAACCGACCAGTTACAAAGTTAAGAAAATCGGGTTGGAGAGGGCCTAAAGTTTTAACTAAGTACTTCACATAGTTAAAAATTGATTTTTTTTTTTAAATACAGAAATCAAGACTGTGGAGTCTGCCACTGACATCAGGGCAGACATAAATAAAAAATACAGATGTGTGAGCAACAACCAGATCCACATGCACAACGTCACTGTCACGCTCCATGATGCCACCATCCAGGCGTACCTTGCCAGCAGTAGCTTTAGCAAGGAAGGTAGGACACTGCCTGTGGCCCTGGTGCCCAGGCCCAGCTCAGTGCGTGCAAGCGTGGCTGTGAGCCTGTGCCTGAGGAAGATGTGTGTGAGTAAGCATTTGTGCAGTGGGGGACTGGGTGCACCTCACACCTTTGAACTGCCCACCAAACATGTTTTCATCTTGAAAGGAGGTGATCTCTTTAGGTGAGGTAGGACAAACACTGATTTTAAAAGGGTAAAAGGGAAAAGCAGTTGAAACTCTCTATGTATTCCTTTGTTGGGAAGCTAATGAGGTCAGGGTCACAGAATCTTCCAGTTCAAGCCAGCTGTCTTTTCACCAAGACCTAGGCTTACCTCTGTCCAGTTTGACGGGCCCGGGGGTGGATGGCAGAAGGACCTGAATGCCTTTCTGGGCAGGTTGGCGGGAGGTGAGGGGCGGGGGGCGGTCATGACTCCTCAGGGAGGCACCTGCCAGCTCAGCTCCACTGGTGGGCTCTGGGGTCCGACAGACAGGGCTCCAGACCCCTCCTAGCTCTGTGGTCTTGGGTAAGGTAGTCAGTCTCTTGTCTCCTCCCCTTGTAGAGTAAAAATAATAGTCTGTTTTAGGAGGTTCTTAGAGTTAAAAAGGAAATTTATACGTGGTGTTTATGTCAGTGCCTGGCTGAGAGTAAATACTGAGGAGTGTTATCGTTCAACTAGGACTGAAGAAAGTTCTCTTCCCCAGTCCTGCCAGTCAGCTCACAGATCACTGTTATTTTCCAGAAGGGTGAGGGGCTTGGTTGTCTTAGAGAACTTGCCTGTCCTTTTCGGTGTTTAGCCGTGCTTTTGTGAGCCTTCAATTTCAGCGGCCCCAGCAGTGTGGCTGGAACACTCAGGTGACTGCTGGCTGCGTGGCTGATTTGCACTGAGTTACTGGTGCTGATGGGCCCAATGGGCCGGCCGGGCCACTGTGTGGTTGGGTACAGCCCTCCTGAGAGGCATCCGTGCCCTCTGCAAGGCCCTGTGCAGCCCACCTCCGCTTCTGTGTAGCCAGGAAGCTAAACGTGGTTTTTCCGTGCTTATCAGTTTAAGGTTAAAAGGAGTCGAACATTTCACAACACATGAAAATTACATGAAAGTCAAGCTTCAGTGTCCATAACTAAAGTTTCCTTGGAACATAGCCTCATTTATTCGTATACCTGTTTCTATGGCTGCTTTTGCATTCACACTGGCACAACCGGATGTGCACAGACACCAGACAGCCACAAAGTCTAGAACGTTTGCTGTCTGTAACTGGGAAGACACAACCAGCAGCAATACACAGGGCACAAAGGTAGGTCTGTGTGAGCTGGAGCAGCTCTGGAGGAGACCGGCGGGACCAGCCCTCTCTAGTACCCCCCTTGTGTGGCGAGCTGTGTGTGTGTGTGCACATGCACACGTGCACAGGCCAGGTGTGCACGCTAGCACCCACCTCCCCGAGTAGGGGAGGGACTGCGGGGGGTGGGGAAGTTACAGCCATGCTAAGTGCTTCAGCAGCTGACGCTCACAGATAGGAGTCTCCAAGCAGCTGGGTTTCGTCTCCAGCAGAACACCTCAGTCTTCTCCCTCTGGCCTCGAGCAGAAGGGAAGAGCAAAAACTGTCAGAGGCATTGGGAAATGATAGTGCAGTGACCTCACTACCATCTGGGCCTCAGGGTGGCTGTAGAGGATAGCTCCTCACTTTCATAACTTGTTTTCTTCTGCTTGGAAAGCTTCTGAGCACAGAGATGGGCCTGTCCTGTCTGACTTCTCTGAGCAGTGTGGTGCCCAGAACAGGGCTCCATCTTCTGGCCTAAGATCAGATTGTGACAGTACGGAAATGCTAATCTTTTTTAAGGTTTATCACTGTTTTAAAATTGTGTTTATCTTTTGGAAGAGGTTTAGGTTCACGGAGTTCCCCAACCCCCGTCCCCACGCGCACACAGCCCCTCACCATCAGCTCCCCACGCGCACACAGCCCCTCGCCGTCAGCTCCCCACACGTTGCTTTCCTAGTGGAGGAATGTCTGTGTGTGACTCCACGGGGGAAAGATGCATTCAGTGAAGCGGTCCCTACACCTGAGACCCAGCCACCGACCCCCATCCTCAGAGGCTCCCGCCCCAGCCCCTACACAGTCACCTGGGGGCTTGGCCTTCTGCCCTGGTGGTGGGTCACTCTGAACCTGCTATGGGCAGTCACCCGTTGTGTCCTGTGAGTTGTTGGTCCGAAGCTTGGTCACTAAGCTCACCCTCAGTCCCCACCTCCTCTTGTGTTCGTGGTTGTCCCTCTCACCAAAGCTTGCTTTCATGTTATGTTAAATCTGCCTCTACGGATACGTCTGTGCTTTGGAAAGGAATCTTGCTGCTTTTTAAAGACACTAGGGCACTCTCAGGAAATCTGCTGGGAAGAGGAGGGATAAGAGGTGTCCTGGAGTTACACAGAATATCGTGTACAAGTTGGCACATCCCTGTGGCAGGCTGGAGGGTGTGGTGAGGTCACGGCATGTCTGCGTAGTGTTCCCTGGACAGGAAGGAGTCCTCATAGGGCTTTTGGGCTCCTGTCACTATCAGGTAACATCGTCTGTAATTCCTCTGATCAGTCTTTACTTGGAGTGATAAGAAATGAAGTCTGCAAAAAACAAATCCATGCCCCAAGCTCCAGGGACTGCTCCCCACTCCCTCTACCCTGCCACAAACGTGTACACACCACCCACCCACCCCCTGTGACTTCTTATTTCGTGGGATGTGGTCCTCCAGTGGCCTAGGTCCAGGCCCAGTGATTGGGGGAGTTCTCAGAGCAACCACGTGGGCAGGGAGGGGCTCCAGAATGGGCTTTCGCTCTGTGGGCAGGAGCCGAGCTGTCCCCAGAAATACTTCAGCAGACCCTGAACAGCACCAGTGTGAGCTGTGTGGGTCCACTCACACATGGATGTTTCCAGTAAACGCAGTACAAAACTGTAAATGTCTTCTTGTGATTGTTTTTTTCTGCCTTCACTGTAAGAACACATGATATGTGTTAATAGACTGTGTTACTGCTAAGGCTTCTGGTCAGCAGTGGAGTTTTAATAATTAAGGTTTTGGGGAGTCCAAAGTTAACATGGATTTTCATCCATGGGGGTCAGCGTTGTTGAAGGGTCAGCTGGAGTTGCTGACGTGACCTGAGCTGTGCTCGAAGCCCAGCTGTGCACTTTGACTCAACCAGCTGTGATCTTGGGGTCTGGTCTGTAGAGAGCCCCCCGGCCTGCCAGCGGCTTGCTACGTCCACTTTTGTCTGTTGTGCTGTTTCTGACGCGGTTTGCAATCAGAGGGACCCGTGTATCCCCCTCCAAGCAGGAGATTTGTTGTAACTGAGCACACATGCTACATGGCAGCATCATTCACATTTAAAATACTTGGTTTCTGTTAAAATTGAGCCATTTGTTTTTTTTATCTCCTTTTGTGCTAATTTCATTCCTCTGGTTCTTAGGTACTTTTTTTTTTTTTTCTGGGTCACTTAAATTGAAAGCTTCAGAGAAAAGGTTCCCTGTCAAATCAAATACGTTAAGTATATTTTATATTCTCGTCTGTTCTAGTCGTGGATTGACAATAAAGAACTGTTAAATAAACACGTTTTCAGAAATAGGTAAATTTTTGGCCACAAATGCCCCTGGAAAGTCAGAATGGGCTGCGGGGGTTGGCGCAGGCTTCTGTGGCCTCGCTCTTCTGTGCTGTCGTGGGGCCTTGGTTCCCCGTGCCCCTACCCGTGCACTACCCTGAGAAACACCAGGTACTGACACACCAGAGCTTCTGAGAAAGCACAAGGCCAGGCTGCTGGAGTTGGCTTCCCGTTTGGTTGACGGAGGCAGGTTCCGAGGACAGCCTCTCCCCAAGGTCTGTGAGGGGCACGTGGTCATCTCCGTGGAGCGGGCTGGGCACAGCCATCCCCGCAGGCTGAGGTGGAGCCGGTGAGCATGTCCACGCTGTGTCCCCGGGAATTGGATTTCCAGCCCCCGGCCCACGCAGACACCTGACTTTGATGGCTTGGCAGAGGATTCGTATTTATTTGTCTTTGTGCCTTCAAGATTTGATGTGTGGGCACTTGTGGCTGCCTCTGTGACTGTTAGAAGTTCAAAATAGGAACTTTTTACTATGGCTGGTCCCAAGCTTGCTTTCCACCCAGTTTGGCAACATTTCTCCCTTAGGAACAACAGCCAGGGGAGCTTCAAGTAAAGGAAAGGAGTAAAGTAAAGGAGTGCTAACGCCACTCTCCTCGCACTCCGTTGGAGACTCCTTGTAACTGTAGCACGCAGGCTCCTCAGGCTGGTCACTGGCAGATCCTTTGGGGGCCTCCAGAAGCTTCTGAAAATCCTGAGGAGGGGAGCCTTGGCGGGACATGCAGCCTGAGCTCTCCTGGGGTCCCCGGTCTTCCCAGGGCCGATTACACACGGGTCGCACTGAGCACACTTGAGTGCATCCTCCGCGTGCTTTCCTCGCTGCAGCGTCTGCCTGGGGGACAGGTTGTGCAGGGTGGGGCTCTCCGTCTGCATTTGGGAAGGGAGGGAAGGGGGCAGGCACTCGTCCTTACACTTGACTGTATCATTTGTGCTCCCAGGTGGACACTTCGCAGCCTGCCTTATGAGAACAGCAGGTCATGTGTGCAGGTGCTCGTCACTCTCCCCATGCATGCCGCGTGCCCATCTAGGCTGGGATTTGGAAGCCACCTTGTGTTGATGTGGTTTTGCACATTTAATGAGGTCCTGTTCTGTAACAGCTTGGAAAGCAGTGGTGAGGCTGTTCTTAAAGGTGTGGCTATGGCGTCAGCCTGCAGCCCCAGGGAGGAGGCGGGTAGTGTGGCCAGCACACCCTGGGTGGGGACCTCTCAGGCAGCTGTCCCTCCACCAAGAGCCCAGAGGCACACCCACACTATCGTGCCTTTTTTCCATCTTTACATTCTGTCTAGAAAAGCATTTGACTGTGTGTGATTGCGCTGTGTGAAGGCACACTGGGTGAGTGAACTTCCCAGAGGTGTGGCATCACTTCCATGTCACAGCCCTGCAGGGTGTCCTTTCCCATCTCTCCCCTGCCCCCCCCCCCAAGAGGAAATGGTGGCAAAGTTTCCTTTTAAAGTGGAGCAAGTTCCGGCAGCTTCCCCGTGGGCTCCACATCCACGGCACTGGGTATGGTGGGCCAGCTCCCACGGCCCAGGCCAGCTGAAGTGGGGAGAGGTGGGAGTTGGACAGAAATCGTGTGAATGCTGATCATCCACAGAAACAGGGCAGTAAGACAGAGGGCTTAACTTGGGGATGATGGTCTCCTGGAGGTGCTGTGGGTCTGGGTGTTTTAGGATGTTACGTGGGAGGCAGGTGTGTGTTCTGTATGCATCTGAGGGAGTGTTCATTTCTCTCTCTTGGTTCAGTCTGCCTTGATTTTGAATGTAAATTTTTGTTCTAAGCAATCATAGTAGGTCAAGTTCTGAGAGACGGAGACACTTAAACTCTTGGGCATGTCCTCTGGGGGCACTGTGTGCCCTCTCCCCTCCCCCCTCCCGTGTGCCCCCCTTCACTCCCCCTACCCTGCTGTGCTCCCCCCATGTGCCCTCTCCCCCCCCCCCCCACTATGTCCTCCTGCCAAGGCCTGTCCTGCCCCAACTTCCCTCACTCCTGGATTGTCATCCCTTTCTTAGGAATTTTCACTCACACTTCCTGGGCCTTCTGTCTCCAGGAGGGTGCAGGTGCCTGTACCCACCCCCCTTGCTCTGAATAGCTCAGAGCAGCTGGCTCACTGGACCTGGCTGGTCTCAGCTCCAGTCTTGTCCTGCAGGGACTGCCCCCTGACACTCATCCCTGTAAAGGCCTCCTGGGCTTCTCTCCCACGAGCCCCTTGCTGATGGCACTAGCTTTGTCCTGGTGTGTGCGTGCGTGCGTGTGTGTGTGTGTGTCCCGCCTGCATCTGTGGGACCTCCAGCACCATGCCTAGTGTGCAGCCTCACAGAGGGTCTTGAATTGTTGCCGTTTGAAGTGGTGTGTAGCTGACTGTCCCAGCAGCAGATGGGGTTCAGGTTGTGTTTACTTCAGTAGAAAGGTTTGTTCTGCAGAAGGGGACAGCTCTGTGAAGGCAGCATTGCCCAGAGGCTGAGCTGGAGGACACTCCAGGCAGAGCCGCGGTATGGTGGCAGGAGTGGGGATGGCCCCGTGGGACAGCAGGCTGCTGCCCCATAGTTGCGGAGGGGGGCTGGCATGCACTGTCCTTGGACAGGCCGAGAGATCCCGTTCTGCAGGTGTGGCCAGCTGAGAGACTGCTGGGGTTCACCGTGAGCCTGGGGTGGCCGAAGCTTCCGGTGGGTGGCCCTGAGGAACTAGGACTTTGCCTCCTTTCCCACTTGTCCCTCCAGAGACGCGCTGTGAGCAAGATGGGCCTTTCCCGACGACCCCACCGCCACCGCCTCCCCGCCCTTCACCATCCCCCACGCCAGAGAGCCCCTCCGTGCACAAGTACAACGTGAGCGGCGCCAATGGGACCTGCCTGCTGGCCAGCATGGGGCTACAGCTGAATGTCACCTACAGCAAGAGGGACAACACGGTAGGTTCGGCCCTGGGGACCCATCTCCGTGCGTCAGGGCGCTGGTGCATGTGCACACCTCTCATAAATCTGAGAGAGCGGGTTGTGAGGCCTGTCCTGTAATCAGCTTCTTGGCGCACACAGCCAGGCTGCTGTCTTCTGTATGGCCCGTGTCATTGGGACTTGCTCTACTGGACGAGTTTATCGGCCCCTAAGAGAATGTTAAATTCTGCTTAAACTTTTACCACCGCAACTTTTGTGTTCATTGTTACGCTTTTCCTTTGTCCCTGCTGGTGATGGGGGCTGTGGGCTGTGATAGGGAAGGTGCTTGTGGTGGGAGTGTAATGTCCTCGTGAAAGTAGCAACCAGGAGGAGCAGGGAAGATGGTTCTGGAACCCAGAAGTCTGCACTTTGGGTGTTTTCCTCCTCCTGGTTTTGGTTAAAATGATAGAAGCCTTGAAGTTCTCATTTTGAGGTCACTTTGGCTTTTCCAGAGCGTGGAGGACCCGAAATGGGGCGCGAAAAGGAACTTGGGTAACATGTCTGCTTTTCCTCCTCAGACCATCAGCAGACTGTTCAGCATCGACCCAAGCAACACGAGCGCCACGGGGAGCTGTGGCGCCCAGCTGGTGACCCTGGATCTCCGGAGCAGCCGCATCCACTCCTTGCTCTTCCAGTTTGGAATGGTGAGGGTTCGTGCCCGCGCCACCTCACGCCACAGCCCGCATCTGGCCATGGCTTCCCGCCATCGGCTCCCGCACACTATGCCCCAGCCCCACGGAGAATCAGTGAAGGTGCCAGAACCCACAGCTTTGCCCCAGTGAGGATGACGGAGTCTGTTTTCCCCACCTGCCTCTTCCATCAGTGCTTTGGACCCTCAGTCCCCCATTTTCGTTAAGGACATCTCCGTTGGTTTCCTTTATGCAGCAGGTGTCAGGGGGCACCTGCAGCGTGCCAACCATCGCTGTCCGTGCCCCACTGTGCTCAGCCCAGCCTCCGCCTCGGGCACTGCCCTCAGCCCTTCTTCCAGGGGCGACATCCTGGGTCCTGGGTCCTCTCTTCTTGTCCCCATCTGGGAAGCATAGAAACGCCCTCTGCCAGTGTTTATGATGCTGCAGATTAACAGTCTGGTTTCTCCTGATAAAGTTTACATTAACGTTCCTAAAGTGCCAACGTTTGGAAAAAGTTTGATTTTTTAGAACATGGCTCCTTCAGTCCCTATTTTAACAGAGTCTGATTGTGTAAAAAGGTCTAGGAGGACAAGTCAGCATCTGTGTTCTCGGGATTTATGCGATGCCTTTTATTACAGACTGCGTGTTCCACGGCCTCTTGCTGAAGCTAGAACTGCAGGAGTCAGATTTACTACCAGATGATCCTTTAGGTTTGATGGTAAACATGTGAGTTTGGCAAATGGTTAAGGATTATTTTCTTCTCTTTAAGGACCCAAATACTAGCCAGTTTTTCCTGCAAGGAATCCAGTTGAATATGACTGTCCCTGACGCCAGAGGTAAGGCCCCCACATCTCACCTGCCCGTGCAGGCGTCCCAGAGCACTCACTCTCAATGTGCCTTTGCAGACCCCACCTTCCAGGCGGACAACAGCTCTCTGAGGGCACTGCAGGCCACCATCGGGAATTCATACAAGTGTAACGCCGAGGAGCGCGTGGAGGTCACAGAGGCCTTTTCTGTCAATATATTCAAAGTGTGGGTCCAGGCTTTCCAGGTGCAAGGTGACAAGTTTGGGTCTGGTGAGTAGCATTGGGGGAGACTGCACGGGGTCTGCAGACTGCAGTTCTGTTTGGATATTTAATCATTTCTGGGTTGCAAGGACAGTTTATGGGGGTGGGGGTCCCCCTTTCCCAGTCTCAGAGATTTTTAGAGCAAACTCCCTTTCCCGCATCACCTTGCCTTTGGAAGACCCAGCAGCTCACAGATGCGAATCCAAGGCGCCATTTGCTCAAAGGTAGTCGTTTCATGGGATGGCGCCTGTCCTCCCGAGCCGTGAAGGCAGGAGGTGGGGTGTTGTGTCCGGAGGGCCCGGAGGTCCTGACTGTGTCCAAGCAGTAATTGATTAGAACCGAGCCAGGCTGGGGGGAGGGGGGGGAAAAGCCCGTGTGAGGTCTCGTGGGGACCGTGGCCGCGAGCATGGCCCCCTGCCCTGTGTCTCCTAGTGGAGGAGTGCCAGCTGGATGAGAACAGCATGCTGATCCCCATTGCCGTGGGCGGCGCCCTGGCGGGGCTGGTCCTCATCGTCCTCATTGCCTACCTCATCGGCAGGAAGAGGAGCCACGCGGGCTATCAGACGATCTAGCAGGGCCGCGACAGCTCGGGCCGGCCGCCACCTCCGGGCCTCTGCTCGTCCCCTGAGCTTAGGTTGGCGTGGAGGGCGGCACGCTTTCTTGCAAACTGATTTTCAAATCTGCTTTATCCGATGTGAAGTTCATCTTGCAACATTTACTATGCACAAGAGTATTGAAATGACGGTGTTAATTTTGCTAACTGGGTTAAATATTTTGCTAATGGTTAAAACGTTAATATTTACCAAAGTAGAACTTTCAGGTGGGAGGGAGGAGTGCTTCCCTACATGGGCACTGGCTCCACTATTACTTGGCTCTTTAAGATTCTGCTGTTGGCTTCTTCGTTCCTGACTGAGGTTGAGGCTTCGCCAAGGTGGGGTGCTTCCTGGTCTTAGGGCTGAGGAGGGCTGGCTACTTGTTAGGCTTGTGCTTCAGAAGATCTAGAAACAGAAGTACTCCAAAAGGTGAAAATCTGGAACGCTTAAATGAAGCTTTAGAAGCCAGGACGGGCCCGGCCCCCGCGGCGCACAGCTCGGTACTAGGGCACCGGCGCCCTCGCGGCATCGGGCCCTTCTGTCCTCTCCGCGCTCTGCCACTCAAGAGCTGGCACTTTTTTAAAATAGATAAATGGGTGTTATTTTTATTTACCTTTTTGTAAAGTGACTTTCAGTCTTCTGTTTGAGGTTCGGGGTGATCCTGTTCTGCACTCGTGTAAATACTGGGTGTCACGCTCTGCGCTACCCGCTTGCCGCTCGGGTGGCTGTGCACGGACGACCCTTCACGTCACGCGTTGCTGTAACAAATGCTAATAAAACATCTCTTTCTTTCTCTGTCTGGACTCTGTGCTTCTGTCCGCTCCCGCCAGAGGTCTCAGTGGGACGCACGGTAGGCGGCAGGCGTCTGTCCCCCAGCGTTTGAGAGAGCTGGTGTCGCGGTAGGTCTTCTGGGTGGTAACTTGGAGGACTGACAGGAGTTGTGTCTGGAGGTAGGTCCTCAGTGGTGACCGAACAGCCCCTGCGAGTGGGAGGAGGGCCGTGGGGGCTCCCCTGTGGGCACCGACCTGGAGCCCCATGGCCCCACTGCAAAGCACAGGCGGCCAGCAGGGCGCTCAGAGCTTTCAGAGCACGAGCTGGGCCTCAGGTTTATTGTCCTCTTTGCTTTTTAAGCAAAGACCTGTGCCTTTCGGGGATCTGTGCACCTTGTTGGTGAGGCTGAAGCCAGCCTGCCTGCCGGGAGCCCTGGGGCCCGGGTGTCCCCGACACTCCCACCTGGAGCTGCCGGCCAAGGAGCGCGGCTTGGGGCCCCATGGCCGGTGTGTGTCCGGCCTTGCTGGGCAACCGCCACCCCTACACCAGTGACCCCACACTTGACTGCCCCGTGGGGGCAGCCTCGGGGACTCCCCAAGCTCTGGCAACCTGCCCATGCCACCACTTCCTCCTGATGAGAGCATCTGTGTGGGAAGTTCGGTCCCAGGCCGGCATCCTCTGGGACCGTGGGGGAAGGGAGGCGCCTCCACGGCTGGGCTAGAAGTCGCCCAGGTGCCTTGAGGGGTACCAGCCGCTGCCCACGGTGTTCAACAGGTGACACTGTTCTAGGTCCCCACCTGCCCCATGCAGGGCTCAGCCTGCCCAGGCAGTGGGATTTCTCAGCAGCAAGCAGCAGCCCCACTGTCAGGGCCGGGAGACAGGGTCAGGGTTAGGAAGAGGGGGTCTCACTGGGGCTTCTCCCTCCAGGGATCCAGGGTGACAGTGGCTGCGTGAGCACTCGTGGGCCCAAGTCAGACTCCGCCATTCCCTAAAGCTTACACATCTCTGTCCGCTTTATGTAATACAATAATTTCAAAAATCAGTTTTTAAAAATTACCTTTCTAAAGAGAAATCACGTGCTGTGTGCACAGACCTCACGTAGATGCCGTGGCACAGAAAGGGAGGGATTTGGCGTTAACACTAGTGACAGTTTGCGGGTTTGGTCTTCATTTTCAATCAGCCGGTGAGCTGATGGTCACAAACTCGGAGGTGTTCACATGCTTTATTAAATATGCACATCTCACATTTTATAGGTCAAGATCTCAAGTAAAAATACATTTCTAGAAATCCATGACTTCATAGCCCATAATTGAGTTACAGAGGACATAATTTTAAATCGGTCTTGAAAAACATTCACAACGAAGAGTACAGACGTCAAGTACTCCAGCACCAAACAGCAGGAAACGTCAGCTCTGGAAATGAAGCCTCGGGGGCGACAGTGGACAGGGGTCCTGGTCAGCCCTGCGCCAGCAGCCTGGCCCTGCAGCTCTCGCGAAGCCTGGTGATGGTGGCCATGGACAAGCTCCCAGGCTCTGAAAATATTTTCTGGAACACAAAGGGAATTTGTTTAAAAAACCAGCAACAGGTGTTCAGCTCAGTGGCCCCCCCATACTCCTGCTGCTGCCCCAAGGGAAGGGCTTGCACGGCCCCTTCTCCTGCGGCCCCGAGCTGTAGCTGAGGGGTCCTGTGGCAGCTCCGAGGCCAGTCGGCCCTCGGTGAGTGGCCAGAGTGTGGGAAGCCGGTGGAGCCTCAGACTGTTGTCTGCTGAGAACGGGCTTCGCGCTGAGAAAGACGTCCCCCGGCGGTTGGGGGGGGGGGGTAGTATATGTGATCACATCTCTCCTGCATACTAATAATTTAACGATCACTTCTACAGTTACTGCTGAGAAATTCACGGTTTACAAACCAGGCCAGATGTGAGGCTGGCAGTAAAAAGGTTTTGTTTTGTTTTGAAGAAATTAAAGGAATTCTTCCACAGGTACGTGTTACGCAGCACCTAGGCCAGGGCAGAGTGTTTACGGTCCTGAAGGGGGAATCAGTCAAGTCCTGTGAGCCCTGCTTACTCTCCAGAAAATTCTAGATGTTCTTGTGCGGGACTCTCTCTAGAGGGCGCATGGGCTGCAGGTACCGCGCTTCGGGGAAGAAACCCGTGTTCAACTTTGCAGAGATCGCTGGGGAAGGTCCCCGCGCCGGCCGCCTCCCCAGCAGCTCCCGTCAGGGCCACGATGCACAGTGCTTCCCTCGGGTGGCTCGCGGTACCGGCAGCCACTCGGCCTCCTGGGGTGCTTTAGAAACATTCGCACTGACTGAGCACCTACTGTGTGACCACCAGTGTTCGCGATGCCAGTCAGAACCAGACGGCGCCGAAAGCATCACGCGGAGGGAAGGCAGCCAGACAGCGACACGTGGACTCGCTGGTGTACCTGACACGTGCAGACAAGGCAAACCCGGATGGAAAGCAGACCGGTGGCTGCTGGGTGGGGGAGGGGCGGGCACTGGGTCCCTCGGCGGTGACGGCCACATCACCAGACCTCGAGCCGCCCATGCGCTAACAGGGAACAGAAAACCCCGTGTCACCCAGGAGGAGCCACCAGCAGCCGCAGCCCAGACGGGGTAGGCGGGGCCTCGTCCAAATCCCAGGCTCACGACCCTGCCCTCTGCCCCCTCTGGACGAGGCGTTGTGTCATGTGGGACAGGCTCCAAAGAGCTGCAGGCTTCTGACGGTCCCCAGCCGGTCACCACCTCTGTTGAGGCTGCTGAGCATGGCCAGTCCACCCGTCTGCCCGCCACTCGGAGAGCGTGTGTGGCCCTGGCGACTGGTCATCCCGTGGCCTGGAGTCCGGCTAGACGAGGACCCGTCATTCCCCGTGCTCCAGGGCAGAGGCCCTGGCCTCTCCGCGCCTCTACCCAGGCCGCTCCCAAAGCCACCTCGCTCCGCGCTCCCACGTCACCGCAGTGGGAGAAAGCCCTAGTGGTGCACTCTGGCCAGCGTCCTGATTCCAGGGCAGTCTGCCATCAGATCACCCGATTGTCCCCTGATGGCAGAGCCGGGGGCTTGCTACCTCCCGGGAGGTCGGGGGGAACAACCGGGGCCACCTGCCTGCACTGATGGCTGGTTCAGGTGCCGAGCAGAACCTGAAATCGGCCTCCCCCGGCCTCCACAGAAGGCCTGTCGGTATGGCTCCTGCTCCGTTCGCTCAGCACACCAGAGTCATCTACACAGCCTGCACGAGGTCCAGGACCCAGCACGGAGGCCCTGGCATCGGGGAGCTGCCCTTTGGGGCAGGACACACAACAGACACATGCGACCCCACTGGGGCCACGGAGAGCCATCTGGGACCAAAGACGCTGGCTACAGGGGAAGGGGTCAGATGGGTCTGCATTCCGACCCAGTGAACCTGGACCAGCCCGATGGGGGTCCCAGCAGGGGGGAGGCGAGGCCCAGAGGGGACACAGGGACAGGCAGGCTGGGGACGCCAGCACGCCTGGCCAGGCTGCTGCACCGGGAGCAGAGCCCCAACACTCACCTGCATGAAGGTGTGGCATTCGGTCACAAAGCTGCCTCTGGTGATCTCCTTGAACCGCTCGCAGGTGTCTGCCACACTGCTGGCTTCCAAAATAAAGGCCTGGTGGTGCTTGATCAGGGTCAGGGCCACCCGGAAGAGAATCTTCGAGCCTTCGCTGAACAGACAGTCCCAGATCCGGAGCACCGTCTGTGGACAGAAATGGCGCGTCACCGGCTGGGGGCTCACACGGCCCTGGTCCCCGCGAGGCACATGCCGCGCTCACCTCCACGGGCAGGACGTCCACGAACAGGCAGATGAACCAGCGTGACACGACCAGGGTCCACAGGACGCCGTGCCTGTCCATCAGGGCCGCCACCGCTGGCAGCTTGGTCCTCACCAGCTCCCCCAGGACCTCCTGGTCTGTCTTCAGGCCCAGCATGGCAGGGCTGTAGTAATCTGCCACACGAGGAGAGCAGGGCTGTGGCTGAGTGCCCTTCCCAGCAGAGGAGAGGGCGGCTCCCAAAGCGAGGCCGTGCCATGCACCGGTGAGAATCCGCCGGCGGGAAGCGTTTGCACAGCTGCTCTCATGGTGCCGAGAGGGGGGACACAAGCAAGTGTCCACTCGGGCAAAGGGACAAAAGTGTGCCGTGTACGCGGGAGGAACTGTCCTCAGCCCCACAAGCAAGGGTGAGCCCCCAGGACGAGGTGCGCGGACCAAAGCCAGACACTGGACCGGTGCGGCTGAGATCCCTGCAGCCACCACACACACACACAGGACGTAGGACCGTGGGCCCCAGGGCTGGGGTGCGGAGCTTCGGTCTGGGAAGATGAGAAAGCTCTGGGGACGGGCTCGTCAGTGTGAGCACACTGGTGCCCTCGCTGAGGGCCGGCCAGCAGCATGGACACGCCATCTGGCTAAGCAGGGGCTGCGGGACACAGGAGCAGGTGCGGGGACAGTGCTGACAGTGACCTGCACAGGACGGGGCCCTTGCTCTTGGAACCAGTCCCGCGTCCTCTCTCCACACTGGAGGGTCAAGTTCCTGGCATTCTAGAAGGGGCTGGACATCCCCACCCCTCTGACTGCAGGAGGACAGAGGCAGCCAGAGGCCTGGGCTGTCCTGTTCATCACAATGAGACCCGATAGCTTACGTTGGAGAAATGCCTTAACCGAGTTCGTGGCCTGGGGGCCCCAGACCATAGGAGCACAGAAAGCACAGCCCACCAAGGTGACTTCATGGCCGCTCCGCTCCTCCCGCCCACAGGCCTGGGCACCGGCTGGCAGCTGGCGGTCCCCACTGGCTGGGACCACACACTTGGACAGACAGCATGACGCTGCCCGTAGTGTGTCTTCTCCGAACGCATGTGTACTCCCAGAGAACTTTTTTGCTCATTAAAGGCACGTATGATAGACTTTAATGCTTAGTTTTTGCTGTTAAAGTGGTCTCTCAAAAATGAATAAACATTAAAAAATTTAAAAACAGAACACCAAGGATTTTACAAGTTTTTCCTGCTCATATCCTCATTTTGCATCTATCATCTCTTCTTAAATTGAGCAATATCCTGGCCCCCCCCAGGAGATGGAGCAAAGAGCCTCTGCAGTCCGTTCAGAGTGTCCTGCAAGCGACCCAGTTCTCCAAGTGACGCCCTGGG
This sequence comes from Leopardus geoffroyi, assembly GCF_018350155.1. NCBI lineage: Eukaryota > Metazoa > Chordata > Mammalia > Carnivora > Felidae > Leopardus > Leopardus geoffroyi. Next base: position 82,180,644 of record NC_059326.1, read on the forward strand.
GCAGCCGGGGTTAAGCTTTCAGGCGCTAAGAGGGTTTGCTGAGCTCACAGCAAGGTGGCCTCACTCCTGGCCCCAGAGAGGCTTACAGCACCTTCCAAAAATAGACCCGACCAGCTCACACCCTGACTGCCCCGGGGCCTGGGGGTCACCAGGGCAGGAACCCCGAGACCTGACCTCCTCACCCTCCTGGCCGCGTCCAGCCCTGATGCCGAAGGCAGATAGAGCCCGGAGCCCGGGGCCCGCTCCTCTGGGCCGTCTGAGCAGAAGCACACATCCGGGCCAGCATTCGGCTAAGCACAGGACAAGGAGCCTCCTCAGTAGGCCTGGCGGGGGCCTTGCCTCGGGGACGGCAGCCTTCTGCAAACAGCACCCTGGCCACGTCAGCACATTGGAGGGCTGAGCCGGGCTGGGGCACAGATTTAGAACCAGCCCATCTTACTGCTGCCAGAGCTGGGGTCCAAGGGGGTGCCATCTAATTCCAAAACCGATGCTCTCCAGCCCCCCAAAGGCAAAAGCACACCCCACGGGCACAGGGTACAGGCGGTGAGATACGGCCCGCAGGTAGGGCGACCCCCTGGGACAAGGTCGTCAAGAGGACAGGGGAGACACACGGCAGCTCCAGCGGTGTTCACACCTTTGCTCTGCTTCCCAGGGCCCCTGAGTCTCCCCGACAGAAGGTGCCTTGGTCCTCCCTTGGACCACCTTCTGTCTTGAGCTGTGTTCGGAGGGGAAACAGGTCACTCCAGCTTGTCGGGACGCCAGGGTGTTAATTCACTAGGCTCTGCTCGATGCGACATCCCAGACGGCGCTCCGGCTCCGTTCCTGAAGCCCGATGGCACCGTCAGCCAGGGCCTCACCCGCGTCTCCGCAGGCCCAGGAGGCCTGTTCCCTCCTCCTTTCCCTGGATGCCTTGGTCCGAATGGTGACTGCTCAGGACAGCGGCCTGACCCGAGAGAGGCCGCCCGGCAGGCTGGGTGGAGGAAGGGCGGGATCTGCATGTGGAGGCCAAGTTCAGGGCGTGCACACACCGTGTACTGGTGCTCCAGAACACGACCTCCCTCCCACCTCAGCTGTTCTGAAACGGGCGGCTCTGCTGGCCTAGTCACAGGTGTCCCTGCACCTTCTCGCTCGTGGGAGACCTCAGCCGGTCTTCCCAACTCTCAGCCACACAGGCCTCCTATTATTTCCTACTGAGCCGCTCCTACCCAGAGCGGTAGGGACCCTTCACACGTGCGCTGCGTGATCACAGACACCACCTCTTTTCTGCTTTCCTTGCAAGGTCTTATCTCAAAGTCAGTTTTTAATTTTAACGTAACGAAAATTATCAATCTTGTCTCTTCTATTTTTGGAATTTTGTTCAAGACCTACCTCCCTCCTCAGCAATCACGAGGCTGTTCTCACCTCATTTTCTGAGTGTCAAAGTTCCGCTTTTTCACGTGTCTTGAATCCACCTGGAGTAGGAATAGGGTTTTCCATGTACGCAGGTGTCACAGAGGATGTTGCAAACGGCGATCTTTCCCTACTGATCGACATACCTCAAGCCCCAAGTCCCCCAGATTCATAGGTCAGAAGACCAATTGATTTCTGCGCTCTCGCCTCTGGTCTCCATACTGTTTCCTTGTAATGGCAGGACAGGACGTTAAATCTCCAATATTCCCTCAGGCCTCCCTGGTTCCCTAGATAAACCCTCCTCAGATAAAAGAACCACGGAGGTCCAAGCGGCTGATGTCACCGCAAGTGTGATTTGCGCATGTGAGTGCTTCCATGAGATCTGTGTGACAGCCGCATGGCGCAAGCCCCACAACGTGAGCGGATGAGTGTGTCCTTTTCTGTTTTCTGAAAGATTTGTAAAGTGCGCAGAAATTCTCCACACCTTCAAGGTTCGATGACAGTATTGCCATTTCAGACGGTCCACTTTCTCCTAAATCAGCTTTGTTAGGCAGTATTTTTCTCAAAATTTTCCACTTGGCCTCTTTGTCTTACTTGTATTCTCTTGAGATTCTTAAAAACCCCTGAAGATTTTCAAATTCCAGCACCCTTTCCATTTCCACGTATCCGTCCTGCCAGGCTCTGTCTGTTGTGTCGGTTTTTCCAGAGAACCAGCCTTCGTCTCGGCTCGTCTTTCTGACTGCTTCTGTTCCGACTTACCAGTCCTGGAAGCCTGTGCCGCGGGGAGGCCGGCACGGCTCAGCGTGTGTGACCAGCGTGCCACCTCCCGGGCCCCCTGCTTCTGTGTGATGAGGAAAGAAACTAGGGAGCAGAATGCTGGTGCCGAGCCAGCCTGCTTCCAGTGACCCACAGCAGTGCCTCTGCCCTCTCAGTCCTGATTGCAGTGTCGTCCGACGGGATGTCGCGAGGATGGGAAAGGACATTTCAGGGGCTAACACACAAGCCTGTGCAGTCACCTGCCCTTCAGGGCCAGCCCAGAGCCCCTCTGTGACAATTTCAGGCTGTGCCGTGGCTGCTGCTGCCCCCTCCCGCCTGTGTCTTTATTCGCTGAAACTTCCCAAGCCCCAGAGCAACCCGGGGATGTGACAGGTCTCAGTGAGTATTTGTGGGAAGGAGCTGACTTGGTCACAGTACAAATACACATCGTGATTCAGTCTCCAGATGCAGCTCAGCCATCGCTCCATCTGGAAGGTCCCCTGACCAACCCCCCGCCCCGCCACTTCCTCGCCATTTCCCTGCACCTGCCGCTCAGGCCTCCCCAGGCAGAGCTGGGACGGTGAGATGTCACGCACATGGGGACGGTCTGTCCCTTGAAGGCGGCCTATCCAGGAGGGCTGCTGGCGTGTCCACTCTGTGCCATGGCGAACAGTGGCACTGGAGTGTGAGGAGGCCCCATTCCGTAACGGTGCCACTCTGATTCACTCTGGTTCACTCTTTCGTGAGGCACGTGCCAACATCTGACGGCCACGGCATCTAAGGCTCGAGGGTCCTCATCTGTAAAATGGATCAGTAGTTGGGCCCGTGTGGTACTGCTGTGCTGAGGCGAGACTCAGGACACGGAAACATGCTGTATGCTCCCAGGCAGAAATCACAGCCGACTCCTGCTGTGGTCACTGTGGGGTGCCCGGAGCTGGGGCCAGCTCTCCAGGGTGGTGAGGGCGGTTCCAGCCTGACTTGAGGGCACGCATGCTGGAGGGGAGAACCAGGGCTCACCCGTCCAGTGGTCACGAGAACTCCCCGGGCCGCACATGCCCTGTGTAGCTATGCCCGCCTCAGGCCAAGCACAAGGCTGGGTCTGGTCACCACCGTCGCGGCTGTGGAGGGCACAGGTCTTCTCCCACCCAAGACGGCTCTGGCCACTTCTCTTCCCAAAGCGATCAGGGTCCACACTGCATTACCAAAACCGGTGCTATTTATTAATCAATGAATTGGAAGGAATGATTCTCATCCCAATAACAGTTACAGCTGACAACGACTCACTCTTAGGACTGTTCTGAACTCTACAGGAAGCCAAGTGGACCTCTCACTGATTCTGGGCCCTGCGAGCCTCCACACAACGGGGCAGCCTGGGGACCAAGCCCAGCACCCGACACAGACAGTTCACGCTAAATTGCAGAGCAGAGAGAGTGCAACCAGGGCCCAAACGGTCACAGGCATGTTCAACCCACCAGGCAGTATTCTTCCCACGAGCGCGTCTAACAGCCAAAAGGATTTCTCTTCGCTCTTGGTTATAAGGACCAGGTAGCCTGCTATGAAGTTCATTCCCTGAAACAAGAAAATGGGTCCTGAGCCACCTCAAGCCACCTTCGGTGGCTATGACGCATTGCTAGTCCCTTGCTGTCCCCAAAACCACGCAATTCCGGAACGACCTTCTGGTGCAAGATCGAGATCTGCCCTCCAAGTGACACACACAGCACGAGAAGGCAGAAACACAAATCTGTGTGAAGAGGCTGTCGGGGTAACGGCCCTGGAGTCCACACTCAGACCCTCCTGGGGCTTCGGCCCCCCTACCACACCACTCAGAGCCCCCTCAGGCCTCAGCCCCCCCCACCCCTGACCACACCACTCAGACCCCCCTTGGGCCTCACACACCCCCCCCCCACCCAACCACACAACTCAGACCCCCCTCCGGGCCTCGCCCACCCCAACCCCCGACCAACCACACCACTCAGACCCCCCTCAGGCCTCAGCCCCCCCCCCACCCCTGACCACACCACTCGGACCCCCCTTGGGCCTCGCACCCCCCCACTCCCCCACCCTGACCACACCACTCGGACACCCCTCTGGCCTTGCACCCCCCACCCTCCTACCCTGACCACACCACTCAGATCCCCCTCGGGCCTCGCCCACCCCACCCCACCCCACCCCCGACCACACCACTCGGACCCCCCTTGGACCTCATCCCCCCCAACCCCCTGACCACACCACTCGGACCCCCTCCTCGGGCCTCACAACCCCACCCCCCGACCACACAACTCAGAACCCCCTCGGGCCTTGCCCACCTCATCCCACCCCAACCACACCACTCAGACCCCCACAGGCCTCCCCCGCCCCCCCCGAGACCACACCTCCTTCAGCCCAGACGACACCTACATCCAGCCTCTAAAGCAGGTGTTCCAACAGACACGAGTGCTCAAGTCTGCATCGGAGCAGATGCCAAGCCAACAGTGTATTTTGTAAAACCGCGAGAGCGTGGCGGGACGCTCAGGGCTGCAGACAGTTTCTATGAGGGAGACCGCCAGGGAGGCTCGGGGCACCTGCGAGCTGCAGGTGCAGGGCTCACCCACAGTGGGCCAGCATCTGCGTGACTGCACTGCAGACGACTTCCACTTCCTTCCTTGTTCCCAATGCTTTCTAAAATGTGCCCTCCTCTAGTAACGGGGGAAAATCCAGCCCCTGTCACCCAGTGTCACGCACGCCACCCAGGGAGAGGCCACGTGAAGAGGCAGGCACACGCCAGGGCTCTCCAGAGACCACGAGCGGCCGGGGCCTGGACAGACCACCCCTCAGTCACAGGGGTGCCAGCCTGCCCACACCCCGCCTCCAACCGCGGAGAACAGACTCCCATTCCTGACACTCAGCTTGCAGACCTTGTCCCGCGGCCACGTGTGCACAGATACGGACCATGAGCTGCACACCGCGCTCACGCTTAAAGTTGTAAGGGTTGTTTAAACGCTGTTTTTAAAACCTACAAGAACAGCGAGTGGAATAACATAAAGACGGTTTCTCGGCTGCCCAGCCTCCCCGGCTCCCACAGGCCGGTCCTCGTCCAGGACGGTTAGTTACCCATCCCGACTTCCTCCCCTGGCACCGTGGGCAAGCTCCAGGGCACCGAGAAAACAGCCTGTCTGGCCTGCGCCTTTGCTGCTGTCTTTGCAAGATGCTCTGTCGCTGCCGGCCCCCCAGCCCAGCTGCTGAGCCCCTGGAGCCTCGCCTGAGAGGGTGGGCTGCAAAGTCCCCACGCAGATCCCGGCACCCTCGGGAAGCCCTAGAAGCAGGAGCACTGAAGCGGGAAGCAGAACTCCAGGCACCCAAGCAGCCAGCACACTGGCAGGCCTCCAGCCCCTCAGGCCCACACGGGACGTCCCGCGTCCCCTGCAGGCTCGCCAATGGCACTTCTGTGGCTCCACACATGGGCCCTTGTCTTTCCCTCCCCGACACCCCAGACAGTGCATGTCCTCGCAAGGTGACAGGAACTGGCAGGTGAGGATGCAGGCTGTCCCCTTCATCGCAGGGGAAGATCTGACTCCCAGAAATAGCATGGGAGGAGCGCCCCACACACGCCCTGCACTGAGTCCAGCAGGTGCTAGTCACTCATTCAGTATCTACAGCCCTGGGGCCACTTAAGTGACCTCCTACCTTCCCAGCCCCCTTCTTCTGACATCAAAGTAAGTCATTAAGCATATGTTTCACCACTTTTCTACCTGGGGAATGTGTCAAAGTCACAGGCACCATGACTAGGGAGCCCGTGAACAGGGTTAGTGCATCCTTGCTGGTCGCTGTCACCTTCCCTTGGGGGCTCACCTGGCAGTACCCCACACCTTGGTTGTGGCGCCCATAGGCCACCAGCACGTTGTACAGGGTCTTTTGTAAACAGGGATCCGCGCTCTTCCGGAATTTCACGTTGTCCGGGAAGGTCCTGTTCATATCTGCAGGGAAATTCACAACACAGGATTACCCAAGACCGGCCTGTGATGTAACCCTCATGTCTACCACAGGGGGCGCCCCGAACCCCACCTGGCAGGTGTGAACGAAGGTTTCGACCCTGGTCACCCTTTGTGGACAAGCCCCTGCCACGTCCACGGTTGAGGCCACAGCAAAGGGAGTCAGGACTGAAGAGGAGGGTATCCCACCTCTCCTCACAGCCCCCGCCATGCAGCCTGTCTGCACCCCCCTCCCAACACCCCCCACCCCAGCCAGGGGGTTGTTTAACTCTAGGACCACAGGCAACACAAAACTGGAAAATCTTTCCAGTTGTGGAAAGGCAGAACACCCCGAGAATCCCTCAGAGACAAACGGCAAAACCGGACACTGAGAAGTGAATAAACTGTCTGCTCATCAGAACCTGCGTCCTCCTCACCGGCGCTGTGAGAACCTCCCGTGGACCTGACCCTGATTCTGTGAGCTAGCCCACACACGGGCAGAAGCGGGGAGGTGTGGGTGCATGGCACAAGTACTTCTTTTTTCTGACCTAGTGACCCCACTTGGATTAGATTAGTGGTGTGACTGCCGCTGGGCTACAGCTGATGACTGGAACGGACCCGCTGTGCAGGCAGGCCCCTCGGCCCCCACACGGCTTTCGGGCAGCGCTCCTGGGCCTCCCTCTGGTCTCCGAGCCGCACCTCTGCTTATAAAAGAACTCACCTAAGCAGAACAGGAAGTATTAGTACCTCAAAGGACGTTATTTGCCATTGTGTGTTTGTTTACAAAAACGTTTTTTTCTTGGAATTCTAAATATCCCAAAAACTTAGAATCCACCAGGAGTTTAGTGGTGTTTTGGTTTTGGTTTTCTTGCTTGTTTTTTTTTTTTTACTAATTCAGACTCTAAGTGACCAGTCCCAAGCCCATTCTCATTCTTACCCTTGATTAGGAGATGTTTTGAAATTTTTCCCTGGGACAGCCCCTCCTTCCCACCTCAGAGATGGGTGGGACAGGGACGTCCAGTCTGCTCATGCACCCTATGAATGCTCCACTGCGCTGTCCCTGCAGAGCAATTTCTCCAGACCCCTCAAGAAAACAGACAGAACGACGATGGTCCAGTAGGTCCGCTGCTGGGCACACGCCAAGAGACTGGAAAGCAGGGACTCAGAGAAATCTCCGTGTAGCCATGCTCGTAACGGCAAACCCACAAAAGGAGAGGCAGCGACCCCAGCGCCCATCAGCGGAGAACAGAACAGACCAACAAAACAGGGTCTGTCTGCACAGCCAACAGGACCCGGCCCTGAAAAGGAAGCATTCTGACGCCTGTTGCCATGTGGATGTGCCTCCAGGGCCCCTCACCAGGGTAAGCGAGCCAGACACGACAGGATGGTGGGCCGTGGGCTGGGGAGAGGCTGACACTCCATGGGGACGGGGTTTTGGTTTGGGAAGGTGGAACAGTAAATTCTATTATGCATGTTTTACCACAATAAGACATTTTTATCCAAAAACACCGGCACTAAAACAGAGCCTTTCAGTTCATTTTTCAAACCAACAGCAACACTCTGTTTTCCTTGACACGCGTGGCCTCTGCGCAAGGGACCCCCTCCCCAGGCTGGGGACACTCCCCAGTCTCACGGCCAACAGGGAGTCCCACCTCTCAGCACACTCAAATAATTGGGCTTTAATTATTTTATATTTAAGGGTGTATTTCTCAAAAGCAAAATCAGACGGTCAGTCACACTTCCTAAGAATCTAAATTATTCAGTTTATAAGGGTTAAATGTTTGTTTTGAGCACTTGGAACATCTAAGAGCTCGTGAGCCTGTGTGGTCACTGAGAGTGCCTGGGACACCGTCGGCACCCAGAGCTCAACACCAGCCACACATCCCCACGTGCGTCCCTAAGTCCCAGGGCGCTGCCATCAGCACAAAGCCCTCCCAGCGATTACCCTCTGGTCACGACTGCCAGCTCAGAGCCTGCAGCAAGGTCTTCTTGCAGAAACTGGCCCTGCCCTTGCCCCTGCCCGTACTGACCTTCCCAGCTGGCTGGCGTCTAGTGTTTGCCGAATCAGTGAAAAACACTGCTCTCCCCTCACGAATGCTCAAGGTTTGATTTTCCCGTAAGAAAAATAAAATTCCAAATTAAAAGCAGTGGGCAATCTATAACAGCGCAAGTTCCCTCCTGGGGGGCTGCGTGCCCCCCCCGCGCCCGCCCGCCAGCGACTCACCTGTCCGGATGGCCTCCTCCAGCCTGCCGCTGCACTCTCCCTGCAGAAGCCGGTGGTAATAGCCGGGGTTCTGGTCCATCTGGGCCTGGGCTCCGCTCACCCCCATCCAGACGTGGGCCCGGTGCTCCAGGGGGATACCTTTCCGGATATAGCGCTTCACTGAAACGGAAAGCAGGGGCTGCGGTCAGGGACAGACCAGCATGCCCTGGGGTCAGAGCCTGGCAGAGCCTGAGAGCAAAGGGCACGACCTCAATGCTTTTGCCTGGCTTCTCCCATGTCAAACATGAGAAGACGCAGAACTTTGCACATGCCCACCCGGATGGCTGCGTGCACTCATTACAGACCGTTCTCCTGCACGGGGCAGTCCCCCGTCCTCCCTCACCGTCAGCACACCGTGTGGGAGGCAGTGGGCCGGGCCCCTGGGGCCAGGATCAGTCACTGCAGCCCAGGGCGGCCCCACAAGCTCCACACACAGGAGATGCCCGGAAAGCCGGAGGCACAGAAGCTGCACCAAGTGAGGGGACACGAGGCATGAAGCAGAAGCGAGGGCCAGAGGGACAGCTGTGGGCAGGGACAGAGGCGCAGGTGCATGGTCCAGCCCTGGAGGTGACAAGGGACTGCAGGGTCCCAGGCTGGGAGCCTGTGTGACCCCCTGGCTGTGACTCGGCGGCCGGTGTTTGTGTCCTGTTCTGCACTTGACTTGTGTCAGTGGAGAGCTACTTCCTTTGGGAGGGATATTTTACTGAAAATAAATACATGAGAAAGGAATCATCGATTGTCTAGCGACCATAGAAACACGTAGGAAAAGAAGCCAAGAACCACAAGCTACCTCAGGTAACAACTTGCTCGTTCGTTTCCCAGGTAAACAGGAAAGATTTGTGAGACGATGTTCAAGTGAATTACAGGAAGCTAGGGGTGCAACACCATGCTTTTAATGACCTCAGTTTAACCCTCAAAACGGTTCATCGAAGGAAATACTCAAAACTTTATTATTTTCCTTCCATATTACATTACAAATACCATTTTTATTTTCTTTTTTAATGTTTATTTTATTTTTGAGACAGAGACAGAGCAAGAGCGGAGGAGGGGCAGAGAGAGAGGGAGACACAGAATCCAAAGCAGGCTCCAGGCTCCAAGCTCTCGGCACAGAGCCCGACGCGGGGCTTGAACTCACAAACCGGGAGATCACGACCTGAGCTGAAGTCGGACGCTTAACCAATGGAGCCCCCCAGGCGCCCCATGATACCATTTTTAAAAAAAGAAATGCATTAGGGGTGCCTGGGTGGCTCAGTTGGTTGAGCATCCGACTTAAGCTCAGGTCATGATCTCACAGCTCGTGAGTTCGAGCCCCGCATCGGGCTCTGTGCCGACAGCTCAGAGCCTGGAGCCTACTTTGGATTCTGTGTCTCCCTCCCTCTCTCTCTCTACCCTCCTCTGCTCATGCTCTGTCTCTGTCTCAAAAAATAAACATTAAAAAAAATGCATTTTAAGAAAAAACAAAAGGCCATACAATCAAAGAAAGTCCACGATCTGCTACAAGGAGAAAAGCATCTGTGGCGCCAGCTGCGTATCACAGAAAACCGCAGCAGGAAGAGCCGCCACGGAAAGCACTGATAAAGCTCCGCTAACTCGCACTCTGCGCTAACCCACCACGGATGCGGCCTCAGCGGAAGCTTCCAGAGGGCGCATGAGGGCAGGAAAGGCCCAGCAGGTGCATGCGGGATGAGGGGCGGAAGCCACAGGGAGTAGAGACCCTCTGGGGCGTCCCCACGCTGGTGAGGTCATGCGAACCGAGGACACTAGCCACTGGGGCCACCTTGCCTCCAGCCTGCCGTGCTTTCTGCCGGAGCTGGGCGGGGGTCTCCGGCCGCAGGGAGCCAGGCAGATGCTGTGGCCACCCCCAGGGGCCAGTCCGCGGCCGGGGATGCCTAACTTGAAGACATGCAAAGGGGGGACACGCAGACCCCAGGCTGCCTCCAGCACAACTGATGCCTGGAACCACAACAATCCCCAGGGGGACCAGAGGAGCCGCCGAGTCAGGGGCTCACCTCCGACCTCAGGCCCCACTCACAGGCAGCGGAGCATAAGGAAACTCCAGAAATAACCACAGGAGCAGAGCTGACTGCGTTTCAACAGCGTCACAAAGGAAAGTCTTGCGGGCAGAAGGGGCAAAACAGTCTTTCCAAGGAAGGCTCACAGCAGGGCACGAGGGAACCGGGTCACCGTGGGCGGAGCTCGGCCACAGGGGTGGGGGGGGGTGAGACCCACACTCGGCTCCAAGCCCACAACCCTGCTTCAGGAAAGCCTCAGTGCTCACAGGTGCTTGCACGGCTGTTTATACCATCGGCTCAAAGGTCCTGCAGCTGCCGAACGTGGTCCCGGAGAGCGAGGTGTTCCTCAGCAAGGAGGGAAGAAGGATGGGATCCCCCAGATCAGGGCACAGGGGGAGCCGGCCTCACAGGCCTGGGGCCGTGGGGCCCGCTGGCGGGACACTCTCAGAGGCCCCAGCGCCCAGGCGGCGCACGGGGCCCACAGGGGCAGCAGGAGCGAGTGTTTAAGGACACGGGCTGATTTCAGTCTTGAGGGGACACGAACCTCCCCGTGAACTCACAGAAGTATAACCAGTAAGAGCGTATTTCACTACAAATTAAATTTGTAAATAGAAAAAAAGGCACCTGTGAGATGCTTAAACGCCTCACTGGAGTCGGACACTGGGTTCTACTGAGACCCGCAGGCCCCGCCTGGTGGAGGCCTCAGTTTCCTCGTCAGACGGGGGTGAAGCACGGGGCCCTGGCCTGAGATCCAGATGGCCGAGGAGGCTGAGCTGTGTCAACAGCTTCCAGGGACAAAGGCTGTTGCCACTGACCCCTTCCTCAGGGCAGGACTTGTCCGGCAGCATTCCTGACCTTGGGAAGATGAGGGGGGCATCTCTTTAAACAAGGTGGACCCCAGACAAATCACTTCCAACTGTCTGTCCCAACAAAGTTAAGCAAACCCCTGTATTTATTGGTATTTGCCTTTGGAAAGATGTGTTTGCAACTTAATTCTAACTTAGATGCTGCTGACATTTGCAGCTACTAGGAAAGAGCTGAGACCCTGCAGAAGGCACTTCAGCATCCGCCCTCAGACGGGACGTGAGCTGGAGCAGTGGCTGGGCCAGGGCAGGCCTGAATTCGTTTTTCTAGGCTGCGGGAGAAGGATCGACCTGTCTCACGTGCTCCTGGTGGGTATTTGCTATGGACAAAAAAGAAAACAAAGAGGAAACACTGGTTGTGTCCACATGTGGCAGAATCGGGCCAGTGAGTTCTGGTGGCCACCTGGAGACGTGCTGATGCCAACATTCAGAGGTGACCGTGTTATTGGTGACAGGAAGGCAGGCGTCCAGACAAAAGTCCCCCAAAACAGAAAACTACACAGGACAACGAAGCAACAAGACCCGGTCACTGAGGTCACAGAACGATGCCCACCAAGGCCCTTCCCCCCTGGGATGTCATGGTCCCTGCAGGACAGTCAGCTGAGTGTGACTGCAGAACTGGACTCTCATTTCTGGAATAACTCGTCCACTCCTGTCTGTGCCACACAGCCACTCCCACAGAGCCACGCAGGTGCTGACAGGCTCCCCGACCATCCTGCCCCGAAACCACACCAGCACCAGCCACGACACCCGGGGCCACTGAACCCTATGAACCACACACCTCTTGCAGACTGACCTGTGCCTCTGTTTCCTGAGGGAACACCAGGCCGCCCTCCCCCAGGCCCGAGGCTCATCGCAAAGCTGACACTCTGGCTTCCAAACCTGTTTTGCCCCTCTCATTACCGCAGTCACAGTCTGTTATGTTGTAAGTCAAGGAAATGTTAAAACAAAAAGAGAATTCTTTCTGTAAACCAAACTGAAATTCTTAGAGCTCACAGACACCAGTGCTCAAAGAAAGTAGGAGCAGAAACCAGATAAGACCTTTGAACCAGGGAAGACAACTGGAAAAGACAGGAAGGGCGAGCATCTGGAAGGTTCTGCACGCTGAACAGAACGGATGCCGGAAAAGAGACACTTGGCGCCACGTGCGGCTTAGGACGGAGATGCTGAGGGTCCTCCAAAGGGAAGGACAGGGAAAGGCTAGAACCAGATGGTAACACCACAGACAGAGCCACTGAGGCACAGGCACGTCTCAGTGACTGCGTGCTACCAGCCTCGGGGTCCAGGGTCAGCCATGGGAGGCTTCTCCCACGTTCCCGCCAACTCCCGGCCTGCGGGGCCAGCCGCCACATTTGCACACGTGCGTGGGAGACGCACGGTGCTGTCAGCAATGGCCTTTGCCTGACCGAACAGCTGGGCCAGGAGGAGAGCCCCTGGTACTTCACGTGATGCAGATTTTCACCATGGATCCAAATTAGCTTTACTTTTATACACTTGTATTTTTTTAAAAACAAAAGACCAATCAACTCTTAAGAATAAACAGAAAGGAGAATAAAGGCAGACATGCCGATGGAAACAGAGGCGACGCAGGGATGGGCGCTGGGGGATGATCCCTGCAGGGAGCGCACAGGGCGCTGGCGGCATCCAAGGTCTGCCTGGCAACAGGGGACCAGCCTGAGGCCCCTCCCGGCCCTTTGGACTGTGTGAACTGCTAGTTCACCTGAGTCGCTCCTGAACACTCCCCCAGCAGTAACAGCCCTGAGGAGGGCCCCTGGTCAAGGGAGAGGCAGGTGGGTGGTGGGGCCCAGAGTTGAGAAAGAGCCTCTCTCCCTCCTCCCTGAGCGCCCCACCCCCAAGATCAACCTGTCCCCACCAACCCTGTGCAACTGCACTATGTACTGGGGCCGCTCTAGGCCTTAGTTCACCAATCCCTTTAAAAGCAAAACTTGACCTTGTCACACCCTCTTGCTTAAAAACCCTTTTACTGGAGACCCTGGGTGGCTCAGTCAGTCGAGCATCCACCCAACATTTAATTTCGGCTCAGGTCACGATCCCAGGATTGTGGGATGCAGCCCCACATCAGCACACTTGGGATTCTCTCTCTCCTTCTGACTCTTTACCCCACCTGAACTCGAGCTCTCTGTCTCTCTCTCTCTCAAAAGTGAATTAAAAAAAAAACAAAAAACTCTTACAGCTGGCCTCTCTCTGCCCAGTCATGTGATGGAGCCCTGGACCCAAGACCAGAACGCTCTCATTACGTCCCCTCTACCGGTCACACAGCTCTGTCCCTGCCGCTGACCTCCGCCCTCACCGTTCTTGGTCACCAAAGCCCTATCTCAGAAAGCCCTACCCTTATCTTGAGTCCCGGAAGCATACACCTCCCAAGGGCCTCACCACATTCGGGCAGGTCCCCACGGTCTCCTTATCTGCGGCCTGGGGAAAACACTCCATTCATTCAACAAACGTTGAAGCAAGTGTAGAGGCCAACGCTGGGGCAGGGAGGGGAATGTGATTCCCAGAGGAAAGCAAACCACACCAGAAACCAGACGAGCAGCCAGAGGTCAACACAGGCGGGACAGGGCAGGGGCCGGCTTCTGTGGCGGTGTGGAAGCCTGCCCTCCCAGACCCGCAGGAGGGAGAGCGCCAGGGAGGGCAGGCCTGGAGGAGGCGCCAGGCCCAGAGAGAGCTGGGCTGGGCAGGCCACCGGGCAGGGGCTTCCGCGCTGAGGCAGGGAAAGGGGGGGGAGGCGGGGAGGGACGGAGACCCCGCCCCTCAGAACCAGCTCTGGCTGATCCGCGGCCTCCGACCCACCTGTACCGCTCTTCTGGACACCTCCGCCCCCCTTCAAAAGTTTGGACCATTTCATCGCTCTTCTAGTGAGTATCACCAGGTAGGCGGAAAAAAAACTCCTCATAAGCTGCATAATCAAAGTCTTCGGGCCTTTCAAACCCATACGGATCGATCCTGCAACGAGAAGAAAAGGAACCTGTAAGCCCTAACTAAAGTTTCGCGCGCGCACTGGGTCCCCGCGGGGACGAGGCCGCGTGCGCGCGTGGGGGCTGCGACGCGACGGGAACCGCGACCGACCCGCGGGCGCGGGGGGGGGGGCGCGCCCCGGCCCTCCCCGCCGCTCCCCACCCACTCGCACCCCACAACCCAGGTCCCCATCCCGCACCCCACACCCCAGGCTGGGCGAGGCGCGCCCCGGCCCCCACGCGCCCACCTGGGGACCCGGTCCCGGGGGCGCCCCGCAGGTTCCATGCCGGGAGGGCGGGGAGGGGGCGCCCGGGGGCGCGGGGACCGCGGAGCGCACGCCGAGGGGTACGAGTCTCCCTCCCTGGACCGGAGCGCGTGTCCTTCCGCCGGGCCTCGGACGCGGGAGGCGGGGCGGGGGGCGGGGCCCGAGGGATGAGCAGCGGGAGGGAGAGGGGCGGGGCTGCACCTGCTCCCGCGGCCCCCGCGGAGGGCGGTGTCCGGAGCTGTTGGAGCTGGGAGCGTGGGAGGTGTTAAGCCCGGAGGGAGGGGTGCGGGATGGGAGGCTGGGGTCGGGATCAGGGGGCCACGGGGGCGGTCTGGAGCGCAAGGTGTGCGCCCCGCCCCCCCCCCCCCCCCCCCCCCCCGCCCCAGGCTGGCTGGGTGGGTGGGCGGCATTTCCCGGTCACTCCGTTCAGGCCTCCCGGGCTTTGAGCAAAGGTGGGAGATAGAGTTGAGGTTCTCCTGAGATACCTTCAAACTTCAGTGCCTGGCCGGTCCGAAGGTCAGAGCTCTGACCTATGAGCCCTATTTTAATTTTCCTTGTGCCGGAAAAGAGCAAGTCTTACTTTTCACTTGTTTTTTTCAGTCTTCACTTCAGACCTGAGAACAGCGTATAATCCCTGCACCCACCTGGGGACCTGCCCTGTTCCTTCCTGCCTCCCCAAACCCGGCTGGGGAGGGGGTCCCGGGTTCCAGTCCTGCCCTGACTGCCTGGGAAAGCCCCCACCCTGCCAGGGGTCACATGGTCACGGGAACTGGCTGGCTGTGCACCACCCTGCAGGATGGTCATCTGGGGTGACTGGGGGTTCACAGCTCAGGGGGCACCCCCACAGGAGGCAGAACGGGGGGGGGGTTCCCTATTCAGCCACCCCTCCAATAACGTGTTCAGAATCTTGGACGTGTGAGTCAAGGCCAGGTGCTGTCTGCAATCTTGTTCCTCAGGGCGAGGGGGAGGGGAGTCACCAGCAAAACTAAAGGCATCAAGGCACGCCCTGAGCCCTGCAGGGGCAGCCCTGGGAGCCAGCACCATTACTCTCCTGAGATTTCAACACTGGGGCGTGAAAACCTTTTCAAATCAGGGAGACCACAGAAAATTTGCCAGAACTATGTTGTGAATTTTGGTTTACAAATGTGGTGAGAAAGTGGGTATTTAAGGTTCTTTGAATTTTGGATTTAAGGCACTTCGTAGCCTCAGCCCTCCTCACCCCAAGGGTCCTTTTTGAAACAATGAGCCCAAGCAGGAAGACGCTTTCTCTGAGCCCCAGAGCCCAGTCCACCTGTGACCAGCCCTGTCCGAGGAAATGCCTTTCTGGGGCACGTGTGTACTTTCTCGTGAGAAATGCCTGTGGGCCACGCAGAGACGTGGCTGCACCCCCCACACGTCTACCTGAGCTTTACTGGACCTGCGGGCAGCCGACACGGCTCGGAGCTGATCCGTCCAGGGCTAAGCAGAGAGCCTGCAGAGGAGCTGGCAGGACCCCCCCCCCCAACCCCCTGCCGCCAGCCATCGTCAGGCTTCTGTGGACCCTGGGGGGCTGTAGGGAATTTAGGGTCCCCTGGACCTAACCGCAAAGGCCAGTTCTGCCAGCGTCCTGGTGCCACAGCTTAGTGCAGTGCCCTTTGTAAGCCCCCCCGGTCCCTGCTCTGACCTCCTCGGGACACTCTCAACAAGGGTACTTTCTTGTGTGACATTCAAGTCGGCAGACGGGGTGACTTATCTTCACACCAACATGGGGTCTCCCCTGGCCCACACCTTGCGCACCTGCTCGTCTTCCTTTGGCGGGTTTCTCTCCCCACCTGGATGGCTGCTACCAGCCAAAGGGAACGACTCCCTGAAGCGCCCCCCCCAACTCTTCTCTGGGGCTAAACCCCGTTTCCTGCTTCCTGTCGCCGGGCCTGCTAGCAAGCTGATGCTCCTGCCCCCACTTCTCTGGCACTCAGCACCCCCGCTTCCATCCCACCCAGCAGTCCCAGGACACGCCTGTCTCCTCGCCTGCAGGTTCCCCTCCTCTCTTGATGGGGGTCAGGATCCGGCCTCACTCCCTGCCACACACTTTCTCACAACTGCCTGAAGAGCAGCATGGCCTTGGCTCTGATGCCCCCGCAGGAAACCCAGGCCACAGGACACGTGCACTTGGGCTTGAGCGTGATGGCGGTACCCCTGGCAGGTGTATTGGGGCCAGATGACACGGGAGGACGGGCATCCTGTGTGGGGGCAAGCGAGGTAAGAGCGGCCAGCCCAGGAAGTAGGGGAGGGAAGAGGATGAGGAGGCCCAGGTGGCCAGGACGGCAGCGGCCAGAGGGCAGGAAGCAGAGGGCTGCCGGCCCAGGGTCTGCCTGAGCCTCCCCTTGGGAACAGGAGGTAGTGCGCACTGTGCCCTCCAAGTACCTCCGTCCACATGCCCAGGGCTGAGTTCCCTGGGCACCCTCCCTGCCAGAACCCTTCCCTCAGAGCTGGCAGCCAGAGCGCTGAGCCGTCCTCCCTGGAGACCGCACAGGCTGTCACTCGCCAGGTACCGCCACGTCCCCAAGTTTCTGTGCAGGCCGAGCCTCAGCAGGGGAGGTGGGTGGACACCCCGGCGACACTGCCCAGACGGGGACCCTGACCCAGAGAGCGGCTGTGGGAGCCCGAGGCTGCATTTCTGCCAAGCCCCGGATGTGGGTGCTGGTCCCCAGCCGGGGCCTGTACCACAGCGTGACCCCACATTCAGCGAGGGCTGCGGGGGTCGACTGATAACTGAATCAGCTGAATCAACTGAAAAGAGCTGGAGAGACATGACCACCAGATGCAACATGGCCACACCCGGGAAGACCCTGCGGTGGCGGGGGTGGGGGCGGGGGGCGAGACTGGGCAAGGACTGGGAGGCAGACGGACAAGGGAACATTAGTGACGCTGGTGTGTCCCGGTAGTGAGGTGGTGTGTGTGTGTGTGCGCGCGCGCGTGTGTGTGTGTATTACTGGGGGCTGACACAGCTGAGCCCTGGGAAACAGTGGAGGTTAACATGCCCCCTGTGTGTCCTGCTAAAGAGATCCCCACGGGGAGCCCTCTCCTGGGGTACAGGTGAGACTCGGGGTCCCCTGCTTATCCGGGACCAGCCAGACTCTGCCCCCTACACCCCTCCTTTGCTCCAGCAGTAATGAGCTGGACTGTTTTCGCCTCGCAGGGCGGGTCGGCTCCCACCGCTGAGCCTGCGGGCCACCAGCCTGCTGTCTCACCTACCTTACTGTGCCCCGTGAAGCAAGCCTCCCATGGCCTAGCTCCAGAGAAGCTTCCAGACCTCACTATGGCAGTAGCCCCATCCCTTTGAATTAAAGTACTAAGTCCAGATATGTTTTCTATTTGACTAAAGAAGAGTATTGATGGGTAAAATAATATGAGGTTTGGAGTTGGCATTATATTCATTCCAGAAGAGAGAAAAAAGATGGGCAAATGGAGCCATGGCCGAACCAGGAAGCTGGGCACTGGGTACACGGAGCGGTTTTCCGTTCTGAAAGTTTCCATAATACTGTGTGTAACCAGTAAAGCAGTAATGCCCTCCCCACAGGGGGCAGAACTGGCCCTGCGGCCTTGGCCCCCCACCAGCCCACTGTGGCCTGCTCAGAGGTCAGTGCACTGCCAGCCACCTGGAGGATCCTGAGGCTCTCACTCCTGCCGTCCCCATGAAGCCAGAAGGAACATGTGCAGATATTATTAGTGAGGCGGGGTGCTATGGGGTCTCCAGTGACCCCATGAAATGCCCACAACTCTGAGTCTGAGCGGCCATCTTCCTGGAGCGAGTGTGGGGCCCTGTCCCAAGGTTACCGTCATCAGACACTACACATTCCTCCAGTCCCCGCAGGGGGGGTCCAGCCCAGGAGTGTGAGTGAAATCATTGCCTTGGGACAGCCTAGGTGCACCAGGCCGCGGGGCCACTTGACAAGAGCCTTTCTCTTTGGGGAAATGTCACCCTCTCGAGACTGTCATGGGTAAGAATGCGGTCCCCCAGGCCATGCAGGTCCCCTGCTCAGTTTCTGGGGGTGTGACCCCGGCCAGGCTCGTGCTCTTGGACATGTCTCCTTCTCCCCAGCAGGAGCCGGAAGGGGCTCAGTCATTGCCTGGCGTGCTGACTGTGCTCAGCAAACCCCGGGCCTCTTGTTCCCGTCCCAGCCTCCCAGGCTCAGGTGCCTCAAACGCGATTTCCTCCGAGGGCAGGTTGTGAGTGCCCCGCAGGAAGTCACCCCAGACCCTTCAGTGACGTCCTCTGCAGAAGAAAAACAGGTTTTGGAAGAGGGCAGGCCCACTGAGCAGGGAGCCCTGCAATTATAGCCTGAGCTGGCGTTTCCAGTTCTTCCAGCACAGACATGGAATGCAGCTGTTCTGTGGGCTCTGGGCATCGGAGAAACTCACGATTTGTTTTCAGAGATCATTTTGAGGGAGTGTTCCTTGTAAGCAAGTTTTATTTTGTAACAAGATTAAATGCACATTTTAAAGAACAAAAAATGTGATACAACCTAATCTTACAAAACACTCAGGGACGCTGCGGGAGGGGAGGCGCAGGAAGCACCCTTCCCCAGGAAGCCAAGAAACCGGGGGTCCTGCCTCCACCTGCTTCACCAGACAGACGGACGAACAGACAGTCTCAGGAAGGGTGGGAGGGTACCAGGCTGGGACAGGCACACACTGTCGCTCGTCCCCAGCCTTCCTTCTCCTGTCCTCCCTTCTGTGCTAGAACCCCGTTTTTGTGCCGACGGAGCAGGCCTCTGTGACAAAGAACCACAGCCCGGCCGCTAGACAGCACCCGTGCTCACGTAGTCTTGGAGCCTGCAGGTCCGAGGGCTGGTTCCCAATGCACCATTCTCCTGGGTGCGTGGACACCATCTCCTGCCCGCGTCCTCACGTGCTTCCTCTGTGCGTCCTGACCTCCTCTTATTAGGACACCAGTCATGTGGGATCAGGGCTACCGACTGACCTCGTTTTACCCTCACTTCTTTAAAGGCTGGATCTCCAAACGCAGTCACATTCAAAAATATTTCTACTGCTGAGAAATGAAAGCACTGACAACTCTGGGACTTCAGAGGCGCCTGGGGGGCTCAGTTGGGTGTCCGACTGCGGCTCAAGTCATGGTCACATGGTTCGTGAGTTCAAGCCCTGCGTCAGACTCTGTGCTGACAGCTCAGAGCCCGGAACTGCTTCGGATTCTGTGTCTCCCCCTCTCTCTCTCTGCCCCCATTCATGGTCTGACTCTCAAAAATGAATAAACGTTAAAAAATTTTTTTTTTAAATAAAGACATCTTTATTTACATTTTATAAGGGGTCAAATCTAAAGTATAATAGGGGCGCCTGGGTGGCTCACTAGGTTAAGCATCTGACTTCAGCTCAGGTATTAATCTCATACTCCATGAGTTTGAGCCCCACGTCGGGCTCTGTGCTGACAGCCTGGAGCCTGCTTGGGATTCTGTGTCTCCCTCTCTCTGCCCCTCCCCTGCTCATGCTTTGTCTCTCTCTGTCTCAAAAGTAAATAAAAACATTAAAAAAAAAAAAAAACTAGAAAACTAGGGCACCTGGGGGGGTTCAGTCGGTTGAGCATCTGACTTTGGCTCAGGTCATGATCTCAAGGTTCATGGGTTCGAGCCCCACGTCGGGCTCTGTGGTGACAGCTCAGAGCCTGGATCCTGCTTCAGATTCTGTGTCTCTCTCTCTCTGCCCCTCCCCCATTCACTCTCTGTCTCTCAAAAATGAATAAACTTTAAAAAAATTAAAAAAAAAAAACAAAAGTTTGGGACCCTAGTGCAACAATAAAAAGACAATGTCCCAGATTCATGGCATGTAAGTTACACACCCAGAGACGTACTGACACTTTCCTGTGAAAGTACACGTGCCAGGCACCAGCACGGGGCACACTTCCACTAACTCCATGGTGGCCGTGTGGGTACACATCAGAAGTGACAGGCTCCCGCATTTCAGCTGGCAATCCTATCCTGGACACACAGGAGACACCGTGACCCGGATTTCTGTGACCGGGAGGTGAGGAGCTCTTCTCTGCTTGAGAATTTTTCTTGGGGAGGCTGTTCTGCAGGGAGAACAGCGCGCTGTCTCTGTGCTCCTCCCTCTGAAGTTTCTAACAGCCCCTCAGCCCAGACGCACAGCAGCTGCCACGTTTCAGGACGGAGCCATGGGGCTCACTGGGTCCGGAGCGGAGCATTGTGGGACCTGCCAGGGCCCGTGGGGGTGTCACGGCATACAGAGGTAGGTGTCGACCATCTGCACCTCCCTTCCCACCAGCAGAGCGTCCAGCAGAGTGTCCACAGTGACCCAAAGGGGCTGAATCACGAACAGGATACGTAGGGAGGCGCTGCTCACAGAGGGAGTAAGCGAGCAGCCAGAGCGGCAAAGGTTCAGGAGGGTGTCTGTTTTTAGAGGCTCGATGACGTTCCTCAGAGCCACCTCCAGGCCGGGCAGCTGGGCCGCTGACTGCTCAGGGCTGCGAGCTGTGAGCTGCCCCCATGCCCGGTGTGTGTTCTGTCCCTCCAGCCCCGGACACGGATGCCAAGGCCCTGCACTGACCGCCCCAACTCGTAAAATTGTGCTAAAATATACCTGACAAAGAACTTGACCTCTGAACCATCCATGAGGGAACAGACAGCTCAGTGGCCGTTAGCACACTCCCACTATTGTGCAGCCACCACCCTCTGTCACCGGGACTTTCTCATGTCCCCAGACCGAGTCTCTGAGCCCGTGAACACACCTCCAGCCCCTGGCACCCCTCCTGCTCTCCGCCACTGGGAATGGGGCTCCTCTAGGGGCCCCAGGGGAGTGGAGTCCCACAGGATTTGCCCTTCTGTGACAGGCTTGTTTCTGTGGACAGGTGGGTCCGAGCACCACCCCAGGCGGTTTTCAGTACTTCCAGCCCATTCAGTCTTTCTGTGGTGGGAGGTGCTGAGGACGGAGTCTAGCTGGTTCTCCTTCCCTCTGAGCCTGTCCGACAGGTTTCTGGCTGGGCTGCCTGGGGTGCAGAGAGGGAGCCTCTCTGCCTGGGGAAGGAAATGGGGATCAAACGTGCTCAGAGGCCCCGTGGGCAGCCGTGGGGTGGGGGGAAGTGGGACAGGAAAGGCCCCCCGGAGCATGCCAGCAGGACGTGCCCTTTGCTAGAACCCCAGAAAAGGAAGCATATTTACAGAAGCCGGTGTCTGTGCACAGCCCACTGGGGGGGTTTCCCAGGAGCACGTCTACACCTGGGAGTGGGTTCCCCTCCCACAGCGAGTGTGAGGACTGGGTCGCAAGCCGAGAGGGCTGACAGAATTTGGGGCGATGGAAGAGTGCCCCTCCCCGCCCACCCCCCCCACCCCCCCCCAACCCCCACCCCCCGTCCTGGGCTGAGGTTTCTCCTGAGAGCTGTCACCGTGACAGGAAAACCTTCTGGTGGCGCTGATGAGACTGTGGTCCTTCATGCAGGGGACCCGTGGCGTGAGTGTCTGTGCACCTCACACCGTGAGCCCCTCCTTACCCAGGAGGCCCAGGGATGAATGGGGCCCACGCCATTCTCGCAGACGAGAGTGCAGGCCGAAGGGTGAGGTTCCATCCAGGCAGGCAGGGAACCCATGAAGGACATGTCCGGCAGCGAGGATGAGGATTGAGGGACCCGCTGGTCAGCACCGAAGTGCCAGGCCACCCCTGTCACCCCGAGAGCTCCTGAAGCCACGGTTTCTCAGGGAAGGCCCTGGCTGACAGACGCTGGAAGGTCCAGCCAGACCCGCCCTTGTCTAAGAGACCATAAGGAAAGCATCCTTGGCGACACAGACATGATCCCATCCTGCCAAGAGATTTGTCATAGGCGACATATTTTATTTCTGTTTTTGAAATTATTTCCAAGTGAATAAAGTTACAAACACAACAAAATACAGTTAGTGGTTTTTTTCCCAACAAACCTATTTTAGAGGTTTGTATACAAAAGAGAAAAAAGAGAACATTGAATTAAACGGCTGTGGGTTATCACACAATCACATAATTAAAAGATCATAACTCAAGTGGCAAAGGTGCTTTCATAAAAGACTAAGGAAGTGATGCTGAGTTTGTACAACCCTGACCGTTGGCATTCGTGGGTGGAGATCTGAGACACGAGAGCACTCCCGAGATTTTTCACCAACAGATACTTCCTGTGGGAGCCCCACCGACTGGGCTCCCAGGCGGATGTGTAAACACAGAAGGAGCTGTAAAATCTGAAGCAGGCCTAGGCTTCTAGCCTCTAACTGTGCAGACATGCAGACCCCACCCTGTGGGCTAACAGGCTCACACAGAGACGGTTTCTTCCCACCCTCCCCCCGCCCCCGCCACCATGGGTCTCATTTACAAAGCCCAAGGTCCGCTGGCCACCAACCTTCTGCAAGGGGTGTTTCCACACGCGGTGCCTGCGGGCCTGCCTTGTGTGGAGGCAGCGGCCGTGTCCACCGTGGAAGCACCTGCGTCCGTGGGGTCCTTAGACTCCACAGTCTTCACATAACATGAGCACATGCTGACCACCGAAAAGTACCCTCGGAAAATCACCCTCAACTACAAGCTTCCCACAGACAGGGGACCTGCGGCCGTATCTGGTGAATGGGGAGAGGGCCACCCCCCCGCCCCGCAGGTCACAGACTCACCCCCCACCACTTGCCAGATGTTGGGAGGACCTGGGTGTACGACCTCCTTGAAGCTGCCATCTGGAGGAGATTCTGGTCGATTCTCCCACCACTTGGGCTGACACCACTCTGCGTTCTCCAGTGGACTTTCTGGTCTATTTAAAAATAGCACAATCCTACTCCTCGTTTTAAAAAGGGAACACTCGGTGAACGTAGTATTTTTCTCTCCTCTGTCTGTCGTCATATTCTTTGCCAAACGTGGTCTCGGCCCCACTTCTGAACAAAGTATGAAGAAGGAAGGGGCCGGTAAGCCAGGTGGTACCCGTCCAGCCCCCGCCAGATGTCTCTGCTGCCCAGGCGCCCCCTGGGGTTGTGGCTCCAGGAAGCTAGCCACAGATGAGGCTCAGCCTTCCCGAGACACCTGGGTCGGGGGCACTGGGCCCCCAGCAGGGGATACACCGTTCTGCGGCAGAGGACCCCAAGTTTGAGCCACACATGGCAGATGAGGCGTCGCCCAAGGGCCCCCTCACCCACGGTTGGGGTCCACACCCAGGAGCCCAGACACGGGCCGGGCAGCCCCGTGTGCACATTCACAACTGTCACACACTGCGGGGCCCTCCCGGTGTGCCCCCAGTGTGGTTCCTGCTCAACTGGGGGCCCCACACCTCCATCCAGGCCTGGCACATTCTGGCACCTGCTCGGGACTTGTGGGCTCTGGACACCCCAGCTGTGGAAGGTGCCACTCTGCGGCCTGGAACCCGTTGGCCCGAGTGGGGGGCAGGAAGCGAGCCCACCCCAGGACAAAACACACTGTATGCCTCCTGCTTAGCCCTTCCAGAAGCTCCGCACACCTGTCACCTCAGGTGGCCCTGGGAGGAGGCGCCCCGCCCTGCACAGGATGAGCCTGGACAACCCAGTTCTCTCTGAGCACTTTCCCTGCACGGACATTGCAGGCAGAGGATCAGATCACGGCACGCATCAAGGAAGCTTCTACAGGACAGGTAGAGATGGTGTAGACGACTGCCCTGACAAGCAGCAAGCAGCAAGACGTGTCTGAGGAGCGGGAGCCCCCCATGAGGGGGGCCACGAGCGTGGGGTGCGTGGGCCAGCGGGCACAGCCTTCCCCCGCTGTCTGCTCTCACGAGCTGCTTCATGGCCCAAAACACGTGCGCTGTGATGTTGAGAGTTCTAGACTGTACATGAGGTGTGACCCCAAGTGTGGCTGTGCCTTAGAGACACTGAGGGAAAAGCAGCCCACAACAATAACAAGTTATCTTGAGGCAACGTGATTATCAGTGGTTTTTATTTCCTTCCTCCCACTTATACACAGACTCAAATATTCTAGCCGCAAACGGATGGTCTCAGTGACCGGAAAGCAAGGAACAACACACAACGCCCCAGAGTGGCAAGACTCCTGTGTTCTCAGGACACAGCAGGACAGGCAGCTGGGGATAGGGGGGGACGCGGCCCTGTGGCCTCTCACTGTCCCCACCACTTGGTGCTGCAAGAACGCCCCTGCAGGACTGCGCATTTGAAAACAGTGCTGAACGCAAACCCCCATCCCTGTGCTCCGTCCCTTCCTGTGGGACAATGCGGGTGGTCTGTCCTGCTCTGGCCCCAAGGGCACATCGAGCCAAGCTGAGGGGGCAGTGCAGGGGATGCTGGGCCAGTCAGGGGCCGCAGCCTGACGCCCGCCCTGTTGGTTGGTGTCTGCTGAGGACTCCACAACGGGAAAGGCGCCCTCAAAGTCCGGGCCAGCCAGAGCCACCAAGACAGGACAGGAGAGACACACACAAGGCTGAGCACCAAACCTTTAGTTAAAGAACTAAAACAACACAGCTCAACACAGAGACAGAAACGTGTGCCTGGACGCCTTAAGCACAGTAAAGAAAGGGACGTTCAGGGACAAGCGTCTGGATGTCCTGAGGGCATCCCTCAGCCACACGGTTCCAGAGTGCAGACTCCCCAGACTGGTCACCGGAGACTGAGAGGGACCGCCACACAGAGCCCTGCACGCACGTGTCCGAGGCCATGTGTTTGGAGGCAGGAAAACAGTCTAGAGCCTGGGTTAAGGTGTGGAAACCGACGTGCCAGACGTGTCAGAAGTTTGGGGGCCGGGCCTCACTTTGGAAGCTCAAACGTGTCGCTGGCCCTGATGGTTGTGGGTCTGAAGGACAGATCGAAAGACCTCTGGTCGCTGAAGCTCTGGGCTCTATACTTTGCGAAGCGTGCCAGCCTTCTGTGGTGCTCATGCTCCACTGCACCTCTCCCTGCCGCAGGGGTGTGTGAGGGCCTCTCCTGGGCTGGGGCACGGGGAGCGGGCACCACGGAGCCCTGCGCTGGCTCGGGGCCGGAGGGCCACGGCCTTTCTCCCACCCGGTGTGGTGCTCCAGGCCCTCCCTGGCCGCCCCTGGGGCACGGTCCCTGGGACATCCTGCTTGGATCTGTAGTGGCCACTGCTTCTGAGGAGCTTTTGGGGGGGCCTGCCGAGCTGCGGGACACCATCCCGCCAGCCTGGGCACTGTATCCCAAACGGGGGCTCTCTGCACGCCAAGCCTGCTGCCCCTGCACACGTTCTAGGCCCTTCTTGGGGTGTTGACCAGTCTCCATCTTGGTGGCCCCTGTGTCCGGACCACTGCCCACCTGGACCCCCCAGGGCCGTTTCTGACCCTCTTCAGCAGCACATGACCCAGGCTCCCGACCCCGGAGAGCTACCCCCTTCTCCAGGGGACCACCGAGCCTCATGGGCCCTGCGGCCCTCTCCTCCAGTGCCCCCAGGCCTGCCAGAGGTTGATGTGTGCCCCTGTCCTCCACTCCCTCTGGGACGCCAGACCTTAGGAGGGATGCAGGCGGCAGGTGCGCCTGGAGGTCTGGGCACTTTGGGGGCACCCGGCCTGCCCGCTGCCCTTCTGCTGCCCGAGAAGCCTCCGCACTGGGAGGCACCTGTTTTTCAGGCAGGATGCACTTGTCTTCCTTGCTCGGTTGGCTCTGGGGAGGCCCCACGCCAGCACTGCCCTGGGTCGTGGGGTGAGACCAGCCTGGGACTGTGGACAGGTCACCCCCGCATGGGCTCCCGTGTCTGGTTGTGGCACCTCTGCCCCCTGCCCCTGTGCTAGCTTCGCTCTCCGCCGCAGCGCGTGTGCACAAGGGGACGCCCGCCTCCAGCAGGGCCGCGGCCCGGGCCTCAGGGGTCACCCCCGAGCCTCCACAGGCACCGCTCCCGGGTGCTCCGAGCCCGTGGTGCCTCCAGGACACGACTGGCACGGAACCGAGCGGGTGGCTGGCGGCCGGGGCACGAGCCTCTGCTGCGGGGCTGCAGTGCGGTGACGGGGGTCGGCCCTCTGCCTCCCGCACAGGCTTCCGCTCTCCAGCCACGACGTTAACCGGGCTCGGGGCGCTACCGGGCGCTGCTGCGGTGTGACTCTCCGCGGCCCCTGGGACCTCGGTACTCGGTTTGGGGCGTTCACTGAGGGAGGTGGGTCTGTCCCCACCCAGGCCGGTGCTGGAGCGCCCTGCGGCCCGCAGGCCGGACCGGGCTGAGCCCCTCCGTGGCGGCCCTCCGGGCTCTTGCTCGCGCAGGCCGTTCTCGTGCGCGGAGGCCGCGCTGTCGGACTTAGTCCCGCCGCGGCCGGGGGCCCAGTGGCCGTCCACTCCCCACTGATTCTCCGAGGCCGTGGGATGATGCGATGGGGCCTTCTCGCCACGGGCGTGCCCGTCACCTGCTGCTGGCGACGGATGCTTCTGGCAGGCGGGCTCAGGCGCGTTCTGCCCCGCCGCTCCCTCAGTATGCCGGAGCCAGAGCGCGTTTCGGTCCGCAGCGCTGCGCGTGTTTTCCTTTCCCCGCGTGGGACTTTGCTGCGGACCAGCCGCTGACAGGTCCCGACTCACGCTGGCGGCGCCCCTTGCAGGCGAGACACTCAGGGTTTCCAGGGAGCCCCGCCGTGGCCCCGCCGACCCGCTGCGGCCCGCGCTGGCTGCCCTGGTGGCCTCGCTGCCTACCGGCGCGGGACAAGGCTCTGGAGTACTTGCAAGCCCACCCCAGAACCCGGCCCCGCCCCCACGCATGCCCCCGCCTACATCCCCGCCCTCGGCCACACGCCCGCTGCCAACCACACCCACACGCCCGCCCCCAGCCCCACTCACAGCCCCGCCCACACACCCGCCCCCGGCCTCAATCCCGCCCCCAGCCCCGCCCCTCGCCCCACTCGCGACCCCGCCCCCAACCCCGCCCACACACCCGACCCCGACCCCAGCCCCACTCACGACCCCGCCCCCACGCCCGCCCCCAACCACATCCCCTCCCCTAACCCCACTCACGACCCCGCCCCCAACCCCGCCCCCAACCACATCCCCTCCCCTAACCCCACTCACGACCCCGCCCCCAACCCCGCCCACATCTCCGCCCTCGCTCACATGCCCGCCCCCAACCACGCCCACACTCCCGCCCCCAGCCCCAATCTCGCCCACGTCCCCAGTCCCACTCACGACCCCGCCCACACCCCCGCCCTCGCTCACATGCCCGCCCCCAACCACGCCCACACTCCCGCCCCCAGCCCCAATCTCGCCCACGTCCCCAGCCCCACTCACGACCCCGCCCACACCCCCGCCCTCGCTCACATGCCCGCCCCCAACCACGCCCACACTCCCGCCCACGTCCCCGCCCCCAGACCCACTCACGACCCCGCCCCCAACCACGCCCCCAGTCCCTCCCATGCCCATACCCCCTACCCCCTTCCAACCCGCGATCCCGACCCCGCCCATATCCCCGTCCCGGCTCACGCCTCCACCCCAGCCCCCAACTCCGCCCTCGCCCCCGCCCCCACTCACGCTCCTGCCCCCATTTACTCTCCCACCCCAAGCCTTAGGCCCAACGCCAACCCGGCCCCCAGCCCCGCCCCCGCCCCCACTCACTCCCACACCCTCACCTCGGCCCCGGTCCCCGCTCCCTCCGCCGCCCATGCCCCCACCCCCATTCACGCCCCCTCCCCCACCCGCACCCCTGCCGGTACCCACATCCCCACCGCTCCGAAGACTAGAACCCTTGTCTCCACCACCTGGTGCCTTTGGCAGCGCGGCGGGAGGCGGCATTTCGTGCACGAGCGGCCGCCTGACCGTTATCTGGGGAGGCTCGGCGGCCGGCTGTGCGCGCCGCAGGGCCTGAACCGCGGGCACCGCAAGTGGCGGGACACGTCCCGCTACCTTCTGTTCCGGGAAAGTCTGCTGCACGGCGAACAGGGGATCTCGCTCCGAGCCTGGGGTCGCTACTTCTGTTTCATCCTCAGAACTGCAAACTGTCAGGGCCACCTCGGGGGCCACCCCTGCTTGCGCCCTCGGGGGCCCAGGCCACAGGCCCGCCCTGGCTCCCCCCGGCCCCCAGGTGTGCTGTGCAGAGTCCCCTGCGGGGGGGCCCCCCATCCTGTCCTCTCTTGCTGCCCCAGCATGCCAAGGGCTGGCTGGTTTGAGTGGGGCCACCCTGGGCTCACAGCCAGGAAGGGCCTCACCCCTGTGGGAGGCAAAAGCGGGGTCTGGCTTGGAAACAGGCTTGGGCCCCATACCCAGGAACCCGGCTTCCAGACTGTCCCCAGGAGCCGTGGCA
Source organism: Leopardus geoffroyi (assembly GCF_018350155.1). Taxonomy (NCBI): domain Eukaryota; kingdom Metazoa; phylum Chordata; class Mammalia; order Carnivora; family Felidae; genus Leopardus; species Leopardus geoffroyi. Next base: position 82,209,320 of record NC_059326.1, read on the forward strand.
CTGGGTGCTGGGGGCTGTTCGGGGTGCCCACCAGGCTGCCCCCATCCCACTGTTTTATTCTCCCTGGATGCCGCGTCCCCTGCGCTGGACACGCGCCCCCGGTCGGAGTGGCCGATTTTGGCGCAGTGGGACAGCCAGCTCCTGGGGCTGCAGACGACCGTGGCAATGTTGAAGGCCAGCACGGGCTCAGCGGTGCAGGCCAGGAAGCGGGCTAGTGGCGTCCGGATGCAGGTGCTGGCCATGGTGGCTGTGCAGAGCACACGGGCCTCCGGTCGGTGCGTCTTCCTCCTGAGCAGGCCCTTCTTCCTCCCCTCCGTGCGGAGTGGCAGCACGCTGGCCTCGGAGCAGAGACAGCCGCTTTGCTCAAACTTCGCCCGCAGCCTGGACAGGACAGAGCCCCTCTTGCTGGCCGGCTTTGGCAGGGACCCTCTGGCAGCTTCCGGCTTCTCACACACGTTTTTCTCCTCTGCCGCCAAGAATATCTTCAGAATGTTCTTCACGGTGCCCTTTCCCCCGGTGGGGAGGCCACGCCGGGACTTCTCGTTGCACAGCGGCTCCCCATCCTGCGCCGTGCAGCCGGTTCCCTCCCGGGCCTTGTCCAGAAGTTTGTTGATGGTGGCGGTGACCAAGCTCCTGCTGGGGCCCTGCTTGTCCTTGAAGATCAGCCTCCCCACCTCCCGGGTCTTCTTGAGGCGGGGCTCTCGGCCAGTGCCCATGAACTTGGCCTGCAGCAACTGAAAGCATGTGGGCCGCCGGTGGGCATCCTGAGTATCCTGAGCGCGGCTGACCCTGCTCTCCCTGTGCTCTGACCCCCGGGTGGGAGGAGGCCCTGGGGGCCTGTCCTGGAGGTCAGTGATGTAGAGCAGCAGACTGCTGAGGATGGCACGGGCTGCAGGGTCACACGTCACACTGCTGACCTTCTTTCTCAGGGCTTGGGCATCAATGGGCTTCTTATCACTACAAATCTTGCCTCGCTTGGAGCTGTAGGAAAAAAGAAATCAATCGTCATAGATTTTAATCATCGTTTTTCCCACGGTGACTCCATCGAACATTTCAAACACCCCAAGAAGTCCAGGAGGAAGGACAGACAGAGGAGACTAGGAGACATGAGGGATGCCCATTGCCTCTCGGGCCAGTGTCCCCTGCCCACTCCTAACCCACTATCCCATCAAAGGCTTTGGGACGCTGGTGTTAAATAGCTCTGTGGCAGCACTTTGGAAAACTAATGTGCATGTGCAAAGTATTTGAGTTTTTTAAAAATGGAGATATTATGCTTGCACAAATAGGAAAAAAGCATAGAGAATTTATATTTTCTGTGGGGTTCTTGCATATCTAACTTTAATTATGGGAAATGAAACTAACACCACTGGTATATCCAACTCCCTCCCAGTGCTGAGTCCCTGAGAGCAATCTGGAAGACTGCAGGCCCCAGGCGGGATGAGGGTCCCCTGGAGCCAGAGGAAGTGGTCTTTGCTGCAGAGTGGGGGGTAGGCTGGGGCGCCCACTGAGGCCTGCATTCCTGAGCCCCCAGAGAAACCTTGAGGCTGAGGGCCCTGAGCCCCTGTCCCCTGCAGCCCTGTCCCCAGGAGATGCTTCTCAGCACCTCGGCCACAGTCCCCACACCTCAACCTAGCCACTGACAAGTCTGGGGTGTCTGGTCCTCGATGGGGCTTCTCTCTCCTGAGCAGCCTGGCACTGGAGGTCCCCCCACCCCCAGCCCCGTGGGCACAGCCATTCCAACCTCTCCAAGTGGCTCCTCTGTGAAGACACACCCAGAATACAGCCCAGCCATTCCCAGAAGCCCACAAGGACACAGAGCAGGGACCATGACACACTGCTGTTTATGACACCAAAGACTCAGAAACGTTCTAAGCATGCACCCCCGGGCTGCCCAAATTCGGGCATGGCCCCATGCAGCGAGAGCTCCGCCCACACGGGGCGGTGCTCACTGAGTGGCTGCAGAGCTGTGTGTGGACTTGGGCCCAACCGTGTTGTCCGACTGAAACTGGATGGGAGGGTAACATACAAAGACTTTTCTTTTCGGCCTTTATGTATTTCCCAGAAAGGAGCGCTCTGAAGGCAGAGGCCACATGCACACGTGCTTGTAAACAGCGGTCAGGAGCCTGGTGAGCCTGTGTGCCGGGGTCGCGGGCGGTCCATCAGGTGGCAGCCTGACCCCAGGCCGCACTTGGGGCGCCGGTGCCTGGCAGCGGGTCCTCTCCAGGAACAAAACCTCGGGCACCTGCCCCCGCAGGCTCCCCAAACCCCCAGGTCACCTGGCTGCAGTCAGTTGGTGCCGAGCAGCCACTTTGCTGTTGTGGGACGCCAGAGGACTCGTGAGAGCAGAGTCCGGCAGCTCCACCACTGTGTCTGACTCCGGCGGCTGCCAGGGGCCTGGGAACCTGCCTCTCCGGCTGCTGCTGGCCCAGGCCTCCCCTTGCCAACGCCTGAGACAGCGGGGGCTCCTTCCTAGACTCAGACAGCTGTGGGCTTGGACAGCTGCCCTGGTGAGCCAGGCTCCTGAAACAAAACTGAAACCCGAACCCAGGCCAGAGGCCAGCCGGCTGGCCGCAGGGGACAGGTGCTCAAAGCACCAGGGGAAGCCAGGCTGCGGCTGTGCGGGTCCGGTGGCAGGAGCAAGGGGCTCTGGGGCACACTAGGAGCTGCGACCCCCAAGAAGGCGGTGTCCTCTCCGCGGGTGGGGCGCCCAGGACACCCACACCCCAGACCCCAGGATTAGGGGCTGCAGAACAGCAGGCCGACTCCAGTGTTGCTGGGGCGGCGTTTGGCCCCTCCTGTTCCCTCGGAGAAGGCCGGCAGTCTCCAGCCACGTGTGCCAGGGCCCAGCCGTGTCTTGCCCCACCCCCCGGGGGCCCCTCTCCCTCTACCCTCTGCAAGGTCACCAGACACCTCGCTTTACCTGCGGAGGTAGGTTGTCAGAGGCCAGCTTGGGGCTTGGTGGTCCAGGCTTCCTCCAGAGCCCGAGAGCCTCCTCTCCCCGCCTTGCCAAGGCAGTCCCCCGAGTCCCAGACCCGCCGGGCCGCTCTGATCCACGCCGTGGGCATTGCAGCCTGTCGGGTAGCTCGGTTGGCGGCACCTTTTAGTTGGGCAGAGGCGCACCGACCTCGGGAGGCCCTGGGTCTCTTCACGGACAATCAACCTGAAGCCCCAGCCGCTGTCCCCGCCACTGCCCCGGCTTAGCTCGCTCTGCCTGGTTCTCGCTGCCGCCCTGCAGGTACCCATGCAGAGGACGCTCGGGGGGCCCCAAGGTGCAGGGGCCTCAGGGTCCGGCCGACACTGGATCTCCCGGGCACGTGACACGGGGCTGATACCCCTCCCCACACACACAGCCCACGGCCATCCGCCCCCATGTTCCTCTGCGCCGCCAGCACACTGCGTGCGTGGATCCTGCATCAGCGTCGTGGGGACTCGGCTTCCGCTGTTTCCAGAATGGGGGGCAGGCGGGGACGGGCTCCTGCTGCGGGCGAGGTGTGGCCCTGCCTCTGCACCCACATCTGGTGCACGCTTGTGCCCCTCCTTCGGGGACCCTGTCCACCCTCTGAGGACGCGGGGAGCCCGGCCCCACCGGAGCCCGCTCCGCACTCCCAGCAGGACCCCAGGCTGAGCGACCCCGGCCCGTCTGCGTGGTGCCCAGTGAGCATCTGCGAGGGGTCCACGTCTGGCTCTGAGCCCGACACCGGCAGGGCCTCGGTCAGTGCTGAAGAACTCCATGCTGCGGCCAAGAGACCGCCTGTCACTGTCACCGTACGCTTCTGTCAGTGGGCCTTGAGTGGCCCCTCGGGGAACAGTGGCCTCCGCAGTGCCTGCCACCCGCACCCCATGCAGGGGCCTCTGGGCCCAGGAGGGGCCTGGTGGGGGTGTGGAGATGAGGTCCTTCTGGCCGTGCCAGCCACCCCCTGCTTGGCCTTTCCGGTCACCTTCATGACTGCGGGTTGAGTCACTCGATGGCTGAAATAGCTCTGGGGACATTCTGACATGTGAGCACAGCCCCCTGAGGACCTGCCATGTGGCCTCCTCTGCCCCTCCACATTCCCTACCTCTGGGTGCTGTGACCCCACAGTCCAACAGAAAGACGGAGAATTGGGCTGGCATCAGGTTTGTGCCAACTTCCCATCTGAACCCAAGGCGGCTCTGGAAGGGGGTCAGAGTGACCAAAAGCTGGATGTGGACCATGCCCTATTTCTCTGCCATTGGCCTGCAGGCACTGGGGTCACCGGACGTCTCCCTCCAAGATCTCCAACCCAGGGGGTGCGGATGGCCCCTCCGTGCTGGGAGGCGCCTTCATGACAGCAGGTGCGGGCTCCAGCCCAGGGCTTCCGGCCACACCACGTTTGCACGTTCTCACACTGACCGTGTCATCCAGGCGCCACTTGGCCTCTTGCTAAGCTCCAGCCCCCTGTACTCATTACGGCTGGCTTTTACCTACCAGCCCCCACCCCACCCCACCCCCCCGGCAGGGCTGCGACCAGCTTCCTGCTTCCACTGCCACCTAAGAACGGTTTTCACTCCCAGAGATCCAAGACATACAGGCTGATATGCAGGGGATTAGCCAGGACCACATGGTCCTTTTTCAGGCAAGCCCTGCCTTGCCAAGGTGGCCTCACCTCCAGCCGGACGTGTGCAAGATTCAGGAGAATGCCCCCGGCAACAGACGCAGAAGTGTGACTGCATGGGCAACAGCCTCCATGAACACAATACCTCTCCTCTGCTCAGCCTGCTTCCGGCCATCTCTGCTCTCCTGCCCTCTACCCCAGAGAAATGCTGAGCTCTGTTTGCAGGATGCTTGTGTGGTGCATGTTCACGACACAGCTGAGCTGGGCTCCCGCCCTCCCTGCAGGGACACGCCACCTGGTGCCCAGGCCATGAGCACTGGCCATCGATTGGTTCCCAGCTCATTCCTACCCCAGGGCCTTTGCACAAGCTGTTCCCTCTGCTTTGCACAGTCTGCCCTCCTGAGGTCACTATGCAAGCTCACGACCCACCGTGCCCCAGTGTACCGCCTGGGGTCTCCATCCCTCTAGCAGTCGTCACTGCCTAAGACTCCAGCGCAGTTTCAAGCACACTCATTTGTCTGCCTGCATGTGGGCAGGACACCCATCTGTTCTGCACCCCCCTGGGGCTTGCAGCGAGGTCTGGCTCACCCTGCCATTGTTGCCGGGGGTGAGGGATGCAGGCCTGTGCACCTCGAGTGTCACCTGGCAGCTCAGCTCCTGGCTGTGCTCTGTCCCAGCCGCACACTGAGCCTTCCCGCCTGCGACAGCTGCACTCCTGATGAGCTCCTATGCATCCTTCACGACCCATTTCAGGTGCCCTCCTCAGTGGAGGCTTTCTCAGTGGCCTGACTGTGCTGCCCCCACTGGTCCTGTGGATGCCCCTCTTTCACTCGAGGGGTACCTGCATGGCCCTCTGTGCCCCAGAAGTCACTGAATTGGAATGGCCAGTGGTGTGAACTCTCCCGCGGGCCTGGGCATGTGCTCTTGTGGAGGCAAGGTCTCTCACTGGGGCCTTCGATGACTGCCTGACCCTGGACTTGCAGGCAGGCCCAGCACGTCCTTCTTTGGCCCCACACGCCTGGCCTGAAATAGCATGTGGATGGACGGTCCCCACGCTGCGAGGACAGTTGTGGCTGAAACAGCATGTGGATGGATGGTCTCCGTGCTGCAGCGAGGACAGTTGTGGGAGCACCAAACACCAGCAGTTTGCTCCTCAAAGCCAAGCGTGTTTCCGTCTTGTCAGTGTTTTCCAAAGGCAGTCTGGGGTCTGGGCTGCTGCCCCTGCCTGTGGGTGCGGGCGGACGTCCCCGAGCCCATCCCTGGGCAGGACCAAAACACCTCTCTCCAGGGCCAGTGTAAACATCGCGGCCAAAATAAACTCTCCTGACGGTTCCGTTGGCACCTCTGGCGACCGAGAGGTCACCTGGAAATACAAGGACACTGGAGGGTCAGCATGCAGGACAGTCCCCTGGCTGAGACCCTCCACCCCACCTGACCTCAAAAGGCCGGCAGCGGCTGGTCCCTTGGGGCTCCCAGGGGTGCCTGCCTGGCCCTCACCGTCGACTTTATCAGCAGGCACTGGTCTGCCCTGGGCTGACCTGTGCCCCCTCTGTGTTCGTCAGCGTGTCCTGGGGCAGCAAGGGGACGTCCCTAGGGCCCCGTGTCCTCTTCTGAGACATGGGGTCTCCTGGCGCGGTTGGGAAGACAGCCTGGTCCCCTGGCAGCCACCCCTCCCCACCCCTCCCACACTTCTCATTGCAGTGCTCAGAGGTTTATACCCAGAGTGCAGAGCCCCCATGGCAGCCAGGTCCGTGAGCCACGTCCCAGGCCCCCTGTTCCTCTGTGACCTGCACTCACCCTTTCCTGCCCCTTGGAGAGTGAGCCTGGGGCCTGACCCCTCCTGCTGCCCCTACAGAGGCACTCCCTGTGGGCACTTGGTGGCCACCTCACCCAGCAGGCCACTTCTGCTGCCTGGAGCCTGCAGTCTGGCTGACTCAGGCCCTGGGGCTGACGCAGGCAGGCAGGCGCCCCTCCCCTCACACCAGGGCGCAGCCACGCTGGGAGCATCTGTGCTCTGTCCTCACTGAGAGACACTGGGCCCATGTGGCCCAATATTAATGGCAGCGATTGGCCCAGTTGGTGCGGCTGGGTGAGAGAGATCTTTGGGCTATATTGTGGCTTTTTGCCTATTTTAATGTTCTTGAAAACAAGCTATCAGAATGGGGCAGGATGGATGCAGGGCCAAGAGCCCGCAGGTGGGCTCTGGGCCCTGAAGGCACCAGTGCCCACAGGCCTGGAGGTCTCCCTGATGTCTGTGTCCCCATGACCTCCTTGGAAATAAGGGGTATTTCCAGTTCCCTCTGTGGACACCTGTTTCCTGTGCTGTCTGGTCCAGGTGCCTGTGGGCCCAGGGCTGGGGGCAAGTCTGGCTGAACTGGGGAGGCTGGCGGGCGGCTCACAAGCAGGAGCTGGGCCGTCAGGCAGGCTGGGTTCGAATTCTCCATTCATGAGGGGCTCTGACCACCCTTGCACAATAGGCCGGGGTAGCACCAGGCACTGCCTCTCTGACCTGGGGGACCCCCCCAGTGGTGGGGCTGAGGCCCGTGTGCACCCGTGGGTGGCCTTTTGGCCCCTCCGAGTGGACCCTTCTGATCTCATCTCCCCAGCTGTCAGAGGGGCTCCAGTGTCTGCCAGACACACTGCCACCTGCCTTCCAGATACGGAAACATGGGGGACAATGATTCAAGATCCAAACACAAAACTTCTTCACCAAAGAGCCTGGGGACAGGAATTAATCAAATGAGCCTGAAGTCTGGAAATTTGTGAGCAGAACAGAGGATCTGCTCCACCACTGGAGCTTTGGGTGCCTGTCTCCATGGCCTCTGTCCCCTTGGGTGCCTGTCCCCGTGGGCACCTGTCCCCACGGTGCCTGTCTCCATGGGCGTCTGTCCTTATGGATGCCTGTCCCTGCGCCCATGGGTACCTATCCCTGTGGGTGCCTGTCCCATGGCCTCTGTCCCCTTGGGTGCCTGTCCCCGTGGGCACCTGTCCCCACGGGTGCCTGTCTCCGTGGGCATCTGTCCTTATGGACGCCTGTCCTTGCACCCATGGGTGCCTATCCCTGTGGGTGCCTATCCCTGTGGGTGTCTGTCCCCATGGCCTCTGTCCCCTTGGGTGCCCATTCCCACAGGTGCCTGTCCCCGTGGATGCCTGTCCCTGTCCCCATGGACACCTGTCCCCTCAGGCACCTGTCCATGTGGATGCCTGTCCCTGCCCCCCATGGGTGCCTATCCCTGTGGGTGCCTGTCCCCATGGCCTCTGTCCCCTTGGGTGTCTGTTCCCGTGGATGCCTGTCCCTGTCCCGTGGGCACCTGTCCCCTCGGGCACCTGTCCCTGTGGATGCCTGTCCCCGTCCCCCATGGGTGCCTATCCCCATGGGTGCCTGTCTCAGTGGGCACGGGGGCTGCCAGAGCACAAACCCTTCCCTAGTGATGGGGGCTGCTGTCTCAAGCCCGTGGCCTCTGACCCCAGGTCTCCAGGTGCCGCTCCAGCCAGGATGCCATCTACACGAGGACCCACACCTGCAGCGGATGTGCCGAGTCGGGAGCAGTCACTTCAGAAGTGGGAACATGTCACATGTGTTAGGGCTCACGAGCAAGTAGAATATCGCCAGCAGCTGGGAAGGGCGTGTGCGTGCACAGTGCCGAGCGCACCGTGCAGACCCCCGCTTGTACAGCTTCCAGGGGCGCTCGAGGGGCCCGGGGGGCACGACCCTGGCTGGGCACCGGGGCCTCTTGCTCCGCACCCACCAGCACACGTGGCGACAAGTCTCTAAGGCCGTGTGCGTGTTTCCTTTACAATAAACACGAAATCACAGATGCGTTCACCTCGTCACTTGTCACGGTTCTGTTTCTGTCAGCGCTTGTGTTTCTCTACAGCAGGACAGTGAGGTGGAGACAGTCCAGTGCTTCCTGTGACTGTTTATGTTTTATAATCCACCAGTAAGCAGACCCATTCCCTGATTCTCCAGGATAGATTCCTCCTAACGGAGACCAAGGAGCCCTCTTGGGGCCCGGCCATGGCCCTGGCCTGGGACAGCACCCACCTACTTCTGCGGGGCCTGGGCTCCTGCGGCAGTGGGCTGGTCCACGCCCCCACCACCCAGCCGGGGCCGCCCTGTGTCTGGCTCTTCCCGCTGAAAAGCACCAGCAGCAGCAAAGGTTAGTTGTTATTCAGGAAGGCCTCCTTGTGAGCTGCCCGCTGGAGGCTTTCGTGCAGACCTGAGAAGCGAGGGAGTGAGCCCGGGGGCTCCGGGGGCCACCGGCCTGCTCAGAGGCGGCCTTCCGTGGAAACAGCGCTGCCGCCGCGGGGCCGGCCCCAGCCTAGCCGCCAAAGCGCCGTGTTAAACACAAAATACCAACTGCTCTTTTATTCACACCAGATGCTCCTTGGAAAGGACCGTGTCCAAGGTTATTTTTAACCAGAGCGTGCTCTCTTATCCAAGACTCACAGACAGAGACGGCCCCGAGCCCTCAGCAGCGAGTCTGGGGGGCTCCCCTGCCCCCGGAACCTGGCTCAGACCACACAGAAGATGCGGGTGTCACACAAGAGCCCTTTATTTCCTGGTTTTCTGTCACTTGTTCCAGAAGGGTTTGGTTTTAAAGATCTAGTGTGATTAAAAACCGTTGGCCATGCGGCGAAGTGCCGTGCTCTCTCTCGCTGCTTCACAAGGCCCGGTGCCGGCGGCCCTGCCCTCGAGGCGGTGGCCGGGTCACGCGTCCGAGCACAGCTGTCGTGGTTAGTTGTGTGGGTGTGAGTGAGCGAGCAGCGTTAGTTTTGCACAGAGTGAAGCACGCTGATTGTCCCGGAGACTGTTTGTGCCACTGTGTGTGGAGGCTTGTGGGTAGCAGACCCCGCAAGAGGCTCTGGGTCTGGGTTAGGGAAGGACAAACATTCTCGAAGGACAAACAGGGCATTTCATTCGGCAGTTAGGGCTCTGAAATCAGGAGGAAAGAGTTAAGAGTGTGATTATGGCCGATCAGGCGTGTCGCACGCTCAGGAGGGCCGTGGCCAGCACGTGGACCCCGGGGCGCCCAGAGCTGGATGCGGCTCCCTGAAGGGACGTGGCGGGAGAGCTTTACTTCTCCTGAGTGGACAGGCGGTAAAGGGCTTCGCCCAGGCGTGCCAGCTCCTCCTTGTGCTCCAGGTCCTGGTACAGGCCCGTGGGAACCGCGTCCAGGCCGTGCAGCAGCCCGAACAGGCAGCCCGCGATAGTCCCTGTGGCCCCGCTCTCGCCTGGAACGGAAACACAGGTCCTCAGGGGCCCCGGGACCTTGTGCTGCCGGAGCCTGTGGGTCTTTCCTGCGCACTGTCACCCCCAGACCCTCTTGCCAGGGGCCCATCTCAGGGACCTCTCTGGGCAGCTCCCTCCCTCCTCGCACAGCCGGATGCACATGAGCGTGTGCCGATGCCCGTGCTGTCCTGGGGCCTGGGCACTCAGGGACCTCGTCTGTGGCGTCTCTACCGCCTCAGCACCAGGAACTGAGGGGCTCCGATGTCCACGGATACTCTGTGCCCAGCACGGGGTGATGTCTGCCTGGGGTCCCCTTATTTTACATCTGTGGGGGACGGTGGGCACCAGGAGGGAGCAATCCTGCCCGGCCCTGGGACAGTCCCAGCCACCACCCGAGGGCTCGAACCTGGGGCCAGTGATCCAAAGTGCTGCAAAGCTCTCTTTGGCTACAGAGTCCGTGGGACTGTGCACGGCCCATACCAGCAGGACCCAGTGGCCTCGAAGGAGAGGGGGCCCACACCCTGCTCCCCGGATGCCATTTCTCTCAAGCTCAGACTGGCACAGCCACCAGAGGCAGCACCACGCCCAGAGAAGGACCCACATCCTGGGGGGTCAGAATCCGGACATCCTGGGTAGGTGCTTCGGGGTGGGAAGGGGGCGCTGGTCGCACATCAAAGAAAGCAATCTCACCTCCATGACACATGGCCCGCTGGCAGAGCTCTGTCCAGTTGTCCCCAGCTCCTAAAAGAGCGTCGTAGGCAATCATGGGGGCATCATGGCCCCGCCGGCCCCCTCGGCCTTCAGAGCTCCATTTCCGATAAGCCTAGAACAAAGAGCCAGGGGTCAGGGCATATGTGGCCACAGGAAAACCAGTGCTGCTTTGCACTGGAGCCCGTGCTCCCAGAGTTCACCTGTGTTGTAGGCACTGCCCCAGGGCTGGGGGTGATGGTGCACAGGAAAGACCCACTTCTTGAGGCTCCTATGGATGCAGACACTCCACAGAGCAAACCCAGCCCATGTTAGGGTAGCCGAAAAGTCTGTGGGAGAGTCAGCACCCAGCAAGGGACCGAGAGCCAGTACTGAGGCTGTTAGGACACACGCCCCTGGTCTGCGCAGGGCACGGGGCGAGTGGGCGCCAAGGCTGGCTGGCGGTGCAGAATGACACGCTGCAGGTGCGCCACGAGCAGAAAGCCTGTGAGGTGGACGCTGGAAGGTCACCCCCCTGTGCCTTAGCAGCAGACAGACTCAGCGTTGGTTTGGGGACAGCGGCACCTCCCTGTTAAGGATCACACGCTTGGGCCTTCCAGCACCAAGGGGAGGCGAGGGAGATATGTGGAGGTACACAGAGGGGCTGTGGGAAGCACCTGAGGAGGAAGGGTGGGCCCCTGCTCTCCCCCTGCACCTTCCCGACACCTGGAATGCAGACGTGCTGGCTGGAGCCAGAGCAGCCAGCGTGGATTACAAGCTGTGCACTCAGAATGGCAGAGCGGCCACACAGACGTGTCCTCAGCTCTCACTGCAAGCGACTTCCAGCTCAGCTCTGGGCTCCGGGGACATAAGCAAATAAGTTTCTATCATGGCTAAGCCACAGCGACTCGGGGTTTTCTCTTGTGCTACCAAACCCGATGCCAACAACATCAGTCAGCTCTCCCAACAATGACAGTGGTGTGCACGTGTGCACGACCTTACTCATAGGATACAACTTCATGCCCTGGTGCCTAGGAAACAACGAAGTGAAACCGAGTGTCTTCTAGCAATGCCGTGCTTATAATGTGGTAATGAAAACATGAAGTACTCTGTTTCACACATGCTTCCTCCAGGAAGTCTTCCAGGCCCCCTGCTGCTGCCGGGGGAGCCCCCAGCCCAGGCTCTAGAGGTGGCAGAAACAGCCCAGCTGCAGCGGCTTCTCGGTGGGGACCCCGGGCAGCAGGACCCTGCCAGCTGCTGTCCCCACCACTTGGGCACAGCAAGACTTACCTTTTCTCTCTCCTCCGCGTCGTAGCGGTCAGGGAAGGTGGCTTTACTTCCCGTATCTTCGCTGATTTTTCTCTCCTCCAAGTAAAACTGCCATTTTGCCTCAAAGTAAAACCAGTGCTCCTGGTATTCTAAACACAAACAACAGGGTGGGCTGCACACGAGGGCCACCAGCTGGGGCGCGGGGACGGCGGGGCAGGGGTAGAGGCAGGAGGCGGGGGCCGAGCCTGGTGAGGGGGCAGAGGACGGAGGCCGCCTTGGAACAAGAGTGAGGAAGCTGGGAGTGGGGGACAAAGCAACCGAGAAACTTGCTTCGCTGACTTAACAGGGACTATGGTCCTTAGAAGAGCATATTGTCTTGAAAGCTCTGACCCTGTATCTTCTCACCGAAGCGACACAGCCTGCAAAGGGGGTGCGGAGGGCGTCTCCTTCTCGCTGCCTGTCACCTGGCGTGACAGCCCCAGAGGAAGGACTTGCCCACGTCACATGGGGTCTGAGCGGCAGCTCCTCGGACACAGATGTAGGAACGTGCTCTGCGCTCCGAGAACCCGGGAGGCACCGGTGCCTGCTCGGCCCTCCCACCGTGGCGGCCTCCTTCCCAGCCTGGTCCTGAGGGGTGCCCGGTGTGCCCGTGGGAAAGCCCCGGTTCAGGAGGTCTGCTCGTGGGCAGGAGCAGAGGACAGAGCTCCAGGGGACCAGCCGGTGGCTGCAGGCAGGCCCCAGACAGGCCCTGGGACAAGGCTCCCGGTCCTGAGGGAACCTCAGGCCCTTGGAAATGCTGGCCCGACTCTGCTTCACAAAACTAAAAGCAGAGCCTACCTAAGGTTGAGGCAAGATGACAGAAAGTGAGGGAAGCAGCGGGCAGGGACAGGGCTCTGCCAGTGCACCGTGGCCTGTCTCCCAAGCAGGTGGGCCACCAACATTGGAACGAGATGTCCAAGGGTGAAGACAGGGAACTAATTTGCCAGTTGTCCTTACTGCCGATGGACATTGTCACCACTAAGCAGAAGGCCCTGCAGGAATAGAACACTGTTTTCTCTGGACGATTTGGGTTTCTGTTAAAAAGGGCATGTGCGCCTGGGTGGCTCAGTCGGTTAAGCGTCCGACTTCAGCTCAGGTCACGATCTCGCGGTCCGTGAGTTCGAGCCCTGCGTCGGGCTCTGGGCTGATGGCTCAGAGCCTGGAGCCTGCTTTCGATTCTGTGTCCCCCTCTCTCTGTGTCCCTCCCCTGTTCATGCTCTGTCTCTCTGTGTCTCAAAAATAAATAAACGTTAAAAAAAAAAAAAAAAGCGCACGTGTCTGGGGCAGCTGGGCGGCTCAGTCAGTTGAGCATCCGACTCTTGATTTCAGCTCAGGTCATGATCTCGGGGTTTGTGAGTTCAAGCCCCGTGTCAGGCTCTGCACTGACAGTGTGGATCCTGCTTGGGATTCTCTTTCTGTCTCTCTTTGCCCCTCCCCTGCTCTGCCTCTTTCAAAATAAATAAACTTTAAAAGAATCGGCATGTGTCATAGGTCATAAAACTCCAGGTTAAACACATTTAAAGTTAAACAGAAAAAATAAAGTCTCCAATTTTCTGACCAATGCCTGTCCTCCCTGTCCTGTCCGAGGAGCATTCCTGACTCCACGTAAGCACAATCACTGCATGGCCCACAGCAGCCGCGCATCCCCGTCTCTCCTGCGGGAGGAGATGACCCTCACAACCCAGTGACCGCAGGCAGCCCCAACCCCTCCAGAGCCCTGAGGCAGGAGTGACTTAAACCAGTCAAAAATATGGCCAGTGTGGCGCTATGTTCTATAATTAGTTTATAGAGGGACGTGTAAGCTCACTGTGGGCACAAAGCTCTCCACTTCTCACGGGAGCCGGGCCCTGTGGATAAGAGTTTCCCAGCACTATCTCCTTCTAAAGTTGTTCTAGAAGCTTCTTGAGAGGCACTTAGAATGAGTCCCTGCTTGTCAGATGGTGACAGGAAAGTGATTCATTGATTGGTTCCCCATCTCAAGACCGCAGCCTTGGGCTGCCCAGAAAGCCCACGGCCCCATTATCTCACTCACACTCGTCTCCCTCTGCCTGTGACAAACGGCTTTACTCCAGACATGCCCCTGGACTGTCCCTCCTAGGGGTGAAAGAACCTTCTGGAGCTAGCTGCCTGAGGAGGAAGCCACGGGTCTCCCAGTCCCCCACCTGCCTCTCGCATTTGTCCGCTTCGGGCCATGTGGGGGAGGAGCCTGCTGAGAAGCCACCGCTCACCTGGCCACCAGCAACATCGAGGTCCCCTAGGACCTCTGCCGGACCAGCTGATGGACACCTCGCCGGTGGCCAAAGAGGGTGCGAGCCGCTTGATGGGTTTGGGATAACCAGGAACAGACAGACGTTCCTGGATGCAGATGTCCCCAGGGGGCACAGACCCCTGTGTGGCCTTCATGGCAGCTGGCCACAGTGGGGAGCAGTGCAGACCCCGTGTGTCAGGGGAATGGACGACCAAGGACCACCCGGAACAGCGACCCGGCTGCCGTCAGAGAGCGGGAGGGTGGGGTCCCTGCAGAGGCCAGGGCGGGGGAGCAGCACTGGCATTGCGCCAGGTCTCCTGGCCAGGAGGCCCTCTGCCGGGGACGCCTTGGGCCTGCTTTGTGGGTCAGCCTGCTCACATGGGGATGCTCTAGGTTTCACCACGGGACCAACAGACCTCCAGCTCTCTGGGAATAGGGTCTAAGTGAATGACACCAGCCTTTCTGCTGTCAGCTTGGGCGTGATGGGAAGAAATGTCGGGCTCACCTGCCAGGTGCCGGATGGTCTTCTTACAATACTCCTCTGCCAGCGGGACCGTCTGCATCATGTCTCTGCCCCACTGCTCCAGTGGCTTTCCTTGCGCGGCGTAAGACGCAAACAGAGCCGTGCACAGGGACCCGAGGAAGCCTGGAGGGCACAACAAGGGCATGTGGGTGCCAGATGCACCCTTGGCGGGTGCAGTGTCCTGGGCTGGCGCTTCCCGGGCTCTGCCTTCTGTTTCCTGCACACAGGCACATCACACCCCCCTAGCAAGGCTTGTTGTGGGGACAGACGGCTCTTTTTTTTTTTTTTTTTTTTTTTTCAAGCAGGCTTCATGCCCAGTGCACAGCCCAGCACAGGGCTTGAACTCACGACCCTGGGATCATGACCTGAGCTGCCATCAAGAGCCGGACATGCAACCAACTGAGCCCCCCAGGCGCCCCGGGGACAGATGGTTCTAAGCACAGGGGAGCGACCACCAGGCCAGCCTGAGGCACACAACCACACAAAGACCACGTCCACCCAGGAAGAGGCACGGCCATCTCGAGAGATGCTCTCAGTGGCTTCTGGCCACTGCAAGGCATCACTACGGGTGGAGTGAGTGTCCAGTTCTCAAACCCAGTGTCAAACGAGGGTGTCCCTGGGGGGGGGGGGTGGCACGGCATGGCCCTTGCAACCTCAGGGCCACGCCAGTAACAGTGGACACTGAAAGTGGCCTTGAAAGAGGGGAGCAGCTGTGAGAGAGCAGCTGGCAGCCTCTGGACTTGGGCTGGGGAGGGCGTGCGCCCGCCTTCCACCTACGGGAGTAAGACGTTCAAGCGATTCTTTTTATTTAAAATTAGAAGCTGACTGCCCTTCTAAGTCATGACTCTGAGTCAGGTGCTGGGGCCCCCGCCTGCCCTCCCTGTGTGAGGGACATACGGACACTCTCTCCTCACACACGGCCATCCTGTTACGGGGGGGGGGGGGGGAAGAGAGGCATGACGATTAGGTGTTCCAGCTCACACATTCTGGCTCAGGCCCCCGCCGGGCACGGCACTGGGCGGCAAGCAGTGCCCAACGCGTATGATAGAAATTCGGGTTCCCATGGCTTTGCTCGGAGAGCTGGTGCTTTGCCTTTATTCTGACATGCCTGGCACCAAAACCAGGGAAAGTCTTTCCAAGCTCATCCCCAATCCTGCTTTTAGGGCAAAAACAGCATTTAAGCAGAACCGAAGACTGAAAAGCCCAAGTCCGCCAACAAGTAAGGCAACGGAACAGCGGGTAGGATTTCCGCACAACCCTCTGGGGGAGCTGGGCGCGGGCGCCGCTGGCACGGCCTCACCTGTGGGGTGGTTGTGCGTCATCCTGCCGCACTCGATGCTCACTTCCACAAGGGTCTCCAGGCGCTCCGGCTTCCAGTACCGCATGCCGATGCACATGGCTTTGGTGGCAGCTCCAAACCCTGAGCCTGCAGGGAGCAGAGAACAGCGATCTAATGTTCACAAATGTCCTGAAAATGTACACAATGTCATGCAGTCCCACGTTTATCGCAGCATCATTTAAATGAGTGAAAAACGAGCAGGCGACCCAGATGCCTGACAAAGGAAAACAGATCAAACTGCAAAGCACCCGCACTGGAAAGTTAGTTAGGCACTAACTCAGAATTCTTGACGGCCGTGCGCTGCTGCTGGGAAAGCAGACGAGGTGTCTGTAATCGCACGTGCTCTCTTTTTAGAAACCGTTTCGTGGAATTATAAGGACACGTGATCAACTGCACACATTCCAGGAGTGCAAGGCAGTGAGCGTGAACACATGGTGCGTGCACGAAGCCCTGAGCAGAGATGGTGAGTGTATCCAGCAGTCACTCCAAACGTCTTCTTGTGCCTCCCGGCCTCCCAGCGGCCACTGGCCTGACTCTGCAGGCCAGTTTGCATTTCCCAGAGTTTTATGTAAGTGGAATCATGCGGAATAGACTCGTTTTTACCTGGCTGCCTTCACTCAGGGTAACCCTCTTGAAACTCCTCCGTGTTGGTGCAGCAAGACTTCTGTGTGGAGGGGCCACCGCCAGTCTGGCCACTGACCCGCTGCTGCACACCTGGGTTGTTTCCGGCCGGAGGCTATCACAGACGACGCCATGGACACTCATGACCAAGTCCTTGTTTGGACATATGCTTTCTTGGGCAGACACCTCAGAATGGATCACTTCGCTCACGTTTAAGGAGCTGCCGAACTGACTTTCAAAGTGGTCATCACATTCTGCGTCCCACTGGCGGCCCCTCTGTGTCCCAGGTGGCACTTCACAGTCCCCCTTTCAAATTCAGCCCATGCAGTGCTGTGTCTCGTTGGGGCTTCATTTTCCCAGTGACGGATGGTGTTGAGCAGGTGGTCACAGGCATCTTCCTTGGGGGATTGTTTGTTTAAATAGTTCTCTCGTGTTTGTACTGGTTGTTAGCTTTCTTTTAAGAGTTTTTTACACATTCGGGATACTTATCAGATGTGTACTTTGCAAATATTTTCTCCCACTCTGTAATTCACCGTTTTATTCTTCTTAACGGCCTCCTGGAGAGCAGAGCGGGTTTGGAGAGTGTATGTTCGCTCGGCTCCCTGGAGAGCTGTGTACACTCGGTATGTCTCTTCTTCAAAGGTGTGGTAGGGTCCCCAGGGAGGCCATCTGAACCTGGGCTTTCCTTTGTGTCTTGCTGTTTAGATGCTCTCCTTCCACTGGAGCGACCTTTGGTAGTTTCCGTCCTGCAAGGAATTTGTCCATTTTATCTAAGTTGTGATATCTATTAGAACAAAATTTTTAATATATTCCCTTATTTTCTGTAGAATCTGCAGGAGGTTGCCTGTCTGCTGCTGGTGCTGGTACTTTCCGCTCCTTTGTCCTGATCAGTCTGGCTTCAGCTTCATCAATTTCTTTATCTTCTCAAAGAATCAGCTCTTGGTTTTGTTAATTTTCTTTACTGTTTTCCTGTTTTCTGTGGGATTGACTTCCACTCTGACCTTCATTACTTCCTGTCTTTTGTTTCCCTTGGGTTTAATTTGCCCTTTGTTTTCTAGTTTCCTTAAAAAACATTTTTTTTAATGTTTACTTATATTTGAGAGAGAGACACAGAGTGTGAGCAGGAGAGAGGCAGAGAGAGAGGGAGACACAAAATCCGAAGCAGGCTACAGGCTCTGAGCTGTCAGCACAGAGCCTGATGTGGGGCTCGAACTCACGGGGTGTGAGATCATGACCTGAGCTGAAGTCGGACGCTTAACCGACTGAGCCACCCAGGCGCCCCCGGTTTTCTAGTTTTATTTATTTATTTATTTATTTATTTATTTATTTATTTATTTATTTTAATGTTTTTATTTATTTTTGAGACAGAGAGAGACAGAGCATGAGCAGGGGAGGGGCAGAGAGAGAGGGAGACACAGAATCCGAAGCAGGCTCCAGGCTTTGAGCTGTTAGCACAGAGCCCGACACGGGGCTCGAACTCACGGAGTGGGAGATCATGACCTGAGCTGAAGTTAACCGACTGAGTCACCCAGGCGCCCCCAGTTTTCTAGTTTTTTAATGTGAATATTGAGACCTTAATATGGAAATCTCTGCCCACAACTCTGGGTTTGTCAATTTCTCTTGCTGTTCTACTGGTTTTAGCTTCACATATTGTGAAGGCTTGTTGTCAGTACAGGAATGTTTGGGTTTGGTACGTCTTCCTGATGAATGGATGCATGTGTCATGATGAAATTGCCTTCTTTTCCCCTGGCAACATTCTTTGCTCCAAAACATACTTTTTGTGATGTTAATGGAGTCACGCTGGCTTTCTTCTGACTGGGGTTGGCATGGTGCACCTCTTCTCTCCCTACCTGTGCCTTCATATGTAAAGTGCACGTCCTGTGAACAACCTAGAGTTGGGGCTCGTTTCTTTACCCCATTGGAGTCCTTGCCATCTATTTGGAGTCTTTAGACCATTTACATTTGATGTGATCAGGGTCAAGTCTTTTGTCCTGTTATTTGTCCCCTTTTCTGTCCATTTTGGGTTCAATATTATCCAACAGTGAGGGCAGCTGCCCATCCCATGTGAAGATTTCCACCGTGTGGAAGTTGGAAGGTGGAGGATGGCGCCCACCACCACGAGAAGGAGCCCTCAGACCCTCAGACCTCGGCAGCTGCAACTTCTCCCGTCTGGAATTGCCCGGCGGGGGGTGGGGTGGGGGGGGCACATAACACAGGGACGCAACACGGGGTAGCACTTCCTTCCAGGAAACAAAGCCTTGCAGGAAGACCTGCGTTGGTAGCTTGCTCTGGTCTCCCATGGCAGTGGCCCCTCCTGCAGCCGAGGTGGGGCAGGGATGCTGCACACACCCCCTCGTGCTGTAGGGGAGACGAGAGCCTGCAGCTCTCCTTGTGGGGTGGCTCCCCCTGTGGGGTTGGCTAGGGTCGTGTGGTGCTCATGCTTAAGCACTACAGGGAAGGTCACTGCATGCCTAGAAGACAGGGATGGTTTCTCCTGATGAGGGGGAAGAATCCAAGGCCAAGGGACAGCCTCGCACCTGGTCTCCCCCCGACGGGATGACCCAGCCTGGGGCACTGCTTCCCCAGCAAATATTTCTAAATGATTCCACTTCTCTTTTCTTCGCTTATTAGTTATAACTGTTTTGTTGTATTAGTGGTTGCTCTGGGGTTTTGAGTGTCCGCCTGGGACTTACACTTACCACAGCCCACCTCACACCGCCACCCTTCCCAACCGGCCTCCACAAGGTAGTGTCAGACACCTGCTCATAGCATTTTATAAACCCGCAGTACCTCATCATTTTCAAGTCAATTATCTTTCAAAGAGATTTCAATAGGAAGTTAAAAATTCTTCTGTATTTACCCACATAGTTAGGATTTCCATCCAAGTTCTTTGCACAGACCCGGATTTCTGTTCCATGTTGGTTTCTTGCTGCCTGAGGGACTGACTTTCATTAGCCCTTCTCCATGTGGCTCTCTGGGTGACAAATCCTTTAGCTTTTGTTTGCCTGGAAAGGCTATTTGGCCACTGTTTCTGTAAGAAACTTTTTTGGAGGCGAAGGGTGAAGTAGTTTTTCTTCTGTGCCTCAGTGACACTGCCCACGAGCTCTCCGTGCGTCACTTCTGACAAGAGCACCCTCCTCACTTTGGCAGTCAGCAACAGAACACACGTCTCTGTCCTGATTATTAGTTTTGAGCAATCTGACTGCCAGCTGCCATACTGTAGTTTTCTCCGCGTTTCTTGTGCTTGGAAGTTCCTGACTTTCTTGGATCTGTGGGTTTACAGTTTCATCACATTTGGAGAGATGTGGGCCACTATTTCTTCAAATCTTTTTTTGTTCCCCTGCACGCTGTCAGGGAGCCTGTTACGGGCATGTTAGGATGCAGTAGTCATCCATGGCTCTTTTCATGATTTTGGATTCTTTTTTCTACATGTGTCCCATTCTGGATTGTTCCTATTGTCGTGCCTTCAAACCCATTAAATTTTTCTTCTGGAATGTGCAATGTGCTGTTAATCTCAGCCAACGCATTGAGAAACTCAGGGATCTATCCTCAGTATAAACTCAGGTTAGGGGGTGTCCATCCTCCTTATAAACCCTGGGGGGGTGTCAATCCTCAGTATAAACCCAGACAGGGGGTCCAGGACCCCAGGAGCAGGTGCCCTGGAGGCAGAGACTCTGGCTACGTAAATACATCAGCACATCAAAGCATCCTGGAGATAGACATTTATGCTAGTTGTGTAAGTTTTCCTGATTATTTGGCAAAAAATAGCCACTTAGAGGGAAAGCAGTTGAAAATATTCCTTAAAACGAACCCCAGATTGGTGTCACACCATCAGGGAGGCCGGCGTCCTCTACGTGGAAGCCCCGGCAAGTCCCTCTGTGTCACGCAGACCTGCAGGTTAGTGGGGTGACACGTGGGTTAGTGTCCAGGCCACGCTCCAGCATGCACTTTACAGGGAAAAGACAGCACCCCTGACCCTTCTCGTTGAAAGGCGTGTGCCAGGCGAGGAGATAGTTATCCGGCTTCAGCTGTGAGCAACCTTCCAGGGTAGCTGGATCAGCCCAATGTTCTGGAAGCTTCTCAAGGACTTCCACGTAGCGCCTCACCATCTCTCGGTAAAGGTCATCCAGGCACCAGTAGTCTGGGGAGGAAAAGGCAGGGTTAGACTGAGAAGGCAGGAGGGCTACTTGGTCAGCCCCCAACCCAGCAGGGACAACAGAGATGCAGGCGGTGGAGGAGAGGGGGCTCACAATCCCCCACAGCCTCATGGAGTCCCCCACAGGCTCCCACAGTTTCCCAGAGTCCCCCACAGGCTCCCACAGTCCCCCACATTATCCCACAGGCTCCCACAGGCCCCCATAGTCCCCCACAGTCTCCCAGAGATCCCCACTGTCTCTCAGAGTCTCCCACAGGCTCTCACAGTCCCCCACAGGCTCCCACAGTGCCCCACCATCTCCCAGAGTCCCCCACAGGCTCCCACAGTCTCCCACAGGCTCCCACAGTCTCCCAGAGTCCCCCACAGGCTCCCACAGCCCCTCATAGTCCCCCACAGTCTCTCAGAGTCTCCCACAGACTCCCACAGCCCCTCACAGTCCCCCACAGTCTCCCAGAGTCCCCCACAGGCTCCCAAAGTCCCCCACAGGCTCCCACAGCCCCTCACAGTCCCCCACAGTCTCCCAGAGTCCCCTACATTCTCCCAGAGTCTCCCAGAATTCTCCAGAGGCTCCCACAGCCCCTCACAGGCTCTCGGAGTCCCCCACAGTCTCCCAGAGTCTCCCACAGTCTCTCAGAGTCCCCCACAGGTTCCCACAGTCCCCCACAGGCTCCCACAGTCCCCTGCCATCTCCCAGAGTCCCCCCACAGGCTCCCACAGTCCCCCACATTATCCCACAGGCTCCCAGAGTCTCCCACCATCTTCCAGAGTCCCCCACAGGCTCCCACTGTCTCCCACAGCCCCCCACAGTCCCCCACATTATCTCACAGGCTCCCATAGTCCCCCACATTATCCCACAGGCTCCCACAGGCTCCCATAGTCCCCCACAGGCTCCCAGAGTCCCCCACCATCTCCCAGAGTCCCACACAGGCTCCTACAGTCCCCCACAGGCTCCCACAGTCCCCCAGAGTCCCCCACAGACTCCTACAGTCCCCCATAGGCTCCCACAGTCCCCCACAGGCTCCCACAGTCCCCCACAGGCTCCCAGAGTCTCCCACAGTCCCCCACAGGATCCCACAGTCCCCCATAGACTCCCAGAGTCCCCCACAGGCTCCCAAAGTCCCCCACATTATTCCAGAGTCTCCCACAGTCTCCCAGAGTCCCCCACAGGCTGCCACAGTCCCCCATAGTCTCCCACAGTCCCCCACAGTCCCCAATAGTCTCCCACAGGCTCCCACAGTCCCCTACAGTCTCCTACAGGCTCCCATAGTCCCCTACAATCTCACAGAGTCCCCCACAGTCTGCCACAGTCTCCCACAGCCCCCCAAAGTCTCCCAGAGTCTCCCAGAGTCCCCTATAGGCTCCCAGAGTTCCCCACAGGCTCCCACAGTCCCCCACAGTCCGTCACAGGCTCTCACAGTCCCCCACAGTCTCCCAGGTCCCCCACAGTCTTACAGAGTCCCCCAAAGTCCCCACATTCCCCCACAGTCTCCCACGGTCCCCCCATAGTCTCACAGAGTCCCCCACAGTCTCCCAGGTCCCCCACAGCCTCCCCACAATCCTGGCTCCTAGACCAGTGCAGCGTGCATACAATTCACTCTAGATTTTATTCAGAAGTCAGACATTAATTAGAGTTGGTGTATGTGCCTCATACTCTGGTTGCACAGGACAATCTAGAAAAACCCATGTCCATGGGTTCTGTCCATGAGACGACAAGCTGGCCTGAAATCTGCCTGGTCCTCGGGCTGCTGGAGACCCACGCCTCCACGCGGCTGAGCCCCTCCCATTTCCACCCCCTCTCTCGCTCCTGGAAACCCCTTGCGCTGCCCCACCAGGCACTGATTGGTCCAAACCACACTGTGTGTGACAGCGTTTGGGGACAAGCATGTCTCAAGCCCCTTGAGGATCACAGGCATGGAGGGCAGAGGAGCTGACGCACTGGCCACCTGCAGTCTGGGGTGCTGCCCCCGATACCGTCAGGCTCTTATCTGTCACGGTGGGTTTTACAGGGAAGGCTCCGGGGGTTAGGTTATGCAACTTGCCCAAGGCCGGAGATGGTAAACAGAGTCCGATGGTAGGCCTGAGCATTTCTATCATTAAAGTAATGCACAGCAAGAGCTAGAGGACACCTAACTCCAAATTTGGGGTCCAATCTGCCTCGTTCCATCAGAGAGCAGGGCTGGTGGCGACAGGGTCACTGTGCCAGGCCAGCTGGGCAGATACTGGGCGTTTCCAGTGTGCCTTTTTTGTTTTAGTGAGAGCGCATGAGCAGGGCAGACAGAGAGGAAGACACAGATCTGAAACAGGTTCCATGATCAGCGCAGAGCCCAACACAGGGCTCAAAACCAAGACCCTGAGATCATGACCTGAGCTGAAATCAGTCTACCAACTGAACCACCCAGGCGCCCCACGATGTGACTCTTAACAGCCACCAACAGACTAATTCTGTACCCAATCTGCATTTCAGGCCTCAGGAGCTGGGACTGCCCCTGACTGCTCGGGGCACATACCCCAACTCTGGGGGCTCTGGAGGAGGGGAGAAAGCCGGGAGGGGGCAGGGAGACCCCCTCTCAGGCCACCGGAGCTATGAGCAGGCAGTAGAGGGGTCTTCTCATTAGGCGCCCAGGGTCAGGGTCCCACTGTGGAGGCGAGGGAGGTGCATTTGCCAAGTCTCTGCATCATCTGGGACGAAGGCCTCCGTCCCTGCAGCTGTTAGGGCAGGTGGGCCCTCATGCCCTGGAGGGTGGACTTGGTCCTCAGTCCTTCTGTCCCTGCTTCTATGCCCCGCATGGTTGGGTTCTGAGCAGAGGCAGAGAGTGCGTGGCCAGACCCGAGCGCAGGAGGCATGGGCTCTGCAAGGTGCAGGGCCCGTGAGCCACTGGGATCCACTCAGCCCTGGGGCGCCAGCAGCACCCGTTACAAAACCTTCTTGACTCAGTCCACGGTTAGTGAGCCTGGCCTTTCCAGACCCTCTCAAATAATTCATTTTATTCTGGAATCACATCCTTCTAAAGGGGGAAAAAACTCCTTAAAAACAAAATGTCAACATTCTTCTGTGGGTGTCCAGTTCGAATTTAAACGAGAAGCAGACTTTGCAAAGCTGCAGGGGCCAAGGAGCCTCTTGCCAAGGTTTCTCTGCTTGAAGACACGGCTCATCAGCTCATTCTTCTCTGCCCTCACCACCCAGTCTCCTAAGAGACAGATCTGCTCACGAAAACCCTGTGTGTCTCCCAACCAATGTCACCATAAAGAAACGGCAGCATAGCAAGATCGAGTAGCTTTGTAGTAAAAAGTCAACTTTCCAAAATGCTGTTACCGCCAGCGAGCCAGTGATGGAGGAAGGGGGAGAGGTGAGTCTGGACAGGCCTGGTCTGCTCACGCGTGGGCTGGGCCCTGCATTCCCCTGTGGGTTATGGACCGTGGCATCTGCCACTGCCCCGATGGGCTAATGCCCCCCTCCCTCCAGTGCCGCCGCAGAGACAGGCTACCCTGCCTGGTCCTCGGAGCAGGACATTTAGAAAGACAGACATTAACTATGGTGTCATGAGCCATCTTCCCTTAATAATTTATTAAGTGCAGGGGTGCCTGGGGCGGGGAGGCTCGGTCGATCTCAGCTCCTGATCTCAGCTCAGGTCCCGATCTCACAGTTTGTGGGTTCAAGACCCGCATCTGGCTCTGCGTCGATAGTGTGGAACTTGCTTGGGATTCTCTCTCTCCCTCTACTCCTCCCCCACTCGCACTCGCTCTGTCTCTCTCTCAAAATGAATCAAGAAACTTAAAAAAATAATTTACTAAGTGCCCATGCCGCCCCACTTGATCTCACTTAACCCTATGATGAAGGCGTCATCATCCTTAAGTACAGTGCAGGAGGGAAAGCAAGGTCAGCCGTTTTCGGGCCAGTGAGCTGTGGAGAACCAGGACTGCCAGGCTCTGGGGCCCCTGTGGCTGAGCCCCCTTCTCATCCTCGGGTGACGGGCACAGGGCCACACATGCAGGGGAGCCTCTGGTAGGTGTGCCCAGCGAGCTCATTGGGCAAGCTGCACAAACTGGATTGTCCCCCGCCCTGTGTGGTATTGGACACTGCTTCCTAAGCCAGTATCTGATCTCATTCCCAAAAGTAGGACATCCCACAGGCTGTCCCTGTCCTCGCATCACACTCACACTAGCACAACTGCATAGCCACACGGTTGGTTGGCCTACGGCACCCAATAATGGGACTTCCTTGGAAATGCCACGCCGAAGTTTCACTTTGAGAAAGTCTACGTCCTTGGAAAGCGTGTTGGAGAACCACCGTCCACTGGGACCCCCGAAATAGTTGTGTGGCCAGCAACTGCGGGTGGCTGGGGCAGGGCTTAAGAACTTACATGTTGGAACCCAGTTATCTGGGTTCCAGTCCCTGCTCAGACTCTCGCTTGGCTATGTGGCATTGGACAAGTTACTTAACCTCTCTGTGTGTCTGTTCCTTTGTCTGTAAAACTGTAATAATGGTGTCAGCCGTCAGGGTATGCAAGGGCCAGGGGATGGTACACGTAGATTCAGAACAGCGCCTGGCCCCTGAGTGGCACCACATCAGGGCTGTAGCCATCACCATTAATGCAGCTCAGAGGCCCCTTCTCTAGGCTACAATTTGCTATTTAGAGAAAAAAACTGGGCTGTTTGACAGCTAAATTTAAATAAAATTTCAACTTGTATTTTTAGTGACTTGAAAAACTATGCCTGCTTGTGCTTCTGGAGGCTAAAGTTAGGGACATCTTCACGAACGTCCCCTTGTGGATTGCGGACCAGAGGGTGCTGTGTACCAGCACCCCACTTCCCACAGCCAGAGGCGCAGGGTCCCCTCCTTGGAAACAATGCCCCAAACACTCTCCGTGCTCCCATGTGAGGTGCTCCCACAGGCAGTGCCCCCCACATGCACATTTCGCACTGGGGTAGATGATGTCCTATGTCTGTCAGGAGGGCTCAATCTAATCTCAGAGAGCATGACACGGTCAGGATTGCGTGACCCTGCTGGCGTCTGTCCTGGGCGCCTACACAGGCAGACAAAGGCCGTGGATCCTGCCATTCACAAAAGAGACGAGGGCAAGGAGAGGACACGTGGATGGCATCAGACACACGTGGAAGGAGCGGGTGTGAGAGTGAAGGCCCACTGCGCGCAGCTTCGGGAAGCCAGCAGATTCTGCGTCCAGAGACAGGCCCTCGTGGGGGCGGCATCGCTGCTCTGGCTGCCAGGATGCGATTTCACACTGCTGGGTCTGCCTGGGAGCCCGGGAAACTGGGGATATTTGGACTCAAAGACACTTCGCCGCCTCACGCGCTGGGCGCTATCTTATCTGTGTCCTCACCCTCGCCAGAGCTATTTTGGAACGGGCTGCGGCGAGGACGGCATTCCTGCGGAATGAGCACAGAGCTAAGCTGAGAGAGCCCACGGCCGACTCGGACGGGCACAAGGGCCCAGACACGAGGCCTCGTCTACCCAGCCGTGGCCCCAGACTTTCATTTGGCAACGGCACACTAAAAACACCTACAGGTTTTCAGAGAGCGTGTACCTTGTAGGAAAGCTGTGCTACACGTATGTACACCCACGGCTTCTCTGAGAATCAGCTGGCACGTGAAGGATGGTCCTAGAAGCCCCCCGCCCCCACCCAGCCAATGCCACAGCATCGTCTCAAGACACATTCATGTGTACACACACATCTGAATCTTACTTTGGTAGATGGCATTCTGCCTGAGCTCATTGGGATTTAGAAGTAATCCTCAAACAATATTATCTTAATGGATCCAAAGGGCTTATTATTTTATGTTCTTTTGAAATAAAATCAGACGTCTTAATATCTGCAGTGAAAAGTTGAACCCTCACCCCAAACCACCAAGAGCAGATTTAACTGGTTTTAACCCTAGAGACACCAGGCTCAGCCTAGCAGACGTTTTACAAACACAAATGAACAGTCACTATTCAGAGTAAAATAACCCAGACAGACCGTGAGAAGCGCCGTCTGACCAGGGAGGGGACGCTGCTGGGTGTGAAACCCCCTTCCTGAGGTGGCATGGGGGACAGGGCTGGGGGCTCACCCGCGGTGCGGGGCTCTGGGGACCGGGAGGGGGGGTGAGAGGGGCAGGGTGGCAGGCTTACCTGTGGTCAGGGCCGCGGCCGTCGTCAGGTGCATGATGGTGTTGTCACTCACCGGCCACCTCTCCCGGGACGGCACCAGCTGGTCCTGGTCCCCGCTCGCCCGCGGCTCCTCCTGGACCTTCCTTCCGGAAGCGCTGCTGTCCTTGCGGGCGTTTCTGTGCCCGAGAGCGTCCCCCACCGCCCCCAGCAGCATGGCAGCCTTGAACTTCTCCATCTCGGGGTAGCGCCCAGCCCCTGGGCCCCGCGGAGCCGCCCTCCGTGCGCCCCGCGGACTCCGCGCCGACCCTGGCTGCTGGCAGGAGCTCCCCGAGCCGAGCCGGGCGCGCCCGTGTCTCCGCAGGCGGCGCCCTCCCCTCCGCCCCCCTGTGCCCCGCCAGGAGCCACGTGGACGGCGATACCGGCTCCTCACCCAGGGAGCCCGCGGCCTGAGTCAGCGTCCACAACAGCTGCGGACGCCTCCCCGCGGGGCGGCGACCTCTAAGTCTGAGCCCTTGGCTGTTCTGGAAGGCGCGCGCCTTTCTACCGCTCCTGCGCGGGTTCCAAGGCGCTCCGCCTGGCGGGGAGGGGGCGGGGAACCCTCGCTTCAGACGAGCGCACAGCACGGTGGTCCCGGGGTCCCCTGGTCTCGTCTGCCGTGCCCCCACCCACACCCAGGCCGCGCTCCTGCACCCTCTGCCCCGACAGCTCTTTTTCTCGTTTCAAGTCGACAGAATCCTGTAGCCTGTGAGGCCTTCCCATCTGGCTTCCCTCACTCAGCATAGCGTGCAGTTTCACCCATTACTGCACGGTTTTAGTTTTTGGGAAACGTTTTGATGCCTGAACGTGTTTGGTAGAGAACTCAGAAAATGCACGGTGCACGGGAGAGAAGCCCCTCTAGCCTCAACGAGGCATGTCACGGACCCCTCTCACCTTGCTGTGCTCTCCCGTGGCCGGGCTCCAGATGGCAGCTGTATTCAGACCCCCCGCCTCGTTTCCGCATTTGGATCCGGATCCTGGAGAGGACGCTGAGAGGTAGAAGGAGGCTAGGGTGCGTGTGAATGTGCAAACTGGGCTCTGGGTTTGGAATCGGGAGTTAGGAAACTGTCCCCCTCCTGGGCCTCGCTCCCCCCTTGGCCCCTGGGACCTGGTCACTCACCAGACCAGAGTGGGCCCCATCACACCTGGACTTAAAAAGCACATGTGACAAAAATAACATTTCTTTCAGTAATAACAAGATACTGGGCTGCACTTAAGCACACAGAGCCAGCATAGAGGCCTGGGGGGCGAGGCACACCGGCTCCTTGTCCACACTGCAGCCCTCTATCCAGACAACTGCCTTTCGTGGGTGGAAGAGTGTCCTTTGGCAGAAGCAGCTACTGTTGAGGGCAGAGGAGGTTCCCGGCTCATTTCTCTTGCTGACCCTGAGGCCACGGAAACCTTTCCTGAGGTGGCCAGCAGCTCCCCCACACCGTCCCTGCCTTGTCCAGCAGCACTTACTGAGCCTGGGCCGAGCTCCTCCAACCACGGTGTGCCTCCCCCCATGTGGCCTGGAGTATTGTACTTGGACGTGCACGAAGTTCAAGTGAAGCAGTGACGTAAATACATCCCCAAGATGGAGACGGGGTCATGTCTACTCCGGGAGACACAGGTAACACGTCTTTATTCAGCCTGTTCTATTTGGGGGACTCGTGTATTCTCTGTATATTCCTGGTTTGCATGTCCATGTGTCCTCCCGCAGGATTCCCAGCAGCTCAGGGAGATTCTGCTGGTTACAAGAGAGCTACAACTCTTCACACACAAACAACCATATTTATTTAATGCACTATGCGGTCACGAAAAGGAAACTAAATGGCCAAGCTTTGTGTATTGGGGTGCGGCCATCTACGTGAGCAGGCAGGCTGAACATGGGTGGGGTGTCCCCAGAGGGGCCGTTTTCCCGCTGGTCCCGTGGCATCCAGCAGCATCTGAGCAATCGAGAATAGAGTTACAAGTGCACCACCACTGCCACACCAGAGAACATATTTTATTTCAACGTTTCCAAAGCTCTTAGTACTTTTCATGGCACGCGTGCTTTAAATAAATAGAAGAAACCGCAATCTTGAAGAGCCTTTGTCCAGCCACTAATGTTCCGTTATCTACTGATGACCAAGTGCACAGAAGCCCCCCCACTCCCACAACTTCGAATCTTAAGAACAAGGTATTGCAGACCTACAGCCTCCTCCGTGAACACTTACACGGCAAGAATCTGCGAAGCCTCGAAGGATGCTTTAAAGCTGTTGAGGTTTTTATTACATAAAGTGCATGCTCTCTTAGAACCACAGGCTGGCAGGCAGAGACGGGCTTGTCGACCCTGTGGCAGATGGGGAAGTACAGGCCCAGGAGACACCGCGGGACTCAGTCGTGCATCTGTGTAGGGGCCAACCCAGCCCAGACTCTGGCCTGCAGGCCTCAAGCCCCCTTTCCCACCCGGACAGCCTGCGGCCTCTCTGAACGACTCCTCTTTGGAAGTATAAACAGTTCACACATGGCAAGCACACAAACACCTCCCGTGGGCACAGAAGGTTCCTGAAATGCTGAATCCCAATTTTGAAAGTCACATCAAACTACACATTTTAGGCACACTGCCCATTCACGGAAAGTCCACTGTGAACTTCCTCTCCTGTGAAGTGACCCCAGTTTATCTGTCTCATAAATGGGACTGCAGACAGGGTAGTAGGCACACTTGGGATGTGAAGATCTTTTCAAATATAATGCAGGGTCTGCACAGTGATTTTTAGAACACACAGGAGCTTTCCCAACAGGAGGAACAGGTAATGTCACAGGCTCCACCATCGGACAACACGGCAGAGTCCATGCCTCGCCGGACGGCCTCCTCTCACAGACGGTAATGCGACGGTCACATACTGCAGACGTAAATGAGACAGGGCCTTCCTGTCTGGGTGTCTCGGGTAACGGTGTGCACTGTAGCTTCCGAATGTGTGCAACCACGCAGAGGGCCAGAGGGAACAAACTCACTCCATTTCTGAATCTATAATCCGTTGCTCATAAAAGAAATACTTTTCAGGGAAAAATGTCTTTTTAAACGTAATAAAATACATTTTTTTTTTCTAAAGCATACTTTACAGAACTTTTTCGGAAGCTCATTCAAATGACACTGGACAGGACAGACCAGCTGACTTGTAAACAGTACATGATAAAATGTCCCTGGAATCCCATGGTGACGGGTGCTGTCACCATGCAGACTGCAGCATGTCAGGAACCGTGAAAGCACGTTCACATGAACATCTACGGGAAATTAAAATAAAAACAGACCCAACAAATCCAGATGCTTGATAATTCAGAAAACAGAAGTCTTGATTTCCTGGCAGCAAGTTTAAAAAGTGTTAGGATCTGTGTCCAGATCCTTTTTAGGACACATTCCTACTAGCTTTGGCCTGCAGAGAAATACAGCGTCCCACCAAGGGCACAGACACTGTTTCACAGGTAGGATTACAACGTGGCTCAGCAGGATCTGTGCGAGCCGTGTGTTCATGCACCTTCACAGGAGCCGCTGATTCAACCACACACTCTGCAGATCTGCAAACAGGCTCTGGGTGACTTTTTCACAAATATGATAAAAATCATGCAGAAATTTCCTAAAGCAGCAGTGACAGGACCATCCCCAGACATCCTGAAGCAGCGTCTTCTGAGGAGCTCCTTACATGTCCACTCAGCCCTTTCTGTGTGCAGGCGGAGGTCATGCGGGCGCCAGGGCTCCTGGGAGGAGGCACTTGCTCTCGGTGTCCGTGAAGCTTCACTCTCTGCCTAGAAAGGGCGGCGCTTACCGCCCGTCACGACTGGCCGTGCATATTCTACAAAATCATCTATCAGAACAGGCCACGCTCCTACAGGAAAGCAAACACAGATCTTTAAAAACTCACCAGTCTAGAGCAGTATTTTTATATCCAGAGCATTCTTTCTGCAGTCAATATTTGTGTTTCAGGAGCTCAAGTGAGTCGTCTCACAGCCCATCTCTCTGGAGGGATTGCCGGTGAGATCCATTCCTCTTGCTGTAGCCAGACCCCAGGCCAGCACTGGTGCTCCCGTGTGGACGTGGCCTCTAGCGACCAGGCACTCGGGGCCGGCCGGCTGCAAGGCCCGGGCCCCTGTTCCAGGCAGTCGGGACCAGGCACAGGGCCTTCCACCCGCCCTGCAAAACACTGCACCCTTTTCTCCCTGGGCCGGTTCCCTCTCCAGGCCCAGCCTCCCCACCACCCCCAGGTAGCCCGGACCACCCCAACCCTGCTGGCCAGGAACACACTCACTGTAAGCTGCCGGCCCCTCCTCTGCAGACCAGCCACGTCTCGCCACCGCAGCCACACTCCCTGGGCTTCTGTCTATGGTCAACTATTCACGTTTATTAAGTGCCTGCTCTGTGCTGAGTGCTGGGGACGCACACAGACATGCAATGCCACAGGTGCCCCAGAGCGGTCGCCCCAAGCTGGGTGCTGAGGGAGCATGCAGTGGGCAGGCTGAGACTGTGTCCTTCCCTAAAGTGGCACAGCGCCCATGGTGGCAGGCACACAAATGCTCCCTGACCGGCTGTCCTCAAACATCTCAGGGTGGGGACCATGAATATGTGATCATGTTATACCAGCTGGAATCTTCACATGGTAGAATGCCTAGCCTGAGGCGCCACCCAGGATTGCGTACCTGGAAGAGCGGCTTCCAAACCCCTTTGGTCCCACGGCTCTGCCGCAGGGCTCTCTGCACATCCACTTTTGAGATGATTTAGTTTATTTAGGGGGTTGTCCTCCTAAATTAAACTAAATACGAAGCCCTATTTTTCTCGTGTGGTTGACAAGACATAAAAAGAGGGTAATACTGTCATCACCACCACCCCCACTGCACTGAGGGGCGGGGCCCAGAGGCAGCTGGAGCCGGTCACCACTGTCCTGCCCCCAGCAGTCTGCACATCAGCATTTCTGGACATCATCTGAAGCACTACAACTTCCCGTACCTTCTTCGTCATAGTTAGACATATCATCTGCAATCATATTTCCAAAATCTAGCAGAAGGTTCCAAGTGTCCCTTGGGATTGATCTTTTGTGATGTTCCTAATACACGAGAGAAAAAAACCCACCAGACTTAAGAAACAGACGTGACCCTTGGGCATCCCAACGGCCTCGTTACTTCAGCACACACCGCGATGGGGAAGCGGCACCATCACACGTGGTCAGAAGTAATGACAGTGTTCTGGGTATGGTAGGAGCTACGTGATGCCAATGTGCAAATACACAAAAGCAGACTTGTTTAAAAGCAGAATAAACATTTAAAATAGAGATTATAATCTGTTTCACTCCAATACAAGGGCAGTGCTTTAAAGCTCCACCTAACGCCCAGCCGATTGGCATATGGTGCGGGACAGCCGGCCTGTGGCACCCAGATACATGTACTTCTCTGCACGCCAGGTGGGTCCTGCAGTGGGATGGGCCATTTTTCAGATTTCAGGTACGCCACACGCGTGGACAACACGCGTCTGTGCTGTGACTCTCAGCGGGCAGAGGGGCGCTGGCTCCGCCCCCTCCCCTCGCCCCACCCCTCCCCTTTGGGCATAGAGCTCCACACCCACGCCCGCCCCTGCACGCGTGTGGCAGAGGCGAGTATATTCACAGATGACCCAGAAGCCACGCAACCACATGTGGACTTCTGCGGCCTTCCTTGCGTACCCCGCCTGTTGTCCTGGCCTCAATTAACCTGTTTCCACTGTGCTCTGGGAGCCTTTGTCCACACTGACAGTCTTGGGCTTTTGTCCACTCTCAGGCCTAGGGCTCTTTGCTCGTCCCCAACATGCTGCTGTCCCCACGGTGCCGTCTCTGGGCACGTGCGCAGGGTCCCTGGGGAACGCCTGCACTCGAGGGCACTGACCACAAAACTAGTGAGTGGTGGAAACGGACTAAATGTGACATAGGCTGTGAACCTGCACATCGGCTTCCCCGTGCTGCTTTGAGGAGGACCCCACGCACAGCCCCCAGTGGGAAGACGGTCCTCAGCCAGGCCTCACACATTCGCAGAGGAGTCCATGCGGGAGATGTGGGCACATTGCCATCACGTGACTGTCTGCTCTGGAGGGGACCCTGGTGCTAAACAGTGACGCCTGTCTCCCTTCCCCCAGGCCAGGGGCTGCCCCACCGAGGAGGCCCCTCCAGCTCGGAGACTCTCCTGAGGGAAGCCCAGCGAAACCCTCCTTTTTCCTGCTCAGTTAGCATCGTAAACCACATCTTAAAGTGTATCAGACTGTGGACAAGCTGGACAACGGGATACAACCCGCAGTCTGGAGCCCATATGAGCTCACAGGACGTGTGTCGCTGCTGCTTCGGGAAGCCTAGAGCCAGGTAGTTGGAGTTCTGCAGACAAGGGGCTGCCGGGAGCCCTTCTGAATCCGGCCTTGGGTAGCCCTGCCCGTTCCTTGCAGTGGTGAAGCCCGCAGCTGCTTGCCAACTGCCTGGCAGCCACGGTACAGAACCCCCACAGTCAGATAACATGGGCGGCCACACAATGTGCTGACCCTTCACACTGGGCACACACAGCAAGAAGCAGAAGGACACTTACCAATAAAAAGCTGTTCCAAAGATCTAAAAATTTAAACCTTCCAGATAACACTAAATTCCAGTATGCAACAGCCATTTCTAAATCTGGCAAAAAGAGAGAAAGAGCAGTTAATAAATCCCAATTTCTTTTTCCACTGCACAAAATATGACCACTTCTCAGCGCACTGGTAATCACTTAGTAAAACTCAGCACTTTTACTGAAGAGTAAGACGAGGCCCACCCCTTACAGAACGTTCCTGATACTGTGAATGATCTAATCTTCTAACTTGGGGGAAATCTCTTTAAGTGGTCTGTGCCTTGTTATTCAGACACGTACACAACTGTCCCTTAATTAACATCAGTCTGTAAGACTCCCATTTCTGTATACACCAGGCTTTCTTCAAACCTCACTGATGCAACCTGGATACTGCTCTTGTACATCAGGTAGTGTCAGAACATGCTGAACTGCAAGTTAAACAACCAGTCTTGATGGAAGGGAGGCAGTGTTTTCCCAGTGGGTGGGAAGAGTCCAGCTTGGAGGGAAGCCACATGAGACGGCCGGGACGCCTCCAAATTTCTCAGGGTGCAGTCAGGACACAGCAGCCCAGGGAGGGTGCTTCCACTGACACGCAGACATTCCCCGCCTAGGCCGGCTGCTGATCACAGCCCGTGTCCTCCATTTTCCGGGCCCGGAAGGCAGCGGTTGTGTAGTCGTGTCCCAAAGCTTCTACACAGACCTACGTACTCTGTGGGGCTCGGGTGCAGGATGAGGTCTTACAGAACAGCACCACGGAGCTGTAGGACTGCATGAGAATACCATCCTAAGCCAGAATTTCTGAAATGAGGATTCATTCTCTGCTTGGTCTAAGTTTACTATCTATTTCTCCTTGTATGCTGGATCCAGCAAGTAAACTAAGAGGCTGAGCTGAGTTTCCTTGTTAAAATTGACAGCTTTTAATGGTGTGCTTTAATCCCAAGTGCTCACCACTCAGAAAATAAAAGAACAGTTAGAACAGAACGATTTCCTAATTACACGTTTATATATGTATGTCAGGATAAACTCATGTGAAAAGTAGGCAAATAAATATTTAAGGTAACAGATTCTTTTAAATGTAAGATGCCCAAACAACCACTTTTCAGAAAATTTTCATCTAAATCTTAGTTGGTCCTACTTGGACAAAAGTGATTAAAGTAGAGCTGTAGGGGGGCCTGGCTGGCTCAGTCAGCAGAGCCTGCGAGTTCTGATCTCAAGGTCGTGAGATCTTAAATTACTTCAATGATTACGTAAATAAACAAAACTTTTTAAAAAGTAGTGCTGTGACTTGAGATTTCTAGGAAAGAGCATTACTAAAACTGGATAAGCAAAGCAAGGTACAAGTAGCACCAAATTTAAATAAACACCTACATTCCCTGTGTTAACAGGCCATTACAGACTTTCAGTCCTAAATACCCTGGAGTCTTACTCAGAAAGAGCCGGGCAGGAAGCTTCGAGGACTGCCCACGTGGACGGCTCGCTAACCCTCGCAGCGCCTGCGCTCTAACACTGACACGAGCAGCCTGTCTCACTAAGTCTACATCCTTGTGACTTAGGAAGAGCGTTAACTGAGATCTGCCCTCAACTCAGCTCAATGGTGAGACAAGTCCCACACTGAGAAATGTGGGTGAACCTGGGGAGGAAAGAGAAGTAACATCATATGGCAGACATTTAACCTGGGTCCTATCTTAGTCTGGTCCTGGAAACCTCTCTTAAAAGTTCCTGATTCGCACATTCGTGACCAAAAGTGAAGGAACACGTATTCATATTCAGTGTTATGTATGTAAAAATGTTTACTATCACCCTAATCGGATCCACTTGCAAAATAACAACACTAGAAAACCTCAAAATGACAGAACGTAGAGCTGGAAGCAAGCACAAGAGTGACCCCAGCAGCCGTGAGAAGATTACGACAGCTACTGCTTCCCACTAACCTCTGAGAAGTCTTCTTTCCTGAGCAAGAAAATGTTTAGAGGAAATGGTTACTCTTAAAAATTTGTTTCTGATTTAGATTTACATAATGAAAATGTCCCTTCTGTCAAAGAAGGCTTTGGGTGCAGATATAAAAATTAGCTAATTATTGTGAAACTTTACTTCCTCAAAAATCAAGATTTCTCAAAGCCAGCTGATTCCAGACTCTATCCTAAGCTTCTTACATGAAAAGAAAAAGTCAAATAACTTTAATTACCTTCTTTATTAGAGTGACCATCAGGTAAGGACAGGCTAACAGAACATAAAACAACCCACACAATTCTAACACATACACATAAATAGACACACAAACTCGAAGAAAACGAAGAATAAATCTCTCTTTTCTTGATCAACCTTTTTGACTGGTATCCACACTTTTTCTCGGAACTAGAGCACCTCTATCAACCTCTTTAATTTATATTTAATCCTTCCGAAGACACAACACGTAAGACACTCTGGAAACTGCAACATCAATTGTTCCGCTTTGAGTACATAGGCATAAAATTATTCATCTGGCTTTATTATTTTTTAAGCCCTCAAAACCCTGGTAAAATGAGGGGACTGCACTGAATGGCCTGCACAGGCTCATGTCCTCATGAGGCTGTTACTGGGCCCTGCACAAACCTCCAGGAAGGACGGACACACACACACACACACACACACACACACACACACACACGGGCTTCCTACTGCAAACAGCCTCCAAAACACGAGTCTCTGGAATATTCATGGAGAAAGAAAGACCTTTTTAAACTTTAATCGGGGACTTAGACTCTAATTGACAACATCCTGGAAACCACTTGGAATTACAAGTGCACTTGGGTGTGGACTTCCAGCGGAAGGAAGTGGGCTGGAGGAGAGCAGTGCCCCACCCCTGCCCCACCCCCATAGCGCCCCTGCCCCACACTACGGCCAGGTACCCCCCAACCCAACGCAGGCAGCACCCCACCACCTCTGCGCCCCCACCCAGCTCCACTCCTGCGAAGGCAGGAAACAGGTCAAGCTGGAACAAAAGAGGGGCTGGCTGAGCCCTGCCTAAATCCCGGACACCAAGGATCATGAAGAATATACAATGACTGTTGCCTGAAGCCACTGAGTTTTAAGGTACTTTGCTATAAAGTGGGTCTGGGGAACAATCTGAGAATCCGCAGTCCTAACAAGCTCCCAAGTGACACCAAGTTGCTGGTCTGCAGACCGTGCATTGCAAGGACTTGAGGTCAAACCTAACTCAGTGCTAGAGGTGGACAGGGAAGGCGGCTCTTAGATCAAGAGGAGAATCACCTGGGATCTAAGTCCCCTTGGGCGGAGGAAGGGGGATCACAGGATGGGGCAGAGGCCATAGACGCTGATGAGCTCTTTCCCCCAAGACAGACTTGATTTGGGGGAGAGCATGCCTGGAGCACTGGTCCCAGAGGCCAGCGCCCAGGCATCGCCAGTAACAATCACTGGGCTGTAGAGAAAGGAAAGGAATCTGGAGGGTGTCCGAGGCAGGACGATCCTCAGACACTGATCCAACAATTTGAGGCCAGAAGAAAGTGGGAGGGCACAGTTAAGACCTTCTGCCCAGAAGACCTGCTCACTCCAGCACACAGGGTGGGACCTCCCTGTGGACCCACGGGGAGGGAGGCCACCCTGCTTCCTATCCAGCAGCACCCAGTAGAGTGTTGGGCACACACGCAGGCTGCTGTTCCCACACAGCACAGAACCTTCCCAGAAATTCCCAGGACTCTTACTGCTGCCACAAGAGAGGAAAACACCATTGTCTTACAGAACACTGAAGATCTGTAGTCTGGAATTTGAGAACCACTAGCATGAAGCTGTGTTTCTGAACAATCTATAAACAGTGGCTGAATCGGTATGAATGAGCACTGCTACTGACTGGATCATGGTCCTGAAACGGCTTTCTCCAGGACCAGAAACCAGGGCTCCCTGGACGAGTGTCGGGTCCCAGGTCTGGGGCTGGTAACATGCAGCTTCCGGCAGCCTGTCCTGGCAGACAGGCAGGCAACAGCCAAACACTCCTGGGTCACATCAAAGGGATGTGGGTGCCGACCAGAAGAGGATTCCCTGGCCACAGGCAGGACGATTATCACTGAGCTTCAAAAAGGTCAGAACTGCAGTCCACTGGACCCTTCACATGTGATTCAACCCATGAGTTCACAATGATATGAAAGAAATAAATGCTAATGGGCCCTTTTCAAAGGATGGTAGGGGGACGGCGCGCTGTCCTGACATCTGATAAAGGCACAGAAACAAGTGTTCATCCCACTGGAGCTGGACCACACCACTGGGTGCTGAGGCACCACCTCCTAGGATTATTCCACATAACACGTGGAACGAAATGATGGAGTTGGAGCGACACCCCACATCGCCGTCAGGTTGATGGAGGTGGGCAGTGAGCTGCAGGGACCGCAGCTGGCGTCCCCAACAGAGGACAGCCAGAGGCACCGTCTGATCCAAGACAGCCCTCAACAGTGATGGTCTTCCTGAAGGCTGGGACCTTCACGTCACCATTGCGGTCCAGCGGCTCTGTGTGCCATGACACACCTGACCTGCCACCTTACAGGGTGTCACGGAGCTAATGATGTTTTACACATTTTTCTTAGTTGTCTTAACAGAATTAAAGTAATAACACCACTTATACTGTGAAGTAAACGAGAGGCTGGCACCCTTGCCCTCCCACAGGCTTGTCCCCGAGGGTCACTGCACGCCTCAGAAGCCGCCCTTCTGCGCCACACTGCCTCCCCTGGCAGCCACTAACCCCGCCGCAGGGGAAACGGCAGTTAGGGTGGCATTCCTCCAGGTATTTGTCATTCCTGAAACAAAAACGTCTGTGCGCTGCAATAGATCAGACAAAAATAGAGCCGAGGTTGAAAGTGTGGTCAGGCGCTAGGCCCACAGAGGGTGCGAGGCAGGGGGTGAGGAGGTGAACTCATCTACTGTGTCACAGAGAGAGCAAAATCCAAGGGCTGATGTCATCAAGACGGCACCACAAACAAGGCAAGACGATGCTCTAATCCACCACCCGTTACAGTGACCTTTACCAAAGTCAGACCATGTCCCACCTAAGGTGACACTCAAGCCTTAGAGTCTGGTGGGCCTGACCACCAGGTCCCACATCTCCAGGGCACGCCATGGCAGCCTCCTGAGAGCAAGAGAGCTTTTCCTGTCCACACACAGGAGCCACTGATGGGGCACGTCACTTGACATATGGCACCAACCAGATGAAGCAATCCTACGTGAGGAATCACCATGATTTTGGTCAACATTTGGTACTTTTAAAAAAATGAGGTGAAGGGGGGCACCTGGGTGGCTCAGTCAGTTAAGCGTCTGACTCTTGACTTCAGCTCAGGTTATATATGATCTCATGGTTCGTGAGATCGAGCCCTATGTTGGGCACTGAGCTGACAGTGTGGACCCTGCTTGGGATTCTGTCTCTCTCTGCCCCTCCCCTGCTCATGCTCGCTCTATCAAAATAAATAAACATAAAAATAAATAAATAAAACTGACACTGTAGTTCACAAATCTGAAAATAAATAAAAAATAAAAAATGAGGGGAGCCTGGGTGGCTCAGTCGGTTCAGCATCCAACTTCGGCTCAGGTCATGATCTCACAGTTAGTGAGTTTGAGCCCTGTGCTGACATTGGGCTCTGTGCTGACAGCTCAGAGCCTGTAGCCTGCTTCCGATTCTGTGTCTCCCTCTCTCTCTGCCCCAACCCCACTTGCGCTCTCTCTCTCTCTCTCTCTCAAAAATGAATAAACATTAAAAAAATTTTTTTAATTAAAAAAAACGAGGTGAAAGCATTTGTGCAAAAACAGAACTGAATATTTTAGGAGTTTGCAAATTGTGATAGATTTTGCTCACACAGCAAAATCTTGTTCATACAGTATGAAACAAGAATATTGAGACCGAACGACACAAACTTCACGATGTGGGTCCACTGGGGAGCTCCTGGGCCCAGGGCCCATGTGAAGGTGGGTCCCAAGTGTCCTGAGAGCATGCAGGTCACAGAACAGGGCAGGGCAGAGGCAAGCACGGCAACCAGGAGGGGACAGTGGAGCCAAGACGGACTTGATCCTTCGAGGCTTGTCTGACCTTCACCACTCGGGTCCCTGGGAGTGATCTCCCCCCATGTCAGGCAGCCCGCCAGGATGTGTGAATGCAGGGCACAGGAGAGGAGGGGCCCTAAACCTGCCATTGTGGCCTGTCCGCACACCTCTGACATGCACTCCATCCCTCAGCCTGTTTCCCTGTTTACAAAACGTGGGCAAGACTACGCGTGGGCAGATGAAAGCACCTGTCTGCCACATGACAGGTGCTTAATAGACGCTAGTTTCCACCTTTCTTTCTGGTCATGAGATAAAACATAAGAGCAGCCGCCTACGGCAGAAGCCACACTGGGTGAGGAGGCCGGGCTTGCACCTAGATGTCTGGATAGGGGGCAATGGGGGAGCAGGGGGAGGCACTGGCATGTCCATGACCAGCTGTCCCAGCACCACACTCTACCCCTCACCGGTCAGCAATGCTGTAAGCACTCTGATTTTCCCAGGAACAAAACACCACGAGCGCAGCTCTCCACTCTGCACCAACATGACCAGAATCACCCTAAATTCTAATGCAGCCGGGGTCCCACTGCCAGTATCTCAATCTCACCTCCTGGCACCCCTCTGGGGACACCCGGGAAGCTTGTCTCCAGGAGAGGCAGCACCCGGCCGGCAATCACAGCCTGATGTGCTCAAAATGCCCCCAACGCCCAGGGAGGTTCAGGCGGTAGTGGAGGTCACCTGGCTCCTCCTTCCCTCAGTCGGTTGACCAAGCACAGGCTGGTCCCTTCAAGGGGGTGAGGACAGACACAAGCCAGCAGGCCTGGCGTCCACTCGCTCTTCCACTGCCCACGCTCCACTGTCCCTAACTAGCTCCTGCTTAGGCGGCAGGATCCCTCACCAATGGCAGGCCATCTTTCTTCCCATGGCCCTGGCTCTCCGACGCACGACAAGGTGGGGACCGTGCAAAGCCTCCACTGCCAGAGGTGGCTCGCTGCTGCCCCTTTACCCAACGGCAGGCCTGTCTGCTCACCCATTTCCTGGAACAGGAGAAAATACATCCTTAATTTTCCTGGTGGCTCTCCCACTGCCACCTTCCCAAAGTTTTCGCAGAACTGTTCAAGTGAGCTCCTGAACGGGGCTCACACGGAGGCCCTTTCTCAGCTCCCAGGGTGGCAGGAGCATGATCCTTGAGGTGGCACACAGGGTGAGAAAGCCGTTCACAAGGCCAACTAGCCTGGAGACAGAGGGAATCTGATGAGAGACTCATCACAGTGCAAGGTACCAAGAGTAAAAGTGAACAACCACAGCACTGGAGAAAAACAAGTAAAAAGAAGAAAACCATCTCTGCCATGGGAACAAGCATAGTGCTTATGAAAGATGGCCCCCACCCCCTGCTCTGAGATAGGAGGGCCCAGTCCCTGACACCCCCCCATGGGAGAACCCAGCCCCTGTACCCCCCTCCCATGGGAGGGGCCCAGCCCCCACACCCCCTCTGCTCTGGGACAGGAGGGCCCAGCCCCTGCACCCCCCATGGGAGAGCCCAGCCCCCGCAACCCCCTCTTCCAGGACAGAAAGGCCCAGCCCCCGCACCTCCCCTATGGGAGAGCCCAGTCCCTGCACCTCCCCTCCATGGGAGAGCCCAGCCCCCGCACCCCCACCCCTCCTCTGGGACAGGAGGGCCCAGCCCCAGACACCCTCCATGGTAGAGCCCAGCCCCCACACACCCCCCCATGGGAAGGCCCATCCCCTGACACCCCCTATGGGAAAGCCCGGTCCCTGCACCTCCCCCCACCATGGGAGAGCCCAGCCCCTGCACCCTCCCCTCCTCTGGGACAGGAGGGCCCAGCCCCTGACACCCGCTATGGGAGAGCCCAGTCCCTGCACCTCTCCCCACCATGGGAGAGACCAGCCCCCACACACCCCTCTTCTGGGTCAGGAGGGCCCAGCCCCCACCCGCCCCCACCCCCACCCCCTGCCATGGAAGAGCCCAGGCCCTGAACCATCCCACCCGTGATGGGAGAGTCCAGCGCCTCAATCTGCGCCTGCATTTGACCTGCCAACATGAGTAAGAGACAGAGGGGAGAA
The DNA here is from genome assembly GCF_018350155.1 of Leopardus geoffroyi. Lineage (NCBI taxonomy): Eukaryota > Metazoa > Chordata > Mammalia > Carnivora > Felidae > Leopardus > Leopardus geoffroyi. Next base: position 82,250,821 of record NC_059326.1, read on the forward strand.
GAATGTTCACTGCTCACACACCTACAGACATGCACAGGTGAAATCAGGCCCCGAAATCAATTGTTTGCAGTGGATTTTTCTATCTGTGGATTTTCAAGCCCGTTTTGGTTTCCTTCCTAAAATTGGTTATTTTATAATATTGCTTTTTATGTGTAGGAACTCTTCTTCGAAACATATTCTTGTTTAATCCCTAAAGACCATGTCAGTCCCCCTCTAAACTTGTAAAACATTTTACTGAACTAAACATGTCTGTTACATTAAACAAATAAATTATATAGCATTTAGGGGGAAAAAGAAATGAAAATAAGCAGAATAAAACCCTCAGAGAAACCAAACTCACACTAAAAAGTTAAGAATTTTCCAAACAAATTTATATTATAGCAAAACTATATAACTCTGAAATAAACACTAAGATGTAACCCAAGGCATGTCAGAATTGTTTTCAAGTAAGGTAACTTTAAATCTCCAGACCAGGACAGGATTAATGTCCCCTGGCCGGTCCCCACAATACCATCTGCTGGACCACACACCTGGCTGATACTAACATTCTAACTGTTGGTATCAATTGCTGACTTCTCTAACCCATTAGTCAACTGTTATTAGTATGACAGAATGCGGAGCATTTGCAAGTTACTTTATGTTTTGGAGTTTAAATATTTAAGGCCGGAAGTGGCGACTGACTAGGGGCTGAGAGCAAGTGCAGGTGGTACCAGGTGGCCCGCGTGGCTGTGGCACGCCCAGTGGTCAGAAGGCACCAAGGCAGGAACAGGGACCCTGTCACAGCAGGACTGTCACCTGGCAGGTCCTGCCCACTTTTAGTCTCATGAAGATGTGGCTTCTTACGAATCTGGATTTTATACTCACCTAAACCCTTCTGCCCGGGGTTCTTAGCAAAGGTGAAGGTAAACTGATAAAAATCCTTAAACTTCGCCGTGTCCTTCAGTTCCTGCTCCAGCCTCGGCAGAAGGGCCCTCAGCTTCTCCGTGCTGTCACACCTGCCGAGAGACAGTGCTGTTGTGGCGGGACAAGCGCCTGCCCAGCCTGGCCGCTCCCTGTGGCCTGCGGGCCCCCTTCTCTAGCTAAAAGGATTCCAGTGCTCCAGGATGGATGGTGGTGGTGGCCTCATGGTGCCGTGAAGACGCCAAAACCAGACTTGTGGACTTTGAGTGGGCGAATTCTGGCCCTGGGGTCGCCTCCTTATGGCCAGGCTCGTCCACATAGGACAAAACACAACTCCACTGCTCGAGAGTCGGGCTTTCCAGGCGCGGGGTGGGGGTGGGGGGGAAGGGGCAAGTGGGTGAAGGGATGGCACACACTGTGATGAGCACGGAGGAACGCACAGAACTGCTAAGTCTGTGCACTTAGCATAGCGCTACTACTGTGCACCTGACACTAGCATAGCGCTACATTAATTACGCTGGAATTTAAAACATACATTTGCTGAAAATGAATTAAAACATTGATCTTCCTCCAAAAAGTCAACCTCCTTTAAGAATATTAAAAAGCCTTAAAAGCAGAAATCTAGAATAGCAAAACATAAAATTTGTCTTTTTTATTTTGACAACCCAGCAAGAAGATCGTAACAGCCCTTGCTTCACCAATGCTGCAGCAGAGCCCTAGGGCTTGGGAGCGAGCAGGGGAAGCCCTGCCTCAGTGGCCACCTGCGCGGTGACACAGAGGTGAGGTGTACAGCTCCAGGGACCCACACCAAGGCTGGCGTGCTCCCCACCTCAGGCCTCTTCTCTATGGGGCCACTCCGTGCCCTCCTGTGTGCCTGCATCACTCCAAGCAAGCACTCCCTGATGGTCAGCTGCCCCATTTTTGAACTTTGTAAATGGGAGCGCATGTCTGGCTTTTGTGTCTGGCTTTCTGTGTTGACGCTGTGTCCTCAGGTTCACTTGTGCTGGCATGTAGCTCACATTGAGTCATTTTCGTTACCATGTAGCATTCCACTGTATTCATACTTTATGATTTATATGTTCTGCCAATGAGAAATCCTCTGGCTAGCTCTAGTTTTCTGGTAACAAAGGTTGTTAAGAACATTTCTATACATGTATCCAGGCACACAAGTAAATGTGTTAGGTTAGGCACAAGACCAAGTGGGACAGCTGGGTCACCGAATCTCAAGTGTTGTGATATCAAACTGTTTCCTAAAGAGACTGCCCCATGTCAACCCCCTGCCAGCAGTATACGAGAGTTCCTGTTCCTCCCGTTTTCAGTGATACACACAACTGTGTCTTATTTTAGCCATTCCACAGATTAAGTTCATCCTAATTTAACCTGTACTTCCTCAGTGAACAACACTGCACACCTTGTATTTTGACTGGCTATTTGGAGATGCTCTTTTGTGAAGTGCCAGTTCAAGTCTCCTGCCCGTTTTCAATTAGGTATCTTTTTCTTATTGTTTTGCAGGCTTTCTTTATATATGAACGACATAAGCTTTGGTCAGCTAAGCAGTCTACCCCAATGTGGACTGCATTTTCCCTTCTTGATGATCGGAATTCTTATTTTTAGTATAATACACTGCCAGTCTTCTTCATGGTGTTTTTTATAAAATTTTTTAAATGTTTATTTTTGAGAGAGAGAGAGAGAGAGAGAGAGAGCGAGCATGTGAGTGGGGGAGGAGAGAGAGAGAGAGAGAGAGAGAGTGTGTGCACAAGCAGGGGAGGGGCAAAGAGAGAGAGGGAGACACAGAATCTGAAGCAGGCTCCAGGCTCCAAGCTGTCAGCACAAAGCCCAATGCAGGGCTCGAACTCAGGAACCATGAGATCATGACCTAAGCCAAAGTCAGAGGCCTAACTGACTGAGTCACCCAGGTGCCACAGGTTTGTGGTTTTTTGTTTTTTTTTTTTAATGTGTTCAAACTTCCCCCACTGCATGGTCATAAAGATATTCTCCTACATTTTTCTAGAGGCTTCTGGCTTTTGCCTTTAGCCTTTCACACTGACATCTACGATCCACTTGGAACTGATTTTTTATGTACGTTGTGAGGTAAGGATCAAGGTAAGTTCTTCTCCATGTGCCAATTCTCCCAGAACCATTTACTGAAAAGATGTCCTTTCTTCACGTCTCTGAAGGCTGCCTTTGCCATAAATCAAATGTACCTTAACACATGGGTTTGTTTCTTGGCTCCCATTCTGTTCCACTGGTCTACTGATCTCAGTAGTAGTGCCAAGTAGTCTTAATTACTGTAGCTTGAAAAGTCCTAATTATCTGAGAGAACAGATCTTCCCCTTTTGTTTTTTAAGAACTTTTGGCTGTTCTTGACTGTGCATTTTCATATAAATTTTAAATCCGTTTGTCAAACTACACATATATAAAAACTACTACTTACTGTGGTTTTGATTGAGATCACATTAAATACGTAAATTTAGGGACAAAATACTGACTGTTCCAACCTATAATGAGGTTTATGTCTCTACTCAGGCTTCTTGCCTCTTCTTAAGTTATTTTCTCTGTGGAGGTAGCACACATCTTTAATTAGATTTATCCTAGGTGTTTTTTATTACTGATACTATTGAAAATGACATATATTTTAAAAATTCACTTTGTTTTGTTGAATTGTTGCATTCAGTATTCTAAAATAAGATGGTTTTTGTTTGTTGATCTTGGGTCCTACAGTCTGGCTAAACTCACTTATTGACTCTAATATTTCACCTGTGGATCAGACTAGCTACCACCACCTGTTCAATGCTTAATAAAAGTAGGCATTCATGTTCCAGTTAAGTATAAGATTTCCTCTAGGATTTGGCAGAATGGGGGTGGAGGGGTCAGATTAAGTACTGTCCCTTCTATTCTTGGTTTGCTGTAAGTTCTTTTTCAAAACATTATGAACAGAATTGAATTTTTTTTAATGTTTACTTTTGAGAGAGAGAGACACAGACAGACAGAATCTGAAGCAGGTTCCAGGCTCTGAGCTGTCAGCACAGAGCCCTATGTGGGGCTTGAACTCATGAATTGTGAGACCTGAAGTTGGATGCTTAACTAACTGAGCCTCCCAAGCCACCCAGAATTGATTTTTTTTTAAATGCTTGTTTATTTACTTTGAGAGAGAGTGTGAGCCAGAGAGAGAGTGCAAGCAGGGCAGAGTGAGAGGGAGACAGAGAATCCCAGGCAGGCTCCACACTATCAGCACACTATTGACACAGGGGTCAAACTCACAAACTGTGAGATTGGGACCTGAGCCTAAATCGAGAGTCGGACACTTAACCAACTGGGCCACTCAGGCGCCCCTGAATGAAATTGAATTTTATTAAACCCATTCTTTAAAATTATTTTTTAAAATGCGTATTCATTTATTTTGAAAGAAAGTGCATGCACAAGCTGGAAAGGGGCAGAGAGGGACAGGGAATCCCAAGCAGGTTCCATGCTCAGTGTGGAGCCTGACGTGGGGCTCAACCTCCCAACTGTGAGATCATTACCTGGGCTGAAATCAAGAGTTGGACATTTAACAGACTGAGCCACATAGGTGCCCCTTATCAAAGTTATTTTATGCACTGAGATAACCCCCTCTTTTCTGTTGTTGTGATAAATTACATTGGCTTTGTAATGATAAACAAATCTCACAATCCCAGACTATAACAAACTTTGTCATGATAAATAATCCTGGTTTTTTTGGTTGATTTGTTTTGGGGGCTGGATTTAGTTTGCTAATAATTTGTCTAAGATTTTTGCGTGTTATGCATCTTTTGATTCCTATGACTGAGAGTGGACAATAATCTTTCATTCTCAAAATATCCTTTTGTGCTTGCTTCGGCAGCACTAAAATATCCTTTGCTATCCGGGTTGTGCTGGCCTCAAAACAAATTGGAAAGAGTTTCTTCCTGTACAATTCTCTAAAGAGGCTGTGTAGAGTTGGCACTGTTCTCTTTATTAAATGTTTTGTAAGATGTGCGCCAATCGAGGCCAAGAGTTTTTTCTCTTTGAGAAGATTTAAAATTATGAGTTCACATTCTTTAAAAGAGTTATGGAACTATTTATATGTCCATTTCAGTAAGTCACATTTTTAAGAGAATTTTTCTTTGGCGTCCAGGTTTTCATGTTTACTAGCATAAAGTTGTTCATAATACACTCTTCACCTTTAACATCTGTAGGGTCTATAGTGATGTCTCTCTTTTCATGCCATATTGTTTATTTGTTCCTCACTACTTTTATAAGTCTTTTCAAACAGCAAGCTTCTGGCTTATTTTCTGGCTTCTTTCTATTGACAACTTCTTTTCTATTTCCTGAAATCACTGCCTGTTTAAAAAAGTAATTCCTTCTCTTTACATTCTTTGAGTTTAGTTTCCTGCTTTTCCTGCTTTTTGAGATAGATACTTTGCTTACTGATTTTTAACTCTTCTTTCCAAAATACGCATTTAAGAAGCTGAATCCTGCAAGTTTTCATATGTAGTGTTTTCATCATTCAAAATACTTTCTAATTTCCATGGTAACTTCTTTCTAATCCAAAAGCTACATCCACATGTATTTCAACTGACTGAGTTATCCTTTTGTTATATTTCTACGTTAATTGTGTTATGGCCTAAAAATACACTCTATCACTTCAATCCTTTGAAATTTGTTGCAACTTCTTTTATGCCTCAGTTTGTGGTCAACACTTACAAATGGTCTACTTGTCTTCTAAAAAGAGTACATATTCTTCAACATCAAAGGGTATATTCTAAGTATGTCCATTAGGTCACTTGTGTTGCCCAAATGCCCTATTTCCTTACTGATTTTTCATCTGCTCTTTTCATCTGGTAAGATGTGTGTGAGAATTCCCCATTGTGATTGTAGATTGATAGATTTCTCTTTTTAGTGTTTATTTTTGCTTTAAATAATCTATTGCCTTCCATGTGAAATAAACCCTTCCTCATTATGAAATGTCCTTCATTATCTCTAGAATTATTCTTTGCCTTAAAGCTTATTTTAACATTAACATACCCACACCAACTTATTTTGGTTAATGTTTGCAAATTACATCAAACTCGACCCCTCAAATTGTTCTGTGCCCTTATGTTTTAATCATACCTATTGTAAACAGTGTACACGGTGGTTGAATTGATGTTCTACAACCCACCCAATACTTAGTTCACTTACACTAAATTAATTATGGAAATGCCGACACATTTTGCTTTCAATCCTCCATTTTATCACGCGCTCGCTATTTGTCCTACATTAAGTAATTTTCCTTGTGTTCTTTTTTCCCCACATTCTTTTGGATTGACTTTATTACTTTCTTCTTCCTCCATTATTTAGGAATCACACATAAGTCACATCCTCTACCATTTTATCACGACTGTAACATACACAAAGAAAGCAAGTATTTCTCCCACTGTTTTGTCTTTTTAACACTATCTTTCACTAAGCAGAGCTCTTACCTGTGACGAAGTCCAATTTATCAGTTTTTTTGCTTTGATGGCTAGTGCTTTTCACATCTTCTCTAAGACAATGTCCCTTAATCAGGGTCTTAACAAAGAGCTTCTCCCGTGATTTGTCTAAAATTCACAATTCTAAGTTTCCTGCATGGGCATGTAAGCCCCCGCCCACCTCAAGACACGGCCTGCAGCCTGATGTGGGCCCCAGGGAGACGTGGTCTCAGGCTGACCTGGCTATTTCAGCATCAGTCATGGAACACTCTTCTTTCCCTGCTGATGTAATAAAAATTGACCAACAATCTTGAGGCAGATGAAAAATAAGAAGACTTCACTAGTTCCTTTCAAGACTTACCTAATGCCACAATAATGAACACTATGTGCTTCAAGGTTAAGGATAAACAGACCCACAAAATATGACAGCGAGTCCAGAAATAGATCCACAGTATGGCCAATTTCTTGTTTTGACAAAGATGTCAAGGCATTTCATGACGTTCACAAAGCTCATTTACCAAGCCTCCAGCCCCCGATGAAAGGCTGTAGGGTTAACAGCTACAGACCAAGTGTTCCAGCCACCGGGAGAGTTAATAGCCAGGAAAAAGTGTGAAAAACAGTAATAGAGCGGATCAAAAACCCAAACCCAAAGTGCTTTTTAAAGCTTAGTGCTGCTCAGACTACAATAGCCTTTTACATCCCTAAAAGCACTGAGGCTATCTCTGCAGTACAGGTGGCTGTCACATCACTAATACTTCCATCTCGTAGACAGCACTTGAATGCTCACTGAGTACTTTCCCTTGTAACCACTCTGTGAGATGTGACGAGTGGCGCCATCGGCCAGCAGTGACTTATAACCTCAAGTCACCTGTATCCACTGCATAAGGAGGCATGAACTCATCTAACACTTTGGGAAGATTCACACTCAAAATCTTTAAAATAGGTTCTTTAAGATATAGCACGTATTAGGATAACAAACAGGAATTTTAAAAGTTCATCTAACACATTTCTAGATAATGTCTAAGAAATGCTAGCAAGTGTTTCTGTAAGAAGCACTTATTTCTAAAGTATCCTATTTGGGGGAGGTTTTAGTAGATGGATGAGTGTAGTACAGCAGCAAGAGAATGCTTCTTTAGTGTGGCTTTTCCATTTTCTTGAGTGCACAGAACACGGAGTGATACGCTGCACAACCACTGTCCCAGTGATGTCTTCTGCTGGCTTTTACACAACCGCCAGCAATAGGGTAAGTCCTGTAGAGTTTATCATCGAAACAGACCAGGCCGATAAATGTAACAGATTCATCAGCTTAGTGGAAAACACAAATGTTCCATTTTCCCTGGGGCCCCGAGGTTAGCTGTAAGTATGCACCTTATGAACAAATGCTCTATTTTTCCCCAGGGATGTGGGAAGTATGCACCTTCTGAACATATTCACCTTGGGCTGTCAAGCTCCCTCAGCAACTAAAAATATGCCAGCTTAAGTTGTCAACACTACAATGTCACAGTATCAGCAAGTCAAGCGAGTTAGCCTTCATGCCAACCCATGAAATAGCTCAATAAGCCTAATGATTAAAAGATATTTACGTTATGTGCTTTCATTTAATTGTCTGACTTATCTGGTAAGTGAGAACCATCTTAAGTTATTAATGAAGCCTTTATCCTAACCCTGGAGGTAGAACAGAGAAGTGTTGTAAGCAAAAAACAAAATAATAATTTATTGATATTTACTATAGAAACACAATAAATTATACAATTAGTATACAATATTATGAAATAAATTCAATGGCTGAAAACAAACAAACAAAAACACCCTGATAGTTACTGTCAATTCAAAACTGGTAGGATAAAAATTAAAAAGAAAAAAGTAAGTTACAAAAGGGATTAATCTGAACAAAAATATTAAGTGAAACTTTATTTGAATTTAAAGGAAACTAAAGGCTTAATAGAGTACAGGTACAAGAAATGTGTAAGATACACACAGAACGTAAATGAATTTGAAACTAATATTTACAAGCTGTTGAAAAATAACTAACGTTGAAGGCAGCTTCCTTTTTGCAAAAATTTAAACTGAGACCAACTTACTTACCCGAGCTCTGTCATGCCATCTACAAATTCCTTTTTGGTAAATTCACATTGCGTCGCTGCCCTGAATTTCCACGCAATGACCAAAACGCTGACGCTGGCAGGATCCAGGCTTAAGTCGTCACAAAACTGTTGAATCCCGTCAATTCCAATTTTATTTTCATCTTGTGGGTCTACAGTTAAAATCAAGAGAGAGAGAGAGAAGTTATGCTATTTTGAAAAATAACAAAAATGGGTGGTAAGCATCATAGCTCTATGAGATGGCTCTACCAAGCATGTTTCAAATACATCAATCAATAGACCACAATTTTCTACTGTATACGAAATAGCAACAAATGGTAATTTATCCAGAAAAAAAAAATCCCTATTTAAAAAATCTAGGTACTGGAGTTTAGGAGAAGAAAAAAAAGACCACTGCAACCTCTTTGAGAAGACGTCATCGTTAAGAAAAAATTTAATTTCCATAAAGAAAATAAAAACTCAAAGTTTACACAATTCTAGTTTGCCCAAAGACAAACTGCTACACAGAAATACTGCATTGTGGGTCGCCTGGCTGGCTGGCTCAGTAGGGGGAAGCATGTGACTCTCTGATCTCAGGGTCGTGAGTTTCACCCCCATGTTGAATATGGAGATTACTTAAAAAAAATAAAAAATCTTGGGGCTCCTGGATGGCTCAGTTGGTTGAGAGTCTGACTTCGGCTCGGGTCATGATCTCATGGTTTGTGAGTTCAGGCCCCGCACCCAACGGGCTCGCTGCTGTCAGCACAGAGCCTGCTTCAGATCCTCTCTCCCTCTCCCACTCTCTCTCTGTGACCCTTCCCCTCTCTCTCTCCCAAAAATAAATAAACATTAAAAATATATAAATATTCTTTAATTAAAAAAAAATACTGCATTGGCAAAGTGTTTACAATATTATGAGTTTTGGGGGAGCCTGGGTGGCTCAGTCAGTTGAGTATCCGACTCTTGATTTCAGTTCAGGTCATGATCCTGTGGTAGGGTCCCCTCCCTAAGAAATGTGGTGAGAAAAAAGCCCTCAAGATAAGGGAAGGCAACCTGGCCATGTGCATACGTGACATCCCTAACGACCCTGTAACATGAGAGCACCCAATCAGACTGTATGTCTATACGTTACCCGTATTTGGGAGACAAGGAAGTAGAAAATGCATAAAAGGCTACATGGGTACAAGCCCAACTGAGCGGTCCCGGCAGGAATAAAGTTGCTTCCTGGAAAGAAAAGCCTTGGTGTCATGACTCTGCGAGACCCCTGCTACAATCCCAGGGTCATGGGATCGAGCCTCACATCTGGCTCTGCACTGAGCACGGGGCCTGCTTAAGATTCTCTCTCTCTTTCTCTCTCTCTCTCTTCCCCTGTCCCTCTCCCCTGTTCGTGCTCTCTCTCTAAAAAAATTTTTTTTTTAAATATTACATATTTTTATCTCAATTCTGCCAAAGCAATAGAGAAACTCATGTTTTTTTAAGGTGATTTTGTTTGCTATAATTTTAATGCTACTATACAGTATTTAGTTTTCAAAATCGTTTAGTTCATGCATCCACATTTAACAGCTTAGAAATTCAGGCTTCCCTCTGTCCCTATTTCTGGTTTAGAAATGAAATTAAGGAACTTAGCATTTCTTCATCAGGAAATCTAATAAAATCTACTAGAAAAATCTCAGTAAGACCTCACCAAACCAGGTCTAGTAATTTCCAACAAAGTGCATGTATACTAAGATGCCATCACAACGTGTGTGTTAATTCTATTGGTTTAGAAGGCACAACTAGAAAATTTGTAGCCTCTTTGCTCCAATGAAGATTAAGTGTGATAAAATTCTTCCATGACACAAAATCCAACTTTGGTCACTTCAGTACTATATACTATATTTTCATAGACATCTTGTTATTGAAATGAAATGAAAATTTAAAAAAAGAAAAGAAAACAAGTACATAAAATAAAACGAATACCGTAATCAAACAAGCGGAGGCCCAGGCTTCCTCCCGGGCCTGCTCTCCCATATTAATGAGGGAGCAGCTGTCCCGAGGGCTCCTGGTTCTCACCCCCCTCCTTGTCAACACTCCCAGTGCTATACAGATCCCCAGGGTGAGAGCACAGTGGTCCTGCACTGCCCTCACCTACAGGAACACTGACTATTTTAAAGTCACTCTGCAAGGACTCACTCATACGTATACATTAGTCCTAACAAGGTTGTGTCTGTCAGGGCCTTGGAACAGCACGTCTCTGCAGAGCCCACAGGGATCCCACAACGTGTCTACTTGAAAGGCCCAGAACTGCACGAGTAAAGGACGTGAGGGTTAGGTCTCCACTACAGAACGACCCTCACAGGGAGGAACTCTCTCACAGGTGGCTGGACATGTCTGAACACCTCCAGCCACCTGCACGGTGTGTGACCTCCGAGACAGGCCCCATGACAACCTCAGCCAGAGTAACTTGGAGCGCATTACAGCTTATTCAAAATGATGACTTTTCACTTTCAAAACCACTGTTTGTTTTCCAAATACAAACCTGGTTTTTCTACTACAGAGTATGTTTCTGTGCCATGATTAAAAAAAAAAAATGCAGTTTTAAATCTGTTTTCAGATCTAAATAGATTAAAATACACATACAGTATTTTCAAAAGTGAAACATGAAAATAATACGTCAACAAGAATTTAAAGCCAAGTGAGTTATTCTGTTTAGGTTAATACTTGGTTAAATGAGGGTTTTGTGTATTTTTTTTTTTTTTTTTTTTTAGGTTTTGGAAACACAAGATTAGCCTTAGAAACTGCTAGAAAGGAAAAGTAAGTCAACTCTTGACTAGTGGCTGCCTCTGTGATGACAGCACAGACCTGACACCCGATATGAAATCTGAAAGGCTGCTGAAATCTGAGCCGTCTGGATGTGTACAGACCTGTCACCAGACTTGGGCAGCGTGACCGAATCCACACAGGGAGAGTGCCGCTCTAAGCGCTGGTGTTCCTAACAAACCACCATCCCCAACCTGTAACACAAAAGTCTCTTCGCCAGGAGCGGCCCCTGAAGCCGCCCCAACGGCCAGGTGGCTCCAGGGCCGCCGCACAGCCACGCTGTGCGAGCACAAGAGGACGTGTACCCACAGATCCGACTTTCTTCTAGGAGCTGGTCCTGTTCTTCAACAGCCCTCTCGCCACCAGGGTGCCAGCTTACCCGGCAGCGCTGGGGGGAAACCGGGGTCACAGCCCGGCCCGCCACCCCCCACCCCGGCCCGGGTCGGCTACCAGGTGAGGTTCCCCGGAAGCGCAGGGGCCTCTGCGGCTCAGCATCAGCAGCTCAGGAGGCAGAAGGGTCCCGGGCGCCCCAGAGACAGAGGCGGGCTGCCCGCGGCCGCTCTTACCTCTATGCTTGTTGCTCTTACCTCTGTACCTGTCGTACAGCTGCTCCAGCTTCCTCCTGTCCACTGCGCTTCTCATGGGGCCCGCGGCAGGAGCGACGGCGCGTGGGGAGTCGGCGTGGTCACCTCCGGCGTCTACCTGGCCTGTGCTCCGCAGCACATGGCACCACTCCGGCCAGCCTGACAAAATGCCACAGGCTCAGGACCTTGTCCCTCGGAGACGGCTTACGTGTACGCTCTGGGACGTGAGAGCACGAGGAAGGCCAGGCGGCTGGGACACGGCTCCACTTCAGTTTCCCACCGCCACTGCCGGTATTTGCACCGGACCTCGTGCTTCCTCGCTGGCTCCCCTTCTTCGCGGGGCCCCGGGCCACAGCATCACATGGCTCCGTAGTCAGGAAGACCGCCCCGTCCTCTGAAAACCGGGATGACGGCATCTATCTGGCGATAAACATGCCAACGACTGTGAGAATCAAGCTTTTACACAAAATACGCTGTAATCTCTAACCACTTTGATTTGCATAAAACTCTTTATTCCCAGTCCCCGTCCCTCCCCACCCCCCCACCCCCCCCAGTCTCAGGAAAATCCCTCTTTTACACACTGTAGCTCTCTGATGCAGTGAGGCTGGGTGTCTGACCCCAGGCATGACCACATCACCACGGCCTGTGGCGGGGGAGGGGGGGGGTCCTCTTTAGCCTCAGTTAAGTTCAGGATCTAATGAGGGCTGTACAGTTTGGAAACATCATTTAGATTTTTCCCAGTTTAAAATCAGCAGAGTCACACTGATGAAAACATATACAGGTAACTAAGAATAGTGTTAAGCATAACTTACTAAAGTTCCAAAAGCAGCCACAAAAAGCCCGTTATGACTAAATGAATCACAAACAGATCTGTGTACCTGAGCCAGAAATTAAAATGGGAACACAGGGCAGAGGCTGGGGCAGGCAGAAAATAGCAAACCGGCCAGTAACCACGCTATATATAGTATGTAAGGAAACAAAATAGCATTCTAGCGCTTCCAGGCAGGGGACGGCTAAATTTCTACTTATCTAAGGTAACCTGATGAAGAGGGCACCAGAAATGAAAGTGAATCACCACCTTCAGTGAATCACCACTTTCTGTAAATCAACACAGACTCTACAATCTACTGGATGCTAATGCTTTACACAAATGCTTTACAAAATAACAGAAGGGGAAGTTTCACGTAAAAGGAGGGATTCTTGATCTTGTGCTAAAAAGGATGAGACAGTTTATAAAAACACACAGAATAAGTTCTACCTTCCGGAAACCTGTAGTGGAATACAACATGGAGCCAGGGAAACTGAGGAGGAAAAAAGGAGAGTCAGGGACGAGATTCAGACATGCGCACCAGACACAAGAGCTGGAAGCGGGCTGAAATTCGGCTCAGCCTCCCGGCCGCCAAACCACAAAAGAAAACAGGATTAGTTAGGAAATCTGTTTTCGTAAGATTTAAAAACCTACCAGTGGCCCAGCAGTGGCCTGGCTCCTCCTGACACGGAACCGCGAAAGAGCAGCCTCTGTGCGGCTCACAAAAGGGTAACTGCAGCGTGTGTCCTCTGTCCCAGACTGACTCCTCCCCCCAATGCCAAGGGTAAACAGCACGGTGGCCAGAGCTGCTTAGCTTCCTCCGGCCTCCCTCACAGCGTGCTGAAGCCAAAACAGCAGAGTGCAGTTCAGCAGAATGACGGATCAAACACACGGCTCTCCAGGTACAGTCTGGGCACCCCAGGCTCCCGAGACTGCACAAGGGTTCCACCAAGGACAAAACTATCTTCGCAACAACCCCAAGTCATTATCTGCTTCTCTCACTCTCACTGGGGTGAAGCAGAGGCCACATGACTTGCTGATGTGGGGTTCAAACTCATGAACCATCATGACCTGAGCCAAAGTCGGACGCTCAACCGACTGAACCACCCAGGCGCCTCAATTTTTTAAAGCGCATAGGGGACTAGAACTAATTAAGTCTGAGAACTGCTGATCTAGTGTAACATGGGGCACTGGCCTTTTGGCTACTTAGAACAATGACTGTTGATGATTTGGGGTCTCGGGTCCCTTCTGGAATCTGGTGAAAATCACAGATCATCTCTCCAGTAAAGCAAGTGGTTTTGCATAAAATTTTGGGGTTTTCACACATCATTGGAGCCCATTAGTTCCTCAGAGGGTAAGGGAAGGTGAAACTCAGTTACAAGGCCTAGGGAGCTACATCAGGGGTCACTGGTCTCTGTTGCAGCTACTCAGCTCTACAGTGTGGATGATGGACATGCTCTGCACCAATAAAACTTTACTGACACACAGGCAATGTGCCTGTGGGCTGTGGCTTCCAGTCCCAATCTAGACTCTAGGGGAATATACAGAATGTATACCCTGTATGCTATTTCCTGAAATTGAGCCACTTAAAAAACTAGACAAAGAGCCTGGGGTTATATCTTCTGGTTAAGATAAAATTTAGCTAAATTAGGGCAGCCCCCATATGCTTTGACAGTGAGCTGACAAAAGGTAAAGCATCTTTTTTGAAGGTGATGGGCTCCCCAGGGGAGGGTGGACAAAGCCAAGGGCTCCCTCAGAAACTAAACTGGAGACAGATGTCTGTCCCCCACCTGGCGCATCACTAGCAATGCTCATGACATCTGTATCATGTAAATCGCCACCAGTGCAACATTTTAAAATTCTGTCATGGTTGTAAAATAAAATAACATACAATGAACTCTGACTATGCTACGACAGGGATGAACCTCGGAAACATCACACCAAGTAAAATAAGTCAGACATGAAAGGCCACATGTTGTATGTTGTGTGATTTCACTTATATGAAATATCCAGATGGGCAAATCCATAGAAAGCAGACAGGTGGTTCCCAGGGACTGGGGTGAGTGGAGACTGACTATTCAATGGCACAGGGTTTTCTTTGAGGGTGATGATGTGTTTTGGAACTAGATGCAGGTAGAGACAGCACAACACTGATTCTACTCAATGCCACTGAATTGTACATTTGAAAATAGCTAATCTTATGTGGATTTTACTTCAAAACAAAATTTGAACATAGTACTCTTAGAACCTCCAAGATTATTCAACACAGTAACGTACTGTAAGGTAATTGAATTGGTTAACTAGCATTATATGTTGACAGATCCGTGCCAAGTAAATGTTGTCAGACGTCTGGAAGATGTGCTGTCTGATCTTGAGGTATTTTCTTGATAATCACGTCTTAAAGCTTCTCCTAACATTGACAAAAGAGTTATATCAACAGCGTAAAGGAAAATACTCTCTGAAAACTCTAGAAAAAGAGGTACAGGAGTACATGGACCCAAGCCAGGCAAAGTGACTTGAATTGTTCCTATGCCAGTTATCAAGCGGGGAGACCAGCAGATAGGGAAACAAACAGATCCTTCCTCAATCTACTCCAGGTGACTTAAAGGTCAGATCCCACAACGCTGAGTCTCAGAGTGGTACTAAGGTGTTGTTGTTGTTTTTTTTTTAATGTTTACTTATTATTGAGAAACAGAGAGCATGAGCATGGGAAGGAGAGACAGAGAGAGAGGGAGACACAGAATCTGAAGCAGGCTCCAGGTTCCGAGATATCAGCACAGAGCCCGACATGGGGCTCGAACTCACGAACCGCAAGATCATGACCTGAGCCGAAGTCAGACGCTCAACCAACTGAGCCACCCAGGAGCCCCATAGCGTGTTGGTTTTGAATGAGCAACAGCAGCCTCAGGTCTAAGCTTAACCCCTAAGTCTGTGGCCGGAAGGAAATGGAAGAGGACTGTCAGCAAACATGCAACAATTTGATGTGACCCCTTACACGTTTCTCCATAAAAGAATGGTGATTAAAACAATAATCAGTAAGTATAAAAACTATGCATGCTTCATGTCCAAAAAGAATGAAGAGACTTAAGTTGGAATCTGTAGAAAAAGAAATAAAGCTTTCTAGAAAAAAAAAGCCTCATAAACTGAAAAATTACAGGGGAAAGAAGCAAACTCTGGATCCATTAAAACAGACTAAATCCATGTAAAATTAATAAAGGCCTATAAATTGGCAGGGCCTGTCCTTCATGCTCTGGTGGCCCTCATTGAGGCTTTACTACAGCAAAGAAATTAAATTAAGTGTGTGTGGTGGGGGGAGGTGTAAGTTCAATTGTCATACTTTGTTAAAATACACAAACTTCTTTTTTTAAGTTTATTTATTTTGAGAGAGTGCACACGCGTGTGCAAGTGTGGGAGGGGCAAAGAGAGGGCGAGACAGAATCCCAAGTAGGCTCTGCGCTGTCTGTGCAGAGCCCAACGTGGGGCTCAAACTCATGAACCATGATATCATGACCTGAGCTGAGATTAAGAGTCAGATGCTTAACCGATTGAGCCCCCAGGTGCCCCAAAACACACAAAATTCTTGAAATCAAAGTATGGACAATCCAGTAGAAAATCAAATAAAGTCTCTAAACTACAGATAAAGTCTAAAACATTTTAACTGTGACCTTGAAAAAAAATCACTTACATAATTTGGGCACCAAGACTGCCCATATACAAAAGGAAAAAAAGTTCTTGCAATGCCTTCGGTAGAGACTTAACACGACAGAATCCTCAGTTAGGGCCAAATTCCAAGGGGTGGTCAGCACAACCACATGGGTCAAATACATAAACTTGCTCCAGTTTTCCGCTTTGGTATCCAGCAGGCGGGGGGTGAGGTTAAAATACACTCTCGGACCTCCCCCCTGTGCACTAACTACGAGGTCCTCTTCCGCTGGTTAAGCACCGAGCCCTTCCCCTTCCCTCCCCTCCTGTGGTGGGTGCATCCTGCCTGGGCAGCACGCTGAGCCACCAGGATCATCCAGAAACTTCCGGCCGCACGGCCCACCGAGCTCCCTCTTGGTTTCCGAGCCAACTCTCTCAGTCTTCTTGTCTCTCTGGGCAGCCCTTCTCGGTCTCCGTCTTTGCTGCTTTTACCCCCCGAGTTCTGCCCTCAAGCCTCTGCTCTTTGCCCTACACACTCCTCCCAAACCATCTCTCTCCTGTTGGAAATCTGCTCACCAGCCTCTCACTACCATGAGGACAAAAGCGAGCATGTTCTTCCTGAGCCCCAGAAGACCCTGCACAACCTGACTCCAGTTCCCTCAGCAGCCTCCCACGGGCCACGTTCCCCTGACTCTGCACTTTCCGTAGGCAGCCGCATCTGCCAATTCTGGGGACTTACCACCGAGCTTGTTCCTGCTGCCCAGGGGACCGCAGCTGTCTGGCTGCCCTCCCCACCTCACTCGGTCTGGAGAATTCAGCCCACACAGCATCAGTTCCCGTTACTGTGGCTTTGCCATCACTGCCCCAGCATCCGGCGCCACTCACCCACCCCATACATTCCCAGAACCTGTGCCTCTCCCCAGCCCTTATCCCAACTGTAATAAAACGGTCGTGCTTGTCTCACTGCTAGGACATGGGCTCCGTGAACACCAAACCCACACGTTTCTGCTCACCATCAACCCCCAGCACCGTGTACACTACCTTTCTTGCACAGAGAAACCTCTGAATTTATTGAATAAACGATGAAACCCACCAGCTACCATGGCTTCCACTACATTTCAAAACAGGCGTGTGCTTCCCGAAGCCCCTCTTCTGAGCTGCAGATCCGTATGTCCGACCAGCCAGGAGATTCCTCTCTCCTCTCATCCCTACTGCGTTGTTTTCCCACGTGAACCTGCTCTTCCTTCTACAGTTCCTAATTTGGTCAATGATACCACCACCTGCTCAGGTACCCGAGCTGCGTCTGAATAGTTCAGTGAAGGTCCTCCCTCTGCCTCCTCTCATCCTTCTCATTCCGACAGAAAATCTTTGATGCAAGTCTTCACCTCTTCCCACCTAGATTATTACAACAGCTTCCTAATTGGTCTCCCCTGCAGCCCTGACCGCTCTGATCCAAATCCTCCTCTCCTCTTGACAAAACACAAACGTGGTCACATCACTCACACACACCTCGCCTTCTCAAAAACTTTTTATGGCTCCCATCAGCTCCTGGATAAACCCTACAGTCCTCAGCACGGAATACAAGGCTGCTTGTGCAGTGTTCCCTTCCTTGACTCTCAATTCCACCTGCTAGCCACAACGGATTCGTGCTCATGCTCAAAAGCGCTACCTTCCCCGCTTCATCGACAAGTTGCTAGTTTGCCCAAAACGTCCTTCGCTCCTCGTTCACTGGATGCTCGCGTTTCCGCGGAGGCACGGTTCACTCCGTTGTTCGCTAAGTGCCTCCATTTCGTCAGACACCCGTCAGGTTCCCACCTGCGTGCCTCCCTGCAGGGCCCCCAGGGCCGGAGGCCCGGCGGAGACCCCGCCGCCCCCGTGACCTTTGCGCCCAGCGCCCCCCTACCCCCGCCTCCCAGCGCTCCCCGGCCCCCAGGTACGCAGAAGGGACTCGGCGGCAGGCGATACCGCAGGCCACCTACCATTCTCCCCGGCGCGCCCCAGCTTCTCGCCGGCTCCGGTCGTCTGCGCAGGGGCCCCGGCTCGGCCGCGCTGTCCTCGTCCTCGGCGTTCGCTCCCGGGACACCTGCCGGGGAAGGGGCGCAGGGGCACAGAGGCAGGTTCCGCCAGGGGAACTCCATCACCCGGCGTGCACAGGGCCACCCAGAGGCCCACGACACCCCTCAGACCCCGCCCCTCTCCAGCGTGCACCGCGTCGCCCGGGGGCCCATGGGACCCCACCTCCCTCGCTCCCTCCTCACTGCTGCGTGCACAGCGCCGCCCGGCGACAATGTGACTCGCGGGCATCGCTCCCGCCTCCGACCCGGCACTGCGCTGCCCGGGGTCCGACGGCACCCAGGCCGGCCCCGTCCTACAAATCCCGACGCGCACTGCGCCGCCAGGGGGCCGACGGGACCGGGGTCTGCCCCGTCCTACAAATCCCGATGCGCACTGCGCCACCGGGGGCCGACGGGACCTAGGCTCCGCCCCTTTCAGGGGAACGCGTTTCGGTGTGGGCAGCGTCCGCCGCGGTGGCCCTCCTGAGAGGGCGACGGACAGCCAAGACCCTCCCCGCGCCCGACCGCGTCCTCGTCCTCGTCCCCTCCCGGTCCCCGCCCTGGGGGCGGGCCTGCCGCCTGGAGAGGGATGCGGGTAAGGTGCGTCCCTGTCCGCTCCTTGGCTCGCAGCGCCGGAGAACCAGACGCACCGCTGTCGGGCCTCGTCCAGGTGAGCACTGCTCGAGGTTCGGGCGAAAGGCGCCGGGCCTCGAGGCTCCCTCCGGGGGGTCTCCCCTTCCGGGGGTCCCCTTTCCTGGTCTCCTCCTCCTCGGTCTCTGTCCCCGGGGTCTTCCTCCCCGGATCTCGCACCCGGGGTACCCACCCGCCCCCGGCCTCCCCTTCCCGGGTCTCCCTCCTCGGTCTCCGTCACCGGGGTCTCCCACCCGGGGTGCTCCCTCCCCGGTCCCTTTCTCCTCCCTTCCCGAGGGTATCCCCTCTCCCGGACTTCCTCACCCGTTTCTCCTCTCTCGTGGCGGGGGCTGCCCTCGGGGTCTCCCTTCCTTCCCTTCCGAGGCCTCACGCAGACCGAGCCTCTCGGTTCGAGTCCCGTTCTCCATTTCTACTCCTGCGTGGAGCGTGGAGGAAGACTGCTTCTAAAGACAGGGGTCCTGGCAGTGGTTCTGGAGGGCTGTGAGCGGGACAGTGATGGGGTGTCCGGCCTCTTGCACCGCCACGACTTAAAGTTTATGGGTAAAACTGGGGAAGCTGCCAAAGTAAACGGTTGGCATGTCCGTTCATAGGTTCCCCAAGCAGAGGCTCTACAGTTCTCACCGGTGTGGTGGCTACTCTAGTTAACGGGAGGCACACGGAAGATCCAACGCGGCCTGCCACTGCTGTGCCTCCCCTCCAGGCCTCCACCTCCTGGCAGAGGGAGGGGAGACCCGCTGAGGGCTGGATTTCAGAGGCCAGCTCACCTTCCCAGCAACATAAGCTGGGAGGTGCCATCCCCAGTGGTGTGAGGGTGCCAGCCAGTGGTCTCCTTCACTGGTCCCCTTTTAGCCTGGGCCTGCCTTCGTGGTTCCAGAGAAAGAGCCAGCGCAGGTAGCTGATCTCTGACCTTCTTTAAAGGCTCTGCCTCTGGGTCCTTTTTGGATCTTGCTTGGTAGCACCTGAGTAAACATAAGTAATGGTTGAACACTTTTTGGGAACACGGTTAGGCTTTGATCACATTTGTTAGTTTACATAATTACCTAGGTATAAGGTAGTTCTGCTTTTTCCTGTTTAAACGTTTTTCTGATCATTCTTTGGATCAGAGTGTCTTACTGGTTCCAGTTTTTTTCTTTTAATACCAACTTTTTAAAACGTAGTACATCAGTGGTTGAGTTACTTAATGGAATAATGGTTTTGTAGTTCAGTTAACATCAAGTACTTTAAAGCTTCTTAATATCTGTAAAAATTTTTCTTTCTCTTTCCTTCCTCTCTCCCTTTTGTAACTTATTCTCTAATTCTTTTTCTAATTAGATATGAATCTGGAAGTTGTATTTATAAGATTATAAGTATTTTATCTTTTAAGAATTATGCTTTTATCATTCAGTTTGTTCACATTTAAAATATGGTTTTTGTGGTCCCTGTCAAAATAACTCCAGCATTCTTCACAGAGCTAAAACAAACAATCTTAAAATTTGTATGGAACCAGAAAAGACCCCAAAGGGCCAAAGCAATCTTGAAAAAGAAAACCAAAGCAGGAAGCATCACAATCCCAGACTTCAAGCTATACTACAAAGCTCTAATCATCAAGACAGTATGGTACTGGCACAAGAACAGACACTCAGATCAATGGAACAGAATAGAGAACCCAGAAATGGACCCACAAACAATGCCCAACTAATCTTTGACAAAGCAGGAAAGAATATCCAATAGATTAAAGACAGTCTCTTCACCAAGTGGTGCTGGGAAAAATGGACAGCGACATGCAGAAGAATGAACCTGGACCACTTTCTTACACTAGACACAAAAATAAACTCAAAATGGATGAAAGACCTCAATGTAAGACAGGAAGCCATCAAAATCCTCGAGGAGAAAGCAGGCAAAAACCTCTTTAATCTTGGCTGCAGCAACTTCTTATTCAATACATCTCTCTACAAGCAAGAGAAACAGAAGCAAAAACGAACTATTGAGACCTCATCAAAATAAAAAGCTTCTGCACAGCGAAGGAAACAGTCAGCAAAACTAAAAGGCAACCGACAGAATGGGAGAAGATATTTGCAAATGAAAAAGCAAATAAAGGGTTAGTTCCAAAATTTATAAAGAACTTACCAAACTCAACACCCCCCCCGAAAAATATAAATAATCCAGTGAAGAAATGGGCAAAAGACATGAATAAACACTTTTCCAAAGAAGACATCCTGATGGCCAACTGACACATGAAAAGATGCTCAACATCACTCATCATCAGGGAAATACAAATCAAAACCACCATGAGATACCACCTCACACCTGTCAGAATGGCTAACAGTAACAACTCAGGCAACAACAGATGTTGGCAAGAATGTGGAGAAAGAGGATCTCTTTTGCATTGTTGGTGGCAATGCAAGCTGGTGCAGGCACTCTGGAAAACAGTATGGAGGTTCCTCAAAAAAATAAAAATAGAACTACCCTATGACCCAGCAATTGCACTACTAGGAATTTACCCAAGGGATACAGGAGTGCTGTTTCGAAGGGGCATATGCACTCCAATGTCTATAGCAGCGCTATTAACAATAGAGTATGGAAAGAGCCCAAATGTCCATCGACGGATGAATGAATATAGAAGATGTGGTATCCATATACAATAGAGTATTACTCGGCAATCAAAAAGAATGAAATCTTGCCATTTGCAAGGATGTGGCTAGAACTAGAGAGTATTATATTAAGCGAAATGAGTCAGAGAAAGACAAATATTATATGACTTCACTCATACGAGGGCCTTAAGATACAAAAAAAGATGAAGGGGCGCCTGGGTGGCTCAGTTGGTCGGGCGTCCGACTTTGGCTCAGGTCACGATCTCACTCTTCGTGGGTTCGAGCCCGGCGTCGTGCTCTGTGCTGACAATGTGGAGCCTGCTTGGGATTCTCTGTCCCTCCATATCTCTACCCTTCCCTCTCTGTCTCTCTCTTTCTCAACAATAAACATTAAAAATATTTTTAAATAAAAAAGTGAATGGGGCGCCTGGGTGGCTCACTAGGTTAAGCATCCAACTT
This sequence comes from Leopardus geoffroyi, assembly GCF_018350155.1. Lineage (NCBI taxonomy): Eukaryota > Metazoa > Chordata > Mammalia > Carnivora > Felidae > Leopardus > Leopardus geoffroyi. The sequence continues at coordinate 82,272,816 of NC_059326.1, forward strand.
CAGCTCAGGTCATGATCTCACGGTTCATGAGTTCGAGCCCCACTTCGGGCTCTGTGCTGTCAGTTCAGAGCCTGGAGCCTGCTTCAGATTCTGTGTCTCCCTCTCTCTCTGCCCCTCCCCCACTCACGCTCTGTCTCTATCAAAAAATGAATAAACATTAAAAAAAATTTTTTTAAAAGATACAAAAAAGACGAACATAAGGGAAGGGAAGGAAAAATAATATGAAAACGGGGACAAAACATAAGAGACTCTTAAATATAGAGAACAAACAGAGGGTTGCTGGAGGGATTGTGGGAGGGGGTATGAGCTAAATGGGTAAGGGGCATTAAGGAATCTACTCCTGAAATCATTATTGCACTGTATGCTAACACCTTGGATGTAAATTAAAAAATTAAGACGTTATTTAAAAAATAAAATACGAGTTTTAAGTTAAATTCTTCACAAATTAGATTGAAGTAGGTTATTTCCATTGGGGAGTTTGCTTCCTAAGACCTTTCCACGAGCACCTCTTTTGTTTCCTGTTCATTTCCTGTGTTGTACTGAATCTGGAAGTGTTGCTGGTATCACAAAGAAATTCTAACTTGATGCCATTTCCTACAACTCACCCTTATATTTTTCTTTTTCAGAACAAGGTAAATAACCAGTTTGGGCTGGTTAACGTTGCTCCTGCCACACCCCTGCTGCTTGCTTGGAATCTTCCGCACACAGTGACAGGCACTGCATTGGGTACCAGGTCAGTACCGCATATGGAGGGCCCTGGTTCACTGAGTGCATGGGGGCTGGGGTCCTTCCAAAGAGTTGGGTTGGAGCCTGGCTGGGCTGGCCTCTGCACCACAGACAGTGGCTGCTGTCCTGGTGGGTTGAATAAACTTGATTCTTTCTCAGCAGTTTGATTGAGAAAATTGGAGACACTGGGTCTGGAAGGTCCAGAGGAAGAGAGGGCATGGGGGACCCCATGGCTGCATGTGAAGAGAAGGCTGGGAGGCAGAGCCAGGAGATTTTCAAATTGTGGCCATTGTAGAAAATTGGGCAAAGTAGAGGAGTCGCCCCTCCCTCTGCTTTTCCTCCCCTCCGCTGAGCTCCCTGTAGGGACTTCAGTGACCCCAGTGCTCTAGGGTTCTGTGGGTCCTAATAGCAGATGTCTGAGACAGTCCCTTTGCATACCCTGTGGTGCTCATAGCACTCAGAGATAGAGGCCTGTGGGAGAGAGCTTTACTTGGGTGCCTTAGCTCTGAGAAAGGCCAGTCTTAGACTGTGTTATTGTGCTTTGCTCGTGAGTTTTTATCCACTAAATGACATGTGACACTTATGAATTACTAAGCACTTTTAATAGAGTAAGAGTATGTGATTTCTATATAATATGACGAGTTAAAAGCATTGGAAATTTTTTTTGGGGCGCCTGGGTGGCTCAGTTGATTAAGCTTCCGACTCTTGATTTTGGCTCAGTTCGTGAATTGAGCCCTTGTGTTGGGCACTGGGCATGAAACCTACTTAAGATTCTCTCTCCCTCTGCTGTCCCTGTTCACGTTCTCTCTAAAAAAAAAAAAAGAAAAAGAAAAAAATTGGGCAAAGCTGTGGAGATATATTTTATTTTTTTGTGTAAGTGTTCATTGTTGCAGGGGCAGAGGGGCAGAGAGAGAAGGAGACAGAGGACCTGAAGCGGGCTCTGGGCTGTCAGCACAGAGCCTGATATGGGGCTCACACTCACAAACCCGGAGATCATGTCCTGAGCCAAACTCGGACATTCAACCGACTGAGCCACCCAGCTGCCCATGACATATTTTAAGTAATGTTGAAATATGTGTAAGTAGAAACTTTGGGGACTAGTTGTATTCCAAGTACTGATTTTGTCGTTGCTCTAAATGAAAAGTGACATTGGGTTTTCATGTAGCAGAGACATCTTGAAGACCTTCGGCTCTGGTTGAGGGCATTTCCTAGTTTAAATAGAAGAAGTGTCAGGTTAGTGGAAAACAGTAAGCATTTGTGTTGAATTTTTAAAACTGTATTTTGAGATGCTTATAGATTCATATACCGTTATAAGAAATAATACACAGAAATCCTATAGATCCTTCACCCAGATTTCCCCAGTGATAGCTCCTGATTAAAAATAGAGTCTAAGCAGAAGATTGCATCTATTTGACCCACTCACCTTACTCACATGGCATGTTTTACGATCTGCCATTTCTGTCACGTGTTGATTCCTGTGGCCGCCAGCGCCATCAAGACACAGACCATTTCTATCCCACAGGGTCCCTCCTCCCTCTTCCCTGACAGCCACTCCATCTCTACAGTTAGTCCCTGAACAGTGCTGTACGTGGAATTGTAGGGCGTGTGGGATCAGCCCTCCTTGCAGCCTTGAGGTCCACCCAGGTTGTATCAGTGACTCAAGGTATAGAAATTCTAGGAATTTGTTGTAAAAATATAATAAAAGTGTCATTTTTATAATTAAAAACAATAATAACAAAATAGCACTAGAGCTAAAAAAGTTTATTATTTACTCAAGAAAAAACATGCTATAATTTAGTAGTTCACAGGATTTGGTAGCCAAGTTTAAAGGTAAGATGAAATGAATTTATGAAAAAGTGATTGATGTTTTCAGAGTCTGTAAATAATTTCAGTGTCATGTCCACATGTCCATGACTTGAGCTTATTTGAGTGGAAATATCAGTATGACCACAATTAAAGTTCTCAATAATTTCTCGTAAAAATCAATAGTCCTTTATGTGTCATAGGGTAGAGTTATAACTATTTAATTTCAAGAATTTGTTTGAGGAAGGAACCAGAAATGAATGAAGGGGTGTTTGTTGTTCACACACAGACTGTGTGGCAGGTTATTTGTCTGAAGTTTGAAATCCATAAAAGAATCATTTTTTGAGATCTTTTAGGGAAAATGGGAAACATTAGCAAAGCATCAGAAATGTCTGTCTTGGTTCTGAAAATACTAGAAAAGCATGTATTTATCAACATTGAATTCTTTCTCTCCCCTGGAACAATAGAAGTTCAGCAGTGAAATGAGTTATTAAAATAACAGATTAACTATCTTGCTAGGCACTACTGAGATTGGGTAATCATTTATTTATTTTTAAGGTGGTAACGCTTACTTAAATTGTATTAAAGCTGTAACAAAGGGGCAGTTGGGCGGAGCATCCATCAGACTCTTGATTTCGGCTCAGGTCATGACCTTGAGATTTGTGGTATCAAGTCCCCACCTCTGCACTGACCGGGAGTACCCTGCTTGGGATTGTCTCCCTCCCTCTCTCTCTGCCCCTCCCCACCCCCCACCTCATGCGCATGCGCGCATGCACTCTCACGCTCTAAATAAACATTAAAAAAAATTGTAATATAAAGTTGGGTAATTTAGACAGCACATTGTCACTTATCCTAACAAGTTAGGGGAAAAAGTGAAACATTGTAGGTAAATAAATTCTCTGTGACGTTACAAACTGATGTATCGAAAAATGTATTGAAATTGAACAGTTTCCTGACTTTATAACCAGAATATTGAGGTAGAATGTAGTTTTTTCTTGGTGACTTTTGATGGGCAGGTTTCTCTGCTGTCCTCCAATAGTGGTATTTTTGGTGTCTACAGAAAGGTGTAGTTCAGTCCTCACCAGACTCCGTGGGCTGCTAGTCTTTGCCAGGTTCTTGTGCTGGTTTTTCAGAAGCTCTGTTTTATCTCCACTTTCTATTGGCTGTCATTTTTGGTTTGGAATTTTCTGCCTAGATAAGCCACACTCTTAGTTTTTCTGCATCTGATCTGCTTTGCCTGGGAAACCAGAATAAACTTGTTAGAATTGGAATTACTAGTAAAACTGAGGTATAGATACTTGTTTTAGTAAACACTTTAATGATTAGTTTATATTAATGTTTTGTTTTCTTTAATTTTTTTAATGTTTATGTCTGAGAGAAAGAGAGCACAAGCAGGGAAGGGGCAGAAGGAGAGGGAGACACAGAATCCGAAGCAAGCCCCAGGCTCTGAGCTGTCAGCAAAGAGCCCGACACGGGACTTGAACCCACAAACTGAGATCGTGACCTGAGCCCAAGCTGGACGCTCAACTGACTGAGCCACCCAGGCACCCCTGATACTTTTGTTTTCTTTAAACTGTAAGTGTTGTGTAAATGGTAGGTTTGGTTTTTTTCTTTTCTTTTTTTCTTAAATGTTTATTTTGGAGAAAGAGAGCACACAGGAGAGCATGTGGGGGAGGGGTGGAGAGAATCCCAAGCAGGCTCAGCACTGTCAGCGCAGAGCCCAGCTCAGGGGCTCAAACCCATGGACCGTGAGATAATGACCTGAGCTGAAATCAAGTGTCAGATGCTTAACTGACTGAGCCACCCCGTGTTTTTTCTTTTTTGATGTAACTACTGGTGCCCAGAGATCTAGTTCAGGTTCAGTGGTGTTTTTAGGGTGTGTCTCTTTTGCCTGTCTTGTGTTTTATTACCTCTTCCTTCTTTGCTCTGTATTTCCTACCTTTGGAGTCATTGCTTCGTTGTGACCTTGCTAACACCTGTAGCAGCTTGTACCTGCTTCTTGATGACTCTGTCCACTGGAAGATGCAGTCCTGTCCTTCGAGTGTGATCTGGGCACCGCAGCCGCAGCACCCCCTGCTGCCTGCACCAAAGCCTTCACCTCATCACGGCCAGGGTCCTGTGTGTGCTTCACTTGCTGGGGTAGTCATACAGGTGCTTGGGCTCTTCCTGAAGAGAGGAAGAGAAGGAGGCTGAATTTGGGAGATAGAAAGTGTTTGAACATTTAGTAAAACCCTAGTGATCCAGACATGGTTGTGTTTTGTGATTTTCTTTTTCTGTGTTTGACATCTTGTTAGCATTAAACTGTGACTTTGGAAATTTGGCAGAATTCCAAACGATTTTGGAAAGAAAACAGTACAGTAAGCTAGTAGCAGCTCAGACAGTTTTATTTCAGAAATGACGTGGAGCATGTTTCCTCCAGGCGGTTCACTGATCTGTGATAGGGGAGTTGATGGTGTTTTCTGGCCTTAAATACTTGGATCCTCTTTTTTTTTTTTTTTTTTTTTTTTTTTTTTTGTTAAGAAAGAGAGCATGAGCAGGGGAGAGGAGCAGAGAGAGAGAGAGTCTTAAGCAGGCTCCACACTCAGCATGGAGCCCATTGCAGGGCTCAATCTCTTGACTCTGAGATCATGACCTGAGCCAAATTCAAGGGTTGGTTGCTTAACCGACTAGCCATCCAGGTGCCCCAATACATGGATCTCCTTAAGTAGAATTGGTTTTTGTCTTTGGCACGTGGTAGATTTAAAAAATACACGAAGCTGAGTTTTCTTTAAAAAAATTGCCTTTAATTTCAATGTAACCTTTAGTCTCAAGTCTTTACCAGGCCTTACACTTTAACATTTAGTATTCAATTTTAATCCAGGTGTAATGAATAGTTCAGGTATTAATATTTATCTAGGAAAAATAACATCTTCAAAAAAGTGATAGTTTTTTGGACGTAATTATTTAATACTTTAACTCTGATCTCAATAGTAACGAATCATTGTTCAACTATATGTAGCAATAAATCTCTTTTTCAGCTGAAGATGTGTGTCTAAAATGCAAGCTCAGCTGAGCAGGAACCTTAGGACGGCCTTGCCCTGCCCTCTAAAACTGGACCATGAAGGTGCTGGGAAGAAATTACTTCTGGGTGTTGCTTCCACTGCTTCGCTTGATGGCAGATGCTGCGGAACATGAAGAGGTGGCAAAACATGCCATCAAATTGCACCGAGGGAAAGGGGCGGCCATCACTCAGAGGAAGCAGTGGGTCCTCGACGGTTGCAGGAAGCTCTCCGGGCTTCTTCGCCAAAAGACTGTGGTTCTTAACAAACTGAAAAGTGCAATCAGAGCAGTAGAAAAAGACGTTAGCCTGTCAGATGAAGAGAAGCTGTTTCAGGTGCATACGTTTGAAATTTTCCAAAAAGAGCTGAATGAAAGTGAAAATTCAGTGTTCCAGGCCATCTATGGACTGCAGAGAGCCCTGCAAGGAGATTACAGAGATGTTGTGAACATGAAGGAGAGCAGCAGGCAGCGCCTGGAGGCACTGAGAGAGGCTGCGATTAAGGTCAGTCCCGTCCCACCCTGAGCCAAGGAGCAGGTCAAGTAGAGGTCAAGGGAGAAGGCAGCTGGTACTGATGCTTCAGCAGGTGTAGTCTGGCAGGGGCATCCATTCTCAGCAGTGCACACGTGGATTTCCCCTCCTTGTGCACCGTATCTTAGCACAGTTGCATTTCACCACTTCTGGGAGTGCCAATGCTTTTCTGTGTTGAGATCACAAGGTGATTATACTAGTTACTCAAGTTATCCCAGTAAGCTGATGCATATGAAGTATGTGGTAAATATACTTGTAACTGCAGTCAACATTTTGAGTTTCTGACAAGAATGCCTTTTGGTGTGTAGGTTGGCTGTCTTTAATGCCCATCTACTGAAAACAAACATACTAAAATTAGTTTTAATATATACTTTTGAAATAAGGATCATGATGAAATACACTTTTTTTTTTTTTCAACGTTTTTATTTATTTTTGGGACAGAGAGAGACAGAGCATGAACAGGGGAGGGGCAGAGAGAGAGGGAGACACAGAATCGGAAACAGGCTGCAGGCTCAGAGCCATCAGCCCAGAGCCTGACGCGGGGCTCGAACTCACGGACCGTGAGATCGTGACCTGGCTGAAGTCGGAGGCTTAACCGACGGCGCCACCCAGGCGCCCCTGAAATACACTTTTAAAATGAGATAAAACTATTACTATACCAGATGTGATATTATTTATATATATATATATATTTTTTTTTTTTTTTAATTTTTTTTTTCAACGTTTATTTATTTTTGGGACAGAGAGAGACAGAGCATGAACGGGGGAGGGGCAGAGAGAGAGGGAGACAGAGAATCGGAAACAGGCTCCAGGCTCTGAGCCATCAGCCCAGAGCCCGACGCGGGGCTCGAACTCACGGACCGCGAGATCGTGACCTGGCTGAAGTCGGACGCTTAACCGACTGCGCCACCCAGGCGCCCCTATATATATATTTTTAATGTTTATTTTTAGAGACAGAGAACACAAGCAGGGGAGGGCAGAGAGAGAGGGAGACAGAATCTGAAGTAGGCTCCAAGCTTCGAGCTGTCAGCATAGAGCCCGACACGGGGCTCTAACTCACGAACCATGAGATCATGACCTGAGCCAAAGTCGGATGCTTAACCGACTGAGCCACCCAGGCGTCTCTAAACTCCTTCGTTTTAAAGAATAGTGGTATTGATTTGAGGTAGTTTTACAATAAAATAGAGAACTAACATGCATTGAGTGATGTTGATCCAAATATGTATGCTTTCTACATGCAGTTTTTGCCTCACATCTCAGGCTAGGTTCTGGGAGGTCACAGCTACGAGAGACAGGTTGGGTGGTGTTGCCTAGAGAGAGGTCTGTCAAACAGCTACACTTCTCCTTGGGACTGCCTTGCTGCTTCTCTGTTCTAGCTATGCCCCACCCCTTTAAAGTATGAACATATACTTTATTTTATTTATTTATTTTTTTTTTAATTTTTTTTTTTTCAACGTTTATTTATTTTTGGGACAGAGAGAGACAGAGCATGAATGGGGGAGGGGCAGAGAGAGAGGGAGACACAAAATTGGAAACAGGCTCCAGGCTCTGAGCCATCAGCCCAGAGCCTGACGCGGGGCTCGAACTCCCGGACCGCGAGATCGTGACCTGGCTGAAGTCAGCCGCTTAACCGACTGCGCCACCCAGCCGCCCCTGAACATATACTTTAATAGTAAGGATGTTGATTTGATTGATAGCTTGAGTTTAAATATGATGGTATAAAACGCAATGGTATTATTGACACCATCCATCAGTTTTCCAAGTAATGCTGTCAGATTCTTCTGGAACAGTTTTTCCTCTGTAACTTGGAATTTGTGTGTATCCTACTTAGAAATTTTTAGCTCAAGAATCAAGTATCACAGGTGTTTTTAGAGTATAGCTGGACCTCCATACACAGTAGGCATGATGTCTGGAATAAAATCTGTTCAGTGAGGATTGTGTATGAATAGTTGACCTTCAGAATTTATCAACGGTAGTAGATTACGTTTGATGACGCGTGTGTACAAATAGGCTTCCCTAAACATTTTGCTAAGCTCCATCATGTTTGGGTGATACAGGACACCTGACCTTCTCTCCTTGACTGGAGCTAGCATTACACGTTTATAAATGTATTTGACAGCGAGAGCATGTTGGCTCGCATGGTCCAGCCAGGCCAGGCACCTGAATGAAGTCCTGATGTGGCCTATTTCTTAATAAACCCCACACTTCATTTCTCACCAATAAACAGGAAGAGACAGAATATGTGGAACTTCTGGCAGCAGAAAAACACCAAGTTGAAGCCCTCAAAAATATGCAACATCAAAACAAAAGTTTATCCATGCTTGATGAAATTCTTGAAGATGTGAGAAAGGCAGCCGATCGCCTAGAGGAAGAGATGGAAGAACATGCTTTTGATGACAATAAATCAGTAAGTAGCATTCCAGAACAATCTCCTCTTTGCTCGGGCTGCTTGCCGAGAGAAAGTGTGGTGGAATTTATCGGCTGTTTTCTGTGTGGACTGACGATGGAGATAAAACCAAACGCTTTCGTATCCCAGAGAACAATTTGGTTCAGTTACACAGAAGTACACTATACACCTGTCGTTTTGCCTTATGTTTTTGTCAGTGCCCCCCAGGGGCTCATGTCTGTGCCCCGCTTCCGTGTTCAGGTGGATTGAGACTCTGGGCTCCAGAAAGCGTGCCCTGGGATAGTCAGGTGTCAGTGCTGTTCTGCCCAAGGGAGCCATATGCTCCTGAGAGGAATCGTGTCTGAGGCAGGCATTCGGACTCCCCACTTGCTGTGACGTGTTTAGATTCTCTGGGAAGGACGAGATGAGTGCCGAAAACGGACTGTGAGTCTTGAGGACTCAGAAAAGGATGCGGCAATTAGAGCAAAGGCGAGTGCAGTTCGGGGCGGATGAGCACTGAGCGGGGCTGTCCTGAGCGTGTCCATGGTGCCAGGGGAGGATGCGGGGCTGTCTTTTGAAGGTGGTGCTCTTTCTTCACTGCTCACTGAGTGCTCGTGCGTCAGGGCGTCAGGCTGTCAGGCTGTCGTCGCCGCAGCTTTTCCAGTGCAGCTCCACTGCTGTTGGCTCAGGGTCCCCGCGGGTCCCATGGGCGAGGGCTTGGCCCAGCACTGCACCCTCCGCTCCAGGCACTGATAATGGGCTCTGGGTTTTCACCTCGGAGGGTCCCACGGCCCCTCCTCAGGCTCTCAGAACCCAGGAAGACCATCTGTTTGCCAGGTTACCAGGTCGCTGCAAAGGGTGCAGTCAGAAACAGCCGGGCAGAAGAGGTGAAAGCATGTGCGCAGGGCACTGCGTCCTGTCCGGGCCCGCTGCCCTCCTGGCGGGGCGCGTCCGTGTGTCGGGCACCCGGAAGCTCCCCGAACCCCGTGCTCCAAGCATGTCCCGGAGCTGCCTTGTGCAGGCTCTCGATTCGCTTCACCTCCAGCCCCTCCCCACCCCGAGGCCACGTGGCTGCTGTCCCTGGTGGCCAGCCTCATCCTGCTGTCATCTAGTGGCTTTCTGAACGTCACCTTGCTGGCACAAACTCAGGAGAGGCCGCGAAGGGCTTGTCGGGTGTACCCATTGCTCCTTATGCTTGGGGAGGCCACGCTGGTTGTAGGGCTGCGGGCCAGGAAGGGGGGTGAAGACCAAACGTATGTTTCTTGTTACAGATCGTACCCTAAATTGTTAAAGTGGGTGTCTGGACATAATAGAAATCCTAAACGCCTTCATTCTCAGATGGCCCTTGTAACTGAAGCAGCTTTCCTGATTTGTGCTAATGAACATCTGTGGACCTTTCGTCATACCTGACAGAGTGCTAGAAATACTTCTGTCGCTCTTCTGTACAGAATTTGCGCTCTAAAAATTGAACTTGAAAACATTTCATGGGTTTAATTACATGATGTTGGTTATTTTTACAGGTGAAAGGGGTCAATTTTGAGGCAGTTCTCAGAGTGGAGGAAGAAGACGCCAATTCCAAACAAAACCTCACAAAGCGGGAAGCGGAGGATGATTTGGGTCTTAGCATGCTGATCGACTCCCAGAACAACCGCTATATCTTGACCAAGCCCAGAGACGCGACAATTCCACGTGCAGATCGCCACTTCCTAAAGGTAGTCTGTCTGCTTGCTCCCCTCTTGAAGTCCCCTCTTTCACCTTCCTACTTCCAGGTACTAATGTAAAGTAAGCTTTATTTTCTGAGCCTCGTATTAGGATGCATGACCTTCCTCCTAACGGAGAGATTCTACTAGAATTTCCTATATTTTCCATGACTTGAAACACTTTCTCTTAATTTTTAATTTTTTCTGAAAAGAACGAGGCATTTTAATACTTAGAATGAAAATTAACGTTGCTTTTGAGAATTTGGAAGCCTTTTTGAAGTCAGGAGTCCCTACAGTGGGCTCAAGCTTTGTCACTAACACGGAACATCTGATGAGGTGGAGAAGCTTTGGCTAAGGTATCATCTGTGTAGACACGGGTACAGGATGAGATCCGGCTCCTCCAGAGGTGACTGACATTCCAGACCGAGTTAGCCACGCATCTGCTCCCTCTGAGGCAGCAAGTCTAATAAGAGGATGTGGAGTTATGTAAAGATTCGCAATCGACTGTGTTCTGGTTGGAGATCACTGTTTGGGTTTGGACCAGAGTGGGTAACAGCTGGAGTGGCCAGTGTGGCCTGCTCGGAAGGCTAGTGGGGTCTAGACACCCTGTCGGGGCTCCAGCAGCATTCCCGAAGCCACAGCTTGTGCTGGTCTTAAAGAGGGGGGCAGCGCAGGCCGAGAGGAAGGATGCTCCCAGCGGCTGATTACTGTACCAATAAACTCAAAGCAGGAAGATCAGCCCAGGGATAGCCTTCCTTTTTTACCACCAAAGTGGAAACTGGGAGGGGCCTAGTCTGCAGAACGTCTGCTTTCTCCAGTAATCAACCCTTTTCTTGCCAACTGTTACCTTAAATTTTTGTGTTTATTTCTGGTTTATTCTCCATTAGGACATTGTTACCATAGGAATGCTGTCTTTACCTTGTGGCTGGCTGTGCACAACAATAGGGTTGCCCACAATGTTTGGTTATATTGTTTGTGGCGTACTTCTGGGGCCTTCAGGACTAAACAGTATTAAGGTAAGAGCAACTGTTTTAGTATCTGTTTAACAAAATACTAAAGAAATGCTCATGAAGACCTAAAAGTTTTGAACTTGAATTAATAAAGATAGCATTTCCTTATAAACCATATTAAAGAAGATGCTCTTTAGAGTTTCATAAGAAATTCCTAAATCATAAGAAAGTAATTTTGTTAGTGAATGGATGACTTAACTAGAGAAGAAATCCCGTTTATGTCTTTATTTTTTTAATTAAAAAAAAGTTTTTTAAACGTTTATTTTTTTGAGAGAGACAGAGAGCATGAGCAGGGGAGGGGCAGAGAGAGAGGGAGACACAGAATCTGAAGCAGACTCCAGGCTCCGAGCTGTCAGCACAGATCCTGACACGGGGATTAAACTTGTGAACTGCGAGATCATGACCTGAGGGGAAGCTGGCCGCTTAACCGACTGAGCCACCCAGGGTGCGACAACCCCCCACTCAGTTCATGTCTTTAAACTGTTAGTTTTAAAAATTCTGTTTCCAGTAATAATGATGGATTATGTTATTCAGACACTGAAAGCAACAAAAAATGCTGGGTTAAATGTATAATTTAAAATTTTTTAAAACATTGCAAAGCTGGTAAAGTAGTGGGGATTTTCAAGCCTAAATGTAGGATAATGTGAAAACCCCAGGACGTAGTGAGTGCTGAGGCTGTTGGCTGAACAGAGTGAAGTGACTTTCATCCTATATCGATGGCACTTGTTGGCAGTGAGGAACAGTTCCAAAGCTTTTGTGGGCTCCAAGATGTGTCCTGTAAATACGCACAACTCAGACGAAATGAAGAGATTGGCAAGAATAGGTGATGTGTCATATATCCAACACAGAAGCAGTGGTGCAGGTACTGGGAAACACACACGGGAGTCCTGGCACTTCCTAGTTGGGTACGACAGGAGCAGACGGATGGGGGGAGGTGTGGGCATCTGCTCGCAGCCTCACCCTCCTGCTGACGGGCACACCTTGTACCGGGCAGGAAACATCATCATCTCTAACTGAACTCAACAACACGTTCAACTGGCAGGGGCTACCGGCTGAAAGCCCAGGACCTTAGTGAGCAGGTGACCACTGACTGACATGGGGGGGGGGCGGGGTGCTCTCGTGGGCTGGGCTCAACCTGGTGGGGTGGTCTCTGGGAAACACTGTTTTAATTCAATTTTCTGAATTCGTAATCTCCATACAGTTGAGAACAAAACGGTGTAAGTACAAAAAATTTTAAGTTGTAGGTGGAGAATCTCTGTCTTGTCCTATCCCATCCCTCCCTTTCCAGAGTATTTATGAACAATAGCAAATACAAACGTATTTTCCTTTTTTCTTCAGAGCAAAGGTTGCTTATAAGCCAAGAATTCAGGCTGAATAATAATAGAGGCTGAGTAAGGTAATAAATACAACTGGAGGCTACCAATATTATAGTTCCTAACAAATTTGCTGTATCTTGGTAAATAACATAATTACAGTAAACCAGGATGAAGACCCAAGAGCATATTAGCCAAAATGGGAGGTGGTTAATGGAGGAAGTGTGACTGTACCAAAATATTTACCTTTTCCTAGTAGGAAGTTAATAGGCTTCTGTGTTACGTTGAGAAGTGCAAATTTAGGTATGTGACTTTCAAGTCATGAGTTTCAGCCTCGTTTTAAAAAGGGAAGAAAAATAAAAGCAGTGAGGAAGTATAAAAACCAGGAGACGAAGGAGTAAGAGAAATCTTCTGTTATCACAATGAATATAAGTGGAATAAACTTGCCTGTGGAAAGATACAGGTTTGCAGATGATGTTAGGAAAAAGATGTACAATAAGCAAGGTTCAAAGAGAACAAAATGAGTAAGTGAGGAGGCAGATGCCAGCAAATGGAGGGCAGGGCCTGTCCTCTCGGTGGCTGACAGGGTGCGTGTGCGTCCCTGCACAGCAGCTTGGTGCCTGGACATGTGGAGATCTGCTTGCTCTCTTCTTTCAGACGCTGAGTTCGTGGCTCAGTGGAAACCATGAATGTAGATGATCTAGGGAGTACCAAATATAACCGTGTAAACAGCATTCTCTGCCATAACATAAAAGCATAAAAACAAACAGCAAATAAAGGACCAGAACCAACACAGCGCACAAGAACGCTGTATACCAGAACCTGTGGGATGTGGCCAATTCGGTTCTCAGGAAAGAAGTTTGTATACATAGTCATGCACAGGCCCGTGCTGGCAGGCCAAAGGAAAGTGGGGCATCTTGATTAAAATGTCCAGCTCAGGTTCAGTGCCTCCCCATCCTCCAGAGAAAGTGAAGGAAGGAGGTAATGAAGAGCGCAGCCTGGAAACAGGTGAATTCGTGAGCTAGTTCTCAGAAAAAGAGATAAAAACAGTCCTTCAGCTAATCAAGAAAAAGGAAAAAAAAACGTATAATCAGGAATTTCAAGCTATGTCAGGGATAGAGGACATTCAGAGAACTAGTTTTAAAAAAAATACTGTGGTTTTTTTTGTTTTTTGTTTTTTTTGTTTTTTTAGGATAGTTCCACTGAGTATGTTAGTACAAGATTGTTCCTTGAAGTATGCTTCATTTGTTAGATACATTAAATTGTGTGGTTTTAAAATTTTGTTCCCAGTCTGTTGTGCAGGTGGAGACCTTAGGAGAGGTTGGCGTGTTCTTTACTCTGTTTCTTGTTGGCCTAGAGTTCTCTCCAGAAAGGCTGAGAAAGGTAAGGGCCTCACCAAGCTGTGTTATCGCCGCCAATTTAAACATCATATGGTTTTAATTTATTTACTTTGTGTTTGTTCATGATTGGACTGTCAAGTTAAGTATTTTAGAACAGAATATTCTTTTTATTTTTGGAATATAAATTCTAAAAGATAAAAAATACTAGAAAATGCAAATTCAATGAATGAGTAAAATTAGCTTTTATGTAGCTAATTCCAGAAAAGGTCTGAGAAATGTATGTTTGAAATTTAACATGTGGGGGTCCCTCCAAAAAGGTCCAAAACCATTAGAGGCTGAACTATCTCAGGGATTGAATGTTTGTGTAAAATGAAAATATGTAAAAGACTTGTAGCAGTTAGGACCACGTGTATGAAGAAGTGTGAAACTAAGGGAAGCAACAGTTGCCTTCTAAATTTGTTTGCTTCTAGAACTATTACTTGGAATACTGGAGTATTGCAGAAATGAAAATAGCTGGAGTAAGTTGGAAGTGAGTTAATTAAAAGCTGTGTTTTTGGACGGACACCTCACAAAAGAGGATAGTTGGTCACAAAGCCGGTGGGAGGGCGGGGACAGAAGGGCAGAGAGGGTGACAGTAGTGCTGGTGGACCCCAGGCCACGCCGGCAGGTGGCTCTGGAGTCAGTGTGAGGGCTGGTCGGACAGCAGAGCGGCCTCACACAACAACTGACGACCCTTCCCTTGGTGGAGCTGCCCTGGGTCTCCGTCCCTAGGAAAAATGAAGTACAAGGTTTTTCATTAACCCTCGAATAGTCTTCAGCTTCTCGTTGTAGCATTTTTATGAAAGCGGAGGGGCAGCCTGGGTGTCTTACGGTTACACTGTCACAGCTCTTGAAAGGTATCATGCAGCCATAAAAGACGTGACAAGATCCGAGATAGCAAAGAGAAGTACATTGAGGCGCTGGCCTTAGTTCACCTTGTTACTCTTTGACCTCTCTTTTCTTGCTTCTCTTTTTTTCTGTTGGAAGCTCTGTTTGTCCACCTCCCAGTTACCATCACTTCCTTTAAACACTTCTCCAGATGTGCCTCCTCACGAAGCGTTCTGAGTCCCTTTAGTGTTTTCTCAGGCACTTTCGTGTCTTTTAACGTGCTTCTGGCCTGACCTCCATGTGTTAAGTTCCAGACCCAGAGTTTAAAGGACCCTGCTCTTCTCCGCGAGCTGCGCTTGGGGCTGTGCCATGCCGGCAGCATGGCCAGGACCTGCAGCCGTGCGAGGAGCCGGAGACCTGTGGATGGGAAGGTCATCGTCTGTGGCCGTCCCCGCTCCTTGCTCCGCGCAGGCTCCTCTGGGCTTCCATGTGTGTTTAGTTGAGCGAGGCTGGCAGCTGATAGTGGCGGTTGCCTATGGCTTGGGACAGAGAGGGGCAGAGTTCGGGTTCTGCATTGACCAGCCTTGTGGTCTCAGCAGAGTATCTCACGCCTTGGACGTTGGGGTCCTCGTCTACATGGCCGGGTTTGTTCTGGCCTAAACTGCTGTAATTTATATTTTTCACGACTCTAGCATTCACTGTTCAATGAGAACTTCATCCAGAGTCATGTGAACAGAGTTTTAACCTGTATGAAACTGCACGCTGTTGCTGGTGTGGTGCTGACTTGTAGGGCTTTGGGGTTTTATGCTGACGGGGGCTTACATTTGTGCCTGGCGATGCAGCCTTAGGAGGGCTTGGCAAGGAGGGGGTGTGTGCATGTCAGGGAGAAAGTGTGCTGTGGTCTGAGAAGTGGAAGGAACCTTCCTGGGGACCTGGCACCTGTTTAGTGACTTTGGGGTGAGCTGGGGCCCCTCTGACATGAATCCCTCACTCGTCAGCTCCCTGTGACAGGCTTGCAGGAGGATGGCAGCCTCGCCCTTTTTAGGCCCCTGGGCTCAGACTGCAGATTTAACCATGCCTAATAAACTACGCTAGCAAGTGACAAATTTGTGTTTCTCCAGCATAAATAGCGAGCAGGGCGTCAGAGCAGCCTGAAGTGACCGGTGCCATCGTGGACTTCCGTGTGCCCCTCATGATGGAAAGTCATTCAGTGGGTTTTGAAATAATAATTGCTGGAAGGCCCTCTTGGATCCTCTGGGAAATCCCCAAAAGTCTGAGTGGAAACGGTTCAGAACACCAAGGTCTAGGAACTACTTAATTGTTGGCGCTGAGAACAGCCACAGTCATTTCTTCTGATGGCGCGTCCTGTTGGGTGTGTGCACCCCTGCCTCGCTGTGCTCTAGCTCCCCTTATGCTGCCGGCTCAGCTTTCATGTGCTAGCTCCCCGTTTCTGTCTCTCTGCCTGGGAGTTGAGTTTTCTCCTCTTTTTCTCCTTTTTTCTTTTTAACATTTGCTTTTTTGAGAGAGAACTCAAGTGAGAGGGGGAGGGAAGGGAGAGAGAGAATCTCAAGCAGGCCCCACACTGTCAGCAAGGAGCCTAACTCGGGGCTTAATCCCGTGAACCATGAGCTGAGATCAAGAGTCAGAGAAACTCAACTGACTGAGCCGCCCAGGCACCCCCTCTTTCCCTTTTCTCCTTATTTGTTCCCTCAGTAAACCCTTGCTCCAGACACTGGTGGCTACTGACTATGAGGTGGTATACACAGCCCTGTGGCCCTCCCTTGTGGGACTGCAGGTCTGGGATTTCAGAGGGATGTGTAGGGTTGTGGACAGAAGTCCTGGGACAAGAGCTGAGGAAAATGGAGTTCGGGAGGGGATGCGGCTGTGGTGCAGATGCGTGGGGACCAGGCTGCTGTGAATTCCGACACGGGGAGTTGCCTGGGACCCTGCTGAGCAGCAGGATCTGATATGTGTGGCTGGAGAGCCCGTGTTTCTGGGAGCCCCAGGTGGTCCAGATGCCCCATGCGGAGCAAAGATCTGTGGGCACTGCCCGCATTTCCCACCCTCGTTTGCTGCACACTGTGCTTCTTGGGCTAATAAATCCCAGCCCTCCTGACCAAGGTTTGGTAGCGACCTCAGAAATCTTTAGTCTGGCCTTTGAAAGTCTACAGATGTAGAAGGCAGAGTAGAGAGACGGTTACTTCCCCAAGGTGCTCAACCAATAATGGGGTCAGTCCCGAGCTCTGGGATCCCTTGTGGGCAGAAAAACCCCTAATGCTGCTTATAGGAGTGGCTACCCTAAAACCTGGGAACCTTAAAATTCAGCATGCTGGCCTCCCCAGGAGCTGTGCCTAGGTCTGCAGGTGCACCCTGGCCCTCCCACTGCTCCTGGATATGACACAGGAAGAGGGGGAGCCATTGGAAGGCCATTAAACCAAACAGCCATCGCCACTCCCAGGTGCCAGAAGCAGGAATCAGGGAATCTGAACCTTGGAGAAGCAGCCTTGGGGGCTAACCTCTCTCTGGAAGGCGAGCACAGAGCCTGGGTTGGCCAGAGACACGTGGCAGAGGACAGAGTGGCTCTGTGTGGAAGGCTGAGTCTTCAGTTCGTTTGCCTCTGTCAGCGTCCCACCATTTGACTCGGGACTTGGTGGTGTCGGGAGGATCTTGTAACTCGTTCCTGAAGTTGGAAGCTTCTGTTATGGACAAGCAGGCTGGCAGCTGGTTATGGCTGTGGGCGGCTAGGGTGTGTGTGTGCCCATTTGGCCACAGTAGGAAGTCGGTGCCCAGCCTTAGGAACAGCCTCCCGGCTGCCCTGATTCCTGAAGACAGTGTTGTGATTTTGAAAGAGGTGTTCCTTTTTATCAGGAAGGAGAGCAGGGGAGGAAAAAGATCACATCCTTCAGAGCACCCGAAGACACAGATGAGGCTTGCCAGCCAGTGGGGCCCACAACGTTTGCCTCTGAGCTTCTGTGCCAAGCCCTGCACCCCTTGCCCCCTTCTGGGCCCCCTTGCGCTCTTGCCAGAGGGCCTGGCTGCGCAAGTTGGTTTTGTCCAAGAGGGTGTAAGGTGAGAAGAAAATGAATAAGTGCTTTCCAGTAGGATAGGATGAGTTTCGGTTAATTTCTTTTGTCACTATGTACCATTCACATTTGTATAAACGTCAGGTAGTTTTTAGTATCCCGTCTGTTCAACTCAGTTAAAAACCTTGGAGCGTGAAAATCAACCCTGATTTCTTCCACATTTTCCATTATGTCTAACCCAGCACTGAGAGCTCACTGAGGTGCCTCATCAATATTTGATTATTGAGCCGTGCTGCCTGGGTCTGTGTCCTGACACTGACTTCCATGTGACCGTGGACAAGTTAGTGGGCTTTGTGTTTTCATCTAGAAAAGGTAGAGGTCGTGCTGTCTACCTTTGCGATGTGTTCTGAGGATTAGATTATATGTGCACAGACATGTATTACACGGAGAGGCATGCGTGTTTAGTCCCAGTAACAATACTTAGCACTCAGTAAGCTGACGGAAGTGTTACTGTTTTTACTGTGTTCAGATTACGACTTTGGGTGTTGTGCTGATGTGTTTACCGCAGAGCTACTTCCTGAACAATTTAGTCCTGTGACCAGGCAGTATATGTGTATGCACTCTGCATGGAGCCGGTCAAGAGCTGACCGTCGTCACTAAAACCTGTGTAAACAAATGTGTTCTCTTCAAGGTCTGGAAGATAGCCTTACAAGGACCGTGTTACATGACACTATTAATGATCGCATTTGGCTTGTTATGGGGACACCTTTTACAGATCAGACCCACTCAGAGCGTCTTTATTTCTACGTGCCTGTCCTTATCAAGCACACCCTTAGTGTCCAGATTCCTCGTGGGCAGTGCCCGGGGTGAAAAAGAAGGTAGGTGATAACATGTTCTAAGTATGTGTTGAAGTATTAGGTATTCAACTGGCTTGAATTCACTCCAAAGGCCTCTTAGAAAAAATTGCAACTCACTCTCCCTCCCTGGGCTTTTCTAACAGTCACGGGCCCTCGTGCTGTGTTCACTCAGGAACTGACACCCTCATCAGTTCAGTTGTTCCACATTTCCACTCGATTAAGAAAATAGCTTTTACATGCTCATTAATTTAGGATAGTTGGAGGACCACATTTAAATAAAGAAGAAAATCCACGTTGGAAAGTGCACTGTGGAATTGGTGGTTTAAGGGACGAACGCCGCACCGACCTGAAATCACCAGTTGTCCTCACGGGAGATGACATGGCGTGTGTTGCCTGTGGTGCCGCGAACGGGTGTGTGTTATGTGCAGCCTGAAGTAGAGTGACAGGTGCACTCTGTTCACTGCTTTAACTCTGGCTGTGGTTGGAAACTTACAGACTTTTAGTACCTTTTTTCTATAAACTACGTGACGGGTACTTTGGTGGTTGGGAGTATTTTCACCTCTTTGGGCCTAGTTTCATGTCTGTACTGGCAACACCAGCCTCTGATCGTTACTGGACCTAGCGAAGCCAGCCTGGGTCAGCAGCTTAGGGATGAACATCCTGGGCTGACTCATGCTGGCAGCTTCCAGCTTCGACAGTACTGCTGGTTTATATCCTGTGAACTTGTAGTGACTTTCACTGTCTTGCTCTTGTTTTGTGAAAGTCAGTAAAAAATGGTGAAAACGTCGTAGCAGCTTCGTACTGCTATTTGCCCTGCACCAAACACACCACAATGAGAGAAAAATAGGAAAAAGGAAAGCAGAGTGGTGTGGCTGGCTTCTCTGATAAAGCTGACCTTGCTGTACTTGGGGCTGGTCCTGGGGCTGCAGGCTCCTGGCATTGGTGGTGGCCACACGCAGCCCACCCACTGACTGACTGTGGGCCAATGGGCCACGGAAGCTGCCTCCTCGCTTGGAACTGTACTAACTAGTGGTCTCATCTGTGGGGTCCCAGTGTCCCTGTGGCTTGGTGCTTAGGACCACCCCTCACAAAGCCCTAGTGACAGAAGGAGGTGAGGAGGCACCGGCAGTGGTGTAGGAGGATGAAAACAACTGCTTCTGTAAGGACCTGCAAACTGGAGTCCAGCATGTGTGAGGAGTGAGGACGTCAGTGGCTGGGAGAGTTCTGTAACAACCCCAACTGTCAGGATGTGAATTCTCCTTGCTTATGGAAAAGTCTAATAACCACAGTGAAATAAGCATGCTTGAAGCACTCAACATAAGTGAAGAATTCATGCCTATTGGATTAGGCACAAGGATAGGACACAGTACACACAGAAAACATGGGAAAGAATGCCAAGAAACAAAGGAATAGTTAAGAGGCTCAGCATATATACAGCAGAAGTCCTGGAAGAATAGAGTGCAGAACATAGCTGCTGACTTTCAGACTTGGAGGAAAATGTGAGCCCTTAGCCTGAACGTTCTACCCCAAAACCGAGCAGGAAAAAGGACAAGAATAAATGTACCCTCGGCACATCCCGGTACAACAGCAGAGTTTCAGGGATGAAGGGGAAGGCTTGACAGCTGTCAGAGAACACAGGTGATCCGTACGCCTCCACCACACCGGGGGCAGACGGGGCCTGTGGAGCCGCGTCTCTGGCGTGCACGCCCAGCAGAGCTGCCAAGAGCAGGCACAGGTGAAGGCGTCGTCAGACACACGTAGGCTTGGCAGCGTGGCTGCCTGTCTGGAACACGGGAGGACCAAGCACCACAGGTTTAATTAACCTTGTACACAAAGTGCCTCATGTATCTTGTGCATGGACTGCTGGAAAAGGAGGGCTTTTTCCACTTCGTAGAGGCCAGGAGGTGCCAAGATGGCGGAGCAGCATGGAAGCTTTGTGCGTTTCTCATCCCTGAAGTGCAGCCAGAGCAACACCAGACCATCTTGCACGCCTAGAAAATCGATCTCAGGATTATCTCAACAATCGGCACAACTTGAACCACAGAACTTGTCAGGTATGTGGTGCAGAGAGGTGAACTAGGGGGAGGGGGAGAAGCCGTTGGGGGGGTAGGAAGCTGTTTTTGCTTGTGGAGAGAGAACAGAGACAGCGGGCGTAGGTGGGAGAGAGTACAGGAAAAGCACTTTGTAGAAGGCCAGCTGAGAACTTGAGCCTAAGAAGGTAGGAGTGTCTACAGGGTTGCCGGTGGGGAGGCAATGGTCATGTTGAGAGACTTGGGCTTTGTAGAAACTGATAATCACAGATGTGCTAAAGTGTGGCACCTGAAGGACCGTTAGAAAATGTACTTTGGGAGAAAAAGGCTTTGACTTATAACGGCCATGACAAATAACGTGGGAATAAATCTTTGAAGAGATATGTGTGACCTTGGAGGACAGAAGTACAAAATGTTATCGAAGAGAGAGCCTGTGTTCATGATGAAGAGACTCCATACATAAAGATGCGGTTTCTCCTGAGTCTATAAACTCCCAACTATCCCAGTAAAAAATCTGGCAGGGTTTTTCATGAAATTTGGCAAACTGCTCCTGAAGTTTATTTTAAAAACAAAGGCCAAGAATAGCCAGTGTCAGTTTGAAGTGAGGTGCTTCCACATCAGATGGCAGGCCCTGCGGTCCTGTCCCTGTGCTTGGGTGGTGCGGTGTGTCTGGGCCAGATGGGGCAGGAGACGATGGACAGGCGGACACGAGCAGGGCGCGTGTGGCTGGGGGTGGGTGGGAGTTAGTCCTTGGAGTCCTCCCTTGAGCCACACACAGAAACCAGCCCCACACAGATTGAACAGCTCAGTGTGTTGGGCAGAACTTCAGAGCCTGCTAGGGAGAAATATGGGTGACCTTAGGGCAGAGAGGATTTCTGGAAGCGAGATGCAGAATCCAAAGGAAAAAGTGTTGATAAACCCAAACACGTGGAACTTTAACTTTTACTTAAAAGGTATCTTTAGAAGTTGCAAACTAGAAGACACGTGCTATGTATATAAAATGTGCAAGAAGTAGTACTTAGAATGCATCAAGAGTTTTAAGAAGAATCAAAATGGAAGGAAACCCCGCTGGAAAATAGAACTTCTTCCCAATGGAGAACTTACGGAAGAGGAGGCGTGCACGCTACGTGAACATGGAGAAATGCTGGCCTCGCTAGTGAATCGGAACGTGCAGGTGCAGACCTGTCCTCCCATGAGCCAGCCAGGTGTCTCGCCGGACCTGCCCCATGTTGGCATGAGTGCAAGCGCTCACGGGTGCTCAGTGGGAGCGTGGGCTGGTTTGGTCACTTTGGGGAACAGTTCCACAAACAGATGTCCATTTCTAGAGACATGTCCTAGAAAACATCAAATGTGAAAGAATACTCAAAATACTTATTTTTTTTTTTTCAACGTTTATTTATTTTTGGGACAGAGAGAGACAGAGCATGAACGGGGGAGGGGCAGAGAGAGGGAGACACAGAATCGGAAATAGGCTCCAGGCTCTGAGCCATCAGCCCAGAGCCTGATGCAGGGCTCAAACTCACGGACCGCGAGATCGTGACCTGGCTGAAGTCGGACGCTTAACCGACTGCGCCACCCAGGCGCCCCTCAAAATACTTATTTTTGATAGCAAACAATTTTAAGTAATCTGAGCATTTAGTAATCCAACGAATAATTAAATTATGGTGTGTCCATATACTGGAATACTGCAGAGGTAAAAATGAATTAATCTTACACTATGGAGGGAGAAATAGAAGATACAGAGGACATCTGGTCCAATATAATTTACGTAAACTTTGAAACTGTGCAAAGCTGCATCCTCACAAACCTGCACACTGAGAGCATTTGGAAGTGCCTGAGGATGACACCCCTGTCCCTCTTCATATGTGGGTTTATTGTTGCCCCAATTCTCCTTTTCTGTTCCTCAGGGTTCTGGCCAGTACATTGGATAATGGGGCCCAGACCCTCAGAGGGGTCAGTAAATAGCTCCAGCCTTCCATGGCCATGCTCAGAACCCATATAGCCATGAAGGGGACAGGCAGCTGGAGGTCACGGTAGCAACTTGATTATGATGAAAGATGACAATGGAAGATGTGGCAGTGGTGGCCTTCAGTACCTATCCCCCATGCAGCATGGACCCACAGAAGCCTCCTCTACAAAACACAGGCCTGCAAGAGACTGCCATGCTGTGACCTCACCATCCCCTTGCCCAGGTGGAGACTCTCATCTGTAGAGTAGGGTGGGCAGGGTGGGGCACGGGGCCAGGGCGGAGGCCATGAGTGGTGAGGGGGAGTCTCTCCTGGTGAGAACACAAGCAAGGGAAGGGGGTGTGTCCAGCAAATGTGCTAGAATGTTCATTATAGCATGCTTGTAGTAATGGAAAGATTGAAAACCTAAGTGCCCATCATCAGGGAATGGGTAAGTTGCTGTATTCTACAGCAGTTTTAAAAAGAGATCTTTGTGCATCAACACAGATAATTTTCAGACATAATGGTAAGCAAAAACGAAAGCAAGTTGCAGAAATATGGATTAAGTTATAAAAAGTTTATAATTACAAAATAACAAACTCAGTGTTGTTCCCGGATACATAGCTGTTATTTTGTTAAAAGTAGAAAACCACTCAAGAGAATAAAAAACATGGAACCTAAGGCAGTGATTGGGGGTGTGGCGGGGGGTCCAGCTGCAGGTGGCGGGCTCATGGTACCTGCATTGTCCAGTATCTTCCTTCCCAAAAATCTGAAGTCAGGGTCTCAAAGGTTTAAGATTTAGCAAAACACAATAGTGGGTATGTGGGTATTTGTTATATTCTTTATTTTCCATATGTTTAAGGTATTTAATAAAACAGATGGAAAACAAAAAATTTTAAATGCTTATAGTAGTGGTAAGCACAAAGATTAAACAGTGTAAAATGCAGATGAAAAATATTAAAAGTTCTATCTTTAATTTTTAACAGTTCAGTCTAATTCTTAAATTTTTTTAATGTTCATTTATTTTTGAGAGAGAGAGAGAGAGAGAGAGAGAGAGAGAGAGAGAACGAGTGGGGGAGGGGCAGAGAGAGAGGGAGAGAATCCCAAGCAGGCTCCCGGCTGTCAGCATAAAGCCTGACGTGGGGCTCGAACCCACGAGCCGTGAGGTCATGACCTGAGCCACAGTCGGCTGCTTAACTGACTGAGCCACCCAGGCTCCCCAGGCAAAGTAATTCTTCCGCCTCTGTGTTCACTGTACTGTTTCCTTTTACATCAGTTGCTGTGGTTAGTCTTTCCCCTCCAGCCTCAGTGAGCTGCTGCTCTGCACTTGCTCCCTGAGTGCTCCCTGTGGACTGGGCCATGCTGGGGGTGCCCCCCTCTGTTCGTGCTGCCCGCCATCTGCTGGTAGGTAGTTGATGCCCGCCCATTTAAGACCGCTGTGATCTGGTGAAAGGCAAAGAGCAGGATTTTAAAAACATTTACAAAATGCTGGCAGTGTATCAGTAAATGCTTTTTTGAAAAAGTAAGGTGTGACTGGAATTATGCGTCTCCTCTAAGTCCGGAAGAGGCACCATCACGGGTGCAGGGCTCAAGTGTGTTCACCTCGAGTGAGGACTTGGGGAGGAAGACCGCGGTGTGACTGCGAGCACAGGACCTGGCACGCTTCCTGGGATCAGGACAGGAGAATCACAGTCAGGAACCCATGGAGGGGTTTGTTGAAAATGATGGGTTTTTGAAGTGTCCCACTCACCCATTATTAGTGTGGGGAATTCTTCACTTTTAAGTTGTAAAGCTTTAGCCGCAGCAACCTCATGGCGCTATCCACTTAGAATGTTTTAAAATTCTAAGCCAAAAACAAATAAATAAATCAAATTCTAAAGCCTGGATACTTTATTCACCAAAAATTTAACTTTGAATGGTAAGTAAGACAAGCTTCCTAGAAGGAGTACCTAAACTTCTAACAATTGTGATTTTTGCTGGTGATGAAAGATTTTAATTTTATTTGATTAGCTTATTCTTTTTCTTTTCTGTAAGATTACTCTTATCAGATTAGCCTTTAAATATCTGTTACTGTCAGTTGCTTTTTTTTTTTTTTTTTTAAGAAAACAAAAATAGCTTATTTTATGGGGGAACATGACAGTTAAAAGTTTGGTCCAAAGCCAGAACTGTTGGTTGGAAATGGAGACACCTGACACCTGTGTGACGCGTGGAGTTCGGGAAAATGGTACCCGTTTCCGGTCGCCTTTGTAGATGAGCCACATGGTCCCTTCGGGCAGCCCTGGCTACTGCCTTCTGTCCTGTCCACCTGATGAGCCTCTCTGCATTTGTGTCGGTGAAGACGCTCACTGTGGCCTTGATGGCGGGCTGGAGGGAAGGCGACCTGTCAGCTGGGTCAGCCAGCAGGTGCGACCAGAAGGGGGGTAGGGTTAGGTCTCCTGAAGCGCTTAGGGGAGAGAGAAAGACTGGCGTGAAGGCTGTTTCCTGTATTCTGGGGACACACAGTGACATTGACCTGCTTATCCAGGCTCACCATACTCTTGTGCCCCGTGCCATCTTTCCACGATGGCGTTTTTTCTTTAAGTGTGTTAGTAACAAGTGCTGGAAATATCCCGGAAGTCTTCTTTACAAAAAGTTTTTCATGTTGAAGATGTTTCAGTGTTTGCCCTCAAAGAGATTCTAAAGTCTGTATTCTCTTTAAGTGGCAGAATTTGAATTATTTCGGAAATGTGCCTGATGACCGTATTTTGACGTGGGACACTTTAAGTTACTGTAAACGTGTGCCATTGACACATTCTTCCTCAAGCAGGTGACGTCGACTACAGCGCGGTGCTGCTTGGGATGCTCGTAGTGCAGGACGTGCAGCTGGGCCTGTTCATAGCCGGCCTGCCCACCCTCATCCAGGCCGGGACCGGCGCCTACTCCAGGTAACCACGCTGCTCCTTCCTCCCCACTCGGTTTCCAGCTTCCTGCCGTCCGCTGACGAAAATGCGGTGTAATACCGTCTCCCGAAGAGATGCTTAGAGCTTGTCCGGCGCAGGCAGAGAGCGTGGTCTCTGGGGTCACGCCGCCTGGGCTCAGGCTCCAGCTCTGTCAACCTCGGGCAAATTCTTTAACCTCACTCTGCCTCGGTGTTGTCATCTAGAAAGTGGGGATGGTGTTACTCCCTAACAGGTTAGTTAGGATTAAATGGGCTAAAATCTAAAAGTGCTCAGAATGGTGCCTGGAACATACTGTGTGTGAGTGTGTGTGAGGTCATGTGAGATTGAGTGTCTGACCACGTGCGTGATTGTGTGCGTGCATGCCATCATCGTGGGGACCATTGTTGTGAGTGTCTCCGTTACCATTTCCTCTTTTCCTTATCTCAATGAAACAATCCCCCAAACCCGAACTGCACTTGCTACGTTCGTGTGGAGGGAAGTCAAATTGAAAAGTGGAAGAATAAGTTCGCCCAGAAAGTCCTAGGTTATGCTGTACACACTGTTACCAGAACGCCAGCCCGAAAATAAATCCCTTGGAAAATGTAAGGAGCCCCATAAAATTTAAAGGTAAATTGCATGCGAGTTAGGACTGTAAGCTTAAGTTTATTTTAATAAGCAAATAGGCAATATGTCGTGCTTTAAGTATTTCCAGACGCTGCATTTACTTCACCTCTCACGGTGATGATGCTATAACTTACAAATTAGTAGACTTTTTTGAAATTTCTTTGGGAACCACTTTGAAATTCTGAGATCTGTCACTTATTTCTTCTTTCTCTATATGCCTTTTATCTGTTCTTCTTGCCTTGTTGCGCTGGCTAGAATTTCCAGTACTTCAATGAGTGAGATTATGTGCGTAGATGTTCCTGCCTTCTTCCTCATCTGAAACAGAAAGCATCCATTCTTTCACCGTCAAATGCAGTGTTAACTGTTGGGTTTTTATTACTTTTAGGAAGTTACCTTCTAATCTCAGTTTGCTAAGAGTTTTTATTGTGAGTACACACTGGGTTTTGTCAACTGCTTTTTCTGCATCTCTTGGTATGATTGTGTGGTTTTTCTTCTTTAGCTGTTTGACGTGGCAGATTACGTTGATTGATTTTTGGAAGTCAAGCCAGCCTTACATAGGTAGAATGAATCCTACTTGGTTGCAGTATATAATTCTTTCTATACATTGTTGCCTCCAATTGGCTAATGTTTTGTTGAGGAGTTTTGGGTCTGAGTTCATGAGAGAGAATGGTGTGTAGCTTTCTTTTATGGTATTCTCAATTTCTGGTTTTGGTGTTAGGGTAATACTAGGTTCATAACATGATTTGGGAAGTGTTTCTCCTTTTTCTTTTTCTGGAAAACATTGCATCAAACTGCCGTTAATTCTTCCTTAAATATTTGGTAGAATTCTCCAGTGAAACTATCTGGGCCTTGAGATTTCTTTGGGGGGATTTTTGCTAAGTTACAAATTCAGTTTGCTTAATGGTTATGAGGCTATTCAAATTATCTACAAATTATCTGCATATTGTTGAGTTGTGGTAGCTTGGTTTTTCAAAGAATGGGTCCATCCCATTTCACATGTGGAGGTTACATGTGCAGACTTGGTTATAGTATATCCCATCATCTTTTGATGTCTGTAGGGTCTGCAGTAATGTTTCCTGTGTTGCTCCTGATGTTAGTAACTTGTGCTTTCTCTCTCTGTCAATCTTTCTAGAGGGTTGGCAGTTATTTTAATTTCTTCAAAGACCAGCTTTTGTTTCATTGGCTTTTTTCTTTTTTTATATATGTATAACAAATTTAATGTTTGTTTATATTTGAGAGAGAGAGAGAACGAGCAGGGCAGGGGCAGGGAGAGAGAAACACAGAATCTGAAACAGGCTCCAGGCTCTGAGCTGTCAGCACAGAGCCCGACGCGGGGCTCCAACTCGCAGACTGCGAGATCATGACCCAAGTCAAAGTTGGATGCTCAACCGATTGAGCCGCCCAGACGCCCCGTCTTTGTTTTTCTGTTTTTAATTTCTTTGGTTTCTATCCTTCTGGCTTTTTCTCCTGTTTGTTTTGGCTGTTATTTTTCTAGGTTCTTGTGCTGTGAATGTAGCTTATTGACTTGAAACCTTTCTTCTTTTCTAGTGTGTTTAGTGCCACACGTTTCCTTTGCAGCACTGTCTTAGCTGCATCTTGTTTCTTTTGGTATGTTGTATTTTTATCTTCATTTAGTTCAGTTAATTTAAAACATTTCCTTTGAAGCTTCCTCTTTGATCTATGGATCGTTTAGAAGTCTGTTGCTCAGTTTCCAAGTGTTTGTGGAGATTTACCTGTTGTCTTTCTGTCATTGATTTCTGGTTTGATTCCACTCTGGTCACAGAACAAGCACACTTTGTTTTTGTCTTTTGTTTTTAATTTTAATTTTTATTTATTTTTGGGAGAGAGAGAGATCGGGAGGGGCAGAGAGAGAGAATCTCAAGCAGGCTCCACACTGTCAGCGCAGAGCCTGATGTGGGGCTCAAACTCACGAACCGTGAGATCATGACCTGAGCTGAAGATGTTTAACTGACTGAGCCACCCAGAACAAACACATTTTGTATGATTTTAGTTTTTCTAAGTTTGTTGAGGTTTGTCTTGTGGCCTCAGGTACGGTCTGTGTAAGTGCTCCAAAGGCCCTTATTCTGATGTCGAGTGGAGTGTTTTATGTCAGACCCTGTTTGTTCATGGCATTGTTCAGTTTTCCTGTGTTCTTGCTGGAGAAGGTGGTTATTGACATCCCTAGTTATAATTGCTAATTTGCCGATTTCTCCTTCTAGCTCTGTCAGCTCTTGATTTATATATTTTGGTGCTCTCTTATGTGGTGGCATACACATTTAGGAACATTTTGTTTTCCTGGTGGGTTGACCTGGTTATCATTACATAATAGCTCTTTTGTTTCTAGTAATTTTCCTTATTCTGGAATTTACTTTATCTGCTGTTAATATAGTCTTTCCTACTTTTTTTTTTTTCAATATATGAAATTTATTGTCAAATTGGTTTCCATACAACACCCAGTGCTCATCCCAAAAGGTGCCCTCCTCAATACCCATCACCCAACCTCCCCTCCCTCCCACCTCCCATCAACCCTCAGTTTGTTCTCAGTTTTTAAGAGTCTCTTATGCTTTGGCTCTCTCCCACTCTAACCTCTTTTTTTTTTTTTTTCCTTCCCCTCCCCCATGGGTTTCTGTCAAGTTTCTCAGGATCCACATAAGAGTGAAAACATATGGTATCTGTCTTTCTCTGTATGGCTTATTTCATTTAGCATCACACTCTCCAGTTCCATCCATGTTGCTACAAAGGGCCATATTTCATTCTTTCTCATTGCCATGTAGTACTCCATTGTGTATATAAACCACAATTTCTTTATCCATTCATCAGTTGATGGACATTTAGGCTCTTTCCATAATTTGGCTATTGTTGAGAGTGCTGCTATAAACATTGGGGTACAAGTGCCCCTATGCATCAGTACTCCTGTATCCCTTGGGTAAATTCCTAGTAGTGCTATTGCTGGGTCATAGGGTAGGTCTATTTTTAATTTTCTGAGGAACCTCCACACTGTTTTCCAGAGTGGCTGCACCAATTTGCATTCCCACCAACAGTGCAAGAGGGTTCCCGTTTCTCCACATCCTCTCCAGCATCTATAGTCTCCTGATTTGTTCATTTTGGCCACTCTGACTGGCGTGAGGTGATATCTGAGTGTGGTTTTGATTTGTATTTCCCTGATGAGGAGCGACATTGAGCATCTTTTCATGTGCCTGTTGGCCATCCGGACGTCTTCTTTAGAGAAGTGTCTATTCATGTTTTCTGCCCATTTCTTCACTGGGTTATTTGTTTTTCGGGTGTGGAGTTTGGTGAGCTCTTTATAGATTTTGGATACTAGCTCTTTGTCCGACCTACTTGTTTTTTATTAATGTCTAAAATGGTCTGTCTTTTCCATATTTTAAAACTTTCAGTCTGTTTATTCCATTGTATTTGAAATGAGTTTCTCAATAGATAAGGTATTGTTGGATTGTTGGATGATTTTTTTAATGTTTATTTTGAGAGCAAGTGCACATGAGTGTGGGATGGGGGGGGGGGGTGGCAGAGAGTGAGAGACAGAGAATCCCAAACAGGCTCCATGGGGTCAGCATAGAGCCCGACGTGGGGCTCGATCCCACAAACTAGGAGATCATGACTCGAGCCGAAATCAAGAGTCAGACACTCAACTGACTGAGCCACCCAGGCACCCTGGATGCTGTTTTTTTAATCCATTCGGTCAATATATCTTAATTAGCGTTGAGACCATTTACATTTATGGTAAATGTTGATATGTCAGGACCTAAGTCTCTCATTTTGTTATTTTCTCTGTTTCTTGTTTCTCTATTACATTTTTCTTACCCCCTGATGGGTCACTTGCATAATTTTGAGGACCCGGTGTAGTTATCTCAGCAGCTACTCCAGGCTCTGCAGTGCATGC
Organism: Leopardus geoffroyi; assembly: GCF_018350155.1. Lineage (NCBI taxonomy): Eukaryota > Metazoa > Chordata > Mammalia > Carnivora > Felidae > Leopardus > Leopardus geoffroyi. Next base: position 82,302,825 of record NC_059326.1, read on the forward strand.
GGTGCTGAGGTTAGCTCCCGGCTGTCAGTGCTTGACTGCTTGTGACACGTAGGAGCCTTACTTCCCTTTAGTTCCCTTGCCTCTCCCTTCTTTTTAAGTATAATTGTTGTATGTTCTCTATTTATCTGAGCACCAGATCAGTGTGTTTATTAACTTTGCTTCTGATCACATAGGATTTTTTTAATTCATCAGGGTTACCTATTTTATTTTTATCCATTCCGTTGTTCTTACTTGCTTTCTCAAGATTTCTTCTCTCTTGCTTCTCTCAAGATTCCTTTCTGCGGGGGGCTTTCTTTGCTCATTCTTCCTTTTTTAATTTTTTTTTAATGTTTATTTATTTTTGAGAGAGACAGAGACAGAGTGTGAGCAGGGCAGGGGCAGAGAGAAAGGGAGGCAGAATCTGGAGCAGGCTCCAGGCTCTCAGCTGTCAGCACAGAGCCCGACGCGGGGCTTGAACCCACAAACCACGAGATCACGCCCTGAGTCAAAGTTGGACGCTTAATCAGCTGAGCCACCCAGGTGCCCCTACTCATTCTTGCATAGTTAGTCTGCTGCTGGTGACAAATTCTCATCATTTTTCTTCCTCCAAGTAAACGTTATCTTCCCTCCTTCCTGGAGGATATTCTCCAGGATATGGATTGTACGGGTGACAGTCCTTCTCTTCCAGCACTTGAAGGATGCACTGCTTCTCTCTGGCCTCTCACGGCTTCAATGAGAAATTGACTGCCATTTCTCTAAACACAAGTTACGGATAATTACTTATATGAGTGGTTTCTCTTTGTCTGCTCTTAAGATTCGTTCTTTGTTTCTAGTTTTCAGAAACTGAGCTCCAGTGTGTCTTGGTGTCTTCATCGGTTCAGGCTGCTGTAACAACATCACAGACCAGGGCTTAAGCAACAGACTTTTATCTCTCAGTCTGAGATCAGGTGGTGGCAGGTTCGGTTCTTGACGAAAGCTCACTTTCAGACAGCCGTCTTCTTGCCATGTCCTCACGTGGCAGGGGGAGCACAGCACAGAGGGTCTCTGGTCTCTTCTGACGATGAGGGCACTGACCCCACCACAGGGCCCCACCTTGGTGACCTCCCGGAGGCCCCTCCTCCTAACACCATCATGTTGGGGCTTCATATAGGGATTTGGGGGACACAAACGTTCAGTCCATGACAGTCTTTGGGGATATCCTGTTGGGAGTTGGCTCGACTTCTTGGGTCTGTAGGTTTATGTCTTCTGCCTACTTTAGGATTTTCAGCCATTGTTTCCTCAAATAGTGTTTCAGTCCCACGTGCTCCCTCCTGCTTGGACTCAAGGGATACAAACATTTGTTCTTTTGTTATTATCCCACGGGCCTCTGAGACTCCTTCTTCCTCTTCTTCTTCCTCTCTCTTTTTTTTTTTTTTTTTCTATTTTCTGTTTGTCAGACCAGGTAAATTGTGTTCATCCGTCCTCAAGTTCATGGATTCTCTCCTCTGTCTTCACTTTATTTAGCCCATCCAGCAAGATTTTTATTTTTGTTATTACAGTTGACCCTTGAACAATGCTGCTCTGAACTATGTGGGTCCACGGATATGTGGTGTTTTTCAGGACAGTGCTGTAAATGTGTAAGAATACAGTATGTAATTTATGTAACCTACACAGCATGTACTAATCGACTGTTTATGTCATCAGTCAGTCTTGGGAAATCGAAAGTCGTATGCAGATCTTTACTGTGCAGGCAGCTGGTGCCCCAGACCCTGTGTTGTTCAAAGGTCAACTGTACATCGTTGTAGAATTTCCATTTGGTATGCCTTTTTATGACTTCTATTTCTTTGCTGAAATTTTCTGTTTTTTCATTTCTTTAAAAAGAGTTTTTAATTGCTGTTGAATCACGTTTTTGATAGCGGCTTAAAATCTTTGTCAGATAATTCTAATAATGATTCACCTTGACGTTGGAGTCTGTTGGTTTTGTATTTTTTAATATTTACCTTTTGCCAGAAGTTATATTAAGTTTCAGTAATCCGAAAATGATTAAGATGTCTTCTCTTCTGTCTGATAGCTCAGCCTGTTGGAAAATAGAGACAGCTTTTTAACTGGGATGCCCAGAGGGTTAGGCCCCGGAGCTCCCTCCAGCTCTGCCGCTTCCTGGTCTCAAGGTCTCTGGGCTTCAGTTTTCTCCCTGATGGTGGGGGCGGCGCAGGGGTGCCTGGCTGGCTCAGTTGGCAAAGCGTGCGGCTCTTCATCTGAAGTTGTGGGTTCGAACCCCACGTTAGCTGTAGGGATTACTTAAAAATGAAATCTTAAAAAAAAAAAAAACGGGGATGGTATGGAAATAGTACCTGCTCGTGGACTGTATGAGGGTTGCAGGAGAGAACCGTATGGAGTACCTGCTTCGGCTGCGACCTGGCGGGTGTGACTGTTACGGTCAGTTTGTTGACAGGGTCCTCTTGCCCTTTTCCTCTGATTCAGGGTTTTTTAACTATCAGAAAAGTAACACATCTAGTCACAGCCTATAAATAAGAGCCGGTTCCTAGTCCTTCTGGCTACAGATTTGCAAGATAAGTAACTGAACAAAATTTGTATAGCTGAAAGGAAGATTTACAACTTTAGCTGAAAATCTTTTTTTTTTTTTTAATGTTTGTTTATTTTTGACAACAAGAGCACCAGTGGGGGAGGGGCAGAGAGGGAGACCAAGGATCCACATCACAGGCTCCGTGCCGACAGCAGGGAGCCTGACGCGGGGCTCCAACTCACAAACCATGAGGTCATGATGTGAGCCGAATTCAGACACTAACCGACCGAGCCACCCAGGTGCCCCAGCTGAAAATCATGTGCTTTCTATTTAAGAAGCATCCAATAAATTAGGACCTGTAGAGGTCACAATCTCCTTACCAAACAGGAAGCGGAACCGCCACAAAGAGTGCAGGTGCTCAGAAAGGACAAATGGGACCCCTCATCGCATGAAACTTCCCTGCTGCTTACAAGTAAAATGGTCACCATAGGGCATTGTCTCCTCAGAAAGCTTTAGGAACTTTTCTTCAGTGTTTTTCCCAATGAAAGTCCAGTACACATATGGGTCCCCTTGACATTGTTCAAACTTAGTTGTGGAACATCATGTTCACCAAGAGTTTGACGGTGTGGAAAAGATGTTCTATGTTGTGTTAAGCTGTAAAACAGAGAGTCAGGTCATAGGACAGTGTTTCCTCAAAAGGGTTAAACAGAGTTGCTGTAAGACTCAGCTGTTCCGCTCCAGGGCATTGACCCAAGAGACATGAAGATGTCTGTCCACACAAAACCTGTGTTGGAGGTGATGAGAGCACACAGTGTTCATGTCCTTAATGCCACAGATTATACACTTGAAAGTGGTTAAAGTGGTAATTTTATGAATAATTTACCACAGTGAAAAAAAAACTTGCACATGAATGTTCATAGCGGCATTATTCGTAATCGCTAAAAAGTGGAAACAACTCAAATGTCCATTAGCTAATGAATGGATATAGTGTACTGTGACCACACAGTGGAATGTTGTATGGAGCCCTGACACAGGCCATGACAGGGTCAACCTTGAGAACATCACACTCGTGGAGGAAGCCGGACACACAGGCTCATGTTATGTGATTCTGTTTATGTGAAATGTCCAGAATAGACAAATCCATAGACAGTAAGTCGGTCAGGGGCGGGTGGGGGAGCGGAAATAAGCACTGATGGGTGTACATCTGCTCTAAAATGGGTGGCGTTGGGTGCACCTCTGCAAGTGTACTCAGAACCACTGAGCTGTGTGCTTTAGAGGGGTGGATTGTATGGATGAGAATCCTGTTTCAGTAAAGCTGTTAGAAGATATATACAGTATCACTTCAACTAAAGAAGAAAACGACTAGAAATATGTCTATTCGTGTATATAATGTATATATATACATATATATATATATACACACGTATATATATACACATATATATATGTACACACACATGTATGAATAAGGGGTTAATAATGATTTTCTCCTAGTAGAGTGATAGGTTAGGATAATTTTATTGTCTACTATTGTATACTTTTCTCTATAATTTGGGAAAACCCCTTCTAATTTTGATTACTGGGAAAAATTTACAGTAAACAAACTAAAGAAATAAAATCCGGGATGATGTTAATACCAACGTTGCCTTTTTATTAAACTCTGGTCAGAATCGATCTTTTCTAAAAGAAAGAATTAACTTATTCCTCTTGCCCCGACAAGTATTTCACAGTTAAGTAACAGAACACAGAGGCTATGATAATACTTTTTAAAAATAGTGATTTGAGGGGCGCCTGGGTGGCGCAGTCGGTTAAGCGTCCGACTTCAGCCAGGTCACGATCTCGCGGTCCGTGAGTTCGAGCCCCGCGTCGGGCTCTGGGCTGATGGCTCAGAGCCTGGAGCCTGTTTCCGATTCTGTGTCTCCCTCTCTCTCTGCCCCTCCCCCGTTCATGCTCTGTCTCTCTCTGTCCCAAAAATAAATAAATGTTGAAAAAAAAAAAATTAAAAAAGTGATTTGAATTATTAACATCTTGCCAAGATCATGAAAATTCTAGAAGGTAGTATGGATGGATTTGTTTATTATTGAAGACAGGGGCCCTCATCTCTAAGCAAAGCAGAAATTCCAGAAGCCATAAAAGATAGGAGAAGTGATCAGTGTTACTGCATGGAAGTTTTATACCGTGAGTGTGTAAATATGCCTGCGCACATGCACACGTCCCTGTGCTTGTAAACACATATACGTGCACACCTATGCGTGCATGTGCTCTGGAACTTGTACCTGTGCACATGGTAAGCAGGCCAAAGACAAATGGGAAAAATATTTGTAAACATGTTAAAGCCAGTCAAGTTACTTAATTCCTAAAGATCTACAAGTGAAAGTTGGAGGAACCCAGCTGTGTGGGCAGCTGGTGCAGAGATGAGGAAGTGCTCACCCCGGCCTGGAGGAAAGGCAGAAGGCACCTGTACCTGTCACACCGCAGACCTGTAGGAGCAGGGTCTCCTCTGGGGTGCGATCGGGAGCAGCGTCTGCCTCAGCTGGGCCGCCACACACACATGTTCTTGGAGCGGCCCGTCCAGCACGTCAGAGCCTGTGGCAGCGGAGTGTCTGCCTGAGGAAGGGGTGGCGATGCCTGCTTCACAGGGCGAGGCTGGCACTCGCGTAAGAACTTTGCCCAAACCTGGCGGATGGAGAGATGGAGATGTAGAGTGGTGTCGTCTTCACCGTGGGCGTGAACAGGAAGTGTGTGCGGGCGCACAGATGTCCCTCGGGCCAGGTTGTCTTCACAGAGATCTGGGCTGTCCATGGCTTCCACTTTTCACGTGGACCTTTGTCAGCTGTCTGCACCTTCCCTTCCTCATGGCGTATTTGGTTTGCAGTTGTGGGGGGGGGGGGGGCGGGGCGTGACGCCCTGGGCAGGGGGTGGCAGGGGGTGTGTGTGGTGGCTGGGAGCACAGGCCCCGGAGCCAGGTGCCAGCACGTGGCCTGGAGCCACAGCTTCGCCTCTGCTCCACGTTCTCATCTGTGGATGGGATGCTTCCCGCACTTGTCAGGAGAAAGGCACTGAGACTGGAAGTCGTGTGTGCAGCCGAGTGCAGCCCAGTGCTCTGGGCATGGAGGAGAGCAGGGTGTTTGGGGAGGACAGTGCTGAAGACGTGAGTGGTCACTCGGAAGGTGTCTGGTCAGATAAATGCACGCACAGGGTGGGAGTGGGGTGAGGAGCAGCGAGCAGCAGGTGGCCACGCCAGGTTGGCAGGGCCTCTGGGTCGCAGACCTTGAGGCCCAAATGTGAAGGATGCCATGAGGGACGTGGAAACGTGCCTTCAGGGAGCGGAGGCTGGTAGAGGCGGCTCTGTGGGTGAGGGACGGGGGAGGCTGCGGCCAGGCGGGGGAACCTGGACTCATCTGATGCTGCCAGTGTCGTTCTGGCTTCTGTGGTGCATCAGAGACCAGTTAGGAGGCCGGTGGAGCCATGCGGGGAGGCGGTGGCACCTAGGAAAGGGGTGACAGGCGCAGGCCAGGCTCCGGATGACTGCACTAGTGTGTGAGCGAGCCGTTAGTTCCCCAGGGTGGGAAGACTGGCCGGGAACTGAGGTACACCCAGCCTGCTTTGTTCAGCGCCCCGGGCACATGCCTGTCCCTGCCTGGTGACCCCGAGTGGAGCCCTCTACCACGACTGCCCTTCGAGCCCAGCTTGTTCTGAAGCCCCCATGGAACCACTCGTGTGACTTGACATCCATGTCCACTGTTTCCTGACTGCAGTGATGAGCCCTCTGCCAGTAATCAGATCTGTATTCTCCCATCGAGAACTTTTAAGCCAGAATTTTGGACTAAATTGTTTCCTTAATGTGATGGAGAACTAAGTTTCTAAAGACTAAACTGAAATAAGTAAAAAGTACATACAAACAGTGCCTTTCTTCTGAAAGTCTTCTGGCTGGGGTCTTAAGAATACGTTCTGAGATGTAAACAGTGTATTCTAAAAAGAGTTTAGCACAGAATCCTGTTCTCCGTTAAACATGAAATGCGGTCATGTCCAATAGACATGAAATGCGGAGTTCTGGCTTGGGTGACAGACTGTTTTGCCGCAGGTCACTGGAGTTCTGTGGCCATTGCTGAGCTGCGGGGTGATGATTGCCTCATGAATTTCAAGGGGGTCAGCTTAGATCCTGGCAAGGAATGTTATTATCAGCCACTGAGTGAGATGTATAAGCTATAGTCAGGAGTCGTCATAACCTATGTGTAAGGTGTATTGCTTTAAAGTATCCATTGCAGAACAACCCAGTTTCCATATTTGATTCAAATAACTTAATTTGAACCAAGTTATTTAGAACTAATGTGATTTTTAGGTTTTATTTTAGTATCTGTAAAAATGTATGTGATTTGGGAAACTTATTTTGTAACATGTCAAAGATCAAGTTGGAAGCCCATTTTGTTGGGTTCAGGGAAATGTGGAGGTGAAATAATGTCCCTTTTTTCTCTCCTTCTCTCCTAGCATTGTCATGGAGACTCTGCGGATACTGGCTTTGGTGGGTCAGATTCTTTTCTCGCTGGCCGCGGCTTTTCTCCTGTGTCTCGTTATAAAGACTTACCTCATTGGACCATATTATCGAAAACTGCATATGGAGAGCAAAGGGAACAAAGAAATCCTTATCGTAGGAATCTCTGCTTTCATCTTTTTAATGTTAACGGTAATCCTCAAAATGCCTGTTATTTACATACTCTGACCTGTAATCTGTTCACTGAGAGCTTATGATCCATCAGTTCTTTATCTTGTCACTTCAGTGGTAGTTAAAATAATTCAAAACGCATGGCATTTTTATCTTATGCACAGTTACTACACTGCCCATGAATACATACTCAGTAGACTAAACCCGTTCACTCCCAGCCTCTTGAGCCCTTTGCTGAAACGGTACCTCAAATCGCACACAGGCAAGTCTAGGTGGCCTTGAAAACCACGTAGTCTCCAGTGTCACCAATGTTATGCGGTCTTAAACTTAAAAACAGCTTTGTACCTGAAACCAGATTAACAGTTTAAGACAATTTTTGCTTCTATTTGGTGACAACAAAGCCGGTCAGCAGTATAACTTCTTTCGCCACAATGTGAGAAGTTGAAGATGAAAATAAAAGAAAGGTTCGTTTTGGAAGCAGCCTTCTCCTTTAAAGGATGTGCTTCTGAGGGATGGGGGGGTATGCTGTTAGACCCCCACAGACAGCTGCGCTGCTCACCACGTGCCCCTGAGGAGGGAAGGCGGGTTCACACAGTAGCTCCCACGTGAGTGTTCCTAGCAGCCAAACGCCACCCAGATGTACTTCAGCAGGTGCCTCCTTCTGCCGGCCTCGGTCCGTCCACACCAGGGAAGGCCACCCAGGTTGGAAACGATTGTACGTGAGTCTCCAGAGAGTTCTGCTCTGCTGAGCAAGAAAAGCCAGTTCCAGAGGTTGCATACTGTGTATTTCCATTTGTGTGACATTTGCGATGAAAAATCTCAGAAATGGAGGGAAGGTTGCCAGATGCCAGGTGTTAAGGGGTGGGGGTGGGGGGAGGGTCCTTGTGACAGAAGGTTGTGTGTGTCTTCACTGTGTTGCGTCTGTATCCTGGCCGTGATCTCGTGCTGTGATGTAGCAAGATGCTGCCACTGGGGTTGCTGAGCAAGGGTACGTGAGGTCTCTGTGGTTCTTAGAACTGCAAGGGGTCAGCTCTTACCTCAAAACCGGAAAGGCACAGAAGCTACTTCTTGTGTAGGATTTAACTACTGACTAGTGTTTTGTAATCTTGGGAGACCAGGATTTGCTTCTGCTCAACGCTGCCCATGTGTGTGACTTATTTAATTTTTTTACATAGCTTTCTCCATTCTGGACTATTTTTCTCTTTAAAAATGACATCCAGCAAAATTCTTCTCTGGATGACTTCCATGTTGTCTTCCCAGTGGCTACACAAGTTAAAATAGTTCTCTATTTGTTTGTTCTGTTTTCTTTCTTTGACACTGTTTCCTGAGCAGCAACTGGGACCACCCGGCATGCTAGGTGCTGGCATCCTGCACAACAGAGAGTCTAACAGCTCAGGCTCCGCTGTTGCAGTGCGTTAACCCCCCCCCCCGGGTGAGCTCTGTTTTTAACGTAGGTTGGTTTGTTTGTTTATTTAAAATGTTTTTATTTATTTTTGAGAGAGAGAGCATGAGCAGGGGAGGGGCAGAGAGAGAGAGGGAGACACAGAATCCAAAGCAGGCTCTGGGCTCTGAGCTGTCAGCACAGAGCCCAACGTGGGGCTTGGACCCACAAATGGTGAGATCATGACCTGAGCCAATGTCAGATGCTTAACTGACTGAGCCGCCCAGGCGCTCCAGCCATTTTAACCCTTTTGAAGTGTACAATTCCGTGGTTTTCAGCATATTCACAGCACTGTGCAACCATCACCACTGTCCAATTCCAGAACATTTCTGTCCCCCCCCCAAATCCACATCTCCGAATCTTGCCTGCCCTCCCCCATCCCATAGTAACCACTAACCTGCTTCCTGTTCCCATGGATCTGCCAGGGTGCTGGCCCCTCTGATGTGGCATGACCTAAAGGGTTTGTCTGTGCTGCGGTGTGTTTCAGGATTTTGCTCCTCTCCTGGCTGAAATCCCATGTCACAGAGATCTCAGTAATATCTGCCAGCCTGTAACTTGCCCTTTGATTATCTCAGTGGCATTTTTTTGATGAATGGAAGTTCTTCCTTTTAATGTACTCGCTAGTTTCAAATTTTGTGCAGATAGCACTTTTTATATCCTGTGTAGATCTTTGCCTCCCCCGGTCCAGAGGTGCCCGTGTTGCTCTCCAGCACTTCCTACTCTGCTCTTCTCACCAGATCTGCGTCCATCTGGAGGCATGTGGACAAGGGTCCGTGTTGCCATTACGTGTTTCCACATCACATGGCGGTACAGGGTCACCTCATCAGAAGCCACAAGCGTGAGCATGTGTGTATGTGTGTTTGTGTGAGTGTGCATGCATGGGTGTATGAGCACAGGTGAGTGCATGAATGTGAGCATGTGTACCCGAGTGTGTGTGTGGGCGTGTGCACTAGTTTGCATATGAGTGCACGAATGTGAGCTTGTGCACGTGAGTGGGCAAGTGTTAGTACAAGCGTGCATGTGAGTGCATGGGCACGAGTGTGAGTGCATGTCTGCATGCGTGAGTGTGGTGCGAGTGTACATGTGGGTGCATGAGCATGAGTGTGCATGAGTGTGTGAATGTTAGCATGCATGTGCGCATGTGCAAAAGTGTGTGGATGTTAGCACAAATGTGAGTGTAAGCAAAAGCACATGAGTGTGTGTGTGAGTGCATGAGTGTGCCTGTGAGTGTCTGAGTCCCCACTCTCACCTTTGCTGCCCGCCTGCTCTTACCGATAGTGCTGTGCCCGGCAGCCTTCTCCAGATTGTCTGGCTGCGTTCGTGTGTCCAGCACCCATGCGAGTTTTTGGATCGGGCTTGTCAGTTTGCACCCGCGGCTGCAGGGACTCTGGGCCCTTCGAGGGAGAGCTCGCGCGTTGGCGGCTGCGAGCCGCTGGCCTGTGGGCATGTGCTGTGCACGTCTCAGCCCTCGTGCGTGCTTCACAGCAGAGCTTTGTGGTGTGACAGTCGTGTGTTCTCCTGGGGGACTTGTCCCCATTGCTGGGTGTGGTTGGTGCTATTGTGAACCATGTTTCTTTGACGGTTCTTTCTGTTGGCTGCTCTCTTCTGTGTGTGGTTTTACTTTCTCAGAGTGAAAAACGTCTACTTCTTTCCGGTTGTTTTGTGTCACTAACACCTGAAGCTTTGCATTTAACAGAACTGTCATTAGAAGCCTGAGTGCTAGCTCGGACCGCGTCCGGCTGGCACGGATGCGCTGGCACTTCCCTCTGGGGCCCTGTGTTCTCAGGGCCTCCCTCCCTCACTGGAGTGTCCTTCTCTAAGTGCTTTCAGTTGGAGACGGGAAGAGTTTTTACATTAACACATGACTTAATGCCATAGTTGGGCTGTTCACTGAGTCCAGGTAAAGAAAATCTATCACAAATATTTAAAATAAATTTTAAAAACTATTGTTCAAAAATTTGAATGATTGTTTCAAATATTTAAATTTTTTTCTCCCTGAATGGCGGGTTCAACTAATGTTAGCTTCCTTGTGTGCATCTCGGTTCGTCCCCACAGAGGCCCTTCTGGAGATGTGGAGATGGGCCTTCGCTGTGATAGTACAGCTGCCTTTGAGCATGAACCCGCCCTGAGCGGAGCTGTCGCTGGTGCGCTGGAGAGTGATGTGCGGCCCTTCCCTTCCGCCTAGGTCACGGAGCTGTTGGATGTGTCCATGGAGCTGGGCTGCTTCCTGGCCGGAGCGCTTATCTCTTCCCAGGGCCACATGGTCACCGAGGAGATCGTGTCTTACATCGAGCCCATCCGTGACTTCCTGGTTATCATTTTCTTCGCCTCCATAGGTAACCTTCCTTGTTAACGTCAGGATGTTTGCAGGGTGTTAGACACCCGCATGGGACTTCTGCAACCTGTTTATATACATATTTCTATTTATGCAGCAATAAGTTGCCATAAAAATTGGGGTCTGCGGAGAAATCTTATTAAAAAGAGGGAAAGTTTGCACTTGGGGACATTGATTTGCTGACTGGCTGCCATGGTCTGGGGGCGCTCAAATGCCCTCGGGGGAGGGTGAACCCCACTTTGACTCCACGGGAAAGGCACAGGTGCCCAGCAGGTTAGCGAACTTAAAGGCAACATCCAAATGAGACATTTGGGAAGAAAGGTTACTGTTGATACCAAAACCTCGAACTGCCGTGTCGCGGTGCGCTGCTCTGGAAATGCCTCTTGGTCGAGGAGTGTCTCCATCAGGCACGTCCAGCACAGCACTGCCTTCTGCCCAGAAAGCTCTAGCACTGCATCTATACCCGCCACCGGCTCCCTGCGACCCCAGCAAGGCTGAGCGCGTCAAGAAGCACATCACAAAGTCTGCAGGGAAACTGAGAGTGGAGCACAGAGAGCAGGGGCCGCACGTCACTGTATAGCTGCTTTAGTGACAGTGCCCTCGCTGTTCCGAGAGAGGGCCCACTCAGCCTCCTTTCCCGTCCACCCCCCCTTCCCTTCCTGGCCATCTGTCCTGTGTCTGGTCTATCTGTCCCTGTCCCTGTTTCTCTGTGTTTCTGTCCCTCCTGCCCACCCCCTTCACCGCAGCCCCTTCTAGTGCCAGGCGGGCTCCGCTGTGCTGAGTGCTGGGTGATTACCTCCACCCATCGTTCCCCCAGAGGAGTGCTCGTGAGGTCGACAGGCACGAGCTCCCCTGATCAAGTTCCAGGCCACATTGTCCCGGGAGGACCCATCTCGCTGACACGCGTGTCACTTGTGTCCTGCCTGCAGGGCTCCGTGCAGTGTGTCCTGGCTAGAAATGAAAATCCCGCAGGCGTGTTATCTAATAGACAAGCTTGCTCTACCCTTCCTCAGGTTAGGGCTCTTGACCTGCTGAGGACTGAGCTATCAAACCAGGTGACAGCCGCACGTGTTTTGCTTTGGTTCTTCACACCCAGTGTTGTCAAGGGGGTTCAGGCGACTGTCCTGCCCCTGAGAGGCCTGTGCACACGCAGGACCTTGCTTTTCCACTGCTCAGGACTGTCTGTCTGTCTCGGGCTCTAAGCAACACAGAAGTGGACTGTTTGAGACTATGTCTTTCCTTTTCTGCATTTTTGTACCTCAGTGATGTTCACGTGGACTGGGTCCCTGACCCCCTGCCCTATGGCAGGCCCTGCGGAGTCATGAGACCCCGTGGAGGGCCTGCCGGCTGCAGTCAGTCCTGGGCAGGGGGAGCGACCCTGGGATCCCAGCAGCACCAGCAGGAGCGCCGAGGGCCCCGACCCAGCTCTGAGAAGAGTCCGTGTGTGAGCAGCGTGAGCAGAGAGGGGTGGCTTGGGTCCCAGAGTGAAGGAGGGCCCCCTGGCCTGGGCGCAGAGGTGGCATCCAGCACGGGCGCCCTGGAGGGGCAAGACCTCCGGCCGGAGACCCCAGGGGCGGAGACCGGCTTCTTCTCAGCAGTGTGGATGCCCACCCTCGCAGGACAGGATGGCCCTAGGCCCATGCACGGCCGGCAGGCGGGCAGGCTGTTAGCCTCTGTGTCCTCCTGTGGAGCCTGCTCCTCACCCCCATCCGTCAGGCACCCAAATCACGCGTCCCTGAAATACCGCTGCACCCATTCCTTTGTATTATCGAGGCATTGGAGCCGTGACTCAGATGCCAAAATGGATGCCAGTGTCTGTGCGGCCCGAGGGAGCCTCTTTATGGCCTGCAGACAGCTGCCTGCTTGCTGGGTCCCCATGTGGCCTTCCCTGGTGTGCAGTGTGCTTGGGGACAGAGATGGAAGCAGAAACCAAGATGGAAAGATAGAGGAATGGAGGCCGGCGGGGACTCCCGTGTCTCCTCCTCTTCTTCCCGGCGGCACAGTCTTGCTGGGTCAGGCGTCCGCCCTGTGACCTCACGTCAGCCCCTGCACCCCCTGGATGCCGTCTCTGGGCGCGCTCACGTGAGGTTATAGCCTCAGCATGTGAATTGGGGGTGGCTCGGCCGTTCAAGCTCCAGAGGCAGAGTCAAGTAGGGCCGGTGAGCCTGCGTGGCCACCATGCCGTCCTGCACGACCACCTCAACGGCTAATTCCCGGGCCCTTCTCGCTTTACAAACGAAGCCAGTGACCTGAGTTTTCTTGTTACACACTTTTCAGCAAGGATTTCATTCTCTCCTTGGGTCCCCCTCCCTGGGACGCAGAGAGGAATTCAGAAGTGGGTACTGCCCGTTCCTCATTCTTGGAGGTGCCCTGGAGGCCATGGGCACATGTGGGGTGTGATGGCTCACATGCGAGGTGACCACGTGCCACGTTCTCATTCATCCCCCAAATGCACATCTGCAGATAGAGGCCGGGAGGCGTGTGATGGGTGTGCAGAGCCTGTCCCGCTGTGCCATCCCAGGGACACCCTCAGCACTTGGTGGAAACGCAAATGATGAGTGGCCGTAAGCAGAAAAGCTACAGGGCGACTGGTGTGCCCTTTTGTCACCAGTGCACACGGCAGTTGCGCCAACGTGGATTGGGTCTCTGTCCCCGAGCATCATGTGGTCCTGTGATGATCCATGTCTCCACCCTCAGAGTAGAACACCTCTGCTGTCTGGTTTGTGTGCCTGGGCTGGGTGCTCCTGGTGCAGCCGGGGCCCACAGGGTCCGCAGCGCTGCACCATGTGCCTGGCATGGGACCCCACTTATCCTCGGGAGAGGGGAGGCCCCTGAGCTTTGAGGCAGGGCAGTGACACAACCACATCCTGGGGGCGGGGGATGCAGGTGAGCAGGGACCACCGCTCCCTGGTCACATCCATGTGACGGGCTTGGTCAGGTGTGTCCCTCCGCGTTGTGGGCTTGTTTCCATCGGGGGTGTGTGGGTGGCAGCATGGCAAGTATGAGGAACACAGGTACAGCCAGAGGTGGTCTTGGACTCACGGCGTAGGAGGGCTGGGGGACGAGGACTCGGGAGAGAGCTCGGTAGGAGAGAGGCCAGGTGTGCCCTAGGCAGTCGTCGGGGCTCGGGGAGCATTGCGGGTCTGGGAGGTGGAGGCTGGGCAGAGCCAGGAAGTGGGGGAGGAGGCTGGGGCTCCAGGCAGGTGCTCGACAGCAGTCCCCAGCACTGTGCTAGGGGCAGCCTGGGCGGGTGCTGCTGAATTTGGAGAAAGAGGAAACTGTTCTCGGAGCAAATGGGTCCTTACTTATATCTATATCTCTGAGTAAAACAAGTAGACACATGAAGGGGCCACATGTATCATGACATGGGGTCCATGCGCTCGTGAGGAGAAGGCCCAGTCAGCCCTGAGCTCCTCAGGGATGGGGGGCCGGGTACACACCGGTCCTGCCCGGCCGCTGAGTAAAGAAGGGCCCACCAGCACCTGTCCCTCGTCTCGGTACTGCAGGCACTGACGGCAGCAGGAGGAACATGTACGGCAGGGCAGCCGGCGGCCATGTGGCCAGGATTCCTCTCCTGTGGCTTCCCCCCCACCACCCCCAGTTTCTAGGCCCCGGGGGTGTCTGCATCTTGGACAGAACGTTTTCACAGAGGAAAGCAGACTTCGCGGCTGCTTGCTGTCACTTTTTGCCGAGTCCTGGGAAAGAAGTCTGGTAGAGGGAGGCACTGGCACCCGGGCCGCTTTCCCCACGGTGAACGCTGGCATAAGCCATAAACACAGGGTGCCGCAGGGTCGCGCTCACAGGTGCCCTCGTCCATGGAGAGGACATGAGGAAGCCTGAGGGTCATGGGCTCCGCTGAGGACGGGCCATGTAGTCCTCCGAGAATGACCGTGTCCCTCCTTCCCTGCACAGGCCTCCACGTGTTCCCCACTTTCGTGGCGTACGAGCTCACTGTCCTGATGGTCCTCACGCTGTCGGTGGTGATCATGAAGGTACTGATTCTTCTTTGTGGTAAAATTTCTGTCATGTTGGTTGTATGTGACCCTGAGTCTGCAAAGCGCATTACGGCCACTTACCTAGAGCCCCTCCCCTCGCCCAGCAGTCTGTAGACTGGGTGAGTTAGGACCAGGCCGTCGGGTTTGTTTTCCTACACCTGTCTCAGAACTGGGCATGTTGGGAATTGGGAGTCACAAAAGCTGGACCAGGAGAAGGCACTCTGGGCGGCCCATCTCCACAGGACCCTTGCTCCTGGCCTTTTCTCCCGCATGAGTCCAAAGACCCACAGGCCAGTGAGTAGCACGTACACATGTACATCTTGTCGTTCGTGTGTTTTGAAAGTATCGTTGTGTTTGTACTCACTGAGTGGGCTATCAGGAGAAGACAGGACTCGGGAACACCAGGTGGGAGAGACACACAGGGCAGGGAGTGCGGGACGGGGCTCAGAGCCCCCTGCCTGTGCCAGCCCCTTGCAGACCACAGTTCCCTCACAACCACAGATGATTGAGTTGTGTTAGTATTTATTTCAGGGTCCGATTACCTGTTCAGTAGCTGCCTGGCTCTGCGGATGATAAAAGTTGATTTCAAATATTTCTACTGGAAGGAGTCAGAATCCCTGCTGGGCCTCCAGCCCCAGCTGCTCCCCTCTAGCTTTGCTTACGAGAGAGAGACCATGCTCTCATTGGAAAGTAAAATTCTTTCTTGAATGCTGCTGACTGGTGTGGGGGGAAAGCCTAGTTAGCTGCCCATGAACCCCTACCCTTGATTGCGCATTTTTCAGCCTGGTCTCATTTCAGACACTCTGTGTTCATTGGGTGCCTCTGCACATGTCCCCTCGGTGTCAGGAGGGCCCCCCTCTGTTTTCTGCGTGGCAGTCAGTAATGCGGATGCTCTTGCAGTTTGCCCTGGCCGCCCTGGTCTTGTCTGTCCTCCTGCCGAAGAGCAGCCAGTACATCAAGTGGATTGTGGCTGCGGGGCTGGCACAGGTCAGCGAGTTCTCTTTTGTCCTGGGGAGCAGAGCACGCAGAGCTGGGATCATTTCTCGGGAGGTGAGTCCGCACACACCCTCTGTGCGTGTTTAGGGTGCCCCGTCCTTCACACCCCCCACGCTGGCATTTGAGCACCTTCCCTGCAGCTGCCTGCAGCTGGCATGGGTCTGGGGGGTCTGCCTCTGGGCGGCTGCGGAGGTGGGGTCCTGCTGCCTCTCACACAGGTGTGCAGGTTTGGGGTCAAAGTCTCCAGAACTGTCAGCATGCCCTCTGCAGCAGAGACTGTGAAGTCTGTCATATCTCTGGCAAAAAGAAGAAAACTAAATCTTAAAGCGCCATCGCCAGTTTGCGTATTAGTAATGGCCTTGGTGCACGGCTATCAGCCAGGCTGACGGCCGTATCCTTCCTGATGCACACGTGAGGGGCATCACTGCATCTTGGGCGGCATGCAGAAACCATGTAAAAGGCACAACTGGAACGTTGTTTGTGAAGGTACCCGATTGGTTTAGGGGTTTTTCTTGCAAAGTACATGGCAGCATTTGCCCACTTGTAAAAGGGAGTGAGAGTCGCTGTCAGAAGTGCTTCTGATGAGGTCCCTCCTCCCCCTACCACACTTTTAAGCGCATGCAGGCCTGGGCCTTCTGCGCAGCTCCTGAAGGTGAGCCCCCCACTTCCCATTGGCCTTCTTCGCCTCTGTCTCTGGTCCGTTCATCCTGGGCCTGGCTCTCTCGTGTGCCCTGTGCTGGCTGTGCACACACCTGTGTGCGTAAGTTCCTGTGCACACCCACCTGATCCTGTGCGCTTTCCTTACTTTCTGTCCAGTTTTGTCATGTGCTCTTTTCAAACTGGCCGTGAATTAGAACTTGAGGAGTATCATCTGATGACCCGTGCTTGTCACTTTAAATTTGGCAAGCAGGACGTTTGTGTTTGGCTGTGGTCTGTGGGTGGTGGCCCCCCACCCCAGGTGTAAATAGGCCACGGTCTGTTGTCTGCCACGGCAGGAGTTAGTGTCCTTCAGGACAGGGCCAGGTGACTAATTCAGTGTTAGCCCCAAGTGATCTGAGGACAGGTGACGTGCTAACTAGGAACGTTTCACAACTAAAGTAGAGCGTCGCTGTTTGAGTAAAAGCCGGGTGGATGTTACAGGAACTTTGTTGTTGATGCAGGGATAAATGTCGGGTGACAGCATAGAGGGAGCCTGGACCCCCTGCTCTGAACGGGTGGCTCTCTGAGAGATAGCCTGTGTGCTGTGGCCAGAAGACCACACACGTTTCACACACTCGCAGCCGTGGGGACCAGCTCACATCTGTAGTTCTCAGCTTAGAAACACTGTGGTTTGTACACATACAAGTTCATGAATGGTAGTTCCTACTTAAACTTGATTTGACCCTTTACCCTTCTGCACCTGTTTTCATTTTGCCCTTTCTCATGCCTGTGCGAGCACGTGTGAACATGTGGGGCTGTTCTTGAAGCCAGGACAGGAGTCTGCCTCCTGCCCTCAGTCTGCTGCCCCCCTTAACAGGGAGCACCCCTCCCTGGGGAATCCTGTTGCCGGAAAGGCTCGCCTCACCACGTGATGCCCCCAGTATTCGCTTCTGCACACCTGCTCCCTAAATTGTGCCAAATGAATGTGGAAGTTCCTCTTAGTACCTGTGACCTGCTAGTAAACTCTCAGGATTAAAGTTGTCTCCTTGTGTCTGTGAGTATGAGGAAGACAGGATGAGTCTAGATACTGACACAGCTGCAGAAGAACGAACTCTGCACAGGCTCTGTCCGAGACCTGTCCTGAGGCTGTGTGCTCCCCATGAGAGCCCCCAGGGGGTCAGCCCGAGGGTGACCCAGTGTGCACCATGATGCATCATCTCAGGGCACCTCACATCCAAATCTACCTGTGCCTGTGGCCATACGGGGTGTGCAGGTGCACCTTGGTCCTGAGTGTGACCACCCCAGCCTTACCTGTTGCAAGTGTACTTCCTAGTCCTGAGTGTGACAGTCTTACTTGTTGCAGGTGTACCTCCTAATCCTGAGTGTGACCACCCTCAGTCTTTTACTGGCCCCAGTTCTGTGGAAAGCCGCAATCACAAGGTGCGTGCCTCGGCCAGAGAGACGGTCAAGTCTTTGAGGCACCAAGAGGGTACACAGCTTCGGGAGCTGACCCCCGTGTGGAACCGGACACTTGGGACACGTCCAGGACCGCACGTCCCTGTGAGCCCCTTGCCTCGGGGACAGAGCGCTCCATTGGAGGGGGCTTCCTGTCTGCCCAGTGTGACAACTATTACTGCTATGGTTTCGAGACTTCCAGACTAATTTGTTACATTCAGTTGATCATGCACAGTATATAATACATGCTGCACCTTACGGATCACCTTGACTGTTCTGCCTGGATGTGCCTTTTTTCCTGAAGTTAATGTTAACTTTCTATTGTCAATTCATCAGTTCATGATTTTTTGGTTAAAAAAAAAAATCAGAAGGGTTTTTATTTATTTAGCTTTTGTGTCATAATCTCTTGGTCATTATTCATGATTAAACATTTCTGTGATGTGCAATTTTAATTCTAGCAGTGAGTTTGGAAAGTAAGTTTAATCCTTACTGCCTGTGTTTTCTAAAATGACAAATACCTTCTAAATGTCTATTTGTTTTTATTACAATAATTTTAAATAAAACACTCATGTCATTTTTTAAATTAGGTATATCATTCTTTTAAAATAATTGTTTTGAAAAAAATATTTGTTTTGAATCACAAGAATATGCATGCTTTAATAAAGGTTATTTATGATCAGAGTAATTAATTGAAATTTATTGGAATTTTTTTAGATTTCTGTGTTAGATTAATCTTTGCCAATTCTTAAAAATTTGGATGATTTGTATTTTGCCACATTATTCTCTAAGAGACCAAATTAATACAGTGCTATTTGCAAAACCTAAGTTGTACCTTTGAATTTTAAAGTGTATTTGGTGATTGTATGCCCCGTTTCAGCAAACCCATGGCTGAAGACCTGATTCTTACAGATCTCCCTAAGGGGAGCTCAGAGTGGAGTGTTCCTAGAACTATTGGCTTTAAGAGCCTCACAATTTGACCAAAACCCTTGGAGTACAGGGACAGACCCCTTAGGTACAATTCTGTGTCACAGGTACAATTATGGAGTGCGGTGACATAAATTCAAACACTTGAAGGTGAAGTGAAGTGTATCTAGTCGGAAGTGAGTCAGTGGAGAAATGATGTAAACATCTGCCTTGAAAACAGCATTGGTTTTATTTATTTCTGTGTTGTAGTAGGTGAGTGCCACTCCCTCCGGACCACTGGTGTGGACACAGCACAGCAGGCTCATCTGACGGTCTGTGAGGCTTTATCTCACCTGTCCGCGTGCCTCTGGCCCAGCAATCTGGAATCCACCGAGGGCTGGTCTCTGGGGTGCGTTTTATTCCATTTGATATCTCCAGCACCCAAGAGCAGAGCCAGGAGCTCACCACATCTTGTTGACAGTTTGGCCCCAGAACGTGGCGTGTGGCGCTAATGTCACAGCGTGAGAATGGCTCATAAAGATGCCAAGAGGACATGCCTCCTGAAGACCTCTGCCTGCAGGACACTCTCCTTGGAGGGTCCCAGAGCCCCTCCCTCCCCCCACCAGATTGGGTCCCATGCTCATTCTCCCTTCCTCATCCGGACTTGCAGGGCACAGAGCTCTTGGTCTCCGTGCCTTCACACGCACCCCTGCAGACCGCCTGTGTGCGCGGGCGTGGCTAGAAAGTGTGGGGCAAGTCCTGCCGTAGAGCTCTGTAGAGCCACAAAGAACGAAAGCCACCAGCTGAAAGCAAGTGCCTCATTGGGTCCCCCGCATGCTCACCTGGGTGGTCAGCGGGCACACCCTGAGCTGTAGCCCGACACTGCTGACCCCCTGTGTTCCAACCTGCTGGCACCCGGAGGCCTTCCTCCCCGTGGGCCTGAGCGCTGCCCCCTAAACCTCCGTGACAGGGCGAGGTAGACCCCTCCCTCGGTCCGCAGGGCCCAGAGCCCCACACGAAGAATTCCTCTCAGCCTGAAGGAACCCACGGGATGGCGTGCAGCACCGGCACCATGTGCCCTCGCGGAGGAAGGTGAAGACAGCGCACCTCTCGTGGGAGGTCAATGGGGAGAGGAGCTTGCATTGATTTGCTCACACGACAGACACAGGCGAGCCTTCGTGAAGCACGGCCCATGCACACAGTAGGCAGGGAGGTCGCAGGTGAAGGCAGAGCCTGGCCCGTGCAGGAGACACGCCAAGGAATAGCCAACGACACCCAGGAAGTGGGCGGGTTGGAGCGCCTGGGGGAGGCGCGGGGGCGCGGGGCTAGCAGGTGCTCAGTGGACAGAGGTCAGCGTGTGGGGCGCCTCCCCCACAGCCCCTGGCCACAGGCCCTGGACGTGGTGCAGCAGAGTGCCCCTGGCGTCGCCCTCGGAGCATGAATCCATGGTTGGAGTGGCCAAGCGCCAGACCCCAGGCAGGGAGGCAGCGAGGCTTCGCGGCTTCACGTCCTGTGGGAGGGCACAGAGGCAACCGGCATCTGCTAAGGACACAATGTCTCCTGGGCCCCAAATGGTCCTGATGCGCCGGAGCCGAGGATGGGGAAGGTGAGGCAGGCTCAGGAGCAGCTGCAGGGCACGTATGGCAGCCCTGGTGCTGGGAACCCGCGGGGCACAGGCACGGTAGAGCTGTGGCCTGGGGTGAGGCCAGGGCCCCCCATCGGGCATGTGCAGGTGGTGGTTCCTCTGGGAGACCGGCAGGGACAGGCATTCGAGGACACTCATGTGACGGTGAAGAAGGAGAGGCCAGGGCAAGCGGGCTCTGTGGGGTGGGCGACTGTTCTGGTGTCCGACTCTGGAGCTCTTGCTGGCTCCCCGGCACCCCTGGGGCATTGCTGCTGCCCGGCCTTGGCCTGATGCCTGAATGTTGGGAGGCCCTTCCACTCCGCCCAGTCCAGATCCCGTACATCTGTCAGTCGAGACCCCAGAGCCCCGTGCTCCTCCTCTGTGATCGCAGCCCCGGCCCCGCCATACGTCCTCAGCCATCTGGGAAATTGCCAGCACCCCGCCCGCCCGGGGCCGCGGCTTCAGGACGCCTTGTGCAGCTGCACCTGCGCCAACACTTGGCTCCAAGACTGGCCGTGGAAAATCCGTGCCCCTGTGCTCGCAAGATGGATGGAGAAATCAGCTGGGCCCGTTTCCATCATCTCATCCAGGAAGAGCGAGGCCTGCCTTTCCCTGAGAGCAAGCAGGGCCTGGTGTCCTCACTGCTGTCCCACTGGTGTCCTTGCTGACGTCCCTCGCCTGGTGAGAGGAGCCCTTTGCTTTGCTGGGTTTAGGGATGGACGGTGCACATGAGGGATGTGCTGAAGGGTCGAGCGGCTGTCGGCCGATGGCAGGGCCCCTGCCTTGCCACCCCAGGGGCTCGTGAGGGCTCCAACTGAACCCTGACCCTGACCCTGCTGCCTGCAGAGCCTGCCCACACCTGCCTTTGCAGCATGAAGAATCAAGAAACACTGCATGTTGTTTAGGAATTTGGGGGAAACACGCCTGGGGAAGGCTGGTGGCAGGCCCTTCTATAGGAGCCAGCTTCACCCACATCCTCTGTGCTTGCAGTGAGGACACTTGCTGCCTTTACAACCTCCCGTTAGGGCCACTAGGCGGCTCAGGTCACAATCTCAAGGTTCATGGGCTCAAGTCCTGCCTTGGGCTCTGTGCTGACAGCGCAGAGTTGGGATTTTCTTCTTTCCCTCTCTCTCAGCCCCTCCCCTGCTGGCTTGCTCTCGAAATACGAAAATAAACATTAAAAATAATAAAAAATATATAAACCTGTTAGAAGCTGTTCCTCACATTCAGGCCATGTCCGTGTCGTGTCTGCGTAGGCGTGGTCGCCACAGGAAACCATGCGGCTGCCGAGGCGCCCTGCCTCCCGGGCCCTGCAGAGTTCACCACGTGCTCGCTTCCTTCCCTGAGGCGCGAATGCTCTCGCAGAATCGCTACTTTGTGTGGTCTTTTTCTCGACCACGTTTCTGACTCATCCTGATGCGGAGTTTGATGCAGACATTCTCACTGCCCTGACTGTCCTTGCCGAGAAGACACTGCCAGTGTCACCTCCAGTTTCCCAACATTGTCCCGTGGAATAGTTTGGGAAACACTTAGCCAGGGAGGAGGCAGGGGTTCCTCATGCAAGGTGTTGGGGATCCTTGACTTTGGCAAGCAGACACAGAATTGCAGCTGTGCGTGCAGGTGCGTGCCCAGGTGTGTGCACAGGTGTACATGCAGGTGTGCGCCCAGGTGTGTGCCCAGGTGTGGGTGCAGGTGTTTATGCAGGTGTGGCACAGGTGTGTGCATGCAGGTGTGTGCCCAGGTGTGGGCTCAGGTGTGCATGCATGTGCTTCTCAAGCAGCCATGTCAGTGTTTACCTGGAGGCGGTCAGTCTTCATGAGTCACCTCCTCCACGGGAAGCCCCCGAACCACAGAAGATTCTCTGACAGCTTATCTGAGGTACTAGTTCCGAGGCAGGGGTAAAGTGGCCTAAGGAGCGACCTGAAAGCACGTGGCCTTGGAAGGGGGTCCTTGAGCCAAATCTGCGGTGTGTGTGGCTGCAGTGCAAACCCATCAAGACGTTACGCGGGGGCCTGTGTTGCCCAGTGGCTTCCGCAAGTTTAGGAGAACTGAGGACCGTGCAGCATGGCCCTGTCCAGACCGAGTCCAGACCCAGTCCAGATCGGTTGGGGATGGGGCCCAACGGCTAGTGTCTCTAACAAGCTGTCAGGTCATGTAGCAGCTGCTGTCGGTCCGGGAGCATGCGTGAGAGACAGCAGTCCAGCCCACGGTGCCCTCACTGGACCTTCGCTCACTGCACGTGTAACCCCAGATGGCGAAGATAGAAGTCTCTGAGCCAGGAACAGAGTTGGGAACAGCTATTGCTGCTGCACTGGGCTCCAAGGACCACTGAACAGCGTCTCCAAAAGAGACCTCTGGTGGAGAAGGCAGCCCCCGGGGCAGATTGCAGCCACGGGGGTGTGCACACCCAGCCAAGAAGGTGCTGTCGTGGGAACTTTGGTTCCATTTTATACATGCGTGTCATGCGTGTGTTGGCCAGAGAGTTTGAAGCTACTGGTGTAAGGAAGAGGGTTCAGGAGGGCAGAAAGTGGGTGCTTCCTGGGGCAGGGGGTGGCCATGGGGCCCCAGGAGCAGCTGGGGAAGCTCAGGAGACCCTGGCTTCCAGCACCTTCTGCCCCGACTGGACACCAGGTGGTCACCATGGTGACTGTCCAGAGCAGAGAGGGAGACTGGGTGCTTTTCAGGGAGTGCCCGCATGTCCCATCTGGACTAGGGTGCCAGGGCGCAATCTGCACACTGGGGGAAACACCAGGTGTCAATGCGAAGCCATGGAACTGGAGTCTGTTTTGAGTACCCAGGTTACTTCATGATTTATGAATAAAATAAAGTGAGATCTGGAGAAGTAACCCAAGAACTTAGCATCCTGCACTGGGGAGGTGCGGTGGGCATGGGGAGAGAAGAGAGCGTTTACGAACAAAGGGCTGCCTTACTTGAAAATGAGAAGTGTTTGAAAGGGGGGTGGTCACTTCAAGCGATGCGCAGAGACCTGGCGTGCCCATGGGAGTGTCCCGTGGGAGGCGCTTCTACTGCCGTGCGCTGCTAGCCCAAACACGCTTTCAGGGTGCCAGAGTTGCCTCAGCACGTCTCCCTCACATGGGGAGCTGGACAGTGTTTTGAGATGTGTTTCCTCACCTAGATTCCTTTCTTTCCCTCGAAATGGACTCCAGGGTCTCAGGATGGATCACAGTAGCCCGGAGGACAGAATCGGCCTGCGCGTCTTTCTGACATTGTACAAAAGCCAGGGCCCTTATGAGAATTCTTTTTGCCAAGAAGGGAAAAGGAAGGCAAATTTGCAAAATGAGGCAGAAGTGAGAGAGCAGGCGAGAAGGAGGCAGCTGGTGGGCCAGGGGACAGTGCACGGCACCCTCACAAAGGACCCCACGTCCCCGTGGAGTAATGACTCGGGACACTGGCCGTGACCTGCACACCGGGCAGAGAGGAGAAAACCCCAGGAACAAGAACACTCCCAGGAGTCTGGTGGATGGAAACGGCCTGAAGATAGGCCCACTGCAGGCAATGGACGCCGGGTCTCAGCCCCCGGCCCATGGGCCAGGGTTCCTGCCATTCTCAGGGACCGCGGGGTGCTGCCTGGAGAGCAGGGCGGTGCGGGCACTCCCTTCCCGGGGCCAGGCTCGCCTCCAAGTTCTTTTGGTAATTGCCGTTTTCCCGCCAAACCTTTACCTGAAATGTGAAAACTAGACATGAGTCGTAGAGAAAGGAATACGCGATGTAAACGGACGAAGATGGACACAACCTGGTAGGATCAGAGTGGGGCGCAATCAGAAATGACAGTTGGGTGACAGTTGGCAAGATGTCAGGCCTCACTCATGGTTTGAGGTGGTGAAGCCTGAGCCGGCCAGCTCTTACGTTGCTCTAATGGAGCTGTGCCTTCAGCGAGGCCACGCGCCCTCCATCAGCGAAGCTGGGACCCTGTCAGCCTTGGCACCAGCACTGGGAGCCAGAGTGAGGCCGCGGGGGGAGCGGGCCGGGCACGCTCCACTGGGGTCGTCACCTCCATCTGTGCCGCAGACTTAGTCCTGACCGCGCTCTGCATTGCCACCCGACCCCACAGACCTCCAGAAGTTTCCTGCCGCAGCACCACAAGAGCGAAATTTCATGGCTGCACGAAGGAGAGTGGACGACGCCCTTTTTCAGATTTCCAAGTCCA
Organism: Leopardus geoffroyi; assembly: GCF_018350155.1. NCBI lineage: Eukaryota > Metazoa > Chordata > Mammalia > Carnivora > Felidae > Leopardus > Leopardus geoffroyi. Next base: position 82,327,526 of record NC_059326.1, read on the forward strand.
CGCCTCTTCCACAGTCTTTTCCAGAATCTGAAGAAATGAGAGGGCCATCCGTGCGAGCTGACATTCTCCCTCCTCTCACAAAAGGAGAGCAGCAGGTGTGCGGAACATGAGTGTCTCTTCGGGTTTTGATCTCACACACTCCCATGACGTTTTGTGGGACCACAAACAACTCCGTGGCATCGCCATGCGTCTTGAGTGGCAGGCACCGAAAACCCACAGCTCCACTTCTTCTCCTGGGTATCTTTGACCCACTTAGCAGTTCCAAACTACCTGCATTTGCCATTTATGGCAGAGTCTAATTTCACGTTGCTTAATGCTGGTGGTTTTTGATTGTCTTCTGTACATATTCTGGTCCGACCCCCACAGCTGGACCAAATCCCCAAGAATTGAAACCCCCAGAGGGGGAGACAAGGCTGAGGGTGCCTCTCTTTGCCAGGCCACTGAGGTGACCGAGTATGCCTGTCCCTGTCCTAGGTTGAGGAATAGCATGGCAACTTCATTAGGCCGGGACCCTCGCTTCTCCCATCTGGTCGGCTCCAGCCTCGGCGCACTGCCCGGTGAACCTGCTGGGCTTGGCCCACGTCAGCTCGGCTCACGCCCAGAGGCTACATGCTGTGTCCGTTCCTGCCCCTGTCCTGCCACACCCTCCCACTGTAACAAGGGTTTTAAAAAATATAAGCCATTTAACCTAAAGGCACTGCCAGTGGCCACAGAACGGACCCTGGCAGCAGCCACATGCGTGGTGACACAGGAGAGAACACTTGTGCTCACACTCGTGCCAAGGAATAAATACGTGAGCACCCCCTCTTCCAGGAGGACCTCCACCAGCAGGTAGTGGGGGTGGGAAAGAGAAAGCCGCCACTGTTGGACACTAAACCAGAGGGGATAGTGTGAGCACGTGGCAGCATAGCCAACCCTGAGTCGTCTGGCCAGACAGACTCCCGTGTGTGGGAGAAATGTTTTCACCTTGCTGAGGGAGCCCACGCAGCAAGTGTCCTGCGTGGTCCGGCACCAACCATACTCGGGAGGCTGGTGGGCATTCCAGCTCCTGGGTACTGGCTGGCTTGCAGCCCTAATGTCGCCTCCTCCGTGCTTCTCATCCACATCTTCCGATTTACTTAAAGTCAGCAAACTCTTTCTCTTGCATGGGACAGTCTGTGTGGACGTGCAGACCAACCGCTAGGGCACAGACTGAGAACGGCCCTCTGTAGAGAAGTGTGCACGCCAGAGAGCATTGGGCTGTTCCCAGAGACATGCAACAGAATCCGTGGAGGGAACAGAGGAGCAGAAGCAGCTGGCTGGAGACCCAGATAGTGCCCCGTGTGACGGGGAACCCAGAGGGGTCTGTGCTGGAACATCAGAGCGGAGGCTGCCTGCTGGAGGGCAGGATGATGCCCCAAAGGTCTTGTGGGAAGGACTGTGTCCCCAGCTGGTCTAATCCAGTGACTGGTGTCCTATAAGAAGAGGGACATTTGAACAGAGACAGCGGGACCTACAAAGGGAAGAAGGCAAGCAGCAGAGAGGGGATGATGGGACACCACAGCCCACCGTCAGCCCCGGGGAGGCTGGAAGAGGCAGGAAGAACTCTCCCCTAGAGCTTGCAGAGGGATAGCTGGCCAGGGACGTCTCCATCTGGCACCCTGGCTGGCCTCTAGCCCTGGGAGGAACTAGATTTCTGTTGTTCTACGCTGCCTGGTTTGTGGTGCCTTGCTTCCGTGGTCCGGGGACACTGACACAGGCTTCTTGTGCCAGCTCAGGAATGAGGACTCGCTCTGGTGTGGCTGCAGGGCTTCGTGAGACACTGTGTAGCACGACCAGGGACAGCCCTTGGGCCGGTCACCTGCAGGCCCAGCTGGAGAAGCACCGCCCACCCCATGTGGGTCTGAGGCTGTGAGACCTGGCACCTGTGCTGCCCTGGGTGGGGCGGGGCTTAGGGCGGGGCGGGCCTTCCTGGTGAGGAGAGGGCCTCGGCCGGGGCGGGGCTTGGGAAGGGGGTGGGGCTTGGCCTGGCGTGGGCGGGGCTTCGCGGGGCGGAGCGAGGCCCCAGTAGGGGCCGGGCTTAGGGCTGAGCGGGACCTGGGATGGGGGAGGGACAGTGGCGGGGCCTCTAGAGGCGCGGGGCTTGGGACGGGGCTTCGGGTGAACGTGGCAGGGCTCGGATGGGGTCTGGGCCTCGAGCAGAGGCGGGGCCAGGGTGGGGTGGGGCGGGGCCGGATCCCGGCTGGGGGCGGGGCCGGGGTCAGGAGACCGGGGGACCCCAGGTCCCGGGGCCGGTGGGCCGGGCCTCCTTGGGGCCGCTCCGCGCGCCAGCCCCCCCAGACCAGAGCCCGCGGCAGCCGACCCGCAGGTGAGCGCAGGCGGGCGGACGGTGAGCGCGGTCGGCGCGCTGGTTCACCGGGTCCCCCCAGCTTGGCCAGGACGCCCCTATGCTTCTGCCGCCTTTTCCCCCTACCACCCCACGCAGGCGGTTTAGGAAAAGTTAGACCCAGTGACAGAGCCCAAAGTTGTGCGTTTCTGCAGGTCGAAGTGTGCGCGCGGGGAGGTAGGTACATGGGCGGTGGCGGACAAATGAGCAGGGAGACGCTGAACGTGAGTAGAATCAGAGGTGGACAGAGGACGGTGCGCGCCCGCGGATGGACAGGGATGGGTGACAGGTGGACGGCAGACGGCGGTCTGCGAGCACGCGGCCTGCGTACCTACTCCCAGCCGCTGACCTCTGGGCCCCTGCGCACCACTCACCGCGCGCACAGCACGCTTGCGGCTGACCCGGGGCTGGCTTGGGCTCGGACAGCCAGCACTGCGCCCAGGAACTCGCATTAGAGATTCTCACGTTCCTGGTTTTAGAGTGGGCCGTGTTGCGGCTGGTGGTCAGCGGCAGAGCCGGGGTGGGGGGGCGGGGCGGGGGGGATGGGGGGGGGTGGGGGGGCGGGGCGTCTGGGAGGCCGGGTCCTGGACTGTAGTGGGGTGTAGCTGGGTCTCCGTCCATCCGCTCGGCGGCCTGAGGCCGCAGGGGTGGGGCGGGCAGGTGGGCGGGGCCGCAGGAGCAGGAGGCTGGCTTGCGCCTCCGGTGCAAAGTTGTGATTCCTGCTGTATATAGACTGTCCCTTGCGGCGTGAATTAAACCTCTTGGAATTAAAAATGAAAATCATTAAACACTGGTTAGAAGCGAACGCGGCATGTGGCTTCACCAGAGTGGGTGTGGGAGGCAGGAAACAAGCCCAGCGCTCGCTCAGCGCAGGCGGAGACTCCCATGGTTCTCTTCTAGTGAGAACACATGACTAATAGCATCTTACTTTATTATTGTATTTGTGGATTTAAAAAGGCACCTCTATTTCCCTCAATGGCTTAATGCTGAGAGCACTTTTGGAAATCCCTGGGAGTTCTCTAAATGAACTTCAGTGATCTCTGCTCTAGGCCCATGCCAGGCAAGGGATTTTCATTTTGTTCCACAAGGTTTATGATAAAATGTGAGAGTTAAAAAGAAGAGGGAGGAGGAGCAAGGGGAGAGAGAAAAGCTATTACGAAATAGCAACACTCTGGACGGACCATCACGTTTCCACCTCATTTGCTCCTCCTTTAGCCAATGTGCTAGTGTAGGCTGCTGTGCAGGGTTCAGATACCTGCTGCTCGAATTCTGGTCCCTGGTCAGGGTTCAGGTTGGTCTAGAATTGAGGTCAGGGCTCTCGGCCCTCTCCAACACACGTCAGGATCTCTTACCTGCCACAGAAACAGCCACCATCAGTCACGTGTGGGAGGGTGGAAACACCAGTTGGGTCTGGGTCTGTAGCCAGGTCTGAAGGGACAGTTGCTGATGAGGGAGAGGGGCCTCCTGCTCACAGCCTGGGGCTCCAAGACCACTGTCAGCAGGCCTGGTTGGGGGGGGGCACCCCCACTCACCAGCCCTGCTGGGTCCAGGGACTCTAGTGGCATAATCTACCAGATGCGATGTGGACAGAGTGACACAGGGCAGATGAGTTAGAGGTTCCCTGAGAAACTGTTTTTACTGTCCTGCTGGGGGTTAGGTGGGTTAGCATTCACGTTGTTGTTGCCGCCTGGACCATTACAAATCGGAGAAAGGGAGAGAACACTGGGCTCTGCTTGGTTATGGGAGGTACCACCCCTCCCCCCAGCCCCACCTGACCTTGACCTGGTGCCCCAGCTCCACTCCCCAGCACAGCATCTCTCAGCACCAGCTGGAGTGGCCCCCGAAACGGGTCTGCTCTCCACTGGTTTCCAGTTTGGCTCCATTGTGGCCTTCTTTTCCTGCGTCCCCAGCAGGACAGGTCTCAGCTCTTTGAGCCAACAGCCCCCATGACACCCACACAGGCCCCCAGGTTCTGGGCTGCTCCACGGCGCAGGCTGGGGCTGGCCTGCAGAGGGCATTTCCTTTCTCCACTGCAGATTCCTCATCAGCCAAAGGAGCTCGTTAGAGGGGACAGTTGGGGAGTCTTCTCTCCTGTAAGGACACCAAAGAGGAACGGAGCACACGCTGGAGGCATGCAGTGTCGGCAGAGAGGAGTCTCACACCCTCGCGGGGCGGCAGCCGGCCGGGCAGCAGGTGGGCCTGGGGGCTGCTACCCCTCTGAGGCCAGAGCCTCGGATTCCTGCAAGCAAGCTCTGGATGCAGGCCTGTGGGTTTTGAACGTTGGCAATGTTCTTTGCTTTTTGTTTTGTTTTTCCTTCTTAATCTTGGATAGAGCCAACCGTCAGTTTCCAGCCTTCATACCAAGAGACGTTTTCTGGATTTTTAAAACTAAGATTTTGTTTTATATGTTTATATGGAAATACAGAAAATACCAAAAAAGGGAGACAGTTATTAAGGGAGTCACTGCTTAATAAAACCATATAAAGTAAGAAGGGAAACAGTCCCAAGGTCTCCTTCGAGTCTCTGGTCTGACGGAAGGATGGGGACCGAGGGAGAGAGCAGGGCCAACTTAGGCTGAAATGGTCCCAGAGGCCAGAGCGTGCAGGGCCGAGCGGGCGGAGGTCGGGTTAAAGTAGCAGAGATCTCTTGGGCGTTGGCCCTCAGGTGAGAGCCCAGGTTAGTCACGACCTTTGTCTCTGCAGCAGCCGCGCTGAGCTCTGCTTGACTCGTTCCATTTGTCCACGGAACATAATTACTAGTGTGACCTCACCCCGTCGAGGACAGACATCTCCCCAAGTAGCTGCTCCCCCGTGGTTGGTGCTTACCGCCCTCTTTACCCTTTCCCTTTTGTTTCCTCCCATACATCCTATGTACACGTGTGCTTTTAGTCTTTCTTGTTCTAAACTGCGTGAGCAGCATACGGTGTCATGTGTGTGCGTGAGGGACGCTCGACTTCACTCATTTTCACAGGTGTTTCTTACTCTGTTGTGGGGTACGCCTCACCGTTTATTGGGACTCCTGATGCTGGACATTTGAACCGTGTTTGGCTGTCAGTGTAAACACTGATGCTGAGCATGCCCCCCGGGACACACTGGGAAGTGGCATGGCTGGGCAGTAGCGTGTGGAGACGCTTCACCTAAGAAAATAACGCCAAATTATCCTCAAAAGTGATGGCATCAATTTGACACCCTACTTGCTGGCCCACAGACTTTCCAATACTTGCTCTCGTCAGACTTCATAAGATTTGCACATCAAATGAGAATACACTGATTTCTGTCTGCGGCTGGCCTTCATTGGCGTTTCCCTGACAGTTAACGAGACTGAGAATCAAATCCCATGTGCATGTACTGGCAAACTTATGATACTGTCTCTGCCAAACCGTGAGCAGAGCAGATCCTTCCCTTTACTTAATTCTTCTTTACTTTTTGTAGACTCGTGTGAAGAAGTCTTATGTATTTTTTTCGTTAGATTTATTCCTAGGTAGTTCACATTTTTTGATCTCTTGCTAAATGGCATTTTGAAAACCTTTTTATTGTAGTATCACATATGTACATAAAGGGTGAAAAGACCAGGAGTTCACAGCTTAATGAATTTTCACTGAACCTACACCCAGATCAGGAAGCACAACCTTATCAGCACCCAGAGCCCCTCTCCTGTCCCCCCATCCCCCGTGTCCTCTTGCTCACAAGTAACCACAGGCAACCTGGGTTCATTTGCTCGCTTGGTACTTTATAATAATGGACTCATACAAGATGCAGTCATTTGTGTCAGCTGACTTTTGATCAAAGCAGCATGAAGGATTGGACCCAACTCTCGCCTGTGGCCACAGACCTTCCTGCCAAGTGTGACTCCATCACAGCTTTCCTTTCCTTTCTACTGCAGGGGCACCCAGCAGGTGCCACCGGGGCCATCACCCACACTGCTCCTGTGAGCGTCGCATAGGATGCCTCCTGATGGACATGAACCCTCACCTTTCTTGGGTACATTCTGGGATTGCAGTTGCTGGATCACAGCACTTGTACGCTTGACTTCATTAGAAAATGCCGATCAGTTTTCCATAGAGAGTTTAACATTTCCTGCAGCAGGTATGACAGTTCCAGCTGGACCACATTTTGGCCAACAGTTATTATCAATCCCTTGGTTTTGGGTGTGAAATGGTACCCTACTGTGGTTTAATTTGCATTTTCCTCATTGCTAAAGAAGTTGTGAACATTTCACATGCTTCTTAGCCGTTTGGATTTCTTCTTTAACACAGTTAAACATAGTTCAAGTCTTTTGACAATTTTAACAGAGTTCTTTTTGTTTTACCTATTGATTTGGCATTGTTCTTTGTATATTCTGGATACGAGTTTTTTATTAGATCTACTGTTGGGGTGCCTGGGTGGCCTCGGTCGTTTAAGTGGCCAACTCTTAATTTCAGCTCAGGTCATGATCCCACGGTTCATGGTGTTGAGCCCTGTGTTGGGCTCTGCACTGGCAGCTGGCAGCGCAGAACCTGCTTAGGATTCTCTCTTTCTCTCTCTGCCCCTACCCCCGTCAGAATAAATAAATAAACTTAAAAAGAAAGATATATCGGGGCGCCTGGGTGGCTCAGTCGGTTGAGCGTCCGACTTCAGCTCAGGTCATGATCTCACGGTCCGTGAGTTCAAGCCCCACGTCAGGCTCTGGGCTGATGGCTCGGAACCTGGAGCCTGCTTCCGATTCTGTGTCTCCCTCTCTCTCTGACCCTTCCCCGTTCATGCTCTGTCTCTCTCTGTCTCAAAAATAAAAAAACTAAAAAAAAAAAAAAAAAAAAAAAAGAAAGATATATCTACTGTGAATATTTTCCCCAGTCTATAGATGTCTTTTAAACTTGCTTTTGATGAGTGAGAGTTTTAAATTTTGATAAAGAAAGAGAGAAAGAAAACAAGAAAGAAAGAAAGAAAGAAAGAAAGAAAGAAAGAAAGAAAGAAAGAAAAGAAAGAAAGAAACGAAGGAAGGAAGGTATAAAGATTGGTAAGAAAGAAATGAAGCTTTCTTTGTTTGCAGATTACATGATTGCCTATGTAGCAAATCTGAAATAGTTGCCAAAAAATTCTGGATTTAATAAGCAATTATAACAAGATTACAGGATACAAGGTCAGTATACAAAAGTCAATCACTTACCTCTATACCAGCAATGAACAAGTGGAGTTTGAAATAAAAAAACATAATATCAGTTACATTAGAACCCCAAAATGAAATACTTAGGTATACACTTAACAAAGTTCATGTGTAAGATCTGCATGAGAAAAACTATAAAACTCTGATGAAAGGTAATCAAAGAACTAAATAAATGGGGAGATAGTCCATGTTGATGAAACGGAATTCACAACGTCAGCATGTCAGTTTTCCCCAGCTGTCTCTATAAATTGAATGCAATCCCGATCAAAGTTCCAGAAAGTTTTTGTGTAGATATTGGCAAGCTGATTCTAACATTTATATGTACAGGCAAAAGACCCCATAGCCAATATACTATTAAGGGAGAAGAACAAAGTTTGAGGACTGGCAGTGTCCAACGTCAAGACCTACTGTAAAGCTACAGTAATCAAGACTGTGTGGTATTAGCAGAAGAATGGACAAATAGATCAATGGGACAGAATACAGAGCCCAGAAATAGACCCCATAAATATGTGCAGCAGATTAGCATAATGAAAAGATGATCCACATCACATGTCATTAGGGAATTATAAATTAAAACAAAGAAAAACAACAGTGAGATTCCAGGGCACACCTGTTGGAACAGCCAGAAGCCTGACGCTGACAACGGCCGTGCTGATGAGGACACAGGACTGTCATTCACTGCTGGCGGGAAAGGTGCAGCCGCTTTGGAGGATGGTTTGGCAGTCACAACACTAAACATACTCTCACCATACGCCCCAGCAACCATGCTCCTTGATATCGACCCAAATGGGATGAAAACATGTCCACACAATAATCTGCATGCGCATGTTTATAGCAGCTTTATTCATAATTGCAAAACCCTGGAAACAACTAAGACATCCTTCAGTAGATGAATGGATAAACAGATTGTGGTACACTGGAGGAAACTTACTTATTGCTAAGTGAAAGAAACCAGTCTGAAAGGCTACGTAGTATATAATTTCAAGTATGTGACATTCTAGAAAAGGCAAAACTGTAGACAATAAAAAGGCCGATGGTTGCTGAGAGTTAGTGGGCAGGAAAGACAGAAGCTGTTTAGGGCAGTATCAGTATGATTCTATAATGGTGGACACATGCCATACATTTGCCAAAACCATAGAATGTCCAACACCAAGAGTGAACCCCAACATAAACCGTGGATGTTGGGCGATCATGCTGTCAATGTAGGTTCACTCACTGATTATAGCAAAGGTACCACTCTGGTGCAGAATTTGGATAGTGGGAGGCTGCGTGCAGGTGCAGGGCAGAGGGTATCTGAGAACTTTCTGTACTTTGTGCTCAGTTTTGCTATGAACCTAAAACTGCTCTGAAAGTGAACTCTCCCCCCATCAAGTTTTTAATTTCTTCCAAAATAATGCTGAAATTTTGACTGAGATGACATTGAATCCATAGATTAGTTTGGAGAACACGGACAGCTTAACAATATTGAGTCGCCCAATCCCAGAATATAATGTATACCCAAAGTGTTGGGTCTACTTTATTTATTTTGTAATTTTTTTAATGTTTACTTATTTTTGACAGAGCATGCCTGTGGGGGGAGGGGCAGAGAGAGAGGGAGACACAGGATCAGAAGCAGGCTCCAGGCTCTGAGCGGTCAGCACAGAGCCCAATGCGGGGCTCAAACTCATGGACTGTTAGATCATGACCTGAGCCGAAGTCAGTCACTCAACCGACTGAGCCACCCAGGCGCCCGCTGTTGGGTCTACTTTAGATTTTTTAAAGCAGTGGGGCGCCTGGGTGGCGCAGTTGGTTAAGCATCCGACTTCAGCCAGGTCACGATCTCGCGGTCCGTGAGTTCGAGCCCCGCGTCAGGCTCTGGGCTGATGGCTCAGAGCCTGGAGCCTGTTTCCGATTCTGTGTCTCCCTCTCTCTCTGCCCCTCCCCCGTTCATGCTCTGTCTCTCTCTGTCCCAAAAATAAATAAACGTTGAAAAAAAAAATTTAAAGCAGTGTTTTATATATTTTTTTCCTATAGGACTTTGCACATCTAAATTAACTCCCAATAAATTGATATTTTTCATGCTATTTTAAACAATATTAAAAAAATTTTTCCAATAGTTTGTTATATAGAAACATTGATTTTATTGCATACATAGAGAGAATTGATTTTATTGCATATAGAGAGAATCTGCCACACTTACTAGTTAGTTCTAGTAGATTCCTGTGATGTTCCACATATGCAATCACATCTAAGAATAAAGACAGCTTAAGTTCTTCCTATTCAATATTTATGCCTCGTAATTTCTTTTTCTTGCCTTATTGCATTTGTTAGAACCTTCTGATTAATGTTGAATAGAATGGGATTTTCTCCCAACTATTTTGAAAGTTTCAAAATACAGTGAGGCTGTAAAATATACACCCATATCTAAACAGTGTTTACCATTTTGCCATATTTATCCCCCCTCCTTTATCTCTCTCCTGCTCCTGCCCCTCCTCTGCCATCTGAAAGACACACACACATTTTTTTCCTGAGCCATTCAAAAGGAAAGTACTGGCATGATCATGCTTAGTAACTCAGTTTACCACCATGCCTCTCCTAAGAAAAAGATAATCCCCTCCACTATCACAATACCATTGTCACACCTAGCAAAATAACAATGTCTTCTCTAATCTAATATTTGGAACATATATAATCTTCCCCAATTGTGCCCCAAATTGTCTTCATAGCTTTTTCAAAGAAAATAGTTTTATTGAGATTATAATTCATGTGCCATCAATTCATCCATTGAAAATGTACAAGTCAATGTCTTTTGGTATATTATTAATTTCTAAAGTTGTGGTAAAATATACATCATAAAATTTGCCATTTTACCTTTTTTAAGTGTACAATTCAATGGTGTTAATTAAACTCATATGTTGTGCAACAATCACCACTACCTATTTCTAAACTTTTGCATCACCCAAAACAGAAACTCTGTAACTATTAAACAGTTAACTCCCCATTCTCTCCTACCTTCAGACACTGGTAATCACTAATCTACCTTATGTCTTTATTAGTTTGCCCATTCTACACGTTTCATGTAAGGAGAATCATACACTATTTGTCCTGTTGTGTCTTATTTAATTTACCATAATATTTTCAAGGTTCATCGGTGTAGTAGCATGTGTCAGAATTTAATTCCTTTATATGGCTGAATAATATTCCATTTTGTATATATATACACCACATTTTATTTATGCATTCAGATGGACACCTTGGTTGTTTCCACCTTTTGACTATTGTGAATAATACTGCAATGAACACTGACATCTAACAGATATCCGTGTGTGTGTGTGTGTGTGTGTGTGTGTGTGTTGTTCTATCAATGTGATGTGTTACATTGATTCTCTTATGTTGAAAATTTTTTTGCATCCCTGGAATAAATCCCACTTGGTCATGGTGTATAATTTGATTAAAGACATGAGTATAAATCCAAGAAGCTTAATTAACTCAAAGCAGGATAAGCTCAGAGACCCACACTGAAACACATTACAATCAAATTCAAAGACAAAGACAGAGAATCTCAAAGCTATGAGTTGTGACTCATCACTTACAAGGGATTCTTAGTGAAACTAAGAGCAATTTGCCATCAGAAGTCATGGAGGCCAGAAGGCAGTCGGGGACATACTTGAAGTGCTGAGAGAAACAACAACAAACAACCTGCCAATCAAGAATTCTGTATCCAGGGGCGCCTGGGTGGCTCAGTCGGTTGAGCGTCCAACTTCAGCTCAGGTCATGGTCTCGCAGTTCATGAGTTCAAGCCCCGCGTCAGGCTCTGTGCTAACAAACAGCTCAGAGCTTGGAGCTTGCTTCAGATCTGTATCTCTCTCTATCTCTCTCTCTCCCCCTCCCCTGCTCATGCTCTGCCTCTCTCTGTCTCTCAAAAATAAATAAAATGTTAAAAACAATTAAAAAAAAAGAATTCTGTATCCAGAAAAACTGTGCTTAAAATATAAGGGAGAAAGTGACATATTTCCAGAGAGACAAAGCAGAAAGTTTATTTGCACTAGAGCTGTCCTCCAAGAGATGCTATAGAGAGCCCCTGAGGTGGGATAGAAAGAGCCTAGACACAGCCGGAGGCCCCAAAGACCCAGGGTGAGGGGGAACACACGGGCGAATTATTGTGTTCTTGGTTTGTAACTTCACCTGTTATTTCCTACTGATTTAAAAGACAAATGCACAAAAATAATTATAAACCTACCTATTGAGCAAATCATGTATTCTTATATAATGGATTAAACTCACCCATCAAAAGACACAGATTGGCAGAGTGGACCACAAGCAGGGTCCAACTACATACTGTCTCAATCTCAGGACACACACATGTTGGAAATGAAAGAATACAAAAGGGTCTTACTTGTAATCAGTAACCAAAAGAGAATGGGGTCACTACACTAATTTCAGACAAGACAGATTTTAAGTAAAAGTTGTTACAAGAGACAAAGCACATTATATAATGATGATAGTAATAATATGCTGCCCTCGGGGCGCCTGGGTGGCGCAGTCGGTTAAGCGTCCGACTTCAGCCAGGTCACGATCTCACGGTCCGTGAGTTCGAGCCCCGCGTCAGGCTCTGGGCTGATGGCTCAGAGCCTGGAGCCTGTTTCTGATTCTGTGTCTCCCTCTCTCTCTGCCCCTCCCCCGTTCATGCTCTGTCTCTCTCTCTGTCCCAAAAATAAATAAACGTTGAAAAAAAAAATTAAAAAAAAAAAAATAATATGCTGCCCTTGTCTCCTGTAACAGTGATAAAAGGGTGAGTTCACAAGAGGACATAACAATTATAAGCACATAGATATACACACTAGGGGCACCTGGCTCAGTCAGAAGAGCGTTCAACTCTGGATCTTGGGGTCTGTAGTTGGAGCCCCACGTGGGTATAGAGATTCCTTAAATAAATAAAACTTTAAAAATACATATACCGTATACGCACACTAAACATTTGTGCTTCTAAATAAACAAAGCAAGCATTGACAGACTTGAAGGGAGAGATAGGCAGTTCTACAATAACATAGGGGCATCCATACCCTGCCTCCAAAAATGGGCAGAACCAACAAGAACACAAAGGTCCTGCACCAGCCTATAGACCAACTGGACCTAGCTGACATGCAGAAAACTCAACCCCAAAACAGCAGAGCACACATTGGTCTCAGGTGCATCTGGATCCCTCTCTGGGGTGAGTTCCCTGTAGACTGTCTACACCACGGGGGACAGCAGTGCTCGGAGAGTGTCAGGTGAGCCTGGGTCCCTCTCCAGGGTGAGGTCCCCGCAGACTGTCTACACCGCGGGGGACAGCAGTGCACGGAGACTGTCAGGTGCACCTGGGTCCCTCTCCAGGGTGAGGTCCCCGCAGACTGTCTACACCACGGGGGACAGCAGTGCACTGAGAGTGTCAGGTGAGCCTGGGTCCCTCTCCAGGGTGAGGTCCCCGCAGACTGTCTACACCAGGGGTGGGGGTGGGGACAGCAGGGCCCCAGGCTCACGTAAGACTCTTCACTCCACTGCTGTCCCACACTCTGGTTCTTGGACAGATGGGAGATTTGAGTGGGACGAGACTGGAGGAAGGAAAAAGAGGTGAGTTACTTTCCAGCCGTCAGGGAAGAGGATGGTAGGGTGGCAGCAGGGTGGCAGAGGAGACGGAAAAAAGTGGAAGAAGTCAAGATATTTTAAATTGGTGACCTGTTTTAGTTACTGAGGGCAAGTGAGGTATTTGACTTCTACCTAGGTTTCGAGTGCGTACGAGCAGGTGGACATCGTCCATTTCCTGCACTGGCGGATGCTCAGCGGAGGAACGGTTTGCTGAAGTCAGGAGTTGGTGATCGTTTGTCTCAAATGACATTTGCCTCACCGCGAAGCTGTGTGCCTCTGGCCTCCCCTTGGTGGCCCACCAGCGTGTCCACAAAGCCAAGGCTTTAAACGGCTTTCCCCAAGGGAAGCTGTGTTGTAGAGGGCAGCCATCCTAGATGGAGGAAGTTCAGGTGTGAGCTGTGCCAGACCCTTGCAGGAGTGTAGGGAGGAGAGAAAGCACTCTCAAGGGCCTAGTGACGTCCTGCTTTCTGCTGCCCGACCTGGAGGGCTCTTGAGGGACCAAAACTGCCCTGTGTGGCCCTCTTGCCCCAGCTGCCCACACCCCCTTGTCCCGGCCCAGCGCTCTACATTTGGGCTCTTGGGTCAGACTTTGCTCCTCCGTATCCCTAAGGACCCTCAGCATCCCCTGGAAAGCTCTGTGCAGCACACACTTGCACTCTGGAAACTGGTATCTGAACGCCTTACATCTAGGAAATATGGTCTCATTAATATCGGCAGGAGACAGGTGCTACCCTCCTCCACCCCCAGGGAAGCCTGAGAGTCACCGCTGCTGGGAAGAAGCTGAGAATTGGGGGTGCCTGGGTGGCGCAGTCGGTTAAGCGTCTGACTTCAGCCAGGTCACGATCTCGCGGTCCGTGAGTTCGAGCCCCGCGTCGGGCTCTGGGCTGATGGCTCAGAGCCTGGAGCCTGTTTCCGATTCTGTGTCTCCCTCTCTCTGCCCCTCCCCCGTTCATGCTCTGTCTCTCTGTCCCAAAAATAAATAAACGTTGAAAAAAAAAATTAAAAAAAAAAAAAAGAAGCTGAGAATTGGAGGAAGCCCTCCCGTTCTGAGGCCCCTACACACGACTTTGGCTCCAGAACAGCAATTCCACGTGGGCCTGGTTTTGAGTGCTCTGGTCTGTGAAGCACAGTCTGCACGTCGGTGCTGTGGTCCCAGCAATTCCACGCGGGCCTGGTTTCAAGCGCTCTGGTCTCCGAGGCATCGTCTGCACGTTGGTGCTGTGGTCCCAGCCAGGCCGAGGGGGGCAGCCCCGCTTCCTTGGCCCCTGCGTGGTGCTTCTGAGCCCAGACTGTGTGAATCTGCCTCTCATTTAGCAATCCTCTATCTTGTTCGTCTGTACAATATCGGCACTCCGAGTGTGGGGAGTGAGCGATGCAGGAAAGAAAACTTTTGAAACTGTGGTCTGTCTTCTTACCGAAGACCTATATTTCTATCTACTTATTTCTCAGCTAGAGGCATCTGAGCATCAGAGGGGCCGAAGATTATCCGAGGCTGTCTGACTCTTCCTGTCAGCTTCGTTGTGGCAGGTGGGCTGGGGGCCCCTCTCTGACCTGGGAGGTAAGCGGATAGGTAGCAGGGAAGTGCCTGGAGGCACTCAGTGGTACATAAGGTCAAGTTTCCCCAAACTGCCATATTCTCTGGTGCTTTCATGCCCCGTGACAGTAGCTGGATTCTATGGAGGAAGGAAATGACATAGGGGGGCATGGGTATTTCCACCTCACATTGTAGGAGTCCATAGAAAAGAATCTTGTTGACATCTTTTTAAGTTTTTAAAATTTATTTTGAGAGAGAGAGAGAGAGACAGAGAGCAAGTGGGGGAGGGGCAGAGAGAAAGGGAGAGAGGGAATCCCAAGCAGCCTCTATGCTATCAGTGCAGAGATCTGCACAAACCGTGAGATCCTGACCTGAGCCAAAATCAAGAGTCGGACGCTTAACCGACTGGGCCCCCCAGGCACACCGAATCTTGTCGACTTCTGAGCCAGGGTAGTGTGAAGTCTCACAGAACGAGCTCTCTAGAAGGACTGTGTAGTTAAAAGGCGAAGACGGATGGGGATTTCTCTCACCGCAGAAGCCAGAGAACATTGCAGGGGAGGAGTAAAGGACATGTGTCCAAGCAGTAAACAGGCTGGGGAGATAATCGGAGTGAGTTAGATGCCTTGGTCTAGAATCTGTCAGATCTGAGGACTTCTTGCCAAAGGGCTGGGGCTTCAGCCTGCAAACGAGCGTGCAAGTCTTTTAAGATGTGAGTAAGTGCTGGGAGTATCGTACCCAAGAGGGTCCAGGACTGGCCCTCCTCCCAAGAAGGGGACTTTGAATTTGACCAGACATTCTCAAAATGAATCATGACATAGGACGAGTCGGGTGCCTCTATGTGTGGGGGTGGAGGGGTGGCGGCTACAGAATCTGTCAGTGGGGCTTGGAAGCAGTGACCTCCCTGGAGAGGGCCAGGGATGTCCCTCCAGGTGAAGTAGGCACACTGATTTACTTCTATTTTATGAAACACACAATGAGCAAAGTTTTCTAAAGATGTCCCTATGTTTTACCAAAGAATGAGAAAATGTCACTTGTCCATATTGGGAACATTCTCCTACATACCTCCCATGAGCCTCTGTCTTCCCACCTCTTGATGTCACCATGGCCACAGTGACCCAAGAAGGTGGAAAACAGGAAACTGCTGAAGACAGGACCAGTGTCATCAAGGACGGAACCAAAGGCAAATCAGGTATTTAACAAACACTTAGCATTACAATTTTCCAGGGATTAGAAACTGTTCTGTCCGTAAAGGGCAGTTTAATGGGGGTAGGGGTGCAGGGGTAAGGGTTTGTACCATGCCCTGAGACTCAACAGGGCAGGTACACAAAGAAAAAGGGAGCTTCTGGGAGAGGAGGACTTCTGGGAAGGATCTAATCATTTTGTTCTCATGAACACGGAACAGAACCACTTTCACGCGGTAGCCTGCATGACAATCACGGCTGAATGCCAGCTACTGAGGTGTGGGTAAGTCAACGCCCGAATGAAAGCATCGCTAAAAGTCATGCTTCCCGAACAACCCCCGCCCCAGATAGAGAGTGGACACTGGGGGGTCAGGTGGACACAGGCAGTCACAGGCTCACTGCTCATCAGGAAGGAGGCATTTCTGCAATCTAGTCTAGAGACTTCAAGGCAGGGCAGTGGCCACAAACATTTGGATCTTCAACCAAAAATTTTAGGAATTATGCTACCTTGGAACACAGAAATAGGTGTTCAGCGAGAGGCAAAAAACAACTCCAATTTTTTGCTCTTTCCCCGAGGAAACCAGGGCCTCTCGAGCTGTCTCACTGCCATGGTAGCTCTTGCGAGTTCAGCATTGTCTCACTCACTACCGTGATTTCTCTACAGACATCCTTAGAGTACTGGGGGTGGCTGTCTTGTGTGAATATTGTGGAATGACCAGAATCTTGAATTCGTGGGGGGATTAAGATTCTGATCCTCTCTCTTTCTGAGCCCCCAGCTCTCACCGAGAGGCTTGATGCCCCATGTACAGGGTCCAAGGGCTGAAGTGGGGCCTCTAGCCTGTGGGCAAATACTCAAATACAGCAAAAAATAAAGACATACTGTGCAAGGAGAATGGAGCTAGGACATGTGACCACTGGAGGGACAACACAGAGTTTGCGGGTTCGGATACCCCAGGGACCTGCTAAGGGGCCAAGAACTGTATAAGCTGCACCAGCAGAGAAGTACGACATCCTCCAGGCAGGAACTTACAGGACTGCCTCTCCCCATCACCTCCACCATCCACGTTTCTTTGGTGCCCATTGTGTGCTAATCAGCACAAAGAAGGTGCAGCATTCTGCTGTCTTCCAGAAGAAACCAATGCTGAGTGTGGTGTTAACAGGTGAGGTGGCTGGTCAGGCAGCAGGCAGGGAAGCAGCACTAGACGTGCAACGGAACCACGGCTGCCCCCACAGGGCAGAAAGGCCTTTGCGCTGTGCTCCTCACCGCACATTATGCTGCAGCCCTGAACTTTGGACTCCAGCCGGCCCTCTGCTGGGTCTCTAGCCCCTGGGGGCCCTGGCCCTGCCGGTGGTGGGCTCCAGGGAGAAGTCTCCAGAGCCTGGGGTGCACCAGGCCCACCAAGCGATGAGGAGAAAACTGGCTGCCTGATTTTCCTCCTGAGCACCCCACCGGGATGTGGGGACTCAGGCTCAGGCTGGGTGTGGGCATGATTGCTGGCCCCGCAGGGACAGGTGGACACCAGGTGGGCAGGGCCCTCTGCACTGTGGGCACGCACCCCCAATCTTCTCTGTGCACCTACACGCGCACATGCGCAAATACAGTCACGCCAGCTGGCCTTTCTCTTCCACAAGCACGCGTGCACACGTGTACACATACACTGCCCACCTCTTCTCCACGTGAGCACACACCCGGCCTTTCTTCCTCTGTGTGCAAACACACATGCACACAGCTGGCCTCTATCAAAACGTCCACACACCTCCGCCTCTCTCCTCCAAGGGCATGCACGCCTGCACGTGCACACTCCAACCCCCCTCTCCACGTAAACGCCTGTGCGCACAAAATCTACCCTCCTTCCGCCTGCATGAACACACACCCACAAATACACTCATGTGCACGTGCACACACCTGGCCTCCTCTCTCCCTGGCGTATGCCCGTGGACCCTCTCTCTCCTCTACCCCTGCACACACCTGGCGCCTCTCCAAGTCTGTGCGCACACTGGCATGTGCACACTCCCGGCCCTTCCCTAGGTGTGCGCCCACCTCCGACCCCTCTCTGAGCGTGCACGCACACGGGCACGTACACCGGCACGTACACTCCGCCGACTCTTCTCCCAGTGTGCGCGCACACCGGCACGTGCACACCTCCGGCTCCGATCCAGGTGTGCGCACACCTCCATCCCCTCTCCAAGAGCGCGCGCACCGCGGCGTCTCCGCGCCAGGCTCTGCGTCTTGGTCCCCGCCCGGCGCGCACGCGCACACTCACCCGCACCCGCCCGCGCTGAGCCCATCCCCCTCGGAGCGCGCGCGGGCCGCACCGGCGGGAGGAGGAGGAGGAGGAGGGCGGCGAAGGCGCGAAAAGGCGCGCAGGCGCGCTGCGGGAGCCGGCCCGCCGCCCACGTCACGTCGCCGCGCCGCGCACGTCACGCCGCCCGACGCCCGCTCGCAGGGTGAGCCCCGCGCGCCGGCGCCTCGCAGGGCAGGGACCCCGGGGCCGAGCGCGCCGCCGGGACCCCGCCCGTGCCCGCGCGCCGGAGCGAGCCAGGTGCGGCGGGCCGGGGTCCCGCGGGGGGCGCAGGCGCGCGGGGCGCCCGCCCCGGTCCCGCCGCCGTCCCGCCGCGTGTGCGCGCCGGCTCCGCGGCTCCCGCGCCTTGGGCCCCGGGCGCCCCGCTCCCGCGCTGCCGTCGGGGACTCCGGGGTGGCCCGGCGGGGTCGCGGTCGGGTCGGGGGTCGGGGTCCCGGGCGGGGCCTGCGGGCGGGCGTCCCGCGGAGCAGCGGCGCGAGCACCCGGCGGGGTCGGGGGCCGGGGTCTGCCCGAGCGCGGGGTCGGGGCCCCCGCGGGCGCGGCGCGGGGTGGGGGCGGCGCTGACCCGACTGCCGGTTCCGGCGCGGGAGGCGCGCGCGCGCGCGGCGGCGGCGGCTGCGGCGGCGGCCGGGTGACAGGCCCGCTGGGCCGGAAGACCACCTGTCACGGTGGCGGGGGGTGCGGGGGGGACCGGGGGTGGCAGGGTCTTTGTGTGGGCCGGGCGGGGTGTAGGGGGGGGCTGTATTTGCTCTCGGGCGGCGCCGGCGGGCAGCTGCCCCCAGGGTGGGCTGCGGGTCTGGAAAGCAGGGCTCCTGCCACCCGGAGGGTCCCTTGGGGGTGGTGGTTCCGGGGGGCCAGGCGTGGATGGTTTATTCACTTGGTTTTCAGTTCTTACTCATTTCTTGGTTTTCGTTCTTTCTTACCAGGAAAATTAGTCTTCTCTGGAGGGTGAACGTTTATAGCATCGACTTCACGGATCTGGTAACATGGCAAAAGATGTAAGTATATCTGCTTCGTGCTACAGACACGTTTCCCTGGCACCACGTCCTTCGTACTTTCCCCACCTGGTTCGGCGCCATGACGCACAAGCTGCGGTGCAGTTTCTGTTCAGACCTTGGAGCAGGTGAAACGGGTTCAAGGTGGAAGGATGTACGGAACCCGGTGGTCTCTGTGGACGTGCGTGTCTCGCTTCTGCGGCGCCTGAGTGACACCACGGACTTTCTTAGTCTTTGCAGGCCGCGTGAATTCTAGTTCCATTGCTGTGTAGAATGACACCCTTAGTTAGGTGAGGTCAGGTGCCCAGACTGGGGCTGGCCATGTGTGCAGTGACCCTGAGCACCTGTTCTGTGTGGGGTGTAGGCAGTTAATTCACCTTTCATCCATAAAGCAGTAAGCACTTGCTTTGGCCCCCCCCCCCCCGCCTTTTTTTTTTTCCTCAGAAAAATGAAATTTGGTGACTCACGAATTGTGAAAAATTCTACTTTAGCTTTTTCTGGATTTGTCACAAAACTGTGGAATACACTGAATAATTTTTTGAAACTTTTTCCAAGAAACTGGCTTTTAGGTTCAAAAATAGTGTGTTTTATTGATCCCGTAGTTCTTTGCTGCGCTTTCTCCTGCCCAGGCCTACCTTCCGTGCCTCTGGGGATGTGCTGTCTTGTCAGCATCAGGGGAAGGGGGCTGCGTGTCTCTTACCTGTTGCACAGGTTGCAGGTACGGTCCAGATGAGCTGCGTCTGCCCGGAACATGAGATGTAGAGAAAACGTGTCTCACGTCTGTGGAACCAAATCATAGGTGTAAACCTTACCGTCGGTTCAGAGGTTTTAACGTTCTCCGGAAAGCCTAAGTGAACATGTGGCTCGCTCTCAGTGACGGTCGGGCACGCACTCGTGTTAGGCTCCCACTCTCCAGTGCTGGGGTTAGTCCGGCAGAGAGTGTGTGAATACATACTGCATCCTGCGCGCTGTGGCTGAGGTTCAAGTCATGATCCGTACGTGACTCAAGGCTGAGGTTATCGCCTCAGGTTACATTTGTTGGTGGCCATGTCCTTTTCTCTGGGAATTATCCCCCAAAGATGCCCGGCAGTGGTATGTGCTCAGGGGCAGGTGATGTCGGTGTGTCGGAGGGAGCCTGTGCCAGAGCGCAGATTGTGCGTTCTGGGAACCACGTTTCTTTATTAACTGAGTGACTCTTTGGAGTTCGTGGTGGCCTTTGGGGATGCAAAGACAGTCAAGGCCACTGCCATCTCCTCTGACGGTCACAGAAGCAGCCTCTGCACCCTCCTTTGTTGCAGCACGAGGGGTGGCGCGGTGGAGGCTTGGGCGCCATGAGCATAGTGGAGCTGTTTGGGCTGACAGGTGGTGTGAGGAGAAGCAGAAATGAAGTGCTTTCCCAGTCCCGACAGCTGGGGACGTCAGGTGTGGCTGGAACCAGGTCTCAGCAGGGCTGGTGGACTGGACTGGAATGGGGTCGTGGTCCAGGGAAAAGCATTTAGCCTTCTCTCAGCTGCCTTATGTGGGGTGTGACGTCTAAGTTTGGGCAGGTGACTCTGGAAGCCAGTGTTGGGGAGTAGTGGGCAGTGTCAGCAGTTGGAGCTCAATGTAGGGCCAAAGCCTAAGCACAGGCGGGAGGCCAGCCCCCTCGGGTTGGAGAGTGTGGGCTGGGACCCCGGCTTTACAGAGTTCTGGGGTCTCTGGAAGGCTGGAAGGGGCTGGAGTTAGGTCCTAGGGGTCACCGTGAAGGAGGACAAGTTTAGGAGACAGGCGAGGGCTCAGCCAAGCAGACTTGGTGCGGAGGATGAGGGAAGGTAGCACGGCAGCTTCCTCCCTCCAGTGGAGGCCCAGGAGCCCCTGCAGGTTTTGGGGGTGCTGCCCAGGAAATAGGCGGACGGCTTGAGCCTGTTGACTTGGGGTGGTGGGCGTGGGGCCCGCGACAGTGATGGCTGTCCTGACAGTGAGCCGTGGGCCACGCTGTGGCCTGGGTGGGCATCTAGGCACGCAGACTACTGTTGCAGGCTAACCCTGCAACCTGCGTCTCTGGTGGAGGGGCTTGATGCCGGAAAGACTTGTATCTTTTCACTCGTATAGTAGGTGTGTCTCAATTCGGAGTTGACAGGAGCCAGGCCCCCTGGTTTCTGTGTGCTATGTGCCTGCCTCAGTTCTTGGCCTGTGGGCACAAGGTGGAAATGCCCAAGTCGAGGGTGGCCTGCTGGTTTTGTTCACGTGTCCATCCTGTCCGTCCTTTGCTATTTGTGGAGTGCCTGTGCCCAGCGGGGAGCACGGTGTGCTGTTCTGCTCTCCTGAAGCTCCTGGTGGTGGGAGATGGCAGACGAGTTGGGGTGCTTGGGGCATGGGTGAAGGGCCGAGTTGGGGGCATGGGGAGGCCTGGGGGCAAGGGGTCCGGAGGGGGACTAAGGACATGGAGGGGACCCAGGGGGATTATGCGGGGGCCCTGGGGACAGGAGGTCTAGAGGCAGGGGTCTAGGGGCAGTGGGGAGGCATGGGAGGCTGGGGCACGGAGGGGCCAAGAGTAGGGCATGGGGGGGTGCTCTGGGACAGGAGGGCATGGGGGGGACCTGGGGGCGGGTCACTGGGCTGGGGCATGGGAAGGCAGGGCAGGGGTGACTGGGGGCCGGGGCCCATGAGGAAACAGTGCTGTTTCACGGAGATGGGAGGTCAGGAAGAGCTTGGAGGTGGGTGTGTGGGGCTCCAAGAGCCTGGACCTGGAGCCTAGGTGCTCTGGCACCGACTGCACTTTGTGTCTTCTGTCTCTAGAACAAATAAAGATTTGCATGTGTTTAAAAAGGAAATCAAGACACAACACTGTAATTCCTCTGCTTAAAAGAGCCTTGCGTTTTCTAGCAACATGTGAAAAGCAGCCTGATTCCCTGGTAATTAGTAGCTGGCCTTTTATCTTGCAAGCGTGTCTCTTCACCTGGAGGGGTGCATGGCTGCAGTGAGTGGGCTGCAGTTGGGTGTCCTTGTGGCAAGGCCCCTTCTGCCCTCCCGCGTCCCCAGCTTTACTCTGGCCGGGGCAGCGTGTGAGGGTGGAGACCTGCCGCCTGTCTCCAAGGAGCCAGCTGGGAAGCAAAGACCAAGTGGGCCCGAGGTCTTTGATGTTCATTTATTCCGATTATGTCGGTATGTGCTGGCGATGAAGAATTCAGATAGTAAAAATCCAAAGTCAGTATTTGTACCTGGTGCAGAGGTGAGGAAACTCATCTGGTGCAGAAGCATGTGGTGAGCTGGGGTCTGGTCACTCCCAGAAGTGGTCACAAGCAACGGTTTTGGGGGCTGCTTCCAGAATTTTGTAGAGTACTGGCCGGTCCTGGGATCTGGGGCGGGAGCTCCCTGGCCGTAGAAGCTGGCTGCACAGTGATGGCAGTTCCTCCTGTGGTCCCGACAGCCTTCAGGGCTGACACCTGGCTGTCAGTGCCGACAGAGACCGGCCTCGGGGCCTCCTACCAGCGTTCACGCAAGACCCCCTCACCGCACGCAGGCTGCCTCCTGCTGTCAGCCCTGAAGCTTTGGGACCCTCCTTAGATGTGCATCATGGGCGATGTTTCTGCTCAGAGTCCCAGCTGGGCAGGGCCCACAGCGGCTTGCATTTCAGTTACCACCCTGGGACCGTGTGGGTCCCTGCTCACAGCCGTGGGCCTGTCCCTCTATCATAGGGTCTCCTCATTCGGGGAGGAGGGAAATGTAATTGCGGTACTCATTTATGAAACTAGCTATCTGAATTCAATTTTGTGCCAGCCACAGCTCCCGTGAACACAGGTCACGGCTGGGGAGGTTGGCCAGGCTGAGAAGACAGTCATTTTCAGCACCAAGAAAGCCTCCTGAAGGAAATGGCAACTTCAGAGAAGATCCAGAAACTATAATTGTTTAATACATGCTCATTGTAGGAGAAACTGCCATTGTGTGAAGTCAGGGGAGGACCTCTGCCATGAACACATGCCCGTGCGTGAGCTGCGTGTGCGCAGCATGGCCCCGTGGGTGTTTCACAGGCAGAGCATGAGCTCCCCGTGGGCCCCAGACCCTGCAGGTCCGTGAGGAACGGGGAGCCAGCTGGCCGGTCTGTAAGGTCGTGGAGGCGCTTTGCGGGCCACTGTTAGGAGGTGGCTGCAGGTGTGGGAGCAGTGGGGGACCAGTCCTGGGCTGGGGCGGTGCATTGCCAGCTCCTGGCGGGGGAGCTGGTCCGCCTGTGTGCAAGCTGGTGTGAGTCCGCTTTGTGTTCTGTAATGGAAGATTCTCTACAGGTGTTCTGGAGAGCCGCAGAAGGCGTCCCATGTAGGCTTTGGGGGGATGATACTGAGGCCTGGTTCAATACCACTAGGAGACCAAGAGCTTATCTACAGATACATGTACTGGGTATGGTTTTCAGCCCCAGACCTCGAGGGTGAAATGAGGGCTGGAGACATAAATGTGGTGATGCAGCACCGAGCCGTCTCCCTCGGTGTTGGTTGGAGTGCATTGTGGGACCAGGCACTAACTCCCAGAGCGCCAGCCTGTCCTGTCCTGGCAGTGACTCCCTGGTGGGCATGGGGAGGGGGGTGTAGCCCACACGGGTCCCTGTGGTGGTGTGCTCACTCTTACACGGGCTCTGCGTGGGCCAGAGTGGGGTGGGGAGCAGAAAGCTGCAGCTTGATTAGGAGACGCCCTGGGTGTGTTGCTGTGGAACAGGTGTACGAGTGAAGGCGTGCTGTCAAATTCACAAGGGACACGGAAGGGACATCCTTCTCCTAGAGGCAGTTCTGTGCCTTGGGCTTGTCACGAAGCCGCTAGGAAACGGCCCTGGCTTGTAGTGTGGCTTGTGGGTGATGCTTCCCTCACAGAACTGCCTTTCTGGAAAGCTGTGCTCTTGAGAACGTTCTCGTGTGGAGTCAGTGCCAGCTTCCTGTGTGTTGGGCTTTGCAGGGTCTGTTAGGAGGGACAGGGCTTGGGTCAGCCAGGGAGGTGCTTGGTGAGGGCACACAAGTGGAGTGTGGCCGCATCAGGGGTGATGCCCCCTCAGGCACCCACCGGTGGCCCCCAACCACCCCCTAGTACCCCCAGGCGTCCCCCCCAGTGCCCCCAGGCCACCCCCCAGACCCCCTTAGGAGCCCCCAGCCACCTCCAGGCCCCACCCAGCCACCCCCCAGGTGCCCTGTGCCTCAGTGTCCCGTGACCTGGTGTCGTGTCCCAGGCAGGTCTTGCCGGGACACCGTGCTCCTTGGGGCCATGCTTGGAGTAGCAGCTGTGCATGTATGCAGCATGTTGGGCTGTGGTAGGTGGTCAGCTATTGAAACAGGTGAATTGGGAGATGAAAACGGCTACAGACCTAAACATGTCATTGTAAATTCAAACGAACATTTACTCCCCAATCCTTTGCTGTAGGTGCGAGCCTTTCCTCCGTGAATGGCCCGCTTGCTTGAGTCGCTTGTCCATGATGCCATTTCCGGGGGGACAAAGGACACAAAGACATCAAGAGATACTGAGTGTGGCCTTTCAGAGAGTTTGCAGGTTTTCCAGGGTTTTAATGATGCATGGCACGGCATAAATGGTGCTTAGGGACCACAGAGCAGAGTCCTACTGCACTCTGCCCAGATTTCTGGAGCGTGGAGAGCCCATCCCACTGCGTGGACGCACCCTAGGTCTCCGTCCTCCAGCGCCAGGGCTTTCGGGGCTTTCTGGCCACATCTCCACATTGTGTGGACCCATCATAATGTCCAGGGAGGAGTTCTTGGACGTGCAACTGCGCGGGCACACGCATGAGTGTGTGCAGGTGAGTGTGTGCACGGGTGTTGGTGGGCACGGACATGTGTGGGCATGGGCGGGCATGTGTGGACACAGGCAGGTGGGCATAGGCGGGCATGAATGGACACGGGCGGGCAGATACATGTGCTGTGTCTTTGAGATGTCAGGTAACTTGTCAGAATGATTGTGCCAGTTTATACTTTTATCGCATTGTGGGGGGAACTCATTGTAACGACCCCTT
Organism: Leopardus geoffroyi; assembly: GCF_018350155.1. NCBI lineage: Eukaryota > Metazoa > Chordata > Mammalia > Carnivora > Felidae > Leopardus > Leopardus geoffroyi. The sequence continues at coordinate 82,352,630 of NC_059326.1, forward strand.
TTTGAAATTCAGTTGGATCACAATTTAAAAGCCCACAAAACTTGGTCCATTTGCAGGTAAAATTTTAAATTGTGTTTTTAGGGGCGCCTGGGTGGCGCAGTCGGTTAAGCGTCCGACTTCAGTCAGGTCACGATCTCGCGGTCCGTGAGTTCGAGCCCCGCGTCAGGCTCTGGGCTGATGGCTCAGAGCCTGGAGCCTGTTTCTGATTCTGTGTTTCCCTCTCTCTCTGCCCCTCCCCCGTTCATGCTCTGTCTCTCTCTGTCCCGAAAATAAATAAATGTTGAAAAAAAAAAAATTGTGTTTTTAGCTTGCATTTCTGGATATAGAAGTTGAATCTTTTCCTTTTAGAACATGTTACTTTGTGAGTTGAAAAGCATCTCCTGTATTCGCTTTCTGTCCTGGTGTTTATTTCCTGTTGACTTGTATCCGCGTTGTATAAATTAATGATGTTCAGCCTTCGTTGGTGATTTCATGGCAGAATGTTAACATTAGGTTTGCTTTTGTTGTTTTAGTAAGGGTTGTGAATATAAAACAATTTCGACATAAACGTACAGGAAATACACCTTGAATTTGCAGTTTGAATTTTACCGTTAGGTACAGACAGTTCTTAGGTAGTTTAAGCGAGTTTCCTGCATTTGATTGGTGAGTGTGTATATGTTCATCCTCATTCAGTGAGATCACCAGGACTCTCTGAGGCCCAAGTTGAGGTTAGTGGTCAGTACTCTTGTAACTTCCTGGGCACATGACTGTGCAGCGTAAGTATAGCCCACTAGATCTTTTCAACCTTACACAATGTCTTCCTTCCTCTGCTGGGAAGTGTTAATAACTGGGATTACCTTGAAGGGGTCTTATGTTTCTCTTGTTTTACTTGCTTTTCAGAAAAGTGAGGATTTGAGTGAAAAATATCTTATTCTACCTGTATTGACAGGACCTCAATCCTGGTCTGCAAATTTGCCCCAAGGCTGAGTGTGGGCGTCAGTCATGAAGTCATACACGGCCATGGCTTTGATCTGGTGCACTTCGAAATTAAGCCAGCTCGTCTAGAAGGTGTTTATTGTTCCTTCATCAGTATCAGTTCTGAAACATATTCTTTTTTTAAAATTGAGGTGCCGTGTTAGGAATGATGTGCAGCTTATAAAAGACAGATATTTGCCTTAATGTCATCTGAGAAAGTAGTCCATGAGTTAGGATAGCTATGGGTTATGAGGTGTCTCATCCTTATTTCAGGGTGCCCTTGGTGTGCCCTCCCCCGGCACAAGCACAGCTCCAGCAGAAGGGAAGTCACAAAATTAAACAATGTCATGGGGTTTTGCAACCGCAGAGAGCTTTGAAAGCCTGGCCTGTAGACCTAGGTGCCAGCAGAGCACCTCCCAGCCGGAAGTGGAGGCTCCCGGGGGTGCCTCCCTCCTGTGGATGTGCCCCCTCTTCCCTTGACACATTGGACAGTGGCCCTCATGGAGCTGCATGACCACGTCTCACTCTGGGGGCAGGAGGGCTGAGCATTTGGTGAGTGTGTAGGTCAGTTTCTTGGATCCTGGACACTCTGACCTCTCGTGCATCCTGGGTCACTGTGTATGGCTCGCGTGTGGACGGTGGCCCGAGAAATGGTGCTCACTCTGTTTTTGAGCTCTCCTTCCCCTGGGAAGGAAAAGGCTGGTGGTAGGGGATGGGGCTGTCCTGTCTGTCCATCCCTGCGGCTGCAGCCCACCTGGGCCCTTGGAGGTTGTGAAGGACAGTGGTACTTGTTCGAGCTCCCAGCCTCTGTGACTTGGTTTTTGTTAAAAGGAAAGTTGGGTTCTTTCTGAAAGGGAGAAAGTAATAATTTTTCCAGAAGAGAAGTCAGATCAGTGTATTGTTAATTTTTAAATTAGCCAATAAAATAAGGCTACTCTACGAACAGAAAACGTCTCCACCTCTGGCTGTATTAGTCCTCTGCTTTCCATGGGATGGCTGGTGTGTCCGAGTGCACGTGAAGCCACGGGACCATGGGTATTTCCTGGAACCGGTTTCCGTGTCGGGACAGACACAGCGATTCCGAGTGGATCCGCGCTGTGTGCTCTGAGCCCAGCTCTCCCTCGTGCTTGTGGGGCAGCCTCAGGCAGAGTCTTCTCTGGGGGTTGGGGACTCATCTGCGGAACAAAGGTGACAAGCGTACCTTCCTCTCAGGGCAGTGAAGGTGGAAGTGCCAGCCACATCGTACGTGTGGTCCAGCCTGGCAACACCGGGTGGGTCCTGAGAACAGGCCAGTGGCTCTGAAGGACTTGGGAGCTCACCGCGGGCCTGGGTCTCTTCTCCGTTCGCACACACACTTCTGTTCTAACCAGAGCTTTGGGGAGAACCCCACTCCTAGTGTGGCTGAGGGGACCGGCTCCTCCTTAGGGCCTGAGCTTGGGAATGAGTTGGGGTGCAGGGGGTCGGCAGGCTCCCAGAGACGGAGTGTCTGGGGGTGCTCCTTTACCGTTGAGCGCCCAGGGTCCCTTGGTGTGTTTTAGCTCCTGACCTTGGTCCCTGTCTCTCTGCTGACGGCTCCCTGCCTCCTCCAGCTTGCCCCGACCACGGTTTGGACAAGTGGAGTGGGAGGTGGGCAGCAGGAATTGGTCCTGGGTGGATGAGTCCCCGACTCTGGGGGCTCCCCCTTCACGGGGCTGAGGCTGGGACACGGCCGTCCGGAGGGTGGGTGTGGGGGAGTTAAATAGCAGGGACTTTGGTTAAGGAGAAAAGCTCTTGGTGTGGCCATCTGGTTGGGTCAGACTTTGCTATTATACAGAAGGCAGAATCCTGTTCTGGGCAATAACTTACTCATAAATCACATCCCAGCCTGCTATTAGTGTCCCCGTCAGGCCCAGAATGGTCTCCCGCCACCACTCAGCAGGTGTGAAAATGCAGTACGCACCACCCAGAGCTACCTCAGCGTAGACCTGCTGTAGAAACACCAGAAAGCAGGTGGAGGCAAATATTTAAAAATTGTGTTGGAGTCATGTTACATTGTCTTCCAGGCAATCTCGCATTTGTTTGTGTGTGCCCAAGAATAAATTTGACGTTTCTCTGGCCAAAAGGCAGAGGGTGAAGTGTAGAGTGCAGATACGGAAGAAAGCCGATGTTGTGGTTCCTGCTGCGTCTGTCTAGGAAGGGCTGTGACCGCGGGGAGCGAGGGAGATGATTCAGGGAGAAACCCAGCAGTGGGCTGGGTGGTAGTGCCACGATTCTGCACTCAGTTGACATTCCGGTTTGGAGCGGTGGTGGGGTCAGGCAGAGGTGGACGGGACGCTGATTTCTGCCAGCATCTCTGGTGGCGCTCACAGGAGCCAGAGAGTGCGGGCATTTCTGCACTGGGAGAGACATCCTGGAGTGCAGGTAACGAGAGCGCAGGAGAGGCCCACCTGGGAGGGGGCAGGGCAGCAAGGACAGCTGTAACTTGTGTGTCACTTGCGGGGTCGTGGCCCCTGACAGAGAAAGCCAAGTTCTCACCTAAATTTCAGATCCTGGTGGCAGTACTGCTCCATCTGCCATACCCACTCGCCCCCCTCCCCCCTACCTGTTGGAAGTTGCAAATTTGACTCCTGCCTCCTGCATCACCCCTCACTGGTGGACTCTCTCCTGAGGATATGCGTCTCCCGTGGCTCCTCCCTGGAGTGTGCACTCTTGGTGTGAGTGTGCATTTCCTCCGCAGATGTGCTCTCTGCTCTCCAGCTGCCACTGCCCTGCCTGTGGCTCAGGGCCAGCACTCTGTGACCTTGTGTCCTGTTCTGTCCAGTCTGTGGATGTGGACCTCTTCTCCATTCGCTCCTGCTGCTGTCTTGGTTTCTTTTCTGTGGTTGCCCCTCGGGGTCCTGACCTCAGATGTGCGGCCTAGCCTGTGTCCTTACCTATCCCTTGTCACGTCTAGATCTCATTGTCCTGCGGTTCTGTGTCCTTTGTTTAGAAAATGACAGCAGCCTTATGCATATCCACTTACAGAACACAGTCTTTCATTAAGAATTCAAATGTCAGGGGTGTGTGGCTGGCTCAGTCACTTGATTGTCTGACTCCTGATTTTGGCTCAGGTCACGATCTCACAGATCATGAGTTTGAGCCTCACATCGGGCTCTGCACTGACAGTGTGGAGCCTGCTTGGGATTCTGTCTGTCTGTCTCTCTCTCTCTCTGCTCTTCCCTTGCTCTTTCTCAAAAAATAAGTAAACTAAAAAAAAAAAAAATTCAAATGTTAGAAAGCTGACAGTTGTTGGAAATCATAGTCCAGGTGATTCTACTACGAATCAGCTGGTGATTTTGGAGTTGACTCTCTAGGTACCTGTGTTTGAACGTGCACATCTGTCACACAGCTTTACGTAAAAGGACTCCCACACTGTTCTCCGTTCTTTTACTCCACAACTTGGCCCTAAACAAACTGGTAACTGTAAACATAGATCATTACAAAGACACTTTTTTTTTTTTGAGAGAGGAAGGAGGGAGAGGGAGGGAGAGGGAGGGAGGGAGAGGGAGGATGCACTTGCCGCACGAGTTGGGGAGGAGCAAAGGGGAGAGAGAATCTTAAGCAGACTCCACGCTCGGCGTGGAGGCCCAATCCCACGACCCTGGGATCACGACCTGAGTCGAAATCAAGAGTTGGATGCTTAATGGACTGAGCGCCCAGGTGTCCCTCTGAAGACACTTTGGTGGGACATTTGAGACGAATGCAAGTGCAGACAGGATGTGGTGGTGACGCCTTGCACCCTGTCACTGTCCTGAGTGACGGCTGGCTGGCTGGCTGTGCACACTTGTCCGCCCGCTGGGTGGTTGTGAAGCTGGTTACAAACATGTTGTACTGTCATTCACTATTCTAGTGTTATCTCTGAAAGATGAGAACTCTCTAAAAGTGCCCCAAATAGCGAATAATCGTTTGTTAGTATCGTCAGAGAGCTAGCAGCTGGAATTCGGAAGGTTTGTGTCAGTGTAGAGCTGGTGGGTTGGATGTGCCCTTGTTTATGTAGGCCTGCTGATGGGCTTTTAGGTTGTTTCCGGAACCTGCCTTCACAGCAGAACTGCGACCACTATGCTGGCTGGTGGGCCCTCACAGCGGTGCCACGGTGTGGGTGATGTTGTGGCTTGGCAGCACCCTCCCTGCTGGGAGCGCTGGTGCCCTGGTGTCGGCCCGTGGGTCAGGTGGAGGCAGAGGCGCCATCCGAAGCCCTGTTCTTCCACTGCCGGACCCAGCGCTCCTTCTTAGATCGTTTCTACCTGGTTCTCTTGTCCGCGCGGCTACTTGGAACTGGTTTTTATGTGACCAACCGTAGCTCTCCCTGAGACACGTTTGTGTAACATGCCACCTCCGATGGCTTTGTGGTGTCACCGTGGTGCCCTCTCTGTGGCGGGTGGGTAAGGCGGGAAAGTGCCCCACTCGGTGTCGTCACGGGCTGCCCAAAACAGTGGCCTGGGACTGTGGTTTTGTTACCCACAGCTTCCGTGGCTTGCGAGTTTGGCTGCAGCTGTGCTGGCTCGCAGCCCAGGACCTGAGAGTGTCACACACCAACACGTACCCCCAGGTCCCTGTGGCAGGACCATGTCCACTAACTCACCTGGTCCTTGGTGGGCTTTGTTCACTTCTGGGCTGTTGGCCGAAGATTGCCCCTAGCTCTGGCCTCGTGGGCCCTCTGCCAGGTAGCTTCCATTGCCAGAGCGCGGGAGGGAGGGGCTGGAGCGAGGTCCATGCACACACAGGGAGAGAGACGAGCCAGCCGGACCCCAGCCTCCGGCTCCTGAGACCAGACGTGGCCTGTGCAGATCCGGTCACCAGGGCAGGCCATGCTCAGGGGGAGGGGATTGGGTGGGGCCGTGAAGTGTCCCCTCACCTACCGTGCTGGGCGTGCCCACAGGCTGTGTCCTTGTGGCGGTGCTTGGGGCCCCGGGGCCTGGCGTCCGTTTGCTCTGGAGTCGAGGGAGGGTCTCTGCAGGAGCCACAGGGTGGGGTGAGGGGCCAGGCCTTCAAAGTATGTCTGGACTCCGCTCCTACCTTAGATCACCCTTGCAGCTCACGGTATTGATGAGCGCTCTGTTACACGGTATGCTTGCAGTGCTGATGTCTTCTGGTGGGTGCCGGTGCACTGTGCCCCTTGGCGAGGCCCTGTGTGCTTCCGTGGTGGGTGGTCGGGGTTGCCTCCCAGGTAGGTGCTGTTTGTATGGCTGCTGTGCAAGGGCTCCGCCTCGAGTGGTTATACCAGGTCCCTGCGGGCACGGAAGAGCTGGGCCTCACCGTTCTTACCATCCCTTCGTCTCGCCTGCTCGAGGCAGGTGCCAGCCAGCAGCCACGATGCACTTGGTGCCCCCGCAGGCCCAGATGTGCTGCTGCGGTCAGGACGCCGGCTCCCGGTGTGTGTGGGGACTCAGAAGGGGCTGCTGTGATGGGAAAGGTCAGGAGGGTTGCCGAGGCACGAACAAAGGTTCCTTTGGACTCCCCCCAGGTGCCTGGCTGATCACACATGCTGCTGTTTTGTGTAACTGTCGTTAGGGAGCCGGGCCTGTGGTTGCTTTCCTGGGTCTCCGGGTCCTTCCTCTGCTGCCTGAGGCCCCTGCCCTTTGCCCTTTCCCGGCCTTGTCTTGCTGATTTTTGTGTCTGTCTGAATCGGCGGAATTGCTGGCCCACTGCCTCTCTGTGTAGGTACAGTTTCATTGGAGTACAGGCTTGCCCTTTGTTTGGTACTGACTGTGGCTGCTTTGGTGCCACTGGGCACTCTTCAGCTGTCCCCGGGCTGGGAGCTGCTTCAGTATGGACGTGGCTCTGGTTTTCTTTCCAGGCACGTGTCCTGCCCTCACTGGCGTTTCTGTTCTAGTGGGCCCATGGGGGCGGCAAGGTAGGACTTGTATAGAAAGTAGGCAGCCACCAGAGTGGTGGTGGTTTCCCAGCGGCTGGCCCACCCTCCCCCCTGCCCTGAGTGGCCGGGGCAGTGCCTCTGATGGGCCCCTCAAAGGTTGTGGGCGGGCCCTCGGCCCTGGGTGTCTTTCCTGCCGAGGGGTCCGCAGTGTATCCTGCGGTGACCAGAGGGGTCTTGGGGAGGGTGTTCTAGAGAGAGAAGGAGGGGGATCAGGGTGTCAGGGTGTGCAGCAGGAGTGGGGGGTCCCGGCCATGCCCTCCGCGGCTTGTGAGGGACGCAGGGCAGAGATGGGTGGCATGTGTGAAGCTGGAATGTGGTCATTACTACTTTGGTTTGGTAAGTAAAGAACCTAGTTGGTGTTTTAGCGTCCACGTCTAATTGGCTCAGCTTCCTGTGTAGCAGGTGAGTTTTACTGCTTTGAGTGGATCATTGTATCCAGCGTTGGAAAATACACAGTAACTGGGTTTACTTACCTTAAGTACAAACCCAAAAAGCTGAGTAACGAGTGTTGAAAGAAAAACTCAGGTTAGTTGTGACAAATGAGTGCCTTCGCTGTTGGTTTACATGTTCATTTGTTCAGCGTCTTGGTGTTTCTTCCTGGAGGGAGGTTTGCATCTTAAGTATAAAGAGCGTGCAAGGGAAGGAGTTCTATGCACTTAACTTAAAACTACGTGCAGTACAGGAATACCGTTTACAGCATCCCAGCAGCCTGGTTCCAGTGCTGGTCCCGGCGTCCCTGCGGGCTTCGCCCCAGGCACAAGAGGGAAGGGGCGTGGGTGGTGTGGTAATGTTTTCCTGGGTCCCAGTTTGTGGTTGTAAACTAAGGTCCTGTGGTGTTGACTGTGAAGCCCCTGAGGACGGGATGGTGTTAGAAAATCGCAAGGAGGCTGTAATGAACACGTTAGTGTTTCCCTGTGCTCCCGGCGGTTCTGTGCTGTGTGGCCTTGGACTGTCCTCCCTAAAGAACTGCAGGAGCCAGGAGCAGGGCGCCCTGGGGGTCCCTGGGCTCCAAGGGAAGGAGGTGAGCACCTCGGCGTGGTCCATGTGCTCAGGCCTGCTGCGTGTGCCCAGTCTCGGGGCCTGTCCCTCTTCACAGGGCCACAGGCTCTTGGGGCCACGGGCTCTTGAGCCCACGCAGACAAGAAGCAAGTGTAAGATTACAAAGTGGGAAAGAGCAAACTCCATCACAGGGGACCATTTCCAGGGTCCACTGCAAATTTAACACAAATGTCAGTGTTGACGGACTCCGTCCCGTGTGATCTGAGCTTGCTTTAAGCTCGTACTCAGACGGGGGTCTCACTTCATGCACAGAGTGGACCGTGTGCCTGGTCTGCACCTGTCAGGCTCATACACCAGCACCGGTGGGCGGCTCCGTGGAGGTGTTGCTGAGTCACGAGGGCCACCTTGCAGCTGGCCTAGGGTTTCCTGCCTTGAGCCATGGCAGTCCTGTGCCCCAGAGGCTTCCCAGAACCCCGTGGTCCCAGGCAGACGGAGATGATGGGTCACCGGCTGCAGGTGTTTACAGGTTTGCCCGTTGTGAGGCTGCGAGTGAGGTGGGCAGGCACTCCTCTCCTCCTGTGGGTTGCGGGGACTTGCCTGGGGTCCCACAAGGGCCTAGGGCTGGCATCTGGGAGGGGAGGGAGCAGAGCTCCGAGTGGGCATGGCCGCGGGTGGATGCTGGTGGGCCAGGTGTTGTAGCGCTGGCCACAAGGCAGGGCAGCACCTGGGGCAGTAATCCCCTGCTGTGCTGCTTGTCACTGTCATCCAGAGATGTCTCCTTAGGGTGTTCAGTGTCCTTTGGGGTTCACACCCACGAAGGGTGGTGTTTTAGAAAAGCTCCATTGTGGGAGGGCTGAGGCTGGGACCCTGGGGGTGGATGGGGTTATGGGTGACAGCGCCAGTGACCTTCCTATACGCCCCTGAATAAGTTTGTGTGGTTCAGACAGACCTGCTTCTCTCCTGAACTCTGTGCTGTCCGTGTGCTTCTGCCCAGTGCCGCCCAGTGCCATGCTGGCCCCTGCGCCTCAGACGAGGTGGACACACGCAGCTGGACCAGACAAGTGTGTCTCTCTGAGTTGGTCATCAGGCTCTGAAACGAGTTCCGTCACGTTTACAGAGAGCACGGTTGGGGGAACGAGCTGGGTGTGGCCTGGACTCAGGCTTGATTTGGGGGCTGTGTCGTGCACTGTGTCTGCACAGTAGGGCAGGATAAACCAGCTCTGGAACCGGTTTAGGTCAGTCGTATGTGGAAGCTGGTTGACCTCGAGAGTCTGTCCTGCTCTGGTATTGCTGGCTGCCAGGCCTCTGCTGGCCGGCTGGCCGCTTTTCCGCAGCTGCCTTGCCTGCGTGCCCCCAGAGCTCTAGCTCCTTCCAGGCGGACTTATGGAGCGCTGCTGTCGGCCTTCGAGGTCAGGAACCCTAGATGCGTCATTTTGGTCCTGACCGATTGTCTTTGGTCATTGGCAGTCAGTCATGTGGCTCCAGGAAATTTGGGCCAAATCTGCATGCAGCTGTTAAAGTATGCTTCAAAAATACATTCAGTGGCTTCCCAGATGAAAAGAAGGACTTTTTATGTTCTAGAGAAAAATCGGTCACCACTCTCTTACTGCAGAACAATGACCTCAGAGTTCAGGGGTTAAAGCGACAGTAACCCTTTATCCTCCCGAATGGTTTCCGTGTTTTGGAATTTGGGCGTGGCCGGGTGGCAGTGTGTCCGGCAGCCCCTGAGGAGGAGAGGATGGCAGGAAGGCAGGCCCCCACTCTCTCCAAAGCCTGACTTCCCAGCCCCAGCTTTCTAATTTCCTTCGTGAAAACCGAGCTTGCGCCACCTGTGATTCCGACACACGTTGTGTTGCGAGATAGAATTCCTGTGCCCGTGAGACTTGCTGTGGGGTACCTAGTCACGGTCCCGCATATGGACAGTGGGCGTCAACGAGCTGCCAGCTGCCAGCTGGCTTCTTCCTATGTCACAGTTACTGCCCTCAGGTTTACGCTCTGAACTGGAAACCAGGCTTGGGAACAGGGTGGGTATGGGAAGACGGTCCTGTCAGAGGTGGTGCCCTCAGGCTCCCAGGTGGTGTCGTGGGGAGGGGTGTGGCAAGTACTGCCGGGCAGCCTGCTCCGGACGTTGCAGCCCCTCGGTGCTGGGCCGCCACGCATTGTGGGACTCCCACGGGGCTAGACTGGGGCTGCATGGGTGGTGGGTGGGAGGAGCCTGTTGAAGACTCCAGCCCCCTTTCTACATGAGGTTCTTTTGAGCGACAGAAACGAGGCCTTACAGAGCACGAGTATGCAGAACTTCCATCAGCGTCCTCCTCGTGGCTGGGAGGGTGTCCGGGAGCAGACATGATGCCGCTGGGTGCACCTGTGGCTCGCTCCAGCCTCTCCTCCGTGTCAGCCGGCTGTCTGCCTCTGTCTTCTGCTCTCTGTGTTCTCCAGTGACTCCCCAGCTTTGGATTGTGACCCTGAGACTGGCAAGAAGGGACTGGCCTCTTCGTCTGTTTCCAGACTTATCCAGAAAGGGCTGGGCTGACCTGCTCGCCGCCCAGGCCACTCATCCGGTGGCCATGGTGGGTTGCATGTGGCCAGGGAGGACGAAGCCCTTTGGCTCTGGAGAGGATGGGCTAGTCTGATCACTTGAGTTGGACTAGACCTCCTCCAGAGTGACTGGGGGCTTCCTGGCCTGGTTCCCTTCCTTCCACATTGTGAGGGGTTGCTGGGGCTGTGCCCCTGATGTGTGGACTATGAGTGCTCCCTCTGCGGGAGGGGGTTTCCCATGAGTGGCCCATGACCGCCGAGCTGGAGCAGCACGGGCAGTGGCCCCAGGTTGGGCAACGCTGGGTCCCACCCAGGCGGACCCATGAGGGCAGAGACAGGCCCTGTGTGATCTTGGGGCTCCATGGCTGCCAGCTCAGGCGTCCAGCCACCCGTCCACTCTGGTACAGGACAGTGGACATGGAGCCCAGGGCCGCTGTCTGTGGGATCAAGGAACCCGCAGCACCAATGATGTGCTGGGAGCCTGGGGCCGTCTGACAGGTGTATGGGGGCCCTGAGGCGCTCTCCTGCCATGGCTGTGTCCTCAATTCTGTGGCAGCTGGTGTCCCGTGTCTCTGGGGCATCCTGAGCCTGTTTGCTGGGACCAGCCTGGTGCAGGCTTCCTGGCCCAGAGAAAATCGTGCCGTTGAGTCTGGCGGCTCCTGGCCAGCAGTCCTCTAGCGCAGCCCGGCCTCAATCTGCTGCCATCCTTGTGGACATGTGCTTGGCTTCCTCTGCTTCTGTGGGAAGGTGGAGTTTTGGAGAGTCCAGGAAACGTGGCCCATGTGGTGGTGGCACGGGCCTGACTTCCGTCTCGGGTTCCGTGTGTGGATTTGTGCATTTTGGGTGCATTTGGTGTGTTCTCTGTGCACCATGTGGAGAGAGGGAACCCATCCCTGCAACACCGCAGGGCCTGACATGTGGCTTCTCCCGTGCCAGGCTCAGGCGAGCCTTGCCTGTCTGCAGTCCAGCTTGTTGCTGCCCGTACGTGCTGCCAACCTGAGGCTCCTCCTGGGGTGGGAAAGGGCCGCAGATGCCCTGGGTTCCTGGACAGACAGGACGATGCTGGAAAGTGCACTTGTATCCCTTCACGGGTGGCCTGGCCTGCGCTTACACACCTGTGAGGAAAGTCCAGGCACACCGCACAGACGTGAGCGTCTGTGGGTGCGTGGCTCGTGTGGATGTGTGTGAGATTGCTGTGTACACACAGGCGTGAGTCCCTGAACACTGGGGCGTCCTCAGCCGGTGCTCCCGCTGGGCCAGGAATCCCACTGCCCGGGTCGCTGGTGGTCAGAGGCCTGGGCAGGAGGCAGAGGAGGCTTGTCTGTCGGGATTGGTTGACCTGCGATGTGGCTTGTGTACACGTGTGTGTGTTTGTGTGTTTGTGCACATGTGTGCACATGTATGGGTGTAGGACGTGTGTGCATGCATGTGTATGTGTGAGTGACCACGTGCGGATGGTGTGCACTGGTGTGAGTGTGCGTGTGGCAGGGCTGGTGTCTGGTGAGGCTCAGTGTATCAAGACCGTCTGCCCTGGTTTGGTGTGCAGCAGGCACATCTTCGATGTTTGGTGAGGACAGACTCGGGTGTGGGCGTCCAGACGCCGATGGTGTGCGGTGCCTGTGACGAGCTCATGCGAGCCCTGATTCTTCCCATGAAAACCCAGGGAAAGCGGACGCAGGACGCGTGTCAGGGGCCAGTCCCAGACATGGCTCCCTGTAGCGGCTCAGGTGCATTTGCACACCTTGGGGAGTGATGTCACTTGCCTGGTGCTCCAGTGAGCTGCGTGGTCAGTGGGCCCTGCGCGTGGTCACCCTGCTCAGGACATGGGGGTGCCGGATGGACCTCGTATGCTGCCTGGCCCCGGCCCACACTCCTGTACACAGAGGTGCATCCCCCGATTTCCGGCGGAGCTGCCGCGTCCGGGGCTCTGAGGAAGCCCTGTTCTCAGGTTGGATCGCCTGTCTGCTCTCACGACAGGTGGTCAGATGAATTTTACGCCCACCCGAGGTGCGCCTCCACTAGCCGCACGCACTGCCCCTTAAATGCGTGTGTTGACTTAATGCACAAAAGCTGTATCTCATTAACGTCACAAGGGTTAAGCTTTGAAGTTCCCTGCATGGGCTCCTGACCATTCTGTCTCTTTCATGCCGTATCTTACACCTCCCTCACACAGCCCGGCTTGTTACGAACTGTAGATTTGTCGCTCTTAGACCCCCTATTTACTGTCCTTGTTGCTCTCTGCAGGCCGGTCTAATTGAAGCCAACGGGGAACTCAAGGTCTTCATAGACCAGAACCTTAGTCCTGGAAAAGGTAAGGCGCCTCTTTTCCAAATACAATTCTGTGGATGAGAGTGTTAGGGTTGCTGTACTCGTGGATTTCTGTGGGACGAAAGCCCCTGTTAAGTGTGGGGCCCCTGCTTTGGGAGGGCTCCTGCCTGGGGCCGCCGACAGCCTGCAGGCACCTGTCAGTGGTGGGCTCACGCTGTTTGCAGAAATTCGGGGACGTGGAGAACGCAGGTCATGTGCTTTCCTCTGCCTCACGGGTGCCATGAGCCTCCAGGTGTCTGCTCTGGACCCGGGCGGCAGCCCAGGGATGGTGGTGCCTCCCTCACGTGCGTCCGGGTTTGTGTCTTCCCCATCAGGAAGCCACGTGTGTATGTTCGGTGGCTCGTTGGGATTCAGGGCTGGACATGGAGGTGGACAGGTCCAGGCCACTGCCCCCTGCTCTGGGGTCCCACGGTCTCCCTCCTGGTGTTACCGTGATGAACGTCTGCCCACGTGTATGAGCGCGCTGGCTATTTCCCGGGATAGACTAGGTGTGGAAGTGCTGGACCAGAGGGCATGTACCTTCCAAGTTGATGCGTGACACCCGGCCACCTGTGGCGTCCCGAGCTCAGAGTGGCTGGATTACCGCTGCCACCTCCACTCAGCCTCCGCCAGGCTGAGGCCCTGACCGGTGACCTCTTGGCTCCTGCTGTAGCTTTGGGGGAATGTCCCAGCCCCTTCCCATCCATCTGTTGCTGGCGAGCGGGACAGGAGTCCAGCCGTGTCCTTCCCCGTGGGGCCCAGTGGGCCCGGCCCATGTGGTTAGGGTGGTGGGCTCAGGCCCTGCTCCCTCTTTTGCATCAGGATGGCCCCTTCTGATGCTCATGGAGGCTCTCCTCTCCTGGCTCAGTGGGTCTCCCTCGTCACGCTGGCCACTGTCCCCTGGATGGGCTGTGGGCCCGTGTGTGCTCTCCGGGTTTCTGTGTTTGGAAGGTCGTAGGCAGCGTCCTGCTTTTCTGTAGATCCCATCCTCTTTCCCTTCCTGTCCAAGGACAGGGCCCCGCTGAGGGACTCAGTGTTTGCAGATGGTTTTAGTTCAATAGCTTTTACCATTCACAGGTTGCTTGAGCGAGGTGCTTCAGTCTAACTAATTGGACACTTAGAATTTTAGGATTTACAGGCGCGACGTCTTTAGTAAAAGTGACTAAGCAGAAATAGTAGTGAAAACACTGTGATCTCTGCTCCCCTGGGAACAGTGGAAGCCTTTCGTTCTGGTGTTTGTTTTGAGTCCCTTTATTGTTTGGACGGTCCCACAGGCCCCTCCCGTGATCAGGGGCTGCCTGATCTGTGCTTGAGCCCTTATGGGGGTTGCATTGGAGAGATGAGAAGACAACAGCTTCTTGAGTCTCTAGAATATCCTGGTGCCAGTTCCCTGCACTGTTCAAGGATTTTGCGTGTTCTTGGGTGTGGTCTGGCCCGCCGTGTCCCTGGCTCCGCTCACAGCTAGGACTGCTGTAGTTCGAGGCTCCTGGCTCCTGCCTCTGCTCCCGCCTCTGCTGGGACCAGCACAGCCTCCCAGGCACTCAGGCTCCTGCCCCTGCGCCTCTGGCATGTTCTGGGTATGAGGAGGCCCACGGCCACATCTCTGCAATGTGCTCCCTGCTCTGACCCTATGAACGCAGGCTGAGCGCTGCCAGGCTCCTACTCCTTCCAGAGAAGTGCTTTTTCATAAACGGAACCGTTTGTCTGTTGGACAGGCAGTCCGGTGCTATTTCGGCCACAAAGGGAGTAGGACCAGGCTCCTCAACTGCTGTGCTCACCCGTGGGGACTGTTCCACGCACGACCACCTTTGCTTCTGGCTCAGAAGCTCCGATTCTAATTTTGGGCGGTGTGGTACTGACTGGACCTGTGCACTCTGGGTTATTCAGTGGTGTTCGTGAAGTTGGGGAGCCCATGGGTGTCAGACTGTGTTGTCTGACCCCGCTTTCATTGTGGGCGCTTCCCGAGGAGCGCTTGGCGGAGACTCAGCCAGGGTTATGCTGAGTGAGGCCCAGACCCCTGGCACGGGCTTGTCCAAGAGTCCGGGAATGTGGCCTCAGTGTGTTCCCAAGAGCCTGTCTCTCTGGAGGGACCATGAAGGGCAGGAGTTGGCTCTCGCTGGGGGTAGGGGTGGGGAGTCAAAAGGAGGGCCATGGCCAGACCTGGTGGAGGCTGGGCCATGAGGGGGCAGGGGCCTGTCCCGCTTCCTGTCCGCATGCGCCACGCCTACAGGGCTGCCTCCCAGCTGCTCCTAGCTCCACCTGCTGAGAGTTTGGGAGCCCCAGTGACCCTGCTGCCCTCGGCTGGGGCCAGTGAACCCTTCCTGAGGTGAGGCTCCCCGTGCCTGCTCCTGCCTAAGCTCTGGCTGTGATGCCCCCTCACACTGGGGTCTTGCGCACTCCCGTTCCCTGGGTCCTGGCCTTGACTCTGCTCCTGTCTCAGCCTCCAGAGCTGCCCGTGCTTCTTCACCTGCCTCTTCTGCTCCTCTGGCTGCTGCCTGTGGCCCATTTCCAGGTGCCAGTGTCTGCAGACTTCTCCAGAGGCAGAGCCTACGGGAGACGTGTGGTGAGTGGGAGGGAGGTTTGTTGTTGTGGGATCGGTCCCTGTGACAAGGGGTCCGGCAGGCCAGACACAGGCAAGAAGTGGGGTTGGAGGCGGCCACTCCTTCCTCGTGGAGGAGACCTGAGGATTTGCTCTGAAAGTCTTTGCCTGGTTAGGGGGCTCTGGAGGGTGGTCTCCCCTACCTAATGGCGGCTTGCGGCTGGTCTGTGATCGGATAGCTGGGGACAAGCGCCTTGGTGCTCACATCAAGTCGGTCGTCACGCCTGCAAGATTCAAAGAGCTGTTTTCCCCAGAAGGTGTGCTGAAGTCACAGCCTCCTGTGCCCACGGGCCCTGAAGGCCAGAGGCCCCAATGCGGTCCAAGACAACGAAGGCTACGTTGTTTGCTGTGACAGCCGTTGGGTTGCTCCCAGGGCTTCGCCGACGGCTTTGATGCTGTGTGAGCCTTCGCGTGTACATTTGTTCCTGTGTTTGGGGCAGGCGCTCTGGAGTAGGAGCCAGGGCACGAGGTGTGTGTGCGTGGCCGCACCAAACACGTGGGCGCCTGGCGCCGCATAGCTACAGTGGCGCCTCCTTTGCTGGCATTTCAGGTTCTGGTGGCCCGGTGGGTGCGGGCCCCCTTGCTCCTGGGCCTGCCCTGCTGGTAGGGGTCTGGCCAGGTGCTTTGCTGGCAGCGTTTTGTTGCCACTGTTCCTGCTGGAGCCTCCTCTTCCAGCCGTGCGGCTGCTGCCCCAGGGTTCAGGCCGTGGGCCCCGGCACGTATGTGCCCACGCCCTCCCGATGTGCCCGCTGCTTGCCCGCCCTCCACACAGAACCAGTCCGGAGCCACGGCCCGTGTGCGGCCTCTTCCTCTCCTCCGGCCTCTGCGTACATGTCGTGCGCGCTCGCTGCAGAAACGGCTCACGATGTAAACGTGTGCTTAAGCGTGTGTCCTGACACGTCGTGTGCGTGTGTGTGTGGTATCTGCACACACTGATCCTCCCTGTGGTTGTGTGACTTTGCTCATCTGCAGCCGGGCCATTTCTGGTAGTTTCCGGTGCTGCCTTTTGTCGCCTGGCACCTTGATGGAGTGCTCTGATGCCTGCTGACTGTTTTCCCTGAAGGGCTGTGCACCCCAAGCGCCTGGTGCAGGAGGCGGCTCCCGCAGAATGTCGCGGGATGTGGCTGGGTCTGACTGGTGACAGGACGTGTCCTGTGACGTCTGCCATTTTCCTTCTGCTTCAGAGTTGCCCTTCCCCTGAGGACGGGCTCCCAGGCAGGAGAGATGAACACCAGTGACAGGTGGCCGACAGCCTGGCGTTGTGGGATCATCCCAGAGACGCGGGAACGGCACCCTCGCAGATGTGCGTGCACCTGCACACACGGCTGTTGCGGGGGAAGCGGCCTGGCCCCTCTCGGGGAGCGCAGAGCAGAGGCACCATCGTTTGAACCCAGACGACATCTGGAGCACAAAGTGATAACATGTTTCACACGCCAAACCCTGCTGCCGGGCTGGCCAGGAAGACCGGTCTGCAGAGGAGATGCGCTCGCAGAGGAGCGGTCTGGGTGTGGTCGAGTCCCTGAGATGCTGGGCACCTCGGCTCCCACCCACCAGGAGGTGCCCCTGCGGAGCCTGCCTCCCTCCTTGGGCCGCAGGGCCATTCTGGCGCCTGCTCTGCAGGGGCAGGGCCGTGCGGGGGGCCGCCGTCTTAGCGCTTGGGGTATTTCTAGCATGGCGGGCAAGAGAGCAACTCTTAAAATACTAGGTTCTTAGAACTTAGAAATGGTTGAAATTATTTTCAAGAAGACATTAAACCTTATGATTTCATAATCTGTCTTAAAGCCCATAGGTATTAATGAATTGTGATTGCTAATTGTAAGAATATGCTTATGGAATACTTCTAGAATCCTTTTCCTGTTCAGGGTTATAATAGCTCAGACCACATATGTTCTAACTCCTTTTCTCGCCAAGAGAGGAATTCTCTGTTTCATGATGTTATAGTTGAAAATATTTCAGGGGCGCCGGGGGAGGGGCTCAGTGGGTAAAGCGTCCGACTTTGGCTCAGGTCACGATCTCACAGTTCATGGGTTCAGGCCCCACGTCGGGCTCTCTGCTGACAGCTCAGAGCCTGGAGCCTGTTCGGATTCTGTGTCTCCCTCTCTCTCTGCCCCTCCCCTGCTCGCGCTCTGTCTCTGTCTCTCAAAAATAAACATTAAAAAAAAATAAAATATTTTGTCACCTAGTTCCTTTAACAAAAGGCACTAAAGAGAGCATACAGCTAAAGTAGTTGTGCTTCTAGTGAGTAAACTCTAGGCTGTGTTACAGGTTAGCCCGTCTTGTAAACGGGAGTGTAAGTAGGTCGAAGTGTGGTGGTCTTTGTCAGCAAAGTGTGTTAAGCATTCTGATGTCTTTGGTCAGATTAAACTAAAAATGAATCACATCCTTGAGATTGTTAAAAAGTGACGTGTCTTCCCTGAGTCAGCAGTTGGTAGGAACCCTGGAGAGGGGGACACAGGCTGCCTGGGTGCACACGTGTGTGGTGCATGGTGTGTGATGTGCACATGTGGTGTGTGCACGTGGCGTGCATGTGTGTGGTGTGCGTACATGTGTGTGCCTTGCACACATGTGTGATGTGCACGCGTGTGTCATGCATGTGTGGTATGTGCGCTGTGCATATATGTGGTGTGTACATGTGTGCTCACACATGTGTCGTGCATGTGGTGCACGTGTACGGTGTGTGCATACATGTGTGGTGTGCACACACGTGTGTCGTGCATGCGTGTGCAGTGCACTGTGGTTTGTGCGCACATGTGTGTCATGCATGTGTGCGTGTGTATGTGCTGTGCACATGTGTGTGCATGCATGTGCGTACACGTGTGTGCAGTGCGTGTGTGGTGCATATGTGTGGTGTGTGCACACGTGTGTGTTGTGCATGTGTGTGCAGGGCGCGTGTGTGGTGTGTGCAGAACGGCCCTGTGGAGGTGCCATGTGGAAGCCCATAGCACAGATTGTCCTCTTGGCGCACCTGCGTGAGGGCACGCCAGCGGCAGGAGGAGGCCAGACTGCCGATATTACCTGCGGTGTTTCAGTAGGAACATTTGTGTATTTGTATAATCAACATACTGTAACGGAAGGGCACAGATTCAAGGAATCAACTAGACCTTTCTGTGGACAAGTCTCAGCGACAGTGTGAGCAAAGTTATGTGAGATGTAGATAATTTTCTGGGTTTCAGAGGTCCACATGAGCAATACTTCTGCTTTCTTGGATTTATGGATGTGCATGGAAAAGTACGAAAAATGGACAGAGCACACCCATTAAGCCCTGATGTTTGCAGGCGGGGCCAGGTGGGGGCGCAGCTGGGGCGGGTCTCTGGACCGGACGGTGAGCTTTGCTGTTTCAGCCTCTTGAGCAAATAGGATAAAAGGAAAGTAGTTAATTCTAGGTCATACTGGAGAAAGATTGTGTGGTAGTTCTTAGTGTTGAAGAGTGTCTCAGAGAACAGGGAGACCCTGGTGAGAACCAGAGGGGGCCTGGCCCCGATCCACTCTGCCTCTCAGCTCTGCCGTTGCCCTGGCGGGTGAGCACGTGGTTTTGTAGGTGGACGTTCCTGTGGTTCTGAGCGCTCAGTGTTGTCCTCTGTGGCCGCACCTGTGGCTCTGGCCCAGATGTGGCCGTGTTCTGACCTCGTTTATTTTACTTTATTTTAATATCTTAACAGCTGCTGGGGCTGCTGATGTTGATGGGATCATTTGTAAAATAAAGGAAAAAAACCCAAGTTTATTGTTTTATGAATCAATTCAGTATTCCTAAAAACCTATTAATAACCTGATAATAATCTCATGTGTGACTTTGAAATGACTAACACGTTTGTGTTTTAAATCTCTCTGTGCAAAACAGAATAACTTTATTTTTGTCTTTTAAACCGTCTTTTGTATATCTAAAACAATCATTAAAAATTTGCTTTTGGGGGTGCCTGGGTGGCTCATTCGGTTGAGCATCTGACTTCGGCTCAGTTCATGATCTGACGGCTTATGAATTCGAGCCCCGTGTTGGGCTCTGTGCTAACAGTTCAGAGCCTGCTTTGGATCCTCTGTCCCCCCTACCTCTCTCTCTGCTCCTTCGCTGCTCATGCTCTGTCTCTCAAAAATAAACATTTAAAATAATGTTTGCTTTTGTTAAGATACAGGTCTCTGTGTTTAGAGAAAAATAAAACTTGAAGCAAACAAACATTTACAGAAAACAAATACCTGCTGGTGTCGGTGAAAACGCTAACATTCAGTCAGTTGGTTTGATGGACGAATGTCTTGATGACTTAGGTTATCAAGAGAAATTATTCAGTGTTTGTATGTGGCAGTAAGATTCATTGTGTATTGAAATCTGAAGTCTGTTCTTTTTTTTTTAATGTTTATTTTTGAGAGCGAGCGAGTGAGCAAGCATGAGCTGGGTAGGGGCAGAGAGAGAGGGAGACCAAATCCAAAGCAGCTCCAGGCTCCGAGCTGTCAGCACAGAGCCCAACACGGGGCTCGAACCCACGGGCCGTGAGGTTATCACCTGGGCTAAGGTCAGATGCTGAACCGACTGAGCCCCCTGGGCACCCCTGGAGTCTATTCTTTAAAGCGTGTGGACTGTAAAAGGTTCAAAAATGAAACTTAGACCAGGCTGGATTGAAGACTGTGTCTTACTGTTATTTGGAGGCTGTCATGAGGCAGAGCCCGTGAAATGAAGAAACGCCATCTGAGTCCGCCTTGTGCGAGACCTGCCCTCGGTGGCCACAGGAGGCAGTTCTGCTTCAGGGGCCAGGGGTGCGGGGCATGACCAGCGCAGAGCTCTCCTCTCCCTGTGTGGCAGGGACTGGGGTCCAGGCGGCTCTTCTCCTGGCACGCTCAGGCCCTTGTCTGTAAGGACCACGCTCACCCTGCCCTCAACCCCCCCCCCCCCCACGGCCCCGGGGCTCCTTTAGGGCCACTGCTTCCTGTTCATGTTCTCTCTGCCTTCGATGCCAGCACCACAGGGCTTTATTTTTTACATTTTGAGTTTTTATATTTCTGCTTTATTTGATTTTCTTATTTAATATGTAAAATGAAATGTTTTACCATTTTTATTCTCTGTTGTGTCTTCAGCACCGAGGACAGAGCAGGCACACAGAACTCTTTGCAAACACCTGTTGAAGGAGGGGATTTGTCTCCTCATGTACCCTCCCCCTCCGTTGTGAGGAGACTGACTGTGTCTTCAGAGAGGCAGCAGCATCCTCATGGGGCATTTTTCTTCCTAGAAACAGACACTTGACTCTACTGCTCCAGGAAAAAGAATGTTAGAATTCTAAACTAGTTTTGCAAACATATAGTGAAATGCTGGAATATAGTGGCTTCTAATTTGAAGACTATAATTGTCGCAGAATTGTAGGCTTTTAGAGCTGCTCTCCCAGGCTCTCTAGTCCCCCTGGAACATTCTGTAGGTGAGCAGGCAGCCCCCTAGGGCTCAGGGCAGGTTGGTGATGTGCCTGGGGCTGAGCCCCATCCCAGGGACATGAGAGCACCCAGGAGGGACTGGTGGTCACGTCCACACGGACAAGGGTTCAACTTAGTAGCGGGATCTGCAATTGACCCACAGATGGGAAATGATAAAAGTAGGGAAGGTAAGAATCTGATTGGAAGCATCATCATCCTGAAGCTGTCCCCTGCAGCCTTAATCCAGACGGGCCCTCACCTGTTACCTCCTTGTGTTGTAGGCGTGGTGTCCTTGGTTGCCGTCCACCCCTCCACGGTGAGCACGCTGGGGAAGCAGCTCCTGCCAAAAACGTTCGGACAGTCCAATGTCAACATTGCACAGCAAGTGGTAAGGGGCCCTGGGCTGGCGGGCTGGCGGGTTCTGGACGGAGATGCGCTCCCTCTCGAGTGCCCACAGCGCTGGGATGGCCACCTGCCTCACGCTTCAGGAGCATGTACCTGCGGAGTGTGTTGCTTTCCTGGCTCGGGCCCTGCGTCTGCCCCACAAGCTCAGAGGGTACATCACTCCCTTGCTTGGGAAATGAGGGTGGTGTCCTTGTGGAGCCCGCAGTGGTTTCAGGGCTCTGTGGGCCGTCAGGTGCCAGGACAGGTGTGTCCCTGTTCTGGGGACCATGCTGGGTGCCTCCCACGCATTGATCCCCTATGGGACTCGGCCCTTGCTCACGGGGCTCTGGTCACACTGAAGCAGCCCTAATCCTGGGCGTGAGCAGCATGGAGAGCAGGATGTTCG
This sequence comes from Leopardus geoffroyi, assembly GCF_018350155.1. Lineage (NCBI taxonomy): Eukaryota > Metazoa > Chordata > Mammalia > Carnivora > Felidae > Leopardus > Leopardus geoffroyi. The sequence continues at coordinate 82,374,098 of NC_059326.1, forward strand.
CTGCCCTCCTGAGTGCCCGCTTCTGGGTGAGCGTCCCCTGCAGCTGAGGATGTGCCCTGTCACTTACCCTGTCAGTGAAGCGTGACTGCTTTTCTAGCAGAGTTGCTGTGGGTTTTTCAAAGCAATAGTATGTCGAAGTCCTAGACCATTTTTGGTTCATCACACCCTTTTAATAAATGTCTTTCTGATATAAGTTAAATATTCTACTCTATGTTTTATTCTGTAACTCATTTTATTTTTAGGTGTTACGTATTCTAGCAGCTTCAGCTTGTGAAACCTTCTTAATTATAGGATCAGTTCTGCTTTCACGGCCAGGGCGCATAGTATGGAGGAGAGTTAACGAGGATTTTTCTAACGGTGCCTCACCCTTGGTCAGTCTGGGAGTTAAGTCCCAGTCTGGGTCAGGCTGTTTCCAGGTGGAGCTAATGATGGTAACTCCTCCTTGGCAGATCCAGCGCTCGGAGCTACAGCTCACACGCTGTAAGGCGTCCCTCAACCTTCATCTGCCAGCGGGTTGATGGTGAAAGGGTTGGCACATTGTGACCCGAGAGCCCAGGCTTTGTCTTCATGTGATGTGAATGTGCTCAGGCTCTCGAGGGGCTCTGCCCCGGCCCCGCCTGAGGCAGTGCCCATGGGCACGGCTTCCGGGAGAGTGGTTAAGACAAGTGGGGCAGAGCAAGGACAGTTTCCTTTTCCCCCAGTGAGGCCATGCTCACAGTGAGCAGCTCAGCGCACCTGCTGTGTTCTCATTGTAGAATAGATGCACCGAGAGGTCCAGCTGAGGGAGGGGAAAGGGCGAGGGTGCCGGCTGTGGGGCCCAGGCCAGATGTCAGGAGCCCTCTTGTGACTCTCCTGCCTGTCCACGTGGGCGCTGGTGTCCTAAATCTGCTCTCCTGAGAGCGTAACGAACCAAGTCCTTGTAAAACGTGTCCAGTAATAGCCATGAGTGACAGGTGTCCGTGTTTCCCAAACTGTCAACCCTGAGCCATGGCTAAAGCACGTTCTCCACAGTGACCTAGGGCCCCGTGAACACATGCATTCATTTAACAGAAACAGAAGGTTCACAAGGCACATCTCCTGTCTGGGGATTTGTTCTGTCTTGGCCTCTTTTTTTCAGAAAGCTTGCTATTTGATTTCATGGCTTTTGAACAAGGGTGGTCCCCAGTTTGGAAAGCACTGTGATGAAACTTTATTGGAAATGAGAATTAAAATAGAAGGAAATTGAGTTGAGCATTTTTCTTTCTACGGTTGATGAGTCTTTAGCTCTGACAGGAGACTTGTCCCATGGCCACAGCACATTCATCCCGCTAAGAAGGAGTGCAGGAAGCATCCCCCTGGCCTGAACGGTGGGCCTGGTGAGTCCCTAAGGCTGCACCTGTCCCCACAAAGGTCTGCCCTGGCACCTGGTGCCCCAGCACCTGGTGCCTGACCTTGACTCGTTCGACAGTGTCCTCGTGTTGCTAAGCTCTTGTCTGTGCAGAAACTGGGAGGTACTGTTCTGACCGTTCTTGGTGTGGGTGGAGTCTCGTACAAGATCCTGGAAAACGGACATATTTACTGGGCTCTATGCAGCAATGACTGTGTCCCCCATGTGAATATTTGCGTATTAATGGATGGGGCCAAATTCTAAGTCCTTGTCAAAGACAAACCAGGCTTCCCCTTCCTTTGGTGCGGAGATGGCGTGGGGCGCTCAGACTCAGCCGCCCTGCGTGCAGGGTGGGTCACACTTGCTCCCAGTGCTAATTGCCTCCCTCCTCCCTGCCCTGCACTATTTGGGGTGCCGGGGCCCCCACAAGCCGCCGCCAGGATGAGGCTCCCACACGTGGATGGGCTGGTGGGGCACTGTGAGCCCTGCCCTGTGACCCCTCTGTTCTGAGAGTTTTTCTGTTTGCGTTTTGGCCTGACTTCACGCCTGGAAGACAGAATTTCACCCTTGTCCATGTCATGAAAAGGACGGGGAAAGTAAACTAGGGCAAGCGGAATGGGGGGCGTTCCCTGAGGCTTGCGTGGCACGCCCCACTGTTAACCACGTCAACCACCATTAAGCACGGCCTCCTCGGGTGGGGCGTTTTCTGCTGCTCTTGTTGGACGGGGAGGACGCCTGAGGTGGCTGAGGGAAGCGACGGTTCAGAACCCGAGTGAGATAATGGCGCCCGTGGCTACAGCATCAGCCGTTGGGTGTTGCTCACACACCGTGTTCTCCCCAATCTTCGTGGCTCGAGAGACTCAGCAGTAGCTGGAGATGATGGGGAGTAAGAATGGTAGGGTCACGTGTGGGAGATTTCTGATTGTGCTCTGAATTGTCTCTTTTGACTGTAGGTAATTGGTACGCCTCAGAGACCTGCAGCGCCCAACACTATCGTGGTAGGAAGCCCACACACCCCTAACACTCACTTTGTCTCACAGAACCAGCCTTCAGACCCCTCACCTTGGTCTGCCGGGTGAGCACATTGCCTAGACTTGTACCCCCAGCTCTCTGGGCCACGCGGGCCGGCCGCCACAGCCAAAGTCAGGGCACGCTTTTCCTCAAAAAGGAGAAGTCTGGCTGCAGGGGAGCGCCCCCACGGTTCGGGGGGGCCACACTGTAAAGGGTGGGGAGTCGCCCCTGCCCCGCGGTTCGGGGGTCCACACTGTAAAGGGTGGGGAGTCACCCCTTCCCCATGGTTCGGGGGTCCACACTATAAAGGGTGGGAGTTGCCCCTGCTCCATGGTTTGGGGGGGCCACACTGTAAAGGGTGGGGAGTCGCCCCTGCCCCCATGGTTCGGGGGATGCTGCACTGTAAAGGGTGGGGAGCTCTTGGCGGAAGAAGAGGAGGAAGCTGGCTTCTCCACGCTGCAGTAACTTTGACGCTTTTTCCGTTGTCTACACCGCAAAGTAGCGTCTAGGGAGCACGGATCTCAAAGCAGCCTCACCCGCTGCAACGCTGTAACTCGGCTGTTCCACGGGTGACACCCCATTGGATGGTCCCACCACACTGTCACTTTGACCCTTTCCTCCAGTAAAGGCAGCCAGTGAGAAAACGATTGTACTTGAAGGTCAGCTCTGTGACTTTCCTTAAAAACAAAGACTTTTGGAATTATGTCTGTATTGGTCCTAAAGCAAAAACCATCATTCCCTGAATCATCCATTGAGAAACTCAGAGCCACCCTTTCCTTGCTGTGGTGACTTAAGTTGAGTGCTGGGTTCCCCCCAGTCTGAAGTGCCCTCCAGCCTTCCGTGTCGGTGGCTGAAAGCTCACATCCTCCCCCCGAATTCTTAAATTTGCAGTGAAACGCCCACCATCCCTGTGTCAGTTGATGTGCTCTTAAGCAGCGGTGTCAGTGCGTCTGTGCACATCCGGCGTCCGCCCGTCCCAGGGGCCGACGCATGTGTGAGGCCTGGCCCTTAGAGGAGGGAGCCTCGGCCCCATCACCGTGCGCAGCAGTCTGCAGATGAGCCAGGTCCCTGGGTGTGCGCGTGGGGGCTCGGCCTCGCCCCGCTTGCCGGGCCTGTGGGTGAGCGCGTTGCTGCGATGCGGATGCTGAGGGTGCTGAGGGCGCTGCCATTCCTCTGTGTTTTGAAGGAAGCGGCACCGGAAAGGGGAGAAGAACGGGAAGGGCCTGCGACACTTCTCCATGAAAGTCTGTGAGAAGGTGCAGAGGAAGGGGACCACGTCCTACAACGAGGTGGCTGACGAGCTGGTTGCCGAGTTCAGTGCCGCCGACAACCACATCCTACCGAATGAATCTGTGAGTGTGCGCTGTGTGGTGGGGAGGCCTGCTGTCTCACAGCGCCCGCTGGTGTTTTCTGAAGCAATTTGAGACACACACACACACACACACACGAGTCAGAGAACCACACTGAAGAGTGTTCCTGACCTACCTGGGGCGCGGCGCCCTCTCACCCCAGATCTAGTCGTGTGCGGGCTCTGACTCTCCCTTCACATTCTGTGGGGACGCGAGGAGTGAGTGACTCACCACCGCTGGCGGGTTGCTGGGTACCATCTTGAGTGTGTCCAGGTCTGCTGTTGAGGTGTTTCCCTGGGAACTGTTCTGGATGGTCTGGAAAACTCCTGCTCTGCCCTCTCCAGGCTTATGACCAGAAGAACATAAGACGACGAGTCTATGACGCCTTAAATGTGCTGATGGCCATGAACATCATCTCTAAGGAGAAAAAGGAGATCAAATGGATTGGTCTGCCCACCAACTCGGCTCAGGAATGTCAGAATCTAGAGGTATGTGGCTGACCCATTATTTTCCATGGTGCCCTGTAGGTGTACCCCAGAGCAGCGTGTTTGGTGCAGACGTTTGTGTGGGTGCCCCGTGGGTGCCTGCTCGGGTTCTGGTGTTGTGGATGCTCCGGGGGTGCCCGCTCGGGGTGTGGTGTTGTGTGTGCCTTGCCTGGACCAGGGGTCCGCCACTTCCCCGTGCCTCCCGCTTGCCTGCCAGATGTTGGTGTGTGGCCCATCCAGCTCGTCTGTGCTCTGGGGGCCCCAGCCCAGTCGAGGGCGGTGCACCCAGCGGAGGTAAATTCTGAGTCCTGGCTTGTGGGATTTGAGTTTTATATCAACCGTGTCCAGAAAACGAGAGAAGACAGAGAAGGGTGTGTTGTTCTGAGACTGAAGAAACGCCCCTGTGTCCCATCCCACGGGCATGTCCCTTCTAGACTGTTTCCCCGCCAGGAGATTCCTGGCAGGCCTGTCCTGCGGGGACACTGTCAGATGCGTTGTGACAGTGTGGTCTTTGTCTTGAAGGTGGAGCGGCAGAGGAGGCTGGAAAGGATAAAGCAGAAGCAGTCTCAGCTTCAGGAGCTCATCCTGCAGGTAACGGCCCTGCTCGCAGCAAGCGCCCCTGCGCCCACATGGTGTCCTGGCCAGCTCACGCGCAGGACGGAGGGCGGGAGGGCGCGTTCACACGGCTCACCAGTGTTGTCCTGAGCGCTGTGTGTCATGCACCTTGTTTAACGGACTCAGTCACAGGCGCACGAATAGGAGACGTAGTTCAAGCAGGGTCGTACTGCCCGCAGCCTCGGAGCAGGTCCTCAGTGGGTAGGAAGGGATCCCGTTCATGAAATCTCTGCTTTGAGAGTTTGAATGCACCCGCTGGGCTCCTGCACAGGCGTCGCGGAAGTGAACTCTAGACGTGGGCCTTGTTCCCAGAGAGAGTGCGTGTGAGCAAACGTGTAGTGTGTGTGCTGGTTGTCACAGAGTCTAAGTGGCAGGAGGGATGCACTTTGGAGGGTAGCACGTGAGCCTTCCCTAGGACAGGTACGAAGCACGTTCTGGGGTGTGATGGCGAGTGTGGGTCAGAGGTCAGCACCCGTGGTCGGTGGGTGGCACCGTCTCCTGCACCTGCAGAGATGTCCACAGGTAGGGCCCTCGTCCCTGTAAGGTCCTGGAGATGTCTGTTCTGGGTTGGAAGGAGAAACAGAGCTTGCTGGAGGGGTGGCCAGTCCCTGGATTGAGGCTGTGGTGCTGGGGCCGTCTGGCTGGGCCCTGGGAGTGGGGGGGAGTCCAGTGCAGGGAGGTCAGCTGCCACAGAAGTGCTGGGTGGTCAGGAAAGGGAAGATAACTTGGTGATTTATTGAAGTGCCCTGCACCCCAAGGGCAGTGAGACCACAGGCCCTGTGGTCAGGTTGGAGGGTGTGGGGGAGCCCTGGGACCCTGGGGGGAAGTGTAGGGAGGTCTCAGGACAGACAGGCCCAGCAGCTGAGGTTGGGAGATCTCTGAACAGGGAAAAGTCCAGGAGGGGCCAGCAGGGAGGTTGGGATGCCTGCTGGCCCCGCACCTGCAGACCACGGCGGAGGCTGTACGTATTGTCCCGCTGGGCGGTCTGGGTGTGGGGGCGCCCTACCTGAGCCTCGGTGTCTCCTTCGCCCCAGAGGAGGTCTCCTGTGGTGGGAATGCTTTGCTGGGCAGGAAGGCGGGAAAGCAGCACCCCCCGCCCTCATCCTTCTGCTTGGTGAGCACCGAGGCACCAGGCCAGCTGGGGAGGGAGGGGCGATTTCTGCCACAGCAATGGGAGGGTCATCCTGAAGGTGCTGTCATTTTGGGGCTGAGCACCTGTGCCCCCAGAGAGCCCTGCCCCGGTGGTGTGCTGGCATTTGCTCCTCTGGGAGGTTCTGGGTGTGTGGCTGCATGTCTGCCTTCTGGGGTGGATGCATACAGGGGACAGGCCGGTCCTGGGGATGTTTCTGTCTTAGAGGTGTGAGTGCCTGCATCTGTTCTCCTCGGGGTGTGTGCTTTTCTTCAGGGTGTGCTTTCTCTGCTGGGCCCTGATGCCCCCCGCCCCCCCCCCCCCCCCCGCCCACTGTCCTCTCTGACCTCTCAAGGGGCCGACCCCTGTTTCTGTGCTGTGCGGCCGGGGGTGGGGTCGTCGGGGACTCCTGTGGACAAGGCCTTAGATCGAGGCAGCTGGTGTGAGCGGCTGGCGGTGGCTCCTCTTTTGTAGCAAATTGCCTTCAAGAACCTGGTGCAGAGGAACCGCCAGGCAGAGCAGCAAGCCAGCCGGCCGCCCCCCCCAAACTCGGTCATCCACCTGCCTTTCATCATCGTCAACACCAGCAAGAAGACTGTCATCGACTGCAGCATTTCCAATGACAAGTAGGTAGTCCCCGGAGGGTCCCCCCACCCCCCCAGGTCCCAGCTGAGGCTCAGGTCGGAGTGGAGGATGCCACCCTCACAGTTAGGAAAGACGGAGTGCGTCTGCTTGCTCGTTTGTACAAGTACCAACTCTGATTATTAAGTACAGTCTTTTAGCATAATTAAGGTACAGACTCATTTCTCACATCCCTGGTTATAAACATTTGTCTTTTAAAAGGAAAACAGGGGCCCCTGGGGGGCTTAGTAGGGTGAGCGTCTGACTCTAGGTCTCGGCTCAGGTCATGATCTTGGGGTTCACGAGTTTGAGCCCCTGCATCAGGCTCTGCTGACAGCAGGGAGCTGCTTGGAACTCTCTCTCCCTCTCTCTCTGCCCCTCCCCATTCACACTCTCTCTCCCTCTCTCAAAATAAATGGATAAACATTTTAAAAATACATAAAAGGGAAACAGATAAAGTCTGAGGTGTTGTTACTAGCACACCTGTTTAAACATCCAGAGAGCGCGTTCACTGGGAGGGGTGCTGCGGGCAGCGCAGAGTGGAGCCCGTGGGTTTGGCAGGACAGCAGATGAAAAGGGGCCCAAGTGAGGTTGGGGTGAGGGGCGTTCCCTCTGAGGGGACTGGAGCCACTCCTGCCCCTCCCTGTCTTGAAGATGGCAGGTGACTCCCTTTCTGGGGGTGACTGTCCCCAGGTTCGAGTACCTGTTCAACTTTGACAACACGTTTGAGATCCACGACGACGTTGAGGTGCTGAAGCGCATGGGAATGGCCTGCGGCCTGGAATCTGGCACCTGCTCTGCCCAGGACCTGAAGACAGCGAGGAGCCTGGTGCCCAAGGCACTGGAGCCCTACGTGACAGGTCAGTCATGTCCGCGAGCCACGGGGGCCCCACCCTAGCCCGGGACGTCTGGCAAGAGCAGGGACGGCCTGAGCGGGAGGGCTGGGGCTGTGGGGGTAGGGGGAGCGTGGCATGGGGAGGCCACAGCGGTGTGCTGTGGCTTTGCCGGTGTAGTTGACGCGATGAAGGTGCTAAGTGAGGGTTTCACCTTCTGGGTGCAAGTGGGGTGGGGCTGGAGGTCTCGCAGGCAGGACGGCCCCCCCGACCCCCAGAGGGCCGTCGGTGCCCCCTGCCAGGTGACCCAGCGTGGCCTCCTCCTGACTCAGGGGCGAGGAGCTGTGTGCCTGGTGAGCTGAGCCCTGGTCCTCCCACTGCCTTCCCTTCTGGGGACTTCTCTGCTGAGCACCAGGGCCATGGCCACAGAGGGAAGGGGCTTTGTGGTGAAAGAGCTGTGGCGGGGGCTGTCCCCCAGAGGTGCTGGGCTGGATTGGACCGCCGGGCGCCTGCCGCCCCCTGGGGCCCTGGACAAGTCCCTGGCACTGGCTACACTCTGGCACACCCACTCAAGCCGGCAGTCACGGTCCCTCTTGGGGAGGAAGGTGCTCGGGGGACCGGCCGTCCGGCCAGTGGCCGCCTGGTTGCAGCGCGAGCCTCCACCTGTGACCTTTGCTGCGTTTTCTTCTCTTCTCAGAGATGGCTCAGGGATCGATCGGAGGGGTGTTCGTCACATCGGTGTCCACCTCCAACGGCACGAGGCTTTCTGCCAGGTGACCACGGCTCTGGACAGGGCGGGACCCCACACGCAGGCCAGGCACAGCTCACAACACAACCCTGTTGTTGCCTCTTAACACACTTGGGGCCACAATGTGCACAGAATTTTGTTCCCTGCTCTCTTCAATTTGCCATTTACTGTAGTAGTTTTTGTGTGTCACTAAAGGAGCTTTATTATTTAAACCATTGGGTGTTAGTCTTTGGTCCAGCCGTCCCACGGAACAGAATTATGTTGTTCCTGGGTATTTATCTTAGATTTTTAAAGATTAATATAATTTTTTCTCTAAGTATTGACAAAACAGGGTTTTATTAACTTTCACGGTATATTAGGTTACACGTTACCCATATTACCTTCTGTCAGTCCTACATAATGATAAATGTTAAATTTTTTAAAATATAAGGTAGACAAGCAGTCTGTAGGTTCAACCAAGTGGGATGGATCTGATCTGATAAAGGACAGTGTAGCTTTCTGTGGCCATCACGCGACTCCTGGGTTCTGTGGCACCTGCACTGAAGTCTTTGGTGGGGTGTCTGGCCCCGGTCAGGGTTAGGTGGAGGTCAGCTCCCTCCCTCTGCCTGTGTGCATGTGCGTGTGTGCGTGTGTGTGCGTGTGTGCAGTAGTCTGCGATGCTGATAACCAGTTATTGCAAGAGGCAGAATTTGGGTATTTTTTAGCTTTTCATGTTTGTGAAATTGTTTTTACTGATTAAAGTTTCAGAGACTCACATCAGCTTTTACATGAGGGAAGCAAAGCCATTACCATTTCAGAAGAAAAACCAACGTAAACACCAGCCTGACGTTTACAAAAGCGCAGTAATTTGCTGGGCAGTTGGGTGGTTCCCACTTAGAAAAGAGGCTGCAGTTTGAAGCAGCTTTAGGGCTAAATTTTTGGCCTTTTCTGATGTTTGCGAGGCTGGGTTTCCCAGTTGTGGGGATCCTTTGTCAAAGAGCATAATGATGAATGGTCCTCATCGCACCGTGCGAACAAATCCTAACTAGCGAGGGGCATGTCTGCTTGCGCGTTAGAGAAAAGCATCGCCATGCCCCAGCTCTGGCCTGGGGCAGAGGTGGGGGCAGTGCCCTCAGGGCCCCGTCCATGCTGGCCCGCCAGAGCCGTCCACGCTGGCCCACCAGAGCCGCCCTCGGCAGTCGTTCCTTGCCTAAAACGCGTGTCCTGCACAGCTCTGCCCCCACGTCCTGTGCTCTCAAGACAGCTGCAGGCCTTCTAGGCTGGTGGCGGAGGGGTACCCGAGTCCCGCATGCTTGCGGGAGGTGACCGGCCAGAATCTGGGGGATCTCTGTGCAGCTCTGCGTTGCAGGCTGGAATCCCTTTAGTGTCTGATGTCTCTTAGGATACTTTTCTTGTTGCTAGACCCAAATACCAAGGAATCACAGTGACTTTTGACAACAAGTGTCTGAGCAGGTCACACGGGTGTGTGCACCTCTTAGTGGGTGTGGGCAGTCACCTTTCAGGGCCCCAGGACCGTGTCTGCTGCCTTGTGTCTGACCCACTTTGTGCCAGGGGCCGCCTGAACCCAGAGGTGTTTCCTCAGGACCCCAGTTTTTAAAATCTCTCTGTTCTAGGCCAGGGTCTTGCCTGAGGCACTGGTGCCATTTGGGGCTAGATGACTGTCCTGCATGCTGCCCGGTGCCTTGTTGATGTGTTTGGTGGCACCCTTGGGCCCAGGTGCCAATAGTCACCCCCCTCACACCCCATGTGACAGCCAGAGATGATTACATGTCCCCTGCTGAGACTCTCAGGGCCCAGTGCCAACATAGATGGGTTCCAGACGCACGTCTGAGCAGCCCTGCTTCCCTCCAGCACTCAGCCCTGTGACTCCACCTCTCTGCGCCCCTGCTCCCTGCCCTGCCGACCCCACTGGCCTTCAGAAAGTGCCATTTCATGAAATGGTAGAATGTGTGGGGTCCTGGGGGCTGTTCCTGGAAGTTCAGCTTGCAGAGTGTGTGAGACTCATCTGTTACAGCTCTGCTCCCAGGGCTCCACATGGTACAGGGCAGGGGGTGGTGGTGGTGGTGGTGGTGGAGTGCGGGCCTGGGGTGTCCTTTACACATGCACGCACACACAAGTGCATGTATATACCATCGCAAGGCAGTACACATGCACATATGCAACCACACGTGCACATGACTACACACGTGCATATACAACCACATATGTTTATACACGTGCACACAACCACATGCATGCATGCATACACACACGTGCATATACAACCACGCACAACCACATACGTGCATAAATGTGCACACACAACTATGCACATGCATATACAACCACATACAGTCACACGTGCATACATGTGCACACACATACATAGCCATGCACATAACACGTGCACACACAACTCGCTAGGCACCCCCGTGCGCTGCCATCTAGAATGCCTTGCTTTGGAGGGCTCCATGTCCTTTTTGGGGCCCCTTTTTCCTCACCTGTTGTCCCCTCCCTCCTGGAGATCCAGGAGGTCACAAGTACAAGGCCTGGAAGAAGGACCTGTGGTTTCCAGTTTGAGCCCGTCGGGGCTTGGTTTGTGATGTCCTGACAGATATTGTGGCCCTGCCGGCGTTGCCATGTGTGCGGTGATCTGTGTCTTGAGGAGGGGCTTGGGGTGAAGTGCCACCTCGGCGGGAGCAGACGTGGGGGCGCCCCACTCAGACTGCATGCTGCTGACCGCCTTGTCTCCTCGTTCCCGCAGCGACCTGACCAATGGTGCGGATGGCGTGCTGGCCACGAGCTCCAGCGGGTCCCAGTACAGCGGCTCCCGGGTGGAGACCCCCGTGTCATACGTCGGGGAGGATGAGGAGGAGGACGACGACTTCAATGAGAATGAGGAGGAGGACTGACACCCACGGCCGGCCCTCACAGTCCGCGTCGGGAGAGACTGCTTTTGGTGTGGGCTGGGTTCCTCCTTGGCCCCTCCCGAGGAGACGCCAGAGCGGGCGAGGGCTGCGTTCCGTGGGGGCTTGGGGCGCGCTGGGGCGCTGGCCACGACACAGGGCCTCTCTCTGCTGTCCAGGATCTTGTTTGCGTTGTCTGTCTGTAGCTCAGAGTTCACTTTGCCCCTTGGTTCTTGCTGAGTGTGCCTCCTCCCACAGCCCGCCGGCAGCCGCGGACGGTGCCGGCCGAGCCCTGCTCTTCAGCCTTGGGCCACGAATTGTATTAGGACTTTATTTTCCCTTAAATTATATTGACTGTGTGACTCCCATCAAGTTCGTTCATTTTTTTTTCCTCTATGTTGCAGCAAATTGCGAAGTTCTTTATTTGTTTTTGTTTTGTTTGGTAAAAGTTCACTGCCGTGCTGGTGCAGCTACGAAAACTGGAGGGCTTGGAGCGGCGTGCGGCTTGCGGTGAGGCCTGCCTGATTTCTCACAGGCAGCGTCTGCAGACTTAACTATATAGTTGTTTACACACCTACACGTCTGTCGTCTAAAGACGCAAACGGAAACAAACGTCGTATTTGTTTCATGAGCATCTTCCTATAATCTACGATAAAGTTGACATTAAATATAGAGAATGTTCTAACAGTTTTTTAACTCAAAATTTGTCAATCATTTTTAATAGTTCTTTTTTTATAAAAAGAAACGGAATTTCAGGACAGGCAGTAGTCCCTTTTAAAATTTATTCACAAAGAACCATTAACCGCACAGTTGCTGTTAGCTGCCTGTTCTACAACAATAGTCTTTTTATTGAAACACAAATAAACTTTTCTGTAATATTTTATGGAATATAAAGAGACTTTAATTGTTTGACTTGTTTAACTCGGCACTGTTAGTTTTTATTAATAAAACGCGCATGGGCATTTTAAACCAGCTCCGTGTTCCTCTAATTCACGATTATTGTGCGGAAGCTGCAGCATGTGTCTTCTCGCTGAGCGAGGACAGTCACTGGGCCACGCACAGAGCGCCCCTCACCCTCCTCCTGCGTCCTCAGAGCTGGGACAGGTTCTGGGCTGTTGAGTCTCAGAAAGAAAAAGATCGTCAGAGAAGAAAGGACAGTTCACCATCTTAACTTGAACCAGCTGAGAAAACCCACCAGTGTTTTGAAGCCACAGGCCTTGCAAGGGAGCCCACAGTCCCGTGGGTGGATGTGGCCACCTGCCTGCTCTGGCCGGTCATGACTTCCCTCAACTGCCCTGAGGGCCAGGGGGCCACTGAGTTCTGGCGCCCTTTGCCTGCTGTGTGTGGGCGGGACCCCCAGACAACGTGTGGGGTGCTTGCATGGGAGTAAGACACCAGGCCGCATGCGATACTAGGGTGGGAGGCGGGGTTGCTCAGGGACAGGGGGCTTGTTTGGCCACAATGCTCCAGGTTTTTCTAGAGCAGCTGGCAGAGGCGGAGGCGTGCCCCTTGGCGACCGCAGCGCCCTGACTCCCTCTGGGGTTTGCTCTGCCCCACCCACCACCCGCTCGCCACCTCTCCTTACCAGCCAGAGCTCTGGCTCCCCAGTGTAGTCTGATTTCCCTGACTTGGGATTGAAACTTTAAGAAGAGGGTTCTTAAAGAAAAAGTGACTTTTTCGTTATTTTTCCCCTTATCAGGAAAGACGTGACTGTTGTATGTAGAGCAAAGTGTGACTTTAATGTGCTTTATTTGTACAGGGTAGGAATTGTGTCTTTAAAAGCAAGCCTTCCGATCGTCCGTCCTCGTGAGGCGTTTCTTGCTGACGTGGGTCCCAGGAGATCGCAGAGGTCAGGGAAGCTGAGGCACAGTAAGGAGAGAGAAGTTCGCCTAGGGCGAGTATCTGGGTCTCGTTAGTGGGTAACCACTGCCTCGGGGTCACCGTGTTGGCCCAGCGTTTTGATCCTCACTACGAATTCTGTGTCAAGGAGCAGAGAAGACTTAGCGAGAAGCTGTCGACTCCAGTGCTAAGTGCTTACAGGTCACGGCCTGCGGCTCTGGGCTGGCTTCCAGTGCTTGGCGGCCGGGCGCCCTGCTCTCTACTGCTGGATTTTGAGCTTGAACTCCACCTTCCCCTCGTAGGGATCGTGGGGGTTGTCAAATGTTACATGATCGGCCAGGATCTTGCACACGATGAGGACCTCCGTGTTTCTGGGAACGTTGAGAAGTTTTACAGCGACCAGAGGGTTGCTGTAGTGGGGCTAGAACAATGTGGGAAGACGGGAGGAAGCGAGAGTTAGAAACTATGGCAGACATCCGGGCGGGCTGCTTGGAGGCGGTGCCCGCCTGCCCTATCTGAGCATGGCTGCCCTCACACGCTCTGCTGTGTGCCAGAACTCACAGGGATAGAGGGGTCTCTCTCCATGTAGGAACGAGGAGAGTCGGTCTGGGGGGTGAGACAGCACCAGTGACAAAGTTGGCCTCAAATTGTACTTGATGAAAATTAGTTTAAAAATAAAACAGGAAAAATTAAGAGACTTGGAGGAAGTGCTTCAAAATGGATATGTGGTGTCCCAACAGGATTTGGGAAGTGCTCAGAAGGTAGAAGAATTAGGTTTGATATTTATGTTTTGTGTGAGAGCCTTGTGCTTTCCGGTAGTTACGGGCGGTGGGTTTGGGAAGTGCCCAGAGAGCTGTGTGGTCAGGATGGGCTGAGGCAGCCTGGTTTGCGGTGCAGGTGAATGTTGATGGCTGTCCTCACGCCAAGCACGTTGCTAACTTTGAGACGGTTCTGTGGCTGGTGGCAGGCCTACCTGTGCTTTGCTCCCGTAGTAAGGGAAGTAGTGGAGGCTGAAGGTGCCGTTGGGTGGGAAGTACTCCACCTGCAGGGGCTGGGCGTCCTTTTGCTGGTCCTGGGGACAGAGAGGCCACCACCTGGGTGAGGCAGGAGCTGGGTACATGTGCGTGCAGCTTGTGTGTGTCCTGCCTGGTTGTCTGTGTGTGTGTGCACGCAAACAGTTCATGTGCAGTTACCAGAGACCAGATCTGGTCTTTAGGATCAGTACTGAGATCCCATCGGGCACATAACCTATTAGTTTGCCAAACTAAGGTCACTTTGGTGACCTATCAGAGTGAAGAATGTGCTGGTCTGTCCGTACACGGGAGTGAAAGCCGAGAGGCTGGGTGGGCCGGTTTTGCCAAAACTGGCCAAAAGTTTGCGTGACAGTCTGGGGTAAGCACTGCTTTCTCGTTTCTCGTCATTGTCAGAGTCTGCGAACTGCCTGGCGGGTGGCTGGATTTCATCAGAACACAGATGGAGAACACTTTGGTGTCTGTTAAAGCTCAGGTTGGCCTACATGTGTGGTTGAGTGACTACAGGAGGGCCCAGAGCGAGCCAGGGACTCGCCCACAAGAGACAGGCCCTGGAGGTAGGCGCTGCCCTAAGGGAGCCTCCTGTCGCAGCCGCCAGGGAAACAAGCTTTAGAAAATAATGATGAATGGAAGCAGTCTGTTTTTTTGTGCTTGAAAACTGGTTTTGCAGTGGGAGGCGGGGGGAGGGGGGGCGTTCAGCCAGTTAAGCGTCTGACTCTTGATTTTGGCTCAGGTCGTGGTCTCATAGTTTGTGACATGGAACCCTGCTTTGGGCTCTGTGCCGACAGCGTGGAGCCTGCTTGGGATTCTCCCTCTCTCTCTGCCCCTCCCCTGTGTACGTGCTCTCTCTCTCTCTCTCTCTCTCTCAAAATAGGTAAATGAAAAATTTTTAAAAAGCTGGTTTTTAGAAAAACTGGAGTGAATTCATGCCAACTCTTAGGAGCCCGAACACGTATGCTGTTAAACATCCATGGCTGTTGGTCACCTGGCATACGTGTAAGTAAATAAGAGAAAAAAAACGTAGAAAGGTACCTCGGTTTTTTCTAAACTGCCACCAAATACTTTGAAGCGTTTTAGTAATGTACTGTTCCAGACGCTTCTGGAAGCAGAACAGTAACAACGATACACTGTTTTTCTTACTCGGTTTTTGTGCCCTTAATGAAGCTGCTCTAAGTGATGGTTTGTGACGGTTGGTGTGACTGTGGATCCGGACGGTTGGGCTGGCGGCTGAGAGGAGCTTGGGGAGAAGTGGCTCCACCTCCACGGCCGCGCACTCACCAGGAAGGCGCAGTCCACCCTGGGCGCCGTGCTGTTGCTGGGGAGGAACTTGACGATCTGGAAGGGAAGGGCGTCCTTGTAGCTCTCCCGCCGGCTGTGTGTGTCAGGGGCCTGTCCGGCCTGGGGCTCCGTTGTCACCGCCCGCAGAGCCACTCCCTGGTACTCCGTGGGGCCCTGGAGCGGGCACGGCAGCTGCCCCTGCCGCCCGCAGCTCACCTGTGCTGCTCCCACGTCACGCTCTTTCAGCCTCCTGGGGTCTCAGCCTTCGGATGTACCTCCTTGTGCCTGGTGCCCAGGGCAGTACTGCCCTCCCCGCACGCCCTTCCCCTGCCAGGCAGTGACGAGACCCAGCAGGGACCCAGGATGGCCTCCCCGTCTCTCGGGAAGGGAGATAAATAGCGCTGGGCAGGTGTGGGGAGTCCCCAGACCGCACCTGTCGCCCAGTATGGGGCAGACACCCCTGGCCCTTCTGCCGTTGTCAGCCTCTGGTGGGATGTCCCCGTCCCCCTGCACCGAGGCTGCATGGGCTGTGCTCTCCTGCAGCTCTCGCACTGGCCTGTCCAGCCTCCCTCATGCCTGGCAGAGGGTCCCTGGCCCATATTGAAAACCTCTGCTCTGGATTGTGTCCGGGTGCCCTCCCAGCACCTGTATGTGGCCTGGCTGCTGTTGAGCTGTTGTGCACACGAGCTGGACTCTGCTGCCCAGTGTCGAGGTGCTGCTGCTGTGTGGGCTGTTTTCAGGTCGTATTGGGGGGGAAGCTCAGGGCACGCTGAGCATAGGAACAGAGCGGGAGGGGGCAGCGGTGCGTGTCCCAGCCCCGCCACCGTGGACAGGGGCATGTGGGTCACGTGAGGGCCAGACCCCCGGCCTCCATGCCACGGCCGTCTCCACAGGGGCCCTCAGGACTCACCCTGTTCATTTTAATCACAAAGCATGGCCTTCCTTCTGCGAAGCCGAAGTTGGGGTCCACCAGCCCTGAGCAATTTTGCAGCATGTCTGCTGTGAACTTGCAGGAGAACTTGGTGTGGTTGGGGGCCATGAACTTTTCCTGGAAGAAGTACTCCTTGGAGGTGCAGTTGATGCTGTCCTGCTGGGACTCTGGTGAGTAGCCTGCGGGGACACGTGCACTGGGGCTGGCTGGAGGGGGGCACAGCCCAGGCCCCTCCACGAAATTGTCTTGGAAGCGGGAAAAGCAGAGGCTGGAAGCTTGTTAAACTTCACCTGCCAGGAAGGTGTGGAGGGTGTGCACGAGGTCCACCCAGGTCCTGTTGTCAGAAACATTGTAGGAAATGTCCAGGCCCTTGTCCCCGTAGACATCTGGCCTCAAGGTCACCCCTGGGAAGAGAGCAGGACACGTGTGACTCAGTTCCCCCCAAGGTGTTGGTCACACCCAGCCACGTGCTGCAGATTCCCACACACCACTGTCTGGCCTGGCGGCCAAGCGTGGGTTGCTGCGGTCCTCAGGGGCCCCCGTGCGAGGGGACAGTGTCTGCCTGTCCTCCGCAACAGTGGCTCCGCAGGGGCCCTGCCTGACTTGTCGGAACCACGCTAGGCGGAGTTGTATTTGAATACACATTTGAAAAATCTTCACTGGTTTTGATTAAAAGCAATTGACAACATGTTAATTGTACAAAAAGTCAGGATGCACACGTGTAGGGAGTGGCAGTGGTTGCCTGTGTGCTGGGCGTCCTCGCTTCTGTGAGTGTCAGACGCGCGACCCTGTGTGTGCCATAAATTGGATAAATGGGGTCCCACCACCCAGATTCCACTCTCCTCCTTCCGTGTCCCGATGCGGTTGTAAGTGTGTCATCATCGAACCGTCCGCAGATACCACGTGCTGTTTCCCTGTGTGAATGAAGCTGGCCCCTTTGACGTGGGGACTTTTTAGATAACGTCAGCCGGTGTTCTGTCCTTTCGTGGACGCTGTGGGCGCAACGTCTGTGTGCAGATTCAGGTCAAACCCTGGCGAGGATCTGACCCAGGGGAGCGTGGGCACGATGCACAGGGTCCTCTCTGCTGGCACTCTCAGCCTGTTCGTGCGTGTCAGTGGTGGCTGCTCCCCCCCACCCCCCGGGCTCTGGACGAAGCACGTGTGTCACGCATCACGCTCTGTTCTGCGGCCACCGTGAGCTTACCTGTTGCCTGGCTCTAAAAACGACGCCCAGTAGAGCACTGTGGTGTTGTGATGCCGGGTGAAGGGATTTTCTGAAGATCCCTGGGGTGGAGGGGCCTGCCTGGGGGAACACATGCCCCCCAGCTCTCACTGCTGGGTTTTCCTTTCCTCCCACAGGAAGCGGTGTGGCCGCTGGGCATTTCTCGGGCTATTGTTCCGTGGGAAGTGTAGGGACGCCACCCACGAGTGGTGAGCGTCTCCATAATTGTGCTGGAAAGTGCGTTTTCCTCCTTCACTTCTTCTTCCCCTTTCTCCCCCTGCCCTTTCTCGTTTGGTCTGTGCAGGCAGCTGGGCTAGGTCCAGAGGTGACTCCGGACACCGGGCTCGTCCTTCGTTCCAAGCGTCCTTCCCCACACGGGACGGCAGGCCAGCTGCTCTTAGAGAACAGTGTGTTCTGAACCGAGCTCGTGTTTGTGGACGTGGTAACAGGAGAGGCCTCGGTGCAGACGTGCGTCCAGTGCAAGACAAAAGCCCTTTCCTCCCACCAAGCCCTTTCCTCTGGCCCCAGCCTCCCTGCTCGGTGCCTTCTCCCAGACGGGCCCTGTGCACCTTTGTCGGCATCTAAAGTGAGCGATGTGAACATGGTCCCTGTAACAAATCTGTTTTAGCAATTAAAACGACAGCCAAAGTCTGACCATAACCTGGAGCCACTGTCCTCAAAAGAAGCTGAGGGGCTATCCATGCCTGGGGGGGCCCCTTTAGAGTCCTGGGGCCCAGGGTGGGGCAGGATGGTGTCCCCTTTAGAGTCCTGGGGCCCTGGTGGGAGGGTGTCCCCCTTCCAAGCCCTGAGGCCCCAGCGGGGATGGGAGGGTGTCCCCCTCAGAGCCCTGGGCCCTGGCATGAGTGGCCCCTCCTGATTGCCTCTTTGGGCTTTGTTCCTGAGGGTCTGTGTTCTGAGCCCGGGGCTCCCGGACTGCATGTGGCCTGACGCACTGGGTCCTGGGGTCCGGGCATGAGCCCCCCTTACCTGGTGACTTTAGCTGGTCTTGGTAGTCAGGTGTGTACGGGTCGATTGTGCACATGAGTGTGTAAATGCACAGAGCAAAGATTGCGGTCATCACCACGTAGAAGGCCACGTAGTAGAGGCTGATCCATACTGCAGGGAGGGGGGTGTGCAGTGTAAAGCTGCAGGTTTAACCACCTCAGTGCACAAGGCAGTGGTGTTCACAGTGCATTCACACACAGTGCTGTGCAACCATCACGTCTGTCAGGTTCTAGAACGTTCTCCTCACCCAAGAGGTGCTCCGTACCCCTTAACAGTCTTTAAAAATCGTAAGTTTGGGGCGCTTGGGTGGCTCAGTCAGTTAAGCATCTGGCTTAGTTTCATCTCAGGTCATGATCTCACGGTTCGTGGGTTCGAACTGTGCGTCAAGCTCTGTGCTGGCAGCTCAGAGCCCAGATCCTGTTCGGATTCTGTGTCTCCCTCTCTCTGCCCCTCCCCCACTTGTGCTATGTCTCACTCTCAGAATAAATAAACATGAAAAAAAGTTTTTTAAATAAAAAAATAAAAATCGTAAGTTTTAGGAGCATAGCTTTAAAAATGCTGTTCTCAAGCCTGTGGCTGAACCTTTGCGGCCAGCTCTCAGATGATCCCACTTTGTCAGGGAGGCGTTGGAGCCAAAATGGGCCTTTGGGTTATCTGGTTGGAGACAGGCAGCCTCCTGGGTCCTGGGTGCCTGGGTGGCACAGCGTCCCCGTCCCCGCGGGCACACCCCCCCACCCCACCACGTCCCCATCCCCGTGGGCACACCCCCCCACCCCACCACATCCCCGTCCCCGTGGGCACACACCCCACCGCGACAGCGTCCGGCCCAGCATCTGCCCAGTGTCCGGGTTCCAGCAGTAGCGCTGAAACTCCTCCATCCGCTGGCTGCATGACTTCTTCTCCTGCAGCGCCGCCATCGCCCCTGCGGATCAGGGAGCTCCCCACACCTGGCCTGAGGGGAGAAAGGTGGCCTGTGGGTTTTATAGTCTCCTCCCCTGAAGGTCAAGTCTCGGGGGAAAGAACCAGGGCGGTGATCACGCCTTGCTATCCAAACACAGTGGCTATCAGATGCCTCCTCACCTCGCCACCCCTCCTCTCCGGATGCCCTTGGCCGAGTCCTTGTCTGCTCTGGCCCCTGGCACCTTGTTGAAATGCAGATTCTGACCCAGCGGGGGCTCCTGGTGGACTGTGCCTGTGGCTTTAGGACCCTGGTGATGTCCGGGGCACGCGTGGGCTGACAGCACGTTGGAATCACCGGGCTGTAGGTATGCCTGCCGCCTGTCCCAGGGCCGAGTTTCTGAGTGAGCTGACCTGCCAAGGCGGCCTGACCGCCCAGAGGGCTGCAGGCCCCCTGACCACCCTGACGCAGGACCAGAGGCAGGAGACCTTGGCGGTTTATGTAGCTGGGGCCGTGACATCTGCTCACCGGGGTACCTACCGCTGCCATGAGACAAATGTACCACAGAAGACTTTTCACAAATATCCAAGTCAAAGCCTGATTAAAATAACAGGTATTGTACCCAAGGACCTAGGATTTCATTTGCTGTCCCCTCTAGGTTTTCCCTCTGAGGGGACACTTGTGGCCAAATTTGACGGTTTCATTTGGAAGAAGAATAATGAAAAGTGCTCTTTTCAGTTGTTCTGACTTATTTTCTTTAACATGATTTCATTTGTTAGCAAAATGAGCCCCCAAAGATTCAGATGGAGTAGCACCATTTTAGCTTGGAATCATAATTTTTTAATGGACCAAATCTGTGTGTCTTTCGTACGCTGTTGTCATTCACAACTTGGGGATTTCAGGTCAGTAAGACACAGTGACGTTAGGTTGCTAATTGCCCACGGCCCATGGGCCTGGGACCCCAGACGCCGGGGCCTGAAGACAGAGAAGCGACCGTCCCCACAGAATAAATGCCACCCTCACCTGGGAAGTGTAGACATGTCCTTGAAATGAGCAAGAAGTGAATCCTTTCCAGAAGTCGTTGAAAGAAACCATCCACATTTAGTCTCTGGAGTCCCAGATGTGAGAAAGTGTGGGCTGAACTGCACACACATGATCACAGTGCCCTCCGGATGTGTGCCTGGGGGGAGGAGAGGCAGGGGAGGGAGGCTCCCACACAGCATGCTCTGAGAACGTGCGACAGATGCCCCACAAAGAGCGGGCTCCAGACGATGTGGGGAGCCCAGACTTCTCCCCCACCTGGCAGAAAAGAGGTGGGGCCCACCCCCTTCTGCTGCTGGGGTGGAATAAAAAAAAAGCCAGCTAAAACTGAAGGATTAAATGATAGGAAAATGTCCAGGTTTCAACTGATAATCATGCATTTTAGTCAAGAACCAGGAACATTTCAAAATGAATTAAAACAAGGCAATCAAAAGGTGCCAATATCAAAGTGATAAGGCTGTTGGAATCAGAGATTTTAAGGCAGTTGTGATAAAAATGCTTGAGGGAGCAATCATAAACCTGTGAAACAAAGAAAAAAATAGTCTCAACAAAAAGAAAGTTTAAGGAAAGAAACAGAAGATACAAAGAAGAACCAATGGAAATATAAAAAATACAATAATGAACATAAAAAGCTCAATGAATGGATTCAACTGCATAAAGGAGGGGACAGAGGAAAGAAATCAGTGACATGGAAGAAAAAATAATAGAAATTACATGATCTGAACAGTAGGAAAAAGATGTTCAGTGCCTCAGGGACCTGGGGACTAATGGAGATGTAACATCTGTGCCATCAGAGTTCTGGAAGGAGAGAAGAAAGAGGACAGGGCTGAAAACTCCCAAACACAGCAAAAGATATAAACCTGTGTGTTCACAAAGCCGAGTGAAATCCGAATAGGGTAACTCCCCAGATCCACAGTGCATCATGATTAAACTTCTGAAAATTGAAAACATACACACACAAAAATCAAGAAAGCAGCCAGAGAAAAAACATTTGAATTACAGAAGAATTCTCTTCAGAAAGCAGAGTCAGAAGGAAGCTGCAAAATATATTTAGATGCTGAAAGAAGAGATCTGTTACCCAGATCCTGAACCCAGCACAAATAGCAGGGATGAAGGGGCCCCAACATTCTCAAATGAAGGAAAAGGAAAGGAAGATAATTTGCCAGCAGCAGACTTATCCTAAAAGTATGGCTAAAGGAAGTTCTCAAAACAGAAAGACGGTGTTGAAAGAATATGGGAGCATTAGGAAGGATGAAATAACATGGTAAGCGAAACATGGGCAAATACTATAAGCTCTCCTTCTTGAATTTCCTTTTCTCTTTTTTAAAAATTTATTCATTTTGAGAGAGAGCATATGCATGTTTGAGTGGGAGAGGGGCAGAGAGAGAAGGAGAGAGAGAGAGTCCCAAGTAAGCCCTGCACTGTCAGCACAGAACCCAAAGAGGGGCTTGAACTCACAAACTGTGAAATCATGACCTGAGCTAAAACCAAGTGTCAGATGCTTAACCATCTGAGCCCCTCTTCTTGAATTTTCTAAATTATGTTTGATGGTTGAAACAAAAACCATAACATTGCCTGATATTGTTCTAAACGTATGTAGATGAAATAATTAAGGTAATTATAAACAGGAAAGGATAAAGAGATGTGATATTTCTGTACTTCACTTGAACTGCTAAAGTGACAGCAATAGAATGTGATAAATTATGTACATATGATACCAACAGCAACCAATAAAAATATGCATAAAGAGATACACGTAAAAATACTATAGATAAATCAAAATTGAATCCTAAAAATTTTTCAAAGTAACCCACAGGAAAAATGCCAGACCTCATCAACAATTACATTAAATGTAAATGCTACAAATACATCAGTCAAAAACAAAACAAAACAGAGACTGACAGAGTAGATTTAAAAACAGACCCAAATATAGGCTGTCTACTAGAAGCTTATCTCAAATAGAATGATATAGGCAGGTTGAACACAAAAGGATGAAAAAAGATACATCATGCAAATAAATACTAATCAAATGAAGCAGGTGTGGTTATATTAATATCATATAACTTCAGAGCAGAGAAAATTACAGGAGACATTACGTAATGATAAAGGGTCAATTATCAAGAAGATATAGCAATCCTAGGGGCGCCTGGGTGGCGCAGTCGGTTAAGCGTCCGACTTCAGCCAGGTCATGATCTCGTGGTCCGTGAGTTCGAGCCCCGCGTCAGGCTCTGGATTGATGGCTCAGAGCCTGGAGCCTGTTTCCGATTCTGTGTCTCCCTCTCTCTCTGCCCCTCCCCCGTTCATGCTCTGTCTCTCTCTGTCCCAAAAATAAACGTTGAAAAAAAAAAAAAGTTCTTTAAAAAAGAAGATATAGCAATCCTAAATGTGTATGCGCCAAATAAGAGAGATGCAAAATGTGCAAAGCAAACTAATAAAACTGGCTTCAACAGTTCTCTCTCGATAATTGATAGAATAGCTAAATAGAAAATCAGCACGGATATAGAAGAATTCAACAATATTGTCAATTAACAGGATGCCATTGACATTTGTAGACTAGCCCACCCAAGCACAACAGAATACACTTTCTTTTTAAGTGATCTTGGGACATATACCAGAATAGAGCATATCCTGAGCCATTAAACAAAGCTCCACAAAGTTAAGAGAATTGAAACCATGCAGTGTGTCCTCCAACCATGATAAAATCAAACTAGAAACAAATAACACAAAGATAACAGGAGAATCCTCAAACATGTGAAAACTAAATCACATTTCAAAGAATTCCTAAGTCAAAAGGAAGTCTTGAGGGAAATTTAAAAAACGTAGGACTGATGAAGACAAAAATAGAACATCAAAATTCGTGGGATGCAGCTAATGCAGTGTTAAAAGGAGAATTTAGGGGCTCCTGGGTGTCTCAGTCGGTTAAGCATCTGACTCTTGCTTTCAGCTCAGGTCATGATCTCGTGGTTTCATGGGTTCGAGCACCATGTTGAGCTCCATGCTGACAGCACAGAGCCTTCTGGAGAGTCTCTTCCTTTCTCTCTGCCCCTCCCCCACTCAAGCTGTCTCTGTCTCTCTAAAAAATAAATAAATAAACTTAAAAGAAAAGAATTTATAGTTCCAAATGCATGTATCAGAAAAGAGAGAGAGTCTTAAATTAATAATCTCAGTTTCCACTTGGAAAATTTAGAAAAAGAGGCAGGGAAAGCAAGCAGAAGGAAGAAATAAAAGCTAAGATCAGAAATCAATGAAATGAAAAACAAAAGCAAAAGGGAAAATCAGTGAAAGAGCTGGTTCTTTGAAAAGTCAATAAAATTGACAAATCTATAGCAAGAGAATAGACATAAATAACCAAATTAAGGATAAAATGAGATATTACTACAGACCCTTCAGACATAAAGAGGAAATGCCACACACAACTTTATGCACGTAAACTCAACAACTTAGATGAAATTGGCCACTTCCTCAAAAAACACACCTTGTCCCATTTGAAATAGAGAATTTGAATCGCCCTATAACTATTAAGGAAACTGAATTTATAATGTAAGGTCTCCCAACAACAAAAAAACCCTTCAGGCCCTGATGGTTTCACTGGAGAATTCTACCAAACAGGTAATGAAGTAGCACAAATTGTGTACTGTATCATTTGGAAAATAGAAAGGGACTTCCCCACCTGATTTATGAGACCAGCATGCCCTTCACCAAAACCAAAGCCAGCGCAAGAAACAAAAACAACTACAGACCAAATCCCTCACAAATATAGACACAAAACTCCTTAACCAACTATTGACAAATTGAACCCAACAATGTATAAAAAGCATTAAACACCATGACCAAGGGGGATATATTCTAGAGATGCGGAGCTTGTTCGATATTAAAAAATCAATCAGTGTAAAACCCCACATTAACAAGCCAAAGAAGAAAAATCCTGTGATCATACCAGCTGATGCAGAAAAAACACTTGACAAAATTCAACATTCATTTATGATAAAAACTCTCAGCAGACTAGGAATAGACAGAAATTTCATTAAAATCATTGACAGAATCTCTACAGCCAACATCCTCTCTAGCGGTGAAGGACTGGTGTCTACCCCAAGATCAATAATGAGGCATGGACTTCTGTGCTCACTTCTCTGTGTCAGCCTTGTGCTGGGCGGGTGTTCCAGCTAGTGGAATAAACAAGAAAAGAAAAGGCAACAGACTAGAAAGGAAGAAATGAAAGTCCTTATTTTCAGACAACAGGATTGTATGTGTAGAAAATTCCAAAGACTCTGCAAAAAATCTAGAATACATGAGTTCAGCAAGGCAAAGTCTATGAGGTTAACACCCCCCAATCAACTGTGTTTCATTTACTAGCAATGAGCACATGGGTCCCAAACGACACTATGATTGACATTTGCTCAAAACAAACAGGAATATTTAGGTGTTAATCCAATACAACACGTACAGAACTTGTGTGCTCAAATATTCACGATGGTGAGGGAAGACAGGTTACAGATTACATTCATAGGTTGGAAGATTCAGTGTAGTAAAGATGTCAGTTCTCCCCAGATTGACATGTAGGTTTAATTCCTATCAAGGTCCGAACTAGATTTTTTTGTGTAGATACAGAGAAGACTACTGTAAGACTTCTATAGAAAGGCAAAGGAAGTGGAATATTTTCTTCCATGTTTTGAATACTTAGTTTTAAAAATTGTTTTTTGAAAAATATTTTTGAAAAGGAATAAAGTCGAGGCTCCGTTTACTCAGTTCCAAGCCTATCATCTGTTCTGTGTCTCACATACAGTGACGGAGAGGAGGGTGCTGGAGCAGAGCGGACCACGCTGACGTGCCCACTGCATCCCCGAGCAGCTTAGAAGAGGCGCACAGTCGCAGCCCCACCCCCAGGCCGCTGAAGCGGAGTCTGTTTTGGCAAGGTCTCCAGGCGATTGGTGTGCCTGGCATGATTGGGAAGTGTGGTAGGCCTTGCGACCCCTGTCCTTTGAACCCTGCCGGGTAGGCAGGGAGGGGTTAAAGGCAGGGGACTCTGCTCATACACAAGTCCTCACTTCTGCCTCCCCTGCCTTTCACCCACACCCCTCTCCCAAACATCCTCTTCTCCCCGGAGGAACAGGGGGTGGGCTGGGCAACCTGGCCCCTGGGCTCAGGCATTCCTGTTTCTGCAACCCCTCACTTCCTCCCCTCTTTAAACTATAACCAACCCTCATTGGTTCCTTTTCTTCCCCACACGTTTACTGAGTACCTGCTGTGTACTGGATAGACAAGGCCATGCCTTTGCAAATCTGACACTTCTGTTGGGCCTGGCATCCCCAGATGTGCCCCAGGTGTCTCCTAGATGTCCCTGTGTCCCCCAGGTGTGTCCTCCAGTTGTGTCTCAGATGTCCCCCAGGTGTGTGCCCCAGGTGTGTGCCCCAGGTGTGTCCCCTAGGTGTGTACCAGCTGTGTTCCCCAGGTGTGTCCTCCAGATGTGCTCCAGGTGTGCCCAGGTGTGTGGGACACCTCCCGGTGTGTACCAGATGTCCCCTAGATGCCCCCCAGTTGTCCCCCAGTTGTGTCTCCCAGGTGTGTCCCCTAGGTGTGTCCCACATGTCCCCCAGGTGTGTGCCCAGATGTGTGCCCCAAGTGTGTCCCAGGTGTGTCCTCAAGGTATGTCTCAGATGTCCCCCACGTATGTGCCCCAGGGTCCCCTAGGTGTGTCCCCCAGGTGTGTGGGACACCTCCAGGTGTGTCCTGATGCCCCCCAGATGTGTCCCCCAGGTGTGTCCTCCAGGTGTGTTCCAGACGTCCCCTAGGTATGTGGCCCAGGTGTGTCCCCCCAGGTATGTCTCTAGGTGTGTCCCAGATGTCCCCCAGGTATGTGCCCCAGGGTCCCCCAGGTGTGCTGCTGGCCTCTGCACCCCTCTCTCACTCCTGTTTCTGTGTGGGGCCTCAGCCCTGGGTGTAGCTGGGGTCTTCTGCTTCGGTCCTCACCTCACCTGAAGCTTCTACAGGCATTCTGCTTTGCTGGCACAGCCCAGGAGAGGGGAGGGAGTGGATGTGGAGCTGATCCCTGGGCAGGTGCCGGGGTTACCTTAGGTCTCAGAGCTGGCAGGTGACCTGGGGGCAGGCTTCTGTCCGTGTCAGGCCCGGTCCCCATACAGCCACAGTTGCCCTGCCAGCGGGGAACCATGGACACCCCAGGAAGCTGTTCTCCTGTGAGCTCTCACTGCCTTTTCTACGTGAATTTCTATGATCACCTGTTTTTCTTCCCACTGGCTTTTTTTTTTAAGACAAAAATGAAATATAGTGGGAAAACCACCAGCCATCTTTACTATATCAGGGTTTCTCCTGGGCCCCTCTGCCTTCTGTTTGGTCTCCTGTCGTCTAGAGAAAACAAACGTGTCCCCGCCTGCCTAGGCTGAGGGCAGCTTCAGCCAGACGCAACGGGGCCCGGGTTTGTCCTTTCTGTCGGGCCCTCAGGAGAAGGGAGCCCCGAGGATGGACCGTCTAATCCGACTGGAAGCCGCTTAGGGGATTGTCTTTTTCTGGCACCTGCTCTGTGACCCCGGGCTGGGATTTGGCCAGAGCTGCGTCAGCTGGGTCCCCTGGGCTCCTGGCACGGCCTCCAGTCACCCTTGCACCTGCTGGGACGCCTGCCATCTGGGGAGGGCAGGGGGCACGGACCCAGGGCGGCAGGTCAGGCCCCTCGTGCCCGACGTGGTGGGAGGCCAGCGCCAGGATGGATTTCGGGTCCCTGGAGACGGTGGTGGCCAACTCAGCCTTCATCGCTGCCCGGGGCAGCTTTGATGGGAGCAGCGGCCCATCCTCTCGGGACAGGAAGTACCTGGCCAAGCTGAAGCTGCCCCCGCTGTCCAAGTGCCAGGGCCTCCGGGAGAGCCTGGACCTGGCGTTCCTGAGTGTGTGCTCAGAGCAGCCCATCGGCAAGCGGCTGTTCCAGCAGTTCCTGGGGGCCGACCAGAGGCATGCGCCGGCTCTGGAGCTCTGGAAGGACATCGAGGACTACGACACCGCTGATGATGACCTCCGGCCACAGAAGGCTCGCGCCATCCTGGCTGCGTACCTGGACCCCCAGGCCGAGCTCTTCTGCAGCTTCCTGGACGAGGGGACCGTGACGCAGGCCCGGGAGGGGCCCGTGGCGGGCGGGGACGGGCTCTTCCGGCCCCTGCTGCAGGAGACCCTGGTGTACCTGAGCCAGGCACCCTTCCAGGAGTACCTGGACAGCCTGCACTTCCAGCGCTTCCTGCAGTGGAAGTGGCTGGAGGCCCAGCCCACCGGGGAGGACTGGTTTCTGGACTTCAGGGTCCTGGGGAAAGGCGGCTTCGGGGAGGTGTCTGCCTGCCAGATGAAGGCCACCGGCAAGTTGTATGCGTGTAAGAAGCTCAACAAAAAGAGACTCAAGAAAAGGAAGGGGTACCAGGTGGGCAGCCGGCCGCTCACATCGGGCAGGAGGGAGTGCCCCGAGACCCACAGGGGGCCACCTGGGACCGCGTCCAGCCCCACATGGGACGCTGGGCCCTCCCTGTGGGTAGCCTTCTTGCCCCAAGCGGAGCACAGGCCCCCTCTGGCCCGGGCCTCGGCGTGGCCGCTCTGAGCCACCGGCCCCAGCTCTCTGCACACACACGCGAGTCGCCGTGGTCCCTCCTCAGAGGAGGATTTTGTGTTGTTGGTGTGGACGGCACCGTGCATCCCGCTGGCCTTCTTGTTTTCACCAACACCATGAAATATAGGAGCTGGTGTTGGAGGGAGGCTGTTGACCCATTAATCTGGCTTTCTGGGGCTCTTCGGGCCCTGACTTGGGCCCTGACGGAGCACATGGGGGGTCCAGCCAGAGCTGGCAGTTACTAGAATGTTTTCCTGGCTCAGGTGAGCCAACGGTATGGCGGGTTGCCGCTTGGGGTCTGCTGTTCCCAGCTCGGGTCAGACTCCCTGTAGGGAGGACAGGGAAAGCTGAGCTCATCTCCTGTTGCGCTTGGTTCCTGTCCTCTCCCGCTGCATAGAGCAGACACGGCTTTTTGGGGTAAACAGCAGCCACCAAGGGTGACTGCGTTTCTTGCCAGCGCTCCCCACTTGGGGCTGCGGGAGCAAGCAGGCGTGGTCTCACCCGACGGTGTCTTCTGTCCCAAGTTCAGGGTCCTCACTGAACTTAACACTCGGCAGGACAAACCCAGAACCTGCCCACGCAGCGTGGGTGTAGAGGGGCCTCCTGAACCATCGAGGGCGCCTCCTTGGAAAAGGAACTCTGCTTTCCTTGCCCAAATACAACTTTAAAAGACATTCTAAGTGCACATCGTGAAGTTTGAAAATGAAGATAGAAAATGAACAGATGAGGGTGGGTGCCCAGCCGTCTGCTGCCCCGGGGCCCGGCGAGGAGGGCAGGGTGGCAGGGGGCGAGCCGGTTGGACATAAGGAAGCACTGGAAGGAAAGCCTCGAACAGGCAGCCACAGACATGCGGGATCCTCACCTGGCGTTTTTAAGGCTGGCTGTCTGACTCCCGCCTCCTCCCGGAGGCTCCAGGAAGCCTGAGTCCTCTGGACTTTGTCTCTGGGGATGGGGCGAGTGAGACACGTGTGTAGGTGACTTGTGGTTGTTTTGTGTTGCGCAAGCTGCTTCAAATGCGTTTGTAACTCTGTTTCTGTTTTCTGGCTTGTGGGGCTTGGGCTTCTATGGTGACATCACATTCCTGCTTAAACCTGGGTACTTATTCGAGATCTTGTTTTTCAGGGTGCTATGGTAGAGAAGAAGATTCTAGCAAAGGTACACAGCAGGTTTATAGTCTCGCTGGCGTATGCATTTGAAACCAAAACCGACCTCTGTCTGGTGATAACTATCATGAACGGAGGCGACCTGAGGTAAGCAGGGGGCAGGCTTGGAGAAGGGGCCCTGGGGCCCTGGGGGCTGTCCCATCTGCACAGAATATGCTAACACCCGAGGAGAAGTTCTGCCCCCCATCAACATGCTCCTCTCTGGCCCCTGGTTGCCGACTCTCCAAGCGGTGAAACGCGGGGCTGTGGGGAGGTGGCCCACGGGTCTCTAGTTGCCGGTGGACGTGGGGTTTGTGTGGCGGCAGGTGTGGGGCACGGGTGCCGTGGGTCAAGCGCTCGTTGGGGGGACAGATGAACGGAAGGTGAGCGAGGGCCCTGCTCTTGGGGAAGGCGGCAGAGACGGAAACACGACGTGGCCAACTTCAGGAGCTGTGGCTTTGCTCTCAGCGTGTCTGGTGCCTGGACTTGCCGAAGGCCTGACAGCTTGGCTCTGGGCTCCCGTGGGAAGTCAGACCATTGGCCCTCGGTGGGGAAAGACCCAGATGCAAGTCGGACAACCTGCCCGCTCTTGCCTCAGCATGCTGGTCTGTAAAATGGGGATAAAGAATAACACTAGTGTTCTCAGGGCCTTGTGGGGAGTAAGTTAATACTGTCACACACCTGCGGGAGAGTCACGTGGCACACAAACAGGGCCATCGCTCTTGGTGTTGCCTGCAAGCCCTCTGCCTTCATTCTTCCTGCTGGATTCGTCGCCACTGAAGCTCCGTCAGGTGTTTGCTGGCCGCATTTCCCGGGTGCGGATTCTGAGCCTTGAGTAAGGAACCCGTGTGAGGCCACACGGAAGAGGAAGTACAGGCAACGTGACTGAAAGCGCAGAGAAGGTCATGACATTGTGCTGTACTGCACTCTACTGTATGACATCACACTGTCCTAAGCTTGTTGCTCTACACGGGACTGGACTGGACACACCACACCGTCCTCTACTACACCATCCTACACCACGTTACACCACGCTGTCCTGTGCTACACTATACTACACTATGCTGTCCTATGCTATGCCGTAGTACCCCGCACTACACTATACTACTCTATGTTGTCCTGTGCTACACCCTACCACACTATGCCACACTGTACTACTATACGGTACTATATGATGCCATACTACCCTATGCTATACTATATTATAGCACACTGTCCTCTACTTTGCTGTGCTGCTCTACTATACTGTATTGCATCACACTACGCTGCTGTGTACTGCACTACACCACACCGTGCCACACTATGTGCTATTGTACCACGCTACACCATACTACACTACAGCACACTACACCATACTATGACACTATGCCGTACTAGACTGCGCTGCACTAGACTCCCATAACATACCACGCTACGTGACACTGTACTGTGCCGTACTAAATGACCCAACTCTACCCTAGACTAAACCACACTAGGCCAGACTACACCATACTACACTGTCCCATACTACACGGTAGTATGATACACGCCATACCATTCTATATGACACTGAACTACACTGCATGATATTATACTGTGCTACGCTATACTCGACTATATTATACCATAGTATATTAGACCACAACCTACTATATGATATGATACGTCTCACTGTACTATACTATACTACACTATGCCCCACCATGCCATAATATGCCATACTACACCGCTCTATATTATCCTATACTACATTGCACTATGCCATCCCGCACCACACCATGCCATACTACACTATACTGCCATGTCATTCTCTGCTACACTACCGTATACCACACTGTGCCATAACATGCCACGCCATACTATGCTACTCTGTATTACGCTACACTACACACGACACCTTCTACACTACACTACGCTACACCATACTACACCATGCGGCTCTCTACGCCACTATACTACTCTATGTTACACCATACCGTACTCTACTGTGCCACACTATGCTACACTGTACTACGCTGCATATTCCACAGTACACGACCACACCATACTGTATTACACCACACTACACAATACCACACCACACCGCACCATCCTACATTATACTCCATTACTCCGTTATGCTTGCTTAACTCTCCCACGCTACATCATACTACACACGTCATGCTGTACCACGCTACGTTACACTACGTTATTCTATGCCGTGCTGTTCTGTACTATACTTCACTACACTACGTTATACTACTCTGTGCACTACACTATATTATGATACCAGTGCAATGTAAACGCCATTTATTTTGTTGTCCTGGCTTTCTCATGGTCTGGCTCACGTGAGGTTTCCTCTCTTGTTTTCTGAGTCTGCCTCTCCCTGGTTGCTATCTGGTATAAATAGTTTGTTTCCTTTTATCGGTAGGTCATCAGGTCTTGCTT
This sequence comes from Leopardus geoffroyi, assembly GCF_018350155.1. NCBI lineage: Eukaryota > Metazoa > Chordata > Mammalia > Carnivora > Felidae > Leopardus > Leopardus geoffroyi. The sequence goes on from NC_059326.1 coordinate 82,405,530, forward strand.
CTGCACAGGACGTGATAGTGGAAAGATGGGGAGGGGGGAGGCAGGAAGGAGACCGTCTCGCAGGCCCACCAGGAGTCTGTGTGCGTGGGCTTGGTGAGGTAGCTGCCACGCTTGCCGGGGCGCCATATTGAGTCCTCAGGCCACTCATACAGGCTTCCTTCACTGCCCTCTGCCCTTCCTCCCTTGGCTGGCACGGGTGAGATGGCTTTGGCGTCCATTTCCAGCTTTGCAGGCCAGTGTGGGGGAGGCAGGGACAGCCGTGCACTCTTCTGTCTGCCCTTCTCCATGGCGGTGGCACTGCAGGCTCTTAGGGCTGGTGCCGAGGCCCCACAATGATGACTTTGCCGACACAAAACAGGATTTTGAGGCTCTCACTGTTTTCTGAGATCTTACTTCCTATGGAAACTGGGGGCACGTTGTGCCGGAGAAGCATGGGCATCTGCGTGGTCTGCCCCCAGATACCACATCTACAACGTGAACGAGGAGAGCCCTGGCTTCCAGGAGCCGCGTGCCGTGTTCTACATAGCCCAGATTGTCAGTGGCCTGGAGCACCTACATCAGAGGGGCATCGTCTACCGAGACCTCAAGCCTGAGAACGTACTTCTGGATGATGACGGTGAGGTGGCCTCCCTCCCCTCCCGCCCTCACCCTTCTCAGTATCTCCCTCCTGACTTCCCCTCCAGACCTCCCCTCACCAGACTCTCCTCTGTGGCCCGACAGGTCATTGGTAGGGAGATGGGCCAGTTTTGATGAGTGTTATAACTTTAAATGGCACCAAAGGCATCTTAAGTTTGTTGTTCATTTCACACATTTTGCACAATTGTCTCTAAAGTTTTTGATGGATTTAGTTGAAATTTGGTACATAATTAGGCACCAAGCATTACAGGGAGTTAACTCAGGAGTTAACTGTGGAACTCTTGGTGAAGGGTTAACATTTTGTTCCTGATCATAAATCCTCGGTCTGTCACTCGTTCTGCCTTTTATGGGATTGTCATCAGAAAGTGACATTGAGATCTAAGTTTCCTTCATGTCCCTTAGATATCCTCCCTTTGTGTCACCAAGTCATGCAAACGTGGGCATTCTCAAAATGGGGTTTGGGTGGATTGTGCCCCCACTCACAGCCGCAGATCTGCTGGGGCCCCTGCAGTCTGGCCTCGGCGCCCTGGGGTGGGCCCGTGCTGCGAGTGTGTGCCCCCGTGGGCGCACGTGTGCCCTTGTGTGTGTGTGCACATGTGGGCAGAGGCTGCCCTTGGCTCCTGCAGGCTTGGGAACACCAGGCGCCTTTGTTCTGTGGAGCTGCGTGTGACCTTAGTCCATGTTTGCTTTCAGGTAATATCCGAATATCTGACCTTGGGCTGGCCGTGGAGCTGAAGGACGGGCAGACCAAGACCAAGGGCTATGCAGGAACCCCAGGTTAGCACCTGAGGGCGAGGGTGGGGGCTGAGGCCCTAGGGGTTCGTGGGGGTCCCCATCTGTCATAGTGAATAGCAAAACCACGGGGCCTGGCCAGCAGGCACGCCCGGTAGCTCGAGAGCTGCACCCACCGCAGGGATGACCCCTCCCGCCTGCTGGTCCGGACGTGTCACACCCTCTGAGATAGAAGCTTCTGCCTTCAGTGGCTTTCTGGACATCAGCGGAATGTGTTTGTCTGGAGGGGAGCCCGACCATGTTGGCTGGAGCCCTGGGGGTCTGCGCTCAGTGGATCACCGGCTGCACCCCCACCGAGGCGGGCAGCCTGGGAGAGCCCCGAGGGGTACCCAGCCCCCACCGCAGTGTGACCAGGGCCTTCGCTGTCCAAGGGAGCCCTGGGTAGGGTGTGAGGCAGGCGGGGTGGCCTCAGGGGAGGGGGCTGCCCTCGTCCTGTGTGTGTTCGCGGCTGTGTATGTGCGCACGCACACGTGTGTCCGTGTTTGCTTGTGTATGAGTGTGTGTGCACTGTGTGCGCGTGTGTATGTGTGTGCAGTGCACAACACATTCTGCTGCTCCCCCATGTCCCCCAGCCCAGGCCTGCAGAGAACCCAGGAGACCCTGGGAACAGGGGAACAGGGGCGGGGCGGGCATAGCACAGCTGCCCAAGCTGCAGGGGGAGCTCAGTGCCGGCAGGCCAGGGGCACCTGAGGGTCAGCCCCCTGCCCCACCCTGTCCCGGAAGGTCCAGGGACCCTCAGCAGATCCTCTTCTGGGTTGATCTGGCTTTGGAGAGGAGCTGCCACGGTGGGTCTGTCCTCACCTGTGGCTCTTTGTTTAGGGAAGGTCCTATCTTGAGTTTTCCAGGTCCTTGGCCAGAGTCTATGAAGTTCCAGCCCTGAGTGTGAGTGTGTGAGTGGAAACACCCCACATATTTTGGGGTGATTCAAATCGTTAAGAGAAGGCTGTGGAGAATAAGGCACCGCAGGCTGGATTCCAAGTGGTCTGACTCCAGGCCCTGGTGGTATCCAGGCCCATGTGTGAGGGCCCCGCCGGCCAGCAGAGGGCCCCGCCGGCCAGCAGAGGGCCCCGCAGGCTTTCCTGTGGCCGCGGCCCTTCTCTGAGCAGAGGGTCTTGTCTTCTGTGCCTTTGGGGGCAGGGGCAGGGTGTGACCCACAAAGAGGCCCAGCAGAGGTTACCGTGGAGCTTGGGGTGACGCCTGCTGGGTCCTCCCCAGCAGCCACTCTGCACCCTGACTGCTATGGCCGCAGTCAGCAGGCTGTGACCCCTGCGTGGAGGAGATGTGAGCATGCCCTCCGACCCCATGGACGCGGGGCTGGGTCAACACAGGGAAGAATTAGTAACTAGACAGTGGAGTGTTCACTCATTCATTCATTCATCTGCCCACTCACTCACTCATTCACTCACTCACTCACTCACCTGTGCATTCAGGTGACAAATGTTCACTGGTGCTTGCTCTTTCCCGGATGCCACGTAGGTCCTGGGGATACAAAACGATGTGTCACCCAGACCAAGTTGGGAAGCAGAGCAGAGGCACCACTGGGGTGTTTGCTCAGAAATTGATCCTCTCCCTGTGGCCTGGCTGGCTGGCCTTTCTCCTAGACCTTGTTTCAACCTAGAAGTTGTGGCCAGTGAAACACATCTTTCTTATAGCATTTGAGCAGTCTGGAGTCTTTTCAGTTCCTGAAAAGCAGGACCTACAAAGGGGTGAAGGGGTGTCAGGTCCCGGAGGGTCTGTGGGATTTGACTCCTGTAACCTGTCAAGAACAGGTGAATCTCTGGTCACATCAGCTTGGCCGCCTTGCTGAGCACACCACCTATTGGAACCTGGCCATGAACATGGTATACTGAGGGCCTGGAGGGACAGGAAATCAACAGACACATTAGCTTTGCTTCCCTTGGAATGTCTGAAGCGGTCAGGAACAGAAGCCACCTGCACCTAGATCATAGCACCGACCCCTGGTCCCCGGGGAGTGGACCGTGGGTCCCAGAAACTGGCCTGTCCACCCTTCCCATGTGCTGGCTGGCTTCCGTACAGTGGCAGGTAGGGAGCGGAGGCCCAGAGCTTGCTTTCAGGGATGTGGACCTTCACAATGTGGGGCTCCCCCATGTGGCCCCAACTTCCCAAATGTGGCTGACCTGACATGGGAACAGGTGGGGCAGTGGTAGGCATCTGGATTTGGAACATCTGGGCCTCACTCTGTCCTTTTGTGCCCTTTTCCAGAATCAACTGGTAGTGCCTATCTCTGACCACACACACCCACCACCCCACAGGTCACACTTGTACCTGAGTGGCAAGCGAGGACTGTTACTGTCTGTGTGCTATGGTCTCAGGGACCACCTCTCTGTCTGTCTGCTGTGGTTCTGAGGGACCATCACTCTGCCCATCTGCTGTGGTGTGCCACAGGGAAGATGGGGCCTCACAGCTCACGTGATGTGGACGGCAGTGGTTCTCAAGCAGGGGCAGTTCTGCCGGGAGGGGACACTTGGCAGTGTCCAGAGAGTTTGGGTTGTGACACCTGGGGGCTCTAATTACTTACTGGCCGTGGGCCGGGAGTGCTGTTGCACATGCAGCCCGGAAGGGAAGGTCTGCGTGTGAAGCCTGTGGTCGTGCACGTGGGACATCGGTTCTGTGCCCACTGGGGCCGAGTGAGTGATTGCCACCACGTGCTGAGTTTGAGTCTGCGCTGTTGCCCGGCAGGTTTCATGGCCCCTGAGCTCTTGCAGGGTGAAGAGTACGACTTTTCTGTGGATTACTTTGCCCTGGGGGTCACACTGTATGAGATGATCGCGGCGAGAGGACCCTTCCGCGCCCGCGGGGAGAAGGTAGGAGGTCACTCTGTCATCCTGTGACGGCCCACTCGTGGGGGTCGTAGGAGCAGGTGTCCTGCAGCTGCCCCACGGTGACCCTGGTTGTGGCGGGGGGAGGTGCTGTTCAGATCTTGGGCACTAGGCTTCTCGTGGGCAGGGGAGGGGACGTGGTGGCCTCGTGTCATGGAGCTCCCCACACCGAGACGTGTCTCAGGACCAGCCGTGCCTGGGCCTCCCCAATTCCCCTCCCCAGGAGCAGCACTCAGCCCACCTGGGGCCAAGCTGGTCTAAAAGGGATGGGGGTGCGGCCTCGTCCCCCCCTGCCTTCCACGGTAGACCAGTGAGCTCACTGTCGCCCCCTCCAGCACTGCAACCTTTCTGAATAGAGGGCAGTGGGCCTCGCGTCTCTGTGCCCTGCCCCTGGCCCCCCACGCTCTCTCCTGCACCGTCTGCCCCAGGGTCTGCAGGGTGCTGTTACCCCAACCCACCCAAACCACAAACACAGGCTCACCTCAGTGACACCCGGGGTCTAGCTCAGACCACCATGACACAGCAGATGCCACAGTAAAGCAAATCAAATGAACTTTCTGGTTTCCCAGTGTGTGTAAAGGTCACATGTCCACATGCTACAGGCTGCTGAGTGTTCAGTGGCTTTCCGTCCAAAACAGTCCACGTACCTTAGTTAACAAATACTTACAGCTAACTGGGAGCTTAGCAGGTTGTGATCACTGATCACCATAGCAAATAAAACAATAATGAAAATGTTTGAAATACTGTGAGAATCACCAAAATGTCACAGAGACGTGTAGGAGCAAATGCTGTTGGGGAAGTGGTGCCAGCAAGTCTGCTGCCATTTGTAAACACTGCAGCGTCCCCCAAAGATGGTAGCTGGGGGCCTCGCCGCCTGCTCAAAACCCAGCCTCTTCTGGCGGGTGGGCCGCTGGGCATGCGGGGAGCCGGGGCTGAGGAGGCAGGGCGGGCAGGAGGCGTCTCCAGGGCCTGGTGGGAACAGCAGTATTTAGGCGGCCCCGTGCCTGCCTGGAGGTCACGCCCTTCACTTTCTTCTGCCGGGGTCCCGAACGTGTCCGTCCCCAGGTCACCCTGGTCCTGAGACACCCAGTCTTCCAGGAGCAGAGTCCTCGCGCAGCTAACACAGCCGGCCGCTCTGTGGCTCTGCACGGCCGCCCTGATCGCTACTAACTCGTTTTCTCTCCTGAATTGCAACCATGCAGAAGAGCCAGTGCTGTGGGATCCACACAAAGTGGGGGCCCCAGCACAGAGCTCTCACTGACCCCACGGCCCTGACCAGAGGCCCTGTTTTCCGTGTGTGCGAGTCTGACGAGTCAGGCACAGAGTGTGCAGTGGGCCCACGGTGGCCCACTGTGTGTCCCACGGCCCGTGGCCAGCTGGGCGTCAGACCTGCGATGGCAAATGAAGAGTAAGCCTGTGTCTGCACAGTGTTAGGAAGGCGGATCTAACGTGTGGTGAGAGCACACGGTCAGCGTTTGCTGAGCTGGGGGGGGCAAGACGGGCTGCAAAGGGCACAGGGTGCATCTGGGGTCATCGTAGGGCCCCCTGGTCACTGGGAATGGGGTCCTGTGGTGTGGAAACTATACTCCATAAAGCAGATTCAAACTCGCCCTCAGTTTCCACCCAGTCAGGAGGTCCCTGCCAGCTCTGTCTGCAAAGTTGGTTCTTTCTCTTACCTTTCTCATTTTCGCAGTGGGTAAGGAATGATTATGTAGAGGCACCGCAGCATCAACCAGAGCGCCCCAACCTTGACCAACACTGTTGGGGGGCCCGGGGACCACACACGCAGGGTCAGCCATTACCTTGGGCTGGCGTCTTCCTGGGCAGTGTGCTGGCCTGCACGGGCTCCGGGGCCTGACGTGACATGGCGCATCCCCTGTGCAGGTAGAGAACAAGGAGCTCAGACAGAGGGTCCTCTCTGAGCCCGTCAAGTACTCGGACAAGTTCAGCCAGGCCAGCAAGGACTTCTGCGAGGCGCTGCTGGAGAAGGACCCTGAGAAGCGCCTGGGGTTCAGAGACGGGACCTGTGACGGGCTCCGCGCCAACCCCCTCTTTAAGGACATTAACTGGAGACAGCTGGAGGCCGGTACTGTCCTCTCGCCTTTGGATCTGGGGGGCCGCAGGGGGCAGGTCCAGCGGGAGGTCCTTGCTTGCTCTGCCTGCCCTGTTGGCACCTCCTGAGCTCTGCAGTGATGCCAGCAGAGATGCCCCGTGGCCTCCTGTCCCCAACTAACCCACCGTCCCCACTTCTCTGTCCACACAGAGGTTTCTTGGGCTGGTGTTGGGTGGGATGCTTGGGGTGCTGCCCACCTTTGAACTGAAGATCCACACCTGTGCTTGTGGGTTTCCACACCCTGTACTTTCAAGGAGCCCCTGATTCAAGACAAGGCAGGATCCCTCAAGCCGTTGTCTTGGGAGAACCTCGTTCCTTCAGTCAGTCTGTGTTGTCAGGTGTCCCTTGTGGGACACACGTGTAGGTGAGCGTGTGCAGACGCAGCCCCAGCCCCGAGCCTACGGTAGGGCGTGTGAGCTGCGACTCCCTACGGGAGCCCCAAGCGTCAGATGCCCAAAGGAGAGGAGTCGCTTTTGCAGGGAGGGGGCTCTGTGGCTGGATGGTGGTGCTGGTGTAGGGAAGATGGGAGCCAGGAGATCTGGGGCCTGGGGGGGGGGGGTGGTTCTGCAGGCCACGCCACCGGTCTGGCAGGTGGCTCAGCCCGGGGCCCACACTGAAGGGAAGGGCGGGTGGTGCGGCCACGGGGGTCACGTGGCTAGTGTTGTATATTGGTGACTGAAGGACTTCGGCTCCTGAGCAGGCTGGGAGACAAGCCGGCTTTGGAAAGAAATCAAGATGCTCAGCCTGACTGTGCTGAGTTCGAGGTGTTGCACCTGCAGACAAGGAAGCCCCCTGGGAGACTGGTGTGAGGACACAGACCAGAGCAGGCTGTTCCTTCGCCATGGGCACCCAGGAGGCGCATCCTGCCTGGATGCTAAGACCCTCACACCTGCCCAGCGTGCTGTGCGGCACCCGGACATCCGTCCTGAGCCTTCGGACACCCCTGGAAGGGCAGCCCTGCTCGCTGAGCACACGGCCGTTTCCTTCTGTTTTCGGCATTTCCCATCCCTGTTTTCTGTCTCCTCACAGGGATGCTGACACCCCCCTTCGTCCCAGACTCCAGGACAGTCTATGCCAAGAACATCCAGGATGTGGGCGCCTTCTCCACGGTCAAGGGCGTGGCCTTCGACAAAGCCGATACCGAGTTCTTCCAGGAGTTCGCGACCGGCAACTGCCCCATTCCCTGGCAGGAGGAGATGATCGAGACCGGCGTGTTCGCGGAGCTGAACGTCTGGCGCTCTGACGGGCAGATGCCTGATGACATGAAGGGGGTCGCCGTGGAGGAGGCAGCCCCCGCATCCAAGTCCGGGATGTGTCTGGTTTCCTAGGTGTGCAGGGGCAAGAAGGCCTCTGTGAGCCACAAGAGAAAGGCAAGGAGTGGCCAGATGTCCCGGCCCAGCTCAGGAGCCCAGCCCGTAAATAGTCTGCTTCTTCTGCCCCATTTCACTCAGAGACACAACCGTGGTTCTCAGATGGCACGTCCCACGATGCGTAACTCGAGGGCTCTTGTGGACGTCCCCGCCGGCAGCCGGGTCAGCCGTCCGGGCAAAACATTGCTTGGCGTTTTGGTATATGTTTCCTGCACCTTAACTGCACCTTCCCAGGTGGGAGGCATTCTGCTTGTTGGCTCAGGAGTTGGCAGAGCATGGCCCGCAGGCTCACGGACACCAGTGGAGAGGCCTGGTGCCCCCCTTCATGCCCAGACTGTGCCCCCCGCCACCTGCCTGCTGCCAGGGCCTGAGATACCCACCACCTGCATGTTGGACATGCTGACATCTGCCAGGCGCTGGGGGCGCAGTCTCCCAGGGCTTGCGCCACCCAGGCTGCGGCCCAGTGTCCCAGAGGAGGGAGGACGGGGGCTCTGGGGATGAAGGCGATGGCAGCAGCCTCCCCCTCAGCTTCTCTGTGTCCTGAGAACATCTCCAGCCGATGGCATCTGGGTGTGCCGTTCTCCGGCCCAAGCAACAGCTTACCACCGGACTCTGCCTCCTGGCAAAGCCCTTTCCCGTGCTCCCGTCCTGGGCAAGCTTGGGGCCGGCTGGTCTTGCAACATGGGGTTTTCTGGCTGATGGCTAGGGCCAGACCCTGTCGGAATCCCCAGAGGCAACAGCACTGGAGTTTTGGGGTCCTAACCCTTATGAGCACAAGTATGCCCTCCTTCTGGCCTGTGGCCCCGTGTTCACTGTGTCTGTGTTTCCAGCTTCACCTTTAACCCCAAGAATCCCCACGTGCGTCCTGCCTGGAAGAACACAGTCTTTGTAGTGGCCTCCAGATGACATTCACTCCTGGGCTGGGATTTGGTGGCATTGGCCTTGGAACCTGAGACTGCCCAGGGGGCTCAGGTGGGGCCGAGCCCCTGGGGAGGAGCTGAGATTTAGGGCCTGAAGTTTCCAGAAGGGTCTACTTTTCCTTAGGAAATAACTTCGGAGTCCTTGCAACTCATACACGGTGTCACATGCTGGTCCATGCAGAGAGCCACATGACGTGGCTGTGATATGCCGGATTGCGTGTGGGGGTCATGTGGGAAGACTCCCCCTGGGAGTGTCAGAAGACACCACAGCATTTACCTGTCAAGTGGGGCTGACGTTGGGTCCTGCCAGGGACTGCAAAAGAGGGAGTCCTACCTAGTTTTACCACATGTCCTGGGGTCACTGCTTCCTTTCCCAGCTACCTCATGAGAGTCCACCCTGAGTATTGGGGTGCCCCCACCCTCAGACTGTCAACACCAAGTGTTCAGGGGCCCCCTTGCCCTCAGACTGTCATCCCTGAGTGTTTGGGGAACCCCTGCCCTCGGGCTGTCATCCTCAAGTGTTTGGGGAACCCCCACCCTCAGACTCTCAACCCTGTGTTGGGGCGCCCCCGCCCTTAGACTGTTAACACCAAGTGTTTGGGGCACCCCTGCCCTCGATCTGTCATCCTTGAGTGTTCAGGGAACCGCCACCCTCAGACTGTCAACACCAAGTGTTTGGGGCACCCCCGCCCTCAGACTATCAACACCAAGTATTCAGGGGTGCCCCTGCCCTCAGACTATCATCCTCGAGTGTTTGGGGAACCCCCACCCTCAGGGGGTGCCCCCATTCTCAGACCGTCAATCCCAAGTATATTGGGGCATCCCTGCCCTCAGACTGCCATCCTCGTGTTCAAGTAACTCCCACCCTCAGACTGTCAACCCTGTGTTGGGGTGCTCCTACCCTCAGACTGTCAACACTGAGTGCTGGGGGGGTTGTTGCCTGCAGAAGTCCGTGTGCAGTCCTCTGCTCTCTGCCCTCAGGGGACCAGTGGGTCCTGCAGCCAACAGCTCTGGAGGGTTGCCACTCTGGCCCCCACGCCTGCCTGGCACAGGGCCGTGTCGTGTGTGGCCGTGCAGAGGCCAGCCAGGTGGTGGAGAAAATCCAGCCTGTGCTTCAGAGGACCATATGACATGAAGCCTCTGCCTTTAAAGCACCCTTGGACCAGAAAGATCCTTCTCTCCTGGCTGTGCATGTGGCCCGCCAGAGGCAAAAACTGTTCTGGAAGGGCCTGGAGAGATGCCCAGCGCTTTCTGGTGTGTGACCTGGAGCATCTCTGTAGGCGCCCAGGACCAGGGACATGGGGCTGTCGGCGGGCAAATCACCCTCACCCAGTCTTGCTTTGTTTTCCAGAAAGGTGCACGTGGGCTAAATAATGGCCATATGTGTCACTGCACTACCTTGTGGTGCAACAAGGACCTGTTTCTGGCTTTTATAAACCCATTTAATCTGTTCTAGGTTCTCATGGCCCTGAACAAAGAGTGATTCCAGCAGCTGTGTGGATGGAGGCCTGGCCTGAAGCCCCTTGGCGTCTGCCAGGGGGGCCCATTTGCCTGCGTCTGATGGCCAGATGGTCAGATAAAACACAGGACATCGGATGCATTTGAATTTCAGATGAACAGCAAATACTGTTTTTAGTGCGTGTCCCAAATTACCCAGTTTGTGATCTGGCGCCTGTTGCTGAAATGCTTCATGTGTAAGTAACTAATTCCTCTGAATCAGCAGGTCTGTCAGGCATAGTTGTGACTTCAGCGGTCTCTCCGTCATCGGAAGAGGTCTTTCCTAAGCCCATAAAACTCAAGCTGGCCTCAGTGCCCCTGCCCCCTGCTCCCCTACCTACAGGCGACCCTGCACACACTTGAACAGTGGTCTCAAGGCGCTAATTTAGGACGCCCAGTGCCTGTGGAAATTGCGACCTCCTGTGGGACATCCCTCCCCCAGCTCTCCTGGGGGTCCCGGCAGTGGCGGGCGGGGGAAGGGTCAGTGCCTGCCGGTGGTTTCTTCACAGTCTCGGGGGATCTCTGCTGTGGGTGGTCTTCCAGTCCCAGTCCCCCAACCTGGCACCCTCCCAGGGGGCTGGCTGTCCCCCACACGTGAGGCCCTCCCCCCAGCTCCAGCCTGGACCGTGGAGCTGGCCCTGACACGGGTCTTGGGGGCCGTCAGGGATCTAGTTAGCCTGCAGGCTTGTCTCTGGCTTGGGGGCTGCCCACACTAGGTCGATGAGGTTCCCCTGCAGAGATGCCTTCATTGCTGCTCCTCTTGTCCCACACCATAGCTGCCAAGGGGTCTTCAGACACCGGCCTGGACCCCTGCCGCAGGGTGCCTGGCACTTGGGCATCTGTGACCCTGGCCACAGCCTGGTGAGACTCACTGTCATGGGGTGTGACATACATCATGGTGAAGATGGCACCCACTGGGTTTTTCCCAAGGATGGAAGGAGGCCAGGCAGCAGAGGGGCCCTGGGGGTACAGGGATCAGAACGACTCAGCACGACTTTTTGTAAAAAAAAAATGCAGTTTCTATTCAAGCAGAAAAAGACAAAAAGGGAAAACATAATGGATTCTGGATTATAATATGAACGCTAGTTATGTTTTTTTTTTTCAAAATCACCTATACAGACACCTCTGCAAACACACATATACACACACACATGCATGCACACACATACACGCACATATACATGCACACCCACCTGTGCAGATACACATGTACACACATACACAAGCACATATCTATGCATACACACACATGTGCACATACATGCACACACAGCTGTGCAGATACATACATACACACATATGCACACACACATGCACGCGCACACACATGCATATACACACCTGTGCAGATACACACGTACCCACGATATACACATGCACATACACAATTTACCTCCATTCTCACCTCTTTATGACTACCAGATTTAAAAATTGCTTGCAGGGCACCTGGGTGGCTCAGTGGGTTAAGCGTCCAACTTTGGCTCAGGTCATGATCTCAAGGTTCACGGGTTTGAGCCCTGTGTCGGGCTCTGTGCTGACAGTATGCAGTCTGGAGCCTGCTTCCGAGTCTGTGTCTCCCCCTCTCTCTCCTCTCCCGCTCTGTCTCTTTCTCTCAAAAATAAATAAACGTTAAAAAATATTTAAAAAATAAAAATTGCTTGCAGTGTCTCTACTTGTCAGACTGAGAATTCCTGAGCACATGGACACACACCCCTCCACCTGGTCCCCTACCATTGTGATAGTGTGGTTTTACTCTGCTACTCAGTAGTTAGTTTTTATAGGTCTGGTTCCCCTCTCTCCCAAACCTGCACCACACACTTGTCTGAGACACCGCTTAAGTGAGTGGCATTGTGGCTGCCTTGGACAGAGGCCCCCTGGGCAGGCCCTGGGATTTAATGAGGGGGACTAGATGCTGTGCGGGGCAGTGCTGACGGACACGGTGGCTGACAGAGACTGGGGCAGGACGAGTTGCTGTGCATGGCAGGAAGTGCATGTACTGAGTATCATACCAGGTGCTGCAGAGAAGCACGGCACTCTGTCTTTTTCCTGTTTGTGCTCTGCTCTCCACGGGTGGCCTGCGTGTGGCCCCAGGGACAGACCTGTCCCATGCCCCTCTCGTGCCCTGCTGTGCCCACATCTGTGTCAGGTGCTGGGAGACAACTGTCCCCCTGGGCTAGCAAACACTTCCTCCATGGCCTTGGATGACCTGGCAGTCGTTGTAAATTAGATTAAACCCTTTTCCTGCTCATCCTCTGTGCAGGGTCCTAGGAGCCCCTGGACAAACAGGGCTCAGGTTAGTAGGGAGGACACGGGGGCTGGCGGGGCTGTCTTGTGGGCTCTTGGCAGCGGGTCTGGCTGGTGTTCATTCCTGTAGGTCCCCAAGGCAACGGGGACCTCGATGGGGACTCGTACTTCCCAACCCTGCACAGGGCAGTTCAGACTGGGACTGCGTGTCGCCCTGGGGGCCTGGGAGCGAAAGCCACCTTCCCAGTTCAGGAAGGCAGGAAGCCGACACGGGTTCCGGACGCGGTGTACTCCCGTCCTCCCTCCGCGCCACCTGTGAGGACGGCTGGAGCGCGTGCAGCACACGGGACGCACCGAGGAAGACTGGGGTGGGGAGGGGGACGCAGCTGGCTGGCCCCGGACTGCGGGTGACCCAGGCCGGCGCTGGAGGGGCCGCTGGCCGGCAAAGAGGAACGCGGCCCTGGGAGGAGGGCGCAAAGGAGCCAGCCCGGTGACGCAAGGCCCGTCCACAAGGGACGCCCACGGCCCGCGAAGCTGAGTGGGTCCTGACCGCCACCTGCCCTCGGGCGTGACCTGGCGCTGACTGTGGGCCTGAGCTTTTGCCCTCCGCCCCCCGGGTATGAGCCCCTCCCCGTCCCCTCTTCTGATGAGGACAGAGGGAGGAAACCCGCCCCAAACCCACCCCTCCCCCCCACCAGCCGGCAGCACGCGGCTGGGACGCCATGGCCGCCGTGGCCGCCATACGTCAGGAGGAGTTACGTACGAAATGTGTGCGCAGATGCGGCGCGAATTCTCAGCGGAGGGCGGGGCGCAGGGCGAGGGCACTGAGCTAGCGCGGCGGGCAGGACATGCGGGGACGCGCCGTCTTGGTTGGCTCATGGGAGAGCCCACGAGGGCCTGGGTGACGGTGGGACAGAGACGTGCTCACAGGACAGCAGGGGCGCTGGCCAACCCTCGCCCCCGCCCCCGGACCGGCTTCGTCTGCACGCGCTGCTGTGGCCAGCTGGCGCGCTCCTGCGCGGTCCTCCTGGGCTCCTCTCCGTCCTCGCCCGCAGGCCGGGCCTCACCTGGAAACCGTGCCGATGGGCAGGCCCACTGCCAGCAGGCGATTCGCGGAGTGGACCTCAATTTGGAAACGTGAACTTCATCACTAATGTGAGCTGGGTTCGTAGGCACCACCCAGACCACGTAAAATGACGACAAAGAGGTTTCCAGTGTGTGGAAAGTAAACCCCACCTCCCCGGTTACCGTAGAAACGTGTTTGCAAGTTCAGCCCTCTGCCTCCAGGATGCACGGGTGAGGGCGACACCCAGGGCTGAATGGGAGTAGTGGGGGGCGCTGCAGCCTGGCGCTGGACCCACCCGGGCCTGGCTGGGGGCTCGCGGTGCTGGTGCCCTGGTGCCCCCCTTGACTCCGGGGACGCCTGGGGGCGGCTGCCTATCCCTGGAGCGTCACCACTTAATATTTAATAGGTGTCGTGGTCAGGGGAGCCTGCGAGGGGTGCATTCTCCACATCAGCAGGCCAGCGTCCAGGCTGCACTTGGCAGGCGGTGTGGTGGAAACGGTAGACATCGGACAAGCCCGCGGCTGCCGAGTCCAAGGCCAGGAAGGGGCTCCTGCTCCAGGGAATCTCGGTGGGCTTCATGCTTATGGGGGTGGGTGGTGCGTGAGCCCAGGGACCGGAAACACAAGACATCTGGGATATGGCTGATTCTGCTTCGGCTCAATAGAGAGATCGTTTTTACAAGACCTGGCAAAGCTGGATAGTGTTTTTAATTTAAAAAATTCATGTCTCCAAGACCATTTCCTGGCCCACCCCACCTCGCTGGTGAGGACAGACAGGCTGGGGCTGCCACCTGCCGTTTCTCCGGTTGCTTGTCTACATTATTTATTCCCCGAGCTTCATTTCAAGGTCATTTGGTTACAGGAGGGAGTCATGTTTTGCAGTTTGTACTCCACTCCCCTGAGAGCAAGAGCCTGGCTGCACCTGCCTGGGGGCCAGGAGGCCCATGGTTCCCCAACAAACAAAGGAAACAGACTCTGGATGACTAAGGTGGCTCCTGGCTACTTTTGCTTCTTCCAGTCCTGCTCTTGTCAGAGCTGGGAGCCCCCACGTCCCTGTCCCCAGAGCTGGCTGCCCCTGTCTGCTCAAATAAACTGGTTTTCCTGATGTGATGGGTCCCCCAGCAAGTCCTGCAGAGGATGGGGCCGGAGGGTGAGAGACAGTCAGGGGAGGAGTGCTGTGCCCAGCAGGTGCCTGACCTGGCAGGGAGCAGGTGCTGACCAGTGTTGGGAAGTCAAGTGTATGCAGTCTCCTTTAACAAGTGTGTGCTGTGGACCTGCCTGGAGTTGGACGCTGCTTGAACGAGGGAACACCTGTCTTGAGAGAATGTATTTCCTAGTAGAACGGACAGGTATCACGGTCATCCTTCCCGCCGCTGCTTCACACACTGCTCTTGCCCAAAAGAATCAAACTTTTGGTTCTTAGAGCCTTTGGAAGGCCCTTCCCCGACTTTGCCGCCCTGGCTGCCCCCCGCCAACCCCGCTGCAGTGTGAGGCCTCCGGCTGGTGCACCAGACTCTTCTACTCCCTTTCTTGTTCAGTGGCTTCAGGGAGGGGGGCCTGTGGCAAGCGGGACAGTAGACATCCCTGCGTCTTTCCATCTCGGTTGCTCCAAAGCCTGAGCTGGAAACCTGAGAGGCAGTGAGACAAGGGGGTGCTGGGCCAGTGTAGGGAGGAGGTGGGCATCCGGGGCAGTTGTCAGCACTGATGGCCAGATGCACCCCTGCCCCACACTGTCCCCCACTTGCATGTGTGCGCCCGTGTGTCCTATGTGCTGCGGGGGGCCCTCAGGCCCAGGGCTCCTGCTGGCTGGAATGATGGAGAAGTGTCACACGGTCCAGAATTGTGGCAGCCAATGTCCTCCCGCCCTCCCATGGGCCAGAAGCCCTGATCTCAGTGTCCCCGGGCCCAGGGGTGCCCGTGGGGGGCGAGGCCGTGCTGGCTGTTGGGAGGCCTGGGTCTCCCTCCGGCTGGGCCCACCCGTGGGGACCCCTGTGAGTTCTGCATTAGTTAGTTAGTTAGTTCTGGATTCTAACTGCATGTTTACTTCTGTTTCTCACTTCTAGCTGCAGTATTCTTAAAGGGCCAGTCTGTGTGGCCTGTCCGTGGCCCGGCACATGTGTCTCGTGCACAGAGGAATTTAGTAAATATTCTCTGGCTGCTTCGTGAATGTAAGCTTAAATGCCTGCACTCAGGTAAATACGTGCTTTCCCACTTAGAAGATGTAACTGTGCTTTGAAATTGGGCTGACCTGGTTTATATCTTGTCTCTGTCGTTAGCCAAATACTTGACTTTGGAAAAATTATCTAAATTCTGGGGGCCTGTTTTTCATCTGTGAAATAAAATCGTACAAATTAAATAAGGCCACAGGGTGCAAAGCAGTGACCACACTGTGGGAGGTGTGTGGTCAGTGCTCTGTCAGAGCCACGTACCGCCCCTCCCCAGCCAGTCCTAAGGGATGCGTGCAGGGGCCATGGCACCTCTGGCGAGGCGCTCTGGGGAGGTGTGTGTGTTTCTCGCGCTCGCCGGACCCGTGTCCGTATCGGGGAGGTCTGGGGACACTACAGCGTTGTCACCCTGAGCAGGGAGTTTGGTATTGGGGAGAACAGCCTGCATGTGTCATAGCTGCTTTCCTACATGATCTTTCCCCTCACGTTAGTGATTTTATTAAGTTAGTTGCTTTATTTTTTTAATTATTTTTTAATTTTTTTTAACGTTTATTTATTATTGGGAGACAGACACAGAACATAAACACGGGAGGGGCAGAGAGAGGGGCAGACACAGAATCCGAAGCAGGCTCCAGGGTCTGAGCTGTCAGCACAGAGCCCAACGCGGGGCTCCAACTCACAAACTTCGAGATCATGACCTGAGCCGAAGTCGGTTGCTCAACCAACTGAGCCACCTGGGTGCCCCAAGTTAGTTGCTTTATAAAACACTGCAGGTGTCATAATTGTTAACATAACAATTTACCAAACCATAGTCAACTGGGGAGGTTTGCTGAGTGCGCTTTACAAAGGAGAGGAAATGCCAGCCTGTTAATGCTGTTTGTCTGCAGCCCAGGGGGACAAATAGTTTATTCTTCATCAGGGACAGGAAACCGGCTGAGCGCTTCCTTCGCCCGGCAAAGGAGAGTCCGAGCTTAGGAACCAGAGTCCACAGCTGGGGCTGCCATCCTGGCCAGGCTCACCTCTTCCCGCTTGGTCACAGAAGCTTCCAGTAAGGAGCTAGTGCTGTTCAGCTGCTGGGCCTTTGTCCCCTGGACTTAGTACACCCTGAAGACACACGAGGTAGAGGAGGGGCAGGGGAGCATGGGGAGGCCAGGAAGCCTGTGCCTCTGTCTCCAATTCAGCGGCAGCAGCTACGTTAGCAGGAGTGAGTTTGTAAACCTGGACGTGCTGGCAACCATGTTCCCAATTTTTAAAAAATGTTTACTTATTTATTTGTTTTGAGAGGGGGGGAGAGGCAGAGAGAGACAGGGAGAGAGGATCCCAAGCAGGCTCCATGCTGTCAGCATAGAGCCCAAAGCAGGGCTCAAACCCACGAACCTCAAGATCATGGCCTGAGCTGAAACCATGAGGCGGATGTTCAGCTGACTGAGCCCCCTCCTCTCTCCCCACCCCCCGAGCGTACCCCTCCCCCGAGGTTCCCAGTTTTGACCTAGGTTCCCCTGTTCCCACGTTAGCTCCCAAGTGTCAAGCGCAAAAGATACCATGGTTTTGGGGGTGGCGGGTGGCAGGATGGACGGACAGGAAGCCATGCTGTGCGTCCAAAGGGTTTGGGGAACAAAGAAGACGCAGAAGATAGAAAGCTGCGAGTGGCCTTGGGGGCCCCTTCCCCCTGCCCTGGGGATCCCACCTTCCTTCTTTTGGGCTTGGCTTCCTGGCTTCCGGCTTTCACGGCAAACAGCCCACGAAGGCAGTCTCCATCAAGACCCCCACGTCCAATGAAGTTCACACGTCTTGAACTATGGCTTTCAAAAACCTAGGACAATACGGTGCCTTTTCACACGTGTGATTTTGTGGCTCAGGGACTCCAGGCTGTGGAGCCGGTGTGGCTCTCCCATACACTGGATCACCGATGCCGGACCTGCCTGTGCTGACTCAGGGCCCTTCCTGTGGTTTCTGTGGTTCACCTGCTGATTGGCTCTCCAGGCTCTCAGGTTCTCTGACTGTTCCTCTGTTGCTCCCCTTTCACCATCACTGTCACCCGGTTATTGCTGTGTGACATCCCTGTCCTCACCTTCTTGTGGGGCCGCCACCCCCCACCTTCTGCCCTGGGTCTTCCTCAGGGGCACGGCCACATCCTAGGACTCAGAGCTCCTGGTGGGTGTGTGCATGTGTCTAAATTATCTTCTTAACGTCACTACTAATTTGTCCAGTCCCTTGATTATCTTCAGACAGGAAGAGGACAGATTTCCCCTTAATTGTCTTAGTGAGAGCTCAATTAAATTACATTTAAAAACTTCCCTGATCTGGGGCGCCTGGGTGGCGCAGTCGGTTGAGCGTCCGACTTCAGCCAGGTCACGATCTCGTGGTCCGTGAGTTCGAGCCCCGCATCAGGCTCTGGGCTGATGGCTCGGAGCCTGGAGCCTGTTTCCGATTCTGTCTCCCTCTCTCTCTGCCCCTCCCCCGTTCATGCTCTGTCTCTCTCTGTCCCAAAAATAAATAAACGTTGAAAAAAAAATTAAAAAACAAAACAAAACAAAACAAAACAAAAACTTCCCTGATCTGGGGTGCCGGGGTGGCTCAGTTTGGTTGAGCATCAGACTCTTGATTTCCATTCAGGTCATGATCCCAGTGTTGTGGGATCAAGGCCCCCAGTTGTGCTCTTTGCTGAGCGTGGAGACTGCTTAAGATTCTCTTTCTCCAGGCCGCTGGGGTGGCTCAGTCGGTTGAGTGCCTGATTTTGGCTCATGTCATGATCTTCTATTCTGTGGGTTTGAGCCCCACGCCGGGCTCTGTGCTGACAGCTCAGAGCCTGGAGCCTGCTTCAGATTCTGTGTCTCCCTCTCTCTCTGCCCCTCCCCCACTCATGCTCTGTCTCTCTGTGTCTCAGAAATAAATAAACATTAAAAAATAAACATTAAAAAAAACACAAACAGGGTGGTTCTAAAGCTAAAATTGAGGGGCACCTGGGTGGTTCAGTGGGTTAAACGTTGGACTTCGGCTCGGGTCATGATTTGTGGGTTCGAGCCCTGTGTCAGGCTCTGTGCTGAAAGCTCAGAGCCTGGAGCCTGCTTCGGATTCTGTGTCTCCCTCTCTCCCTGCCCTCCCCCTGCTCGCGCTCTATGTTTCCGTCACATTAAAAACAAAAAATCAAAAACTTCCCGGATCCCAGACTGTCGCTCCCTGCAGAGGTGGGCTTGCTGCAGGCCCCTGGGTCAGGTTGAGGCAGGCAAACAATTGTCATTGGTGCAGTCAGCACAGGAGCTAATGCACCTGTCACACTGGGTGGTCACACTGGTGGACGCTTCCCGGTGGGGAGGGGTCTGAGGAATGAATTCTGACCCTCCCTGCAGTTACGTGTGCAGCCTTTGGAAGAATTCTGCATCCGCTTGTGGTCACCCAGTTAGCCTCCTGGGACCTTGGTGTCTCCGCCTGCAAAAGGGAGCAGCCCTGGGTTGTCCCAGGATGACCTGCAGTCCGCTGAGTGCTGGGGCGCCTTCCAGAGCCCTTCCTAGCCATGCTCTTGCAGCCGTGAAAGAACTTCAAACACCTGCCCATTTCCAGTCGGCATCCAAAGTTGCCTGTATAGACTCGTCAATCGGAAAAGGCCATCGTGTCTGGTAGCACACACACATCTTAAATATATTTTCAGCAAACCGTGGAGTGCGTTGCCCTGCAGGGTGGTGGGCACAGGCTTTGCTCCCGGCTCCGCCACTTCCCAGCTGTGTGGCCGCGTGCTGCGTGCCTCACCTCTCTAGGCCTCAGTTGCCTCACTTAAAATGGCAACCCCAGCAGCAGCTCACGCTTGCAGCCCCGGGGTGGGGGCTCTCTTTCTGTGGGAGCACCGTGTGCCTCGTGGCCCCGGAAGCCGGGGAGCCCGCGCCTTTTGGTCCCACTTGAGGGCAGACTTTCCTCTGATTATCTTTCTATATTTCAGTAAATCACGCCATTAAAAATGGCTATTTTTTCTCGTCAATATTTACTGCAGAACGTTTAGCGAAGTCAATAAAAGCGTGTTATCTCCTTTCACTCTCTGGTCTCTGAATTTCTTTATTTTTCTGGCAGCTCCCGTTTTCTCCCTCTGTGCCTCTGATGGCAATGTCGTGGTTCCCTCAATCTTTCCAGCCGTCCCTCACAACTGGGGTCTAGGGAGGCCATATTGTTTTCAAGTCTTTCAACCTTTTATTTATTTTTTTATTTTTTATTTTTTTTTAAATGTTTTTTTATTTATTTTTGAGACAGAGAGAGACAGAGCATGAATGGGCGAGGGTCAGAGAGAGAGGGAGACACAGAATCCGAAGCAGGCTCCAGGCTCTGAGCTGTCAGCACAGAGCCTGACGCGGGGCTTGAACTCACGGACCACGAGATCATGACCTGAGCCGAAGTCGGACGCTCAACCGACTGAGCCACCCAGGCGCCCCTCTTTCAACCTTTTAAAGACATATGATTTTGCAAGTGGAGTCAGAGGTCTCTAGACGTGGTTCCCAAAGCCATCTGTTTCCCACACGAGCGGGGACACTGCTCTGGAGCTGTTCTTGCTTATGTGGCATTCATGTATCTGCACGTCCACGCTTCCTCGGGCTGGCACGTCTGTATGTACACGGATGCCATGGTGTTGCACGTCCACAGCATGAGGCTGCTATGGCCGTGGCTTGTTCCCTGCACTTCCCCACCTGGACCAAACTGCTGTCACGTCTCAGCGGATTCAGTCCCCTAAACCGGGCTCTTTGCTTCTACCTGCCATGCTGCACGGCACCCTGCGGTGGTATTTCTACACCTGGCTGGTGGCCTTCGTGTCACTCTGAGCAGAGCCTGGGGCCTGGCAACGCCTGAGACCCTCCATCTGGCCCGTAAGCCCTCTGGTGTCTTTGCCCACCCCCACCCCCTCCCCAGGCCTGTCCACTTCACCGTGGCCTCTGCACGGGTGTCAGAAATGCTGACTGCTTCCCAGCCTTTGTGTCTGGGTCTGGCCCTCACCTCCCACTCTGACCACGTAATCGCTGCTGGCTCCTGCCACTGCTTCTTCCCTGCTTGGTCTGTGTTCCCCTTTCCCAAAGTGGGTACTGCCTTCTACTCTACTCTGCATTTGCCTCCTTTCCCATATGTACCAGTCGGCATCTCTTCTCCAGGAGAACGCTAGCTCCCTCGGATCTTTGTTTACTGGCTCATCAGTGCTTCCCGAGTGCACAGATCATGTCTAGTATACAGTGGGTGCTCTGCAAATGTGTATTGAGAGGATCAGTGAATGAAGACCATTGTTTTTCAGGTTTAGACACACCACATAAAGGCTTCCTACTCACCACAACCCCATGAGCCCTCATTGTTGCCCCATGGCCCTCGTACCAATCCATCCCAACCACCAGTGGGGTGCCACGTCTGCGTCAGAGCATGGCCCTGTCCTGGTGTAGGCATTTAGGCTGTGCCCGTGGCTGTGCTGATGTACATGGGGCATCGAGCCCCACACGTGTGCAGCGTCTCTCCATCACGGCGACGGCCCCTGTAGAATAGTGGCCTTCTTCACAGCTACCGCACTCCCACTGATTCGGAGTCACTGGTCGGGGTCGAGCTCAGGACCGCAGTAATTAAAACACGCCTTGAGAGGATTGGATTGGGCGTCCTGGCTCCAGAAACTGACTCTTGGGCAGGTCCTTTGTCAGGGAGCCCTGTTTGCCCTGTTGTAGGTACAAACCTGCTGTTTTCCTGCCTGTCGCTGTCCAAGGGGCCATGGTGCAAGTCAGTGCAGCAGCAGGGAACGAGGGTCCTTGCCCCACGTCCTGTCCATGTTACTCGGTGTTACTGCAAAGTTCCTGCCTGACGGTCAACAATTTGCCAACATGGGCGTGAAAAGACACACGTTTTTTTTTTTTTTTAATTTTTTTTTAATGTTTAGTTAGTTTTGAGAGAGAAAGAGACAGAGACAGAGCATGAGCAGGGGAGGGGCAGAGAGAGAGGGAGACACAGACTCCGAAGCAGGCTCCAGGCTCTGAGCCATCAGCACAGAGCCCGACTCAGGGCTCGAACTCACAGACCGTGAGATCATGACCTGAGCTGAAGTCGGATGCTCAACCGACTGAGCCACCCAGGTACCCCGACACGCGGTTGTTTTTGATGACCTTCTCCTAATTCCCGGGGAGGCTGGGTGCCTCTCACACCTGCTGGGACCATTTGAAAATGGCATGAATGGTCTTTACAAGACTGTTTCCTCACCGCCATGTGAAGCACTGGGTCTTGGGATCCCTTCCTCCAGCAGCTCCCATCCGACCTGGAGATTTCACTCACTCTGCAGCAGTGTGATGCAGGCCAAGGTGAATGGGTGGGGGCGTGACAGGAGCCTGCAGTGCCTATGCATTTGTTCATTCATTCATTCATTCATTCCAGAGCTCACCCCTGGACAAGAGCAGAAGCGGGTCCCTGCTGCCCCCAGGAGCCCTGTTGGGGCAGGTGGGCCAACAGGGGGCTGAGTGTGGCCTCCCTGCATCCCTCCCCTCTGCAGCCTGTGACCTGCGGGCACCGACCAGAAATCCAGGGGGACTTTCCAGTGGGTCTGCCTCAGGCTCTCAGCACCCCCCGCCCCAACACACACATGCAGGACCAGTGGGAGGAG
Organism: Leopardus geoffroyi; assembly: GCF_018350155.1. Classification (NCBI taxonomy): domain Eukaryota; kingdom Metazoa; phylum Chordata; class Mammalia; order Carnivora; family Felidae; genus Leopardus; species Leopardus geoffroyi. The sequence continues at coordinate 82,427,773 of NC_059326.1, forward strand.
GGGGGAGGGAGGGAGCGCAGGTGGGAAGGAGGCAGTCTGAGCACAGAGAAGGGGCGGTGCTCCTGGACACTGATCCTCACTGATCCACGGCCAGACAGCCAGTGCTCTCCCCCGAGATGCAGCCACCGGTGCCCGGGCCCCTGGCCCTGCTGGACAACACAGGTGAGGGGGTACCGGCATGCAGGCAGGTCGTGGGCTGGGGTGGGGGTTGGGGGGGGGTAAAGGCCAGGTCCACAGCTCCTTCCAGCAACCCTGGGGCTTCACCTTTGGGACCTTGTCCTGACACGGGTTCTCTCCTGGCCAGGCTCTGCCCTTTCTCCCTGCTTGCCTGTCTCAGCTTCTGGGTCTCCCCTGTCTGTTCCCACTTCTGTTACCACAGACAGCAAGCTCCCACTTCCCAGCTGACACCCACACTGCCCTCAGCCTCCCCTGCGCTAGCTCAGCCTGCACACATTTCTAGAACTTGTTTCAACAACCGGTAGCTTCTTCTCATGGTTTGGTGCAGCTCTGTTCCAATCCCCTACATCCTCTGGCCCACGAGTCCTGGAACCCCGGGTTCTTTGATCGGCCGGACCAAGCCCAGATGCATCTGGACAGGCCCCAGGCCTGGAAGGATGCGGGTGTGTTTTCCTGAGGGGGGAGGGGAAGGTTTGGAAGGAAAAGAAAGGAGGACTCCCTGAGACGCTGGGGTGGGGGGGGACACCAGCCACCTCCTGCTGTTTCCCCCCCATGGGTGATCCTGTCCCCCCTATGGGTGATCCCATTTCCCCCCCCCCCCCCCCCCCACACACACACACCCAGTGGCTTCTGCCTCCAGCATCTTTGGAAAGTCTTACTAAAAACCAGATGAGTTAGTGGTGTTTGAGTTTTGAATAATAGCCAAGGAATCTGGCTTCTTGAAAGAACAGCCCTGCACCTCTGTCTCCAAGGCACAGTGCTCTGTGGCAGACTGATTCCCATGCATTTCGTCCTCCAGACAGGTTACTCACTAGTGATGGTAATGATGCCTGTTCTTAACTAACCGTCATCATGTATTACACTAGCAGGGCACAATGGTCTAACTAGCCATCATCACATATTACGCTAATGGGACGTGATGGTTTAAAACAGTTTGGACTTAGTTGGTTCTTCTGATGAGAAATCATAAACTAAGAAAGTAATACCAGGAGTTGGTCTCTTACTTAAAAATTCTAAACCTTAGTGTGGCCGGGGTGGCCTCATAGGTATTTCCTAGTTCATGTTTCTGCAGTCAGCACCCTGGTGTGTGTCAGATGCCAAAGCAGACAGTGGGAAGCTGATGGCTGAGTCACACCATTCTGCCTGGGTCTAGTTACAGGGGCATCTCTTTGCCTCTGTGACCGGGTGTCCCCACGTGAGGAAGTGAGCACATTCTTCTCCCTGGGACACCAAGGCCCTGCTGGCAGGGAGGCGGTGACGGGGGGGCTTCCAAGTGCTCCCCCCACCCCCGACACCGTCTTGGTGACGGGAACTGGAGCCCATCCAGTCTAGACGTGGCCAGACTGCCACAGGAGCCGTGGTTCAGGAGAGGGCTGGGGCTGGGGTGCGGGGCAAGGGAGGGCCTACGTGGCTCAGATGCTCTAGGAGGGATGGACACACAGGCAGGGAAAGACGTGAGCACCACACGGAGATGGCTGGTGGCCTTCCCCTCAAGCTGGAGAGCCGGCTTAGAGCCGGGACTGTGCTACTGTTCCCTCCGCCCTGGCTGATGGATTTAGTCCGCTCACCTCAGTGGGGAGTGGGGGTGCTTTCCCTGAGGTCCTCGCGCTGGGGCCGCACGGCCCTTAGGAGGCGGCTAACGCAGGTGTTGCCATTGTCTCCACTTTCCAGATCGGGAAGCTGAGGTTGGTGCCTCCAGATCTGCCTGTCTGAGCCAGGCACGGGCTCCAGCGGCAGACGGGCCAGACAGCCCCCACCCCACGGGCTTCTCCTCTGGGCAGCTCGAGACCACATGGCCGGTCCGGGAGGCTGCCTGGTTATGGCAGACTGGACAGATGTTTGTCTTGAGGGTGCGCCATTTGTAACCACACATACTAACAGCCCTGCTGATGGGTAGGAGGATCCGGGGGTGGTCCACGGGGCGCTGGGGGCTTCCTGTAGTGCACAACCCTTTTGTCTCTGAAACCTGATCTAACAATGTGTTGTAGGCTAATTGTAAAGATGTCCTGCCTTCTTCTTGAGTTTATTTCTCATTCCCTTGTTTTTATGCCATCTCCTGTATTTATAAGGAGCATTTAAGGTCAGGATTCTGCCTCTCTGGAGTCCAGACACCACAGCTGGCCAGAGCCACGCTTTCTGGCACCCTGCACGAGTGGGGCCACTGTCCTCGGCCTCCCGTTAACTGTCCCCGCAATGCCGTGGGGTGACAGCATCTCGAGGGCCTGAGCCTTGGAGGGAAAGCTGGACTCAGGAGACCATGATGGAATGGGCCTCAGGGGGATGACCACCATCCCGAAGGAGACGTGTTTAGCTTTTGCTCCGCAGTCATCAGCGTGTCCGAGTGTCACTAGCGGATCTGACGATGTTCCTGCAGGCAGGTGCCACTGGTGCCACTGAGGGGCTAAGGGACAAGGCCCCGGGGTTGTTGTGCTGTGGCGGGAACAGGCACTGAGACATCTGGCTGGTGGTCTTGGGCGTAAGATATACGATGCCTCCAGTTAGGAAAAACGGCACAAGAGAAGCACGTTGCCTGAGCTTGCACAGTGATTTTGTTTGTGTAGTTCATGTCTGAGCGCGTGACCACCTGGTCATTACTTGACTGGCCATTGAGTGTTGCTGGCAGGGCCACAGAATTGTAAATTCAGGCACAAACCTTCCAGAGCACACGCGCAAACTCCCGCGTGCAGCTGGCCCCCCACTGAGCACACACAGTGTTGACAGAAGAACTGCAGTGCAGGCAAAGACCTGTATTCCTTGCATCCTGATTTGGTTCTGAATCACAGGGCTCAAGATGGCTAAGCTTCCAGAAAGCAAAAGCCTGGGGCGCCTGGGTGGCTCAGTGGGCTAAGTGTATGACTCTTGATCTCAGCTCAGTTCACGATCCCAGGGTGGTGGGCTCGAGCTCTGCATGGGGCTCTGTACAGATGGTGAGGAGCCTGCTTGGGATTCTCTCTCTCTCTCTCTCTCTCTCTCTCTCCCCCTCTCTCTCTGTCCCCTCTCCCCCATCTCTCTTTATCTCTAAAAAAATTAAAATTAAAAAAACCATCATAAAACAAAACACAAGCCAACAGCCTGGTTGGGCTCGGAGTGGAGTCTTGCCTTGGCCTCTCCCAGCAAACTGTCTCCATGGTGTGGCTGCTGCTGGTGGGGCATGGGGCAGGGGGGTGGTTGCTGTAAACGGGGCTTCCCTGGCAATGAGAAACCCAGAATTTGAGACTTGAGGGAGGGCCAGGCAATGGCAAGTTCTCCTTTCTGGCTGCCTTCTTGAGTTCTGTGCCACCTGGAATTAGGTTTGCTTACAAACCCCGGAACATCCCAGGTAGCAGCCGTAGTCCAGGGACTTTATCCTGCTGCTCAAGTTCCAAGGTAACAACCAGGGCCGTCTTCCTGCTCTGCCATTCTGCAAGTGCTGCCTCTGTGCACAAGGTTCCCTCATGGCCAAAAATGGCTGCCTGGGGCTCTGCCTTTCTGCTCATATTCCAGGCAGTGGGAAGGATGACAGGGAGAAAGGCAAGGGACAGGCTTCTTTAAGAGATGTCTGCCAGGCCTATGGAGCATCCTTTGCTTGGACGGATGGACGGACGGACGGACAGATGGACGATTATTTGGCAAGAATGTAACCGTACAGCTGGAGCAGAGGCTGTAGGATGCGCCCTTCACACTTCCGCATCCCATAACAGGCTGTTAACAAAGGCAAGGGGATGGGTGTCCGGGTGGGCAGTGGCAGCCTCCGATGCGCTCCTGAGTCCTTTCTGCCCCCCATCATGTAGCCATTCACGGGTTTGACACTGAGCGGGGTCCTGGGGGTGGATGGTGGGTGGGGACAGCTTGGGTGGTGCTGCACGGAGCAGAGCGGCCTGCTGAGTGCAAGGTCCCCCCTGCAGTCTGGAGCAGGGCAGGCGTGTGGGGTTCGAGGACGGGGGGAGGGTCTGCACACAGTGGGCACTCAGTAAGTGGCCGAGCATGACCTCTGCTGTGTGGGCTGCCAGGATGAAGGCTTCGGAGGGCGCTGGTTTGAGGGTGAGGCCTGGTGGCATGGATCCTTGAGCACCTAGCCTGCAGGCACGTTGTCAGGTGGCAGGGAGCAGGGAAATCACACCCCCACCTGTCCGCATGAGGTTCATCATCTTGGGTTCTGGGACCTGGGGGCTAAATGCTGGAGTGAGGGTCACTGGTTGCAGTGGGGGCTGCAGGGCAGGGGTGGCGGATGTCGAGGAGAGGGGATGAAACATTTCGGGTCGGTTGGCAGGTGACGAGGGAGACCCCGAGTCCCCACCCAGAGAAACAGGGCAACTGGGAAGAGGGGGTGGCACGTACGGGTGGTCTGGGGTCCTCGGAGCCTGTGGCCTGAGAGCAGCATGGCGAGGCAGGTGCTATTTGCTGGGCCCTGCTCTGAGCCCATCCCCTTGCTAACGGTTCCTGTTTGTCCTCCTTCCAGAAGGGTTTGCCAGAAGAAAGACCTCACTTTGGTTTGTGGGGTCGCTGCTGGTGGCGTCCGTCTGTATCCTGACCATCGGCCTCGCGGCCACCACCAGGACAGAGAACGTGACCGTGGGGGGCTACTACCCAGGGGTCATTGTGAGTGTGGCCACCCCCAGGGGTGTGCGGGAGGGCTGCGCCATGTTGGGGCTTGTGGCCGGCAGAGTCTGTCCCCAAAGACACCCGTGTCCCCTCCCGGGCCCTGTGTGAGTGGCGGTTGCTGATCAACTGGTCTTGACGGGGGCCTGGAGCAGGGGTGGGAGGGGGGGCAGAGACCAGCCCTGACGGCCGGATTCCAGCCCCGAGACAGCGCTCTGACCACAGCTTTAATTGAGTCCTTCAAAGACCCCCCTGCGGAGGGTAGTGTTCCTCACTCCATCTTGTGGGGGCGGCAGCAGAGGGCATCACCAACCGCTAACTTCGTATTTCGGGCAGTAACGCCACGCGGCAAGTTGGGGACAGCCTGATCAGATCTGGCAAGAAGGGCCACCCAGATTCAGAATTATCAGGGAGATTTTTTTGAACTATGAATTCACATCCACTGTTGTTAGCAGTAGAATTTGCTCCAAGGGCATACACTGGACAGGAGTCTGGAAGGGGCCTTTATCAGCTATGAGGCCCTTAAAATGCACGAGAACCCAGAGCTGCTGTGTCAAAAATGCTAAATCAAGGTTTTCTTTTTTAATGAAGATCTTTTAATCACATTACTGTCACTAGAAGTATCAAGATTAGCAATAACATTAGTAACATTTTTAGCAAGGATGGAAAGGTTTTGACATTAAATATTTAAAAATATTTCACATACATTGTTCACTTTATCTCTATTAAAAAAATTTTTTTGTAAGTTTATTTATTTCTTTAAGAGAGATAGAGGGAAAGAGAGCTCAGGGGAGGGGCAGAGACAGAGGGAGAGAGAATCCCAAGCAGGCTCCGTGGTGTCAGCACAGAGCCCGACACAGCGCTCGATCCCACGACCCTGGGGTCATGACCTGAGCCGAGATCAAGAGTCGGATGCTTGACCGACTGAGCCACCCAGGCGCTCCCACTTCATCTTTATATTAATATTTTATTTTTATTTTTTGTCTATGTTTTATAAACCTATATTATCTACTTATGTGCTGTTTATGAGTAAACACATAGGGTCTGTGCAGAAAAAGTTTTATCAGTAAAATGTTAAGAGCTGCCAATATGTTGGGGCCCTACTTTTCTGCTGGGTGTTGTGGGGGGACCCCTGGACATGGGGCCAGGGCTGTGAGGACCCACCCCCCGCCAAGGTCAAGCCTCTGGCAGAGCCAGGTTCCCGGGCAGTGGCCAGTTCTGAAGGTGAGCTACGGAGACCAGATGAAATCCACCTGAAGACGATGTGGGTAAACATCCCTTCCTAGGAGACCCCGCGTCCCACATGGGCATGACAGCAGCAGTTCTCAGGATGAAGCCACAGCTGGAGGCACATCTTGGAAAGAGCATGCCAGTTGGTGAAACTTAACGGAAACACCTTAATACATTATGTTGGCCTGGAATTCTGATGGTTTTGAGCTGTGGAGCTGGACGTGAAGAAAACGTTCACCTTTCCTCCTTGAGAATTCTTCAGTTACAGGTGGAAACTTCCTCTGTGCACATGTGTCCGTCTCCACAGGCACCGTTCACCATTACAGATACAGGCTTCTGTCGCCATAAGGCGGTCAGACTTTCAGGACATTAAATTTGACACCGTGGACTTGAGCGCCCACAGAGGTGCCTCCCAAACCCAGGGACAGGCGGGGCCCCTACCCAGCTGCTCACCTCCGTTGTCCCTTGTCCGACGTCGCTCAAGCTGAGGGAACCACACTCAATGGAGGGTCCAGCCTGGCCCTGGGTCCCTGGTTTTGAGGTGAGGAGGCCGGGAGCTGAGGCTGTCTCCAGGATAGGGAGACACCCCTCAGCATCCTCCTCCTGCTGGAGCCTCCTTCCCTCCTTTTACCTCCTCCCCTCCCATGATTACCTGTCTGCCGGCTCACCTATGGGCGCCTGGTCCCCACACCTTCCCTGAGGAGCCAGCCTCTGGCTTGGACTGCCGCCAGGTCTGGGGGAAAGCAGGTGGGCCCCTCACCCTCTGGGTAACCGTGAGGGGCTGTCCCTCAGGCCGGAGGTGAGGGGCCTGTGCTGCCCTATTCTGTGATCAAGACTTAAATTGTTTGAACGGGTTGCATTTCAGTGGCTTGTATTCCTACCACTGGCTTTGGTGGAGCCCAAGACGCCACCCAGACGGGCACGAGCCTGTGGGCTGCTAGGTGGTGAAGGTGGTTGGGGAGGGGTGACTTTGCCCCTTTGGTAAGATGTTTTCGAGGGGGCGGCCTCCGATTTGCTGATCCCTGCGAGCTCTAAGCCTCCGTGTGCTAACCGGGCACCTTCTCCGTTTCCCTCTAGCTGGGCTTTGGAGCTTTCTTGGGGATTATCGGCATCAACCTGGTGGAGAACCGGAGGCAGATGGTAAGAATGTACGTTGTTTCTTTCAAACGTGGGCAGTAAGAGTGTGTTATGTTATGGCTACAGCTAGTATTCCTGGGGAAGCCCCCAGCCCCAATCCAGCAACCAAGGATCCGGGCCCAGGTTCTCCAGGCTGTGCACTGTACAACTCTGGCCTCAGGGCTTATGGGTGTCTTTCACAATTAGTCTAAGTGACAGTTGCTTCTAGGATTGTAGGGTGAAACCTACAGACTCACATGGTGGTCCTGGCAGCTGAAGTTGAGGCACAGAAAGAAGAGTTTGGGGCATGGGGTGGGTTGGGGGTTAGCAAATTAAAGGATGATGTATAGGCTCCCGCAGGCCAAGGAGAGGGGGGAGATGCAAAGGCCAGAGGAGCCACTCAGACTTGACAGAGAGGAAGTCCAGACCTTGCCCGGCCCCCACGCTCGTCCCCCACGTCTGGTCCCTGGTGGACCCCTGTCCCCCACGTCCTGGAGTAGACTACCACCAGCCTCGATCGGTTTTGCGAACGCGGTGTTTTTATCAATGATTTCGATTTGGGATCTGTTTGCTTTGGGGACACAGCTCCAAGAGTAAGCAGTTAATTTTGCCAGTTCACTGTGGGCTGGTGTTGAATTCTGACAGCAGTTCAGGGGGGCTTGGGGCCACATGGCCAGTTCCCACTCACCTCTAATGCCTGCCTGCATTGGCTTCATCCTACTTATTCCCAAATCTGCGGTCACCTGCCCTGGGGTCCACTGTGTGAGGGGCTGCAGTACATGACCCCATGTGCCCCCCATTCCCTGGCTGAGAGGGAAGGCCTGTGGCTTGGCTGTGGTGGCTGCTGTCATAACTGCGCGATGAGAAAGTGGCCCCTGGGGCAGAAGGAGCCTGGCCAAGTGAGGGTGGTCCTGGGATGGGGCCGGGGAGGAAGCATGACAAAGAGGTTTGGATTCTGGCAGAAAGAAGTGTTTTACCCTGAGTCTGGGGGAGAGGAAGGGTGGGTTGCCACCCTGGGCCGCTGGCTAAGAAGACGGGGACAGAGGGACCCCAGGCTCCTGCCAGGTCCCCAGGCGGTGCATGACCCCACCGTCCTTGCCTGGCTGGTGCTGGTGTAGGGGGATCTGGGGGGTCAGCCCTCGGGGTCCTTGAAGCCCTGGCCTCTGGGTGGATCTCCTGCAGGAGGGAGGCGTCCAGAATCCAGAAGGAGCCCTGGAGGTGGCGCCCTTGAAGGTTCTTGCCAAGGTCTTTCTGTGCCCCCGCTGGGGCCATGGTTAGGAGTCTGCAGTGGGAAAAGCGATTTGCTCCCAAGCTTTAACACATTCAAGTGTCGCTGTCCCCAGGAGAGGTCAGGGATTTAGGGCTGCCAGGAGCGGTCAAGCACAAGGCTCGTTCTCTTCAGCAAACGCTGCTTTTGGATAGAGAGGGCCTCCTGGTGGGGGTGGGGAGAAGCTGGAACCCCGCTGTCCGGGGTGTTACCAGGTCCCGGGCCTTAGTCGGGTTTCCCTCCCGCGGCCTCTGGTGTCTCCGGCCCCGCCCCTGCCTCCGTGCCACCCCCCTCCGGCCCCGCCCCTGCCCGCTGGACCCCTCCCTGCCTGCTCTCCGGCCCCGCCCCTGCCTCTGTGCGCGCCCCCACCCCCCCTCCGGCCCCGCCCCTGTTTCTGTGCCCCGCCCTGCGTCCCCGCCCCTGCCTCTGTGCCCCCACTGCGGACCCGCCCCTGCCTCTGTGACCCCTCCCTGCCTGATCGCCAGTCCTGCTGAGGTGTCTGTCAGTGCTCCTGCCTGGCTCTGCAGGCTGAGAGCCTCCTGACCTGCTTTTCCACGCAGTTTCCCCAAGGCTCAGAGCCGGCTGTGAAGCCGGAGGCCAGGCGGCTGCCACGTGGGTGGTGAGGACCCAGTTTGGTCCGGGGACGCCTGTTTCTTTACCTTTTAAAAGGAGCTTTATTGAGACATAGCTCACCCCTTTAACGTGTAAAATTCAGTGGCTTTAGCATATAACGGGTGTGTGCAACCACCACCACAGCCAATTTGAGGACATTTCGTCCTTTCAAACAGAAACCACCCCGCCGGCACCCGTGTCCAGCCCTGGGCGACCACTAACCTGCTTTCGGTCTGGACTGTGTGCACGGCCTGGCCCACATCTGTTACTCAGCATAGTGCTTTCCAGGTTCATCCCCGTGGCCGCCTGTGTCAGGACCGCGGTGCTTTATGGCTAAGTCATGTTCCAGCGAATGGATGGGGTACATTCTGTGTCCGTTCGTCAGTGCTGGTCCCTGGGGAGGCTGCCACCTTGGGCTTCGAGGCGAGTGTGAACATGGGGCACGGTGCTAGCAGTGGAGTTGCTGTCGTGGGGCCACCGTCTTACATGCCCGCCAGTGCGTTCGGGGTCTCCAGTGTCCCCAGCCCTTCCCAGCCCTCCTGGTGGGAACATCGTGGTATCTCACTGTGGTATTTCCTCCGTGACTAGTGACCTTGGGCTTCTTTCCGTGACCTTCTTGGCCTTCTCTACATCTGTTTTTAGACAAACGCCTATTCAGGTCCCTTGCAGATGTTTAAACTGGGTGACTTGTGTTCCTCTCCTTCAGGGGTCAGACCCTTTATGGCCAGAGGCCAGTCCTTTGTCAGGTATGTGATTTGCCAATATTGTCTCCCTTGAGCACAGAAGCTTGCAGTTTCGAGGAAGCCCCAGGTGTGTATTTTCTCTCTCGTCGCCTGTGCTCTTGGTCTCAGTGTCCCATGCCAGTTCCAAGATTGTGAAGATTTACCCCCTGTGTTTTTGAGTTTCGTCACTTACGGTTATGTCTTTGGTCCATTCTGAGTCAGTGTTTGCATATGTTGTGAGATGGGGTCCACTTTCCATCTTTTTGCCGGTGGCTGCTCCGTTGTCCTGGCACCAGTTGCTCCGAATGGTCTTGGTGGCCTTGTCAGCCACAGTGCTTTTCCTCCACGGGCCAGTGTTCGTGTCGATGTGTGCTGTCTCGGTCACTGGTGCTTTGTAGTGAGTTTTGAAACCAGAACTCGAGTCCTCCTACTTTGTTCCTCTTTTCCAGGACTGTTCTGGTTATTCTCTGTCTTTGCAATTTCACACGAGTGTTAGAATCAGCTTGCCAGTTTCTGCGGAGAGGTCAGCTGGATTCTGCTCAACCTGTACATCAGCTTAGGGAGTGTATCTGGCTGAGAGATGTTAAGTATCCTCACCCATGAACTTGTGATGTTTTCCTAGTTTTTTAGATCTTCTTACGTTGTCCTCAACAATGTTTTGTTAAGTGTCTTAAGTTTCGCGCTCCCTTTGTTAAGTTTATTCCTAAGTGTTTTATTCTTTTTGAGGGTGTTAGGAATAGATTTTTTCCTGTAACTTCATTTTTGGATTGTCCATTAAATGGGTGTAAAAATACAATAAGTTTTTCTATGCTGATCTTGTATCCTGTAGCTCTGTGGAACTCATTCATTTGTTTTAATCGTTTCAAGTGGATCCCTTAGGGCTCTCCATCCGTAAGATCACGTCGCCCGCAGACAGACATAGTTTTGTTTCTTCCTGTCCAGTCTGGATGCTGGAGGTCTGCTTCGGAGGCTTTAGTAAGAGAGCAGTGTGGGGCCCATCTTACCTGCAAGCTTCTGTGTGCCTGGCAAGATGGGGCCCCGGCTTCCCAGACCAGAGCCTACGGATGGGAGTCGTCTGTGACCCTGTGCAGCCCGATTTCCCCTGGTGAGGAAGGGCTCTTCCGGACTAACTTTGTAGGGTGAGCGCACTGCACTCTAACGTTTGACTTCACGTTGATGGAGACTGAGACCTGTGTCCACCACTAGGGTGGTGTGATCTTGGGAAACTTACTTGACCTTTCTGGGCCTCAGTTTCCCCATTTCCAGGGCTGCCGGGAACACCTGTGTGAGGAGGTTCAGTACAGTGTTGGCCCGGAGTAGGTGTCTGGGGGCGGGGGGGGGGGGTTGGTGCCAATGTCACTCACTGTTCCTGAGCCCCCCGGGTGCGGTTGCTTCGAAAGGAGTCTGTAAATAGCAAGCTGAGAAAATGTCAGAGAAAGAGAGAATGCATTTCAAGTGCATCCACATATGTAAGAATGCTTTCTTCTTTCTTGATTTCTTTTTGTTTTTTTTACGATAAGAAATTTAGGGGCACCTGGGTGGCTCAGTCAGTTTAGCATCTGACCCCTTGATTTCGGCTCAGGTCATGATCTCACGGTTCGTGTGTTCAAGACCCATATCAGGCTGTGTGCTGACAGCTCAAAGCCTGGAGCCTGCTTCCAATTCTGTGTCTCCCTCTCTCTCTGCCCCTCCCCTGCTGGCACTCTCTCTCTTTCTCAGTAATAAATAAACATTAAAAAAATTAAACATATACAAAAGTAGGCCCTAGAGCCCAATGAATCTCATGGCCAGTTATCTCTCACCCATTTCTTCCCTTCCTGTATTATTTTGGAACAATTACCAGATAGCGCCATTTCATCTGTAAATGGTTTGTTCAACTTGAGGGGTGGGATCCAATCGTTACAGTGGCTGCACCATTACCTCCGCCCATCACCATGTTGGCTTCCTGTGATGTCCAAAAAATGCCCCAGAGTGAGTCAGCTTTTCCTATTTTCCCACTGATGGTGAGTTGCTGGCTTCTCCTCACCCAGACAGACGCACAGATCATCAAGTTCAATATCAGCCCAGCCATCCACACAGCCCCAGAGGTAGGGGGCGGGGGGGCTGAGAGCGGTGTGCAAACTGTCCACCTGCCTCCATGTGTGTGCACACGGACACACAGACGCACACAGAGACAGAAGGACACACAGAGACACACACACAGACACAAATATAGACACACATAGACATGCAGATACACAGACACACATGCAGACACATATACAGACGTACAGAGACACACACACAGACACACACAGACACACACAGACACACACAGAGACACACATATAGACACACACAGACACACAGACAGACACAAACAGACATGCAGACACACAGACAGAGATGAGACCCTGCAACACTGGAACGTGGTGTAAAAACGTCAGCTGAACTAATGGAACCACCAGGAACCCGCAGGTGCCTGGTCCATAGGGAGCCTGTCATCCTGTGCTGTGTGATGGGGTCCCGGCTGGGTCCTCCCTCCTCTCCTGCTTTGCTTCTGCTGCGGGTCTGGACATTGGGGGCCCTGAAGGGGTGTGTCCAGCCTCTCACCTTGTCACACAGAAGCTGAGGTGGCCTGTGCCCCCCCAGACCAGCCTGGGAGGGGCGGGGGAGGAGGGACCCTAGGCCTCCAGGCACGGTACTCCCAGGTCCTGGACTGGGGACCCGGAGGTCATCAGGAGGAAACCTGCCGACGTCCACAGCAAACGCCTGAGAAGCGGGTGGAGGGTGCGGGGCCTGCTGGACCCCACGTCCCCTCTGCAGGTCTCACTAGTGACTGGTGTCCTGGAAGCTGCCTGACCTTGGATGCCCTCGCTCCGCCACAGGAACCTGGACACAGACATAGGGAGCCACGTGCGGGGCATTTGAGGGCGAGCCCTCTTTGCAGCATCTTACAGGCTGCCGGCAACACTTTGGGGACAGGAGTTCATGGCTTCTTCACCCTTCTCCTCTCAAGCTTCTGGGGCCATGCCTGCGGGGTCTGAAGGACTAGGGGCTCTGGGTGACACCCTCCCCCAGGATGAAGACACCATGGCCTACACCCTCCAGAAGTCTGGTTGATTTCGGGAGAAAGGTGGTGGAAGAGGTGAGTGAAGAAGCCACGGGAATGACTACCCTCCCTGCCATCTGGCTGACTGTTGCTTTGGAATAGGAAAAGCGTTCTGGGTTTTAAGCACCCAAGGTTGGAGGCCCACAAGAGTTAGTAGCTGCCACGCAGGAAGCGGACTCAGCAGCTCCAGTCACATAAAAACTGTGGTTGGCGGGTGGCCCTGTCCTCTTATCGCTCCACCAGGGCCACCAGCCACACCCTGCCCTGTCGCTTGCTGACACGGGAGCCGTGAGGGCTGTCTGGCCGCTGAGGCCGGCCTCCGTCCATGGCCTTGTGACTGGTACGAACCCTCCTGTTCCTTTCTGCCCAGGAATCCGGGCAGCGGGGGCTGGGGCAGTCCCCAGGCCAGCAGGCTGGGTGTGAGGCACGGCATGGTTCGCGGCACTACCCGGAGCCGTCACACTGGGGCCGTGTGCGCCGCGTGCCGGGACAGGGTGTGCTGCTCTGAAGGGAGTGGTCCTGCAGCCCGACTCCTGGTGGCGTGGAGAGCCAGTGAGCGTGTGAAAGCACTGTGCCCTGCCCTCATCCTCTGTGACTTTCACTCACTGGTCCTGGGAGCCGACAGCTAGTGACCACTGATTACACAGGGAGGATTCTCACAGGACCAGGTGCTCCTGGGTCTCAGTTTCCACAGATTTTGGTGTTCATGGAGGGGCTCTGTCTGAAACCACCGCCTGAAACTTATGTTTCAGTTGCCATGAGTCCACACAACGTCTGCTTGGAATATCTGAGCTGCTTTCAGGACAGGCCCCAGTGTCTCTGTGTTTAGATAGGGCCCTGGGGCCTTTCTGATGGGATGCCACACCCTGGGCTGTTTAAGCTGCGCTCCCCAGAGAATGACATTCTCCTGCAGCACCTTCAGCATGTGCTAGAGACACTGGTGCACGCTGGCCTGTGTCGTAGGAAAATGAAGTTACTGATTCTGCATCAAAGTAATCTGACTGCCCCCAGCATGACCGCCCGGGACCGTCGCTATTGCTTCTGGGGCACCGCCTCTCCCGAGCTTCCCGTGCCCTGTGTGTGTGTTGCTATGTGTCCATTTCTCCCCCAGAAACATTCAGCACACACGTCCTGTGCACAGTGCTGCTAGGCATGCGGTGGGGAGCCCTGATCTCCTGCCGCGGATGCACAGAGAGCACTGCCCAGGGTGCATGGGAGGAGCCGTGGGGAGGATGGAGAGTGGCAGTCAGGCAGGGAGGCCCGGAAGGATCTGTCCCGAGGCTGGGATGGGGAGGTTGGGGCGCTTGTGGGTGAGGGCCGGAATGCCAGCTCGCCAAGCAGACATGCCCCCTGTGGCGGCTGTGACCCCCGGGGCTCTCCCTGCAGCTGCAGGACAGGGAGTCCCCTTGATCTCACCTCTTCCCCAGGTCCTGCACCCGCCCGCCTCTCTCCCTGCACACCACCAAGGAGGCTATCTGGTCCTTTGTTGGAGGCTTTTGGTTACAGATTCAGTCTTATTTGTATGGGTCTGTGGAAAATTTCTATTTCTTCTGGAGTCAGTTTTGGTACTTTGTGTGCTTCTTACAATTTGTTCATCTAGATGATCAACTTTGTTGGTGCACAAAAGCTCACAGTATCTTCTTATAATCCTTTAATTTCTGTAAAGTTGGTAATACTGTTCCCAAACTTATTTCTGATTTTAGTCACTTGCTTTTTCCTCTTGTTTTCTTAGTTTAGCTAAAGATTTGTCAACTTTATTGATGTTTTCAAAGAACATTGATTGTCTTTCTTTTCCCCCTGTGTCTTTTTTCTCTGTGTTAACCTTTATAATTTCCTTTCTTTTGCTGGCTTCAGGCTTCGTTTGCTCTCCTTTTTCTAGTTCTTTAGGGCGGGAGGTGGCTGATCTGAGAGCTGTCTTCTTTTTCGGTGTGTATGTTTACCATTGTGAGTTCCCGGAGAGCCTCAACTGCACTGGAGTGGGGTCCCGGTGTGCTTTCATTTCATCCTGTTCACCCCGTGCTTTCATTTCATCCTGTTCACCCCAAACTGGTGTGCAGTCCCCCTGGTGACTTCTTCTTTGACCCATCGGTTGTTTAAGGGTATGATGTTTGGTTTCCACATATTTGGACTTTCCATCCATGATTGATTTCTGCCCCATCCACGTGGTTGGGGGAGGAAGGTATGGACAGCAGGAGTATGGATGGAGGACACATGAAGTCCAGCCTGGGGTCATGCGGGAGGCAGGGTGGTCTGCGTGGTGGCATGCACTGGAGCCTGAGGTGTCCCCAGCAGGAGGACCCCAGTCAGGACTGGAGGCAGACAGTACGAAGGGGCTGAGGGACACCTGGACGATGGATGTGGGAACAAAGAATACCTGGGGATGAGGAACACTTGGGGACAAGGGACACAGGGAGGATGGACGTGGGGACAAGGGACCCGTGGTGAGGGATAGCCTAAGAGTCCTGACTCCCTGCTTGGGGTGTTGGGACTGCCTCAGGGCTCCCTGGTGAAGGCCTGGTGACATTCTCCTTGGCAGATGGTGTCCCTGCCAGCTGCATCCATGTGACGCTCCGGGGCGTCAGACTGCGCCCCTCCACCTGCACTGGGGGCCATCTTCCACCTGGCCCTTGTCATTAATGCCCCCTCTGCCAGCGCAGACGTCTCTCCCAGACCGTGGGCCCAATGGCTCTGCCTCTCCCGTGTCCCCTGGATGCCACCATCAGACCAGCCCCTTGCCCTGCACCAGGCCCCACCCTAGTCATCACCTGCCTGGGTCGCTGTCACCAGGAGCTAACGGTCCCCTTTCTACCTGCCCCAGTTCAGCCCCCACAGCCAGAGGGCTCTCACACCCCAGGGTAGGCCTTCTCAGATCCTCCGGGCGAGACCCTGACCCCTTGTTCCCTTGGCAGCCCTGACTCACTGGGTCTGTCTTATCCTTGGATGAGAGGCCTGCCCACCTGGTGACAACCTTCCCACCTGGTGACAAGCTCACACCCACTGTTTTCCCGATTTCCATGTTATCAACATGACCTTATCTACTGGTATTTGGTTTTTAATCTGCCTTCCCTGTTGCGACGTAAACTCAGAGCCCCGTGGAGATGTGAAGGTGACCTTCCCCCTTCCCAGGAGAAGGGCCCTGCAGGGCAGTGAGACCTGTTCCCTTCTGTCCCTGAGGGAGTAACAGCTTCCATGCAAAGTCTGTCTGTGTGGTGGCCTCACACAATGTGGAGAGTGATGTGGCTTGTGTCCCCCCCAAGGCGTGATGAGTTCTGCCTGCCTGTCCTTACTGGCACCTGACAGACCAGAGACCCACAGGGCATCCCTAAGAGAGCTCTTCCGTCACTGTTCTGGAACACTTCCTACTTCCAGCCCGAACGTTGGAGGAGAGAACGTCCAACATCTTTCCCACCATGATCTCCTGGACCTGGGGGCTGATGCACTAGAGGATCTCAGGCAGTGCCACCCCCTGATCTCGCTGCACTTTATCCTGTGTGTGGTCACGCTAGCACTTGACTTACCGAGTGTGTCTGATCACGCTGGCACTGAATTTTAACTTTCAGGAGCAGTGGGCAGAAAGACAAGGTCAGTTGAAAGGTGATGAGGATATTCAAATGGTGGGGACAGCTTGTACAAGACCAAACCATGTTTTGTAAGTCTGGATGATTGAGGGCAGTCAGGCAATGTCAGAGGACACTACACATCCTGTGCTTCTGCGAAGTTCTGGGTGAAATCAGGTGGGGTGTCAGGGAGGCCTCTCAGCTGTCCAGGACTCTGGCCAGGCCGCTGCTGGCTCAGAGCTGGTCGCATGGCCAGGAGGGGAGTGTGATGTTCTCTGAAGGGCCATCAAGTTGGTGCATGGTGAGCTTGCTGGGACAGCAGTCCCCACAACGCTTTGCTTGCACATGCACAGTGAGAGAAGTAGCAGGGCCACTTCTGGAAGCTTCTCAGACAATGGGCAAGTGCTTGGTGGATGTCCTGGGCCAGCACCGGAGCTGGAGTGTGGGTGCACAAGGCAGGCAGACACCCACTCCCGACCACACACCCTGCCGGGCTCTAGGAGAGTCCTCTGTGGGGACAGCCAAGGCTGCCTGGGACCCCAGAGTGCCATGGGCCAGCAGAGCTCGGTGTCCGGGACAAAGCAGGAGCCTGGGAGGCATTTGCTGGCGGAGCGGCTCTCCCTGCTTTTGGACTTGTCAGAGTCTGACCCCTTCCTGAGTTCACCGGCCACTCAGGAGGTCTGGCAGGCAGGTAGGAGGCTGCATCCTGGGATTGCAGCGTGGCTAGCCCTCCCTGCAGCTGACAGTAATGTCACAGATGTCAGGACCAGGAGGACATGTGCTAAGTGACTCTGGGTTCTAAGGTGATCCTGTTCATCTTTGAGTCTGTTTTCCGTTGGCCCCCTGGCCGGGGATTCTGCGCAAGGAGAATTGGAGGCAGCAAGTGGCAGGGACGGACTCCCGGCTGATGCAGCGTTGGGGTTCAGGCCATTAGGAGGGACCCAAGCTGGGCAAGGGCCAGGACGTCCCTCTGGGGGCGGCAGGACTGTCAAAGCTTGAAGACTCAGCAGCCAAATTAGGTGAAAGCTTTTCATTTTTTTTGGAAAGTGAGGTGCTGGGAAATTTGAAAGCTGCCATCTGAATCGTTTATATATGTTTTAATGCATTTTTCCACAACAGCAGTACAAATGCAGGAGAGTTCCGTCAGTACAGTTTCTGCAAATGATGTTCACGTGACTTTACACACCCATCCTTTTACTTGTGTGCAGTGGTTTCCCCAAGGAAGCGACCAGTGTCTTCTCCTTCCCCAGCAGAATGAAGGAAGTGCTTTTTACTTTGGCTACCTTTGCGGTGGGCGTGGCAGGTGGGCAGCCCCTGCCTGGTCTCACACCCTCCCCCCGCCCCCCCAGAACTTGGCTTGTTTTTCCAGGGCCTTCCAGTGCCCTCAGGGTAAGGCGAGTCCTCCCTGTCTATGCCCCAGGGTGCTGGGTTGATGCCTGGTACTATGGAGGGGGGGTGGTTAGTTCTCAGCGTGGGGGAGGCACCGTGGTCTGGTTGTTGCTGAGTCAACGGCTGAGCTGTTGTGTAGAACAGTGGTGTTAATACTGCAGCTTCTGTGAGGTAATAGTTCTTCGTTGTGCAGATGAGCAGGCAGGGCTTTCTGCACACCTCCCCTCGGGGCCTCAAATTCTCTGTCAGTTCATCACAAAATGTCACAAGTGTCAGACCGTGAGGAACAGCCAAGGACCTCTGTTGGTTTTGTCACGTCTACCGGCCACACCAGAGAGGCAGGCTGCGAGGACGCACGGCAAGAATGAGTCAGAGCCAACACCTCTGAGTCCAGGTGGGGAAATTGAGGACCAGACAGTCACCAGTTCAGAGACCCCCAAAGGACTTGGGCACAGCCCCAATTTGCAACATCAGGGGACTGTTTCCACCGGGCTCTGGAAGGGCTGGCGGCTGAGAGCGGGCCCAATTCCCTGCGCCTCGGAACAGCAGCTGTGGGGGGTGGGGCCTGGCACCCTGCCACACTGTCCCCTGGAGTGTCAAGCCAGCTCCCTGCGCCTTGTTGAACAAAATAATTCAGGTTAACAAGGACAGAGGGGGAGCTGGTTGCGTGGAACCGTGGCCAGTGAGCCTGACTGCGCTGCCCAGAAGCAGCTCAGATGCGTGGGAGGAAGCACCCTGAGTGACTTGGGGGACAGTCTGGGGCCTGTTTCCAAGGCTGGAGACCCAGAGGACTGCTCACAAACACTGGGCACTGCTTACAGTTTGCCGGTCACAAGGGGTGGGTGGTTCCAAGTTGCTTTATGCAGAGTCCTGGACCCAGGAAATAAATACGCTGCCGTGGGTCATGTGGGCGGGGTTCTTGCTGCTGGAAAGGAGTTGCAGGTGACAAGGCTGTTGCAGTGGTTTGGACGGTGACAATACTTGGGGAATCTCAGGGGAACGACATGTGGGAATTCTTTGTACTATGTTTGTTACCTGTTATGGCAAGTTTAAAATTATTTCACAAAGATAGTTTAAAATATGTAGAGAAAGTGGCCGACAAAGGGAAGAAAGGTTTCTTCAGCTAAGAGAGACGTGGCTGGAAACAGCAGCGAGCCTGCGGTAGCCAGCAGATGGCTGACACTTAGAAAATGAAAAGGAGGCGTCGCTTGGGTATACGGAGGTGCTAGGCCTTTGGAGTGAATACTGGCAAAGCCTCGTTATGGACGAGGTGGCGTTTCTCAGACCATAAGGCGCGCAGACCTGAACGTGTCCTGTCTGAACGTGAGGGGTCTGTCCCGCAGAGACGCCCACCCAGAAACCCAGATTCAACACAGATCCTATTTAGGGTCTTGTGGCAGAATTTGTAATAGCAAAAAGCTGCAGACGGTCTGATAATCTGATTATTCGTGAGGGGGTGTGCGGAGGACCTGGGGGCCCGTCTCCCACCACAGCGTGGAAGAACCAGCAAGAACGCAGCCCGTGGGCCGGGCTGAGTCATGGGGCGGTGGGAGCGGCGGTGGGTCCGGGGCGGTGGGGTGGGACTCGGGCAGCTGGCATCTGGAGGACTGTATCGGGAGTGTGTAACGCCCACTCGCTTCTCTGCCCTCTGCCCCAGCTGGTCGCGGCCATCGTGTTCATCAGCTTCGGCGTGGTGGCGGCCTTCTGTTGCGCCATCGTGGACGGCGTATTTGCTGCTCGGCACATAGTGAGTGTCCCTTCCTCCATTTTGTTCTCCGTCACTATTGGGATTTGAAAATATCTACAGAAGCAAAATTTCATGTTGCAGAACTCAGCTCACTGACCTTCTGGGTCCTCCCTCCCTGGGTCTGCCAACCGCTCTCTCTGCCTTGCTGGCTTTTCCTCATTCTCTGCAAAACTGACCCAGCACATGCACACACACACATGGACAAACACACACGTGTGAGCATGCACACTCATGTGCATGCATACACACTGATGGTCACACACATGCACACACATGCACATGGACACACGCACACACATGCACACACTCATGGACACACACATGTGCATGAACACTCACACACTGATGGTCACACGCATGCACTCACATACGTACACATGCACATGGATGCATGCACACTCGTGGGCACACGTGCACACACTCAGGTGCGTGCACATACTCATAGGTACACACACAGTGCCCTCACACACTCATGTGCAGTAGTTCAAGTATGTGTCTTGAGGGGTGATGTTGGCATTTTCTCACTGGCACTGTAGCTGTGAGACCCTTATGCTTGTTTCATCTCCGTGTGGACGCCTGAGTGGGTGAGTCCTTCATAGGGGCTGAGGGCCCAAGTGTGAGAGTCCTTGGCAGTGGCTGAGGACAGGGCCACACCAGGCACACGCCCTGGGACCTGGGAAGTCCAGCTTGTTCTACTTGGAGCAAGCAGGTTCCGAGTGAGGGAGAGAGCCAGGCCACGGAACGAGGAGCATAGAAATAAATACTCGAGTATGCTGAAGTCAGTCAAGGCAGCCAAGGCAAACGTGGAATCCATTGTCCAATTACGTAGGACATTTTCCTAACCAGTTTGTATGTTTAGAAAAGCTTTGTTACAATGTCAGGAAATGGCTCTTGTTTCAAACTGGGCAGGTGGAAGTGAGATTTTTCCGCCAACCTGGGGGCCCAGCAGAGACAACGTTATACCCTCAGCCGAAGCCTGACCTGCATTTCTTTCTGAACACCTGTCACGGGCAGCTGCCTTTGACCTTGGACTCTGGACTCAGGAGGTGGTGGGTTGGTGCTGCGTTGACCTCTGCGGGGCAAGCCGTCCACCTTCCTGGCACCCTGTCCTGCTAAAGGACTCTGAACAGCTGGTTGTTCCCCCAGAACCCCTGACACATTTATGGCCTGAGGGCGATGGGCTGGGAGCAGACACACTTCACGTTCCTTCTGCCTGGCTGCCTTGAGCTCGCCAGTAAGCCCCCCACTTGGTGAGCCCCATGACGGTGCTGTCACCGAGTGCCATGTCCCCATAAATTCTCATGTCGAGACCTGGCTTCCAGGGGGATGGTGTTCGGGGTGCAGCTTTGAGAGGTCACAAGGTGGAGCGTTTGTACAGGGGCCTGTAATGCTCCCTGGCCCCTCCTCCTCATGGGTGAGCACACGCTGTCCCTGAACCCAGAGGGGGCCCCCCCACACACTGGATCTGGCAGCCCCTCCTGACCGTGGACTTCCAGCCGCTGTGCTGTGAGAAGCAAATTGTTTATTGTTTACCCCCTCCCCTCCCTGCCAGTTTATAGTATTTTATTGTAGCAGCTCACGTGGACGAACAAAAATTGGTCCAAGAGTGGCGTGCTGCCGGGGGGCTCCCCAGGGCCGAACAAAGCCCCTGGCGGGGTGGTGGTGGGGGGGTGGCCCCTCTTGGGCCTCTGTGGAACGTTTGTGCCTCTGCCGTCAGATGCAGGCGCAGGAAGAGTGAGACAGAGAGCATCACGGTGGAGCCGCCCAGGAGAGCCCTGGCCTGCACAGGTGGCCAGGCATCTGTGGGTCCTGAGTGGCCCCGGGCCGTGAGGACCCACTGGTGCCTGGAAGGGGCACAGGCCGGAGCCTGACCAGAGCCCCATGGTCGTCCCCGCCCCGGGTGTTCACCGGCATTTGTTAGGTCTTTACATTTATAGCACTTTTTAGGGGTCTCTGTATGCGTACTTTGTCCCGCATTTTTTCTGCTTCTTGTTTTTTATTTCTGGAAAGATCACTTGAACTGTGAGTCCCTGGCCAGTATTTGCTGCCATGCTTCTGGCGTGCTGCTTGGTTAGCACAGAAAGCGTATCCTCCGATCCAAATCCAGTATTCGTTTCCGAGCCTGTTGCTGATGTCAGCAGGTCGTGCTGGACGGGAGACCTGGCCTTCTGCAATGCCCTCCAGCCATCAGCACCCACCGAGGGCTCCCCAAGCCAGGACGCAGGGATGGGTGGACAGAAAGCCTCTTGGGGCTCAAAACAGGCCTGCCAGGGGGTGATCGTCTCAAGGCCTTCTCAGGAGGAAACCCCACGTGTGCCCTCAGAATGCAGCTCTGTGGGGAGTGCCCCGGAGACAGATGCCCATCTGCTCAGTGACGAGCTGGTCAGTTTAGAAATGTCTAGCAGACAGTGCTTCTCAACATGGGCTCCACCCTGGGGCAGACAGAGGAGTGAGTGGTGTCTGTCTGGGCCTGGCCACACTTTTGTGCTGGTCTCTCTGTTCCAGGTGTTTCCTGGGTAATGAGGCCCATTCACACAGTGGCATCTGGTACAAAGAGTTAATCGCAGTTTTCTCCTGGCACGTCGGCGGGTCAGGTCTTCAGTAGGCCCAGACAGGGGGCGATATGTCTGATGCTGTGGAGAACAGCATCCCTCATGGGGCAGAGGGCAGAGCGTGCCAGGGAAGGGTCAGCAGGCTTCCGCCGGGGACTTCGTGCAGAGCCCGGGTGGTTGTGAGGGCGTCCTCCCCAGCGGGGCCCAGCTCTCCGCTCCACAGGCCTTGGCGGGTCAGTGTGCCACTCTGCCCACTAAACCAGGTGCTACCAGCCTGGAGGCCTCAGGAGTGTGTGTGGAAGCGTCCCGAGTGTAAATATCCCCTTGTCAAAGTTCTTTCCCTTCTAAAAATGCACAATTAACATCTCTTGAGAAGAAGATGTGATGATCCCATTGTGGTATGAGTGTCCCTCTGCTTCCAGGAAGGACAGGGAACCCTGAGAGGCAACCACCCCATCCTATGAGCCAGCATGCTGGCAGACGGAGGCTGGCACTTGGCCCCCTTGGCCATAGGCCCAAGTCACCAACACAACAGAAAGTAGAGCTTCACGGCAGCAGGATGTGTGACCGTGGCAAGGACCCCAGTCGCGGCCTGAACTGTGACACAGAAGCTGCTGTCCCCATCCCTGCCCTATACGCAATCTTCAAGCACGTCCTTATGGAACAACAAGACCCAGAGGCAGATGCTTAATAATAAAGACAAATAAAGTGGAAATTTAGGAGCTGGGGGGCCCTCTGGCCTGCCTGAGTCCTGCCCGCCATGCGGGACCTGCCTCCATCCTGAGGAACAGGGCTCCCCAAGGCCTTGACCTGGGTGGCAGGGAGCACATTTCTGCCTGAGGACCAACACGGGGACACTCTCTGTGCTTGTTCTGTGCGATGGGACGTCCATTTCCAGTAGTGAGGACCCGTCTCCCGAGGGGCAGCTCAGCTCAGCCTTCCTGCCGTCAGAAGAGGCAGCATCGACTCAGGAAGGCGGAAAGGGTCTTGTGCCCGAGGTTGGCCCTAGGGGGCTCCAGGTGCCTGGGCCCCCTCCAGCGCACTGCACCCCCATGGCCCGAGCCTCTGCCGAGAGGGCCCATCAGCGGCGGAGCCGGTGGAAGTCAGGCCAGCTTCCTACTTGTGAGGGGGGTGCTCCTCTCCCAGGGAGTGGATGAGGATGAATAGAGTCATGGGTCCTGGTAGGGCCACGTGAAGGAAGGACCACCCTTTCCTGGGCAGACTGCGTTCCTTCCGTTGAAACAAGGTGTGGACATTTCGGAAACCACAGGCAGAGTCTGGCCAGAGGGTTTCACGTGACCAGTCTTTTTTTCCCTCTATTTTTCCCTCTATTAAAAACAAAGGCAGTAAAAGCTGGGTTTTACTGAGAAGGGTCACGGGGTGTTTAAAGATGGGTGTCTTCCCTCGGCTCCAGTCCCTGCCTGGCTGCTGACCCGGGGGAGAGTGGGGCCAGGGGAGCGTGGTGAGGGTGGCTGGACACACCTTTTTTTGTCTGGAAAGGAGCCCAGGCAGTGTGACGGACGGCTCTGGGTCCCAAGCTCCCTGCGGGGCAGAACGGGCTGGGGAGGGGGGCATGGGTCCAGACTCAGTACCTTCACCTCTGCCCTCAGAAGGCAAAGCACTCAGCATTCTCTGTCCTCAGTGTGTCCTACATACATTTTAAGGTTTCTTAGTTTTTTTTTTTTTTTTAAACTGCCGCACCTGGTGTTAATCCTGGGCTATCCCACGTGTGCCTTACAGAACTCTGTTCTTTCCACTTTTCTGCAAGTTTGAAATTATTTCCAAACAAAAGATTTCAAAAACGCCAGGACCAGGTGCACGTCCTCATTGTCCGGGTCTGGTGTGGCTGTCCCAGCCTCTGCAGAGCTCGGGCTCCACCACACGCTGAGGGGTCGCTGAGCCCCCCGCACGTGACGTGAGGGCCTCCTCCCCACAGCCTCCCTCGCACACTCCTGCTCATTTATTCCTTAGCTCGGTTTCCTGCTTTCCTCTGGCTGCACACGGCCAGCGTCTGAGGGCCGGCCCGTCCCCCCTCACGGGGCATGTGCACCGGGGAAGATGTGAACAAGGGTACGAAGGAGCTGAGTTTCCAGGTTGAAAATGTCCAGCCTGACTCTGCAGGGTGGAGAGTGATTGTCTAACAGGCTAACAGGTGAAAAAACCAATTCACCAAAGGCTCTTTCCTACCCGCTTTTTTTTTTTTTTTTTTTTTTTGAGAGAGAGAGAGGGCATGTGCATTGGTGGGGGAAGGGCAGAGAGAGAGAGAGAATCCTAAGCAGGCTCCACACCAAGCCTGATTTGGGGCTCGAACCCACGACCGTGGGATCGTGGACTGAGCTGAAATCAAGACAGAGCCCCCAAGGTGCCCCTCTTTCCTAGAAACTTGTAACCGGCTTCCAGCACTTCTCAAAATTATGATTTTGAGATGCCAACACTGGGGGACAAAATGTGGGGAAAACGTGACCAGGATGACAGGATGTGGTGCCGGGTGTGGTGCAGAGGCCCAGCGGCAGTAGGCCTGCAGGACTCACGTGGTCTCTGTGGCTCCTCCGCGTGGCACACGTCTGGCTTGACACACGTATCGAACAGTGACCGTGTGACTGGACCTTGGGGACTGGTGTCACCACCGGGTCGGACCCAGCCTCACCTCGGTCCACGTCTGGCTCATGTTCTCTGTTGCTGGCTCTTTCCCTGTGCACTCGCTCTTGCTCCTGAGCTGAGCCCCGAGGGCTTGGGGGCGGGAGATGGCTTCTGGAACCCCGGTTTCCGAGTGAAAATCCCAGCCCTGCTGTGTGCATGGGAGTCTCCCGGCCTCGCCTCCCACTCGGCACTCATTGGAGAGAAAGTCCCTTCAAAACCACTTGCTTCCCAAGGGGGGCTCTCTGTGCAGCTGCAGGCGTGAGCAGAAAAGGCATGTCCTCCCTCGGTCTCTGTCTTTCTCAGATGCGTGGGACTTCTGGAAGGTCGCCCCTGGCAGGACATCTGTCAGCCGTCAGCCCACCTGTTTCCACCCAAAGGGGCCTCCGGCAGGTCTTCTGGGCTGCTGGACTCATGGCTCTGGTCCACCACGGGGGCCATGGCAGATAATGGGGTCAAGACGGACTTCTCTCTAGCACAGCCACTTTGCGGTTGCCCCAGAGTGTTTAGTTTAGTGCTGGTTTGAGACACCTGCAGGGACTGGACACACTGCGCTGATGGTAGGGGGCGTGGTGTCCTTCTCCTCCTGCTGGCCCCGGTGCCTCTGTTCACAGCTGCTCACCAAAGTCCTGCCCTGCCAGGCGTGCTAGAGGCTGGGGCGGCACATTAGGTCTGTGGCCATGTGGCCTCTGCCATGGCTACTGAGTTCAGCTGCTACAGCACAGAAGCAGCCACAGACGATATGCAGACAAATGTGCATGGCTGTGTGCCAATAAAACTTTATTTACAAAATCAGGTGGTGGGCCAGTCATGGCCTGAAGGCCACCGTGTCCCCCTACAGGAGACACACGGGGTTTTAACTGAACTTTAGTGACTTAGAGTCTTATGTTAGTATGTGGAGGGTCTTAACACTAATTTACGTAGAATGGTCAAGAAATAAAAACCGTGTCATAGTGGTCTTTTTTGGTTTTTAAAGTTTACTCATT
The DNA here is from genome assembly GCF_018350155.1 of Leopardus geoffroyi. Classification (NCBI taxonomy): domain Eukaryota; kingdom Metazoa; phylum Chordata; class Mammalia; order Carnivora; family Felidae; genus Leopardus; species Leopardus geoffroyi. The sequence goes on from NC_059326.1 coordinate 82,453,434, forward strand.
TATTTTGAGAGAGAGAGAGAGAGAGAGAGAGAGAGGATCCCAAGCAGATTCCACACTGTCAGCACAGAGCCCAATGTGGGGCTCAAACTCATGAACCGTGAGATTATGACCTGAGCTGAAATCAAGAGTCGGACGCGCAACCGACAGCCACCCGGCGCCTCTCAGTGGTCTTCCTGAACACCCACTGCCCCTTTTCCTGGGCCAGAGTGACGCTGACTCCGGGCTCTGGCCCCAGAGAAACGCTATTTCCAGTGTGATCGTAAATTCGGAGAAGTCTTTGTGGCAGGTGGAACTAAAATGGTCGCAGTTGTATTTAATTTGAACTATTAAGAATTTTTTCACCCTGATTAGACACTGAAGGTCAGACAGGAAATGAAACCAGCCACTGGTGCTTCTGTGTTAGCAAGAGGATTTGCGGCCAACTCCGAGTCTCACACCAGCTCTCCGTGTCTGACTTAATGAGGTGCGGAGCCAGGAGCCGCCACGGCCTGGGAGTCTGTGCCCCTGGAGCCCTTGTGCGTGGCGGCCTCAGTAGGTGGCCTTCGGGAGGTGATCAGGGCCAGGTGAGGCCCCCCTTGTGGGATTCCTCTCTGCAGAGAGAGACCAGAGCCCACGGCCTGCCCGGTGAGGACAGGGTGGGAAGAGGCTGCCACCACGAGGGCCGTCAGAACAAATGTCTGCTGTTCAAGCCTCTGCGACTTGCTACTGGGCCCAGCCGACCGAAGCAGGAGCAATGGTGGGATGTCCCCAGGCCGGCGGCCAGGCCTCGAGGGGGCTGGACTGGGACCTGGACAGGGTGGCCCATGTGTCTGACCCTTCCAGACTCAGAAAGGGCGTTTCCCTGTGGTTGTTGGCGGGAGGAAGGGCACCGGTCTAGCAGAGCCTGCAGGATGCCACTGTCACTCGGTGGTGCCGGTGCTGAGAGTCAGTGGGACACTGAGCCAAAGCTGCTGGAACGAGGCCCTGTTGGCATGACATCCCAAAGGGAGGGGCCGAGCGGAATCGGCAGGTGCCTGGGGGTGAGGGGGGCTCAGGGGCTGCAGGCCCATCACCGCTGCTCACCGTGGGGCCTCAGGGCACCAGCCCCTCTACCCTGCCCCCTGCACAGCCCCATCGTCCACCTGGCACCCATCTGCCGTGCTCTGTGTCTGTCTCCCTTGGGCTGCTCAGCGCGTCCAGACGGGCCTGGTGTGCGGGCCCCATCCTCATCTGTTGCCTGCAGTGCGGTCCCTGGTGGTTTCTACGCTCATCTTGGGTCAGAGATGGGAGTGCACTGGGAAGTAAGAACAGGTGTGAGGCCCTAACTGTGCACCTCACCAGTCGCACAGGCTCCCGGGCCTCACCGGTCTCTGCCACAGCGGGTACAGGTGCCTTGTCACCTGGAGGGTGTGTCTCCTCCAGCGGTCAGCTGGGGACGGGGCCTCTGTCTAACCCCGGTACCATCAGAGTCTGGCTCCGCATCTGCTCTGTGAATGCTGGGCACAGACTTGTGAATGGAAAATTGAACAGGGCCGTAGGTAGGCATGTATGCAGTGGTTGGTGGATGGAGGAAAGGATGGAGGGACAGAGAAGAAGCAGGGAGGGGGGGCGGGAGGGCAGGGAGGAGGAAGGGTGGGGTGGAAGAGGGCAGGGAGAAGGAGGGAAGAGTGGAGGGAGGGCGGGGAGAAGGGGGTGGGGTGGTGGCAGGAATGGTTGAATGGATGGTCAGGTCAAGGACTGGGTGGGTGAGTGAATTAACAAGAATCCTTTTTTCTCCCTTCCTAGTAGAAAACAAATGTTTTGTTTTAGAGAAAGAGGCAGGCACCAAGGGGTGTCCTTGTTCAGGGCAGAGGACTGCACCTCAAAATGTCCGGCAGCCGCCTCCTCTCGGCTGCCCATGCGATGCTGGTGGCGGGGGAAGGGGGACGTGTCAGCCCAGCCTTCCGGGCAGGTGTGTGCCCCCCAAGGCATCTGCTCTGGTGTCCTGGACACAGTGGCCCAGCTGCCCTGGAAGAAGCCATGGCATCTCCCACTCTGTGGCCCCCGCCTGGCAGACTCCAGTGGCTTCCTTAGGCTCAGAGCCTGGGGCGGATGGGTCTGAAATAGCCAATGGCCACCCCTGGCCCAGGGATGAACCTCCTCTATCACTCTCGTGTGTCTTTGTGTCTAGGAGCCCAGGCCGCTGGCTGCGGGAAGATGCCAGTTTTTCGCCAGTGAAGTGGGTTACGTGCATGACGCCTACCAGACAGAGGTATGTAAGGCGGGGGTCCGTGAGCTTTCGCTGTGCTAATCCGGGTCCCCCAGGCATTCTGTGCCCCAGGCCGGGGTCTGGATGCACAGCCTCCTGACTGCCACTCTCTGTGAGCACCCGCGCTCTGTTCCAGCCAGCTCTGGCATTTCATGCATCGCACCCCTGGGGGGTTGCAGCTGCTGGCCGTCCCGTGCAGGACGCACAGCAAGCTAGCAGCCCTGTCTGGGCGGGTGTGGCACTGTTAACAGCTGCAAAGCACAGTTGGGTCGGCTGCATTTACCTTGGCTGAGAGGCTGGTCCCTGGGCCACTCCCCATGCATGAGACACGAGGAACAAGAGTGCAGGATAGACGGCATGCCCTCCCTCTCAGGCCAGCCCCGGCAGCCGTCTTGCCCCAGCTCTGCATGAATGCATCAGCTGCACTGAGCACGGCCTCCCAAACTGTGCAAATGTCCAGGAGGAGCTGAGAGCCTGGACCACACACCTGGCCAGGCCCCCACGTGGCTTGTGCAGGCTCCTCGACCTCGGGGCCTGGAGGGTCCCTGCTGCCCCTCCAAGGGGGCAGCATTTTTCTCCAAAGGCTGACCCCAGCCTTCCTGGCCTTTTGCCTGGCGGGGGGAGCCCGGGGACTCATCCTGTCTGAAGGCATCATGGGGCTCTCCAGGCCCTACCCGTGCACCCCACCCATCCACAGACACTTCAGCCAGCCGCCCTTCCTTCCTGCTCCCTTCTACTCCTGGCGTCAGGGAGAGGCAGGACCCCTTCCTGAATCCCATCAGTCAGGCTTCTGAGGACAGGCTCACGTGTCCGGGGCTTGCCCCTTGCTCCCGACCCTCTGTCTCTTAGAACCAGCCCAGGGGCTTGAGCAAATCCTGACTCTGGGTCCTGCCTCAGGTTGTTGATTCAGTAGACACAGGATTTGCAAAGCTCCCTGAGGACTCAGGGACCCAGGCTGCCCGCACGGCTCTAAACCAGGGCCGGCAGCTTGCCCCATAAAGGGTCAGTAATATTTCAGGGTTTATAGGCCAAGTGGTCTCTGTCCCAGCTACTCGACCCTATCTCTCTTGTGTGACAGTGGCCACGGGCAAGGTGTTGTCAGAGGAGCGTGGCTATATGGAGCTTCGCCTGCAAAGCAGGCAGTGGGCCAGGCTGGGCTGGAGACCCTTGCTGGCTGACCAGTTCTAACCCCTGTCCCATGTGGTTGCACACTTCTTGGGAGGGGACGCTTAGGGTCAGGCCTCTTGACCTCCAGATCCCCGGCCTGTGGCGCTGACCTTCCAACCAGGCACGTGCAGCCCTCCCTCCTCCCCATCAGCCTCCAGCCCTGCCCCTCCCAGGGCCCTTTTTCATTTCCAGTGAGCCTCCCTCCTGCCCTTGCTTGCACACACCAGAGCGTCCCGTGGCCTGCAGCCACAGGACCCTGAAAGGAAGTCCACAAGTACAGTGGTTCTGGAGATGTGGCCAAAGAGGGGCCGGGGCACCGGGGACGGTCCGAGGGCCTCTGGGGTGGGGCCCCGCTCCCTCACCTGTCCTGGGCCACCTGAATCCTTGATGAGAGCCTGGCCCACCAGCCCTCAGCACACCATCCTCCCTCAGAAGCGTCTCCTCCCCAGATGGCACCATCTTCCCTCTGAAGGGGGGTGGTCTCCACCCCGGTTACCTCCCACGTGTGGGCGGCATGGCTGTGTCACGTGTTGAAAGCCCTGGGGGAGGGAGGAAGGCACATGGTTTTGCCTAATTTTGCTCTTTTAACATCAAGTCTCCCAACCACTTGCCGTGTCTTTGCAGCAGGTGCCCAAGGGGAGGCCTCCACGTGGCTTACACAGGGCTGGCGTGGCAAGGTCGGGCTGCTGGGAGCTTGTGGCCCTATGTGTGGTCACCTGGAGGTGTCCCCACCTGTTCCACCTGTCCCCACCTGGAGACGTTCCCACTTGTCCCCACCTGGAACCGACCCACCTGTCCCCACCTGGAGGTGTCCCCACCTGTAGGCACAGAGCCTAGAGCCCTCTCTCTCTCCTTGTCCACCAGACGTTGGCTGCCTGGACTCTCTGGTGGCCAAGCCTGGTCCTCTGACCCTCCAGCAGGGGAAGGTCCTGCCACCTGCAAGCATGTGGAGGGTCAGGAAATCTGGCTCGGGAGGAGGAGCTCCTGACTGACCCAGGCGCAGTGGCCGGGCCCTGGCCCCCGGGGAGGCAGCCCTGCCCACTCCAGGTCAAGGAAGGGCAGACACCTGACAAGATCTCTCTGCTGGCAGGTCACCTGTCACTCCTTTAACAGCCAGTGCCTGCTGAAGGTGAAAAGCAGCACCTGTTACTGCTGTGACCTCTACAATTGTCAGAGGTGAGGGCCGGGGCCCAACTGGGCGGCAAGCAGTCCCTCTCTTGGCCCCTGCCCCACGCCTGTGTGAGGGAGGGGTTCTCATCTCACAGATGGGAAACTGAAGCTGCGTGGGGGGGGGGGGGAGGGACAGGGAGGGACACGGCCTCCTGCCCCATGGTTGCAGCTCTTCCTCGAGCCTGTGCTTCTGGACGCCCAAGTTCCTCAGTGCTTCCTCCCTGCTTGGCTGGGGCAGGCAGCCAGGGTGGGCTGCAGAAGGTCCCCCTTCTCTTCATCTGCAGGCAGCGGAGGACACTCTTCTGTGATGTGGACTGTGAGAACCTCCTCAGGACAGGCCCTGGGTTCTTGGCGCTCAGGCTCGCTCACACGGAGCCGCTGGTGTCCATCCTTAAGGGTCAGGCTTCCTACTAAGGCCCTGGGCACCGGTTTTGTGTTAATAGCTTGAACACCTACATTAAAACCAGCAGGCTTTCACGTCTGCTCCTTGGGGATGCCTCTCTTGAATTGCTGAAAACTCCGGGGCTTTAAGCTACAACCTCCTTCCCCCAAAGATGGTTCCCTCCCATTTCTAAGCAAGAGCAGCTAAAGCAGCATGTGTGTGGGTCACCGTCTCCACGCAGTCCTGAGGGCCCGGCTGCAGGCCCTCGGCCACAGCACTGTGGTCCAGCTACGCACAGATGGCCACAGTCCCGTGTGGGGAGGGCCAGGATGAATCCCCTGTGGGCTCACCTTCCTGTGCTCCCTGCCAAGGCAGCCGGGTACAGAGAGCTCCGTGTCAGGCCTGCTCGCTCCGAGGGTGCCCTTCTGCCTGCGCTTGTGTTTGGGGAGTGGACTTGGGTGGTCCTTCCTGCTCTTTGGGGGCCTTCCTGCTCTTTTGAAGGCCAGGCCTGCTCTTGGGAGGCCTGGGCTCTTTCCCTGGAGGGATGTCCAGATGCCCTGGGGAACAGCCTTCTTGCCATGAACTCAGGGTGCAGCTGGGCTGGTTCATGAGAGGCGGTGTCCCCCAACCTGTCCCCCGCAGCACCAACAGAGCCCGCGGGGCCTTTACGGCCAAAGACTACAGCCTGTCCGGGAGCAACTCGCAGGCTGTGGCACTGGCTGTGACCTGTTCCCCTCCACCTGCAGCGCTGAACCTTCTCCCACCTACTACGAGTTCGTGGGCGTGAGCAGCTGTCAGGACGTGCTTCACCTGTACCGGCTACTCTGGGCCTCAGCGGTGCTGAACGTCCTGGGTGTGTTCCTGGGCATCCTCACGGCAGCTGTCCTGGGGGCCTTCAAGGACATGGTGAGTAGGGCCCCCTGGTGCTGGCCCTACGGACAGGTCGGGGCTCTGAGGCCTGTGTCCTCTGAGGTGGGCAAGGCGGGCCTCCTTATCATCACTAACAAAGGAGGAAACGGAGGCTCATGGAAACTGCCAACTGTCTGTTAGGGCGACAGCAAGCCTTCACTGGTCGCGTCCAGAAGCAGCTACTCTAGGACATGTGCTGCCATCTAGGCAGCCTCTAGGGTGTGTGGGGACATGCCATTGGACAGCTGTAGGGCTGGGCACTAGGGCGGGCGGGGGCGGGGGCGGGGGTGGGGGTGGGGGCGTGCCGTCCAGGAGCTGTAGGGCCGGGTGCTCCAGGCAGGGATGGGGAAGTGTGATGGGAGAGCTTTAGGGCTGGGCGCTCTGGCAGGGGTGGGTAGCCTCCCCGCAGGAAGCAGCTTACACGTGGGGCTGGGCAGTGCAGGACCCTTGTCCCCTCTTCTCCCTGAGACTGCTTGTTCCAAACTAGAATTCCTGCGCTGCTCAGCTGGCCCCTCCTGGGGCGGGTCGTCCTTGGTTGTGGAGGCATGCCATGGGGTCGCCCCCACCTCAGGTCACGGACTCCAGAGAGCACCCAACACCCATTTGAGTTGGGAAAGTGTTCCGTGCCTTCCATGCTGGCAGGAAGTGGTCTGCACAGGGTCATGGATGTTTCTGTGGAAGCCCACTGCATCCCAGTGTAGCCGGTTCAAAGTGTTCAGTCTTGCCGGTTTCTGGCTAAAGAGGGCTAGATCGTAGACGGGAGGCGGGGTGTGTCCGCTTAGACCTTTGTCATTCCCGCAAACCTGGTGAAGGTTGATGGGCCGCCCCAGGAGGGACGTCAGCCCCGTGGGTTTTATGGAAGGGACTGGAGTTCATCAGAGTCTACAATAAAGCTGCTGGAGTGTTTTGTCGAGAATAAAATGATGCCTCGGAAGGGCCACCAGTCACAATGGGCCACAGAGCTGTGTCTACACTCCGGACAGTTCTCTCGTGCGCACCCACAGCTCTGGGGCATTGAATGAAAGAGGGGAGGTGATTCCTTAGAGGTTTACACCTACTGAGTAGTCTTATACGTCTAGTGGATTTTATAGCTTAGAAATCATCTTGAGGAATGCAGGAGCTTCATGAGCAGCCCAGGCGGCAAGTCCTCACACACGGCCGGCCCGGGCAAGAGGGTGGACCCGCCGGGGCCAGACCGGCAGGCACAGGAGAGAGAGCAAGGCCAGGCTGGGCCCCCAGCGTCCCCTGCAGAGGGCTGCCCATGCCGACCCCAACCTGCCCACCCTCCCGAACCCCGAAATGGCACAAGCACAGAGTAAGGTCCAGCGAGCCCCTCTCCAGCCCACGGCATCATCTGCACCCCTTACCCTGTGACCAGCCCTGTGGGCCCAAGCCCCCAGGCCACCAGGGGCAGTTGTTCCTCCTACCGGATGTCCCCCCACCCCTGCACACCAGACCTTGGTCCCAGGATGCTCTGCGCACACCCTCTGCCCCCAGCACACCAAGTCTCCATCCCGTGATGCTCTGCGCTGCCCCCCCCCTCCCCTCCAAACACCAGGCCTGGGTCCTGTGATGCTCTGCGTGCCCCTCGGCATGCACAGCTCCTGTCTGCCCCGACAGCCCTTAGCTCAACCCGGCACACACAGTAGGCACGCAGTAGGGTTTGTTCATGGACGTGGCAGCAGAGCGGTAAGGCCCGTGAACCTAGCCCTGAGTGTTCCGTCTTCCTTCTGCACCCTTATTCGCCCCTCAGAGTGTGCAGAGGCAGCCTGGGCGGGCGGGGCCGGGAGGTGGCAGGTGCCAGACCTTGGAGCTCCACCTCCAGGGGCCTGCAGGTGCGGGCAGACCTGGGTGCCCTCTCTGCTTCCACTGCTCCCTCCCCTCTGCTCGTGCCCTGCACTCCCACTGCTCAGGACCTACCTCCGCTCCCCATCAGTGGGGGTGGTGAGTTTCCAGATACACTGTCGGCTCCCGAGGCCCCTTCCTGAAGCATGGGGCCTGCCCGTGGTGTCAGATGGGAATCCAGGTCTGTCCTGGTGGGAGGGATGCACCTCAGGTCCGGGAGCCCTCGAGCCTCCCTCTGGGGAGGGGTCTGTCCTACGGCCCCCCCTTGGGGCCACAGGTGGTGGATGGCCCAAGTCCTGTTTTCCTCTGGAGAGTTGGAAACATCTGGGTGAGCTAACAAGAGCAGGGCCCTGAGGGGCTGGGACGCTCTGGTGTTATTTGCACATCTCTGGAAATCCCCACGACCATGCGGTCTAACCCTGTGCTGTGCTGCCTGGGGAGCACATGTGGGGGTCAGCCCTCCTGCCGCTGCAGCTGGGCGGAGACTCCTGGGACACGAGGTCTCTGGAGAGGAGAAGCCAGCATTTTCCTTGCCTTTTCAAATAGAAACCAAAGAGATCCTGGCCTCATCTGGCATCTTGGTGGGTCCCTGGGACAAATAGAAAGGAATAATAAGCCATACTTTTAGGTGTTTAGTTTTGATCTGAGGGCATGGTCTCTCACTTGCAGGTGTCAGATGGGGATGGTATGTGGATGGGGCTCTGCAGGCTTGAAGCCAGGGACGCCCGCCTTCCAGAGGGCCGCTGACACGTGTCCGTTCTCTCCATTCTTTCGGCAGGTCCCTCTGTCCCAGCTGGCCTACAGCCTCTCCGCTGCACCCCAGATCCTCTGCAACCCTGCCCAGCAGGTCCTGGCCTACACGGGCTTCTGCCCGCCATCCGCACCCCTCCCCACCTGCTCATCCTACCCTCTGCCTCTGCAGGTAGGCTCAGTATCTCCTGGAGGAAGCCCGTGTGCTCACATTGTGGGCAGTGGTCATCCAGGACAGCCGTGGTCAGATGAGACATGAATGGAGGCTCAGGTTGAGGGAAGATGGGGGCCCACAGCCTTCCCTGCCCCCAGTTTAGTAACGGGGTGGCAAAGCCAGCCTGGACTGGCGAGAGGGCTGGGAACGATGTGAGGGGGGCATGGTGGACAACTCCAACTGTCCCCACCCTTCCTGACGTTTTGAGCTCCTTTGTCCTTGTGGCCCTGGTGACCCAGACTTTGGTGTTGCCTGGGCTGTGAGCCTTTTCTGAGCCAGGCCCGGGTCCTGCAGAAGTTCCCACCGTGTCCTAGCCAGCCGCGGAGGCCTGTGAGTACTTATTTAGGGGGAGCCGTGAGCCTTGCCCCCAGCCACACCTCACCCCCAGAAGTGGCCACCTCATAGGGCAAACCCAGCAGGACACGCGGGCCTTGGGGCTGTGTGGTGGGGCGAGCCCTTGTCCCCAGATGGGTGCTCCCCTGGGGCTCCAGTCTTGGTTTTGTTGGGGAGCCCACGTGCCTGCCAGCTGGCCACCCTGGGGCACAGAGGCCTCACCAGTCTGCCAGCATGAGCAGCTGGGCGTGGGTGCGGGGGGCTCTCTGGAGCCCAGGACGTGGGATGCATCACGCAGAGGAAGGGCTGTCTGGGGGCAAGCTGAGTGGTGTTCGGGCCTCCTGGTCCAACAGGGCGGGCCCCTGTTCCACGTGCCTTGACCATGAGGCTGGTGGCTGTGCTCTCTGGGAGTGGGTGTGTGTAGCCTTCGAATCCCGAAGGGGACCCGACCCAGCAGTACCCCCAAAGCCCAGCCCCCTCTGGTCTCTGCAGGGACAAGCCATGTGGCACCCCCTCCCTCCCAGGAATCATCGGCCGGGTCCTGAGTGACGCCAGGCCTGGTCCTATGGGGACACTAGGGTGCTCGCTGCTGCGTCCATGTGAGGCCCTCCTCGAGGGGTCCAGAGCGTCTTCTCCACATCTGTGACACGGGGAGGGATGAGATCAGGGCTCAGGAAACGACAGTGTTTGCCCACAACCCTATAGCGCTCACCCCCAAGGACAGGCACCGCCCTGAGGCACCGGACACCTCCTTCCCAGATGCCCAGGTGGCCATGTGTGGCAGCATTATCTTCCCAGGAGCATCGCCCACATCTGCCCTTGGGTATCCCCTCTGGTCCCCACCATGGTGAGGACCACGTGGCCTTGGCCGTGGCCTGTGTCCTGAAGGCTCTGCTCTGCCTCCCCATCCCCTTAGTCTGCCAAACCCAGAGCGTGAGACCCACAGCTGTAGGGAGACTGGACCCGTGGGCGCTGGGCCCCCTTTGGTGACCAACCACAGTGCCGTGTCACCCACCCGAGTGTAGGCAGGACTGGCCCAGGTGTGGCTCATCCGCTCCAGGGAGGGGAGGCGTGGCCCTGAGCTGTGGTGCGTGCTGTAAGGTGGGAGGCAGTCCTGCCAGGGCCCTGGCCCGCGTCCGACGTCTCCCACAAGCTTGGCCCCGGGCGCACCCCAAATGCCAGACCTGACTTGCCCTGGGGGCCTGCCGGTCTTTGGGGCAGGCAGCTGCGGGGGGCCCTTGCAGAGTCCGTGTCCTGACCTCAGGCCCCGGGGCGGGTGTCCTGCTCTTACAGGTTACGGTGCGTCTTCTCAGCAGACGTGCTCCTTGTGTGAGCTGGGCATGGCGGGGGCCTTCCACGTGTGGCAGTGGCCTTCCAGGTGTGGCAGTGGCCTTCCACGTGTCGGCTTTATTCCTGTGCCACATTCCACCCCCAGTCACCTTCAGGGCCTCTGGCTTGTCGCGAACACAGATGCTCTCTCTTTGCCCCGGGGGGCCTGGGTCCCCCCCTGCCTCTCCAGCCTCCATCTGCAGCGTGCACGGGGGCGTAATTACATACGTGTCCACGCCGAGATCTGGGGAGATGACCGGTCAGGGGGCCTCCAGGTGTCCCCGGGGAGAGAAGCAGAGCCAAAGCGGTCTCCGTGACCAATGGAGAGGGAAACAGGGTGCTCCAAGTGCTGTCATTGGCAGCAAAGTACACCCCACGCAGTAGCAGGGAGCAGACAGTGGTCAGGAGCAGCGGTAGTCAGGGCTGTTTGGAGCCATTCGTCAAAAGGAAGACCTTAAAGGGACCCCACCTCCCTGCTCCCCAGGTTGCCTGGCCAGGACAAGCAGGATGGCTTATCTGCTTCCCTGATGGGGCTGCCTGTGTGGACAGAGCTGTCCCAGTGGGGCCTGTCTGCCAGTGGTCTTCCTCAGGGCTCATAGCAATTTCCTTGGTGATCTGTAGTGGTTTAGTCTGTGGTTCATGGTGATTTAGTCTGTGGTCTGTGTTTACTCTGTTGGTGGTGGTTTTCTCTATGGTCTGTGGTGCTTTAGTCTGTGGTTCATGGTGGTTTAGTCTGTGGCCTGTGGTGGTTTTTTTGTGGTCTCTGGTGCTTTATTCTGTCCTCTGTGGTGGTTTATTCCATGGTCTGTGGTGGTTTAGTCTGTGGTTCATGATGGTTTAGTCTGTGGCCTGTGGTGGTTTATTCCATGGTCTAAGGTGGTTTAGTCTGTGGTTCATGATGGTTTAGTCTGTGGTGGTTTTGTCTGTGCTCTGTGGTGGTTTATTCCATGGTCTGTGGTGGTTTAGTCTGTGGTCTATGGTGTTTTAGTCTGTGGTCTGTGATGGTTTTGTCTGTGCTCTGTGGTGGTTTATTCTGTAGTCTATGGTGGTTTAGTCTGTGGCCTGTGATGGGTTAGTTTGTGGCTTGTGGTGATTTACTTTGTGGTCTCTGAGCTGCTCATTTCCAGTGGAGGGCAAGTGGATATAGGCATGGGAGAGACTGGGAGCTACCGGCAGAACACAGGGAATGTTCTCTAGAAGTTTGCTTTGTCCCCCCACAGTCAGAAGGGAGAAACAGAGGTGGGCAGGTCCCTGACCATTGGATTCTGAAGCCCATGCTGTCGACTCTGAGCAGGGTGGTATTCCTGGGTTCAGCTATGGCCTGTGAAGGCATTCTTCTTCCAGAAGCCTGAGATCCCAGGGCCCCTGGGGAAGGGGAGCCACAGTCCAGGAGGCTGGCCTCTCAAGAGCCCCTGGCACTGGTGGGTGGGGAGTAGAGGGGCCACAGCAGGGCCAGGAGATCAGGGCTCTTACACACCCTGGGTATTTCATAGAGGGGACTTCTAGCTTTATTTATTTACATACTGGTTTTAAGTAGACACTCCTTTTCTTTTGTTTTTAAGGTTTATTAATTTATTTTGAGAAAGAGAGAGAAAGTGAGAGGGGCAGATAGAGAGGGAAAGAGAGCGAATCTCAAGCAGGCTCCACTCTGTCACATGGAGCCCAGTGCCGGGCTGGAACTCACAAACTGTGAGATAATGACTTGAGCTGAAACCGAGAGTCGGACACTTAACCTCCTGAGCACGCCCCCAGGTGCCCCTTAAGAAGGCATTTCTAACCATTAGAATTCAAGGGGGAAAATTTAAGAGCTTTGTTGGTAGGTGGAGAAAGACTGGAAATTTTATTGATTTAAAATATGTGCCATACCCAACATTTTTGTTCTCAGAATCACTTTTACTTGAGTCTGTGTGTTAGTAGGGGTTCCTCAGGGAAACAGAACGGATAGGATTATGTGCATATACAGATGATACAGATATTGATACACAGAAAGAGGCAGAGAGACAGAGACAGACAGAGACTGAGAGACAGACACAGGCAGAGAGAGCCTTGAACGTCCAGGCCAGGACAGATGTAGGCTGCAGACCAGGGGAAAACAGATCTTGCACGTCTGGTCAGTCTGGAGGCAGAGCCCCTCTTCCCAGGGAATTCAGTCTTTCCCTCTTATGAGGGAAATTCAGCCTTCAACCGATTGGACTGATGTAAATGTCAATCACATCTGGAAATACCTTCGTAACAACATCCAGACTGGTGTTTGAGCATCTGCGCACGAAGGCCTGACCAAGTGGACACCTGAAATTAACCATTGGGCTATGATGAAAATGTTGATGTCTTATTTTTTCCTTCAAATACGAAGTGCTGGGGAGCCCAGAGCGCTGCCCCCCCCCGCCCCCCTCCCCAGATGCCCTAGGCAGCATCTTCCTTGGACGTTGCGTGGCCAGGAGCTAGGAATTCGGGAGATGGGCACCCCTGTAGGCGGCTGCAGGCGCAGAGTGTGTGCCCAGGAGGCCCCTGTGGTCCGATCAGGGGGCCTGTGTAAGGCAGATGGCCCTGGGTGTGGAAGGAGCCCAGGCCCCAGGAAGGCTCTGTGTAGACTGTGTGTGGGGCTGGCCCCTCCGCCGACTGAGGACGCCTTTCTGTTCTGTTACAGCGCTGTGGCCATCTCCCAGCCTCGACTCCCAGGGACCCTCCTCTGTCTGAGGATTTGCAGCCTCCCAACGACCCCCCTCTCTGTGCTCCAGCCCACTTCCTTCCAGGAGAGAAGCCTCCCCCCTACACTCCCTGACACACAGGGGGTAGATTGAAAAATAGGTTTTTGGTTAAAAAAGCAGCCGCTACAAACCCTGCTTCTGTGGCCAACCTCCTAGAGACGTCAGGGGAATGTTCCAGAAGTCCACACCCTCTCTCCCCTCCTGGGCGAATCCATGGGCAGAGAGGCCAGGACCGGTGGTGGGGACGGAACCCCAGGTGACTGAGACCCCCCAGGCTGCACCTCTGCTCGGCCACCCAGCCCAGAGTGTAAGTTGGACACTAGACAGATCCAGCGTGTCCACCTGGAGCCCCCTTGCTCTGGTCCTCTGTCATCGCTCGCTAAAAAGCTGCTTCCTCACTGTCCTCTTAATGAGTTAGTTATTTTGCAAAGGGAATACGGCTCAGCATACCCTGTGTGAGGATCATGTTTCAAGGACATGTGTTGTATGTTCACATGTTTATATGGTGTCCTCAAGAAGTGCATGGTCTCCATCCTCAGAGCTGTGTTCTCTCGGCATTTACTTGCTGGGGATAAAAAGATGCTTTGGCTCAAATTCCAGCACTGCTTGTAAAGTGCGTGTTCGCTGAGGTCTGTGCACGCTCCGTGTCCAAACCCGCCGTCCCACCTGCAGAAAGGCTTGCTATCCCAGGCCACCTGTTTCCTACTCAAGGCATCCGGACTTCCGGCTGCCGCATGTGGGGTCCCCCTTGCCTGCAGGGCAGATGCCTCTAACTCCAGCCTCTGTGTTCCGCATGACCCCTGAGGTGCGCAGCTCCTGAGGCCCTTCCACAGAGCCTGGAGTGAGCTCTGACTTACGGACCAGCACTAGTGACCGAGGCACCTGGTGCAGCCGGTGGGCACACCCCTGGGAAATGACCAAATCCTGGTTGAGTGACAGGCCCGAGTCCTAAAGTACAGTCCTGGGTCACTGGGGAAAAGAGATAAGTCAGTGGGAGGGGGGTGTGTGGGAGGGGCGACAGGAGAGGGAGGGCGAGGGGGAGGGAAGAAAGGAAAAAAGGAGAGGCTGGTAAGGAGCCGCGGTCTCCGGCCCCCCCTGCTGGCTGAGAACGCAATTCGAACAGACCTTATCCTCAGCCTGGTGCAGAAACGCCTCATCCTGCTGTCTGAGGACACGGAAAGCTTTCTCTGCGGAAGGTGCCACCTGTGTGGCGTGCGGGTGACACGGTGGGCCAGGCCACGGAGCTGGCTGGTTGGCTTGGTTAGAACGGCAGTTTGCTCGGAGCCGCCTTTGGCTACTGTGAAGTGAGGCTCCTGCACCCTGACCGGGTGGTGGCCCGGCACAGCCCTGCGCAGACTTCCTCCTTGAGGGGGGAGGCGGTGCCCACCCTCGGGGTTTGCACCCCGGAAACAACAGCTTTGTCCTTCAAAGGAAGTCCCACTTATTAGTGGCAGGCAGGAAACAGGGCCGTGTCCTGGCCCGCAGGCAGCCTGCGCTGGGGGATCTGAGGAACGGACACAGAGCGGGGGCCTGGGCACCAAGGCCTGAACCCCAGGCCTCTGTCTGCAGCTGCTGCATCTGGGGCCCCCCTCATCTGCCTGGAGTTTAGGAGCCAGCACGGTCTGGCCAAGTCGGGGGGCCTTGGCAGTCTGAGGGGTTGGACCCACTTGGTGAATTCTCTGCCGTGTGGGTGCCTGCACGGGGAAGAGAGGCTGGCCCCCAGCCCTGCCCCCCTCCCCCCCAGCACCCGCTGGGCCTGCGGGCTCATGTGCGCCTCCCTGGGCCTGGGGCTCCTGCCTCATCAGGACCTGCCCTGCTTGGAGGCCGCAGAGCCACTGGGAGGCCCACGTGGCCGCAGGCTGGTGTCGACTGGAGCCGGCCGCCAGCTCCAGACGGCGTCCAGGCGCCATGAGACACAGGGACAGCGTGTGACCTCTGCGCTCGACCCGGTTAGAGCCATGTGGCTGTGTCACTGGTTCCCAATATTGTTGATGCCAGCGTCACCCAAACAGCTTCTATCTGCCCTGTGAGCCCTAAACTGATAAAATCTATCAACTCCGGGGCCAGCGGTCTGGCTCTTGCCCACAGGAATGTCTTCATCCTGGGCCCTGGCCACAAAGAATGTGAACAATTCAACTCCCAGCCTGGTGGTGGCTTCAGGCTGCCCCTCAGTCCCCAGGACAGCGCCTCACCCCTGCACGCTGAATGTGTCCCCACCTGACACCCCCCCCCTCCGCCAGTCCCCAGGACACCTCCTCAACCCTGCACATGCCTGCTGGTGCCTGGCCTGCAGTGCGTTCTGAGAGAGAACCTACCTCTGCCAAAGTCTTTCCCTTTACGTGGACAGACCCTGGCCAGTCTCTGCCTGAGCCTAGATGCTTCGTGGGACCTGGCCTGGCAGCTCTGATGGGGTGGGTGTTGCTGGGGCCTCTCCCTCAGCCCCTCCCTCTACTGAGCTACCACACTTTCTCGAACACTGACTGCTGTTGGCACTCAGCAGACCCCAGCTGGAGGCTGGGTACAGGGCTCCCTGTTGGTGTGATGGAAACGTTCTGGAACCAGATGGTAGTGATGGTTGCATAGTCTTGTTAATGTATAAAACCCACTGACATGTACGTTGTTGAAGGGGGAGTATTATGGCATGTGACTTGTATTTCAGTGAAAAGCGGGCAGAAAAGTACGGTATCAACCCACGCGAAGCACGTGGAGCAGAGCCAGGAGTGTGGCACGTGCCTGGTTCACAAGAATAAAACTCTCATTACCGTGAAGAACGACTCTTGGCTGAGCAGATGCCCTCCGAGCTGCAGGGGAAATGCTCGGCCGAGCTGCCATCTGCCCTACAGAAAGAGGAAAAGGTCTAGGAGCAGAGGCCTCGTTCAAGTCGTGGCTTCCCAGGTGCCCACGTTACATGTGCAGGTGTGTCCTCTTCCCGTGTCCTACCTAAAGCCATTGAATTATGGAATTTAATATACACGAAAGAATGCTTAAAACAAACGTATAAGGCGGTGCTGCTGACACAGAAGGGATAATGAGACGGGCCAGGAGTTCAGGCGCCCCAGAGCCCAGTCGCTCCCTCCTCTGCCCCAGTGCGGGATTTTGTGTGGACATGTTTCCAACTCCTTTGGGTCAATGCCAAGGAGCGTGACTGCTGGACTGGGTGCTAAGAGCGTGTTTGGCTTTGTGAGAAGCCCCTGGACAGTCTGGCGAGGCAGCCACACCGTTCCGCACTCCCAGCAACACAGAGCAGGGCTCCTCAGGGCGCTGTGTGTGCAGCAGGGTCCTCGTGGGTGTGCGGCAGGGTCTCCTGGTCATGTCCGTGTGCTGTCCCTGTCCCCGGATGGCGAGGAACGCTTCTCGTGTGCTCAGCTGTCAGCTGCGTGCCTTTTGGGGTGTCTGTTAGGGTCTTTGACCCATTTTTTAACGAGTTGTTTTATTGTTGAGTTTTGAGAGTTCTTTGTATATTCTGGATCTCAGTCCCCTACCAGATGTTTCTTTTGCAAATACCTTCTTCCCAACTATGCTTGTCTCCTCCTTCTTCTGATGCTGTCTTCTTCAGAAGTCTTTGCTCTGTTGGGGCCCAGCTTGTCCATTGTCTTTCACGGATGGTGCCTTTGGTGCTGTGTCTACAAAGTCATCGCCGTGCCCAGGCCACCCAGGCTGTCTCCTGTGCCCCCATCTGGGCGCTATACTTTTGTCTTTTCCGTGTAGGTATGTGATCCACTCTGAGTTGTGTAGGTGTAGGGTCTGTGTCTGGATTCATTTCTCGGCACGTGGACGTCCAGATGCTCCCGTGCCATTTGTGGAGGGGACTGTCTATATGTCTATATGGGTTCCTTTGCTCCTTTGTCAAAGACCAGTGACTGTGCTGATGTGGGTCTGTCCATGGGCTCTCTGTTCGCTCCGCTGACCTGTCTGTTCTTTCAGCAGACCCAGCCTGTACTGACCGCTGCAGCTTTGCACAGGTTTTGAAGTCAGATAGCCTTGGCCTTCTAACTTGCTTCTTCAAGTTCTTGATTTTTAGTGTAGCTGAAGTTTTACATCTTTTCCTGTTATTGGAGCATTTTGTGTTTTATTTAAGAAATAATTCTCTACTTCAGGTCATGGTAATACTCTTCTGTCACAAGGCTCAGACTAGTCTGTGTAAACGGCCACAGAGTAAACATTGCTGGTTTAGGGGGCCAGGAGGTGTGTGGCAACCACTCGGCAGTGCCATTGGGGAGCAAAAGCAGGTGTAGACATGTGACTGTGTTCCAGTGAGCTTTATTAACAGAGAGAGAGGGGCGGACCACACTGGGCCCACAGGCTGTAGTTTCACACTTCTAAGTGCTTTATAAATTACTTTTAGATTTAAATATATTCTCTACCTTGTGTTATGTGAGATGGAGGTAAAAATTTCCTTTATCTTTAATGCAGTGGTTTCAACAGGGATGATTTTGCACCTGGGGGACATGTGGCAGTGTCTGAGAGGGTTTTGATGGTCATGAGTGCTGTGGCCAGGCCGGGGGGTGCAGCCAGCTCCCAGACGGCAGGGATGCCACTAAATGACCCAGAATAGCCCTGCTCGTAAATAAAATTCCCAATCAATAGTATCCTAAACACACAGAACAAAAAACAAAATTATTGTGGCTCTTCTCATTAAAAGCAAAAAAGCACCTTAGACCATAAATGTGTAGACAGCATAATCCATTCCTCACTCTATCTCCATGGTGCAAAATCAAGTGTGTCCTATCCTCCTCCATGAGGCAGATTCAGGCTCATCCAGCCCCACGTCCATGGCCCACAGTCGGGCCCCCCCCCCAGCCCCGCGTCCGCGGCCCACTGTCGGGGTCCCCCCAGCCCCGCGTCCGCGGCCCACTGTCGGGGTCCCCCCAGCCCCACGTCCGCGGCCCACAGTCGGGGTCCCCCCAGCCCCGCGTCCGCGGCCCACAGTCGGGATCCCCCCAGCCCCGCGTCCGTGGCCCACAGTCGGGATCCCCCCAGCCCCGTGTCTGCGGCCCACAGTCAGGGTCCCCCCAGCCTCGTGTCGGTGGCGCACAGTCAGAAGGATGGAGCTCTGTATGCTGCAGACCCCTCAGCAGCTGGCCCGCCTGGACTGGGCAGAGGTGAGGACACCAGTCTGCCGGCACAGCTGGGGAATGCACCCTGCCCTCAGCTCCATGCTGCTACCTATGGGCTTGTTCTCGGCAGCAGGGGTTCTGCTGGTGTAGTCTCAGGAAACACATTTGTGCCCATGTCTCCCTGGACAGAAGAGGACTCCGTGGTGGTCAGAATCCCCCTGAGCCATGGCCTCTGTTGTGTGTGTGCTCTCAGCTCTGGCTGCCCTGGTCTTCTCAAGAGATTGGGGCTGGCTCGGGAAGCATTCCACAGGAACATTCCAGAGCTGCCTCCACGGTGAGGGAAGCCAGACAGCACCAGGGGAACGGTGCAGTGACAAGCCGATCCGGCCCCAAAGCTGCTTTGGGCTCCCGGGGCCTCATGAGACCAGCTGGTGGGCAGTATGGGGCTCTCCTGGGGGTGACAGGCAGAACTCGTTTTCCACACTGAGAGTCGCTGGTGCTGGGGTTGTCTGGCTTGCAGGGGTGGTGGTGGTGGGGGCCTTCCTGCCTGTTGAGCAGGCAGCGTCCAAGCCTTGGTTGTCCTGGTCAATGCCAAACCCCCAGGAACTGAACTCTCACCCCCCAGATGGACGGTGTCTCCAAGTCCTGGCCTGACCAGCTCAGCCCCACCCGACCACCTGCCCGTTCCAAAGCCCGCGAATGGACTTGGGGTCCCCATATGGTGCAAGCTGGCATGCCTGTCCACCCTGGTCACAGACCACAGAGCAGCCCGTGGACACGTGGCCTTCAAGGTCACGGTTCCCCCGCATCCCTTGTTTCCCGTGTGGAAACCTAACTGAAGAGTCTCAGACTAGTTTTTTCAAGTCCTGAGTCAACAGAACTTGTGCCCTGATGCTGCCACTCAGGAAAACAACAGAAAGGACACAGCCGGGAGGGCAGTGGTGGTTGGGCCGGGGGGTCCCAGGGACACAGTGAATGTGCTGGGACTAGTGGCCACCCTACGTGGCCAGGCCTGCCTGCCAGAGCCTGTGGGCCTTGCTGCGTCCTTGCCCTGGACCTGCGGCCTTCTGCAATTACCTCCAAGGTGAGCTTGGTCAGGGGAGGGGTCCCTGCGGGCAGGTATCTGTGATGGCCATCAGCTCCCTCACTGAGTCCTGGAGAGCCCTCCAAGGGCAGGCCAGCTGTGGGTGCACAGGGATACTCCCCCCGCCCTCACCAAGGTGCAGTGGGGGGTCACCCGGCTTGCCGGTCCAGCAGGGACTCCCGGCACAGTGCTCGAGGCCATAACGTTTTCTAGAAATCTGGAAAGAGGCCTCTCTGCTTCCAGTGGTGCACGGCTCACTTTGCCTCTCGTGTGAGGATCACTGAGCCCTGCTTGCTCTGGCTTCTCTTGCTTCTCTCTGGGTCAGGTGGTGACTTAGACTCATTCGACACAAGAGACCGTTCGGTGCTCGGCTGATAGAGCTTTCAGGGATCACTCTGTCCCGGGGAATGACAGGCTGGGGGACCCTCAGCCGCCATCTGCAGGGCAACATGTAAAAGGAAACCCAGAACCTGCCCCGCAGCCCAGAACATTCTCTGGTGTTTGGTGTTTGAAGAAAAAAAATCTCAGTCTTGAGGAGACTGTCATTGAGCACGACGCCCAGTGGACACTGAAAACGTCCCTGGCACATTCTGCATGAACACCACATGGCCACAGGCCACGGGGCGGGCGCCCTCCGATGACCATGGCGTTGGGCAGACAGACATGCTGTAGCCCTAACCTTGGCGCTGCTCTCCGCACCCCCACCCCCCACCAGGCCTCGGTGACCTTGGTGCGTGCTGACAGCTCTGGGGCCCCAAGTGTGTTTTCCAGGGGGGGTCTTCCTGGGCTCAGTGGGCTAGGGGTCATCGCCTCCACTCCATCTCCTGGTGCCGATTCCAGCAGCCCCACCGCAGAGCAGGGACCTCCGAGAATAGAGAAAACAGGGATTCCCTTTACATACAGAGAAAGAGGGAGGCTCAGAGGTGAATGGGTTTGTCTGGGGGAAAAGCAGCAGGTGCTGGCCGGCCTTGATGCTGGAGGAGTGGCCAGGGCCCCCTGCCTCTGCCTGGGTTGCGTCCATGGCACAGAGAGCAAGGTGGCAGCTCCCAGAGCCAGGGGCGGTTGAGGGGTGGTGGAGAGGGCACCTGGGGCAGAGGCTGGCACTCGGGACCCTGTGCCGCTGATGCTGGCTGCCAGGCACTAATGGGCAAAGACTGGAGCTGGCAGCACAGTTAGAAACGGTTCTGTAGATGTTTTATTTTTCCATGTTTTCAGGCCAGAAAGAAGCATTTGGTAATAAAAATAACAGAATTATTTTCCTGGGTCTGCTCCGGTGAGCGCCAGCCTCCTGCCTCCGGCCTCCCGCTAGGAGGCTTTGGGGGTTGGGGCTGCAGCTTCGGGTCACTAATACTAGTCCCCTCAACTATTTACACGTATGTTACAAGGCAAAGAACAGTCTCGGAGAAAGCGGCCTGCAGGGGTGCGGGGTCCGGAGAGGCTCACGCGGGCAGGTGGGTGGGGTCACCGCGGCCTTCTCTTCCTGCTGCTCTAGGGGCTGGCTTGCTCGACGGGGGGGCAGGAGTGTGATGTGATGTCACTGTGCTTGTAGGCGGCCTCGTCCAGGTCCAGCGTCTGCTGGTTGACCTCCAGGGTCATGCAGCCGCGGTAGAAGGCCGTGACTGGCGCTGAGGTCACAGGCACGTCTGGGCCAGTGGGGAAAGAACAAACAGCATCTTAGCAGGCGAGCCACCCGTCCATCTGGAGCCTGGGCGGCCCACCCATCACGTCCCCCGCCTCGCTGCTGCTCCCAGGCACCCCTGGGCCCCTCTCCGTCCTGGCCTTTTGTCCTCAAGGGCACGGATTCCTTTCTGTCCAGAACAGCACCAGCTCGGCCAATGCCCACAGGCACCACTGAACACCCGGCCAGGTCCCCAGGAAGTGCACACGAACAGTCTCATCAGTAAATCAGTGTTATCTCCTTCTTGGCCCAAATGAGTCACTCAGGCTGCGGGGTTCCCAGTCCATCGTCTTCAAGAGCTTGTTTGTTAAAACTAAATGGAGTGTGTGTTTGGCAGCCAAGGCAGGAATCGTGCATTCTGCACAAAGGAGAACCTGCACTGGGCTGTGCGGGGGCACACGTCAGCCTTTCAACCACCTTTCTACCACTTTGCCCCGATCACTTGGCTCATGGCCACGGGCAGTCACGTTCTGCCTGGTCAGGAACGGGTCCCCAGTCTGCAGGAGGTGGCCGTATGCCAGCACTTCCTGGGGCACAGAGGACTCTGTCCCCAGAAGCTGCATGTTAGGACAAGGAGGCGGGTTGGTAAGGGCCTTGGCCAGAGCCTCTGTCTGACGCATGCTCAGGTGGGCGCTCTTGGAGGACACAGGTGCAGCATGTTCAGGCTGACACCCGTCCCCACTAAGCATGGTCTCGGACTCAACCCCTGAACTGCCCAGCTGGTGCTGATAAACACAGAGCCATCACAACGCCCGTCAAGAGGTGCACCTGCATTTTTCTCTTCCTCTAAAACACAAGTTCTTTCTGGACAGAAATGCCCTGGCCCAGTCTAGAGCCAGCACGTTGAGGACGGTCAGACAGCTGGTGTTCCTCCCCCTCCCCACCGAGCACCCCTCCTTCCCCAAGTGCCCCTCCCCCCAGCACCCCTCCCTCCCAGAGCACCCCTTCCCCCCCCTCCAGTGCCCCTTCCCAGGTGTGCAGCCCCAGGAGCCCTACCTGGAAGTCCACCAACAAAGGTGAGCACAGAGCCCTGTAGGTGCCTCTCGAGCACGGCCAGGCTCTCCTGCAGCCCCGCGGCGCTCACTTCGCTCTGGCCCCTGGTGCCGTCCACCTCCAGGGTGACCTCACCCTTCTGCACAGAGACGGCCACTCGGTGCTCCTGGCCGTCACAGACCTTGATCTCCATCAGGGCCAGGGTGACTCCCTCCACAGCCAGGACAACCAGCTGTGGGGAGACATGCACCTGAGCAGGCCGGCCTCCTGCCCCGTCTCCCATCACTTGAGCCCTGGGGCCAGGGGGGGGGTGGGGGGGTGGGGAGGAGGTGTCCCTGCAGCCTGCACTCTGCGGCCCACTGGTGCGGGACTCAGTTTCCAAGTGTGTGTGTAAGATGGGGGCGGGGGGGGGGGCGGCGCCACACCCTCCAGTCATCCAAGTGGGGCCATGATCGGCCCCAGTGGGGCCATGATCCGGAAGTGGGACGTGGCCACTTCCTCGACGTGAAACTGCCCCATAGGCCACAACGCAGTGGTGGCAGGTGCGGGGCAGTAAGTGCAAGCATCCCAGAAGGCAGCTGGCCCTATGCATATGGGGATGCTCTCACCAGACAGAACAGCCTCCAACAGCCGGGAACAGAAACACGCTCCCACAGCAGGGAACAGAAACACACACTCCGGTAACGGGGAACAGAAACACACTTGGAACGGACATGCTCCAAAAGCAAGGAACAGAAACACGCTCTGAAAGCAGGGAACAGAAACACACCCGGAACAGACATGCTCCGAAAGCAGGGAACAGAAACACACACTCTGGTAACGTGGAACAGAAACACACTCTGACAGCAGGGAACAGAAACACACTTGGAACAGCCATGTTCCAAAATCAGGGAACAGAAACATGCTCCGAAAGCAGGGAACAGAAACACGCTCTAACAGCAGGGAACAGAAACACATTCGGAACAGACACACTCCGAAAGCGGGGAAGAGAAACATGCTCTGACAGCAGGGAACAGAAACACACTTGCAACAGACACGCTCCGAAAGCAGGGAACAGAAATATGCTGTGACAGCAGAGTTTGGCCTGGTGTCTCTCATTCTGCACCCCAGACAGTGAGCACTATTGTGTGGGAGTGCCAAGCTGTTTGCAGGCAGGCTGGGGAAGGAGGTCTGGTGTGTGGACTGGTGTTCAGTGGTGGTGGGTCTGGATGTGGCCCGGCTACTGCCCGGTCCTGGGAGCCTAGGGCTGGGCCATCTGGGGAGGCAGGCTGGCTTGGTGCGCATGCACCCTCCTGGTCAGCCAGGTCCTCATGCTTTGGATAGAGGCAAGAGCATAAAAGCTCCTTCCACAGCCTCCTCGCTGTTCCCTAGGAAACAGTGGGTCCCACATGGCAAGAGTCAGCGTGGCTGGGTGTGAAGGGTTGGCTGAACCCGGGGCTTGGCCTGCATCCCCCAGAGTTTTGGGCTGGGCCTGCACATCTGAGCTGGCAAGGGAAACTGGAAGCCTGAGTTTGTTAGTGAAGTGGTCACAAGTGTGAGTGACTGATGCACAGCGTCCTAAACGGCCAAGTTGGCCGAGTGTCTGGTGGGAAGTGGCCCCACCACACAAGTGCTCCCAGGCCGCGGCCCACACGGCTCTGACCACAGATTGTGTCGGGTGACCTCGGGTCAACAGCGTCCCCGGCCGTGTGGCCGTTGGACTCGTGAGGGCTGCGTGACGCCGGGGCAGGGCTTCCCGAGGCAGGAGCGGGGGACCCGCCCAGGAGGGGAGGCCTGGGCAGTAGCGAGTGGTACCTGCTTCTTGAGCTTCTTGGTGGAGTGGTAGTCAACCAGGGCCACGGAGAGGGCGACCACGCGGTCGCCGCCCACCAGCGCGAGCAGCACCCCTGTGTCAGTGGCGGGGCGGATCCAAGCCACGACCTCTATTTCCCAGGCTGCCTCGGTGCCGACGGCCGCGGACGTCCGAGCTGCGGTGAGGGCAGCACATCAGAAGGCGATCCGGGTGGGGCAGGACGCGGTGAGTGGGGGTGGCCGCGGAGGGTAGGCGGGGTGACCGCGAGAGGGCCGTCCCCGTGGGGGGCTCCTGACCCGGGCTCTGGGCCCCTGAGGAGCGGCTCCTGCCCCTCCCTGCTCGCTTTCCCCCCCAGGACGGGCCAGAGCATCGCCCGCAACCCCACCGCGCCCCGCCTGTGTCCCTCAGGCAGTTTGACAAGGTCGGAGGCGCCTGGAAGACGCTGCACCTAGCTGCATCCCCACAGACCACACGGTTTCACGTGAGGTGAAGCATTGCTGCCATTCTACCGCCTCAGCCGAGTGGCTCCTCACTTAGGTGCCTTATGTATACACGGCCTACGTGTGCTAAGTGTGTGGTGCAGAAACGATGCACGGGGGCCTGAGCCAAGGCGTGTCGAATGTCCCCACGTGTCCTGCATGGACAGTTCTAGAAGACATATTTTGGTAGAAAGGGCTGGACTGTGGTTGTGTGAGGACAAATATGACACCACATTTCCTCCCTACACTTGAATCATCTGACGACCAGAAGCCCCTTTGCTCTGTGGTTGTAAGCGCCTTTGTCTCAGAAGATCTTCCAAGTCCTGACGAAGGAGCCCGTTCGGGCCTCTGGTGCCGCAGCAGGGGCCATATCCGTCGGAGCTCGGGCACCCTGGCCACAGGCCGGCTGGCACCACAGTGAACCATGACCTGGGCTCCTGGCTGCTTCCACTGGACTACAAGCACTGCAAATCATCTGTGCGTCCCCCAACCCTAAGTGGGGCTTGTTACAGTCTGTTCCTGATAATCATTCACTGAATCCAATGGGCGCAGAACTGGAAAAAGCAGCCAAAAAACAAAAACAAAAACCAGTGATCTTCTCTGTGGCCAAGTTTCACCTTTATTCTTGATGGAAGAGAGGAGTGTTTCCTGGCCCTGAGTTTTCCCCGTGACGGGACCGGTGCACTGTGGGGGTGGAATCTTCCAAGGCACCGGAGCCACGGCTGTGCTGAGAAGCCTTGGGGAAGAGGGTCTCCCCCTGAACTGCTGCTTGGTGCAGAGTCTGTGACTCTCAGGGAGGCTTCTCTGTTCTAAGATGTGACTGTCTGAGGTTATGAGAGACGCATCGAGTTCTAAGTGCCATCTGGCCTTTGCTGTCATAGAACTGACTGCCCCAAACCAGTCCGTGTGGACAGTGCACAGACCGTGGTATGCACAGGTCTGTGTTACAACAGAAAACGTCTGTGATACTCAGAAGAAAAGTAATGAAATGTTTTGTGATACCAGATTTTACCCTGAACATTATGATGATGTTCTACATCTTCCTGTTTAACAATGAGACCAAAGGAATAACGTGTATGTTGTTACCGGCTGGTTCTTTCCTCAGAAACACCTAGTACTTTCGACAATGAAAGCAAAGATACAGGTGGGGGGTGACCCAAGGTCCTGAGAGGACAGCCTGCCTCACTGAGGGTAGAGGAGTGGGCCCCCGTGGCCTCCCAGTGGGAGGGGTCATGTGGTCTGTGGTGGGGTGGCAGACGGGAGCCTAACATAACCAGCTCGCCATCTGGGGAGAGAGGGTCTGCAGGTGGCCCGTGGAGACAGGGAGGACAGAGCCAGACCCCAGGAAGGAGCCAGGGTGCACTGCGGGGGGGGGGGGGGGGCCCGCCTGGACCGCAGTGATGGCTGGGAGCAGGGAGGCACCTGTGAGGCCACCAGACACACAGGCTGTGGACGTGGGGTGGGCGGGGGGGGGGGGCACCTGGGCCCGTGAACCCGCCAACAGGGTCCACACAGTCACGTGCATGTGCATTTTCCTGGGCCTGGGACCTGGCTCTCCTGATTCTCTGGGCACAGTGACAATAATTTAGGGCTCCAGGTCGCATGTGCTCAGGAAACAAGGTTAATTTTAAACCTAAGTAAGAGAGAGGAGGGAAAATCCCTTGGTCCCAGGGTCAAACAGAACTACTCAGCGGTCACCACTGACCCACGCTGTTCATGCCGGCACCCTGAGCTCTTTTCCCACCAGCTGGCGATCGAGGACGCACATGATTTAGAACTTCAGTCCCAGGTAAAGTCTGTTTCTGAGACTGTTCCTCTGTCAGCATGAGCGGGTTGTTCGTTGTGTTGTGGCCCTCCAAGGTGGCTGTGCCGCTCTTCTCTCCTTTAACACTAGAGCTCTCCAGGGGCCCGGAGACGGCCCCTGTGACTCCAGGGTGCTGCCCCTCGGGGTCCCTGGATGGTCCCTGTGACTGGGGTGCTGCCCCTCATCCCTCCTCAGGATGCTCTGACTTCAGAGTCAGCCATGTTCCCCACAGCCGGCGTGGACACACCTTCACTCATCTCGTCCAAGAACCATCTGTAGGCATCCTCTCAGATCCTTCATGTCCTCCTGCCCGCCCCGGTACCAGCACAGCCACAGTCTTCTCCCATCTGTCCTGTCCTCCTCACTGGCTGACATGAGACCCAGAGTGGGAGCAGCCACCTGCGAGGTGGCTTCCTACCTCGTGTGTTTCTCACTGCCTGTTGCCTGGAGGCCCAGCTCCAGCCCAGGAGCCCACACTTACTGTAATCGAGGCTGTAGAAGGCAAAGCCGGTCCCGGGGTAGAAGGACCCTCTCTCCGTCACGGAGAAACACTGCATCTTGGAGTTTGCTTTCACCGTTTCTTGGATGGTGGTGTCCTCGCCACTCAGCCAGTTCCAGCTCCTCATACAGCCATCTAGACGGGGGTTTATCTGGGAAGACAGAGAAATCCACGTGGCTTCCTGGGACCACAGAGACTCCCAGATACCATGACGAGGGGCCACGTGGTCAGAGCGTGGGATGCCCTCTGGGCTCAGGCATGTGGAAATCTGCCAAAAGATGAACAATTCCTACTTGTAAAGATGACTTATTTCCCTAAAGGGCTCCACACTGGACACGATGACTCCTTGCAGGAGGCCCAGCACTCGCGGCGGGTCCTCCTGCTGTGCGTCGTGCACGGACGCCCACCTTCTGTGGTCGCACGCTCACTCCCAGAGCAGAACACTGGCCACCCCCGGGAGGACATGGGACGAGGTGATGTGAGCAGTGGTACCTGGTACCTATGGAACTGAGTCCAGGGGCTGGGAGTGCCAATTCCAGTGCACCAGGCATGTGCTACACGCTTTGGAGCAAATCGGGTCACCCCTGCCTGTATCTGCAAAATGAGGAGGCGTAAGCAACTGTAGGACCCCCTGGAATGCAGACTGGCACCTCCTACCGGGATTCCGGCCACTGATGTCCACGTGCTGGGTGACAGGGAGATATCTACCGACCAGGGTGTGGGCTGTGGTGCAGGAAGGGTGAGGTCGGGCAGAGCTTCGAGGTGGACTAGTACTGACCTCTTCCACTTGGGTGGAAGTCCCAGCAGGACTAACAACCCAAATGTTCTTGGGGAAATTGTCAAAAAAGTTGACTGTGTTTTTTAATTAGAAAAAAGTTTTTTTTTAATGTTCATTTTTGAGAGAGAGAGCGCACTAGCAGGGGAGGGGCAGAGAAAGGGAGACACAGAATCGGAAGCAGGCTCCAGGCTCCGAGCTGTCAGCACAGAGCCCAACGCGGGGCTCGAACCCACGAACCATGAGATCTGAGCCAAAGTCAGATGCTTAACCAACTGAGGCACCCAAGGCGCCCCTTGAGCGTTCTTTTTGCTCAAAAATAATTTCATTGTGTCTCATTTTTCATGCGAAATAGGCATTTTTATCATCACTTTAGATGAAAATTAAAGCTACTCTCACAGGGAGAGGCGGTGCACGCATGCTTGCTGACTTCTGGGAAGCCACCACCTAAGCCTGGGAAGCACTAAACACAGCAGTTCGTAGGCTCGCCTGTCCTGATGGGTCCTGCACTCCGACTCCAGGCTGATGATGGTACTTACTGGCTGGACCAGGTCCTTCTCCTTGAAGGGAATGCCTCCCACGGTCAGGTTCAGATGATACAGTCCTCTGTCCAGCTGAAACAGGTCCCCGGCCACCGCGATCTTCATCACGGCATCCTTGTTCACCTTGATGACCAGATTCCGGTCCAGCTCCTCCACAGAGATCTGAAGGAAACCAGGGCCGGAGAGGCGGGTTGCACCTTCACCCGGGACCCCCGGCCCCGGGGTTCACCCGCACACCTCCCTGTCCCCGTGTGCCAACACAACCTCCCTCCAGCCGGGGTGAGGCTCCCGTTCCCAAAAGGCCCCCAGCACTGGCTTCTCCCTTCGCTCCTCCTCCTCCAAGTGAAGCCCCTCGAGCTGCGTCCCTTGCCCCATCCTGGCGCCTCTATAAGCCCTGCCGGGAGCTGCCTCCTGGGAGCAGGAACCCCGCCTGACATCACTGTTTTGGTGCCTCACTTCTCCCACCCGCAGGGGCCCCATCAAAGGCAGGGGGCACGTTTCTAACTCCCAGCAGGTAACTAAGTGTCTGGCACGGACCGGATGCTGTGCGTGAATTCACACGGACTCCAGAAGTTTGCATCTTTCCTCCTTTCCAAGCAGGAGAATGTAGAAACCTCTCTCTACACTCTGTGTTCTCCTAACCCTCCAGAGGTCCATCAGTTTCCTTTTTGGTTAAAACGGGAAACTTGTCGGTACTTGGGTCAGAGTGTGGTCAGGAGGACACGGTGTCCGTGAGGGGGCTGCAGGGGCAAAAGCAGGTCAGGAGGGGCGGCTGCAGGGGCTGCCAATGAGCCGACCCCACTGACCCCACCCTGAGCGGCCAGTTCATGCACCGGGCAGGGGCAGCTGTGCCAGTCACCCATCACAGGCCCTGCGTGCCCCAGCTTTCTCACCTGGGTGCCGCCCACCCCCCTGGACCCCACATGCCCCACGACCACAGGGGCCAGGCTGCCTGTTTGGAGCACGTGCCTCCCTGGGCCCTGAAGGAGGCCGCGTCCCTCTGGCTCCACGGTCTTATCTGGGCTTTGCTGTCGGCACCCCTCCCGTAGCTCCGGAGACCCTTGTGCTGAGAGCTTGGGAAAGAAGGAAGGTGGCCTTACTTAACAGGGTGGACGCCTTAGCAGATGTCCCCAGTGTTTTTATTCAGAAAGTCCTATTTTAACATAGCTTTTAAAGGGCAAAAGGATGCTCTTCTCTCCCAGGTGCTTACTAAGAGCCCACTTCCAACCAGGGCCCTCCAAACTTCAGGAAGGGTCCTGTGTGTCAGGCTGCTGTGCAGGGGGGTGCAGGCAGGGCAGTGGTGGGACACCTGCCTCTGGGGCTCTGGGTGCTCAGGGCACTCTCCAGAGGGAGGCACCCATATGTGAGTGTGCCTGGGTCTGGGCGGGAAGGGCACAGGTCCCGGGATGCTGCGGACACTTGGGCAGGAGCCGTGCCTAGATTTCGGCCCTGGACCCCCAGCTTCAGCACCACGGACATCCTGAGCTGGACAGTTTTCTGAGGTGGGGTGTCCTGTGCACTGCAGGGTGACCGGCAGCCCCTGGCCCCACCAGGAGCTGCTGTAATGGACAGAATGGTCTCAGGGACACAGCCAGGTGTCCCAGGAGGAATGGCCCATCGAGTGTGAACTTCCCAGGGGCCGGGGCCCATGCCACTATGTGTAGTGTTCACCAACTGTCGGGTGCCTAAGCGCACGAGCAAACCCCAGGTCCTCCCCAGGAGTCCCTATGCCGGCCAGGCCGTTCCCCAGGAGTCCCATACGCCGGCTGGGCTGGGGGCACGAGCAAACCCCAGGCCCTCCCCAGGAGTCCCTACGCCACCTGGGCCAGGGGCGGGGGTGGCCACGCTCACCGTCTGCCATGTGCCATGGTTGATGACAGGCCCGCTGCTGGTGACTCGGCCGACACCACCGTAGCGGAGCTGCAGTTCCAGCCGGCCAGCCCGCAGGCCCAGCACGATCCAGGCGCTGTCTTGATGACCTCCAGCAAAGAACAGGACCCCTTCGGGGTCAAAGGTCCTGAAGTCGAATTCAGCGAGCAGCCTGAGGGCCAGCATGAGAATTATCAGGTGACACACATGCCCCATAGGACCCAGACCGACACGGGCGGGCAGGCACCCCGGGACTCCTTCCCCAGTGCCAGAAGCAGTGGTGGGTGTCCATGCTGACCCAAAGCCTGGACTTGGCAGCGGGCTGCCGTGGATGTGCCAGGACCGCGGGGGGCTGCGTGCTGCCTCCCACCTGGTGGGCTGCAGCCTTTTGAAGCGCAGTCTGATCACGGGGGTCCCGCTGAACATGCGGCCCAGGTACAAGGACTTCACGCTTTTGGCCACATTGAAAGGCACGCAGGGCAAAATGTCCTGTGGAACGGGGGCGAGGAGTGTCAGGTGGGGCCCACCTGGTTCCACCCCTCCCGGCCACACAGGGCTTGTCAGGGTCGCAGGTCGAGCCCCCCTCAGCCATTCTGCCACCCAGGTGCATAAGCAGGAGGCAGATGGGCCCCTCAAATGTTGGAGTGGGATGAGCGGGTGTGGGCGCACCCCCAGTCTGGGGGCTCTGGCTGCACGCGCACTGGGCAGGGCCTGCTTTGGGTGCAGGCTGCCTGCCGGGCCACAGGTAGGGATCTGCCCTGGGGGTGTCACGCACAGGACAGTCACGCCCCCCCATCCCGCATCGCCACTGCCCTGGGTCACCAGCCCTCCTCCCTGAGAACGGTCTTCCCGAAGGGGGCGGCCGCCCCGAGGACACTACCTCGCAGGTGTTCATGTCCGGGGACAGCTTGAGGCCCCCACGCCCGTCACAGTGGCAGGTGTAGCCCCCTGGGGAGTTGACACAGGCCTGCTCACAGCGCCCCTCAGCACACTCGTCCACATCTGTGGCCACAAGGGAGATGGGCAAGCCTCACCTGTCTGGTCACACGTGCGGCGTGCTCTCTACGGGCTCCACAGCACGTGACTCAGGAGGCACCCACCCCCCACTACGCCCACAGTGCTTCCCGGCAGGTCCAAGGAGCCGCTGGAATAAGCCAGCTGGTCAGCCACAAAGCACGTCCTCGTCTGAAGGGTCCACTGCCATTGGCAGGCACCCCCGGGGCACGGAGGGTGTGAGTGGCTGCACATCCCCAGCTGTCCCCAGACACAGTAGCTGGAACTGAGGGCCACACACAAGCCCATCTGCTACGGCGGCACAGGGCGTACGGTCTGGGGCAGGTCAGAGAAGGTGCCGAGCTGCACTCAGAGGCAGCACGAATGCATGTGTGTATTGTATGCGCACATGTGTGCACACACGGCACGCACACTCATGTGTACACGAGCACACGTGCTCACAGGTGGGTGCGGTGTGTTGTGTGTGCACGCCTGCACGTGTGTGTGCGCCTGGTGCCGGTGGGCGGCTGGGAAGAGGTACCTTGACAGGCCTTCTCCTGGGGACTGAATGCGTAGCCCTCATCACAGAGGCAGGCGTAGGAGCCCGGCAGGTTGCTGCAGCGCGCCTCCCCGCAGGCCCTGCCGTCTGCACACTCGTCCACGTCTGCAAGAAAACCAGCATGCTGGACCGGGGGGTTTCTGACCGCCATGGGGAGATGCTGTGGCGGGAGCACAGCACATCGGAGGCGCAGCCCCCGGGGCAGACTAGGCCCACGCCCCCTCCGCCCAGCCACCGACTCTGCAGCCCCAGGCCCAGGCATTGAGGCCATGGGGGGCAGTTCCAATCGGTGTCCTGGACACTGGACAGGGCTCTGAGCACTGGAGCACAGGAGCAAAACCCCAGGGGCCTTCCGAACGGAGGGTACCCTGCGTCCCTGGAGCAACTCCCCCCCAATGCCCCCGGGATGCCACCTGCATCTCCCAACTCGGCCTCCACTCACACCCTGGGTCTCTCCACCGGAATTCAAACACCACAGTATTGACAAGTTATCAAGGCTCTTCCTGAGGTTCCGTCCATCCTGCCCCTCCAGCAAATGACCAGCACGAAACTTCTGCAGTTAAAAACCCATTTCCTCCAGAGTCAGAAGGAACAGGTGGCTCGTGTCATTGCTACTTCAAACACCATGGGTCCTTACACAGCAACACGACACGTGTGTCTCTGAGCCCCACGCCATTCACGACTCCTCACGAGGGCAGCTAAACGCAGGCTTGCAGGTGCAGAATGAGGAAGACGTCGCTCACCGACCCCAAGAACGAGCCAGCAATCGCACACGTCCCCCGAGAGACGGCGTGTGAAACCGCCAGGTTGCACCCAATCCGTTTCCAGCTGTGTGGACGCTTCTGAGCCTGGACTTCATTTCAGGAGCCAGGTAGGGCCAACCCCACGTCCAGAACCTTAGGAACCTGGCTCCCCCTAGTACGTGGGGCATGCTGGCCGCACCAGGGAGGACACCGCGCTCCCTGCTCTGCACTCACACTTGGCTGCAGGGCCCCGGGCCGCTCCGCACACAGGATGCCTCGTTGGCACAGGCTCTCTCTGAACACGGCCCATGAGGCCCTACCATGGTACCAAGGAAACCACAGGGACCCCCCACAGCCTCCGCAGCCTCTGTTGCTCTACAGAAGCTCATGACCTGGGCTTCAAGGTATGCAGAGTCCCTGCGGGGCCTGTGACAGCGGAGGGGCCGGGGCGGGAGGACCCGAGAGCCCGTGGCAGCATCGGGGAAGGGCTCCCCTGTCCTGGCCCTGTGCCCGCACACCAGCACTTCCCAGGCCGGGAAGCCTCCCCATGGGAAACAGCGGACAAAGCTCCGGACCCCACGCGTCCACGTGGCCCCTTGCCACCTTGCTTTCTTCTCCCACAGTGCCCATTGGCCACAGCCACAGAGCCTCTGGCAGTACTGTGGGCCGGGCTGGGGGCCCAGACAGCTGAGCTCCAGCCTCTGGGCCCCTCCTCCCTACACCTCACATCCTGCCAACACTCTGCCCATTGGAGATGCCACTGTCGGGCAGTTGGTCACAGAGCACGGTGACTGGGAGCCAAAGCAGGTGAACAGTGTGCAGCATTGGCACGGGGGGGGCAGAGAGCCTAGGCCCAACCATACTGTGTGCACTACGGCCAAGAGGTCCTTGGGCCCAAAACAGGCTCTTATCGCCCTCCCCCTGTGGGGACCCCTGGCCCACCTCCCAGCCATGCAGGCTGGGGACCCTTCCTTGCAGCCAAGGACAGATGATGGAGAGGCCTGGGTCCCATTCCCTATGCTGCTGGGGGGCCCTTGAAGTGGGGTGCAGCGACCCCACTCCCTCCTTCCCAGTATCTCGGGTTCTGACTGAGTAGAACAAGATGGAAAGTTCAGGCTCCACAGTGATAAGGCTCCCCATTCCCCACAGCCTCCCTTGCCTGCATCTGGGGGTCCCAAGGTCCCCAAAGAAATAGTTGATGGCCAAGAGAAAGGGAGGTATGTGAGGACCGGACTCGGCAGGCACACCCTGAAACCTGGCAGCAGAGGTGGGGCGCCTGCCATCATGCTAATCATTACTCAGTCATGCTGAGGACAACACCTTGCAGCCCGCTGACCCAGCAGGTGCAGAGTCCCGTCCCACTACCCTACACGCTGTTCTGGGGGCAAAGGCAAGGATGCAGGGAATCTCTGGGACCCCTAGAGTCCTCACACATCATAGACTTGGCGAGCGGGTGGGAGGGAGATTCTGGTCACTCAGGGACTTCTGAGGAGGCTAATGCAGGACGTCCCCCATAGCACACGGCACATTTCCTGGGGGCGTCCAAACAGACCATCTGCCCGCGACCCTGAGAAACCTGCCCCTCGGCCCCAGCAGGTAGAGGTGCGCGGGCCACGGAGGGGCCCTTGCTCTGGAGGCTGCTTCCCCCTCAGTACCTCCATCTTGTTCCGGGGCAAGCCAGCAGCACTCAAGAAACGTCCCAGATTCCCAGGGACATGCCAGTGACAGACGTCAGCAGGTCCGAGTTGGAGGGTGGGGTGGGGATGGGCGGAGAGCTGCCCCTGTGAAGTGGGGTGCCCCTGTTGTGCAGTAGGCTGGCCACAGCTTGCAGGATGCTGGGCCGCAGGGGGCCCGAGACAGAAGGGACGAGAGTTGCCTTCAGCTTGAGCCTTTGCCAGAGGGAAGCAAGCCGGGTGGGTGTGGATGGGGGCCGCCCCTGGGTCAGAGGGACTGGCTGAGAGCCCGGTGACTCATCCCGGGTTGGATGCTGGGGCAGCTCCCATGGCCGCTGACATGCCCGGGCATGTGCTCTGCAGAGGCCCCTCCCCCTCCTCCCGCCTTTGCAGGGACCCACAGCCTCTCGAGAGGTGACCACCAGCCTCAGCAATCTGGCCATCGTGCCGACTCTGGCAATTTGGCAGCTGCACAGACCAACGGGGAGGGCACGGGGAGGGCTCGGGGAGGCTCGGCCCGGGCGTTACCTTGGCAGGTCCTGCTGTCCACCGTGAGCGCGTAGCCACTGTAGCAGGCGCAGTGGAAGCTGCCGGGCTTGTTGAGGCATATTTGGTTGCAGCCCCCATTCTGCTGGCTGCACTCGTTGACATCTGGGCACAGAGCAAAGAGAGGCTGGGGAGCATGCAGAGGTGACGCACAAGCACCTGCACGCCTGTTCCCACAAGAGACCCTGCTGTGCCGAGGGTGGTGCCCGTCTACCGCGAGTGCGCACTGGAGGAGGGCAGGGCCCCGGGGTGGCTTGGAGCAGCAGTGAAGGGGCCCCCGAGGTCACCAGGTCTTGGGGCGTTTTTCCTGCGGCTTCTTTGCTGACCCCCCAAAACTGCAGACAGGGAGGTTGGACAAGGCCCCACCCAGGGTCCCCAGGGGTAGCCCTACGGTGGCTTTTCTTCCAGTCCTGCCTGAGCCAGGCCACTGCCAGCACCTGATAGCTTCTCAAAGGTTGGACAGTGCCCTGTCCTTGGAGGCGAAAGCAGTGCCTCTCCATGTTCTTGGGGGACGTGAGGGGCCAAGGGGCCCCTCCTCTCCTTTCTCCTCTGAGCCGGATGGAGGTAGGCCGGCCATGAGGGGCCAGGTACCCGGACAGTCTGGGGCTCCTGCCTCCTCTGGAACAGGCCCTGCACATCCCCGGGTGGGCTGGGGGCACAGGGAGGGGCCTCACCTCTGTCACAGAGCCGCCCGCCCCAGCCAGCTCTGCACTGGCAATAGAAGTTGCCCATGAGGTCTTGGCAGACTTGGGTCCCCTCCTTGTTGCAGGGGTTTGGGGAGCACTGGTCAGGCAAGTCTATGTTGAGAAAAAGGAGAAAACATTCAGCTGGGAGGGAACGGTGGGGGGGCAGGCCCACCGAGGCGGGCCCAGACTAGAGGCATGGACCCCAGTTCTGGGCAGGAGAACAGTCATGGAGCAGGTGGGCCAGGCCCTCGTCTGTTCCAGGGAGATCTGGGTCAGCTTGGAGGGAGTGTCCACCTGCCCGCTGGGCCAAGGGCAGCAGAGGAGGACGGGGTGGGCCTGGCTGGGCCCCTTGTGCTCTGGCCTCCCAGGGAGCAGGCCCACAGACCCCTGGCTGACCTTAAGGGTCACATGAGGAACCCCCATCCCGGCCGACATCTCCACCGTCCCCGGCCAGGCGCCCCATCCACTCAAACCCCAGCATGCTCCCCGCAGGGCTTGGCGGCCACAGGAGCACCCCCACACCACCTGGCCGGATGCGGGACTGCCCAGGCCCAGGCTGCCTTGGCTCTCCCAGAGAGGGGTACCGGCCGGCCCCTGCTCAGGGGGCGGTCTGCCGGCCAAGACTGTCAATCACCACCTGCTTTACAGGCTAGTTGAGACAGTTGCAGGGAGTGCCTTCCAATGACTTGGCATGTGAGCAACTTCTCACAGGCCGCTGAAGCCCAGCTCCAAGGCGCCATAGCTGTAGGGCCCGCCCACCAGCAGCCTGGCTTGCCTAGGTGCCCGTGCTGTGTGGGAGGGGCTGGCCAGGGGTCTCCAGGGGATCTCAGCACTGAGGCCCAGGCTGATCTCTGCCGCTCTCACTGTGCCCATGCTCGGCAGGCCCAGGAGATTTCCAGCCCTGCAGCCCTTGTGTGGGTCAGCTCTCGCCTTGGTTCCTCGACATACCTTGGCCAGCCTTCCCCTCCCCTCTTCCAGCATGGACACCTGCCTCTTCCGGCCTGGGGACAGCACTGGGCCTGTGGCTGAGGTCCAAACCCAAGGCCAGGGCTGGTAGACGGGGCGGGAGATGCCCAGAGTGCCCGCAGCAAACTCGCTGTCCCTCAGGCAGGTATTCTTCAGCGGTGTGGACAAAACCTTGCTGCTCTGGACCGCTTCCCTGTGGCCCTGGGGACTGTGGGCTCCAGGCTGGCCAGCTGACAGCCATCCCCAGGCCCGCAGGGGAGAGCAGGTCACTGTGTCACCCTTCCCAGGGCCATGCACCCCACAACTCTCTGATCAGGTCAATCACTTCTCTTGTATTTACATGTATATACATATTTTTAACATTTATTTGTGTTGGAAAGACAGCACGAGCAGGGGAGGGGCAGAGAGAGGGAGACACAGAATCTGAAGCAGGCTCCAGGCTCCAAGCTGTCAGCACAGAGCCCGATGTCGAGCTTGAACCCGCAAACCATGAGATCATGACCTGAGATGACATCGGACGCTTAACCGACTGAGCCACCCAGGTGCCCCACTTCTCATTATTTATGGAGAGAGTAGCCCACACAACGTGGCGGCTGGGCAGGTGGAGAGGCTCGTCAGACTCCCAGGTTTTCCAGCCTCTTCTCTGCACGAGCCAACAGGGCCACCAAGAGCCGAGAGCTCAGGTGTCTGTCCTGCTGGGAGACTGACCAGGTGGGCACAGGCCACTGTTTATCACTTCTTCCTTAAAATGACTGACATTTCAGGGGCGCCTGGGTGGCTCAGTGGGTTAAGCGGCCGACTTCGGCTCAGGTCATGATCTCGCGGTCCGTGAGTTCGAGCCCCGCGTCGGGCTCTGTGCTGACAGCTCAGAGCCTGGAGCCTGTTTCAGATTCTGTGTCTCCCTCTCTCTGACCCTCCCCCGTTCAGGCTTTGTCTCTCTCTGTCTCAAAAATAAATAAACGTTAAAAAAAAAATTAAAAAAAAAAATGACTGACATTTCCAGCCCAACGCCAGGTTTGGGGACAGCATTTCTGCCCCAGGCCTTGCTTGTGGTCACCAGCAATGAATTCCTAGTAGAGCCCTTCTCTGCCTCACCAGCCTAGGGCTCAAGTGACCCCCAGCCCATCTGGGCCTCCTGTCAGCCCTCATTGGAGGACTCCAGACTCCGCCAAGCTGCGTCCCTTTGTCCCATGCAGGTCTGTGACCTTGTCACCAGGGCCCCACTTCTTGGGGAATACGCATAACTGTGTGCAAATAACTGGGGCCTGAGTCTGGTATTGGGCTCCTCCTGTGGCCCTGCCACACTCACTGGCAAGTGTTGACCGGACACAGCATCCCCAAATGCTTTGTGACACTTGCACAGTTGTTTTTGGCAGGGAAGGTAAATGCTTTCTCCCCATAAGCAAGCAAGAATCGGGTCCAGGAATGAGGAAACGGGGCCTGGGAACGGCGTGTCCCACAGCCACCAGGAGCTGGCAGGTCAGCCCTGCGGACCCCATGCTGCCCGTGGGGAGGGGCAGGAGGGCTGGGGAGGGCAAGGCCCAACACCAGCCCCAGAGATAGCAGATAGGGCAGGAGGGTTGTGTGCCATGTGCCAGGGCCTGGCCTGCCTGCTCACAGCACAAGCCCAGAGGGGCCCCCAAAGGCAGAAGGGTGTCTCCACTTGACGCATTTGGTTCAAGATTCAGTTATTTCAGAAGTGCGCATTTGACACATGGAACTGCCTTAAATGGCTAAAGCTCCTTGAATAAAAACGCCTCAGGAACCCACAGTCCAGGGTGGAGACAGACTTCCCCAGGGAACACCGCAGCAGGGCTCCCACAGGACACCCACAACAGCGGCCCCAGGACCCAAGGAAGGGGGAGGGGTGGTATCTGAGCATCTGACACCGGGCAGGGGCCCAGCGAACTCCCGTGGGATCGAGGGCGTGCACCTGAGAGCACGGGTGAGGATAAGCCTCTGCAGGCACCCAGGGCACCCGCTTCCCTGTGGCCAGGCCTCCAGCGAGAAGGAGCCTTGAGAACATGGGGTTCCCCTCGCCCCCACACGGCCCTGCTGCTCTGAGCAGCCATGTGATCCCTCGACAGGAGGCCTTTCTCTCCATCTCGGAATGAAGGTAAAGATGAGTTATAAGCTGGACGACACACTTAGTGCAGGGCCCACTGTGGCCAAAGGGAAGGGGCCCTTCGGACACGGCGGGCGGAAGGTGGAGACGTCGGCGGGAAGAAAGCCCCAGGCCCGGAGCGCAGCAGGGCTGGACACGGGCACCTGGGCAAACCGAGACATGGGCTCTTGGGGGACATTATTCTGACAATAATGGACAGTCAAGCACTCAGCTCTGCTGCCTCATGGCCACCAAATGAGACAGCTGTCGGGAAAGAACCATGAAAACAGCCTAAAGTTGCCCGAACTGTGCTGCGGGTGGAGAGGCCTGCAGGAACCACTCCGGGGGCGCAGGGGGTGGGGGTGCGGGTGTGGGCAGGGCGTGTGTCCTTCCCGAGTGACAGGCCTCGGGTCCTTGTCCCCAGCTGCCTTCATGCACACCCCAATAAGGACGCACTGTATTTGCAGGTTGCCCCCGACTTCGGAAAATTTAGAGGCACAGACGGTGTGTAGTCAGGCACCCACGGAGGACGACACATTTGACCATAGCGCACAGTCCAGAGAGACTGGGCATGGGGGGGCGTAGTGCCGCCACTGCATGAGATCTGACCCTGGTGCCAGCTCAGGAAGCCCCCCTTCCTTCCTCACCCCAGCCGCCACCAGAGCCCAGAGCCTCAAGCCCATTCAGAACGCATCTTTGCTATTCAAACAATTCCGGTCCCTCTAAGGCCACAAAATCTCTCACGTGGTACAACATGGCCCAGGACTCAATGACTTTAAATAAATGCTGTTGGAACAAGGGTGCCGCTCTCTGGAAACAATGATCTTCACGCTGTGTCAGGAAGCATGGATAACTAGATAACTTTTTATGATTTCCAGAAAAGGGAGCCTGAACCCAGGAATTAAATACTTATGGGGGTGCCGGGGGGCTCGGCCTAAAACCCAGGAATTAAACATCTATGGGGACGTACAGTGGCTCAGTGAGTTAAGCGTCCAACTTCAGCTCAGGTCATGATCTTGCGGTTTGTGGGTTTGAGCCCCATGTCGGGCTCTGTCCTGACAGCTCAGAGCCTGGAACCTGCTTCTGTGTCTCCCTCTCTCTCTGCCCCTCCCCCATTCATGCTCAGTCTCTTTCAAAAATAAAAATAAACATTAAAAAAATAAAGCAATCTCATCAATTTGGAGACATAATTTAAAAGAAAAAATTGGTTTAGCAAAACTGCAATGACCATGCCCCTTGGAGAGGCCGAGGTCACGGGCTGACCCCAGGGAGGCCGAGGTCACGGGCTGACCCCTGGGAGGCTGAGATCATGGGCTGACCCTAGGGAGGCTGAGGTCACAGGTTGATCCCAGGAAGGCCGAGGTCACGGTTGACCCCAGGGAGGCTGAGGTCACGGGTTGACCCCCAGGAGGCCAAGGTCATGGGCTGATCCCAGGAAATAGGCTGACCCCCAGGAGACCGAGGTCACAAGCTGACCCCAGGGAGGCCGAGGTCACGGGTTGACCCCAGGGAGGCTGAGGTCACGGGCTGACCCCTAGGAGGCTGAGGTCATGAGCTGACCCCAGGGGGCCGAGGGAGGGAGCCTGCTCCAGGTTGCCCATGATGCATGGGCATGGATTTTGACCACCCTGAGTTAACAGGCACTTGTACCCAAAATGACAGAAGCCAGTCTGCTCTGCACCCGCTATTGTGCCGCTGTCCTGGGGTCAGAGGGGAGCAGGGGCCACGCGGCCTCACCACCCTTCCCTCGCCTTCCTGAGTTAAATCAATCATTTCTTCTGCTCCTCTGGACCAGGGCTTGGGCCCGTTACCCAGGCCAGGCGAGTGGGGTGAGGCCCTTGGCCGGCACACGGACAGGTGGGTGGCTGGATGCAGCAGCACCACAAGCCAGGCCAGCCAGTCCATGAGCAGCTCTGGGTCCTCCCCTCCTGGGCTCCCCGGGGGCAGCAGGCCTGGCCTCAGGTGCAGGGGCTGCGCGCCCAGAGCCCAACTGCCCAGCATGTGCGGTGAACACACAGACACCTGGGCTTAGGGTCGACCAGCCAGCTCGCCGTGAGGAGCTCAGACCTGAGCCGGGCCAGAGTCAGTCCCAGCTGAGGTGGCTACAGCGTTCCTCGCCAGCGAAAAGTCGGTGTTACTGAGTGATCACTTACATGATGTTAATAAGAATACAAAAGATGCATGATAAGCAGAGGGAAAATTGTGCGAACGGCTAACACATAAAGCTCAGCTTGACTCGGTGAGAAAAACATAAACACAAGGACTGGGAGTCACCCTTCATCGTTTATACTGGGTGAAACCAAAAAGTTAAAAAAAAATGCACCAGCTTGGCAGAGATAAGTGGGTGGGCCTCCTGCTCGCGCTCGCTCGCTCCTGGCATAATTCAGGCCCGAAATGAGAAATGACACTGGGCTTGGTGCTGTAGGTCCCGCCCTGGGATTCTGTCCTGCAGACACCGTCAGATGCATATGAGATTTTGTTTGTACTTGTCAAAAACCGGAGGTAGCCTAGAAGTCCCCAGTTCACAGTTAATGCTACCTACCCGAGCCGGTGTTGCCGTGAACGCGCGTGTGTACCGAGCTGCACTCAGGGCAGAGAGGTTGGCACGCCCGTGTGGTAAGCTGGCATTTGTGCAAAACAAGAGACTGTGCGTATGTGTTTACGGGCCCCAGAATATTCTCAGATCTGGCAACCGGGGCCTCTGGAGCCTCACCGGTTGACCAGGAGGCACAGCCGGGGGCGAAGTGCTCGCTCCTCACACCCAGGAAAGGCTTAGATTTTATACCGCGTGCACTGCTTTCTTATTTAGAAAAACGAACCTCATTTGCTGCAAAGGGCAAGTTCAGTGGAAAAGGAGCAGAGCTCAGGCCGGGGCTGCAGCTCCTTAAGGTAATGGGGCTAGTCAAGGTCCCTGGAAAACCACAGCAGAGCCTGAAGTTACCCAAACCCGCGGGGCTTTGAGGGGAACAGCAGGGAGGTGGACTTACTCTGAACGCAGGCGGCGAAAGCTGGGCTCTTGCTGTGCGGAGGCCCATGCCTACTGACGCAGTCTGTAAGACAGATGGAAAGCAGGTCAGTCATTCTTGTCACAGGTGACAGACGACAGGACAGACCTCAGAACTCGTGAGTCGTCTCTGAGCCACCTCTGGAAGAGGAGATTATTCACATTCCCTAGGTGCTCCAGCTTTTGTTGTTAGAGATTTTAACGCTGGCAAGCAAGAAAAGGCCTCCCACAAAAAGGCTGAACTGTGTCCAAAGGTCTGTCTGCGGCCTCTCTGGTGGCATGAAGGACCAGGAACAGTCACTGGGTTTTCTGGCGACAGTCAGAGAGGTGAACCTTATTTCAAGTTGGTCTCTAACAGAACCCCCGTTGGACCCTGAATGTGGAAGTCATGATTTGAGTGTCCCCCTCCCCGAGCCGTCTGACAGGCTGGTTTAAACGGGAGCTGGAGGAGGGGACCAGACACTGGAACTCATACAGAACGGGTGTTGAGCCACTCCTGGACCTTCAGTAGGTCCCTGGCGCTTGGTCATGCCCAGGAGGACCGGGGCCCAGGCGACCTGGAGGCAGCTCCCAGGACAGCTGGTCACCCTCTGCCCCCGGAAACAAATCCCAGACACCTAGGAGCGAGGCCTGCGGAGGCCAACAGGGAGCCCGGGAGTGGGCAGGTCCCCAGCTCTTCAGGGCCCACTATGGCACAGACCCAGAGAATACCGCTAAGAGGACATAAGGCCAACAGGAAATTCACCAAACTTAAGAAGGAACAGACCCTGGTGTAGGTCTGTCTCATAATGATGTACATCTTAGAAAAATCTTAGAACAGCATCAATTAAAGGAGTAGTTCAGGGAAAGTCCAGAGCCTCTTTCTGACGGTCCCTGGTCACTTGGCTGTCACGCGTCTTACTTTCTCTCCCAAGTACACTCGGGAGCTTTCTGGGGGCCACGCTGCCCGGTGACACCCCTGCTGGGCAGCCAGGAGCACCTGCCTGTCCTGAACAATTTCCTCTTGTTCAAATTAAACAAAAACATCTCTTACTGGGCTCAGTTCTGTTAAAAAACACGGCAAATACCAACCACCATAGTCCACGGAGCAAAAGCTCTTCGGCATCTTCAGTAACTTCAGGAGTGCAGACACCCCGAGACCAACAGGTCTGAGACTCACTAAATCAGCCACATTCCCAAACAGCAAGCTAGCCGAGTCAGAACAGAGAAGCGGTTTGCAAATAACGGCACTGGATCGCGGTTGACGCGGATCGTGCTGCCGTGAAAGACACAGGCGCTGTGACCGCGTGCTCCAAGAGTCCCAAGCTCACCGTGTGAGTAAAGCAACCTCCCCAGGAGCACCTGTGGGACGGGCTGGCCCAGCTGACAGGTGACATGTCCACCTCTGTTCCTCTACAACTACAGAAGCAGCGATGCAAACTTACCTAAGTATCTTGGGTAAAAATAGTCCTGTGGAAAAAGAAAAAGAAGGGGCGACAGTTTACTGGCATGGCCTGCACTCCCCACACAGTGCCCGCAGCAGCTGGCGGAGGGCCTCGCCTTCCTCCCCAGTGGGCACAGACAGGCACCTGGGCGGGGCAGGTGCGTGAGGAAGGCGGGGAACTCTCCACAGCTGGCTCAGTGACAGCAGGGCAGAACCACCCAGAAAAGCCACTTTCCGCCTCAAGGACCATGGCGTGAGGAAGAAGAGGGAGGGTGCGGCCCAGGCCGCTGTCTCGGCCGCTGCAGAATGATGTCCGCCTGGACCTTCTGTAAGCGGCAACGGGGATGTCATTTAAGGGACCCAGTGTCTCACAGGAGGCGGAGGGCCGGGAGGAAGATTGTCTGGGCCCTCGCTGACACCGGGCTCCTCCCAGAAGCATGCAGACCCCGCGGGGCCATCCACATGCAGGCGCTGACTTGCACCGACTGTGTTTGTACAAGGAACTGGTGCTGGGCGAGGTGTGAAGGGTGCAAGGGAAGCAAAGGTCCTTTCCGTCCGTGACCGTGAACTAAGAGCTCTGCACCATACCAGCTGTCTGCCAAATACTAGGACCACTTGCCCTGTCTTGGCCAGCAGCAGAGAGCAGCTGGAATTGTCCCCAGGGTCCTTGGCCCCACCTGTCCACCATCATCTCTCACTGAGGGTCAGTCACAGCGTGGCTTGGCCCTAGATGTTCCCCTGGACGGGACCAGGTCGCTACGCAGCAGCACCCACCGAGGAGGGGTGCCTGCTACAGGTGCTGTGATTGTATGTCCTTCCATCTGACCCTCACAACCGCTCCAAGGTCTTTTCAATTAACCCCGTCATCAGAGAGGAGGAAACCGAGGCTCACGACGGGTCGTGGTGTTCAACCAAGGTTAGGAAGCCAGGTCGGGCTCCCGACAGCACACTGGGATCCAAAACCACGCTGAAAGGAGCTGGTGTGTAATCTGCAGTGATGGGCCCCCACAGTTAGCTGGCCTCACGCCATGGTCTGGCACCTCACCTGTCCCGTTCCCTCACTGTTTACAACACTTTGCTAAGACACCCATCAGAAAGTCATGTTCTGATAAAGATGTGGCTTAGACTCTTAACACCTTTAAAAGAAAAGTAATGGTCAGAGCAAGTTTGTATTTCAGCTTGTTTCACGGTTGCGAAGGTGACATTCAGGCAGGTGTGACAGAGGCCAGGTCTGGCAGGCAGAGCCACACAGCCAGGGCGGGGACACCCCTCCCCACCAGCATCCAGAGGGCCCTGACGGCCTGGTTTCACTTCTCCGTGCTGCTTTCAGTCATGGACTGGCCACTCCCAGACAGGAAAGGCAAGTGAGGCCAGGCGCACTCAGACGAAGCCCCCAGAGCTGAGGGCAAGCAGACAGGGACATCTGCCGGGTTTAGAGGGAGAGCAAAGGCCACAGACTTTGTCACAAAGGGAGGGGCTCTGGCTCTGAAAGAAAAGACTTAGGATGCACGATGTGTCCACTCACAAAACCAAGAATTAGACTATGAAGGAACTAAAGACACTGAGGATCTGTGAGCAGAGTTCCCAGTTGTCATAGACGTGGCACCTGCCACAGGAAAGCTATTCTGTATGGTCATAAATGTGGCACCTGCCACAAGAAAGCTGTTCTGTATGGTCATAAACTTGGCACTGCCACAGGAAAGCTGTTCTATATGTTATCCAGAAAGCTGTATTATATTTTTCAAAGCCCTATTACTAGCTATGTGTCATGTGTTTTAACAGCGATTGTATTGTTCTGGAAGAGCCTCGCTGACCGAAAAGCCATGTGCCCTTCCCTTAAGTTAATCACACCCATGGGAATGTGGTTTCCAAAACCATTGGGCCATAAGCTGGTGACAATTTATCTTAATTTGTGTGCTTGATTTATTTGGGGTGAGAGGGGTGCTCATTTGGCTGGCAATCTAGGACAGAGATGATTAACCCCGAGTAACAGCAAAGCTAAGACAGATGCACCTAAAACCACTATGCGCTCTCCCAAGAGAAAGAGACATTTCTAACTGTCCTTCAACGTTCTGACCAAAGAGGAAGACCTATGGAAATCTCAGTGAATGAAGGGCACTGGACACAGAACAGAGAGCCGGCCCCACCTGCACCACAAGTTGGCCACACATAAACTGTGGCCTGAGGCTCAGGAGCTGGGCTGACTCCCATGAGCATCACCCTCCCAGTGATCCATGGAGCAGAGGCCACAGTTCAGATGGCCAGATTCAGAACCAGGGATCGGTTGCCTACAAACTTACCCTTTCTTTTTGACCACACAAGGAGGCGTGTGAGGGCCTGGCTGGGGTCAGGAGCAGGGAATGGGCAGACCAGCCAGCAGGAGGCCAGGGCCACCCAGGTTGGAAATGAAGCCGTCTGTCACCTGGCAATCATTTTTCTCAGGAGTTTGCTTCTGCTTTACTTAAACAGCTAAAGATACAAAGAAGTGAGCAAAACTGCAGGCCACTAAACTGTGAGCTGAAGATCCCAGAGGGGAAGGTATATGCCCGATACCTGGCCTGGTGCTGACTATCCCTCAGAAGGCCCTCAGGAGCCATTGCTAAATGGGTGAATGAATGATAGAT
This sequence comes from Leopardus geoffroyi, assembly GCF_018350155.1. NCBI lineage: Eukaryota > Metazoa > Chordata > Mammalia > Carnivora > Felidae > Leopardus > Leopardus geoffroyi. The sequence goes on from NC_059326.1 coordinate 82,498,361, forward strand.
GAATGGATAGATGAATGGAAGAATGAGTAAATCGATGGGTGGTTGGATGGGTGGATGGCTGGCTGGATGACGGATGGATGGATCAAAGGAAGAATGCATGGATGGCTGGGTGTATGAATGAATGAACAGGCAAACGTAGAGTCCTACAATTTTCACTGAGTTGTTGATTTTATTTATAACAAAGCTAAGCACACTGGGAGAAATACCTAAATCGGTGCTCTCAGCTTGTGTCTTCCAAAACTCAGAAATATCAGTACTACGTTTCCTCAAGCTTACAAACTGCCAATGCATTTTTCAACTTAGATCCTTAGATGAACTGCCATTTGCCAACCTCTTCTTCCGCCATTCATTCCAAGGACCCTACTCTCTGAGGAGGCAATGAGACATGGTGCATGTGTGATTCAACAACTGAGTCGTCACTCCTACTAGTAGGGACTGCCCATGAGTGAAGTGGCCCCGTGTGGAGCTCACACCCCACCTACGGGGAGCAGCTGGTTCTGGGAGGATCAGTGTGCTGGTCTTGGCCAAGAGCCCACTGGCCACACACCCTCACGTAAATGGAGTTGGGTGCTCCAACAAACCCGGCCTTCCCTGGGACGCATTCTCCCATGCTCCTGTTCCCTGCAGGTTTGTAAACACAGGAACCTGTGCCCAAAGCACCTTCAAGGCCTGAACCCAACGACAGGCTCGGTCCACTTGTGTCTAACGTGAGGCCTAGCAGTTTGCTCTGAAACCACAGGACGATGTTTCTGTGAGATGGTCTCTTCCACGTCTGCTCCTTAATCGTGCCGTCACCCATCTGGCCCCTTCGCTAAGAAGGGGAGCACCAGAAAGGACAGCAAATAGGTGGCTGGTGAAATCCTCGACAAGTCCCATCTGCAGACAGAACCTCCCACCTGCCTCTGCCCCGTGCTGACCACTGGAACCCTGGTCTGCCACACGGGGTCTGTGCCTCCAGAGTCTCCCATGTGGCAACAGTCAAGAGCATCAGGGAGTTGCCCACCCTCCCCGTGGGGCAAGGTTGCGTGTGGGCTGTCCACCTGCCACTCGCCCCTCTCCTACCGCGGGACAGTCAGTTCTGGAGTTGGAACTCCAGAAGCTGTGACCACGACGAGCTCCTTGCCTGGCAGCCTGCCCAGCCTGCTGAAATGCCCTCCAAGCACCCAGCCTCTGCACCTCTTCCCCGGGGCCTTCTGAGGCTTGGTGGGGTTCTTAGTGGTCTCTCTATAAACTTGACGCTCTGAGAGCAAATCTGCCTTCCAAAAATGGTCAAAAACCACACAAGCCTAGTGGGTTAAAATGCACATTATTAAGACAGAAACATCACCTGGGCTCACAGTGTGAACTGAGCACAGTTGCCCTCTTGTAGCTCTTGAACAGGACCACATGCAGCTGGGAAGGTTCTAGAATTTGGCAACTGACACCTCGTACATGCCTTCATGTCCAAACTATTTTAACTCTTCGAGCTCCTCCCAGGCTGGCACAGTCCCTGCAGGGACGGGGTGAGCCAGGGGGACACAGACAGCTTCCGGCCCTGATGCTGCGGCTCACCTTCAGGGCAGTTGCCTTCTTCCTGCCCTCTGATGCATATGCAGGTTAATGGGAGGCTCACTGCCAGGAGGGCCGAGACACCAGCGTGTTAATGGACGTGGAAACTGCTTTGCAAACACATCAGCATCAGCAGTGCGTAAGTCTTTTTGGCGTGGAGTACCCAGCACTTTGATCTAGTTCACACGACATAATAGGAGGCACACATCGCAGCATAACAAATGGTCGTTACTTTTCAAACAGGAAATTAAGAATTTCTTACTTCCTTTAATAAATAACTGCCCGAAATTTTGTTTCCAAAACTCCTTACGCTATTTGACAAAGTGGGCCGAGACTCAAGCGTCACAATAACTGCTTATTTACGTGATACAAATACAAGGTGTCTTCCTGAGAAGCGGTCCACAACACTGACTAATCCTTTAACCTTAATGGTGTCTTGCTAGCAAACTTGACTTCTAAGGGAAATACTGTCCAAGTCACATCAACTTGAATCGTCATTACGGAGGCTTCTGCTTTGCGGTAGCTGGAGGAAGTCACAACAACGGTCTCACAGTTTTTACGACGGCTCCTGGAGAGATTCCCAGCTATCGATGGGCAAGCTTTGGCCCCTCAGCCTGCAGGGACCCTGACAGGTTCTCAGTCCCCCAGGCCAGCATCACTCAGTCTGTGCATGTTTTTCTAAGCGTGGTTCACACAAAATCCCTCTGTCGTCTTCCCAAGTTCATCTCCTCTAAGATTCTCCAAACCAGGGGTCTGTTTAAGCACTCCATGAGACCAAAGGAAACACGGACACCCCCTACCTACCCCTGCCAGGCCCACAGGGCCTCCAGGTCAGCCCTGCAAGGAGGGGAGCAGGCCCCAGAAACACCCCCAAGGCCACAGTGCTCCCCTCCTTCCTGAGACGCTAATGTGCACGTGTGTTGTTAAAAATTCCTGTGGGGACAACACGCAGGTGCACAGATAAAAGCTGGGGACTGCAGCTCTGTGGATCTGTGCAGTGGGATTCCTGCAGCCGCACGCACCCCCACGCCCCTAGAACCAGCCCCTGGCGCCCAGCACATACCAGTGAGATAAGCACAAGGGCTGAGCCAGCCGAGTCCCGGGGAGTGGTGAGAGCCAGCTGGAAAGCTGGGTTCTCTGGGCCCTTTTCATAACCAGCTTTAGGATGAATCAGTGCCCATGTGCGCATCACCACGTAGCAGGCTGTGTAGACACTTCTCGCCTCGGAAGGTCAATCACTTCAGAGTTAACATGCTGACCTTGGAGGCTGGGACCTGAGTTTCCATCTGTGTCCTCCCAGTGAAGAGTGAACTTGGGCAAGTCCCCACATAGATTCCTGGGCCTCAGTTCACAAGCATCTGGAATAAGGGCCACCACGTCCTATGACCTTGTGACAAACACTACTGCAAAGTTCTTGTCTGTTTCTGGCTTAGGGAAAGGAATTTTAAGTGCATTTTGACGCCCCTCCGGACATGCTACATCATGGCATGCAAGTGAGGTGCACGTGAGATGTTCCACGCGTATCTGGCACGGGGTAAGCGTGGGGCAACCCAGAACCTGCATCTGAGGAATGCAGCCGCAGCAATCATTCGGGGCGGGCCCAAGGTGACTCTTCCATCACAAATGGCTGGTCTGCTACGCGACAGGGCAGGTGGGAAGCACCCTCTCCTACTCCCGGCCCCTGGCAACTGCCAATAGCAACCTGCCAACAGGATCTTCCATTTCAACCTGAAGCATCGCACTATAGAGGCATGTGTCCAAACCAGTCACCCAGGCGGCTGCACCTGCAGCCGCGTCATGCCAGTCCTTGTGGATGCCCCAGCACAGCCTCAGTGGCCCCCGGGTGGAAGCAGAGGCCCGCCCCCAGGGGCTGGCTGATTCCAGCTGTGTGATTTTCATGGAGAGCAGTGTTTCAAGAAAAGCCCTGCGCAAACCAGGTCTATGTGGCAGGTTTGGGGGATAGATGTGGAAAACTGTGTATTACCATGGGCACTGATACCAGAAAGAAACAATTCTCAAATCTGACAAAAGAAGTCTGAGGAAACAAGTATGATAGTATGGGGTTCAAACTATCTCATTTGAACAACACATCTGTCATCGTGTGATCAATGGGAGCAGGCCGGATATTGTTCCGGAACTTCAAGTCCTCTTGAAAAGTTATTATAAAACTTCTAATGAACTGCACCCCATCAAGGTCCAAGTTCACAAGAACACGGCTCACAGTGGGGCCCCCGGACCAGCACTGCAGAGGCACAGAGCATTCCCGACGTCAGACACTAACCCCTGAGCCTCAACAGATGCTGCATCACAGAAACAGCCCCCAGTGCCAACCCACCGACCCCAGGGAAGAGGGGCATCGAGTGTGAAGACAGTGGGTCACCTGTCAGCATGACTGGAACACAGGGATGACCCGGGAAGTGTCTGGAAAATCCTGGCCCCAGCTACTTGGAATCTCAAGCAACAGGCCATAAGCATCAGAGTCTTAGAAGGCTGTTTTGCTTCTACAGCGTTTTCCAAAACGTCTTTAATTGGCTTTCGGCAGATGTTGGGCCCACTGGCAAGGACCAAGTGTCATCCACTGGGCCTGGTCTGTAGAGGCTGAACAGCACAGCTGAAGTGCCTGCAGACGCCCAGGAGAGAACCCAGTGCGGGGCAGCCAAGTAGGGCCGGTCCTGCCTCAGCGGCACCCCTGCCCCAGGCCTTTCAGCTCAGCAGCAGCCACCTCAAGACAAAGCAGAACCAGCCCCACAACGGCGAATCCAGCCCATGACCAGCTTCCCTGCGGCCCCTAGGGGCGAAAGCCCAAGAAGGAGAGGGTCCAGGAGGGGAGGCCACGGTCCGCAGGAGCTGCTTCCCTTGAGAACCCCAAGAAAGGAGATGGGCAGTGTGTGCGTGGGGCAGCGTATGCAGGCCACCTGCAAGGCAGCGGTGGGGTGGTGGTGGGGGCAGGTGGGCAGCTGGTGGCTGTCCTGGAGGTCACAGCCGGTATGTCACCTCCCCAGCCAGGGCACCCGCACTGCAGAGGCAAGTCGTGGCAGGGGCTGGGGGGAGTGGTGACCAGGTGCCCTCTTCCTCCCTCCCACCCTCCTGCTGGGGTCTTCGTGAGACCCCTTAGGCCTTAGGCTGGAAGGTAAGACTTTCATCTCTGTAGGGGTACCTGTCCCCAAGCTGTCCTGAAAGAAACAGGGATCTCAGGAAGACAGTGTCCTTGGAGGCCAGCAGCACTGCAGGGCTTTGAAGCTGACTGTACCTGTAAAACCCTCCACCAGCACCACTGGGCTCCCCCACATCCAAGAGACATGGAGGAGGTGGGAGGGGGAGACATGGAGAGAGACAGACAAGGGGGACACATGTGAGCTCAAGCACTGGCCGGCGGTCATGCACCTGTGATGTGAAGCCCTCCAGGTGCGCTGCTGGCCGTGCTGCGAATACTGTCTGCCCTCCAATTTAACGAAGTGCTGGGTCAAGGCCAGGGCCTGGAGTTTCTTTCCTAGCACCAGGTTGTGGCTGCCAAGAGCGGGTTCCCAAGAGGGGAGGGCTCCCAGGAGCTGGGAGGCAGGTAGGGTGGGGCTGGCTAAGTCTTTTGTCCAGAACTCTTTCCGGAAGCGAAGGCCAATTACTGAGACGGCCTCCGGCGTCTGGAACCCGCCAGCCTTAAAGGATTTAAGTAGAAGGCGACTCTGCTGGGCTGGCCAGCGGTGAGCTTAGGAGAATCCCAGCACAGAAGGGTTCTTGTGGGAAGTGATACTGAGGACAAGCAAGGAGAGGGCGAGCCAGCGGGGAGCGTAGCATGTGAGAGGAAACAGATAGGGAGGGAATCAACTGTCCCTGAGCCCTGCAGAGGAACGTTAGCCCTGGCAACAATGGGGAGCCTGGGACACTCCCCAGGGGCCTGAGGCGTGAGGGGGAGGACTGTCTGCTCCCAGGAGGGAAGCAGGAGGGTGACCAGGATGTCAGGAAGCCCCCCACCCCAGGCCCCCTTCCTTTCCAGCACAGGTGTGTGATAAGGCTGGAATCAGGAAGGAACCATTGTGCTAGCAGCTACCTGCTGTGAAGGTCACTTCCCTTCCCAAGAGAAATACAGCCTAGTCAGGAACAATCCGGATCAGGCAGGAACAGCCCACCCAGCTAGCAGTCAGCACTCCAGCACAAGCCTCCAAACACCAGAAAGTACATCTGCAGCCCAGAGCTGGCCCTCCAGGTGCTCAAGCCCGCCCAACCTGGGGGGCAGGGCCCAGCTCCCGCACGCCCTCCCTGGGGCTCGCTCACTAGTGCCCCCAGAACCGCAGGATCAGAACCGGAGGGCACTGGTGCCCTCTCTGCCAGCAGGACAGAGCAGGACCAGGTGGCTGTGTATGCCTGCCAATGAGCCCGACCCTGAGGACAGGGTGGCCCCTTCCAGAGTGCCCCCATGGTGGTGAGGGTGACTCCTAACCCTAGCCTGGCTCCTCCCAGCATGCCACAAGCCAACGGCCAAACAGTCTTCACTACGGTCTACACAAGATGCAAGGTACAGGTTCAGGTGAAGGGTTTGCAACCCAGCTGACCTTGAGGGACAACCCCGAAGTAGCTGGTGTAACCTGGGAAACTGGCAAATGAAGAGAAGGATGTAGTTACTATTGCCGCCAGGGACTGGCGAGGAGGACAGGATCCTGGAAAACCACGGACTGCTTTCCTATGAAAGAAGTTCACAAGTCTCTGCTGTAGGGATGAGGACCCCTGGAGGCTGGGGCGGCCATGACCTCCCTTGCAGGAATGTGCCCAGAGAGCACTGGCTGAGTTAAAATCATGGGTCCTGAGCAAACACACTTTTCCTTCTCTTGCCTTTGTGTCAGACGTTTATAAATAAAGTTACGATTAAAACATAAAAGCAATTAAAATCAGCGAGGGGATTAATGCTCTGGGAAGAAGGATACTGTGGCTAACAAACAGTGTGTCCAGGCAGCAAGGAAAAGCCAGGTCAGGCCCTGTCGTTCTGGGCAAGCACAGCCGGGAGTGGCCACGGGGGTGGACAGTAGCTTCAACTCTTCTCACCTATGAGCCCCCTCCCAGGGTCTCTGTACAAGGTCTGGGGGCTGGGGAGCCCCGCTGCACCTGTCACACAGTCCTGCAACCATGCAGGGACCTGCTGGCCAGGCACATGGCCCTGTTGCTAGGCCTTCAGAAATCCTCTGCAGGGGATGACTCATTGGGCCACCAGGTTCGTCATTAAAGAAACCGGAAAACAGGCCAGAAAAGACCAGCAGTGCTGCCCTTACAGGAAGATTGAACCGGTGCTGCTATTGACATGGAAAGCAACGGCCCTGGAGAAAACCTTCTCAGGCCCACCCCACGGCAGCAACTCGCACAAGAACTGCTGGGGGTCGGCCATCTCCTCAAAGCTCGCTTCACAACGGCCTGGAAAGGGTTGTCAGGTCAAATGATGAGAAATACCAGGGAAGACAAAGCCTCTGTGGGCCCCACAGAGCTATCCATTTATTGCACACAGTGTTTATTTTATCCCAGAATTCTTTAGAAGAAACATTCTGGTAGAACCAAAAACGTCTGTGAAGTCACCCTGATCTCACGGTATAAAGCCCATCCGATTTGCACACTGGCACTCTCCAAGGGCATCTGCCCCAGGACCGATACACACGCAGGGTCCCGTGGGTCCCCTCCCGGGGAGGGCAGAGCTCCTGCACAGATGCTGAGTCCACACGGGCTGTTCCCTGCTGTTGGCTGCCTGCCGCCCCACACCCCCCAAGGACGTTATTAATAGAGTCACGTCCTGAGCCAGAACAGCCAGGCTCCCAAAGTCACCAGCTGCTTGTAAAGAGCACCTTGCTGAAGGAGGCCTCCACAGGGCACCCTGGTGGGGGGGGGGGGAGGAGGGGGGGGGCCCTGACCCCAGCCCTCCTGCCCACCCCTCCCACAGATGTCCTGGTCCTATTTCCGTTTTGGCTTTCGGGACCTGCTGTGGCAAGCGATCCCAGAGGCCACGTCTTTCATTTCCTCTTTCAGGCAAACAGTCCATACCCCTTGGTGAAGATCTAGGGGCTGCGGGCAGCCCACGCCTCACTTCCGGTCCATCTAAGTGGGGAGGCAGGAAGCCCTTTACGCTTTTACCCACTGTATTCCTCTTACATCTTAAACACTGAGGAGGTGTTGCCTATTGCACATTTCCCTGAAGGCGGCTGCCTTCAGAGGCCTGCTGACCAAGGTAACGGGGTCTCAAGAGGACCCATTCACGCACCTGCTTACAGCTGTGGGAGCACCTGGGGTCACCAGGAGAGATGGGGCCCAAAAGGTGTGCAGGAGCCTTGACGGTGGTACCCAGGGCCCCCCGCCCCCCCCTCCAGCACTCCTGACTGGGAGACCTGACTGCAGCCCCGGCACCCCTAACACCAAGGCTGTCTGCGCAGCGGGGAAGGGGCGTCCCCGTGAGGATCCCCAGCAGCGCGCACGGAGGATGTTCCCAGACCCCAGCAGCGGGACTGCGCGCGCTCACCGTCTCGGGGTCGTTCTCGAACACCTCCCGGGCCTCCTCCTGGCTGCACAGCTCCTCAATGCATTCCCTCTCCAGGTGGCCCTGCTTGGCCTCCTCGAAGACCTGGTAGGCGCGTCGCTGCCGGGGCCGCAGGAACTGCGCCGCCTCTCGCGCCCGCAGCATCACAGCTGCCCGGACGCGGGCGGGAGGACGACGCCGGGAGAGAGCGGGGACGGAACGGGGACACGCCGTCAACCCCGCCCCGCACGCGCCGTCCTCTCGGCCGCCAGCCCCCCGGGGACGCGGCTGCGGCGTGCGGGGCCCGGGGGCGCGGGGAGCAGGCGCCCGGGGCGGGGGGGGGGGGAAAGCGGGGGCGCGGGGAGCAGGCGCCCGCGGGGGGGGGCTCTGGGGAGGGGCCCGGGGGTCCGGCCCGGTACTCACTGTGCGCGGACTCGGAGGCCAGCAGGAGCACAAGCAGCGCGGTGCCCAGGGCGGCGGCGAGCGCGGGCGGCGGCGGCATGGCGGGGCCGGGCCGGGGCGAGCGCGGGGCGAGGGCCGGGGACGGCGACCGGGCCGGGAGCGCGCGCTCTCAGAGCGCCCGGGAGGCCGTGGCGAGCCGCGGGCGCCGCGGGGCGGTGGCTCCGCTCATCCCGTGCAGGCGGCTCTGAAGGTCACATCCCGGCGACGGCGGCGGCGGCGGCGGCGGCGGCGGCACCTCGGCGCTCGCGGCCGGGGCCGGGGCGGGGCGCGCGGGCAGGACCCGGCTCGGGGCCGCGCGGGGGCGGGGCGCGCGTGTTCCCAGCACCCACCCCCCGCCCCCCCGCTGGCTCCCAGCACCACCCCCCGCGCCTTCCAGCACCCCCACCCCACCCCGCCCCGCCAGCTCCCAGCACCCGCCCACCTAACCCACGCCGGCTCCCAGCACCCCCTCTCCCCCCACCCCAGCCCCGCGGAGATCAAAGACCCCGGGGAGACCCGTCACCCCACCCGGACGACGTGGCCACTTAGAGCGGCGGGTGCGTCCAGGAGAAGGAGATTCAAGTCGATGGCCGAGCCTGACCCGGTCGCGGGTAAAAGGAAGCAGTAAACAGCCAGGTGCCAGGTGACCAGGTGCCGCCTGACCGCTCACCAGACTGAACCCTCGTCCCGCCCCACCACCGCCACCCGCACCCCAAATCTACCGCACCCTTTTTGGATTCCCCATTCCCGAGCACATTTTCTCAAGACTTAAAACCCCCGAAGAAAGGATAAACTGAGGCCAGACCAAATCCCAGCGAGGTCCAGGGAGTGAGAGGAGATTATTTCCTTTTGTAACCTCTGTCTTCCATAATGATGAATGACATTGAGGTTTCCCAGTAAATACTCAGGCTGAAAGCAACATTGTGCTTCTTCTCAGAGACCAAGACTTTCTGTCTCTCTCTCCGGAGTATTTCGCAAATTCAGGGGCCAAAAACACACAAACAAACAAAACCAAAACGAAGCGGAGGGCTCCCCAGGGGTACTGAAGCGGCAGCGAGGCTGGCAGGGGCCTGGACACAGCCCCCCCAACCCCCACCCCGCATGGTGGGTCACTGTGGTCGTCGTGCCGCGGGCTCTAGGCCCGAGTCCTGACCTCAGATTCCCCTGGCCTGCTGTAGTGGGAGAATGAAGCGTTGATGCTGGTCCATTCCCTGAGGTCGTGGTTTGAAGGTGGGGTTAATGAGCATTAACACGTTAAAGTCGGGGGAATGAACACTGGTGAGAAAGCTCTTCAAAGGGAATGCACGATTTAATAGGTAAGTCCTCTGCACCTGTGATCTGCAGTTGAGCTGCTCTCCCCCTCAGCCAGCAACAGATGAAAGCAGCCTGGACGCCTTGGGCTTGGAAAGAGCATTTACTACATTAATTTTCCTGCTTGTTGTTCTTAAGGAGAACCTGTTTCAAGAACCTGGGTGGGGCAGTAAAATCTTCAGTGTGTATTTACACAGATCCTTAATTAATTAATCGTGCGTCTCTTATTTCCTAGGATTCTGAACCAGGTGGCCCGTGGATGCATTTCCGGAAGTATGCAAACTACTACACATTGTTTGCAGTGGCTTTCTTCTTTCCTATTTGTGTGTGTTTGGCCAAGAGAGTTTATAGAGTTCGTGGGACTCTCACAGTTGGATCCCAGTAAGAGTGAGTGTCATGGCCTCTTCATGTCCCTCTGGGAGGGTCCGTGCTGAGTATGGGCTCAGTGCTTCAGGTGACCAGGCGTTAGCATGATCCCAACTGGAAGGAGGCTTTCAGGCCCCCTGACCTGTCAGCCTGGACCTCAAGCCCCTCGCTGCTTTTCCCCGTTTATCCTTTCTGTTGACTTGGTATCACAATAACCCAACAGCACCCATTATGAAGAGACTTGCTTTAATAAAATGCATTCACACACACTTGCTCACCTGAATAACTGTAGAATACAGGAAGCAAATATAGGGAGCAAGGGAGGGTGTCTGACCCAAGCTAACCCGAAGACCAATGCAGAAACTTTGCTTTAAGGCAGAGAAAGAAAATGGATAAGCAACAATTTGGATAATGCTTTCTGAAATTGGGGAGAGTCGTCAGGCACTGTGTTATACACCTCGAAGTAACCACGATTAAGTAGCTCATTTTTACAAGGGGCAGGTTAGACCTAGTGCCGTGGACACCTCGAATGGACTGTCAGCCAGACTGTAGTCAGGGGCTTGTCTTGCCAAGGCCAAGTGGGATGAAAGTGTGGGGGTTAGGGTCAAAGTGCGGGTGTCAGAAACGAGGTGTTGGTGGGGAGAGAAAAATTCTGCATTTCCTTCCACCATCACTTCTGTGGGTGATGATTTCAAGGTGCTGAGGCTGTTCGTTTATGAATCTGCTCAATAAATCGATAAATGTGAGTTGAGTACTTGCTGTGTTGTCTTAAAAGGCAGTGTGCTGGGCGCTGACCAAACCAGTCATATTGGGTTTTCTTTGTTTTTAAAGCAGGTTTATTGAGGCATAAGGGAAATATAATAAGCTACATAATAAGTTTTGTGGTATCTATGATGAACGTACATACCTGTAAACCCACCACCACATTCCTCTAGAGCATACCCATATTTTGAAAACACTTCCTCATGCCCTTTGGTAATCCCTCCCTCCTGAATGTCCCTGCCCCACCCTCACCCCATCCCAGGCAAAATCACTGGCCCACTTTGTCACTATAGACTAGTTTGCTCTTTTTGGAATGTTGCATAAAAGGAATCCTACAGAATGTGCTTTTTTGTCTGGCTTCTTTCACTAGGCAAATTCACTTTCAGATTCACCTACATTGTTGCACATAGTTTATTCTTTTTTTATTCCTTTTTCTCCTCCTCCTCCTCCTCCTCCTCCTCCTCCTCCTCCTTCTTCTTCTTCTTCTTCTTCTTCTTCTTCTTCTTCTTCTTACCAGTATTCTGTCATGTGGATATGCCACAGTCTTTTTAGCATTCACCTGTTGATGGACATTGGCTTGTTTCCAGTTACTGGTTATTACCAACAAAGGGACTATGAGCATTCATGTATAAGTTACTGTATGCACATAAGCTTTTGCTTCTCTTGAGGAAATATGTAGGAAATAACACTGGACTGTATGGTAGGTATTTGACTTTTTAAGAAACTCACAAACTTTTTCAAAGTGAATTTCCATTTTATGTTTCCACCAGCAGTATATGAAAGTTTCAAGTTGTTGCGTATCCCACCCACACTTGCTAAGGTTAGTCTTTTTTTTGAGAGAGAGAGAGAAAGAGAGAGAGAGAACGTGCATGTGCACATGGGCATGAGTAGGGGAGGATCAGAGAGAAAGGGAGAGAAAGAGAAGCAGGCTTTGAGCTGTCAAAGCAGAGCTGGACACAGGGCTCGATCTCGCGACCCTGAGACCATGACCAGAGCCAAAATCAAGTGGGGTGCTCAACCGACTGAGCCACCAAGGTGCCCTAGTCTTCTTAATTTTAGCCATTCTGGTAGGTGTTTGGTGGTATTTCCTTGTGACTTGAATTTGCGTTTTTCTAGGACTATGATGCTGAGCAGATTTTAATGTGCTCTTTGCCATCCAAATATATTCTTTGGTGAAATGTCTGTTTTAATTTTATCATCTTTTTTTCCTTTTACTTGGGCTCTGTACTTTTCCAATTATGGAATTATTTGTTGAGTTTTAAGAGTTCTTTAAATCTTGGGGCGCCTGGGTGGCGCAGTCGGTTAAGCGTCCGACTTCAGCCAGGTCACGATCTCGCGGTCCATGAGTTCGAGCCCCGCGTCGGGCTCTGGGCTGATGGCTCAGAGCCTGGAGCCTGTTTCCGATTCTGTGTCTCCCTCTCTCTCTGCCCCTCCCCCGTTCATGCTCTGTCTCTCTCTGTCCCAAAAATAAATAAAAACGTTGAAAAAAAATTAAAAAAAAAATAAATCTTCTGGACACAAGACCTGTATCAGACTGTGATTTGCAAATATTTAGTCCAGTCTGTGACTTGGTTTTTCATTATTTTAAACAATGAAACACTGCTCTTTTCCCTCTTAATTTTGAAGTACAATTTATTATTTATCTTTTAATGAATTCTGCTTTGGAATTATATTTGCCTACTCCGAGGTCACGATATTTTCTTTCAGAAGTTTTATAGATTTACATTTTACATTTAGAACTATGACCCACTTTGAATTCATTCCCACATATTTTACATTTCTTTGTTTTATTGTAAATCTTTTTAATTTCAATTTCTGAGTATTTAAATATTTGGTTTTTTGTACATTTATCTTTTATTCTACAACTGTGCTTAACTAAACTACTAGTTTCAATTTTTTTTAATAGATTCAGTAGAATTTTTTACATAGATGGTCATGTTGTCTGTAAATACAGCAAATCTCCTTTCAGAGCTGTGCACTTTTTGCTTCTTTCCTTGACTTATTGACTGTCTAGTGACCTCCACAACAAAGTTGGCTGGAAATGGTGACAGTGGATCCCTGTGTTAGTCCTGATCCCACGTGGAAACAACTCAGTCTTTCACCATTAAGTATAATGGTAGCTACAGGGCTTTCATAGATGCTTTTTATCAAGATGAGGTTCTAGTTTTAATTTTCTGTGAGTTCTTTTCATTAGAATGGATGTTGGATTCTGTCAAATGCTTTTTCTGCATCTGTTGAGACAATCATTTTTTTTCCTTTTTCCATTCATTAATTTGTAATTACCTTGATTGATTTTCAAATGTGGGAAGAACCTCGCCTCATCATGATGTAGTATTTTGTTAAGAATCTTTGCAACCATGGGGCCCCTGGGTGGCTCAGTTGGTTGGGTGTCCGACTTTGGCTCAGGTCATAATCTCATGGTTCACGAGTTCAAGCCCTGGGTTGGGCTCTGTGCTGACCGCTCAGAGCCTGGAGCCTGCTTCAGATTCTGTGTCTCCCTCTCTCTCTGCCCCTTCCCCACTTCATGCTCTGTCCCTCATTGTCTCAAAAATAAATAAATGTTTAGAAAAATTAAAAAAGAATCTTTGCAACCATGTTAATGAGGGTATTTTCTTTTCTTGTATTGTCTTTAAAAAAAATTTTTTTTTAACATTTATTTATTTTTGAGAGCGACAGAGACAGAGCATGAGCAGGGGAGGGGCAGAGAGGGAGACACACAACGTGAAGCAGGCTCCAGGCTCTAAGCTGTCAGCATAGAGCTTGACACGGGACTTGAACCCATGAACCTTGAGATCATGACCTGAGCCGAAGTTGGACGCTTAACCTACTGAGCCACCCGGGTGCCCCTCTTGACTTGCCTTTATCTGGTTTGGCACCCAAGATATGCTGGTCTCATCGAATGAGTTGTTAAGTGCTTCCTTCTACTCAGTATAATGGAAGAGTTGGTATGGAATTTGTGTTATTTTTCCCTTAAATGGCTGACAAATGCTGTCCGTGATGCTATACACACCTGGGATTGTCTTTGTGGGAAGGTTCTCACCTATAAATTCAGTTTCTTTCACAGATATAAATAAGGTCGTTCAGGTTGTTTCTTTGTGAGTAAACTTTCACAGTCTGTGTCTTTGAGGACATTTGCCTTTTCATCTAAGGTATTGAACATATTGGCAGGAAGTTATTCATAATATTCCTTTATATCTGTAGGTCTGTAGTGATGACACCTCTCATTCGCAGAATTGATAATTTGTGTCTTCTCTCTTTTTGTCTGAATCCTTCTGGCTAGAGATTCAACAAGTGTTTCTATTTCAAGTAACCAGCTTTTGGTTTAATGATATTTCTCTATTTTTTTTTGTTTTCTATTTTATCATTATCCATCTGATTTTTATAATTTTCTTTCTTCTGTTTACACTGCATTTCATTTTCTCTTCTTCATCTAGTTTCTTAGGATAGAAGCTGAGGTCATTGACGAGGTCTTATGTCTTTTTAATACAAACATTCCTTGACTTATGATGCAGTTACATCCTGATAAACCCAGCATAAATCGAGAGAATGGTAAGTTAAAAGTGCATTTAATATACCTAACCTATCGAACATCATAGCTTCGTCTTGCCCTTTGTCTCCTTGTGATGATCAGCTGACCGGAGGGGGTCTCTGCAGGTCTCTGAAGTTCTTTCCCTGCATCGCCCTCTCCTACTTGGGCAGTTGGCTCTGCCTGTGTCCTCCACGCATGGCAACCTCGTCTCTCCCTCTAGGCAGTGACCTTGGCAGTCATAGGGCCACCTCATTTATTTCCTGTCCCCCAGGGTTCACTCCTTGTTGCCTAATGTCCAGTGTGTTGAAAACTGTTATTTTATATATATGTCTGCTTGCTCAGTTGTTCTAGGTGGGGAGGTAAATCTGGTCTCTGCTGCTGTCTTTTGTCCAGAAGCAGAAACCCCCAGTCACACTTTAATGAAGGTTTTTGGTTTTTTTTTTTTTTTTTTTTAAGAGCATGTTTTGCAACCCACTGGTTTAGTCGGGTTTTTAATTTTGCAAAAGTTAGTGTTTTGTTAACCAGTGGTTTTTAATGATGTGGGTTAGAACAGAGGAGGATATCAGAGTTTTATTGGCTGTGAGTTCCTTATTTCTCCAATATCTATTTTTGTGAATGTGGTCTGGGTTGTGATGTAAAATACGTTTATTACTGTGGGTTATGCTCAGAAAGTTTGAAGAACACTACTTACTGTCGTGAATGAAGGTGGTGGGACCTCATTAAGGTGAAAGTCCTTCCATGGGTAAGTCCTCTGGGCTCCTCCCTAGCTTTGCAAGGATGTTCCCAGTTTTAAAATCAAAAGTCCCAGATCCTAGACCCCCTCAGCTGGGGGCTACTGAGATGGTTACTTCCCCTGCTTGGCCCCCTAGGGGAGCACCTTTGCAGCCTGTGACTTACAAGGGGTGTTGTGCCAAACACCCCCATATAAATGGTTTTGTGGAATGCTGTAGGGATCTTTACGTAGAACAGTGTCTGCTTCCGGTCAAGGGTGCCTACCCTAGCCTGGTTAACTCCTCCTTCATCTGAAAGGAGTTACACTCACCTGAGTCCAAGGCCCTGGTCTTCTTGAGTTTGCAGTGAAGACAGACGGGGAGGTGGGAAGAGGGACCTTGAGCTGGACAGATACATTTACCTCCTCCACTTAGAGCGATTTTCGGCCACTTTTCTCCACCACAAATTTCCTTCTCTGTGGCACGCCCAGCTGGCTCAGTCTGGAGAGCGTGTGACTCGATCTCAGGGTTGTGGACTCAAGCCCCATGTTGGGTGCAGAGATTACTTTTAAGAAAATTTTCCTCATCTGCAAGGAGCATAGACTTCCTGACTCTTGGTACCTAGTGTGACAGGGAAGTGAGATGGTGGGTGGGAGCCCCTCGGCAGGTCCTAACTGACGGCCTGCCTGTGTGCCCTGGCCCTGCTCCAGCCCTGCCGCTGCCATTCCAGACTCCCTCCTGGCCTTAGGAGGGGAGAGAGGAACAACACTCTCTGTTAGCTGTCTGCTGCTACAGGGACGACTGCGGTCCAGGCAAGTGGGCCCAGCTCAGGAGAACTGCTGTATAAGTGGCGTTGATGGGGGAGCCTCGGAGCTGAGGACCACCTGGGAAGGGTGTGGGTGCAGCTGGACAGAAAGGGAGTGTCATGCCCAGGACAGCCAGGTGGGATCTCCTCCGTGACTTGCGGGCCCAGGGAAGCCCTGAAAGCAAGCATGACCGAGGTAGCCCGATGCACCTGCATTTGGGACAGAGCACCAGCCCTGTAATGTCATTGCCCAGGGACTGCCCAGAGACTTATGCATTTCAGTGCTGTGTTCGTCAGGGCTGGTCCTGCACATACAGACGCCCTGCAAACAGGAACGTCCTGGTTTCAGTCACTGGTCGGTTCGGACTTGTGCTGGCCTCAGGGTCTGGCCACACCATGACTGGGCCTTTCGCTCTCCTGCATGCAGTAAACGCTTCCTGTGTGAGCGCCTGGGACAGAGCGCTGCCAATGCAAGTGACATCCTCACACCAGGGGCTTGGCAGGCGGGCTCAGCCCTGCTCCTGACCGTGTGTGTGCACAGCTCCAGCGGGGAACATGCCGTGGGATTCTCAGCCCTTCAGGGCAGGGCAGGGCTCCAAAAAGGCAAAGCGCCAGGCAGACAAAATGCAACAGATGCCCCTTTTCCAGAGGAAAAGCTTTTCGTGTTGGAGGTGTAGATAAGTGTACATAATATGGAAGGTTACCTTTTAGGGCATCTGGAACTGTAACTATTTCAGAAAACATTTTCCTCTCCGGCCGATAAAACATTTGCTGGGCAAGTCCGAGAGTTGGCTCAGACATATGTTTTCACGATGGGAAACGCTGCCGTTACTTCGTGGGGTTTGCTCTGCGCTTCACGGCAATGACCGCTCTGTGGGATGACCGTTGATGCACGCTTCCTCGGCCTGCCGCCGGCTTCCGATTCCCATCCATTGTCCCACATGACTACGTGTCAAAGAGACATTTTGCAAAGCCTACTAGAAGATGTTCTCCTTTCCATTTAGCGGCTCAGATAACTTATTTGCTAAGGAACTGAACACACTTCAAATGGATTTGGGGTGGAAGGAAAGTCACCACAAATAGCAGCCAGAGGCTTCCTTCTGTTTGGGTCCTTCATCAGTGTGGCTGCAGGGAGGCTCCCGGAGGGGCCGGCGTCTGAGGCAGAGTGGGGACAGCCCTGGGAGATGGCGGTGGGACGCAGGGAGGCGGGGAGGGGGCCCGCGTGGCTGCCAGCTTCTCTTCACCGTGTGCTGTCGTGAGAACGGAAACAGTGAGTGCAGACGGAGCTCTCGGCCGAGGGCCTGGGCACAGCGGCCCCACCAGCTGTGTCCGCAACCACTGGTCTCACCGCTGTCACCACAGTGGCCTGCTGGGCCCGCTCATTAGCAGTGGTAGCTTTCAGGATTTGGTTACTGTGACAATAAAGGCGAACAATGGTGAAGGTAGCGCAACGCCAGGTTTCCAGAGGGAGCCTCAGTCTCTGGCTCTGAAGGAAACCCTTTTGGAAACATAATGTGCAGGGGCGCCTGGGTGGCTCAGTCGGTTGAGTGTCCGGCTTCGGCTCAGGTCATGATCTCGTGGTTTGTGGGTTCGAGCCCCATGTCAGGCTCTGTGCTGACAGCTCAGATCCTGGAGCCTGTTTCGG
This sequence comes from Leopardus geoffroyi, assembly GCF_018350155.1. Classification (NCBI taxonomy): domain Eukaryota; kingdom Metazoa; phylum Chordata; class Mammalia; order Carnivora; family Felidae; genus Leopardus; species Leopardus geoffroyi. The sequence continues at coordinate 82,515,962 of NC_059326.1, forward strand.
ATTCTGTGTCTCCCTCTTTCTCTGCTCCTCCCCTGCTCGTGCTCTCTCTCTCTCTCTCTCTCTCTCAAAAATAAACATTAAAAAAAATTAAAAAAAAAAAAAAAAAGAAACATAATGTGCAGCTCGGACCCTGCTGTCAGCAGCCCTGGGTTAGACTCCCTCTCGCCACTTGGAGGTGACGGAGCTGTGGGCGGGGATATCGGTGCCACGTGGTCCTTCCACCGTCTCTGCATTAAGTAGCACAGTTGTCTGCTCCAGGTCTTTCCTACTTTCCCTTCATGTGTCTCAGTAAGCTTCTCTCTTGTCCCACCTTTGTGTGACACCCTCAGCATCAGGCTCCTGCCGTTGCCTCTCTCACCTCCACAGCGGAGGGGACATTTCCTCTGCACGGCATGGCTGTGTCTCTCTCACCTGGGCCCGCTAGGGCCCACTGGCTGGCTGAAGCAGCTGGGAGCTCTGGAGGCCAGGAGGACCCCGTGTGGCCATATGAGGGTTCCCGCCCCAGAGGTGGGGCGCACAATGTGGCCACGCACCTGCCTGCCTTCTCCCTAGCCAGCAGCCACCAGGGCCACGCTGAGTGGGGACGCTCCCCAGGGTCGTGAAACGTCAGGACGGGAAGACCAATCCTCTCTGCCTTCTTCCAGGACGCGGACACTGTGTCTGGGAGTGGACTCCGTGCGCCCCTGCTGGAGTCCTCCTGGGCTGAGGTGCTGGGCAGAGGACGGCTTCGGTCCTCATGAGATGCAAAATGCTGTCATTCCGGGTGTGGGGACAGCGCCAAGAGGGCTCTTTCTGGGTGTAGACAGTGCGAGAGCCGTCATTCTGGGTGTAGACAGCAGGAGAAGGCTCCTTCCAGGTGTAGACAGAACCAGAGAGCCATCATTCCGGGTGTGGGGACAGTGCAAGAGGCCTTCTAGGTGGTGCTCTGAAGGCCAGACGCTCTGCCACAGTGGCTCTTGGACAACGTGACCTGGGGATGCCCCACAGGAGAGTCTCGTCACTGCTAACCCGCATCCGCAGCCCCGGGGACATGCTCTGTGCCCTCACGGGCTCCCATCCGCCCACGGGGAGGCTCAGCTGTCAGTGTTAGGGTGCATGACCTGTGACCTGGGCCTCCCAGACTGGACAAACAAGAATGTGAGCGTTCATGCACACACAAACACACGTACACACACGCATGCACACACGTCTAGACACATGCACACAAAGCGTGGAACGTGTGTGTTCACACACACGTGAGCGTGCACAGACATGCACAGCCATGTACACACACACATGTGCACACATACAGATGCACACACAAGCGTGCACACACATACACAAATGCACACGAGCACGCGTGCGTACAGGCACACGTGTGCACACACGTACACATGCACAAATACACATGTGTGCACACACAGACACACACAGATGCACACACAAGCGCGTGCACACATACACAAATGTACATGAGCACGCGCGCACACAGGCACACACAGGCACACATGCAACACACTCACACAGGCACACATGTGCACCCACATGCACAAGCACACATGTGTGCACACAGACATACGAGCACGCACACATACACACACATGCACACTCGCACAGGCACACACACGCACACAGGCACACATGTGCACACATGCACAAACACGTGTGCACACACAGACATTCACATACACACAGGTGCACACACAAGCACGGGCACACATACACAAATGCACATGTGTGCACTCTCACACACAGGCACACGTGTGCACATGCACACATGCACAAACACACGTGCACGCAAGACACATACACACAAGTACGCACACATACACACATGCACACACGCACACACTCACACAGGCATATACAAGTATGCACACATGTGCACACAGGCACACATGCACACACATGCACACACTCACGCACACACACGCATCGTGAAACGGTCAACATTGAGGAGCTGGAATTGCCCCACCTCAGGCATCTTGCTGAACCCACTGCTCACAACCCTGCAAGCCTCTTCCGGGCGGGCCCCTCCTGCCCCTGCCCTCCATACACACCTGGCTTTCGTCCTCTGGTCCCCCTTCCCATTTCACGTGTGCTTTTCTTCCAGGGTCCTGGAAGTCGGAGGGTGGGGTAGGGAGAGGGCAGAAGGAAGGGCGTGTGTGCTGGCAGAGCCCTCATGGAGACGCCCAGAAGTGACCCCAGGGGCTGGAACGTGTATGGAAGTCATTTCCGCATTGCTATGACTGGGGACAGAGCCAGGGGTGCTGAACCCCCCTCCGCCCTGGCACAGACTGTTCCAGAGAGAGTGTCATGTGTGCGTCTGTGGATGAACTGAGAGAAGAAGCAGGGAGGGAAGGTAGAGGCGTCGTGCTCCCAGCTAGGGAACTGGGACCTTCTCTGGTGATGTATGGGACCCATCGAGCACTTTGGGAACAGAGGCACCACGGGGACTGCTTTGGTTTGGACGGGACAATCCTTCCAGCCCCAAGCTGCCCAGAACAGAGTTCCCCCGGCCCACATGCAAAACACGGGAATTTACCCTCAGGGAGGAGGCAGAACATCTGGTGGGTGGGGCGGCCTGTGGCAAGTGCTGGACACTGAGGCCTGAGGGTTGTGAAGTTTCCCCAAGATGGGCCAGAGCAGGGCACTTGCAGGTGCATCTGGGTTCACAGGCCTGAGAGGGGCCCTCCCGGCGGGAAGCCCTGAGCAGGTGTTTCCAGCACAGTGGCCTCTGAATGCAGGGCCTGGGACAAAGCTGTAGGAGGGAAGGACAGGATGGACACACACACAGAGGGGACCACGGTGAGAGCCCACCGCGTGCAGACACCCAGTCCTTGGGCCCGCTCGCAGGCCTCTGGCTGGCCTGGGACACACTGTGGTTTCTGCACCTGCTACATTTGTGTGATAAGCATGTTACTGTTACTACAATACCACAGTGTGGCTTACAAGCATCAGCTGGCCCCAGAGGGGGCTACTGCATGAAGAAGGACTGCTCCAGAAGCGGGAAGGGCGCGGCAGAGAGGATGGAGTGGGCTCCCTGGAATGTCCCCTGGGCTGTCCTCCTCTGGTCCCAGGAGAGAAGCTGTGTGCCCATACCGCCTGGGGTATGTGTGACATGTTAGACGTCTCAGGTTAAAAGGCCTCATTGCAGAGGTGACTAGGGTCGTTTTCCTTGTTGGGGAGAATTACTGGACAACTCTTCTGATTGTCCCCATCTCTTGTGTGTAACAGCCATCGGGATCTTTGAAAGTCACGTAACTTAGTGAATTCATCTAGAAAATGATGCCGGTAAGCACCTTCTTCCGTGAGCTGCCTCTGAAGACAGACGCGGTTCATTTATTTTCACAAAAGGACTGAGAAGGTGGTTCAGATTTCTCTGCCCAAAGGGCTGAAGTTAGTTCTGAGCCTCAGCTCAGCATGAGGGCTCCAGGCTCTCTGGGAGAGGGGCCTGCGGAGAGGGCACCTGCGGGTACCCTGGGGGCGCCAGGGCCATGCAGCTGTCAGTCACGGTTTACCCGGTAAACCCATGATCACCTGAGACTTACTGAGTCCCTGAAAGAAACTCTCAAAAGCCTCTTGTTTGGCAAGGGAGAGGAACCCAGTAGGTGGCCGGTGGTGGGAAGGGGTGCGGGCACCTGGCAGGATGAAACCGGGCCTGCACTTGCAGCCTTGCCCCCACAGCGTCTTTGACGCTGGCTCCAAACCACCACATGGTGACGAGCAGGCCGACTCGGAGGGTCAGCCGTGACCTCAGTTGTGCCGGATTCCTTGGCTTATAGGCAGGAAACCTCACTCTCTCTCTTGGTGTCTCCTCCCTTCTTCAAGGACACCATCCTGGGGTGTCATTAGGGTGTCATTAGGGCCCCCCCAGTCACTAGCTCCAGTCAGCACATCACATCTGCAACCACAATTTATCTGTGCCCTGTGCCCCCCTGTGCCTTCCCGCAGGTCGGCAGGACGCAGAGCCGGGAGCGTCCGTGTGTCCCCAAGGCTGGTGGGGCCCAGACTGTACCATCTCTGGACGCTCCTGCTCTGAGCTGCCCTCGGGTCCTGCTTGCTGTGCTATCTTAGGGGTAGGACAGAGTTTTTAAAGTGTCCAAAACTGACTGTCACACAAATACAGAATGAAAAAGATTTATTAACTCATTAAAGAGGGACCAGAAACTTGATATGGCTGTTGGAAGAGTATTTTAGGGAAGTGGGTGCTCACAGGCCTTGAAGAAAGTCGGGGCAAGGATGCCGGGCCAAACGCGAAACTGGCTGATGGCCTTCAAGGCCATTAAATATATTCAGTACGTATTTACTAACTGATATTTTAATATAGTTACATTAATGTTTAAATAATAAAGCTTTATTTCAATTATTAATGGTTATTAGATAATTATTTACAATAACACCCACATTAATATTTATTTTATATGAACAATACTTAATTATTTACTAATTTATCTCATATTAGCTAATTCCATTTATTTATCATTAACTGTTAATGACTAAGTAATTAAATGTTTTAAATATCTATATATTTATTAATATTATCGGTTCAACATGTATTTATTACATATGTAGTGTTAAATGTACACATAAGTACATATTTGAAGTTATTTTTTCTTGTGGGCAGAAATTACTTGCCGCTTCACAGGGAAAGATCTATGAGCCGACACGGAACTTGGGAGCCTGAATCTGTAATTCATGTTAAATAGCAAAATGAGACAAGGCACTTTGCTCAGCTGGTGAACCAGGCCTGGGGGGCTCAGGAAAGGGCGCCCCGGTGTGACAGGGAAGGACATGCCCCCACTCTCTGGCCTTATCTCCACATTTGGGATGTTGTTCTTGCCACAGACAGCGGCACCCCGTCCCCCAAGTGGCCCCTGCGGCACATGTCAGAAAACATCGTGGGGACCCTTCTGCTGACCCCCCCCCCCCCAGCCCGTGTCCTGTGCTGGTGGCTGGATCAGCGACTGCAGGTAACTAGACACTGTTTACTGGCCGGGTTCCTTCATGAGGGATTTGCACATGTTGCTTAGTGACCTCATGAACGTGAGCGTGGAGACACCTGGGGACCATGCTGGACAATTCCTGATTGAAGCTACATAGAAAATAAGGGGATATTGTTGACATTTCTGTCTGGCAGCAAGAATATCCCCTTGGACTGTGAGGCCCGTGAAGCAAACTCCAGTTGCCATAGAAAGATTCGGTCCTTGGGGCGCCTGGGTGGCGCAGTCGGTTAGGCGTCCGACTTCAGCCAGGTCACGATCTCGCGGTCCGGGAGTTCGAGCCCCGCGTCGGGCTCTGGGCTGATGGCTCAGAGCCTGGAGCCTGTTTCCGATTCTGTGTCTCCCTCTCTCTCTGCCCCTCCCCCGTTCATGCTCTGTCTCTCTCTGTCCCCAGAATAAATAAACGTTGAAAAAAAAAAATTAAAAAAAAAAAAGAAAGATTCGGTCCAGTTCTGAGAATTTAGAATCAGCCACCGTGGCCCGACACGGACGACGGTGCTGCTGGAGTTCACTCGTGTTCGGTACCTGGACACTCAGACCTCGAGCGGGCCGTCCCCTAGATTCACTAACAGATGTGGGCCACAGGTGAGGTCTCGAGCTTTCGTGCCCCCGCCCCCCGCGGCCCAGCCCGCACACCCTGCGGCCTGTGTAGCCCAGAGGAAAAAGCAGTGCGCCCGGGACCTGTTTCCCTGCTTGGAGGCTACTGTTCAAGTCTCGGGCTTCAAAGTGGAAGCGTCTCTACACTAGAGGCCAGTGCTTCCCGTTTCCTTCAAAGGCAGAGCAGAGCCTCTCGTCCCTGACACAGAGCCCCCCACCCTGCCCCACCGAGAGCTGAAGGCTTCCCCGCTTCCAGGGCTCAGGGTTTGGGACACACGTGATTTATCCATCACATTAAAGAGGATCTTCTTTTACTGGTGTCTGTTGCAACAGGTAAAGTCATGGCTGGTCGGAGCCGCCCAAGGGCACAGAGAAGACGGCTGAGCAGGACTCAGGGAAGCACATGTCGTTGGCCCCAAGTGCATGGAGACCCGCACATCCTGGTGGCAAGAATGAGCTAATGATGGCCAGCAACATCACAAAACAAGTGCTTGTGGAAGTTGTACCCACTACCAAGTGTGTGGCCAACTCGTGCGAGGTTGGGGAGGCTGCAGCCAAGGAGACAGATGCCACCTTCCTCCTCCTGTGGCCGCAGCAGGGCCCCTGGGGGGCTGATGGCCTTCCGACTGCTTATAGGTTGAGAGCTGTGGAGACACAGAGGGATCTTGCAAGGACACTTTGCTTTGTGCACAGACAGGCGCCTGGACACTGCCTTATTCCAGGCACCTCTGAAACGTGGGAGGAAACTCGACGGCCACCCTCCTGTGTGTCCCTGTGAAGTAGGAGTGCGTCCATGCTCGTGAGTTGTCTCCAGTTTATGCAGCTGGGGCTGAAGACACTGTCTAGCCTGCAACTGCTGTGTTCATCTAGTGGTGAGAACCGCTCGATGCTTTTCTCTGTGCAGGTCCAGGAAACGTCTCTTGATCGAGGAAAGTTGTGAGGGCCCGGGGATCAGCCGAGGTGGCCTTTGTGATGCCACCATCTGCTGCACCGTCGGGGGCTTTGGTGCCTATATCATGGCAAGCCCTGATGTCGGTCATGAAGTGGGTGAACAGAACTGGAATCCAGTCCTTCCTGAGGCCATGGTGGAGTGGGGGGGCGCCTCCACCTTGTGCACAGAGAGGCGTCTCCACCACTGGGAACGTGTTCTGCTCCTGGAGGGTCCTGACATCCAGCCCACCATCCAGCCGATACTAACTTGATTCCCTCTTTGTGTGTGTGAGACATCTTTAAAACAATTCATTCAGGTGGAAGTCACATAGAATCAACCATTTCATTGTGAACAACTCAGCGGCATTTAGTGAATTTGCAATGCACCTCTACCTAGCTCTAGAACATTGGGACCAGCCACTCCCTGTCCCCTGCCCCTGGCAGCCACGGGTCTGCATCCTGTCTGCAGACTTGCCTGTCTTGGGCCTTTCATATAACAGCGTCACACACTGTGTGTCCGTTGGGCGGCTTCTTGCACTTAGCTGGTGTGTCCCAGGTCCCGCAGCCAGGCTGTAGACTGCATCGGAGGTGTGCTCCTTCTCATGACTGAATAATACTCTGCTGTGTGGACAGACCACAGTTGGTCTGTTCACTAACTGATGGACATTTGGGCTGTTTCCACTTTCTGGCTGTTGTGAAAACTGCTTTACTATATTTTCTTGTCTTTCCACAGGTACACCCTCCACACACGTTTTCATGTCTTTTTTCAGTCAATGGTTAATTTTTTTTCCAGGAGCCCATTTTGAAAATATTATTGAGGACTTTATTTCCATTCCGTTAAATCCAATAAAGTTAAATTATAATAAATTTTATTTTTGGTGTAAATAAAATATTTAAACTGAAAATAATGTGAGTTTTAATATACCTTTTTAAAACAGTTTTTCATTATCTTTCTCAAATACTTCAATGTTGCAGAAGAAATGTTAAAAATGTATATAAAAGCATCTATACAGGGTGCACATTTTTCCTTTTGTCTCAGGTCCCAGCATGGCCTGGCCAGGTGCTGGGGCCCCTGGGGGAGGCTTGGGGGAGTGTCACCATCCAATAGACCCCCTGCAGTGAAAGGTCATGGCCATCATAGTCATTGTGATAATGATATTGTCTGCTAAGGACAACGGATGTTTTCTTGGTGCTACATAAGGAATCGATTTTTAAAGAGTCCCTGGAAAACTGTTTGCATTTATTTGTAACGTGAAACTTAGCAGACGGAGCTAAGCCTTGGGCTGATGACACGGGCTGTGGGTACAGGCTTTGGGGCAGTTTCTGCCATCCTTTCTCCCCTCTAGATGCTCAGCCCTGGGACTCAGTCGTCAGAGCAGGTCTGGCGGGGGGGGGGGGGGGGGGCGGAATGTGCCCATTTTCATCATCTCATCCTGGGGGCGGGGGCCACTCTGGGTGCCTGAGCTGTCCTGAGGCTGTCACTCCGGTGCCAGGTCTGCCCCTTAGTGACAGGGGGACTTCCTTGTTTCTGACAGCCACTGGATTTGGCCCTGAACCCATTCATGTGGTGAGAGAGGTGGGGCTCTATCTCAGGCATCTTTGAGAGCAAGTTGCATCAGGATGTGCCATGGACGTGACCCCTGGGCAGCCCCCAGGCGTCTCCCACAGGCTCCCAGCCTCACCACGTCAATAGCCCAGGTGGTGCCTGGCCATGCCTCAGGCAATTGCAGCCCCTTGGTGGCTCCCCTGGGGCTCCCCCGTGCCCCCGGGGGCCTCAGTCTCAGCCCCAGCCCCTCCCTGACACCACAATCAGAGGGCCTTGCCAGGGAAGCTGCTGTAGGGTTTTGTGAGGTCGTGTCCACGTGCCCCGGGGCCACAAAATCAGGGCCACACCCTGACCAAGTCTCTGGCTGAGGCTTCCCGTGTCTGTTGCTGAGGGACGGGTAAAATGCAGCAGGAGAATAAGGAAAGGGCAGTCTGCCTTGTCCACAGTTCCAGGCAAGGCCTCCGGGCGCAGCCGCCTGGAACCCCCGAGTGAAGCGTGGAATGCCAGGGAAGGAAACGCTTCTGTCCAACCTGGCTTATCTGACCTGACCAGCAGGCCGCCCGTCTTACGATAACAAATCGCTTCCTCTGGTGAACAAGGCGGGGTGTTGGTAAACAGCATGGGCGCCAGGCTTAGATTTAGTGGGGTCTTTCCTTGGGGTCTGTGGCAGAGGACCCTCTCTTCTCTAGGGGGGGGGCGTGGGGACACGGGTTCGGGTTTGGATTGGGAAGCCTCCTCCCGAGAAGGCACCGGGAGCCAGGCGAGCACGGGGCTCTGTATCTTTTCTGGGGCCTGTGTTTGTGTCCAGCCTCTCCCCCAAGGTTGTTTGAAGTGCCAGTGTCCTCCGTTTGTTCCCTCCCGGACACCCCCAGGGAATGGCGAGGAGTGGCTGTGGAGTTGGTGGCGTCCAGGCCCAAGGAGGACGATGGAGCAAAGGTCACACAGACACAAGTGGGGGAGATCTGTGAGAAGTGCATGTCCCTCCAAGGACTGCGGGTGGAGCCCCTTAGATGACCTCCTTGTTCTTGGCGACGAAGGACGTGCCCCCAACACACTGCTCACGCCTGCCCTCTTGGCTCGGGCGGTGGCCGTTGGGAAAATTAGTTCACAGAGCGGTCTGCTGTCCACACGTCTGCGAGGTTCATGATGGAAACGCTGAGGCAGACACGAAGCGGAGAGGCCGGTGTCGTGAGCCCCATCGCCCGTGAGCCCTCGCCATGATGCCAGCCCACAGCGGCCAGTTTTGTCGGCACCCCACCCACTCCCTCACCGGGCTAGTTTAAGCCAGTCCCATACATGACATTGTTTTATCCCTAATATATCAGAAAGTATTTATAAAAGCTAAGGGCTCAGCACAATTTCATGTTTGCACCTAAAAAAATGGACCCTTGAGGCCCGCAGACGTCAGTGCTCACGCTTGCCCTGCTGCTGGTGACGCTTGTAAGTAGCTGTGTCTTCCAGTGAGGGCCTCTGCCTCCTCTTTAATCTTTCCGTCTCCATCCCTTCCCTTTCTTTGTGATTTATTTGTCCTTCATCCCACGGCTTCCTGCGCTGGGTTTTGCCAGCCTGCACGAGGTGTTGCTACCGTGTGCGGGGACAGCCTGGTCAGGACCCCTCTGGCTGGCCCTGGTGGGATCGAGTCAGGCTGGTCTCTGCTCCCAAGAAGACCTGGTCTGCCCACCGCCCACACCAGGCCCATTATTTCAGTGTCAAGTGAAAGCATTCCGATTTTACTCTCCCTTTTATCATTATTAGTTGTAAAAGGAGAGATGCCCTCCCCCCGACCCCAGCCTCTCGGCCACCCCAGGGCACCCCCCGTCTGTCTGTGAAAGGGAGTGAAATGCTTCCTTCTTCCCAATCATCTACCAGCTTTCAAAAAAGCAAGTTAGTGTTTTAGCATCTGCAAAGGTGAATTTTGTTGTTATTTTTAGTGTTGTTACAAAGTCCTGGATTTCACATATTTGATGTGTTTCTGCCCATTGTAGAGGCTCGAATTGCTGCACCCGTGGCCAGTGGGTGGTGTGCCCTTGTGGGCAGCCAGCACGCAGCTCTCCTTTCCTCGACGGCCCAGTGTCCCTCCATGTCTGTACTTCGTGGTGTTGTTTTTACGGGCAGCTCGAGAGGTTTGGTAATTTTCCCGGGCTGGGATTTTGATGGCAGAAACGGGATGGGCAGGGTCACCAAACAAGGGGACAAGGTTCTTCCTTCTGCCTTAGTAACATTTCTCAAAATTTTCACTCCAAGAGCAGAACAGAGAAACTTCCCTCCCCACTGTCCTACCGTGGTTTCTTCTCACCTGCAGGTGTCATTTTACAACTCAACACACTTGCCTCAAAATAGAGGGAACAGGGGCAGAGGCTGGAAAAAGTGGGGGGGGGGTGGCCACAGAGGCAGCTGTGCTCTAGCCTCTCCTTCTTGCAAAGCCTCCAAAACCCACAACCTGGGTGTGGCCCTTGGTGGTCAGGGCCTGCCCTTCTCATGCACCCCTGCTGTGGCTGTTCCCTGGGGGTCTCCTGTGCCCCACTGTGGGCTCTCGGCCTCATCCACACAGACAGGTTCAAGGGTACAGCACAAGAGTACTCAAGGGTGAGCGCTGGACGCAGGAGAGACTGGCAGGGCCCTGGAGGGTACCAAGCCCTCCGGGCACAGCTCCCAAGGCAGGGGCAGACTGTCTCCACAGCTGGGTGTGGGCCTGGGGAGAAGTCCCACTGGCCAGTCCCCAGGCCACTGTCTGTGACCGCCTCCTCCCTGCTCCCAGAGGACCCGAGGGAAGGGTGCTCAGCCCGTCCACAGACGTGCCACCCTGTACGTGAGGTGGCATTGCACAGAGAGAGGAAGCACCACGGGGAAAGGGGGGTGCGCTCTGCCCCCACAAGGGTCTGGGTGCAGAGGAGCAGGACCGCAGTGCCCTAGCCCAGTGCGGAGTGCAGGGGTAGAGTCTGGGAGGTGGGCCGGAACCCTCATTGGCATCTTGAGAACCCTGCTTTCTCAGACCGCCAGGTGTGGCAATGCTCCCACGGGGCCATGCTGCATGGAAGGTTCTTCCAAGGTCTGTACGTTCCTGCCTCTGGCCATTGGCACCTGCCCCCACCCTCGTGCACCTCAGTCCCATCTGGTGCCTCCACGAGTCCCACGCGTCCCGCAGCCTGGTGGCTGCCCGGGAGCTGCATCCATGACCCAGTATCTTGCCCCCACAGAAGGTTGTCCAGTGACCCACGTGCCAGGCGTAGTGACCTCACCTGTGTGACTCACGTCTCCAGTGTTGGCTTTTACAGAGCCGGCATCTAGCGAGTACTCATGAATGAAAGAATTGGCTTCTGGGGGGCCTTAAGCTAACACATTTATTATCTCACAGTTCTGGAGGCCAGAGTCGAAAAGAACAGAATCATGGGGCTGCTTCCTTCTGGGGGCCCTGGGGAGACCACGTTCCCTGCTTTTCTAGCCTGGAGGCACCTGTGACCTCTGCCCACAGCCCCTTCCTTGACTCCAGACCAGCAGCTCTTCCCAGCCTCTCTCTGAGCCCTCCTGGCTCCCACCTCCCCTCACAAGGACCCACCCAGATAATAACATGGATAACCTGCAACCTTAAAACCCTCAACTCAGTCTTACCTGCAGGTAACAAGATTCTGGGCATTCAGTGTGGGTGCCTTAGGGGCGTGAGTCTGCCCACCACACGAGCCACACAGAAACCACCACATATATTCCCGTTCTCCACATCACACCCCCTCTTCAAACCAGAGTTCAGGTAAACTGTGAATACTCAAACACAGAGGGGCCAAGGTAACAAAACTGACGATTTTACGTGAGAACACAAACTCCCTTCTGCTGTCCGTGGTCTGTCCGCTCAGGGCTGCACCAGCCGGAAGCGGCCTTGCTTCAGTTCTGAGGTTCTGAGGGAGAATCTGCTGTGCCTCTTGGATGGGGTGGGGTGGGCGGCAGCATTTGGGGGCCCAGGGTCATGGGTAGGGCTGCCCTCGGCTCTCCCAAAGTTCTCCAAGAGCTGGTGTTGTCAGGTGTGAGTGTGGCCAGCAGGCCTCATCTCTGGACCCGGGACTGGAGTCAGCACGAACCACCCCCCTGCAGTGGAGGACGCGCTTGGGCTCCTGAGACCCTCCCACCTCCCTGCCCCCAGGACCCTGGCCCTCAGTCTCTACTCCCTCGGGAATCTCTTGTTCGTTCGTCTATTCAGCAATTGTCAGGTTCACGTTACCTTCCAGGAGCCAAGGAGGATGCTGGAGATAAGGGCAAAAGTTAAGTGAGAAACATAGCCTTTTTCGCCGGCTTGACCTTTTTTCTAATGGGGGAAATTGTAACCAAGAAATGATACAAATGAACATAAAAATACAACTGGAAGGTGGGTCTGATGGATAAGGAAGGTCGGAATCCGTTCATCCTCAAGGAGATGGCCTTCCTTCCCACTTTCCCACGGGTAGGCAGAGAGACTCCTCGGGGAAGGGGCAGCCAGGAATGCGCTCCCTAGGGAGCAGGAGGGCGGGGAGCAGTTGGGGCCCAGGTCAGTCCAGCTGCGTTTCCAGAAGGTACTCCAGCAGGTGGGAGTCGGGGCTCGAGCGGGGGCTCTGGCGGTCTTGGTGAGGGGTGGCCCCCAGGTGGTGGTCTGGGAAGAGAGGACCAGAGAGCCTTTTGGATATGCCACTTTGGAAAAGCCTGTGGCCCACTGTCTCAGTCAGAACAGGACACCAGACAATGAGGTCCAGAGGCCAGAGCCTGAGACCAGGAGGCCAGGTGGTCGGTTTGTGGGACACCCGTCTTCCTCACCAACCCCAGGATTTTGTCTTCCAGAGAGCCTGGCTCACCTGTTCACCCACCAAAGGGCGTCCTGGTCGCTTCCAGGATATAAAGTTGCTGTAAACATCTCTGCACACTTTTGTGTGGACACGTTTCCAACTCCTTTGGGTCAATGCCAAGGAGTGTGACTGCTGGACCGGGTGCTAAGAGCATGTTTGGCTTTGAGAGAAGCCCCTGGACAGTCTGGCAAGGCGGCCGCACCATTCTGCACTCCCAGCGACACAGGACAGGGCTCCTCAGGGTGCTGTGTGTGCGGCGGGGTCCTCACGGGTGCAGGGTGGGGTCCTCGTGGGTGCACGGCGGGGTCTCCTGGTCATGTCTGTGTGACATCCCTGGAATGCTTCTCATGTGCTCAGCTGCCAGTGCCTTATGGGGTGAGTGTCTGTTAGGGTCTTTTGCTTCTTATTTGGGTTTGTTTGTATTTTTATTGTTGAGTTTGAAGAGTTCTTTATATTCTTTGGATCCCAGTCCTTTGTCAGATGTGTGCTTATAAGTACTTCCTCCGTGACTGTGGCTTGTCTTCTCCTTTTCAGTGTCCTTATCAGAACAGAGCCTTTAATTCCCTATGTTAGGATCGGGGTCTGAGTCTATTTATTTATTATTTTTTGCACATGGACAGCCAGCTGCATCTGTCGAAGAGACTGTCCTTTCTCCTTTGTGACACGAAGGAGACACAGGCAAAATTCAGTTGCCTGTTTCTGGGCCTTCTGTCCTGTTCCACAGATGCATTCACCTGTTCCCCTGCTGATACTATGCTGTCCGAGTGATGTTGCTTCGGCACAAGACTTGAAGTCGGACCGCGTCTGTTCTCCAACTCTGTTCTTCTTCTTTAGTATTTGTGTTGACTACTCTGGGTCTTCTGTCCCTTCGTACAAACTTCAGAATCACAAAACACCTGCTGGGATTTTGATGGGATTGCATTAAATCTAGGGAGCAAGTTGTAGTTTGTGGTTTCCCTCAAGCAGATGTTACACATCTATGTGTTTTGCTAGGTTGTACCTAAGGATAGGGGCACCTTGGAGATACTGAAGGTCTGGCTCCTGCTTCCCACTAAAGCAAATGGCTCCATAAAGTGAGTCAAATGAGCTTTTTGGCTTCCCAGCACACATGAAAGTTGTGTTTCCACCACACTGTAGTCTATTAGATGTGTAATAGCATTATGTCTGAAAAACAATATACACACCTTAAATAAAAAGTACTTTATTGCTAAAACAATGTTATCATCTGAACTTTCATCTGAACTAATTGCTGAGCACAGATCACTATAAGAAATATAATAATAATGAAAAAGTTTGAAATATTGCAAGAACTATCAAAATGTGACCCAGAGACAGGAAGTGAGCAAATGCTGTTGGAAAAACGGCTGCTTGCTGCACAGTGGCCACAGACCTTCCATTTGTACAAAAATCACAGTATCTGCAAAGCTCAGTGAAACAGGGTATATCTGTATGTCTGTCTTTTGCTTTTGTTTGTTTGGGTTTTTTTGGTGCTAATGTAAATGGTGTGTTTTTAATTCCAAATTTCAGTCATTCATTGCTGGTGTATGGAAAAACAATGGACATTGTTTTAACATACCTCGTGTCCTGCAGCCTTGCTGTTGTCACTTTATTTATTGTTGTTGCCACCACAAGTGGGTTGGGATTTTCCACCTGGATGATCATGTCATCTGCAAACAAAGAGAGTCTTTCTCCTTCCTTCCCAATTGGTATAATTTTTACATATTTTCCTTGTCCTACTGCATCAGCAAGGGCTTCCAGTATGATGCTAACTAGAGTGGTGACGAAGACATCCTTGCCTTGTCCCTGACCTTAGGAGGGAAGCTCTAGTTTCTCACCATGAAGTATGATGCTAGCTGAGGGGTTATTGTAGATCCTCATATCAAAAGGCTCTCTTCTATTCTTAGTTTGCTGAGGCTTTTTCTCATGAATGAGAGTCGGGTTTTTATCAAATGCTTTTTCTCTATCTATGGATATGATCGTATGATTTTTCCTCTTTGGCACACCTGGGGTAAATCCCACTTGGTCATGGTGCATATTCCTTTTATACGTTGTCAAGTTCAATTTGCTAATGTTTTTGTTGGGGATTTTTTGCATCTATGTTCATGAGAGATAGTGGTGTGTGGCTTTTCCTTTCTTATTTTTATGTTAGGGTAATGTAGGCCTTAAAAATGAGATAGAAAGTACTCCCTCTGTTTATATTTTCTGTGATAAATTGCAGAGAATTGGTATCATTTCTTCCTTAAACATTTGGTACAATTTACCAGTGGATCCATCTGGGTCTCGTGCTGATTTGGAAGATTAGTAATTATTGATTCAATTTCTTTAACATACATATAGACCTATTGAGGTCATTTCTTTCTCCTTGTCTGCATTTTGGTGGACAGTGTCTTTCGCAGAACTGGTCCCTTTCATCGACGTTATCAAAGCTATGGGCTTAGATGTGTTCATAATATTCCTTTATAGTCTTCAACGGCCATGGGATCTGTAGTCTGTACTGATGGCTCCTCTTTCATTTTTGATGTTAGCAATTTGTGTCTTATTTTCCCCCTTGGTTAGTCTGCCTAGAGATTTATCAATAGTATTGATCTTCTCCAAGAACTAGTTTTTGGTTTTGTTGATTTTCTCTATTGTTTTTCTGTTTTCAATTATCTTGATTTATTATTTCTTTTTTCCCCCTTACTTTCGGTTTAACTTGTTCATCTTTTTCCAGTTTCACAGTGTGGAAATTTAGATTATTGACTTTAGACTTTTGTTCTCTAATGTCTGTGATCATTGCTACAGATGTTCCCCCAAGAACTGCTTCCACTGTGCCCCACACATTGTGATAAATTTTCATTCAATTAATAAAAATACTTTAGGGGCACCTGGGTGGCTCAGTCAGTTAAGCGTCTGACTTTGGCTCAGGTCATGATCTCACAGTTCGTGAGTTCGAGCCCTGCATAGGGCTCTGTGCTGGCAGCTCAGAGCCTGGAGCCTGCTTCAGATTCGGTGTCTCCCTCTCTCTCTGTCCCTTCCCTGTTCATGCTCTGTCTCTGTCTCAAAAATAAATAAACATTAAAAAAAAATTTTTTTTAATACTTTAATTTCTCTGGAGGCCTCTGCTTTGACCCACTTATCCCAATATTCTGGGACATATCTGCAAACCCACTGACCCTTTCCTCATCAATGTGCTGATGAGTCCGTCCGGGTGTACTTGATTTTCATGATGTTTTTATTTCATCATTTTTAAAAATTCTTTCTTAAAGTTTCTGTCTCTCTGTTTACATTATTCATTTATTGTTGAGTATTCTTTGTTTTATCCATGAACTTAGCTTATTAATTGTAGTTATTTAAATTCCTGGGCTGATAATTCTAAAATCTCTGCTGTACCTGAGCTGGTTCTGATGCTTGTTTTCTCTGATCATGCCACCTGAGCATCACCCAGGGTGACAGTGACATGGGAAATGCGTGAGAATGGAGGGAGAGAGGTAGGCAGCTTGCTGGGCAGGTCTGCCAGCCCCTGCAGAGCCCCTCAATGGCTCTCTGTTGCCTTCAGTGATTGGCTGGAGCTCCTTGTGTAGCTCAGGGGTGTTCCTGCACAAACCAACCAAGCACAGATGGTTTGTCACACAAGAACCTTAGCTCTTCCCTATTACTCTCACACTCTAAGGCCTTCATGTAGAAGTTTTTTTTACATTTTGTCCAGAACTTACAACTGTTATCTGTGGAAAGGTCATTTCAGTGGGAGCTATTTGGCCGCTGCCAGAAGTGAGACTGTTCCTGTATTCTTTTTATGTGATGGAAATTACCTCTTTGCCAAGCGTATGGAAAACTTCCCCCCAAGTTTTTCCTTTATGTATGATGTTTATTTCCACGAAGAGTTTAAAAAGTGTACTACAGTTGATTTTATCAACCTTTTCCTCAGTGCCTCTGGATTTTGTATCCACAAAGTTGCCCATATCCTCCCTAGAGTTGCCTTGTTTGTTCTAAGATAACAAAAATATCTGCCTCCTTGTTTCCTTGCTTTCTTCCTGATTTTTTTTCACATTTAAATCCTTGATTCCTCTGAAATGTATTTTAATACATGGACTAGGGGTGCCCAGATGCCTCAGTCGGTTAAACATTCATCTCTTGGTTTTGGCTGAGGTCATGATCTCATGGTTCATGATTTTGAGCCCTGCATCTGTGGTGATAGTGCAGAGCCTGCTTGGGCTTCACTCTCTCTTCCTCTCTCTCTGCTCCTCCCCTGCTTGCACAAGCTCTCTCTCTCTTTCTCAAAATAAATAAAGTGAAATTTTTTTAAAATTTAAAAAAATACATGGAATAAAGAGTAAGGAGTAAGAATACTATTTTACCCAAATGGATAATTGGTTGCCTTCATATCATTTATTGAATAATTTATCACTGAAATATTTTATTTTGAATCCTCAGTGCTCACCCTTAAATATAAGTATTTCTATCTTTATTTCACAGATGAGATCGTTGAAATCAAGTTAAGTAAGTTAAGTAAGTAAGGTCATGCAGCTAAAAACTCCCAAAAGTCAGAGTCAAATCAGTTCTGCACAGTCCATGACCCACCTTCTTCTTTTCCAGACATAAAGCACCTGGTCTGATATCAGAGCACCAGGGGCTGTGGGGCCCATCTCCGGGAAGACCACCATTTGGACGAGTTGCCCAGCAGCACAAGAGTCTTTGGTCTTGGGCCTAGACATTCTTTGTAGGAGATGCTGTTTCTACAGGGATGGCTCGGTGGCACTAAGACAGCTAAACTGCCTTGGATGACCGAAGGCACCTCAGTCGACACCAATTTTGCCTTTGTGGTGCACCAGCAAGATTCTACTGTTAGTTACAGAATCACTATTGTTCTTTGAGATGCCCCAATTAGATTCGGACGGAAAAGCTGGAAGACGTAGGAAGCTGTCTGCTCCACAGAGAGTTGGCTTGTGGCTGGTACATTCCTTCCCCTTATCCCACACTTTTGTGGTGGGAAAAAGTATGCTTTGCTGCGAGGTGAGCTGGAGGAAGAGCACGTGGCCTGGCAGATGAGCCAGGAGTGATCCTTCCCAACTGGGGCCCACTGGGGGAGGGCCGGCTCATTTCATTGCCCATGACATTCCACGGAGGGAAATCAGCAGGGAAATAGTGACATCATGTTCGTGTCTCTGAGCAGCTGAACGATTCTGTGGCTCCTGACCCATGTGTAAAGCATGTGCAGGCTGTCATACACAAGACCCTGGACACCGGGGGTCATCAGCACATTGCTTCTCCCTGGAGCCCTCGAGAGCAGTCCACACAAACACATATGTGAAAGCCTCTTAAGTGCCAGCGACTATGACAGACGCTTAATCTCAGAAGTGTACATTGGTAGGGTTAGTGGTGGAGCATAGTGTAGGATTATTACTGGAGCACGACACTGGGTTAGCGGGGAGCATGGTGTGCAGTTAGTGGGATGTGGGGTTAGGAGGCCAAGTACACCAGGAAACATAGCAACATTTTGGGCAATCGCTGAGCCCGGGTCATCAGGGCCCAGCCTCACTGCAAGCGCGGAGAGGCCGGGGAAGGCGTGACAAGGCTTATGCACCTGCCCAGCCAGGCGGGTGGGTCAGGGCCCCGGGTGGGTCATCGGGGCCGCAGGCTGGTCGGGCCGCGAGCTGCTAAGGGCCACGAGCCTGGATGCGCGGTCCAGCTGAGAGGCTGCAGGAGGCTACGCAGAAACTGAGCATCACCCAAGGTGACAGTGACATGGGAAATGCATGAGAACGGAGGGAGAGGGGTAGGCGGCTTGCTGGGCAGGTCTGCCAGCCCCTGCAGAGCCCCTCAATGGCTCTCTGTTGCCTTCGGTGATTGGCTGGAGCTCCTTGTGTGGCTCAAGGGTGTTCTTGCGCGTACGTCCTCCCTCCCTTGTGCTCCCACTGTGGCCGCCCCCCCACCCACCCTTCTCTGATTTGCTGCCTATTCTGTGTGCCCAAGTCCTTCAGACCTGCAGCTGCCCGGCCTCTCCTCTTGGCCCCTGGCTGTCCTGCTCCACCCTGCTGGCCCTGCTCAGCGACCCACTCCCTGGGACCCTTTCTGAGCCCCTGGAGGCCCGCCTCAGGGTCCCTTCCATGTGTTGGGCCCTTGGAGTGGTGAGGGCACAGAGGCCTGGAAGCACATTCCCCATATTCGGGCCGCAGAGGGTGTGAGCTGGAGGGGTTGCCTGTGGGCACTGGGGCAGTGGAGTTAACAGAGATCAAGGTTGAGGCCTACAGGCCTGGGAGAAGTCACATGACCCAAATAGGTAAGATTAAAGCTTGCATTCGGTTGAAGACACCCTTAAGAAGATAACAACAAGCTGTAGATGGAGAGAAAATATTTGCAAATCACAATTCTGGCAAAGGACTTGTATCTACGCCAGGGGCGCCGGGGTGGCTCAGTCGGTTAAGTCTGACTCTTGTGGGACTCGATTTCGGCTCAGGTCGTGGTCTCACGTTGGTGGGATTCAGACCCACCACCGGCTCTGCACGGATAGCACGGAGCCTGCCGGGGACGCTCTCTGCCCCTCCCCCGTGCTCTCTCTCTCTCTCTCTCTCAAAATAAATAAACAAAAATGTTTAAATTCAGTGCAAGAAACAAATTGGAAAACGAGCAAAAGATTTGAACAGGCACTTCGCAGCTATTATTAATGAGGGAAATGCAAATTAAACCCACAATGAGGTATCACCACACCTGTCAAGACAGTGACAAGGCCACATGCTGCTGGGGGTGACAGGAAGAGGGTGTGTCATCAGCTGTCGGTGGGAGGGCAAGAGGGCACAGACGCCCTTGAGTCCCTTATAAAGAGGGGTCCACACTCACCGTGCAGTTCTGCAGTCACACCCGTTGATTTACGCCGGAAAATGAAAACGTGTCCCACGAAAGCTGATAGCAGCCTTACTTGTGATTCGGTGGCACGACTGTGGGCATGGGCAAGGGTCAGTGGCGGCCAGGAGTTGGTGTGGGGGAGCCCCTTCTCGGGTGGCAG
Source organism: Leopardus geoffroyi (assembly GCF_018350155.1). Classification (NCBI taxonomy): domain Eukaryota; kingdom Metazoa; phylum Chordata; class Mammalia; order Carnivora; family Felidae; genus Leopardus; species Leopardus geoffroyi. The sequence goes on from NC_059326.1 coordinate 82,535,801, forward strand.
GCCCAGGCCTGAGGTGGCTTGTGGGAACTGTGAGCTCTGGTCTGAGTCGCTCAAAGCCCAGGGGCAGGGCTGGTAGAGGTGGCAACCCTGTGCTTTCAGTAAAGAGCGGGGGCTTCAATGCCTGGAAGGGGGTCCCTCTGCCGCTGGAGGGTCTGCCGGCCGCAGCCCCCACACAAACAAGCCACAGAACGGACTCTGTCTACGCCGCACAGTCCTTGGCCTTCAGAGGCTGCTTGCGTTCAATCAAACAAAAATGGCTGAAGGCCCGTAGGTTTACTTGGCTGGAAAAGTTGTTTCAGAGGTTATATGTTTCAGTTATTAAAAGCTGCGGCCCAAGTAAAGGAAACGTGAGTAAGAGAGGTGTTTGGAGGGAAATCGTTTCTGGACCAGAATCCTGACAATGCAGAGCTTTTTTTTAAATGTTTATTTATTTTTGAAAGAGGGAGAGAGACAGAGTGTGAGCAGGGAAGGGGGAGAGAGAGAGGGAGACAGACACAGAATCTGAAGCAGGCTCCGGGCTCTGAGCTGTCAGCACAGAGCCCGATGCGCGGCTTGAACTCACAAGCCACAGGATCATGACTTGAGCCCGAGTTGGACGCTTAATCGACTGAGCCACTGAGGGGCCTGACAATTCAGAGCTTTAAGCAGAATTCGATTTTGGTTGAGAGAAGCCATCCGAGAGGAAAGAATCCCAGAAATTCTCAGCAGGGTCTGAGTCCGGGCATGTGGCTCAGGCCCAGTCACGGTTCCTAGTCCCGGCCTGTGCATCCTGGGGGACGCGGGGTTGGGAGGTAAGTGTACATGTGGCATGGTTGTGATAAACCGAGAGTTAGTGTTGTGCAACCTTCACCCAGTAAGACACATGAAGCCCCGTCCTGCCAGAAGGACGCCTCGCTCCCCCTGCTGGTGTCCTGCCTCCCGCCAGAGGCGGCCGGCATGATCCCGCCTCTGTCACTGGTGAGTGTGGCCTGTTGGACTTTGTGCAGATGGACACATCTGCACACTCGTGTGTCTGGCTGGTCTCCCTCGATGTGCCGAGAGGTCCATCCACTCTGTGCTGCCTAACGCTGTCGTCCTCAGGAGGGGGTGGGTCTCATACCATTTCCTCTGGAAGAAGGTGCTGCACCGTAGCTGTTTGGCCGCATGGAGGTGAACCCCCTCTTCCCTGGGGCAGGGGCCCATGTCGGGGGTGAAGGGCCCTAACTTCCTGGCCACTTCTAGCCCGAGAGTGTCTGTCCGCAGCCCCAGGGATGCCCGTGCAGAAGCCCCCCCCCCCGGGTGGTTTGCGGTTAGGAGGGTGAGCAAAGAACCAAGTGCAGGACCCTGAGGTCTGAGGCTTCTCTGGGCATCACTCCTGAGGCCCCACCAGCAGTTGGTGCTGACCAGACTGTCAGGTGCGGCGAACTTCACCTCAGCCGGAAGGCCCAAGCTCATGCAGAGGGCTGGCAGGGGGCATCGGTGTTGGGGCACCGCCACAGGTGACCAAGGCATGCAGAGGTCTCCTGAGCAGTCGGGCCCAGACCCTGGTGGCTGAGGCTTTAGTGCTCCATCAGGCAGAGCAGGAATTTAGAGCTCTGAACTGTCAACAAACCCAAGGTTGTTGAAGGCTGGGGCAGGGTGGCGGGGGGGGGGGGGGTCCTTATTCCACACTTGAAAGGCCTGGAACAAGAATGTGTCATCACTAATTGGACCTCAGGCTCCAAGGAGGCGAAACTCAGCTTTACCACGACCACCCACAGGCTGGAGGGAGATGAAGGGCGTGGAGAGGGGGCCAGAGGCCAAGCTGCACCAGACGCCCTGCCAGCTGGAAGCCGGCCTGAAGATCACGGGACCCCAGATCTGGGGGGAACAGAATGGTCTCAGCCGGCCCCTCGCCCTCCCACCCTCCTGCCCTCTTCTGCTCCCCACCCCCCCAACCTTCTGCCTTGTCCTGCTCCCTTCAGGAGACCGGGTACACTAAGCTGTCCCACCTGGAAGCAACGAATAACTGAAAATTAGAGTCGCCTTCCTGGGAAAGAGAGGAGGAACAGAGTCGCCCTCCGGAGAGTCGTATTTTCTCTGCGCCATGAAATGGGGCTGAGAATAAACCCCAGCGGTACTCAGGGTTTGCTCTGTTGCTCCACTGCAACGGAGGGACATGCTTGGGGCCTTTCCTGCCCTGGGGTTTCAGGGTTCTACGCCCTCCACCTCCTTACGTGGCCGGTTTTGTCCCACCCGGGCACCTACCTGGTCACTGCAGGCCCAGACCTCCCAGGGGCCAGGCTGCACTCACGGAAGATTCAGGCCCCGTATTCCTTTACATCATCTCAGCACCCAGCCTCGGGTGCAAGCAGGAGACGCTGCAGGAACACGGGGATGAGCCGGCCCTCCCAGGGGACCCTCCCAAACCCCGGGCTGTGCGGTGTTGGCTGTGCGCAGAGCGCTTCAAAGTAGAAACATGAAGTCTCTCCCACAGCTCTCCAACAGGATACAAAGCTTTCAGTTTTTGAATGTTTTATTTAAAAGCACTTGGTAAGGGGCGCCCCGGGGCTCCATCGGTTGAGCGTCCGACTCTTGGTTTCAGCCCACGATCTCACCATTCGCTGGTTCAAGCTCCGTGTCAGGCTCTGCGCTGACAGTGCAGAGCCTGCTTGGGACGCCCCCCGCTTTCTGCCCCTCCCAGCTTGTAGCTCTCTTTCTCTCAAAAATGAATAAATAAATTTTTAAAATAATAAAATAAAAGCACTTGGTGTAAGTTCAGCCAGGTAATACGTGCCAAGAGTCAAAGACATCCACATCCCGTGCCCCAATATCCTACTTCTAGGAAAGGAATTCAAAGGAAAAAATGCAAAATATGGGAAAAATCATTATACCCCAAAAGATGCATTTTGAATAGTGTTATTTGTAATAGTGGAAAATATAAACAACCCCAATGTCCAACAGGGAGATTACTAGCTGGACTGTGGTAAATTCTCATACTAGATGATGTTAAAACAATAAACACTGATGCTTATCCAGAGTTAGTAACATCCACTCCTACACCCACGTGTGGTCAAGTGTTCTGTGTAGTAATTCTGTTCCAAAGCAAATAAGATGATTTACATAACGTATGATAAGGGTTTTTTTTTTTCTTAAGCTACAATATAAAAGGCCTCAAAGAAAATATGGCAAAAATGTCCACCATGGATTTCCCTGGGTGATGGGAGTTTAAGTGATTTCTTCTTTTTTTTTTTTTCCATTTGTGTTTTCATTTTCCAAATTTCCTATCATGAGCATGTCAGAACGGAAACCTCCCCAGAGGATGTTGGCTTGGCTTTGCACGCAGCCTCTGCCCCTGTGCACGTTGGCGGCTGCTGTTCCGGCCCCACTTGCCATGTGCATCACTTCCTCCCTGCCACGGCGAGTTCCTGCAAAAGGGGGTGACAACCTGGAGTCCCCGCAGGGCGTGGGGCTCTGCACGCGGTCGCCTCCTATCCCAGTCTTCAAGCGGGATGGATCATCTACCTGTGTGCTTCCTCTCTGCACAGACGAGGAGACAGAAAATGAGCTCAACTTGGCAAAGTACGCGGTGCGGACGGAGCCAGACCGTTGCTACAGCCCAGATAAACTTCAGTGGGGGATTCATATTTTTGGTCCGTTAATATAATTCCTGGATGCAATGCAAACCATTTCCAACACCTCCATTGTTTCAGTGCATACTTTCCTTATGAGGTTGCTTTTGGTGGCCAAGGGATTTGCACGCCACAGCAAAGTCCTCATAGCTTTCCAAACAATAGTCTCTCGTGTCTGCCTCTCTGGCAGAAGGACAGACAGTGCAGCTTTCTGGACTCACTTTCTTCCAAATATGCATAGTGTCCAAGACAGAAGACCTGTTAGTCCTTAAAAATCGGGACCTTCCTTATTGGAGTGTGTCACTTTTGTGACAGGCTTTTAGGAAGATGGTCAGAAGGACAGCTTTCCTTGGGCTACTCAGACAAAGCAAGAGTACTGCCCAAAATAAAGGACAGCCAATAAGGCCCAGCAAGGAGCTCTCCAAAAACAGTGAGGAAATTTAGAGAAAGAGACCATCACTGGCCCAGGTACCAATAACTGCTCCATGGGGAGGGGTGGGGAATGGTAGAAGGATAGGATCGCTGTGCTGGGGCTGGAGCACTGATTAAACACTGTTACTCAAGTTCATCTGGATTTACACTACTTTGAAAAGAGAGAAAAATGTGAATGTCTGTAAAGGCAAGACAGGTTGCTGGTATTCAAATACTAAGCTTGTAATTGTAATAGATATTTTAAAAGGTCAAGCAAAGACGTGCTGTGGATCATAGTCCAAAAGCAAGGCAGAAGCACGTGACGATGGTAACACCAAAGGAGCCGGCCAACTTGGGGAAAATGAACCACAGAGGTTCCCCTTGCCAGCCCGAGGGGCAGTAGCGGTGGCGGGAGCCGCGATAACGAAAACGATCGTGGTAATAAGAACCCCACTCTTGGGTGCACGTGCAAACATCGTCTCGTTTAATCTCACCGAGCCCAGAGGGGCAGGCACTGGGCACCAAGTGTACAAACACAGAGAGAAGGAGGGCTTGCATGGGATCACACCGCCTGCGAGCAGGGCCACGCTGCAACCCATGTAGAACTTTCAAGCCCTTACAGCAGTGTGGAAATGAATAATTCAAAAGTGAATTCCAGAAACTTTCCTGACCAAAAGCGAATCTTGGCATTGATAGTACAGGCAGCGAGCTTTGCCCAAAAGCAGTTTTAAAAGAAAGGCTCCACTCCCCCCTCCAACACCAGGCACCTACTTGTCAAGTTTTTAGATTAAAGAAAGAAAGGACCGTATAAACACCATGAAGAAATGAGAGTTGAGATCTGAATACCCTGGAATTCATCCTGTAGACTTCTGGAATAAGAATGCTTTGGAAAATGTTAAATAAATAGGGTTTAGAATATCACCTCTCCACTACATATACCCAACAGGTGCTTCAAACATAACACACCTCAGCCATCACACTAATCTCTGTTTTGTTAACTGGAGCCCCATCGACCTAGGCCTGGTGTCCTGCCTTGTAGAGGGAGCAGACCCAGGGCCCCAGTTTCTTCCAGTCCAGTCTCTCTGAAACAGGTAATGAAACAGGCCCCAGCCCAGCAGGAATTCCTGGACCTGCTGCGGACACGCAGTCAGCCCAATCACTACGGAGCCAGTATGAAACATTGCTTGAATATGTGTGTCGGGTTGTCCAAACTTGCCCCGGTCACTCAGCCTCGCCAGACCACAGTCCCCACCTACCCATTTGGATATTTTGGGCCCCACGTGTGTTGCTGAGGTGGAGTTTATTCTATTTCAAGATTGTAGTAATTAGAAGAAGGTGATTATAATTGAATCTAGGAAGTAACAAGGCATTTCATAAGTTCTACAAAACCTCAGTGTATCATACTGCAATAATATTGAAACCAGCTAAGAAAAAGGATGAAAACATACCTAAGCAGAGGGAAATTGACTAGCTTCTTACATAAAAAAGAAAAGGTGCATATATGGAAAGCACTGTGAAAAGCATTTAAAAGCAATGAAAACACAGATATAAAACACTACCTTTATAACATGAAGCCCAAGCATTACTTCAAGTGGCAGTGTCTTCCAGATTTCAGTCTTCTGCATGCATATTTCAGTTTTTTGCCATATCTGTATCATCTAAATCATTATTATTTACTTAATGCATGTTTAATAGATTCACTTTTTTGTCTGTCTGGAGCCATGTCTGTAAAGTCATGAATTCGTTTTACTGGCTGTGACTTTTCCTACAGTGCACTGAAATGAATTAGCAACTTTTAAAGTAAACAGTCTCTAACCATATGCCACCTAAAATCGTTTGCATAACGATTCCTGGGGACTTACGGAAAGGGATCGTTGCACCTTCCCCTGTGAAGACGCTGGTAGCACAACAGAGGGACAGAGGCTGGCTGTGAAACAACCACCATGCTAAGGTTAGCGAGCACACTAACACCTCACATAGTTACCGTGTGTATGGTAGACCTACCCTCTTAGTAAATTTCAAGCACGTAATACAGCATTGTTGACCATAGTCACCATGCTGTGTGTCAGATCCCTAGAACTTACTCACCTTGTAACTAGAAATTCGTATTGTTTGATCAACATCTCCCCACCTCCCCCTCCCCCCAGCCCCTGGAAACCACCAATCTACCATCTGTCCCTGTGAGTTGGACTTTTTTAGATTCCATATATAAGTGAGATTATGCAATATTTGTCTTTCTATGTCTGACTTACTTCACTTCACATGTTGGAGGTTCATCTCTGTTGTTGTAAATGCACAATTTCCTTCTTTTTTATGGCTGGATGATTACCTACCTATCATCTATCTATCTATCTATCAACTATCTATCTGTCTGTTGATCATCTATTGATCATCTATCGATCATCTATTTACTCATCTATTGATCATCTATCATCTATCTATTTAATCATCTATCTGTTAATCATCTATCAATCATCTATCTACTCATCTATCTATTGATCATCTATCATCTATCTATCTAATCATCTATCTATCTATTGATCATCTATCATCTATCTATCTAATCATCTATATGTCTTGATCATCTATCGATCATCTATCGATCATCTATCTTTCCATCTATATTATATATATATATATATATATATATATATATATATATATTTATCCATACACACACACACACACACACAGATAAAGAAAATATACATCTGTTAATGCGATATTTATCTGTTGTGGATACTTAAATTGTTTCCACATCTTGGTTATTGTGAATAATGCTACAATGAACATGAGGGTGCTGGTTCTCTTTAAGACAGTGATTTCACTTCCTATGGTTATAAACTCAGCAGTGGGATTGTTGCATCATATGGTAGTTCTATTTTAATTTTCTGAGGAAAACTCCATACTGTTTTCCAGAGTGGCTACACAAGTTGATGTCCCCACCAACAGTGCACAAGGGTTCCTTTTCTCAAAAACATTTTTTAATGTTTATTTATTTTTGAGAAAGAGAGACAGAGTGTGAGTGGGGGAGGAGCAGACAGAGAGGGAGACACAGAATCCAAAGCAGGGTCCAGGCTCTGAGCTGTCAAACCCATGAACTGTGAGATCATGATCTGTGCTGAAGTCAGATGCTTAACTGATTGGGCCACCCAGGCACCCCTCCTTTTCTTCACATCGTCTAGAATATTTATCTCTTGTCTTTTTGATAATAACCATTCTAACATGTGTGAGGTGATATCTTCTTGTTTTTTTATTTTTTAAGTTTATTTATCCATTTTGAGAGGGAGACAGAGCACAAGCAGGGGAGGGACAGAGAGAAGGAGAGACAGAATCTCAAGCAGGATCCACGCCATCAGTGCACTGCCTGATGTGGGGCTCGAACTCACGAACCGTGAGATTAGGGTCTGAGCCAAGATCAAAAGTAGGACACAACTGACTGTGCCACTAGGCGCCCCATCTCCTTATGGTTTTGATTTGCATTTCCCTGGTGAGTGGTGGTGTTGAGCATTTTTTCATGCACCTGTTGGCCATCTGGATGTCTTCTCTGGAAAAGTGTCTACTTAGGTCCCTTGCCCATTTTTAATTAGATTATTTGTTTTGCTATTGAGATGTAGGAGTTCCTTAGGTATTTTGGATATTAACCCCTTAACAGATATATGGTTGACAAATATTTTCTCCCATTTCATAGGCTGCCTTTCCATTTTGTTGATGGGTTTCCTTTGCTGAGCAGAAGCCCTTTAGTTTGATGTGGTCCCACTTGTTTATTTTTGCTTCTGTTGCTTATGCTTTTGGTGTCATTTCCAAAAGATCACTGCCAAGACCAATGTCAAGGGGTTTTTCCCTGTGTTTTCTTGTAGCAATTTTACAGTTTCAACTTTTACATTTAAGTCTTTAATCCATTTAGGATTAATTTTTGTTAGTGGTATAAGACAGGGGTCCGCGATCATTCTTCTGCATGATATTCAGTTTTTCCAACACCAGGCATTATCTTCTATAGGCCTTAGGTTTCATTTCTGTAAAATGTGCATGGTTAAGACCTACCTCATTGAAATGGTGTGACAGTGAAATGAGATAATGTGTTTCAAATGGATCATATATGCATGTATATGCATTTTCAGACATGTCAAGTGCAGACAGTGATCCTTTCTTTTCTTTTTGCTTTTGGATGTTGTATCTCTCATTTCTGCATCTGGTCTTACTACATTGGGTAGATATTCTGGAACTCTGAGTAACAGGAGAGACGGAGGGCCTTCTTGCCGTGGCCCTGATGATGCTGGGAGAGCTCAGAGCTTCACCACCAAGGTCGCTGGTACCTGCTGCTATTTCCTGGTTCTCATCGGGAGTTCTTCATGGCTGCCTCCTCCCCCCAGATTGGGGAAGCTGTTTCTTTCTTTCTTTCTTTCTTTCTTTCTTTGAATGTTTACTTATTTTTGAGGGAGCGACAGAGTGTGTGCAGGGGAGGGGCAGAGAGAGAGGGAGACACAGACTCTGCGCTGTCAGCACAGAGCCTGATGTGGGGCTCGAACTCATGAACCATGAGATCGTGACCTGAGCCAAAGTCGGACGCTTAATGGACTGAGCTGTCCAGGCGCCCCCGGGAAGCTGTTTCCATGACTGGCGCGATCTAGGAACACTATTAAGGGAAAGGTAAGGAGTCTTTCAATGTTACGTGGTTCAGATGTTCAATTTTAAGTACCTTACAATGATCTTGCTTGGCAGAGGTACAGGGTGGTCTCCAGATCAGAGGGGCTCAGGATCCAGGACCCCTGTCTGGTTCCATTGGTGCAAGGCACCTCTCTGATGGTGCCCCCTGCCTGAGGATGTCCGCCCTCCCTCCCCATCCTCCTGCAGAAGGATCTGCTCTGGAGAGTCAGCCCAGTAATGCAATAAGAGTTAACCTCCTCCTCCCCCTGCCCCCTCTTCCCCATTGCTTATCTCCGAGTCTAAATAACACAGTAAGAGTTACCTCCTCCCCCTCCCCCCTCCCCCTTGCTTATCTCAGAGATGTTGAAATGTGTTTAGCAAAAACATCTGGGGAGCTTCCAGGTGGAGGCAGGCTTGTCTTCATCGGGAGGATTTATGACTTTAGATGTACAGCCAGGGAAGGAAAATAAAAGCTGGCATGTAGAACATATTCAAGAGAGGTTCCCACCAACTTAAAAAAGCAAAAACATGTTAAGGACGTTTCCTTCTATTTCTGTTTATCAATATTTTTATTAGGTAAATTTGCCAAATTATATCAATGCATTTTCAGCATAGGTGAAACAAGAAACAAAGAATTTTCCTTTTTTGATTTACTTCTTTTTTGTTTCCTTTACAGCGTCTTCCCAAAAACAAAAGCTTTAAATTCTTATAAACTGTAATTCATTAAATTTTCCTCTTATGGGTCATGCCTTTTGTGTCGTAAGAAATATTTGCCTGCTCCAAGGCTGCAAAGATTTTGCTCCTACAAGTCCTATAGTTTTTAATTTTACATTTAGGGCTATAATCCATTTGAGTAAATTTTTGTGTGTAGTGTGAATTGAAGGTCAATGTTGGTTTTTTCCCTCCATATGAATATCTAGTTGTCTGAGCACCATTTGTTTAAAAGACATTCCTTTCTTCATTATCTTGGCACCTTTATTGGAAGTGAACTGACCATACAGATGTGGGTGCATTTCTACTGAGAAGTTAAGCTACAATTAGTTTTTTATTTTATGCTTGAACCCTGTAACACTGCCAAATTCATGTATTACCTCTGGCAGTTGTCTGATCAAGCATCAATAGGTGTTCATTTCAAATGTTTTTATCTACTCGATATGACCATGTGATTTTTCTTCTTTGGTCCACTAATATGAATGGATTAAGGGTCTGATTTTCAAATATTGAACCAGTATTCCATCCCTGGAATAAACCCCATTTGTTCATGGCATATAATTATTTTTATATATTGCTGAATTCTATGTAGTAATGTTTTGTCAAGTATTTTTGCATCTATATTCATGAGAAATACTGGTCTGTAGTGTTTTGGTTTTTTTTTATGTATTTCTTTGCCTGGTGTTGGTACAGGGTGAGTACGAGCTTCACAAAATGAGCTGGCAAGTGTTTCCTCCTCTTCTATTTTCCAGAAGAGACTGCAAACCTGGTATTAATTCTTTAAACATTTGGTACAATTCTCCAGTGAAACCATCTGAGTCTGGAGATTTATTTTGGGGCAGTTTTTAAAGTACAAATTCAATTTCCTTAATAGTTATAAAACTATTCAAATTATCTAATTTCGTATTGGGTGAGTTGTGGTCATTTGTGTTTTTAATGAATTGGTCTAAGCCATCCAAGTGGCCATATTTATGTAGAATTGTTTGTATTCTTTTGGTGTCTGCAGGGTCCTTGATGATAGCCCCTGTTCAGTTTTGATCTTGCAAATTTGCATCTTCTCTCTTTTCTTACTTTGTCTGTCTTGCTAGAGATTTGTCTACTTTATTGATCTTTCAAAGAACTAGCTCTGTTTCATTGCTTTTCTCTTGTTTTTCTATTTTTAATTTCATTAATTTCTGCTCTTACCTTTATCATTTCTTTCCTTCTGCTTGTTTTGGGTTTATTCTGCTCTTCCCTGTCTGATTCCTTGTGGTAGGAGCTTAGATTATTGATTTGAGACGCTTCCTCTCTGCTAGTGTATGTATTTACTACTAATTTTTCTCTCAACACTGTTTTAACTGTATTACTCAATTTTTGACATGCTGGGGGTCGCCTGGGTGGCTCAGTCAGTTAAGTGTCTGAATCTTGATTTCGGCTTAAGTCATGATCTCACAGTTCGTGGGATTGAGCCCTGTATCTGGCTCTGAGCTGACAGTGCAGAGCTTGCTTGGGATTCTCTCTCTCCCACTCTCTCTGCCCCTCCCCTGCTCATGCACACACCCTCTCTCTAAAAATAGACAAATAACATGAAAAAAATTTCTTACCTGCTGTATTTTCATTTTCATTTAATTTGATGTATTTTTAAATTTTCTCTTGAGACTTTGTGACCCAGGGATTATCTAGAAGTTCAATGTTTAGTTTACAAGTGTTTGGAGGTTTTCCTGTTATTTTTCTGTTATTGATTTCTTTAATGATTCCATTTGGTCAGAGAGCACAATCTGTGTAATCTCAATTTTTAAAAATTTGTTGGGATTTGTTTTATTTATTTTCTTTTAAAGAAATATAGTTTCTTTTAAGTTTATTTATTTGCTTTTGAGAGAGAGACAGAGAGATCACAAGCATGAGCAGGTGAAAGGAAGAGAGAGGGAGAGACACAATCCCAAGCAGGCTCTGCACTGTCAGCACAGAGTCTGATGCAGGGCTCGATCCCACAAACTGTGAGATCATGACCTGAGCTGAAATCAAAAGTCAGATGCTTAACTGACTGAGCTACCCAGGTGCCCCTGTTGGGATTTGTTTTATGACCCTGGATGTGGCTTATCTTGATATATGTCTCAAGGGCACTTGGAAAGAAAGTGTATTTGGTGTTGTTGTCCAGATGTTTGATAAATGTTGATTAGATTCTGTTTGTTGATGACATTGTTGAGTTTGGTGTCCTTGTGATTTTCTGTCTAGTTGTTTCATCAATTGCTGAGAGAGGCATGTAAAGTCTCCAACTGGAATTATGGATTTTGCCTTTTTCTCCTTTAGTTCCATCATTTTTGCTTCACTTATTTTGTAGTTCTGTTGTTTGGTGCACACACATTTAGGATTCCTATGTCTTTTTGGTGGATTGACCTTATTGTTATTATATAATGTCCTGCTCTCTTTCTCTCTCTCTCTCTGCCAGTTTTCTTTGTTTTGAAGTGTATTTTATCTGATACAATATAATCACTTCTTTCTTTTGGATATTGTTTGCGTGATACATCTTATTCCATTTTCAACTTTCAACCTGCCAACATTGTTATATTTGAAGTGATATTCTTGTTGGATGGCACATGGTTAGGTCATGGTTCTTAATCCATTCTGCCAATCTTCCAGTGTATTCCATGCCTTAGGCCATTTACATTTACTGTAATTAGTGATATGTTAGGACTCATCTGACATGTTTGTTTGTTTTCTGTTTGCTTTTTGCTTCTGTTTTCTTTTTCCTGCCTGTGGATTACTTGAACAATTTTTAGAATACTTTGATTCATCTGTAATGTTTTTGAGCATATTTCTTGGTATGGCTTTTTCAGTAGTTCCTCCAGACACTACTTTATACATAATTAACTTATCACAGTCTATTAATATTACCATTTTACCAGTTCAGGTGAAGTCTAGAAACCTTACCTCCATCTTGTCTTTTTACCCTCTTCTGTCTACGATGTAATTGTATTATTTCCTCTGCATCAGACAGTGGTATAATTTTTGCTTCACTTGTCAAACACAATTTGGAAAACATAAGAGGAGAAGGCTTATTGTATTTACACATATTTTTGCTTGTCGTGTTCTTTCTTTCTCCTTGACGTTCAAGGTTCCTCCTTTGATCATTTCCTTTTGGTCTAGGGAAATTAAACATCCTTTTAGGGTAAGCATGCTGGTGACAAATTTTCTTGGTTTTCCTTCAGATGAAAATGGCTTGATTTTTTCCCTTCAATCCTGAAGGTTATTTTTGCTGGATACAGGACTCTAGGTTGACAGTTCTTTCAGTGCTTAAAAAAAAGAGGACTTTCTTCTGTCCTCTATGCTTTCTGATGAGAGATCTGCTGTAATTCAAACTGTTTTTCCTCTTTGGGTAAAACATTGTTTCATTTTGTCTCCAGTTTTCAGAAGTTTGAAAAATGCTAGGTTTTTTGTGTGGATTTCTTAGGGTTTGTTCTGTTTGGGGATTTTTTTCAGCTTCTTAATTTTGTAGGTTTATGTTTTTGCAAATTTGCAGAGTTTTAATCCATTACATTTTTATTTACTTGTAATTTTTTCAGCCCCATCCTATCTGTCTTCTCCTCTTCTTCCAGGACTCTGATGTTGTGAATGTTAGATCTTTTGTGAGAGTCCCACAGGTCTCCAATTTTTTTTTTTTTTTTAATTTTTTTTTTTTTTCAACGTTTATTCATTCTTGGGACAGAGAGAGACAGAGCATGAACGGGGGAGGGGCAGAGAGAGAGGGAGACACAGAATGGGAAACAGGCTCCAGGCTCTGAGCCATCAGCCCAGAGCCCGACGCGGGGCTCGAACTCACGGACCGCGAGATCGTGACCTGGCTGAAGTCGGACGCCTAACCGACTGCGCCACCCAGGCGCCCCTAATTTTTTTTTTTTTAAGATTGTTGTCTCTCTGTTGCTCAGATTAGTTTTTATCGTTTTATCTTTTAGTTCACTGATTCTTTCCTCTGTCCCCTCCTTTTTTCTGTTGAGCCAATCCATTAAGGTTTTTATTTCAGTTCCTCTTGTCAGGAGGGCCACCTGCCTGGCTGGCCACATGGCCTGCTGAGTGTCACCTGTCTGGGCACAGCCTGGAGCTCAGCTTGTGTAGCTGGAACAGGTCACAGGAACTGGGGTTGTGTTGTTAGATGCCTGAAGGACAGGACTAGAGTCTGGCTGAGTCAGGCAGGATGGAGTCTGGGCAGGCCACCTTCAGCTCTAGAATCAAGTGGGTGTTCAGACAGAACTGAAGAAATGCAAACCTGAAGAATGCTCAGAAGGCCTCTTCTCTTTTCTGGTCTTTGGTTACCATTAGTGGCTGCAGCTTCCCACATGGACCTCAAGCATATTGTGCTGCCCTAAGGAGCCCATCCAGCTGCCCCACCTGCTTCCCATTGGGCCACTTCCCAAAATGTAGACAAGCCACCTGGGCCAGCGTTACAGGTTGTTGTTAGGCTAATTGTCTATTCTTTAAAAAAATTTTTTTTTAAGTTTTATTTCATTTTTTGAGAGACAGAGCATGAGTAGGGTAGGGGCAGAGAGAGAGAGGGAGACAGAGAATCTGAAGCAGGCTCCAGGCTCTGAGCTGTCAGCACAGAGCCCGATGTGGGGCCCAAACCCATGAACATGAGATCCTGACCTGAGCTGAAGTCGGAGGCTCAACCAAATGAGCCACCCAGGTGTCCCTCTGTCTGCTTTTAAATATCTCACAGGACCAGTTTATGGATCTTTGTGTAATGGTCATATCACACGCAGCAGCACTGGTTACAACTTTGTGTGCGGCTGACACAGTCCCCATTACTCTGCTCAAGTGCCCTGGGAAGTTCTTTCCTTCTCTGTGGATAAGGAAATCCATCCGTAGGCATGGTGATGTCAGGTGCCTCACCGAAGGTGATGTCTTAGTATGAGCCAGTCTAACTCCGGGCCCAGACTTGTGCTCAGCACTGACCAGTTGAACACCCTGAAGACCCTCAGGTGTGGGACCCGCACACGGCACCTGCCTCGGCAGGACAGCCATGCCGTGCCAGGAGAAAGGCCTTCTGGCTGTTTACCCACTAGCTTGTGAGCAACATGATTTATCCTTCTTTTCCTGCCAAGCATTTGGACTCTTGGCATATCAAAGGGTTAAAGGTGTCTGCTCTTGGATCCACACAGTAAACATAGCATATTTTCTTAATCCCTTTCACCATGTCTGTACACGGCATTTATGTGCTAATTGTGTTTAATGGAAGGAGAACCCATGCTTGGTTCAAACAAATCCTTAAGATGGAAAGAATGTTCTTTCCCGTGGTGGATAAGAACACAGAGTGAGTGCTGAGGGAGTCGGGCGGCCCGGGCGGGAGGGTGAGCAGGTTGGCGTACCACCAGGGTCGACCAGCACGGGCTTGCTGTTCTGGTGCCCCACAGCCCTGGCACGACCTGCTGCGTCTTATCCAGACACACCGTTCAGGGCATTTACCTCCTGGCTGGTCGTACCAGTTACTTACTATGTTTGCATTTAAAGAGCTGCCTGTTTTCCTCCTTGCTCATGGTCTCTGCTGCCTTGAGAGCACAATTCAGAACATTTCTAGCTTGAAAGGCATCAAGCATGCCCCTAATCACACTTTGAATCAAGAAGCTCTTTCCTGGCATCAGAGCAGCCAGGGCTGCTGGCTCAGAGTAACAACTCTTGAAGTCTCTTGCTGACTTTATCTTTCCCAAGACCAACATGTCTTTGACAAACAAGTTAGATAATCCTGCCGTGTTTCTGTGACTTTCTTCTTTGCAGCTGAGGTTCCAAACTGTAGAGAAGTTTCCTAGGAAACAAACAGCAAGGAGGAGAAAGAACATAGGGGCCCATGAGCAGGTTGCTATGGGGTGGGCAGCCACCACTGGGGGGTTCACAATACATTTTGTTGTGCACACTGACGTGAAGCCGTCCTCACGGGTGTGAAGTTGCTGGAGAGGCTACAAAAACAACAGGCCTTCGGAGAATGCCAACTCTTTCAACATCTTATTTACCGTACGGAGAAAGTGCTTGTAAAATCTGGAAACTTCACAGTAGAGCTTACAAAAGTTTGGGTAATACTCAGAAGTCTCTGGTAAGTGAAGCCTAGACTTACAGCAGGATTCAATTACCCAGTGGAGGATTTGAGGACAGTTCCAGCAGAGGGACAACTGAGCTGGTGAATTACATCCTGTCTCTGCATTTCTCTTCCTTCTGGATCCAGTAGTTGAAAACTGTTTCAACTAGCACTTAATATTTACACAATGGCCTGAGGAACCTGTCATTTCTGAGAGGGGTTACAAAAATGGCTACTGTCCTCCACTTGACGAAAAGAGAGAAAACTGAATTTTGCTGTTTCCAGACACACCATGGATCTGGGGGTTGGTAGAATGTCTCTCCTCCCCACGAGAAAAACAAATCTCACACTGTAAGTGAAGGACTCTTGGCACATCAAAGATTTGGGGAAGTGGGGAATAAAGAAAAAGGGAAGAAAAGCAGGCACCATGGAGCCTAAAGGCAGGAGGGACACCGTCCCCCCGCCCAGGGCTGCCATATGGCTGGGCTGTGTCCTGTCACCTGGAGGAGAGCCAACTCTACCGCTGGGTGGGGGTCACACCTGCCAGGGAGGAGAACATTCCCAAGGAGGACGTGCCTGCACCCACTGCTGCTGCCACCAACCGTCTCAGCAGAACCCACCTTGGAAGGCACTCCCGAATTTAGTGACCTGCACTGACCTGAGCCTGGACAGGGCTGGGTGAGGGCTCTTTGCAGAAATCCAAGCAGACAGCAGGCTCTGTGGAGGCAGAGGGTCCAAAGCCACAGTGATAACACATCTGGGGTCCAGCCATAGGCTCAGGAGGCCTGGAGTCTGCGGTGACGGTGATGCTGCGGGAGAGGAGATGCTGGGCCAGCATCCAGGTGGCTCTCCAGTAAACGTGGCCTCAGGGTCTCCAACAACCTCCGACTCTGAGAGGTGAGCTCAGCCCCACCGTCCCGGGACAGTTACCCACAGGGCTGCACACCCAGGAGGCTGGCTGGTCTGTCCTTCAAAGGGCTCACCGCCTCACCATGTCGAGGCACTCAAGGTTGGTTTGGCTGCATGAGTTGTGGACGCCATGTCCCCCTCCCATGCCCTTCCTCTCCGCCCGGGGTCCCCATTTCCTGTAGTTGCAGGCCCCTTCAGTCTGAGGCTCAGAATAGAGCCGGTGGGGACAGAGCCCTAGTTGACCCCAGGGCTTTGTTGGTTACGGAGCACAACCCAGCTCAGGCCGCCAGGCTCCAAGGCCACCGCACAGTCTCCGGAGCCCCGTCCAAGGCCTCACAACGTGTGGGAGGAAGTGTGGCCACAGGCCTCTGACCCAAGGAAGCTGTGTGTCGGGACACTGACCTCCCGCTCTGGCCTCACTCAGTCCAGGGCTGCGCCGGGGAGCCCACCTCGAACCCTACCCCTCTCCGACACCATGACTGCCTTGCTCGGGTGGAAGGGCAGAGGGCCAGGCAGCGGGGAGCGCCGAGGGGAGAAGGAGCCCACGGGAGCAGTCCTGCTTCGTGGAAGTGCTGTGGGGGTCATCCTGGAGAGGAGTGCAGCCGTGCAGTGTGGACAGGCCCCTGGGTACCCGAAGGCTCCTGCCGGAGGTTGCTGGTCTGGCACTGTGCTGTGTCAAGGAGCCAGCATCCGAGTGTCCTCACGTCCGTGCCTGTGCCCAGGCTGATCCCCTGGCCTCTCCTGGGGGTCACCTAAGAGCCCAAGAGTCACGGCCCCAGATACCACCTTGGTCAGCGTGCACACCGCTCCCCGCATCCCGGCCTGGGGTTGCCCACACCTGATTCCTCCTCCAGCCCCACCCCAAGGCGGCTGGGCAGGGCTTTAAGAGGTGGGTCCCAGTGAGAGGCTCTCGGGCCCTTATCTCTAATTAACAGCATCTCGGTGGGCCGGAGGGTGGGACAACTTCTTGGTCCTTGCAGTGACAGCTCAGCAGGATTGTGGAGGGGCCTAACAGAGAGAACTTGTGGAAAGTGCTTATTTAGTTCCTGGCACCTGGCAAATGCTCGATAAATTCCAAAGATCAACCCAAATCTTTCTGTGGCTGTTGAGGCTGAGCATTTAAAAACATGTGCTATCTTAGGGCACCTCCAGCGAATCACACCCTCGCCTACGTTTTACACTCCGGCCGGGGAGCTGGCCCACTGAGGGCTCTCCTGTGGGACACAGAGAGGCCTTAGGCGGGGGTTTTGGGATCTTTAATTGGTCCCTGGGGCCCTGCTGGAGCCCTACAGCCTCGTGTCCCTGGGACCAGCAGCCCAGAGAGGCGGGTGGGTGCCCAGACAGAAGCCGCAGACCCAGTGAACGCGGACATCCAAGACTCGGGATTAAGGCGATCCCGGTGCCAAAAAGCAGGCATGACTGTTCTCCTGCCAGGAAAATCCATTTTAAATACAGTGTGTTGCAATATGCCTCAATTCTTTCTACTGCCCGCCGCCCTCCCCCCCCCAGCTCCAAGTAAATAGTCATATGCTCGGATGGAGGGCTGTTTTCGTTCATTGTGAAACTCTCCTAGCAGAGCCCCAGGCCCTGTGTTCCTTCCTCATCGAAACCCTCAATTCTCCAGAGCCTGCCTGCCTCGCTGCCTCACCCCAAGCTGGAGAAGAGAAAGCTGCCTAGCGAGGCGGCTTAGGAAAAGGCTACATCCAATTAAACTTTAAAATGCAGGCATGAGGGGCTTCCGGGCGGCTCAGCCGGTTAAGCGTCCGACTCTTGATCTCAGCTCAGGTCATGATCTCACAGTTGGTGAGTCTGAGTATGGAGCCTGCCTGGGATTCTCTCTCTCTCTCTCTCTCTCTCTCTGCCCCTCCCCTGCTCATGCTCTGTCTCTCTCAAAACGAATAAATAAACTCAAAAATAAATAAAATGCAGCCGTGAGGTTTCATCTTTAGTTTTTACTGCTTGGTAAAAACACGCATCATTTCCTAAATGCAATGTGTGCCCCTTTCCCTCACCTCCTCTGGGAAGCCCACCAACCCTTCCTCTGCAGCCCTGCTTGGACAGCCTGCTGCTAAGGCCAGCAGTGTTAAGGTCCCTGTGTGGCCACATTTATGTGCCTGCCACCGTTCAGGGCCCGGCCACCAGCTAGCCTCCAGGTAGAGCCCAGCAAGAGAGGACGGGCTTAAAGCAGAAAATCCACTTGGGTGGATGTCGGATTTAACCTAGTTATTTACTACCTGGCTACTAGACCACAGGAAGGTGTAGGGCTATCCCTGCTACAAGGGAGATGCGGGGACATGTAGGCACAGGGCTCCAGGGAGACCGAGGAAGGCACAGCACCCCCGTTTGCCCCAATTCACCTAACTGTCCACCGTCGTCCCTCCCTTATGACCCCACCACATAGGATGGGCAGGAGAAGGGACACCAGTGGCTAGAGCCCCCACACACGGGACAAGCAGAGCCCTGCCTCACTGCTGCCCCTCTCATTCTTGCCTGCTCCCTCCCCAGAGGCTGGCTTAGCTAAAAGCAGTCTTTGCTGAGGGAGGTGACAGTCGGGTGAATGGAAGCATAAAACTCTAGAGGCTGAGACCTTGTCTTTGGAAAGAATGACATCTTGCCTTTTGTGACAATGCAGATGGACAGATGGACGTCAAGGCATTATCCTCAGTGAAGTCAGTCAGACAGACAGACAGACACTGCGTGACCTCTCTCACGTGCAATGTGTGTAGAATGTAAACATATCTATATGTAAAACCCAAGCTCATAGACACAGACAACAGGCTGGGGCTGCCAGAGGCTGGTGTCAGGGTGGGAGAAGTGGCTGAAGTGTTTCTGCTTAAACTGAATAAAAAACAGGGCATCTGGAGATGGTTGTAATTTTCTGTGCTTGGTAGTTGGGCAGGAGTTGAATTACAACTTTGAATTTTTACTCCCGCTAATTCACTGCGGTCACATTTCCTCTTGTAAAGAATGGAGTTACTGACTCCTTGATAGGCCAGCTTTAACATTTACAGCTCAGTGAACAGGACAATTTCATTTTACTGGGAAGATATTAGAGACACAAAAGGTACTAACTTTTTTAAAAAATATGATTTATTGTCAAGTTGCCTAACATAGAGTATGCACAGTGTGCTCTTGGTTTTGGGGGAAGATTCCTGTGGTTCATCGCTAACACGCAACACCCAGTGCCCATCCCAACAAGTGCCCTCCTCCGTGTCCATCTCCTGTACCAGCCTTATGTATGCATTTAACCATATGTATACACACAGTTACACACTTTCAATATTGTCCATACACTGCTTAGTGTTCGGTTTTTTTTTTTTTCAGGTAAGAAATGTTTATTTGTATCTTTACAAATTTATATATTACCACTTACCAATGACAATAAACCATTAAATAGGTATGCCTTGATTTACTGAGTTGCCTCATTGCTGAATATTTTGAATTGTTTTCTATTTTGCAACCTCTGTACATTTTGTCAAACTGCATTCCCGGGTTTCGCTTTCTGCCATCATCTGAGTCAACCTTCGCTGTGGCCTCGTGGGCCTGAGCCCACATGTACACGTGGAGAGAAAAGGGAGGCACTCCTGCTTCATTTGCATTTCTTTGGTTATTAATGATGATCTCCTTTGGCTGGGGTGTTTGGGGCACCTGTGCTTCTCGCTTAGCCCCCATTTGGGCGAGTGAATCTTTGCTCCAAACCCTCACACGGCGGTTTGCTCATGGGCTCCTGGACAGACCCAGGCCTCAGCTCTCAGCTTTGCACTTCCCTCCACGGTTCTCCTGAGCTGGATCCACTATTTTCATATCACAATATTCCTCTTTCTTTATTTACTTCTTCATTTTTTCTGGAACACATCCTCCAGTAATTTTCTTTAACAAGTGTGTGTGTGCGTGTCAAAAAAAACACCTTTTTTCTATCTTCACATTTGACCCATAATTTTTTTGGAATCAATTTCAAAGTTGAAAGCAATCCTTCAAGAGCTAGGAATTGAACCCAGTCTGCCTGATGGAAAAGCAGGGTTCTTTTTTGATCTATACACTCTCTGGCTGAGAAAGCAAGCCCAAGGTCATTACTATCACCAGCAAGTGACTTGAAAGAAATTCTTTGAAATGTAGTCTTTGATTCACAGTCAAAATAGTGTTTTCTTTCTTTTTTCTTTTTTCCTTTTTTTTTTTTTTTTTAACAAATGGCTTCCTCTTACGATGACCCAAATCTACCTTTTGTGGAATGGAACCATTTTCCAACTGTTTCTTTTCTCTTCCCTGTGGACGTTGTGGACAGCTGCATGTGCAGTGTGGCTGAGAGCCTGTGGGACGTGTGTGACAGGTGGCTGTGCCCCGGGGCCTCTGGCCAGGAATGGCCACCATTCTCTGAGAGCAAGGACGAACGACCCCATAAGTACTGACTCAGCTCTAGTAACAAAACATCACACTCTGGGCCTTAAACAGCAGGGGTTTATTTTCAGGGTCCTAGAAACTGGAAGTCTGAAATCAAGGTCATGAGGGGAACAAAGGAAAAAAAAATACAGGAAAAAATTAAACCCCCTTATAACTTACAGCCCATTGACAAGTCTTTGGGACGGGCAGTGACCTTCCCTCGGGAGCTCAGCTGCCTTGATGATGACACTTTGCTGAGGGTTAAAGGCAACCTTAGCTTGACATTGTCCCAACCCCCCAGGATCCCATGAATCTTCTCTAACATCTAAAAATCCCTTTGGAAACCTCCTTGATCTCTACCCCCCAAATATATGTCGGCAATCATCCTCCAAGCATGTGGCCCCTGCTACGCACCTGCAGGGTCTCATGACTGAGGTTTTACTAGACGGCAGTAAATGACCTTCTCCTCATGGCAGCTGGATCCTCAAGGTCCTGGAAACCTTGCTTCCAAATTCCGTAGAGACTTACTCTATCCCTAACCAATCCCAACTTAAAAGTATATAATCAGTCACTCCTTACAGCCCCAGTGCAACTCTTCCTGCCCACGGATCCTGTCCTTGTGTTCTAATAAAACCACATTTTTGGCACCAAAGACGTCTCAAGAATTCTTTCTTGACTGTTTGCTCCAAGATCCCAACATTTCACACCAAAGGTGCTAGCAGATTTATTCCCCCCGGGGAAGAGTGTGTCCTCACGGGAGAGCGAGCTCCAGTCTTTGCCCTTCCTGTAAGGACACTGGTGGCACTGGATGCCCTATGCCCATGGCCTCATCTAATGCTGTCACAAAGGCCCCACACCCAACAGCATCACACTGTGGGCAAGGGCTCCAGCATGTGGACTCGGGGAACACAGCTCAGTCCCCAGCACCAAGCTCTCAACAGCAGGGCTTGTGTTTCTCTTGTTGACTCCTAATGAAGGTTCTGAGTCTGTCGTGAGCCAGCACAGCTCCGGGCCAGGGACAGACAGTGACAAGAATGGACATGGACCCTGCACTTGCAGGGCTCGCTCTGAGCCCTGTACCCCAGGCCCTGTGCAGATGTGGCCACACTGGCTGGTAGGCCATGTGTCACCACCTGGCCTTCCTCTTCAGGCAGGCAGTCCAGCAAATCTGACGGCAGAAGTCTTCAAATGGGCTCTTCACAATGTGAGTATGTAACTTCAGCCTACATTCTCCAGTCAAGTTCAGAACATACTCTCAAGATCAGTGGCCACGTTCTCCAGGATAAGGTTATCAGATGCACTCTCTCCTGGCCACACTGCATCCACTCCTTCCTGTCAAGAAAGGACTAATCTCCTGGCGGATTAACTCACCTGATTCCTGTGGACACTGGGTCCTTTGTTAACACGGTTCCGTCCTGCATTGTTATCATTGTTATAAACCCACTGACTCTAAGTAGCCCCGAGAGCGCATTGCCATTCATACTGGGTAGATATTGGGGCCAGGACTCAGAGATGTGTGGCTGCCTGCCTGCCCCCCACCGCCTGTGGTGGGGGGGGGGGTCACTAAAGAGCTCACCAACGGCACTGGTGCTGCCCATCGACCCCATTCTGATGCAGGGAGAGCTGGGGAGCTAGGGGATGGTGGGAAGGGCCTGAGGCCAGTGGGGAACCTACCAGCCTACACCCGTCCCGTGCCAGGTGCATTTCTGTAGACAGAGGCCACTCGCTGTCTGACCAACCCCCTCTCCCCCCATCAGTGCACCTCAGATGCCCAGAGTCCATGGCATACAGCCATGCTGCAGGCTGAGCTGCTGTCACTGGGCAGCCTGTGGTCATTGGAAAATGCTTCTAGGGTTTTCTTTTCCATTTGCCCCCAGAGAGATCGAGTGCACTGCCCCTTGACTAATCACAGGGCAAACGGGGGCAGTAGAGGGCCTTGGCAAAGCTTCTGTCCTCCACCTGCTTTCCTCTCCCTTTGTAGCTAGCAGGGAGGCCCCCAGTCACATCTCACGTGCAGGCCTCCCCAGCACCAGCACTGACGCTGTCCTCAGATGTTAGCATGGACCTGTCATCCTCAACCTGGGGGCTTTTCTCAGCCTGATGCTGTTCCTTACTGGATCAGTGGTTTCCTTGTCCAGTCTGAAATGTTTCATCCCCTGGTTCATGGGTAGCCCACTGTGCCTAGCCTTCTCTTGTCTCCCTGAAGTCTCCTCCTCCCGACACCCTGGCTGGGATATGCTTAGGCTCTGCCCCTGGTCCTGCTCTCTTCTCCAGCACCCTTCCATGGCAATCCTGTTTACTTAAGTTCAC
The DNA here is from genome assembly GCF_018350155.1 of Leopardus geoffroyi. Lineage (NCBI taxonomy): Eukaryota > Metazoa > Chordata > Mammalia > Carnivora > Felidae > Leopardus > Leopardus geoffroyi. Next base: position 82,558,799 of record NC_059326.1, read on the forward strand.
CTGTCTCTCAATTGACGGATCTCACATCTCCAGGCTTTATCGAGTGATTTCATATAGACAGATATTCTTTCCAGAAGACATCTTCACGCTGTATCTACCCATCAAAGAGGACTTAACACCATGCATCTCAAACTCTTCCAAAAACTGGAAGAGGGGACACTTCTTAACACATTTCATGAGGCCACCAGCACCCTGAAAACAAGTCCAGACAAAGATACCACAAAAAAACTATAGTCCAATATTCCTTATGAGTATAGAGGTAAAACCCTCAACAAAATACTGGCAAACCAAATGCAACCATACATAACAAGGATTAAACTCCATCACCAAGTGGAATTTATCAGGAACATAAAGTTGGTTCAACATATGGAAACCAATCAATGTAATACACCATATTAGTAGAATAAGGAAAAAAAAACCCATAGTCATCTCCACACAGAAAAGGCATTTGACAAAATGCAACACTCTTTCATGATTTAAAGAAAAAAAAAGCAATACTCAGGTTAAAAATGGAAGGCATGATAAAGGGTATTCTCCAAAAAACCCACCATTAACATACTCATGGTAAAAGACTGGAAACTTTCCCCCAAAGATCAGGAACAAGGCAAGGATACCTACTCCCACCACTGCTATTCAACACTGTACTGGAAGTGCTAGCCATGACAATTAAGCAAGAAAAAGAAATAAGCATATCAAAATTGGAAAGGAAAAAGCAATTTTCAGATGACATTATTAAATATATAGAAAGCCCCAAATAATCCACAAAAAGCTACTAGAGCTAATAAACAGATTCAGCACAATTTTAGGGTCAACTGAAAAAAAAAATGACTTGTGTTTCTATATACCATAAATGAATAACCCAAAATGAAAATTAAGAAAACAATACCACTTGTAGTAGCACCCAAAAGAATAAAATACCAAGGAATAAATTTAACCAAGGAGTCAAGAGATATGTATGCTGAAAGCTATAATACACTGCTGAACGAATGAAACAAGATATACATGTTAATGAATTGGAAGAAAATATTGTAAAGATGGAATACTTCCCAAAGTGATTTACAGACTCAATACAACCTCTCTCTCTCTCTCTCTCTCTCTGTCTCTCTCTCTCTCTCTCTCACACACACACACATTACAAAAATTTCAGTGCCCATTTTGGTGGAAATGGAAAAGCCAATGTTCAAATTCATATGGAATAGTAAGGGACCTCGAATACCCAAAACAGTAGTGAAAAAGAACACAGTTAGAGAATTCACACTTTCCAGGATCAAAACTGATTACAAAGCTATAGTAATTAAAACAGTGCAGTGTGGTACTAGACCTACAGACCAAAGGACTGAAATAATCCCAAACACCTAGAACCAGCCGATTTACAATGAGGGTGCCAAGACCATTCAAATGGGGTAAATATTGTCTTCAACCAATGGTGCTGGGACAGCTGGGTAATCACAGATGAAAGAGTGAATTTGGATCCCCAGCTCACTCTATATTAAAAAATTAATTCAAAATGGATCAATGACTTAAATAAGAACCAGAACTTACAAAAGTTTTAGAAAGAAGCAGAAGTAAATGTTCACAACCTCAAATTTGTCAGTGGATTCTTAGGCTTGACACCAAAGCACGGGCAACAGAGGAGACAATAGACAACGTGTGTATAAAGAGCTCTGATAACCCACAAGCATGAAGACAAACAATTCAGTTCCTAAAATGGGCCTAGGACTTGGCTAGACGTTTCCCCAAAGAAGATATATACATGGAAACAAGCACATAAAAAGAAATAGAACATCATTAGTCATTAAGGATACAAGTCAAAACCACAGCTGAGCTACATCACGCCCCTGAGGGTGGCTATAATTGTTTTTGGTGGAGAAAGTAGACGTGAGCAGAAACCAGAGCCCTCAGACGCTCCTTGTCGGAATGCAAAATAGAGCCACTGCTGTGGAAAAGTCTGGTGGCTCCTCAAATAAGTGATAGAATTATCATATGACCTAGCAAGTCAGCTCCTAGGTATCTATCCAAGAGAAACAAAATATCCACATAACGTCCACACAGAAACTTGTACAGGGATGTTCACAGAAGGACTATTCATAGTAGCCAAAAGGTGGAAACTTGAATGTCCATCAACAAGTGAATAACCTGTTGGTTCAACCAATAAAATATTATTCATCTATAAGAAGGAATGAAGCACTTCCCCTTGATACAACTTGGGTGAACCTTGAAAACATTACATTCAGTGAGGGAAGCCAGACATAAGTTTGCATATTATATGCTTCCTTTTATATGAAATATCCAGAAGCAGTAAATCCACAAAGACAGAATGCAGATTGGTGGTTTGCCAGGGACTGGGTGGGGGGGACGGGAGAATGAGGAGTGATTACTTCATGGTTACAAGGTGTTTTTCTGGGGTAAGTGTTTTGAAAACGTTTTACACCTAGAGACAGTGGATGCTTGCACGAGACAGTGAATGCATCAATGCCACTGAGTTGTGCACTTCACATAGCTGTTATGTGAATTGTACCTCAATAAAATATACAGAAGGGGGTGCCTGGGTGGCTCAGTCAGTTAGGCGTCAGACTTCAGCTCAGGTCATGTGTCAGTGTCATGGTTTGTGGGTTCGAGCCCCACTTTGGCTCTGTGCTGTCAGCACAGAGCCCGCTTCAGATCCTCTGTCCTCCTCTCTCTCTGCCCCTCCCCACTCGCTCTCTTTCAAAAATAAATGAACATTAAAAATATATACATATGTAAACTGGAAAGAGTTATATTTATGAGTGAACCTGTCTTTACGCTTGCAACAGTAAGTTCCTGAGACCATTTCGGCTTCCAGAACAAACTGCTCGCAGCCGTTTCCCCACGAGGGTTCCTGTTCTTGCCCTGCTTTTGTGTCAGGGCCTCTGGGGACCTGGTTGGCCATAGAGGCTGAGGTGTGTTGAAGACTCCCTCCTTCTGAATTGGTCACAGGAACCATGAGCAGCGCCTGGCCACCTGTACCTGTGCCTTCTCTGCATTTGCAACCTTGGGGCCAAGGTTAGGGCCACGAGAGGCTTGCAGAGTCCTGTCTGACAAAACACCACCCATTACCTGTGGAGGAGAACATCACGCCCGTGGGCCTTATTTTCCAAGGAGGACATCACGTCCCTGACCAGAGCCCAGGATGCAGCTTCGGGTTGCCTGCTGGCGAGGCTGGAGGCTTGGAGGGTTCTGGCCAGTGAAAGTCCTGCAAGGGCTGACAGGGTGGGCACTGCTATATTGGGGTCAGCTGCTGGCTGCCTCACGTGGCAGAATGGCCGGGTCCTTGAGGGGACGGTGCTCCAGCGCAGGCTATGGCGCACCGCGGGCCCCAGCCCACCCCACCCTGCTCTGGCTGGCTCTCAGGCCCCGACTGACGAGTCCTGGGCAGTCTCTCCGTTTTCCCTCTCCTCCGCCGTCTGCCCGTCCAAGGCCTTGGGATGCTTGTTTGTGAGAGGCCACCTTCTGTGGCGGGATGGGCTCCCACACCACTGCGGGCCAGTGGGACCAAAGTAATGGGCAGTGATGAGTCAGTTGGCATATCTGGGCCTGGGGCTGCAGAGGCTAACGGTTCCCGAGGCCGAGAGCAGTGTCACACACATGGGCAACGCTGAGTGGGCCATTGTGTCAGGGCCAGCTGCCGCTCCGTCACCGTTCCTGCCAGTCCTCCCACATCCCCGGACAGTCCTCCCACGTCCCCCATTCCCAGTCAGTCCTCCCACATTCCTGGACAGTTTTCCCATGTCCCACGTCCCCAACCAGTCCTACCACATCTCCCGTCCCCAGACAGTCCTCCCACGTGCCACGTCCCTGATCAGTCCTCCCACATCCCTGACCAGTCCTCTCACATCCCCAGACAGCCCTCCCATGTCCCCGGCCAGTCCTCCCACGTCCCCTGTCCCTGGCCAGTCCTCCCACATCCCTGGCCAGTCCTCCCATGTCCCTGGTCAGTCCTCCCATGTTCCTGGACAGTCTTCCCATGTCCCACGTCCCCAGACAGTCCTACCACATCTCCCGTCCCCGGACAATCCTCCCACATGCCACGTCCCCGACCAGTCCTCCCACGTCCCTGGCCAGTCCTCCCACATCCTCCGTCCCCGGCGAGTCCTCCCACATCCCATGTCCCTGGACAGTCCTCTCACATCCCTGGCCAGTCCTCCCATGTCCCCTGTCCCCGGACAGTCCTCCCACGTTCCCGGACAGTCTTCCCATGTCCCACGTCCCCGATCAGTCCTCCCACATCCCTGGCCAGTCCTCCCACATCCCCAGACAATCCTCCCACATCCCCTGTCCCTGGCCAGTCCTCCCACATCCCACGTCCCCGGACAGTCCTCCCACATCTCTGGCCAGTCCTCCCATGTCCCCTGTCCCCAGACAGTCCTCCCACCTCCCACATCCCAGCAAGTTCTCCCACATCTCCGGACACTCCTCCCATATCCCCCATCCCCAGACAGTCCTCCCACCTCCCATGTCCCCAGCCAGTCCTCCCACGTCCCTGGCCCGTCCTCCCACATCCCACATCCCCGGACAGTCCTCTGTGAGTCTCTGGGAAGTATGTGCACATGGCCCATGAGATGGTGGCCTGGCACAGCCACGTTCACCTGAGGCCCGTTCCCTGACACTGTGCAGTGACCCACAAAAACAGCGAGGCTCTTGGAAGAAAAACGGCCATGTTCCTCCAGATTTTTGAAACGTTAGCTCTCATCGTGGCCCAGAGCAGTTAAGGCGGAACTTTTGTTTACTCTTCAGTGGTAACAACTTGTCACGTCTTTGCAGCCAGGAGTGCACCCAGTGCTGTTCCCCGGCCTCCGCACAGTGGACACGGAGAATTTGCCCTTGGAGAAGGTGGTCACATTCCTGACCTGTGAGCCTAGGGTTTTTGTCTTTATGGCTCGTGGAGGGGGCTGAGCCAGGGAAGAAAGTTTGTGGGGGTGGAGTGACCAGAGAGGACATGCATGTGCCGGGGCGGGGGGGGGGGGGGGGGGCGGGGTGCGGCAGAGAGGCTCTGATTCCCCTCCTCACGGACAGCGGCCTGGGAGCGGATTCTGTGAGTCCCGGAGACAAAGAAGGAAGCAGAAACAGAAGAATGAAACCAGCCTCAGGGGGCCCAGCTCTCCGCAGCTGCACTGAGACCACGCAGGCCCCGGGATGCCTCTCAGCCCCTGTTCCTCTTTGGTGGAGGGGACGGGGCGCCCAGCTGCCCCAGGGCGCGGTCAGCGTGTTAGTGCATCCTTGCAACAGAAAGCATGAGTGAGCTCGCCTTCCCGAGATGGGACGGCGCCCCGCGAGAGCCAGAGTGGCCTCTGATGCTGACACTGAGTGCCACGTTCCCTGGGTCACCATGCCCCGCTGCTCTGTCCAAGACAGGAAATGGCCGGATGCCAAAGAGAAAGCCAGCATTTGGTTAGGGAGAAGTCCAGGGCCGTACCTAGGCCAAGGTCAGAGGAAGCTAAGCCCCGGACACACTAGCCAGAATCGGCAGGCTCCATCAAGTTGCACTGTAGCCTGGGAGGGCACATGTGCTGTAGGAGGACAGGCGCTGCTGACAGCTGTGTGTCTTCCCCTCACGGATCTGGCTTGTGTCCCTCCAAAGGGGAGCCAAGGTTCCTTCTCCCAGAGGGACCACCCAGAGCCAGGCTGGGGGCAGCATCAGCAAAATGGAGGTACGTGGTGAAACATCCAGCCAAATGGAGATCCCAATCCCAGAGGGGGATTTCTGGTGGTTTTCTGTCACGTTCATGTGTGCGTTCCCCACCCAGCAAGGCAGGCAGCTGCCTGCTTCCTCAGGAGCCTCCAGAAAGCCCCCCAGAAAGCTGGCCTTACTGGGAAGAACCTCACCACACATGTCCCGGGCCATCAGGTTAAGTGACCTTTTACCAGGAGTGACATCACAGGCCGATGGATACACTGGCCATCAAACCAGGCAGGGAAGAAGCCGAGGCCCAGAGCTCAGTGGTTTCTCCCATTCTCCCAACCGCCAGCAAGGTGGACCCCGGGCACATTGTGCCACATGGGGCTCTCTCCTCCGAGTCAGGGCTCCCGCACTTTACAGGGGTTCCGAATCCTGGACTGTCCGATTCAGGAGCTCCGGGAAGGGCCTGAGAACTTGCATTGGCGACACCGTCCCAGGACATGTCGCCAGTTCAGGGACTCTGCTTTGAGAACCGCTGCTCCAGATGGTCCTTCCATTTATTTACCAGGCACTTAACCGTGGCTAGTTACCTAAGCTCTCTGAGCCTCAGTTTCCTCGTCTGTAAAGTGGGAGTAACAACAATGTGCCATCAGAGGGGCCTGGGAGATTAAACACCTGTAAGCTGCTAGGGCAATCCCACCCCTTCTCCTGCCCAGCCCACCTGCCCCCTGCTACCATCACCCCATTCACTGGGCCAAGCCCCTCCTCCCCTCCACATCTCCCTCCTCTATGGGGCAGCTCACCAAGGACCTGGGTGCAGCAGGCGGTGTAGACCACCAACCCCTCCCCCGTGGTTCAGCCCTTCGGAGCCAGGTGCGCAGCTGCAGAGAGCGGGGTGATCTTGGGCCGTGTCTCGGCTTTCCCCCGTCACGGGGAAGGAACAACAGCCAACATTTATTGACGAACTGTTTTCTTTCAGTCACCAGACGACACAATCTCTTCCCAAAGGCTGGTCACATCCTTGTGCTCACAGGGACCACTCTGGGTGTGCTGGACGTGACGGTCACGCCACACATACACCTGTCTCTTCCTGGAGGCGCTCTGCTGGGCCCCCTTGGTGCCTGAGGACTAGGGGGTTCCGTGCTCTCCTGGGGTTGGGGTCCCAGGGCTGCCCGAACCCTGGCCGCTGGAGGACCAAATCTCTCTCCTCCATAAGTTTCTCGTCACCTGGGGACCCTGACACCAGAGCCACAGACCGGGATGAGGGCTCCTGAGCTGTGGCCCAGGGCCAAGGAGGCAAGGATTGTGGCCTGGGCCCCACCTGGTGTGATCCCAGGGAGGTGATGCCCAGCGGGGGCCTTGAGGGCTGGCAAGGGGCCAGAAACAGCTGATGCCCAGATGCCCAGATGCCCAGATGCCTTGGGAGGGAGTAGGTAGGAGGTGAGTGGGTGGTCAAGGCAGGCCCTCCACCCCCAATGCTTCTGTCCGCCCCCTCCCTGCCCAGGCGTCTCCATCGTTTCTGTCACCACAGAAGAATTCGCACGTTGTGGAATTTTTTATACTCGGAATGATACATTACGCACACTTCTATTGCCTGACCTGGTTTAAGCTGCGTGATTATTTTCAGATGAACCCAACGATTCATCCCTTTTTAGTGCCGAGTAGTGTTCTGCCGTGTGACCATGTCTTAATTTGTGTATCTGCTCACCTGCTGGTGCACATTTGGGTTGCTTCTGGATTTGCACTATTAAAAGTGAAGCAGTTATGAACATTCATGTACCAGGAATGTCTGGATCATATGATCCTAAGTTTAACTTTTTAAGAAACTACCCAAGTATTTTCCAAAGTGGTTTTATTATTCCACAGTCCTGCCAGCAGTCTCTGACTTCCAGGTACCCTACCTGCTTGCCAAGTCTTGGCTGGCCGGCGAGCCTAATTTTAGCTGCTCTGGTTGGTGCGTGGGGTTCTCATTATGGTGGCAACTTACATTTTCCGGTGACTGAATGGTACGCATCTTCTTGTGCGGTTCTTGGCCATCCACATATCTGCCTTGATGAAGCATCCGTTCAAATATTCTGCATGTCCTTAAATTGAATTGTCTTCTTATCGAGTTGTAAGAATTATTTATAAATTCTAGATAAAACTTCTGTGTCGGATGTATGTCGTGCAAATATTTTCTCCTGCTCTATTGCTTGCCTTTTCATTTTCTCTAGTGCCTTCTGAACGTGAGTACTTTCAGATCGATGAAATTTAATTCATCGATGGTGATCACATAGTTTGAACTTTTGCGCTGTATTTCGGAAATCTTTCCCAAACTAAAGGTAACTACGATTTTGTCTTATATTTCCGCTCTAAGTTTTATCGTTATAGTTCTCACATTTAGACTTAGGATCTCTTTGAAGTTAATTATTTTTCTGTGTGGTGTGAGGCAAGAGTTTGGGGGATTTTTTTGTTTTGTTTCATTGTGTATGCATGTCTAAGTGACACAGCATCATTTGTTAAAAGAGTGTTCTTTCCCCCTGAATGCCTCGGCACCTTTGTCAAAACCCAACTGACTATATCTGAGTGGGTCCATTTCTGGGGTCTGTGTGCTGTGTCCTGTGCTGCTGACCCTTTGCCTCCTGCAGTGATGGCAACAGAGTCTGGATTATGGTTGCCTTATTAATAAGCTTTGAGATCAAGTTATATGAATTATCTGACTTTGTTCTTTTTTTATGTTTGCTTGGGTTACTTTAAATGCTTTGCATTTCTGTATAAACCTTAGAATTAGCTTGTCAATTTCTCCTAAAAAAAAAAAAAAAACCTGCAAGGTTTCTGATAGGGACTGTGTTGATTCCAGAGATTAATCTGGGGAGATTGGCATTTTAACAATTTTAACAATATTGAGTTTTCCCTGGCATGAATACCGTATTTCTTCATTTATGTAGGTCTTTCTTAATTTCTATCAGCAATGTTTTTAAATTTCACCATAATATCTCTTGTTAAATTCATTTCTAAGTATCTGTATTTTTAACTTTGAATTCTGAACTAATTATAACTTCACAAGAAGTTGCAAAATAGTACAGAACGACTCCACATACCCCTGAATGGTGGAAACTTGCATAATGGCAGTAAATTGTCAAAACCAATAACTCGATGTTGTCACAACACAATTAACTAGCCTGCAGCATTTGGGTGACTTTAGACGGACAGTTATTTGGGTATGTCGCTGTGCAGTGATTCTGTGATGTATAGATTCCTGAAACCACAACCACATTCAAGACACAAAATTGTCTGGTCACACAAAGGTCCTGCATGCTGCCTCTTCCCAAACCCCTGGTTTCTTCTCCATCTCTGTAACTTGTCATTCCAGGAACACTATGTAAACGGAATACCGTACAACCTTTGAGGTCGAACCTTTTAGCCAGCACGATGCCCTTGTGTGTCTATCAGTATCTAATTCCTGTTTATTACCGAGTGGTGTTCCTTTCTGAGGGTGGCAACAGTTTGTGTAGCTACTGCAGGACATCTGGGGTGTTTGCAGAGTTTTGTTAACACGAATAAAGCTGCTGTGACCATTCGTGTATAGTTTCGTGCGGATATAGATTTTCATTTCTCTAAGATAACTTCCCAGGAGTGCATTGCTGGGTTGCCTTGTGGAAACAATTCACATTTTAGGATACTTGGAGAAGGCAGTGTGGAGTGTTGGACGTGCTCAGTGTCTTTATGGGGCAAAGCCAGGGCTGTCTCACGTGATACACGCACACACATAATTGAACAGAGAGCATCGTCTACGTCAATTCATTTGCAAAGATTCCTCAGAACACAGAAAGCATGAAACAAATATTTAAATGGATAAATTTGCCTTCACAGAAGTTAAAAACTTTTGCTCTTCAAAGGACATCACTGAGGAAAAAGAAGCCGCAAATCATGTGAACGTACACGACTATGCAGTCCAACCACCCCACTGACAGAAGTTTACCCGAAAGAAACAAACAGAGTCAGCAGCAAGATGTGTGCCCAAGGCCACACTTATGATGGATGCCACCACGACAGCCCCCCACTTGGTGAACACACGTGCACACCATCGTGAGCCATACAAGGGAGCGTATTCGGCAACAAGAAGAAAGCAAGCGTGTGCGATCGCATGGATGCGTCTCAGAAATGAGTCTGTACAAGCCCAATCGTAGAAAATTCACATCATGTGAATGGTTACAGTGACCAGAGGCAGATGACTGGTTCCGGGGTTGGGCAGAGATGGGATGGGCAGCCCTTGAGGGGTTGGAAGTGCTTGTTATCTTGTGGTGACGGTTTCCTGAGCACGTGCACATGTCCAAAAACAATCAAATCACACACTCTAGGTATATGCAGTTGATTGTACTTTAATTTTAATTCAATAAAGAAACAAACACTTTAAAAGCCGTGACTAGGTGGCCCACATCCTTGGGCCCTATGTGGTCCGTGTGGACAAGCCAACGTCCCTCCTGGAGCTGTCCTCCAAGCACCATGGGTCCTGCCCACAGGGTAGGGCGCCTCCTTCTTGTCTGGCATTCAAGGCCCTTGGCAGCCTGGTGCTAACCTGACATTTCAGCCTAATCTCCTCCGTCTGCTCCCTGGGCTGACCGTGGGCACATCCAGGGCAACCCCCTGGGGCCCCACGGACCCCCCCCCCCTTCTGGCTGTGGTGCACCTGTCTGAACCCTACCATCCTTCACACCCCTCGGGCTCTGCACCACACCCCCACCTCAGGTGACCCGGTCCAGCTCGTAGGTCCCAATGGGTTCACATGTGAACTAACTCAGAGCTAAGTGCTGTAACTGGTGATATGGTAGCACTGGCCAGGAACCCTGGTTGAAGGTCTCCAGAAACCAGCTGGGAGGGGCTGTAATGAGAAAACCCCACTTCTTAAGATGGGGCCTGGGCCTCCATATCCCTTCAGAGTAAGGACAGGGCATGGTCTCCATGGGGAAACATCTTTGAGGTAAGTCGGCTTCCAGCTCTTCCCTCCAGGTCCAGGGAACCAGGGCCTTCTTCCCCTACTAGAGCCCACTCCTTGGAGTCTGACCTCACAAGTGACCTTAAACCCTCCTCCCGCCACGCCCGAGATCCTGGCCACGGAGAGCGGGCCTCCCTGGGGTCTCTCCTCCCGAGTCCGGCCTGGTCCTCCATGCCTCAGCCCCCAGCGTCATCAGCTGGCCCTAAAAGTCTTCCTCAGCCCCAGGCCAACTTGGCCAGCATATGCGTTTCCGCAGCAGACGTTTGGCTGAGGTCTGCGTGCTGTGAAATACGGCCTGGCCAGGCCAGAACAAACAGTGCGCTGGGCTGGCTGGCCTCCGGTCCCAGCCGCCTCTCTGACCCCACCAGCCCTAGCTTTTGTTGCATTTCGAATTGTCCTCTGAATACCTCTCAGAACACGAAGGTCCTCCTCTTCGGTGAGGAAGAAACTGGCAGCATGGGTCCCCTGGCATCTGTCTCTCAGCAGCAACCTGTCTTCCAGCTTTCTTGTTCCCACGGTAACCACTGTTTGGGGGTAAACCATGCTGTGCCCTCCAGGGTTCCTGGGTAGCGACAGCTGCTGGTGGCTGGGAATGTGCGTTCTTTTTCACGTCTTCCTTCGGCTCTGCTCTGGCGAGATGCCGGGCACAAAACAGGGGCTCCACAATTGCTTCATGGAGCAGCGAATATCATGGCTGCTTCCTGCCAGGTTCTGAGCCACATGTCCGCTAAAACCAGCAACTCTGTAAACTGCCTACAGCCAGAAAAGCCTGTGCTGTATGAAACACACACAGACCACATATGGTCGTAAGACCTGAAATTGTGCAGGACCCAGCTGACAAGAGAACGCAGGGTCCGTCACGGGTGATGCTTGTTAGTACTGGGACGCTAAGACATCTTAGGGTGGCATCCAGTCCAAAAGCTCAGAGTCAGGAGCAAGAAATGAGAGTCCTTCGGGGGCCAGACTGGGTGGGCGTGCCTGGTTCCTAAGTGGGAAATCACCTGGGCACACGTACAGGGCCCTGGTCTGAGAGGGAGTGAGGGGTGGCACAGGGTGTGGGCAGGAGCTGTGCACATCCCCAGGCCACAGCTGGAATCTGGCCCACATCACGGCCACGATGCCTGCCCACCAGGCAGTCTCAGGTATGCTGTTTTCGTGACAGCGTCCGTGCCTGAGGCCTGTGGCTCCGGGAACCCAGACTCACCGACTGCGGGGGTAACCTGACTGCTTCTCCCAGGTGGAGACGGCCTGTGGCTGCGGGAACACATTACGCAGACGCACCAGCTGAAGATAACACTGAAGATAACACTGTCCTACAAATCTGGAGGCTCCTCACTGACTAGTGGGGGGGCCCACCTCCAAGCCCTCCCCAACTTGTCTCCCTCCGCCTCTCGCCAGCCTGCCCCTCTCACAAGGCCCCCGGGGTCACAACCCAGGACAATCTCCCACCTAAGATTCCTATCTTCACCCCACCTGCCAAGACCTTTTACCAGTGAGGGGGACACACCCACAGGTCCCTGGACAGGGAGACACGGGTGTCTCGGGGGAGACATGTGCTCTGTGGGTGTCACTGTGGTCAGGGCCTTCCTCACCCCATCTGGAACTACACACACATCCCTGCGGCCCAGCACCCCTTCCAAATAGCCTTTGCCGGGCTGACCTGCTCCCTTTTGGAAGCTCAGCTTCCCTCATGGCCAGGAAGCCTTCCTGAAGTTGCCCTGTGCCCCCGGAGCCATGACGGGTCACCTTTCAGGACAGGGAGTGCCTGGGTGCACTACCCAGAACAGAGGGTTGCAGACGTGCCTGAGGGAATCCTGGGCCTGAAGCCTTGAGGCTGCCTGGGTTTGCTTGTTTGTTTACCTGTGAAATGGACACAAATACCAGTCTTAGCCCCCAAAGCAAGGGAGAGGTCAGGCCCTGACTGACCTCATGGCCTGGAGTCCCAGGCTCCTTTTGATGTGCTGTGTGTCTTGGGCCAGCATGCTGACCTCTCTATGGCCAACCTGTCATCTGCAAAATAGAGCTAATGACCATACCTGTTTCTGGAGGTTTTTATGCAAGGACCAGATGGGTCATAGGTCTAAAGTCTTGGAAGTGTTAAAGGTGGTTCACGGTGAAAGGGATTAGCTGGGGTCATAGAGAAACCAGGTGCCAGGCAGAGGGGACTGGGGGGTGGGGGCATGCAGACCCTGTGAGTGAGCTGGCCAGTGAGAACAGGTGGAGACACGGCCCCTGCCCGTGTCCCCAGAATGGCCTCCATGCCCTCGCAGAGCAGGTGCCACAGCCTGGGATGCTGCTCCCTGCCAGCCAGCGCCTCCTGGTTCCAGCTCCGCCTGCGAAGGACTCTCGTTGTGTGAGACTGGAGGGGTCTGGGCCCAATGCACGAGGGCCCTGGAGACCAGGGCAGTGCTGGCCGGTCCCGGGCGCAGAAGGACAAGGTGGCACCAGGCGCCCCCCCAGAGAAATCACCCTGAAGCAGGAGACCCTCGTCTTTCCACCTTTCCCTCGGAAAACGCGGGCTGGGGCTGGGCCAGTGAAGCGTGTCCTTGGAGAAGGAGGGGTTTTACGGCGCCAGGCCCGCACTGCCTCTGCCGGGACCACGCGCGCCTCTCCAGCAAGAGCAGGCGTGACCATGCGCCCTCGTCTAAAAGTGTGCAGGCCAGGCGGTGCTCCGTCATTCCCGGCACACCGGAAAGGGTGACTTGCACCTCACAGCGGCCTTGAGAGCACGCCGGGCCCAGCACCGTCTGCAGTCAACAGCTTTGCCTGGTTCCTTCCTCCCCGCTTCTAGCTGCTGGCGCTGGTGCGTCCTGCCCTGGGTGGCAGCTGCCTGGGGAGAGAGGTTTGTCCCCGACCCCTCACCAAGTCCCTGTTCAGGATGTGTTCTCCTATGATCTTTTCTAAAAAAAAAAAAAAAAATTTTAAATGTTTATTCATTTTTGAGAGAGAGAGAGCGTGCAAGCAAACGGGTGAGGGGCAGAGAGAGAAGAAGACAGAATCTGAAGCAGGCTCCAGGCTCCGAGCTGCCAGCACAGAGCCCGATGTGGGGCTCGAACTCACCAACCACAAGACCACGACTCAAGACGAGGTTGGATGCTTAACAGACTGAGACACCCAGGCACCCCTCTCCTACTATCTTAATCTCCTCTTTGAGCTTTCACTTTTCAGTGGGACCCAGGCCCTTGGAGAAGTGGCTGGGGCGCCCCTCGCTGGGGCAGGGAAAACACAAGGTGAGCCTGGATCGTCCTGTGGGGCTGGGGAACCAAGAAACGCTCCCGAGTTTAATTAATTAGAAAAGTAAGAGCTTGTTGAAGGACACAGGGCACAGTGTGGAGACACTGCCAGTAGCCACAGAAGGGACCCTGGCAGCTGCCACACACGTGGTGACGCAGGACAGAACACCTGTGCCCAAGCTCGTGCCAAGGAATAACCACGTGAACACCTCCTCTTCCAGGAGGACCCCTGTCAGCAGATAGTGGGGGTGGGAAATAGGAAGCCAGGAAAGGCATAGCACTCATTTCTACAGGCACAGCCACCACTGGGCACTAAAACCAGAGGGCAGAGTTTGCAAAGCCTCAGGATTTGTGTCCTAAGAAGAAGTGAGACTTCAGCATGAGACTCGGCAGACAGCCACCCTAACCGGGCACTCGAGGCAGACCTTGAGGCGAAGTCCTTGGGGCCCCCTCCCCGGCTCTCTAGCACCAATCACGAGGCAGGCTGGCCACCAGGGCCGTCGTGAGCCCCGTCAGGTTTCAGGCTCTGATGTAGAAAAGGTCCTTATGTGGAGTTGGAATCAGCGGCTCCTCCCGGTGGTACAGGAGCAAAGCAGCCTGAAGCTTCTTCAGTCGCTTTGCGTCCCTCAGGTGCTGTGCCCGAGGAGGAACTGTTTCCTTAGCTGTGTCTCACATGCTAGGTTTCAGCTGCTTCGACACCCACACCACCTCCCTGCAAGTGCCCTCTGGATGGCCAACACTGTGGCTGATGGTTTAGATTTTAACTGTGCTAATAGTGTGTGTTTGAGCTGGGTGTGACCCTTTGGGCACGAGACAGGGCCCTCCAGGGGTGCAACGGGGCCCTCACGGGGAGAGCAGGCAGACTGCCCTCTCCCAGATACTACCTGGCCATACCGTGGCTCATGTGACTTGTCCACTGAAAACCACAGGATCTTCCTTCTGTGAACTGCTGTTGAGTCGAGGTCCCCAGAATGGTTTCACGTGAAGCAAAGTATAGACGATTCACCTGTGTGATGCTGAATTGTGGGCTCGCCCATTTGTCTACTGAGAGATGTGGAGTCTTGAGTCTGCTTTCTCCCTGTTGACCCTCTCTCCCACACTTGAGAAGATTTATGGAGATTGTCAGCCTTGTGCCGTCCGCAGACAAGCCAAGACCTAAGGCAGAACCCAGTGGACATCCATGGTCACCACCCAAGGCCAACATTTGCTGGTTAGTCAATACTCAGAGGAGGATAATTCACCCCCAGGATCCAGTTCACTGCACGGTGGCCCAGAGTGCAGGGCACAAGCCCACAGCTACCTGCGTGTTAGGGGTACGTGCTCACAAGATTAAGGATGCTCACAGAACTTGGCATTTGTTGCCAGGGTGTTTTCACTTTATCTTACAAAAGCCAGAGTACCACATAGGCCCAGCTCTCCCCCTGGGGTCTGCCTGCTCTCTGGCAGAGACCCCACAGGTGCTCAGCGAGCACACAAGCGGGCAAGCATCTTAGGAGCGTGGCGCATGGAGGGAAGGCACACACATCCCTCTGGATCACATGATTGGTGTGGCTCCCACAGTTTAGACGGGATCAGGCCGTCCTCGTGATCACAGTGTGGCAGGCCTGCTCTCTGAGATGGGGCATCCTGAACACTGCAAGCGCTGAGTGCCCACCGCCCCACATGACAGACGGAACCCTCTCCCGGGGAGCCGCTGCTTTAGAGGGATGGTCTGGGTAGGCAGCTGGCTCAGGTGGTACACAGAGTAGGTAGTTAGCTGGCTTGGGTGGTCAGCTGGGTCAGATGGTCATTGGGGTAGGGGTTAGCTCTGTTAGGTAATTAGCTGGCCTGGGTAGTCCGCTGGGTCAGGTAGTTAAATGGGTTAGGTAGTCAGCTGGGTTAGAGAGTCAGCTGAGTTAGGTAGTTAGTTTGGGTAGATGCTCAACTGAGCAGGTAGTCAGCTGGGTACGTGGTCAGCTGGGTCAGGTGGTCAGCTGGGTTAAGTACTCAGCCTGGTTAGATAGATGGGTTTGTCAGCTCTGTGCTAAGTGAACACCCTGCACGGCCAGTCTGTCTGAGGCTGTGTTGCTGTATCCTATCTGGGAAGAATTTAAACCAGAGCATGATTCCCACAGAAATTCCCAGATCGGTGGTCACTTGAGTGGGAAGGCCACTGGGAAGGGTGGCATGTGCTGAGAAATTGTCCAGCAACTGGGCTATCTTGGAGCTAATCATATGTGACACCCAGTGCCCTTTGCCCAGTGGGCCACTGGGTGACCTTGACACCAGGGCTGCCCTGTAATGCCCTAAGCTATTTTGGCAAGAACAGGGGAGCTGCTGCTGTGGCCGTGTACCCCAGGCCAGGGCAGAGGCAGGACAAGGAGGGGAGGAGGCCCCAAGGCCAGACAGACACAGACAGGGTCCCACAGTGTGTGCACATCCATGCGTGCCCTCGTGTGTGTGCTGTGGCCGTTCTCTGGAGGCAGACGAGGGCACTGCTAATCATAACAGGCGAGGAAGCCGCTGGGTGTGAGGGGCAGGGCTCTGTGCTCAGAGTAGGGTGCATGGAAAACCGTGTCCCTTAATGCTGTGGACACCCCTCCCTCCACAACCCTGCACAAGCAGAAGGCAGGGGTGCTTGTTGGGCAGGGGCCCATGAGCCCAGAGCACCAAACAGGGCAAGTCCGCGGTGCAGCCCCGAGTGGCCCTGGGATGGAGTGGGGGCTCTGACATTGTCTGCCCCTGCAGAAGTAAGGGAGCTGGTGACGGGGTTTATTCCTGCCTCCTGTGGTCACCAAGAGTTTGGCCGATGGCTCCTTGGGGAGCAGGGAGCTCAGAGTCTGACAGTCCTGTTTGTTCACCCAAGGTGATGGGACCCAGGATGAGCGAGGGCTTGCACAGATTCTAGAAGGAACCAAGAGGGCCTGGGAAAAACATATGCATGGGGACTGGAGCCGGGACTCGGAAAGACTTGCTGAAAAGGCCAGGTGTTCCCCGGCAGATTCCAGCACACGCGTGGGGCTCTCCTGCTGACCGTGGCCCTGGGCACCTACATCTGATTCTCAAACTGCCAATGCACGAACCTGTAGAGGAGGTGTTCTGGCTGACAGGAGCAGGTCCCTGGACACACTGCCGTGGGAACAAGCAGGCAGTGGGGGTGTGAGAAACCCCAAGACAAGGCCCCTTTGGGTACCACCAGCCAGCAGTCACCTTTGGTAGGGTCCCAGCTCCATCCCCTCCCCCAGTAGACTGTCTCTGGGAGTCAGATCTCCATGCCATCTGCCTGGGACGTGTTGTGGAGGACCCAGGGGTTGGGGGCATGATGTGTGCCGTCCTGGCTCCTTCTCCTGTAATTCCGGACTGTGAGCCCTGACTGCTCGTCCTGCCTTTTCCAGGAACCCGCGTCAAGCCTTGGCACGCCGAAAGCTCCAGAGAACCAAAGCAGCCACAGGGCAGGGCTCAGGCTGTCTTCACGTCCTGCTGTGGGACCTGAGGGGTGTTTCTTATAACTCCCAAGAGCCGGTGTAGGAAAACCCAGTGCTGGACGGAACACACAGGCACCATGTTGCAGAAGGGGCCCCCTGCTTTTCTCAAGGACAATCAAACCCTGCAGACCATGGCCATGCCCCTGCTTTGGGGGAGGGGCCGGTTATGGGAGGAGCAAGAAAGACCCTGGAAGTGAATGTTTCAGGCATCGACAACGTGAAATACTTTGGGATGAATCTGATGGAAGCGTGAGTGCCAGAGGGCGTTGCTGCGGGAGACAAAGAGCCAGGCAAGCCCAGGTGCCCCCTTTGTCCCCACTTCAGCACTGGGCTCCCCAAGCCCGTGCAGCCTCCCAAGTGAGCACAGTATCACTTGCTATCCACAAAGGACCCCTTTCTCCCACACCGAACTCCTGGCTCCTGGCCAGGGGAACACGACCCCGGGGAGGCTGCTGCTTGAGCCCATCCCCAGTGGCCGGAGATTGGATCCATCGCACCCTCAACATGAAGATAAAAACTCTTGGATGGTGAAGTTCACCAAGCTCTGCTTCACAGTCCCTGGCAGAGCACAGGAACCAGGGGTCTCCGCGTCAGTCAGCTCTGCAGTGGGGGAGCCTCTCGGGACGGAGCCCGCAGCCTGCAGGGTCCATGCCGGCTCCAGGAGTGCCAGAGTGGGATCACAGGACAGCCAATGCCTTGGTGCCAGAGAATCGGGAAGTGGTGTTCGCACTGCCTGCTCTTGGCTCCCACACAGTGATGGGGAGGTCTCAGTAGAGGGAGGGGGCGCTCTGTTCTGACCTCTGGACACCCGCTGGAGCTCAGTCCTTTGTGCAGGGAACAGATGTGAGCAAAGCTGGGCACGAGCCTTCCCCTCCAGGACCCCTCTTCCATCAAGGCTTGTGCTGGGTGAGGTGATGGCCCCTCATGCTTTGGGACTGGTACCAGCAGGCATTGGACCTGGGGAGCCCATCACAGTCATGGGCTGGCCGGTGACCCTGCTGGCCCCACACCCCACCTGGATCTGTCTTCCCCTGCTCAGACCTCAGCCCCTCCACATCCAGCCCTCGTTGCTCACTAACCAGCCCTTAGCCAGGGAGCTTAAGTGGCCCCTCACCCCATCATGTGTCTCAAAGTTGGACATTGGTTTGCATTTTGCAAAGAGAACCAGCGACTGAAACAGACGTGTGTGTGTCAGAGGAACCAGGGAAATCACATTTCCCAATAATTTATGTAGAAAACCATGCCAAACAGAGACTGGAGCCCAGATTGCAATGGAGGGGTGCCGAGACGAGACTGAAACCTCAGGCAGAGGAAAACAGAGCAGGGGGGGCTGTCCAAGCCCCTCCTTCAGACCTGTTTCCTGGGATCTGTGTCCCCATCCTCTATCAGGAAGGAAACAGCACCAGGACAGCTTGTACACGACCCCATGTCAGTGGTCAGAGGCCCAAATGGAGGGGACCAGGCTCTGACTGGCTGCTGGCTTTGCGGCCCAGCCTGGGAAATTTCCAGAAGGGCTCCTTCATAGATCCTGTGTGTGGCTGGCTTGAGCAATTCCCCCACAACAGAGATTTGCAGGGTGGGTGGGGACTGGGAAACAAGCTTCTCAAGGTCACACAGGCAAGTTAAGTGTTTGGGGTGTGACTGAAGGTATCAGTGCATGTGCTGGCCCCCCCCACCAAGGATTCCACACCTGGCCGGCCAGCGGCATCCAACGGCGCGGCCCCAGGCGGCCCTGAGGGGCTGTCCCTGGGCTTCAGGTCCAGTCGGTTGAAGACAGAAGCCTGTCTCCTGATGGACAGCAGTGAAGTTGCTCTGAAGCAACGAAGACAGAGACGTGATAGTGCCCGGGGTGCCGCTTTGAGAGGGGGGTGCTTAGAACATGAGGCGCAGGACACAGCTCCCCCGGGGGATGAATCCAGAAGTGGGTGCATGCCCACCAGGGAGGGACAAGGCTGTCTCCCTGGGGATCCAGCGGCTGCGGGATCAGAGGGAGCACAGGGTCATTGGCGTGTATCTGAGGGACCGTTGTGGGAGGGGCATGAGGACCCTGCCTTTTCCAGGTCCCCAGGGACCTAGATGGAGGACTGGAGGCCAGTGGAGCATCTGGACTGGCTTGGTGGGGGCAGAGCCAGGATGCGGACCTGGCTCCCTTGGAACCTGTGTTCCCTGACGCTGCGACCTTAGTTTTCTTATCTGTGTAATGGGATTGCCCACTCCCTCTGGGTCTCAAGGCCTTGTCGGAATAGAATTCATCTAACCCTGCAGCCCAGAGGGCACATTCTCCTGCTCCCAGCAGAGGTCACGTTGGTCACAGACCGTCACACCATGGCCAGGTCCTGGGCCCAGCTGACCCCAGCATGACCCAAAAGTCGTTGAGTGGCTGCAAACCTCCTGCTTTGTGGACACTTGCACCTCTCTGAAAACCTGCCCCTCAAAACAAATGGAGGAAAGACCTTGGGGAGGCCTGGGCCTAACTAGGGCTCATGCCTCCCATCCCGGTCCCCATCCCTCTCTTCTGCCTCCAGGGCTGCCCTCCTCCTCCCCTTCCTCCCAGTACACCTGGCTGGGAGTCTCAGGCAGGCTGTGCTCTGGGCAACAGGCCAAGGGGACAGCCTCCAGGCATGTGCATCTTTGCCTCTGCCCAGGCTCGGGCTGGCCCCAGACGACCCCCTGCGGGTGCTCTCCCTGGTAAGCTTCTCACCTCCCAAGGCCTCAGCAGCCTCCGACCCTCGTGCAAGGGGCAGTGCGCCCTCCCTGAGCTCCTGTCTTTCAAAGCAGGCCCTCCAGCTCCCCACACGGCTGGGGACTGGGGCACCTGGTGACACCAGGGCTCATAAAAGGCCTCAGGATGACCACACCGTGAGGGAGCTTCACCTGTTGTTTTATGGAATGAAATACTTCAGGGCATCGTGGGAAGGATCCATTTGGGGTGAGTTTCCACATGAACCAAGGATTGTCCAGGCCTGGGAGGCACCCAGGATGCTCTAAACAGAGGTGCCAGGGACAGGGCTGGGGGGCCTCGGGATCATGAGGTAGGAGGGCAGGGAGTGCCTGCTCTGGGAACTTGACCACAGAGCACAGAGTGGCTGGGTCACTCCCCCAGTCCTGCCCCTGAACTGATGTCCAACAATGTATTTGCACTGCAGCCTCCCCTTTAGTGAATAATGAGAGTTAAAGTTATCTACTAGTAATGAAGCGACTCGCCATCACCTCCTCTTGGGTGGTGGCGGTGACCTGCCCGCTGAAGGGCAGAAGTGGTGAGACGCCGCACCGAGCGTGCCACCAGGGGGCGCACTGCGCAAGCGCCTTCCGCTTTCCGGGCGCGGTGGGAGAAGCGATCCTCGCGCCGCGCGGATCGGAGGGCAGGGGAGCAGCAAGAGCGGAGACAGGTGGGCGCTGTGACCCCGCTGTGACCGGTGTCCCCCGAAGTCCTTCACCACCCCACCCCCCCGACTCAGCTACAAAATGGGTCTGAGAGTAGATCCCAGCTTGTGGGTCGTTGTGGAATTAATGACTTAAAATTTGCAGGACCAATCAGGACGGTTTACTGGGCCTGGCGCAGAGCAGACAACGGCTCTCAGCCCTTGCTGGGACCCGCGCGACATTTTCACATGGCAGTGACCCTGGCAGTGCACCGTGTCCTGGGGCGCCGCCCCCACCGCAGGTCACTTCAAGTGACCAGGTTCGCTTCTGCGGAACGACGTGGAGATAAAGGAAACCGCGCTGGCCGCCGCCGTCTGCCCCCCGCCCCCCACTGGAGTGGAAGCTCCTGGTGGCGCTAGGGGCTCATGCCGGTGCTCAGCAAATACTCAGGGGCGGCGCCGAGGAAGGTGCCTGTGACATGAAACCTGGTGAACAGAGGTGGGTGCAGGGTGACCCCAGTCTCGTAAACATTGTATGTATCCGTCTCTCTCCATACAGAGACCTTTCTAGAGGAGAGAGGGCACGCTCCAGAGAAATACATTAAAAGATTGAGAATCTGCAAGTAACTAGAAGAAAACTTAAATGCTTTTTGTGAGCTCCCATATTACCCACAAGCAAGATGCATGTTGGATTTGGGGGGGAAACACCACTGGAGAGAACAGGCTGGGGGCGAGGCCGCGGGGTGTCTGCAGGAAGGGCCGTGTGTAGCCGGTGCGGCCCCATCAGAGATGTGGAGGCAGGATGAGGCCTGGCCTGTCCCTTCCCCCGCGAGGGCTCTGTAAGCCTCTCTCACAGGTGTCTGAGTAGGAGGGGGCCAGCGGGGCAGGTCAGGCCTGCTGCCAGGGACAACAGGGGGTCACCACCTGGGACCACTGGCCAAGCCTGTTTGTGACAGAAAATGCCACCAGGGAGCCTGCTTCAGGGCTGCTGGCAGGCTGAGGCAGGGGACCCAGAGGACCAGGGGGCCCCTGAACAAGGGGAAGCCAGGAGAGGGTTCGCAGGCAGCCCGGATGATGGGGTTTTCATTCCCCCCAAGTTTACAGGGCCATCTCATTGCCCACACAGGGGGCGTCCTGTCCTGCCCTCACCACCTGCCAGGTCACTCCACCCTGACCATGCCTCCCATGCCTCCCAGAGCTGGGACAGGGCCGAGGCAGCTCCCCCCGCTGCCAGCAGATGGCAGCCCAAGGCTCAGCCCGGACACTCTGGGTTCCCTCCCGGTTCCAGCAGCGAATGAAAGGCCCCACTGCTGCATGGGCTGCACCTCCCCTGTGGAAGCCTCCGCGAGGGCAGGGGTGCGGCTGGCAGGCGTTGGCAGATGATGGATGGAGGCTTGGAGCTTTCCTTGTGTGTCCCCACCTTCAAGAGCCACCGCTGCCCGCCCCCCCCCCCCAGGGGCTTGCTGTGGGAGCAGAAGGCCAGAGCCACAACCACCACACCTGCAAGCCAAGTCCCTCTGGTTACCCCGGGGCCTGCCCTGGACCGGCTCCCCCGCAGATACCCCCAATGACATGGAACGAAAGTACCTCCAACCGTGAGGTTCAGAGGCCCAATGAAAAGTCAAACATGCATCTGATTTGGGAGAATTTATACCCTAAACCAGGGAAAGGTCACAACCAAGCACACGTGGGGTGTCCCTGCTCCCCAGGCCCCTAGAGGCCAGCAGCCACGTACAATGGCAAGGGACAGACAACGAAAAGATAGTGGGGTACATGGCCAGGGGCCCCCCCGGGCCCAGTCACCCTCCTGGCCTGTGGCTAACCGCTGTGGCCTGTGCTGCTCTGTAGCAAGGGCCCTAGCCCTGAGGCCTTCTCCTCCCATCCTGGCCAAGGGGCAGACCAGCCATCTGTCCAGAAGCTTCTGAGGTACCCTTTTAGCTGGTGGTAGCAGTGAGGGGTTGGACAGGACAGGGGCCATCTCTTTGGGGGCTGGGAAGCAGTATTCCACATCTCGTGGTGGGGGGAGGGCGGGATGGGGACGAGCCGCGGCCCCCAGCCTCCAAGGTGTGGGAGGTCCTCTGTGTATTGCTTGTCTGAACCCCCAGCACATGGGGAGCACTCAGCAGGGCGGCCTTTTCTGGGACCTGGTCACGTGACAGCCCCACCCGACTGGCCAGGGAAGCGGTTTCCATGATTGGGTCAGCTGCTCCGGGGCCTCCCTGCTCTCTGGCGGATGCAGCGAGAGATGGAGGTGCCCGCCCATCTCCCATCCCACCTGCGCACACAGCGGGCGTCTGACTCCTCCAACCTTGGGGCCCCGATGTTCCTCACCCTCAGAGATACTTGTCACTGGCCCACGCCCTCTTGCGTGCTTGAGGTTGCTTTATGTGCGTGTATGTATGTGCACGTGTGTGTGACCGCCTGCCCATGTGTGTGTGTGTGTGCATGTGTGTGTATGTGCACGTGTGTGTAGGTGCACGTATGTGTATGTGCACGTGGGTGTGACCGCCTACCCACGTGGGTGTATGTGCACGTGGGTGTGACCGCCTGCCGGCGTGGGTACAAGTGTAATGTGCACGCACGTGTGTAGATGTGCTTGTACAGTATGCACTTCTGGGTGTGTGTGCATGTGAGTGAGTGTGAGTCAGTGCATCTGCTGGGTTCTCAGTCGCAGGTCAGACCACATGAAATTGAAGTTCTTTGCCCACTTGGCCTGTGGCAGTTTGCTGAGACCTGGATGATGAACGCAGGACTCCCCAACCTTTGCTCAGCCTCCCTCTGTGCCCTCCCCCTGCAAGCCCCTCCCCCTCAAGTCCCTACCCCCTCAGGCCCCTACCCCTGGAGCCAAGCCGGATGAGGCAAGGCCCTAGTGCAGCCTCTGGCGCTGGGAGCTCCCACTCCGGCTGCACAGATTGTCTGCTTGTGGCAAAGCTCACCCCCAGGTCCTCAAGGAACAATGCCTACCCTGCCTCGGGGCCCCTTGTGTTGGGGCTTGGACCCCTCAGGTACACCTGGGGCCAAGTCTAGGGCTGCGTGGTCACGGCCACCACCATGCACATGTGACCTGGGGGGGGGGGTCAGTCATCTGTCACTGAACTCACCTCCCTCCCCCCAGTTACATTTCAGGGAGTGAGATGCATGGAAGGAAGGGGTAGGGACCCTCAAGAGGCACCAGAGAGAGAGAACACCTTCTGTTCATGCTTTATTGTGTCTTTTTAAAAGATGGTGTCATTGCTCACCCAGCGGGTCAGTGGCTCACACCTGGGTGGTCATCGGGGCCCTGAAATGGTTCAAGTGGCGTTTCTTAGAGCTTCCTGTCTGCGTCCCCCGTCCCTCCCTCCCAGGTCTCTGCGGGACCGAGGAGGCCAGGAGATCAGGTGAGCAGCCCAGCCCCCTCTGTTCTGCTTCCTGTCCCCTCTAGATGCCCCCTCGGCCCCCAGCCCTGTCCTGGTGAGAACTACCTCGTCCAGAGCTGTTACACACTGTCCTTGGCCTTCCTTCTGGTGGAGTAAGGGATGCAGCACACCCAGCTGGTCCTGGTCCTAGGGGCCGACAGCGGGCCGAGCGGGGGAGAGACAGGTGCTGCCCCTACTGAGCTCAGAGCCCAGGGCCACAAGCAGCTCCCCTGCGCCCCAGATGCATGCCGCCCATCAAGCCCAGGGGGCCCGGGGCCCGGCACCCACAGCCAGACTCCTGGGCAGGCTGGCTGGCCCTCCCACCAGCTGCCTCCCACCCACCCAGTGCCTTTGTCCTCTGCGCTGGGAGGCCTGAGCCAGAAGGGGCCCCTGAACATGAAACACCTCAAAGACCAGCCGAGCCAAACCACTCCCCTCGGCCCCACGCCTACCCTTGCCCGTTTCCAGAACACCACAACTTGAGTTTTTCCCCAGTGGTGGTCTCTGGGGTCTCCACTTCCAACCGAGGCTGCCTCTGGGGTGGGTCAGCCGCCCCCCTTCCCTTTGCAGGGACCCCACAACTCGGTGCTGAAGCGTCCCACTGGGCAGTAAGCAGTGGCTGGCCCGCAGGTGCTGAACCCCACCATCTGAAACAGGCCTGAAAGAGCCTGGACAGAGAAGCCATGGCTCTGAGAACTGCGAGGGCAGGTGAGCAGGGCAGTGGGACAGACAGGTGGTCCTGACACCACCTGGTGGGGTGTGAAGGCCAGGCCCACATGGAGGGCCCCCCTACACCCCCTTCCCACTGTCCAGCAGGCCCCCAGCACAAAAGCTTGGTTATGTGCCGGCCCTGGCTTGCGGGTTTTCTGGGGCCACTGAGTCAGCAGGTAGGGAGCTGAGACCATGAGGCCGAGTGGGTGACTTCGGGATTGTCTGGCCCGGGGACGGGGGGTGGGGGGAGCAGCCAGTCAAGCCACCGCGCTGCACCCATGCGGCTGAATCCATCACCACGTCCGTTCAGAGACAATGAGAAGCATGGGGGCAGCCTCGATTTGGAGTGTGACAGGGCGGCTCTGACCTCCTCCAGCCTGGATCTGGGGGTGTGACAGGGAGGCCCTGACCTCTTAGCAAACGCTGGCATGAGTAGACACGGGCAGGGACATGGGAACGTCTGAGGTCAGACTGGGTGACACTCCCTCACAGAACATACACACCTGGGGGAAAGTTTGTGGTAATAACAACACACCGAGTGAGCAAAGGCTTCGGGGCTACAGCTCAAAGCTACTGATGCGGGGTGGAGGGGGGGTGTGCCAGCGAGAGCTCACGAGGGGCCCGTGTGTCCCCGTGCCGCCCTCCCTGCTCCCAAGAGGGGCCTGGGTGACTCAGAACCTGTCCTTTCCATGAGCTGTTCCTCACTGGGCCAGTTACTTAGAAGGACAGGTACCAGCTTTAGAACAGAATATACTTTTATCTAAATATGTTAGAATTTCTTTTAAAAAATGTTTGAGCTAAATAAGCCAAGGTAGTAACATAGTTGTTAATTCCAAGTGGGAAGTTGGATAAATTGCTATTTTCTTTTTGTGTTTCTCTGTATTGTTTAAAGTAAACTAAGGGTGCCTGGGGGGCTCAGTCGCTTGAGCACCCAACTATTGATTTTGGCCCAGGTCACGATCTCACTGTTCGTGGGTTCGAGGCCCGCGTCATGCTCTGTGCTGACAATGTGGAGCCTGCTTGGGATTCTCTGTCCCTCCCTCTCTCTGCCCTTCCTTCTCTCTCTGTCTCTGTCTCTCTGTCTCAACAATAAACATTAAAAATATTTTTAAATATGGGGCGCCTGGGTGGCGCAGTCGGTTGAGCGTCCGACTTCAGCCAGGTCACGATCTCGCGGTCCGTGAGTTCGAGCCCCGCGTCAGGCTCTGGGCTGATGGCTCAGAGCCTGGAGCCTGTTTCCGATTCTGTGTCTCCCTCTCTCTCTGCCCCTCCCCCGTTCATGCTCTGTCTCTCTTTGTCCCAAAAATAAATAAACGTTGAAAAAAAAAAATTAAAAAAAAATATTTTTAAATAAAAAAGTAAATGGGGCGCCTGGGTGGCTCACTAGGTTAAGCATCCGACCTTAGCTCAGGTCATGATCTCACGGTTCATGAGTTCAAGCCCCATGTCGGGCTCTGTGCTCACAGCTTGGAGCCTGGAGCCTGCTTCAGATTCTGTGTCTGCCTCTCTCTCTGCCCCTACCCCACTTGCAGTCTGTCTCTCTCTCTCAAAAATGAATAAACATTAAAAATAATTTTTTAAATAAAAAAAATAAAATAGGTCTAGGGGCACTTGGGTGACCTAGCAGCCTACCCAGCACCCTTTATGGCCTCAGGACTTCACGGGGGTTGGCTGGCCCTACCCAATCTCTCCCCTAAGAGGGTGTAGGTAGTCAAGACAAATGTGTCTCCTACCCTAGCCCTGGGGCTCGGCCTGTGTGGCAGAGACACCGGCCAGGTGATGGGTCCTCCCTCCCAGTGACCTCTGCGGCCAAAACCCCAAACTGAGAAGCTGGAAGGGCCCTCACAGCAACACTTCCCTCTCACCTCTGCCTCCTCCCACTTCACGGTCTGGCCAAGCTGTTGGCTGATGGGATGGGGAGAGCGGGTCTTGCTGTGGGGTGAGGGGGCCACAAGGTAAGGGTCATGCCTGAGTCCTGCTGCTCACGTCTCAGCCCCTCCGGGCTCATCAGTGCTGGGTCTCTATGCACACAGGTGAGGGGGGAAGGCACGCAGTGGGGTTCTGCCCATCCTGCAGGAGGTGGGGCCAGCAGACACCGTGGTAGAGGAGAGCCCCCCACGTCTCCGTGTATAAACCCATAAGCATCACTCACTCGTCTTCTGATGAACCCCCCGTGTCCATCTCGGACTGCTTCTCTTCTTTCATGGTGCCTGTGACCACCTGTGGGAAGTGGGAGGAGCAGTTTAGGGGACAAGGGGAGGGAGGCAAGCATAACCACTAAGGCCGGAACTGATGCACCTGCCTGAGGATCAGACGGGGGCCTGGAAACTGTGCCGGCACTGGGCATCTTCCCATGAGTTTGGGCACCGTGAAGTGAAAATTGCCAATCGGGGGACCCTGGCCAAGGAACTGTGCCCTCCATGTGGGCCACTGTGACTTCTGGACTGTAATCCCAACTCTGCCACTGGATGACCTTCCTTGAGTCCTTAAAACCCATGGTGCCTCCAAGACAGCCTCGTGAGTAGCTAATAACCAGCATTCTTTACTGTACGGTGTGTTCTGAGGGCAAAGACTTGGAAGATGTAATTAAAAAACAATCCCTGGGTAGGAGCTTAAACATGAGAGAGCTGGAAAACTTGCAGAGGTAGCTGCCCATTACAGCTGAGAACTGGAGGGCATTGTGGGACGCTTGTGTTGGGTCCAGACAGGCCTTTGGTCAACCCCTTCATTTCACAGAAAATGATGATACTATGACGATGAGGATGAGGATGCGGACGAGGTGGCAGTGGTGGTGGTGGTGATAATGGTGATGGTGATACCTGCTACTGAGGCTTTCTGGGTCTAGGCACTATTCTGAGAGCTTTACAGAACCACCCTGGGATGTGGGTGCCGCTAAGATCCTCATTTTACGAACGAGACCACCGAAGCACTGGGAGGTGTGTACTCAAATACTTGAGTATTTACTGGCAGAGCCAGACGTGGAGGCCAGGTCCTTGACTCCCAAGACTGCGCCCTTCATTCCACCCCAGCATGAGCCCAGAAGAGGTTCTTAGGGCCTGGGGGCACCCTGAGGGTTGAGCCAGGCCCTAGCATCTCTGGTGATGCTGGAATGCATGCAGGTTGGTGGATGAGGAGGAGGCAAGGGTGGCCTTTGGACCCCTGCCTCTACCTCAGCCTCCAACACATGCATGTGGGGCAGGTCCCCTGGACAAGCCTGTGGGCCCCGAGCACCAGCATTCCCGGCAACAAGCCTGGCTCTGTCGTCTGAGGGCTTTTACCTCCTCCGCATGGTCTCCCAGATCAATCTCCACAAACACAGATGGTTTCTGTGAATGGAAACCAAAGAGGTGTGGATGGTGGGCTTGGGTGGGCTGGAGAGGAGAGGAGGCTTCCTGGGAGGGGCAGTGGGCTCCGGGCCCTGGCACAGCTAGGGTCTGCATGACCACCCCCAGGACCACCACCGGTGGCTGTGCTCAGTGGGGGCTCCTGAGGAGCTGGCAGAGAGCTGCTGGCAGTACGGATGGCAAGGTGCCCACGGCCAGCTCTGGCAGAGAGGAGGGAGGGGTACGGCCTCCCCTCTCCCCCTGCTCACTCCCTCAGTTGCCCTGGCTTCACCTGTCTGAGATTGCCTCAAGGTGATGCCCAGAGCTGCGGCATCCCCTCTACATCCTCTCCAGACCTGCACGTGGCCCCACAACCCTCCTGGGACCCTCACCCCACGCCGGTGAGGACTCACACTGAGGTGTGGAAGCAGCTCGACCCAGGAGGGGTTTCCAGTGGGAGTGCTTTAGTGAACGCCACAGGTATTTGTGGGTGAGCTCCTGGAATCCCAGGGACCATCTGTCATGGGCCCAGCTCCCCCCTCCCACGTGGATCGGGAAGGGGAATGAGAGCCTTCTTCCTGTGGGATGTCGCCAGTGGGGATTCCTACCGCAGCGCACATGGATCTCTGGGCAGAGCGTCAGGACATGGGACTGGGGACACTTCAAGGCTGGGCTTTCCACGGCCACCCCCATCAGGTCCCAAAGGCCTCAGGCAGCCACGTCGGGAAACAGGGGTGCCCAGCACCAGCTGGGAGCATGGAGCTTGAGCAAAGGCTCTTGGGTAGAGGTCGTGCTCGGTCCAGCCTACACGTGGTCCTGCCAAGGTGACCCCAGGCCCACGTGTCCAGCCTGCTCGTGACCCCACAGGACTGTGCCTGTTAGCCCTCTCTGTTTGACAAAAGTCAAACGCTCTTGCCTCTTTTCCCAAAGGTTCATCCAGCTTTATGGACTCCAACTCCGGTTCCTGGGGAAGACACCAAACAAGTAAATAACAGCAGGGCCCGAGGACGACGGACGTGTGTCCACACTACAGGCGTGCCCGTCCCGTCCTCCCGCTCCTGCCACTGGCCTCTAGGTGGCCTCACCGCCGGCCCCGCCCAGCCACCATCAGGGTCCAACTTCCTGAGGGAGTCCCGATTCTTTTCCTGCTTCTCTTCCTCTGGGTCTGCCTTACTGTGGGAGGAGCAGGGACAACGGGTCAGCATCAGTGCCCTGAGATGCAGCTTTGGGCTGGCACTTTCTCCCCCTGGGTGTTGGGAGGCTCGGGGATGCACCCCACAGGACAGGGAGGGACAGGGTGTGGAGGACCTTCTGCGTGCCTGGGGGTGGGAGGGTGAGTGGGCGGAGGGGGAGGCAGAGGTGTCCCTTGCTAGGCATCGAGGAGTAGGTGGTGTTACTCGAGGCTGGTTCTGTGGCGATGGGGGTGGCGCTGGGGGTTCTGTCTGTGGTGATGATGGTGATGCTGGGGGGGGTGTCTGTGGCGAGGGTGGTGGCACTGGGGGCGGTGTCTGTGGTGATGATGGTGGCGCTGGGGGGGTGTCTGTGGCGATGATGGTGGTGTTGGGGGGCTGTCCGCCAATGATGCTGCACATCCACATCTTTCCCAAACAGTGAGACCTCTGGCACGACCAGCGGTCTGGAGTCGAGTGGGAACGTTTGCTAAGACAGGTGCCAGCTCCCAGACTCCGGGCCATGGCCAGCTGGGGGGCCGCCTGGGGAGGCAGGTGCTGTGGTGTGTGCGGCTTGCAGCCCTGGAACCCCCTCCCACCTTGAGCCGTCGGGGTCTTCTCAGGACACCCCAGGACTCCTTTGGGGTCCAAGCGTCAACCTTGGGACTGGCCCCAGCCCCCACCCTGCTGTGTCCTGTGTCCTCCTCACGTCTCTGAAAACCACCTGTGCTGGACAAAGACCACTTACCAGTTGGCATCTTCAGTGTCACTCTGTAGGTCTCTTCCCTGGTCCTCGGACTCTGGGGAGGAAAGGGCAGCGATCGTCGTCAGAACTCCTGGGCCCGTGGCCGCCCTGCGAGCCCTGACAGCGCATCCTGCAGGCATTGAGTCCGGGAGGACAGTCCAGGTCCCATTTCCCCGTGGCCACATCCAGGCCCAGAATGCTAAAGGTGGCTGCTTCCCTGTACCTGCTCCCCTTCCTGCCAGCAGCTTGGCGCCCCCGTCCCCCAACCCAACACACATATGGGGCCCAAGATCCAAATGCAGTCCTGCTGCGGGGGTGGAAATTACAAAGCCTTAAATTGTCCTTCGATAGGAGGCCTTGTGGGGTGCCTCGGAGCACCCTGATCCTGCAGGGAGGATTTTCTCACAGAACTTGGTGGTGTCCCGTCCATGTGGCTCCCAGGCCTCAAGGCCGGGGGCCCCTGCGGACCGGAGAGCTGATGGCTGGGCTCCGGGAGACAGCCTGCAGGCTGCTTCTGTGCGGAGACCAGTAGAGTAGCTGGGTCTCCAGCTCTCCCATGCCATCCCTGCTCTGGGCCTGGCCTCTCGGGGCCCCCTGCCTCATGTCAGGAGGCCTGACTGGAGGGAGACCCATCTTAGCCAGGCCTCCCTGGCGCTCAGCGCACGCAGCCTTGGCTGTGTTGTTTGGGCCCTTCTCGGTGACTCACGAGCCCCCTGTGGCTAAGAACTAGGGTCTTCCTCCTCCTCTCGTCCTTCGTGCCCACACCGGTGCAGGGACTGATGCTGATGTGTGCTCGGGTCTTCAGAGAACATTTCAGAAGCTGGTGGCTCTCGAGACGTCCTTTGGGCCAAAAAGGCTCAGCCTAGTCCCCACCTCAGAGAGAAGGACTCGAGTGATTCAGAAGCAGTAGTTTTGGGCTTCTTTTGGAAAATCTTCAGCAGGCCCCTACCTGTAGGCACACATGTGTGTGTGTGTGTGTGTGTGTGTGTGTGTTTTAGAAGACACGGCTGATCCCTGAACCTGCTGCTCCCTATGATACATATCTGGCAAGAAGAGAAGAATCACTAAAAAGAGAAACATGATTTTTTTCTCCAGAGTGGACCCTCTGGGGCATATGTCATACGGAGGAATATTAATACTTATGTGTCCGCTGGTCTCACCTCCTTTCCCTCTTCTAAGAAAGCTCCTGAGATTATCAGGGCTCTGGGCGTACGGGGCAACCAGTGACACCTTAATCCAAAGGGCTCAGCCAATGGCCGTCCACCAGGCAGAGGCCTGGGGGCTGAGGAGTGTTGCCTCAGAGCTGAGTGGGGTCTGAGGTCAGAGAAGCGGGGCCTCCAGAGGTTTAGCAACAAAAGGAATAGAACGTTTCCTTTGGTTCTGCTCTTCAGCCGAGATGTGAACATCGTCAAATGCTTGCAGATTATTTTTGGGGTGTGAGACAGCCCCTCGGGGCGCAGTGGGAGTCGGGCCTCAGCCACCTCCTCTGGGAAGTAGGAAGTCGCATAAAAGGCACTGAGCTGCTTGGGGAGGGGAGACCCTCTTAACCGGTGTTGATCCTGTGATGGGGGTCAGAGGCCTGACTTGGCCTTACAGCCTGGCTGTACCCACCCTGCTGACTTTATCCCTTGGAGAAAGCCCACCTCTCAGGGGCAGCCCCCCACTTCCTCTCTGGACACACCCTCCCTGGAGCACCAGCTCGGTGGAGGGACGGCCGGGGGGCAGGAGGGGCGGCAAGGCAGGCCTGGGCTCTGGAGTCCGGGGCGGGCATTGTGGACACAGCAGCGTGAGCCAGGCAGCTCCTGTGGTGGGTCCCATGCTGGCGGCCGGTGGCTGGATTCCTACTGTCCCCTCCTACACCAAGCTGGTCCTGGGGCCGGCTTGGACCTCTCATCTGCAGACTTAGTCCGGCCGCCCCTCGCTTGGAGCATTGGGCTAGCTGGCCTGTGTCCTGTGTCCGTGGCATCTCAGTACCTGTGGGTTCGGGTGGCACCTGCCTCATTGCCCTTGCTCCCTGCAGGTGTACGGAGGTGTGTCCTGGGCACCTGGCAGGGCCACCTCTTCTGGTCTCAGTTTACCACGTGGACAGTGGGACCAGAGCAGCCCTTCCCAATGCTCTCCGTCCCTCGGGCTTCAGCGAGGCTGAGCCCCGCTGCTGAGTGGTGTCCGAGGCCACCTGGGAGCCACGTGGGGATCTGCCATTCATGCTGTTCGGGGAAACCCTGTGGTGCTGGCAGGAACATCCAGAAATAGCAGGCACCAAGCCTGTCCTCTCCTGCAGCTGCCCCGTAGTGGTGGCATTATCAGGACACGTCTACTTGCTTCTTTGGGGAATTTTGCTCCTCTTGAGTGAGCCTCAAGTGAGACAGGGTCGCCATGTTCAGAGGCTTTGGGGGACAGAGGGTAAGAGCCCAGCGGTGGCTCTGTGCTGCTGGCCAGCACCCCTTCCCCCGAAACAACACCCCTTTGGATGTTTACACTAAGAGAACAAATATTTTTACACCCCTACCTCTCAAAATCATCCATAGGTCTTGAACAAACAAACCACATTTCCTGCTTACTGGGTTTCATTTCCAGAGTCCTGACCTCAAAAAGGGCCGCTCGCTGGGTGACCTTCCCAGGAGAAGCAGAACTCCTGGGGGCCCTGCAAATGACTGAACCAGTCCCCTCATCTCAGCCAGCTCAGGGCCCTGCTCCTCTGGGGAGAGGACCACGAGACACCTACCCACTGGGGAGCCCAAGTGGCTAACATCAAGGAGCATCCATGCAAGCACTAGGTATTCCGCACCCCCACCCCCCGCCCCGCCCACGACTGCGTGTTGAGGGATATCCTAGGTGGCAAGAACCAGCACGTGTAACATTACCTAGCTGGCCCGTGTCCTGTCTGCCGGCCCTGTGGGCTCACGGCTGACCTGGCCCGGGAGGCCCCCAGGTTCCCCGAGAGGGACTGACCCCCACGCTTCCCATGGCCACGGCCCTCCTGACCTCCTGACCTCAGCAGAGCTCACTGCGGCCCACTCAGTGGGCCCTGCCCTCAGGCTGGCCTGGTTCTGTCACCTGTAGACCCCGGCCCTTTTGGGTGTGGGCAGGGGCGGCGGGGCCGGGCCGGAAGGAGGGGCGTGGCTGGCCTACCCAGCTCCCTGCTCAGCTTCTTGACGCAGCGCAGAGGGTCCCCCTTCTGCAGCAGGCCACCCACGCTCCTGCTGCGCTGCAGTTCGACCATCTCGCTGGCCGCCTTAAGGTGTCTGGGGGCTCCCCCCGATGGAGGGGCCCCGGGGCCCGGCCTGTGCCTCCTGTGTGCGGCTGTGTCCTTCTCCATCATCCTCCCTCCGTCAGGGCTCCAGAAAGAAGAGGGACGTGGGTTCCCGAATGCGCCCTCAGACGCAGAGCATGGCTTCCAACCTCCGTCGGATCCAATGAGCAGCCCAGTGTGCCCTGCGGGCCCCTGTTGCCAAGTGGCCCCTGTGACATCACTGCAAAGTCAGAGGTCAGCCCCACCCCCACCTGAGAAGGAGGCTGAGGCCCCTCCTTGTGGATGCGGCAGCACTTGTGGTGCTGGGGCCTTTGGACGATTTCCTCGTATTGAGCATCTTTGTCCTGTCAGGGACATGTCATTGTGGACCAAACTCAGGCAAAGGGCCCAGGGGCTCGGAGGGGAGGGGACATGCTGACAAACCCGGTTCTGCACCCCCCCACCCCCTGCCACTGTCAGTCCGCTCATGTGGCTGTGGAGAACAGCAGGCCAGGACAAATGACACTTGTCCCTCACAGTCTGGGTGAGGACCCAGGACAGATGACACTTGTCCTCACAGTCTGGGTGAGGACCCGGGACGGATGATACTTGTCCCTCACCATCTGAGGACCTGGGACAGATGACAGTTGTCCCTCACTGTCTGAGGACGCGGGACGGATGACACTTGTCCCTCACAGTCCGGGCGAGGAGCCTGCTCCCCTGGGACTGCTCTCCCGGCCTGCGTGCCGCCTCCCGTCCCTTACTCACTTGTCTCTCTGCATGTCTGTGTCCTAATCTGTTTTTCTTCTTTTGAGTCTAGTTGACACACATTACATCCGTTTCAGGAGTACAACATAGGGACCCAACTTCTTCCTGCTGTGCTCCCCGCACACGTCGTCCACTGTCATTGGCTCTATTCTGTTTCATCCTGGATTTGTCCACTCGGTAGATGCAGGCCTGCACCTCCCCTGGCAGCCTAGTTTGTTCTTTGTATTTAGGGGTCTGAGTCTGCTTAAATGTTTATTATTATTATTATTTTGACAGAGTGCAAGCACGAGCAGCGGAGGGGCAGAGAGAGAGAGGGAGACACAGAATCCGAAGTAGGCTCCAGGCTCTGAGCTGTCAGCACAGAGCCTGACGCGGGGCCTGAACCCACAAACCGTGAGATCATGACCTGAACCAAAATCTGACACTTAACTGACTGAGCCACCCAGGCGCCCCAGATTCTTTTTTTTTATTCATTTGGTTATTTTAGATTCCGCTTATGAATGAAATCATATGGTATTTGTCTTTCTCTGACTTATTTCACTGAGCGTAATATACTCTAGGCCCACCCATGCCATCACATATGGGATATCTTTCTATGGCCGATACTCCATCCTGTACACATATGTATCCATTCATCTGTGACAGACACTTGGGCTGCATCCACATCTTTGCTATTATAGATAATGTAACCATCAGAGTGTGTGCGTCCCTTTGAGTATTTTTCAACTCTTTGGGTAAATAGTGCAATTGCTGGGTTGTATGATAGTTTTATTTTTAATTTTTTGAGGAACCTCCACACGTTTCCAGAGCAGATGCACCAGTTTGCATTCCTACCAACAGTGCAAAAGAGATCCTTTCTCTCTGCATCCTTGCCAACATCTGTTGTTGCCTGAGTTGTTAGCCATTCTGACAGGTGTGAGGTGGTATCTCATGGTGGTTTTGATTTGTATTTCCCTGATGATGAGTGATGTTGAGCATCTTTTCATGTGTCTGTTGGCTGTGTCCTAATCATACGGGATTAGGGCCCACCCTTGTGACTTCATATAACCTTAATTACCCCTTTAAATGAAGAGCCAATCTCCAAATACAGTCACAGGGTGAAGTGCTGGTGCTATGAGTTTTTGGTGGGGGACACAATTCAGCCCATAACACAGCTTGACAGAGGACATCTGGTGTCATCCCAGCACATGCTTATCTGCAAACTTCCAAGGCCACGGGGACAAATCACAGTATGTGCTTCCCCTGAGCAACCAGTTGATCATAAATATTCAGAATGGGGCAAATGGTACTCCCTGGCTCCACACGCACTTCTACCTTGTCTGAAACTCTTCAGAGCATCTCCGCTGACAGAAGGGCTCAGGTCACCCAGCCGAGGGGCCGGTGCAGGTGCTGGTGTGGGGCCTAGATTCCCGAGTGCAGAGGGCTAGTCTTGGAGAGGCCAAGGGACAAAAGCCAGGATGGTGGGTCGCTTAGGTTATCTGGAGGAAGAGCAAGATTGAGGCCCCTGAAAGCCACTGTGACCTGTCACTAGGGGTCCTGGGAGAGGACCTTCTGGTTCCCGTGCTCCCCAGGCTTTCCTCCTTTCCGCCCTCCTGGTTCCCTGGGTCCCACATGTGTCTGAATCAGCCAGGAGCCGCCCTGTGGCCCTGTCGTGGCCCTGCCGTGGCTGCTCGTGTCCATCCTGACTGATGCTGGCAGCCTCCGACCCGGCGGCCACATGGGCAGGCGCTCCTCTCTGCACCCCTCAGACCCCTGGCACCACCCCACCACACTGAGCCACCAGGAGGGGCCGGAGGGAAGCAGTAATGGCACTTCACTCCCCAAGTCCATGCCCCCAGGGAAGGGCTGACCCCCCACCCCCCCACCGGGTGTCCCCAGAGCCAGACCATCGGCTTCTTTCATAACAGCCGACTCAGGCTGGAACTAAAACAGCAGCTGAGTGAAAACCAAACGGAAAGAAGAAAGGACCAGGGAAAAGAGAAGGTCTGCTCTTGCCCTGCAGGCAGGGTCTCCCCCAAATGCAATGCAGCCTCCCCTCCTCCACCCACCCAGGTAGGACTGGGTCCTCAGCACCTTCCGCCTCCCGGAGGCACCTGCCCCTCCCTTAGATGCTGGCCTGTGTCCGGTCCTGGAGCACGAGGCCCACTGAGTCTCAGAGACTGTGGCACAGGACAGAGCCCACCTTCCCCTCCTGGGGCTGGATGCCTGCAGGTTCCCAGCAGGACACGGGCCATGGCAGTCGCCGTGCTGACCCACATGTCTCCATCCCGGAGAGCATGCAGTTTCCAGCTTGATCTAAAGGCCCACAGCTGCACCTCGCCTATCACAGGGACGTCACCCACCATCACAGAATGACACAGGGCTCGACCACACACCCCCAGCTCCCACGTGCAGTTATCAGTGGGTGTGCCTGGGAGACCAAGCCAGTCCTGAGAAAGAATAAAAGGTCTGTTTTAATTGGCCAGTAAAATACATTGCAAATCATTAGTAACTTATAAACAGAAACATTAAGTTACAAATCCATGTTAAAAATTGCAGTTCTGTGCAGCCTCATAGCTGTGTGTCCCAAAGTTTTTGCAACATTTTCCTCCACCATTTTTGTGACAAGTAATGCTACTATCTGCCATCAGTCAGAGTCTGAAGGACAGTATTTGCAAAGAAGGGCAGATACGGGCACAAGGTCTACGTGTCAGACAGTGCTTTCCAAGTGTCGAGGGCTAACTGCTCCTCATCAGGGGCCCCGACCCCTAAGAGATGCCCCTCCACTGCCTGGTGGCTTCTAGGAGCTTCTGAGACACAGCAAATTGCTGCTCCTGGGGCCTGGGGTGGGGGTGGGGGTGTCCCGGCTCAAGCTCAGGACATCCTCACTTCCTCTGGGGACTGCGGAGGGCCTGGGACTGGCATCTGGGGGGCGCACCGCAGGCCCGCTGTCGCTCCGCCGTGGCGCCCTCCCCTTTGATGAGCACAGGTTTACATGTTTGAGGTACTTGATATCAAAGAGCTCATTAGAAGCAGTCCTTTAAAAACATTAAGAAAACCAGCTTGAAAATAATGTACATTTCTTATCTTAAAAACCTTCCCCAAACTCCCACAAGGGGCAGCCAGTGTGGATTCTACTTTGAAGCCCCACAGACGGCAAAACCACCACAGCTTTTGCTTGAAGGGGCACGCTCAGCCCGCCGCTGGCTCCGGCAGCGTCTGCAGGCCACGGACTGGCCTCTGCGGCCCACGGGACGGGACTCCAGCATCTGGGAGGGCAGACTGGAAACCCCGCCCAGGTGCTCTCTGCAGGACCCTGTACCTCCACAACATCAGAAGCATCCTCAAATTGTGACTTCGTGTGGTTAAGCACCACGAAGCCACAAAGCGGGCCCTCCAGCCAGGAAGAACACCACCAGGAGGCACGCTCACGGGAAACAAATCACGCCACTAGCATCCTGTCTTGTGGAAGCAGGATGTTAAGGAAGAGTGCCGGAGGGCTCCGGGGGCGCGGGCACACAGAACCCCACAAAGGCGAAAGCACACAGACGCAAGCAGTGCTACGGGGCGCCGGCCAGCAGGGTGAGCAAAATGCACAGCCACCACAGGCAGAGTCCCCGCGGTCCCCTGAGCCCGGTGCGTGCCATCTGTGTGAGCTGAAGACGTGTGGGTCCCTTTCCCTGCTGGTTGCGGCCTCTCGTCTTTCCTCTGTCCCCTCCTTCCCGGAGACCGCGGCTCTCCTGGGGCAGCACAGGGCCATCCCGGCCAGGACAGCCTGCAGGCTTCAAATGGAATGGGTGGAGGTCTCAGATTGCTGCCTGACGTAGTTCTGGAAGCTCTTGTCTCCGATGGGGTGCTCCCTGCAAAGGGGAGATGGAGGAGAGGAGGGAGTGAGGCACAGCCCCCCATTGTCAATTGCCCATCTGCATGTTATAATACTGTTATTTCTATGTGGTACGTATTCACTGTAATAAAATGAAAAATACAGACACGCAAAAAAAAAAAAAAAAAAAAAGCCAGAAATCACCTGTAGAAGCGTAGGTGTAACCTGGAGACAGACAAAATGTGTGGAACTTCTGGCCCCAGAAATCTAATTTCGGAAGCAAGTGGGTTGGGAAGCAGGAGGGTCTGGGGGTCAAGAGGTTAGGAGGGTCTGGAGGGTCTGGGGACAGGAGGGTCTGGGGGACAGGATGGTCAGGAGGTCTGGGGGTCAGGAGGGTCTGGGGGCAGGAGGGTCAGGAGGTCTGGGGGGCAGGAGGGTCTGGGGGCAGGAGGGTCTGGAGGGAGGAGGGAGGAGGGTTTGGGGGGCAGGGGGTCTGGGGAACAGGAAAGTCTGGGGCGTAGGAAGGTCTAGGGGGCTGGGGGGCAGGAGGTTCAGGAGGGTCCAGGGGACAGGAGGGTCAGGAGTGTCCAGGGGACAGGAGAGTCAGGAGTGTCCAGGGGACAGGAGGGTCTGGGGGGCAGGAGGGTCAGGAGAGTCTGGGGGAAAGGAAGGTATGGGGGACAGGAGGGTCTGGGGGGCTGGAGGGAGGGGGTATGGGGTACAGGAGGTCTGGGGGACAGGAAGGCCCTGGGGGCAGGAGGGTCTGGGGGACAGGAGAGTCAGGAGGCTCTGGGGGACAGGAAGGTCCAGGGGGCAGGAGGGTCAGGAGGTCTGGGGGGCAGGAGGGTCAGGAGGGCCTGGGGAACAGGAAGGTCCAGGGGGCAGGAGGGTCTGGAGGGTCTGGGGGACAGGAGGGTCAGGAGGGTCTGGGGAACCGGAAGGTCCAAGGGACAGGAGGGGCTGGGGGCTGAGGGTCTGGAGGGAGGAAGGTGTGGGGGGCAGGGGGTCTGGGAGGCACTGGGGTAGGCTGGTGCTGTCCCCAGGACACTGTCCAGCACACCCTGGAGAGTGCAGTAAGGCTGCTCTGAGACAGGAAGCCTGCCTCAGTGGTCATGGCTGCATACAGGTGGCTTCAGGTCGGGCCTCACCCCAGCAAGCTCCTCTCAGCCACCTCCCCTGCCCCTGCCATCCGGATGCCCAGTACTCACTGGCTCCCATACTTGGTCTTTTTGAACTTGTCCCTTCGGTACTGGGCGTGCTCCTGCTCCAGGGCCCCCACCCCAGTGATAACCTGCTTCAGAGTCTTGTAGGTCTCCTGGGGGTCGTCGATGATGAACGTGGAGTACTCCTCCTGCTCGGGGCCGTCGTACACAGATCTGCTGCCACAGGCCTCTGCAGCGTTGGGAGAGGCCAGAAGGTCAGGCGGGACCTCTATGGGGCAGCCTGCCAGGTAAGGGCTGACCATCCACACACACACACACACACACACACACACACACGAAGAAGCAGAGGCTGATGCCCGTTTCTGACCAGCTCATCTCCGGGGCAACCCGCATCTGTCCACGCCCCACCGTTCAGCAAACCAGAGCTGGCAGATGTATGCTTCTGGACAATCGGCCAGGCTGGCGCAAGGGCCTGTGGGGTCACCCGGGGTCAGTTTGGGGAGGTGACCTCAAGGAAAGCCCCATCTTAGAAAGGGGGTTCCTGGGCTTCACTCACTTCGGTGACCCAGCATTTACGTGCATACCCCATGGCTGGACATGTGGGCACATGAGAAGCCATCCTCACAGGCGTCACTTCTCAACCAGTCTGTGTTAGCAGCTTCCTAGGACCTCTGTCACCCCCACCTGCTAGACAGGTGACTTTCTCATCAGATCACCTCACTCCTGCTGAAGACCATGCTGTAGCCTTCAGGCATCCACAGGAAGCACCCAATCACCTGAGCTGGGCCTGCCCCCCTGGGCCCGCCCCCCCCAAACCTGTCCTCAGACACCTGAGCTGGGCCCACCCCCCCAAACCTGTCCCCAGTCACCTAAGCTGGGCCCTACATTCCAGGGCCACAGAACCAGGTTGGAAGACATGCCATCTGTATAGCATCTGGCCTAGATGAGCCTGGATCTGTGGACCCCTCACCCGTCTGTACTGCTGTCTCATTAT
Organism: Leopardus geoffroyi; assembly: GCF_018350155.1. Taxonomy (NCBI): domain Eukaryota; kingdom Metazoa; phylum Chordata; class Mammalia; order Carnivora; family Felidae; genus Leopardus; species Leopardus geoffroyi. The sequence continues at coordinate 82,598,773 of NC_059326.1, forward strand.
CACAGAAGCTCTTATGTACACTTTACTGTCTTTACTTCCAACCCAGGAAAGATCCCCTAATTCTTACTGAGAAATCACAAGTTTGTAGAAAGGAAAATTGGGAAGATTTAAAGTTTCAAAGGAAAAGAGAATCTGACGTGAAGAAGATAAGTAACTGTAAACATGAGAGGAAAATGGGGGGAGAGCCTGGTGGATGCCCAGGGTGTGGAGTGTGAGTTCAGCCTTTCCCTTTTTATGTAAAATGTGGGGTTATGGTCTCCAGAGCCAGACTAGCTGGATCCCCTCCCCAAAGCCCCCACTTGTGGTAGCGACCTGGCCTTGAGCAGTTGACTTAAGTCCGAGCCTCAGCAAACCCCTCTGGGAAATGGAGGCACCGGGGTTCCAAGAGGCCCCTGCCTGGGGCCTGGCAGTATGTGTGAACTGTGGCTGTTATAAAGACAGAGGGACACAGAAGAGGGTCACAGCCGGCATGGACAGGTCAAAGAGGACACCCCCTGAATAAGCACATGTCTGTGATCAGAAGGCAACCAGAAACAAAGACTCCCACTGCCAGGGCGATGCTGGTGGAGTCGGGCAGACACCTTCAGAATGCAAGGATCTGCAGCTACCTGCATCCTGCGGGGCCCCGGAGCGGAGGGAGGAAGGCAGCAGCGGTGGCTGGGGGAAGGACATGGGCGGCCGGGGCCAGGCTCACCTCACACCTGTGCTAACTGCCTCACGGGGGTTGTTTCATCGGACCCCGGATTAACCCAGGCGGGACAGCACCGTCTCCACCCTGTTCCATGGAAGAGGACATCAGGGCTCGTCTCTGGATGGAGGCCTGGGAATCCTGGACAAACCCAACGCAGGGCACTGAGGACTGTAGCCCACATGGGCCAAGGCTGGCAGTGACTGAGAGGCCAGACCCAGGAGGAGGCCTGAGGCCCGACGACAGGCAGGTGAAGTGTGGGCTCGAGGCTGTGTGAGTCCTCCCGCTTAACCTTCCCAACACCCTGACGGAGGGGCAGGAGGGGCACTCGTGCCTACTCTGCAGAGGAAGAAGCCGGCTGCTAACCCAGGATGCACCACAAGAGCAGTGACCTGCTGTCACCTTGAAAACCTCATCTGTACCATTCTCTGTCCAGTGGCCCAAGCCCTGCGATGGCTCTTCAACCAGGACCCCACCAGGCCCCGCGCTAACCCTTCCCTGACTGATGCACTGGGTTTTGTGGTTGGCAGACTTCAGGGGCAGGGTTAAAGAACCAGGGGTGCCCAAAGGAGTGTGGCCAGGTGAGTCCATGCCACATGATGGGGGCAGAGGTCGAACCTCTCGCACAGGCAACTGTAACACAGCTTCCTCCGAGGGCCAAAAGGCTGCTGTGCCCAAGAGGAAAGGACTGACGACATCAGGTGGAAATAAGCCCCATGGTCCCAGTGTTCAAGAAGATGGTTTGACTAATATAAAGGGAGTATCTCAAGATGATTAGGTTGCTCTGATAACAATCTGCCTCAAAGAAGCACTGAGACTCCAGGCAGAGGCCTGAAGACTGAGAAGTGAGTCAATGCTACAATGCCTAGGTGAAGTGTAAGGTGTCCAATCATGGTGATGCTCTATGAACACCTATCCAGATGATTCCTATACTGGGAGGGAGGCTGAATGTGCAAGACCTCTTTCCATTACTGTCCATCTACCATCCATCTATCCATCCATCATTCAGCCATCCAACACCCATCCAACCATCATCCATCCATCATCCATCCATCCATCATTCACCCACCTATCATCTATCCATCCATCCATCATCCATCTATGCATCCATCATTCACCCATCCAACACCCATCCATCCATCATCCATCCATCCATCCATCATTCACCCACCTATCATCTATCCATCTATCCATCCATCATCCATCCATCCATCATTCACCCACCTATCATCTATCCATCCATCCATCATCCATCTATCCATCCATCATTCACCCATCCAACACCCATTCATCTATCATCCATCCATCCATCATTCACCCACCTATCATCTATCCATCCATCCATCATCCATCTATCCATCCATCATTCACCCATCCAACACCCATTCATCTATCATCCATCCATCCATCCATCATTCACCCACCTATCATCTATCCATCTATCCATCCATCATCCATCCACCTACTGTCTATCCATCCATCCATCCTTCACCCACCTATTTATCCATCCATCCATCATCCATCTATCCACCCATCATCCATCCACCTATCATGTATGCCTGTCCATCCATTCATCCAGAAAACAGGTATTCAGTTCCTCCTCGATATTGGGCACTGGGGTAAATACGACCTGCTTCTGGTCTTAAAGGGTCAAGTACATTGAGGGTGAGCAGATCAGAGCTGATTATCACGGCAATGAAAGATAAACACAGGGTTAGGAAAAGCTTCCCACAGCGGGAGACTCAAGACAAGCAGGTATCAGTCAGACTAAGGGGATGGGGGTGGCATCAGGGCCAAAGGCACAGGGGCTTGCAATGGTGCGATGCTGGGATCAAGAGGGAGGCTGTGCGTGTACAGAGGCCTGGAAGGTGGCTGATCACGCAAGGCTTAGTCAGCCTCCTTCAGGAACCTCACACGGTGGCTTCAACCTCTGTAACTCCTTGACCCTACCCTCCTCTGTTCTGGTCATTCTTCTCGGAGGGCTGGGAAGGAGCCCTTGGCTCCAGTGAGGCCTGGTGTAGCCCTGCGGCCACTTCTGCACGGCCTCCAGGAACCTCAGATCCAGGTGCCATGTGTGCCACTGGGGTAGGTGACTATGCACACGTGCACAGTTGTGTGCATGTGCATACACATGCTGTTGTCCATGCACATCTGCACGCGAGCTTATGTTCTAGTGTGTAGACACGGTTGTCTTACATGTGCATGTGTGTGCGCACGCGTGTGTGTGTGTGTGTGTGTGTGTGTGTGTGTGTGGCTGTGTGTGCATGCACATGTGCCCAGAGCTGGGTGCGGAGTGTGATCTGAGGCTGCCAGAGGGGACTGAGCTCACAGACAGGAAGCTCACCACGTGTACCAGACCAGGACTCAGTATGGTCCAGGCTGAGGCCACCACTGACACCGCTGGGTTAGAGCAGGAGAAGGAAAAGGGAAACTATCTAATGGGCCTAATTCCAGGTCCACGAGCTTTACTTCGCATTCGGAGTGGGTTGAAGGGCCCCTTCCCAGAATCCCTGAATGTGGCTCTGAGAACGACCAAACCCCACCCGGGGACAATGCAGCTCATCTGCCTCCCAGTGGGCTCTTCTCGTGTCGGCCTCTCCTGAACGACAGCACCAACCAGTCAGGGGTCACCTAATCTGCCCCACCCGCACTGCTACTCTCTGTGGGACATTACGGCAGTTACACGTGCAGGATAATCTAGCTGCAAGACATTATGGTTGGAGCTTCCAACACGCACATGCACATGGCCCTCTGCAATCTGGTGTCGGGGGGTATGGAAGGTTATTACACATAGGATCTTCTCAAGAATTTGGCAGTTTGGAGACTGCAAACGAAATTCCATTTTGAAATTATCTACAGAATCTGTTGTTAAAGTAATTCTGCCACAGAGCTGCCCAAACTGCAGAAAGTGCTTCTCCTTGGTGCTGTGAACAGTAGCACACAGGCCACGGGGAACACTGCACGTGGACCACAGAGGCCCAGAGCACCCATCATCTCTGCAGAAAGCTCCAGGTGTCACTGTCACCAGGACCCAGAGCCACCTGCAACCATGTGAGACAACACCCCAGACCATGTGTTGCCTCACCTTGCATTTTCTCTAGCTTGCTCATGTACAAGTTGAAGAGGGAGTAGATACGCTCTGTCTCTCGGTCCCCATCGATGTCCAGCTGGATGTTTGCCGGGAGGCCACTGCCCGAACACAGCAAGACAAGAACAGAAAGAACGATGTGAACTGTAACATTTCTGTTTTTAAAGACGCTGAAGATGACCGAGTGACCCCACACCGAGCTCCTCCCTGATGGGGCTGCAGAATAGTTCAGGAGCACTGAGAAGTGACCATGCACAGCCCAGAGGACCAGAGGCCTAAGAGCTGCTGTGACAGCAAGCCAACAAGCTTGTTTTGCCATGGAAAGAAATGATCTGGAATAAAAAGCCGCCCCCCCACCCCGCCCCCGCCTCCCTGATGTTGCATTTGGGCCACATGCCCTGAAGGGTCGGTCTGCTGCCCCAGGAGGGGCCAGGCCAGGTCCCTGCTCCTCCCTGAGCCTGCCTGCGGTGGCCCCAGCTCCTGCCCCGGGCGTGGCAGTTTCCCATTCCCCAGACACAGTGCTCAGCCTCTCCTGGGGGGGGACCCGGCAGGGATTTTCCCGGGACTCAGCTTCTTCATCTGTGAGCTGGATCTTCCCATTCCCACCTCTGTGAGCTTTGGGGGTATTCCTCATACCCACAACCACAACAGATGAGTCACATGGGGTACCCAGGCCTTCTTCCAGAGCTGGCAGAGGGGAGCCTCTCAGGACCCTCAGGAGGCCTGGGAGATAAGGGCTGATCTGGTTTCCAAAGCAGGGGGGTGTGCAGATGACAGGTGCACAAACCAAAGCGGGTGTGAGCAGGTGGTGGGAAATGTCCAGTCTCTTCTTAGCAGAAGCCCGACAGCACTCTGCCCCTGGGAGTGTCCCCTCAGCATGGAACCCCTTCCTTCACTGCCACCCACCCCCAAGGATCACTAGGACCCCGGGCAGAGACAGGAGGAGAGTCAACAGTCTACAGAGCCCTCGTGAGGATGTACTGTCCCGTGTGGACTCCTCAACAATTGCAAGAACAGCCTAGGAGATTCAGCTACGTGTGTGCAGCTAGGCGGCAGCTGGATCTGCCCCCAATGCAGCCCCTTGGCCAAACTTCCCTGTACAGTGCACAAGCTGGACAACTGTGCTTGGCCACACTGGGTGGATGTGAGACAGGGGAACTGAAAGGACTCCGTGAAAATATAGCCATTTTTTCCCTTTGCTCCTTTTCCAGCTTCTATTCTTGCTAGGGCCTGTGCGCCTGCCCCACTCTACACCTGCCTTGTAACACGCATAGCATACGTCCTCCTTGTGAGGGACTGGGAAGTAATGCTGTCTTTGGAGTCTTCCAGCACAACAGGTGACAGCTAAGGAGAGACCCACTGGGGTTGTTGTAAATGTTCTCTAAGACCACTGACTCCAAACACCTTGATGCCAAGACCCCGGCTTGAGGGAATAAGTGACTTATGACACCTGGACCCTGTCCTTGCACTAACCAGTTCCTGGACCCTGAGGGGACATGTGCACCAGACCACAATCGTCAATAAAAACCCCAGGCCCCAAGCGAAGAGGAGACTCCTGCTCTGTTCCTCAATCTCCTGGGCACTCTGTCCGTCTTTCTCTCTGGTCAACAAACTGTATTTTCACTTCCTGCTGGTTCACGTTTGATTTCCATCCTGCATGAAGCCCAGGGCCTTCGCGGCTGGCCCGTGGGACCCGGGCTGCAGGCATCAGCTGGAGGGTCCCAGGGGCTGGAGAGGCACAGACCTACCCGGTGCAGGGGGAACAGCCAGGAGCTGTGTCCGACGAGGCCCTGCAGCAGAGCCAGTGGCCATTCAGGTAGGCGGAGGGGTGGTAGACAGTGAGGCGCTTCTTGTTGCGCTGGCTCACTTTGGTGAGGATGTCGATCCAGGCCTTGGCCTCCACACAGTTGTTGGCCTGGATGTACAGAGCTCGCTCCGGCTGGATGACCTGGAACATCTGAGGAGGCAGTGAACTGGTTCAGAGAAGCTACATGGCAAGACATCCTGCCCAAGCCACAAGGATCATTATTATTGATGCAGACCAGCCCAGGGGCCATGGAAGGAGGGAGGGTAGAGCCCACCCAGAGGCCTGGACAAGCCCAGGGGCCATGGTGGGCACAAAGGGCTTTCTGTTGCCCTTGCACATGATGGAGTCACAAGCCACAGCCTTCCCCCTGGGCGATTCAGGAGGCTGGGTCACTGCTGGTCAGCCCAGCCAAGACACTTCTTTTCCTGGTGTCTCAGGGGGCTCCCTCCAAGAAGCAAAGGAGTAGAACTGCTTATCCCCTAGGGGACCTCCTGAAGTTGACTGTGACCATTACATAAACGGGGCTCTCTCTATGCTGAGAGCAGAGAGCCTGATGTGGGGCTCGACCTTACAAACTGTGAGATCATGACCTGAGCCAAAGTTGGATGCTCAACTGGCTGGGCCACCAGGTGCCCCAGGTCTCCTGACCTTTAAGCTGGGGCAGGCTTCTGCTCAAGGTGTGTCAGAGCTTACCCTGCCCGCCTTCCTGTCCTCACCCCCACACCAGCCTTAGGACCTCCACATGTGCTATTGTGTTTGCCCCACCCCACCTGACCACCCGGGGGCTCTTCTTCCAGGTAGGCGTTGCTTCCTCTGTGAGTGTTCTTAGAGCCTCCACTACCTTTCTTATTATTCATTCGACAAACATCCCTGCATACCAGGCACTGTCCTATATTCTGGGGACACAGTGTGCCCCAAACAGAGTTTCTATCTGCATGAACTTCCAGCCAGCAAGGATAAAAAAGAACACAAAGTGCAGGGGCTGTGTGTGTGTGCTGGGGGCGGGGGGGGGGGGGGTTGGAGGAAGGGTCAGGAGACAAACTTCTAAATAAACATCCCGGCTGAGGTCAGAAAGGTGACTAAGAAACAATAAAGCTGAAGGAGGAAGCAGATGAGGAGTCCCAGGCAGAAGGACCAGCAAGTGCAGAGGTTCTGGGGCAGTAGGGATAGGAAGTGCAGAGGTCCTGGGGCAGCGGGGACAGGAAGTGCAGAGATCCTAGGGCAGCGGGGTGAGGAAGTGCAGAGATCCTAGGGCAGTGGGGACAGGAAGTGCAGAGATCCTAGGGCAGTGGGGACAGGAAGTGCAGAGATCCTAGGGCAGTGAGGACAGGAAGTACAGAGATCCTAAGGGCAGTGGGGACAGGAGGTGCAGAGGTCCTAGGGCAGCGGGTACAGGAAGTGCAGAGGTCCTGAGCCCAGAGAGGGTTGGGTGTTCCCAGCAGGAGCAGGCCAGGCTGTACACAGAAGATGGGGGTGGGTGGGTGAGGTGGGCAGTACAGGGCCCTGGAGGGCTCTCAGGCTGACTTGTCAGAGGGCCCCAGGGGAGGCCTGGAGTCAGGATGTCAAAGGTGATGGTGGCCTTTTCCAAGGGGAGTGTGTATGGAGAGGAGGAACAGGAGTTGATGGTTCTGGGGAGGAGAAGTTGTGTGTCTGAGCTCCTGAGTGAATAGCTTACTTACAGAGACCTGGGCCCCCTGACCCTGCCCCACAAGGTCCTGTCCCTACTGCCCCAGTACCTCTACATGCACACATGCACTGTTGCACAGGCCTCAGACTGCATGAACCTGTGTATGGCTGCAATCCCCAGAGGAGGGTCAGCCTCTAGACAGGAGTTTTGTCTTAATTGTCCTCACAAACTGGCCCCTCTGATGGGGCCCGGCATGCCACAGGACTGTCTCCCAAATGGACATTAGCCTGGTAATTAGTGAGCAGTGTCAGCAGGGGAACTAGCTGATGAATAAGTGATGCTAAAATTAGGTGATTTTCTAAAGCTAAACTGCAGGCCTGATGGAATGAAAAGGCAGGAAGCTGTTTCTTGGACAGTGTCCACACTTGCCCGCTGCCATAACATATGGGAATGCCACCAGCTGAGGGCGCAATGCTCCCAGCCTGCCATCCTGGAGACAGCGGAGTCTCACGCCTGGGAACAGCTGGAGGTGAGGGAGGCGCAGACACCCAATGCTCCAGGATGCCAGTGTCCCAGTTCCTGGAGCAGGTGCATGGTGTGAACACCCCTCAGGCCCAGGAAAACACCCCACCTGCCATGGGGCCGTCTGCTTGCCCAAAAAACTGCCTCAAATAGTCCTGAGGGAGGGACGAGGAATCCAGCTGGGGACTGTGCAGGCTGAACGGGAGCTGCTGTCTGTGTCTGCTGTCTGTCCAGCAGGGCGGCCGCCTCCTCTGTCTACCCAGCTAGCGCCGCCCACTGGACCATGGGGTCAATCTCAGACCCAGGCGGAGATGCGAGTTCATCACGACTCCTCCTCTGCAACCCCGGGCCAGGACCAGCCCTGAAACAGACCTGCTGTGTCCCCCACAAACACAGTGTGGCCTTAGGCACCTATTGACTACTGACCAATGAGCAAGAGACAGACAGACAGACACAGAAGGAGACAGAAGACAGGTCAGATCCCCTGTCCGCTCCCAGGAGGCAGAAGCAGACTCGGGGGCCAGTCCTCTAAACCCTCAGCTGGGTGTCTGCAGCAGGGCCTGTGGGGTGAGACAGTGTGCAGGGGCCATCCTCCTGGGGCCAGTGGTTGCTGTGGATGGCTCCTGGTATCTGAAGAAGGTTCTTACCACATCCAACTCTTCTGAGGCCCCAGCCCAATCCACGGTTGGCGGGAGGCAGCACTCAGGAGGCGCAGTGAAGCAAATGACCAGAGGCGCAGGGGAGGGAGGGGCTGGCCTGCTCCAGATGGACAGAGTTCAGGCTCTCAGGACAGGCGGTCGGGCCTGAGCTCCTGCTCCCACACGAGGGGCGCAAGCACCCACAATCCCTTCCGAAGCCTCCATGAGCCTGTCTGCTCACCTGCAGATTGGGCCAGAGTCAAACCCCAGACCTGGTGTCCAAACAGCCCTGGTGGCCTTGGAGAGCACAGACTCCAGGGTCCAGAAGGTGCTCCCGCTGAGCGCACAGAGCACCAGCTAAATCAGCTGTTTCCCCGGACAACCACTGCTTCCGGAGCACAGGAAGTCGTCTGAATTTCTGTTTGTTTGTTTGTTTGTTTGTTTGTTTGTTTTGGTGGGGAGGGGCAAAGAGAGAGGGAGAGAGAGAGAATCCGAAGCAAGCTCCACATGGTCAGTGCAGAGCTCGACACAGGGCTTGAACTCACGAATCATGAGATCATGACCTGAGCCGAAATCAAGACTCAGGCGCATAACCAATTGAGCTACCCAGGTGCCCCATCACCTGTCTGAATTTTAAAGGGAATAAACTTTAAAATAATCAAGGCCCTGAGAATACCTCTATGCTTAAGGGACCATGTCTTCCTGTGCAAAAGGTTCCAAATTAGCACCCTTGGTTAGGACCATTGTGGGGTCCTGCTCGACTGGACCTTCCCTGAACACATTACGAGGGGAATGAATCAGCGCTGAGGAGGCCGCAGGGTTGCCCTTTATACACTATCAGCTGAGCATCGAGCCAGGGCTGGGGTATGAGCACTGTCTGCAGGCCTAGGCACAGAGGCCACGAGGGGCCACTCCCACACCCACGGAGGGCAGGCCCATGTCAGTGTCACAGGGAGACTGGCCAATGGGCCTCTTTCTGTCCACTCCAGCCGCAGCCACAAGTGCAGACGGGCAAAGACCTGCAGAGAAATGCCCGAACCAGGGCCACTGGTGGAGGCTGGCTGTGGAACAGCAGAGAACATGCACACTCTCTCCCAGGGGAAGCTGACTGTCCAACCCTCACAGCCCCACATCACAGGCTGGGGTTTCTTGAAGGCTGGAAGGCCATGGAATGAGTTGTATTATTTACTCCCCACCATGCTCTACAAAAGACTGCATATGACTTACATGAAATACGCCTAATAAAACAGAAAAATGTAAAAAGTATTTAGAAAATTAGGAACAGAGGGGCACCTGGGGGGCTCAGTCGGTTGAGTGGCTGACTCTTGACTTTGGCTCAGGTCATGATTCAGGGTCATGGGATCGAGCCCTGTGCTGAGCTCTGTGCTGAGTGAGGAGCCCTCCACTGTGCACCAGCTCTCTCTCACTCTCTCAAAAAAGAAAGAAAATTAGGAACAAAGAAACAGAAATGGGAACAGACCAGGGCAAAAACAGGACATACATATGCAGATTCTGGGTGGAAACATCAGGCTCCATGCTGAGGGCCCTGGGGGTTAAGGGCGGCCATTATACCCCAGGCACCTTACCACCCAGGCTCAGTAGGGACATCATTGTCCAGGCAAAGCCACAGGGTGAGCAAAGCCACAGGGAACTTTCCTACACACAGAGACCTCCGAAAGAACAAAGCCTCCAGGTGCACACTATGACTTCATGTTCTCCTGTGACAAGACCTGACCCAGTGGTCACAGTGGGATACGTGGAGCAGGGCACTTCTCCGCCACGAGTTCCAAGGTGTGCAGCAACAAGAAAACTGAGACGTTCATTGACCTTGCCTGATGCAGCCACACCACGTCCAGGGAAACAATATAAATTGTATTCGCAAAGCAAGTGACAGGTCTTACAAAGATTTGCCTGGGACCACACAGGAGGTAGCCCTGACCACAGACTTGCTCCAAAGGTGAACTCCATAATGAATAAAAATACCTGGAGCCCCATGAGGAATGACAGAAAAAGTCACCAACAGCCCCTTGGGAAACCCGACCAGACCTACCCCGGCCCAATCAAAGCGTGTGCTGGTCAGAGGAATGAAGACAGTTTTAGAAGCACAGCGACTTCGCATAGCCACATTGGGCAGGGAAGAACCTTATTCTGAAAGAAATGTGGCCCTGCTGTCCTAGAGTCCTAAACCTAACCCGAAACCCTAACCATAAACCCTAACCCAACACTAACCCCTGATCTTTCCCAAACCTTAAACCCTAAACCTAACTCTGCCCCACACCCCAACCCTAACCCTAACCCCAATCCTAACCCCTAACCACAACCCTAACCCCTAACCCCAGCCCTAACCCCAACACTAACCCTAAACCCTAACCCTCCATGGAGGACAGAGCCTTCTGTGGCAGGAAGCCAGGAAATAGTAGCGAAGGAATGAGGGAGGCAGGGAGCCACTGTGGATGGGCAAGAGCCTGAGCGGGTACCGATGTGGACACAGCTTGGTGTGTCTCCCACAGTCACTGCGAGCGAGCCTCCTGACAAGATGCACCCAGGGGACGTGCTCACCTTTGTGGGATTCCTGACAAAATGTGTCACCTGAACCTACCATGGTGGACCCTCCGACACTCCCAAATTGAGGGACGCCCATAAAAAACTGCCCGTGTGCTTCAAAAACACCAAGTCTGCAAACCACAGAGAAAGGCTGAGGAATGTTCCAGATGAAGGACATGACAGAATGAATGCATCACTGGGTGCTGGTTTCAGGACACACAATGGGTGTAAAGATCACTACAACACAGCTGATGGTGAGGGGTAACAATGCCACCCCAGCACTGGCGTCCTTTGGTGGCTGTTCAGGTCATACAAGGAAGTTCTTGTTTTTAGGGAATGAGCCGAAATATCTATGTGGTTCAGAAACACGTACACACGTGGAGAGAAATGAAGAGATAGAAACAATGGAGTACGCTCAGCAAATGAGAAAATGAAACAACCAGCAGTTCTGGGATCGGGACGTGGGAGCCGTGGGAGCCACGGGATGGGGACATGGGATGGAAATGCGGGAGCCCTGGGATGGAGATGTGGGATGGGGATGCGGGAGCCCCGGGATGGGGACGCGGGAGCCACGGGATGGGGATGTGGTAGCCACGGGATATGGACGTGGGAGCCCCGGGATGGGGGACGTGGAAGCCCCGGGATGGGGGACATGGGAGCCCTGGGATGGGGATGTGGAAGTCCTGTTCTATTGTTGCTGCTTTCCTGTGAGTTCAAAACCAGATCAAAATTAACACTTCCACAGAAACCCCACAGGGTCCCAGAGCCGGTCCGTGGCCCCCAGAGCTGCAGGGAAGCACTTTCTGGCAGGTTCTGCCTTCCCCAGCCAGCCTAGCTGCTGGGCTCCACAGCAGGTACAAGTGGGGGCCCACCATGGAGACACAACACTCACATTCTTCATCTTGAAGGACTCCTCCTCCAGTCTCTCCACTGCCAGAATGTTCTCGATGGGAATGCTGCACAGAGGCTGGTCTCCTGTAGCAGAAAGGGGCTCTTTTAAGGGGGCAGGCGAGAGGTGGCACAGGTACGCAGCACGCAGACCACGGGCTTAAGGGGTTTGGAGTCGGGATGCTGCAGAACACCCTAACTTCACACTGTGTGCCAAGCAGGACCCGGTGCTGCCTCCCAGGAAGCCTAAACCCTCTAGCCACACAGTCAGGAGCCACATCAGATCTGGGGGGACACAGCCAACACGGGACCCCAATTCCTACGCCTGGCGTCCACCTGCCCAGGCCACCCTGGTGATTATACTCCTGTAGTAAGAGATGACTTGCTCTGTGGGACACTTACTCTTTGCCCTTCATTTCACTCCGGAAAAGCAGGTGGTTAACCCCATCAGGGCCATAAACAAGGCTCTGGTCTCTCAGAAAAAAGTATGTGAAATCAAATAAAAAGCTGATTTTTCCCGTTACCTTTGCTTTTCTGGTAGGCAAACTCATGGTTGGTCAGGCGGAACCATCTTTTCTTAAAATTCTTCATCCCAAAGCGTTTCCGTCCCTGTGCCCTCTTAATCATGAACCTGTGTGAGCAGGACATCTTTGCGGAGGATGCTGGGGCTCGGGGCACATACCCTGCCTTCCCCACCCCACAGCCTGAGGTCATGTCTGCAACATCAAAATAAGCAGCTGCCCCTTTTGTGTCTGTGACACAAGATGCAGCCTGCAGACTTTCAACATTGTTCTACTTCCAAATGATAGGATTAAAAATCAAAAGGCAAACATCTCTACTTTGGAAACGTTTAGTCCCTGTGCTGGTGTTAACTTTAAATTACAAGTTGGCAGGGACACCAGGTTCATCAGTCCCTAAGCAAGCAGCTGCCTGTCCTCATTTCCCACACTGGAAGCGTCAACTGCAGATGCCATGAGGAGAAAGGGGCCATGGCAGGTGCGCCCCAGGAGGGAAAGAGGGACTGGAACCCCTCCTCCCGGACAGGCAGCAGATGCTTCAGGAGTGGGGGGGTCTGATGGAGGGCTGCACCAAGCTGGGTGGTTCAGCCTCCTTCCCTTCCCTTCTGCTGATGGCGTTTCTCCGCTCAACACGGTCTGCGGAGCACAGGTGTGCAGAAAGGGAAGTGAATAGCACCATGTCTCAGACGTGCCCTGTGTGCAGTCTTGGTGGATCTGAGACATGCACAAAGGCCATGCTTCTCCGGTCTGGCCTCCTCTGACCTGGGAGGCCACCAGCCACGTGGCAGAGGTGCCCGGGATGCCACAGCAGACATGGGACTTACCCTTCCTTGAGCAGAATGGGCTGCTCGATGCTCTTGGGGTCTCTTCTCCCAGAAGACGAGATCAAATCTAAGAACTGGCATGGGATAGAACGCAGACGTTTAAAGGCAAAATGGCTTGAAAACACTCCTTCTCACACAGAAAGTTCACCACGATGTGGTCTCTCTGACAGCACAGCAGAGGGGAAGCTGCCCCTGGGTTCCTGGGTCAGAGTCCTGCACAAGTCTCCACTGCGGCCGGAAAGCTTTGGTCCCGACCCCCCAGGGCGGGGGTCTCTCCGAACCCCAGCTGCTGCCTCACCTGACGGCTGCCAGGCTCAGTGACACCCAGAGGCCTCCCTGCATGTGAACAGGTGACCCGAGGACACAGCTCTGCTGGAGCGTGAGGCAGCTCAGGCCCCCTCCCGCCTTAGCCTGACTGTTCCACGACCCACCTGGACCCCCTCCAGCAATTACCACGTGCCCCCAGCTCCTGCCCCTTTCTCCCTTCTGGGTCCTGGCTTTTACGGTTTCTGAGAGCTAAACATGTGTGACTGTTTCCAAACACCACAGAAAAAGTAAAGCTTCTCAGAAGAGATTCTCCCCACATGCCGCGTCCCTAACTCCGGGCCTGGGTCCCCGGGCTCTGTGACCCTGAGGCGTTTGTGGGGTGACCCGGAGCAGACAGCCAGGAAGGGCAAGGTGAGGGATTCACAGAACAGACGGGGCACCCCACCACTTGGGGGGGGGACTCAGGTATGAGGTGCTGGGTCCCAAAGAGGAGTGGTCAGGAAGGAGCTGGGAGGGTGGTCACCGCCACTATGAATGCTCTGAACTCTTTAAAATGGTTAACGGTCAATTCCATGTTACGTGAACTTTAGCCCAATCTTTTTAAAGCCAACTATTTCTCAGGAAAGATGCACAACACAGGGGTAGTAAGTCCACATTAACCGACGTCCGTACTTACGTTTTTTACTGCATCAGCATATTTTTGCTCATTGAAGAATTCATAAAACGCAGCCATGTAGGATTCCTTAAAACTGGCCTAAAATGGAACAAGTCACTTAGCAAAGGCCCACAGGTCTCTCGGTTCATGGCCCAAAACTGAGAAATCTAGAGGCACGGGTCATGACCAGCTTCTGTTGTGGGGACTTGGCGAAGGGGAGGGAGCAGGTCTCCTGGTGGTGGACTGTGAGGGTACAATGCTGCCCAGCGCTCAGCCCGGGCATGGCCCATGGCAGCCACACAAGCCACCAAAGCTGTGTTTGGGAAACTCAACTATGGTGGGGTGGGGGGTCCCTCAGTAAGTTCTTTGCTACAAACGACCCAACACCCCTGCTCATGTGGACACTAACACCTAGGTTCCAGGTCTATGGAGCCTACACTGGCACCCAGGTGAGGCTGCTGCCAGAGCTCCTTCTGTGACTGGGGTAGGGGCGGGGGCTCCCAGAGCCCTTTCTGTGATGGGGAGCAGGGGCGGGGGCTCCCAGAACCCCTTCTGTGATAGGGGGCAGGGGCGGGGGCTCCCAGTGTGGGGAAGTTGGGGCACCCCTCACGAATGCATGTAGGGACTTCAAAAGAACCACTCCTGATACTCTGCCCCAATGAGCACCCTTTACACACGTAGGTCACTTTACTGTTTCTGGGCATGCAATGAGGTTTGTGCAGACCTCAGACCCAGCAGGAGCTTCTTTATCCGAGTTTCCAGCTAACACAAACTGGCGTGGACGGGCAGAGAAGAGCAATCGTGCCCATCGGCTGGCTGTTGGCCACCACACAGCTCTTATTTTACTCAGTTCATAGAAAGCCAAGCGTTTCCCCAGAGGTGGCTGCTTGTCTGCCAGGGACTAGACCCCACAAAGAACAGAACGAGGGGATCTGGGCTGGGGGCTTCTGCACATCCCCACTGAACCCTTTCCAGACAGAAGGGGTGGCCTCACTCCACCCGATCAGCCATCCCTGCAGATCCACCCATGGGCTTCAGCCCCAGGGAACACGCCCAGCTGTCCCCACATCACTATCACCAAACATAATGTCCTCGGACCTGCCCATCAGGACCCTTGTCCCTGGGGCAGACCCTCAGGGCCAGGAGGGATAGCTCAGAACCCTCATCCCCAGGGCTGTGAGGCCCAGGGCAGACCCTCAGGGCCAGGAGGGACAGCACAGGACTGCCAGCTGCCCATGGGCCACAAGCCTGCCTCTGGCACGCATCCTCAGATGCTCAAGACCAAGGCTGCTGCGTGGGGCTGGGCCCCGTGGTCTCTGAATCCTGACACAGGCATGGATGTGGTAGCCACCCCTTCAGGTGATGGTAACGCAGCACACGCTCCTGTGATACCCCCCAGCTGCGTGTCAGTCTGATATGATTTCAAATCTACTTATTTATGGCAAAAATGAAATTGTGGCTGGGAGCATGGCCTTCCCAGTCACTGGTAAGCAGCCCGGCCTCACTGACATTTGTCAGCAGAAACACAGGAGAAGCTCTGGCCTGGGGACAGTGAGTCTGGGAGGGCTTCAGCAACTCCCCTAGGCTGTGTTCCCTAGCAACAGTTGCTCTAGCAACAGGGACTTTTACTTTTGTCTGGGGCCTATGTCATTGCTGACCTTTCTCTGGGGAAGACATGAAGACACTGAATTTGGACTTTATTCCTTCCCCCTCCCCTTGCTTGGTGCCCAGTGGCATTACTCCATCACTGGTTCGGGGTATGTTATTTCTTTACTGCTTATTAACAGACGCTATCTGCCATGCTACTGGGCTTATGAAATATCACTGTGAATTACAATTCCCACTGTGAACCTGCATTAAGTACAGGATTCACAGAACTGAACTCGGTCTCTGAGGATAATTTGCCCCAAACAAGACAGTCTCAAAAAGCAAAGTTTCATAGCTCAGCAGGGCAGAGAAGCACTTGCAAGCTGCTGGAATGTTCTATGAGCATGCCGGGTGGGCATTTGGGTGGGCTTTATTATTCCTTCTCTTATAATTGTGTTGAACACACTCTCTTTTGTGTTAAAAAGAGGAGATGGTTAAAATAAATGACTTACAGATTTTGATTTGGACAAGCTGCCAAGCGTTTGAATGGTCTTCGAGATAAGTGTCAGCGTTCTCGATGTTTGCGGGTCCTGCCAGGCGGGAAGGGGCAATGTGAGTTTCATTTGTTTTACAGAAATGCTTGACTGAACCCAGAATCACACAGCCACAAATGGATGACGTCACCTAAAAGCTCCCCAGCACCTGCGTGCTGCCAGGAAGTAACAGGAAGCAAACACTGGATTTGGGAAAAGTCCCCCTAGGTTCCTCGTCAGCGTGTGTTGGACCTGCTCCTGATGCAGGCTCCCAGGCCACCGTGGACTGGACCTCAGCACGTCCACGTGGCACCAGCCGGGGGTCCCCGCAGTGCAGGGTGAGGACAGTGGCTGCGAACAAGCACCCAGCCCAATATGCACGAGGGGATCTCCCTGTGCGGTTCTGAAGTCCCTCAGGTGGCCTCACCCAGGGTGTCCCCTCAGGGTCTGGAGGTTTAATCTAAAACCAATAGATGGAAAGGGCCGCTTGAATCCCCGCTGCCCTGCACTTCCCGCCAGGCGCAGTCACCACTGGGCGCTCTCCGCTGGCGCATCGCTAGTGTGAGCGCTCAGAGCCTGTGGCCCTGAGGAGCTCAATGTTTGCTGATTGAGTGAATATGTGCCTGAATGTATCCAAGATCACAAATGCTCCATTTTTCTCAAGGTGGGAGTGAAATCCTGGTCACAGCATCCAGCTGTGTCTATAGGCACAGCTTAGAAAGGCCGCCAACCCTTCGTGTGCATAGAGGGGTTCAGGGCGTGTGGTTGTACAGTCCGCTGCCCCTTCCCTCTTCCTCAGAACACCTGCTGGCTCAGGAGGGCGGGTGTACTGGTTTACGGCGCTGGCGCTCACTTACCGTGTGGTGAGGCGTGAGCTGGAAGAGGTTGGGGGACAGGATAGCAGGAGCGAAAAACCTCAGGAAAATGAAGCTGCTCACAGCTGTGTACCGCACATCCAGGTCATCTGTGGCCAGGATACAGACAGCCAGCTCAACAAGCCTTCTGAGGGTGACAGCGGCGAGCCCAGGGGTCTGTCCAGCAACCCTGCCCCTCCTGAGGGTCTGTCCCTGCCCCATTGCTGCTCTCGCCTGACCATTACTAAAAGCTCGGGACCTTTTGGTGGCTGGGTTGTAACACACTGGAGCTGGTTCACCAGCTGGCCAAAGAGTGAGGCTTGGGTGCCTGGTACCCCCCTGCCAGGCAGAGTGAGGCCTGGGTGACCGGTAACCACCCCCCAGGTTAGAGTGAGGCTTGGGGGCCTGGTACCCCCCCACCCAGGGCAGAGTGAGGCTTGGGTGCCTGGTAACCTCCCCCACCTCCACCCCCGCCCAGGCAGAGTGAGGCTTGGGTGACCGGTAACCACCCCCCAGGGCAGAGTGAGGCTTGGGGGCCTGGTAACCCCCCACCCAGGGCAGAGTGAGGCTTGGGGGCCTGGTACCCACCCCTCCCCTCCCAGGCAGCAGTGCTCTGACATGTTCGCAAAGCAGGAGGTCCTGTCCACAGAGTGGGTGCGAGGCCCAGGCTCCAGTGCTGAAGAAGCTACCCCGGTGGGTAGGTGGGACAGGGTTTCTGTCAGGTCCATGGGGACTGCTCTGGGGGCTCTGGGGTCCCCTGAGGCAGCAGGATGCACCTGGGCAGACTCATGGGCTCCTTGGGGAAGGATGGCACAGAGCCATGGGCGGGGACAGGTCAGGGCGTCAGGCCCCACACTGCCCCCTCAGCCTTCCAAGCCCTGGCCTAAGCCTGCATCCTGATGCTGAGTTAGGGACCCGATGCTTCCCACCAGGGCAGGACACCGCTGTTTTGCCCATGGGCAGGTCTGCACAGGGTGGCTCCGGTGCCTCCCTGAGGAATCGGCAGAGTTTGAAAAGGGGATCAATCCCTGGGATCTGCCTTGCCCCAATTCCAGAAAGGGCTTCTCCGGTCTTTCTTGAAAATGCAGCAAACCTGACCTGCATGACACTGGGCACTGAGCAGGGCCTTGACTTGCCACAGTCAGAACTGCTGAGAGCCGGGAGAGTGGCTTCTCTGACCAGACAGGCCCAGACTCAGAGAAATTCATGCTCCATCCCAAATAAACCACTGGGACAAAACCTGGCCAGCTGCCCTTCCTCTCTGGGTTCGGGGCTCCCCGGGGGCAGCTACACTTGGGCTCCGGCGCTGACTCAGTGGCTACAGCTTACAACCACCTTTATGTGGACTCTGAACGTCACTTCTTGGCCTTGTGCCATCCAGGAGAGGTAAGAGGAGCCGCCCAGTGAGGGGCTGTGGGTATGCCCACACAGAGGACTCACCCTGGAAGCGCTTGGCAGCCGCCTCCCGAAGAGAGAAGAAAATGTCACACATGACGGTCGGGCAGCTCACTCCCGATTTGGTGATGATGTTGAAGATGCGGTCAACGTACTGCCGAAGATTCTCCTGCAAATAGGATGTGGGTGGGACACCCTGCCAGTGCCTGTGCAGGTCCCAGGCTGGCCACGAGGAGCACTGTGGCCACACCCGGGAGGGAGTCAGAGGCCGGGGACTGGCACAGAGCTTCCCACCGGCATTTGCAGAAGGGCCCCTCTGTGCAGCCACAGTAGCCCCGTGGGGAGATACTGGAGCTCTGGGGTGCGGGGCAAGCCCCACTGACCCCCTCCTCTGCGCCGACCTCATAACTGGGCGCAGAGATACAGTTCCCTGGAATGCACCTCCCTGATGGCAAAAAGTGTTTTCTGTGAAAGCATGAAAAAGACTTAGCATAACCTGCCAAATCAGGTTTTGGTTTTTGCTGTTTTAAAAAACAGGACACCACTCTGCAGGAACACAGGGGCAGGTGGCCCGGGTTTGGGACCCAGGTCTGTTGCAGCTGGAGGACAGACCAAGCCAAGAAGAGGCCAGGCCATGAGGCCAGCCTGGTAGGGAGGGTCCCGTGATCCCAGGAGAGGGGGAGGTGCAGGGGCCTAGTGCGCCAGGCCGGGAGTGCCACTAGCCAGCAGAAAGCGGCGGAGAGTGGCGGTGCACGGCAGCTGAGATGACCAGTTCCCCACCACAGGCTCTGGTGGCATCCTGCGGGGCACATCCCAGTGGGGCCCCCACCCCAAATCCTAGAGAGACGCAAAGCACCCCAGGTGGCCCCGGGCCCCCATCCTGCACATGGGTGACGGGCCCCGGAGGGTGCTGAACAAACCAGAAATCCTTACCATGTTGTTCTCAAGGTTTTCTCCGTCTTTCAGTTTCACAGGGTCAATTTCACAGGATTTGTGGCTCTGGCATATCTGGAAAGAGCGGTTAGGACAGGGAGTGAGGAACACAAAGTCCTGGGTCTCAGGCAGGTGCAGGTCAGGGGCATCAGCCTCAGGAAGGACACCAGGAGCCACAGCCAGCCCCCGAGACACAGGGTGGGAGGGGTGGCATTGAGAGCAGCCAGACACCGGCCTTGATCCGTGAGGACACAACTTCCTTGAAGACCCTTCTGAGTTAGCTCACGTGGCATCAAGCTTCATAAAGTTTAACAATGTGATTACTTCAGTGTGGCCAAGCTTGCACGTGGATCAAACTGTGTGATTTTAACGTGAGTTTAAGCTTCCTCACGTTGCAAACGGCCTGCATTTTATGAAGCTGTTCTGGGGAATGCTGCTGGGGATCCCGTCCGAGGTCAGGTGAGGAGCTCAGAGCCACGTGGGAAGGAAGTGTGTGGGGCCCCCGGCTGTGCTTGCCGACCAGTAAGAAATGACAGAAGAGCTGTCCACAGCCGTGAGGGGGCAAGACGTGACTGGCTCACAGATTTGGGGGACCCGTGCCTAAAGAAAGGGGTGCTCTCCAAAGAATCAGTTTTTCTCTTGTATGTCCCTTTGTCTTTATCAGAATGATAGATTTTCTGAAGTGAGCAATTTTTATTTTTTTAATGTTTATTCGTTTTTGAGAGAGAGAGACACAGACACAGAGAGACAGAGAGAGACACAGAGAGAGACAGAGACAGAAAGAGAGAGAGAGAGAGAGAGGGAGGGAGGGAGGGAGGGAGGGAGATAGTGCGAGTGGGCGAGGAGCAGAGAGAAGGAGACACAGAATCCGAAGCAGGCTCCAGGCTCCGAGCTGTCAGCACAGAGCCTGACATGGGGCTCGAACCCACGAACTGAGAGATCATGACCTGAGCTGACGTTGGGCACTCAACCAACTGAGCCCCCCAGGTGCCCCAGCCCTCCGTGCATTCTAGAGTGAGCATGGCATTTACCCTCAAGTAAGCATTTTCTTAATTTGAGGAAATGAAGGAGGTTCTGGAATACACACGGAAGGTCCCTGTGGGGACGCTGGGAAGAGGATGACCTTAGTCTTCACGCAGGTGCCCCCCCCCCCACCCCCGGGTGCTGCCTTCTCTGCATCCGCCTGTGGTCCACAGGGAAGCGCCAGTGTGGTGGAGAGGGGTCTGTCACCCCCTGACTCACTTCCTCTATGGTGGGGAGGGGTCCGTCACCCCCGTGCCTGTGGGCCCTGACTCACCTCCTCCATGGCGGGGAGGGGTCCGTCCCCCCATGCTCACCTCCTCTATGGTGGGCTTCAGGGTCACATGCAGGTAATGCATCCCTGCCAGTTTCATTGTCTCATCGATACACTTGGAGGTCAAGGAGTTTCCTCGGAAAATGGTGTTGGGGTCCCTGTAAAACAGTGGTGGAGACAACTGTCTTTCAGGTAACAGGTGTCAACAGAAGCAGAGCCTGTGAGCACCGTCCAAGGAGGAAGAGACCAGCTCACCCTGTTGAGTCTGCTTCCAGATGCCCTGGAGGGAAACAGACCCGCCCTGATGTCCCACAGCTGGGAATCCTGAGCCCGGGCCCTACCTGTGTAACAAACCCCTGTGCAGAGTCCTGCCCCACCATTCTACAGAACATCCACCCACCCACTGCCTCACCCGCGTGAGGCTCAGTTCTGCATAAGTTCAGGCTTCTAAGGACCAAGCTGGGGTCACACAGAAATGCAGCAGGACAGTAACCCTAACAGGCTGTGCTCCACACCTTCTTGCAACTAGGGTGCATTCTAGATCTTTCTAAACCAGGGGCTCCAGGGAGACATTCTTCTTGGCAGAACCCACCCCCACAGAGTGGGCGCAGGTCCTGGGGCAGCAGCGACCTGGCCTTCTGCTGCGGGCCTAATGTGAGCCGACAGGAGCTGAACCCACCCCCAAGGCAACTATAACTGGTGCCCTGTTCACCCCCTTCTCGCTCACATACCTCGGGATTTCCAAGAGAAAAGGTGTGTTTTTGAGGAACAGTGAGGGTGTCTCTGGAAGAAAACCTATAACGGTCACTTTAGCTGGCCCAGACCTGCGCTGACCAGCGTTGAGGGAGACTGCTGCTGCCCAGGTCACCCAGACTGCCCCCGCGCAGCCCCTCACTCACTGGGTCCTCCGGACCTCGGCGTTGGCGATGGCGCTGATGAAGGGCACGACCCGGCCATAGTGTAGGAAGAGCCTCACCAGCGGGATGGCGGCCTCCTGCTTTTCCTTGCACACCTCGCCCAGGATGTGAGCTGCGGATGCGGACACCGGCTGTGGGAAGGAAAGACACCATGGGACCCCAGTTGGAGCCCCCCAGCCGTGGGGGTTGGTCAGTGGGCTGGGATCCCGACGAGGCTGAGGGGTGGAGTCCGGCTGGGAGCGGGGTCTAGGGGTGGAGCTGGGGTGGAGGCAGGGGGTGGAGCCGGGGTCCGGGTCCGGGTGTAGAGCCCGGGCGGGACTGGGGGCGGAGCCAGGGGCGGAGCGAGGGGGGCTGGGGGGCGGGGTCCGGGGGTGGAGTCGGGCCAGTGGCGGGGCCCGCAGGAGAAACTGGGGTCAGGGCTGGGGGCGGAGCCGGGCTGGGGGAGGGGTCCGGGGGCAGAGCCAGGGTTGGGGGGCAGGGAGGCAGGGGGTGGAGCCAGGGGCGGGAGCTGGGAGCTGGAGGTGGAGGGCCAGAGGCTGGGGTGGAGCCAGTGTTGGGAGGGAGGGTGTGGGGGGACAGGGGGCTGGGGGTGGAGGCGGGGTGGGGTGGAGAGGCAGGGGCTGGGGGTGGAGCCGGGGTGGGGAGGAGGGGCAGGGGCTGGGGGTGGAGCTAGGGTCGGGGTGGGAGGGGCAGGACGCTGGGGGTGGAGCGGGGGGGGGGCACAGGGGGCTGGGGGTGGAGCCGGGGTTGGGATGGGGGCTGGGCGCTGAGCCGGGGTCCAGGGTGGGTAGGCAGGGGGCTGGTGGCTGAGCCGGGGTCCAGGGTGGGTGGGCACGGGGCTGGGGGTGGAGCCGGGGTGGGGGGGGCAGGGGGCTGGGGGTGGAGCTGGGGTGGGGGGCAGGGCAGGGCGGTCCGCTGGCGTGCAGATGGTAGCAGGTGGCCCAGGGCGCGGCGCGCACAAGTACCTCCACATCCGCAGACTTCAACAGCAGGTCCCGCAGCGGGCCGTAGTAGTCGGAGGAGAAGACGTGGTCTTCAGTGTAGACCACGTTCAGCCGCAGAGATCCCAAGTCCCCCGGCTTCAGGCTCTTGCTGCCGTTGTCTCGGGGCTGAAGGAAGTACCTGGGAGCAGAGCACAGGGAAAGGGCTGCGTGAGGCGGCAGCACCAAGGGGCTGGTTCCCTCCAGGCCGCGCCCAGGGCTCTGCTCTGGCTGGTGGCCCATCTTGCGCTGTGCCGGGGTCTGAAGTAGGAGGGGGCTCCAGGTCGATTCTGTAGGACACCTCTCTGCTCCCTGTGCCAGGGGTGTGTGGATCGGGCATGTTTGTCATGGGAGGGCATGTTTGTCATGGGAGCCCCCCCCCCCCCCCCCCGCTGCAGGGTCCGTGTGTCGGGGGGGGGGTGGTCAGTCATTCCCCACGCCCCCCCACTCCCGCCAGAGGGCTTTCCAATGGAGACCTGCAGGGTCTGTGCCCCGGGGCACCCCCCACAACACGTTGACTACGGGGGAAGAGTCTGCAGAGCCACAGACCTAGAAGTTAAGGTGGGAAAGTAGGGAAGGGTGGAGGGAACTGAGATGAGCAGGGGGAAGTAGGTGTGTAAGTAGTCAGGGGAGACTCTGCAGTACCAGAACTGTCCTGTGATGAATGCTCCCCCGCTAGCAATCCGCGGAGCAAAGCTGCGACCCTTGTATGGAATGTGTGGGGCACTGAGCACCCGAGGGGCCTGACCCGGTGGGTAGTCAGGCCAAGCACCAGAGTACATGGGCACTTTCTCGCTGTGTTCTGACCGGACACTCTTCCCTTAGGTCTTCCGCAGTGTGGCCATGAGGGAACACTGCTAAGGGCCAGGCAGACATGGGTGTTGGTAGCTTGTGTCTGGCCGAGGCACCTGGCTAGGGGTCCACTGGGGCTGTCATGCGAATGTCCCCTCCTGGTTATAGAACTAGGGACAGTTCAGCTCCTCAGTGCTCCTAGCAGGAACCAGAAGCCAGCTGAGGGCTGTGCTGGTGCTGTCCTCAGAATTAAAGACACAAATTCTAGTTTCCTGGTGACAGTAAGCCGCCATTAGGCAGAACACAAAAATCTACCCACACGGTGAGCTTGTAGATGTGCAGGGCTCTGGTATGTGGCATATGGCCTGTGACACCCCTTGTCCCCATCTTGTGTATCTGTTAAAGGAGAGTGTCTGTGGCTTCACAGTAATGACATTCACTGTGATATAAAGTGATTTATGAAATAATCATGAAATAAAACCAAGGCACATTCCTTATGCCAAATACAAAGTACCCAGAGAAAACAGGAGAGGAAGACAGAGAGTAGTGAGGCCTGCCTCCTGGGACACATGAGTGAGGCAGGAGGCCGAGCTGAGGGAGATCTGCCTCAAACAGCACCTTGTTCCCTTCCTCAGCAGGTGACACCTGTGACGACGGGCCATGGGGCAGCCTGGAGCAGCAGGGCTCTCCAGGACAAGGCCCTCAGCCACCACGGCACCTGTGTGCTACCTCTCACCTCACCAGAGCTAGCTGGGAGCACGTGCAAAACCGAGGAGATGGCTAGGAGGGGGCTGACCTGTGTCATCTCATTCTGGCTGTTCCACACTGCCTCAGCCACCCTGTCCCTCCACCTACCAGGAGGGTGTAGGGCCAGGCATGCAGCCACCTTACCAGGCTTCGTAAGAGCTGGACTGTCGCAGCACATTCAGCGGAACCCTTAGTTCTCCCAGAAACTCATCTCCAAATTTCAAGTTGCTGGCATTCCAGAGGTCAACTCTGAAAAACAGCCAACGGGGCACAGATCTCCATCAGGGATGGCCTAGGGAGGGCAGGCCGACTGCAGTGTTCCTCATCTTCCCCAGAAGGGTCTGGGACAGGATAGAGCCTTCAGCCCCACAGGCCAGCCTCCATGAAGAGCCACACTGACTGAGGACATTTGAGATGTGAGGTCAAAGCAGGATGTGACTTTGGAATGAAGACATGTGTTCCCTGGGCCTGGGGGGTAGGAAGAGGAGCTGAGGGCCTGGGGTTAGGGTAAGGGGCCTCCTGCCTTTTCAATAGGATGGGAAGACCATGCACTTGGGTGGAATTCTCACTGTTCCCTCCGATTTGGGGCCATGGTGACTGTACATGTGGGATGGAAGGATGGGATGGACGGACGGTGTTTCCGGGTGCTGACAAGCAAACATCGTGTGTCCCCCACAGTAACCAGGGATTACTCCATGAGCTGAAAGTTCTCACCACACTTGGTGGTCACAGGGAAAATTTTGGAAGACCACACCAGCCCTCTGTTGCCCCTGAGGTCTGAGCAGGAGCCGCAGGCATCGTTGGGGGGGTATAGGGTGTGCCACAGGAATCCAGATGCGTCAGGGACATGGAGAGGAACAATGTCCCATGGCATTTTTAGCATAAACAAAGAGCCTTTAATCTGCCAAGCGACACCTTAGCAATGGGCCAAAAAGTTTCCAGCCAGTCTTTTCTTCTTTTTAATAAGAGAAGCATTTAAAAATATTTTGGGTTGGGGCGCCTGGGTGGCGCAGTAGGTTAAGCGTCCGACTTCAGCCAGGTCACGATCTCGCAGTCCGTGAGTTCGAGCCCCGCGTCGGGCTCTGGGCTGATGGCTCGGAGCCTGGAGCCTGTTTCCGATTCTGTGTCTCCCTCTCTCTCTGCACCTCCCCCGTTCATGCTCTGTCTCTCTCTGTCCCAAAAATAAATAAACGTTGAAAAAAAAAATATTTTGGGTTTGTCTGTTTACAATACAACAGCTAGAGGGGCGCCTGGGTGGCTCAGTCGGTTAAGCGTCCGACTTCAGCTCAGGTCATGATCTCACGGTTCGTGAGTTCCGGCCCCACGTCGGGCTTTATGCTGACAGCTCAGAGCCCGGAGCCTGCTTCAGATTCTGTGTCTCCCTCTCTCTCTGTCCCTACCCCACTCACATTCTCTCTCTCTCTCAAAAATAAATAAACATTAAAAAAAAAATTTAATTTAAAAACAAACAAACAACAGCTAGGGAGGGCTTCACTCTTGAATTTAAAGCCAAGTCTTGTATAAACACTTCTTTCTCTGAACAAGAAGGGGGACCCATGTCTGAGGGAGTTGGGGCACTGCCTCTGACCCCCAATGGGACTTGCAGACGTGTTTGGAAATGGAACACTTAACCTAAGTCTGTGCTCAAGCCAAGACCTGTGTGTGGAGGCTGGCTTCCCTCAGGACTCGAAGCCACAAGAGGAATGGAGAAAGAGGCCAGGGGTCCCACATGTGGGGAAGGGAGGGGTCTCAGTCTACGCCCCACACCTGACAGCTCCCACCGGCCCAATCCCCACCCTCTGCCCCCATGGCCTGGTTATTGTTCAGAGGCCTGAATTGTCACTGCAGGCTCAGGGGACACCAGGGTGCTCCCCAGTTGAACGTCTGTGGTATGTCCAGTCACGTCTCATGCCCCTCAGGAAGCCCTGACCCTACAGGAAGGCAGATTGCAAACCATGTCAGATCTGAAGAATTCCTCAGGTTCTGGTGAGCAGGTCAGACCTAAAACGTGGATGATGGGAAAGGACGCCAGGTGATGGTCTCACAAGGCGCTGGGAGAGAGGCCGTAGAGAGGCTGGGCTCCCAGGGGCTGCAGCCAGTGGGCATGAAGCCTCGGAGTAGCCCCTCGAATGGATGCCGGGGGACCTCTCGTGCAGCCTGTGCACACCATGGCCTTGACCGTGAGCACCCCGAAAGCAACAGGACCTCGTGCTAGGCTGGGTGAGGCCACCGGGTGGACGGAGCCTCACACACACTAAGCAGCTTGACCTCGCCTCTGAAAAAATACTGCAGCGTGAACTCCAAGACCACATTTGTCCCTTGGGTTAAGTAAATGTCCTCTCAGGCACCACCCAACAGCTGGGAAGTTTACAGCTCTTACTTCAAGCAACTCCCAATGTCCTACTATTAAAATTAGCAGAAAATTGAAAATTCCTCTCTCTCCTTTCCCTTATTTGTAGAAACAAAACGAAAACCAAACAGAAGAGGTGAGTTCAGACTGCAACCCCCAAGCAGGAGCCTCAAAACCCCAATTCTCGCTCACCGGATTTCAAGTTTGTCTACGTCTTCCTCCTCAAAGTCAAAGTGGGATTTCCGGCTGTAGCTGCAGGGTCTGGTCACCTGGAGGGACAGATGGGCGGAAGCCTGTGTGTGCCACATCACTGCCCACTGAGCACCCCCATGGGCTGGCCACCCCAGGCCCAGGGGAAGAGGACAGGGGCCCCCCACCCAGAGCTGAGGTGGGATCCCAGCCTGCAGGCACACCCTGAGCCCCATCTCCAGGTGGCTGGGGCGCAGCAGGCAGGGCTGTGCCAGCACTCCACACGCTCCGCCTGGCTATCCTCCCAACACCCCCTAAGCACCTGGGCCGGGCCCCTCCCTCCTCAGCCCCAAAGCTCCACACACCTCCCCTCTCCCTCTCCCTCCTGATCTCACCCCTCCCCAACCTCCCATGTCAGCACCTCCACCCTTATGGCATGTTGGCAGTCCATGCCTCTGCCTCCTGAGCAGGGCTCCTGTCCATCCACGGCCTAGCCTGGCCTCAGCCACATCCACCTTCAGCCGAGCCTTCTGAAGGCCCCCTGGAGCCCCAACTAGTTCCCCTCACCCAGCACACAGGGAGTCTTTCTAAACCTGCACCCTCTGCCTGGCTCATCGTTGGACCTCTTGCTCACTGGGAAGCCTGAAGGTGACTGTGAAATGCCCCCTCTTCCAGGAAGCCCCTCAGAGTCTCAACTGCCTGATATGGTTCACAGTGCTAATAAGGTCTATCATTTGCTGTCTGGCTTCCAGTATGGTGGCCATGAGGTTCCTGCGTGGCACCTAATGTATCCACTGAGTGAATGAATGTGGCTTTGATAGAATTTTAAATAATTTCAATAAAACATTTAAGGGTTTTTATATAAGTCTAGCCATTATCCTGGGACAAACTGGTCTGCGGCTACTTCCTGTTGAAACTCCTGTAGGAGGTTGTGTGCCAGCCCAAAGCCCACCACTGCGACCCCCTGCTCCTTCTGCCAGGGGCTCAGCCTCAGGGTGAGTCAGAACTGTGGGGCTGTTTGCAAGCTGAAGCAGAAGGCATTCACAGAGAACCAGCCACGGGGTGTACTTGTCGAGCAGGGCTTGGCCCTTTGAGTCTAAGACCATAAAGTCCAGCCAGAAGCATGCTCCAAGGTCCTGTGGTCTGAGGCCATGGGAGAGGCAGGTGCAGCCTGAGAGCCTACATCTAGGCCTGCCCTGGGATCCTGTAGGATGTAGGCCTACCCCTGTGCTCACCTGTACTTGGGGCTTACTGAATTACTCTAGGGAAATGAGGCCCACATTAATGAGTGAAATATGGGTATATGAAATAGAAAACAAGCCCACAGAAGTGGATGTAACTCTCTGGGTGATGCAGGCTGCAGCAAAAGCCTATGGCTTTACCGTGTGTTATATTAAAACAAGTTTGGAAAGTGCTGATCTAACTATTCTAGGCAGCCTAGATATCGAAGGCTCTGGCTGCTTTTAATGCTTTCATATTAAAAACTGTTCCTTATTCTCTGTTCCAGATCCCTCCCTGTCTCTGGAGCCCTGGCATGGATCCCCCTTGAAATCAGGTTGACAACATCAGCTTCCTGCCTGATCTTGAGTCTCTTAAAAACCATTTTCTTCACGCGGCTGTGAAACAAGAATGTCCTTCTGGGACAGAAAATGGTGCTTTGCCTTCAGCACTCTGACCCCCATACCCCTTCTTACAGCTGCCCCAAGAAGCCTGGCTCCTCCGTTTCAGAAACCCATGGGCTTTCTGGACACCGGTCAGAAAAGGTCCAGGTTCTCTGCCCGTGAGCTGCTTGGTTCTAACCCATCTGTCCAGCGTCGTTTACCAAACTCCCCCTTCTTGCACCAGCCCCACTCTACATCTCGATACACTCTTTCCTTCAGCCTCATGATGCACCTTCCAGACTCTACTCAAGGGTCCCTGCTCTGCGAAGACTTGCTCTATTTCACCAGTCGTTTGCTTCCTGGTCCCCGAAGCCACTGACTTAGCAGCACTGAGCAAGTGCAGGAACCCACTTGTGTGCTCTCTGCGTGGAAGCAAGCTCACGAAGACAGGAGTGGAGGCCTCCAGCCACCTTGGCCGCCCAGGACCTGGTGTGTAGGAAATGTGCAAGAGACCTTTGCAGATGGGAGCACATCAGCCTCAATGTATCTCCTACGGGTCACGTTTAAACTGAAGCATCTGCGTTTGCTCCCTGCTCTGTTCCCAGTCCTCAGCCCTCACGGCTTCCATCACACTAATTTCACTGGTTTACAGTTCTGAGGCAGCCAAGGGGTCTCTTTGTTCACATACGTTTCCTTGGGGCACCTGGGAGGCTCGGTCGGTTAAGCCTCGGACTTTGGCTCAGGTCACAATCTCACAGTCCATGAGTTTGAGTCCCACGCCGGGCTCTGTGACAACAGCTGGGAGCCTGGAGCTGCTTCGGATTCTGTGTCCCCTCTCTCTCTGCCCCTCCCCCACTCATGCTCTGTCTCTCTCTCTTTCTCAAAAATGAATAAACATTAAAAAAAAAGCAAATACATTTCCTCTTTTGCTTCAAACCCCCTCACTATTTCTGGTCAACAAGCATCCCTCCACAGCTCAGGAAAGACTAGTGAAGCAGGCAAAAAAAAAAAAACCAACCAAACAATAGAAAACCACCAAATCCTGATCACTTGGAAAGTATCAGTTTGTCAGCATTCAGATCAGAACTGGGGAGGGGAGGAAAGTTCCTCCGAACGCAGCACAGGAAGGAGGGAGGGGTCGTGTGCCGCGAGGTCGCTGCGGGACCTGTGGAAGGAAGGTGACCCTGCCTGAGGCCTGTCAGATCCACCTCCTCCCGCAGGGTCTCAGTGTGACGTCTGTGGCACTGAAACACCAACCTCAAAATAAAACACTTCATCAAACTGCGGGTTGTTGGTCTTCTTTTTCACCTTCGTCTTCTTTGCCTCTGATCTGAACCGGGGAGGAAGGGTGAAGGTTAAAACCGATGCTGCTGATGCCAAATCTCTCGCCCATAACTTACTGCCTCTCTTGTCTTGTAAATATTTCTGCCTGGTTACCCTCCCAACACCCCCTAAGCACCTAGGCCGGACCCCTCCCTCCTCAGTCCCAAAACTCCACACACCTCCCCTCTCCCTCTCCCTCCTGATCTCACCCCTCCCCAACCTTCCCATGTCAGCACCTCCACCCTTATGGCATGTTGGCAGCCCATGCCTCTGCCTCCCAAGCAGGACTCCCATCCAGCCACAGCCTGCAGACGAGGAACCCTTACTGAGCCAAGAACACCCAGTGTGAAGAAGCTAAGGGCTTTCTTCACAAAGCAGTTTTAGGGCAACAAAAGAAAGAAAAGTAAGCCAGAACAATATATTCCACCACAGGGCCCATCCTGCACTTCCCAAAACAAGGAGGCCTCAGCATCATCGCACTGGAGTACAGCTCGCCAGAGAGGCCTAGACACGGTACTTGCCTGCACGGTCCTGCCAGGGCCACGGTGGCGTAGGGGTCACACTGCCCGTTCACGATGGGAAGGCCTTGGCACTCGAGGATGCTGCGGAGAGAGTGGCAGTGTCAGGGGTGGGAGCCGGGGGCCTGCAGGCAGCTTCTCAGGGCTACCCTGAGGTCTGAGAGGACAGCAGCCTCAACAGCCCTGGGCCGAGCGTCCTGAGTTCTGGGTGGTGGTCCCGATGCCCGGAGCTCCCGTCCAGCGAAGAGTAGTGGGTGGTGGGTGCACCGATTATCAATCCAGAAACATATGGGGGCAGGGGACAGTGGTGCCGCATTCAGGACACCCTCCTGGTGACTCCCATGAGTGACACCTTCCAGAGCTTTCCGCGACTCATGAGCTTGCCTTCCCAGCAACCCGACACAGTAGACACTACTGTGTGTCCACGTTGTAGGTGGGGGACCTCCGTGCCACATGCGCTTCTCGGCAGCAGAAGCTGCCACGGTGTCAGGGTCTCCTCACGCCTGATCCCACCTGCAGGCCCTGGTTCCTGGTTCTCTTTGCATTCTGGAACACGGCCAGCCACACAAGTTCTGAGCACCTTTTCCACGAATTCTGTCGTCTCTGTCACCCTGGGTGTGCTTCCCTGGACTGTCCCTTCTCCGGGCTGTGGGGCATGCCGTCCTGCTCCTGGCATGCAGGCTGGAGCACGTGCTGGATGTTAGGCTCTCAGGCTGCTGGAGTCCAGATGCGCCGTGTCCTGGAGAACAAGGCTGCTGGGCCTCCTGCTGCTTGGCAGTTAGCGATCTCCTGCTGCACACTGATTATGGCCATTCTTGTTTGAGGCTTTGTCGGGAGAGGCACCAGGACAGGCTGGCCCCACCAGCAGGCTCTGTGCGGAGTGCCGAGTGGGAACAAGGATCTCCACTGGCGGAGAATCAGTGCTTCCCAGGGCCGCAAGAGCCCCTTGGATCCACAGCCCCACGCTCTGCCCGACCCTGTGGCACTCGCCCTATGGGTTCACACAGGACTGTGGAGCGCCGTGGGGCCCCTCCTCTCCAGAAACACCCATAGCGGCTCAGACCCCCAACTGCAGTCTGTCTCCCCACCTGCCTCCAGGCTCCACTTGGGACTCCCCCTGCCCCTCGCCACCCACACGGCTCCAGGACAAAATGAGGACCACTGTGGCCTCCCTGTCTGCTTCCCTTACTTGGGGTCAGAGAGCTGAACTGCCAACTGCCCGCCATCCAGAATGTTCCACCCGTACAGCATCCGGCTCTTTAGTTGACTGTGGTGGGGGAGGGTCCAGTTCGCAGCAGGAGTCTTGCTCCCACGGAGGGGCATGACTTTCCCCGTCTCCCCTGCGACATCTCAGGGCTCGTTTCTCTTTGGTGCTGGGAAGCCAGAAACCAACCTGCTTCTCATTCCTTCCTATGTTGAGCGATCTGAGCTGCTCCTCTCAGGAATGCTTTAGCCTCTAACACTTAATAGAGTATTTCTTTCTGGGTGAGAAGTTTCATTTCCTTCGTTTCTCCTTCATAGTGCTTGTGCGCCCGGAGCGTGTGCCACACCTGTCCTGGCCAGGGCACTTTTGTACACAGTTCTTCTTTCTTCCCACCGCGTTTCTCGTGGAGCCTGTTGGGTGGGCTGAGCCTCACAGACTGCCCTGTTACTCCGATCAGCTGTACCTGGTCTTTCAGCTCTCTCTTTTACCTGCTTTATGGACCATTCCAGGGTTCTCTCTCAGATTACTGACTTGGTCTCTGGTTTCCCTCCTCCCTTCACTGACTGATCATTCCAGAAACATTTATTCGCCCATCGAGTCATCAGACATCAAATATTTGCTGAGCTCTTCTCCACTCAGGACCATCTCCCCAAATGGGCGAGCAGCTGTGAGGAAGTCAGAGGTTCACATCTGAAGCTTGGGTATGCTCAGCCAGCTCGGCAGCAAATACAAGACGATAAACACGTGACATGCAACTGTCACGTGTGGTCATGCAAGGGAAGAAATAAACTGGAGACAAGGGCAGAGAAGTACAAGTCGGGGTCAACCTTTCACGTGGTTGGAGGTCTTGGAGAGCAGGTGGCCTTGGGTCGCGTTAAGAAGGACCAGGATCACCTGTCAGAAGCCGGGAGGCCCCCAGGGAGCAGCACTGTGAGATGCTGGGGAGGCAGCTTGCTCAGGATGTGTGCGGGGAGACCCGAGCTCTCTCCCCGAGCAAACGACTCATTTAATGCAAACACGTTTTTATTACGTTCACTTGTTATCAAGAAGGTTTACATGGCAAGTATGCCTGAGTTTGCAGCCTCAGAGATAATGGGTTTTCACGGCCATGGACTAGACGACATCGCTAAGCATCACACTGAAAGCAAGTTTTCTCACATCTACATCCTAGGGAAGTGCCACCAGATGTGGGCAGCGGCCACCCTAGGGCAGTGAACGTTGCTGTCTTTCCTTCTCCAAGAGACCAGTCTGAGAAACACTCTATTCTCTAACTCAAAACGAGGGTTGGATGCTGACTGCAGTCACACAAAGACACCTCGGAGGAAAGAATCAACACCCTCCCATCCCGCATGCCGCAAGTGGGAACCACAATAAGGACGCCAGCCTCCCTGTGCTCGCCTGCAGACAGCTTCCTGCGGCTACAGCCCTGCACACAAGCTGGCAGGGGGCTCTCGCAGACCACCCGAGGCACACGAAGCTGAGGTTCATTTTACTTCACACACAGTGTGTGTCTCCAGGCCCACTCTCTTTGAAACAACTTCAACAAATGCTTTGGAAAGTTCTAGATAAATAACGGAAAGGGGTGAAATATTTACTACCTTGGGTATTCCCAGGTCCTGGAAAAGACACTGTGAAACATACAGTGACCCAAACAGTCAACTGAGCCGGAATCTAACACACCCCAAGTACAATATTTTGTGTGTATTTTAACATTTATAGGATTTTATCTTCAAACTGACCATTAACGCATGGTTATGCCTCTTAGCTGGAGTGACAGCCTGCAGCTTCAAACTCATTTCAATTTCTCCCTTCTCTCCATGTGGACACATGCTGGGGCCTCCGCTGCCCGCCCACAAGGAGGAAATGCTGAACTGGGCAGTGTGCAGGCACGAGAGAGCTGGAGACACACTGGCCGTGCAGTGACAAGGTGTCACCGGGCCACCAGCCTGCCACCTGCTCAGCCTTCTGCCCTCACACTTCAGCTTGAAAGGCTTCCTGCCTCCAGAAAGAGCCACATATCAATAGCCTGTTGGCTACTTTTTTCTTTTTGTAATTTCCTAATAACAGAAAGCAAGATCTCTGCTAGATTTGAGGTGCTGTTGCAATTCCCCACCGGGGCGCACCTCGGGGTGGGACTGCCTGCGGCCTGTGCCCGCTCCCCTGGCCATCAGCCCTGCAGTCTGGCCACATGAGCAGGGCCCTGGCCAGTCAGCACGCGCTGCTGCCAGCAGGACTCTCGTCAGCTTGGGAGGCGCTGGAGCGTGAAGGCGGGAAAGTGTGGAACCCTTGCTTTCAGACAAAGCAGGTGACCACGGGACAGCAAGAGAAAGAATGGTCTGCAGGGACAAGAGAGGGAGGGCTGTGGAGAGGGGCGAGCAGAGGTCTCGTGCAGCGCCAGCAGAGCCGAGTGCTAGTGCACACGTGTCTTCTCTCCCGCTCATCTTCTGGCACACACGGCCACTGCACATTGCCCACACGCACCCCTGTTCTAAAGGAAGTGGTGCATTGTCCACAGAAATGTCCACGAGCAATCGCCCCCAATGCACAATATCATGTCCACTGGCCCTGGCGTAGACCTCAGCGGTCTCACGGATACTTGTAGATCACACACATCGACTACTTAATTCACTGCACAAATGGCTTCAGAACCCTGCCTCCGTGCTCAACAGGCCGGCTCACACCTGCCAGCTTTTCCAACACTTGTCTCCAGTGCAGTGACATGCCAATGCCCTCACATGTTGACATGCAGCCAGAACGCAGACCCGGGAGGCCGGGAACAGCCCTCAGCCTGCAGCAGGGATTCATGAAATATTTTTGAGTGAGTGATAAAAAGGTACATTAATCTTTGTTGGGGATGAAAATAAAGCATGAGATGAGGCCCTAGAGTCCAAGCGTGAGATCATGCACAGGCATCTGTGTGACATGGGGATTGGCAGATGCCGCATCCACATACAGACGAGAACGTGAAGGTGGTGGCTCACCAAACCACGTGGGCCTCGTCAGGCGTCCAGGCCAGCAGACTTGGACATACAAGTGAACAGGACAAAAAAGAGGAGTTACAATCAGGAAAAGCCACGTGTGGAAGGAACAGGGAGGTTTCCGTGAGCAAGTCCAGCAGGTGATCCGTCCACACAACCACACGAAGCCTGAGTACTGACGGCACCACCCAGGCAGGTCAGGGAGAGGCGATGGGAAAGCCCACAGATAACACCCACTACCAGCAGGACGCAGGACAGGTGAGGACCATGAGCCTCCAGCCTCCCGAAGCCTCCAGGGTGTACACGGGTAATGGACACCCTCAGGAAAGCACTGCAAGCACTCACGGGACAACCTGTGATTTTGGAGGGAAGACAGCCTCACCTTGCTCTTCAGCCTGGCAGGGAGGGTGCTCCCAGCAGAGAAGGGTACTCCCGGCTGGCAGGGAAGGGTGCTCCCAGTGGGGAGGGGTGCTCCCAGCTCGTGGGAAGGGTGCTCTTGGCTGGCGGGGAAGGGTTCTCCCAGTGGGGAAGGGTGCTCCCAGCTGGTGGGGAAGGGTGCTCCCGGATTGCAGGGAAGGGTTCTCCCAGTGGGGAAGGGTGCTCCCAGCTGGTGGGGAAGGGTGCTCCCAGTGGGGAGGGGTGCTCTCGGCTGGAGGGGAAGGATGCTCCCAGCTGGCAGGGAAGGGTGCTCCCGGCTCGCGGGGAAGGTTCTTCCAGTGGAGAACGATGCTCCCGGCTGGTGGGGAGGGGTGCTCCCGACGGGGAAGGGTGTGCCCAGCAGCAAAGAGGGATACACTGGAAGCAGGGAGAGGGAAGGCCTGGAGAGAGAACTCAACCTGGCCAGAACACCCCCAGGCACCCCATGAAAGACCACCTAGGCCAGGTGAGAGGTGACGGGAGTGGGGACTGACCTCACAGTGCAGGTCCTGCAGCCTCTGGGTGGGTGGACTGCCGGCCCCAGTAGGAATTACTGGCTGTGGTGTGCTGGGTGGTGGCCCCCAAAGAGATGTGACCTTATTTGGAAAAAGGTCTTTGCAGATGTAATCCAGCTAAGGATCTTGAGATGATGAGATTATCCTGGGTTCAGGGTGGGCCCTAAACTGGATCACTAGTGTCCCTACAGGAGGGAAGCTTCACAGACACAGTGGAGAGGGTCACGTGAAGGGGGAGGAGAGAGGGAAGGGACTGCCTGCAGCCCGGGAAGCTGCGGAAGGGGTTGGGGGAAGGGACTGTCCCCTGGAGTGTCCAGATTGCAGATCTGGCTTCCAGAACTGGGATAGAATAAAGTTCTGTTGAGTTAAGCCACTTAAGATTGTGGTGTTTGGCCTCAGCAGCCCTAGGAAAGTAACACCCCTGCAGTAAGGGAATGACATGTGTCAGGAAGGCTGAGAACACATCCCCATCACGTTCTAGAGAGGAAAGTGGGGATAAGTCACGGTGATGGTGCTGCCAGGCAGGAGGGAGGGCCTGGGGTGATTCTCAGGCAAAGAGAGAAGCGTATTGGAATGAATCTGCTTCTGCCCAACTGACTTCAACGGCCCATCGGCCCAGCTCTTACCTTCTCCAGAGCCCAGAACACACTGTGAGGTTGGCCCAAGCCCTTGCTAACCTTTGAGATGCCAGGGCACAAGGGGAGAACGCACACAAATAACCACGTGTGCTCCTGCACAGATGCCGGCATAGATGCCATTATTCCAATCTTACACAGGAGGTGATAGCAGAGGAAGTCAGAGTTTGCAAGCTGTTACATGGCCAGGGGAGATTCTGCTGTCTTTGGACACCAGGATTTGGGGTCCTGAGGCTTTTATACTTGATAGAGTGTCCATTGTCTCCTGTTCCATCCCAAATCAGGGCTGTTTGTGGAAAGTCCCAGGAGCACAGAACACACTTAGCTCTAAGGGAGAAAGTGATAAAATACAAAATGGCTACAATGTCAGAGGAGACCTAGTGGCCATGATGCCCATGTTAAAAAAGAAAAAAGGATCACAAATCGATCATCCTAACGTCTACCCTAAGAAATAAGAAAAGCAAAAAACCCACAAAGGCAGAAAGAAGGAAATAGTAAAGACCATAGCAGAGATAATGAAGTAGAAAAATCAGTAAAACCAAAAGCGAGGCCTTTGTAAAGATCCACAAACTTGACAAATCTTTAGCTAGGCTGACTGAGAAAAAGAGAAGACTCATATTACTAAAATTATTAATGAAAGAGGGGACATTTCTAATGACCTTAGAGAAGCAAAACCATTTTTAAAAAACATTACAGAGGAGCTAACCAAATGGGAAGGCAGTGTTTCAGGGGTTGGAAGGTTTAGTATTGCTAATTCCCCAAACTGACAGATTCAATACAATCACGATCAAAATGTCAGCTGCTATTTTTGTGGAAATTAACATGGTGACCCTAAAAATCACATGGAAATGAAAAGAGCTCAGGATAGCAAGTCACCAAAAAAAAAAAAAAAAAAAAAAGGACCAAAATGGAGACTCACGCTTCTTGACTTCAAAATGTACCACAAATCGAAAGTTGCCAAGACTGGGTGGTACCAGCATAGGGACAGGCATGCAGGTCAACGGGATAGGTTCTGAACTATTCTATTGAACTAATATGTTCATCCATTCATAGCCCAGTGGTTTTCAACAAAAATGCCAAGATAATTCACATGGAAAGAATGATGCCAAGACAATTGGATATTCAAAAGCAAAGGAATCAATGCTGGCACCTTTCTAACACCACATACAACAATTACTTCCAAACGTGGTGAGGACCTGAAGCTGAGAGCCCAAACCGTACAAATGTTAGATTGGATTAGGAAATGATTTCTTAGATCTGGACCTAAAACACAGGAAACGACAGATAACTTAGAGTTCATTGAGATTTAAAAGTCTTGTATCACAAAGAACATTACCAAGAAAGTGAAGGCAGACAGCAGAATGACAAAAAATGTTTTCAAGTTATATATTTGACAAAAGCCTAGCATCCAGAATATACGAAAAAATCTTACATCTTAACAATAAAACACTAATAACCCAACGAAAAAATCAGCAAAGGACTTGCACAGACATTTCTTCAGAGAAGAAACAGAGCTGGCCAACAAGGACGAGAAAGGATGGTCAGTGTCATTTAGGGAAACGTAAGTCAACGCCGCTTCACACCCATCAGGAGCCTGCAAAAACAAACATGGAGAATCACGTGGGTTGGCAGGCATGCGGGGGGACCGGAGCAGTCGCACACAGCTGGCCGTGTAAATGCGGCGACCACTGTGACAAAACAGTCGGGCATTTCTTCAAAGAGTTAAGCAGAGTTAAGATATAATGCACTGATTCTACTCCTAGGTTACGTACCCAAGATAAATGAGAACAAGTCTGTACAAACGCTTATACAAGAATGTTCCCAGCAGTATTCACAATCGCCTCAAAGTGGGAACAACCCAAATGTCTACGAGTGGACGATGATAAGAAAATGCGGTGTACCCACACAGTGAACATTACTCAGCCCTAACATAATCGAAGCCCTGATGCCTGCTACTGCGTGAGTGAAACTTGCCGACATCATGCTCAGTGAGAGAAGACAGTCCCAGAGAACCACACGTTATGTGACTCCGTTTATGTGAGACATCCAGGATAAGCAAATCCATAGGCAGGAAGCAGGTCAGTGGTTGCCAAAGGCTGGAGAGTATGGGTTACAGCTGCCCCTGGGGACGGGATTTCTTTCTTGTGGTGATGAGATGTGCTGGAACTAGACAGTGGTTAGTGGTGACGGTTGCACAACCGAGTGTGCATTTTACAATGCCGAATTTTATGGTATGTAAAGGATATTTCTTAGTGAAAGAAAAATCTACAGTGCAAGGCAAAGTGAAGAAAGAAAAGTCACTGGTCCCTCAGACACCTCTGACTCATGTGATTGGAGGATATGTGCCCCTGTGGGACTCTGTGGCACCCCCAGCCTCTTTCTCCCTCATTGCACCCCTATGGGGGACCCTTGTGCCCTGGAACTCTGAACGAAGTGTACTAGCGTGTGGCAGTATGTGCCGATGGGTGTGCTACTTTGTACATATACGTATAGGGTGTATATGCGCCAGCATGTAGACGAGTGTGTGTGCTCATGTGTACTAGCAGGTGTACCAGTGTACGTGCTAGTGTGCACTAATGAGCATGCTAGCGTGCGCCAGTGTATCCTAACATGTGTACTAGTGTGTGTTCGTGTGTGCTAGCAATGGCAGCGTGTGCTAGCATGTGTGCCGGTGTGGAAAGTCGTATAGGCTGGCATGTACCAGCATGTGTAGTAGATGCGCTGCTGCGCTAGTATATGTAGAGTATACACTACTACATCTATCAGTGTGTACTCACGTGTGCTAGCGTGTATGCTAGTGTGCATACTAGTGTACGCTAGGCAGAAGCGGTAGGATCCCACCACAAAGATGCAGGAACCAGGCAAACCCCTGGTGCTCTAACCAAGGAGACTTCCAGAAAGCAGTGTCTGGGGAGCTCCCGTGGTTGGTTGGCAGGGACAACATGGATGGCAGGAACTCTGGGGGTGGGTGGGGACCGGTGGGGATGGCAGGGTGGGTAGTTGTGAAGTATCGCTCGGTCTCCTGCTCT
This sequence comes from Leopardus geoffroyi, assembly GCF_018350155.1. Classification (NCBI taxonomy): domain Eukaryota; kingdom Metazoa; phylum Chordata; class Mammalia; order Carnivora; family Felidae; genus Leopardus; species Leopardus geoffroyi. The sequence goes on from NC_059326.1 coordinate 82,637,630, forward strand.
GGGTACCACACCTGTCATCTGATCAGGCCCACTCCCCCCACCTCTCTCTGGACAGGACCACGGCTCTGCGCCCTCCCCAGAGAAACAGCTTACTTCCACCCTCCCTCACCTGGACATGAGGCTGGACGGGATGGCTGTCAGAACAGGAATCCTGGCCCATGTCTCCTATGTTCACCCTCCTGACTCAGTGCTCTGCCCAGCCTGGTCCATTCTGTCTCCCAACCTCTAAAGCGCACTTCTTATCCTACGTAAGGCTCTTTCTGAACAGCCTTAAGTTGTTTTGGAACAGGTGAGATAAGCCTACCAATAAACAAGGAAACAGGCAACTCTCTCCCTGCTACAGGGTCTGAGAGCACAGCAACTACTTCAAGAACAGGAGCACATAAGCAGCGAAGGACAAAGCTCACGGTGTCCTCCCCATGTCCCACACCAAGTCCTGTGCACGTCCTACACACATTCCCATGTGTGCCCCCTGCAGCCAGAAGTGACCAGATGACAGGTTCCAACGATGCTGTGGGAAGCAGGCCAGGGCCCCCCAGGGTGGCAGACCATGTGGGATCCTCCTCGAGCCCCCACCCCGGGCCCTATGCAGGGACACAGGGAGCACAATCCTAAAGTGGAACTCGCCCGATCTCACTAAAGCCCTTTTTGCCAGAGATGGTTAAGAGATGAATTCAGGAAACTGTCTTCTCCTAAGATGAAGCACGCGGGAACGTCTGGTCTCTCTCCTGGTTTCTGTGAACCTTCACTCTTCACTTCCTCTTCCGAGACTCCTTCCCCACCGCCCTTCACTCAGGACATACCCGAGGCTCCAAACATGCCAGCCACAGACAGATGGGCCAGATGGCACTCTGACGCCCTCCCACAGGACCCCCAACTACTGCAGGTGTCGTCGGTAAAAACAAATGTGGGGCCCATGGGGCAGGCAGTGAGAGAACATGGTCTTGGCCAGGGTGTGTGTGCCCCGAGGTCTCACTGGGGTAACAGGGCAAGGACCCTGCACACAATGCGAGCTTGTGCGTGTGTCCGGGCATCTCCCAAGAGTCCTCGGCCCCCTCCTCTATGGGATCCGTGACCCTAAATGTCAAGAGCCTCACCCGCTTAGACACGTGCACAGACATTCACACTCACCAAGCATTGCAGGGTAGATGGAGCCCTGGATTCGGAGTGCAAGGTCTGAGTTCAGGCCCTAGCTCTGCCCACAGGCCTCGGACACACCTCTGCACTGTTTCCTCATCTGTATCGCCCTGGGTGAGACAGCACCCTCTTTGCCTAAATGTCCCCCTGAGTAAGTATGGCTATTGACAAAAGCCAAATTCATTACCTCTAGCATTTGCTTTACTGAGGATTTTAAGAACAATGTGCCAGAACCTCTAAAAACACTGTCATTGTGGGGAATCACCGACTTTGGGATTTCTGACTCATTTGTTTGAAAAACAAGGACCCGTCCTGGGTCAGAGTTACTACTTCGCGAAGACCAGGTGTCCATGTCTTACCGCGTGGCCAGCTTGTGGCAGACGACGCCCGTGTCGGTGATGACCTCACTCAGCCTCAGCTCCAGGTGGACCTTGCCCTGAAAGGCATAAGGACAGAGGGTCACGAGGCGCTGGCCACGCGTAGGGGAGAGCTCCCCAGAGTCTCTGCTCATAAACGTGAAGCTATGTCTGACCACATGCAGCATCCACAGCGCTGCCCCCACCCCACTCAGATCCCAGGGCTCCAGATGAGGCACAGCTACCCCCGAGTTAAAGGGTCCAGCCCAACAGGCACATTGCACTCCCAGCTTTAAGGACAGCAGACCGCTGTTTCAGAAGAAAGAAGTCAAAAGGCACAAGGAACAGGTGCCAGAGAAAGCAGCCTCCCCAACATGTTTGCTTGCTTTTATCTGCGTCCCTTCATACAACAGGCGCCTGTGTCAGACACCTGCCCCGTCGCCTCAGTACATGTGTATGTGTGTCTGTGTGTGTGTGGCCTGGATACCAGGCCAGGGGATCTCAGTCCTGTGCCCCAGGCAGGAAGTTAATGCCCATGGATGCTTCTGAAGGACAGGGGAGCAGAGGTGGCTGGAATTTTGAGAGCAAGACCAGTGCTGTGTTTCTGCCTGCATCTACGTCTCTGCCAACGTCGGCCCAGCTGGAGGACCCAACCAGGTTACCATCAGGGGTCAGGGGTCAGGAGAGGGAAGAGGAGAGGGAACTGCGAAGAAAAGAGGAGGCTGTTCCTAAGAAACATGCAACAGTAGCAGGTGTGACACACTGACATATTTCTAGGAGTACACACACGTTAAAATTAACGCTCTTTTTAATTAGAAAAGGAGGCTGAGCTGGATAATCTCAAGGTCCCTTCTGACTGAAACTTCTAGACTCTGCAACTTGGGGAGGGCCCTCTGAAGGCTGCCTTGTGCTAGAAGAATCCAGGGCCCCAGACTGACAGAGGGATGGATGGATGGACTGGAGGAAAGCATGGGCAGGACTGCTCAGCAGCGCCCCCAGTGGCCTCCTGGGTTCTCCTGCAGCTGCGGAGACACCTGCACAGGGCCCTGCTTGCCCAGCGGCGTGGAGGCCAGCCTCCCGGGTCCTCTGGCTCACCCACGACACTGACACGGGAGACCTGACGTGCCCCTGATGTGCCCCAGGCGCTTCCCTTTCTGGCCCTTCCCTCACCTGCAGGACAAATGGTCTCAGGAGGGGGAAGTGATGGATGATGGGTCCAGAGCAGCATCACACCTGCGTGACCCTGGGCAACATCCGGTGTCCAGGTCACTGACCCCGTATCTGCAGAGGCGCTGACGGGCTCCGGCCACGCACATAACTCCAGGAATACCTCCTGAGCACCGCGCTTCCCAAGGGGTCAATGGGCCCTTCCCAAAGCCCTGGGAGCTTCTGGCCCAGAGCACCCCTCCCATGACAAGCGTGCACAGAGCAGCTCCAGGACGCACACCACCCCATCCACCCAGCCTGGGAGGGGTGGGCCTCGGTGCCGCCGGCTCTGCAGGTGCGGCAAACACACGCCCACGCTGCCAGGAGTGACCCTGGCGGGCCGCATCCTGCAGCTCCCTTGCGCGGAGCCGGGTCAGGCTCCGGGCTCCCCGCCGGCGCCCTGAGGCAGGCGCTGCCATCTGCCAAGGTGAGGGTGCGAGGCGCAGGCCGCCCACTCCCCCTCGTCGCCCACGCCCCTTCGTCGCGCATGTCCCCCTCCCCCGCACGCCACCCCTGATCCCCTCGTCGCGCACATCATCCACGCCCCCTCGCCCCGCACGCCGCCCACGCCCCCCTCGCCCCCACCCTCATCGCCCACGCCCCCCTCGCCACCCTTCAAACCCGACCACTCAGCAAATGCTCCACCTGAGCGAGCAGAGGAAGGACGTACCCCTAACAGGCTGCTCCCGGTTGACGCCCGCAACCCGCATTCCCAGCCGCAAAACCTTAAAAGTCGCCACGGCCGTTCGGGGATCACGTCACTACTTCTGAGAGGCTTCTGACAAGTGGGGACGTGTCCGGGCTGAGACAACCCCACCAACGACGACCCACAGCCCCATTTCCGGTTTGTCCCAGAAGAGGACCCGCACATCCACACGGCGGGCCCCGCTGCTCCGCTGCTGAGCTTCCTCTCCAGGGGGTGCACCTCCGCACCGAGGGGGGCAGACGCTGAGAGGAACACCTCCCCAGCGAGGGGGCAGATTTTGAGGGGAGCACCTCCCCAGCAAGGGGGCAGATGCTGAGGGGAGCACCTTCCCACTGAGAGGGTAGATGCTGTTGGCTAACGCCATGCTGCCACCATATTCGGGAGACTAGGGAGAGGACGGGTCGAAGTTACACAAAACAGTACAAACTGAGAACATCACTGAAAGGACTCCTCCCCCCTCCTCCCAAAGTTAACGCAATAAATCTGCAGTTCAGAAGTTCACATCCGAAGCCAGACACAGGTTAAGGGCGTGCCCCGTGCCCTGTGGGTGACACACCACCGCCCTCACAAACAACCCGGCCACAAACACCTACACGCAGGGGCACGGGGGCGCCACACCCTCCACCCCCCCGGACAGACAGGAAGTGTGGGTTCTCCAGCTCTGCCTCTGCACAGCATTTGACACCCGCTAAACGCCACCCCGCCCTCGAAGAATCTGACCCTGGGCTTGTTTTGATCTCAGCAGAGGCTCCCCCCTTAGAGGCCTAGTCACAGGCCCCACGTGCTGAGCCGAGGGCAGGAGGTGGGGCCCGGCTGGGCAGGCCCCCTGAGGACTCCGCCCAAGGGCCCTGCATCCGTGAGGAGAAAAGCCTTGGAGCAGCGCGTTACAAAATGCTGACTGCATTGCTTTTTCCATTTTTATTCAACGTAAACGGTGATAGTAAGAAGTTTAAAAAGCAACTGGGAGATGAACACCCGGACCTGCGGCCCAGCCGCTGCCCATAAACACCCTGTCCGGCTGCAGAGAGGGACCCATCCACATCAGGACCCACCAGCGCCGCCAGTTCTGGGCCATAAATCACACAATGTCTGCTCTTGGATCGGAACTTGAAATACAAATCACTATCAGAAAGACAGCTTAAAATCCCCAAATATTTGAAGATTGAACAGCATACTTCCAAATAACAGACCAAAGAAAAAGTCTCAAGAGCAACTGAGAGATATTTGATTTTATTTCTTTTCATAAGTGAAAATGAAAATAAAACTTATCACAATGTGTGGGATACAGTGAAAGCAGTGCTTGCTGGGAAATTTATAGCAGTGACCGCACACATTCGAGACAAAAGATCTAACCTCAATAATCTAAGGAAACTGGAAAGAGAAGAGCAAGAGCAGAAATCAACAAAACTGAAAACAGAAAATCAATAGAAAAAATCAACAAAACCAAAAGCTGTTTTTGTTTGTTTGTTTTTTAACGATCAATAAAACTGATTAAACCTCTAGCTAGGCTAAGAAAATAGAAAACACAAATTACTAATAACAGAATGAAAGAGGGGCCATCACTGGTGCTGCCGCGAAGCCATCCTGTGGGTTCTGAACCGGCGGCTCCGGGGGCACCTTTGTCACACCAGTGGAACTCAGGACAAAGAATGACCCTCTGTGAATGGAGGATAAGAATCTCTCGTATTGTTACACTCTAGCTCCTGGAGGCAGCTAATGCGCCACACGGATACTAATAATAGAGGCCTAGTGGGGCAAGGACACGGGAGTCCCTTCTACTTTCTGGTCAGTTTTCTGCGAACATAAAATTGAAAAAGTTTATCACCTAAGAAAGAAAATCACAGTGGTTCCCACACATTTTTCTCAGGAAAGCATCAGATCCCTGGCCTGGAGAGAGGGCCTCGACCACGGGCTTCGATGTCAGCAGCAGACTGCACCCTCCCGGTCAAGCCCCGGTCCGCACGCCTGGAGGCCGGGCCCGGAGTCAGTGCACAGGAGGGCCCCTGGTCACCAAGCACTCGGACCTTGGTGGCGCTGAGAGCAGGCGAGACTCCCGTGAACACAGAAGCCAAGGACCAGTCAGAAACGGCACGTGGAGGCCAGTCCTTGCCTCCCTCGCTTCCCCAAACCCACAGGAAGATTCAGAGCTGGGCCCTCAATGCGGACAGCTGCTGGCTCTTGGCAAGTCCTTCAAGCAGGGTTGTCTGACACAGAGGATAGATGAAATTCCTGGGGTTTCCAGCCACGCTAAAGGTGCTGGAAGATGGCCAGGGTTTGCTGTCAGAGTTTTCTGGATGCACACTTCAACGGCAAGTCTGCTGAGACCACAGAGCACGTGGCAGAGCTCAGTGGCAGCCGGGTGTCCTTGGAGGAGCTGGGGAAGGGTCCCTGGGCCCGTTCAGGTGATGGGTGGGGACCGACTCCCTCCCCTTGCAATACGGAGAAGCACCCGTCCCTGCCAACCGCGTGGTTCTGATCCTCTCACCCAGGGTCAGGGAAAGAACAGAGCAACTAATTCTTGTGAATAAAGTGATTTTCCAGAGACTTTAACAAACATCAGTTCCAGAAGGAATCAAGAAATTTTTAATTGCCTTTTCCCCCATTACTTTGATTCCTTGATCTCTTGTTGGCCCCAGTTTTCTGGCACTTTCTTTCTGACGCATGCCTTTACATATGAATTGCAGAACCGATGGATTCAAGAAACCATATACCATCCTCTGCCCTTCTAAAAATCGTAAATGAGACATTTCCGGATGAAACAGCTGTAGGCAAAAGATTGTGCTGCACTTTTACGGGCCAGTTTGAATGTAGGGACCACTGCTCCCTCCGCAGTTATGACTGCTTCCTAGGCAGGTACTCTGAGATTGAAGTACCCTAAATAAAACCCTCAGCACAGGGCCTGGACCTTGGCGGGCACTCAATACACACGGTCCTTCCTCTGTCTCCCCAGTACCAGCAATACCCATTTGCTGCTCGTAACACTGATCCCTAGGAAGCTGGCCCAGCTACAGGCACACCCCATCTGGAGGGTGTAAGGGTCGGGCTCAGGAGGACAAGGTCCTGGTCCACAGGCACATGAAAGGTACCAGTTATGAAACAGTCTGGATGCTCCACACAGCACAGTACAATCAACACACACACCGCATTTATAAGGTTTGTGGTGACGGAGTGGTTCTGGACCCTGACTGTGGTGGTGGTTGCACAGACCTCCACACACGATGAAATGCACGGGATACATATGTGATTTGCACGTGCACGCACATACTGTACGTGTGCAGACATGTAAAAGCGGTGAGATCTGAGGTGCACTGCAGAACGTCCGTGTCCCGGCTGTGGCCAGTTATGCAGGATGTTGCCATGAGGAAAACGGCATGAAGGAACACAGGCCTTTCTTCACTTGGTTTTGTCTTGAAGGATAAATAGGAGAGCACACAGTTTGCTAATCATCATTGCCTGTGTACTATTTTCTGGGACTGTCTATGAATCTGTAAGCATTTCAAAATTAAAAGTTAAGTTTAAAAACAAGGGGAGAACAAAGAAAAGCTACACTTGACAATGAAGTCAGACTTAAACCAGGGCTGGCCCAGTGTGAAGAACGCAGTGAAGACACATCGTGGCCGGCTGCTGGCGGAGGAGTCCTCGTCACCGCCACAGCCTGTTCCACTGCTGAACAAAAGTCATGGGGAAACTGCCAAATCAAAAGGCAGGAATGGCACGTGGCCCTGTAGCCTTCCGTCTGCAGACGGAAGCACCAGGGCAGCCCGTGTGCTCCTGGTGTTAATTAGCTCATTGTCACTGCTACAGCTGCTCTTGGAATCTGGGCACACACAGGTATTCCGCAGTAGCTGTGTGTCTACTGATTTCTGCGGCACGTGTGGGCCCCTTGGCCAGAATTCAGTGTAAGCCACTGAGACAACATCTTTCTTGGGCTCAGCTCCTCAACCCTTCCCTCCCCCTGCCTCTTTCTCCAAGTCTGTGGATTGATCGCAGGGGCTACCAGGGGCCCCACAGCACACGGAAACTGGACGCTCTGCCTTCACCCTCACAGCTCAACCAAGGCTGAGGGTCTACAAGGAAGTGTGGGGACAAGCAGCCAGCCAGGCCCCCAAATGCCGGGCCAGGTGCCTGTGGGTGGGATGTGCCGGGCAGAGCGGGGTCCTCAGCAGCTACCTACTTTGGGGATTCTGTCCGAGGCACCACCTTGCCGCACATCAGGTCCCGTCCAGTATTCACAGAACCCCATTTTACATATGAGGAAACGAGGCTTGCTGGGGGCCCCACCGACATATTTCACTGGTGGATGGGGGCACTGGGCTTGGAGCCAGGCCTGCCTATGCCAGACCCTGTGCTGGCTCCCATACCCTGGCCAAGCCCTGGCGACTCCCAGGACCGCTGACAACAGTGCTCCCGTGTCCTGGTGTCGCGGCGGTGCGCTATCCTCCCGCTTGTGGATTGCAGACACCAGCGCGGGCTTAGGAGCTCAGCTGGAAGCCACACAAGCAAGGTCGAGGGAGAAGAGAGGCTGTGGGCCACCCTCCCAGCGTGTGTTGTCCCAGATGCTTGGTGTGGGCATGGGCAGTGCCCCATCACAGTGAAGGGAGGGTTGGGAACTGGAATCCCACAGCCTCCCCACACCGGGGCAGGGGGTCAGTCCCTGATGACACATGGCCGAGAAGAGCCCAGGGGACGCTTCAGACGACAGGAAACTCGGTGACTGGTCACTTCCCTTCTCTCCAAACCCTCCTTTGCTACATGTGGGAGCTGGAAATGCACACGGGCCCTTCCAGCAACCAGGACCCGCAGTGCGAGGCTGTGCGTTCGCTCCTGCCCCAGCTTTGCTTTTGCTTGCCCATATTTTCTGTTCACCTTCAGTTCTGTGTAATTACTGTCCTTTCCAATTTTATGCTTCACACATGCGACAATAACCGAAAGAATGAACACAGTGAACAGGCCTAGGCGCATTGTGGATAAGAGGACGTGCTTGCTAACCATCTCTCCCTGTTAGGATCCCAGTCCTGCATCTGTCTCTGCAGCCACCCCGCAGCCCCTCCCACAGGCCCCACCGAGGCCTCACCTGCACTTCAGAGTCTGCATCCACGTGCTGCAGCTGGAACCACGTGTCCCTGTTGTGGTACTTGGGCAGGTCCTCCTTCTGGATGGCCACCTTCCCTACAACACACACGCAGAAAAAAAGCAGTCACACGAGGGGACAAACCCCTGAAACAACAAGCGGGGCTCTCCACCACCACCGCCAGGCTTCGCAGCGGCATCGTCCAGAACAGGTAACTGGGTAAACCAATAACACCATGCTGTCTTCCTTCCAGCGGGTCAGTACATGCCACATTTCCTCCAGAAAGCCTCACATGGGACCTGGCTGGGGCTACCCATTCTGCTCCTTGATTCGAGGTTTTAGAAGAAAAGCCTGCCCATCTGTCTGGTCCCAGGGAGCTCAGAACAGGCCGCTCTGAGCTGGAGGCAAGTGAGTGAGCTGGAGGCAGGTGCAGGAAGAAGCTGTCCCAGAGCTCCCTTGGCTGCCCGCCCCCCGCAGCCCAGGAAACGTCTGAGGAGCAGGGGCTGCCGTGGACCCTCGCCCAGGAGGTGTTATGGTGAGGAGGTCAGAGGGGTGCCCCCAGGATGGTCCTGCACAAACAGCCCTAACTCCACTAACCCCCATGTGCTTGCCTCCCAGTCTGCCACCCTTGGAGGCCCAAACTCTTTCCCCCTCGTCTGGTTGCTGCTCTGGACACAGACCGTCCAGCCTGCTCTTGGAGCAAGCCGTCACTGAGGTGTCCCCTGCGTAACATATGCCACAGGTGTTAACTCTCTTGTTAAACTCTCTGTGAGTCCAGTGTCACAGGGAGAACCTCGGTGGGCAGAGAGAAAGGTTTCCTCCAACCTGGGACTCCAGACCCCATGAGACTTACCCACTGGGCACAGAGGGGTACTTGGAAGGCAACACACGTGCCAAGAAGCCTGTCCAAGTGCCAGAGGGCTGGGCCCTGGGGACTTGGGACAACTGACTCCCACCATTGCTGCCTTCAGCCCCCATGCACCTGTCCATTGGCCATTCATCGTTTCGGCATATTTGTGTGGCTCCATATTCCCAAAGAGAAGGTCACGGCACCTCGCACCTCCCAGCCGGAAAACAGCCCTGGGAAAGACCCTGGAATCATGCCACTGGGCTCACTGGCACGGCCAGCACCAGTGTCCCCCCACCCCCCGAGAAGCGGATGCAGTGGCAATGCCACTGACCACCTGGACCCCACCGGTTCAGCTCTCACCTGGAGGACCCTGCACAGCCACAGACCGCACGACATATCAAAGCCACTGCTGGCAGTTGACAGGTGGCCACGGAAGGGAGAAGACAGACGGCGAGAGGCAGGTGCAGAGCCAGGGACATGCAGCACACAAAGGCGCCACAGAAATGCAACAGAAGCCCAACTTACAGGCCACGCGGGATCCCCTCCAGCAGCATCATCATGGGGCAGGATGGCTCCCTCGGGACCCCCACTCCTTCCCCACCTTGGTCCTCCCCGCCCCCAGCACCTGGCCTGCTGGGTCTCGGGCCTCCGACCACCCCCCACCACCCCCACACATGGCCACCAGGCAGACTGGCGAGAAAACACCATCCTTCCTCTCTGCAGCTCCTGCAGACCGATTCCTTTTCCTTGCCACGGGAATGTGATTCTGAGACCATGGAATAAAGCCATGTGAAAACAATTCTTGGAATTGAATTGAGCAATATATTTCATTGAAAAAAAATAAACCTTCAGACTGTGATTAGCGCAGCTGGATGGGAGGGTTACGTGTGAGGTTTGAAATTTTAAATAACTGCGATGTTTTTATGAGCTTTAGTCGGAACAGGGAAGAGCCGCGTCTTTAATGCTTATGTGAACCCTACATCTTACACATCCAGGCTTACACAGAAGTATAGTAATGTGTCCTTTTTAAACGCATATATTAGAGTTTCTAAGTGCCGTTTGGAGACAATACCTAACCTACAAACTATAATATCTACTTGAATGTGTCCCCATCTATCTGAGTGACAGCAAAAGGTCACTGAGCCACTCTGGGCCTCACTGTCTCACAGTGGTGGTGCTGCCTGCCTTAACACAGTAAAAAGCCCAGGCTTATTTCCTCTCTGGGGTGCTACACCTGTGAGGGTCTGTTCAGAAGACAGCATATATCAGGTGGCACAAGAGGGCAGGTGATGTGGAGAACCTGGTACAGAGGGTGAGAGGACGTGGGGGAAGGTGGATACAGAAACCTGCAGGAAGATTAAGCTGACTTAATGAGGGACAGACAGATGCTTCCTGAAATGAGCCGGCGGCAGGGATGCTGCTTGTATCACTCCAGTTCACCCCGGCGTCCTAGCTAGCGCATGGAGGCAAGAAAAAGAAGCAAGGGCACGTACCCTAGAAAGGAAGAAATGTTTGAAGAATCTATAGGAAAAGATAGTAGAACAGGTGTGTTCAGCAAAACCACAGAATGCAAAGTAATACATAAAGATTAATTGTACTTGTGCATGCAAGCAATGAGAACAAAAAGTGAAATAAAGGGGCACCTGGGTGGCTCAGTTGGCTAAGTGTCTGACTCTTGATTTTGGCTCAGGTCATGATCTCAGGGCTGTGAGATCGAGCCCCACATGGGGCTCTGCACTAACAATGTGGAGCCTGCTTAATATTCTCTCTCTCCCTCTGCTCCTCCACTCACACACTCGTGCCCTCTTGGTCTCTCTCTCTCTCAAAAAAGAATTGAAATAAAAAAAAAAAACAGTACCATTCACAAAATGATGCTTTTATGGCTTGTGCCTCTGGTGTGCTACCTAAGAAATCTTTGTCTACTCCATCAAAACCATAAAATACATAAGGATAAATACACACACACACACACACATATTTGTGTGTGTGTGTGTGTGTGTATTTATACATATGACGCGTATACTGAAAACCTATCACAAACGCTGATGAGAGAGATTAAGAGAAGACCAAGCATGTGCCCTATTACAGGGTCCAAAGAGATGTTAAGATGTTAATTCTCCTCCAAATTAATCTACACACCTACACAACCTCAGTGGTGTTGGAAATTGAGAAGTGGATTAAAAAATGTGAGTCACAACTCGAAGGGCCTAGAACAGCAAAACAAGTTTGGAAAAGAACAGTTGACATGCTCACACCGCTGACTTGTGACTGGGTTTGAGGCTACAGGCGCCGAGACAGCGGGCACCAGGGCCAGGCAAGGATCACAGACCAACGGACCAGGACAGAGGACCAGAAACAGACCCGTGCATATGAAGTTGGTGGTTTTCAGGAAGGCATCAGGGTAACTCAATGGATAAACCATTGCTGGATGGTCCTTCAGCAAACAAGCGTGCCACAACCCGACATTTACAAGAAAAAAAATGAACTTTGTGCCACGTGTGCAATTCACCTGGAATAGATATAAATGTAGGAGCTAAAACCATAAGCTTTCTACAAAAAAGAAGGAGGAGGATGAGGAGGAAATCTTCACAGCCCTGGAGTAGGCAAAGATTTCTTAGATATGACATCAAAAATATAAACAATTAAAGAAAGAATTTTGACTAATTGGACTTCATCAAAATTAAAAACTTCTGGCCTTCAAGAGACACTGGTAAGAAAATGAACAAAGGGAAGAAAATATTTGTAAAACAAATGATCCAATGAAGCACTTGTATCCAGAATACACAAAAAACTTTAACAACTCTGTAATAAAACAACCCAGTTAAAAGGGCAAAAGATTTGGACAATTCACCAAAGAAGAGATATAGATGGTAGACGTATGAAAACATGCCTCATTCTTCATCATGAAAATGCAGTAAAAACCGCAGTGAGATCCTACACACATATTAGAATGACAAAAATGGGTTAAAAATTAAAAGTGCCAACTCTGAGTGTGTGGAGAGGCTGTGTGGTTCCTGGGGCTCTCACGCAGCTGCGGAGAATTCAAGATGGCACAGTCATGGAGGAGCACGGTGTGGCAGTCTCTACCAGGGGCAGACACACACCACAGCGGAGGGGGAACCTTTTTCCTCCTACCCTTCTAGGTTCTCTAGGACTCTGCAACAGAGGAAAGATGAACAAGAGAACAACAAACAGAAGTTTACCAACATGTCTCTCAGATCTACATGGGGGAAACTCAGCAGTGCACAGGGACTTGTGCTAATGCAACATCTTAACCTGAAACAATGACAAATTTCAGAGAAGAGACACCAAGGAAAGGCCTTCAGGTTTCCAGGGCACAAGGGGTGAGTAGAGAGAAGGGTGTCACGTAGACCCCTCTGGTGTCACCTTGAGGCTAACTCTAGGGTCATCTCGGTGATTAACTTCTGGCAAGTTCATGTCCTACTTTTAGGGCAGGCTGGAGATCTTTTCTTGTGCCTGCTTATTCTCAACTGCCTTCAGCTCAAAGTAATCCTTATGCCAAAGTGTGTATTTGGGGATGGCAAATTCTGCCATCTTTCAACACTTAGACGCCCTGGCAATCTGCCTCTTAGGAATCTTCCAAGAGAAACAAAAACACGTGTCAATATAAAGACCTGGTATAACGATAAGAATGTTGCCAGCAGCTTTATTCACAACCACTAAAAATTGGAAACAACCCTCACTTCCATCCAGTGCTGAAGTGGTAAATAGCAGCACATGCGTACAAAGGGATGCTCGGTGAGGGGAGCATACTAGATGAAGGAAGCCAGACATGGCAGCCCACGTACTGTGTGGCTCCATTTGTGTGACATTCTGGAAAAGGTAAGACTGTAGAAATAGATGCCACATGCATCGTTGCGGGCGCTGAGGGTATAGGGAGTGCGTCAAAAGAGGCCGCAGGGAAGCTCTGGGGGATGGAAAGAAGTCTTAACTGTGGACCATTAACACGGCTGTCAACACCTGTCAGACTCCACGCCTAAAGGAGGTGCACTGCACCGCATAAAAACTATACTTCAATAAACCTCATTATAAACAAAAGAATAAAGGTCTTGTTTCTGCCTCTCCCCTTTGGTAGAGAATCTGGAGGAAGTTGCTGCCAGTCCTGGGCTGGAGGGACAGCTGGAGAGACAGTGGTTTGAGCCAGGTCCCCCAGAGGAAGAGGGGCCTTGGGAGGACCCTGGGCAGGGGTGGCCACCAGAGCCAGAGGTGGGAGAGTGGGGAACGCCCCAGCCTCTGCCCCACCCCCCAATCCTGCCAGCCCAGACCTAACTGGAGGCTGGGTGGGTGGAGGGGGAGAAGGGGAGCCCAGGAGCGATCCAAGGGGCACAAGGACCGTTCACTAGAATCCCCCGTACCAAGTAGCATGGACTAAACACACTTCCTTGTTTTGGTCACCAAAACCATCAATGCCGTTCGGAGCCTTGGTCTGCACCACAGGACGGCTCTGTGTTGGTGCAATTCTAGCCCAAAGGAGAGCAGCCACACTTCAGTGTGTCTAGCAGCCGCGTCCGGGTTAAAGGACATCCCCTGTGCACGAGAAGCACTGAAAGCAGCTGCTGGACCATGGCTCCTCAACACGCTCAGGCCGCTTGGCTGGAAACCCTGCCTGATATCAACTCCTTCTGGTGCTAACCTTCTCTGGCCCAGGAAACCCCAGGCTGCCGACCACATGAGATGGAGGGATCGCAGCCGATGTGCACCCTCCCGCGCAGGTCACTTCCAGTTACCCCCAAACCCACTCTGGATGTTTCTCGCCTGCAGCTGACCTTCAGCCCACGGGGGCACAGGGTGGGCTGGAGGGAGGGCACCTGGACCAGGTCACGGCACCCTGCTCCTGCAGCTCTGGGGTTCTGTAATCAGCCCTCGCTATTAAGCTCCAGAGTCTGGACTATGTGTTTCCAGTGGGCACCTCCACCGGGACACACGTGCGGCACCAGGGAGCCTGGAGGTGAGTGTGGTTTCCTCCAGGTGTGCGATGCCATCAGACCCGACATCAGAAACCCCAAGAAGCCAGTGACACTGTGATTGATCCCATGGCATGAATTTATACTCTCATCGTGGTAACAACATAATCACTAGTCCTAACTTTAGTCTCTCCCTGGAGACCCAGGTCGTTGATTATTTCTACAGCTGCAAAAATGGTGGCGGGGCATCGACATCCAACTGCCGACATGGCAGTTTCAACGCCACCAAGACTGCTAAGCCATTATGCTGCTGGTTATCTTTAAAAACGGCAGAGGCCCAGGGCGCCTGAGAGCTCCATTGGTTAAGTGTCCGACTTCGGCTCAGGTCATGATCTTGCAGTTTGTGGGTTCGAGCCCTGTGTCAGGCTCTGTGCTGACAGCTCAGAGCCTGGAGCCTGCTTCAGATTCTGAGTCCCCCTCTCTCTGCCCCTCCCCTGATCATGCTCTGTGTGTGTCTCTCTCTCAAAAATAAATAAACATTAAAAAAAAAATTTTAATGGCAGATGCCTTAAAGAGGATATCAATAAACAGCTTATTTGATTATTTTGAGGAGACACAACCAACAACCATTTGAGCAGTTTCTCTGATTGAAATGTGCAAAAGTAGGGCACCTGGGGGCTCAGTCAGTTGAAAGTCCAACTCTTGATTTCAGCTTGGGTCATGATCTCACAGCTCTTGAGTTCGAGCCCTGCATCAGGCTCCATGCTGCCATGAAGCCTGCTTGGGATTCTGTCTCTCCCTCTCTCTGCCCTTCCCCTGCTCCTGCTCTCTCTCAAAATAAATACACAAACATTAAAAAAAAATTTAAATGTGCGAATATAATTTTTTATCCTTAAGATTACCACTCAATGGGGCGCCTGGGTGGCGCAGTCGGTTAAGCGTCCGACTTCAGCCAGGTCACGATCTCGCGGTCCGTGGGTTCGAGCCCCGTGTCGGGCTCTGGGCTGATGGCTCAGAGCCTGGAGCCTGTTTCCGATTCTGTGTCTCCCTCTCTCTCTGCCCCTCCCCCATTCATGCTCTGTCTCTCTCTGTCCCAAAAATAAATAAACGTTGAAAAAACAAAAAAAAAAAACAAAAAAAAAAAAAAAAAAGATTACCACTCAAAAAAGCTTTCCTATGTCTCCAAAAATAAATCAAATCTTCTTCATTATAGTGTAATCTGAGTCAACACGGAAACCATCTGGGAAGCCTCTGGGTACTGGATGACATCTGATGCTCGGAATGAAGACCTATCACACACCAGCATGATGAAAAGGGGATCCAGAGAGAGAGCAGGTTCTGGGGTGACACGCAGGAGACCCACTAAAGGGTCTTTGGCAGGGAGGACCAAAGCAGGTGCGGACACACCCCCTCCTCCCATGCCTCTGCTAACACTGGTAACCACTCCCCTACAAAAACGACAGGAGATGCTTAGCACACGTGCTAGCTGTGCATCTTCAGGCAAGTATCTTACCCTCTCTGAGCCTGCTGCTTCTTCTTTAGCAAGTGCAGGTGGTACCTAGTTCTAGGGGTTATGCCCATGAAAATACTGGCAGTGTCTGGCATGTACCTGTGTCCAATACATGTTAGTTTCCTTTTAACTGTTAGGATCAGCTAACAGTTGAGGAGCCCCACAAAACCATGGAGTTTCAGGCTCAGCCCCCGAAGACAGGCTGCACACGAGCTCATCACCACAGGCTAGTCAGATGTCAGGAAATGGAGGCGCGTTTAGAGCCTTCTTGCGTTAGGAAGGTGTGGCAGGCACCCCCATGATGGTGGTGGTCTGTGTGGATGCACAGTGGGGGCCGTGCTTGTGTGTGTGAATGGAGACAGAGAGGCTCCTGTGGACATTGAGAGGTTTAGTCCAGATGACAATTTGGGTCAGATTATGAAAGGTCTTCAATGCATGCTACGGAGTACAGACTTTCCTCTCTGAGCCACATCCAGCAGTACAGCTACAAGCTTGACAATTCCTCCCTCCCTTCCTTCCTTCCCTTCTCTCCTTCTTTTTCTTCCCTCCTTTCTTCTCCTTCCCTCCCTTTCCCTTCCTTTCTTCCTTTTTTTTTTTTTTAAATATTAATCAGGCTCTACAATGGAAGCACGTAGCCCCAGAAAAGGGTTTCTTCAGGAGGGTGAGTGTCTATAAAACACTGAATTTCTAAAATGGGATAAATATAATGTATGGAGGTACGTTATATTGTCTTTCAACAAATGTTTGGTGACTGTCTCCCAAGCCAAAGCCGGATGTTAGGGAGAGACACAACAGTCACTGCTGGGTCCAGACTGTCCTGAGCTTTCTCGTAGGTACAGAGGGATGCCAGTGGTCAGCTGCTCACAGGGAGGAGGTGCCGATGGCCGGCATGAAGAAAGGGCAGCTCTGGAAGCTGTGGGAGAACAGAAGGATGGAGGGAGAGAGAGGCAAGCTCTGCGGCCATGGTCCAAGCAGAGTGCAGGGGGTCGGGGCCACCCCTGGGATGGGAGAAAAGTGGACTCCAGGGTACTCCAGGGTACTGGGTCTCGGTGGGTCAGTCAGGAAGGTGAGGAAGGGGCAGGTGTGGGTTTTACCTGGTGATGAGGAACCTTGGGCCACCACCAGTTCAGCATGACAACCACAGAGGGCTGTGGGGCAGCCACAATGAAGGCTGGGCACCAAGGATGCAGCAGAGAAACAGCCAGCTGGGGCGGCAGCTGGACAGCATGAGGCCGGAGGCTGCGGAGGGGGGGGGGGGGGTCACCACTGCCTCAGGGCTACTGGCTGGGACAGAAATACCCCTCACTGGCTGTGCAGGTGACCTTCTCTGCAGCCAGATGCCCCAAGAGAGCGCAGGAGAGGGGCATGAACACTCCATGATTCAAATGCTGTATTGCAGAGCTAAGTCCCCCAAACGCTGCCCCAGGAGCAGTCATGGCCACAACACGGGCATCACATGGGGCCTGGAATTCAGCAACTACACTTGTGCCCACACTTAGCCTCTCAATTCCTAGTTTTCGTGCCACAGGAACATGAATAGGGTCTTCCTGGGACAAGTACCCTCTTGATTGGATAGGCCCTCCTTCCTTTCCAGCAGTGCTCCCCTGAGACGCTCGCACCTCTGAGAGCCCCAGTACTGTCCCAATCCCCATGGAGGGAGTCAAGAGTCAGGGACAGGGACAGCCTGGGGAAGTGGGAGGTGTCCTCTATACACTGGTTCCTCAGAGGAGCCCTTGGAAGTCATTTGGGGACAGGCTAGGGGTCTCTGTACCCTGACTTTGAAGGACAGCTCTGAAGCCTTTGCCAGTGTGGCCTGGTGTCTGCCATGTGAACTCATGGTATGAAGTTTCTCTACACGCTGATGGGTAGGAGGGACTTAGGCAGCTTGTCCCTGCCACGGACGACACAGGAGGCCCATCCAGGGAGGCCCGTCCATGCCACAGAGGATGCAGGAGGCCCGTCCAGGGCACGGGGGACTCGGGAGGCCTGCCCCAGCCACCTCGCCACAGCTAGGCCAGCCCCGTGATCACTGCCACTCCCCACCGCCACTCTGCACGGCCAGAGAGGCCAGGCCAAGAATGCTGATGGGCACCGCTGGCTCCAAGCAGAGGACCTGGAGGAGACACTGGTGGCTGGCCAGAATGAGATCCCATCCAGAAGAGGCAGAAGAAGTGAAGAAAACGTCCATTTCAGTACCTACCTATGATGGAATCCCTCCGGAAAACATCTCTATCGAAAATGTAAAATGACAGGTGCCGAAAATTCCGAGGAATTTCGCAGTAGAAGTCTTCTCCGTAGAAAGGGCTGAGAAATAAACAGAATGGGCTCTGTTAGACTGTGGGAGCCGCGGCCTTGCTATCTGCCGGCAGGTGCGGGAGCCTGAAGACTGAGCACCAGCCTAGGGCACACGTGTGTCACCTCACCTTTACATGTCACACTGCGTGAGTGGCCTGCTATGCTGGCGGTGAGCTCCACGCAGTAAGAGTTGCACCCACTGTGTGTGCCCAGGACCGCTGTGACACTCTGAGTGTCTGGGGCAGCAGCTGGCAGGCCCCCTTTATGCACTCAAGGAAAACTCAGCGTCCCAGTTTCAGACCATGCCCCTTTTGTCCCAGAAGTCAGGGTGAAACCCGCACTTCTCACCGGGGAGAGGACCCCTGCCCACCAAGCTGAGCCTCCACACAGACCCTGTGCGTGAGTCACTGCGCAGGACACTCAGTTTGGGCAGAAAGCCAGAGGCCCTGTCATTAAACAGACCCCAGGTGCTCTGGGTAGGCAGGGCTGAGGTCAGCAAATGTGGCTTGCAGACAGAGGACATACACTGAAAACAGCCCTGCATCAGGCCGGTTGCAGCTGCTGACAAGGTGGTCAGCAGATCACTGCAGCACACACACAGCCGCCTCGGACTTTGGTGTGTCCACCCCACGCACGCTCACGGCTAGGGTCCACAGCAGGAAACATAATCAGTCAAGGAAGAGCTAGAACAGCGTGCTACGTTGGTTAGAAAACGAGCCACGTTCGCTCCTGCTCAAGCTGGAAAGGTGAAGAGGGACAGTGGTGCCCGGAGTGGAAGTTTACGGGGAGGGACACAGACGTGCCCCGGAGAAAAAGGGAGGGGGCAGTGTCAGCTCACTCATCACCAGTCCTGAGATGACCCCCACCCCACGCTTAGGCATCTCTGAAGTCAGATGTCCCCTGCAGACAGCGTAAGGAAGGACTGCTCACACGTTAATTAGCCGTAACAAGACGGTGCCTCTCAGAACTAACCAATGCCACAGGCCCCTGGGATACGGTGTTTCTGTGGCACGATGTGCCGTGGTTCCATGTGGCTCAGTTGGTGTCTGCTTCCTACCATTCCGCTCCAGCAAGAAATAATGAAATATCCTAAAATACAGGCACTTGACACGTCAGTCAAAATTACCCAGCTCCTGAAGCTCATGGGCCTCATCTCGACTCATTCCGTAGTTGGATCAGCTCAGCATGGAAGGACGGACAGACGGAGCATATGGGCCCTGGGATCAGCTCAGCAGGGCCCGGTGGCCCCAGAAGGATGGAGCATATGGGTTCGTGCTGGGGCTAGAAGGAGACCCCATGAGGAAAACAGACCCACGACTGTTGGTTTGTTGATGCCAGCCCCCCAGGTAGGGGATGCACCAGCCCCTGGATGGGGGGCAGAGGGTGCGGTCAGGCCTCTGTCCTCTCTGCAT
Source organism: Leopardus geoffroyi (assembly GCF_018350155.1). Lineage (NCBI taxonomy): Eukaryota > Metazoa > Chordata > Mammalia > Carnivora > Felidae > Leopardus > Leopardus geoffroyi. The sequence continues at coordinate 82,657,098 of NC_059326.1, forward strand.
GGCTGGGACAGGCTGCCTGAGTCCTGTCCCAGGCTCATGCTCGACATGAAGCGAGGAGCAGGTCAATGCCCTGGCCTGGGCCCCCAATCCCAGCGTGTGGGACTCTGGTGTTTGCTCTCCACATGGAGCCGTCTTCACTCAGGGTGCAAGTCAGAACTACCTGCACAGGCTTGGAGAAAACGTGGCTGCCCTGGCCCTGTCCCCTGAGAACCCTCTCCAGGGTGAGGGGCCACAAAGCAGGAATCTTTAATCCCACACCCACATGAGTGTCTAACACAAGCTGCCAGGTCATTACGGTCTCTGAACCAACCACATGTTACACATGGGCAGCATACAGATCCCTTCAGTGGTGCAGAACCCCACCTTGTACCCTCGGGCACGCCACGCGGGGCCAGGCTTCATCTTAGAGGCCACAGGGAGCCACACTCCAGGTGATGCCCGGTCCTGGGCAGCAAGCCCGTGCCCTGAGGGACTGGTGGCATCTGATAGAGCCCAGGCCTGTGCTCCAAGGCTCTGTCTGCAGGTACTAGGTCCCCGGTGACCACACCTGTCCTTCCCCAATGGAGCAAAGGCACCCAGGGAAGACACTGCCTTCCCTGTGTGTTGATTCCTAATTAGACTTACACGGATGTTCTTGGAACTGCCCTCTGCTTTGCTCCCTTTTGGCCTGAACTGTTTGCTTTAAAAAACACACACATTTGTGGATAGGAATGTTACCTATAACTGTTAACTAAAAGCAAGAAATAGCTTTTTCTTCTTAAGAATGAAACTGTATTGAGAATTTTGCATTATAAAATCAAAAGTAGGCTCACGAGGATGGCCAGAACTGAAAAGACAGAGAACAAGTGTGAACCCTGACATGTTGCCTGCAGGAACATAACACGGGGCGCCACTTGGGCAAACAGTGGCAGCTCCTCAAAGCGGTAAACAGAGTAAGCTTGCGGCCCAACAACCCCCATGCCCAGAGCAGGGGAAACACACGTCCGCACAAATACTTGCACATGAAAGTTTACAGCAGTGTTCATACCAGCCAAAAAGTGAAACAACCCAAAAATCCGCCAACAGAGGAACGGATACACAAGGTGTGGTCAGTCCGCACAGGGGAATATCATCAGCCGCGGGAAGGAGACACGATTTGCCACCTGCTGTCACGTGGGTGCACCTTGAAATCATGACGCTCAGGGAGAGAAGCCACAAAAGGCCACACACAGTGTGATTCCATCTGCATGAAATGCCCCAAACAGGCAAATGTGGGGAGACAGAAAGTCTACCAGCGGCTGCCAGAGAGCAGGGTACCGGCAGGAAATGGGGGGCAGCAGAGGGGATGAGCTTCTTTGAGGGAGACAAAAATGTCCCACATTGACCGCGGTGTGAGCTACAACCCCAAATATACTAAACCCACAGAGCTGTACATTTTAAATAGTTAGTTGTATGGCATGTGGATTGTGTCTCAATAATGCTATTTTTTAAAAAACCAAAATTTCAGGGGCGCCTGGGTGGCTCAGTCGGTTAGGTGTCCGACTTTGGCTCAGGTCATGATCTCACAGCTCGTGAGTTCGAGCCCTGCGTCAGGTTCTGTGCTGACAGCTCAGAGCCTGAAGCCTGCTTCTCATTCTGTGTCTCCCTCTCTCTCTGCTCCTCCCCTGCTTGTGCTCTGTCTCTCTCTGTCTCTCAAAAATGAATAAATGTAAACAAAATTTTAAAAAAACAAAAACAAAATTTCAGGGTGCCTGCGTGGCTCAGTTGGTTAAGCGTCTGACTTCGGCTCAGGTCATGATCTCGCAGTTTGTGGGTTCGAGCCCCACATCAGGCTCTTTGCTGACAGCTCAGAGTCTGGAGCCTGCTTCGGATTCTGTGTCTCCCTCCCTCTCTGCCCCTCTCCCCACTCACGCTTTGTCTCTGAAAAATGAATAAATGTTAAAAAATTTTTTAAAAAGACCAAAATTTTAAAAATACATAAAGAAGTCAGAAAGTGAAAGCCAGAGTTAGCATTATAGGGGATATCCTGCTAGATTTTTCCTCTGGAGATATATGAATATAGACCAGAGGCAGATATAGATGGGGGTGCATATTTTTATTTTTATTTATTTTTTTTTAATTTTTTTTACTGTTTATTTATTTTTGAGACAGAGAGAGATAGAGCATGAACGGGGGAGGGGCAGAGAGAGAGGGAGACACAGAATCGGAAGCAGGCTCCAGGCTCTGAGCCATCAGCCCAGAGCCCGACGCGGGGCTCGAACTCACGGACCGCGAGATCGTGACCTGAGCTGAAGTCGGACGCTTAACCGACTGAGCCACCCAGGCGCCCCAAGGGGGTGCATATTTTTAGATAGAAGTGGGATTACACGATGCATCCTGATACACAGTCTGCTTTTTCCTTTGATATCATGCCATGGACCACTTCCCAAACAAGTACATAAGTCTGTCGCCAAAGAGCACCTGAGGTGTGAGTGAGCACAGCAGCTTGATTCGCCCTTGCCAACCCTGACGGGCGCGGGTGCCTTCCTGCCTTGCCGTCTGGAGCGGCAGCGGGGGGGCTGTGGCCGGCCACCTGCCCGAGAAGGACCCCCACGGCAGAAGGGTGCTCACGGTCCAAAGGCTGTGGTGCGGAACGCCCCTCCAGAAAGTGGGGACAGATTCAGCCCACACCTACCCACACGATTCTCAGCAGCATTTACAAACCTGGCTGGTCTGATGGCAAACTAAGCATGCTGCTTCCGCCGGCTCAACAGCAGCCACACGAGCATGAGTGTGTCCGCTGAAACGCCTCTGGCCCAGGCTCTCTTAACGCCCATCTGTGTTCAGGATATTCATCCACTGAGAACTTTCAAATTTGTGTTGCAGCTTAGGAGACAAATAACTGACACGCAGCACATGAGAAATACCTTGTTAACTGGAAACGCCACAACGTGGTTAATAGTATCGGTCATCAAGGGGCAAGGATGGGCGTGTGGTCCCGCCTTTTAAGAAACGTGGGAGGGACCCTGCCCTCTGAGGAGCTGAGGCCGCCCAGGCAGCAAGGCCTTTCAGAAAGACCAGCTGTGGCACTGTGGGGGCAGGACGGTGGATGGCAGCAGACCCAGGCAGGGTGTGAGTGGGCCGGGCCTCGCCGTCGGTACCCCTCCCCTGAGTGTCCGCCAGCCCAGGACACACTGGCATGGTCATCCAGACAACCCCACCCCCTTCACGGGCAGCAGAAGTGGAAGTGTGTTTGCAAAGAGAAGGAAACTGAAGCCTTCTCCATCCCTGCCCTTCTCCGTGTGCCCAGCAGGACAGTATCTGCTTTCTGGTGAACTCAAAGGGGCCCCAGCTCCCAGCCTCTCCTTCCTTCCCATTAGTGTCTTAACCTGGGGCATCTCTCTGCACAGACCCCACTTTGCCCCAACCAAGGTCAGCAGCTGTCAGACGTGCGATTAATGCCCCACACAGTCAGCCTGCACTTGCAGCCTCGGGGCTCCAGAAAAGCAGCCCGAAGGACCCGGCTTGCCCTAAATGTTGCTGCCTGACGGAGGAAGTCACGCATGCCGCGGCACCCACCTCTGAGGCTGGCCAGGGTGACGAGCTCTTTCCCTCAGTAACAGCAGAAGAAACTCGGATGGAGCTTCACAGCATCAAGGGATCAACACCTCCAGACCAATCTCCAACAAGGAGGAACCACCTGTGGCCCCTCCGCTCCTCCCACAGCCCAGCGGTTCACACGGGGCCTCGGCTGGGACCCGTGGGAAACCTCACGCTTGTCCCTGAGTAATTTCCCAACGTCCAGGGTGGGGGCAGGGGGAGGGGCAGGGCTGCCTCAGCTGGGGTCGCTGGCAGATTTGGGGGAGACGGGAAGGAAAGAATAAGGAACGCCGCCCTGAGTGACTCCGTGAGACGTCCATTCTTAGGACGGTCTTCGTAACAGTCTGAGCGATGGATGTGCCACAGAGAAGGCCCGTTGAGGTCAGAGCACCCAGAAGCAGCAGGTCCGGGCTCCCAGCGGGAATGTGGGGCCCACCTCACGGCCCAGGACAAACTGGGAGCCAGGCGGGCAGAGCAGGTTTTCTAGAAAGGGCTGCAGCCCATCTCCAAACAGCTCCGAATTCAGCTAATAAAACGTGCATGTGGTTAAATCATTAACTGAAAGCTAGATTAAAATTTCATTAAGCCAATTCATTGCATTTCATTGCATGCAATTTCATTGCATGTGGGGTCACACAGCACTCTTGCTGCTGGGACTGGAGGGGCGGAGCTACGTCTCCACCAGGAAGGAGAGAATCAAATCAGTTTTCGTCCCAATGCTGGGTGGGCAGAAGTGTCCTGCCTGGACCCCACACACTTGTCACCTGGGTCAGTCACTGCCTGCACTGGCAGTGCAGCACCGAAGGGTCCACGGCGGCTACTGCCGACCACAGGGACACCGAGGGCACTCAAGGGTGCTGGCCTGGCAGGTGGGGCCGGAGGGGCCTCAGGTCAGCACTGGGCAGGCATGGGACCAGGCAGGAAACACACGCAGGGGGCTGTTCACACTCTTCCCACGGCACCAGGACCCAAACTAGAGATATCTCCTGGAGCGCCCCAGAACTGGGTGAAGGTGAGGGGAGGGAACGATTCCCTGCCTGGAGCGCCCAGGACCGACCGTGATGGGGGGGACGGTTCCCCGCCTGGAGCACCCCAGGACCGTAGTGGGTTAGGATCCCTGCCTGCAGCACCCCAGGATCTACTCCAGCTGGCAAGAAATGTCTAGGCCTAAAGTCCGCATTTATGTCCAAAAAGCTTTTTTTTTAACTTTAAGTGGAGAAATTGGAGATAAGAGTAAACGTCAGGAGAAAATGTTACGCATGTAGCCTCATGAGTCAAAGTCAGTGTCTGCTCACCAACAACTTGGTCTTTACTGACAACTTATAGAAAATGAAGTGTGTCTTCCCAAATCACAGACTCCTTCCCGTCCCTTTCAGATTCAGCATCTGGGGTCTTCCCTGGTTTAGTCACCCCCACCACATTGCAGTGCTGTCTTCTGAGCAATCTGTACCTTTCGGGGTGCGCAGAAGACGCTCCCGGGTCACAGGCCCACGAGGCATACACGCACCCACTCCACCATCTTGCACTGGGACGTTCTCAGCAAGAAGGATGTGAGGTGCTGTCACCACGCCCATGCCCGCCAACGCGATAGCGAGCTAGCGCACCTTGTCACTTGGCTCCAGAAAGTGGTTATTTTACTGTCTAACTCCTAACTTTATGTAAAAAAGCAAAACCAAAGCATACAAACAAAAGAACAAAAATACCTCCCCAGAATCCCACTCTCCCTCCCCCGCAAATAACCACATTGACATTTATGTCCATATATTCCAGACCGTTTGGGGAACACAGTCTTGTAACCTGCCCTCACGACTCAGCAAACGTTACCACCCGGAAGAGCGTGGGCAGCTCCCACGTAAGGGGCCACCGGAGCCCCCGCTCTGCAGGAAGACAAGATGGGGGCTGCAGGCCAGGACCGTGCGGTCGGCCCCTTCCCCTCACATGGCAACGCAAATGCGAGCCTGTGAGAGGAGGCAGAAGGTGGCTGCACCAGGGCCGGGTCCTGAAGCAGCTGTGGGGACAAGGCTCAGCACCGCGGGCACCGGGGCTGCCGGTAGGAAAGGTGAGGCTCACATCAGGAGCCTCTCCGGCCAGGAGCTGTCACACATCCTGGGGGAAAAGACAGCCAGTGTCACCCTCACAGTAATCACCTACACCAACAAAAGGCAGTGAAGACACTAGCACTTTGTGGAACCTTCTTGCAAATGAGTGGGCTAACCCAGCACTTAAGAGGTCTTGTTTTTAACTTTTGTGCCTGTAGCATCAGTACCCTCCTTCTACTGGATAAAATGGTGATTTCCTCCAGGGTAACCTTCCCCACCCCCGTAGTGCAAGCAGGAGGTGACCCTCCTGAACGGGACCGAAGATGCGCTCGGCGGACGTGCCGTGCTGTCCAGGACCCAGCCGGTCCAATGTCCTAGAGCCTTTAGTTCAGGTACACAGTAAACAGATAATGAGGTGCCATTTAAGTGATGACACAATCACAACCCTAAAAAGTTACACAAAGTTCGCTTTCAACATCAGGAAGGTTTTTTCCGAGTAAGAAAGAAACTTTGCCCAAAACCACCCTTCAGAGGAAAGGGCTCCTTTGCTCTCACAAGCGGGTCTGCAGCGGATGCTCCCCCACCCCCGCTCTCCCACATCAAAAGGAGAGGAAAGAAAAGGGAAAGAGAAGAACAAACTAGGCCCTCTCCCTAAGAAATCGGCTGAGTAATCACCAGTGAATGCTGGGGAGACCACACAGTGTGGTCACAGCCTGCTGCCGCCCCAGAGACCACCATCTTCTGGTGAGGAGGAGGAGGAGGGAGACACATGTCCCCTTCTCTCTCACATTCTGTCTGCACTTCCTACGGAGTCCAAACACATGCTGTGCAGCAGCTAAGCCTGAGGCTGACCTGCCCCAGAGGCTGCGGAAACTCCCGCTGGAGCTCCGTGTCCCTCCAGAGCGTGAGGCCTGGCCAGGCCGCCAAGCCCTTTGGCTCTTCGAGTTCACAGACCAGATGGAGGCTCCTGTTTTCTCGGTGACTCTGCCACCTGAAGCATCGGACCCGAGAGGAAATGCTGGTCCTGGTGGAGGCATGCTGGGAGTGCAAGATGCCACGGCACAGTGAGGCGGGACCTCCTTGGAGGTGACTACCCCTGGGGTGTGGCGGGCCGAGCCCACACTGCAGACTATTGGTATCACCAGCTCATGGCCCAGTGTGCCCACTTCCTTCTGTCTGGCAGCCGCCGTTGGAGTTGGGGCCTTCTTCCTCTGGCCCCCGATAGCGGCAGAGGCCTGCACACGGCCTTCTGCTCCTGGGCTCTGCCCTCCGGCCACGGCTGCTCAGGCCGGAATCTTAAAATACCGTCTTGTTCCAGCTGCTGTCCCATGCGGGCTCCTACCGTTCTCTCTCCCCTTACCGTGGGAAACCTCAGGACATACATTTAGACACCATTCCGTTTGGTCCTTAACCCTCTCTTCATCCTTCCTTCCCATTTCTTTGTGCGCCTGGGGTACGGCTTCCACTAGGCCTTCTAGTTTACCAAGTCTCCCTTCAGCTGTATCTCAGCAGCTATGTATTCATGCAGAGTTTTTCACTTTAATTCATGTCTTCCCCATTTCTAGAAATTCTACCTGGTTCTTTTGTAAACTGGTTCATCACTTTACCATTTCTCACCCCATGCCTGTTTTTAATCTTGTCTCTGATTACTTCAAATTCCTTAAACTTTGTTGGCTGACCTGCAAACTCACAGGTCTGACTCTGTGGTCTATTTTTCAGCAAATACACACAACACTTTATCTCTTGTGTTCTTTGTGAATCTTCTCCTCGGAGAACACAGACGAAAATTCTTTAAGGTGTGGACTGAAGGATATGCTTGAATTTGCTTTGACTGGCTTTTCATCAGCTCGGTGGACGTCACAAGCTACTAATCCAGGACTACAGTAATGTACGTGCATGGACTGAGGTTTCTGGACCACAGACACAGTATGGATTCAGGCCTGCAAACTCACAAGACAGCTGATTTTCGGTTTCAAATATTTGGTGCCAAGTGGAGGCAGCAATTTTTCTTGCCAACTTCTTGGATGGGGTGGATTTATTTGCCTTTTGTAAATAACTACTATAGAGGAGAACTCCGGGCTACCAGCTAACAAGGCCCACCAGTGTGAATAGGGTTTTGCCTCAATACTCAATGACCAAACGCACCCATGTTTTAAGCTCCTGGAATTATACTGTTGGTGTCTTTCTTTGCTATCAGCTTTCACTTTCTGCTTACAGCACCCTCTCCTTGTCTGGAATATTAGATAAGCACTCAATAAATACTCATTGAGCTAATAAAGAAACAAACAAAAACAGCCAAGCTTGTTGAAACTGTGTGTAAGGAGAGCATGAACATTCCACCAAGAGTTGGACGCTCTGATGAGTTGCGACCATGACGCTCTGATGAGCTCACGAGAGCTCACTGGCTTCTTGGGACACCACTTTGGGGGTTACCACTTGATTCTGGCTATTTCTCAGAGGGCTGATTCTCCAGACAGAACATGTTACCACATCATCACTTTCATTTAGCTCTCGGCCTCCGTTTCCTTCTCTAGCACACTCTCTAGTGTCACCAAAGTCAGAAGCCACCATTTCTATTTCTAAACTTGTGTGAAATGCTTTGAAGACTGTGATTCCCATTCTCAGCCTTGTCTAAAACAGAGGCTCCCAAACACAGTCCAGGTCTGGGGCGGGTCCAGCTTCCCTGGGACTACAGGAACTTTCCAGGTGTATCCCCATGGGCCTCCAACATCAGCTGTGTAAACACGGGAAGGATTTATCCGGCATCAGGACACTGGAAATAACCCTGAAGGTTCCCTGGCACCACCTTCGCCATCAGCCCCAAAGCCGGACTTGACTCCTGACAAAGTCCTCAGACTTCTGCAGAGAATCTTGCATGAAACAACCACGCCCACTTGGCCTCGAGGGCGGCCCTGAGTGCTGGTGGCCCTGGTGCAGACAGAGCATGAAAGGTGTCCCCGAGTTTCAGGGCCAGGAGATCCTCAACAGTCAGTGGTCTGGATGTGTCACTGGCTCCCACTCCAGGAGCAGTACACAAGGATATAATTCATCTGCTAACACGTTCTCAGATCCCAGCTGTTTGCAGGGATCCACACGGCAGGCTTTGCCTGGATCCTTCTCTGCTCCATCAACTGCGTGATAACAAACACTCGTGCAGGAGCGGCCTCGGTGTGCTTCTCCCCGGCCACAAACCGCAACCCCAGCCCTTGCTAACACTCACATTTTGGGGGCCCCTCTCCCCGCCCCCAATGTGAACTGCTGTGACTTTTAGGGCGCCCTCACCTCCCGTCCCTGGGTGTGGTCTAGGGCAGCAACCCAGGGAACTTGTTAGGAACGCAACTCTTCCAAGTCCTGGGCAGACATCTGGGTCCCAACGAGCCCTCCAGCGATGACAGACCCTGAGCGCCTGACCTTGAGAAGCCGTCATGTGGCCTCCTTGGTGTGAGGCCTGTTAGGTGCCTGCTCCTTGACCTGCTCTAAAGCTATCACTGAGCGGTTCCCCAGCCTCTTGTCCCCCGTGGGCATTTACCTTCTCGCCAACCTCAGGTATGTCTCTCTAGGAACACTGAAAGGAAGGTGGTAAAACAAAAATATTCACCCTCTCAAAATGCTTGATTTGTGCTCTGCGCTTGTACACACCTTCTGACTCATCTCTGACCAGGAGGTGCCCGCATGTGTCCCCGCAGGAGATGGGCACTGCCACCAGCACTGTGCCCCCGTGCCACGCGGTCCTGGGTGCCGCAAGCACATGGGAACAGTGGCGGTCCGCCCCCAGGTGGAAGCACATGGCCCGGAAAACCAGAGCTCGAGGGAAGGTGCCAGCTGGCCACGCACACAGAGCAGTGGATGGCGGCCCCGGGCCCGGGCGCCCCCCCTGCAGAGGGAAACGTATCCAGTGAACCATCAGCAGACATTACCAGAGTGACTTCTCCACAATTTTGGTCCTAAAAACCTCCTCCTGGTCCAGGTTCACGGTGCAGTAGCAGTCTCGCATCTTGTTTGGCCCCGGGTATGTGGGAAGGTTTTTGGCTTCACCTAGAAAGAAAAGGTACATAACACCATCAACTGGGCCCGGAATTACTCACAGACGCATCTCCAAATCACGGCTTTCTTTCAGAGCAGCACTGCTTTCTCTTGTGTATACTTGGTAGCTCTTTTGTTTGTTTGTTTTGAGAGAGAGAGAGAGAGAGAGAGCAAACAGGAAGGGGCAGAGAGAGAGTCCCAAGCACGCTCTGCACCATCAGCACAGAACCCAACGTGGGACTCGAACTCACAACACGAGATCATGACCTGAGCTGAAATCAAGAGTCGGACACTTAACCGACTGAGCCACCCAGGCGCCCCCCATTAACTCTTTATAATGTCCTGGTTTTCTTGTCACCACAAGTCACAATGTCACAGTGAATACCATTTGCACTATTAGAATGCAAGGGAACACACACATTAACCTCCAAAACAGACTGAAAAAGTAGGGATCCATGGGTCTACCATTTGGGGTTATTAGTTTTGTTTTATTCACACTAGCCCCCTTAATTTTGTTTAACGTTTAAATGATAGTAAGGTACATATAAACTAAAATTTATCATCTTAACCACCTTTAAGTGTAGAGCTCAGCAGTGTCAGGTGTATTTACACTGTTGGGCAACCAATCTCCATAACTTTTTCATCTTGCAAAACTGGAACTCTGCACCCACTCCCCCCCCACCCCAGGCCCTGGCACCCACCCTCCCACTTTCTGTGTGTGAATCTGGATACTCGAGGTTAATTCACAGAAGTGGGATCATTCAGCCTCTGTCCTTCTGTGACCGGCTGACTCCCTCAGCACAATGCCCTCAGGTTCATCCATGTTGTCCCAGGTGTCAGGATCTCCTTCCCTGTCAGGGCTATAGGTGGGTCACACTGTATACAGATGGGCCCATTCACCCCCCTGGGTCACTTTCTAGTCTGAATTTGATTTGATAGCATTAGAACAAAATTGGGGCAATAATTAAGGAGGACTCTCTTTTATTGACAAGCTGTTTAAAATACAGAGTGATTAGCCAGTTAGAAGTGAGTCCCGAAGGGGGACCTGCGGCACAGATGTGGGCCGAGTGTCTCCCCCTCACGGCCCCTCCTCCACATGGAAGTGTGGCTGGAGTGAAGGAGAAACCCACAGGCAGCAGCACGGCCGGCCAAAAATTCCAGACTCCTCACTGACCTGGGTTTGTCTAGAGGCCATCAGCAGAACCACAACCTAGTGTCCTCCGCTAGAAACGCACAAGCGTGAACAGCAGGCCCAAACAGCCCCGTCCACTTGCAAACGGAGAGCGATGGGTAGCTTGCAGCATGGACAGCTGATGTCCAGGTGACATCTCCTCCGAGGAAGAAAAGCCTCAAACACACTCTTGCCTCTAAGTCTTCTGGGGGGCATCTGCAGGCACTGGACCGAGTGCTGGGGAGACAGAGAGGTTCTGAGAGCCCAGTACCACGCCATCCACCCAACACGGCCAGTAAATACCTGTCACACCGTAAGACCAAACTACCTCATTCTTGTCAAAACTGAAAAACACACCAAAAACCAACCCCAAACCGGAGCCCAAGTTCCTCCGAGCTCAGCGCCAAAGCCACCTGGCACACACCGTCCTCCACAGAACTCCAGCAAAACCAGACATCATCACTCACTTGGGGGAAATGAGCTCATTTAAAAGATGCCACTTTGCAAACAGACACATGCAAGAGTCCCCAGGAGGGCAGAGGGTGCCTTGATTTGTTCCAAGCTCTCAACTTTTCATTTAATGTCATTACAAAGTAGAACAAGTTGGGAGAGGGCGCTGATCTGGGTGGGGCTTTCTGTGCCCAAACATCGTACTTCTGACCAAAGTGTCCTTCAGGACTCCTAAGAGCACCAGGTGTAATCTGTGCGGGTGGCCCCTTCCTGCACACGGTCAGAACGTGAACCCGCTTCCGAGCCTCAGTTTCACCAGCTGTAAGAACATGAGAACACACTAGCTCTCCAAGGCTCCTCCAACACCAAAAGTGTTTTAATTTCAAAGATTCCAGAGGTTTTTCTTTTGGGAATCATCACTGGCTCTTAGTTGGTGAGGAAAGAAATAACAGATGAGCGTTTTCTTGCATAGCCACCTCAACATTGCAACGCTCCGGAACACACCATTTTTAACATGAGTCCAGCCCATGAAAACATGGCCAACCTGGTAAAAGGCACGTGAATCTGAGCCAAGCTTCAAGTCAGCTGTTAACATCAAAAAACAGACTTTGTGAAGACTCCTGGCAGATGTGAAAGGTCAGAAAAACGTGTGCACAGGGTGGGGGACCAATCCCAGCGCCAAGGGCTGTGGCGGCATCTTCAGGGACAGAAGGGCAGGTGGGGAGGTGCAGGATGGACATATGGCTCCTTCCGCTGAGCTGACCCAACAGGGCAGTCACATCACACACGTCACCCTGAACCAGCCCTTTCAAAAGTCTTCCGGTTCTGGACTGGGAACTGATCACTTTTGCCACGTTCACAAATCTTTAGCCTCATAAGCAGCCCGAATCTGTGGACGTCCCAGCTGACGCCTGTATGATGTCAATCAGGGCTTCCCACACTTCCCTTCGGAATTTCTTTTTGCAGCAGATGAGATACTTAGCTGCAAGTTCCTGTGTTCCTTAAAAGGAGAAGAGAAACTTGTCGGAAAGCTTCATGGGAGATGATGGTTGGTGGAAATCACAGAACTGGGATTTTGTTCCTGTTTGTTCTCTAAAGAACCTCGGAGCAGCAGGAACAGTGGCTGACACTCCTCTTCAAGGTGAGCACCGTCAGGGCACAAGAGAAAGATGAGTCCTCCCTGGACAAGATGACACTTGACACTGAAAGTGCCTGTGTGAACACAGACCGCCACGTTCCTCGCACCCTGCTGGCCCCAGGCAGAGGGTTACAGAGGCATCCTGGCCGCCATGACAATGGTGCCACAGAGAGCCAACCTTAACAGGCCACTCAGACCAGCAGCAGTGGGGGCAGTGGGCAGCATCGCCGGCCACGTCCTATGCCCGGGGTCCTCACAGTTGGGGCAGAAAGGTGGAGAATGATAAGCTACCCCGAGTCTCTGCGTGGAGCCCCGCTGCAGAAGGGGGTGGGGGTGTCTCAGCTCTCGGGTGGTCCATCCAACCACATGAGGAACCGGCACCACTTCTTCCATGCTGACTACTTGTCCCACAGTCTGGAGGCCGTTTCCCTGGCTGACTGTGTCATGGTGCCTCCCTTTTCCCAGCATGTGGAGACACTTACCCAGGAAAGTAAAGCCCTCCTGGCATACAGTAGGTGCTGAATTATTTGTTGAGCGAACGGATAAACAAATGACCACAAGGTAAAAGAAGGTTTCATTCTAAGAACCAGAGTAGGATCATTTTCCTCCGTCTGACCACGTCTGAAATGTACCCTCGGCACCAACACAAGCCGTGTGCTGCAGACGGCAGCTCTGTCAGCCCTGAGAAAGCAGCCCCTGCCGGGTCCGGGCGGGCCGCTGGCCTCAAGGTGCCGGAGAGAGACAAGTCCCCATCCCTGAAAGTGGATGTCGGAGGTCACAGACCCCAGTGCCCCAGGAGAGACTCTGGCGACGGCGGGGGGGGGGGGGGTCTGATCCTGCCTGCTGCCCCCAACACCCCAGGAAGAGAAGGATAGAGGGAAGCAGGTGGGTGGAGAGCTCTGTTGACAAACCACCTCTCTTCCAGCTGTGAGCCTTGGGCGTCCTTCCTGCGTGTGCTCTGAGCCACCACATCCACACCCCTTAGTGGCCCCCCAGCCCGTGGCCTCCACCTGTGAAGGGGAATATTGTGGGAGAACGTAGGCAGGTCTCTTGGCCACTCTGGTTCAGAATACTGAAACGGGCCCAGAGATTCCGGTCACTAACTTATGCTAACAACATAAAAGTCTATTTCCCCAAAAAGATCAATTCCATGATTAAAATATTCTCTTTCCCTGAGTATATATTTTTGAATACCTTGCTATCTTATCTTGATATTAAATAGAACACAACTGCATAAAGACAGACAAAATTGGGATTTCTAAATCAAGCTACATGCGACCTTCCCTGCTGCATGCAGATTCGTCCTGAAAACCCCACATTGAGCTGCCTGGACCCCCGCAGGGTACGACCTCACAACCACTACCGCCTGCTTCCTCTGCCTCCAGGAGGGTCACGGCCCAGGAAGGGGTACTGACACACCTTTCAGATTTCCTCCAGTAGGTAAGGCTATTCACAGGGAAATTAAAAACTCAAAATACAATGAAAAGAAGGAAAATTACACGTATCCAGCTGTCCCTCCCCCACCACGTGTGACTCAGCGGTCAATTGAGCTCTGAGTTCCCTAGTAGCTAAGGCAAGAATGGAAACAAGGCAGAACACACTCTTCAGACTTTCTCTGAAAATAAAGCACACCATTCTCCCTCGGGAAACACTGTTCTACAGCAAGGAGGTGACGGACTGGGCCTGTCTTCTGTGCTCCTTTTACGAGAGATCACGTGGCTACTTCTCAGCCCGTCTGTCATGAGACGAGGCACACAAACTACAGTTGCTGTGAGAGTCCTGGTGAACAAGGTGGGGTGGCCCCACTCGGCTCAAGGCCAGGCCTCCACGTGCTTACCACGGACTCAGACGCTCATCTCCACAGCCAACCTGTCCCACGGCCAAGGCTCCTGGAGACATCTGGATGGCCCAAGTTCAGTTGAGGGGCCTGGTAAGACCCCCAAGGAGGACAGCAGAGCCAGGCCCCAGCGGTCCTCAGCCAGGCCTCTGCCCTCAGACGGACAGCCTCCAGCCACACGGCCCCTCACTGGGCTCCTCTGTCCTCCCCGAGAAACCTGGAACATGGCTGGGTCTCACTTCTGTCTTTGCCTCCAGCATCTAAAACAGCATACTACTCTGGCAAACAGTAATGATCCTATAAACGTTAGCTCAAACGAAAAGTGAGTGAATGTACTAATAAAATGACAAGCTGGGCAGGGCTTTGGGAGTACTGATTCCACACCTCTGCTGGGTATTTCGCAGGCGTCTTTGAGAGCCAAGGTGCATAATCAGGACCAGGGAGCTGGACCGTCCAGCAGTGATTGGGCAAGGACAGGGCCCTGTGGATTCCACCCCAGTCCAGGATGTGTGCTGCACCCTAAGCCAATGATCGGGCCCCTGGAAGCCACTGCTGGAGGGACAGCACAGGTGCTCTGGGAGACTGCATGAGCAGAGCCTGAACTCCCAATACCCTTGCGGACCCACAACATGTGACAGAGGCATCTGGGATCCCCAGCCCCTCCACCAGCCGACTGCCACAGCCTATCTGGACCTCACGGTACTGAGGATTCACCCAGCCAAATCCAGCCCAACCCGCCAGTCCCAAATCCCTGGCCCCAAAGCTGTGAGATACAGGTGGCTGTTTCTAAGCCTTAAAACTGTGAGGAAGCCTATTCCCAGGACACACGCAAGTCCAAAGCCTCACAAGCTCATACAGGTCTACCCAACGCACACACAGCTTCCTCATATCACAAGCTCATACGGTATTAGCCGGGCACACACAATTTCTCACGTTAGAAGCTCATAGAGGACTACCCAGGACAAATACAATTTACTCATTTTCTGAGCTCCTATACTGCTAACCGGGGCGCACACTATGTCCTCAGGTCCTGATCTCATACACTGGAAGTCAAGTGGCTTTCCTTTTCCTCCCCCTCCGGCACACTGCTGATGACCTTAATCATGCGATTACTCCAGTGACAGGGTCTGACCCCATCCAGCCATCATCTTATCTGCGTGTCACAGCCCTGAGGGGCTCGGGACATGTGTCCTGTGGGCGGCATGGGGTGGCTACAGGAGATACTTTGCACATGCCGTGGCGTGATTCGGTTCCTATTGTGCATCCGTTATCCCAGATTGGAGAGGGGAAATAAAACGTGATAGACAGACACCCATGGTGAGCCAGATGATGGCACAGCCCGGTCTGTGGGGACCTTTGAAGGCTGAACCAGCCAGAGCTACAGCTGGTTGTGACCTGACCAGTCCCCTCCTAAGAGGTCATCATAGCAGCAAGAGAGAGCAGAGCAGGTCTGTCATGATGAACTGTGCCAGCTTGCCTTACAATTTCAGGATCCAACTGCTTTTTTTAACATTCCTTAACAGACCAAGAGACTGGAACAAAGAAGCTTAAAGCCCCCGAGTGAGTGTGCAGGAGGCCTGCCTGCTCTTGCCGAAGCCATATCAGACAAGGGCTGTGCTCTCACCAGGGCCCCACACAGGACCCTGGACCGGGGTGGCCCTGCTGGTCCTTCGCCTCATGGTCACCTTACATTTACCCCCTAGGAAAGGGGCTGTTGCCCCGACCTTGATTTCCATTTGTCAGGAAGGTAGCATTCTGAGCCTATGAGTAGAAGACGCTGTCCCCCTGCCGGCCACACTGCCATAAAAACACATAAATCAGGTGTCGTGTCCTCAGGCCGTGGCTCCACAGAGGCTGGGGAGACACCCTGTATTGGGTGCTCCCCTCAGGTCTCAGCCTGGGGCCCTTACCGAACACGGCGCTAAGACACAGTCTGCTCTCTAAATGCTGAGTTAGTGGATGTCATTTAAAAATGGAGTGATTTCACATTTATTTTAAATCCTTTAGAAAACTCTGAGGATCTGGCCATGCCCATAGCCACTTCCCCTTGCTGAAACGGTTGCAGCAGGTCTGGTGGGGTGGCCCCTCTCAGGGGGCACCTGCTGGCCTTGTGCATTTGGAATCACCGTGCCACACATTTGGGGGACAGCCCAGACCTGTTCAGGTCTTTTTGTGCATGTGGTTGTCAGAATCCATCGCTCGAGAAAAGCCACCCCATGGTGGAAATGTCGCCAAAATACAAACCCAAGGGCCCTGGCTTCTCATGCAGTCTGCCCTCCCTGACCCCTCACTGAGTCTGCCTACACCCCACTCTCCAGAGTGCCTGTCAGCCAGGGGGCAACCACCCCAGAACCCTCCACCTCCCCAACAGTGCAAGCGGCATCTGGGGTCCCCTTAGAAAATGGAATCTCTAGCTGGAAGGCCACCTGTGGCAGACTGCGGGAGGAGGGGGACTCTGGGGCAAAGGCCTATAGCGCATCTGCAGGGACGGAGGGCAGGCTGACACCCACCTGCCGGGAGTGCCTCCCCCCTCCACGCCCCTCGCTCTGGGTCACCCCTGGCATCGCTTAATCCCATGGTTCCTGAATGGCCGGGCAGACCCCTGTGCCAGGACCACAGCTACATGTGCACGGAGCCCCCTTCACGTGGCGCTAGGGCTGCCAGGACGGGGTGAGAACGGAGGAGGCGGCCTCAGAAGTCTGAAGAACGGCCCCTGAATGAGAAACAGAAGCCTAAGACACTACAACGCCAAGAGAGAAAATCAGTCACTTCTCCATTTTCCAATTAGTTCTGTACACAACAGCACATCCTCAGAATTATTTACATGTTCAATTTTGAACCGAACTCAAACTATTCAGCACCAAAAAGACACAAAACAGTAGCTAACCTCACTCTCTCACTTAAAATCTAGTCTTTTCCCAAGCGGGGAGAAATGCATGTTCTAATCTCACACTTTTCCAATGAAGCTAGAGGTGAAAACAGTGTTCTTGGACAATACCTCGATGCTGAAATAAAAAGCTGGAAAATTAAGAAAAGTGAAAAAGAAACCACTAGTTTCCTCTTCATTTTTAAAATATTGTGTTGAATGGGCCTTTTATTCCTTGGAAACTAAACTCTGTGTCTATTCGCAAAATACCTTTTCACCTAGTGCTGCATTTTCTATCTAACAGCCATGAAGATCAGAAAAGAGTAAGCAGACCGTCGACAGCACAGCCACTTTGCATGCTGAAGACACACCGAGTGTGCCCTCCGTGCCCGTGACCCTGGCACCTCCCCACAGCGACGTGGAGACGTGGTCCCCCCAGGACCTCACGCCCCTCCCAGGCGGCACGCTCCGGGCAGACAGGTGTCCACACCAGCAGGAGGGCCGCGCTCTGGCTCTGGTCCAGGCCAGGGCTCGGCGTGTCCCCACGGTGTGTCCCCGAAGCTCCGGGTGCCCCAGCCCCATGGCAGCACACGGGCTGCCCCCCCGGCCCCAGGAGGGGAAGTCCAGTTAGGGCCCCGTGCGCGCCTGCACCTGCTTGACCCTGACAGGGAGGGGGAAGGGGAGGGAGGTGCCACCAGCAACAGTGACTTAAACCGAAGCCCCCAGACCCGGTCCCGTGTGCCGGGGGACCTGCACATTCACACAAATCACAGACTTTCAAAGTCACAGAAGTTATCAAAAAATACTGTTTTAGAGACATAGAGGCTCCCATGCCCTCAGGTTGCAAACTGCTGTGGGGACACATGTCACCTCCCCGCGACCCAGTCTGGGGCATTGCACACCTGCGAGCGGCTCCATGCAGTGGCCAGAAGGGACCGTCCCTCACCAAGCTCCCAAAACATGTGTTCGCGTCCCGTGTAGGCGATTCTCTTGTGTCACTTTGCCCAGTGCCTCTCCCCCTGCAAGGGTACACCTCCAAAAGAACCTCAGAATTCTCCAGAGAACATCCTCCTGCGACCTCCTCGTCTGAGGGAAAGACGACATATTTGAATAAATCTGCATAGTGCAATTTCCCAAATTAATGTTCACATGATGAAATGTTAGCTGGTTACTAAGATCAATGAATAAGCTTCCGCAGAACACAGTAGGGACATACATAAGAAATAAATAAAGAGGGATGAAATGTCAGTAAGTGTGAAACTATAATTACTAAAACAGCAACTGTGCCTCGCTGTAAGTAATCAAACTGTTAAGACTTCCTGAGTCGTCTACACATTCCAGCACCGTTCCCCTCCCCAAAGTCTCTTGCTCCTGTCCACTTTGTTTCTACTAATCACAGACACATTCTGGCAGGGGTGAGGATGTCCAGGCAGCTGAGAAGGGTGAAGAAAACAACAGAAACAGATGACAGAAATATTCTGAGGTGGTGTTTTTAACATAGGAACTAAGGTGAGGCTACTATGCAAACGTATGAAAGAGTGGGGGGGCCTAGACACTGGTGAAGATAAGGATCTGAGCTGTCTTCAAGCTGGGCCTGGGCCCTCCTGGGGGCAACTTGCAGGGAGGTCACCCCACGTTATCCCTGCCCATCGGCACAGTAAACAGGAGGTGCCAATAATCACAACCACACAAAGAGCATGCAGTCTGTAGGATGCCCCTGTGCCACAGAAACCTCACCCTGGGAATGGTTTTCACCTGGTGCTCCCGCCTACAGAGGAGCTAGAATGTGAATCAAACAGGGCAGAACAGCTGGGAAATCACCTGGGAGGTCACCTGAGAGAACGTCTGGGTCAACACCTGAGAGAACACCTGGGGGAACGGCTGGGAGATCACCTGGGAGATCACCTGGGGGAACACCTGGTGAATGCCTGGCAGTGGACACCAGTGCCACAGGGCCACGCCCAAGGCCCACCGTTTCCTCCGGTAGAGGTGTTGTACACTTGCTTGTATGTGTGCATGTCTGTGCATGTGTGTGTACACGTGTGTGTTTTGATTTCTGGTTTTTCCTTTAACAGCTTTATTGTGACAGGATCAGAATACCAAAATATCCACCTGTTTAAAGTGTACAACTCAATGTTTTTTAGTATATTCACTAGATTGTGCAAATATCCCCTCAATCAGTGTGAGAACATTTTCGTGCCCCTGAAATCAACAGCCTCACCCCTTCCGCCTCCCCCAGGCCCTGGCAGCTCACTCTCCATCTCTACAGTTTTGCCTGTTCTGGATATTCATATAACACGTGATCTTTGGAGTCTGACTTCTTTCAGAAGCATAATGTTCTGGGTTCGGCCACACTGTGGCCTGTGTCAGGACCCTGTACTTTCTCAGGCTGAGTGATACTCCCCCGTATGGATGTACTATTACATATATACCCAGTTCTTCAGTCGACGGACACTTGGGTTGTTTCCAGCTTCGGACTGCTCTCAACCCTGCTGCTGTGGTGACTGTGTACAGGCTTCTGTGTAGACAGGTGCGCCCGGGAGTACAGGTGCTGGGTCATGTGGTATCCCCAGGCTCTGGCCTCCGAACTGTTCCCTACGGCGGCTGCAACACTGCATTCCCGCTGGCAGTGGATGAGGGTCCAGTGACACTCACGACTGTCTGTCTTTTCAGTTACACGTTGGCTTGGAATCAGAGAGATGCCTGTTCCTCAATTTGTTTTATGATGTAAAATGAGGCGATTGTGGTAACAGGGTTATGAAGACAGTAACATTTTTGGCACAGATTTCTGCACTTCCCACACAATGGCCGGGCCATTGCACTCTGGTTTCATGTCCCAGGTGACTGGGCTCCCCAAGCCTTCATCCCAGCATGAGAGATTCTGGGTTTACACTGCCTGTGTCCGAGCACTGACACTGAAAGCACGGGGGCCTGGGCCTGAGAAGCTGGCGTGCGACGACAACCACGCACAACCCAATCCACCCACAAGCCTCTAGGCCGCTGGAGCTTAAGGAAAGATCCAGCTTCTTTCCTAGAGAAAGTGTGAGGTTCCCAAGGCTGGTCTACAACTCTGGCTCAGCCTCAGGGGCCAGGGAGAGAGGCGGAAACACTGTGTGTATAGGTTTCCTTTAAAATAGTTTCTTTATATGTATTTTGTCATTGCTGCTCAGAAGTACCAGTAACACAACTGTGGGAATCCAAGATTAAACTCTACAGTCTTTCCACAGCCCCAGGCCCAGCCATAGACCCACCCTCTAGAAATGTCACTGGTTTCTGTTTCTTGGCCCTGGAGCAAACATCACCAATATAAATAACAGCATCACTGATATTTCTCAGTTTATCAATTTAAAATCAACTGTTGACTCCCTGCCATGAAAGATGAAAAATTTAGGGTCATGCACATCCCCCACTCCTGCCTCCCAATCATTTTACTACGTCAAGTACTCAACACTTCACGCTGCTCTGTACCTCACACTGTCTCACCTACTCTCTCAGTAAGTTGACTCCGAACATGCTAACTCCACAAGACGCCTGTACATCACGACCATGTGGCTGTGTGTTGTGACCAGACACCACTGCCCCCTCCAGCTCACCCTTCACTTTGTCCCCTCCCGCTGGGCCTGAGCGCCTGCCTCCTCCAGTCTGTGCTCGGGGCGGTAAGGAGGACACCCCCCGGCCCGTCCAAGGGCCTTTATCACTTGACAAAGTACGAATTCAGCGTCCAGGTCCTCTTACCCTGTTTAAGGCACAATTCCGCTTCTAAGAGCTTTTTAAATACATTAAATGGTCCAAATTTCCATTCAAACCTGTAGCTGCTTTCACAAATCACAATTCCTTGATTCATAAAGTAAGACCCTGGCCTGGCGAGGACAACCCCTCCCAGCCTGTGCTGGAAAGAGAGCCAGTCTTCTGCAAGACCTAGGGTTTGTTTGTTTGTTTTCTCCAGAAACAACCAACATAGGATTTCAGGCTGTTCTTTTCTGCCCTAAATACTTTGGTACTTTTCTTTCTTTTTCCCACACTGTTCTCTGTAAGAATCCTGGCTTGAACTTGAGAAAAAATTTCTTAGATGTTAACAAAAGATTAGAAAAACCATTTTCTTCCTTATAAAATCAGAGCCTGTCACTCATACCTCTAATGCAAAACCCAAAGTTCTGGAAAGACTTTTAAACAGATGATGTTCATTTGTTCATTCATGTCTGACCCAAAGGGAAACCGCCTGGGTCCTCACAGACCCAGGGTCTGCACCAAGAGCAAGATTTCATGTTATTCCGGGGTAAAGAGACTCAGAGGCCTTTCTGATAAAAGCTTGCCCTTTTCATAAGTAACTTATTATCTCTTCGGTTAGCCATGTCTCAGGCACTTTGAATGCTGCAGTCAGGGTGGTCTCCGACTCTGCTGGGGGGTCTGCAAGTAGTGAAGGCAATTACGACAGCTGAGCACAGGGCCGTGTGCTCACAGGACTTCACACATAGGTAACATCCATGTTAGTAAGTGTCACTGCAACAGTCCTGTGCAACACCTGTGAGATGCATGTGTGTGCCACGTGTGGCTCCATAAGGAAGGAGGCACTGTGGAAACCCTAGCGGTGCTAACATCCGCGTGCAGACGGCAGAGGGACTGCTCCCCCCAACAAACCCATAAAATCCCTTCCTCTTTTCCTTCCCCTCAGCGGCCAGAAGAGAGGCACAGAGAAGACAGACGGTGGCAACCCCCAGGCAGGGGCGGGGGGCTGGAAGAACCCCCCGAGCAAGGCGCCATGACCACCAAGGCTGGCTGGCTCTGCTCCTCCTAGCTGGACAGAAAGAAACAGGCGATGAGAGCAGAGGTCTGCAGCAATGCAGAGTGTGGGAGACAGTTACCACAAAACAGAACCTGCAGGCCACAGATCTGGTAAGCATTCTGGTATCCAAAATATATAAAGAGTTCCTACAACTCAACAGCTACAAATGACCCAATTTAAAAACAGGCAAACAACCTGAAGGACATTTTCCCCAAGATATCCAAACTGGCACATGGACAGGAAAGGATGCTCAGCATCGTGTGTCCAGGGAAACGCAAGACACACCAGCAGGGAGAGACCCTCCACCATGAGGGCAGCTGGGATGTCTGTAACACAGGAAAACACCAGGTGTCGGTGAGAAAGTGTGGCACTCCTCCACGGCCACTGGGAGCGTGAGCAGCGCAGCCCTGTGGGAAGCAGGCAGCCAAACGCTCACAAGAACTGAGAACAGAAAGGTGCAGGTGAATGTCCACGGCAGCGCTGTTCACAGTAGCCCGAAGGTGGGGACAACCCAGACGTGTGCACCTGCCATCCAGAGACCAGCGGACATCATAGGCTGTGCAGGGGCAGGTGGGACGGGCTTGCTGGAGGAATACACACTGCTCCTGTGGGTGATTAAAAAGTCTGAAACTAAAGGTGAGTGGTGGTTGCACAACAAGAGAATGCAGTAAATCCCACTGAAGTCTATACTTAAAAAGGAATAGATGGTGATTTTTTTTTTTTTTTGAAAGAAAGAGAGCCTGTGTGTGCACAAGCAGGGGAGGGAAGCAGAGGGAGCCCAACACAGGGCTTGATCTCTCAACCCTGGGATGTGACCTGAGCAGAAACCAAGAGTCCAGTCAGAAGCTCGACCAACTGAGCCACCCAGTGTCCCGAAATGGTGAATTTTATGTTATGCACATTTTATCACAATTTAAAAAAGAAAAGTAAAGATGCCTACCAGTGTTTTGACCGAGGCCGTGGCTGTTCTGTGTGACTATGGTTATGACACAGGGGCCACATTCCACCCAACATCCTTTTCTGGAGCAAGAAAGGGTATAAATAAATTCTTTTAAATTTTACATTTAATTTAATTTAATTTAAAAAAATTTTTTAATGTTTATTTATTCTTCAGGGAGAGAGAGAGAAGACAGAGCGTGAGTGGGGGAGGGGCAGAGAGAGAGGGAGACACAGAATCCGAAGCAGGTTCCAGGCTCTGAGCTGTCAGCACAGAGCCCAATGCGGGGCTTGAACTCACAAACCTCGAGATCATGACCTGAGCTGAAGTTGGATGCTCAACCGAGGCACCAGGTACCCCTAATTTCATTTTTATTCGTACATTTTTGTTGGGAGTGAACATACACTTGGTAAACACAACTCAGCAAATTTCACATATGTGCACAGTATGTAATCAGTAGCCAGACCAAGATGTGGAATGGTCCCAGCACTCTAGAATGTTCTTCCAGTCTTCCCAGGTCAATACCCCTCCCAGGAGGGCTTAGCACTCTTCAAAATTTTATAACATCTGTTAGTTTTGCCTGTTCTGAACCTCATAAAAATGGAGCCGGACCTGTTAAAGCACTAGAGGTTGCAGACTGGATTCGAATTTCACCTTTAAAAAAATTTTTTTTAATGTTTATTTATTTTTGAGAGAAAGAGAGAGAGAGCACGAACAGGGGAGAGGCAGAGAGAGAGGGGAACACAGAATCCAAAGCAGGCTCCAGGCTCCAAGCTGTCAGCACAGAGCCCCATGCGGGGCTAGAACTCACAGACCATGAGATCATGACCTGAGCTGCAGTCAGACGCCCAACTAACTGAGCCACCCAGGCGCCCCTCACCTCTCATTTTAATTTATAAACTGAAGTAATTTTATACAGAGAAGCTTGCCCCTCATCTACCATTTGATAACTCTTTCGTGAAGCTCACACAGAAAGCTGGGATAAATGCTTGATTATTCCACTTATTTACCAGATTTTCAAGTAACGAATTAGTGTCCTGTCGTCCTCGAAAGGTGAATAATTTAGGCTTTTTTGTAATTTTGCAATTATTTTTTATTGACACAATTTACATATAAAATTCAACCTTTTAAAATGTACAACTCAGTGTTTTTCAGTAAATTCACAGAGTTGTACAACTATCAACACTAATTCCAAAGGATTTTCATCAACTGCAAGTGAAGCCGCCCTGAGAGCCTTCACCCTGTCCTGGCCTCCGCCCCCAGCAACCCACTGTTGGCTCACAGATCTGCCTCTTTGGGGTCTTTCGTATAAATGCAATCATGCACATTCGGCCTCTGGCCTCTTTGGCTTGACATCCTGTGTTCAAGGGCTTCCCACTGTGGCCTCAGGACAGTGCTTCAAGGTGTGGGCACAGCTTCATGTGCAAGCACTCACACACACACACCAGTCTACACCTGCACCCCAGAGACTCAGGAGAAACAGCACGAGACAACACTACCCAAACCACATGACCTGGGCACATCAGCCTGCCTCCCTAGGCCTCAGTTTCCCATCTGTAAACTGGGTGGCCAATCATCAGGACAAGCAACACTCCGGTGGCTCAGAAAGTAGTCCCCATCATAGAGGACATGATGCTATATGTGGAAAACCTGAAAGACTCCACCAAAAACCTGCTAGAACTGATCCATGAATTCAGCAAAGTCACAGGATATAAAATCAATGTACAGAAATCACTTGCATTCCTATACACCAATAATGAAGCAACGGAAAGAGAAAGCAAGGAATCGTTCCCATTCACAACCGCACCAAAAACCATACAATAGCTAGGAATAAACCTAACCAAAGAGGTGAAAAATCTATACACTGAAAACTAGAGAGAGCTTATGAAAGAAATTAAAGAAGACACAAAAAAATGGAAAAAGATTCCATGCTCCTGGATAGGAAGAACAAGTATTGTTAAAATGTCGATACTCCCCAAAGCAATCTACATGTTCAGTGCAATCCCTATCAAAATAACACCAACATTCTTCACAGAGCTAGAACAGACAATCCTAACATTTGTATGAAACCACAAAAGACCCTGAATGGCCAAAGAGATCTTGAAAAAGGAAACCAAAGCAGGAGACATCACAACCCCAGACTTCAAGTTATACTTCAAAGCTGTAATCATCAAGACAGTATGGTACTGGCACAAGAACAGACACTCAGATCAATGGAACAGAATAGAGAACCCAGAAATGGACCCACAAACGTTATGGCCAACTAATGTTTGACAAAGCAGGAAAGAATATCCAATGGAATAAAGACAGTCTCTTCAGCAAGTGGTGCTGGGAAAACTGGACGGCGACATGCAGAAGAATGAACCTGGACCACTTTCTTACACCAGACACAAAAATAAACTCAAAATGGATGAAAGACCTCAATGTAAGACAGGAAGCCATCAAAATCCTCGAGGAGAAAGCAGGCGAAAACCTCTTTGACCTCAGCCACAGCAAATTCTTACTCAATACGTCCCCGGAGGCAAGGGAAACAAAAGCAAAAATGAACTATTGGGACCTCATCAAGATAAAAATCTTCTGCACCACGAAGGAAACAATCAGCAAAACTAAAAGGCAACCAAAGGAATGGGAGAAGATATTTGCAAATGACATATCAGATAAAGGGTTAGTACCCAAAATCTATCAAGAACTTCTCAAACTCAACACCCAAAAACAAATAATCCTGCGAAGAAATGGGCAGAAGACATGAACAGACACTTTTCCAAAGAAGACATCCAGATGGCCAATTGACACATGAAAAAATGCTCAACATCACTCATCATCGGGGAAATACAAATCAAAACCACAATGAGATACCACCTTACACCTGTCAGAATGGCTAACAACTCAGGCAACAACAGATGTTGGCGAGGATGCGAAGAGAGAGGATCTCTTTTGCATTGTTGGTGGGAATGCAAGCTGGTGCAGCCACTCTGGAAAACAGTGTGGAGGTTCCTCAAAAAATTAAAAATAGAACTACCCTACGACCCAGCAATTGCACTACTAGGTATTTATCCAAAGAATACAGGGGTACTGATTCAAAGGGGTACATGCACCTCAATGTTTATAGCCATGCTATCAATAATAACCAAAGTATGGAAAGAGCCCAAATGTCAATCAACGGATGAATGGATAAAGAAGATGTGGTGTATATATATACAATGGAGTATGGAACTAGAGGGTATTATACTAAGTGAAATAAGTCAGAGAAAGAGAGGTATCATATGATTTCACTCATGTGTGGGATTTGAGAAACTTAACAGAAGACCATAGGGGGAGGGAAGGAAAAATAAGATACAAACAGAGAGGGAGGAAAAGAAACCATAAGAGACTCTTAAATACAGAGGACAAACTGAGGGTTGCTCATGGGGGGCAGGGGAGAGGGGAAAATGGGTGACGGGCACTGAAAAGGGCACTTGGGATGAGCACTGGGTGTTGTATGTAAGCGATAAACCATGGGAATCTAGTCCCGAGCCGAGAGCGCACTGTATACACTGTATGCTAACAAACTGGACAATAAATTATTTAAAAAGAAAGAAAAAAGAAAGTCGTCCCCAGGAGAGCAGCGGCAGCCGCACCGTGTCAGAAGGCAGATTTCAGGGCCGCCCAAGGCTGGTGTGTGAGCACAGAACCTGTGTGCTACCAGCCCCGGGGGGTTCTGAGCTCCCGGGTCACGGTCCTAAGCCCACCTTGCTGCACTTGAGTGACACCCAGCTGTTCTGAACTGTCCCTAGCCGGAGTGCCTCCTCATTGCCTCAGGAGACCCTCCCTGAACGGACCACCCTCCTCCGTGGCCGTAAAGACCCAGAAGCCTCAGCACCCTCTCTAGGAAGAGCTGTGCTTCCACGGACATCTGTTCCGGCCGGACCACCGTTTCGCCAAACCTCCCCCACATGCCCGTTCTTTTTTTTTTTTTTTTTTTAATTTTTTTTTTTCAACGTTTATTTATTTTTGGGACAGAGAGAGACAGAGCATGAACGGGGGAGGGGCAGAGAGAGAGGGAGACACAGAATCGGAAACAGGCTCCAGGCTCTGAGCCATCAGCCCAGAGCCCGACGCGGGGCTCGAACTCATGGACCGCGAGATCGTGACCTGGCTGAAGTCGGACGCTTAACCGACTGCGCCACCCAGGCGCCCCCCCCACATGCCCGTTCTGTACTGACAGCAAGTGGCTGACGTGCGTGGGGTGCTGTCCTTCCCTCCTCTGCCCTCAAAAGCACCCATTGCCCACCAAACAAAGCACTTCTGCCCGCCGAGCATTCAGAGATCTCCACCAGCTAACATCCATCTGCGTGTGCAGGATGACCTTCAACGACTCACCTCCACGAGTCAAAACGCGGCACTGGCCCAAGCCCCTGTGTCTCCTCCACTGCGGGCCATGCTGACCCACACTCCCAGCATCCACATCCTCCCCATCCCTGGAGCCACATGGCAGGGTTGCCCTGTGCCACTCCCAGGGCATGCAGGCGCCCCCTCCCACCCCACATGATCGCTGTGTTCTGTGCACAGTCTACCCCTGCTGAGAGCAAAGGCCAGGCCTCACAGGCTCCATCACCCCTCACTCACTTCCCAGAGCCAATCCTCACTCTTGGCAAACACATGCTGAACAAAAGAGCCATCCTTGGAGCTAACCGGGAACCACCCAGAGGTCAAAAGTCCTAGGCCTGCCAAGATGACCTCAGATGCATCACCCATGGAACATTCCGGAAGACAGACTTCTTCATGATAGGCTGGCAAGGAGAGAGGCAGCTGGAAGGCCCATGGGTTGAGGAGGCAGGACCTTCAGAGGGATTTTAAAAATGAAGTAATAAAAGCTTTAAAATTATTTCCAAAAGGCCACAGACTGCTGTGTTAGCTGATTCATGCACAGGAGAGAAGAAAAGGTCTGTCCATCTGCCAACCGCAAGAAAGCAGGAACCCCTGCTGGATTCCAGGCCCACCCGGCACATTTGAGCTGTGTGTCCCCACCTGACTTCACGTCCCAGACTGCAGCACAGGCTGTGGCGACCCCTCCCTCCCGGGGGCCGAAGCAAGTGTCCTTCAAACCCCTGCCCCCAGCACCTCGCACGGAAGCCAGGGATCTCTGCTCAGCTGGATTTGTTAAACTCCAAAGTTATTTTTAACGTTGCCATTGGTCTAATTAGGCAGGAAACACTGGCTGGAGTACAGGCCGGCTGTCCTGGAGGAACCATGGGCCACTAGGAATGAGGCCACGTGGACACACACAGGATGTCTTGCAAAACTTTGCTGAAATAGTGAAAAAAAGTACCTGGAGACTCTGATTTCATCTCAACATTCAGGTCACCCAGCCCCGCTCCCAGTGCTGGACTTCTGTGCGGCCACTTGCCTATCCCCTCGAGCCCAGATACCTTATCTTTAAAATCCAAGGGCTGTGAGGGGCGCCTGGGTGGCTCAGTCAGTTGGGCGTCCGACTTCAGCTCAGGTCATGATCTCGCAGTTGGTGAGTTCGAGCCCCGCGTCAGACTCTGTGCTGACACCTCAGAGCCTGGAGCCTGCCTCGGATTCTGAGTCTCCCTCTCTCTCTCTCTCCCCTGTTCATGCTCTGTCTTTCTGTCTCTCTGTCTCTCTCTCAAAAATAAACATTAAAAAGAAAAATCCAAGGACTGTGAAGAGGTCCTCTGCCCGGAGGGAGTGACGCATTGATCACAGGTGTCACAACACCCCCAATACCAGTGACCTCGCAGAGCTCACCAGCCACAGGCACAGCTTTCTGAGCATGACACCCATCTCGAAGCAGAACTGGGATTCAAAACCCACGGGGCTGTCTGGGCTCCTCACCACACCGCGGTGGCATTTTGGTCAGCACACCACCTCCGCCTTCCTTGCTGCAGATGCCCCTCTGACACACACCAGAGCCTAGGTGGCCTGTGGCACACAGGCGGTGATTCCAGGGCCTGGTAACACGGGTGTGGTGTTGCTGCAGGACTTTCTCAACAGCAGTCTGCACCGGGCCCACCTGCTAGACGGTGGGGACGGGGGCTTTCCTGCCGAGGAGCCTCACTGGAACAGGGCTGGGCAGACCCTGGTGCTGGCCAGGGTGGGAACCAAGCCCACAGGCAGCGCCCCTCACCCTGTGCCATGGCGACCTGGGAAGTCTATGGCCCTCAGAGGCCTGACAGTGCACTGACGTCTCCCTTCTGGGCTTGAAACTCAGGCCCTCTCTCCCGAGGGAACCGGGGATCACCCTCTCAGGGTCTGGGAGCTGTGGGACAAGCAAAGAGCAAAAGGCCAGGCTGTGGACCTGCTTCACACGGAAGGCGTGTGTTGCTCTGGGTCCCCAAGGAGTAACCAGTCCCAGAGCAGGGACTAGAGTCAGAGCCTGCAGCTCCCAGCCCCTCGATGTCCTCATCTGCCAGAGTAAGGCAGCGCTGCGTCCTCTGCAGACTCGTGAGCCCGGCCCAGGGAGTGATTGAGGGGTCTGTTTGCCACCAATGTCTCGGGGGCGTCTGGCAAAGACACGCAGCCCACCACCTCTCTGATGCCATGAGACATGTGCCTGGTTGCCCGCTGGCTGTTGGACTTTGGGTCCAAGCGGACGCTCTCTGAGCAGCACTTCCCATCAGGGTAGCTCTCCCCTGATCAAAGTGCAAGCATCTAAAAGGCCCCAAGGCACCAACATGTGCTGCAGAACCCCAGAGGCCCCTGTATCTATTGCAGAGACCACAGTCCTCCAAAGGGGGCTGCAGGCTGGTCACACAGACCCAGGCCCGGAGAGAGCTCCTGCCACAGCCCGGCCCCCCGCCAGATGCAGCCAAACCTTAGGAAGGGCCTGCGTGGTCGCCAGCAGTCACCCACCACCCGCCGGCAGAGTCACTGCCGCCATCCAAGCCCGGCACTGCTGGGTGGTCATCACCCGAACCTTCAACCGGCAGCAATATCACCCACTAGGGGTGACACCGAGGCCCCTGCCCCCAGCACCACACAGTGGGAGTGGCCACCCTCCTTGGGTCACTGGCCACATGGACAGACGGCTCCAATGTGCGGCCCCCCTCAGAGAACCACAAACCAAAGCCTGTGCTGGCCCTGGGTTTGCATCCTAATGGCAAGTTTAGAATAGGAAGCAATGGAAAACTTGAAACTTTGGTTTTTCCTTCCTCATTTATCAGTCTGCAAGACTGGCCAGGAGAGACAGATGTACCTTCCTCTTCAGCCTAACACCACGAGGCCCCAGCTGGCACAGAAGCGCAGCCGGGGCGCCAGCGCCCTCTCCCACCCAACAGCACCAGTCAGCCCTGGCCGGCCCTCCGCTGCCCAAACCCGAGGGCCCCGGACAGAGCCTTCCAGGTGGCCCAGGGCTGGCGGCACGCTACAGGTCTTCCCAGCTCACAGGTGAGACCAAGAGGCCCTCACTCCCTCAAGGCAGAACAGCCACCACCCACGGTCTGAAACCTCTGCCCTCAGGGGTTCCTGGCCGTGTCCCCAGTGGGCCACCAACCATGTGCTATCCCTGTGCCTCACACCCTTGTCCCAACACGCCAGGGAGGCAGGCTGTGTAGCAAGCGAGGGCCTGGTGTATTTACACAGCAGCTGAGACTCTCAGAGCTTGGAGGCAGGTGCTGGTGAGCTGGCACCTCGACCACGTCTCTGAACCTCTTTATCCTGGAACCGATGAGCAGCCACGGCTTCGGGACGGTGCCCAGGGCAAGGAGCTGTGGCGGAAAGGGGCTCGGGAGCCCCTCAGCTGAGAGCAGAGCAGCCCCAGCCTCCCAGGCGGGGGCAGGGATGCTCTCCCACTTGTCGTCCCTGAAAAGCCACCATCACATCAAGGGGCCAAGCCTGACAAAGCAGAAGTTCACTTTCCACACTTTCAAGGATCCACAGCTTGACACTGAGGCACCCACACATTGTTGCTATGCCATACAAGAGGCCAAGGAAGCTTCTGTCAGGCACACACTACTTTTCTGCCTCCCCTTACACCTGGCTGATTTCCACAGTTGCCATAGCTGCTCAATCTTCTAAAATATTTTTTTGAAAGCCATGAATAAATCAATATCTAGATCTCCTGGGAAAATACAACTTTACCCTTAAACAACGAATGCAGTGGTTACAGGTGATGCCCCCTGTGAAGTCACAAATCCACATATAATTTTTGATTCCCCTAAAACTTAACTACTCTTCTCAAACTATTCCAAAAAATAGAAGAAAAAGGAAAACTTCCCAATTCATTCTAGGAGACCAGCAATACAAGCCAGATAAAGAGAGAACTATAGGCCAATATCCCTAATGAACATGGATGCAAAACTCCTCAACAAAATACTAGCAAACCAAATCCAACAATACATTAAAAAAGAATACCATCCACCATGATCAAGTGGGATCTATTCCAGGGAGGCAAGGGTGGTTCCACATCTGCAAATCAATGAAATACATCACATCAACAAGAGAATTGATAAAAACCAGATGATCACCTCAATAGATGCAGAAAAAGCACTTGACAAAATACAACACCCACTGGTAATAAAAAAAAAAAAAAAAAAACCCTTGACAAAGTAGGTTTAGACGGAACACACCTCAACGTTATAAAGGCCATGTATGAAAAACCCACAGCAAACAACCTCAATGGGGAAAAACTGAGATTTTTCTCCTAAGATCAGGAGCAAGACAATGATATCCACTCTCCCTACTTTTAATTCAACATAGTAACAAAAGTCCTAGCTATAGCAATCAGACAAGAAAAAGAAATAAAAAGGCATCTAAATTGGTAAGGAAGAAGTAAAACTTTTAGTATTTGCAGATGGCATGATACTATTTATAGAAAACCCTAAAGACTCTACTAAAAATCTATTACAACTGATAAATGAATTCAGTAAAGTCACAAAATACAAAATTAATGTACAGAAATCTGCATTCTTTTACAGTAATAATGAAGTAGCAGAAAGAGAAATTAAGACAACAATCCCATTTACAACTGCACCAAAAATAATGAAATACCTAGGAATAAACTTAGTCAAGGAAGTGAAAGAACTACACTCTGAAAACTATGAAACTGTGAAACATTCATGAAAGAAACTGAAGACGACACAAAAAGATGGAAAGACATTCCATGCTCATGAGTTGGAAGAACCAATACTGTTAAAATGTCCATATTACCCAAAGCAACCTACAGATTTAATGCAATCCCTGTCAGCATTTTCCACAGAATTAGAACAAATGATCCTAAAATTTATATGGAACCACAAAGACCCTGAGCAGTCAAAGCAATCTTGAGAAAGAACAAAGCTGGAGGTATCACAATCCCAGTGATAGTGGGTCCCTCAACTAGGACAGTCCCTCCAACTAATGGTGTTGGGAAAATTGGACAGCAACATGCATAAGGACAAAGCTGGACTGCCCTCCTCCACCACATACAAAAACAAACTCAAAACAGATTAAAGATCTTGGGCGCCTGGGGGCTCAGTTGGTTGAGCATCTGACTTTGGCTCAGGTCATGGTCTCACAGTTCGTGAGCTGGAACTGTGAGCTCAGACTTTGTGCTGACAGCTCGGAGCCTGGAGCTGCTTCGGATTCTATGTCTCCCTCTCTCTCTCTCTCTCTGCCCCTCCCCTGCTCACACTCTGACGTGCTCTCTCTCTCTCTCTCTCAAAAAGAGAAAAATAAAAATAAGCATTAAAAAGGTAATAATAATAAATAAAAACAAAATGGATTAAAGACCTAAATGTGAGACTTGAAACCATAAAAATCCTAAAGGAAAACATAGGCAGTAAGTAACCTCATGAACATTGGCTGGAGCAACATATTTATGGATATGCCTCCTCAGGCAAGAGAAACAGAAGCAAAAATAACTCCACCAAAATAAAAATCTCATGCACAGCAAAGGAAACCACCAACAAAATCAAAAGGCAACCTACTAAATGAGAGAAGATATTTGCAAAGGACATAATCTATAAAGGATTGATGTCCAAAATATATAAAGAACTTGTACAACGCAACACCAGAAAAATAATAATCTGATTAAAAATAGGAAGAGGACCTCAACAGACAATTTTCTTTTTTTTTTTAATTTATTTTTATTTTCTTTTGAGAAACCCTTCATGCAAGCAGGAAAGGGGCAGAAGGAGAGGGAGAGAGAGAATCTCACGCAGACTCAGCACTCAGCATGAAGCCCGACATGGGGCTCCATCCCGTGACCCTGAGATCATGACCTGAGCCAAAATCGAGAGTCCGACGCTCAACTAAGCCACCCAGGAGCCCCTGAATGGACATTATTCCAAAGAAGGCACACAGATGGCCAACAGACACATGAAAAGATGCTCAACATCATCATCATCGGGGAAATGCAAATCAAAACCACAATGAGATACCACCTCACACCTGTTAGAATGGCTAAACTCAAAAACACAAGAAACAACAAGTGTTGGGGAGGATGTGGAGAAAAGGGACCCTCATGTACTGTTGGTGGGAGTACAAAATGGTGCAGCCACTGTGGAAAACGGTGTGGAGGCTCCTCAAAAAATTAAATATAGAATTAACCATATGATCCAGTAATTCCACGACTGGGTATTTACCCAAAGAAAATGAAAGCACTAATTTGAAAAGATATATGCACCCTTATGTTTATTATGGCTTTATTCATATTATGTTATGTTATTCATATAATATATATTATATTAACAGTATTATATTATGCTATTTACATTACTATTATACATATATATTACTCAACCATAAAAATGAAAGAAATCTTCCCATTTGTGACAACATGGATAGAGCTGGAGGTGCAATGCTAAGTGAAATAAGTCAGAGAAAGACAAGTGGCATACAATTTCACTTATATATGGAATCTTAAAAGCAAACAAACAAACACCAGACTCACAAATACAGAGAACAAACCAGCGGTTGCCAGAGGGGGTAGGGGTGGGGGTGGGTGGGTGAAACAGACGAAGGGGGTGAGGGGTTATATAAACTGCCAGTTATCAAATAAGTAAGTCAGGGAGATGAAAAGTACAGCACAGAGAACTGTAACAACCCTGTATGGTGACAGATGGTGACCACACTTATGGTGATGAGCCCTGAGCAACGTGTAGGACTACTGAGTCACTATGGTGCACACCTGACACTAACACAGCATTGTGTGCTAATTATACTTCTATTAAATAAAAAAACAACTACTAATAGCCTACTGTTGACCAGGAGCCTTACCAACAACACAGACAGTTGATTAACACATGGTTTTTAGGTACATGTGTTACACATTGTGTTCTTATAAAGAAGTAGGCCAGAGAAAAGAAAATGTTATTAAGACAATCATAAGGGAAGAGAAAAAATGAGATCATAAGGGAGAGAAAATACATTTATAGTACTGCACTGTATTTATTGGAAAAAATCCACGTGTAAGTGGACCCACATAGTTCAAAGATACGTTGTTTGAGGGTCAATTATAATACATAAAACGAAGATTCGTAAATGATCAATGTTTATTATAGCAATATTTGTGTTGGCAAAAAAACAAGGAAACGATTAAACATTCAACAATGGAGACTACGACAGATAAAATGCCTTCGACCAGCGCTAGGCCAGGACGCGAGGCTTCAGACAGTGGGTCGGACCCCTGAGGACATAGGCAGGAAGCTACCGGTGCCCCGAGCAACAGAGCGGCCGGGTGAGGGAGGGGAGGACAAGGAAAGCGAGTCTAGGAGAAGACCACACAGCAACCAAAGTGGTTTTTACAAAGAACTTCCAGAAATACGTAGAAATGTTTGGAGTAAAATTCTCAAAAGATATATGTAATATAGATGTATATATGTGTGTAGTTAACATCTAATAAACGTATATGTGCCCACAAGGTATCTCCATAGGAAAAATAAGAATGGAGGAGAAGTACCTGAACAGAAGAACCGAGATGTTACCCAAACGCTGGCTGTGAAGCCTCTCAGTGGGGGAAGGAGTCTCTTTTTTCTTATTCTTGAAAACCTAGAACTTAGTTTTTCAAAAACATGCATTATGTTTATAATTAAGTAGAAGTGCTTATGAATTTAATAGCCAATAATACCTGTCTTTGATATTAAACACTGACCATGTCAATGTATTATGTGTAATAATAAAGGCAATTTCTGATAAAGTTTAAATGTACAATGAAACATAATTCAGAGCTTTGTGATTAAATGCCCATTTCATTTACCTTAAATCAGAAACTCACCCACAAACCACAGTTAGGCCGGGCCCTTCACAGTGCAGAAAGTGAATTCCTGGTGAATGGTAGACATGCCAGATCTACCTGCTGAGTTAATCACTTAGTTATTTTCTGTTTAACTCCTGAGCCAGGTGGGTCCAAATTGTAACACATGCTACAAAATCATCTATCCCATTTATGGGAATACAGTAGGCACATAATCCATAGTAACTAATAATATGCATCATCCCTTTTAGAAAGCTCTGCGTTTAAAATTAAGAGTTTTAGAGGCGCCTTGGGCTGCTAAGTAAGTTGGGTGTCTGACTTCAGCTCAGGTCATGATCTCGTAGTTCGTGCATTCGAGCCCCATGCCGGGCTCTGTGCAGACAGCTCAGAGCCTGGAGCCTGCTTCAGATTCTGTGTCTCGCTCTCTCTCTGCCTCTCCCCCACTCATTCTCTCCCTCTCTTACTCTCTTTCTCAAATATAAATGAACATTTAAAAATTAAAAAAAAAATTTTTTTGTTAATGTTTATTCATTTTTGAGAGCAAGACAGAGACACACAGAAAACGAATGGGGGAGGAGCAGAGAGAGAGGGAGACACAGAATCCGAAGCAGGCCCCAGGCTCTGAGCCGTCAGCACAGAGCTTGATGTGGGGCTCGAACTCATGAATGGTGAGATCATGACCTGAGCCGAAGCCGGATGCTTAACTGACTGAGCCTCCCAGGTGCCCCTTAAAAAAATTTTTTTGGGGGGGCCCCTGGGTGGCTCAGTTGGTTAAACGTCTGAGTTTGGCTCAGGTCATGATCTCACGCTCTGTGAGTTCAAGGTCCGCGTCGGGCTCTATGCTCACAGCTCAGAGCCTGGGGCCTGCTTCAGGTTCCGTGTCTCCCTTTCTCTCTGACCCTCCCCCATTCATGCTTTGTCTCTCTCTGTCTCATAAATAAATAAACATTAAAAAACATTTTAAAAACAGATAACTAAAAATTTTAAAATATTAAAAATTTTTGGGGGGGGGGGCGCCTGGGTGGCTCAGTCGGTTAAGTGTCCGACTTCGGCTCAGGTCATGATCTCACATTTCATGAGTTCAAGTCCCATACTGGGCTCTATGCTGACGGCTCAAGAGCCTGGAGCCTGCTTTGGATTCTGTGTCTCCTCTCTCTCTGCCCCTAACCCGCTCACACTCTATCTCTCTGTCTCTCTCAAAAATAAATGAAAAAAAAAATTTTTTTTTTAAACAGTTTTATAAAGATGGGAGCCTGGGTGGCTCAGTCAGTTGGGTGTCTGGCTCTTGATTTCGGCTTAGGTTATGATCTCACAGTTTATGGGATGGAGCCCTGAGTCTGGCTCTATGCTGAGCGTGGAGCCTGCTTGGGATTCTCTCTCTCTCTCTCTCTCTCTCTCTCTCTCTCTGCCCCTCCCCTCTTCGAGTGCTCTCTCAAAATAAACCAGAGAGTTCTATAAATAAATTGTATTCTTTATCTATCTTTGAACAGTTTTAATTACAAAGGAAATATAGATTCATTGCAACCATGCTACAAAAGCATATATGGACACAGTAAATCATCTTTCCTCCCCTCCAACCCCTCCGCCCCCCACGCTGCTGAGTTGACCATTTGGTTGGAAAGCCTCCAGGGCTATCTCTGGTCTCACAACTGCATAAGGGTTACACGCATGGGAGGAGGTAGTTCTGAACTTGTTCACTAAAACGATAAGCTCTTTCTCTTTGCTGTACAATAAATACGTTACTACCTGTGGATGTACCTCCATCCTTTTCAGGAATGACACAGTGTTCCACAGGCAGACCGACAGGGATGGGTCCACCCAACTGCTGTCTGGAAACAACCTGCCGCTGCCGCCAGTGGCCCCGCGTGCGCACCCCCACCACGCCTGGGTTCCTGCCTCTGGGATGGGGGCACAAGCCAAGCACCAGGGGAACGTTGCTGCCATGCCACTGAAACCAGACACACCTGTGCACGTGGGGCTCCTGGGGTCAGGTCCCAGACGCGCCCTGCGGATCCCGTGGCCCCCTCGTGGTTAGCGTGTCCAGTGTGAGCACGCCGGTTGGTGACAAGCAGGTAGGTCATGAGTGGGCGTCACAGACACTTCCCTCAACTACGTCATTTGTCATTTGCGGTGTCTTGCCATACTCTCATTTTTAGCTCTCATGTAGTCAAATCTGTTATGGTGTCCTCCTGAGCTCCTCCTTTACTGGTCACTTAGAAAGTTCTCCCACATTCTAGAGGTCATTCACAATAGTCTCCAAGGGATGCCTGGTATTCTTGTGCTATTTTTTCACACTCTAACCATTAATCCATTCAAATTTACTCCGTGTGGTGTGAGTTAGGATGACATTTTTTTCAAGAGAGATGGCTAATTAAGCCAACTCCACTTACTAAACTACACAACCCTTCCTCAGTGAACTAAAATGCCATCTTCATCATAAATTAGGCTCCCAGGCATATTCTGACCTCCTCCTGCGTTCTCTGTGATACTTTTTTGGCTATTAGAAACCTAAGAATATCCTGCTGAACATTTTAAAAACCGACCACACAGCACATGCAGTAAACACCTCCTCCATTAGTGAGTCCAGCACTTTCGTTAGTCTCCCCGTTACAATTGCTCCCAGCCGCCGACTTACATACAAAGCAGGCACCCTGCCCTTTGACCTGAATAATTTTTTTTTTTTTTCTGGTTTGAAGTCTGGCTTCATCTAATAGAAAACCAACACTGCAATTTCACACTGATTCTTTAGTTCATCACAAATTAGGCTTAAGCTGTCTGCTCCGCCCCTTAACATGCATGGTTGCTTGATGAGAGAGGGCTGTCTAGGCAAACCTGGACTCGCCCCACTTCCTCTGCCAGCCTCCTGGAGCTCAGGGCTCTGCTGTCCCTGCCAGTGCCAGCCCACATGCCCCATCTGGAGCCTCTACCCCTGCCAACCTGCCCTCTACTCCCCACTCCTATTTTTAGCTCCTAGAATCTGAGCCTTTGGCTGGCCTGAGCTGTCAATTTTCCATGAATCAAAATAAGTTTAATTCATAGAAAACCCTCAATCTCAATTTCTACCATGATGTCTAAGAAACAAAAAGT
This sequence comes from Leopardus geoffroyi, assembly GCF_018350155.1. NCBI lineage: Eukaryota > Metazoa > Chordata > Mammalia > Carnivora > Felidae > Leopardus > Leopardus geoffroyi. The sequence goes on from NC_059326.1 coordinate 82,695,162, forward strand.
ACTTTGGGCCACCAAGACCTACTGCTGGCCCGACCCTGCCAAACACTGAGGAAGAAGGCAGGTCCTGGGTAGCCAGGGTCAGGGGGACCAGGAGGCAGAGAGGAGCAAAGTGGGCGGAGGTCAGGCCTGGCAGGGGGGCAGGACAAAGGCCACGACGAGGTCAGAGGGCAAAGGGCCCAGTCAGGGCAGGTGGATACACAAGGGCAGAGAGACTCAAATGTTTTGCACAACCTGAATTAGACACAGAGGAGGCCAAGAGCTGTGTGTTAAGATAGTAAATGACTGCCTGGAACAGCTAAATCACAGGGAAAGGAGAAGTATCACACACAAGCCCGAGCACTAGCACAGCCCCTGATGCCCTGTGGGGTTTCAATCACAGATGTGACATCTTGGGCCCTGTCTCTTCGTGCTATCCTTCCACGGGGTTTGCAATCCACCCTCATAAACTGCTCTGGGAATGTTGACATCTCACGTCCCGGAAAAGTGTGTAAGTCTTCCCACGGAGCAGAGGCCGGGCCACCCCCGACCTGGATGCCTACCACAGCCGGGCAGGGCCCGTCACTCCCCCAGGAGGCTCCCCTCCCACTGAAGGCTGCCCTGGCCCCTCCACTCACATCCCAACCCAGGGTCAGAGGAGACCAGGGTCCTGCAGGGCTCACACTACCACTGCACTTCCCGGAATAGAGCCGAGCATGATTTTTCCCAAAACAGAGGTTCACAGGGATGGCCTGCACCTAGCCAAACTGCCCTCCCCCGCTGTCACCTCAGATTGTTGTTGTTGTTGTTGTTGTTTACATTTCCTGGGTTTTTGTTTTGTTTTCTTTCATTCTGTTTCAGGGAAGGAGGAAAAGAGATCCCTGCAAGACCCCTTCCCAGGCTGGGGAGGGGTCAAAATGCCATCATAGTAACATGGGGATAACAGTGCCTGAGAGAGGCCTGCAGAGCAAGCACCCAGCAGTGTTCATTCTGAATCTTTTACTCCCATTCAGCCCTCACACCCAACAGAGTTTCAGCAATTAATGTGTGAGCAGGGACCAGTCCCCACTGTACAGGCCTCTCGGTGCTCCAGCACAGAGTACACCCGCTGAGAGTACACCCTCCAAGGGTACACCCCCTGACAGTATGCCTGCTGAAAGCACACCTGCTGAGAGTACATACACTGAGGGTACACCCACTGAGGGTACACCCGGTGAGAGTATACTCGGTGAGAGTACACCCGGTGAGAGTAGACCCGCTGAGGATACACCCACGGAGGGTACACCCGCTGAGAGTACGCCCACTGAGAGTAGACCCACTGAGGGTACACCTGCTGAAAGTCTGCTGGGTGTACACCCGCTGGGGGTACTCCCGCTAAGAGTATACCTGCTGAGGGTACTCCCACTGAGGGTATGGTCAGAGGAGCCACGGAGCTGCAGGTCCATCAGGACACAACATCACCTCGGGGGCTGCCATCCACAGAGGGGTGTGGACTCCAACCCTGACAACAACTACTCCACGGGAGCTTATCGCCATCCCCAAACGTCCCCCCAGTGAATCCCCATCTTCCCATAAAAGTCTGGTTCTGCTCAGTTATCTGCACACCCAATTTGTCAGAGAGCGGGACTGCAGGTCACAGAGCCAGTGGCAACTGCATGCGTCACCCGACTCCCAGCCAGCCGCCGCGCCCATCTCAATCCACTCACAACTTCCAACGGGATCAAAACCCCGAGTTTCCCAGGGGAAACTTCTGGGAAGCCGTCGACCCCTCGGTTCTCTCGGCCGGCTCCACTGCAGGCTAAGCCCCTGGTGCCGTGGTATCATATGGAGAAAGGGTTACATAAACAGCAGGTGCTCTGAGGCACAGGTCACCTGCTTCTTCCCTCCCTTCACGCCCCAGCCAGGCCATGCTCTGCCTGGTTCCTCCCTGCCCACACCAGGCACCAGGAGCGCTATTCACAGCCTCCTCCGGCCTCCAGTGTTGGATGCAAAGCTTACCTCCCGTCTGCACCCCAGTCACACTCACACGATCCCAAACCAACAACAGCCCGAGGACACAAGGGTAAAACCAAGCGACATTTACCGTGCACTTTGCGTCCACAATCCGGTTCCACCTTCTCCCAAACCAGGAAACTGGCAAACTTCAACGCTAAAACTGAGTCCTGAGCACCTGACTCTAACTAGTCCTCTTAACACCTGCCCGTGCTCTTGCAGAGCCACCTGTGAGGCTGAAGCTGGGCCCTCAAATCCACTGGACACAGTGCACAACCTCTTTCCGACTTCTAAAGCAGAGACTGCAGTGGGTCCCAAGCACCACGGTGGGGGAGTCCTCCCAGCTTTAAGCATGGGATGACAGCTCTGAACCCACATGGGACATCGGCACGTGGAGCATCCTGGCGGCAGGTGCCCCATAAACACGCCCTGTGTCTTAGCCACCCACACCGGCAGCAACAGTCCAATCTCGCCCCCAGAAAGGAAGCGTCTGGGGGTTTTACCCATAACAAAAGACACTCGATGTAGAATAACATTTTTTCATATTCTCACTTTGCTTTCTATATCCTCCAAATCTTCTTCAGTGAGAAAACACACACACACACACACACACACACACACACACACACACACGCACGGTATCTAAAAGACACAAAGCCAACAGTTGCTGGAAACCCTCAGGAGACCGTGGTAAAGTGCACCTGTGCCAGAGACCCTTAGGGCAGGAACAGGGGACAGAAGGCAAGGTGAGCACTGGCCCCCTAGGGGCCTCTCCTCCACTTTGGGGGACTACTGCAGCACGACTTGCACGGTGGTTAGGGTGTCTGGTGCCCTGGGGTGGGCCCCTGTCCAGGGGGGACCGGGAGCCCCTCCTTGTGTTGAGGATGAGATTCCTGTACTGGGAGGTCAGCCTGCAAGCAGCAGGCTGTGACACACCCACCAGCCTCTAGCACCAGGCTCCTGGAGGACCCGGAGAGAGCCTCACTGCACAGGGACCCACTCCTCCCACCTGGTTCGTGGTGTCTGGGGACTGTGAATCCACCCTAAAAGCCTGATCAGCCAGTGGGACCGACCTGAAGTGTCCTGGTGCTAAAAGACCCCGGGCGCATCAATGCTTCCCCCATACGGCCCTGGCAAAGCCCTCCAGGGCTGCCCAAAGACACAAATCAGAACTACAACACAGATCGGCAAACTGGTGATGCTGCAGCTGAGCTGTCACAAAAGCCCAGTGGGCTGGTGACTCTGGGAAAGGGGTGTCACTTTCCACCCCCACACAGAACCTCACCTCCCAAACAACTCCTCAGGCGAGGCTCAGGGTTTTCAAAGACATTCGTGACAACCTTCCTTTCCGAAATAGCTCCTCACCAACACAAGCTGTTCAAAAAACCCTCCAATATAATAGCAGAGTATGTAAAACCTCCATCCAAGGTCAGTAATCAGGGCTCTCCCTACTTGTAATTTGAGCAAAACCAGTACGTCTAGGGGCGCATCAAATCCCAAGTCGTGGTTCAAAATAGAACATGATCAACTTCAAGTGTCTTCTATTTATGCTGTCCGAGAAGGCACACACTTCACCCCACCCTTTAATTAAAAAATGGAGTGTGGCTGTTAGTGGAAGAAACAAAAGCAAAACCCAGATGAGCCCCTCGTGTGGCTGAGCCCGTGGCGCTGCCCTGCCCTCTCCTGTAAACCCTGGCCCTGCGCTCCCCACTGGCACTGATGTCTGGGCCCACCACACAGTCTGCACAGAGACGCCGGGGTCCTCGCCCCAGCCTGGTGACCGCAACTGCATGTGAGAGGAACAAAGCACTCCGTCTACACAGGCTCGCTGAGGGCTCCCGAAGAGCTCCTTCCCTGAGCTGCTTAGTGGCCACAGGGAGCTGGCATGTGGCCCAGGCAGGAGGACCTCCCCAGGGACTGTGCAGAGTTCCTTCCACAGATGACGGTGCTGGGGGCACTGCTGGGTTCTCAGCTGTAAGGGACAGCTCACCGTGGACGAGGGCACTCACTTCAGACTACATGGGAATGAAACATGGGTCTCCGGGCCTGGCCCCAGAGTTCCTGATTCTGTGAGTCTGGGGTGGGGCCCCAACATCTACACGTCCAGCCAGCCCCAGGTGATGCTGCTGGTGTGGGGATCCCACTGGAGAGCCTTGGCAAAGGGGCAAAAACTTGAGGAGGGGGGTGATGGACATGACCCTCTACCTCCAACTCCAAGGGGGCCCAGCAGCCTCCTCTTCCTGTAAGGCAGCAGAGCTGAGGCAGCCCAGCCACAGACTCGGCAGTCAGTACACAGTATTTCATTTACACTGGTTTTTTTTTTTAATGTTTATTTATTTTGAGAGAGAGAGTGTGCACATGAGCAGGGGAGGGGCAGAGAGAGAGGATCCCAAGCAGCCTCTGCACTGTCAGTGAGAAGCCCGTCGCAGGGCTCGATCCCACAAACCATGAGATCATGACCTGAGCCGACTGAGCCCCCCAGGCACCCCCAGTGCACAGTATTTCAAAAAGGAACCTCAGTGGGCATGAGACCCTCTCCTGGGGGGTAAGGGAGAGTGAGTGTCAGGGGGGCTGGAGGGCAGGGGGCTGGGGGTCTGGAGGGCAGGGGGCTGGAGAGCAGGGGGCTGGAGGGCTGGAGGGCAGGGTGCTGGAGAAAGCACTGGGAACTTTCCTGACCCGGGGGAGGGGCTCGGGGTGGGCCTGGGACCGCCCAAATGAGCAGGCCAGGCAGCTTTCCCTGCTCTGTGGTCTGAGGCAGAAGTTGCTCAAGGAGGGGCTCCCGGTCCCCCCTGGACAGGGGCCCACCCCAGTGCACCGGACACCCTAACCCAATAGTCGCGTCCCCAGGCACCCTCCAGGCAGGTCAAGAGGTCACTCAGAGGGTGCACTGCCTGTGTCTGTGGAGTGGCCCCGACGGAGCAGGATCCCTGTTAAGCCCACCTGGGGAACTGCTTTGGACAGACTGTCAAAAGAGAAACACACGAATGAGGAAACCAGATTAGTGGGCTTGGTCACCTGCATTTCAAGATTGTGAGACAGTTTATGCTAGAGATTTCTACAATGCCCGTGAACTTACCCCACGAGCCGCTATCGAGCATGTACAGTGCGCCAAGCAGACATGTGCAGGAGGCCTGCGTGGCGCTATCAGAAAGCCAGACGGTAACTTCATCCGCGGAGCAGAAAATGATTTCCTCTCGTCATGTGCTAGCTCCCTATTCTGGATTTCCTGGGGCTTCCTTTCTTAGGCTCAAGTCCAAACCAGCCTGGGAAGGATGCTGGGTCATCCCGACCTTGCCCCCCAAGGGGGGAGGGGAGGATAGGGTGGAGGGCAGACCATCACCAGCCATGAGCTCATCACACAGGGCCCAGGGGACTAAATTGTGCAAGATGGGCCAGGACCCTCATTCTACCTTGGAAAAAATAGCACCTTATTTTTGGCTGGTCTTTAAACTGCACAGGCCAACATGAGTGGAACATTATTATGTGTTTAATTTTACGTATCAAAGCAACTTGTTTTTCTTCATTCTTCACTGATCTCTGTTTACTCTCCTCCATTAATATAATGTGGGCAAGTTTTTAGTATAAACCTAAGAGTCCATAAACACTCCCTCACCCTTGTTTGGTGTTGACCCCTCGGTAGCCCCGTGTCCGTATGCAGGGAGAAGGCACTCTATAAATGACCAACGAAATTATCCAGAACTCCCAGTTAACCCCGGGGAGGGGAGAAGTCAGCTCCAGGGCTGGGGTCCTCAAGCCCAGCCAGTGCCCATGTGCAGAAGGCCCCCAGGCGTGGCGTCCAGTGCACAGAGGCCACCGCTGCAGAAGACACAGAGCAAGGCCTGACCGCCTGAAACACCTCCAGCCTGTGAGGCATCCCTTGTTGGTGGGTAACCTGCAACTGTGTCCAGCGACCCAGCATCTGTCCCTTGGGAAAGGTCACAGTTCACCCCGGCGTCTCCCCTCGACACGTGAATGTGGTGCCTCATATCCATCATGAGAAGGCCAGTGGGGGCCATGGGAGGTTGCTCAGCTCACAAAAGCAGGGCCTAGGGCGGGAGGAGGGTGGCTGCATGTTGTACATGCTGTCTCATCACGAGACAACTTCCTACAGTTTCCAAAATAGTTAACTGATTCATTAGTACCCACTTCCCACCATCAGGGCCTGTGCCACGGAGATAAAACCATGAAATGACCCAGAAAAATGCTACAGAATTGAAAACAACATGCCAAATAACTTCACCATGCACCTAGCGGGCAGCAAGGCCTGCTGTTTCTAGTTTCTTCCATAGCACATGCAGCCTCGTAAGAGTTGTTCTAACTACTCTAAATGCTTCATAAACTAGCCTAGAACTCAGGAAAACCTCCCATTTCCTACTGCACCCACAGGGAAAACACAGCCTCCTAACGACGTGGCACAACTGTTCCTGCAAAACTACATTTAAGGGTAAGATTACGATTCTTGGTTAATATTTTACTTTTAAGTCACAAGCAGCTGCTTAAGGAAGATGCACAGAATGGATGAGTGTTGGAAGCAGCCTGCGGTAAAGCTGGAGCTGGAGACACCTCTGGGTCCCCTTGGAGGGCAACCTGATGGGACAAGCGGGCCCCAAGGCCTGTGGGGCGGGGCAGGTAATGCAGCTGAGCCCACAGAGCCAGGAGCTCGGGGACCAGACCCCAGGTGCCCGCCACCAACTCGTGCTCTCCCAGCCTGGCCCTCTGCACAGCCACGTGCTGGACGAGACAGGGAGAGGCACTCAGGCCCAGCACATCACCACCACTGTCACGCAACCCTCTTAGGAACCCTAGGAAACAGCCATTATTACCCTCTTTTTACAGACACAGAGAGGTTAAGTGACTTGCCAACGATCACACAGCAGGTAAGGTGCAGAGCCAAGAACGCCACCAGCTGTGTGGCCACACTGCCCCTCAGCTGCCCTTCTGGTCCACACCCTAGACCCTCAGGCCATATCAGTTTGGTCCACGCTGCAGGGGTCTTTCCATCTGGCCAGCATGAGATCTGTCTATGCCCTGCCCCCAAGTGTGACGAGGCACTTCAAGGCCACACTCCTGGGGAAGCAAAGAGCTAGTCAGACACAGCCTTGGTGTTCACAGGGATCCAACATGATGCCCCCAAATGTCCCCCCTCCCCAACCAGTGCTGATGTGCTTGGGGTGAGCACCCTATGTGCTGTCAGGGGCGAGCTGTGTGGGTGCCCCCCTCTCCCCTCCCAGCCATGACAGACAAACACCACCAAACATGACCAAATGTCCCCTGGGATGCAAAACTGCCCAGGTTTAAAACCATGGCATTAAAGGACAAGCTGTGTGCCTGGACACGCTCCTGGAGACCAGCGCTGCCTAGGACCAGATGTGGGTGAGCCTAGGATACCTCTTGCAGAGGTGGGGTGGAGACGATGGTGGCCCATATGCAGGTCCAGCCCCCACCCTCTCAAGGAAGGGGCAAGGTTCACTAGTTCCCCAAGAACAAACAGTCTAAGAAAACCTCACAGGCCCCCTCTCCGTCGGGTTTTCCACTCCGTGATCGCGATCGGTGACTCTGAGTAGTGTTTACTAAAAACCCAGGAAGCTAGGGGGCTGGGGCCTTCCCACTGTGCTGTCACTCAAGGCCTAGAGGCCGAGGTTGGAAAACCCCAGGATCAGGAGGACCTCCCAGAAAGGGATGAGCCTGCTGTTCCCACATTTCCCCAGTTGGGAGCCTCAGCTCTGGAGCTGCTGAATGACTGCTTTCTTCCTCTCACTCCCGTGCCCTCCCAGCAAGGACCCTGCAAACTACAGAGGGGTCTGGAGAGGAAAAAGAAACAAAGGACCCAAGTCTGTGTGTTTGCGTACAGCCTGCTGCCTGTGGGCCTCCGCTGTGCCACACGGTTCTGCCCTGTCCTACGGGCCCTATTTTAGCTGAAGACGGTTTGCAACTCTGAGATGCACATGTGTAAACACAAACGTAGGAAACACTGTCCAGTCTCCAGGCCCGTCCCTAGCCCTCCCTGCTTCTGCTCCCCACTGTGTGTCACTGCACCCCATCTCAGGGAGTCCACGAAGCCTCCGTTACAAGACAGGGCGCTGTCACATCCTGCCAAGGAAGGGGAAGCAAATCTTCAGAGCTTCAAATGAGGGGAAGATTGCACTTGAGAACAGATAAGCCCTTAGAGAAGGTAAAACACTGACTTGATTTTTAATTTATTTTTAAAGATAAAATAAATGCTATTCTTATTCAATGTGGCCCGTTTGCATAATGACAATCCCGCATACATAGTTTCTGTCATTTCTAAGGGTTCTCTAGCTTTGGGAAGTACGCTGTCAGCATATGTAGTGTGCACACCCAAGTATCTGTGCCCCAGAGAAGTGGCAGGTCAGACCTGTCCAGTCTTCTTAGCACAAGGGAGAGCTCGCCTCCCCAAGACCTGAACATTCTCCACTCACTATCACTCATAAATATGAGACTACTTATCCTTCAGTCTATACAACTTGGAAGGCAAGGCCTATATTTTCTCTGCATCCTGTGAAATCCCCAGTGTATATGGCTCCACAGTCCCATATGATGGTAGCAGCCAACTACCATGGGACAGTCGGAAACGTCAGACCCCCTGGGTTGGCTTTGGTTAATGGTCGACCTGTGTGATTCAGAATCAACGCCTAAGCAACCCACAAGCAGTTTACAGCAGGACAAAATCTGAAGACTAACTTTTCCCCAACTAGCATTTGTGATTAATACATCAAGTCAAACTAAAAGTTGTTGGGGCACCTGGGTGGCTCAGTCGGTTGAGCGTCCGACTTCAGCTCAGGTCATGATCTCACACTCCGTGAGTTCAAGCCCCGCATCAGGCTCTGTGCTGACAGCTCAGAGCCTGGAGCCCGCTTCAGATTCTGTGTGTTCCCCTCTCTCTGCCCCTCCCCTGCTCATGCTCTGTCTCTCTCTGTCTCAAAAATAAATAAAAACATTAAAATAAAAAAATAAATAAATAAAAGTTGTTGCCATTGTCTTGCAGTGACCCAAGAAGTCCTCTGTCTGACACCTACTTCTGCATGCCACCCTTCCTGGCTGCCACCCCTCCCATCCCATCCCAACTCATACTTACACACCCCATAGAACCCCCCAGATTAGGTGCCTACAGAGATTTCCCCCAACAGCCTGAAATCTCTTCTGGGAAAACAACGCCATCACCACCCTTAGGCCTCAGTGACACCGAACTCCAAGCTTCTGAGTGTGAGGCGGGGCTGTGGACCCCGTGTGCTGTGCTGCCTGTCTCTCGATGCCAAGTGCCCTCGCCAGCCTGCCAGCTGCCTTCTCTACCGCCACTCGGCAGATATAGCCTACTTTTTCAAATCAGCGTTCGCAAATTCACAAAACCGGCCCACAGGAGAGCTGACGCAGGCTGTGGGGACAGCAGTCCAGAGAGGCCAGGGGCGCCTTCCAGAAGGAGGAGAGACACACCATTACACTGTCACTGATCACAGTGAATAACGACCAGGGGATGAGAAGGCCCGGACACTCTGCCGGCCCCTCCTGCCCCCTCCGCCCCCCTGCCCCCTTGTCCAGGAAGACAGGAAAGGGGTTCCCTGAAGAGAACACCGGGAAACACTTTAGGAAACAGTCACAAATAGAAAACCAAGATCCTGAGCAAAAACATCATGACAAGTGGTTTTTTTCTCTCCGTGTGACCCTTTATTTCCAGTCAGGACACGCATAAACACATTCTTGGGTCCAAATGCTGAGAAAGTCTTTCTCCACACGCTTGTCGCAAGCACTCGGAGCAGGAAATGATGAACAGAGAAAGGAATGCCAGAGTCCAGATGGATGCGGCCAGCCGGGGGCTCAGGAAGCCCAGCGGCCTCCTGCCCGGGCCTCCCTCCTTTCTCAAGGCATCCCCTGCAGCAGGCTCCGACGGAAACGGTGACCCACCGGCGAGGCCTCCTCTCCCCCAGGGAGGTGTGTGCGGGCTTCCCACCAGCAAGCCGCCAGTCCCAGGGACACGAGAGCCTGCGTTCGTGCCCCCCCCCAAGTTCCCAAGCGGAAAGAACTTCTCATCAAAACCTACAGTCGCTCAAGGACGACCTTCTCCTGGTGCCACCCAGTGCCCCACGGGGAGCAGGCCCCCCCCACCCCGACCCAGTGCCCCATAGGGAGCAGCCCTCCCAACCGGTGCCCCACAGGGAGCAGGTGCTGGGACCAACACTGGCAGTGCCCCTTGTCATGCCTCCCTGGAATGACAACCCTCACACTCACTTCACTACATCCCCAGAGTCCCTGGAGAGGAACTGCCACCGCGGGCAGCCAGCTGACAAACAGGCCAGAAGCAAGTAGGAGAAAAAGCCACAAGAACACCCCAGGATGTGGGTCTAAAAAGCAAAGTCTTTTGATTCAAATACAAAAAATTAAAATATCAAAAACAACTGCAGAGAAAGCTCTCAAGGCAGAGAGGGGACAGGTGGGTTGTCCCAGCATGGAGGCCCCAGGTAGGCTCAGACTAGCTGTGCCCCCAAAACACACCGGCAGACCCTGGGGGACCAGCCCAGGGAAGCCACACCAGGCAGAAGAAAAAGGACTGATTTGCTTGAGAAACAGGAACCCTTTTTAAAGGCCACACACATTACCAAGGCAGGCAAGGCTGGCTCCCTGGTGCCGTGAGTCTCAGCAAACGGGGAGGAGCCATCACAAGCTAGTGGTAGGAGCCTCCCTCACATCTGTGCCACCACTACACTGGGCACACAGCACTGCGCTTCTACCCACAGACAAGCTCTGGGGCCCGTGTGTGTGCCCATGTGTGTACTGTGTGCACAGGTGTGTGAGCACGTGTGTGTCTCTGTGCGTGCGCCCATGTGTGCACATGGCTGTGCACATGGCTGTGTGTATTCTGTGCATGCGTGTGTGCATCTGTGTGTGTGCTGTGCACACATGTGGTGGGTGCCTGTGTGTGCACGTGGCTATGTGTGTGCCTGTGTGTACATCTGTGTGTGTGCTGTGTACGTGTGTGTACTGTGCACACATGTGGTGTGTGCCTGTGTATGTATTCTGTGCATGTATGCAAGCATGTGTGATGTACCTACATGTATGCATGTGTGTGTGTGCTTGTGTGCATGTGTGGTATATGCCCGTGTGTGTGTTCTGTGCATGTGTGTGCACATGCAAAACCATGTTCCAACAGGAGGAGGCCTCATAAGAAAGTAAAGATGGACAGCTGCCCCTCTAAGCTAAACCCTCTGCCTCATGGGGTGCAGCTCTGAGGAAAGTCCGAGAACACCTGGCCTTCCATAAGCCTGGCCAAGTCCTGGACATGCTGCATGCTGGCAGTATGTACTCTCCACATATGTACCATACAGGCAGAGTTTACTGCCCTGGAAACTCAGCCCTATAAAGTAATAAAATATCCAATTGTTTGACCCTAAGTTAAAGACTGTTTATGGCAGCCAGCCCTAGGACAGGCCAGCCTCAGCCCTGAATGGTCTGGAATTCCCCAGTGGGGCCCTTATCCCGAAGGCCATGGGAAGACCAGGCAGGTCACAGCACCCACCCCAGACCTCAAAACAAGTAGTAAGCTTGGCCAGGTCCCCTAGAGTCTGCACACTGATGGGTTTTCCAGAACCAGCCCGTCTTCCTGGATCTCTGCTAATAGCTCTACACCACAGTCTGACCCCAGCCTTGGAAAGCCCCAGTTTAGCTGGGCCAAAATAAACAGATGCCCAGAGGCTTAGGGGCCTGGGGCTAAATTCCCCCCTGAAGTATCAGGAGTTTAACTGCCCTGCTCAACCCATCTTCCACCTGCTACGAGGCCAGGCCCTCACTGCCTGCCTCGCCCAGAGAGCTTTCCCTGCATGAGGTAAGGTGGCACCTGGAGGAGAGAGTGGGGCCGCCCTACCAGAAGGAGCAGATGATCAGCCAGAAGCCGGAGGGCGGGAGTCAGGAGAGGCAGCGCTGCCTGGCCATGGCAGGCCTCCTTTGGAAGGAGGTCTCAGGCGTTCTAGGCAGGTCAAGACACTCATCTGGGAAGTGGCTCAGCAGGCTCTGAGCCCTGGCTGTCCACATGTTCATGCAAAGGGGTCGCTCTGCTGAGTGAGTCCCATAAATGCTCATTTAAAGATCCACCACGGAACAGAAGGGCTCGGGTGGGAAGGCAGATAGCTGCTGTCTGAGGAAGTAATTTGAGAACACACCCCAGAAGGCAGTTCCTCGTAAAGGAACAAAACGCCTGGGTCTGGGGCAGATGAAGTCCCTCGCAAGCCAACACGCACAGCCACAGGCTCTCTCGCTAGTGTGATCGTGGCAAAGTCACCAGCTTCTCCGAGCCTCAGAGGCGGGGGCCATTTAAAACAGCTGTTCTGTGCTGCACGGAATCCTTACAAGATCTGACAGGGCAGTGTACTACTTTGGCGGACACGTCCACGGCTCCCTAACCAATGACTGATCTGGTGGTGTGAAAATGGACAAAATCAAACAGTCTGTTCTTGTACCTCCCAGAAGTGGATTCAGGAACAAAGAGAGAAACCACAAGAGCTAAAAAAGGAAAACGAATCTTTTTCCTCAGAAGAAAAGAAACACACGACAAAGCCACAGAGCTCTAGAGGCACATGTAACAGTCCTCCAGTCCTGCATGGGCCTGATTGTGCAGCCTCTTTTAACGGACGTGACGAGAAAGCAGGAACCAGCCCTGAGTCAGTGCACGGACAAGTGGCCCACACGAGGGTCACACCTAACCAGACCCACAGTGTAACTTAGGAGACTGTGAGTCCAAAAACAAAGCTCCAGAAAGATATACACACATAATTAACACTCTCAACTCTGTTAAGCATCCTGAAGAATCCAGAAGCCTGAGCTCAGTCCCAGGAGACCCACAGAGGGGGAAGTTGGTTCTCAGGAAAGGCCTGGACTTGGTCCTGCTCCTGGTGCTAAAGGAGGCATCGACGGCACCTGCAGCTGCTGAGGAGAAAATGCTGTGGTGGGTGCACCCTGTGGTGGGTGCACAGGGGTCCGGCCAGCCTGGTCGGGAAAACACTGCCAGGCGCGGGTCTCCAGGATGAGTCACCCTGAGTCTAAGAAAGGCTTAGCCACTCTGTTTACCTTTGGGTTTTATCCCATTGGTGATGAGTGGGCCAAGATAGAACAATGCTTCATATTTTGGAAATTATTCAGACAACAGGAACAGAAACAATATGAAGAGGAAAGAGCAGGCACTAGCGTCATTCCTCAACAGACAACAGTGAAGGGTACTATGGTCTGTTGTGTTTCTAGAAAAGGTTCTGATTTACAGCGTAACCCTGAGCACAGATTCCAGCCTCCTCCCAACCGCTGGAGGAGCGGGCTGCCCCTCACAGTGTGGGTCAGGTGCGTGGGACGAGGCGGCATGGGTCAGGTGTGAGATGTGGCACTTACCAGCTGACTCTAGGGCCAGGATGCTGCTGTCCCCAGAAAAGGATTCAAGCTTACTCAAAAACTGAACCAGGATTGCCAAATTTCAAGATGAACAGAGCCACAGCCCCAGGGAGTCCAGCTTTGTGTACAGAAACACACCTCTGCTTTCAGATGCTCATCGAACAAGGAATCACTATCTTTGATCCCACAGTCAGTTTGATAATCCACCACTCCCAGCAAAGACTAAATACTCCAACCTAAAGCTTCCCAGATGCTGAGGCCCTGGTGGCCCCTGAGTCTGACCTGACAACCCTCTTGTGAGAACCACTTCCTGTGTTCTATCCCACAGGGCAAGCTGGGAAGCCAAGATGCGGGGCCATTCATCTCCTTATTGCTAAAGATGATCACGGGCCTGCATTTATACCAAAGCTGGAATGTGCTGACTGTTCATTCTGAACGTTGCCTCACACTTAGAGAAAAGTACTGGGCCATCTGTTGTGACGAAATTCCCTTGCATCCATGTCAATTTCTCTGAGGGGCCAGGCTGACCGGAGGCCTGTCGCAAGCCAGCCCCTGCCCAGAGCTCCAACAGACTTGCCTTTGCCCCACTGTCTTGTTCACTGGTTCCCAACTTCAAGGGCAACCCCGCCCCAGACTCTTCCTCACCTCTCAGCAATCTAGGCAAGTTATTTTACCTTTCTGGGCCTTTCCTCTCCAGAAAGTTCTTTCCATTTTAAAGTTGTGATTTTTATTTTTTTTAATTTCTTTTACTTTTTAAAAATTTTTAATGTTTATTTATTTTTTGAGAGAGACAGAGACAGAGCAGGAGCAGGGAGGGGCACAGAGAGGGGGAGACAGAATCCAAAACAGTCTCCAGGCTCTGAGCTGTCAGCACAGAGCCTGACGCAGGGCTTGAACTCACAAACCGTGAGATCATGACCTGAGCCAAAGTCGGATGCCCAACCAACTGAGCCACCCAGGCACTCCAAAAGTTGTGATTTTTAGACTCTTCATTTGCCAATCTATATACATAAATCCACATGCCTGAGTAATAGTAACGCCCTTGATTTTCTGAAACCGATCTTTTCTTTTTCACTCACTTTCCTCTTCCACACTTCCCACCACAGGGAGCCCAGCTGATAGGCTTACGTGGAACTTTATCTCCACATCTGCACGTGCGTATCTGTGTTGTACTATTCTTTAAGAGGAATATCTTGGTAGATTCTTCTGCATTTTGTTTTTCTTTCTAGTCATACCCCATGGAACTTCCTGCACGTCACATGGCCTGGCCTGGCTCTAACTCATTCTTCTGAAAGCTGAATAATATGCCACACTGTGGAAGCCCCATAATAGAATCACCCTTTGAAGCGGCATTTACTTCGTTTCCACATTGCGCTATTGTTCATTCAACAGTGGACTGTGGTGGTGCGCCAGGCAGTGACCCTTTGCGTACACCCCCACCAGCTGGTCAAAGCAGTCTGTCCTGCGGTAAGCCCCTCCTCCACTGTTACAGACCCCCGTTCTGACGTCGGGGCGCAAAACACCAGACCATCAGTGAAGACTTCCTGCTCGGGCACCAGGATCTCCCCTCTCCTCTCGAGCGTCAGACCATCCAGGGGTGATCAGCACCACAAGACAGGACGTCAGGTCCCCACAAGGCTCGCCCAGAGTCCGGAGGCCTGTCAGCACACAGCATTGGCTGTGCTGGCCGCGCTCACCAACCATGTTGTCCCCCACTCCCAGCACGTCCATGCAAGTCTACGCCACACGCTGACTGCACACTTCTCACCGGGCAGGTTGACACCTTTCCTGATATTGCCCACGTGCAAACACACACGTGAAAGTCCAGCTCTCTCTTCCTGACGAATCCGCCTTAATTGGAGCTAGCTCCACTCTGTCACCTGAGTTACAGGAGACCCTCAAACTGCACTGGCAGGAACACCCAGAAAGATCGAGCAGTGAAAAGGCCTTTGCTCACAAATGCTTATTAAGCGCCACAAAAACAGCCTTACTCTCCACTCTGACAAAGGAAGAAACTGAGGCAGAGAGGGTTTGGGAGATTCTGCTAAAGTCACAGAATCAGTGAGAAACACAGGTGGGACTCACTCTGGAGTCTGGGATCCCAAGTGCCCTTAGTCATACCCTCCTCTTCTAGGCTGATTCCCAGAGGCTTTTGTCCCTACAGCACCCAGGGATGCTTGTCTGTGCCCACAGTGGCCTGAACCCACCTCCAAGGTCATTAGGAAGTAGGGGGTGTGCACTCACAGCCTCACTTCCAAGGGCAAATTGCAAACCTCAATTCTCCGGCATTACCAGCTAGCACTTCCACTTGTTTCTAGCAAATACACCCATCTCCTTTCTAAACATGTGCACGTCAAGGGCGCCTGGGTGGCTCAGTCGGTTGAGCGTCTGACTGTGGCTCACGTCATGATCTCACGGTTCATGGGTTCGAGCCTGGTGTCGGACTCTGTGCTGACAGCTCGGAGCCTGGAGCCTGCTTTGGATTCTGTGGTTTCCCTCTCTCTCTGCCCCTCCCCTGCTCATGTGCTCTCTCTCTCTCTCTCTCTCTCTCTCTAGCTCTCTCTCGCTCCCTCTCTCAAAAATAAATAAATGCTGAAAAAAAATTTAAACATGTGCACATCTATGACTAAAACATGATGTGTGATGCTCTGATTCCCCAGTGCCTTCAGGAAGGTGTGAGTGTTTACATACTCAAATGCCTCATTAGTTTCAGAGGAGCAAATCCAAACGTTCCTACCAAATGCCACCTTCCAGCCAAGTGATTCTACCTGCGGGAGCCAATGCTCTGCTCACCTGCCCGATGACTTCTCCCAAACGTATGGGCTGCCAGTGAACCTGCTTAACGAGCCATCTCTGGATTTCTGTGCTTAAGACCCCATCGCCACAATTCCCCTCCTCTCCAATGTCTACCTCGGCAGCCTCTAGTCAATGACCACAAGTCTCAGAACAACCAGGCCAGTGTCCCTGGCTGATCACCCACGAAAGACTGTGGCCCTGTCCCCCCACCTCATGAACATCAGCTGCCTGCTGGCCCTAAATCTCAGCACTGCTCTGTTTCCCAGCACTTCACTGTACCCCCACCACTCAAACCCAAGATCACACAGAAAGACAGACCATAACAAGTGGTGTGGAGAACAAGAACGTCACACAAACATGGATTTAAACCCCAGCTCTCTCTTACAGGCTAGGTGACTTTGGTTAAGTTACAGGAGTCTCCCTCAACTTCAATGTCATGGAGTTGTGAGAATTAAAACGAGTTAATACACGTAAACTAGATCCCAAAAGTCTGCAACCCTCTCCACCCCACACATATGCATGGCAAACCCACCCCTTCCCAGGTAAAACTTGGAATCGAACTAAAATCACCCTTGGCCCCTGAGCCCGGTGCTCCCCAGACATAGCCCAGAGCGGCACACTAGTCCTTAGGGTTAAAAATAGTACAGGCAGCTAGCTGAGCTCGGTTAATAGAATATCCAGGTTAATTTTAGCATCAGAGAGCTCAAGAGAATATAAATCCCTGATGCCAAGAACCATGTGTGGCCCGCACGACCCCTTCTTTCACCGTCAAACACACACGATGAAAAAGCCAACATCACTGATACCACTCCCTTATACCCACAAAATGGCTTCTCTAATTGGGGAAAACCATTTCTTCTTAGCCCTGTGAAGACACTACCACTAACAACAACTATTTTAAATTATCAAGAAGGACAGCACCTCATCTGACCCTTACAGGCCTCTGTGATGGGCACACTACTGCTTCCCCTGTAGGAAATCCACATTTAACAGAGCAGACCCAGAACCCTAAGCTTCCAGCCCCTGTGGTCTGGGCCTTCTTCACCACACCACACCCCTCCTAACCAGCCATTCAGCCGAGGGAGGTGCAGGCCAGAACCCTCAGCCACCACTTCCTGTTCCCCTCTCATTTGGTCCCTGCCTGACGGACCTCCTGCTTCTGGTCCCTGGGGTTATGCTTGGCGACCAGTTGTGGGGAGAGCACGAGGTTTGTGGGCCCCCCCCCGGGTCCCCAGCACCAACAGCCCGCAGGGCCACTGTTTGCGGGAGGAGCAGTCAGTTCTGATGTGCTTGCGCTGGACACAGACCACCATCGACTTCTTGGTGGACAAGTTATAATCTTCCAGAGAAGGAACACGAGAGCACGCCCTGGGCCCGGCGCAGCCCAAGAGGACCGAAGGAGAAGGAAGGGAGAGCTGGGGAACGGAGGAGAGCCTGCGGCAGGGAGCTGGCGTGAGACACAAATGCCAACACACCAAGCGGATCCAAACCGTGCCATCAAACCTGATGATGAAAACCAGTGACAGAGCACGAGGGCTCTTCTCACCCCGGAATGCAGGCTGGGATTTTTTTTTTTTCAGCTTGCCAGAAAAACCTTTGTATATCCCTCTTAACTGAACACATTTATCAAGGTGATACTTTTAAAAACCAGTAGTAGCCACCATGGAAAAGGCAAAAATCACTGGGTAGTGACCGTAACACAGCACCTAAAGGAGCACCGTGTCCAAAATAACACTGCCCTGAAGAGCTCTCGTGGGTCCCTCGCACAAGCTCCGACAATCTCTGAGCAGCCTCCCTTCCAGCACGAAGGCCCTGACTCATGGAAAGCCAGAAGAGCGCACTTCCTCAAAGTTACCATCTCGTAGGAAGTGCACTTGGCCTTACCCGACACGAGCCACTGGTGTAAAAACAGTCACGACTGTTACCAAAGGTGGACAAGGTCTAAGGTTTGCAAGTGTGCAGAAGAACTACCCAGAACGACTGTGACATTTAAGTGGGGGGGAGACAAGAACTCACAACAGCCACAACACAAATGCCTCACTCTGATCCGGCATTTGCAGAAGGTGGACAAGCAGGAGGAGGAGGAAAACGAGGAAGAGACTCTGCCCAGTGTCCCCAGCTTCTCAGTGAGACCAAGTCCCATCACACAATCCGAAACTACTTGAGACAAGAGGGCCAAGGCCCAGGCACCTAAAAATCTCTTCATCCTCCCAAACATGTCCTGCCTTTTTTCTCAGCAACAGGAGCAGTGATACTGCTTGTTGGTGTCAGCTTAGGAGGAATTTTCTTTCTGTCCTTTTCTGGGAGCGAGGAGGTGGGCATCAACGTGGGCCAGAACAATACCGTCTTGTAAGCCCCCACCGGATGCAGCCAACAACTATTGCCTGCATTTTGCAAATGGAAAAATGAGTCTATGGAAGGGGAGGGCGCTTGCTCCGGGTCACCCAGCAGGCCAAGAGCACACAGGCATGCGGCCAGCCAGCCTGGAGACGAGGCTCCGAGATGAATGGACGGCCTGGCCAGCGTGTCCCCGAACAAGGAGGGGCGAGCGTGCATGTGACCGTGTGTATGATTCATGCACGTCTGCCCCTCCTCCAGATCAACTGTGGTGTTCCTCGTCATCTCGCGCCTTCAAGACCAGGACATTCAGGCAAGTCAGAGCCGAGACTGACGAGAGCAGACCAGCAAAGGAAAGAAATCAAGAGCTCAGCACACCCCCTTCCAAGCTCAGGATCACCCTCACCACATTCTATTAACAGGTGTCCCTCAAGTTCAAACCAGCACACCCACAGTTCACCTTCAGGGTCTCCAGCCCAGGCCCGAACTCAGAAGCACAGCCTAGGCCATTTCTGTGCTCAGACACAGGAGGCTGCCCTGCCTGTGCTAGGTGGAGGCCCCTGCTCCCTGAATGCCCCCCCCCCACTACAAAGGTGAGACACAGATGTCTCCCCCTTGCAGCCCAGCCCCCGCCCCCAAACATGGGGAGGGAGGGCCCCAAAGGGTCTACCCCACGTGGGGGTAGACACGGCAGATGGGCCGGGTCGCGGCACTAACCTCAGCTGAGCTGGGTGTGTTTCTCTTGCTTGTTTAAAGTGGAACAGAAAGGACAGAAAGCCTCGCCAAGCAGCATCTTCAAAGCCCTTTCCTTCCACCCCAGGCCCCTCCTTGTCCGGTCCAGAGCCCACTCATGAACGTGCACCGGCAGGCTAGTGGAGATGCTCTCCTGGATCTTCAGGTGTCTCTCCTCACTCCCCTGCCTCACATACTGTGCCATTCTGGAGAGAAATCAACCTCTCCGCTCAACACACCACTGTTCCAGAACGCTCCCAGGATGAGTCTGAGACTGGCTGTGCCAGGCCTGAACCATAAAGTCCTCAGACCCACTCCTGCCTGCTGTGCTCGGAAGCCTGGCACACTCCTCCACAGACAGACCCCCACCCAGGTCCCCTCCTGCTCCCCTTGATTAAGGAAGCACTTCAAACCCTCACACAGCTCAGTGGACCCAGGAACTGATGAGGGTTCTTGGCCGAAGGACCCTGGTACAGGCACCCTCCCTGCCCCCACGTCAGCGGGAGGGTAATGCTGAATCTCTCAGTGCGAAAGTGACAGCAGATCCCAACCAAGCAAACAGGGAAATGGTTGCAGGCAGCGTAAGTCCGCTTCTCAGCCAAATATCAACAGTGTCTCAGTGACGATCCATAAACCAAAATAAAGCAGACAGGAAACAACACGCTGATTTGGGGGAGCTGGAATTCCTCAGGCAGCATCGAATGTCATCAACAACTGACACTCAGTCACTGGGCGCCTGGCTGGGTTCCCAGCGGCCCCTTTTCACATGGGAATAGAAGGGACTGTGGAGGCAAGAAGGACCTGAGGACAGGCGACACTCTGGGTCCTGGGGAACCCTCTTCAACATAAGCTGCCCTCCCAGCCGCACATTTATGGCACCAACGTCTAACGGTCACTGGAGGCAAGGATCTCGTTTTGGGGGGGAGGGGAAGGGGACGTGCACATCACCCTCCCGAGATAAAATGAATCCTCCAGATAAACCCAGGAAGTCCAGATATAGCCCTCCAGCCCACTCCAGAATCCGCCTGTCATTTCCCTCCCCCAGCTCCTGGACCCAGTGACAAGGGCAGAATCCTCCCCGGTGACACAGCCTGAATGGCAGGCGCTGGTGGCCAAAAGCTCCCCCCACCCCCGCCCCGCCCCGGCCAGTTCTCAATGGAAGGGGGGTGCTGAGGTGGCTCCCCGTCTCCCAGCCCGAAGGAGCCCCGGACCGAGGGCACGCCACACACATCCGCCTACACGGACGCGCACGCCCGCACCAGTCCGCAGCCCCAGCCGGCCCCACGGCCCTGGGGGAACGCGGGGAAGGAAGTTTCTGGGTGCAGCAGCGGAGGGCAGATGCGGAACCTGCGGTCGGTGGGTCGGCCCCCGGCCATGCACGCACCCAGGGCCCCCACTCGCGCACGTTCCAGGCGGGGACGGGCCCGGTGTCCTGCACCGCACCGCCCCCCACCCCGAACCGCGCCTCCAGGGAGCCGCTTCCCCCGGAGCCGCCGCAGCCCGGCCCGTCCTCGGGGGGAGGGGACGCGCGGCGCCCCGCCGCCCCCGGCGCTCACCGATCTTGATCTTCACGCTCTGGAAGACCCGGAGCCCTTCCTCCTCCACCGCCATGCTGGGTCGCCCGCCCGGGAGCTCGCGGGGCCTCGCCGGAATTCGCGGGCAGAGCCCCGCGGAGCAGCCGGAGCCCGAGCGGCGGCGCAGTCCCCGCGCTCTGCGCCAGACCCCGCGCGCGCCGGGTCCGCGGCGCCACCGCCGCCCGGCTCCGCCCATCGGCCTGCCCAGCTCCCCATTGGCCGCGGTCGCAGAGGGGCGGGGCGTGAAGGTTCCGCCCACAGCGCGACTCCAACTGCCCACTGGCTGAGGTCTAGGAGGCGGGAGTGAGACGGCTCCGCCCACAAAACAGCCCCACCTCCACATTGGCCAAGGCTCGGAGAGGGGCGGGGTCGGTCTCTGGGAGGGATAGGAAGGGACCCCGCGGCGGTGGGGGGAAGGAGGGGCGCGGAATGGAGGGGGAACCGGGCGGGGCGAGGAGAGGAAGGGGGGAGCTGGGAGCGGGATGAGAAACCGGCGGGGGCGTGGGGTAAAGGACTGGGTGTGGGGCGAGGGGGGCAGGATGAGAGGATGCCGGGCTGGGGGTGGGCACAGGACTTGGGGGGAGCCAGGCAGAGCATGGGGTTGGACCCTGCAGGGGCACGGGGGCGGGGGAGGGGGGGGCGGGAAGAAGGGAGACCCTGAGGCTTGAGACGGGATCATCCAGATTAATGCGCTCAAAAATCTTGAATCCTAGATGTCCCTAAATCTACTGGACCTGAAGACGTGTCCCATTTCTGCGTGTTAGACAGCGGTGCTCTCTCTGTGGTTGAAGATGATTTCAGAGACCTCTGAGACAGTAGTACACCCCGTGATCAGCCTGCAGCTCCACTCCTCCACCATGTCACCATCACCCAGCTGGAGAAGCGCCAGGCCTGACGAAGAAGGTCCTATCTGCCAGGGAGCCTCACGACCTAGGAAACATGTGCCTAGGGACTGAGAAAATCCACAGAACCGGATCCAGAGAATATTGGATTCCGGCAGGCAGGACAAGAACGTAGATCAGGTTAGAGTTTATTGATATGGGATCCTTCCATCATGATACAGGATTTGGCACCTTAGCAGGTACCCCATGCCACTAGCGTGGCCTTTGGAAACTTATACAAAGTAGTGCCCCACACTAAGTGGAAATGCCAAACAGTCATGGCAGACAGCGGAGAAAAGCATCAAAATGCTCAGAGAAGTGGCACAGGAGAGTAAACACATTCCCTAAGACCCGGAAACCTAGTTGTGGGCTAGGTTTCCTGGAAAGCCCAGAGGACACTCCATTTACAGAAAGGAGTGTGTAGATGAGACCCTGAGCGGTAGCTGGCATTCTAGGACTGGTCGGGGAGTCCAGACACTGCTACAGAGAGCACTGGGCTCCCTGACAGCAGTGACCATGATCACACAGTGACAGAGGGCGAGCAGTGATGTCTAGCCACTAGAAGCAAGCCAGTTGCTATATTATACTGAGCAGCAGGACTGGAGTGGTGGCTGTGCACTCTGAACTGCAAAGAGCTACAAGGTGGTCAGCTAGATGTGGTGTCAGGAGGGCACTTAGCCAGCCAGCGGGGTACTGCTCCATTCTTGCAACCAAAGGAAATCAAAGATAGGTGTGAGGAGGCTGAAGGAATTTGCCCCAATAAAACCTGTGAACCAGTTCTCATCTCCAGAACCCCCTGACTGGAGGAGAGGACTTGGCCACACATATGCATAAGGGTTCCCTTAGGACTTCCCCCAATGGCAGCTGTGGCCATTTATCCAGACATTTCAAGGGCAGTTGGGCTTTGAGTCTGAATCGACATGATACCCAGTGACCCAAGATGTCATCATGCCCCTGTTAGAATAGGACTTGTGAGGTCCAGGAAATAAATGGAGGCCTGGCCCGGGGAAGGCTCACAGTAGGCCCACTGGATCCAGGGACCCACCTAGTGACCATTTATTTTCTCTGGCACTGAAGGTAAAATTGGCATAGATATACGTTACAGTTGTCAGAAAACCCATATTGGTTCCTTGGTGTTGGGGCTAAGAGTCACCCCAGCAGGGAGGGCCAAGTGGGGTGCCAGGATGGAAAATAAAAACCATAACACATCCTAGGGAAGATTGGGACGAAGACTCCCCTTAAAGACCGGAAAGGTCATGTAACTCACCAGTCCCACCTATGACTCCAGACAGATTCTGGAGGGTGACAGTGGACCACACAAGCTCAACCATGCAGTAGTCCCAATTGTAGCCACTGTACCAAAGGTGGTGCCACTGCCAGGCCACGTCAGCACAGCCTCTGGCCGTGGAGCTGACATGTCCACTCTTCTCCATCCTGAAGAAGAAAGAGAATCGGAAGCAATTTACATCATGTGGCATGAACTAATGCACACTTACAACCTGCCCCACTGCTAGGCTTCCCTGCCCTCTGTTATAAAACAGTCCAAAGAGACCTGGACCATCTGGGCAGGATTCAGAATGTTAATTGGCTCGCTATATTAATGACATCATTTTAATTAGGCCAGATGAGCAAGAAGTTGGCAGTTCATTGGAGGCTTTGGTAAGACATGTGTGGTCTAAGACACACGTGCTCAGAGGACAGGAAGTAAATTTGCGAAGATTCAGGGCCTCCCCACATCAGTGAGGCAAGAGGTCCAAGACTATGGGCCTCTCTTTCCCTCTACAAACCACAGAGACCAGCACAGCATACTTCCAGGATCCCTTCCTTAACAAAGCCCAGCATCCACAGAACTGTGCAAGTACCCTGTCTTCTCAAAACTGTGTTCTGCACAAAGGAATTGATCGCTAGTTTTCCAAAGTAAACTCAGTTCCCTTAGAGCTTATGATGATAAGAAACAGGAAAATATTGGGGGATTAAAGGAAAAGATGAGACTTTGTTGAAAGTATCTATAATCTCTTTTGTTTATTAGTCACTGTTAAATTTTTCCCTCTTTGATAGACCCTCTTTTGTGACACTCCGCAAAAAAAATATTTCTTGAAAAGTATCAGTCTATCAACAGGTATTTATGAATTGCTAAGACAGCATAATTAGATCATTTATTAATCATATCTGATCAATAGACTTTCAAAGTGGCATAAAATAAGTGACTAGTATATAATAGAATAATTTTTATTATTTTTAAAGGTTTTTATTTATTTTTGAGAGAGACAGAGCACAAGCAGGGGAGGGGCAGAGAGAGAGGAAGACACAGAACCAGAAGCAGGCTCCAGGCTGTGAGCTGTCAGCACAGAGCCCGATGCAGGGCTCGAACCCACGAACTGCAAGATCATGACCTGAGCCGAAGTCAGACACTTAACAGACCGAGCCACCCAGGCGCCCCTAGAATAATTTTTAAAGGGTCCAAAAAAAGTAATGAAGGAAGAAGCTATTGTATCAAACATCTGCAGTGAAAACAGCTACTGCAAAGAGTTCACAGCTCTGCTCTCAGTTTCCTGGTTTTCAAGGTGAAAACAGAAATATGGAAATATGGCATTTTATACAAGTTCTATTATTTAATACACAGAAGTGTATTAGTTTTCCAGAAAAGGCTATTTTAACCAACTAAGCAATGTAAGGAATTGTTTTCATAAGGGACATTCAGCACCTTGGGGAAGGATACTTTCAATCTCAAATGACTAAGTAACCTTTGCAACATGCTCACTTCAGCACCTGGCGCAGAGTAAAAACTCAACTGGTATTTGTTGGATAAATGTACTGGAATCTCCTATTGTCTCACGAAAACTTTAGGAACATGATGTTAACTCATAGCTTTCTGAGAAGATTCATCCAGCTCTTGGGAGTTAAGGAGCTCAGCTCCCTCGTGGCCCAAGTGTCTATGAGACATGACACCACGCACCTTTGGATGATGCTGTTTGGGCCACACAGAGCACAGAGGCGTGCGGGGACACATCTACACTCAGGTTCCTTGTGGACACTCGAAGCCCAGATGTGCTGCTGGTAGAAAGGAGGCCCTGTGCTCTGGATGCAAGTGGACCAAGAAGCCACACCGGAGGCCTTGGTGGTGCATAGCCATAGCTCTTACAGGCAGCATGAGGGGCCACACCGCCTACCCTGCTCACGCCTCAACAAGCAACTGTGTGCCTGATGAGGGGAGGGAAGGGATGTCACATCTGGCTGGGAGCTGGGAAAACCCACTGGGATATTTTTCAGGCTCTCCTCCTGCTGTGGCAAATGAGAGGCCTCATTTTGAAACTCAGAGATAGACAGAGGCAGCCTGGATCCCTAAGTCACTACTGGAGGGCCACTGGGATCTACGGCTGTGAAAGCGACAAGTGTGAAAGTTCCCTCAGGTAAAGCTGGTAAGATCTGGGAATCAGGTAGCCCAAGCCTGTCCTACCCTTGCTAATAAAAACCTTAATGAAGCGTGTATGGTAAAATCCACAGCACAGGAAGCACCAGATGTTGGTGAGGATGCGGAGAAAGGGCATCCCTCCTACACAGCTGGTGGGAATGCAAACCGGTGCAGTCACTCTGGAAAACAGTATGCAGCGTCCTCAAAAAGTTAAAACTAGAACTACCCTGTGATCCAATAGTCGCACTACTGGGTATTTGCCCAAAGAATGCAAAAACACTAATTCAAAGGGATACATGCACTGGATGTTTATAGCAGTGCTATCTACAGTAACCAAATTACAGAAACAGCCCAAGTGTCCACTGACTGATGAATAGAGAAAGAAAAAGTAGCATACCTATCTATCTATCTATCTATTTACACACACGATGGAATATTACTCAGCCATAAAAAGGAATGAGATCTTGCCATTTGCAATGACATGGATAGAGCTAGAGGGCATTATGCTAAGTGAAATAAGTCATTCAGAGAGACAAATATCATATGACTTCACTCATATGTGGAATTTAAGAAACAAAACAAATGATTGAAGGGAAAAGAGAGAGAGAGATAAACCCAGAAACAGACTCTTTTTTTTTTTTTAACATTTATTTGTTTTTGAAAGAAAGAGACAGAGACAGAGCATAAGCAGGGGAGGGGCAGAGAGAGAGGGAGACACAAAGTCCAAAGCAAGCTCCAGGCTCTGAGCTGTCAGCTCAGAATCCGATGCGGGGCTTAAACCCATGAACCACGAGATCATGACCTGAGCCGAAGTCAGATGCTTAACCGACTGAGCCCCCAGGGACCCCCAAGAAACAGACTCTTAACTCTAGAGAATGAACTGAAGGTCACTAGAGGGGAGGTGGGGGGGGGCGGGGTGTGGTATGGGTGAGATAGGTGATGGGCGTTTAGGGATACACCTGTTGTGATGTACAGAAGTGTTGAATCACCATATTGTACACCTGAAAATAGTATTACACTGTATGTTAACTAAAATCTAAATAACAACTTAAAAAATAAAGTTTACATGGTATGCTATTTTATTAATACCAATGCAATAGTAATCAATATCAATTCAATCATCTGTGAATTTGAGTTAATAATAAAATACAACCCCAGATGTCCAGTGGATTTACCCATTAAATAGATTTGTGTAATGTCTTGATTGCTTATTATGAAAATATTTGCTCAAAATAACTTTTTATCATAATAAAGTTTAATTTGCTATTTTTGACCCGAATTAGTCAAATATCAAAGTACTTTTTGAAGACACCCCCTGAAATCAGCAATTAATTAGACTCCAAATCTTGTCTCATTAGCTATGGCAGGAATATATGTATTTTTTTCCTTTTAAAATCTCCATCAAATTACCCCAGAAAAAGTTAAAAGGAGGAGGGCCCCTAATTCACACCATTTGGGATGGGCATGTGCTGTTAAGACCATCGTGACTCTCAGTATTCAACAGAATTACAGCACAAGCTCCACAGGAGAGAGAGCCCAGAACTCTAGAAAACCCTCTGTCTGCCCCACAGGTGCTTCCTGCAGGGATCCAGACACAGAGGCCAAACACAAGTGCACCAGCAAGTTCTACCCTGTTCCTCAACACCGTTACAACCCGGCAAATCGATTCATCAGCGGCCAGGAAGACCTGTTCCTTCTGTAAAACGTTAGACCCAACATTACAGTAAAAACTTTCAAAGGGTAAAAATGTATGTGTGTGCCCATCATTACAACACAAGTGTTTTTATTTCTCTTTATTTCCTTCAAGGTTTTATTAGTATTTATATGCATATAACTTGTTTAAATGCACATCTCTTGTGTTTAGCAGTTCATTTATTTAGCAAACCTTTATTGAGCACCTAGCACGTGTCCAGAACCTGCCAGGCCCTGCGGGAACACCAGAAAACAACACACACCCCTAACCTCAGGGCCCTTGAACTTCCTATGTAGTGACTACCACTGACAGCTTTCCCTCCGGCTGCACTTAGTTCAGTTTGGAACAATATGGAAAAAAAGAGAAACAGAGGAGAAAATCCTAAAAGTAGGCACAGTCTCTGAGGTGTAGATACAACAGCAGCACTGCACAGAAAACTCGGAAAACTACCTTTGAAGCTGTGGTGGGGGGTCTGGGAACCGAAGAGCCACCTCGGGACGGCCCCGCCCCAGGCACTGCCCTCCTGCCTCCAAGGCACCAAAGGGAATGGATGGTGGCAACTGCTGAGAAGGAGATCTGCCAGAGTGCGTGTCATGGGAGGCCAGCGACCACAGAGAGGAAGAAAGACGAAGCCGGGGGCTCGGGAACAGACGCGGTCTCTGTGGGCATGGGGACATTTCGTTTACCTTTGGGCACAATGTGAGGGACTAACACTGCTTCTCCACATCTATGGACTGTGACAGGCCACTGATTTTCTATTCCTGCCAAATAATGCGATGTGAACGTAACCGTTCCCCACGATGATCTCCAAGTGTGTTTGTAAAGTGGGCATAACAGCACCAGTGCACAGGGCTCTGGGACCACCAGTGGCATGGGGGGGATGGGACCACAGTCAAGCCAGACACCACCAGTTCCTGGTGGCTTTTTCATCGTCACTCCCTGCGGGCAAGGGTGGGGCTCTTTCCTCCCTGCCCTGCTGATGCTGCAAACCCCCTGAGCACCTGGTAGACGCCAGCTGCCCCCCAACCACGGCAGGAGCCGGTGAGAAGCACAATTCAGCTTTCATTCTGGGGTCTCAGGATATGGGTCCCTGCGGGTTTCCTCAGCAGGATGTCAGCTGCCCCTCTAGGCCCCCACCCCCTTCTGAGCACAGAGCAAGAGCCCTCTGCCCTCCTCTGGGGTGTGCTTGAGGCCAGTGTAGAGGGTGGCTTCTGGCGACCAGAGGTGATGGTGAGCTCACGTTCCTCTGCTCAGAAAACCTCCTTCCAAAGACATGCACACAAAGCCTATGTGTGATAGGCAGAACCCAGAAACAACCTCCAACCTGTCCCCCGACAGGGAGGACGCTGAACAAGCTCAACTCAGCAACAAAAAGGAACAAATTGCTGATACAAATGACAACCTGGGTGGACCTCAAGGCTGCGAGGAGAGCCTGTCACACACACCCTACAATTCCACTTACAGCACTGTTCAGGGACAAGCTGCAGAGATGGAGAACAGATAACAGGAGGAGGGACCCTGTGGAACAGAAAGGGTCTGTGTCTTGTCAGCCTTGGTGGCCACGGGAATCTGCACATGTGCTGGAATCGCACAGATCTGCACGCACACGAGTGCATGTACAGCGTGCCCTCTGTGCACAGCAGGTGCATGGGACCATGCAGTCTTCTGGCTGGGGCCTTATATGCAGTCACTGCCATCCTGGAAGGTGTCACCGCTGGACTGGTGGCGAAGAGTACAGAGGATCTTTGCCTTGTTGTCTACAATGCATGTGAATCTACAGGTATCTCAAAATTAAAAAAAAAAAAAACTGAGGAAAGACAATATGGCAGTAGATACCAACGTGTCGACCGTCCCCTAAGGCTCCTGCTACAGCCCCACCTGGGCTTACATCCTCTCCCACGGGGAGGCTGATCTCGGGCTACCCACAGGAAGGGTGTGACCTCATGTTTACCACCTGCACCTGAGGAAACTGTGCCCTCCTTGTCAAGAGGGGACAATCCTCGCTTGCAGACGCTGACTTCTGGCGTGACCTCAGGAGACCCGATGCCCATCTGAAGACAAACATGGTTCCTGCTGGATCCCTTCCTTTTCCAGAATTTCCTTCATCTCTCAGAGGCTCGTTTGCCCCGCCTGCCATGGAATGACAGGCCGACATTCAGAAGCTCAACCGCCCCAGTCCCTCTCTTACACTGATGGATGGGGTGGCCCTCCTGAGAGTCACTCTCAGACCAACATTGATGACAAGGCAGCCGGAGGTCCCGATTCCAGAAATGCCCAAACTTCTTATTAAAAGTAAGTAAATACATATCAGGTCAAGACCTGATGTACTCACACAAACTTTATGTGACAATACCTATTGTGACCAGACATAATGCCTTCTATAATTTTACATTCTATTCCAGATTCAGTGAAACTAATCTTGTTTATTTGATTTTTAATTGATTTCAGGATCCTTGATTAGGCAGTGAGCTACTGGTGTGCTACAGATACCAGTTCACAAGATCCAACCGTTAAATTTTCAAGAGTTTTGCCAGCTGGTTGTTGAACAGAATCATTATTAAAAATGAAATTATGGGGCACCTGGGGGGCCCAGACGTTTAAGCATCTGACTTCAGCTCGGGTCATGATCTCCCAGTTCGTGAGTTCAAGCCCCTCATCAGGCTCTGTGCTGACAGCTCAGAGCCCACTTCAGATCCTCTGTCTCCCTCTCTCTCTGCTCCTCCCCTACTCACGTTCTCTCTCTCTCTCAAAGATAAATCAACATTTTTAAGAAATGAAATTATGTAGGGCACATGGTGGCTCAGTCAGTGAAACGACTCTTGATTTTGGCTCAGGTCGTGATCTCGCGGTTTGCTTAGGGGGTCGAGCCCCACAACAGGCTGGGCACTGACAGCGCAGAGCCTGCCTGGGGTTCTCTCCCTCTCACTTGTGCTCTCTCTCTCAAAAATAGATAAACACTTTTAAAAAGTTAAATTAGGTTATAAAATTACACACACCGTGCTCTGGAGGCTGCGAATGCCTGTTATGTGGTGGAAATACTACCGGATGGCAGCTGTTTACACGTCTTCCCACCGTGGACCGTTTGCGCCGTGGAAATTGGCAAACGCTACACACTCCCCCCCTTTCATTTCCAGCGGGATGTCAGGCACTTGCCAGCACACGGGTGCTGTGGAGTTCAGTCTGAAAGCCCCCCCGCCCCCCACCGCTAGCTGGCTTCCTCCCCTCCCATTCCACCTCGTGCTTGATGGTGAAGAGACTTAAGGAAGGTTGCAGGAGTGGCTGGGCCGGGACCAACGAGTGTCCGAGCAGGAGGGGTGCCCTCTCTGTTCACTCTAGGTCCAGTGCTGTACCCGAAAGTCCTGCCTCTCCTCTGTCCCCCACATTGCAGGTGAGGGTGCCGGCATGCAGCTGGGCTGTGAGGCTCTGGGGCTGGAAGCAGAAACTTCTCCCATCCAGGGCTGATCGCCCCTCTGGAGCTGCGGGCGTGGAGGGTGGGGAGTAGGTCCCAGGACCCACGGGCAGCCAGACACTGGTCTTCTTGCTTAGGCAGCTGGCGCTCAGCCCAAGGTGGGGTTCTGGGCCCGGGGGGCAGTTGTGGAGACTCAGCACCCAGCTCTCCCAGACCTGGTGGGTGAAAACATCTAAGTTCAGTTTGCAACAATAAACAGAACATTAATCTGCATCGAGACTGATGATACTCTGTAGTTTCATCTTTTTAAGAAAATCCTTGAGAATCTACTCCATGAATGAATTGGCCTATCCAAGCCCTAATAAGAGTGACAACGCAGATGGTAGTGAAACCGTGCTGTGCTAGGCATCACACCCTCCACGTCACCGGACCCTCACAGCAAGGTGACAAGTCCCTGTGGTCCCCGCTCCATGTAAGTGCAGAAAGTCTAGTGACTTTCCCAAAGTCATGCAGAACTTTAATTTTATGAAATTCTTCTTGCAGTCATTTGCAAGAAGAAAAAAGCCCAGTGTCCATTGGACACCCTCTCCTCTTGCTTTGAGAACCAAACATCAGGCTTTTTGAACTTCACACATTGTGGTTTTTAAACCATCATGAAACAAATCTGAAGACCTTGCGTGTGGGTCCCAACATCTGAACATTTCACAGGCTGTCCCTGGGTGGGGCGCCTCAGCCTGAGTTGGATGAGTCACCTGCCACGCAGATGCTCACTTCCTTCCTCCTTTCCAGAGCAGGGCTCCCTGCAAGGGGACGAGGACTGTCCCCACTCTGCGGTGCAGCTGCAGTGGCCCCCAAGCAAGTCCTCCGAGTGTGTGTGTGTGTGTGTGTGTGCGCGCGCGCGAGCGTGTGTGGCCTGTTTTCCCTGCTCTCACCTCCCTTCACTCACACACACAGGCTCCTTTCACATCCATTGAAATAAGCAACTTTAAAAAAAGTGAAAAAAAGAAGAGTGACTAGACCCAAATGGGAATTAAAAGGTGGATTAAGATGAGAACTAAGGTCTGTGGCCTCGTAACCACTGTTGTTGTGATTGAGGATGTTTTCCAGTCTCACAGCTGTTCTGAACCTGACAACCACAGCCTCCCCTCAATAGCGGATTGAGGGTCCCAGAAGCTAAAGGTTGGTGGGTTTTGTCAGGTGTTGAGGGGGTGGGAAACCGCCAGCACAACTTCTGAGCCAGTAACGGGACAGAGACACCTTGCATGTGGATGTCCCCGCATTCCCTCTCCGCCTTTGAAAAAGGCAACTGACAGCGCATGGGGAGGACAGTGCACAGGTCCATCTCCTCCGGCTCCCAAGTCGGTTAAGGCAGAGCTGAGAGGAGTAAACAGGGGCAGGCCTCCAGCTCAGCGCAGGAGTCGGGTCCTGACAGTTTCCTCAGGTTCTTGTCTCCCTCGTGGGTGTTTCCCGGTGCGTGTCTCCATTTTCCCATGAAATAATCAGAAATACAAAACAAATGGTTGTACAGTGTTTTGAAATTCTTAGTCAAAGGGATGGTACCTGGTTGTTCCTCCTTTTTGAGAGGACTTGTTCTCTTGTTTCATCTTTGTTTTCACATTTTTTCTTCCCTAAACTAAATGCCAACATTTAAACTATTGTGTGATCATCAGCACAGGACTCTCAAGACAGGTGTCCACAGGCTTTGCACCAACAGAATTCTCTACGACTCCCAACCATGTCCACAATGCCCTTGAAAGTTTGACTTTTCCCTGGACTTTAGAGATAACTGGAAAGGCCCAGGTCAACCCAGAGCCCTGGCAGGGATGGCCAGCTCTGTTAGTTTCCTGAAACGATGGCGAAACGCTTCATCCCTGGCTCAGGTCCTGGGCCGAGCTCTGTTAAAAACTCTGAGCGCCTCATGTCACTGCTGATTTTCTCCCCGAATCCAGGAGTCATGGGAGCCAAGGTATCTGAGCTCAGTGGGCCGCAGACACTGTAGTAAGAGTGTTGAGCACGCCCACTCAACTGCATTTCTCAGTCACATACTGTCATGAGGTAGGACACACGGTTTCCACTGTGGCCTCGACAGGCTGCTGCGACTGACCAAGTTTTCTTCACGGGCAGAGGCAGAGCTGGAGGCTCAGGGCCCACGTCCCCCACTCCACTGCCGGCAGCTCAGGTCATGCCCAGAGGCCCCATATTCGTGGCTCTCTACCCCTTTGCAAAAGACAGCAAGCCCCGAGACCACAATCACACACAGAAGTCACAGGAAGTTGGTATCACATGGGGTAATTTCGCAGGTAGCAGAAAATAATCAATACTATGTGCATTTTATATTAAGACAACTGTGAAATAATAGGGAGATGACAAAATTTTATAGGGCCTCTGTCTTTGCTTTGTCTCCATTTTTTTCCTTAAGAAATAAAAAAAAAATCCTAAGGGAAGTACAAATCAAAACCACAATGAGATATCACCTTACCCTTGTTAGAATGGCTACTATCAAAAAGACAAGAGGTAACAAGTGTCGGCAAAGTGAAATAAGGGAGACGGAGACAAACATCCTGTGATCTCACCTGTATGTGGAATCTAAGAAACAAACAAAGCAGAAACACATTCATAAACACAAAGAACAAACTGGAGGTTGCCGGAGGGGAGGGGTGGGGGATGGGTGAAACAGATGAAGGGGGTGAGGGGTACAAACTTCCAGCTATCAAATAAGTAATTCAGGGACATGGAAAATACATCATGAGGAATGTATTCGACCACACTGTAGTAACTCTGTATGGTGAAAAAACGTACCATGGTGAACATCACATGGTAATGTATAATTGTTGCATCGATACATTGTGCACCTGAAATTAATATAACATTTTATATCAACTGTACTTCAATTAAAAAAAGAGAGGTTACATTTCTGGTCACACATGTCACAAAAGCACCTTATTTTCTTCTCTGTCCCAGTGAAGACATTTCACAGATTTTTTTAGCAAACTGGGCACACCCACATGTCACCCACAAAGCATAGCAAATTAAAAAATGTGGTTGAGTAAACAGGCACCAAAGTCCAGAATATCCTTCTGTATCTTCTTCCTTCAAAAAAATCTGTGATTACCAGTGTCACTGTTTACTGGAGCAAAAGAGAATTTTCTTTTTAATTATACACCCTGCACTCAAGTACTAATTATGCCAATCACAAGTGTCTCCATCACTGCTGATGGCAGAATCTAACTGCAAGTGGTTTGCAAATATATACGCCTGGTGTCTCAGCAACTAAGTCAACTGTTGGGTTTCCTCCAATTTCGAAGAAGGGTGATTAGCATGTGCCACCTGCTGGAAATAATGACAATGTCCTCATGTGAACAGAGAAGCCTGGAAGGGGGCCCCAGAGCAACCCGGGCACCGGGGCCTCTCAAGTCTCTGCAGATCTCAGCTGAGTTGACACCACTCCTTTCGGCCCAGGGAGCTGGTGGTCAGGCCACCGTCTGGCAGCTGAGTGGAGCTGTTCCACATCTTCCCCAGCCTCTGGGCTACAGAGCACAGAGCCCTCCCTGGCCCCTCCCCAGACCAGCCTGGACCCCAGCACCCCTGGAGCAGATTCTCAACCCTTAGCTGCCATCATGTCCCAAAGGGCCAGATGAAAGCAGCCGGGCAACCCCCCTGAGGTCCTGATTCAGCAGGTCCAAGGAGGCCCAGAGCCTGCATTTCCATCCAGTTCCCAAATGATGCTTCACTGTCCTTCCAGGAGCTGGCGACCAACATGTCCAGTCTGCCAGGAACTAAGGAGGGCTCTCAGGATGTGGCACTTCAGCTTTAAAACTGGAGCATTCCTGGGACAAACCAGGGCAAGTTGACCTCCTGGGGACCCCATTTTGAGAACAGCCATCTGAAGTATGTACCCCAGTAATGGAGTCATGCTTCTAACATTTACTGTTTAAAACTGTGTATTTTTATTGCAGACTTCCTCCTCTGAGATGTAAATGCATGAGGAAGACAGCAGAGTAAGTCGTGTGGTCTACCACAATCTCCTTTCTTTTAACAAAAACTTCATTTTCTCTGAATTGTCTTTATTTTCTTTTAATGTCTGAGAGAGAAAGGGGGCAAGGAGGGGCAGAAAGAGAGAGAGAGAGAGAATCCCAAGAAGGCTCTGTGTTGTCAGTGCAGACCCCAACATGGAGCTTGATCCCACCAACTGTGAGATCATGACCTGAGCCAAGATTAATAGTTGAACGCTTAACCCACGGAGCTACTCGGGCACCTATGAATTGTCTTTAAAAGTAACATGTGAGAACTTCCACCCTCTCCTGCTAAGTAAGTTATGGTTTCTTGGATCATGGAAAATCAATCCAGCCCTAGTCTGGCACATGATGGGGCCTGCTGTAAAACAATGAGTGGACCCATCATTAGTTCTTTCCCAGGACTATGGGCAGGGGACACTCAGATGATGAAGCAGGCAGCAGTGGGAACCGATGCTGGACACAAGCACAGGAACAGAGCACCTCTGAGTTGGGGGAGCATGTTGTGCATGTCAGGTGCAAGTCACAGTCCGAGCGGCAGGGGCCTGAGGTGGAGAATATACACACAGAAAGTCAGCACTCTTCTTAGTGCAGGAAAAGAAATTGGTGGCCTAGAGGCCCAGGGCACAGAGTCAAACTCCTTCAGCACCCCATTCTGAAGGCCCTCGAGCTGTCAGGGACCCCAAGCAACCTGCAGAGCCAGCCTCTGAGCCCCTCCGAATGTGACTCCAGCTTCTAAATTTCCTTCTCTCTGGGGGTCCCGCCAGGGTCAGTCCACTGCCTGCTTCAGGGCCAGCAGGGTGAGTTCTCACTTCCTTACACACACCGCATCAGTTGAGACAGATGATAGATAGATAGATAGATAGATAGATAGATAGATAATAGACAGATATTAGATGATAGATAGATGATATATAGGTAGATAGATGATAGATATTACATGATAGATGATAGATATTAGATGATTGATAGATAGATATTAGATGATAGATAGATAGATAGATAGATAGATAGATAGATGATAGATGACAGATGATACATAAAAGATAGATAGGTGCGCCTGGGTGGCTCAGTCGGTTGAGCGTCTGACTTCGGCTCAGGTCATCTTCTCTCAGCTTGTGAGTTCAAGCCCCACGTCGGGCTCTGTGCTGACAGCTTGGAACCTGGAGCCTGCTTCAGATTCTGTGCCTCCCTCTCTCTCTCTGCCCAAACCCACTTGCATTCTGTCTCTGTCTCTCTCAAAAATAAATAAACATTAAAAAAAAGATAGATAGATGATAGATAGATAGATAGATATTAGATGATAGATGATAGATGACAGATAGATGATATATAAATGATAGATAGATATTAGATGATAGATAGATGATAAATGACAGATGCTATATAAAAGACAGATATTAAATGACAGATGATAGATAGATAGATGATAGATAAATGATAGATATTAGATGATAGATGATAGATATTAGATGATTGATAGATGACAGATGATAGATGACAGATGATATATAAATGATAGATAGATGATTGATAGATAGGCAGACAGATAGATGATAGATAGGTTCTGGGGTGCCTGGATGGCTCAGTCAATTGAGCATCCAACTTTGGCTCAGGTCACAATCTCACAGTTCGTGGGTTTGAGCCCCCATTCGGCTCTGTGCTGACAGCTCAGAGCCTGGAGCCTGCTTCGGATTCTGTGTCTCCCTCTCTGTCCTTCCCCGGCTTGTGCACTCTCTCTTCCTCTCTCTCAAAAATAAATAAACATTAAAAATAATAACAAATAAATAAACAAATAATCATTCAAATTAATTTGGTCATTTTAAAAAATAAAATTCAAATTTACCTTCAAAGACAAAAATTTCCTGTATTTAAAGACGTTCCAAAGAACGTGTCACTGCTTTGAAGAAGCATAAAAACGCTTTGAAGGGCAGCGGCATCGCCTATGTGCAGCACTGAACCTGTGCTCTGCCCTCTGCCTACTGCCCACCCAGCGTGCAGGCTCTGTGCAGGACCCTGGGTGTGCCAGGGTCACTCGGCTCTACGTACCACGAGGCCGTCATTGCTGCCGGCACCGTGCCCACGGTGACAGAGCCGGTAAGTGGCAGAACCACAGTTTGCATCAGTCCCTGCCCCCAAGCCCACGCTCAGTCCCCCAACGCGGGAGCCCCTCTACTTAAGCATAAAGGTGTAAAGGTGGTCCCGGGCCCCAAAGCACAAGGTCTTTCCACCATTCTGCTTGGAAGAACTACCCTCGTTTGGCTGAATAAGTTGTCACTGGCTGGTTGAAAATCAAGTGACCCACTGCTTGCCAGCAGGTCTCCTGTTGGTGGAGACGGGGCGGTTAAGTGGAACCTGCTTCGGATTCTGTGTCTCCCTCTCTCTTTTCCCCTCCCCCACTCGCTCTCTCAAAAATAAATTAACAAAAACATTTTAAAAAGTTTTTAAAACATTTTCTTGCGTTCCTGAATAATCTTTCTTCAGGGTCTTCTTCACGAGGCCTGCCCCTCCCTGGGGGCGTGCGCAATCACCAACTCCCCCCTCACCCTGTGACCTCTCCGCCTGAGCCACCTCTCCCCTTGGGCCTCCACTGTCAGGCGAGAGCCACAGCCTCTGGTCTCCTATTCCATTCGTGGTCCTGGCTTTATGCATATTCTAGTTCCCTTACTGCATTTTAGGAGGGTCTCAGCAAAAGAAAAGGTAGAAAAGGCAGTTGTTGTTTGTTTCTAGAAGTTCCTTGTTTTGCTTTTTTCATAGAGGTCTATCATGCCCCTGGTACAAAGTTCAAACCCTGGGGAGGGTAGTGGTGACCTGCAGACCCGCCGCCGCTCACCCGCCCGCGGCTGCGAGCGCTTCCGCGCAGAGTGAGTGGTCTGTGCGCGTCCAAGTAGAAACTTGTATCTGCACATGTGTAAACACGCCCTGCGCACGGGTCCCCACTGTTTGCTTCCCGTCGTCCGTGTTTTTGTTCATCTAAGTCACCAAATACAGAGCTACCTCGCTGAAAAAAAAAAAGCTTCTGCATAGTTTTCCATTGTACAAATGTGTGGTGGCCTGGAGTTTTCTCCTCTTACAAACACCCTCTTGCGCACATTTTTCTCTTTGTCTTTCAGTGCAGGGCACGTGTTCACGTTGGTTAGTGGCTCTGCTCCATGCACTCAGACACGCAGCTCCTTTTGTCCCGGCATCCTCTGAGCCTGTGTGGTGGCAGCCGCATTCCTGGTCCGGCCCCAGGAAAGGCAGAGGAGGCACAGCTGCAACCCCAAGGCCCCAGCCTACAAACAGCACGTGGCTCTTGCACTTCCTGCCCACGTGAGGGGACCTGTGGACACCTTTGACCCTTTGCCCACGAAGGAAGAGAGAGTGGGATCTGTGCAACTTGCAGACCCCATCACTGACCTTGTCAGTTTGCACTTGCTGCTGTCATGAACCCTCTTACATGGTTAAGGCCCGTGTGTTTCTTTTGCTGTGAAATGTCTATTCATCTTATGGCCCATTGTACTTTGGGCCTATGGTCTTCTGGATTAATTTGCTGGTACTCAATGTTGATTAAAGAAACAAACCTTTCGTCTATGATTATTGGTTGCAAATACTTACCCGGATTGGTTATTTTGCCATTGGATTGTGTGTATGCTGGTTTTTTTGGGGGTGGTGGTGGGGTGACGATGTATTCTATTTTTAAGTAATGAAATTTACTCATCTTCATTCTTTTATTTTCTGGAGTTTTGTATCATACTTAGAAAGAACTTCTCCTGGGGCGCCTGGGTGGCGCAGTCGGTTAAGCGTCCGACTTCAGCCAGGTCACGATCTCGTGGTCCGTGAGTTCGAGCCCTGCGTCAGGCTCTGGGCTGATGGCTCAGAGCCTGGAGCCTGTTTCCGATTCTGTGTCTCCCTCTCTCTCTGCTCCTCCCCCGTTCATGCTTTGTCTCTCTCTGTCCCAAAAATAAATAAACGTTGAAAAAAAAAAATTTAAAAAAAGAAAGAACTTCTCCTCTTGTGTTATTTTTTAAATCACTCATATTATCATTTACTCCCTTCATGCTTTTGTTTGCTCCAATTAAATTTTTATTTATCTAGAATTTATTTTGGTGAGAGTTGTCAAGCAGGATTGAAGTTAATTTTTCAGATTGCTATTTAGTTATCACAAGACTGCTTGTTGACTAACCCTTTAGTTCATGATTTGAAATGTCATTTTTATCAGTAAATTCCTATATAAACTTGAGTATATTTCTGTACTTCCTGATTGGTTCACCTATCTGTCATTTATATATCAGCATAACCCTACTGCCATGGCTCCTTTTCTCTGGCTATTTACCTTGTCTATTTAAAAAAAAAAAAAAATACATACTACATGCTAACATTTTTTTCAGGATCTTTTGCCTGATATGGCTATGTCCATTCTTTCATTGCACACCCTCTGATTTCCTGTTTCAGGTGTGTTCCTGCACACAGCACATTGTTGCGTTTTGCTTTGTGATTCAACACCAAGATTCGAGCTTATCTCAGGGCATTTACTGAGTATCAGGAATGCACAGTTAGCCCTGTTTCGTGTTCTAGTCTTGCTGTCATTGCTTCTTCTTAAGAACTACAGGGTTAGGTTTGGACTGTGTGTCCCGAGATGGGAGGACAATGTTTCTGTTCCATGAGATGTGTTTGATCACAGTTTTCACTCCCTTTGTGGCCACATTTTTTTGCAATTGGTTTTACCATATCCTTCCCCTTTATTTCATAGTTTTCATTCTTACTCTGTTTCTGTGTGGATCCTGTGCTGGTTTCTTTCTGATTATGACTCATCTTCAAGTATGCTGAGTCCGCCCTGGATCGATGTTTTATAGGAAAATCAGTCTGGAGGTCCAATCCCCAAAAGTGGGGGTGGGTGTGAGTGATGGGCAAGTGTGGGTATTCACAGTGCCACACCCCCTTCCACCTGCCTGTCCAACATGCTGCTTCTGGTAAGAACACCTTCCCTAGTGGCCTTAACCCTACTTCTTCTGCATGTCAAGTGAGGCCCATGCTCCCCCCCCCCACTTTTCGCTCAGGGTATGACACTCTGACCCATTGTGACCCACAGCCTCTCAGGGTCTCCCTGCTCCCTCACCCTGTTTTCTCTGCCCACCCCCCTCCCCCCCCCCCCCACGCCATCTGCGGTAGTGTAGACTCGTAGCTGTGTCCAGCTTTGGTGGAGGTGAAATGCGTTTCTCTTTCTCCTTTTCTTTGTTTATTTTTGTTCTCAGAAAAGAGCGGGGAAATGCCCTGTGCAGTCTGTCATTTCACTGCATGGCATCTCAGTTGCCTTCCAAAGTGTTGCCACGGGTCTGAAGCCAATGTGTTTTCAGATCCTCATATGTGATCTGGTCTCTCCTTCCTGGGGCTTTCAGGTGGGGTCCTCTTCCAAATGTCCTGAGACACCCACTTGCTGGGGCTTGGTGTGGCTCCTTACACCCCTGGCTTTCTTAGCCTGGAGTGGGGGCGGTCTCATGACTCACACCTTCTTGCAGCTCTGGGAAATTTTCCTGGTATGTCCTCATGATTAGTCATCCTTCTTTGTTTTCTCTGGAGCCCTGAGTGCTCAGATACGTTGCTCCTCAGCTGCGTGTGTATGACTCTGTCTCTCCTTGCTTATCTCATCTCTCTGTTTTGTGATATGTTTAGCCTTGTTCTCTTCTGTGACATTAAAGTCAGCAATCATTTTTTACATCTCCTTCCCGTTCTCTACCTGTTTGCAAATAGCATCCTGTTCTTACATTCTGGATATCCAATATTTTCTAGACTCTTTCTGAGACTTTTACTTTAATTTCTCCAAAGTAAGTTGTCTTTGTGAATCTCCATTTCTCTCTGCCATGTCGCTGATTTTCTTCTCAAAGCCTGGTGGTACTTGGGTGCTCACATATGTTAAGAATCAGTGGCTTGCTCTGATGAGCTTCTGTGGGTTCTCCATAAACTCCTCAGAATGGAGAGGCAAGCCAAGAGCTCTGCGCCCACAAACGCGTTTGTTGGCTGTACTTCGTTCAGGATAGTTGGGCGAGGAGCTGGGCAGTAGGCAACAATTTCCCCTCTTTCTCACCCTCTGACATCCCCTGACCTGAGCCAGAATGAGGATGCTTTTACCCAACAACCCCAGACCCACAAAGAAAGCTGTAGCCCAAAGGCTGTTTGTTCAAGGTCTTTGAAGAGGAGCTTTTTGGTGTCTGCAAGCTGGAGACAGGCCTTAAGGGGTGAAGGGAGAGGAGGGCAGGGAAGTAGATGGCAGTTCACTCACAAAGCTGTGGACTCACAACTACGGCCTCTCAGAGTCCCTCCGGGTCCTGCGGCAAGATGGCACCCTCCACCGCCACTGTCCTCCACCCTTCCCACCCACCAACACCTTCCGCTCCCTTTCACCTTTAGAAACTGTCCTCCTAATCTCCCATTCTCCTTGCTGTGACAGGCTTATCCTCCTTCCGCTTGTTTTCTTCTAGTCCTTGGGGCTTGAGGAGGAAGGAGACCACACACGCTCATGCACCCAGCAGAGACTCCACCAGGCTCGACTTCGGGACAGAAGCCCCGAGCCACAGTGCCCAAACCTAGGAGGCATTCTGCCTCTTCAAAGCATGCCCTATGTAGTATTTCTAGGGTCCTTCTTAAAACGTGGACATGAAAATTAGACACAGTACTGTTCTAAGAGCCTGAATAATGCTGAGTGTAGAGGGCAACTACTGTCTTGAGTCACACTCTTCTATAGGGTACTCTTTAGCAGGTGATCTTTTTAAAGTCACAACTGTTCTACTGTTGACTCATTTCAATGCATGATTTTTAGGACCCGCAATCATTTTTCCTTGTCCTATTGTTTGTTAATTAGTCTCCAGCTTGTGCTGAGATGCTTTGACAGTGTTGGCCCTTGGTACACCTCTGTCACTACTGAATGTGGCCCCTGTGGATGAAATGGTTTTCTAGGTAAAGGTGAGTCTCAGGAAGGTAAGGCTAACACACAAGTAGTGTATACTGAAGGCCTCTGGGATAGTTTCATTCTGAGCCCCTGTCTGTGTACAGCTTGCAGGATATTGCTCCCTGCTTACATGCTCCCGGATGTGCTGCAGAACACAGGGTGTTCTCATTGACAGCCACTCTTTTCTCTTTCTCCCATCCTCCCGTCCTCCCATCTTCCTGTTCTCCCATTCTCCCTTTCTTTCCGTCTTTCTGTCTTTCCTTTTTTTTTTTTTTTTTTTTTTTGGTGATACTTCTTTTTTAATTCCAACATGGTTAACACACATGTAATATTAGTTTCAGGTGTACAATGTAGTGATTCAACAGTTCCACACAACATCTGGTGCTCATCACAAATGTGCCCCTTAATCCCTATTACCTATTTCCCCCACCCCCCACCCACCTCCCCTCTGATGCCAACAGTTTGTTGTCTGTTGGTTTGTCCTTTTTTTCCTTTATTTTTAAAATTCCACATATGACTGAAATCATATGGTATTTGTTTTTCTCTGACTTATTTCACTTAGTATTACACTCTCTAGCTCCATCTACATCATTCCAAATGTCAGGATAAGATTTCCTTCTTTTTTACGGCTGAATAATATTACACGTATGTATATATCTCCATTCATCAGTTAGTGGACACATGAGCTGCTTCCACAATTTGGCTGTTGTAAATAATGCTGCAGTAGACATAAGGGTGCATGTATCCTTTGGAATTGGTGTTTCCAACTTCTTTGACTAAATCCCACAGCACGGCTGCAGCATGTTCCCATTGACCACCACTCTTTGTGTTTTATCTTCCTGGGTGCCATCTCATCTCTAGTTAGAAGAATGCTTTGTGATGTGAGTAAAAACCCTATGGTTTCACTAATATTCCAAACCCCTATGCTCAAAATGTAAAGAAAAGAAAAAACTGTCTTTCTGACCATATACTCTTAGCTACATGTTTCACCTGGTGGCTCTATCAGATTGGGGAAAATGTGCTGATTCATTGTCCAGTTCACTGATATCTTTTAAAATTAGATATTGTAGCAAATTTTTCCATGCTCATGACAAAATCATATATATTAGCATGTTATTAGCATTAGTATTTAAGATACCAGCTGTGGACTACTTGAAACTATGGTTTTCATAATTTCTATGAATTCCAGGACATTTTCTTCAAACAAAATTAAGCATAACACCAACATATTAAACATATTCAAGAAGAGCTTCTCTGGTTGTGCGGGAGGCTAATAGGGTGCTGCCCTCTGAGCTGCGCATTCTGGTGGCTCAAAGATCTCCCTCAGGGTACATAATGGTAGAGAAAACACACTAGGAATGAACCAAGAGCTCATTTCAAAAGTGTGTGTGTAAGTAGACATAACTCATAGATAATAACAGAATCCATGGGAGTAGAAACAATTTTCCAGACAAATAGAGGCCAATCCGGGTTTGCTGGAGCCTGAAGCTGATATAATTTGGTCATGCTGGGATGGAGGTGTAGCATCAATCAAAAGGAAAAGAAATTAAAATTACAGAGACAAAATAAGTAGGGTCTTCCTAAGACCTTGGGGGTCTCTGCAGGGAGGCTCTGACTTAATCTTCTTCAGCTCCAGGGTAAATCTGCATTTTTCTCCCAGAGGGTCCAGTGGCATGGGAGCCAGTCAAACAGCCTGCAGAGAGGTTGGGGGTGGGATGGGACCAGGAATCTTTGGGTTTGGCAGTGAGCAAGTAAGACTACGGAAATCTTAATTAGTGTGGTCTCCTTCAAGATTAGAGGCCGGAACCTGATTGGAAAGGGTCCAGTGAGCATTAGTTGTCAGGAAGCTCCCACAGCAGAGGAAACAGATCGTGGCAGCCCATGAACCAGAGGAAGGAATGCAGGCACTATCGCCCCCGACTATCTCTGTCCCTTTACTCAGATGCGCTGTGTTAGTAACATACAGGAATGAAAATCCTTCACCTGTATCTCATTACCTCCAGGAAAGCAACATTTTGTCTCAACTAAAGGCCTGGTTGAGTCTTCTGCCCAAAAAGAAACAGCAGGTCCAAAATGGACTTACTTGACCCACTGACAGCAAACAAAGATTTAAATGCAGTTTCAACCTTTCCCAGGAAGGTGACCTTGAGCCAGTCCATCTGGAATTTCCACTAATGAAGCTGCCTGGTAGACCCCCACCATTCCCCAAAGGAAGGTGACCTTGCCTGAAACAATCCACTCTTTGCTGGAACTTT
This sequence comes from Leopardus geoffroyi, assembly GCF_018350155.1. NCBI lineage: Eukaryota > Metazoa > Chordata > Mammalia > Carnivora > Felidae > Leopardus > Leopardus geoffroyi. Next base: position 82,738,542 of record NC_059326.1, read on the forward strand.
CCTTTGTCCTTTCCTTCTGCCTATAAAAGCCTTCCATTTTGTACAGCTCCTTGGAAATTCTTTCCATTTGTCAGAAGGCATCCTGCCTGATTCGTGACTTAAAGAGCCAATTAGATCTTCACATTTTTTCAGTTGGATTTTGTTTTTTCATAGATTTGGTGGCAGCAGTGGGATCTGAAGCAAACTTCTAACAACATTAAGGGGCAAGAAACATGGGTGTGGTACCCGTGAACCCTTTTTTTTTTTTAATTTTTAAAAATGTTTTTATTTATTTTTGAAGGAGAGAGAGACCGAGCGTGAGCAAGGGAGGAGCAGAGAGAGAGGGAAACACAGAATCTGAAGCAGGCTCCAGGTTCTGAGCCGTCAGCACAAAGCCCAATGTAGGGCTTGAACCCACAAACTGTGAGATCATGACATGAGCCAAAGCTGGATGCTCAACCAACTGAGCCACCCAGGCGTCCCTACCCACGAACCCTTTTTAAGTTCTCTGCCTCTCCTGCCACTTCCAAGAGATGTGGGTAAGTTCTTCTCAGTTCTGAGCTCCACTGTCTTTGCCAAGAACTTCTGACCTAGTTGGCTTTTCAGTCCACAATTCCCAATTTGTGGAAATTCCCAGCCCTTGACTCTTTTCCAAAATCCACATGAGAACTGATAGTGACAGGTTGCAACTCTCATTTATGTGGAGCTCCCCCATCCACAGGTCCCATTGGTAGAGGTTTGCTGGTTCAATCCTTCTCCAGTCCAAGGCTCCACAGGAACTGATAGAGGTACACACAGGGCCTTCCTGTGGCCAGGACACCATAACATCTCTTGGTTACTGATGCTACATTAAGGTGCACATGTTTGCTTTTCTTGTTTTGTGTAGATAAAAGCTATCACTAACAGTTAGCTATCACTAACTTGGAGGCCAAAAAACCACAAAAATTGGTGGGCATGGGTTGAGCATTTAAAAGCTGTTAGAGGGGCACCTGGGTGGCTCAGTCAGTTAAGCATCCATCTTCAGCCCAGGTCATAATCTTGCAGTTTGTAAGTTTAAGCCCCACATCAGGCTCTGTGCTGACATCTCAGAGCCTGGAGCCTGCGTCAGATCCTATGTCTCCCTCTCTCTCTTCTCCTACCCTGCTTGTACTCTGTCTCTCTCTGTGTTTCAAAAATGAATAATAGTTTAAAAAAATTTTTTTAAGCTGTTAGGGTATTTACCACCCAACTCAAAGGTTAGGATAAGTTGGTCATGGAATGGGCTAGATAGACATTAGGTCACAGGGCAACATCAAGAAAATTTCTGTGCGGCAAGTACACTAAAACACCACACAATCCCCATCCCCAACAGAGTGGCACATCCCTTTCATCTAATCGTTTGGCTGCCAGAGACTTAAGAGCTTAGCCAAAATAAATAGGATCTTGAAACTCTAAAAGAGGTAAGCATGCCACCTTCTGGGACATCTGTTTATTTTATGTCTAAAAACTATGGTCCCAGAAACTATAAATATCTACAAAATGCAAAATCTTACTCAGAACAACCTAGAATTACAATGGTCATTATCAGGAGTGTTCCAAATAGATAAGATCAAGTAGGAAGTGCACTTGAAAGTAAGGATTCCCATGGGTGCCTGGATGGCTCAGTTGGTTAAGCATCCAACTTCAGCTCAGGTTATGATCTCATGATTCATGGGTTCGAACCCTGTGGATTCTCTGCTGTCAGCACAGAGCCTGCTTTGAATCCTCTGTCCCCCTCTCTCTCTACCCTTTCTCCACTCTTTCTCTCACTCTCTCTCCCAAAATAAATAAAAGAAGAATTTAAAACAAACTTTAAATAAAAAAAAGTAAGGATTCCCATATTAAACAAACAGAATGAGATATCTATTTTAGAAATTTCCAAAAGGCTTCAAGATTCCAAAATAGCTTTATTGAAAGTATCATTGCAAAAGGCTAATGAAAAATTAAAAACACAAAAAGGATTTAAACAACACCTTGGCTTCCTTCATTATACCCTCCTAGAGGTTCATCATCACAACTGGCCCAAAAATGGTTATCTCATTTGCAATCAACTGGGACACCAGAAAAGAAATTGTCCTTAAAGGTTTTGTGTAAATCCTTCAACATGAACTCAAATGCCTTCATATTTGCCTTCAAAGGAGGGCTCCCACATGGGGTGCCCCCCATTCCCTGCCAGCATTGACAGGCCTCTCATAGATTGTTTGGTAAACTCCTATGTTATTCTCTTAAACAGCTAAAGAAAAGTAAAAAATTAAAATTGATTTTAATTTTGATTTAATTAATTAAATGTAATTTTGATAATTAAAACCTTGCCAAATTCTGGTAGATACGGGAGCCTACAGAGGGCGCCCTGGGAAAACAGAAGCTGGTGATGATAAGAGTCCTTACCAGAGTCATCTCTCCCAAATGTCTGTAGTGCCCAGCTGAGAGAAGGTAATGACATTTCACATTATCCCTTCCATTCTAACTTGAGACTCATTGGTTATTGATCCCTTTTCTCTCAGGGACAACTACTGCCTTCCTGCTTGTCTTGTTTTGTGTACTACGGACTTGGCTGGCTTTCTGTCTGCCTGGGATGTGCAGGTTATTGGTTCTTTTTTTGATCACCTTTGGGAGTGACTCTGGGTCTTGGGAAGGTGGTGACCTTTGCTTCCTCTTTGAGGACACCTCCTGAAAGAGGTCCCATGGGTTACTTAATACTTCCAGAAATACTGTTTGTTCCCACTGAAACCTGACAAGATATTTGAAGGAATTTAATAACTCTATGATCAGAAACTTGGCCAAACTGGAAGCCAATATTCAGAGCCTTGTAGGAATTTTTTTTAGGACTTCTCTCCTAAGTTAAATACATCCAGAAAGAAAGAAAAACATTCCAACATAAGTGGGTGGGTGTGTTAGTCCTTGATACCATGTAGGAGGTGGCCCAAACAACAATGTTTCTTGCTTTACAAGTGTAGTCTTTATAGGATCAAAGGTGTGGACCCAGAAACAAGACAGAGTCCACCAATCCTTTCTACCAGTCTCCAGACCTCCTCGGTTTATCTCAAAGGGCTTGTAAGTATTGTAAAAATTCTGGTCATAAGAGCACAGAAGTCCTTCTAGAAATATCTTACATTCTTTCCCCATGCCTTTAAAATGTCAGTGTTCTACCTGGTTTTCTCCAGGAGCTCATACATTTTTCTCTAGGCCAGCTCTAACATACCAGCTTCAGGGAGGTAATTTTCACCAGGAAAAAAAAAGGGTGGTGGGAAGTGCATTTGAAACTTAGAATCATGGCAGTAATTTGAAAATGAAAGCAGAGAGGTCCCTGCTGGTGTCTGTCTGTATGCTCATGCATGTTGATGTATTGTAGACATGTGGTTTTTTCTATGTCTGGGTGGTATTGCCTAAATTAATCTATAAATGAGCTCTATTTAATTGGATTAAGAAAAATTAAGCACAATATAAATTAAATTCTCAGAAATATAGTAGAAACTAGCCCAAATGAAGTTCAGCTATTACTTAAAAGAGCTAAATTTTTTTTAAACAACTATTTAACTTTTTATATTTGCCTGTGAAGTATTTAACTGTCATTTTGGTTAAATAAATAACTAAGTATTATTTCACAATACCCTGCGATCCTACTTTACCAAGTGTTTTAAAACCTTCTGATATTTTTGACAAGCTTTCTGAAATCAAATTCTAAATAAAGTCTTTTTGATCTTAAACTAATTTTGGGTTTTCCAAAGATTCCCTGAAACATCTCAAAAGGTTTGCTCTCCCCTTATGAAAAAGGAGATATTAAGCTAATTAGGCTTATTTAATGTTAAATTACATGGAAAACATTGTCATATAAGTAGTAATAGTTCTTTTTATGTTGTATTTGTGTATGTTTACAAGTGTTACAGAAATTGTGGGACATTCCTAGAAACCTGATATGTACCAATATTATGTTATCAGTCATTATCCGGTTATTATCTTAAAATGTTTTGTGCCACAGAAATAACCAAATTTCCTTGGTAATTCCATTATAATGAATTATCATCAGATCTTTAATAATGGGCATTTTGGGGTCTTTTGTCATTTACAGAGCGTTATGGATTTAGCCTGATCCTTTGCAAAAGTATGTCACCTGCAAGAGGTTGCATGGAAAGGGCTCTGGCCAGCACAGGCTTCTGACAAAACTGTAAGATCATAAAACTGAACTGGGTAAGAATTTCCTGACCTGATGGAAAAACTTAATTCAAGCAGAACAGATATTAATAACACAGGACTGAATGAACCGAGAAGAATTGCTACAACTTTCTATGACTTTTTGTTTGAAATATTGCTGATTCCTTAATGTTTTATTTCTCCAGATTTAAGGAAACCCTTTTCTCATAAGCTATTTGTGTCTTACAGCAATTTGGTAAAGTCCACCTTTGTCAAAGATGGAAGATTTACTTTCTCTCCCTACCTGATTACTCCAGAATTTGGAAACTGTTAAGTATTCCTTTATGACAGTACTATTAGTTATTTGCATAAGTTCAGTGAGATCCCATCCTCCCTGTAATATGACAGAATGGTTATATTACCAAGGCTTTGACTGACAGGAATTCATCCAAACTATGGTTATTATAGGTAAAATATGACGGCAAATCTTTGGCTTGGCTTCCTGGCCTCCAAAAGTTTGTAAGAGTTCAATCTGAGGTTTCTTATGAAAATATCCAGCAAAGCAGTCCTAAAAAGAGCTTATATGCTCAATTGCTATTCTTAGCGTACTAATATAAACAATCAGGGCAAGTTTAATACAAATAAACTATTTTAAATGTGATTAGGTCTAGTGAAAAGTGGGCATAATTGTAGAGAGAATAATTATGTTTGCACCTTTGTAGATACTAGATTCTAGTCTTGTTGACCGTCTTTGTTGTATAACCTGTAAACTGGGCTGGATCTTGAGTCCAATTCTATAGGCTAACATTTCCATTTTTCTCCTGCCCTTCTGATGTGGAGTTATTGAGAATGAAGACTGCCCTTGACTCTCCTCAACAGGGGCTGTACTGCATCTTCTCACTGGCTCCTGACCACTGACACCACAGTCACACCAGAGGCAGTGAGCCTTGGGTACAACCCTCATGGAGAGAAAGGCGCCACCTACCCCTGGTCTGGAAAGATAATGCTGGCATCCTCCTCTCCCATTGCTAAGGACTCCCAGTCCTCCTCCTCCCAGTCCATTGCTAAGGACTTCTTAGACTGCTGGATTTGTTGTTAGGAACTCTGATCACCTACCCCTGGTCTGGAAAGATACCACCTACCCCTGGTCTGGAAAGATAATGCTGGCATCCTCCTCTCCCATTGCTAAGGACTCCCAGTCCTCCTCTCCCAGTCCATTGCTAAGGACTTCTTAGACTGCTGGATTTGTTGTTAGGAACTCTGATCTGTCCACTAACAATGCCACCTTAGCAAGAGTGGTTCGTGCCCCAACAGGATTTATCTTTGTAGTGATTATCGTTGTTCTTGGGCCTATACATGCCTGCGTGGCTGGTGCATAACCCAGCAATGTCTCTGACGCTCTCTGACCGTGCCCCTAAGTGTTCACAAACAGACGGGGATACCTCATTGATCAGATTCCCTGAATTTTCATCCTTGATTAGAAAGGACCTTCCAGGAGACTTTCATGATTCAGGATTCACCCCTTTGGCAGGTCCCTACTTCCCTAGTTGGGAGTAAATGCAAACAAGGCTATGCTCAGGAACTTCTTCACTCTTGAAACTATTACAGACTCTGCTGCTAAGGCAATAGCTGCCCCTGAAAAGACTTAGACTCTCTGGTCAAGGTAGTTCTTGATACTAGAATAGCCCCTGGTTACCTTTCAGCTGAACAAGGAGGTGTCCGTGCTGTGATCAACGCCACATACTGTACCTGGGCTAACACCTCTGGGGAGCTGAAACTCAGTTATAGAAAACTACCCAGCAAGGCACTGGCTTTAAGAGGTGACTCCTTGGGGCGCCTGGGTGGCTCAGTCGGTTGAGCGTCCAACTTTGGCTCAGGTCATGACCTTGCAGTCTGTGAGTTTGAACCCCTGCGTCGGACTCTGTGCTGACAGCTCAGAGCCTGGAGCCTGCTTTGGATTCTGTGTCCCCCTCTCTCTCTGCCCCTCCCCCGCTCATGCTCTGTCTCTCTCTCTCTCTCTGTCAAAAATAAATAAACATTAAAAAAAAATTTTTTTTAATTAAAAAAATAAAAGGTGACTCCTTTAATGAGGTCTTTCTTTGACTTTTAAAATTTTCATTGGTTTGGGTCTTGGAAGCCATGACTCTGGGGTGCACTCCAGATATTGGGAACTATCCTGTCCAGATAATACACTCCCTGGCATGCTGTATCCTCTCAAAAGCTTTAAATGCATGTTCACAGCCACTGACCACCAAGCAAATGGTCTCCCTAAGCCTGGGTGGTCAGAGAAAAAATGAAGAGAATGCCCAACTTAGCTGTGTGGGCCTGACCTGCGAGTCACAGGGGTTCGTGAGGACGAGAACCACAGAGCAGTAGCTAAGAGAGAACCTACTGCCACGAATTCTGAACAAACCCTCAGGCCGAGAGCGCTTAAAAGGGTGGAGCTGTTAAAAACAGCAGATCCGAAATGGAGTTACTTGCCCCATCAACAGCAAACCAAGATTTCAGTGCAGTTTTATCCCTCCCCAGAGTGTGACCTTGAGCAAGTCCGGCTGGAATTTCCACTAGTGGAGCTACCAGAAGACTCCTGTCTTTCCCCAAAGGAAGGTGACCTGCCTAAAACAATCCTTTCTTTTTCTTTTGCTAATTAGTAACTTCCTTGTCCCACTTGTTTCTGCCAATAACAGCCTTCCATATCCTACAGCTCCCAGGATTTCTTTCCCATCTGCTGGACAGTAGTTGCCCGATTCATGAGTGCTGAATAAAGGCAATAAAATCTTCAAATTCATTTAGCTGACTTTTGTTTTTTAAGACTTGTGACTTTTACGTCCTTGAAACCAGTCATCTATTTGATGTCTGTGATGTCTTACCACGGAAGCACCTTGGTGCATGTCACCAACACATTACAAACACAAATGTCAAAGCAGAGGAGAATGTCCCTGGACCAAGAATCAGAACACCTGGGTGTCAGGTATGTCTCCGTACCGGCTCGACCTACCGTGTGAGACTGGAGCCATCAGTATTACTAGTTACTGGGTCTGGGTGCCATGTTCACAACGATCACATCTATTTTTAAAAATTAAGCAACCCCGGGCACCTGAGTGGCTCATCGGTGAAGTGTCCGACTTTGGCTCAGGTCATGATCTCACAGTTCATGGATTCAAGCCCCACACTGGGCTCTGTGCGGACAGCTCAGAACCTGGAGCCTGCTTCGGATTCTGTGTGTGTGTGTGTGTGTGTGTGTGTGTGTCTCAAAAATAAATAAATAAACATCTTTAAAAAATTAAAATTAAGCAACGAAGACTGTCATTGGCTCAAGGATAAGATGGCAACAGAACACTCTTCTGACTTAAAACTCAGTTTTGTCCTGGGAGAAGCATCAGAGCTCATCAACTTGCTACGGGTGAAGTGACAGCTGGTAAGGAAGAGGGAACAGGTCTAAGGGGGGAGACTAGGGTCCTAGTTTTAAACAAACCATTTAAACCAATATAACCGTATGACTGTAAGCCAATATAACTGGGTTTCTGTCTGAGGAACCCAACATAATGTCCAGAGTCTAACTACTCAGTGACTGTCCGGTTAGCCAGGCCATGCAGAACACCTTCATTTTAGGAAGTTCAAAGCACTTTAAAAATTCTTCACACCAGGGGCGCCTGGGTGGCTCAGTCGGTTAAGCGTCCGACTTCAGCTCAGGTCACGATCTCGCGGTCCACGAGTTCAAGCCCCGCGTCGGGCTCTCAGCTGATGGCTCAGAGCCTGGAGCCTGCTTCCGATTCTGTGTCTCCCTCTCTCTCTGCCCCTCCCCCATTCATGCTGTGTCTCTCTCTGTCTCAAAAATAAATAAACGTTAAAAAAATTAAAAAAAAAATTCTTCACGCCAACATGAACCTAAAGATCTTGCAAATATTCTTTGGTTTTCTAAGGGAGAAATAAAGAAAGCCAGTCAACTAGAAACTGCAGGTTTTTCTATTCAAGAAGACAGTCACCTGCACAATTTCCTGGGAGGACAAACGTGAGCAACGAGCAAAAGAATTACTTCCCCTTATGGTCTAGATTCTCTGGGTTGGCCTGTGTTCATTGCGGATGGCTCAAGACTGAAGGAGAACTTATCAGAAGATCCGGGCTTCTTGCAGCGCTAAACCAGTGCCCAGAATGCCACCAGGAGCCATTGACATCCTGATGCCCCTTCTCTGCTCTTCACATCTCTGGAGGCTGTTTCTCCCTGATTCTACGTCCACAGGGTGGAAGGCAGCTCCCTCGACTCCCCAGGTTTTGTGGGTGTCCCGGTGCCAGCACATGCCGAGACAGGCTAGTTGAACCCAAATACCAACTTCAGTTTCTAAAAGGATGGTTTTATTGATCCACTCAACTGAGGCCCAGGCCAGCAGCAGTGATGGGCATTACATGGTAGGACCATGGCAGCCAGGGGCAGGTCTGGGGAGGGGGGGAGGGGAGCTGGACAGACCCAGCTGGTGTCTGTAACACCCACTTATAATAAGATTGTAATGAAAAGAGAGCAGAGATGATGAGATCTCCCCACAGATTTGAAGAAAGCATAAATGGAAGTTAAGAAGCCCAAACCCTGACAAGCCCAGGGCTAGGGAGCTGTGTTCCCTCAAGCAGACTCACCAAGACCCCTGAGACACAGCTACCTTACTGAAAATATGAGACTGGGCTCGGACTAATGCTATAACCCTGTCCATTCTCCCTGACTACTCATTCTTCCTTCCATCTGTTCTGATGACCAACCCCTCCCCTGCCAGAAGTGCTCCCTCCGCACTGGTGCTGGCAGGTCTGAGTTCCAAATGGCTGTGTCGAGGAGGTGAAAATAATTTCCAGGACAACAGGGACACCAGGACTCAGCACCCTTGAGGGGGGAGGAGCGGGGCATCCCATCTGACCCCACCCACCAGATTCTGACATGGGCCTCCCTCCTTCCTGCCCCCACCCCCCCTTGTGAGTTGTTGCTTCAAGTGACGCTCATTTATGGTGGAAGGAATAATGAAAGAAGGTGAAGCAGCGTAGCCTAAGGAAGGGGTGAAGGTGGAGGGGAGACAGATCACAGCTGTCCTGTGCAGAAAGGCATGTTTCTTCAGCGTCACTTCAACTGCCAGAATTAGAATCAAACAGTAAAGATCACGAAAAGGTAAATTTCAGATCATTTCAGTTAGTTTCTCAGTGAATTCGAGTTGCCCTAAGTTGAAAATGCTTCCACTGGAAACCTGGATGCCCCATCCCTGTAGTTATTCACGTATCAGAAATCTATGAATCGAGGAGGGTCGGAGCAGACAGCACTGTTCAGTCTGGAGACCTGGGGACACCGTTGTTTCAAAGTCTTCCCCTCTGGTCCTCTCTTCCTCTCAAAGCAAACCTCGGACGTCAGATCCCTGTGTCTCACCGACAAGGGCGCCGAGGTGCAGAGGTGAGTGACAGCATCAAGACAGAGCTGGGATTCGAGCCTATGCCTCAGACTTCTGGCCCAGGATTCCCACCCCTGGCGGTGCGGTGCGGGTGGAACCAGGTCCTTAATCACCGTGGCGGGGGGGGGGGGGGGGGGGGGGGGCGGGGGGGCGGGGGGGCAGGGGGGTGCATTTCTCAGCACACACTTCGTTCCTGTACATCCCGGCTGATGGACAGCTTGCTGAGTGCCAGTAAGAAAATGATTTGTCAAATTTGATCTGTCTTTCTAATCAGTTTTGGTGAACTTGGCTCAAACTTCCAAATGTAGTTTGAACGGCTTGTTACCCTCTCTATGGCTTCTGTCAATTCCCACTCTTCCCACCTCCGAGGCCCTCATTTCTGAGCCATGTGCATAAATGCTCCTCCGTTTGGTCCTGAACTAGTAGGCACGCACCACACTTCCCCACCAGGAAACCTGTTTGTATCTGGGTTTTGAGAGCTTACAAGTTCCTGAGGACAGCTGTACCACACGACAGTCACTGGCTTCTCCCGCAGCTCCTCCAGCCCTCCGTCTTCCCCCCTCACCCCCGCCCCCAGCCCACCCCGGCCCCTCACAGGCACAGACCCTTCCCAAGGGTAGTCCTGCCTTCTGCTCCAGCTGTTGGGTACCACCCTTCGACTCTTCGGGCCAGTCTGCCCTCGCCGGAGGCCTGGAACTCATAATAACGATTTATAACAGCCTCCCTTTCATCACACAGGAAAGGGACTGAACTGCTCTGATTTTACGAGGCTGACCTTCAGAGAGAAAATCTCCCTCAGAACTAATCTAGTTATTTACCCTGCCTGAAGTTTCACCCATCGGTGGTTCCCAGCTGGGGGTGACTTAGCCCCCATGTCTCCCAAGGGGCAGTTGGCAATGTCTGGGGACGTTTTCGGTTGTCACTCTGGGAGGGAGGAGTGGCTAGCCTCCTACAATGACAGGACTGAGAACCATTCGCGCAGTCCTAAATGTCAACAGTGTTGAGGTTAACAAACCCTGAATTAGCTCATTTTTCTAGTTGCCTCACTGGAAGGTCTTCCAATTAGGCAATAAGCAATCTTGTGAAAACGTGGGAAGGGGTAGGGAGCATTGCTGGGAACAGACCCAGCAATCTCTCCACCCAGATTACCTAGTGGAGGTAACCCTCTCTAAACTCACAGGGCTCTGGGGGAAGGAAGGGAAGGGGATGGAGTGCCGGGCATGGGCATTGTCCCCGACTAGCCCTGCCAGAGACGAGGCTCCACAGTCAGCAAGCAGAACAGAGATGAGGCCCCCATTCACAGCCACCCTTCGGTCTCCTCACGTGCCAGGAGGGCAGCGCCCCACGGTGCGGCTCCCCAGCAGAAGGTCCAGGCACCCCCACTCCGGTGAGGGCTGGCCTCTTCTGTCGGTCATCCTCCTTCTAAATTGGAGGAGAAGGTGCAGTTTTTCAGTTGCATTTTCTCCTTTTTCTTGAAAGGAAGGATATGTTGCCAAAAATACTCATGAACTGCTTCTTTGTTTTTATGCTGAAGAAAATGCTTTAATTATTTTACAACTGCATCTGCATTTAAATGGCAGCAAGGAACCGTGGGGGAGAAAGCCTGGGGCCCTGCCCCCGCATCCGGGCTCTGGAGGGTCCCCAGGGCAGAGTCTCCAGGCCCCCCCCCCACCCCCGCCCCCTGCACTCACACCCCCGTGCTCAGCTCGTGCCTCTGTGAGCCCAGCTTCAAGGGCCTGGAGACCAGGGCAGCCACACCAGGCCCAGGTGGACACCCCCCAGCAGCCTCTTGGCTTGTTGGTTCTCCCCCCGCACCCACCAGGGCTGGCCGCCCTGCTGACTCCTCTTCAGCCAACACCGCCTCTTCCCTGCACCCTCACCCTCAAGGAGTGACCCTCCCTTGCAGATGACAAGAGCTTTGCCCAAAGGCCTGACTTGGGGACCAACAGCAAGTGACAAAAAGTGGCTGCCAGGTAAAAAAATAAGTTGGGGCTGAGGACAGGGTGCTGTTGCCCACGTGACAGTCTCTTCAGGACAGGGAAGAACGCCACCCCCAGCCCTGCAGCTCTGCGTCTTTCTGACCCCACCGCTCTGTGCCCTCCCCTCTCCATGCTGGGGGCTGGCAACTCGGTGGCTTTGCTGGGTTTCTGAGCAAAAGCAGGCTGAAAATCCAAATCAGGACTCTACTCAGCCTGGCGTGGAAGAGGGAGGATGCAAAAGAAGGGTCCTTAAGATCCTGTCCAGATGACCTAGCCGGGAGCACGCTGTGACCCTGCAAAGGTCACAGTGCTTAGAGTTTTCTTAATCTACGGCCTCTCACTGCAGACGCGCTGGCTCAGCCACACACGGTGACGGTGATAGTGTCACTGTCACTGCTGCTGCTGGTGAAGCTGTGATCCATCCACTGGCCGTGTGACCGGAGAGGGCTGTTTGCCTCACAAGGGGATCCATCTGGGTTTGGGGTGAGGGACAGAGTTAGGTTTGTCTGATTCTCTGAATTCAGTGGATGCGAGAAGCAGAGTCGGGGAGGAGATGCTGGGCTGTAAGCACTGTGAGCAAGTCCTAATACGCACTTCAAATGCATTTGTTTAAAATTAACCACACAAATATGGTAAAATCCATTTTAAAAATTAAAATTAAAAATCGCTTAATTCCCTCCTATAAGAAGTCAGCTTTTCCAAGATGTCTTCTAGGCTCTGTGAATCTTCCTGAACCTTCCTGATGCTTACATATTGCAAGAGGAATTGTTTGTTTCTGCTCTATCGGGTTTATAATTTTCCCAGTCATGATCGTCTCTGCTGCACATTAACAACATGCCGTCTTGTTAACAGGAGCAAGGCCTCTGCCTCGTGGGCACTGGGGGAGCAGCACTCCGCCAGAGTGCACTGAAATTCATCACTAGTGGGCATAGCCTTTCCTCTCTCTAGTCTAACTCCCTGAGAGCATCTCAGGCAGGAATGACGGACCTGACTGAACCCTTTCAGGACTAACACCGTGGAGATGCTATTGCACTAAGGCTGACAGTCAGCACCACCATTACCGACGATTGGCGTTTGGAATCCATCACAACACCCAGCACATGTATCCAGTTCAGTTTGAAAGCCCCTCTTGAAGGTCACAAGGACATCCCTGTCTTGTTCCTCGCCTTAGAATTGCATTGCTTCATTTCCAAATACACGGGATTCCTAGTTATCTTTTGTTGTTAATTCCTAGCTTGATCCTACCGACAACATGTTTTACAGCTCCGCACAAGGCCGAATTTTGTAAATTTTGTGGATGTTCCTCCTGTACTGAGAACTTTTGTGGTTTCTGTACCCTGCAGATATTTCCTTTTTTTTTTTTTTTTTTTACCCCTTAAAACAGTAAGTGTAGTTTCCCTATAATCCATGTCTCATGACCTCAGTGTCTGTTTCTCTGGGGTCTGCTCTGAGCTCTCTGCTGGTTCCAGTTAGAGACAGTTTGCCAGACACTCATGCCATGGAGATGCCAGAGAGTTTGAGGAGCTTGGGAGGGTGGGAGCATCACTTTCTCTTAGCACCTTGAGACATGGTCAGCCCAGGACTACTTTAGCCAATTTCACTATTTGAGGGCTGCTCAAGCAACGTGAGTTGCGGCTGCAACTTTCCTCCATTTTGGTCCCTTGTCTGTAGTAACTCGGCAGCTGCTTTGGGGGGAAGTCTTACTAAGACAATATCCAGTATTTTCAGTTCTTTTCCCTGGGGGAAGAACCCAGCCCACCCTTCCTGAAGTAGATACCCCAGTTCTTTGGTTTGGCCTCTCCAGTGACCCATACTCTACAGAGGGCACTGGAGACACATTCACTCTTCTGTGAATCAGTATTTGCCTCCAAAAACTGAATCAATCTGAAGTAATTTGAGATTGTTTTTAAACTACTCTGTCCTGTGGAATAAAAATGAAGTCTGTTGCTTGGTTTTGATCTCATTGCTCTTGTGGGAAGGCAGAGGAACACAAAACCAAAGCCTGAACTTAAGGTTATAGTCACAAGACACATACAAAGAATTATGAATATTAAGGATTTAATTACCATATATTACTTCACAAATGCTTTATACCATTTATTATATACAATATTATAATCAATTGTACAGGGGCGCCTGGGTGGCTCAGTTGGTTGGGTATCTGACTTTCGCTCAGGTCATGATCTCACAGTTCATGGGTTCAAGCCCCGCATTGGGCTCTGTGCTGACAGCTCAGAGCCTGGAGCCTGTTTTGGATTCTGTGTCTCCTCTCTCTCTCCCTTTCCCCTGTTTGTATCCTCTCTCTCTTTCAAAAATAAATAAATTCTGTGTCTCCCTCGCTCTCTGCCCCTCCCCCGCTCAAGCTCTGTCTCTGTCTCTCTCAAAAATAAGTAAACATTTAAAAAAAAATTTTTAAATTGTACAATAATGACCTTCACATATTCAGGGAATCACCATTTCAAGGTATTTCTAGTAAACTCAATATTCAAGTCAATACTGAGCCAGAAAACACTGATTAAGGCTGAAGCTAAACATACAGGTATTATCTGAATAAACAAATCAAAATAGGCTTTGCTATTATTTTGTGCAAAGTATAAATAGAAACATTCAAACCTAGATTAATGTTAAAAAATTTCTTTAATTAAAAATTCACGAAATACAAAGTGGTATCATGGATTAGATCTCAGAATAGAAAAAGAACATTACTAGAAACTGATACTGACACTCTTAATTAAACTCCAGACTTTCCAATTTTCTACTTTTATGAGTAATTCTTTTTTTAATTATTTTATTTAGTTTTTAAGTTTATTTATCTTGACAGAGAGAGAGTAGGGGAGGAGTAGAGAGAGGGGAGACAGAGAATCCCAAGCAGGCTCCTCAATGTGAGCATAAACTTGACACAGATTCGATCTCATGAACCATGACATCATAACCTGAGCCAAAACCAACAGTCAGACACTTAACTGTCTGAGCCACCCAGGCGCCCCTATGAATAATTCTTTGATGTGCATAAATCCTTGTCAGTGTTTCAGATTATTTCCTCAGGAGACATTGCAAGGAGTTACCAGTTAACTGATTTTTTTCTGGTCTGATCTTGTTAAGAATGTGTTATGAACCAACACTTAGTTTGAGCCTGAATGGATGGGTGTGCCGTGCAGCTGACAGTGATCTTTCTGGTTCAGTGTGGGGTACGTCTAGTTCCTCCAATCCTCTGCTGTGGGGCCTCACCAACACGTCAAATCAAATAGCCAGTGTTAATTGAGTGGTCAGTCAGTTAAGAGCAAACATAGGTGAGTGGGAGTAAGACTCCTCCCTGAGGTCACTTATGTGATAAAGTGCATCAGTAATAATGTGTGTATCATAACCACTCTGAGCACCCACAGTGTTAAGAAAAAAAACAAAAGCAAAAGAAACAGAACCTTTAAACATCATTTACTCTGTCCATCTTCTACTTCGCCCTCCAGCTGTGGTCTTTCACACAACCATGAGCAGAGTGGACAGAACACTGCTCACATCCCTCAGGTCATTGGCAGTGATGCTGAGCATGGCCAGGAATTTCTCAGCATGTGTGGCAAGCTCTGGAAAAGAAAAAGACTAGAATCATATAGAACCAGCCCCACAGTCTGAATAGAAAAATCTTGGAGTACATTTGGGGACTTCATTAACATCGATGCCATTATGTCATTAATGGCAGGTGTTCCTTGAGCGTCTGAATATAGTACTGAATATGGGGCTTGACCAATGACAATAACTGGGTAAAGCAAATAAATTATTTTATTTTTTGTAAATGTTTATTTACATCTGAGACAGAGAGAGAGAGAGAGACAGAGTGTGAGCGGGGAAAGACAGAGAGAGAGGGAGACACAGAATCTGAAGCAGGCTCCAGGCTCTGAGCTGTCAGCACAGAGCCCGATGTGAGGCTCAAATTCACAGAACCGCAAGATCATGACACGAGCCAAAGTTGGATGCTCAACTGACTGAGCCACCCAGGCACCCCAACAAATTAATTATTTTAATAGAATTCCTCCGAATATGAAGTATAGATTTTATAGGCTAGGGAATCTTAATGAAACCTATGTCTTAAAGTGCCAGCCATATTTTTTAGACAGTAATTCTTACATCTATCTTCTGTGTATCCATAATTGTCTTTAGAAAATTAATTAATACCTGTGAACTAAAATAAATTAGTTTTTGAAAAACCCAACTTTTTAACTCTCAGTACATGAACAATTTTACCAGCCTGCAAAGTCTTCTGCCAAACTTTTGAAAAGCATTAGGACCAGCTAAGTGCAGCACCAAAAGCTGGGTAGGAAAAAGGCATATTCTGATTTTATTCCCATCTTATTCTTCCCAAGTCTGACTCAGTTTAGGCCTAGCTAATTCTAAGACTCACAGCCACTGGATCATGCTCATGTACAGAACACAGTTCTTAATAATGACCCTTTTCTGTTCTGCCTGTTGACACACAGCTGAACAATGAGCCCCTGAATGCGGTTCTGTGCTACAACGTGTCCACCATGGGCATGTGATGACACCCAATAGTCTGAAACAAAAACAATATTGTTATTTTGTCATTAGCCGATTCCTCTAATCATGCCATCTCCAATATTATGCCTGTGATTTCAACAAAGATGAACAGCTCAACAGATATTCTAATACCACTGTCACTTCTTCCTTCTCATGGAAAACCTATCCCAACCAGATAAAAACCAGAGAGAGAGGAATGGCTTAAAATGGCTAAAACTTTCTATAACTAACCCTCAAGTCAATTAAACCCATTGCAAGTAAAAATAAATAAATAAATAAATAAATAAATAAATAAATAAAATCTGGAGTAAAAATATCTGTCCAAATTATTATAGGTTATTCAAAGATAGACAGGAAAGGGGGCAGGATGGGAAGCAGGAAAGGGAGGAAAAGAATGGGAAAGGAGAGGGAGAGGAGAGGGAAAGGAGGGGAAGGGGAAAGTCTGCTGAAGGACCAACTCTCTGACCTTTTCCATGAGCACAGGGGAGGTGAGCAGTGGGCATCAAGATGGCGTCACTAAGCTACTTAAGATCTCTTGAGAAAATACCCTTTTGGAACAGAAGGATCTTCAATTCTCCTTTGCTAAGCTTCCTCTTGCCCTTTCTTTTCTTCCTGGCTTGGGCACCATGACAACTGTCAGGTGACCCAGCAAACACAGCCCTCAGCAGCCTGCACCAAGGCCGCCAGTGGAAGGGAGCAGTGGGTTTTGCTGTTTGAGATGCAGGGACAGCGCACCTGGGAGAAAGCCTACCAGCATCACCGGAGAAAGGTAGGAAAGGCAGGTGTCAGGGCACCACCCGTAAAATGCCAGCGCTTTGTCTGGAAACCAAAAGCTAATTTTATTTTCAGAGATGGAACGGTTGAAATGATATTTCCTTAAAAGGTTGGTCATGTGTGTTGCCACACAATAAAAATTCTGTTAAGTGGATTATGGTTATTTTAGGACTCTGAATTATGGCGTGTTTATAAAGTACTTAATTTTTCCTAAATGATTTGAAAGTGTGTTAAGACACAAAGATCCAGGGACCCTCTCCCCTATCAAAACAGCATGTTCCAGGGAGAACTAAAAACTGACTTTTAGCTCTACTAGGAGATATGCTGTTATTTCCATTTATTTATTGCAAATGTGGGTATCATTTGAGAAGGTCACCTTGTGCTTTCAAAATGGCCTGCCGTAGTGGCCACTGAGACGTCAATGGGGCCATCCAACTCCATGGTGCTCAGTCGGTGCTGTCTCTCCGTGTCTGTGTTTCTCAAAGTTGAGAAATGCTCTTAAGAAGGGAGCATCCTGGGGAGGCAGTGTTTCTCTGTGATGTTCTGAAGGCATCTCCCCAGGGCAGGGACCCAGGGTTTCTGCAGGATACAAGATCCAGGCTAGCCTTTCTACTCCTCCCAGGATTCTGCCTGCCTGGGTGGTGGGGACACTGTGTTCTCAGGAAGGTCATACTTACTTCAAGGCTGCTCCAGTGCCCATGCACACCTGGCCCTGCACCCACTAACCTCCTTGGGAGCCTGGCTTTCCTCAGGCTCACCCCCACTTCCTCAGACCTCCAGGCTTCCTACGATCTTCTCTGTGCCCTCTCTTAAGAAGCACACCCTCTTCCCTCTCCGGTTCCTGTATCTGCCATCTCATGTCACCACATGATTGATGTAATGTGTTTATTTTGCCCTATTTGTTCTCCCATCTGGGAGGGCGGTGACTGCATTCTGCTGCTATGATATCCTCAGCACCTAGAGCACATAGTGAGTCACGGTTAGCAAATAGTGGTTGGCAGGGAAAAATTGAAAGAGAGAGTATGACAATAAGTACAAAATCAGTTGGCATCGCCTCTTTGAATAACAGATAAGAATGTAAATGCCATGAGAGTTTTGTTCATGGATGTGTCCCAGAGACTAGAATTGTCCCCGGCAAGAGGTAGGTGATTGATAAACACCCCCAATGTAAGTGAGTAGCTAGGCTCTATGCCTAAGAGACTGTAAGACAAAGAAGATTTGAAATGGTCAGGGTGCGAAGTGGGGGGCTATGAAGAGGGAGAGCCAGTAGCTGGCATTTGGTGTGGGACCCAGGTGTGGCTGTGGAGTGTGAAATCACATGGCCCTGATGAGTGCAGCTCCGAGACGTCCCAGAAACAACGTGGTTGCCGGGCCTAAGAAGGCAGCGCTGAAACACTCCGATATGGCGTGGCCAGCAGCAGAGGGCGCGGACCCAGGAACTCACGATCCCAGCATCAGGTGTTAAAGGGAGGGCCATGCGTCTTACCTGAAAGGGAATGAAGTGAAGACAGGGAGCCAGTCTCAGGTACAGTCAACTAAGAAAGCTGAAAAGAAGGGCACAGTGGGTACACAAGGGGGCAACCGGGGCCAGAGGGACCAGCCCAGGTGGGGGTGGTGCCAAGAGTCCCAGCAGAGGCTTTCTGGCAAGGAGAGGAGAGGTCAGGACAGGAGGACATCAGAGGGCAGAGGGTGCAGAGTGCTGGCAGGGCCATCCTGTGGTGCAGACCTCATGGTGGGAAGACAAGATGCTCCAGATGGGGAAGGCCCCAGTGAATGACTGGAATCTGGGCCTGAGCAGAAGGGCGTTGGAGCAGAGGCCACACGGCCCCCCCTGGAGGCAGCAGGGAGAGCCAGCAGGCCTCCTTTTACCACCCCAAACCTCACCACTTGGCACTAAAACTTAAACAAATCCTTCTTCCTTTTTAAGAGTAAGAGGAGCCAGCTCTTTAGAGTTATTTAGTTTCTTACTGCTTGGCTTCCTTGGGAACATAAAGGACTTTGATGCACTAGAAGGGGGAAAAAAGATTTATGGGAAAGTGCTGTGCCCAAAGCATCTCTAGAATCCAGTGCCTTGTCGTCAGTCTGGCATCTCAACAGGACCTTCTATCTTAGAGCCTGAACACCCATTCATGCTAAAAATAAAACTAAAATAATCTTAATATAGAAAAATTGCTACTGATATTTCCCTAACATAATAAAATATGAATATCTCGGCCCTAAGACAGTATCTCAGTTAATAGGGAAACACTAGGGGGACTTGGGCAGTTCAGTCAGTTGAGCGTCTGACTTTGGCTCAAGTCATGATCTCGCAGTTCATGAGTTCAGGCCCCACATCAGGCTCTGTGCTGACAGCTCAGAGCCTGGAGCCTGCTTTGGATTCTATGACTCCCTCTCCCTCTGCCCCTCCCCTGTTATCACTCTGTCTGTCTCTTTAAAAAATAAATAAACATTTTTTAAAAATAGGGAAACACTCAAGGTATTCCCTATGAAGTAAGAAATAAAAGAAGAATGCCTACACTCTTATATACCCTTTTAAATTGTGTTGGAGGTATTAGCCAAAGCAAGTAGACAAGACAAATCCATTAGGCATGAAAATGAAATGAAATACGTATCTGGCTTTTTTTTCTATTTGTAGATGAAATGACTAAATATCTGAAGAACCCAGGAGAATCAATAGAAAATCAAATTTAAATTGGGAAAAGTAATTGCAACTTATATCACAAAAGGTTAATACCCTTATATGCAAGGATCCTCTAAAAATAAGAAGAAAAATGCAAACCACTCCATATGAAGATGGGCAAGTGATATGAACAAAAGTTCACAGAAAAACAATTGCAAACAGCTCTTAACCTACAAAAAGTTGGTCAATTTCACTTATAACAGAGACATGCAAATGAAATTTGCACTGTAATACCATTTCTCACCTATCAGGCTGGCAAAAATGCCCCGGATTGTTGGCAGTGCTCTGGGGACAGAAGCAGTGTCAGCAGCGCTTGTGGGCACGCAGCAGAGTGCAGCCCCACTGGGGATTTAGTGATACCTAACGAAACTGCACATGCACTTGGCCTCTAGCCCAGCAGTACCCATTCCAGAGGCACACTGGCAAAGATCCAAAAAGAAATTGCGAAAGATGCTAATTGCTGCAATATTTGTAATGGCAAAATTGGAGCTAACCCAAATGTCCATCAAAAACAAGCTGGGTCAGTAAGTTAGGATGATGCTTTTACATGATGAAGTACTATGCAGGTCCAAAAAAGGAATAAGAAACCTCTCTATGGACTACTATAGAATTGTGTCTGTAATATATTGTGAGATTTAAAAAGCAACATGGAGAAAGATGTGTAAAATGTGCTACATTTATCCACAAAAGAGGGATTGAAAATATATCTATATATACTTACATATAAATATATTGACATACACACACCTATTATATATCCTCATATTTTCAGAAATGAAAGGCATGACAGCAAAATTAGACTTGTCATCAGGGAGCAGGGCAAAGATGACAGGGACCTCTTAGAAAAGGTGCTTGTTGGACAGATTGGACTTTGGAGCTAGGTAAATATGTTACATATTATAAAACAAAATTAAACTTAAAAAGCATTCCAAATACCGAAAATAAAATGAACCTGAGTGCAGGTTCAATTGGTTTCATAACCATATTGAGAGGAACTATTTCAGTTGTCTTTATGTTTTACATTTATGTGTTCCTTTTTTATTGTTGAGGTAGAGTTGACACACAATGCTGTATTAGCGTCAGGTGTGCACCACAGTGACTCGACAGTCCTACACGTTGCTCAGGGCTCGTCACCATGAGTGTGGTCACCATCTGTCACCATACAGGGTTGTTACAGTTCTCTGTGTGGTACTATTCATCTCCCTGACTTACTTATTTGATAACTGGAAGTTTGTACCCCTCACCACCTTCGTCCGTTTCACCCATCCCCCAGCTCTCCCCCCTCTGGCAACCACTGGTTTGTTTTCTGTATTTATGAGTCTGGTGTTTGTTTGTTTGGTTATTAAGAGTCCATATTGTCTTCCTCTGACTTATTTCACTTAACATTGTATCTCTCTGGGTCTATCCATGATGTCACAAATGGCAAGACCTCACTCTTTTTTATGGTTGAGTAATATATGTATATAGTATATGTATATAGTGCATATACATAGCATATATATAGTGTACATATAGTATATATATATGCTATATATAGTGTACATATATGTATATATGTATATAGTATATGTATATACTGTTTGTATATACTATATGTATATACTATATGTATATAGTATATGTATATACATATAGTATATGTATATAGTATATACATATATACATATACTCTCTATATATTATATATCACATAGAGGTGCATATATCCTTTTGAATTAGTGTTTTCACTTTCTTTTGGTAAATACCCAGTAGTAGAATTACTGGATCATATGGTATTTCTATTTTTATTTTTTTGAGTACTACACACCAGTAGCACTTCCATACTGTTTTCCACTGCACCAACTTGCATTCCCACCGACAGTGGATGAGGGTTCCCTTTTCTCCACATTCTCACCAACACTTGTTATTTCTTGTCTTTTTGATACTAGCCATGCTGACTAGGTTGAAGTGATCTCTCACTGGTTTCAATTTGCATTTCCCTGATGATGAGTGATGTTGAGGATCTTTTCATGTGTCTGTTGACCATCTGGATGCCTTCCTTGAAAAAATGTCTTTTCAGGGCCTCTGCCCATTTTTTAATTGGATCGTTTTTCAGCATTGAGTTAGACAAGTTCTTTATATATTTTAGATATTAAACCTTACTGGATATGTCATTTGCAAATATCTTATTTTGGATACTAACCCCTCATCAGATATGTCATTTGCAAATATCCTCTCCCATTCTGTAGGTTCCTTTTTCTCTTTGTTGATGATTTCTTTGCTGTACAAAAGTTTGTCATTTTGGTATAGTCCCAGTAGTTTATTTTTGCCTTTGTTTCCCTTACCCGAGGGACATAAATATGTTGCCAATGTCCACAAGAAGTCAGTATTATTCTTATGGACCATGGGTGTTTAGGGTGGGATAAAGCCAATGAGTAGCTCTGATGGTGTCATTGAGAACTGGGAATTATGGCTCGAGAGAAGGGAAATACAGAACTAAGAGCCCAGCTAAATGGAATGGGGTTCTGAACCGGAGCTGGAAGGATCAAATGGGCTTTGTCTATGGCAAAGGCCTTCAAAGAAAAAACCCAGTATAAACAAAACTAGCACCCAGACCATGGTCTCTAAATGTCATTTCCCACTGGAAGAACCAGGCTTTGCTGTAAAAATGGTAGATTCCCAGTTAAGATAGGATATTTACAAGATAACCCTGTATCACCTTGTCACTCCAGAAAGCAAAGAAGCTGTCAAGGCTATTAGCATTGTTTAAAAAGCCAACTGTTTGATAAAAACCCTCAAGAATGTAGGGATGGAAGGATCGTACCTCAAGACCATAAAAGCCATATATGAAAAACCCACTGATAACATCATCCTCAATGGGGAAAAGCTGAGAGCTTTTGCCATGAGGTCAGGAACACGAGAGGGATGTCCACTCTTGCCACTGCTATTCAACATAGTATTGGAAGTCCTAGCCTCAGCAACCAGACACCACAAAGAAATAAAAGGCATCCAAATAGGCAAGGAGGAAGTCAAACTTTCAGTCTTTGCAGATGACATGATAATCTATATGGAAAACCCAAAAGATTCCACCAAAAAACTGCTAGAACTTATCCATGAATTCAGCAAAGTTGCAGGATATAAAATTAATGCACAGAAATAGGTTACATTCTTATACACCAATAATGAAGCAACGGAAAGAGAAATCAAGGAATCGTTCCCATTCACAACTGCACCAAAAACCATACAATAGCTAAGAATAAACCTAACCAAAGAGGTGAAAAATCTATACACTGAAAACTATAGAAAGCTTATAAAAGAAATTGAAGAAGACACAAAGAAATGGAAAAATATTCCATGCTTTCGGATTGGAAGAACAAATATCGTTAAAAAGTCTATACTACCCAAAGCAATCTACATATTCAATGCAATACCTATCAAAATAACACCAGCATTCTTCACAGAGCTAGAACAAACAATCCTAAAATTTGTATGAAACCACAAAAGACCCCGAATGGCCAAAGCGATCTTGAAGAAGAAAACCAAAGCCTCCTGCCCAGTGTGGTACTGGCACAAAAACAGACACTCAGATCAATGGAACAGAATAGAGAACCCAGAAATGGATCCACAAACGTATGGCCAACTAATCTTTGACAAAGCAGGAAAAAATATCCAATGGAATAAAGACAGTCTCTTCAGCAAGTGGTGCTGGGAAAACTGGACAGCGACCCGAAGAATGAACCTGAACCACTTTCTTACACCAGACACAAAAATAAACTCAAGATGGATGAAAGACCTAAATGTGAGACAGAAAGCCATCAAAATCCTCGAGGAGAAAGCAGGCAAAAACCTCCTTGACCTCGACCACAGCAACTTCTTAATATGTCTCCAGAGACAAGGGAAACAAAAGCAAAAATGAACTACTGGGAGCTCATCAAGATAACAAGCTTCTGCACAGCAAAGGAAACAATCAACAAAACTAAAAGGCAACCGACAGAATGGGAGAAGATATTTGCAAATGACATATCAGATAAAGGGTTAGTATCCAAAATCTATCAAGAACGTCTCAAACTCAACACCCAAAAACAAATAATCCAGTGAAAAAATGGGCCAAATACATGAACAGACACTTTTCCAAAGAAGACATCCTGATGGCCAACTGACACATGAAAAGATGCTCAACATCACTCATCTTCAGGGAAATACAAATCAAAACCACAATGGCTAACGTTAACAACCCAGGCAACAACAGATGTTGTCGAGGATGCAGAGAAAGAGGAACTCTTTTGCACTGCTGGTGGGAATGTAAAATGCTGCAGCCACTCTGGAAAACAGTGTGGAGGTTCCTCAAAAAATTAAAAATGGAACTATCCTACGACCCAGCAATTGCACTGGTAAGTATTTATCCAAGGGATACAGGTGGGCTGTTTTGAAGGGACACATGTACCCCCATGTTTATAGTAGCACTACTGACAATAGCCAAAGTATGGAAAGAACTCAAATGTCCATCGAGAGATAAATGAATAAAGAAGATGTGGTATCTGATACTCGACAATCAAAAAGAATGAAATCTTGCCATTTGCAGCTATGTGGATGGAACTGGAGGGTATTATGGTAAGCGAAATTAGTCAGTCAGAGAAAGACAAATATCATATGACTTAATTCATATGAGGACTTTAAGATACAAAACAGATGAACATAAGGGAAGGTAAACAAAAATAATATAAAAACAAGGAGGGGGACATCCAACTTCGGCTCAGGTCATGATCTCATGGTTCATGAGTTCAAGCCCCTCACTGGGCTCTGTGCTGACAGCTCAGAGGCTGGAGTCTGCTTCCAGTTCTGTGTCTCTCTTTCTCTCTGCCCCTCCCCTGCTCATGCTCTGTCTGTCTGTCTCTCTGTCTCAAAGATCAATAAACATTAGGGAAAAATTTTTTTTTAATGAGGAGGGGGACAAAACAGAAGACACTCTTAAATACAGAGAACAGCCTGGGTGGCGCAGTCGGTTAAGCGTCCGACTTCAGCCAGGTCACGATCTTGCGGTCCGTGAGTTCGAGCCCCGCGTCGGGCTCTGGGCTGATGGCTCAGAGCCTGGAGCCTGTTTCCGATTCTGTGTCTCCCTCTCTCTCTGCCCCTCCCCCGTTCATGCTCTGTCTCTCTCTGTCCCAAAAATAAATAAACGTTGAAAAAAAAATTTTGAAAAAAAAAAAATACAGAGAACAAACTGAGGGTTGCTGGAGGGGTTGTGGGAGAGGGGATGGGCTAAATGGGCAAAGGGCATTAGGGAGGACACTTGTTGGGATGAGCCCTGGGTATTATACGCAGGGGATGAATCACTGAATCTATTCCTGAAATCGCTATAGCACTATGTGCTAACTAACTTGGATGTAAATTAAACAATAAAAAATAAAAGTCAACTGTCTCACTGGCCCCAGAGGGACATGTTGACTATCAAAAAGGATGTCAATGGCAGTGTACTGAAACATATCAAATATGTTTGAATTTTTTACTTCCTAATGATGTTAAACAGAAACACCTTATCCACCTCCTTTGGAAGGTGCTAAGAACAACTTGTTATTTTGAAAATTAGTAAATAAAGAGAATGCAGTTATCCTGCAAAAGTGAAGTGTAGACGCATTCCAGCAAATAAATGTGGAATGGATGACAGAATCAGAATGTTTCTAATTTTCACAAAAACAGAGATAAGCAGAAATGTGTACCTTGTGATAAAATATCACCATGGGGTAGTCTTGCCAAGGAAAAAAATTGAACCTGAATTTCTAACTATCAGTTTATAGGTAGTGCCAGGCATTCAGTCAGCAAAATCCAGACTGAGAAAGTCTACAGGACAAATTATCTGATTTCCCTACAACACATTGCAAGGGCGGAAATGGAGGCAAAAACTATAATTTAAAGAGGTGCAAGAGATACATCAAGTAAGTACAATTTATGGACCTTTTGACATAGGTCCTAAGTCCAACAAGCAAACAAGAGAGAGGAGAGGGGAGGGGATAATAGAAGACATGTGGGCGGTGCCTGAATAGTTAATTAAAGAACTGTTGTAGGGGCGCCTGGTGGCTCAGACAGTTAAGCGTCAGACCCCAGCCCAGGTTATGATCTCAGGGTTTATGAGTTCCAGCCCTGCGTCGGGCTCTGTGCTGACAGCTTGGAGCCTGGAGCCTGTTCCTGATTCTGTGTCTCCCTCTCTCTCTGCCCTTCCCCCGCTCACACTCTGTGTGTCTCTCTCTCCAAAATAAATAAACATTAAAATTTTTTTTTAAAAAAGAACTTGTCAACTTGGTGTGATTATGGTATTGTAAGCATGTACTTTTAAAAGGTTCCCTATGTTTTGGAGACATATATTAAGATGTTTAAGGATGAAAAAGATTTGCTTGGTTTGATTTGCTACAATCTCAGGTGGGGCAGGGGCAGTGGGTGGGGGCAGAGATGAAACCAGATTGGCCCCTAGTTGGCTTTGGTGAAGCTGAGTGAGACTCCATGGGGGTTTGTTATACTATTTTTCTCATTTTTATTTGTGGTTAAAATTTTACACTACATTTTTTTAAATTCATAATTTTGAGTGGAAAAAGAAGCAGAGTGGGTAGGTAAACATGATTTCCATAAATTTAAAAAGATAATAATAGAAAATATTGGTTATGGGTGCCTTCATAGTGGTAAAAATGCAGACACAAGGTGGGAAGGATAGGGGCTGACTTCAGGATGGGGTGGCCTGGGGAGGTGCAGGGGGCAGGCTGAAGCAGGATACAGTGTCAGGTGCAATGTGACGTCTCTATAGGACAGGATGTTTGCGCTTGTTAATTCTCTACGGGGGGAGGGGCTCTTCAATATCTTTGCTCTGGTCTCTGTCCCCTCCCCCCCACACTTCCTAAAACACATTGGTGGGACCCGTAGATGGTGCAACGAAGGAGGCAGAGCAGGGTCAAGGCTGCTGATCTTCCAGAGCCATCAGAACCCTCTATTCCATGTGCACACTCGTCTGGCAAAACCCAACTGGAAAGGACTGTTTACACTGTCTTCTAGCCGCACCGGCAGCTGAGGTGGCTGAGGCGAGCCCTTCTGCGTCACCGGGGTGTCAGGCTCTTGCACTCGGCCAGGCTTGGCTGCCTCTCCTTTGCTGTTGGCCCTCGAGAGCCTACACGGAGGATTATGCTTCTCTCCATTCTAGTACTCTCTGGACTGGATCTTTTCATTCGATAATTCTTCAGTTACTTTTAATTTTTGTCAGAGTAACGTAAGCACTTTTGAAAAAATTAAAAAGTACCAAAACACTTTAAGAAAAACAGCAGCTTCTCCCCATGGCAAAGCCCCATTCCAAGGCAGCCGTGCTCAACGCTTCTGGCAGTTTCTCCTGGTTTTGACCTCCATTTTTCAGAAGAATATGCTCATTTACCGTATCTTCTCAACATAAATATAATCGGTTTTTATTAAGTCAATAACCAGTTATAATGACTATGCAAAACCACTTATTTTTGAGTCGAGTTGTAATTATATCTCCTTTCTTACAATTTCTTATAAGGGTTAATAGTTGCTTTGTTGTCACATTGCTTGAGTTTTCTGTATATTTGTAGTTATTTTTTCTCAAATATTCCATCAGTCATCAAATGCTGATGAATAAATTCTCAAACACTCAAGAACATCAAATAGTCTTTCAGTCCCCCACCCCCCACCCCTCTTCAGCAGTCCTCCCTCCACCTTACTGCTTCTGGTGGGATGGCACGTTGTGTACGCTCTGGGCCCGCTGAGCTGATGATGTGCCGGGAGCTCCCTGTGCCGTCTCCCATGTTGAAAAACCTTTTCCTGGACACCATGTTTTCAGCACCTTGGTTTATGCCCTCGCTGAGATGAAGCACATTTTGCGGGAGCTTCCCAAGTGCAGCAGAGGTTTTCGTTTGCTTGGGTTTGTTTTGTTTTGTTTTGTTTTTTCTTTTCTTTTTTGTCTCTGCGTTAAAAATGCTTTTATTCTCTCATCTCTCTTGATAGAAACTTTGGTATGAGATTCTAGGATCGAAATCACCTTCCCTCAGTATGTTAAAGGCACTGGCCCTCATCCTAAATTGTGGTAATGAGACATGCTATAACAAATAGGCCCTAATATCATCCTCGTGTAATCCCTGCTCCTGTGCCCGTGTGTGGGCGACTCCAGACCAGCTCCACTCACCTGTGGCTCCTCCACCATTAGGCTCTGTGAGGGGAGAGGACACAGAAAGCACACCTGCTTCCTAGAAAACCTGGCCTAAAACTGGAACTTCACTCTGCTGATGCTGCATTGGCAAGAATTCATCACATGGCCACTCCCAAGTGCCAGGAGTCCTGGGAAATGCTGTCCCTGACAGGACATCCATTTCCCAGGGACAGCTCCAGACTGCAGCTGGGGGAGCATGAGCTATGTTAACGGATGGCCAGCCCTCTGCTGCAGCCACCACCTTCTTTTAAATATCCAGTGCCATTCTGACTCCTGTGTGACTGTGGGTGCTTCTTTCCGGAAACTTCTAGGAAGGACCTTATCTTTATTACTGATGTTTTCACATTCTGTAATGACATGTTTTTATGTGAGTCTCTTTGAGTTCATTCTGATGGATCCTTTCATTTGAGAGAATCTAAAAATTCCTTCCCTTTCCCTTTTCTAGGAACCCTACTAGTTACATGTCAGAGACCCAATATCAAGCCTCTGGTTTCCTTTTATTTTCTCTTCTGCTGCCCATCTCTCTATTTTTGGCTCATTTTGGAGAGGTTCCTTAGTTTCATCCTCAGCTCCTTTGTTCAATTTTTATTTCAGTTTTAATTTTCAAGGGCTAATATCAGTAGTCATTTCTTTTTCCTAGGATCTCATTCTTGTTTTATGGACACAGCACCCTCTTTTGTCTCCCCAAGCTTGTTACTTACAGTTTACTTGGTGTTTTTCTCTGATCCCTTCATCTTCCCTGTTTCTTCCACCCCCTGTTTAGTGTCCTTATCTCTCTCATTTTCATGTTGGAGACATCCCTCCAGTGTCTGGAGAAGGAGGTCATGGACATTGACTGGAGGCTCTCATACTCCGGCCAATCCAGTTGTGTGGACTCCCCATGTCAAGGCATGTGGTGTTTGGAGCAGTTTACTCTCCTTGGAGATCTGTCTGGGGAACCTGTGAAGTTTTAGGCACAGGGTTGGGAGAAGCACTGACCCCCACCTCAGCCGCACCCACTTTGCCCTCAGCCAGAGTCCCCCATACCTCATTTCTCCAGAGAAGAAGTTCTGGTATCTTCTGTGGGGAGAACTCGGCCACCTGCCTCAGGAGACAGTGAAGACAATGTCAAGGGTCTCAGTTTCTTGGAAAGACTCACAAAAGCCCCCACTCTGGGCCTCTCCAGGCATTTGTGGTTCCTGATATCTCTTGGTGCTAAGCCTGTCAGTGGTTCTTGGAGGTGAACCCTGTCACTTGCCATCATGTCCACCTTGGCAGCTGTCTCCAGCTGTTAGTTACTCCAGTTCCATCTTTTCCATCATACTTTCCGCCAAGATTAATCATCAGTTGGTGATTGTGCCAAGCCAATCTGTGCTATGGTGACTATAAAATGGCAACTTTTCAGTGTCTCCACTCTTTCTTCATCTTTCAACTGGCATGTCTCTGTGAGAAAGAGCTTCCTTTTTATTTGTATGTAATACACATAATAGGCAAGAGGAGCATCTAGGAAGACAGTGTGTTCCAAAGAACTTGGTCAAAAGCAAGTGCTATAATAAAGCAAGCTAGTGTCATACTTTAATTTTTTTAATTTTTTAATGTTTATTTTTGAGAGACAGAGAGAGCACGAAGCAGGGAGATGCAGAGAGAGAGGGAAACACAGAATCCGAAGCAAGCTCCAGGCTCCAAGCTGTTCAGCACAGAGCACGACATGGGGCTCAAACTCCCAAAATGTGAGACCCTGACTTGAGCCGAAGTCAGATGTTTAACTAGCTGAGCCACCATAGTGTCATATTTTTAATAACCATAATTAGCCTAAAATTTTTACCTGTAGCCCAACTAACTTGCTTCTAGATAGCCCCACCCAACACAGGGTTTACTGGCCACCCCCCAGACTACTCACCATCTTTATTCCTGTCCTGGAGTCACCAGGCATCAAAGCTGCAAGACTTGGGCCATTCTTCAGCACCCCTTTCTCCCTCATCCCCACCCCAACAGACACATGCCTTCCGGGAGGCCTGACTCCTGCAGACCCTACCCACAGCACAGAGGCACACCTCTGCTCACTACCCCACAGCTGCATGACCGGATGAATACCCCAGCTGTGTGGCCCACTAGCCCACCTCTGGTCTTGTCTTCTTCCACACTCAGTGACAGAGAACCTCCAGGTCATGTATGTGTTTGTGTTTCTCCCTTGTTTCTGTTCTTTAGTCCTCCCTCATGTTAGGGGCCAAGCGCCAATTCCTGCGCATGCTTTTCAACATTCTTGCCATCTAGCCCTTGGTCTACACCAAGTATCTAGAATATGGAGGAGGGCGATTCCTTTTTATTGCAGATGGTAATACAGATAGCCCTCGCGTACTTACTCCATCACATTTTATTTTATTTTTAAGTACTTATTTTAGAAAGAGAGAGAGAAAGAGCACATGCATGACAGGGGCGGAGAGAGAGGGAGACAGAGGATCCTATCTGCACTGACAGCGCAGAGCCTGATGTGGAGCTCAGACTCACAAACCTTGAGATGTTAACCTGAGCGGAAGTTGGACGCTTTTCCAACTGAGCCACCCAAGGCGTCCCAGTCCAACACATTTTAAACTGTAAATTTCTTCCCTTCTTTGCGCATTTTCTGATGGGAAACTGCAGAGATCGTTTTTCAGTTAATCAATGTTTCAGGTGCCCATCCTGGGCATGTTGCTGGAGGCTCAGAAAGTAGGATAAGGTGGACACGGTTTCATAATTCAGTCTTAAAGGCCTGACAACAGAATAGAAATGTCCACTGGCAGTTACATTTCATGAGTCCTCACTCCATACCCACTTAATTCTCTACTTGAAAATGACTCATTTCCCAGGGCTGCCCCTTGGCCTCCGGGGGATACTTGGATTCTGAATCAAGCCCAAGCCTCATTCAGGAGTGTCTGTCCAAGGCTGACATGGTCTCTTCAGTGCCACAAACAATTATCTATACTTGTCCCCGGTGCCACAGCCCAGAAGCTGTCCAATCTGAGTTCATGTTAATTGCCGGCTAAAAGTGTGCCTGGGGTCACGTTGCCTCTCTGTGTCGCAGGTCCAGGATGCCCAGCCCCTCGTGGACACTCGCGCCCCACTGAGCCTCAGCCACCTCCACCTGAAACTCAAGAAGCTGAAGGTAACGCCAGTTCTTCCTCAATTGCCCTTGTAACTGAGGAAACGTGGCCTCAGAAACCCCAGAAATGGAAACAGCCGGCTCGGCAAGGGATAAAGATTCCCGTTGTTGACAATGCCGGGCCATGTCAGCAGCCCGTTAACCTCACTCCGCCAGCACAGGCGGGTAGTAGGGCCATGGGGACCCTTCTCCAGTCTTCCTGCGGACATTTGTCTGCAGAGGAGAGGGCGGAAGGGGCAGGAAGGCACAGCGGCAGGGTCGTTCTGGAGCAATCGGTACCCTTCCTTCAAACAAGACCATTCCTTGACCTCCACAGATATTTTATTTCTTGAAGTTTAAGCCGTCTGGTGCTCATGGCTATGGTGACAGTAGTGCCTCCAGAACAAAATGCTGTGTGCTCTTTATGTGCCTGTTAGTGATGATATCTGAGGTGGGCAGAGCAGAAACTAAACGTCATCCTCAAGCAAATCAATAGATCAGTGAACTTTAAAACCTAAAACAAGAGATTTTTCATTTCCTCTGGGCTCCAATCTCTTCTTCTGCACAGTATAAAATCACCTCTCTTAAAACATGAAGTGGTTTCCTCATTAGCATCATTCACTGAGTTTTGGACGGTAACCCAATTTCACAAAGAATCATAGCGTTCTTGCTGTTACTTCCATTCTGAGCATACGAAATTTG
This sequence comes from Leopardus geoffroyi, assembly GCF_018350155.1. NCBI lineage: Eukaryota > Metazoa > Chordata > Mammalia > Carnivora > Felidae > Leopardus > Leopardus geoffroyi. The sequence goes on from NC_059326.1 coordinate 82,770,028, forward strand.
GCCCCTTCCTAACGTATCCCGATTTATAGACAAAGGAGCCTGCATGTGTCATACTCATTGTTGAAGCTTGCTACAACAGCTCTTGCTGATATTTGAAGAGGCAGTGTAAACCTGCAGTGTGCCCAAGTCAAAGGAAATGTGGGGTTGAAGGAATCCGCTAAGTAAATCTGCACGGTAATGGCCTAGATGCAGCTGGTGCTTCCGAAGGCCCCCCATGTGTCTGTGTGTCTGTCCGCAGCTCGAGGAGGAGCGTCTCATGGTCATCGACAGGGATAACCGCTTGCTGCTGGAGAGGGTGTCCTGCATCATGAGGACCAGAGGACAGACTGAGAAAGAAACAACTGCACATGTAAGAGGTAACTGGGGCTCCTGCACCCCACAGCCAGCACCAAACCCAGAAGGACCCGGAGTGCTCAGCTCCAGGCCCTGCACAGGATAGCTGCCCCTGAGCCAGAACGGGGCCTTTCCTTCCCCTCCAGAGAGCCCTGTGCTTCCTGCTGTGTTGTCCACGAATCAGAGTATTGCCTGGGACTCAGGCTGATTCCGTGCCCACCACAGAACAAGGACACAAACAGTAGCTCTCAGTGCTGTGAGCTCACTGTGCACCTGTGCTGTCCCACTGTGCTACATCATCTCACTGCCTAACTCTCATACTTAGCCCGTGAGGAAGGGTCTATTGTGCTTCTTGGTGTACAGATGGGGAAACTGAGGCACCGAGCGGTGACAGAACTTGGTGAGGACGGCACCTAGAAACTGGTGGAAGCAGGTTCCACCCCAGGGCCTGTGCCCAGGCATTTCTCCTAGGTTTTCATCTGCAAAAGCAGCCAAGGCTGTTGTTTTCTGTCAGCGCACCATGGGCCCAATATTTGCCTGGAAACGGCATCAAAGGCCACGCACTCCTGTCTCCAATGTGGGTGGTGACTGCTCCTGCTTGTTGCAGACGAGGTGGCCACTCCCAGCCTCTTGCTGGTGCTGCTTTTTCCCAACCACATTGTTTTTTACCCAAAGTGCAGTTCTCTGTAGAAATGGAGAATAGCAGGCCTCCATGGTCTTTAAAATCTGCCTATAAAAGTTTGGAGACAATTATGAATCCTAAAAGCCCCTCTCATTGTCCTTTCCTTTTAAATGCGACAGTTCAGTAGTGACAGTGATGGATAATTGTAATGCAGGTGGGTTTTCAGAAGTGATCAGTCCTCTTAAAACCTTTAGCCTGTACCTGTCTCCAAGAAGCTCAGAATGGTTTCCAGATTCTGCAATAAATTAAAATTTAGTTGACCCTCAAGCACAGGAAGTGCGTCTTATAGGAAGGCTATAGTGGGCCCAGACCAAAGCTCCATGGGAAGAGTGGATCGTACAGTCCTGCTGGGCTGGGTTTATCAAAGTAATTTGTCTCCCAGTTCAGCAGTGGTTCACCTGGGGCTACACTCTGAGGGGCCTGGAAGGATGGGGAGCAGGCCTGCATGTCAGGAATGGCCCCTATGCTTCATGGCTGCAGCCACTGTCCAGCCCGTCATTAAAAACCTGGAGCTATGGGTAGACCTCCATTCTCCTGGGATAGTTTACATTACATTTGGAATCACTTTCTGCATTAAAGACAGATATTTCACCTGAGTATAAAAATCACTGTTGAGTGATTAAAGCTTAAAAGCTTAAAGCTTAAAGCTGTTATGAGGGAGCCTAGGCTAATAGTTAATCTCCATACAACTCAGGCCAGGATAGGCTCCTACAGGGAGCTTCTCACACAAGATGCCTGGATTCTCTTTGATAAGTGAGTCCCTAGCAGCCTGGAGGGGACTCCACACAATCAAATGGCTCCCCCCTCAGAACCTGCCTGATCTGTCACACACAGGAAATAAGGGAAGAAGGAGGGAAAAGAGGAAGCAGAAGTGATCCTGGGAGGTACCAGCCAGTCAGAAGCCCACAGGAAGTCCCTCGGCTTGAACAAGGGAGCCAGACAGAACCAGACTTCAGGAAACATGAAAGGGATGTGAGGGGCCAAAGGTGGCCTGTGAACCAACCCAGCTCCTCCCACACCAGGAAATTATTTTGGCCGGCTTTGCAAGCCACATACCCCCTCCTTGTCTTGCTTGGATTTAAAGCAGCAGAAGACCTCCTTTTCCCTTCTGACATATTTCTCATTGTTCAGCTCTGGACCATATGCTGAGGACAAAGGGTGGTTGCTTTGCACGTTCAAACTCAAAGCGAATTCAGCTTCACGCAACTCTTGACGTTTGGAGTGTGGAAGTAGGAGGCACCTAGCTAATTCAGCTAATGACTCATCACAAAGTAGTGGTAGAAATGGTGTGTCTCCTTGTGATTAGTTTAATGGAGCCCCAGCAAAAATAAAAGTCAATGATTTCTGTCAAGAATACATCAGTTTGGGCCTGATAACTGGCCATTTCATTTCTCCTTTATTTAATAAAAGATACTTGTCAAGTTAACACAGGGTGTGGAAGAGAATTAGCCAATTTTCAGGGAGATCTTGGCTATTCCCAGAACATTGCAAACTAGTTGGTTCAGATAGCATGGATGTACCTAGCTAGCTAACTACCCAGTAGCAAAAGTCAACACTATAGGAGAAACTATATGACCAACAATTGGGCTTTAATTCTTCATTTTATTTTGTATGGCTTTATTGAGATATAATTGGCATATGGTACACTATATATTTTCAGTGTACCATTTGATAAGTTTGACGTGCTTTACACCTGTGAGAATATCACCACAATCAAGATAATAATTATACCCATCACTCCTCCAGGTCTCCTGTTCCCATGAATAATTACCTCACCCCTCCTCTCTCCCATCCGCATACATCCACAGTCTTTTTGTCCCTGTGGACAAGTTTGCATTTTCTGAGTAGATCCATGCATTTTCTTCCTTTTTCTGCCATTTACTCCACGTAATAGCATGGTTGAGTGAGTCAATAGACCATTCCTTTTTGTGGCTGAGTAGTGCTCATTGTAGGGAGCCATCACAGTTTGTTTATCCATTCACCTATTGGTGAGCATTTGGATTGCCTTTAATCTTTGACTATTAAACAAATAAGGATGAAATGAATATTCATGTTTTTAAAAAGTCAAAAACCAGGGGGTCTGTGTGGCTCAGTTGATTAAGTGACTGACTTTGGCTCGGGCTATGATCTCGCAGTTTGTGGGTTCAGGCCCCATGTGGGGCTCTGTGCTGACAGCTCAGAGCCTCGAGCCTGCTTCGGATTCTGTGTCTTCTCTCTCTGTCCCTCCCTCACTCATGCTCTGTCTCTCTGTATCTCTCAAAAATAAATAAATTTCAAAAAAAATTTTTTTTTTTAAATCAAGAACCAATATCTGCCCAAGACTGAAAACTCAATGATAAATGAAGAGTCTTAAATATGAGTCACACAGAGAAAGTCTTCCAAGCATGACAGCATAAGGAGGTCTCTGGACCCACTCCCTAGTAAAACTGATAAAAATTATTTTTAAAACAATCATTTAAGGTTTATGGAAATGGTCCTAAGGACATACACCATATGAAGAAACATTTATCCAAGAAAATCTGCTGAAATGTGATGCAGCAAGAACAGACAGATTCCATAGTATTTGAACTGAGACACACTCCATCCCCCTCCCTCCCAACCCTTCCAGGCTGATGCAGCCAAGAGCAAAGGGCTCCTTCTCTCTCCAACTTCCCACTGGAGAAGCTTTCTTTCTGGAAAAGGCGGGACTTCAGCATTTATCATCCTGTCTCCAGCTGCCTATTATTGAGACCACGTCTCAGGTGAGAGTGGCCCAGAGATGAAGACTCCTTTCTGCCCAGCTCCCACTCAGAAAATGGAGGCTCCACCTTGAGTGATATTGCTGAGAATACTGGGGCCTGATCCCCTTGGCCTAGTTCATAAAACAGGAGTTTGATGTTGGGACAGTCAAGCCATAAATATCTATGTGTTCTCCCCCATTACAATGGAAGAGCATGGGATGTCACACAGAGAGAAGCTTGCTATTCTGAGCTCCAGAACTCTGAGATTTTGTGTAGGGTGAGATGCAAACCATGAAATAAATGGTTCTTGATGTTCCCTCAAAGCATCTGACTTCATTTTCAGCAAAGTGTGGCAAGTTCCAAGCATCACTGAACATGAAATAAAAGACATTCAAATTGGAGAGGAAAACAAAAAACTGTCTCTATTCACAGATGATATGATCTTGCATACAGAAAATCCTAAGGAAACCAATTAAAAAAACCCAAAACTATTAGAACTAATACACAAGTTCACCAAGGTAGCAGGACACAAGATTAATATACAAAAGTCCATTGTATTTTTATATATTTGCTATTAACAATCTGAAACTGAAATTAAGAAAATTGTTTCATTTGCAAAAACATCAAAAATAATAAAATACTTGGGAACAAATTTAATAAAGAAAGTACAAAACTTACATTCTGAAAACTATAAAACATTGTTGAAAGAAATTAAAGAATAAATAAATGGGGGAACATCCTATGTTCGTAAGTCAGAAGACTTCATATTGTTAGCATGGCATACTCCACAAACTGCTGATTCAGTGCCACCCCTACCAGAATCCTAGCTGATTTCTTTGTAGAAATTGGCAAGTGGATTTGAAAATTCATATGGAACTGACAAGGGACACCAAGTAGTCAAACAATCTTGAAAAAGAAGAACAAAATAGGAGTCATGTATCCTGATTCCAAAACTTTCTGCAAAGCAGTGGTAATCAAGACAATGTGGTGCCAACATAAGGGCAGACATGGATCAATGAAATAGAATTGAGAGTCCAGAAATAAACCCATGTGTCTATATCAATTTATTTTCAATAAAGATGCCAGGACCATTCAATAGGGAAAGAATAGTCTTTTCAGCAAATGGTGTGGAACAATTCTATAGTCATATGCAGAAGAATAAAGTTGGGCTCTTATTTCACACCACATACAAGAATTAACTCAGAATGGATCAAAGACCAAAATATAAAAGCTGAGACAGGGGCACTTGTGTGGCTTAGTCAGCTGAACAACTGAATCTTGGTTTCTGCTCACGTCCTGATCTCCTCGTGGTTCATGAGTTCAAGTCACACATCAGGCTCACTGCTGTCAGCCTGTCAGTGCAGAGCCCTCTTTAGATCCTCTACCCCCTCTCTTTGCCCCTCCCCTGCTTGTGCTTTCCTCAAAATAAATATTTTTTTTTAAAAAGCTGAAACAAAGTATAAAAACTCATATAAGAAAACATAGAAGTGAATCTTCCTGACCTCATCTTTGGCAATGGTATTAGATATGACACCAAAAGCATGAAAAAAGAGAAAACATTAAGCTGGATAAATTAGACTTAGTTAAAATTAAGGACTTCTGTGCTTCAAAGGACAGTATCAAGAAAGTGAAAAGACAGTCCACAGAACGGGCAAAAATATTTGCAAGTTATATATCTGATAAGGGACTTGCATATATTCAGAATATATGAAGAGCTCTTACAGCCAAATGATAAAAAGAAAAATAGCCCAATTTAAAGATACGCAAATGATCTGAATAAATATTTCTCCAAGGAAGATATGCAAAAGGACAATAAATACATGAAAAAATGTTCAACATCATTAGTCATCATGGCAATTCAAGTCAAAACCACAATGTGATATCACTTTATACCCACAAGTTTGGCTAGAACCAAAGGCAGATAATAACAAATGTTGGTGAGGATGTGGAAAAATTGGAATCTTCATCCACTGCTGGCGGAAATGTAAGATGGTGCAGCTACTTTGGAAAAAAGTCTGGCAGTTTTTCAAACGTTTAAACATAGAGTTACCATATGATTCAGTAATTCCACTCCTAGACACATACACAAGAGAAATGAAAATATGCCCACAGTAAAACTTGTATAGGAATATCTACATCAGTGTTATTCATAATAGCCAAGGGTGGGAACAATACAAATATTCATCAACTGAAGAATGAATAGACAATATTTGGTATACTCACACACAATGGAATATTATTCAGGAATTTAAAGGAATGAAGTATTTAAAATAGCATAACATGGGGGCATGACTTCGGCTCAGGTCATGATCTCATGGTCTGTGAGTTCGAGCCCCGTGTCGTGCTCTGTGCTGACAGCTCAGAGTCTGGAGCCTGCTTTGGATTCTCTCTCTCTGCCCCTCTCTCTCTGCCCCTCCCCCGCTCATGCTCTGTCTCTCATTTTGTCAAAAATAAATAAACATTAAAAAAATTTTTTAAATAAAACAGTATAACATGGATGAACCTTGAAAACTTTATGCTGAATACAAAGAAATGGAAAACATTCCATGCTCATGGATTGGAAGAATAAATATTGTTAAGATGTCAATACTACCCAAAGCTATCTACACATGCAATGCAATACCAATCAGAATTGCACCAGAATTCCTCTCAAAGCTGGAACAAACAATCCTAAAATTTGTATGAAACCACAAAAGACCCCGAATAGCCAAAGTAATATTGAAGAAGAAAACCAAAGCAGGAGGCATCACAATCTCAGACTTTAGCCTCTACTACAAAGCTGTAATCGTCAGGACAGTATGGTATTGGCACAAAAACAGACACAGTGGGATAGAATAGACAACCCAGAAATGGACCCACAAACGTATGGCCAACTCATCTTTGACAAAGCAGGAAAGAATATCCAGTGGAATAAAGACAGTCTCTTCAGCAAGTGGTGCTGGGAAAACTAGACAGCGACGTGCAGAAGAATGAACCTGGACCACTTTCTTACACCATACACAAAAATGAACTCAAAATGGATGAAGGACCTGAATGTGAGACAGGAAACCATCAAAACCCTAGAGGAGAAGGCAGGAAAAAACCTCTTTGACCTCAACCGCAGCAATTTCTTACTCAACATGTCTCCAAAGGCAAAGGAATTAAAAGCAAAAATGAACTATTTTCTGCTCTGGAAAATAGTGTGGAAGTTCCTCAAAAAATTAAAAATAGAACTACCCTATGACCCAGAAATAGCACTGCTAGGAGTCTACCCAAGGGATACAGGAGTGCTGATGCATAGGGGCACTTGTACCCCAATGTTTATAGAAGCACTTTCAACAATAGCCAAACTATAGAAAGAGCCAAACTATGGAAAGAGCCTAAATTTGTCAACTGACAAATGGATAAAGATGTGGTTTATGTATACAATAGAATACTACTTGGCAATGAGAAAGAATGAAATCTGGCCATTTGCAGCAATGTGGATGGAACTGGAGGGTATTATGCTAAGTGAAATAAGCCAGGCAGAGAAAGACAGATACCATATGTTTTCACTCATATGTGGATCTTGAGAAACTTAACAGAAGACCATTTTGGGGGTGGGGGGAGTTACAGAGAGGGAGGGAGGGAAACCATAAGAGACTCTCAAGGACTGAGAACAAACTAAGGATAGATGGGGGGTGGGGGAGAGGGGAAAGTGGGTGATGGTCAGGGAGGAGAGCACTTGTTGGGATGAGTACTGGGTGTTGTATGGAAACCAATTTGACAATAAATTATATTTAAAAAAAGAAAAGAAAAGAAAACTTTACGCTGAGAGAAAGAAGCCAATACGTTATATGGTTCAATTTATATGAAATGTCCAGAATAGGGAAATCCATAGAAATAAAAAGTCGATTAGTGGTCACTTAGGTTTGGGGGCAGGGAGGGATAGTGAGTTGATAGTTAAAGAGTACAAGGTTTCTTTTTGAGGATGATGAAACTATTCCCATTGACTATGCTGGTGGTTGCACATATCCAAGACATTTGTATGAGATCAGGAAGTTTTTCATCTTAAGAGAACAGGCCTTAAGAGGCTAAATAAAGCTCATTGCTAGGAAGATGGTAGAGTAGGAAGCACCAGGAATCTGTCTCTCTACCTAGACAATTGTGCAATTAAAATCTGTCTGAAGTAACTACTTTGGAGGTCTATTGAAACTGCTTTGGAATCTATTGAAAACTTGTAACTTCCAGGGGGAAGATTTGGGCATAAAATTGTGGTTAATTTCAGTCAATATCAGCTCTTAGCAAAGTAGCATGTACACATTGCCCGCCCACAGACTCATGATGGGCAGCTGTACACGTGGTCCTAGAGCAGCCTGTGATAGCCAAAGTAGGCAACAAAAGACCCTTACCTCCAAATATCAGGTCGATGCTGTGATCACTGATTGCTGCTTCTGATCACAAATGTGCAGATGAAGAGGTGACAACCACTCTTGTTGCAAGGCCATCCTGCTACTGCTGAAGTGACTTCCAGGGAATTTAAAGAACCAGTGTCCTTTATCTACCCACCTCTTCTCATTTTTCCCTTTCCCCGCTTTGGGAGTCAGACACTAAAGACTTGGACATACAAAAACAACTGCATGTACATGGAAAATTAGAAAGTGTCCTTTGAATGCTCAGAAAAAGGCTCAGAAAAGAAATTAGAAGGTTACACCTCAGGCTGATCCTCAGCACAGAGTTAGCCTGTGGCAACAAACAAAATAAATAAATTAATTAATTATAATAAAAACCAACTAGCTCTGAGGAAGGGGGAGAATCTTACTTCCAGAGTTACCACAGTACTGGATCCAAATGTCTAGTTTTCAATAAAAAATTATAAGGCATGCAAATAAACAAGAAAGGCCTATTCAAAGGGAGAAAAAAATGCATAAATGGAAACTGTCACTGAAAATGACCTGATGTCAGATATATAAAACAAAGATTTTAAAACAATGGTTTTAAATGCTCAAAGAACTGAAGAAAGATGTGGAGAAAGTCAAGAGAAGTATGTATGAACAAAATGGAAATATTAACAAGGAGATAGAAAACCTAAAAAGAAACCAAAAAGAAATTTTGAAGTTAAAAGTACCATCACTGAAAAGAAAAATTTACTAGAGGGATTCAAAGGAAGATTTAAGCAGGCAGAAGGAAGAATCAGTGAACTTGAAGGTAAGACAAAGGAAAGTATCCAGGCTGAGGAACAGAAAGAAAAAAGATTGAGGAAAAGCACAGAACCTGAAGGACCTCTGGGATATCATTAAGTGGATCAACATATATATTGTGAGAGTTCCAGAAGGACGAGAGAAAGGGGCAGAAAGGATATTTGAAGAAATAATGGCTAAGAACTTCCCAGATTTCATCCAAGAAGTTCAATGAACTTCAAGTAAGATGAACTCAAAGAGATCCATGCTGAGGCACATTATAATCATACTTTGGAAAGACAAAGACAAAGAATATTAAAAGCTTCAAGTAAGAAGCAAATCTTACATACAGGGATCATAAATGAGATAATTAGCAGATTAGCAGAGTGTCAAAAGAAAAAAAAATGTCAACCAAGAATCCCATATCCAGAAAATCTGTCCTTCAAAAGTGAAGGAGAAATCAAGACATTCCCAAATAAATAAAGGCTGCAGGAGTTCATTACCACTTGACCTTCTCCACCCTGAGTCCTTCAGGGTGAAATTACTAGTTACTATGCAGTAAATCAAAGCCATATGGAGAAATAAAGATCTCAATAACAGTAAACACATGAGCAAATATCAAAGCTACTATTACTGGAAATTTGGAGCTCCAAATCTTATTTTATACATAAGAGACTAATTTATTTAAAAGAATTGTTATTTTATGGGGCACATGATGTATTAGAATGTAATTTTATGATTGGGGTGCCTGGGTGGCTCAGTAGGTTGAGTGTCCGACTTCGGCTCAGGTCATGATCTCACAGTTCGTGGGTTCGAGACCCACATCAGGCTCTGCTGACCGCTTGCTCAGAGCCTGAAGCCTGCTTTGGATTCTGTGTCTCCTTCTCTCTGCCCCTCCCCTGCTCATGCTTTGTCTCACTCTGTTTCTCAAAAATAAATAAATGTAAAAAAAAATTTTTTTAAAAAAGGAAGTAATTTTATGAAATCAATAACTAAAAAGGATGGGAAGACAGCAGTGAAAGAACAGTTTTTATATATTATTGAAGTTAATCTGATATTGATTAAATGTGAAGTGTTATAACTTTAGGATGTCAAATGCAATCCTCATGGTAACCACAAATAAAATAGCTATAGAATATACACAAAAAGAAACAAAGGAATTTAAATGTTTTACTACAAAAAATCAACTAAAGAAGACAGTAATGCAGGAAATAAAAGACAAAAAGCTATTAGGCATATGGAAAACAAATAGCAAAATAGCAAAAGTCCCTCCTATTAGTAATTACTTTTTAAATTTATTTTAATGTTTATCTATTTTGAGAGGGGGAAGGGCAGAGAAAGAGGGGAAAGTGGATCTTAAGCAGGCTCTGTTCTGACAGCAGAGCCTGTTGCAGGGCTCCAACTCATGAACTGTGAGATCACGGACCTGAACCAAAGTCAGACACTTACCTAACCAAGCCACCCAAGTGCCCCAGGAATTATTAAAAAAATTTTTTTAATCTTTATTTATTTTTGAGAGAGAGAGACAGAGTGCGAGCAGGGGAGGAGCAGAGAGAGAGGGAGACACAGAATCTGAAGCAGGCTCCAGGCCCTGAGCTGTCAGCATAGAGCCCGATGCAGGGCTCCAACTCATGAACTGTGAGATCATGACCTGAGCCAAAGTCGGATGCTTAACCGACTGAGCCACCCAGGTGCCCCAGGAATTACTTTAAATATAAATGGATAAACTCTCCAACCAGAAGACAGAGATTGGCAGAATGGATAAAAACACATGATCAAACCATATACTGCCTACAAGAAACTCACTTCAGAGCCAAATAGATTGAAAGTTAAAGTATGGTAAAAAATATCTCACGCAAATAACAACCAAAATAGAGCAGAAGTGGTTATTCTACTATGAAACAAAACATACTTTAGATACAAAAAAGTTTACAAGAGACAAAGAAGGACATTATATATTAACAAAAGTTTTAATACAAGAAGATATCAAATTATAAACATTTGTGCACCTAAGGACAGACCACCAAAATATATAAAGCAAAAGTTGACATGATTGAAGGTAGAAATAGACAGTTCTACAATAATAATTGGAGACTTCAGTATCCTGTTTACAACAATGGACAGAACAACCAGACAGAAGATAAGTAAATAAATAGAAGACCTAACACAACAAGCCAACTAGACCCTACAGACATACACAGAACACTGTACCCAACAACAGCATACACATTCTTCTCAAGTGTACATGTGGCATTTTCTAGAACAGATCATGTTTTAGGCCACAAAGCAAATACTGATAGATCTAAAAAGATAGGTACTTCAGACTTGAAGCAGTGGCGTCAAGTCCCTGTTTCCTCACAGTCCTGCCAGCACTTGGCATCATACATGTTTTAGAGTCTCGCTCTATTCAATTTCTATGTATTAATCGTCCGGTGTGGTTTTTTTTTACTGGTCTGTCTCTCTTCTAGTTGTTAATATGTAATGGCTGTTTATATATTATCAATATTTACTTTTTTCTATTATCAATGTCACAAATATTTTTTGCTACATTATTATCATTTCACCTAAGTTTATTTTTAGGGAGACAAATCAGCCACTGTTTTCTTTTATGGCATCTAGTTCTAGTGCCTTCCACAGAAAGGGGAGAGCACTTTCTCCCCTATATTCTCCTATATTTTCTCCTAATGCTTTTATGGTTTTCTTGATTTGCTTTAAATCTTTGATTAATATAGAATTTAATAAATATGGAATTTTTTATATTGTGTTAGAGATCAGAGTTCATTTTTTTCCAAATTTATTGTGAGTTAAAAATAGCAGTTTGCAATATCAAAAATCTTCATACTCTTTCTATTTCACACCAGCTGCTTTCCAGAGGCTTCCACTCCCAGCAGGTGAACAGCATGTGTCCCCCACCCCACTCCCCGCATCACAGCAGGGAGGGGGGACCACCTCCTCCTCCTCCCCCTCCTCCTCCCCCACCTCCTCTTCCTGGGGCAGGAACGCTGGTCTCTGGCCCCAGTTCTTGGCGTCCTGGGCCCAGTCTACTGGGCATTGTGTTTTATTCGTCTCTGCTGCCTCCTTCAGTTGGTTTCTGTCCCTCTCAGGCTCATTTGTTCTTTGACATTGCAGTATACTTCATATCTGTGTCATTTTATTTCAGGTTTGTGTCTTTAAGCAGAACACTGTAAATTTGCTTTATAGTCTAGTCCCAGAGGCTTTTTCCCCTCAGTTTTATCCATTTGTTTATTGATGTAAGTATCGTGTTTGCTCTCATTTCTGGTTTTTTTCCTATGTTTTGTTTCCTTACTTTTTCCTCCTTTATATTGTTTTCTTTAGCAAATGTCAAGAAAATGCTTGGAACCTACGCTTCAAATCCATCCTTCACTTATTTACGTTGACTCTTGAAATTCCTCTTTTACAAAACAGGAAACAGATAAAGCCCAAGAGCAAAAGGAGATGTTAAGATAAAGTAAAACAAAGGAAGGGAAAACAGCCTCCTAGAAATAGTGTTTCCTGCAGCTGCAGCGCAGAGACTGCACTTTATTGAAGTGTCAGCTCGAGGCACCTGCTTGATGCAGTCAGGGAAACATGCCTGGGCACAAAAGCACTCACAGTTCTGACAAAGACCAGACTCTAGGGATGTGGGCCTCCTGCTGAGGTTATCCCTTCTGCAAGAAAAGACAAACAGGGATAGCCTAAGGAAACAACTCATTGCCTCTGGATCCCAGATCAGAAACAATTACCATCTGAGCGTCCCAAATCAAAAGATGGCTCTGTCACAAGCATCCTTCCTGCCCTGTTTTAAGTTCCCAGGGCCTTCAGCTTCCATGTCTGTATGTGCAGAAGGAAGAGGGTGACAGGCCCAGGGGCAGAGGGAAGGACGCCCACTATGGGATTCCTCAGTCAAAAATTTCTTTCCTGCTGTTGGGTCTGTTGGCTTTGAAGTAGAAAGACTTTCTCTAAGGGTGCACTTGCTTTTCCCCCAACAAGTCCCAGCCTCCCAGCCTTGGAAACATCAGGAACATAGTCAGCATGGAGGTGAGGGTGGGGTTAGCAGGACACTTTTACAGGAGAGCTCCTCCCTTCAGAAAGAAAACCAAAATCAAACTATTTGAAAACCGTAGGGCTAGGGAGGAAAGAGCTGTTTTATATAAAGGACCAGAAGGCTAGAAAATGGTCCAAGAATCCACAGGAGCCCTTCTTGACCAGATACCCTTCCTTGTCCAAGAATGTTCATAGCAACACTATTTATAATAGCCAAAAAGTAGAAACAACCCAAACATCCATCAGCTGATGAACAGGTAAGCAAGGTGGTAGAACCAGCCAATGGAATATTATGCAACTATAAAAAGAATAGAGTTTGGATATGTGCTTCTTTGTGGGTAACCCTATAAGACATCAGACTCTGTGAAAGAGGGCAGATCCAAAGGGCATATACTGTATGATTTCATTTAGATGAAATGCCCAGAATATGAAAACCCAGAGAGATGCAAAGTGAGTTAGTGGCTGCCAGGGTCTGTGGGAGGGGAGGTGGGGAGCAGGAGCTAAGGGGCACGGTGGTTTTCTCTTGGTGGGGAAGGGTCGTAAAAGCTTCTAAGCTGGATTCGGTGAGATGACTGCACAACTCTGAACATAACAAAACCACTCATATATATAGCTTAAAAGGAATAATTGTATGGTACAACACTATAGCTCAATGAAGCTGCTATGTTAAAAAAGGATTATATGATTGATTCTAAATGAAAAGAATTGTCAGTGAATTGAAATACCCCATTTCCCTTGCATTCTAGTGAATAGATATTTTAGTGCCCTTCCCTAGGGAAAGTATTTCTGATATGTAATTCTGGTCCAGCAGGAACTAAAACTGGGATTTAGCAAGGCCACATCCAAGCCCAAACCCCAACAGTGAAGGAGAAGGGGAGGACTCAAAATGCAAAGTGAGAAAAGAAGGCAAATCTGAGCGGTGTGGTGAGAGAAACTGCGAGGCAGCCACGGGCTCCCTGAAGCCACAACAGTGCTGGTCCTCGGGGTGCCGGCTCGGGAGGTTGGCCAGGCCCTCCTCACCGATATCACACGGAGGACAGCTGCACATGTGCATAAGACAGCACTCCAGAACTGCGTGTGTTTACACAGTGTGCCTGACAGGCTGATGCAGCAGAACTATTCTTTGTGCTTCCGGGCTGATAACTGGAAACCAGTTATGCAGAGAAGTAATACTGGGAGCTAAAGGGCTTTGAATTAGATTTTTTCTCTGGCCTCTAACATTTACTCTGTCACCATATTTGTGCCGTTGTGTATTTGTTTATAATTCTCAAGTGGATTGTGTAATTCCCCTTAAAAACCTGTGATTGTTACTTTAACAAATATCTAAATAAATCAGTTTAAAACTCCTCGACATGAAAAAACTAGCCCTGATTCCAGAACATATAACGTGGAGATGTGAAAGGAATCAGTGGTCAGATGGATGGAGTGTGGCAGGTGCCTTGGAGACGGCTCACTTTATCCGTCACGTCCAGGCAGGACCATGCTCACGCTGTTCCGCAGCAGAGAACATCTATCCTGTATCAGCACCTGAAACAAATGATTGAAAGCCTCATACACACTTTCATTCATTCATTCAACAAACTAAATCTAAAATTGAATTTGGTGATGATCGCACAACTCTGAAAATACCACAACCACTCAATACACACTTTAAAAGGGTGCTTTTATTGTATGAAATTATGTCCCAATGAAACTGCTGTGTTTAAAAAGATAATCTGATTAATTTAAAAAAAAATTTTTTTTTTCAACGTTTATTTATTTTTTGGGACAGAGAGAGACAGAGCATGAACGGGGGAGGGGGAGAGAGAGAGGGAGACACAGAATCGGAAACAGGCTCCAGGCTCTGAGCCATCAGCAAAGAGCCCGACGCGGGGCTCGAACTCACGGACCGCGAGATCGTGACCTGGCTGAAGTCGGACGCTTAACCGACTGCGCCACCCAGGCGCCCCGATAATCTGATTAATTTTAGACTGAGTGGATGTGCTGGGCACTGAGTAGACCTGGGGTTCAAGATGAGGAAGACAGACGTGGACTCTGCCTCACAGAGCTGGACCCCTCAGTGATGTCACAGGACATAATCACTCTTCACCATATTCAACTCATACTATAAATTGAGGTTGAATTCTCCACTAAAAAAAAAAAGAGAGAGAGAGAGAAAGGAGCTAATTTCATTCCTTTATGCATACACCCTTTAAAGCATACTTGTAGATCAATAGTGAGTCTGGTTTCAGGTTTCTGTGTCTAAACAGAATCACCCCAGGTCCTTCACTGCTCCTTGCAGGCAGGGCCTTTAGTCAGTGGCGTTTAAAATCACCGACCTGGAGTCAGACAGCCCTAGATGTGAATTTCGACTCTTTTCATTTGCTGCGTGGCTTTGAGCAGATTACTCAACGTCTGAATCCATGGAGCAAGGTAGTGCTAGAAGCCAGCTCACGGCTGCACATTAGGCCTTGTGTGCGAGGTAGGTGTGGGCTTCAGAATCCCTCCCTTTCCTATCATGAAACCTCAAACTGGGCACAATGCTGTGTCGCGTCTAGTGCTAAATTTGATAGGAAAATGGTCTCTTGGTAATGATAGTATACCTGATCTACAAGCCTTCTTGTTTGCATCTTCTGTACAGTCATTGTTTTCATGCCTCAGTCCTCTTCCCAGTGACTACATTATTCCCAGAGTTGTGTTTAGTGTGTCTCTGCAGCCCTGCCCTGAAAAACCCCAATGCAGTGAAATTTAAACAATCTACCACAGAATTGCAAATGTCGCTATTTGGACATGACAACATTGGTCTATTTCTCTGCCTGCCACTCCCAGAGAACCTCAGTCTGTGAAGACTGCCAGGTGACTCCACATGGGCAAGAAGCAGCTCTCTTCAAAAACAGCAGGGACCTTCTCATTCCAGGAAGGCTCAGAGAGTCTTTAGTGGGCGAATGGGTCTGACTTCACACACGCCTCTCAGAGTGAAAACTGGCTATGCAGGAGCTCTGATTTTGAAATTAACTTGAAAAAATAAGGTACCAGGTGTGTTTTTAGGTGAAAAGATGAGTTTGTCCCATATTACACTGTGTGTCAAATCAGTTTAAATATGTAGAACTTTCAAATGTTTTAAAATCACCATAAATATAAAGAATGGGAATAATGATGGGTGGGGGAAGATGAGGGGGAGCAGGAGGACAGCAGGAGAACAGCAGGAGGGACAGCAGGAGGAGAGGAGGTGCCCTCTGTGCAGGGTGGGCTCTGGGTGAGGCAAAGAGGGGCTTGTGTAGGGTGGAGGATTGATCCCTGGGCCCCTCCTCTGTAACACCCAAGCCTCCAGGGACAGCTGCACAATGCAGTGGCCACTCTCTTTTCTCAAAGACAGTGACACATGGGCCTGCCAGAAACTCTGAAGTCTATTTTGGGACCAGAGTAAAGTTTTTATGTAACTCATAAGTAGATTAGGGATAACCACAAATAGTACTGACCCTCAAGACAGTGGCTGAAACAGAAAGCATAATAGTGGTTATTAACCTGCCCCCCCTCCATTGATTCTCAGGCTGTATTATCTGGACCTCATGACAAATGTCCTTAACCTGACCAATCTCCTGTCCAGCCAGTAACTTGCACAGATATGAAGTCCCAGGCCAGGTATGGCCCCTTACAACGCTTTGAGGAAACCAGTGGATATGTGGAGAAGTGGCGGTCCCTAGTGGCGCTCCCTGGAACTGCGGTTCCAGCTCCTGAGTGGAAATGCGGGAGGGGCGGTAGGCTCCAACCACAGAGGAGTTCCAAATTGTTCAAGGGTCTGCCGGTTCAGAGCTTCTCTCTTTCTGCAAGTGTGGTGATGCTGATGCTCATTTTCCCAAGCCTTAAACCCTGCTCTCCAGCAGGATTACTGTCCCTGAGCAATAGACAGTAATACCCAGTAAAGTTCCTGTAAAGTCCTGTGGGCATGAGTTACCTTAACTCCCACTGACACAGGTATGTGACGTGACCCCCAATCGCGTCCCTAACTTTGATAGACTGAATAAAGTAATTAATAAACCAACAGTACTCCATAACAGAAGTACGCTCAAACTACCATACCACATACACTCGACTGTTAGAGGCCTGGCAAAATGAAGAAGTAATCAATTTTCCTGTGCTCAGGTGAACACACCCGGTCACAGAAGCAAACAGTCACCAGTACTTTAAAGATTCCGAAATGATCATTTACCTAAATTGTTTCCCCTAGAACTTGGATTTGCCCTAAAACCCCACACTTAGAGTCACTAATGGAGGAAACAGCAGAAGTCATTGTTGCCCTGACATCCGAGTTTTAGTGGTGGCTTTGTGCTGATCGGCTCTGTGACCTTGCGCGGGTTAAGTTATCCTGGCAGGGTCCCATTTTCCATCAGAGTAGGTATTACAAAGCTGTACATTTATAAACTATCATAAAACCTCAATTTATATTAACATTATTTATCTATGCGGAGGTTAATTCAAAAGACAATTGTTAACCAAGATTTTGTTTTCTCCTCAGGAGCCTTGGTAAACTGTTATTAAAGAGAACCTTCCAGGGCCCTGGTGTCTGGGCAACCATTGCCCAGCTCTCCTGGAAATGCTTAACAGACCGTGAGAGCCTGACTGGGTCACTGACCGGTGTCTAAGTAGGTGTTTGGTGCAGACACTTAGCAAGCCTGCAGGACAAAGGAAAATCTGTTATCAGTAGGAGAGTCTGTGCTGTGTGAATGGAGAACTCTGTTCTTGGATTCCCCAGGAAAGATTTACATGAGGATCTGCATTCAAATAGAGACAGCCAGGAGCAAGATAGCAAGCACAAAGCAGTTTATTAAGGATGTAGCTCTGCAGGTGGGGGAGGGGCAAGCCCAGAGGTGGCAACTGCTCTGGGTCAGGCTGTCTTTTCTTCTCCTGTTTGTGTAGGTTGTGGGTCACAGCTGGGTGTGTCCTACTGAGGTGGTTTCCAGTTATCTAAGGGACTCCTCTTATTGGCTGGGAGGCAGTTTTTGGCCCTACTAGGTTCCTGTGGATTGTCAGGACCATCTTCCCCCAGGGGGTTGGGTGGAACCCACAATGTAGCAGTATTATAATGAAGCTATAGGTGATGCTGGGTCACAGTTTGAGGAGGAGATGGTTTGCTCGGGCACCTGTGATTCTTGGTCTGTCAGCCTTGGGTGCTGGAAGCTGTCAGGCCAGGAGGTTAAAACCCACGAAGTCAGGATGTTGTGCCCTCAGGCTTCTAATGTGTCACCTACTTATCACCGTCCTTGCCTCCAGCTCACATCTAACTAACCTAACTAACCGCCTGCTCTATAAAACCCACAGTAAATGGAGAGTTGATATTTGGTTAATTCCAAATTTACACAATTGTCATGTAAAGTGGCAACAAAGATGTTTGAAATCATTGACTTTTGAATAATTATTTATGCCCTTCCAAAGCCTCAATATTTTTCCAATGTCAACCAACAAGAGTCTCCCGATTCTCAAATTACTGTCCTGACTGTATTTCTTTTTTTTTAAATGTTTACTTTATGAGAGAGAGAGAGAGAGAGAGAGAGAGAAAGTGAGTGGGGGAGGGGCAGAGAGAGAGGGAAACCACGGAATCCGAAGCAGGCTCCAGGCTCTGAGCTGTCAGCACAGAGCCCTATGTGGGGCTCGAACTCACGAGCCATGTCCTGAGCCAAAGTCGGAGGCTTAACCGGCTGAGCCACCCAGGCATCCCCTGTCTGTATTTTATGGACAGTTTAAGGAAAGAATTGTAAAACAGAGATTAATGTATATACAATTTCATAAAATTCAGTATTGCATAAAAATAACAATGTACAGTTGTTCCCCAGTATTTGGCTGACTTCAGACTAGTTACACATCAGAAAAAATCTTGGGTTAGGTTTAGAACCCCTTGATTGAAAATTTGTTATCTAATATAATTTGTGACTTGATTGGTGATCTCAGTGTCCTGTTCTCTTTCTTTATATGATTCTTCATTGTCCCATTTTGAAGGCAGTGGGAATTATTCTTGTAAAAGAGCGGGCAATTTGAGGGTTAGTCATCCTTCCCACGGCCCCATGTCACTCTGCTAGCTTTTGCAAACAGTCTATAGCTGTCCCTTGGCCTTTACCACCCCCCTCAGACACTGAGCAGTGATTGGTGCATTTAGGTCATGGGTACAGGTGCAAAGGAGAAAGTGGAAGAAAGATTGTGCCTAACACACACACATGCCATCCTGGTCGTACGTCTTTTTCAATTGCTGCCACCTAAAATAATGCACCTCTCCCTGCACGTGGTGAGTCCGATAAGCACCATGGGCACTGACTACCATTTAACCTCATGTGCTTGCTTAGAACTGTGAAGATGAATGTGGTGGTTACAAAGTGCACAGGTGTTCATCTGATGAAACATGAAAGGCAGAGAAAGCAAATTCAAATTCTGATGAAGCTGTTATTATGGAAATAAAAATGTGTCGCTCCTTCTGTGGTAAGATACCAGTGTAGCCAACCTGCCATGCAGCAGCTGGCTGGGCCTTGGTTCCCCAGGGCCCATGAGGGCTCACAACTGCATGCCTGGTGACTAAGCAGTGGAGCATCTGAGGTGAGGGAAAGCCTTGCACCTTCTTACTGTAACTGTGGCAGAAGAGGAAGAAGAAGGAGGAGGAGGAGGAGGAGGAGGAGGAAGAGGAGGAGAAGAAGAAGAAGAAGAAGAAGAAGAAGAAGAAGAAGAAGGGGAAGGGGGAGGAGAGGAGTGGGAGGTGAGGAGGGGGAGGAGGAGGAAGGTGTGTAATCCTGGCTAGCTGACACGTGGGCCAACTGGCCAGGCTGAGGCTGGCCTGGAGTTGCCATGCAAATAACAAGCCACCCTCCCAAGGGCAGGTAGGGAGCAGGTGTTAGTATGTTAGGTTTTAACATATGAATTTTGGTGGAGGAACACAGCCCTCCAGTCTGTAGCAGACACCTAGTTTATGCTTGTGCTTTTTCTCCACCTATGCCCACTGCCACATCATCATCATTGATCTGATCATCATGCTTCTTAGGTTAGACCTTCTTCCACCATTATGTTTCCCCTACCACGCTTACTAACTTGGTAAACTAATATGGCTTATAAATATTGCTAGCAAGAATGTTTGAAATGAGAAATTATATTAACTAGAACATTTTGGGACTCATTAATAGAAATGTTACCGAGTCGCCTGGGTGGCTCAGTCGGTTAAGCATCCAACTTCAGCTCGGGTCATGATCTCGTGGTTTGTGAGTTCAAACACTGCATCGAGCTCTGTGCTGACAGCTCAGAGCCTGGAGCCTGCTTCAGATTCTGTGTCTCCCTCTCTCTCTGCTCTTGCCCTGCTCATGTTCTGTCTGTCTGTCTCTCTCTCTCAAACATAAATAAACATTGGGGTGCCTGGGTGGTTCAGTCGGTTGAACGTCTGACTTCGGCTCAGGTCATGATCTCACGGTTCATGGGTTTGATTAAGCACCCCCTCGTCGGGCTCTGGGCTGACAGCTCAGAGCCTGGAGCCTGCTTCGGATTCTGTGTCTCCCTCTCTCTCCCTGCCCCTCCCCTGCTCATGCTTTGTCTCTCTCTGCCTCTCAAAAATGAAGAAATGTAAAAAAAAATTTTTTTAAATAAATAAATAAACATTTAAAAAAATAGAAATTTTACCATAGTGAGGACACTGCCTGCCCCTCCAGGGGACTGCTGTGCAAGCACAGGATTCAGAGTGAGCCAGCCCCCTCCACGTGAGGTGCACCCAATCCCTGAGGCTCAGACCCCATCCTCCACTGATGCACCCACGACACAGGAACGTGTGAAATGATTAACATGCTGCATGGAAGATACTTGGAAAATGGAGATGTCTCATACAGATATTGGTTATTACTTAAAGATCCTCAGGACTTTGAAATGAAATGTCCATGGTTGAGATTCTTCAGACAGTCAAATGCCTCACCAATCCTCTTGGTTTAAATGCAGTGAAGTGGAGGGGCACCTGGGTAGCTCAGTCGGTTGAGTGACTCTTGGTTTCTGCTCAGGCCATGGTCTCATGCTTTGTGGGATTGGGCCACACTGTCAGGCTCAAGTGCAGAGCCGGCTTGAGATTCTCTCTCTCAAAATAAATAAACCTAAAAAAAAAATGCAGTGGAGTGGATTCCATAGCTGTTGTCAAGAGCAGGAAAGAACAAGATGGAAAAAGTGATAAGCTGTACTTTCAAGGTATGTATTTACTCAATGAAGTCCCTTTGCAGCAAAATGTGTGTGTGGGAGAACCTGGCTGTGCAGAATGGGGTAGCATGTGTGCACTTCAACACATCTGGGAAACATCAACATGATTTAGTTACTAAGGGCCTGTAATCCAAACTGAATTCAGTGTTGTTGTTTTTTTTTTGTCTTTTTTTAAATGAGTTTAGAGAGAAAATTTTAGACTATATTTGTGATTTTGCTAATCATTCATCTCAAATACATAACTTTAACCAGGACATATATATTAATAAAAATATTCAATAAAGACTCTAAACATGAAGTCAGGAAGGACAAGTTGCCTGGCTAGCCTTACCAGGCCTATCTGAGGTTCCAAAAAATGTGTTCGGTGACCTGGCTACTGCCTTTCAGCTGTCACATAGAGCTGAATAGGCACAAAGGTAAGTGAGAACAGACTTCAAATGACACTGGATCAGACCATCCAGTTTGGGGATGGACCTGAGAGATGGCTAAGAGAGATTTCCATGCTGCAAGTTTCTATCCCTCAGACTTGCTAGCAAGGCTGCTACTAATAAATGGCATTAAAATATAATGTAACATAGTGTGATGCAATATACACTGATATACATATGTATTTTAATTACAATATGTTCAGCGTGATTCTAAGCACCTTACATAAAATATTTCATTGAGTCTTTACATGTATCAATCATACGAAGTGTGAACTGTTATCATCCCATTTTATAAACGAGGAACTTGATGCACAGAGAGCTTGAGGAACTTGCCCAAGATCTGAACCAAGGGAGTCTAACTCCAAAGGCCCTTGTTCTCCAAACAGCACACTGTTGCCTCCCCATGGTGTGGCCTTGCCAGATGGTTCTGAGGGTTTTTTTTTTTTTCATTTTCATATTTTATTGTAGTTTGGTATGGACATGAAAATTGTTTTATGTCCTGTGGCAAAGTAAAAATGACCACTAGTTACACGCTTTATATAATATAGTAAATTCTTAGTTTTGGCACTGAAATTCTCACATCACAGGCAAATTGGGATGGTGGTTATCTTATAACTTGTGTGCTCAGCACAGTGCAATTAGAAATTGTGGGATTAGGGGTGCCTGAGGGCTCAGTCGGTTGAGTGCCCGGCTTCAGCTCAGTCATGATCTCACAGTCAGTGAGTTTGAGCCCCACATTGGGCTCTGTGCTGACAGCTCAGAGACTGGAGCCTGTTTCAGATTCTGTGTCTCCCTCTCTCTCTGCCCTTCCCCCCCTCACGCTCTGTTCTCTCTGTCTCTCAAAAATGAATAAATGTTATTCTTTATCCAGCAAGGCTGTCACTCAAAATAGAAGGAGAGAAAAAAAGTTTCCCAGACGAACAAAAATTAAAGGAGTTTGTGACCACTAAACCAGCCCTGCAAGAAATTTTAAGGGGGACTCTCTGAGGGGAGAAAAGATGAAAAAATATATAAAAAAATAAATAAATACCAAAAGCAACAAAAGATTAGAAAGGACCAGAGAACACCACCAGAAACTCCAGCTCTACAAGCATCATAATGACAATAAATTCACATCTTTCAGTACTCACTCTAAATGTCAGTGCACTCAATGCTCCAATCAAAAGACATAGGGTAACAGAATGGATAATAAAACAAGATCCATCTATATGCTGCTTACAAAAGACCCACTTTAGACGCAAAGACACCTTCATTGAAAATAAGGGGATGGAGAACCATCTATCATGCTAATGGTCAACAAAAGAAAGCCGGAGTAGCCACACTTATATCAGACAATCTAGACTTTAAAATAAAGACTGTATCAAGAGATGCAGAAGGGCATTCTATCATAATCAAGGGGTCTATCCACCAAGAATACCTAACAATTATAAACATTTATGCTTTAAATGTGAAACCCCCCAAATATATAAATCAACTAATCACAAACATAAACTCATCAATAGTAATACCATAATAGGAGGGGACTTCAACACCCACTTACAGCAATGGACAGATCATCTAATCAGAAAATCAACAAGGAAACAATGGCTTTGAATGACACACTGGACCAGATGGACTTAACAGATATATTCAGAACACTTCATCCTAAAGCAGCAGAATATACATTCTTCTCCAGTGCACATGGAATGTTCTCCAGGATAGACCATATACTGGGACACAAATCAGCCTTAAGTAAGTACAAAAAGATTGAGATCATACCGTGCATATTTTCAGACCAAAACGCTATGAAAGTCAAAATCAACCGCAAGAAAAAGTTTGGAGAGGTAACAAATACTTGGAGACTGAAGAACATCCTACTAAAGAATGAATGGGCTAACCAAGCAGTTAAAGAGAAAATTAAAAAGTATATAGAAGTCAATGAAAATCATAACACCACAACCCAAAACCTCTGGGACGCAGTAAAGGCAGTCATAAGAGGAAAGCATACAGCAATCCAAGCCTTCCTAAAGAAGGAAGAAAGATCTCAGATACACAACCTAACCTTACGCCTTAAGGAGCTGGAAAAAGAACAGCAAATAAAACCCAAAACCAGCAGAAGACAGGAAATAATAAAGATTAGAGCAGAAATTAATGCTATCGAAACCAAAAAACAGTAGAACAGATCAATGAAACCAGAAGCTTGTTCTTTGAAAGACTTAACAAAATTGATAAACCACTAGCCACTTTGATCCAGAAGAAAAAGGAAAGGACCCAAATAAATAAAATCAAGAATGAAAGAGGAGAGATCACAACCAACAAGCAGAAATAAAAACAATAATAAGAGACTATTAGGAGCAACTATATGCCAATAAAATGGGTAATCTGGAAGAAATGGACAAACTCCTAGAAACATATACACTACCAAAACTGAAAAAGGAAGAAATAGAAAATTTGAACAGACCCACAACCAGTAAAGAAATCGAATTAGTAACCAAAAATCTCCTCCCAAAAACCCAAGAGTCCGGGGCCAGATGGCTTTCCAGGGGAATTCTACCAAACATTTAAGGAAGAGTTAACACCTATTCTCTTGAAGCTGCTCCAAAAAATAGAAATGGAAGGAAAACTTCCAAACTCTTTCTATGAAGCCAGCATTACCTTGATTCCAAAACCAGACGGAGACCTGACTGAAAAGGAGAACTATAGACCAATTTCCCTGACGAACATGGATGCAAAAATCCTCAACAAGATATTAGCCAACTGGCTCCAGCAATACATTAAAAAAATATTCACCACGACCAAGTGGGATTTATACCTGGGATGCAGGGCTGGTTCAATATCTGCAAAACAATTAATGTGATTCATCCCATCAATAAAAGAAAGGACAAGAACCATATGATCCTCTCAACAGATGCAGAGAAAGCATTTGACAAAATACAGCATCCTTTCTTGATAAAAACCCTCAAGAAAGTAGGGATAAAAGGATCATACCTCGAGATCATAAAAGCCATATATGAACGACCCAACGCTAATATCATCCTCAATGGGGAAAAACTGAGAGCTTTCCCCCTAAGGTCAGAAACAAGACAGGGATGTCTGCTCTCACCACTGTTATTCAACATAGTATTGGAAGTCTTAGCCACTGCAATCAGACAACACAAAGAAATAAAAGGCATCCAAATTGGCCAGGAGGAGGTCAAACTTTCACTCTTTGCAGATGACATGATACTCTATATGGAAAACCCATAAGATTCCACCAAAAAACTGCTAGAATTGATTCATGAATTCAGCAAAGTGGCAGGATCTAAAATCAATGCAGAGAAATTGGCTGCATTCCTATACACCAACAATGAAGCGACAGAAAGAAAATCAAGGAATCGATCCCATTTATAATTGCACAAAAAAACCATAAAATATCTAGGAATAAATCCAAGCAAAGATGTGAAAAATCTATGCACTGAAAACTATAGAAAGCTTATGAAAGAAGTTGAAGAAGACACACAAAAAAATGGAAAAATATTCCATGCTCCTGGGTAGAAAGAACAAATATTGTTAAAATGTCAATACTATCCAAACCAATCTACGTATTCAATGCAATCCCTATCAAAGTAACGCCAGCATTCTTCACAGAGCTAGAGCAAATAATCCTAAAATTTTTATGGAACCAGAAAAGACTCTGAATAGCCAAAGCAATCTTGAAAAAGAAAACCAAAGCAGGAGGCATCATAATCCCAGACTTCAAGCTGTACTACAAAGCTGTAATCATCAAGACCGTATGGTACTGGCACAAGAACAGACACTCAGATAAGTGGAACAGAATAGAGAACCCAGAAATGGACCCACAAACGTTATGGCCAACTAATCTTTGACAAAGCAGGAAAGAATATCCAATGGAATAAAGACAGTCTCTTCAGCAAGTGGTGCTGGGAAAACTGGACAGCGACATGCAGAAGAACAAACCTGGGCCACTTTCTTACACCATACACAAAAATAAACTCAAAATGGATGAAAGACCTGAATGTAAGACAGGAAACCATCAAAATCCTCGAGGAGAAAGCAGGCAAAAACCTCTTTGATCTTGCCCACAGCAACTTCTTACTCAACACGTCTCCGGAGGCAAGGGAAACAAAAGCAAAAATGAACTACTGGGACCTCATCAAAATAAAAAGCTTCTGCACAGTGAAGGAAACAATCAGCAAAACTATAAGGCAACCAACAGAATGGGAGAAGATATTTGCAAATGACATACCAGATAAAGGGTTAGTATCCAAAATCTATAAAGAACTTATCAAACTCAACACCCAAAAAACCAATAATCCAGTGAAGAAATGGGCCAAAGACATGAATACACACTTCTCCAAGGAAGACATCCAGGTGGCCAACCGACACATGAAAAAATGCTCAACATCACTCAGCACAGGGAAATACAAATCAAAACCACAATGAAATACCATCGTACACCTGTCAGAATGGCTAACATTGGGGCGCCTGGGTGGCGCAGTCGGTTAAGCGTCCGACTTCAGCCAGGTCACGATCTCGCGGTCTGTGAGTTCGAGCCCCGCATCGGGCTCTGGGCTGATGGCTCAGAGCCTGGAGCCTGTTTCCGATTCTGTGTCTCCCTCTCTCTCTGCCCCTCCCCCGTTCATGCTCTGTCTCTCTCTGTCCAAAAAATAAACGGAAAAAAAAAAAAAAAAAGAATGGCTAACATTAACAACTCAGGCAACAACAGATGTTGGCAAGGATGTGGAGAAAGAGCATCTCTTTTGCATTGTTGGTGGCAATGCAAGCTGGTGCAGCCACTCTGGAAAACAGTGTGGAGGTTCCTCAAAAAACTAAAAATAGAACTACCCTACAACCCAGCAATTGCACTACTAGGCATTTATCCACGGGATACAGGTGTGCTGTTTTGAAGGGACACATGCACCCCCATGTTTATAGCAGCACTATCAACAATAGCCAAAGTATGGAAAGAGTCCAAATGCCCATCGATGGATGAATGGATAAAGAAGATGTGGTATATATATACAATGGAGTATTACTTGGCAATCAAAAAGAATGAAATCTTGCCATTTGCAACTATGTGGATGGAGCTGGAGGATATTATGCTAAGTGAAATTAGGTAGTCAGAGAAAGACAAAAATCATATGACTTCACTTGTATGAGGACTTTAAGAGACAAAACAGATGAACACAAAGAAAGGGAAACAAAAATAATATAAAAACAGGGAGGGGGACAAAACAGAAGAGACTATAAATATGGAGAACAAACTGAGGGTTGCCGTAGGGGTTGTGCGAGGGGGAATGGGCTAAATGGGTAAGGGGCATTGAGAATCTACTCCTGAAATCATTGTTTCACTATATGCTAACTAATTTGGATGTAAATTTTAAAAAATAAAAAATAAAATTAAAAAAATGAATAAACGTTAAAAAAAAAGTTGTGGGATTAGTATCAGATAATATGATATTTAAGACTTTTCCACTTTGGGCAAGTGAATTTTCATAACTTTCTTATGCTATTACCTGTTTATTCATATACATTTGTGTCTTTATATATTTCATATTATTACATCATGATAACTCTTCCTCCATTGTGTTAGATGTGAGATTACATAAGATAATGTGTTTAAAACACAGGGAGTAGTACATTATACTAAATACTGCATCACCCAATAACAACTTAAAGAATGAATGGATGAATGCAAATATTGAATCTTACCTTACTGGCTAGGTGTTGAATCCTAAACTAAGACGTGGTTTTCAGAGTTAAAAAGGTTCATAACCAAAAATGACTATCAGTATATTTAGGAGCTTCCTTGATGGTCTCAGGAGTCTACTTAAATCCTATATAATCCTATAAACAATAATATATCATTTCTTTGGAATAGCTGCTGTAGGAAATAGATTCTTATCCAATGAGGTTTTTTTTTTTTTTTTAATGTTTATTTAGTTTTGAGAGAGCAAGAGACCAAGAGAGAATGAGAGGGGGAGGGACAGAGAGAGAAGGGAACAGAGGATCCAAAGCAGCCTCTGTGCTGACAGCAGAGAGCCTGACACGAGGCTCGAACTCATGAACCGTGAGATCATGACCTGAGCCAAAGCTGGATACTTAATCGACTGAGCCATCCAGGTGCCTCATGGTCTGAGTTTTTTATAGGGCTTCCTTAGTCTGTACTTTTATTACTCCTCTGCCTCTGGTTGCATCTGAAAGGTCTGCCTTCCCCATCCCAAGGCTATCCTCCAGCAAGGAGTGGGTACATCACGGGCTATGGTGCTGGAAAGAAGAGACGAGATGGTCCTGGGAAGGGTGGTCCATGTACTTTAAATTGGTTTCAAGTAGGAAGGGTGGGTTTTCTCTGATCCACCTATATTTCCTACCCTGTGTAATAAAGGCATGCCTTTGGGTGACTGACTTGGTTAAGCAGTGTGGAGGGCAGAGTAACAGCCCCAAAGATACCAAATTTCTGACTTAGTGAATGTTGTTTCAAATGGCAAAAAGGACTTTGCAGAGGTGGTTAAGGATTTTATTCAACGTTTATTTATTTTTGGGACAGAGAGAGACAGAGCATGAACGGGGGAGGGGCAGAGAGAGAGAGGGAGACACAGAATCAGAAACAGGCTCCAGGCTCTGAGCCATCAGCCCAGAGCCCGACACGGGGCTCGAACTCCCGGACCGCGAGATCGTGACCTGGCTGAAGTCGGACGCTTAACCGACTGCGCCACCCAGGCGCCCCGGTTAAGGATTTTAAAGAAGGCAAATGTCCAGGGTTATTTGGGTGGGTGCAATGTAATCCCAAGGGTCATCATAAATGAAAGAGAGAGGTAAGAAGATCAAAGTCAAAGAGAGATTTGAAGATGGATAATGAAGCCATGCAGGCGGCCTCTAGAAGCTGGAAAAGCCCAAGAATTGGATTCTTCCCTAGACCCTCTAGAAGGAAAACAGCACTGCCAACACCTGGATGCTAGTCAGGTGAGACTTATTTCAGGTACTGACTAGAGATTAGGAAACAAAATTAAAACTTTGCCCAAGTGTGGTTTGACTAATAAAGGAAATTCTATTTATTTTCCTTTCCTCACATTCATCCCTAGCATTTGCCTTCAAGGAACACACAGACTTCAGAGTGATATGGAAAAACGAACAGGCAGTTACCATCGTGTTTCTATGAGGAAAATACAGAGTGTTACTAAAAAGTATAGGAGGGACACACAATCCCAACTTGGGGAGCTCAAAGATTTCCTAAATGAAATGGCCATTGTATTAATCTGAGTTTCCCAGAGAAATGGAGCCATGGAGAGAGGAGTGTGTGTGTGTGTGTGTACATATATAATTTATTATAAGGAATTGTCTAATGCAGTTATGGAGGCTGAGAAGTCTCAAGTCAGTAAGCTGGGGACCTGGGAGGACCAATGGTGTGAGTTTCTCTGAGTCTGAGTCCCAAGGCAGGAGAAGATCAATGTCTCAGCTCAAGCAGTTAGGCAGAGACTAAATTCTCTTTTACTCTGCCTTTTTGTTCTGTTCAGGCCTTTAATAGATTAGATGAGGCCTACCCTTATTGGGGACGGCAATCTATTTACTCAGTCTACTGATTCAAATATTAGTTTTGTCCAAAAAACCTCACAAACATACCCAGTATCATGTTTGACCAAAAATATGGGCATCCTGTGCTCCAAATTGACACATAAAATTAACCATCACAGCCACTCAGGTATGACGTGAAGGATTAGTTTGTATAGCATCATAATCCAGCTTGGTCCGATGAATATAACATGAAACATTTTTCGTGAAATATTTGTTCATAAAAAGAACAAAGCAGGTTCTGACAGGGAAATATCTCTAATGTATACAAGTGAACAATGCAATTCTCAGAGTTATTACACATTACATCATCATGTTTTATAAAAGAAAGATGTTTGTAAATGTGTACATGTGCATTCAAAGCACAGAAAGGAGAGTATAAAGTGTATAACAATAATTGACAGTGATTCTTTCTGGGAAGATGTGAGGGAAAGGGAAAGATACAGAAGAAGAAATTTCAACATGTTACCAGTGTATGTGCATGCATAGAAAAAGACATGGCAGATTACTCACAGAAGTGTTAAGAGAAGAATTTTTGAGTGAGTGGGATTCTTTATGGGTAGTTTTATATTCTTTTAGTTATTCTGCATTTTCTTTCTTTTTTAGGCCTTTTATTTATAAAGGTTTTAGCTACCTTTAAACGGTAATACATGTACATAGTCTGAAATTCAAAAGGTACAAGATACCTAGGGAAAATCCTCTCACGTTTGGAAATGACATGGTGATTTATGGGAAGGAAGATTTTATTCAAGCCCGGGAACTATCACCATAGGGTTAGGGACAACTGTGATGGAAATCCGCTGTGAGGAAGAGAGATCCGGCTCAACTTTGAATACAGCACAAGCCAAGCGGGAATCTATAGCCAAGGAGCAAGGTGGGGGTCTCTGAATAGAATATTATTAAGAGGAAACATCAGAGTTAAGGGTGGGGGATTCGGTCTAAACCCACCCATGCGGCGGCGCCTGGGTGGCTTGGTGGGTTAAGCCTCCACTCTTGGTTTCAGCTCGTCATGATCTCACTGTTAGGGTCACCGTGGTGAGATCAAGTCCCGCTGTCGGCTCTGCGCTGACAGTGCAGAGGCCACTAGGGACTCTCTCTCTGCCCCTGCCCCACTCACTCTCTCTGCCTCTCTCAAATAAGTAAACTTACAAAAATAAAAATTAAAAAGATAAACCGAACCAACAGGACTCTTGCTGAAGGCAAGCCGAGGTGATCAGACCCGACTGGGGGATGCAGGCGATGAGGACTTTGGTCATACGTCAAGGGAGAGCACACATGGAGGGTGGGGGATTCCGGCTGAACTGACACGGGAATTCCTGTTAAAATGGGTCGATGCAGAACGGCACGTGGAAGTCCAACTGTGAGGTCTGGTTGCACCGGGGTTGAGGGTCGCCTGAGTAGGGTTCAGTCAGTGGGCGAACCCTAGCCAGTGGAATCAGGGTGTGTGGTCCTTGCGGGGCTGGCGTCCCTCACTAAGCAGGTGTCAACACTTCCCTTTCATTGCCGAATCCCACTCCATTCAAAGTTTTAATTGGCCAGCCCTTTTAGCTTACTTGTTTTTGGTCACGGCTTCCTCCACCTAGGGCTTCGGGCCCTAGGGCCGCAAGACAACATGACTGGGAAGCGTGGCGACCCCCGCGGCGATCCCGGAGGCGGGCCACCCCCCTTCACGCCCCCGCTGCCACCCGGCTGCCGGCCTTGAGCGCCCCGCCCCCCAGAACGAGCTAAAGAGCGAACGGCGCCCGGATACAACAACCGGCCGTGCTACCAGAGCCCTCCAGTCGGGAGAAAAGGCGTCCGTGGTCCCCAAACCCCGGCAACCCAAGGGTCACGGGAGCGCGCCGGAACCATCAGCGCGCCCCCAGTATCTGGAGCCGGAGGGAACGCCTTTGCGAAGGACTTCCGGGGCGGGGCCTGGCGGGAGCGGAAGATCCCGGCGGCGCCGGACAGTGAGCTGGCGACAGCTGTGCGGGCTCGGGGCGGGCCCGGCCGGCAGCGGGAAGGAGGGCGCGCGCGGGGGCGGTGGACCACGCTCTGCCGGATTCTCCGGCCGCGCGGCCATGAACCTGGAGCGGCTGCGGAAGCGTGTCCGGCAGTACCTGGACCAGGTGGGCGGCCCAACCCGGGGAGCGCAGGCCCCGGGGCTCGTTGAGGCCAGCGGGCCCGAACCCTTGCCCGCAGGGTAACTGTCGTCAGGGTCTTGCCGGCGCTTCGTCCGGCGGGGCCTGGGCTGAAGCCCCGGAAGGGAGGGAGGCAGCCCCTCAGCCCTCTCTGCATCTGGGAGGATGAGGAGCCCTGGGAGCGCAGGCCACCAAAGCGCAGTGCGAGCTTTACACGTGTTGACTCCCGCTCTGCAGCCGTCCTAACTGCTGCGCGCAGTGGGTGCTCAGTACAAACTTACTGCTCAGTGGAAGTTAAAGGGTTATTTTAGGAGGAAAGTTGCAGGATGGCCTTTGAATTTAGCTAGCTAATGGAAAAGTTTCGAGAAGCTTAGTTGTAATTCTTATTTGGCAGAATTTAAGTGAATAAAGATACAAACAAACCTGTTGTGTCAAATCAGTACTTTAACAAATTCATGTTGGGACGCCTGGATGGCTCAGTCGGTTGAGCCACACGGACTTCAGCTCAGGTCATGATCTCAGGGTTTGTGAGTTCGAGTCCCGTGTAGGGCTCTGTGCTGACAGCTCAGAGCCTGGAGCCTGCTTCGGATTCTGTGTCTCCCTTGGTCTCTGCTCCTCCTCGTCTCGCACTCTGTCTTTCTCAGGAGGAAATAAACATTAAAAAAAAAAATTTTTTTAATAAAAAATAAATGTTAACTCTGTCTGTATTCCCTGCACTGCCCATGAATGAGCAGCAGTTTGTTTAGGAAGTGTCTCCAGAATCAGCAGCATTACTTTTATCCACAAGGTCAGGTAGTTTGTTTGTTTGTTTGTTTGTTTTTAACGTTTAGTTTTTGAGAGCGCTAGCAGGGCAGGGGCAGAGAGAGAGGGAGACAGAGAATCCCAAGCAGGCCCTGTGTTGTCGGTGCAAAGCCCAGCCTGGGGCTTGAAACCACCAACTGAACCCTGAGATCAGGACATGGGCCACCTAGGCGCCCCAAGGTCATTTAGTTTTATAAAATTTATACTCTCCAAATAAGTTGAAAACCAGGAAGGGGAGGGAAAAGCATATTTGATATGAAATGTTTCTAATGGATGTGACATAACACTGCCAGATGCCTGCGGTATGTTAGGGTCCTGTGTTGGTGAGTCAGTTGAACTGAACAGGTGCTTCTGAGCACTTTCCTTTTGGTTCTGGGGATGTAGTGACAGATGAGACAGGTCCGGTTTCCACCCTGGGGGCACCTACCTTGAGCAGATTTGTAACAATTCCATAAGCATTCCTTTTCCCAGATTGACTGGTGACAGAGTACCTAGCTGGTGTTCAAGAACTGTACAAAGACAGAACGTTGCTAATGAGGAGATAACTGCAAAATAATTGTTTAAATTATCTACTGTCTTAGATACCTGCTTATACATTTTTACAATGTATAAGTTTAAAAAAATCCTACCTTCTTGAGCTGTATGTATCAAAGAGCCTACAATAATGTTTTTGTACCTTTGAACCAAAACTCATCTAGCTGAGATGTAAAATGGAGATAAGATTGGTAGACCTTTGCTACATGTAAAAAATTGTATTAAGATGTTGATTTATTATATAGCATTCTAACGATATTAGATATCTGTTTAAAACTATTGAAATAACAAGGTGGTTACTTTTTATGTTTTGATACAGCAACAGTATCAAAGTGCTCTATTTTGGGCAGATAAAGTAGCTTCACTCTCTCATGGTAAGTGACAACTTGTAATTTTTTTTTCTGATTTCTATATTTTAAAAACTTTTCTATCTTTCCTTGTGCCTCTGACCATTTATGTGATTTTTTTCCTTCCAGAGGAACCCCAGGACATTTATTGGTTGGCTCAGTGTCTTTACCTGACAGCGCAATATCACAGAGCAGCTCATGCACTTCGGTCACGAAAACTGGACAAAGTAAGTGATTGTGTGAACTTTAAAGCTTCCCAAACTTTTCAAAAATGCTGTTAGATGAGGGGCACCTGGGTGGTCAGTTGTTTAAGTGTCCGACCCTTGGTTTCAGCTCAGGTCATGATCCCATGGTTTGTGAGTTCGAGCTCTGCATCGGACTCTGCACTGACAACATGGAGCCTGCTTGGAACTCTCTGTCTCCCTCTCTACCCCTCTTGAGCCCTTTCTCTGTCTCTCTCAAAATAAATAAACTTAAAAAAAAAAAGGAAGGTATTAATTAAAAAAATATCATTAGATTAAATGTCAAAGTTATTTAAAAGGATTCAATTTTTCTTATTGAATGTAAAGAAAAATTTTCTTATTCCTAATCTCAGTCACTTTTGTCCCCCAATCTAATCACTCAGTTTTGAAAATTCTGTTTTCTAAGTAACTCTGAAATTATGGATATTCTTTTCCATTTCATTACTGCTCATACATGTCAGGCCTTTAATTTGTCTGTTTTGTTTTAGCTTCTTTGTCTCTTTTCTTTGATAATATCTTTCCCACTTCCATTTTCCCTGACTCTTTTTAGCAGTCTTTTTTTTTTTTTTTAATTTTTTTTTTTCAACATTTTATTTATTTTTGGGACAGAGAGAGACAGAGCATGAACGGGGGAGGGGCAGAGAGAGAGGGAGACACAGAATCGGAAACAGGCTCCAGGCTCTGAGCCATCAGCCCAGAGCCCGACGTGGGGCTCGAACTCACGGACCGCGAGATCGTGACCTGGCTGAAGTCGGGTGCTTAACCGACTGCGCCACCCAGGCGCCCCTTTAGCAGTCTTTTAAACTATCACAAGAGTGGTCTTCCTAAAACACAGAAACACAGACCTGATTATAGCACTGACAGTATCAATCAGTGATTTCCCACCGCCTACATAGGCACCAGAGTCCCTGTGGTTTCTCTCCGTCGGTGTCGAACCCACCACCACCACCAGTACAAGTAACATGTGCAAACTGACTGTTTGCAGTCCCATAGAGGAGTGTCCCTGCTCAGTGCCTGGAATGCTGGCCAGCCCCTCCACCTCTGTCCCTTGCACATGTTTTCTTAACTGCTAGTACTTTTATGCCGTTCTTCCAGAGTTTATATAGTTTACGTCTCACGAGTACCATGTTTGCGTCTTCCTGCCGTAACCTCCTTAACAGATTGTTTTCTCTCCTAGCTGTATGAAGCATGCCGCTACCTCGCAGCTAGATGCCATGTAAGTATGCCATCTGTTTTAATTTTCTTGGTAAAAGTTTAATTATGTTGCTGTTATACAGAAATCTGGTGGTGGAGCTGGCAGATTAGTAAAGTATTCATGAGGAAGTGTTCTTATCTTTAGTATTGTGTGCTATAAAATATTGATTCTCTATTTACCAATATCTGACATGCATGAAGAAAACTCTGCCTTAGAATTTGAAATTTTAAGCTCTACATTTTAAATATAAGTAATGAGTAGGTATATTCTATGACCCTTTTAAAATTGACAGTATTTGCTTGTATGTCTAGTGTTCGAAGTGATAGGTGATAAACAGTAGTTCTGGCTTTTGCACAACACAGTATGCTGCGAAAGAGCATCAGCAGGCACTTGATATTCTTGACATGGAGGAGCCAATCAACAAAAGGTTATTTGAGAAATACTTGAAGGATGAAAGTGGCTTGAAAGACCCCTCCAATGACTGGGAAATGTCACAGTCCTCCGTAAGTAATGCTGCAATAAGCATACTTCAGTAACATCAGTAAGAATTATTCACACGACATGCAAAACATAAATCACTTTCTTTTATTTCAGTATCACCATGTTAAAACAGTTCAGTTGCCAACTTACTTAATTTGCCACTGAAACACAAGAAGACTCCGAGACATTTCTGAGTCATTAGATGGAAGCTATAGCTATGTCCTCATATGCTTGAGTCTGAAATAGGCTGACTTGAGAGCTTTCTTCTCATATTTGATGCCTTAAATTACTCCCACAGATGGAATAACCTTTCCCTTTCTTACTGTGTTTCAATACCTACCCCAGGAAACCATAGTTTGCTTCTTTCCAGGGAGTGGTTTGGTGTTACTCTTTATGTAATTTGTTTACTTCAGTTTGTATACTTCATATCTGCCTGAAATTGCAAATTCCTTGTTGGCAGAGATTATATAATGTAACATAATAAATGACATTTACAGATTACTAATCTCGACTGTTATTATTTTTTCTTTTTTTCTGTTTTTTTTTTTTTTTTTTTTTTTAACAGCCTTCTTGAGACTATTTATGTGCTAAGGAGCACGTTTATTTTTCTGCTAATAAAGGTATTTATGAGGGAGTCTGGTATTACCATTATTATTTTTGGACTACTTACCATTTACCTGCTAAGAAATACATGGTTTATTTGTAATGCATTATTTATCTTATGAAATTATTATTATTATTATTATTATTATTATTATTATTATTTACGAGTCATAAGATACTGCATTGGTGTAAGATTCTCTTGTTACATCCTCTTATTTTTAAGTTTGGATTTTATGATGAATCTTCTTTGTCCCTTTACCAGTTTCAGCTGCCCGTCTCTGGATCATCTGTAGGTTTAGTTGCATGTTTCTTGAGGTTCAGAGTCTAGAATCTAGGTTGGATTGCCGCCCACATCCTCTTGTTAGTCGTAGTGGTGAGGTGGCTACTCTGTGAACACCTCACATGTACTCGCTTTGCAGAAGACTAGCACCTCTGCTTCTCACAGGGCCCTGTAAGTTAGATGAGGAAAGGAAACTTGTCCAGGGTCACTAGGAAGCATCAGAGCTGGGTTTTAACTCAGGTCTGTCCAGTGCTACAAGTTCATGACCCTAATCGTGGTACCTTATTGCCACCAGTTTTTCAGTGTTTATTACTAAGATCCTTTCATTGCGACCCACCTGTCAAACTGAGTTTAATTTAATATTTGTATTCTGCTTGCTATCTAAATCATTACCCTCTTTGAGACAGAACAGATAAGGAACCAAGTAGCAGTGACGTGCTGTAGTTCTAAAGATTGTTGAAGTGAGGAGAGCCTAGGGAAGATAGAGAAGTTTTACTTCGCTTTCCTGTTTCTGTTAATTTGTTGGGATTGAATAAGTTATTTTAGAGTTCAAGAGAAGTCTCAGCCTTAAGATAATAGATCATTCTGATCAAAAATTAAATTTCGACATATTGATTTAGTACATGACTCATCATATTTTTCCAACAGATAAAGAGTTCTATTTGTCTTTTACGAGGGAAAATCTATGATGCTCTGGATAACCGAGCCCTAGCTACCTATAGCTACAAAGAAGCTTTGAAGCTGGATGCCTACTGTTTTGAAGCATTTGATCTTTTAACATCACACCACATGTTGACAGCTCAAGAAGGTTTGGAAACTCAGTTGTTTTCATGTTTAGCACAATTAATATCATTTGGATTTTTTTTTTCTCTGAAACCTATACAGTCAAGAGCAGACTATGCATGTTTAAACAGACCTGAAGCACATTGCAGAGGACAGTGGTGGATTGTGCAGTGCCCTTTGCTGTCAGAATCTTTAGGGTTGTGATGTGGTGAGGCCATCTTTTTGGGAAGTAACTTGAGGTAGTGTAAACCAAGATCTCAGTATCTGATTCAGAGATGCCCAACATGGCTTTACCTCAAAGCCTGCATCAGGGTGCAGGTCCCAGCTCCAGACAAGTGGAATGGAATCTCTGGCAGTGGGGCCCTGGCGTCAGATGTTTTAAAGCTCTCAGATGACCCTAAGGTGCAGCTAGGCTGAGAACCACAGACCTAGTATGTCAGCAGTAATGTGAGGTGGATATGTGCAAGAAACACAGAGAAAATAGGGATGTTGTGTTAGTGGGGTTCAAGCACATTTTAGTCTATCTAGTGTAGTAGTTCTCAGGTTGATTTTGTGCCCTAGGGACACTTTTGATTTTTATAAATTGGGGACGGGATGGGAGGTTGCTAATGGCATCTAGTGGGTGGAGGTCAGAGATCCTGCTAACCATCCTGTGGTGGTGTGGGACAACCAACCGACAGAATTATCCACACAGAGTGTCAGCAGTGCTGAGGCTGGGAAACTGGCTGGGTGGTTCTTGCATCTGGTGGTGACCAGAATCGCCTAAAAGGCTTCATGGCTCAACCCTCCAGGTGGTTCTTATCACCTGGGTCTGGAACCACTGTCTTAGATTTTCAAGTATATTTTGATCTTGTTGTTCTCTCTCTTGAGTTTGATTTACTTAGACCAAGAACTATAGAAGAATATTTTTTATTGATGCCTTTTTTCCCCCATAAATATTGTGAGGACATTCTTTTTTCTTAACATTTTTAAGAGAAAGAACTTCTTGAGTCACTACCTCTTAGCAAGCTCTGTACTGAAGAACAGGAATTGCTACGCTTTCTATTTGAGAACAAATTAAAAAAGGTGAGTAAAAACACAAAATTAGTTTTGCTTTATGTAACTATTTTACTAAATTTGGCATCTATTCTTGTAAGTTAAATTTTTAAAACTTAATTTTTATTAGCACATTTGCAAGAATAGATGATATGATTCCTTAAAAAGCGTCCAAAAACGTGTATTTTTTCTAGGGATTCCTTATGCTAAAAGATTGAACTGTAACATAAGTGGGACGTTGTGTGAAAATGAGGATTTTTTTCTTATGCTTAGTGAACTTTTTTTTTTTAATTTAATTTATTTCTGAGAGAGAGAGAGAGACAGAACATGAGCGGGGGAGGGGCAAAGAAAGAGGGAGACACAGAATCTGAAACAGGCTCCAGGCTCTGAGCTGTCAGCACAGAGCCTGACGTGGGGCTCGAACTCAGAAACTGTGAGATCATGACCTGAACCGAAGTTGGATGCTCAACTGAACCACCCAGGCGCCCCTGAACTTCTAATTTGTAAAATACTTCCTGCCCTGGAATTCCGTGATAAAATTGAGAAGAGAGTCCAGCTGATTGAGAGGAGGGCTGATAAGATATAAAGTCAGGGCTCCCAGAGGTTCACACCTGCCCTGTGTAAACGCTTGAGCCATTGGGCCAGATCGAGTCTGCCGTTTGATTTGTACTGCACATTGGGTTCATGTTTCCCTTTCTCTGTTGCAGTATAATAAACCCAGTGAAACTGTCCTCCCCGAGTCTGTAGATGGTTTGCAGGAGAATCTGGATGTGGTAGTGTCTTTGGCTGAAAGACATTATTATAACTGTGATTTTAAAATGTGCTACAAGCTTACTTCTGTGTAAGTATATCCACTTATTTCTGTGTAGGAGCATAGAGTCCATTCTCATTTTACCTAAGAAGTATGTAGGGCTGCTTTGTGAATAAGCTTGAACTAATTGGTGATAATTGAAGTTGCCTTTACAATTTGCAGAGTTTACTAGAAGGGTTATTGTTATGTTAAAAGAGCAATTTACAGACACAGGTTTATGGGCACTTATCAGTTTAGTCCATTGCCTTGGGAATAGACAATTCCCTCGTCTCAGTGTTTTATAATTTGCAAATTTGAAAATACCATTCTGGCACATAGTCTCATAAAATCCCTTCTTTGTTAAAGTAGGGACTAGTCAAATCCTGTAGATGCTGGTGCTCAGTCAGGCTTACTAAGTAGCTAAGCCATCTCCCTGCCGCCCCCACCATACCAGTTTTCATGATTCAAACTTGTCTTGTAGCTAAATTACATATGCTATTTTTAACAGATCTTTGGGATTACTTAACATCCTTGAATTCACAAAAATATTAATTGACAAATACGATCTGTTTAATATTTCATATTGTTTTTAATCCTTCTTAGTAATTAGACTGCTTATTTTGTAATTCTGTTGATTTAAAATAAATGTATGTGATAGTGTTTATTTTTATTCCTTCTAAATAAACCAGAATTTTCCCTTTCATTTATAAGATAATCATTACCTTAATTGAGCCAACCTGAAGGTAATGGAGTTAAAAAGTAAAAAAAGTATTTTACATAAAGATGTAATGACTGTTTAGACATAGCTATTTTAATGAGGTATGTTCTGTTATGTATTGCTTCTGGCATGGTAAATGTTGCTTTGACTTTCAGAGTAATGGAGAAAGATCCTTTCCATGCAAACTGTTTACCTGTACATATAGGGACACTTGTGGAGCTGAATAAAGCAAATGGTAATTTTTTTTAAATCAAAATAATAATTGTTAAGACAAAAAAATTTTCTGTAACTTGAAATTATGTCTCACAAGTCCTGGATAATTGAGATTGCAGTTAACAACATAATGGAGTTCTCTGACAAAAGTAACAGCTAGTGTAAGAAAAGCTTATCAGAGTGACTGAGGATCAATTCTCTTACGCCTACAGAACAGTGTTTGTTTTCCCTTGCTTCCTGTTGTCAAATGTACTTTATGGTTTAAGTTGTATAAGCTTTAGAGTATCGGCAGATAGTTTTTCTTTTTTTTGTAAAATCCTAAGAAAACTGATAGAAAACTGATAGAAAATAGTTTAGAAACTGGGTAGGGGCAGAGTTTTTGTTTGTGTTTCCTATACTTTAACATTTCAGAAACAATTTAGTTATGTTTGGATGTTATTTGCCCTTAAATCTTTTAAGCTGTGTCAGGAGTTTAAAAAGCCTGACACTCCAATTCCAAACCCCTGCTGCTCCGGGTGTGGTCTATGGACCAGCAGCATCACATCTCCTAGAAGCTTGTTGGAGATGCGGACACTCCCGCTGTGCTGGTCTAACGGATCCAAATCTGCACATAGGAAACTTCATCATGATGTGTTAGGACTTACACGTTACTCAAGAAGAAATCATCTTGCTGATTTGAAACTTGAAAGTTTGATCACTCAAATTGGTTATGGGTAGTTAAGATGGTCCATAATAAGGGCACAGAGTGTGTGATACCAGTTATGAAGATAAGCGAAGAGCTTTGAAATTACTTCTCAAGCACCATGACGTGCTTTATCATGAGAGACTCGTCCAGTTTTCCAGTCGCTCCAGAAGCACTCAGTGTCCACTTGTAGGGTAAGAGGTTGGTGGGGGGCTGTGAATGAAACAACTGTAGTAGTTGTATATTTTATTAAGTAAATAGAAAACTATGAAAGTGTTACTATGAGAATAAATTTGTTTGATCGTGAAGAGTTGTAACTAGAGGAAAGTCATATCTTAAAATTGACTGGATCTAATTCTTTTTTTTCTTTTTTTTAATGTAGAACTTTTCTACCTTTCTCATAAATTGGTGGATCTGTATCCTAGTAATCCTGTAAGTAAATGTAAACC
This sequence comes from Leopardus geoffroyi, assembly GCF_018350155.1. Taxonomy (NCBI): domain Eukaryota; kingdom Metazoa; phylum Chordata; class Mammalia; order Carnivora; family Felidae; genus Leopardus; species Leopardus geoffroyi. The sequence continues at coordinate 82,810,377 of NC_059326.1, forward strand.
TTTTTTTCTTATGGTGTTTTTTTCTTACCTGAACTCTAAAAAAATACTTAACTGGCTTTTAGGTAGTAACTTATATTTAAGTTCAAGCAAATAATGTTTGTTTATTTATTTATTTGTTTATTTTTATTTATTTATTTATTTATTTATTTTTTACATTTATTTATTTATTTTTTAAATTTTTTTTTTCAACGTTTATTTATTTTTGGGACAGAGAGAGACACAGCATGAACGGGGGAGGGGCAGAGAGAGAGGGAGACACAGAATCGGAAACAGGCTCCAGGCTCTGAGCCATCAGCCCAGAGCCCGACGCGGGGCTCGAACTCACGGACCGCGAGATCGTGACCTGGCTGAAGTCGGACGCTTAACCGACTGCGCCACCCAGGCGCCCCTACATTTATTTATTTTTGAGAGACAGAGTGAGACAGGGTGCAAGCAGGGGAGGGGCAGAGAGAGAAAGAGACAGAATCCAAAGCAGGCTCCAGGCTCTGAGCTGTCAGCACAGAGCCTGACACAGGGCTCGAACCCACGAACCATGAGATCACAACCTGAGCCGAAGTCGGATATTCAGCCAATTGAGCCACCAGGCACCCCCAAATAATGTTTATTTTAAGGTGTTAGAGGAGGACCTCCTAGTGCTATGATAATTAGAAGTAGCGTTAGCTTTTCAATCCATGAAAGTATTTTTTTTAAGTATCTTGAAACAATAGCTTAAAACAAAAATCCTTTTATTCTGGTTACAGAAATAATATATGCTTATTTTAATATACTTGATATACAGAAAAATAAAATGTTGAAAATGATAGTCATACTCTCACCTCTCGTAAGTGATGCTAATAATTACTTGGTGGCTTCCTCACCTTGCACGTACAGCATAACTTACTGAATTGTGCAGTAGTTGGGTCATTGGGTCTCTTAGGCTACCTTGGAACACAACTGGGACCCAGAGATTAAAACTAATTCAGGAACTGTGTCCTTAGAGACAGAAGTTAGGGATCAAAGCCTAAGCCTCACCCAAGAATCTCTGCCCTTGGCCAGTATGAAAATAATTTAGAAAGAGGCAGAATCAGTGCAGGAGAAGTCTGCTAATGAGGTCGAGCCTGCATAGTGCTGGTGAGAACCTGGGTGGAGCCAGGGAGGACACGACTCAGGCTGGTGTTTGTACCAAGTGTGAAGGAACCTCATCTTGTATCGAATGCTGCAGGGACATCATTGAAGGCACTTTGAGGAAGAATCTGTTCTTTTTTCATCTAGGACCCTTAGTAGACAGCCTGTCTCAGAGAAGTTTCTAACTTGAACTAGAATAACTTGAGCTAGAACACATAATGGAATGTGTAGTCCACCCTCTGGCCTGGTATGTTAGAGATTTCCAGTTCCAAGTCAAGCATCTTTGGTCACAGTAAATTTTGAACTTTTTAGGTGTCTTGGTTTGCAGTGGGATGCTATTATCTTATGGTTGGTCATAAAAATGAACATGCCAGAAGATACCTCAGGTATGGATCTGTTGTCTTTCTCCCTCTGTAATGAGCCTATAGTAAGGGATTTCTTGTTCATCCTTTTTAATACGATAATTAAGTACTTTAAAAGCAGTATGAAAGAATAATTTTTTTCAGATTCAGTTCAGTTGCATCAATTATGTACCTTTTTTTTTTTTTTAATGTTTATTTATCTTAGAGTGAGAGAGAGTGCACACATGAGAGCAGGGGAGCGACAGAGAGAGAGTGAAAGAGAGAATTCCAAGTAGGCTTTGCCCTGTCAGCACAGAGCCTGATGTGCGGCTCAAATTCACAAACTGTGAAATCATGACCTGAGCCAAAATCAAGAGTCAGCTGCTTAATTGACTAAGCCACCCAGGTGCCCCAATTACATACCTTTTTATAAGATGTCATGAGGGGATGTAAAAGTCAGTGGTGTAGACCTTATTCTCAAGGAATTTACGATGTGTGTAAATTATAAGTGAGAAAAAACATGAAACAATAATAGACGTTTGGAAGGTCCTGTTTTTCATTTACAGAGATACTCGGCACCTTTTAACTTTAGGACTTCTTTTGTTAATACTTGTGAAATTACATGAAACTACATGAGATTAGGGTCACTAAATGTGACTATAAAACAGAATTCTTGTCATAGTGAACTGGTTTATATAAGGATCTGCTGTGTGCAGCCCAGTCAAGCTACTTTATAAGTGTGATTTCAGCCACGTGAACAAACTGGAAAGTGGGTCTAAGAAAAAGTGTGTAAACTTTGGACATAGATTTGAATTCTAATACAAGCCCTACCACTTGCTAGCTGTAATTCCTTGGGAAAGTTAATAACCTCTGACCCTCTCTTCTTTAAAAATGGGAATGATACAATACTTGTATCCCAGGATTGTTAGGAAAATTGGTAGGATGACTCATAAGGATCCTGCACGTGGAAAAACAGGGAGTTCTCTGGTCGTTGAATGTTAAGCATTTTAGAAGAACTTGCTTGTGCTTTTTCCTGGAGTAGGCAGATGATTCAGATGTGATAGTTCCTCTGAACTGTGCTTCTCTGATTTAGTGATGGACTCCATGTGAATCAAGGAACATTTGAGTGATAGAAAACTTAGAAAATAAAATGCTGGGAAATGGGCATCTCATCATTTATATTTTCCTTGCTTTGTGGTGTGTTCTCTTTATTCTGGGTGTCCTGGGTCACCGGGTGTCTGCTGATTGAAGACTACTTATGACGTCTTAAGACTGTGTGGTGCAGTCTGCAGGACCAGGGTGTTCTCCTGCTGCCGTCCACAGGGTGTCACTTAATCTTCCCAGCCTCAGTATACTGATGTTTAAAATACAAATAACGATTTATCTTTTAAGTTACTAGGTGATGCACATGAAGCATTTCACATGGAGTCTGGTGTAAAATATGCCCTCATTAAATGGTTGTTGCTACCACAATTACTGAAACAAAGCTCTTGGATTAAGTAATATTTGTAAATTCTGAGTGTATTTGTATTTGTAAATACAGAGTGCCAGTGGGTTCAACTATTGGACCTAAAAAGTTGTGGACCTCTCTTAAAATGTCTTAAAATTTTGCTTGTACTATTAAACTTTCTTTTATTTCAAATGAGATTAACAATTGTTATGTAAGTATTTAAAATGTTAAGAGCTCATTTATTTAATTCCAATATCCTTGAAGCTATCAGCTTATATAAAATTAACAAGAATGAATCTCTCACTAGAATGACGTTTCTTGTTTCAGCAAAGCGACAACACTTGAGAAGACTTACGGGCCTGCGTGGGTAGCGTACGGACACTCATTTGCAGTTGAGAGTGAGCATGACCAGGCCATGGCTGCTTACTTCACAGCCGCGCAGCTCATGAAAGGGTACGGCAGAGTGCGTGGTGAAATCCGTGAAGGGCTGCTCTTGCTAACAGAATGACGATTCTGTTATTACTGTCATTGCCATTTGGTTGCTGAACTAAACAAAAATATCTTATTTGTATCTTGTTAGTAGCTTATGATTGAACATGGAGGGAAAGAGGCTGGTGTAGTGGTTTTGACCTAGCAGGTCACTTTCACCAGTACAGAATGGCACTAGGAAATTAAGCTGAGGGAAGAGAGGAGGGTTAGAGCCTCCTTCTCATGCAGGAATGAAAGTATTCGTGAGCAAATATGTTATCTGTATCCTATTTATGTCCAAAAGGTATTTGATGTAGGTTTTGTGGACTGTATTTGACAGCGTTCTTGATTTTATTTACTTACTTTTTATTTATTTTTATGAGAGAAAGCATGCGCGTGTGCGCATGAACCAGGGAGGGACAGGCAGAGAGAGAATCCCAAGCAGGCTCTGTGCTGTCATTGCAGAAGTTGATGCGGGGTTCCATCTCATGACTATGAGATCATGACCTGAGCCTAAATCAAGAGTCAAGACACTTAACCACCTAAGCCACCCAGGTACCCCTCCAGTGTTCTAGATTTATATCAATATTAAGAGTATTGATATTAAGTGATATAAGTGCACCCTAAGAGTATCTTACTTTGTGGTGGGGAGTCATCTCTCCTGTCAACTCTCTTTGGACTTGCCTAACACTTGTCCTAGCCCTACCACGTGGTGTTCTTTTGTGTGGGCTGTGTCTGTTTCTGGAGAGGTAGTAGGAGTGCAGTAGTTCCAGGGGCTGGTCTGGAGTCAGACTCCTGGGGGTCTCAGCCAAGTAGGTACCCTCTTGAAAAATAGGGAGAATTGCAGTACTTATTCCTGGGAATAATTGAGACAATACCAGTTAAAGACTTGGAACAATGTCTGACATGCAGAAAGCAGTCAGTAAAAGTTAGCTGCCTTAATTTCTTTGCTTATAGTATTCAGAAGTGGGATCATATATTTATCTGCATTGAACGTCATCTCGTTAGGTTTGATTTACCTTTTCTATTTTCTTACAAGCATTCTAAGTGTAGTCACTGGGGTAGGGCTTTATATATGAATTTGGTCAGGGTGAGGATATATAATTCAGGCCTAATACCAACGTATTATTAGAAATAGTTCTCCAGGTTAAAATGGTTTCAGCAGGTACTGACCCACCTGAATGGTCCTCAGTACCAATCATGGAGAGTCCATGATTCTCCAGCTTATCCACCGTGATGTGTGAGATCTTTCTTTCCCAGTGTTTTGCTAAAACTTGGCTCCCGTGTCTACCAAGACCTCTAATCTATCAATCTGGTCAATTGGCAGAAAAAAAAGTCTCCGCAATTTACCTTGGATTGTTTCTTACTATTTTTTTTAACGTTTATTTATTTTTGAGACAATGCGAAAGACACAGTGCAAGCAGCGGAGGGGCGTACGGAGGGAGACACAGAATCTGAAGCGGGCTCCAGGCTCTGAGCTGTCAGCCCAGAGCCCGACGCGGGGCTCGAACTCACAAACCGTGAGATCGTGACCTGAGCCGAAGTCGGATGCCCAACCAACTGAGCCACCCAGGTGCCCCCTTGGGTTGTTTCTTATGAACACAGGCTAGAGTGTGCTTTTTAATTTTATTTATTTTATTTATTTATTTTTTCTCGGTGCTCACAAACCCAGAATAGTTATTATTTGTTTGTCAGTTTCTACCTAAGAATCAAAACTAATTACAAAATTTTCCAATGTAACAAACTACATTCAAGTAAATTTTCAAATCCACTCACCAAGATAAGCATTATTCTTTTCATTTCTTCCCCATCAGAACAACTTTGCATTCTCTTAACTTCCCTGTGTTTGGATAAATGTTTGAAATTGTGTAAATACTTTAAGTGTTCCTTTATGATTTCTTCTTTGAGCCACTGGTTATGTAAGAGTATGTTGTTTAATTCTCACATATTTGTGAATTTCCCAAATTTCCTTCTGTTAGGATTTCTGATTGAATTCCATTGTGGTTAGAGAGCATATTTTATGTATCTCAGTCCTTTCAAATTTATTGAGGCTTGTTTTATGAACTCACATGGTCTATTGGAGAATGTTCCAGGTGCACTTGAGAATCTGCTTTTTTGGGGTGATTGTTGTACTGCAGTCCCTTGGGTCTGATTGGGTTCTAGTGTTGGTCATGTCTTCTGTTTCCTTGTTTATCTTTTGCCTAGTTATTTTATCCATTGTGGCAGGTGAGCTGTTGAAACCTCCCAACTATTATTTTTGAATTTTGTCTTTTTCCCTCCAATTCTGGCAGATTTTGCTACATGTATTTTGGGTCTCTATTGTTAGGTTTTGAGTGCAGGGAGTCTTTCACTATTATAGAAGGTCTTTCATTGTCTCCGGTAACAGCTTTTGTCTTAAGTCTATTTTGTCTGATACTAGTATAATCACACCAGTTCTCCCTTGTTACTGTTGGCATGGTCTTTTTCCATCCTTTTACTTTTAACTTGTGTCTTCAAATCTAAAGTAGGTCTCTTATAGACAATATGTAGTTGGATCATTGTTTTATTATTCATTCTGCCAATTTCTTTCTGATGGAATTTTATGTGTTACTGTGTTATGTAATTACTGGTAAGTAGGATTTATGTTTACCATTTGCTCTGTTTTTATGTCTTTTTTGTTCTTCCTTGTTACTGCCTTTTTTGTTAGATATTTTGTAATATACCATTTTAATTCCTTGGTTTTTCCTTATACTATATTTTTTGAGCCTTTTGTTTTGGTTTGGGTTTTTAGTGGTTATCTTGGGGATTACAGTTAACATCTTAAAAGAATCTAGTTTGTAGGGTGCTTTCCAGCACCAACAACCAATTCTGTGATTATCTGGACACTAGCTGGGTCCAGTTCTGACTGGTCAGTTCAGTTCTGACACTACCCGGATTTAGTACAGACCCTTCACAGGTTAAGCACTCAGTCCCATAAGACTGCCGCTCCCCACTTCAGACGCCAGTGGTAAGTCCCAGACCACTTTCACTTCTGACTGGCTAGAAATCGGGGCTTCCCATGACCCTCTCCTGAGATTTGGTGATTTGCAGAATGACCCACAGAACTCAGGAAGGCATTTCACTTAATTCTTCTGGCTTGTTATAAAGGGTATACTCCAGAATAGCCAGACAGAAGGTATCCACACCCTCTGCAGGCAAGCCACTCTCCTGGCAGTGCACTGTGTTCACCAGCCCAGATACTCAGTCTCTTTGTTCGCAAGTTTTTATGGAGCTCAATTTCCGGCCCTTCCCTTCATGGGAAGTCAGTTGGAACTTTTGTTCCCACCCTCTTATCACTTGGTCCTCCTGGTGACCAGCCCCTTACAAGGCTGTTTTGGGGCCCTACCCTGAGTCACCTTCATTAGTATAAACTCAGGTGTGATCAAAAGGGGTCACTGTAAATACCAAAGAGACTCCCGTCACTAAGGAAATTGCAAGGGTTTTTAGGTGCTCCGTACCAAGAACCAAGGGGAAGACCAAATACATTTCTTACTTTACCACTGCAACTTAATTCCAGTTGTATAAAATTTTACTCTCCTGCAGTTCTGTTTCTTTCTGACTCCTTTGTGCTCTTATCACACAGATTACATGTTACACATTGTAAGCCCCCAACACAAATTTATGATTGTTCTATTACTCAGTTATCTGTTAAATCAGGTAGAAGAATTGCAAACAAAATATATTTATACTGTCTTGTGTTTACCTAGGTGGTAACTTTTATTAAATTACTTAAAAAAAATTTTTTTTTTAAATTTACATCCGAGTTAGCTAGCATATAGTGCAACAGTGGTTTCAGGAGTAGATTCCTTAATGCCCCTTACCCATTTAGCCCATCCCCCCTCCCACAACCCCTCCAGTACCCTCTGTTTGTTCTCCATATTTAAGAGTCTCTTCTGTTTTGTCCCCCTTCCTGTTTTTATATTATTTTTGTTTCCCTTCCCTTGTGTTCATCTGTTCTGTGCCTTAAAGTCTCATATGAGTGAAGTCATATGATATTTGTCTTTCTCTGACTGACTAATTTCATTTAGCATAATACCCTCTAGTTCCATCCACGTAGTTGCAAATGGCAAGATTTCATTCTTTTTGATTGCTGAGTAATACTCCATTGTATATGGAAACCACTTCTTTATCCATTCATCCATCGATGGACATTTGAGCTCTTTCCATACTTTGGCTATTGTTGATAGTGCTGCTACAGATATTGGGGTGCATGTGTCCCTTCGAAACAGCATACCTGAATCCCTTGGATAAATACCTAGTAGTGCAATTGCTGGGTCGTAGGGTAGTTCTATTTTTAATTTTTTGAGGAACCTGCATACTGTTTTCCAGAGTGGCAGCACCAGTTTGCATTCCCACCAGCACTGCAAAAGAGATCCTCTGTCTCCACATCCTCGCCAAAATCTGTTGTTGCCTGAGTTGTTAATGTAAGCCGAATATTCTGACAGGTGTGGTTTTGATTTGTATTTCCTTGATGATGAGTGATGTTGAGCATTTTTTCATGTGTTGGTTGGCCATCTGGATGTCTTCTTTGGAGAAGTGTCTATTCATGTCTTCTGCCCGTTTCTTTACTGGATTATTTGTTATTTGGGTGTTGAGTTTGATGACTTCTTTATGGATTTTGGGTACTAACCCATTATCTGATACGTCGTTTGCAAATATCTTCTCCCAGTCTGATGGTTGCCTTTTAGTTTTGCTGATTGTTTCCTTCATTGTGCAGAAGCTTTTTATTTTGATGAGGTCCCAATAATTCATTTTTGCTTTGCCCTTGCCTCTGGAGACGTGTTGAGTAAGAAGTTGCTATGGCTGAGGTCAGAGAGGTTTTTGCCTGCTTTCTCCTCGAGGATTTTGATGGTTTTCTGTCTCACATTTAGGACTTTCATCCATTTTGAGTTTATTTTTGTGTCTGGTGTAAGAAAGTGGTCCAGGCTCATTTTTCTGCATGTTGCTGTTCAGTTTTCCCAGCACCACTGGCTCGAGAGACTGTCTTTATTCCATTGGATATTTTCTCCTGCTTTGTCAAAGATTAGTTGGTCATACGTTTGTGGGTCCATTTCTGGGTTCTCTGTTCTGTTCCATTGATCTGAGTGTCTGTTTTTGTGTCAGTACTGTACTGTCTTCGTAATGACAGCTTTGTAATACAGCTTGAGGTCTGGGATTGTGATGCCCTTGCTTTGGTTTTCAAGATTGCTTTGGCTATTCAGAGTCTTTTTTGGTTCCATACAAATGTTAGGATTGTTTGTTCTAGCTCTGTGAAGAATGCTGGTGTTATTTTGATAGGGATTGCACTGAACATGTAGATTGCTTTGGGGATTATTGACATTTTAACAATATTTGTTCTTCCTATCCAGGAGGAGTCTTTTTCCATTTTTTTGTGTCTTCTTCAACTTCTTTCATAAGCTTCTATAGTTTTCAGTGTATAGATTTTTCACCTCTTTGGTTGGATTTATTCCTAGGTATTTTATGGTTTTTGATACAATTGTAAATGGGATCGATTCCTTGATTTCTCTTTCTGTTGCTTCGTTGTTGGTGTGTAGGAATGCAACCGATTTCTGTGCGTTGATTTTAGATCCTGCCACTTTGCTGAATTCATGGTTCATTTCTAGCAGTTTTTTGGTGGAATCATTTGGGTTTTCCATGTAGAGTATCATGTCATCTGCGAAGAGTGAAAGTTTGACCTCCTCCTGGCCAATTTAGATGCCTTTTATTTCTTTGTGTTGTCTGATTGCAGTGGCTAAGACTTCTAATACTATGTTGAATAACAGTGGAGAGAGCAGACATCCCTGTCTTGTTTCTGACCTTAGGGGGAAAGCTCTCAGATTTTCCCCATTGAGGATGATATTAGCGTTGGGTCGTTCATATATGGCTTTTATAATCTCGAGGTATGATCCTTTTATCCCTACTTTCTTGAGGGTTTTTATCAAGAAAGGATGCTGTATTTTGTCAAATGCTTTCTCTGCATCTGTTGAGAGGATCATATGGTTCTTGTCCTTTCTTTTATTGATGGGATGAATCACATTAATTGTTTTGTGGATTTTGAACCAGCCCTGCATCCCAGGTGTAAATCCCACTTGGTCGTGGTGAATGATTTTTTTAATGTATTGTTGGATCCGGTTGGCTAATATCTTGTCGAGGATTTTTGCATCCATGTTCGTCAGGGAAATTGGTCTATAGTTCTCCTTTTCAGTCAGGTCTCCGTCTGGTTTTGGAATCAAGGTAATGCTGGCTTCATAGAAAGAGTTTGGAAGTTTTCCTTCCATTTCTATTTTTTGGAACAGCTTCAAGAGAATAGGTGTTAACTCTTCCTTAAATGTTTGGTAGAATTCCCCTGGAAAGCCATCTGGCCCTGGACTCTTGGGTTTTTGGGAAGAGATTTTTGGTTACTAATTCGATTTCTTTACTGGTTGTGGGTCTGTTCAAATTTTCTATTTCTTCCTTTTTCAGTTTTGGTAGTGTATATGTTTCTAGGAGTTTGTCCATTTCTTCCAGATTACCCATTTTATTGGCATATAGTTGCTCCTAATAGTCTCTTATTATTGTTTTTATTTCTGCTTGTTGGTTGTGATCTCTCCTCTTTCATTCTTGATTTTATTTATTTGGGTCCTTTCCTTTTTCTTCTGGATCAAAGTGGCTAGTGGTTTATCAATTTTGTTAAGTCTTTCAAAGAACAAGCTTCTGGTTTCATTGATCTGTTCTACTGTTTTTTGGTTTCGATAGCATTAATTTCTGCTCTAATCTTTATTATTTCCTGTCTTCTGCTGGTTTTGGGTTTTATTTGCTGTTCTTTTTCCAGCTCCTTAAGGCGTAAGGTTAGGTTGTGTATCTGAGATCTTTCTTCCTTCTTTAGGAAGGCTTGGATTGCTGTATGCTTTCCTCTTATGACTGCCTTTGCTGCGTCCCAGAGGTTTTGGGTTGTGGTGTTATGATTTTCATTGACTTCCATATACTTTTTAATTTTCTCTTTAACTGCTTGGTTAGCCCATTCATTCTTTAGTAGGATGTTCTTCAGTCTCCAAGTATTTGTGACCTTTCCAAATTTTTTCTTGTGGTTGATTTCAACTTTCATAGTGTTATGGTCTGAAAATATGCACGGTATGATCTCAATCTTTTTGTACTTACTTAAGGCTGATTTGTGTCCCAGTATATGGTCTATCCTGGAGAACGTTCCATGTGCACTGGAGAAGAATGTATATTCTGCTGCTTTAGGATGAAGTGTTCTGAATATATCTGTTAAGTCCATCTGGTCCAGTGTGTCATTCAAAGCCATTGTTTCCTTGTTGATTTTCTGATTAGATGATCTGTCCATTGCTGTAAGTGGGGTGTTGAAGTCCCCTACTATTACTGTATTACTGTCGATGAGTTTATGTTTGTGATTAATTGACTTATATATTTTGGGGGGTTTCACATTTGGAGCATAAATGTTTACAGTTGTTAGGTCTTTTTGATGTTTAGACCCCTTAATTATGATAGAATGCCCTTCTGCATCTCTTATTACAGTCTTTATTTTAAAGTCTAGATTGTCTGATATAAGTATGGCTACTCTGGCTTTCTTTTGTTGATAATTAGCATGATAGATGGTTCTCCACCCCCTTACTTTCAATCTGAAGGTGTCTTTGCGTCTAAAGTGGGTCTCTTGTAAGCAGCATATAGATGGATCTTGTTTTCTTATCCATTCTGTTTCCTATGTCTTTTGATTGGAGTACTGAGTCCATTGACGTTTAGAGTGAGTATTGAAAGATTAAAAAAATTTTTCTTTTAATGTTTATTTATTTTTGAGAGAGAGAAAGAGCGTGAGTGAGTCACGGAGAGGCAGAGAGAGAGGGAGACACAGAATCTGAAGCAGCTCCAGGCTCTGAGCTGTCAGCACAGAGCCAGACATGGGGCTCAAACCCACAAACCGGTAGACCATGACCTGAGCCGAAGTCGGACTGAAGTCTTCTAAATTCCTTTTTTTAAAATGTGGGATTTGAGTTACTGTATAGTCTCCTTTCATTTCAGCGTGAGGGACACCCCTTCAGTGTCTCTTGTCTGCAACAATATTTCTGTTTTTTGTTTCTCTGAAAAATGTTAATTTCACCCTCATTTTCAAGAGTAGTTTTATTGGGTATGAAATTCTTGGTTGGTGCTCTGTTTCTTTCAGCACCTTGAATGTCCTCCCTCTGCCTTTCCTGGTGTCCAGGTATTTGATTACAAGCCAGGTGTTAATCTTATTGGGAATCTCTTGTACGTCACTGGTTGTAGTTTCTTACTGCTTTATAGTCAGTAGTCTGGGAGTGCCTGGGGCGCTTACTCGGTTGAGCGTCCAACTTCGTCTCAGGTTATGATCTTGCGGTTCGTGAGTTCAAGACCCACATCGGGCTCTGTTCTAACAGCTCGGAGCCTGGAGCTGCTTTGGATTCTCTATCTCCCTCTCTCTCTCTGCCCCTCCCCCACTCATGCTCTGTCTTTCTCTCTCAAAAAATAAATAAATGTTACAAATTAAAGTCAGCAGTCTGACTGACTATAATATGTCTAAGTGTGGATCTCTGAGTATCCTGCTTGGAGTTTTTTGTTTGTTTTTTTAATTTGAGGTGTTTTGGGCCCAAATATTCTTTAGTATCTAATATTCTTTCTGCCACTTGTTGTCTCCCTTTGCCTTCTGGTGTTCTCATCGTGTATATTTCGGTTTGCCTGATAGCATCCCACAGGTCTCTGAAGCTTTGTTAATTTTTCCTTATTCTTTTATCTTTATGTTCCTTAGACTAGGTAATGTCAGTTGACCTAACTCCAGGTTCACTGATTCTTCTGCCTTTTCAAACTGCTGTTGAACCCTTCTACTGAACAACCCTTTTCGTTATTTTACGTTTCAACTTGAGATTTTATATTTTTGTTTTCATATAGTTTTTTTTTTTTTTTTTCAACTTTTATTTATTTTTTGGGACAGAGAGAGACAGAGCATGAACGGGGGAGGGGCAGAGAGAGAGGGAGACACAGAATCGGAAACAGGCTCCAGGCTCTGAGCCATCAGCCCAGAGCCTGACGCGGGGCTCGAACTCACGGACCGCGAGATCGTGACCTGGCTGAAGTCGGACGCTTAACCGACTGCGCCACCCAGGCGCCCCATGTTTTCATATAGTTTTTTAAATGTTTGTTTATTTTGAGAAAGAAGAAAGAGAGTGTGTGTGCACTCACACACGTGAGCGACAGAGAGGCAGAGAGAGGGAGAGAGCACCGCAAGCAGGATCTGGCTGTCAGCACAGAGCCCGATGTGGGACCCAATCTCACAAACCGTGAGATATATGACCTGAGCCAAAATCAAGAATCAGATGCGTAACTAAGCCACTCAGGCACCCCTCTATTTTCATATTTAAAATAGCTTATTTAAAGTGTTTGTCTAAAAATAATAATAAAGTGTTTGTCTAGTACATCCAACATCTGGTGTTTGTCAGGACAGTTTCTATTGCCTGCTTTCTACCCACTCCCCTGGATTGCCAATTGTTTCCTGGGTATTTGCATGTTTCACCTGTCTTTGTGTAGTAAACAACCCTCAGATTGTTGTAAGCCTTTAGTTAGCTTCTGAAGTTCTGAAAAATTTATTTTGACAATTAGGCAGTGTTGATACTGCTTTTCTGGTGTCGAGTTTTGGAGGCGTTTACTTGGCCATTTTGGAAGTACTTCCTCCAGGTAAATCCTTTTAAAGCGTCCTTCATGAACCTATCTGTAGGTGATAGACTCTTCACCTGAGCTGATTCTTGATTAAAACCAAAGCACCTACCAACCTGTTGGTTAGTATTTATAGACTTTCTTAGATTCATCTTCAAAAAAATATTATTTTATTCTGTTTGTTTTAATGTAATTACTGGTCTGGCAAGAGATTCAGTTAAGAAGTGGTTAGTACTTGCTCTGTACCTACAACTGTTTCAGAGGATGTGAAAATGGGGTATACATGACATACTTTTGAAACCCTTGGGGATAGAACTGATAGTAATTGAGATAATAGGAATGGACACAAGGGAGATCCATTTAGGTTAGAAAGTCAGAAGCATTTCCTAAAGGGAAGGGTCACTTGAACATGTCACAAAGGATAAATAGAGGAGGGGGAAGACAGTCAGGGCCAAAGGTATGACATTAGCATCGTAGAAGAAAACAGGAAGCACAGATCTGCCCTTCTGCTTAGGAGAGTTTTGTTTTTTTTTTGTTTTTACTGTAGAATGATGAAAAATAAAGATAAGTAAGTAGCTTGCTGATAGATTCTAGAAGTGGTCTGAAAGTGATAAATTCTAACAGGTCTGAAAACCTATTAGACATTTATTACGTATTAGTAAATGAAGTGTTAGGAAAAAAAGTAAACACATTATTTTGGGCTATGTTTAAGTTATTTTGCACACAGGATTTGAAGTTGGTAAATTAATTTCTAATGAATTATAAAGTTTTAGGTGTTGCATATGTGAAATTCTCCAATATTTTTAGGTGTCATTTGCCAATGCTCTACATCGGATTAGAATATGGATTGACCAATAACTCAAAGTTGGCTGAAAGATTCTTTGGCCAAGCGCTAAGCATTGCACCAGAAGACCCTTTTGTTATGCATGAGGTTGGCGTGGTTGCATTTCAGAATGGCGAGTAAGTCTTGAAAGGCCCAAAACCCTGTTTTCTTTCTGTAAATGAAATAAAACCAGTCACTAGAGTTTAAGTGATTAGGGACTCTTCAATAGATTTTTGTTTTTAAATGTGTATTATTTGAAGAGAAGGAGGCAGACATTAGAAAAAAAAAAAAATAGAAAGTGTTATTGTGGAATTCTTTAAAAATACTGTACTGGGGTTTTGGTCCCCTGGGAGGTGGGCTCCTGCAGACTCCATTCCAAGACTGGACAGTTATTGCTGACTGCCCAGTAACCACACCCTGTAGGGTGCCTGGAGTCCTTGCAGAACCCTCAGTCAGTCATCTCCTTGTTGGTTAGGAGTTGGAGTCATACATTGAAGGGAGATTGCCCACAGCTGTGAAACAGAAATGAAGTTAATCCAAAAATTAAACTAATTAGAATGGCCCAGATTCCTGGTAATTTGAGGCATTAGTGTAACCTTGGATATTTGTAGAATAATTCAGTATCATGCTCTAAAGAGAAAAATGTCTGTAGTGCTTTGCACTAAATTATACATAAATTTAAAAACAACAAATTAGTACTACTGTGTTTTTTATGGCATGTGTGTGTATTCTAAGAATTGGATTATCTAGTGTTTACAAAAGCAAGTTTGGAGCTGTTGTAAAATGATGTAATATACAGCCTGTTGGTTTGTAGCCCAGGGCCCGCTCCTGGAGTACTTTCATACTTACGTGCACGTTCCCAGCCAAGGTCAGAAGTGACATTCTGCCTTCCTGTTTCTGCTCTCATACTGTAAATGAATTTGTGGGTTTTTTTTCAGTGCCACATTTTTCGCATTTTTGTGTTTTTTGTTGATGATTTCACTGTTTGAAATGATCCCCAAGCCTTGTGCTGATGTGCTGTTAGTGACCGTAAACACAAGAAGGCTGTGATGACCCTGTGTTAGATGAGCTGTGTTGCTGGCTGTGAGTTCAGTGTCAGTAAATCAGTTTGTATGTTAAATAAGGTATCGATCAACAGAAACACATATAAAACAGGTTATATGTTGAATGGTTGACCAGAGGTTTATAGGAACCTGAGCCTGTACTTTTGCCAGGAGCAGTAGTTCAGTATTTGCTAAGGCAGTGTTCACATTGACTTTATAGAATGTAATTACCAGGAATAATGATAATTAACCATATCCTAAAATCTTGAACTCCTATAATGTTAATGCCATAAAATTAATTAATTTCACCTTTAAAGTTGAATTTTAATAAACTATTTACAGAAGGTTATCTCGTTTTTTCTTAAAATGTTTATATTTGCTAATTTTGAATAACCTGCAACCTTTTCCCCTCTATTTTAGATGGAAAACAGCTGAAAAGTGGTTTCTTGATGCATTGGAAAAAATTAAAGCAATTGGGAATGAGGTATCTTATGTAACATCTGTAACTCTTGTGTGTGTTTGCTGTTGAATGAGAACAATAATATGGACAAAGTCTTGCCTGGGAGATAAAGGGCTAATATTTATCATGGCAAATGTCTTGTTAATGTTTGAATTTCAGGCATTTATTTTGCTGCATGGTGTAAAATGAGTTTGTTTCTAACTGAGAAGGTAGATGTCAACTGTTTGCTTCCTAGGAGGCTTTGATATGTGGGAGTAATCAGAATATATTTGATGATTTTTTGATATGGGGAATAATGTGACAGTTAGTGGATACTAGTGGGCACTGTAGCATCTAACATAAGATGTCCTCTAGAACTGAAGAGGCTCCTCTTGAATTAATGGGTAAGTATACAGCACCCACCTCTGTAGGAATAAGGCCAGGTATCATTTTATTCAGACCTATCATGGCTCTTCCTGACCTTGTAGTTACTACATATTTAGACCTCTCAAGGTTTGAGACATTTTGCTAGGTTACCATATGAAAGACGTGTGCTCATGAATTAACCTTCTGCTAGCTTGGATGTGTATATGTGGGTATTTTTTTAAAATAATATTAATTTTAGATACTGTCAACTTCTGTAGGTAAGGGATTTGCATATTGCTACTCTTCTAGTTCTTGATTCTTTTTATTCACATCTATTTTGTTTTGTGCCATTCTGATTGTCACTTCCCATTTTTACTCTGTTCCTATTTGGGCCGCCTTGCTTATAACCCACATCTTCCTTGGTGCTGGTTCCCTTCACTGACACAGACACAGCTCCCTTGGGGTTCCTGCCAAGTCTCTTTTTTTTTTTTTTTTTTTTTTTAATTTTTTTTTTTTTTTTTCAACGTTTATTTATTTTTGGGACAGAGAGAGACAGAGCATGAACGGGGGAGGGGCAGAGAGAGAGGGAGACACAGAATCGGAAACAGGCTCCAGGCTCTGAGCCATCAGCCCAGAGCCCGACGCGGGGCTCGAACTCACAGACCGCGAGATCGTGACCTGGCTGAAGTCAGACGCTTAACCGACTGCGCCACCCAGGCGCCCCTGCCAAGTCTCTTATTTGTCATACATATGAACTTAAAAACACTGTATTTCTGTGTGTTGGCACATCTTTTATATAAAACAGGTTCTTTTTTTTTTTTTTAATGTTTATTTATTTTTGAGAGACAGAGCGAGCTGGGGAGGGGCAAAGAGAGGGAGACAGGATCCAAAGCAGGCTCTGCGCTGACAGCAGAGAACCTGGTGTGTGGCTCGAACCTACGAACCATGACCTGAGCCGAAGTTGGATGCCTAACCAACTGAGCCACCCAGGCACCCCTATAAAACAGGGTCTTGAACAGCTCAGTCTTGGGTAGTCTGGATAATAAATGTGTTTTTGTTATATGGGATAGCCACATACCACCTTGCTAGTTTTCATAGTAGGATACCTTAGGGCCTTGCTGCTCTAATGGGACCAGCTGCATCAGCATCACCTGGAAGCTCACTAGAAGTGTAGGGTCCCAGGTCTACTGTGTCACGTCTGCAGTTCTAGCAAGATCCAAGATTCTCATGCTCAGAGAAGTTTAGGATGCACGGTCACAAACTACACTTAGAGTTGAAACTATATTCGTTGATGATCGCAGAGCACTGTGGAGCCTTGCAGAAATTTACAGTAATGGCTTTAAGTACAAATGCCCAGTGCTACTGAAAGTTATGTGAAAAGGGGGAAATACTGTTTGCCTTCAGTTGTAAACTACAGCAAATGTCCAAACAGCCAAAGGGAAGCAATGTGCCTAAGAACCATGAAGGGTTTGTTTTCATTCTCATAGGCCACACCTCCTGGAGCCAGGCTCATGGGAGCTGGAGACTATGGCTCAGATCTGTTGCCTGGTTAGCTCAGACTGACTGATGTGTGTTGACTGTGTCCTAAGCTCTGAGCTAGGTGTTGGGAGGAAGTAGGAAACTGACGTGATAGCTCCTGGCCTTAGACCTGTTGGGGATTGCAGATAAGTAAATTGGCAGTAATGATACAGTGCACAAAAAAGGCCATGATTGAGGAAATAAAGAAACTCACGCAAGGGAGCAGTTAACCGGAATTTGAGGATGGGCCAAAAAAACCTCGTGGATACAGTTGTGACATTTCAGTCCTAAAACATGAGCAGATATGTTTTGCCAAGCAGAAGTGAGGAAAAGAGTGTATTAGGTATAGAGAATGGTATGTGCCAAGTTGGAGCTAATCGAGAATGTCAAGAAATGGGTCAGGAGGGCTGAGTGTGGATCGTCAAGGGCCTTGTACCTTATCTTGAGGTGGTTGGGCCCAGACAAGACTTGTTACATGGAGGTTGGCATTATGCTGGGGCAGCTGATGAATAAGCCTTCGGTAGTTGCTAGGGGTTAGGGTTGACATGGGTGCCGGGCATGAGAGGCAGGCACTTAGAAGGGCGTGAGGTTGGGGAGCTGGGAGGGCAGGAGAGAGGGTAAGAGATGAACGGGTGGCATGCTGGATTTGCAGTGCTTATGAGGTTTCCAAGTGGGAATGTTTAGTAGGCAGATGGAAAGCTCTGGGCTCAAGATACAGAATTTGAATGTCAGCACAGACGGGCTCATTAACAGTGTTGTGCTAATAAAATAACAGCATCCTCAGGAAGTCTCTTCTAATAGGAAAGAAAGATGGAGAATCCACAAATACTCTGCTTTGTGCTGTGCAGTCACCGCCAGAGAGGGCGGCCTGCTTCACTGTGTGCAGTGGTGTGGTTGAATGGGCGTGACTGGAAAGTGGCACATGAGTCATGGGTTTGGTGTTGCTGTGTTTCAGGTGACGGTTGACAAATGGGAGCCTTTGTTGAACAACTTGGGGCATGTCTGCAGGAAGCTTAAGTAAGTGAACTAGGACCATTGCAGAAACATTCTTTGCGATTAAATGTTTACTTAATTTTGTGTAGCCTTTCTCCATGTTTTGTTTTGTTTTTTAAGGTTTTTATTTTTAAGTAATCTCTACACCTAACATGGGGCATGAACTCATAACCCCTAGATTAGGAGTTGTATGCTCTACCAACTGAGCCAGCCAGGCACCCTTCTTTTCCCATATTTTTATTTTGAGGTCCTCCAGCTTTGTACTTTGCTTCTCAGACAGAGCAAGCATCAAAATAATTATCTCTAGTGAGTTTTATTATCTCTTTTTTTATTATCCCTGGTAGTATAATTTTATTTTAGAAATATAGAGAATTACAATTCTCTAATAAATTTCATTTTCTTAGATAAAAAAAATGGGTATTCAAAATTAATTTGGAAGAATTAGGACAGTAGGGTTTATTTAAAACCATATCCATATTCTAACTTAACTGTTTTTCTCTAGTTTCCAGTTTTATGATGTGATAAACAGCATTGCAAAAATAGATTCTTTGGCTCAATATGTTTGGGAAACTCTAGGTTACTCAAAATTTAATAGGTTTTTCAATTTCAGGATATGTTGGTGTCTTGAGTATTCATTATGAGCTGCAGCATTTCCCAAACCTTATTGAACCTTCTTCTCACGAAAGATTTTACAGGGCAGGAATTCCAGAGAACTTAGGAAAATGCTGTTCAAGTGACTTCTTTGGACCTTAAAGCAAAAACCTTTGGTTGCTTTTAACCACCCCCAGTGTGGGAGGTTTGTCTGGCCCCAAAAGAGACCTTGCTGTGTGGTGGGGCACAGGACCCAGGGCCAGAGGTTATGTTCTGGCTCATGTCTCCCACCTGTGTCCCTGTGGGAGCACCTTCAGCTGTCTGGGTGAGAAGGGCAGGAAGATCCATTTAGGAAGGTGTCAAGGTACACGAAGGTGGTATAACCATTCTGGATGGTTACTGTGATGTACCAGATTGTTTTTGATGTTGGCACATAGATAGATGAATACTCATCTTAGATCTAGAAAGTCAGTACTTTCACTGTACCCACTAATTGTTTTCTCTTTCTTCCCTTTCTTTCTGCTCTCAACTCCCTGTCTTTTCTTCTCTCACAGAAAGTATGCCGAGGCCTTGGATTATCACCGTCAGGCACTGGTGTTAATTCCTCAGAACGCGTCTACCTATTCTGCCATAGGGTATATCCATAGTCTGATGGGCAACTTTGAAAATGCTGTTGACTATTTCCACACAGTATGTCTAGTTAACATTTACCACTTTTTTTTTTTTTTTTTGAGAAGATCTTTTCTAGCCAACATTGTATTTACCATTTTAAAATTCTTCAGACGACTTTGTGGTTTCTTCTTTCCTTTCCAGAGAAAAGCATGTGTGTGTGATACTCATCAAATTAGAAACAAATGTGAGACTTAGGTCCTAAGTGTGCAGTCAGACATACATGTGTGCATGAGGTTTGTGGGCCTCATCTGAGCTGGGCATCACGTCTGGGCAGGAGAAAAGAAATTCTGGTCTCTCTGTTTAGGACTTATAGTTAAAGTCCTAAAGTCCTTGGATCACTTTTCTTTTTTTTTTTTAATTTTTTTTTTTTTAACGTTTTATTTATTTTTGAGACAGGGAGAGACAGAGCATGAACAGGGGAGGGTCAGAGAGAGGGAGACACAGAATCTGAAACAGGCTCCAGGCTCTGAGCTGTCAGCACAGAGCCCGACTTGGGGCTGGAACTCACAGACGGAGAGATCATGACCTGAGCCGAAGTCGGCTGCTTAACCGACTGAGCCACCCAGGCGCCCCACCTTGGATCACTTTAGTTGGTGAACAAAACATCTGTGTCATCACAAGGAAAAAATCTCACGTCATGCTTCACTAGAACTAAGACACCATCAGTAAGCAGGTTGGGTGCCCCGCCCCCCAACACACAGACAAACCTTTAAAGTTTACACAATTCTTTCCAATCTCTCAGTTTTTTGGTACTTAGAAAAAGCACTCTTTTGGGGCACTCTTTTTGGGCATATTAGGACATAGGTTTTTTTTCAGAGATGACTCTACATAAAAAAGAAAATATAAGTGAAATAAATACTTAAGATGCTCTATTCTTTACATTCAGAGTTTGGTTCTTTTAAATCACTTTCGTACCAGGCGGTCAGTGTCCCTTTTTTCCTGGGGCTGGCACGTATACCCTGCTCTTGAAGGTTTTCCCAAAGGCGTTGACTATGCAAATCTTACACTGCCAGAAGGTGTCAACGCAAGGATTTTAGGCAACAGTCTCAGTTCCTGTATTTTTGAGTGTTCACGTGGTTTCAAATCTAGTCTGTACATCACCATGGCTACCCACGCAAAACACCCTCATCACAGCTGTGGCCAGCTGACAGCAGTAGTAAGAAACCACCAGTAGTTTAAAGCGTCCCAAGTTCAGAAATGTTAGAATAAAAAAAAAAAAAAAATGGGTGTTAGAATTGATGAAATAATGGTATTTGGAGAGAAAGATAAAATCTGAGAAAATGCATAGGGTTGGTTAGAGATTTTCAGATGAGATCAAGTCCTGAAGATGCCATTATGATAACTAGGATACTGAGCTAGGCAGAAGTGTGGACTGGCAGCTTTTCTGGTTTGTGTGATATTTCGAATGTGTGTATTTGAAGATTCTATAATTTACCTCTCTTCTGTGATGTAATTAATGCAGAAGACTTAGAAGGTTCTATGTGGAGACAAAGGTTTGAAAATCTTTTTGGAGGACTGGGATTTCAAACATAAACAGTGGTGTGATAACCCTACATGTGCCCATCGCCCAACTGCAACAGACATCAACTCATGGCCACTCTTGTAGCCCCCCCCCCCCCGATTCCCTGTAGTGTTTTGAATGGAGTCCTGCAGGAATATTTTTAAATGAAAGAGAAGGAAATACATTTTCTTGTAATAACCATGGTGAATCTTTTCTGCAGGCCCTTGGTCTTAGGCGGGATGATACATTTTCTGTTACAATGCTTGGTCATTGCATTGAGATGTACATTGGTGATTCTGAAGCTTACATTGGTAAGATTATAATTAATTACTCTGATTGACATTGCATCCCATTCTTTAGATTGTTGTATATCTCTGTTTAGGTTTCTCAAATCTCATGTAAGGTTTTAAGTTTAACTTTCTAACCATTTAACTATATTATTAAGAAACTCCATTTATTTGTTGGAAAATTCTGTGGGAATTAATGGCTCATTAAGTGTTTGTTCAGTTTATAATTGAGTACTTGGTATATGCAAAATACTATTATGGAGTATGTGTAAAGTGCTGTGATATACAAGAATCAATCTAATTAATTGCAAGGCACCTGGCTGGCTCAATTAGTAGAATGTGTGACTCTTTTTTTTTTTTTTTTTTTTAAATTTTTTTTCAACGTTTATTTATTTTTGGGACAGAGAGAGACAGAGCATGAACGGGGGAGGGGCAGAGAGAGAGGGAGACACAGAATCGGAAACAGGCTCCAGGCTCTGAGCCATCAGCCCAGAGCCGGACGCGGGGCTCGAACTCACGGACCGCGAGATCGTGACCTGGCTGAAGTCGGACGCCTAACCGACTGCGCCACCCAGGCGCCCCATAGAATGTGTGACTCTTGATTGCGGGGTTGTGAGTTCAAGCCCCACGTTGGGTGTAGAAATTACTTAAAAATAAAATCTTAAAAAGAAAAAGTGTTAAAACAATCTAAATTGCGTAATGGGAAAAAAACCTTAGAGACTTTTTAATTTCCAATAGTTTCTAATTTCTAATAAGTAAATGAAAACACTCTGGCCTTAATACTTTATAACGAGGTTTGTAGCATATTAATAACATTAATTTTTGCATTTCAGTGGACTGTTAAGTTGGCTTACGTTCACACATTACAGTGCTGTGTAATTTTTTAAATATTTTTTTTGGTAATGATAAGCAAGTGTTAAGATAAATTTGGGTAGAATTGCTGTCCTTGGGCCTTCATTTAGTGACAAACATTGTAAGGTAAAGAGGGTGTAATGAAGTTAAACTCAAGGTCTGGACTTTGGGGTAGGCAAAGATTTCTTTCACAGGACATAAAACCATGAGAGGAAAGCAGTGCTCAAGTAGGCTTCAGTAAAATTAAGAACTTTGTTCATCAAAACACTGTTAACAGAGTGAAAAGGCATGTCATAGACTGAGAGAACTTACAATTTATAGACTGGTCAGAGCTTGTGTCTAGAATACAAAAAATCCTATAAATTGGTGAGAAAAAGTTCAGTCAAAGATGGGTCCAGAATGGGCAAAATACCTGAACAGGAGCCTCACCAAAGAGGCTGTCTGCCAAAGCAAATGAATATGCGTACTGTCGTTGCATATTATGGAAATGAAATTAAAACCATAACAAGATGTCACTGCACACCTGCAAAATGGCTACAAGTGAAAACACCGCTAGTGCCTAGTGTTGGTAATGACGTATACACCTGGTATGCTTGTATATTATTGGTGGTTGGTGCTCATAGCAGGTAGAACCACTTTGGAAAACTGTTCAACGTATCTGCTAAAGTTAAACAGACCTGTTAAAGCAGTTATCTGTTGCTGCCTAATAAGCTACACCAACCGACAAGGATGTATTACCTGTCTCACCTCTGTAGGTTGATTGGTGGCTCATTTACTGGTCTCATCACTAATGCAGCTGTGGTCAGCAGTCACTTGATGGGCTGACGGGCTAAGATGGCCTTATGCACAGATGGGGACCTCAGCCAACCCAGCTGGGCCTCTCATGGGTCTTTCAGACTTCTCCATAGCATGGAGGTCTCAGGGTTCTAACAACAAGAACTAATGCCTCAAGACCTCTTGAAAGCTGGAAGTTTCCTAGAATCACTTCCGTCACATTCTGTTCAGCACAAGTCATGTGATCGAGTGCATTGTCATCAGGGGTGGGGTGTGATTCATTGGGGTGTTAGGGTGCTGACCTACCATGCTGCTCTTAAGCGATAGCAGTTCTCCTCCCAGGTGTGTGCCCAGTGGATTGATGTCTCCGTAAGCCAATGCTCACATGCAGAGTTGTTCACAGCAGCTGTTTGTAACCACACCTAACTAGAAAAAACTGGATGTTCATGAGTAGGAGAATGGGGAAGTGAACTGTGGCAAGCATAAGCGGTAGAGTACTACACAGTTAAAAGGACCAACGATGAAGTCACACTGTAACATAGGTGAATCTCCCAGATTTTGACAAAAAGAATATATACTGATAAATTCCATTTATGTGAAGATTAGTTAATCATAAGCAAAACTGATCAGTGGTGATAGAAAAATTAGAGCGGTGATTCCTTCTGGTTTGGGAAGGGGAGGTGTTCACTGGAAAGGGCGTGAGGTGGTTTTCTGGGAACTGGAGGTGTTCTCTTTGTGGTCTGGTGGTGGTCATGTGGGTATATGTGTATGTGAGAACTTGCCCAGCTCTGCACACTTTTTACGGTGTGTATGTTGTGGCTCATTTTTTTAAAGCTAAAACAGAAAGCTTGAGCTCTGGCACCCTAAAGACCCTGAGTTGGTATCTCAACTTTGCCACCAAGCCCTGTGGCTTTGGGTAAGTCTGAGCCTCAGTTTCCTCTTTTGTTTGAGGAGGGCCTTACAACAGGCTTAAATGCAAAATTCTTATAAAGCTAAGGAAGGTCTGGAGGTAGGGTACTGAGTGAGACAGACATTTTGCCTGTCCTCACAAAGATAATGGTCTTACAGAGATTTCCAAGTGTATTAGTCATTACTTACTATTTATATATATTTTTTATTCAGGTATAATTGTCATGTAACATTAGTTTCGGGTGTATACCATAATTCAGAATTTGTACATATTGTGAAATGATCACCACGGTAAGTCTAGTTAACATTCATCACCATACATAGTTAGAAATTATTTTTCTTTTAGTGAGAACTTTTAAAATCTTCTGTCTTAGCACCTTTCAAATGTGCAATACAGTATTTAATCACCGTGCTGTACTGTTTTTCTTTTTAGAAGGCTTGTTTGTCATTATCTGTCAAAACACCTGTTGCTGAAAGCTATTAGTTTGAACTGTGTAAAATTATTTTGTGTCAGAAATGATTGAACCTAATACATCTGTTGGAAATCTCTTCTCCATCATTCATAAGATTTTGATGTGTGGAAAGCGTATTTCCCCTCACTGTGTTTCTGTGTGCATAAGGGTGCAACTGCACCGATGCCAGAATGCCAGTGGGCTGTTCTTGTTTGTAACATGCAAGGGCAAGTGCCTGCTGTGGCTCCCTTGTGTGTGGGGGCTTTAGGGATGGTGCTGCTGCCACATGGGGCTTGAAGTACATGTGCTTGTCAGTCTCCCAGCAGCCGCCCTTGATAATCGAG
Source organism: Leopardus geoffroyi (assembly GCF_018350155.1). NCBI lineage: Eukaryota > Metazoa > Chordata > Mammalia > Carnivora > Felidae > Leopardus > Leopardus geoffroyi. Next base: position 82,834,961 of record NC_059326.1, read on the forward strand.
AAAAAGAAGAGGAGGAGAGTGATTGGAATTTCTCCTTCTGAGCTGTACTTGTGCTCGTAAAAGTACCATTGGACTTAGGGGTGCCTGGGTGGCTCAGTCCGTTGAGCATCCTATGGCTTCCGCTCAGGTCATGGTCTTGCAGTTTGTGGGTTCCAGCCCCTCATTGGGCTCTGTGCTGACAGCTCAGAGCCTGGAACCTGCTTTGGGTTCTGTCTCCTTGTGTGTGCCCCTCCCCTGCTTGTGTTTTCTCTCTCTCTCTCTCTCTCTCTCTCTCTCTCTCAAAAATAAAAATAAACATTAAGAAATAAAAAAGTACCATTGGACCTAAACGTTGGAGGTGGTGCTACATACATGATGATGGAAATGATAGATAATGACGGGGTTTCTTATTTTATTCTCCTTGTGGTATTCCCTTTTAGGAGCAGACATTAAAGACAAATTAAAATGTTATGACTTTGATGTGCATACAATGAAGACACTAAAAAACATTATTTCACCTCCGTGGGATTTCAGGGAATTTGAAGTAGAAAAACAAACTGCAGAAGAAACGGGGCTTGCACCACTGGAAACCTCAAGGAAAACTCCAGATCCCAGACCTTCCTTGGAAGAAACCTTTGAAATTGAAATGAACGAAAGTGACATGATGTTAGAGACATCTATGTCAGACCACAGTAGTTGATTGCAGACATCTCCATTCCATTTTGCCTTGGGGAAGGTTGGGGTTTCCTCACACCCTTGTCCTGTCTTCAGAATTTCCCATTTCTTAACACGAATCCAGACTGCACCTCTACATTTAGGAATGGGGGCCTGCCAAAAGAGACTGGACTGCACACCTTTGCAACAGGTGTTTTCTGACCCTACAAAACAATTATAGGTAGAGGAATAAAGAGGTAAATTGTGTATTATGTCTGTTTTTCCTTTTTCAATAAACTTTCATTTTCAGAATAATTTTAGTCTTATGAAAAAGCTTCAGAGACTGCACAGAGAGCTCCCATAGGACCCCCAGACGGTTTCTCCCTGTTCTCATCTTATGTGACTGTGAAACCTTTGTCATGACAAAGAAGTGCACATTGGTACGCTACAAGTAATGGAACTCTGAGCTGTATTTGGATTTCACCATTTTCCCATTAATGTCCTCTTCCTGCCCTGCATCTTATCCAGGGGCCACACTGCACTTAGCTGTCACATCTCCTTGGGCTCCCCTTGGCTGTGACCATGTGTCAGACTTCTGTGACATTTGAGGAAGGGGATTTAAGGAAGACTGGTCAGATGTCTTGTAGAATGTCCCTCAGTTGGAGTTTGATGTATTTCTCATACTGGACTAGGGTTATTTGTTTTGGGGAAAAAGTACACAGATGGGAATGAAGTATCTTTCTCATCACATGTCAGAGGGTATATATATAACATGACTTACCACGGATGGTGTTAATCTTGACCACGTGGTTACAATGATGCCTACCAAGTTTTTCCACTGTAAAGTTACTGTTTTTCCCTGCCTGTAATGTGTGATTTAGAAGTAAATCATGAAGTTCAGCCTATCCTCAATAGGACCAAGGTTGTTTTTGTTTTTGTTTGTTTGTTTGTTTTTAGGACCAAGGGCTCCACCATCTGGAGGGGGGTCTATCTGCACATATTTGGAAATCTTCTGTAACAAAAATTTGTGTCTTCTCCCATTTATTCAGCCATTAGTTAAGTATTATCAAGAATCAATATGTATACATATGTATATGTATACATATTTTGTATTTTAAGTTATAATCCTACACAATATTATATTAGGGCTTCATTTTTTTTTTTAATTTTTTTTTTTTTTTTAACGTTTATTTTTGAGAGAGCATGAACAGGGGAGGGGCAGAGAGAGAGGGAGACACAGAATCTGAAACAGGCTCCAGGCTCTGAGCTGTCAGCACAGAGCCCGACGCAGGGCTCGAACTCACGGACTGCGAGATCATGACCTGAGCCGAAGTCAGACGCTCAACCGACCAAGCCACCCAGGCGCCCCAGGGCTTCATTATTTCAACTTTGGCCATCGGGACCTCCTTGAGCCTGGCTCCTGTGTCCCTGTGATGTAACCCCATCCATTTTTGTTGTGATTCTTTGTTCTGGTAAAATACACATAACATGAACTATGGGCTTTAGTTAATAATGCATCACTATTGATACAAATGTCGCAGTGCAAGGTGTGGATACAGGTGTGGTGGGGAGCGTGTGGGAACTTGTGCTTTTCCATTTTTCTGTAACCTAGTGCTCTAAGAAATTGTGTGCATGTGTGGGTATAGATATGGGTAGGTAGCCATTTTAACCAATTTCAAGTGTACATTTCAGTGGCACTTATTTCCATTTTTTTTTCATTCTTGCAAATAAGTTTTGTACCCATTTGGGCAGGAACTCCACACATGTCCTCCCCCCAGCCTTTGATAACCTCTAATCTACTTTATGTCTGAATTTGCTTATTCTAGACCATGTAAGTGGAATCACACAATATTTGTCCTTTCGTGTATGACTTTACCTAGCATATTTTTTTAATAAAAGTATTTATTTTTGAGAGAGAGCATGCAAGCTGGGGAGGGGCAGAGAGCAAAGGGGACAGAGGATCTGAAAACAGGCTGTGTGCTGACAGCAGAGAACCTGATGTGGGGCTTGAACTCACAAAACCTGAGATCATGACCTGAGCCAAAGTCGGATACTTACTAGATGCCCCTATCAAGCATATTTAAGGTTCATTCCTGTTGCAGCTTTTACCAGAACTTTATTCCTTTTATGGCTCAATAATATTCCATAATGTACATCACATTGATTTATGGATGGATATGAGTTATTTCCATCTCTTGGCTATTGTGAATAATGCTGTGAGCATGCGTGTGTAAACATCTGAGTCCCTGTTTTCTGTTCCTTTGGGTATTTGCCTAGGAGGGGAATTGGCTCATGTGATAATCCAGTGCTTAACTTTTTATTTTTACATTTTTTAAAATATTTATTTTTGAGAGAGAGAGAGAGAGAGACAGAGTGCAAGCAGGGGAGGGGCAGAGAGAGAAGGAGACACAGAATCCAAAGCAGCTCCAGGCTCTGAGCTGTCAGCACAGAGCCTGATGTGGGGCTCAAACTCACAAACTGAGATCATGACCTGAGCCGAAGTCAGATGCTTAACTGACTGAGCCACCCAGGGGCCCCATTCAGTGCTTAACTTTTTGAGGAACTGGGCAACTTTCTACGGCAACTGCCCATTTTACATTCCCGCCCCCAGAGCATGAGGTTCCAATTCCTTTACACCCTCACCGGGACTTTTATTTTTTGTTGTTACAGTCCACTCCAGTGGGAAGTAGCTGTTTCGTTTGTGTTTCCCTAATAACTAGTGATATTGAGCATCTTATCCTGAATTTCCTGGCCATTTGTATGTCTGTTTTGCAAAACTGTCTATTCAGATCTTATGGCCACTTTGTGTGTGTGTGTGTGTGTGTGTGTGTGTGTAAGTTTATTTTTGAGAAAGAGAGAACACAAGCAGGGGAGGGGCAGAGAGAGAGACACAGAATCCAAAGCAGAATCCACACTCAGCACAGAGCCCAATGTGGGGCTTGAAATCAAACTGTGGGATCATGATCTGAGCCGAAATCAAGAGTCAGATGGTTAACTGACTGAGCCACCCAGGTGCCCCCTTATGCCCACTTTTAAATTGAGCTGTTGCTTTTTGTTGTTGAGCTATAGGAGTCCTGTATTGGTTTTGAATATTAAATCCTTGTCAGATATGTGATTTGCACATATCTTCTCCCATTCTGTGTGTTGTCTTTTCACTCTCTTGATAGTGTCCTTTGATATACAAATTTTTAATTGAATGAAGTCCAATTTATTGTTTCTTTTGTTTATGGTGTTTTTGGTGTCATATTTACAAAACCATTGGCAAATCCAAGGTTATGCAGATTTTCACTAAAGTTTTCTTCTAAGATTTCCATAAATTTACGTCTTTGATCCATTTTGAATTAATTTGTCTAAATGTTGTAAGCTGTGTTCAACTTCATTCTTTGGTGTGTGGATATTCAGTTTTCCCAGCACCATTTCTTAAAGAGACTGTCCTTTCCCCATTGAATAGTGTTGGCATTCATGTCAAAAATCAGTTGATGGTAGGCATATCTGGGTGGCTCAGTTGGTTAAATAAATGTCCAACTCTTGGTTTTGACTCAGGTCTTGATCTCACGGTTTGTGAGTTTGAGCCCCATGTCAGGCTCTGTGCTGACAGAATTGAGCCTGCATGCGATTCTCTCTCCTTTCGGCTTGCTCTCTCTCTCTCTCAAAATAAATAAACTTAAAAAAAAAACAAACTTAATTCATGACAAATATGAGAGTTTATTTCTGGGCTCTGGATTCTATTCCATTGGTCCATATGTGTATCCTTAGGCTAGTTCCACACTGTTTTGATTACTATAGCTTTATAAGTAGGCTTTGAAATTAGGGTGTGTGAATCCTCCAACTTTTTCTTTTTCAAGATTGTTTTGGCTGTTGTGGCTTCCTCGAATTATCATATGAATTTAGAATGTTTTTTCCCCCCATTTCTGAAAAAAGATGGCATTGGGATTTTCATAGAGATTTCATTGAATTTGTGTGTCTTCTTAATATTATATCATCTAATCCATAAACAAAAACTGTCTTTCCATTTAATTATGTCAGTTTTGATTTCTTCCAGCAGTGCTTGTAGTTTTCATTGTGCAAGTCTTTTACCTCTTTGGTTAAATTTATTCCCAAGTACTTTATTATTTTTTTGGATGCTATTATAAATGGAATTGTTCTCTTAGTTTCCTTTTTTTGATTGTTCATTCCTAGTGTATAGAGAAACAACTGTTTTTTGTGTGTTGACTTAGTATCCTGAATGTATTTATTAGCTTTAACAGTTTGTGCATGTGTGTATGTATGTGTACATGTAGAGCTTTCTACATAATAGGATCATGTCATCTGCAAACAGAGATAGTTTTACTTCTTTTTTTGAATTTGGATTGTATTTATTTCTTCCCACTTGCATAACTTCTCTGACTCGAACTCCAGTATTACGTTGAATAGACGTGAGAAGCAGGCATCCTTGTCCTGTCCTTGATCGTAGGACAGGCTTGATCCAAGGCTTCAGTCTTTCACCATCAAGGGTAATGCTATTGTAGGTTCTCATCGATGCCCTTCATAGTTTTGGAGGAGTTCCCTTCTATTCCTACTCTATTGAGTGCTTAGTTGTTTCATCAAGAAAGGTTGCAAATTTTGTCAAATGCTTTTTTTTTTTTTTTTTTTAGGTGGATCAATGTGATGATGAGGGGTAATGAGTTCTAGGATTTCAGGGCTGTTGAGGGAAAAACATGATCATAAGGTGGCAGTAGCATATTTTATTTGGGCAAGTGTATTTGAGCGGCTCTTTGGGGGCGATGTGGTAGCAGTGTGGCAGGAAGAGGAGGTTAGAGAAGACTGAAGCGCAGTGGCTGTGTGGTCCTTCTTAGTCCCAGGGTGTGTCTTATGTACAGGTTGCAGATGCTGCGTGTAGATTTACCCAGTATGCAAAACAGGCAGGCTCTAGATGGCTAAAGATACGCTTGTTTAAGCTATATTTAAAACAATGATATGTGTAAAAATTGGACTTGGCATTGTTGGGCTTGAGCTAACCAACCCCGTCTGCTGTGAAGAAGTAAACAACATCGGCTTCAATATACAAGGGCCACATCTCTGGTTCACTTATATAACGTCTTGAATGTTTTTTCCTTCATTATATTAATGTGATAGTTTACAATGATTTTTTTAAATTTGTAAAAAAAAAAAAAGTTTATTTTGAGAGACAGAGAGAGCAAGCAAGCGAGCAGGGGAGAGGCAGTGAGTGAGACAGAATCCCAAGCAGGCTCTACACCATCAGCATTGAGCCCGATACAGGACTCGAACCCATGAGCCATAAGATCATGATCTGAGCCCAAATCAAGAGTCATGCTTGACTGACTAAGCCATACAGGTGCCTCCTACGTTGATTGATTTTTGTGTGTTGGACTACCCTTGCAATCCTGAGATAAATCCTGCTTGGTCACATTGTATGATCCTTTTAATAGAATGTTGAATTTAATTTTGTGTTGAGTTTACATATATGCTCATAAGAGATATTTATTGGTCTGTAGTCCTCTTGTAGTGCCTTTGTCTGGCTGTGGTGTTGGGGTACTGCTGGCCTCATAAAATGAGTGAAGTAGTATTCTCTCTCCTCTTCAGGTTTTTGAGAAGAACTAATGTTAATTCTTTAACAGTGAAGGCTTTTGGCCCTGGGCCTTTCCATGTTGGGAGGTTTTTGATTACTGATTCAATGTCTTTACTTGCTAATAGCTGTTTCCTCTTGAGTCAGTTTTGGTAGTTTGTATGTTTCCAAGAATTTGTCCATCCAGGTTGTTCACTTTGTTGGTTAACCATGGTGCATGGTATCCTGTTACAATCTTTTTTATTTCTATAAAGTCTGTAATAATATCTCCTCTTCCATTTTATGATTTTAGTAATGTCTTTTTTCCCCCTTAATCTGGTTAAAGGTTTGACAACTTTGTAGCTCTTTTCAAAAAACCAACTTTTGATCTTGTTGACTTCCTCTGTTGTTTTTCTAGTTTATATTTCATTTCCACTCAAATATTTATTATTCCTTCCTTCTGCTAGCTTTGGGTTTAGTTTGCTATTCTTTTTCTATTTCCTTAAGGTGTAGAGTTTTATTATTGAAATAAGATTTTTTTAACACAGTCATTTACAGCTATAAATTTCCCTCTGAGCACTGTTTTTGCTGCAGCCCCTAAGTGTTACACTGTGTTCTTGTTTTCATTTGTGCTAAGGTATTAGCTAATTTTCCTTGTGATTTCTTCTTTCACTCATTGGTTGTTTAAGAGTGTGTTGTTTAATTTACCACATATTTGTGGGTTTTCCAGTTTTTCCTGTCTTAGGATTTCTAGTTTTATTCCATTGTAGTTGGAAAGAATATTTTGTGTGATTTCAGTCTAAGTGTTTAAGACTTTTCTTGTGGTGTAATTTATGGTCCTTCCTAGAGAATATACCCTGTTCACTGGAGAAGATTGTATTTTCTGCTTTTGTTGGGTGGAGTGGTCTGTGTATGTCTGTTAGGTCTAATTGGTTTATGGTGTTTTTCAAGTCTTCTATTTCCTCATTGATCTTCTGCCTACTTATTCCATTATTGAAAATAAGGTGTTGATGTCTGAAACTATTATTATAGAAGTCTATTTCTCCCTTAGTTCTGCCAATGCTTGCTTCATGTATTTTGGGGCTCTCTTATTGGATGCATATATATTTATACTTGTTATAACTTTTGACCCTTTTATCAATATATAATGTCCTTTTTGTCTCATAACAGTTTGCCAGCCCAGCTCTCTCCATTACTATTTACATGGAGTAATTTTTTCCATCCTTTTACTTTCACCCTTTTGTGTCTAAAGCAGGTTTCCTATAGACAGCATACTAATGGATCATATTTTTTTATCCATTCTGGTTTTTAATTGGAGGGTTTGATCATTTACATTCGAAGTAGTTACTGATAAGGAATTTGTCTTGAGCTGCCATACAGCTATTTGTTTCTGTAAGTGTTACATATTTTTTGTTCCCTCCTTATCTTATAGTTGATTTTGTGTGTGTGATGTGCCATTTTGATACTCTACTATTCTGGGGCTTTTTGGTTTTTTTCCTCATGGCTACTCTGGGGATTACAATATCTGACTTAAATTTATAACAACCTAATTTGAATGATTCCAATTTAGTTTTAGTAGCATACATACACTGTTGTTATATGCCTCCTTCCCTTTCTTCTTATTATCACAGATTACATCTTTTTTCATTGTTCCCATTAACATTGATTTATAAATACTATTTTATTCATTTGCTTTTTAAATCATATAAGAAAAAAGGAGTTAGAAACCAAAAACCAAAAGTACACTAATACTGGCTTTTATATTTACCTATGTAGTTATCATTACTATTGTTCTTTATTTCTTGATATGATTCCAAATTATTGTGTAGCTTTCTTTCATTTCAGCTTGAAGGGCTCCCTTTGGGATTTCTTTTTTTTTTTTTTTTTTTTTTTTTTTTTTTTCAACGTTTATTTATTTTTGGGACAGAGAGAGACAGAGCATGAACGGGGGAGGGGCAGAGAGAGAGGGAGACACAGAATCGGAAACAGGCTCCAGGCTCTGAGCCATCAGCCCAGAGCCTGACGCGGGGCTCGAACTCACGGACCGCGAGATCGTGACCTGGCTGAAGTCGGACGCTTAACCGACTGCGCCACCTAGGCGCCCCAAGGGATTTCTTAAAAGGGCACTTGTACTAGTCTACCAGTGATAAACTCCCTTACCCTCTGTTTGTTGGGGATGTCTTAATTTCTCCTTCCTTCTTGAGGAATGGTTTAGCCAGAAAAATTTTTGGTTGACAGTGGTTCTCTTTTAAAGCTTTAAATATGTCATATAATAAAGGGATAGGGTTATATGCTTCATTTGTTGTAACCCTTGCAAGCCTTCATCCTGACTTCACCAGGTATATTATCCTATGTTTTTGTGGTTTCTGAGACATTTGTTCAGAGCATTATTAACAAAGTATTGTACAGAAATGAATTTTCCTGGCACCTGAAATGGTTCCTTAAACACCAACTTTTTTTCTTAATCTAACATGTATTCCATATAGTTCTACCTTAAGAAGCTAAGGCAAAAAATAAATAAATAAATAAATAAATAAATAAAAATAATAATAATAATAATGGCTCTCATTTCCTGAGGTCTAACTCCAGGAGGTCTTTAAAGTAAGTTGCCTGGGGGGCTCAGTCGGGTAAGCGTCCAACTTCCACTCAGGTTATGGTCTCACAGTTTGTGGGTTTGAGCCCTGCATCAGGCTGTGCTGACAGCTCAGAGCCTGGAGCCTGCTTGGGATTCTGTTCTCTCTCCCCCTCTCTCTGCCCCTCCCCCACTCGTGCTCTGTCTCAAAAATTAACATTGAAAAAAATAAAAATAAGACTTTGTACATTTGAGGAATTTGAGTGCAGCTATAGATGCTTCCAAGGCCCAGCATCCTAGCTATTGTGTGTTTCAGCTTATGACAGCGAATGTCAGTTTAGTGCAGTCATGCACTTAGGTCGTGAGTTACCTGCTGCTCTTCAGACTCAAATAGTGTGGTTCTGAGTTTTCATCTTTCTATTTAATGGCTTTTTTTTTTTTATCTCTTCTCTATCAGGATCACATGTGCCTATTGTTATGCCTCCCCTCTTTAGCTGGGGCTGGAAAATCAAATGACTGAACTTAAAATAGTAATTTTTAAAATAGATAAAAATGTAGGTATTAATACTTTTTTCAAGTTTATTTTGCCTTCCAGATAAAATATTGCTTCCTGTAATTTCTTCATTGATCACATGGTATGTTTTTTTAAGTTTCCGAAAAAGCAAACTCCTGATAAATGAGCCTAATTACCATATTGACAGTGCTTTAAGAAATGAAAGGCAAAATCCAAGCTGTTTTTCAGGTCAGCAGTCTAGTACCAATGTTTAGGCTTCAGAGAGTATCAAAGAAAGGTAATGTGTAATTGTACTGTCAAGTAGTTTTTTATACCACCCAATATTTTACTCTCATAATGATGCATGGTTTACTAAAAAGGCATCCTTCTTGCCAACTTTAAAGTGATCATGCTGTCATTTTCAAAGGGATATGGGAGTGTTATGGTCACCTGCTGCTTTAAACCAGTGCCATTTACCAATTAGGTGTGCTCCCAAGTAAAATGTAGCCTTTCCTGTGACAAGCATTCACCCCAGGATCACATTCATGTGTGGCAAAGCAAACTTACCTACTTTATTCACTCTGACATTTGGAGATTATTTTCTTTTATTGTCTGTAGTTCTGTGTGTATGTAAAACAATGTAAAAGAAAACGTATATAACAGGCTTGGCAGTATGTAGGAATCTAGACTTTCTTTGTGATGTACTTATTTTTTCATATAAAATCTTAAGCTATTTTGCAAGTGTATTTCATTCACTGTATCTTGAAATTTGTACTATAAGATTTTTTAATTTACAGAATAATTTCATAGTCATACCTGAATTCTAAAATTGTGTCATTTTTGTGAAACCATTTCTGAGAACCTTATTTGTTAATAACAGGAAGTAAAGAATCCGAGGAGTCTTTAAAAATTGACCATGGTGGCTGTTGGCTAGGGGAAAAAAAAAACATTTGGGCATTTTGCTGTCCAGATTTCAGTACACATACAGCAAACATGTGAGTGCCTGTAGGTGCCAGCTACAGGCCTGGACTGGGCACAGAGTTGGATAAAGACATAGTTCCTGCCTAAGTGAAGGCACAGTTCTAGGTTGTTAGGGAATATTCAGCATTGAAACAATGTAGTAACTAGCAAATGGAGGTATGCTTGAATTTCTGGGGATCTTGAATCACTTTGGCTGGGAAGATGTTGGGTTGGGATGAAAAAGACTTCAGGAACGTCCTTCAGGATAGGACATTCCAGGCTGAAGCCATAGCATAAACCGTGGCTTCACTACGGGGGCACAGTATGGACACAGGAATACCACAAAGCATTGCACATGACTTGGGCCTAATGAGAACTCCCTTTCTGAAGACAGGAGTTCTTTTCTCCATTTGACAATTTTGCTTTTTGGCCTAGTATAGATGTGAGTAGGTTTGTGGTATGAGGTTTAGAATCCTTATCTCAATTTAAAAACCTCACCAAAGAGCAAAAGATATTTAGATGACTGTGTCAACCTGAAAATAAAGAGCCACAATGAGAGGCAAATGAGTATTTATTTGGGACCAAAGAGTTGCAGTTTCAGGAGCACAGATTCAGGAAAGCAAGGTGGTTTTCATGAGGAAAACAAAGGGAGGTGCAATGACATGATTTAAGGGAGAAATTTTTTTTCTATGGGTGTTTTAACAGGCGAGGCTACTCTGGGTTATATACTGACTGAGTGCTGATTCTGTCTTCAGAAAGTCCACAACCACCAGACTTGTTATCCGGATGTCTGTTCTGCTGACTTTTCAAACAGTTGCTTAAAACAACTGCCGTTTTACCCAGTGCAAAGGTTTTGACCCAGTTCAAAGGTGAGTATGGCAGTTTCTCTCCACTGGCCACTCAGACTCGATTTTAAAATGGCTCCAGTAATGCCAGTTTTTCAGTTGGTTAGTCTGAATAATATCAAGAAATTAGAAAAGTAAAGACCTGCAAATAGATTGAGAGCAGTTTTTTAAAAGTCCAAATATGTGCTCTGTAAAGACTGCTGAAACATTCCAATTTTTCAAATGAATGGTTTTCACGTTTTTCAACATCAGCCCCTCCTGCATCTACCTCCTTTCCGTCTTTTGTATTAAAAGATTTTATTTTTTAATTTTTTTGACATTTATTTACTTTTGATAGAGACAGAGCACAAGTCGGGGAGGGGAAGAGAGAGGAGGCACAGAATCCAAAGCAGGCTCCAGGCTCCAAGCTGTCGGCACAGAGCCCAACACAGGGCTCGAACTCACAAACCAGCAGATCAAGACCTGAGCCAAAGTCGGACTCCTAACCTACTGAACCACCCAGGCGCCCCTGTATTAAACGATTTTAGGTGGCAACCATATTTTCCTTCTTTTTATCACAGGTTATACCATCAGAGCTTTTGATCAGCATACCTAAACTGTCTGTACGGAGTTGATTTGAGACCAAAAAAAAAACAAAGCAAAAACCAAAAAACCGTGGAGCCAGGGTGGGCAACCTTATCATAGGTGTGTTTCTAATAGGATTCCTTTAGATTTATGAAATATTGACAACTGCTCCTTGCCCCCTTCATGGGGTTTTAGAAAACTGCTTTGGAACTGCTTTTTGAGTCTTGGCTCATTTAAAAGTCACATTCCCAGTGTGTTCATTGGTAGCGAGTAGTTTAAGGATAAAGCACTAGAATTAGGCCTGGACTTACCTCCAGTATCTGACAGTGACTCCCTTCATCTCTGTTTGTGCTCGGAAGTTCTTGGGAAAAAGATGCTATGAATGACAAATACAGCCAAGGTAATTAAAAAATAGGAGAAAATATGAAAAAACGTGGCATTTAAAAATGAAGACCTGATGGGGCACCCAGGTGGCTCAGTCAACTAAGCATCCACTTCAGCTCACGTCACGATCTCGAGGTTTGTGGGTTCAAGCCCCGCGTTGGGCTCTGTGCTGACAGCTCTGAACCTGGAGCCTGCTTTGGATTCTGTGTCTGCCTCTCTCTCTGCCCCTCCTCCACTCGTGCTCTGTCTCCCTCTCTCAAAAATAAACATCAAAACAAAACTGAAGACCTTCTATACATTCTAATCTGAAGTGCTACTGCCTCTTAAGTTCATAAAAGAAAAACATATGAACGAGAACCTGGCTTGGTTGCTGTCCCATTAATAGCTTCGAACAGTTGTGTACAAATTGCTGCAAATCCTTCAGGCCCCGTTTTGTGGGTGCCCTGGGTCTGAGCAAGGCACTCGCGCCTAGAATGCGGGGCTCAGAGATGAATAAACCCTCTTTCTGAGCCGGCCACTTTCTGCTTCCAACTGCGGCGCATTTATTCTCCTCCGTATGGGGAAGCCATTTGTGCTGTTTGCCAACCCCTCCATTCTTCTTAAGTGCTGTTCTCTGAAGAAAGGTTCAGATTTCCTTGGAAAATAAAATAGCTGTAAATACTTTGTGAAGCACGTGTATGTAGTTCTCAGGAACACTTAGCCAAACGTGCTCTGGTCCCTAATTTGCCGCCGACTGGCTACTGGGAGAGGCCTTTCGACCCCTTGCCGTCCCAGACCTACCCGGGCTGCCAGGGCCCACCTCGGCTTTACGTCCCGCGGAACTACAGGTTGAGTCCCCTGGGACAGAAGGATGCCATGCTGGACGTGGAGCGTCACGGGGCGGGGGAGCGGGGGGGAGGGAAAAGGGGCGGTGTCGTCCCAGTTATCGCGAGGTTTCGCCCGGGGAGGGAGGCAGAGACGGTTCCGCGGCGGGTGCGAGATGCGCTCAGAGAAGGAGGCGGCCGGAGGCCCAGGGGCTGCCGTTGCTGCGCGGGGCCCGAGCGGGAGGGAGAAGCCGTCGGCCGTGGAAGTCCAGTTCCGCCGGGAGTCGCCGCGGCGAGAACCCGAGGCGCCACCAGCCTCGTTCTTCGTTTGCGGGGACGGCATTTGCAAACATCGCGAGGAGAAGAAAACGGTCCTGAGCAAGGTGGGGAAGGGGCGGGACAGATAAGCCTCGCGAGAGGAGGAGGGTCTTCAACAGTAGAGGCGAGGTCGTCCTGCAAACCTCGCGAGGAGAAGAGGGATGCTCTTCAGCGTGGCGGGGGTGGGGCCAATGGTTGGGGTGGTCTCGAGGGGTGGGGCTAAGAAAGGTGGGTGGGCGGAGGCGAGGGGCTGCGGGAACGGGGTTGGGCAGGCAAACCTCGCGAGAAGAGGGATGGTCTGAGCGAAGACGGGGCGGGCTCAGCGTTTGGAGTGGTGGGAGGAGGTGATGCCACGCGCGGCGTGTTCTGGGAGCGCGGGTCGGGGCTGGGCCAGCCGCTTCAGCACCGCGGACAGCGGCTGGGGGAGGCGGGGACGACGTGCAGCTGGAACCGTTTCCCGTTCCGCCAAACACGGCCTTTTCTGGTATGGAAGGAGGAAGAAGAGTGCGTTCTGCCTGTGTTGTTTACGATTGGGGCTGCCACGCTGAGATGCTGGGCCACGGGGAGGCTCTGTCCTCGGCCCGGGCGATGCGAGGGGGCGGCTCGGCGAGGGTCTGGTCCTGTCCAGGGAGGGCGGCGGGAGGATACTGCGGGCAGGGGCGACAAGTGCGCATCGCAGGCGGAGGTCCCTTGGCAGGAAGAACAGGTGCACCGCCGGGCTGTTAGAATTGCTGTTGCTCTGCGTGCAGGGAGAATGTAGGCGGAGGTTTTATTTTTCAACTCGGGCATGGACAGTAAGCGTCATGCCAAGAGTTGTCTGGTTTCCTGAAAAGGAGCTGCTTTATGCACCCCTTTTTCTGACCTTACTGATCCCGTTTAGATTAGTCAGCCCTCATTACCCTTTTGACAGCCATGTTCTCCATGCATGTATTTCTTAGCTTTTCCTAAAATGTGTGTTTCCGCTGGAATCCTGGTTGAGATCTCCTTCTGAACCAAAACACAGGTGACATTCAAATTATTGAGGCAATGATAGTGAAACAAAACCCACCCAGAGTCCTTTCTACAGGTGGTCATCCGGCGGCTTCCTCCCAGCCTCACCAAGGAGCAGCTGGAAGAGCAGCTACACCCACTGCCGGCACATGATTACTTTGAGTTCTTTACTGCCGATTTCAGGTGAGAAGCTGCTTACCAACATTAAGAAGCTGGGAGGTCTTGTCACTTGATGAGAGATTAAGATTATTATAGATGATGAAAGCTATGTTTATTTCCATCTTCTTTCTTACATGTACTCAGAAATCAGTGCAGACCTTTATTTCTGCAAATTGTTTCCAAGTAGGCAAAGCATTACATTCTACTAGCACCACCATAGTCTAAAGAGAACAAACACCAGAGACAGAAACAATATTCCAGCCCCCAGAAACCGACTCGTGCTCCCTTAAATCACTAAGACCCCTGTCCCCACCTGACACCTGCCAGGTTATTTCTTTTTTGATTCTCTTTTACATCTTGGTAGTAAGGTGGCTCTGACAACACTTTCACACTTCCAGATCTTCTTTTTATTAACAATGAAAGAGCAGACCTCATGTTAGACCTTCAACGGGTGATAGTTCAGCTAGAATTTTGTAATTTTTCACTGTTTTTATTATTACCTTTATTATCATTATTATCCTTTTTATCTTCAGTGTCATGAGTGTCATGAGTTTGTTAAGGTAGCCATATAAACTTTCCTTCTGAATAAATACATTTAAGTTAAAAATGCCAGTCCATTCAAAGAAAAATATCACAGGTAAATATAGATTTGGCTTTAAAAAAATAGATGATTTTCAAATGACTAATGTTTAAGAAAACTGGTACCATTAAAGGACAGGCACCGGACTCAGAGTGACTCAGGTTGAATCATAGTCCTATCTTTAACTAGCTGCACCTTTTGCACATACTGAATTTCTCTGGGCCTCAGTGTTTATGTCTGTGAAATGGGGTTGAAAGTTCCTGCCTATGAAGGAAATTGGTAGTTGTGAGATCAAGGAGAAAGAGTTAGTTCTTCTATAGTCCCCATACCTTGTGCTACAATTAATATCCCTTTAAAATACGTAAAAGTGGTCATCAATGAAGAATATCTTGTAAATATAACGTTTTCAACTGTGAATGAATCATGATTAGGTTGTATTACATCATTGTGTGTACTAAGGAAAACCTTTAAATAACTTTGCCTGTGATTTTTCAACCTCGGAAGACCATTATTTTAACCCTGGTTTTGTGTAATAGAGAAACTTACCTTAAGTGTCTTTCCCAAGTTATTAAAAAGATCTCGGGTAATGTTTTGTTTATTTTTGTGTTTTTGTTTTTTTTGCTAAAGAATACCCAGATTATTGTAATTAAAAGAGAAGTGATTCTTTGGCATAAAGGTTTTATTTGAAATAGTTTGTTGCATCTAGAAAAGGAAAAGAAAATCAAAATTAAAGAAGCCTTGCATTTTTTTGCTAACAGTTTTCATTGTTATCTTTTATTTCAGTCTTTATCCTCATCTCTACTCAAGAGCATACATTAATTTTAGAAATCCTGATGACATCCTTCTTTTTAGAGATCGTTTTGATGGATATATCTTCATTGACAGTAAAGGTTCGATTGTTGGCTTTTTAAACTATTATAATCTCTAACTACATTAATTATGTTTTGCTGGAATGTTTGTGAACTGTAATTAAGTTCTCAGATACCGACTTAAAATAAGTTCATAAATTTTTATTGTGTTACTGTGGTTATGTGCTTGTGTTGAAAATTGAAATTATGTGTAAACCAAAGAACTCCAGCAAGTCTTTGTAATCTATTTATGTATTATCAGAGAGTGAAGTTTTTCATATAAATGAGTTTCCTGGATAAGTGAGCTTCACTTTCTTATGTACCAAAACTGAATTGCTTTGTTCATATTCAATATAAGTCTTTTAAATTATATTATTTACTTATATCTATGTCTTAAACAGAGAGCTTTTTATAATCATACATTTCTGGATTATGTCATGGGGGAAGGGGATTGTAGTAACGAACATCACTTTCTCACTGTTGAACAGCTGCCCGCTGAGACCATGATATTTACCTCTACTCTAAACGGTCCCAGTTCTCTGTACTTTTGGGTCCTCCCTTTGTCCTCCTTTCCTGTCAGACTGTCAACTGTTGTGTCCACTGCAATCAAGTCTGTACACCTGTATCAGCATATTCTCTGTACACCTTTCACCAGCCAGCCTCCTCCCACTCCACCCACCGCACTACTGATAAGTGTTTTCTTCTCCATTGAGAGGGAGCAAGAAACCCTCAAAGAGTGACTAGGCCAAGAGATTCTTTTCTTTGAGCAAAAACAAATTTAATGCTTGAACTATTTGACATTTGTGTTAAATGCTTGTTTATTCAAGTGCCTTTTTCCTTTAGTTTTTAAAAAGTTATGGTAAGATACACAAAACTAGATTTACCATCTTAGTCTTTCCTGAGTGCACAGTTCAGTAGTGTTAAGTACATTCACACTGTTGTGCGGCCCACTTCCAGAACTCTTTTCACCTTGTAAAACAAAAACTCTGTACCTGTTAGATAACTCCCCTCTCCTCCCCCACCCCCAGCCCCTGCATCCACCTTTCTGTGTTTTGTTTCTATGAATTTACTACTCTGGATACCTCCTATAAGTGGAATCTTACAGTATTTCTCTGTTTGTGCCTGGCTTACTTCATGTAGCCTGGTGTCCTCAGTGTTCACCCACGTTGTAGCAGGTGTCAGAATTTCCTTTTTAAGGCTGAGTAATATTCGGCTGTGTGTGTACCACATTTTGTTTATCCATTTTTCAGTGGACCCTTGGGTTGCTTCCAGCTCTTTGTTGTGAACAGTGCTGCTGTGAACATGGTGTGCAAGTATCTCTTGGACACCCAGCTTTCAGTTTTTTTGGGTGGATACCATTGTGGGATTGTTAGATCATATTATAATTATAGTATTAATTTTTTGAGGAACTGCCCTACTGTTTTCTGTAGAGGCTGCTTCATTTTCTCTTCCTGCTGATAGTGCACAGGGTTCCAGTTTTTCCATATCCTTGCCAGCAATTGTTGTTTTCTGGGGTTTTTTGGTAACAGACATCCTAGCGGGTATAAGGCAGTATCATTGTGATTTTGATTTGCATTTCCCTAATGCTTAGTGATGTCGGCATCTTTTTGTGTGTTTGCTGATGTCTTCTTTGGAGGAAGAGAAATGGAGGGATGTTCAATTTCTTCACCCATTTTTAAATTGAGTTGTTTCTTGTTAAATTGTAAAATTTTTGTTAATATATTATAGATCTTAACCCCTCATTGGATATATGATTTTTTTTTCCCATTCCATAGATAGTCTTTATATTCTGTTGATGTTTCAGTGCTTGCTTTGGCAGCACATATACTATATCCTGTTGATGTTTCTAATGTGATGTCCAATTTTTCTTTTTTTATTTTAGTTGCCTGTACTTTTGGTGTCATATCTAAGAAGTCATTGCCAAATCTAATGTCAAGCTTTTACTCCATGTTTTCTGCCAAGGGTTTTATAGTTTTAAGTGTCATGTTTAGGTCTTTGATCCATTTTCAGCTAACTTTTGTCTGTGATACTAGATAAGAGTTCAACTTCATTCTTTTGCATGTGGTTATCCAGTTTTTCCAGCACTATTTGTTAAAGAAGATTGTCATTTCCCCATTGAATGTCATCTTCCCAATTTCCCCATTAGAGAGCATGTGTGAGTGAGGAAGAGGGGCAGGGAGGGGGGAGAGAGAGAGAGAGAGAGAGAGAAAGAAAGAGAGAGAGAGAGAGAATGAGAATGAGAATGAGAGAATGAGAATCTGGAACAGGCTCCATGCTCAACAGAGCCCAAGGTGGGGCTTGATTCCACAACTCTGGAATCATGACCTGAGCCAAAATCAAGAGTCAGATGCTCACTGACTGAGCCACTCAGGTGCCCCAATACCATACTGTTTTGATTACTGTAGGTTTGTAATAAGCTTTGCAATCAGAAAGTGTGTCAACTCCTATTTAATAACTATCTATGTCCCAGGCATTGTTGATGGAGCAGTGAATGAGACATTGTTCCTCTCTGTCCAAAGCCCTGCTCTCCTCCTGGTTCTTGACTTTCTCCTGGATAGTTAGGGTTAGCATCGAAATATCTTTCAGATAATAAGAGTTGCAATATCATAGTCACGTGACCATTCCTGACGAGGCTGAAGGTGATTACTCAGTGAATTTAGTACCAACATGAAAGTGTTCCATCTGTTGATTAAGTGTATAGCAGGTTATCTTGGTGAACATTTCTTGGTATGTTCCCCCCCGCCCCGCACATAATGACCAAGTCAGTTTCTCATGGCTTTCATTGTAAACATTCCTGTTTGAAGCAAACCCTGTCTGATTATTGTGCACACCCTACGAAGCCCCTCTTTTAGTCAAGTGTCTCTTGTAAGCAGAGTAATTCCCTTGAACTCACATAACAGATTGATAATGGAATTAACCTTTTAAAATTAGAAGAAATTTAAATGTGACTAAGAAATGTATTTAAAGGTACTCCACGATAAACTCTTCAGTGGGAAAGAGAGGGTTTATTAACATTGAGTTAATGTAAAATTCAGCATTTGATGAATTTTGAATGCATTCAGTTTTGTAACCACTACTAACACATGAAAAATCATTTTATTTGATAAATAAATGCTCGTCCTTTGTTCATGTCTGGAGTTTGACATGCTAAGGTTGTGGTTGCTCGAAATATAGTTAAAACAGTTAACATTGTCATTGTTATACGCGGTCTTTAAGAAAGCAAACGTTATTTATTAAAATGAATGTAGTGGAATTTCAGAATGGCTTTTGCAATTTGTTTCTAATACAGGCCTAGAATATCCTGCAGTGGTAGAGTTTGCCCCATTCCAGAAGATAGCCAAAAAGAAGCTAAAGAAAAAAGATGCCAAAACCGGAAGCATTGAAGATGGTGAGTCCTTTTACAAAGGCTGAATTAGGAAACTGCCAAATCAAATACACTGATCAGATATAATTCGTCTACCAGATATGGGGAGGAGCATGTTTATTTTCCATTTTTCTTTTTAAATTTACAGATCCGGAATACAAGAAGTTTTTGGAAACTTACTGTGTGGAGGAAGAGAAAACGAATGCCAATCCTGAAACTCTTCTGGGAGACATGGAGGCAAAGACAAGAGAGCTTATTGGTCTGTTTGCTCATTTCTTCTCTTTGTTGAGACGTGTACTTACAAAGCTTGTATTTCTTTTTCATGAGTATTTAAAAATACACGCTCATGACAGGCTTGGCAGGAATGTAGAATGTTTTCCAGTTGTAACAAAAGGATGGCAACCCGTGAAAATATTTCTGTGTGTCTGTTGATGGAGAGCACCAGAACTTCCAGTCATAGGCGTTTTGTTGACAGTTATGATGCTTCCAGACGAGTAGTAAAGAAGACCGTGGAGTGCTCTGTGCCTGCTACATCAGGGGGGAGTGCTGTGTCTCAAGATTGAAGTCAGTCATCTTTCTCAAGAGCAGTCCTAGAGATGAGATGCTTTGCCCAAGTGTGAGGCCATCTTGTTACTGTTCAGAAAATACCAAGTGCTCTGAGAGAGCAAGCAAACAAGTGGATAAACCCAGCCGGAGCACAGAGTCTGCTTTGAATCAGGCTTCAGCCCTTTTTTGCAAGCAGCATATTTTAGAAATGGCTATCTCCTGGTGGCAGGTTGTAAACTTACCTGGTGTCTCCCTTGCTGTCTGCTCCCACTCGCCCCTGCTCTCCTATCCCTCCCTGTGGCTGTGTCCCACTTGCCCATCAAGATGTCTAGAACGGGATGATTGCCCTGTTAATAATTTACATTTTTATTTACCCATCTCTCCCCACCCTCCCCCCCAGTAGAACCGTATTTTCATATTGGTGGTCCCAGTAGTACATGGTTAGACAAGGTTAGGTATTCAGTAAATGTTTGTTGAGGAAAGTAGTAAGAGAGGTTAACATTTGAAATGGTCTTCATTAGTCAAGTAATGAAGGTTTATGTTTTGTAACAGCTGATTTAATGTGTGGCTCAAAAGATTTTTAATCACTAAAGCAAATATTTGTAAAGATGTGCTTAGGGTACATTTGCTCATTTTCGGTCAGCACATGTTGACTGGGAGTAGGGAGTGAGCATGGCCACGGCCATCATGTAGCTGCCCTGCTCGTGGGCAAGACTGCAGTAAACACCGGAAAAATAACCAGGCTTCAAGCCAGGGCATCTTCATGGGGCAGTGCCACAATGTGGTGAAATAATCCTGAGTGGGAAAGGCCCTCTGAGTCCACATTTGAGCTGAGAGCAGCCATGCTAAGAGGCGGGAGAAGAGGGGACTAGAGATGAGAGCTGGGAGCTGAGCTGCGGGCCCATAGGAGTGGGATACGTGCCTGTGTGCTTGGTACACAGGTGGGCCTCAGGCGGAGCGGCTGGAGAGGCAGGTGAGTGAGAAGTTCAGAGTTTATTGGAGAGACAGCTGGAGACCATTGAGGGAGTGGCGTGGCTTGATTAGTTCTCCCTGTCACTCCATACATGATGGATTGTGGATGCTCTGAGGAGACATTGGGCTTCCAGTGGGGAGGCTTTGCTCCAGTCCAGGGAGGGCTGCTTGTGCTAGCCAGCAGAGTCCACATAAGCTCTGGCGGATTGGGTGTGGGAAGAAAGGAAACAGAAAGAATCCAGGCCCCCAGGAGTTTTACCCAAACAGATCAGTGGATAGGGGCACCATCACTGACCTGGGGCAAACTGGGGAAGGAAACTTACTGGAGGCAAATCGAGATCTCACTGTAGAGCATGTTAAATTCAGGAAGAGCTTAGAAAAGAAGCAAATTAAAAATTTACAGGACTTGCCCTGCCCCCCACCCCCCCACTATCATTTCTTTCCTACTTTGCTATAAAAGCCCTTGTACAGGGTACCCACAGAAAAGGACCAGGAGCTTCCACTGGTGGATAGTTTTGAGGCAGGCCTTGGTGGCCAGACACACACCATCCAGCTGCTCCAACTACCCTCCCACACAAGGGGGACATCCTTTCCCATTCCCAGCCCCTCACCTTGTTCCTGGTACACAGTAGGTGATCATAGTGTTTTGCTGAATGAGTAAGTGTGATTCAGAATCTGTACCCATTGAAGTTTGAATCTTAATCAGGCAATTCATGGCAGATTGCCTTTTTCTTTTCTTCGATTCTGGCCTTCAGTGGACTCTTATGATCTAGTCTGAGCAATGAGGGTTAAATGGAAATATTAAATCCCTCTGAAGTTACAGGTTAGTGTGGTGGCATGGCAGGGTCTGTGGAGCGGACAGACCTGGGCTCAGGTTCCAGCCCTAAGACTTAGCAGCTGTGTGGCCACACCTGAGCCTCAGCATCCCTGCTGCCAGGTGGTGGTGACAGTGCCTAGGATGGAACAGCTCTCTGTGAGTGGTGAGAGTCATGCTGTTGGATAAGTTAGTGTTATATTACATGGCCATGCACCTTGTTTAACAAATGATACATTTCTGTGGTTTGTAAAGCACTTTCTTATCCAGGGTCTCATGTACCCTTCATATCGATCCTTTGGGGTAACAAGGGAGGTGTTTGTAGAAGGGGGAAGGCAGGTGGGATCTCGGTGTTAGCTCCCCGACCTACCCAGGGAGATCTTGGTCCTGCTCTTTGCTAACAAGTCCAGAACTCCCATGGTGAAGAGCAGATCCTCCCTATTTGAGGTGATTGCCTATTACAAAGGGCATTGGCTGTGCTCATCCTGAGCCAGAGTTCATGGTTAACACAGGAGCCACCCAGGGAGGAAATGGGCTCCTCTTGGCCCCTGTACTTATGATGAAACGTGGGCATTTGCACAGCCCTGAATCCAGGGCAGAGCTTTCTTGGCAGAAGCCATTGGTATATTATGTTGCGGTGTTCAGGAGTCCTTAATTCCAAGGTAAGAACCCCTGCCCAGGGGCTTTCTTGTAGAATTTATGATTAATTCCTGATCCTTAGAATTCTGGAAATGTATGTCTTGGCCAGCCTTCAAATGCGTCCAGGGATTCTTTCTTCCCTCACTTAATCTTAGATCTTGAAAGAGCTGTGGCATAGACCCAAACCATCTTCTGCCTTCCCACCTGCATCCACAGCCACTGCCATAGGGAACACATGCTTCTCAGAAGTAATCCCTTTGAGAGGCTATGCCAGGAGGCCTGCCACAAATGGGCACCAAATTTCAGGTTAGGTCAGACAGGTCCAGGGCATGAAAACTGAGGATCAGGTTTGAGTTTATGGAGAGGTTCATTCCTGGGTGGCTAGTGCTGCTTAGATGAAGTGCCATGGGGGGGGGGGGGGGGGGGGGCAGTGTCACTGTCTAAACTTTTACACCTGGTTATTCTGGTTTGTAGAGTGTATATCATGAGAAATCACAAGAATCCACATTGCTTAAAATCATCGTCTAGAGAGCAGAAAAGGAAGAAACTCCCAGAATATATGTTGAATCAGTGAATCTATAAGCGGGCTATGTAATGTTTTAAAATATCCGCAAAAATGCGAAGATACTTGGGTGCCTGGGTGGCTCAGTCAGTTAAGCGTCTGATTCTTGATTTTGGCTCAAGTCATGATCTCACGGTTTGTGAGTTTGAGCCCTGTGTTGGGCTCTATGCTGACAGCATGGAGCCTGCTTGGGATTCTCTCTCTCCCTCCCTCTCTCTCTCTGCCCACCCTCCTCCCCCGCCCCCAATAAATAAACTTAAAAAAAATAATGTGAAGATACTCATAGCATTCAGGAAGTCTAATCCATTGTACTCATTTTTCTTTTTTGCTTTTATGGCGTCTTTGTGAGTAACATGAAGCCTCCCTTAAGAATCAGGAGTTCATTGCCTACTGTGTGTAGAGTTGTCAGTGCCTCCAGATGATGTGATTTTATAGTAATGGAATAGGAATTTCTCCAGGTACAGTGTGTGCACATCTAAATTGTATTCGTTTATTTATTATAAATATTTTATTTTTAAGTAATCTCTGCAGTCAACGTGGGGCTCAAATTTCCAACCCCCAAATCAAGAGTTGCACGCTATGCCTACTGAGCCAGCCTGATTATTTACGGATTAAATTGAAAACAAGTATTTAAAATAAAGGAAAGAAATCATATTTTAGAGTTAAATACTACATTACAATTTTTGTGTTTTAGCTAGAAGAACCACACCTCTTTTGGAATATATTAGAAAGAGAAAATTAGAGAAGCAGGTAGGTTGACCTTTTTACCTGATAAATATCCTTCCTGTCTCTGCCACATTCGTGCAGACAATTTATACACATGCTTTTCCACGTCTTCAGAGGATTCGAGAAGAGAAGCGAGAAGAGCGAAGGAGGAGGGAGCTGGAGAAGAAGCGCTTACGGGAAGAAGAAAAGAGAAAAAAGAGAGACGAGGAGAGGTGTAAGAGAAAAGAAGCAGACAAACAGAAGAGAACAGCAGAGAGAGAAGTAAGGATTAAGGTAATCTTGAGGGGACCTCTCCTTTCGTTTTTCCAAAAGTAGTTCTGCTACAGGCACGCCTTTTAGGTGTTTAGCTCTTGCTACTTGTAAGGAAACTTTCAGTTAGCCTTGTCTCTTACTATTATAATTCCATTTCTCTGCGATACAGCAGTGGTTCTCAAACTGTGTTCCCTGAGCCCTGGGGGTTCCTTGGGCATGCTGTGGGGGAGGTGGAGAAGGACCACCCAGGGGAGCCCCACACTTACATGTCAGAGTTGGGACTTCTGCTTACGTTTCCATCAGAAGACTTCCTGACTAATACGTACATGTTTGGAAACCACTGGCCCCATGTGCACTGGCCTTTCTAGATGAGGGCTCACTCCTGGTGTTGGGTGTTACCATTTTCTTTGCAGGAGCAGCAGTGTTTCTACTCTCTTGCCCAATTTCTCCTTTGACTGATGCATTCATCTGGAAGGGTGGCTTCATGCACAGAAGGAGGTCTTTCCAGTGTAAAATATGTTGCCCCAGTTTGAGCCAGCCCTTACTTCTTAGTCTTCTGCTCAGATGACCTTACTAACCCTAGACTTCAACCTAATGTGCACCTCCCCTCATTGCACAAAGTGTTTGAGATGCTTTATAGGGATTCATTAAAATTATATCAGAAAAAGAAAGAAAAGATCAGGACTTGGGGGAAGATAGAGTAGAAAGGGAAAGGATGGGGAAGAGATCATAGTCACCATAAATGAGCAATAGACTGGTTTCTGGTATGCTTGAACAGAAACAGTGTCATTATCCATGAAGGAAAAACAGGCCAGTTCTTTAAGGAAGGCGAGGCTTTTTCTAGGCCTTTGCTTCTAAATCAGTTTCTCCTGTAGGTGGTCACATGGGGCTCACTGGCTGAAGGGAACAATTTCTTCACAAAACTTGTACAAAAACACACAACCGTGTATATCCTTGAGGCCTGGCTAGGTTTGCTGCAGGAACAGGTAGCCTCACACCAGTTCACGCAAGGAGTCTGTTGGTGGTGGGCTGTGGCTGTCGGTCACCGCTTACCGTTACTGCCCAGGACCCGGCGACCAAGGCTGCACCTTGGCATTTGCTTCCACAGCCCTTATGACCAGGCAGGAACTTGTGATGCTGCAGGTCGTATGCCCATGTTTCTCTTCTGCCCACGTTTCACTGGCCAAAGCAAGTCACACGGCGGTACCTAATCTCAGGTTGGGGGCATGTTTAGGAAGCACCAGGAGGAGAACCAGAAGTATCTGATGAACAGCACTAAGGAGTAATTTCCAAAGACTGTTTCTTCAGGTGTTTCTCTTGAAGTTTAAAGGCAGTGCGGGGCGCCTGGGTGGCGCAGTCGGTTAAGCATCCAACTTCAGCTCAGGTCACGATCTCGCAGTCCGTGAGTTCGAGCCCCGCGTCGGGCTCTGGGCTGATGGCTCGGAGCCTGGAGCCTGTTTCCGATTCTGTGTCTCCCTCTCTCTCTGCCCCTCCCCCGTTCATGCTCTGTCTCTCTCTGTCCCAAAAATAAATAAACGTTGAAAAAAAAATTTTTTTTTTAAATAAAGGCAGTGTTGAAAACCTTATCTAGATGAAAGGTGTGGGGCAGGTCATGTCCCTCGAGCACATTTGCTGCAAAGACAGCACCTGGATGGGCAAGATGAGTGGGGAACTGATTGTCCCACAGAAAGTATCTCCTAATCTGATAGCATTGATGAAATTGAGGAACCCAGCCAAGACTATCAAATAAACACGGTTCATTCCCCCCTCCGTCAGCAAGGACATAGCAAAACCAGGGTATTCCTCAGGAAACAACTCTGAGGTCATGTTTTTCATTCGTCCTTGTAGTTTTAGTGAACACACAAGTCTCCCAACAAAATTGTAGCAGATAGACTTCCTGTAACAAACTTTTCATCTCCAACAGCATAAATCAACAGCCCTGGAAAGGTAATCAATAAAATGAAACCTTAATATTACAGAGAAACCTTAGGCATTAATCCTGACAGAAATTCAGTTCTGTCATGGCCAGGCACCGAATAGATATACGTTTAATAGAAATTTTGTGGCCACCGATGTGGAAATATTATCTAACCTTCTCATTTATCTTTCTAAACACGGAATCATAGCTAACCCAGTGCCTAATCTTTACACTCCAAAAGTACTTTTGTCAGTAGCGCTGAGAGTTTTTCAGGAATAATGACACTTGTAGCTTATAATTTCAGTTTTAATTTTAAGTAAGGCTTAAAGTATTTGGAATGTAGCATTCATTTTACTTTTACATTTTAAATTATGGAATTAGGAGCGCCTGGGTGGCTCAGTCGGTTGAGCATCCGACTTTGGCACAGGTCATGATATCACAGTTCATGAGTCTGAGCCCTGCCTCGGGCTCTGTGCTAATAGCTTGGAGCCTGGAGCCTGCTTCGGATTCTGTATCTCCCTCTCTATCTGCCCCTCCTCCGCTCACACACTTTCTCTCTCTCTTTCTCTCTCAAAAATAAATAAGCATCAAAAAAAATTTTACAAAAAAAATAAATTATGGAATTAGAGTCCGAAATAAGTCAAAGAAATAAAAAACAAAATTATACCACTGAAAGTAAACATATGTTCCTTCCTGTAGAAAAAAATAAGTCAAAACATAAAGAAAGCAAGAGAAAGGGTTATTCTTGTTCAAATCTGGTAAAACAAAATCTTGGTGGCAGGTTAGACCACAATGGCATAGGTAATCAACAGCCTGTGTCCTTAGGGGAGTGTCTGGTGTCTAGACCTGATTACACACAGCCACGCCCAAGGTTTGCCTTTAATGAGCATCTGTGCTCATTTTCAGGATTTCTGACTTAAGAATCATTTGGAGAGTTAAAATTCTTTTGTAACCTGAAAAATAAAATCAGTGAAAAAATGCTAAAAGAGTTTATTAATATCATAAAAATACAGATGCAGAGAGATATCCTCAGGCTATTTTTAACACAAAGGAAACTGTGATAACAAGGAAAGCAACCCAGCTGTTTTTATTTTCCTCTGAGGACTCTAAAACTAGGTGATGAGCTTAAGCTGAAGTAGGAAGTTAGAGATACAATACAAAGTTACAAATACAATTCCTGAGTACACAAATTGTGGACAATAGATGACATTAGTTGTGTGATCTTTTCTACAAAGCTTATTAAAAACCAAGGTGGACTGCGTGGAAGCACGCAAGACCTGGCCTCTGTTCCTCCTCCCCCTCCCTCTTCCTTCCCCCGCCTCCCTCTTCCCCTCTCCTTCCTCCTCCCTCCATCCTCCTCCTTCCTCTCCCCTCCCTCCCTCTTCCCTCCCCCACCTCCCTGAATCTCCTGCCTCTCTGTCTCCTCCTCCCTCTGGTTTCACCTTAGGCCTCTGCTTGCTTCCTTCTACTGGGAGTTTCTCCCAAGACTTATAGTTTCTCTTAAGTGTCTCGTTCTCATTATCTGGTCTCTATTCATGTCTAACCTCCACAGAGAGTCCCTCCATGACCCCCTTGAGAACCCATTCCTGCTCTTACTCTCACCCCACATCTCTCTGGGGATGTGTGTGTGTGTGTGTGTGTGTGTGTGTGTGTGTGTGTGTGTTTTCTGTTCTATTAGTTGTTTGTAGCATTTCACGCCATCTAAGATTATCTGGTTCACTTTTTCTATTTTGTCACCGCGTACACCGTTCTCCCCTCCCCCCATGGCCACCACTGCCTAGAATGTACTGTGGATTCCTTCACCGTGGGCACTTGTCTCTTACTCACAACTGTATTCCTAACACCTAACACGAGGACTTTTTCCCTAGTTCTGGCACATAGCTCCTAAAACCCTTGCAACCCCCGGAGTGATAAGAGCATCTTCTCTGTGCCAGTGAGGTGACAGGTGGCTGAGGCCTTGGTAGCTTCAGGATAAGAGCTGATTGTCAGAAAGACTGGGTGTGATTAGAGGGTTGGAACACTCAGCCAGCCCTGTGACCTCAAGAGATGGGAGAGGGCTGGAGATTGAATTCAGTGCCCAGCCACCAATGATTTAATCATTTGTGGACATGTAGTGGAGCCTCCATAGAGTTCCCTAAAGTATGGGGTCCAGAGAGCATCCAAGCTGCTGAACACATCAAGGTGCAGGAGGGTTCTGCTGATGGAGAGGGCCTGGAGGCTCTGAGCCATTCCCCCGTACCTTGCACGGAACACCTCTTTGATCTAGCCGTCCCTGCACTGTGTCCTTTGTAATAATCCAGTGACCTAGTCTAGCTGTCCCTGCAGTATCCTTTGTAATAATCCAGTGACCTGGTTCCTGCATTGTGTCCTTTGTAATAATCCAGTGACCTAGCGTAGCCGTCCCTGCACTGTGTCCTTTGTAATAACCCAGTGACCTAGTTCCTGCACTGTGTCCTTTGTAGTAATTCAGTGACCTAGTCTAGCCATCCCTGCACTGTGCCCTTTGTAATAATCCAGTGACCTAGTTCCTGTGAAGTTTTGCTGAGTTCCACAAGTTGTTCTCATTCAAGAACCCCTGAATATATAGCCAGTCAGTCATAGGTGCTAGTGGCAACTTGGGACTTTTGACTGGCATCTGAAGTGGGAACAGTTTTTTGGGGTGTGACATTAATTGCAACTAGGTGGTGTCAAAACTGAAATGAATTGTTGGATACCAGTCCGTGTTGAGAGTTGGAGAAATGGTTTTGGAAAAGACACCACACATTTGGTTTCAGAAGTATTGCAAGTAAAAACGATTCGTAGGTGCACTAAATTATTCATTGGATGGATGGGCAGGAACATAAACTGTTGTACTTCCCTGTGATTTACTTCTAGGACCAGCATGTAATGCTTTTTTAGTTAAAAATGTGTCAATAGATATGTGAAAGACAATGTGTCAATTCATAGAGCCCACAGACAGGAGAAGACTATGTAAGGTACTGCAACTTCCAGTGCTTGGCCTCACATTTTACCTGTTTTATTCTTAAATGAACTCATGTAGTTGAAACTTATCTGTGTGTCATTTTGCTGTAGTGCAATTTCAAATACGTTCACTTTTTCAAGTTAGAAAAAAATTCTCAGAAGTGTACCTTCTGTTTTTGTTTATAAACTGACTTGCCTGTGGCAGTTGAATTTCAAAGAGTAAACTACACAGAGAACAGCGAGGAGGGCCCAAATTCCACGACAGCCGCCTGCTCAGGCTGATTCAAGAAAGAGTAGGAAGTGTTCTGAAAAGTCTAAACTATTCTAAAAGTCATCAGTATGATGCAGCATTTTAAACAATGCTTTTTTTTCCTCGTTACAAAAGCAATACTTGTTAATTTTGGAAAAAAAACAGAACTTGTTGATACAAGAAAAGAAGATCATTTCAGTCCCACCACCTGGACACCACTGTTAACAGCGTTGCCAGCCTTACAGCTGTTGTTGTGTGTGTGTAAACATAGAGACCAGGTCGTTCAGTTCTGTAGCATTCTTTTGTTGTGTCAGCATGCATGTCTTCTCACATCAGCCGTCCTAAATCGTTGTTCATAACGATGGTATTTCATTGACTGACTGTTCCCGTATTTAACCAAAAACCTGGTTGCTGCACCTTGAGCTTACATTTTTTGCTATTCAAACACTTGTGCTCAATGTTGCTTTATGTTTTTAATTTTTGTTTTAAACAGCTTCGTTTATACCATATTCTAAAAGTGGTATTTTACTGACATTATAATTTCTTAGCTTCTTAAGAAACCAGAAAAGGGAGAGGAACCAACCACTGAGAAGCCAAAAGAAAGAGGAGAGGAAATGGATACTAGAGATGGAGAACAGGAGTCCTGTCCTGGCTGTGCTGTCCGGAAGCCCATGCCCTTGGGGAGCTCGCTGGAGGAGCCCAGGGAAAAGTGAGCCTGTGACTGTCACTGTGTCAGAGTCGTATGTGTCCTTTATCGTATTTCAAACTGTTTGTGGAATCGGGTTTTACCAAGATAATGCTTGCCCACATCCTTATTTCTTCTGGGTCACGCTAGGGGCTTGGTAAATGCATTTCGTCTGCAGCCTCAAGTCTGTCTTCAAAGCAGGAACATGTCCTGCTTCCAGTTCCTTAGCCGTTCCTGTCCTTGCTCCCTTTGGATTCCTGTTATCACTCTTTAGGTCTTCAGGATCTCCTTCCCAGTCTTGTCCAAGTGCTAGGATTCCTGTATTGGTGTTACCATCCCTGTGGCCCTCCCGTGGAATCTGACTAGCAGCTGTGTGGATCCCACTATTGCGCTAGCCCTGCCTGTCTCAGGCTAGGGGTCCTTGGGGCATGTACTTCTCTGCGTGCTTGTGACATGCAGCTCACGAAAGGACCTTGAGCAGGGCTTGTGTGGAATGGGACAGACACTGTCTTTGCATGGGGGCCAGAGAGACCCGCCAGAACCTTGTCAGGTAGGAGCCCCTCCCTCTCGCCCCTGAGCCTCCTCAGGGTTTGGTCACCTCCCCATAGTCAGTGGGGCCACGTGTGTCTGGGCTTCTTGTTCCCCTGGCCCAGGGCTCCTGCTCATGCACTGCATCCGGACACCCATGGAGCTTCCTGGATCCCAGGGCTGCTCTGCTTCCAAGGGTTCCAGAAGTGAATTTGCACTTGGATGTGAGATGGCAGGGTTGTGGGGTTAGGCTGCCATTTGTCCAGAAACATACCAGTCACAATGAATTCTTACTGTCTTTCTTATACAAAGAGTTGTGATAAAAAAAAAATTTTTCCCTCTTTTTGGGGATTCCAGTTTATTGCTCAGTTTATGAAATTAATTTATGCATGATTATTAAATCTGTGATCTGTTAGGACTGTAGTTTCTGTTATATGTGTTTGTATTATTATCGCTTATGATATAGCAGTGCCTTTCGTCATGTTTCTGGCATGAATTCTCACTTTGCTTATAGATCTTTTTCTCCCCAGCAGTCCTGCTGCTTCTGTTTTGTGGGAAGTCAAAAATAGTGTGTGAGGACTTTTGCCTGTTGGTTGTGGACTTTAAGAAGCAAAGGAGCTAAGGAGCCACTTATTTATTTACTATTAATTTAAGAGTTTGATATATGTATAAAATTAGTAAATTTCAATTAATTGTAGCTACGCTTGAAGCAGAAACAAGGCTGTCAGTATCAGCTCTGTGTCATGATGAATGTGTACCTGGGGCCCTAGGAAAGTCACTTGACCACTTTGGTCTCCGGTACTCTATCTGTAAAAGGGGTTGTTAGTCTACTTTGGGGGTTACTAAGAGTTAGAAAAGTAAGTATACATAGTTCCTTACCACAGTGCCTATTCCTACGTGTCATTCAAGTTTAACAGTAGATACTGTCGTTACCATTGTCAGTTCATCTTTTAGCAGTTTTTTATTGAATGCCTATTACGTGCCCACTTGGCAGCATGGTGATGTGCAGACTGAGGTATTCCCTGCCTCTTCTGGAACTTGCGGTATGGATGGGCAGACAGGTTCTCATCAAGCAGTATGCCTGAGGTGACCGATAATTTGAATTGAATCACAGGTCACAGAATGAGAGCAATGAAGAACAAAGGGAGTTGGACCGAAGATTCAGAGAAAAAGACCCTGAAACACAAAGATGCCACTTGGATGACAGTAGAAAGCAGAGAGCTCACTGTGAGTTTGACACGTTTTCACGGAGAAATGAGGAGGAGCTGAGATGGGGGAAAGGAGGCCCCCCCGACAGAGGGAAGAAGGGGAGCCAGGACAGTGGCAACGCTGTGGAGGCAGCAGAGCGGCCCGGGAAAGAGCAGAGGAGTGAAGGTGGCCCAGCAGCCAAAACGGAGCGCCCAGGAAACAAGGTTCTTTTGCTTGTTTGGGATCATCTTTCATTCATCAGCCGTAAAAGCACAAACAGCACATCTGCGGCTTTATGCCTGCTTTATCAGACGGAAGTTGTTTTAGTTAGCCCAAAGAGAGAAATCTGTGTAGGTGTCGGGGACTTAGGGTCATGCACTCTGCCAGTGGGAAGTCTGCCCCCACTGGGTCCTGTGCTCTTAGGGAGTGCACTGCCCTGACAGTTTGCATTTCATGATGCTTCAGGGAGCTTTCTTTTACGTGATTAACAATGTAGTGATTATTAGTAGATAGTCAAATGGCTCATAAATACTCATCAGTTAGGTGTGCACAGTCGACACAGGATTGGAGTGGCCTACTTAGACCAACAAACGGCTTTTCTTTCTTTTTTCTTTTTTTTTTCCCCAGAAGTTTGAGGTTAACTTTTACTCAGATCACATTGTTGTAGAGAAGCACTATTAATGGGGTCCCCTCCCTATAGGGCCAGGTCCCGTGGTGCCAGTGAGTCCCCCACAGCCTGGCCGCCCAGTGTTCAAGGGGAACACCCTCGTCTCACCCCATTCCCAACCTCGACAGGGACACTGTCTGCTGTCTGCATGGTTTTGTCATTGCTATATAAGTGCTATGTAAGTGGAAGCATACAGTGTGTGACCTGAGACTGTTTTTCTCAGATCTGCCTTCCCTTCCAGTCACCCAGGGTGTTGCTGGTATTAGTGATGTTGATTTTTAAAATGTTTCCAGGGCAGGCAAAACCACAGGCAAGAGGAGAGCCTTCTTCACCCCTGGCTAATCACATCTGTGTCACCCAGGAGTTTCTCTAGTTTCCTTAATCTCAGGTACACCAGAACAGCCATGGGTCTTTTTGGTGGGAGGTGTTTATACGAACACTTGTTTTCAGCTCCCTTTTTTTGTAGCAGCAGTGAGCACAGCTTTAGGCGTTGGGAGTCCTCTCCATGAACTCTGTGATGCTGTGGTGGAAATGAGGCTCCTTGTGCATAATGGCTCCTCCTTATGAGGCCTGGCAGTTTACGATGTTCTTTCAGTATGAGTGTTGACCCCCATCTGTGCACACCAATGCTGCCCTGGTGAGAGCAGGACCATGTGTGTTGGCCCAGGGAAGGAGGTGGCATGTGAACCCTGCCCTTCTCTCTGCACCCATAGGGCCTGCCGAGGCCTTTGCCACTCTCCTCCCTGGCCAGGCTTCCACCGGGGAAAAGGGCTGCTAAGTGCCCTGGCAGTGACTGTGGGGCCCTGCAGAAACACCTCCCCAGATATGCCCACCCAGGCTGCCCTGTCCTTGGGCCCCCAGGTGGCCACGGAAGGAGTGTAGGAGGCTTCCTTGAGGGGCTGGAAGCTCCCCTGAGCTGGGGTTTGGTTGTTCCTCCTCTCCGTCAGAGCAGAGCTACCTGGCTTCTGCTGTTCTGTCCTTCCCTGGCCTCACTGTGCTGATATCTGGAAGCAGTTCCGTAGTGTCTTACTCACGTTGCTCAACCATCATTGCGTTTCTCCACCTCTAAGACTTGAATCAGATGATAGGTTGGTGTTTCCTATGAAGGGGCAGTTCAGGAATAACCCACATAGAAATCACTCATTACAGACATCAGTAATTATTTAGTTCATGGCCCTAAAAAGCTGCCTCTGAGGGGCCATGCCTTGCTTTGTCTCAGGCCACATGTTCACCCTGCCTGGTAATTTAGAGGGGCTGAAATGTGTAAGTCTTCACCTCTGCCTGGGAGGGCAGACACCGTGGTTCTGCTGGTTCCAGGGAGATCTGGGTTTGCACAGTAACCTTTTCCCAGATACTAATTTTTACCTTTTTTCAAGTTATTTTAAATATTAACTGTCTTTCTGTTCATGGCTTTTTTTTTTTTTTTTTTTTTTTTTAAGCTTCAAAGTGCCTGGTTTCTGAGATGAGATAGTGCTGTGAAAAAGGCAGATTTTTAGCTGATTTTTTAAAGGTAATTAGAGTTATCAGACCCTGGAAGTAGAGAAGTTGCTCCCTCCTGTGTTGCTGGCCTTTGGAAGGGTAACCCACTGACTGCTCTGTCCTGGCAGGATCGGCCGGCCTTGCAGCTGTACCAGCCAAGAGTTCGCATCCGAGCACGAGAAGGTGGTAGGGGAACCTCTGTGGAGTGCCCTGGCAGGAACAAGGACGAGGCTGAAGATTCAGCACAGGGGGGTTCCCAGAAGAGCGAAGAGGCGGGGTGAGTCAGCGTACATGTTTGGGACCTCCCATTCGGCATTCTGTGGGTTAGAGAGGGCATTCTGGAAATGTACAAATCAGCCTTGAATCTAACCTGCAAAGTGAATTTACTCCTTATAAAGAAATCAGAAACTAGAAATATAAATGTGGCATAGAAACATCTAGAAACCATTCTTAAGAAAGAAGCAATCTTTTAAAAAATTGAAAAGTTGCCATAGATTTTATTATTTTTAGTATAAAGTAGTATGTATCATTTAGCCAAAATAGCCTGTACTTTGAGTTCCACACATTTGTAAGTGATCTGTTGAGATTCATATCACGTAGTATGTGAGCTATTGTTCGGGGGAAGGGAGGGCTCTCATTCCATTGTAACTCGGTGATACAGACACCTGTGCCATCTGTCCTGAAGATTCCCCGAAGTCTGTATTGTGTTATAGCCCCTGTGATAGGAACTTAACACTGTATGAAATCTGAAAGCTTTAAGAATTGCCCTTTTAGCAATGTGGCCACTGACTTTTTTCACAGTCTTTTGATGGATGTGCTCATGGTTTATAACCACCGTGATTTAAGGGTTGCTGAGACAATGTAAGGGCATTATTTTGGGACAAGGATAACTTAGTTATGGCATCTAGGGTTTTTCTTTTCGCAGTCTGAGGCAGTTTTATTTTGAAATGACTCATTGGAACTTTCTGCAGTTATGTGTTCTACAGTATTTTTTAATGTTAGTGAAATTTTTAAACATTAATGTATTTTTGGCACTATGCTTTGAACCACTTACTAAATAAAAATTTTAGTTGCTATGAATTTGAAGTCCAGTTGTACTTTTCCTACATCAAATTTTACATAATAAAACATTGCTTTTTAATTTTTTTTTTTTTTTTTTTTTTTCAACGTTTATTTATTTTTGGGACAGAGAGAGACAGAGCATGAACGGGGGAGGGGCAGAGAGAGAGGGAGACACAGAATCGGAAACAGGCTCCAGGCTCCGAGCCATCAGCCCAGAGCCTGACGCGGGGCTCGAACTCACGGACCGTGAGATCGTGACCTGGCTGAAGTCGGACGCTTAACCGACTGCGCCACCCAGGCGCCCCAACATTGCTTTTTAAAATGTAGCTTTAGGGGCGCCTGGGTGGCTCAGTCGGTTAAGCATCTGACTTCAGCTCAGGTCATGATCTCACACTTCGTGGGTTTGAGTCCCACGTCGGGCTCTGTGCCGACAGCTCAGAGCCTGGAGCCTGTTTCAGATTCTGTGTCTCCTTCTCTCTCTGCCCCTCCCCACTCTCGTGCTCTCTCTCAAAAAATGAATAAACATTAAAAAAAATTTTTTTTAAATAAATAAATAAAATGTAGCTTTAGTTATCTGAGAATTTTGTTGGTTGTATCTATTCCTTTCTAGATATGAAACATTTATCAAAAAACTTAGAATACTCATTTATCATTAAAAATGTCTGTCAGACATAGTCTATTCCATGGCATTGCTATGCCCTTGCTCTTGACTCTGGAGCTCCAAGAATTTGGCGGGGGGAGGGGGCAAAGGACTTGCTGTGATTTAGTGAGGTCTATGTGACCTGGTGGGGTCAGCCCTGATGGAAAAAGGTAGGTGGGTAGTAACTATTTAGATGTTGCAGGCTCTCTGGTTTCTGTTACAACTTGCAAACTCTGCCATTATGCAATACATAACAAATGGGCAGGGCTGTGTTCCAATAAGATTTTATTTATAAAGATACATAGCAGGCCATATTTGGCCTGTGGATCGTACTTTGCTGACTCCTACTTAGACTTTGGATCACACTGGATTTCCTGATCAGTGAGACACTGTGTCCTCACTGCTCACTTGGGCTTTGATCTGTAAACACAAGTACAGCTCAAAATAGAATAAGAATAAAGCCTTGAACATAAGACCTGAAACCATCAAATTTCTAGAAGGAAACACAGAGGGTTAGCTCCTTGATACCAGTCTTGGTGATAATTTTTTATATTTTGACACCAAAAGCAAAGGCAACAAAAGTAAAAATAAACAATGGAACCACATTGAACTGAAAAACTTCTTCACAGGAAAGGAACCTATCTATAAAATGAAGAGGCAGCCTATGGAGAGGAAGAAGATATCTTCAAACAACATACCTAATAAGGGGTTAATATCCAAAATATGGAAAGAATTCATAACAACTCAATAGCAAAAAAAAACCAAATTACCCAATTAAAAAAGAAAAAGGAGCAAAAGACCTGAATAGACATTTTTCCAAAGAAGACATCCAGATAGCCAACAGGTGCGTGAAAAGGTGCTCAGCATCACTCATCACCAGGGAAATACAAATCAAAACCACAATGAGATACCACCTCACACCTGTCAGAGTGGGTAAAATAAAAAGACAAGAGAGCAAGTCTTGGCAAGGATGTGAAGGAAAGGGAACCCTCATGCAGCGTTGGTCGGAATGCCAAATGTTAGAGCCACTATGGTTTGCCAGCGTGGAGGTTCCTCAAGAAATTAAAAATAGAACTACCATATGATCCATCAGTGCCACTGTGGGCATAGATCCAAAGGGAATTGGAAGCACTGCCTCGAAGAGATATCTGTTCACATGGTTGTCACAGATTATTCACAGTAGCCAAGGTGTGGAAACAGCCTTAGTGTCCACTATGGGTGAATGGATAAAAAAAATGAAATAAATATTATGAAGCCTTAAAAAAGGAAACCCTGCCATTTTCAACAACATGGATGAACTTGGAGAGCATTATACTAAGTGAAGTAAGCCAGACAGAAAAAGACAAATACTGCCTGCTATCCCTTATATATGTGCAGCCTTAAAAAAAAAAAAAAAAAAAAAAAAAAAAAAAAAAAAAGTCAAACTCATAGAAACAGAGTAAAATGGTGGCTGCCAGGGACTAGGGCATGAGGGAAATAGGGAGAGGTTAGTGAAGTTCTGTTATTCAGTTATAAGATTAATAGGTCAAGGGTCTAATGTATAACATAGTGACGATAGTTAATACTGTATTGTATAATTGGAATTTGCTAAGACAGAATTTTCTCACCAAAAAGAAGTAAATATGTGAGGTGCTATTTATTACTCAGTGTGAATCCTTTCATAATGTATGCATTTTACCAATCAGTATGTTGTATGCTTTATATATTATAAATTTACTTGTCAATTATACCTCCATGAGGCTGGAAAATAAGTAAATAAAAAGTAGCTACATCCTGTGAAAGATTCTTGAGATCTGTCCCCAGGGCTTCGCAGAAGTCACTTTGAGATTACTGATTTAAAACAATAATACGTTTGTATAATGGACTACTTCGGTATAAAACACTTCCATGTACACTCCCTAGTTTTGGCTTAGACTCGTTTTTAAGATGGTTGGGCAGGACACGACACACATAATCTCCCTTGTACAAACTAAGAAACAGGTTTAGAGATGTCCAGCACTTGTTGCTGGCAAAGCCAAAAGCTGTTTTCATATTCGTAAAGTTTTTATTACTAATTACCCAGAAATAGCTTTTTGAGTTTATCACATGTCTAAGAAATGATAGAAGTGTTAAAGAATATTCTTCACACGGGCATTGCCCATGGGAGCCCGTATTGTGGGGAGGGCTCCCATGACCAAGGAGTGGGGTGGGGCTGGCCACCTGTTGGTTCACTTTCTAGTAATTCCTCTGCAAAACTTTCTTTTTTCTGTTTCTCATTTTGGATTTGTTTTTGGTTTTATTCAGCTACCTAAGTATTTTATTTTTATTTTTATTTTTCAGAGAGAGCACGAGCAAGGGAGAAGGGCAGAGGGAGGGAGACGGTTAATCCCAAGCAGGCTCCATTCTAAGCACAGAACCTGATGCAGGGCTCGATCCCACAACTCTGAGATCATGACCTGAGCGAAAATCAAGAGTTGGATGGTCAACCGACTGAGCACCGCCCCCCCCCCCCAGGCGCCCCACAGCTACCTAATAATTTTAGTAATTATATTTAAACATGAACATAGTAAAGCAGAGCATTAACTATCAGTATTTTAATGGCTCTCAGTCTTGCTAGTAAATTAGAAACACCAACTGACTGAAGTAATTCCTCAAATCTGACGTGAAATAGGTACCTTGAAGAATCTCACATACATCTTTGGAAATAAGTTTTCACTTGCTTGATAATAGTATTACCAAGTAATTGTCTCCCACTTAATGAATCACATGACAGTGAAACACTTGGGGAGGGTGAGGTAGCTCACGGAGCAACAGGTTCTCAGGAAGTCTAGTGGATCATGTGGCCCCAGGAACTAAAGAGAGGAGTGGTTATGGCTCAGCCGCAGTCGTGACATGGAGAGGACCTCGGGTGGAGAAGGGCATGAATTTCTTCACATTACGCCATGAGAAAGGATTTTTTATCTTCATCTGTATGAGTGAATTCTCATTTTTAAGTCTATTTTCTTAACTCTGATGAAAAGAGAGGTAATTATACTTTAGACAGATTTGTTTTCTGTTCTATTCTTCCTGTCTTTAAAATTAAGAACATGTCAGAGATTAAAATGGAGAATTTAAATGGATATTTGATCTATTCAATCTGTGTTAATTACTACCAAAAAAAGAGTGAAAATAAGTTTATTTTCAGAACAGTGTTCAGAGTCAAGAGGGTTGTTTTTTTGTTCGTTTGTTTTTCCCCAAGCAAATTAGCCTGCTTAAATCCACCAGGTAATTTCTTCAACCCAGTCTCAGCTTTAGTAAGGTTTAATGATAGTCATTATTATATGAAAATTCAGTTTAAATCCTTACTTTTAAAAGTTTGTCACTTCAGTCAAGTTTAGAAAAATGCTGTCTTCTCTGTGTGTTTCTGTTGGCCTGCATTTTGGTGGAAAGCTTACAACTTCTTGTAAGTGTCTATCCTTCTTTGTGTCAAAAGCACGTTTGTCTTGTAACATGTTAAATTTCTCCCCAAGTTCTTCACTGTTACACATCTAAAAAAATAATTACATAAGTAACTTTGTATGACTAAAGGGATAAAAGGTAAGGCATCTTGGCCAATTTAAACACAAGCAGTCTACCCCATAGAAGAATGGCATTTTTCAATGATAATAGCATTTTTAGTAGAATAAATTATTGTCATGATAGAAAAATCAAGGTGCCAAACTGAGAGCCGTGTGCCTACATATAATTTGCCCAGTTATACATGCACG
This sequence comes from Leopardus geoffroyi, assembly GCF_018350155.1. NCBI lineage: Eukaryota > Metazoa > Chordata > Mammalia > Carnivora > Felidae > Leopardus > Leopardus geoffroyi. Next base: position 82,873,633 of record NC_059326.1, read on the forward strand.
AAGTAGCCACTTCCTGCATCACTGGGACCATGCTTTTTTTTTTTTTTTTAACGTTTATTTTTGAGAGAGCGTGAGTGGGGGAGGGGCAGAGAGAGAGAGGGAGACACAGAATCTGAAGCAGACTCCAGGCTCTGAGCTGTCAGCACAGAGCCTGACGCGGGGCTCAAACTCACAAACCGCGAGATCATGACCTAAGCCAAAGTTGTACGTGTAATTGACTAAGCCACCCAGGTGCCCCAGGACTATACTTTCCTGAACCAAAAAATGGAACAATTGATTTGACAAAGGATTCTTGTGTCACTCGGGTGTGAAGGCCAATGTAGGAGATGCTGTTTGGGTACAAAACTGCTGGCGTTTCTTAGATGTCTTAACAGTGATAGAAACCATGATATTCACATTCAAGCCTTACTATGGACTAAACTTGGTCTCCACAGGGTTCACATGTTGAAGTCTTAACTGCTTCCTCAGTGTGGCTATATCTGGAGTAAAGAAGTAATCATTGTTAAATGAGGTCATAAGTATGGGGCTCTGATCTGATAGAATTAGTGTCCTTGTAGGAGGAAACACCAAAAGGTGCCCACGTGTAAGTTAGGAATGCCTCACTAAGAACCAAAACAGCTAGCACCTTGATCTTGAACTTCCAGCCTCTAGAACTGTGAGAAGTGTCTGTGGCTAAAGTGGCCCATCTGCAGTATTTTTTTTTTTTAATTTTAATGTTTATTCATTTTTGAGACAGAGACAGAGTGCAAGTGGGGGAGGGGCAGAGAGAGAAGGAGACACAGATTCTGAAGCAGGCTCCAGGCTCTGAGCTGTCAGCACAGAGCCTGACGTGGGGCTCAAACCCACAAACTGCCAGATCATCACCTGAGCCAAAGTTGGACGCTTAACCAACTGAGCTACCCAGGTGCCCCCCATCTATGGTATTTTGTTGTGGTGGCTGGAGCTGTGAGAAAGGCCTGTCACTGGAAACCCAAGGGCTAAGAGTATGCAGGACATTAGGAAGGCAACCAGTGGTGGCTCCCCTCTCCTGGATCATTCCAACAAGATTTGGTCATTCCTGTGTTAGGAAGGAAATTCCTCAGGCAAAATTGCCATATCAAAATATAAAATGGAAATATCCTCACACTCAGCATTTGAACTCCTAACACTGCACCCTACAGACAGACCTGCACATGTACAGACAGTAAGCATGCCAGCTGTCCCTATGCTCTGCCCACTGCTCCTCAGCAGCCATGGCAGAATACAGACATTGAAATGTCCACAGTGTGTCACAAAATTACAAGTACGGGATGTGCTTTAAATAGTTCATAGATCCGACTTCAGCCAGGTCACGATCTCGTGGTCCGTGAGTTCGAGCCCCGTGTCGGGCTCTGGGCGATGGCTCAGAGCCTGGAGCCTGTTTCCAATTCTGTGTCTCCCTCTCTCTCTGCCCCTCCCCCGTTCATGCTCTCTCTCTGTCCCAAAAATAAATAAACGTTGAAAAAAAAAATTTTTTTTAAATAAATAGTTCATAGATATACAGGATGTCTGTGCTAGAAAATGTCTGGAAAGATGTGTACCAACATGTAAGAACACGGTCAATCAATCTGCAACAAAGGAAGCAAGAACACACAATGGGGACAGGATAGTCTCCTCAGTAAATGGTGCTGGGTCTGGACAGCTACGGGCAGAAGAATGAAGACAGATCACTTTTCTACACCACACACAAAAATAAACCCCAAATGGATTAAACACCTAACAGTGAGACCCGAAACTGTAAAACTCCTCAAAGAAAACATAGGCCGTAATCTCATGGATTACTCAGCCTTAGCAACATATTTGTGGCTACCTCTCCTCAGGCAAGGGAAACAAAAGCAAAAAGAAACCATTGGGACTACACCAAAAAGAAAATCTTTTGCACAGCAAAGGAAACCACCAACAAAACAAAAAGGCAACCTACAGAATGGGAGAAGATATTTGTAAATGACATATTTGATAAGGGGTTAGTATCCAAAATATATAAAGATTATACAAATCATTACTGGAAAAAAATAATCTGATTAATAAACAGGCAGAAGACCTGAATAGATATTTTCCCAAAGACACAGATGGTCAAAAGACACATGAAAAGGTGCACAACATCACTAATCATCAGGGAACTGCAAATTAAAACCACGATGAGAGATCACCTCATCCTGTTCAGAATGGCCAAGATCAAAGACGAGATAACAAGCATGGGTAAGGATGTGGAGAAAAGGGAACCTTGTACACTGCTGGTGGGAGTGTATTGTGGAAAATGGTACAGAATTTCCTAAAAAAATGAAAAATGGGAATACCATATGATTCAGTAATTCCACTGCTGGGTATTTTCCCAAAGAAAATGAAAACACTAATTTGGAAAGGTATATGCACCACTATGTTTATTGCAGGATTATTTACAATAGCCGAGATATGGAAGCAGCCCAGGTGTTCGTGGATAGATGAATAAAGATGCGGTTTGTATATACCATGGAATATTACTCTAGTCACAAAAAAAGTATGAGATCTTGTCATTTGTGACAACCCGGTTGGACATAGAGGGTGTTATTGTAAGTGAAATAAGACGGAAAAAAAGTAATACAAATGATTTCACTCCTATGTGGAATCTAAAAACACAAACAGAAACAGACTCATAAATACAGAGAACAAACTGGTGGTCGCCGGGGGCCGGGGGCGGGGGGTGGGGAGGATGGGCAAAATGGGTGAAGGGAGTTAGTAGGTACAAACACAAAACGTACTCAAGCTTTTAGGAAAAATACAGGAACTATTCCATAATTTAATAGCAATTGGAGGTAGGATTAAGTGATTTTTAGTTGTTTTCTAACTTTTAAATAATGATTATGTACAAAGATAGATTTTCATTGCTTCTCATTCCTAAGGAATTCAAGATTTATTTATTACCAAATATCTACAGATGCCTGAAACAATATGTGTAAAATTAGGAATTTGAAAAGTAATTCTTTCCCCAGGGATCTTTGTTAATCTGCTGCCAAGTTTCTCATTGAAGGACACTGGTGAAAACCACACTTAGGAATTTCCATGCAATTTCTTTTTCTGTTTTTAGTATTTGCTTAAGTTCAATTAGAAACTGTATTAGTACTGTTTTTAACATTCTCTTTTTTTTTTTTTTAATTTTTTTTTTTCAACGTTTATTTATTTTTGGGACAGAGAGAGACACAGCATGAATGGGGGAGGGGCAGAGAGAGAGAGAGACACAGAATTGGAAGCAGGCTCCAGGCTCTGAGCCATCAGCCCAGAGCCCGACGCGGGGCTCGAACTCACGGACCGCGAGATCGTGACCTGGCTGAAGTCGGACGCTTAACCGACTGCGCCACCCAGGCGCCCCTAACATTCTCTTAAATATGTGTGTTTTAACACCATTTACCTTGAAATGCAGCATGATGTATTTCCTTTTGTTAGAATAGTTTTGCCTACAGTGCTCATTGACCTTATATTTTACAAAAGACCACTTTATCTTTCTTTCTTGGTGCTACTTTTTCCTCTTGAGCATAACTTAACCAGTTTCTTAGGCTGTAAGTAAAACATATTTTATCATTGCCAAAATCCAGTGCGTCATTACATGAAGTTAAGGTTTTCTAAATCATGCCCTTTCTCTTTGAAATTCTGTGTAATATTTACCAGTAAAAAATACATGCACACACATGTGTGTGTGTGTGTGTGCATGTGTGCATGTGTGTGTGTGTGTGTGTGTGTGTATAATTTTAAGGCCTTACCTTTTGGAATTTTTTGCAGGTTTTTGAGAGCTGCCCAATGTCATCCAAATCAAGAAAAGAGAAGATCTGTAGCATTATGTTGTCAGGCATGTGAATTAACAAATCAAATTTTCCATGACGCAGATTCAAAGAATAATCCAATGATACTTCTTTCCCAAACACATTGTGCATCTGCCCTAAACATCAGTGAGAGAGAGAGACAGAGACGGGTAGACACAGGCAGAGACAGACCAGGTTATAATAGGCCAACTCAGTCCCACACACTCTCAAAAAACATCACTTGATTTGAGGAGCACCTGTGCTTCTTCACAGAGGGTATACCTATCTTTGTAACAAAGCCATATTCCTACTGAAAAGATGGGCATCATTAAGGAATTCCAGTGTCCCTCAAGTGAAGTAACAGCATCTCACATTTATGATGCTCGTTACTTGTAGTCTGACAACAGTCCTTTGAAGAGGCAGTGTAACCACTCTGGGAGGTTCCTGCATTCCTTCGTCACATTCTCTCCAAGCGCCTCTGTGGGGCAGGCACTTTTGTAGGTGTCGGGCATAAGCAGTGAACACAGCAGACTAGTCCCTGCATCCTCAGGGCTCACACCCTTCCTTAAACATACAAGGAGCTGAAACCCCTAAAAGGTAGGGTCTTCCTCGAATCTTCCAGGTCATAAGTGCCAGAACCAGATTGTCTAGATCAGAAACCCTTCATCTGAAATCCATGTTGAGTGTTGATATGACACTGTTGCTCTAGTGACCATCCATGGCCCCTAAATTAGTCTCCCTGATATTATGAATAAGCAAGATCATACTCTTTCTTTCTATGGAATGGTCTATATGAAATGTTTGTCAGATCCTCAAAGGAACAACTTTTAAAAAGCTGTCAGTGTCATACATTAGGCTCTTTGTAACCCAGCACTAAATTGTTGTCACCATTATCTTGCCATAAACATAAAATGGAGTGATTCAATATTCTAGGCAAAAACTGTCACCTTAAGTGACAGATAATGATATGTATTTTCTCTCCATTGCCAAGTAGCCATGTGATTCCTGTCACCTTCCTTCTTCCAAGCAGATCCCCCAGCAGCCTGCTTCCTTCTGACCAGGGCAGACCCCAGACGCGGCCAGTCTGCTCTGGGCCTGGGCCTGCTGGCTGTCACTGGTCAGGTGATGGGCACATGATGTCAGTGAGTGCAGGGAGGGAACAGGGCAGACCTAACTCTATCCTCCCGTATGTGGCCAAAGAGGCCCAAGGGTAGTCAGCCTTCACACAGAGCCAAATGCAGAGGACCCCGGGCTCCTGACCGCGGTGGTCGAACTGCCCACCTCCTGTGGGCTTCTGTTAGGTGAGGGGGGTGTCCCTTGTGTAAACAGTTTGAGTGACTGTTTCTATTGCACACAAATCTGACCCTGGACGAAAGGTTTTGTTTTGTTTTAATGTGTGAGAAAGCTTTCATTCACCCCAAGGAAATCCACTCTTTGTACAACAGTGTGATACCCCACCCCCAGCAGCTCCTAGAGGACTTGTCAGAAATGCACATTCTCAAGTGCTGCCTAAGAACTACTGATAATTTAGGTCTCAGCTCTTATCCTCAAGGTGGTTCTGAAGCCTTGAGAAACCCCACCATACTGCCTATCAGACCCAGAGGCCCCAGCAGCACACAGCCATTACTTCCACTTACAAACGACTATGAAGAGAAAACCCCAAAGGCTCGAGGTTCTAACGGACAACCAATTGATAGGTCGTAATGTGATAAAGCTGTGGTTCCTCTTGCAACTTTTGCAAATTAATCAAGAAATATTTAGAAAAATGTGAAGTCATCCAGGTTTTCCTAGAACCTAGCATTTCCACTTAATACACATTTCAGTAACCGTCTTGTGCTGCTTCTAAGATGTGAGGAATAAGAGACATGACTGCATCTCCCCCTTCCACACCACAGACACAAACCCTCACCTGCCAAGGGCAGCTTTACAGCCTACACACTTACTTTATTCCTTCAGTGACGACCCACTTGTCTGGGTGTGTATGCTGTGCCGGGGACAGATGCCACATGCTCATGTTACAAAGCATAGGACTTGTGCTGATAATGAGCTCTCTGTTTGCCAGGAAAATCCACACAAGTGGATGAATAGACCATTACAGTTCACTGGCGTAAGGACTGAAATAAAGTGTGGACAAGGAAATGTACCTTTTAATCAATCATCTTCTCCCCAAGTACACTGATCTATTTGGGGTCCCTTGCTCCTGGCAACAGGAAGTCAGAGCTTGACGTCATGATCCTGACTCAAGAGTGATGCAGAGGCAGGCACAATCAGGCCATCCAAGGCAGCAGCCTGTGGTGGTGGGGATAATGGCACCCAGTGGGAGGGCAGTGGTGCTTCCCCAGGGACCCAGTACGTGCTCACTACACTGCACCTGGTCTGTTGGTTCTGAGCCTCAGCTCATTCTCCAGGCTTCAAGTTCATTCTCTGGGCTACTTGAGATCCTTCCAATAATTTCCCTTCTCTGCTTAAGTCAACTAGGATTGGTTTCTGTTGCTTAAAACCAAGAACTCTAAAGGAAAACTGACAAACAGGGAGGGAGTTAGAGGCAAAAGTAACACAGGGAAAGCTGAAGGAAGAAGTTACACTGGCCTGAGCAGAGATACCATTAGTATCCAGCAAAAAGAATCTGGCAGCCCATACCCTGTGGTGGAAAGTGGCTAATCACCTGTGGTGACCTGGTATCAACTATCTGTTGTGGATTTGTTCAGGTTTGCTCCATTGCGATCACCACGGAACAATGTGAAAGGCAAAAGCAATGCAAGATTGTAGTGTCGGGTGGTGATTTCTAACAGTCCTGAATTGCAATGTAAGCAGCAAACAAAATAACCTGAATTCTTAAAACATAAGCCCTGAGAGTTGCTATGCAACGGGTAAAACAGGGTTGAAATAGCCACATATGTGACGGTTCAGTAACACAGAAAGAGTGTCCTCTGAACCAGAATGGAGGTATTTAGGAGTCTTTGACAGGCTCACCAACACCCAGACCCACTGTTACTCCCATGCTGTCCCATCCCCAAGGAAACAGATCTTATGTTTCTCCCCATGCCACCACTGTTTTCAGACCTGAAGTAGCCAATAACAAAGTTGATACTGGAACAACTTGGCTTCCACACAAAAAGAACACAGCCCTTTAAGAATTCATGTCAGCCAAAATGAGGGGAACAAATGAAAGAATAGATTCTGAGTGCAGGAGTCTAGAGAAGAAAGAAAATGATACTAAGTTGGATTGAATTCATGGATAGTGTGTTGGTTTAAACAAAGGAGAAGTTCTAGTTGTTTGCTCGACTGGCTACTAGGGGCCTAAACTCAGTGGTGGCCAAGTGAAGTTGAGAGGCCAAAAATTCCCATCACATTTAAGGTGGACTCTGGAGTGGGCTGGAGGATGGCCACAAGAGATGTCCACATCCTAGTCTTTGGAGCCTGGGGAGAAAAAGGGTCTTTGTACACGTGATTAAATTCAGGATCTGAGAGGGGGAGGCAGGGAAAGATTTTACACCCAGGTATGCAGAGAAGGTGATGTGCAGATGCTGTTACGAGCCAAGGAAGCCCAGCCCCCACAAGTTGGAGGAGGCCAAGATCAGACTGTCCCCCAGAGCCTCCAGTGGGAACAAGCCCTGCTTATACTGATGGTGGGTTCAGCCTCTAGAACTATAACAGAATAAATTTCTGTGCTTTTAAGGCACTACACTTGTGGCCATTTGTCATGGCAGCCAGAGGCAACTAATACAGGTACCCTGGCTTAAATGGGAAAGGAAGACTCAGGAGTTTAGTGTCAAGCCAGGAAGCTGAACATAGCAGGCAATAGGGCCAGTGTAGTGATCAGAATGGCCCTGCCCCAGATAATTCTGGGGGTGACTGATTACCAAGTGCCTAGGTTTGAAAAGGATAAACTGCCCACTAGATTCCTGCTTGGTTTGCGTAGTTAAAACCTATGTCAGATCTTGTGAATATAGGCCTGACTTGAGTAACAATCAGGTAGAGACATGTCCCTTCAACCAATTTCTAGACTAGAATAATTCCACAGATCAGAGATCCTCCACCAGCCAGGAGGTTAGCTACACTCGAAGGACCTTGTGAGAACCTACACGTTTGTTATGGGACTTTTCTTTCTGTAGGCATTTACTGCAGATTGGCAAAGATCCACAAGCTTGACTCTGTTGGCAAGGCTGTGTCTCCGTTGGCAAGATTCAGGGGCCAGTATGCCGCAGGAACCCAGCTCACTGACATCTTGGGAGCAACTGTGGAGTTGACTGTCTCAAGTAGAGGACACAAGGGACCAGCAAGGGTGTCACCAGTTGGGGTCACTTTAGGGACGGTACTGCTGTGAACCTGAGTAATCTGAGATGACCTGTGCCTCAGTAGCATCCTTCCTGCCCCTTGCTGTGTCCAACACACACATGCTGCCTCAACAGTCACCTCTTTGTGTCCTTGTTTCCTGCTGAGGTGGCTGTCCCCTTAGCTACTGAGATGCCTCTCCCTTGTACCCTCACTTGTTGGAGAGTACAGCAGCTTGAGCCCCATGCAGACCTTCTAATCCCACAAGGCTCCCAGGCTCCACCTGCACCTAAGGGTGTGAGCCACCTGCTATGGACCAGTCTCCCTAGTGCCCCAAGTACCCAGATTTCCCTAGGAAACTCACTCTTCATTTAAGAATCAATTCAGTGTTGGGGCACCAGGGTGGTTCAGTCAGTTAAGCGTCTGACTTCGGCTCAGGTCATGATCTTGCCATTCCCCAGTTCCAGATCTGTGTCGGACTCTGTGCTGACAGCTTACCTGGAGCCTGTTTCAGATTCTGTATCTTCCTCTCTCTCTCTCTCTCTCTCTCTCTCTCTCTCTGCCGCTCCCCTGCTTGTGCACACACACACTCTCTCTCAAAAATAAACATTAAAAAAAAAAAAAAAAAAAGGAATCAACTCAGTGTCCACTTATCCCCTCATAGCACTAGTTTTTCTGTTACCACTCCCCTCTGCCTTTGAACACCACAGAAGCAAGCTGCTTCATTCATTTCATATTCCAGAGCCTAACACTGGTTCTGACACAGAGTAGGCACTTTTAAATGAGTGAACAAGTCAATTCACCCTTTGTTGGTTCCACTCTGGGACACTCTCAGGAAAGAAAAGCATCTGACCATGTGGCCCATGGAGGACCCCTATCAGGTCCTAGACAGGAGGTCCCATGGATGCTCTGCAGCTCTCCTGGGGGCTGCTGCAAACCACAGTCAGCCTGTACAAGTTCAGCCAAGTGGGACACGCCCTGGCTTCCCTCATATCCATGAGCCAGGCCTCTAGTGCCAAGAACAAGGGCTTTCTTTAAAGAGGGAGGAAGGAGCAGCCATGATGCCCAAGGTGACTTGAAAATGCCACATGCACCCTGCATCCCCTCCACCGCAGCCCGTACTTGCCCTGCTGCTGCTCGTTCAGCAGGAAATCTGTGGGGGGCTCCTCACCTCTCTTGGGAGGGTCATTTCTTATTCCAGGCAGAGAGAATCCATCCATGACTTCCAGGTAACCTGCCCAAAGAAGCAGACACACACATTCTGGCACAGGTGTTGCCCACCATGGGAGCCAGTCAGTGGTGGTCTGCTATAGCAGCCTGACGAAGACCTAAGCAGAGAAGGTACAATGTCCCTCTGTGAACTGACAACAGCAGCATATTGGCAACTGCTGAAGCTGGTATGGGTCCATGTTATTACTCTCTCTCCTGTGAATGTTTAAAATTTCCAGTAATAAAATGTTAAAAAGAAAATTCATCTCAGATGGGGATTTTTTTTCCAGTTGGTTCATATGTTCACAGACGAATTGAAAGAATACCTTGTCCTCTTCCGTTTTTCATTTTTATGGGTCTAATTGCTGAGACTGTGTTGATGTATGAGGGAGCAGAGGGGTCTTGTTATAAAAATTCCACCTAATTCTTTAAATTTCTTTCAAGTTATACACCAAATGTTCCAGTTATCTATAATCACAAATTACTTCTGAGGGTTTACCATCTGATAATCCTCTCAATCTTACTGAAAGCAAAGACCTGCCTTATTTATTTATTTATTTAACTTTTTTAATGTTTGTTTTTGAGAGAGAGAGACAGACAAAGCATGAACAAGGGAGGGGCAGAGAGAGAGGGAGACACAGAATCTAAAGCAGGCTCCAGGCTCTGAGCTGTCAGCACAGAGCCCGATTCGGGGCTTGAACCCACGAACTGTGAGATCATGACCTGAGCCGAAGTGCTCAACTGACTGAGCCACCCAGGCACCCCAAAGACCTGACTTTTAAAAGGATTTGTTATTCAATCAGTAGACTCATTAATTTTCTGTTCCTGGGAAGCAGGCACAGAAGAAGACTTTACCAGGACTTATCAAATAACTACTAATCACACCTGCTACCCTTTCATTCTTAGAGGTAAACAGTTTAATCTGATCTATTCAAGAAAACTTGGTGGGTGGAGTTCAAGGCAGTAATTTCAGTACATGTTTGTCAGTACAATATTTTTACAGAGAGTTTACGAAAGCCTTGGATTGTAGATTTAATTAATGCAATTTATGAAAAATAGTCACCATGTAACCTCTGCCAATTAGTCTTTGTTTTTAGACCAATGAGTCAAAATCAGGCTTATTTTCTCAGAAAAGTATAACTTTGTTTTTTTTTTTTTAAGTTTATTTATTTTGAGAGAGAGAGTGAGAGAGAGCAAGCGGGGAGGTGCAGAGAGAGGGAGAGAGGGAGAATCCCAAGCAGGTTTCATGCTCTCAGCGTGGAGCTAGACACAGGGCTCCAACTCATGGACCCGTGAGATCATGATCTGAGCTGAAACTAAGAGACGCTTAACCGACTGAACCACCCAGGTGCCCCCAAGAGTTTTAAGTAAACTTTACACCCAACATGGGGTTTGAAACCACAAACCAGGGATAAAGAGTCACATATTCCACTGACTGAGCCGGACAGGTGCCCCATAACTTTGTTTTCAATTCAAATAAATGTGAAATTTATGTCTCAAAATGAGGACCAATTTATACAAAGGAATCAGGAACACATCTTAAGAGATTACTAAATGCAGTAAAGTGAAGATTAAACTTATGTAGAGCTAACAGTCTGTTTCTTACTACCTAAGGTAATGCAGTATAATGTGTAGCTAAACTTAGAGGAATTTGTGAAGCAGAGAATATGATAATGGGAGCTATGTTGCTTCAGTAAATAGCAGTACATGAGTATATGAAACTCTAGTATTGGGCTTTAGGAATAGTTAATTTATTTAAAAACTAATCAATAAACCCTTTAATTTTGTTCTGTACTACTACCAAACATTTTACACATATTTACTAGTCAAATATATATTGCTAAAAACGATTCTGCCTGGCAACTAATCTATATGTTTATTTCTTAGTCAATAGCAAGTAGAAATATTTAATTGTATGAAAAATGACTGAAATTGGGAAATAAACTTGATAAAAAACAGATTTTCAGCTGCTATTTCAGCCTTCACTAAATACACTGTTGTTCCCCAAATTCTCCTTTGGGAACTGGCTCATTTGCTCATTCTGTACTCACAATCTGATTAAGTCTAAACCACATTCATTCTGCTTTTTTAGCCTTTTGGAAATCATTCTGTGACCTCAAGCTCACACCCTTCTCTGTGTTCCTAAACTGTCTCTCAAACCTCCTCCTGTGTGTCCTTGAACTCATCTTAGAAGCAGTATTATCATTCAGGTGTGTTGCAGACAAACCATGTGATGTGCCAAAGACCAGCCAACCCATAAGGGAAAGAGATCTTACACCAGGCCTTTGCTGTACCAAATTACTGGTTCTTTCTGCCATTTGTTTGCTCACCCAAACCCTTAAATGCCATCCCTCCTCCAGCTTACTACTTAAGAAATGATACAGGAAAATCTACATCCCTTAAACATGAGAAACGTCTGGAAAGTTGTGTAGTCTCATGATACTTTCTGCTTGCCTTGAATTCTGTCCAGAGGAAATCCCACCCGTTTAGAGTGGAAGAGGCTGGGTGAGACCAGCAGAGGCTGCCATCTTTCCGCCCAGCCTCCCCTCTGTGCTTCTCCTCTGGCAAACATGGCTTCACTAATGACAGGAAGCTCCAAAGGTGAAACATGGGCAGTAGAGTTCCCCACTGGGAACAAATGTAATTTTTTAACCACAGACTTCAAGTACTGACTCGGGCTCAGACTCACAAGCCATGACCTGAGCTGAAATCGAGTCGGATTTCAGACTGAGCCAAACAGGCACCCCTCGTGGACCACAATTTAAAGAATTGAACTCCTGGGGCGCCTGGGTGGCGCAGTCGGTTAAGCGTCCGACTTCAGCCAGGTCACGATCTCGCGGTCCGGGAGTTCGAGCCCCGCGTCAGGCTCTGGGCTGATGGCTCAGAGCCTGGAGCCTGTTTCTGATTCTGTGTCTCCCTCTCTCTCTGACCCTCCCCCGTTCATGCTCTGTCTCTCTCTGTCCCAAAAATAAATAAACGTTGAAAAAAAAATAAATAAAGAATTTAACTCCTTTGGCTTTTTCTCTGCTTGTTTAGATATTGTTTTAAAACTAAAATTACATGACAGGACATTCCTGCTTTACTACGAATGTGATTCACAATGGGCACAGTCACTTGCTCCTACTCCTGTGTTCCCCAATAGCTCCACGAGGGTGGGCTGGCTGGGCTATGGGTAAGCCTGAGGGCTTAGCATTCATGGTTTATAAGGCTGGGTCTCAATTGTGACTGTATTTGGAAACATGTGAGACTCTGGAAAACACCCAAGCCTGTGTTCTATACCCAGATTTCACTGGCCTGGAATGGGGCCCAGGAACCAGTAGTTTTTAAAGCTTTCCAGGTGATTTTTTTTCTTATTAAAAAAAAATTTATTATTTATTCATTTTGAGAGAGACAGAGCATGAGCAAGGGAGGGGCAGAGAGAGAGAGGGAGACACAGAATCTGAAGCAGGCTCCAGGCTCTGAGCTGTCAGCACAGAGCCCAATGTGGGGCTTGAACTCATGAACTGCGAGATCATGACTGGAGCCAAAGTCAGAGGCTTAACCGACTGAGCCACGCAGGTGCCCCATAAAGCTTTCCAGGTGATTCTAATGTGCAGCCAGGTTCAAAAATAACTGATAGGTAGCACGGTGTCCATGGGAAAATGCTGGGTAGCAAAGAATGCCCAATCCTCTACTCCTCAACAAATATTTGAGAAAATGCTACTTCCAGGAATATGACATGCAAGTCTCTGCCCTCAAGAAGAGGGAAACACTCCAGTAAAAGTCAGCAACAATAGGTGTCTAGGAGTCTTGGAAAAGGTGTCTTGCCCAGCCTGGAAGCAAGAAAGGCTTCCTCGGTGAGGAAGTAGTGCCTGGGTTGAGTTTTAAGCAGGACCCAATGCCTCACTTACATGGTGACTTACACTCACATGGTGTGTGGGGAATCAGATGTCTTGCCCACTAGAGCTCTGACATCAGCTATGACTCCAGGGTGGGAGTCCGCCATTGGATATTTTCATGGTGGTTACGTGTTGGCTATTTGTAATTCAGATGTTTGATAGAAAGAAATCCCCAAAGGCCTGCAATACGTTGCCAAGAGGAGGTAAGCCATAAAATCTTCATCCTTCAATATTACTTTCCCTACCAGTGGTGAAAATTCTCATTTGCACAATTCAATTAACGTATGAGTAACAGTGGCATCTAACATTTACTAAGTGCTCTGAGCACTTTATGCTGTCTTATTCCATAATAACCTTATGTGGTAGGTCCTGCAATCTATCCCACTTTGCCTATGAGGATAACAACTCACTCAAGCTCACATTCAGGCATGCACACACATATACACACACATTAAGTGATGAAGGCAGGTCTGTCTGAAGATGAAGATGTAGGTCTGTCTGAATGCACAGCCCAAGCTCTCAACCACTATGCTCATTATCCTCAGCAGGAGAGTAAGTGTGTGCTTATCAAGCATTAAAGCTATAATGTCCAACAAAGTTGGTCCTTAGCTTTGCTGGTGCCTTACCTCAGTTTTGTTAACAGTCAGATGGTGGGAGTCCTTGCATGGAGAGGGAGCCTGGCTTCCAGTCTCATACATAATATAGGGCAGGAGAGAAGTCATGGGTTCCTTTTGCAGTTCCACAAACACAAAGAGTATCCAAGATCAGGCTGGTTTCTATGCTTACCACTCCTGCTTTTTTCTTCACCAGCAAGAGCAGGTGACCTTTACTCAGGAATCCTGTTCCAAGCAAAGTGCCCTCTGCCTCCTCCTTAGCAGGAGCAAACAAGACTGGAAGATGATTGGCTTTGTGTTGTCATGATACATCGCATAAAGGGACTCAGCTGGCCAGCATCAGGTTCCTGGTAGCCTTTCACTTGCATGTGTGTGGAAAGTCCATTCACTCATGTATTCAACTAGCATTTATTGAGTGCCTACAACGTGCCAGGCACTGTGGAGTCAGCAGACCCTGTCAGTTCCTGCCTGCCTCACTCTGCTGGCTGTGAATTTGAGATGGTCATTTAGCAGAGCCAGCTCTGCTTGGCAGAAGAGAAGAGCCCCTTCGCACCAGCAAAACCCTCTGAGGTCCTGCCCCCCACCATTTTCCCACCTATAAGGGGGCTCGTGAACTGTCCTCAGTTTATCATCCAGTTCTTTCTTGCTGAGGTGGAAAGTCTCTGTCTGATCCACTAGATGAGACATTGTGCTATTTGTTTCCCGTATGCTCTATAGCTCATAGGGCATATTGAAAGTTTGTCCAGATTTCTTCCCCTCATTCCTGTATTTTTCGCTTTTACATTTAGTTGATTTTTAAAAGTAAAATGTTTGAATTCTTTATTTCCTTTTGCATGAAATCTACAGCAATTTTCTTTGTGGTTACCATGGGGATCAACATCTTAAAGTTATAACATTCTAATTTGAATTTGTAGCAGCCTAAGTTGAATAAGCATACAAAAACTCTGCTCTCTTACAACTCTATCCCTCCCCCTTTACGTTGTTGATGCCACAAAATTACAACTTTATACACTGTATGTCCCCAAACCAAAACTAATTCTTCTAAATGCAGTAGTCTCCTGAGTAATGGAGAAAACAAGACTTGGAGTCACAAAGCCAAGTTACAATAATACTAGTTTTATAATAATTTTTTTCTTTATATGTATTAGTCTCTGAAATCACTTAGCTAAGAAAAAAGGACAGTTACAAACCATTGTTATAATACCAGCATCTATAATTGACCATACATTTACCTTTTTGAAGATATTACTTTCTCCATACAGCTTCAAGGTAGTGTCTAGTGTCCCTGCAGGACTCTGCTGAACATTTACTGTGGGACATATCTAGTGGTCACAAACTCCCTGAGCTTTTTTTTTTTTTTTTTTTCTAGGAATGTCTTGATTTCTTCCTCACTTTTGGAGGACTGTGTTTGCCAGATATTTGATTCTTGGTTGACAGGTTTTTTTATTTTAGCACTCTTACTTTGATCCAGTGTCTTCTGGCCTATAAATTTTGATAAGAAATCTGCACATAATCTCATTGAGGATCCTGTGTATGTGACGATTTTCTTCTTACTGCTTACAAGATTCATTCTTTTTCTTTCAACTATAATGTGTTTCTGAGTTCATACTTCTTGGAGTTTGTAGAACTTCCTGGATGTTTGGGAAGTTTTCAGCCATTTATTTCTTTGAATATTTGCTCTGCCCCTTTCTCTCCCTCTTCTCCTGGGACACCCACAGAGTGTATGTTCGTCTACTTGATGGTGTCCTACAGGTCTCTTAGGTTCTGCTTGCTTTTCTTCAATCTTTTCTTTCTGTTCCTCAGCCTGGATAAATTTCATCATCCTGTCTTTACGTTCACTGATTTTTGTTTGCTCAAATCTGCCTTTGAATTCTTCTAGTGAATTTTTCATCTCAGTTGTGGTATTTTCAGCTCCAGAATTTCTTCTTGGTTTCTTTTTAGGTTTTTGATCACCCTGTTGGTATTTCCATTTTGTCCATACATCATTTTGTTGACTTTCTCCACTTCTCATTAGGCCTTTGAGCATCTTTAGGTCCATCGTTCTGGAGTCTTTGTCTAATAGATCTGCCACTAAGTCTTTCTCAGGGACAGTTTCTGTTGAAGTTTTTTCCTTTGAATGGGTCACACTTTCCTGTTTGTCTATCTTATGATATTTTGTGAAACACTGGACATTTGAATCTAAAATGTGTAACTGTGTAAATCAGTTTCTCCTCCTTTCCTAGGATTTACTGTCTTATTATTGTATGCTCTACACTGAGGATCAGCCTGAGGTGTAAAGTGTATTATGTCTATTCTGAGCCTTTCCTTGGGCATTCATGGCCACTTTCTAATTTTCCCTGTACATGCAGCTGTTTTTCAAAGTCCTAGTCTTTAAAGTCTGGCTCCCCAAAGGGGAAAAGCAAAACTGAGGTCAGGGCAGTGGGAGGTGGGTGGGTGGAGTGCTGCCCCTTTAAATATCCTGAAAGTCACTTCAGCCTGGAGGTGGGAGTGGGGTGGGGGAAGGGGATTGCATTAATGGGGGAGATAGAATGAGAATGCCTGTCTGCCTGCACCTCTTTGATCAAAACTAGCAATCAGCAAAGCACAGATGCCCAACATTTGGAAGACAGGGTCCTTTTTACCCACCTTAGTTCCTGTAAGTTGTGGGCAAGATGCTCACATGGCCAGGGGTGGGGGATGAGTAGCTGCCACTGTGTGAAGAGCTAAAATTTACTGTTCAAGTCTTCCCCTGGAAGTTGTGCCTTCAAGAGATTGGAGTTCCAAATAGTTACATCAGACAGGTTCTATGAGCGTAATTGTTGTCCACATGGGGGGGGGGGGGTACAGATTCCTGGGGTGTCCCACTCCACCATCTTCCCAGAATCCTCACTGGAATTGATTGGCTTTTACTACCTTCTTATTTCACATGACTAAAACTCTCCCATTTATACAAACCAGGCCCACGACAAGCATTCGCAATAGATTGGGTGGTGATGGAAGCAAAAGTTAATTAAAATTATGCTCAAACCAACTAAGCCATTAATTGGTGAGGATCAAAAGTGTTGACACATCTGATTTCATTCCAATGACTTTTTTCAGTTTTCAGATTTAGTGTAGCGTCTCCAGTCTGGAGAATTTGTAACGAAAATGTTACATTCCTGCACTGAATCAATACTAAATGAGGCCCAATTCAACCTTATAGGGTTTTTCTGTTCTTTCTCCAATTCCTAAAATACAATGCAGTTTGGCAAGACTAGCATTGGAAGGTGGAGGGAAATGTGCCAGGCTTGGTGAGGATAGCAGTTTAACAGGAAACAGAGGGAGCATTTTCTTGGGGAAGAAAAAAACGAGCAGGGGGAGGGCTGGAAGGCTGCTTGAGTAAGGTATGGTTTGCCAATGGAAGATCCTAAGTAACTGGACCTTAAATGTGCAACATAAAAATCAGTCTTGTGGAGACCTTATTTGTGTGTAAAGGGTGAATGGGGGTTGACACTGGAGTCCGCAGACTACAAGCAGTCTACTGTACTAATACATGTACACAGTGAGGTGGCCACAGAAGATATACTGCTGAAGAAACCTAGCTTGCAATAGGTCAAGCAGAGGAATCAAAACCCCAAATTTCAAGCCCAGGTCTAGCAGGCGGTAGCCCCAAAAGACGTCCAAGTCCAAACCACCAGACCCTGTGATTATGGCAGTTTATATGGCAAAGATTTAGGGCCGCTAATCCGCTGCCTTCAAAACAGGGAGATCATCCTAGATTATCCGGTTGGCTTAATGTAAACGTAAGGGCCCTTACATGGAAGAAGGAAGCAGGAGATGTAGGTGCTAGCATCCGGGCCACAAACCGACAGAAAACATAAAGGGAAGGGAACGGATGCTCTTCTGGTGCCTCCAGGAAAGGCAGCCCAGCTGACACCTTGACTTTGGCCCTGTGAACTACAGAAATGTCGGAAAACAAATTTGCGTTGTTTTAAGCAACTAAATTTCATGTCATTTGTTATGACAGGAAGGGGAAACTAATACACTGCATACTCAAAGTTACTCAACAAAAACTGCAAGATTGAGAAATGGGGACAATTTCAGGGTTTTTAAGATCTAGGGATGTAACTCAGCTTAAAAGATGCCCCTCTTCACTTTACGATCTCTGAAGATCCAACATGGTAAGCACCCTTCTAGGCCTTCATCTAAGACAAAAGCTATAATCCACACCAATATTTAAAACAAAAGCAGTATCTGCTAAAGACACATCACAGTTCACATACTTAGGGTCAAATTAATGAAAACTAAATAGGCCACCCTAAAATGTAATGGTGTCAGGTCCATGAGTGTTGAGCGAAAGATGGTACAATTTTTCGTATTATATAAAATAACTGGATCGAGTTCATTTAAAATAGTTGTAATTACATAGGAAAATAAAATGAACATGTAGGGCCGCATTGATTAGAGTTGGGATGCTATCATATAGAAACCAGAATTATCAAGGTTGAAAAAAAGGGTATTAGGTTACTTTGACCGGAAGAGGTAAAAGGAAAAACAAGTGGAAAGCCACAAATGAGATGAGCCAAGAACATGGTGGCTTAGAGGCCAAAACTATCTGTCACCCCCTACTTTAGTATAACATCCTGTGTTACGAAAAAACTCACCTAAGATGGCAAGTCATGGGATCTAGTTGGCTCCACCTTGAGCAAAAGTCTAGGAAGCGTTCTGTGAGTCCTAAGGAAAATGTGTTATACATAACACAATTGGTCTGAGACTGCAGGCTTCAAAAGGGTTTCTGGGTGCTGCACATTCTCTTTTCCAGTTGTAATTTTAATCAAGTCAGTATAGATGAGAAAAAGACCACTGTATATCCAAGATATCCCATCTGTCCTACTGTTGGCCTAGAAGGAAAACCCAGTAGTAGAAGCTTGCTCTCAAGGTGCCCAGTGTGAACTGAAAACACCATCAACTCACAGTGCTTTCCCTGCCAGACTGTGCTCAAAGAGGGGAGAGACCTGGAGCCTGTAAGACCTTCCCAGTATTCTGTAAACACTACCTTCTCGATTGGCATGCTAATTATGATGCTATGAGAAAAAGTGTTCCCTGTTCAAAAATGTCTAGAAACAGCTTAATTAAAAGTAGTCTCCCAATCCTCATGGCACTAAATGTTTCACGAGTCAGCCAGGATGTGGATATTCCACAAGGAGCCTCACCTAGGGTAGCTTCTCCCTCACTTACCTGACCACAGAACTGAGAAAACACAGCTTAGAAAATGCTTATCCAGACATGAAAATCAGCATGCTGAAAAAAGGGGGTATGGGAAAGAATAATGGAATCTGGGTATTATACAATGAAAATTACACAAAAGAAGACACACACATGAAGATACTGCTGACATGAAAGCCTTTGCTTTTAATTTGGTCGATACACATTTGACAAAATATTGTGGAACAAAATAACCCACGAACAGGTACAAGGTATTTACAGTAACAACCGTGGAAAACAGACAATTGACGTACTCTCAAACAGAAACGTCTACTTATAAAATTTTCTACTGTGAATCTGGAAGACTCTTCAGTTCTTACTCATTACCAGGTCTGAAATCCCAATAGGTGGCGCATGAGGCCCAGGGGCAGAAGTGTAGTTCTGACACATTTGGCAGTTAAGGATCATCTATTGGTGTGAACTCACAGGTAAGAAAAGAGCCAGAATGGAGCAGGGGAGGGGGGGGGGGGGTGTCAGTGCAGTGTGGAAGAACCCAAAGGGAACATCTAAGGACAAGACCTAAGTCTAAGTCACACTCATCTTTCCCAGTCTCCTAGAGGAGAAGGCTGCAAATATTTTCAAACTTACTTGACCCCTCTTCTTTTAGCAGAAAATCAGCAACCCTGAGACTCCAATTTTCCATGACGTAAAAGCTAATAAACATCTAGAACTGCTCAAAATTCTAACTTTATATGATCAAATAGGAACTTCAAAATAACTTTTATGATCTGAAAATAAGGAGAGAAAAAATTTCATGCCTAATTGTTAAACATTCCAACTAATAATTTCCATTGTCTGAAGTCAGTTTCACAAAAAAAGATACACTTTATTAGATGTTTTAAATCGAGTACAACTTGCTCTGGATTAAGTGGACCGCCTACATCTTCATATTATTCAAATACATTTAAAGAAATTAGAGAAATCTTAATCCACTTGGAATATAGTTACAAATTTATTAACTTAACAAGACAACCACATAAACAGAGGCCATGAAAAAAAGGACCAAATGCTTACCCTTTGTAACACTACCGAGACAAACACGGTACATCATACACATCAACATCTACCATTCCAACTATGCTACTTAACTAGGCTTTACAGTTTCAACAAACAACTCTGTAGATCATATATCCACACCAAGTGTAAAAATCAGATTTGCTGCTCCTCCAGTGGCTGTTCAAGAGCTTCCATTAGCTTTTTATTTGCCTCTTCATTATGCCGACTTTGACAATGAGTTAAATGTTTCTTAAAGCCTCTTGGGAAATTTGATTCAAAATTACAACGTGGACATTTAAGTAAACTTTGCCCATGGGCTGCTACATGATTTTTAAGGAGAGATTCCAAAAGGAAAGCCTTTCCACAGATTGTACATTTGTAAGGGCTGTGAACATTATGCTTATTAACCAAATGATGCAAAACAGCACCTTTTTTCATAGCTCGACAGCAACAAATTTTGCAATAATACTTTCCTTTTCCACGCTTCATATATTTTGCAATCTCTTCTTCAGAGATAAAAGCCTCTTTCTCTTCAGTAAATTGTAACACGTTTTTGGACTGCTCTGGACTGGTCATGTCCATTTTGTTCTCTTTACTAAAATCAATAGATTCCACATCAACCTGCTCTTGATCGCTGCTTGATTCTTGGCCCTTGCTGTCTATCACATCTAAATCTGCTTTTATATACTCACTGCTACTAAGCTCGGCATCTGAGTTCTCTTGGTTGTCTTTCTTGAGCTTCTTTGAGGAAGGAAATAAAGTGTCTTCTAAGAGTTTCTTAGGTGTAGCTAGTAGGTCTTCCTGAACCAAAATATCACACTTTTGATCATCTATGGCATCTGTCTGTAGGTCATCACCAAGCTCAACTGCCTTCTGGGATTCTGAGAAGATAGCAGACTTGGGAAGTTCCGAGAAAAGGGCATGTTTCCGGGGCTCTGGAAAAAGAGCACGTTTTCTTGGTTCAGGAGAAGCAGGAGGGGCTGTTTTGGTGGGCTCAGAAAACAGGGCAGGTTTTCTAGGTTCAGCATCAAGAGAGAGAACAGGCTTCCAGACATCAGAGGTGGCTTTGGGGGACTCAGATGGTCCAGGTTTCCGGGTCTCAGGGAAGATATGTTTCTGAGGCTCAATAAAAAAGGAAGACTTCCAGAGATCAGGGGAACCACCACGGGAACTTTTCTGGGACTCAGGAAAATCAAGTGAAGCAGGAGAAGTTTTCCGCTGATCCGGAGATAGCTTCCAAAGCTCTGGAGACCCTGAAGGTTTTCTGAGCTCTGGAGATCCCGCTGGACTGCGGATCTCTGGGGACAATGGTGGGCCTGGTTTACGAAGCTCAGGAGATAAGGGAGGTCCTGCTTTACGAAGCTCAGGGGACACTGAGGGAATGGTCTTCCAATGTTCAGGTGACAAGGTGGGAGTTGTCTTTCGGAGTTCTGGTGGGCCAGACTTCCACGACTCAGGAGATGCGGGGGGAGACTTCCAGGAACCAGGTGAGACTGATGAAGACTTCCAAGATGCGGGGGACACAGAGGGAGCTGGTTTCCATGGTCCAGGTGAAACAGAAGGAATTGGCTTCCAAGGACCAGGAGACACAGCTGGAGCAGGTTTAGCTGGCTTCCAAGGTCCTGATGATGCTGAAGGATTGGATTTCCAAGACCTTGGGGACCCAGGTGGCCCTGGCTTCCAAGAACCTGGTGACACAGCTGGGGCTGGTCTCCTCGGCTCTGGGGAGGCAGCAGGGAATGGCTTCCAAGGCTCAGGAGATTCCGATGGGGATGGCTTCCTTGGCTCAGGGGAGACAGTCCGGGCTGGCTTCCGAGACTCCGGAGATGCAGTTGGGGAAGGACCCCAAGGTTCAGGGGAAGCAGCTAAAACTGGTGACTCTGGAGAAGAGGCTGAAGGTGGCCCCAATGTTTCTGGGAAATGGGAGTGTTTCTGGGGTTTGGGATTAGGAAGAGTGGCCTTTACTGGCTCAGGAGATAAAGGAGTAAGTTTCTGTGGTTCTGAAGAAGGAATAGGGACTGGTTTCTGAGATTCAGAAACAACAGGGACTGACTTTGGAAGTTCAGGAGAAGAAAGAGAGGCAGATTTTGCAGGCTCAGGAGAAGGAAGAGAAGGTATCTGTGGCTCAGGAGAAACAACAGGGCCAGGCTTCTGAGGCTCCAGGGAAGTGAGAGGAGCAGGTTTTGGGGATTCTGGAGACAAAACTGGGCCAAGTTTCTGTGTTTCTATGGAAAGGGCAGGTATGGGTTTTGGGAGTTCTGCTGAATTAGAGGATATTTTCTGGTGTTCAGGAAGAGGAGGGCTCTTCCCAGGATCTGCTTCTTTGCTTAGCTGAGTTTTTGGTTTCTCATTCCACTTTTCTGGGCCTGCGTGTTTGGATGTGATGTGATAGTACACATTAGAGTACATCTTGCTGGTGAAGAAGCATTTATGGCAGTGGAATAGCTTTGCACTTTTCTGGTAAAATATCATTTTACCTAACCCACCAGCATCCATTTCATCACAAAATTCTGGATGGATGGTGCCCATGTGGATTTGCACATTTTCATAATCTGTGCCTCGGAAACTGCAGTGGTCACACTCCAAACGTGCTGAGGGCTTACGGAGTTCCTGGAATACTTCCATTTCTCTTTCTGTTACAACACACACGATTATATTCTTTTAAAACTTTCAATAGTGCTGCAATAAAGTAGAAATTAATTATTTTCAGGGAATATAATTTTAAATAAAATGCTGTCCTAGAACTTTTCATTCTATAATTGCTTAATTTTAAGTCTAGAATGGTACGTGCATTTATCAGATAATATCTCAACAAAGATTTTGAAGAGAAAAGGTAGATGGAACTAATTTTTTTTTTTTTTTAAAGTAGTGGAGTCCTAACACAGGGCTTGAACTCATGACCCTGAGATCAATACCTGAGCTGAGATCAAGAGTCAGATGCTTAAATGACTGAGTCACCCAGGTACCCCGAGATGGAATTAGTTTTTAGCTGAGCCTCAAAACTACTTTTACATATATCATCTCATTTAATCCACCTAACACTATGACTCAGTATTAGTATTTTCATTTATAGATGAAGAAACAGGTTTGGAATGGTACCTTACCCATGTTCTAGACTACCAGTGACCCAAGCCTGACCCCAGAATTACCCAGCGTGTGCCTTACACCTTGACTCTAAAACTCTGCATCAACAAGCTGTCAGCACATAAAGTTGAGCAAACATCAAAATTAAAGCTAGGCAATTTAAGGCTGAGCAAGAAAACTAGATCCATTTCAGAAAGCACTCATTAATCTAAAATTATGAAAAGATGGCTTTTTTAAAATATCAACATATTTTATAATATTTTATCCATCCTAATATTTTATTCTTTCATTTAAGATTAATTATTTTCTGTCCCCTGCTTTTCTAGGCACTTGGGTTTAAAGATGTGTCTTATACTATGGTGCTAACATTAGTTGCACAGGTAAGTGTGAAGGGGAACACAGAAAAGGCTGTCAAGGAAAGAAGCTCCAGCGTAGATCCTGAATGATGTAAAGGAGTTTGCTTAGCAAAAGGGCAATTCAGATAGAGGACATCCTTGAAGCAGGAACTTGCTTGCCAGTAATTATGACTTTTTAAAAGTTTAAATAAGCACGTTTTCTAGGATGGTGAAAAGTAACAGAAGCTCAGAGTTAGAAATATA
Organism: Leopardus geoffroyi; assembly: GCF_018350155.1. Lineage (NCBI taxonomy): Eukaryota > Metazoa > Chordata > Mammalia > Carnivora > Felidae > Leopardus > Leopardus geoffroyi. The sequence continues at coordinate 82,897,302 of NC_059326.1, forward strand.
CTCATTTGTGCAGAACAAGATATTTACACAGTATCACTTGCTCTAAGACTACACAATCTCTCACAAAGACATGCTACACAAATAGGATTCTAAACACAATATTCTACAACCTGCTTTCATTTAAGTAAGAGCAGGTGGCTCAAGAGAACCAAGACCAGGCTCCTGAGGCTTCAGGTAAAGCGAAGAGAGGAGCAGGTTTTGGTGATTCTGGAAACAGAACTAGGCCAAGTTTTCATGTTTCTATGGAGAGGGAAGGCATAGGTTTCAGGAGTTCTGCTGAATTATGACGAGCATTTTCTAGGACATTTTTACATAGAGGAAGCACTATATTTCCTTGTACATATCTTGAATATGAGGGTGCTGCTGAAGGGAAAACTCCTACAAGTGAATTACCCAGTTCAAAGGCTCTTTGCATTTAAAACTGATACATTTCACCCACCTCTCAGAAAGTTACAGTAGTATTGCACACCAACCAACAGTTCAGGGGCAATTCCCCAAACCCTCAAGAACACTATTACTAACTTCTAATCTTTGCTACTTCTAGGGTGAAAACTGGAGTCTCATCATCGTTTTAACGAGCTGTTCTTTAATGAGAAAGAGTGAACATTTTCCCTTTTTATTACACATGTGTATTTCTTTTGTAGGGTATGCCTTGTCCTTTTAATTATCTGTAGTCTTTGCATAAAATAAATCAGTCCTTCTACTGAAGATATGTTCCTAGTTTACCATCTCTTGACTTACGGCGTGTATGTGTGTAAGTGTGCGTGCGTGTTTTCACACACAACTGGTTCACATACAAATGAAAAACTTAAAGGTTTTCCTTACGACTGTTTTAAATCATGCTTTCCCACTCCATTACTTTTAAAGCAGTCTACATATTTTTCTTGCGATTTTGATGGTTTCATTCTTTTTTTTTTTTTAACATTTGTATTTTTACTCCATCGTGTATAAGGAGTGGGATAGCCTATTTTTTCAGCTTTTTTCACCCCAAATGGACAGTGCAGTTGTCTCTGCAACCCTTTTCCTCACTGATGTGTAATGTTCCATTTAGCATTTACTAAATTTTGTGTTTATGAATCCATTCTGAACTCTTTTCCTTTTTTTCCTTTTTCTTTTTAATTTTGTAAGGTAATCTCTACTCCCAACGCGGGGTTCAAACTCATGACCCCAAGATCAAGAGTCCCACGTTCTTCCAACTGGACTCTATCCTATTCTCCACTGGCTCCATCTGGTGTGTTCTTCTCAGCATGGGAACCCAACAACTGCTAAAACAGATTCTGTAACACATACAGTTTATCCAAATGGATCACAAAGTCTTTTCCCATTACATTATGTCCCATCCTTTACCAAAAGTACCAGCCACTCCCCAGGACCCACTATGTGCTCTGTGCTAACAGTAATGAAGGGTCAAAATGTATTCCTTCCATGTTACTGCTCCTCAGAAAACAGTACACACTTCTTATGTTCACAGGATCGCCCTTCAATAATTTCAAAAACATTCATTTAAAAGACTTAACAGGGACGCCTGGGTGGCTCAGCTGGTTAAGCATCCGACTTTGGCTCAGGTATGATCTCAGTTTGTTGAGTTCAAGCCCCGCAATGGGCTTTGTGCTGACAGCTCAGAGCCTAGAAGCTGCTTCAGATTTTGTGTCTCATTCTCTCTGCCCCTCCCCAACTTGTGTTCTGTCTCTCTCTCTCTCGAAAGTAAATAAATGTAAGAAAAAAAATTTTTTTTAATAAAATAAAAGACTTAACATTTCTGGGGCACCTGGGTGGCTCAGTCAGCAGCTCAGGTCATGATCTCGTGGTTGGCAAGTAAAACATGTAGAAAGAACATGCAGGCTAACCTCAGACCCAATGTTTCATAAAACTAGAACAATGTTAAAAGAATAGGGAAGATTTATATTAATAATCCCACCTGGCAATAAGCGGCCCTAATGAACAGTCAAGGGATGCTCATATTAAATAATGGGGGATATCACATCATTGTAGTATAATATTCCCTATGTCGTATGTATTATGACACAGAGGTTAAGAGCTCAGGCTTGCTGGGTTTGAGGGAGTCCTAGCTCCACGATACGGCTTTTGTTAAGTTGCTAAACCTTTCTATGCTTCAGTTCCCCTAAAATGGATGTGATATTTCGTAGCATGTTCAGGGTTAGCACTCAGTGTCAGCTATGATTTGTTATATGAGAAACTACAAGAGTACCCTCTAACAAATACTTCATTTCTGGTAAATAAATATTCCCAAATGATCTTGGTAACTTTATGACTGACCAACACACAGTATCTCATCCCAAATATACTCAGGTCCCACTCGTGACAGGAAGAGGCTTTTTACTTCCATGACTTCAGAAGCTTATTAAACAAAACTATGGAGACTTTTCCCATCTTCTCAAGAAACTGGCATACAGCAAAAGTATCTTACTTAGCGACCCCTCTCCGTTCTTTCCCTAATATAGTCCCATCAATGAAACGATTTTATTTCCTATATGCTAACTCACCAACTTTTACCAATACTAACTCATAAAACAGAAGTTATCAACGAACCCAATAAATGTACAATACGGGGATCAGATTATGAACTGTAAGGGTATAGAGCATTTCCTTCTACTACCACAGAAATGACTGAGCACAATATTCTATTGCCAGGAAGGTTTTACCAAATGAAAAAGAGGATAGCACAAAAGTACAACTCATAAATAGATACCTCTGACACAGTGCAACAGGAGAGAGCTGGTCCCCTCTTCAGTCACACCCCCGGTCTCGACTACTACCCAAGTCCTGTGGATCTTTTCTACGGGCAAAGCTCTACCACTCTTTCTCCTTATTTCTATTTTCCATCAGTTGTACCTCTGTTTCTTGCCTCTCTGGAAATTGTACGCTCACTACATTTTACAGCTGCTCCTGTAAATGAGTCCGTCTTTGAGGAATACCATTTGGCCTAAGTCCGCTGGCTTCTGCCTCGGGCGGCCTCCAGCCACCTCAGCTTCTCTGACTGGACGGTCTCCTTTGGTCTTTAATTGTTGCCTAAATCATCAGCTCTCCCACCCTTCATCTAGTGCCACCCAATCAGTATCTCACCCATCCCATTCTCTTTCAAGCTCCTCACATTTTAAAAGTCCCCAGCGTTCCCACCTGCCCCTATTTCCTCTTCCTGTCACCAACTCTTCTGGCCAATCTCAAAGTGCCTACTACCCAAACCTGCCTACTCCCACACCTCATTATCATACTCTAGAAACCTCTTTAAAAAATTAAAAAGAATGGTAAAAAAATTCACTTCTCAAACCCCAAACTCTGTCATATAAATGCATATCTAGCACACATTCCCACATCACTACATATGAGTGTATATGCTCTTATAAGTGGTTTTTCCTTACGAAATCCAAACACTTTTCAAAAATGTTCATATCTTAAAATATTCTCCTAAACATTAAAAAGCAAACAAAAACGTATGCTAAGTAAAGCTGGTAGAATGACACTATGAATCCAGGACAAGTGCTTTTACAGCAGGGAAGAAATAGAGACCAACATGCTATCCCCTGGTAGACTTACCAGCTATCTTCCTAGAAGTCTTAAAAGTCTGTCTTCAAAGGGCAGGCAAGTCTACATGGCTTTCTGACTTAACTACAGAAAAAAGCCTGTAGTACATGAAGAACAGAGATACAGAGATGAGAAGTTGGACCTGAAAAAAATAAAGGAAGTATAATCAAAACTACATTTCTGTGGTCATCTGTGGCCCTGTAATAGAATTCTGCCTATTTCTCTCGCTGTCCTGCTCCCTGCAACAGTGACAGGGGTCCGATCCAATAAGCTGAACACTTGCTTTACTGAAATAATACCAAAGGTGACCGTACCATGATGCCACCTATGTCTAATTCCACTTTAAAATCCACTACAGAATTAACGCTCATGTGTTTAACCACAGCACTCTCCAGCCCACCATCCCACTTCAGCTGATGTGACAGCACTCAGCAGACAAAACCAGGCATGTAAAGCTCTTCACGATCTGTCTGGCCGCCGACAGGTCTAAGTACTGACCCATCTGTAACTCCCCCACAAACCAAGCGTCTGGACCTTTGCACAGGCATCGCCCCTTCTTTACACTCCCTGTCTTGCCACCCAGCCATCAGACCCCTCACGCAGAAATACTTCTTAATAATGGCCACTCCCACTCCCCATCCTCTTTGTCAGCACACCTCCAGTGTAGCCTTCACCCTCTGGCAGGAGTCTGGCTCTCTGAGGGCAGAGTCTACCCATTCACCCTGTAGCCCTTGCACATCCCTGGCACACGGTGTATGCTAAGAAAGTATGTGTTTGTTACCTCTAAAACATCTGGTCATGAAGACTGGAGACCTGACCTTAGGTTCACAAGATTTTAAAACTAGAAGAGACCTAAGCTATCATCTAGCCTTTGAACATTGGGATTTAGAGCAGAAAGACCTCAGGGAGCATCTACTTTAAAACTCAATTTATAGCTGAGGAAATTCAAGCCTAAACATTAAGTAACTTGCTCAAGATGAAGCAAATAATGAACATCTGACAAAGGACCAGATTAAAGTTCTGCCATCCATCCAGGTTCTTTCTAACACACCTTGACTAATACCCTGGAATTTAGTAAGATCTTGACAAGCCAGTACAGTGCACAAAATCAGGAAGACGAATCTACAGAGAACTGCATTCCATATTCTACACTGGACAGAAAGTCCCAGTAGATCGCTGTCTCTAGCTCTGAGCAGGAAGGACACTTTGAGTTCATAACACAGGGGAACACGCAAACGAAAGCAACCAGGATGGCAGGCAGTCTTTAAAAACATGTATTTTGGGGGGCGCCTGGGTGGCTCAGTCGGTTGAGCGTCCAACTTCGGCTCAGGTCATGATCTCACGGCTTGTGAGTTCGAGCCCCGCGTCGGGCTCTGTGCTGACGGCTCAGAGCATGGAGCCTCTTTGGGTCTGTCTTTCTCTCTCTCTCTCTGCCCCTCCCCCGCTCACACTCTGTTTCTATGTTTTTAATAAGCATTTAAAAATATAAATAAATAAATAAAAACATGTATTTTGGGATTACAGAAACTGATTAACTTCAAAAGTGGAAGAAGTATGGATTAATAGGTAAGGTGTCCTAGAAGCAGCAAGTGGAAGCCAGCAGGGTTACAAAGTACTCAGTCATGGACTAGAATGACTGGCCCTGCCAGGTAAGAGCCCTCCCTAATCGTAAGTCAATGATCAGCATGGGACTGAAAGGGTCGTCAGAGGAATTGAGTCCAAACCCTTCACTTTAAAATGAGAAAAGTGATGCTGACGGAGAAAAGCGCCCAAGATCACAACACTTAGGTCAGAGGAAGTAACACAAGATCCTGATTCTGGATCTCTGCTGTAACACCATGAGGTCTTTCCCATGGGGACTCCTGAGTACAGGCCAGACACACAGATTCCTTCTGCCCTCCCACCCAAATTTCAGAGCTCCTAAGCCTAAGTATGAAGGTAACTCTACAAAAGTTTCCCTCATCCTACTTTCTGCCTCTACAGGCTACACGCAGTCCCTAAAAAAGTTCTGTCGTTAGTGGTTTGCCAGTCCACTACATCACACTTATCTCCTATCCAACAGCTTCATTAGACTCTAACACCACTGGTTGTCTTTAAAAACATTCTGATGCATAGTTTAAAAAATAAATGCACAAAATTATGTACAGCACGGTTAAAACCAATAGGGTTCTATTATATATCCACTAGCATTTCTCTTCACCCCTAAATGTCAATTGAAAAGTAGTAAACTTTATTTGTAGTTTTAGGTTAAAGAAGAAATTGAATGCAAAGTTTCAGCTTTCATATACCTTCTTTCCTCCTCTGCACACAACTTCTGTTAGTATTTGTTATAACTGAGGAATGAATACTGATATATTATTGTTACTGAAGTGCAGAGTGTAGTTAGGGGTCATTCTACCTGTTGTACAAGCCTATAATTTTCCACACACACTATGTCACATACCGAGCATTACAGAATGGACAGAATGTCACAGCCATAACAATTCCCTGTGCTCCTCATTAACCATTGATCTCTTTACTGTCTTCCTGGTTTTGCCTTTTTCCGTACATTTTAAAAACTTATGGCAAAACACAACAAAATTTACCATTTTAACAATTTTCAAAAGCACAATTCAGTGGAATCAAGTATATTGCAATGTTGTATAACATCACCATTGTCCATTTCCAGGACTTGTCATTAGGACAAAGAGAAACTCTGTACCCATTAAACAGTAACTCTCCATTCCCCCCACCCCTCCACCTACGCAGCCCCTGGTAATCTCTACTCAATTTTCTGTCCCTATGAGTAGAATCTTACATTTGTCCTTTTGTGTCTGGCTTATTTCACTTTCCACATCTATATTACAGCATGTATTAGAATTTTATTCCTTTTTATGGATGAATTACATTACACAATTTGCTTTCCATTCATCTGTTGATAGACATCTGGAGTATTTCCGCCTTTGGCTCATTTTGAATAAAGCTGCTAGTAACACTAGTGAACAAATATTTGAGGCCCTGCTTTCAATTCTTTAGAGTTTAGCCCTAGCCTAAACCCTAGTTTAGCCCTAAACTCTAAACTTTAGAGTTTAGCCCTAGAGTTTAGTGTTAGAGTAACTACGCTAAAATGTGAGCAACCACTAACCCTTTTTCCATACCTCCTGGCTGCACCCCTTTACGTGGCTGCCAGCAATGCACGAGTGTGCCCCCTTCTCCACACCCTCCCCAACACCTGTTATTTTTCTTTTGATGACAGCCGTCTGAGTGGGTGTGAAGTGGTACCTCATTCTGGTTTTTATTTTCCTAACTCTGATGTCTGGAAGCATCCTGCGGAGCATCCTGTGACGTGCTCACTGGCCAGCCCTTGCCCGTTTTTTAAAGCCAGGTTGTTTCTGTTGTTGAGTCGTAGAAGTTCTTTACATATTCTGGGCACTAACCCCTTCCCAGCTACGTGATTACGTGTCTCCCACTCTGGGTTGCCCAGCTCATTTTTAAGCAGCAACAATGACAAAAGCCCACGCCGACGAGGTGCCGCGAAAACTGCGTCCTGGCCCGTAGCGGAAAAAGCGCTTTCCTTCCCGAGCCGGTTCCCGACCTCCCCGCGGGATCGCGCAGAGCGTTTCCCGCCTCCCGCAGAGAACGCGGGGCTCGCCCCCCGCCCCGAGGCCCACCCCGCTGGCGGACCGGGCGCAGGCCGCTCCTCGGTGCACGCCCCGGACGGGGTTCCCCGGACTCGGGCCTTGGCGGAGGCGGGGTGGGCCCCGGCCCGGGCGACAGTCCCGCCCCGCTCCTCACCGGTGGGCCTCGGCGGCGTCCAGACACTCGAAGGACCTCGGAAGCCGCGCTCGCGGGACCGGGGTGCTCCGCGAGGCCCTGCAGCGCGGCGGCCTCCCGAATGGCTGCGCGGCGCAGGCGCGGGATGCGGGCGCGCGGGCGTGCGCGCGGCCGCGGGACGGGTCAGTGGGGGCTGATGGGAAGCTAGTTTGTCGTCCCGCGCCCTCCAGCGCCGCCCAATCAGGTCGCAGATCGCCGGGCGCCGTTTTGGGAGTACGTTGGCGTGCGGAGCAGCCCTCGCTGCCTACGGAAGTTACGCGCTCAGTCCCGCCCCCGGAGGATCCCGGGCGCCGGCCAGGGTTGGGTCTACAGTGCTGGTTGCCCTGACCGAGTGAGCAGCGGTCTCAGCGGCTGTAGTCCTTGTTGACTCCGGCAGGTCGACGGTCCGATCCCAGGCCTAAGGTCGCCTGGCCGCTCTGTTTCTCGCTTCTGCCGGTTCCTTGAGGTGGACACGCCCGCAGACCTCGAGTGGCCGGCCGAGACGGTGCTGCGCAGCAGATTCATTGTCGCGAATGCCTAGTGGACCTCGCCGTCGAACCAGTAGCCCGCCGGGTTGTGCAGTCGGTATCCACTCATGCTCAGTGCAAGGCTTCTCCAGTCTGCTGTTTTGACCTCCCATTCACTTGGAACTGAGGGCCCTGCGTTCTTTGATTTTTGAGAATATTCTGACTTATAATATTTAAATAGTGACAGGCGCATTTTAGGGCATTTGCAGGTTTTTGCTTGTGTAGCAGAGTGATCCATTAGTTGTGTTTAGATTTAATAGCCTCGAAAGAAAACTGCACAATTAAAAGGGTTAAAACTATATATATACATATATATACACACACACAAATATATATATATATACATATATAAATACACATGTATATGTGTGTGTGTATATATATATTGTGTGTATATATACATATATATACACACAATATATACATATATATACACATACATATATGTATGTGTATACACAATATATGTGTGTGTGTGTGTATGTATATATATATGTATATATACACACATATATATTGTTGCCTGGGCGGGAGGCAACTGCCTGGGCCTGAAGACTGTACCTGCCAAGGTACACTGTAAACACACTCCTGGGAGAGGGAGGAGGAACCATTCATCTTGTAAGGCACAATAAACAAACATTTTAGAATCTCTTTAAAAAAGAGCATTTTGGGGCACCTGGGTGGCTCAGTCGGTTAAGCGCCGACTTCATAATCTCACAGTTCGTGAGTTCAAGCCCCGCATTGGGTTCTGTGCTGACAGCTTAGAGCCTGGAGCCTGTTTTGAATTCTGTGTCTCGCTCTCTTTCTGTGCTCCTCCCCCCACTCATGCTCTGTCTCTCTCCTTCGAAAATAAATAAAAACATTAAAAATTTTTTAAAAAGAGTGTTTTATTCAGGTCTAGATTAGGACAACTTCCTGCGATACACAATCTTCGGTATAGAGTTATATACATTTTTTACATTAAAAGTCCCATTTTATTAGGCAAAGAACGTTTCCAAGAGTTGCAGACTTTAAGTTTCCAGTATATGCAGCGCTGTATGACTTTAATCTTGAAGGAATCAGGGAAGTTTCTTACTTTTTCTTATCTTTTTGTGTTAAGAATGCTCCTTTTTATTTTATTTAATGAAGCAGACATAGTGTGTGCTACGGACCTTGGTAAATGTTAAGTAGTTTCCGGAAGCCCAGGAGTAGGGTCCCCAAATGTTAAAAGTTGAAAATTTTCTTTACCTGGGAAAACACCTCCCACTCTCCCAAGTCCAAACTGTGACATGAACTTGTATCTACTAACACAACAAAACTTTCTTTGTGAAAAAGGAAAGTTGAACACCGCATTAAATATACAGAAAAAAGACAAACAGCTTATTTACAAGAGAAGAAACATAGATGTCCAATAAATAGTGAAAAAGTCTTCAGCCTTAATAGAAATACAATCCATACTCTTTAAGCCATAAATTTTAAATGTAGAAATGAGAGAATCTTTTCTCTGACCACTTAGTTTTACATATTAACTTTTGAGATTGTTACCTTTAAGAGGAAGTTATGGTGTAAAATTCAGTATAGGCATATATGTAGTGCTGTTTTTCTCATTTTAGGCTTGTATTTTAAAAGTATTGTAATAATTACAAGTGTTGCTGCTGTATCAGTGTTACCAAAATAACTTTCAACTCTTATTACTGTTGTTACCCCTAAGGCCTCCCCCTGGAAGGTAGTGTAATTTGTACTCACATCACACAATTTCCAGTTAAAGAACTGGGTAGTGACCAGAGACCGATAGCAAGATAACAGTGTATTATTTCTTCAGTTGCTGAAGATCTGCCCTCCTGGGGTGGTTAGTCAATTTGTGAACTGTTGGCAGACACAGACTTGTTCTGAGCTCTGCTATCTGCAGATGGAAGTCCCTAGGGTCTGGACCTGGTTGCCAAGTGTGTGGATGCCTCTGGAGCACTGGAGTTCTGAATTTCTGTTATTTAAGAAGCTTTTTTTTTTTTAAACATTTATTTATTTTTGAGAGAGAGTGTGTGTGTACGTGTGTGGAGGAGCGGCAGAGAGAGAGAGACAGAGACAGAGACAGAGGTTCCAAAGCAGGCTTTGTGCTGACAGCAGCAAGCATGCTGTGGGGCTTGAACTCATGAACCTCAAGATCATGACCTGAGCCAAAGTTGGACGCCCAACTGACTGAGCCACCTGGGTGCCCCAAGAAGCTTCTGTGGAGCTTTTTACCTTCTGTTTTGAAATCCAATTTCAGAAACAAGGTTCATGGTGGCTGCAGGCCAGAATTTGGCTGTGGTACTTGGTTTTTTCCTCAAGTGTTAGAATGAGTTGTTTTAACAGAACTCTGAACAAACAAGCCTCTAGCATAGGGCAACTTTTGGTAGCCAAATGTAGATTGTGATGGGGCAGTAATTCGGTCCATTTTAGTGAGAATTTTTCTATAAATGACAAAGTAACATAGCAACAAAATACCCTCTGCCATTATTTTGAATTGAAATTATATAAACAAAGCTATCATAGAGTATATGGATAATTCAAATGAACTCCCAATTATCGAAACCTTAGTCTTTTAGAGTCTGTCAGTATATTGCCCTAAACCTGAAGTAACCCAAGAAAGCACAAATTAGCCTCATAAAACCCTGTACTAAAACTAGACCTTACAGACTTTTAAAGTCCACTTTAAGTCTCCTATTTAGGAGACTTAAGTCCTATTTAGGAGACTTTAAGTCTCCTATTTAGCACATACTTCATAACTTATTTGGGTGTTTTCTCAATTCCTGCTAGATTCTAGGGTTTAAACTTGAAGTCGGGAGCAGGTGGATGCAGGAGAACTAAAGTTGCAGCAAGAAGTGATCACCTCAGTGTCCTTGGTGGAGGACACAGCTGTGCCTGTGCGTATACTCAAAGCTGACACAGAATCACAATTGCAAACACAGTGCAGTTTGTGAATTGAAGGTCTAAAATCGTACAGAATTTTTGTCAGAAAAAGGCAGACTTAAATTTCCAATCCAAACTAGAGCATTAACGTACATCTCAAGGAACATCAGAAAAATGACAGAGAAATAAATACAGACATTTACACGGGGTAACTGTGGCATTCTGTTTCTCAGTTTATAATTGTAAAGAGCTGCTCTTCACCTGCTAGTGTGTTTTGCCCTCTTAAGTCACATCTAGTCCTTCAATTCATTTCAACAACAGGGCTGCCTAGATTTAGGTGTCTCTGGTTTTCTGTCTTTCCCATAGAATACATAAGTTACTGATGTTAGTATTATAATGAAAGAATGATAACTTGTTCTTTGGGAGTTATTAGGGATAAACATTGTCCAATTTCAAAGCAAAAAGTTCAAATAGCCACAGTTCTCACATTTGTCTTTGATACAAGAAGGGGCTTCTATAGAGGTCCATTGAAAGCTATGTCTCCTACTTTGCGAAGATCTGGCCTGCAGCTTGGATAGAGCAAACTGTGATGCTCTGGCCTTTCTGCTCCTTTCTTTTTTGACTGTCTGGGCAGCTCTCTAGTCACTGAGAGTGGATTTTAGGTGAACAAGTGGCTGGAGTAGCTATAAGATCACCCCTCTCTGTCTTTAGGCCAGCCCCTGGGCCTTTCAGAGAGCTTTGTGTGTGGAAAGGGTGGACCTGTTTGCCTTCGCCTATTTATTTGGACTGCCTGGTTTTCAGTTTGTTGTCCACCTCTGTGATGGTTGGCACTGGCCTTACCAATATATATATTTTAAACTTATTTATTTATTTTGAGAGAGAGAGAGCATGAATGGGGATGGGGAAGAGAGAATCCCAAGCAGGCTCTGCACTGTCAGCACAGAGCCTAGCATGGGGCTAGAACTCATGAACTGATCATGACCTAAGCCGAGGTCAGCTGCTTAATTCACTGAGCCACCCAGGTGCCCCTGCCCTTGCCAACATTAAAGGTAGCGTTCTTATTGTCCCATGAGTAGTTGGAAGCAAACAGACATTTCAGAAGTTCATAAAAAGGCCTAAGAGAGATAGATGTTTGTTCTGCCACAGAAACCAGATGATAGCTGTCTTTTCTGAGGCTACCAACTTCTTTTCAAAATTTAAAATGCAGAAGATACCACAAAACCAAAGACTATAGGGCCAAAACTTTGTAGTGTAATGTTTGGATTTACAACTTTTACCTAGACTGACATGTTGACTCACTGCTTTTTCCATACTCCTCAGGAAGCAAGCCTTCCTGACTGTGGGGGTTCCTCGAAGTACGTCATGGATGATGGAGGACCCCAGGACCATCCTCACTGTGACAGGATTTGTCCAATGCACCCAGGTGGCCACATGATTGACGTTTTCTCAGGAATAAAGCATTACATTGAAGAATCTTACATAATTCAGAAGGTTTGACATGCTATGGAAAAAGAAAGGAACATGGAACTTGGAAATTAGCTGAACTCTAACTGTGAAGACACAGCTGAAGCTCTGGGAAATATTTTCTTGCTTGAAGTGGATCTATCCTTGCTTCCAGAGGGCAGCAGAGGAGGGGAAATCAGCTTGGACACATTTTTCAGGGCATCTTGGTTTGTTGAAAAAGAGGTATCATGATGCATTTTAATGTGCTTTAAGTTTATTTTAAAAGAAAAGCAAAGAGTGAACACCAAGCATGAATGCCATAGTATTTACTGCTTTCAACCATCTTGAACTGTTTGGTGCCATTCAAATCAAAGTTCTATAATAATGAGAAGGTCTATTCTACTGAATTACTGTGACTAGAATTAAACATGTACTCAAACGCACACACTCACATTCACACCTCCATCTTTGAGCATCACTGCCATATAAACTGCAGTGAATTCCCAAACTGCAACTGATCATGTTATTTAATGAGTCAGAAAGCACTTTTAAAATCACCTGAGGGATGTGGTGTCTAGGTGGCTCAGTTGGTTAAGCATCTGGACTCCTGATTTCTGCTCAGGTCATCATATCATGGTGAAATCAAGCCCCAGAGGTCATGATCTCATGGTCGTGAGATAGAGCCTCACGTTGAGTTCTATATTGGACTCCATGCTGGGAGTGGAGCCTGTTTGGGATTCTCTCTCTTCCTCTCTCTCTGCCCCTCCCCTGCTTGTGTGTGCACTCACTCTCTCTTTTATTTTTTTTTAAGTTTATTTATTTTTGAGAGAGAGAGAGAGACAGCAGGGGAGGGAGAGAGAGAGGGAGAGAGACAGAGAGACAGAGAGACAGAGAGAGAGAGGGAATCTCAAACAGGGTCTGCACTGTCAGTGCAGGTGCTCGAACTCATGAACTGTGAGATCATGACCTGAGCTGAAACCAAGAGCTAGATGCTTAAGTGACTGAGCCACCCAGGTGCTCCCTTCTCTCTCTCTTTAAAAAATAAAATAAAATAAAATCACCTGAGGGCTACAGGTCATTTTATTAATACCACTCCCATTGGGTTGTAGACATGTGGATGTGCCATTATAAGGTAAGTTAGAGTTGAAATATTACTAAAAACCCTTTTCTTGAGAGCTTGCAGGAGAATCTGGGAGCAGTATTTTTTCCTTGCACCATGTAGAGCTCACCTCCACAAGGTTCTGTTCTCAAGTACTCAAAGAAGAGGAACCTTTGCTGGTGTGGATGGTGTTTCTGGTTGCCATGGTGATAATGGTTTGGGGATGTGTGGCGGTTGATGAAATAAATATTAACTTATAGTATTGAGTATGTCCCAGGTGCTGGCTTGGTATGAACTATTCTGCAGAGACAATGGCTGAGAATGAACAAAGTGAAAACCGGTCTGGAACACACAGGTAAGGGGTTGTGCAGAGTAGGGGGTAGGGGTCACAGCCCTGGCCAATTTACCTAGGTTCAGAAGGTGTGAGGGGTTGGTGGTGTTTCACCATAAGTAATTTCACAGAAGAATGGCTTTTGGATGTTGATGTATTTTGTAGTTGGTAGAGAAGTCGGAGAGAGGGCACCCCATCTGTCTGAAAGGATCTGCAAATCTCAATAGACGTGACAGCCTGAGTGCTCTTAAGAAGGTACCTGGCTTTCACAGGGCTCACTTTGAGCCTGCACGCAGGACTGATTAAGACAATAAAAAGAATTGTTCTAAAGATGGGGTATTGGAAGAATGATGCACCTTGTAATCTTGGGAAGAGGGTGGATCTGCAGTCTACTGTGGAGTTACTTCACGAGAGTGGTGGTGGACCTGCAGCGTCTGGCTGACGAGATACTGGCCTTTTTTTATGAAGTATGGGGGCGTGGTTTCTGTGACTTTGTTCTAAGGGCTGGAATTTCCAAGGAGCAGGATTGTTAAGATGTAGGTTCCTGTAAGAGTTGATGCCTGGGGAGTGGACAAGTCCCCTTTTGTTGCTGGGAAGTATGTCTCTAGCGGCTGGAGTGGGTATTACAGGCATCTGGTAAGTGACGGGGTGGTTACAGGGGACAGCAGGCTGTTGTCACTCATGATCTTAATGGATGTATTCCTTATGGACAGATGTTAGATTTTATGGATAGGTATCCTCATAAAGTGTGATTGTTGAGTTTAATAGTAGATATATTTTTATTACTTCTATCAATCTCCTTGTAGTTGGTATTCCAATGAGCAGTGTGTTACAATATTGCCTGCGTTTTATGTATTTGCATATTGAAAATGTTGATGACTCCCCTACAAATTGTACACTGGAACATCCAATTAGTTATTAATACAGTTTTATTTTTGACAATGAAATAAGTGTCCTCCTGTGATTCTTAGCTTAAGCCAGGGGGAGGGAGCCCTGTTTGGTACCAGTAGTGAGTAATGATATGGGAAACTTTCAGCTGTTAATGTTTGTCAGCCTTGCTCCTGGGCTCCCCAGAGAAGCTACAATTTAACATTTACCAAGGTCAGAATGACCTGGCAGAACTTCAGAGCATGGACTCTATTTCTTCCCTGAGCACACATTGTATGTCTGCTTCATTAAACAAACATACAAAACAGACAAAAAAACCACAAAGGAGCATTTTGAACAGAAGATAAGAAAAAGAAAGAAACATCCCTGGTTCCCATAAGATTAAAGTCACATAGCCCTGCACATACCAAAAAGATAAGATAAAGTCTGTAACTTTCTGGAATGTCCTTCGTCACATAGATTTGTAACTCTCTATTGAAAAACCATGTAACCCTGTGCCAAATGTTCCTTCTCCTGAGCATTCTCTTCTTTGGGAATATTGTGTATGCTTGGCAGCAGCCCTAACTTGAGCTCAAATAAAACTCTTTTCCTTTCTCTTTGAAAGGGTTTCTTGGAGCGCCTGGATGGCTCAGTCGGTTGAGCGTCAGACTTCAGCTCAGGTCATGACCTCACAGCTCATGAGTTCGAGACCTGCGTCGGGCTCTGTGCTGACAGCTCAGAGCCTGGAGCCTACTTCTGCTTCTGTGTCTCCCCTCTCTCTGCTCCTAACCCACTCCCATTCTGTCTCTCTTTCTCTCTCAAAAATAAATAAACATTAAAAATTTTTTAAAAAAAGGGTTTCTTCATTTTGTGTCGATAGTACCATAGTCCCTCCTGGGGTACCTTATAACATTCTGTTGGGAGCCAAACTCGATATTTGTTATTGTGAAAGAATAAGGAGTCCATGAATTGTTTGTATCTTGTTTCATATTCCATGAGTCCTGGTCTTAGTTTCACACCTCCATGACTCACACAGGGTGTGTTCTCTGCAAAGGGTATGTTTGAGACAAGGGGCAGCCTCTGTGCAGCTGGCCAACTCTAGCATCAGAATGTTGTCAGTAGGGAGTTACTGGGACCCTAACTCTGAACCTGTTCATGACACACAGAGTAAATAGATTCTAGGTTTATACCCTTTGGGGAGAAATTTTGTATCTATGATAAAAACCTGAAGAAAATTTGTAACCTCTAACCTTTAGCCTACCCCCTAACCTGAACCCTGAACCTCGAGCCCAAACCCCAATCTGAAACCCTAGCCCTAAACCTTGAACTGCAAACCCAGACCTCTAACTCCAACCTGAATCTGAACCCTGAACCCAAAACCTGGACCTAAGCCCTGAACCTGGAACCCCTAACCCCTAGCAGTGTTAACAATAGCCAAAATGTAGAAACTATGCAAATGTCCATCAGTGGTGAGTGTATAAACAAAATGTCGTTAAGGTTTAGACTTAAGGTTTTATTGTTAGGGCCATGCGTTGGGGTCAGTGCAAGGCTTGAGATCAGGGCCTGTGTTTCATCCCCCTTTTCCATCTCTCTGGCCCTCCAGATTGTACAGGACTCACCCAGGATCGCACATGCATCAGAGGTTGATCTGAACATTGGTCTTCTGCCCCTTCAGCCCTGGGTACTAAGAGAAGGAGAGTCAAATGTCCGCTTGGTCCTTGACTATTTCAGATCGAACTCAGACCCAGTCCAGCATTGTGGAGAGCCTCAGAGATTACACAGGATTCTTCCACCCTCTCACCTGGAGAGGGTGTTGCTGGCCACACTCTGCCTGGGCAGCCCTAGGTTTCAGCACAGCCCTGACCCACAGGGCACTCAATGGACATGTGTCGGTTTACATAGGTCTGAGTGCAGCATCCTATAAGACCCCATGTGCAGCCCTTCTTGTGGAATGGGAGGGCCCTCCTGGCACTGGCTGTATCCCTGGTCCCATTGGAGCCATCAGCAGTAGACAGTCAGGTCTCAGACAGGACAGCCCTTGGCCTCTGACCATCCAGGCAGGCATCTGTGGTCCACCAGCTCAGGTCCTAAAAACCCCAATAGCCAATTACTGAGCTGACTGTGCTCTTGGCAATTTAACAGGTCTATGGGCAGTGTAGACCGATCCATAGGATGTTTCCATTCCCAACGTCTGTGTGGTTGAGACAAATAACTCTTCCCTCCTAGCCTCCTATCCTGCCAAGAGATATAATAACCTTCCAAATGTTGAATGTGGCCTTGGCCACAAGAGCCACACAGCAGACTGGCCCTGTAGTCCTTGGCCTCTCTGTTGTAATGTAAATCTTGTACATTTATACTTGTTAAGAATCAAGAATATAGGAGCAACTGTGTTTCCCAGCAGGCAGTTTCTCACTGAGGCTGCATGGTCTCAGAGAGCCACATGCATGACTCCAGGACCATGGCCTCCAGAAAGCCTGCCAAGTGTGGATTCTGTGCTGTGGAATAATCCTGGAGTCTCCCACTCCTTCACTGAGCACTAATTTCCTTACCTTCCTCACATGTGGTCTCTCCTCTTTGTAAAGGAGAGAGAAGAGACTCGAAGATGGGACAATTTGTTCTATGATAATGTGTAATTAATGTGGCCAGGGGCAGGTGTGACTCCTGGTCTCCTTCTGAGGGTTAGGGTTAGGGTTAGGGTTAGGGGTTAGGGTTAGGGTTAGGGGTTATGGTTATGGTAGGGTTAGGGTTAGGGGGTTAGGGTTAGGGTTAGGGTTAGTGTTCCAGTTAGGGTTAGGGTTAGGGTTAGGATTTAGGTTTTCATTAGAGTTTGGGTTAGGGTTAGTTTAGGGTTAGGGTTACGTCCCAGGCGGCTCCAGGTGCTGGACTCACCATGGGGCACTTGTCTCCCTGAAGGTCTGAGTGTAGTGGTCAAGGGAGGGTTCCATTTAGGGTTCGTCTTTGTTTTGCAAGTCTAGAGACCTCTATGGGCCTATGGTCTGGTTGTCCTCAGGAATTTTCTTTTATAGCTTCATTCGTGGTTTTGACATGATATTGTGATGTTTCAGTTTACATGTCGCGTATACATCCACCATTTCCCGACCCCATTTGAGTTGTGTGAGACTGTGGAATTAGTTCCCTATGCGGAGAGAGCCTTAGTTACACTTTCATTTTGGGTCAGGGAAATCTGTAGCGCCGAAGTGGCACCAGTCCTGTGATCTCTCTGGATCGATGAATTGAAGGCCTATGCATGTTGGGTGTTAGGTGTAGGTTGCGGGTTAACGATGAGGTGAGATTTAGCTTAACGTGTATACCGAAGGTAACAGTTAAGATTAGGTTTTGTCATAGGAGGCTCTTGGTGCTATACACCCAGTAGGGAAGTTGTTTCCCTGCAGGGTTGAGTGGGTGCTCTAAGGAGTGTCCCAGTGAGGCTGAGTTTTGGGTGCCAGGGTCACTCTTCGGTTAGACCTCAAGAAATCCCCTGTGGATCTCCTTCTGGTCTTTGGAAATGACACGGTGATGTTCCAGGTTCCATGACGAGTAATCTTCCTTTGCTTATGGGCCTCACGTCCATTGTGTCCTCAGACTTAAGAATTGGGTCCCCTCTGGGGAAATCTTTAGCCAAGGTTAAGGTTCGGTCCACCAATGTTGTCAGGGCCGAAGTGACACCAGTGCCGTGATCACCCTGGAAGGCTGAATGAGGTCCATGATTGTGCTGGTCATGTGTAGGGTTAGGTTTAGAGTTGGGTTGAGGTTTAGTTTGAGCGGTGTGCTGAGTGTCATGGTTTAGTTTAGGGTTAGGTCCCAGGAAACTCCAAGTGCTGAAACCCCAGCAGGGTAGTGGTCTCCTCAGAGGATTGAGTATAGGCCTCATTTGAGCGAGCTGTTCAGACTTAGTCTTTGCCAAGGCCAGCCTCGTGTGTGTGACATCTTCAGTTGGGCCTCATCAACCCCCTTGTGCAGCTCCATGCGGGCATTGGAAATGTCATGATGATGTTCCATGTTCCATGATGAGTAATCCTGCACCACTTTGGGCCCTTTGTTTGTGGTGTTCTCAGAGATAGGAATTGGGTCCCCAACCAGAGAGATCCTTAACTAGGGTTAATATTCTGTCCAGGGACTTCACCAGTGCCAATGTGACACCATTCCTGTGTGTCATGAGCATTGGGTTAGGGTTTGGGTTTGGGTTTGATGTTAGGGGTTAGGGTTACGGTTAAGGTTGTTGTTAGGGGTTAGCGTTAGGGGTTAGAGTTAGGTTTATGCATTAGGGTTGGGTTTAGGGTTAGGGTTACTGTTTAGGGTTAGGGTTAGGGGTTAGGGTTTGGAGTTAGGTTTAGGCATTAGGTTTGGTCTTGGGTTAGGCTTAGGTTTAGGGTTAGGGCTTGGGTATGAGAGTTAGGGTTATGTTAGGGTTAGGGTTAGGGTTAGGGTTAGGGTTTGCATTAGATTTAGGGTTAAGTTGAGGTGTAGGTCTAGTACATTGGTTAGGGTAATGGGTCGGTATTTGGATTAGGGCTTAGCGTTAGGGTTAGTGTTACAGTTTTATGGTTAGATTTAGGGTTAGTTTTAGGTTTTTTATTTTTAGGGATAGTGAGTTAGGGTAGGGTTCTGGTTTAGGTTGAGGGTTAGTGTTTGGTCCCAGTCCTGTCCAGGCGCTGAAGCCACAGCTGTGCCATTGTCTCCCCGAAGGGCTGTGTTGAGGGCCCAAGGGATGGTGCCCCTCAGTGTAGTATTTGGGTTCCAAGGCCATAGAAATCTATGGGCCAATGGTCGGGTTGGCCTCAGGAATTGTCTCTGACAGCCTTATCCGTGCCTTGGAAACAACATGCTTATGTTCCAGGTTCAATGCCGAGTGATCCTGCACCACTTCTGGACCCCAGGCGTGTGGTGTTGTCATATATTTGTATTGGGTCCCCATGGGTAGATAGCCTTAGGTAGGTTTATTGTTTCATCTGGGGACTTCGCCCCGGCCTAGGCAACTCCAGTGTCATGACTTTCCTCATGCGCTGAAGGCCCATGCGAAGGTGCGAAACAATTGTAGGGTTAGGGTTCGAGATAGGGTTACGTTTCGGTTCAGTGTTCTGCTTAGTGTTAGGTTTAGGTTTTGGTTTAGGTCCCAGGGGGCTCAAGGCACTGAAACCACAGCAGTGCAATTATCTCCCCGACGGGCTGCATTGAGGGCCCAATGGAGTTTGACGGTCAGGATTAGTCTTTGGATTCCAAGGCCAGACAACTCTATGGCCCATTGGTCAGGTAGGACTCAGGAATTCTCTCGGGTAGCTGTAGCCAGGTTTTGGGAAATAAGATGGTGTTGTTCTAGGTTCTATGCCGTGTGATCCTGCACTGCTTCTGGACTCCAGTTTCTTGGTGTTATTAGACTTTTGCATTGGGTCCCCATAGGTAGAGAGCCTTAGCTAGGGTTAGGGTTTGTTCCAGGGAAGTCGCCAGGGCCCAAATGACTCCAGTCTCATGATCTCCCTCGAGGGCTGAGGTGAGGGCCTATGCCACGGTGCGTGTTCAGTATACAGTTAGGGTTGGAGATAGGGTTAGGTTTTGGTTGAGGGTTCTGCTTGGGTTAGAGTAGTGTTAGGGTTAGGTCCCAGGAGGCTGCAGGTGCTGAATCCACAGCAGTGCAGCTTTCTCCCCAAAGGGCTAAGTTGAGTGTACAAGGGTTGTTGACGGTCAGGATTAGTCTTTGGAATCCAAGAACAGACAACTCTTTGGGCCACTGGTTGGGTAGGCCTCAGGAATCGTCTTGGGCAGCTGTAGCCGGGCCTTGGAAACGACATGGTGATGTTCCAGGTTCTATGCCGAGTGATCCTGAACCGCTTCTGGACCCAAGGCGTGTGGTGTTGTCACATGTGGGTATTGGGTCCCCATGGGGTGAGAGCCATAGCTAGGGTTAGAGTCCGGTTCAGAGACGTCGAGAGGGCTCAAGGGACTCCAGTCTCGTGATCTCTTTCGAGGGCCGAAGTGAGGGCCCATGCGAAAGTGCAAGTCCAGTGTAGGGTTAGGGTTCGAGATAGGGCTAGGTTTCGGTTGAGGGTTCTGGTCAGAGTTAGGGTTAGGGTTAGGGTTAGGGTTACGTTCCATGAGGCACCAGGAGCTGAACCCACAGCAGTGCAGTTGTCTCCCCGAAGGGCTGAGTTGAGGGCACAAGGAAAGTTGCCTTTCAGGATTGGGGTTTGTGTTCCAAGGCTAAACATCTCTTTGGGCCACTTGTCAGGTAGTTCTCATAATCCTCTTGGGAAGCTGCAGCCAGGCCTTGGATAAGTCATTGTGGATATTCCAGCTTGTTTGCTGAGTGAGTCTGCACCTTCTCTGGACCCCGCCTGCATGGTTTTGGTACACATGGTTATTGTGTACCCATGGGAAGAGGTCCTTAGCTAGGGTTAGTGTTCAGTCCTGGGACGTCGCCAGGCCCAAATCGACTCCAATCTAGTGATTTCCCTCCAGGGCTGAAGTGAGGGCCCATGCCAAGGTGTGGTTCAAGTTTAGGGTTAGGTTTTTAGATAGGGATATTTTTCAGTTTAGAGTTCTGCTTAGGTTTAGGGTTAGTGTTAGGGTGTGGTCCCAGGAGGCTCCAGGCACTGAACCCACAGCAGTGCAGTTGTCTCCCTTAAGGGCTGAGTTGAGGGCACAAGGTGGGTGCTGGTTAGGATTAGTCTTTGTGTTCCAAGGCCAGACAAGTCTATGGGCTACTGGTCTGGTCAGCCTCAGGAATCCTCTCAGGCAGCTGCAGCCGGGCCATAGAATCGAAATAGTGATATTCCATGTTATGTGCCGAGTGTACCTGCACCACTTCTGGACCCCAGGCACATGGTGTTTTCACACCTTGGTATTGTGTCCCCATGGGGAGAGAGTCCTAGCTTGGGTTAGGGTTTGGTCAAGGGATGTCGCCAGGGCTGAAGCGACTCTATTCTCCTGATCTCCCTCGAGGGCTGAAGTGAGGGGCTATGCGAAGGTGCTGGTCAAATGTATTGATAGGGTCCGAGATAGGGTAAGGTTTCAATTGAGGGCTGTGCTTAAGATTAGGATTAGGGTTATGGTGAGGTCCCAGGATGCTCCAGGCGCTGAACCCACAGCAGTGCAGTTGTTTTACTGAAGGGCTCATTTGAGGGCACAAGGGAGGGTGCCGGTCAGGATTAGTCTTTGTGTTCTATGGCCAGACAACTCTATGGGCTACTGGTCTGGTAGGCCTCAGGAATTCTCTTGGGCAGCTGGAGCCGGGCCTTGGAAACGACATAGTGATGTTCCAGGTTCTATTCCAAGTGATCCTGCACCGCTTCTGGATCCTGAGGCATGTGGTGTTGTCAGACCTTGGTATTGGGTCCCCATGGGGAGAGGGCCTTAGCTAGGGTTAGGGTTCAGTCCCGGG
The DNA here is from genome assembly GCF_018350155.1 of Leopardus geoffroyi. Lineage (NCBI taxonomy): Eukaryota > Metazoa > Chordata > Mammalia > Carnivora > Felidae > Leopardus > Leopardus geoffroyi. The sequence goes on from NC_059326.1 coordinate 82,919,147, forward strand.
ACGTCGCCAGGGACGAAATGACTCTAGTCTCATGACCTCCCTCGAGGGCTGAAGTGAGGCCCATGTAACTGTGCGGGTCAAGTGTTGGGTTAGGGTTCTAGATAGGGTTAGGTTTCGGTTGAGGGTTCTGTTTAGGGTTAGGGTTATGTCCCAGGAGGCTCCAGGCACTGAACCCACAGCAGTGCAGTGGTCTCCCTGAAGGGCTGAGTTGAGGGCACAAGGGGCGGTGCCAGTCACGATTAGTCTTTGGGTCCCAAGGCCAGAGAACTCTATAGGCCAGTGGTTGGGTAGGCCTCAGGAATCGTCTTGGGCAGCTGCAGCTGGGCCTTGGAAATGACATGGTGATGTTCCACGTTCTATGCCGAGTGATCATGCACCTCTTCTGGACCCCAGTTGTGTGGTGTTGTCATATACTGTTATTGGGTCCCCATGGGTAGAGAGCCTTATCTAGGGTTAGAGTTTGGTCCAGGGACATCACTAGGGCCTAGGCGACTCCAGTCTTGTGACCTTCCTCGAGGGCTGAAGTGAAGGCCCATGCGATGGTGCAAAACAAGTGTAGGGTTTGGGTTCGAGATAGTGTTGGGTTTGGGTTGAGGGTTCTGCTTAGGGTTAGGGTTAGGGTTAGGGTTAGGACCCAGGAGGTCCAGGCGGTGAACCCACAGCAGTGCCCATGCGAAGGTTCATGTCTCGTATAGGATTAGGGTTTGAGATAGGGTTAGGTTTTGGTTGAGGGTTCTGGTTAGGGTTAGGGTTTGTTTCTGATTAGGTTAGGGTTTGAGTTAGGACCGAGGAGGATCCAGGTGCTGAACCCACAGCAGTGCAGTTGTGTCCCTGAAGGGCTGAGATGAGGGCACAAGGGATGGTGCTGGGCAGAATTAGACTTTGGGTTCCAAGGCCAGAAACCTCTATCGGCCACTGGTCGGGTAGGCCTCAGGAATCGTCTTGGGCAGCTGTAGTGGGGCCTTCAAAACGGCATGGTGATGTTCCAGGTTCTATGCTGAGTGATCCTGCACTGCCTCTAACCCCAGGAGTGTTGTGTTGTCAGACTTTGGTATTGGGTCTCCATGGGGAAAGAGCCTTACCTGTGGTTAAGGTTAGGGCCAAGGACTATGCCAGGGCCGAAGCAACTCCAGTCTATTCATATCTATTGAGGGCTGAAGTGAGGGCCCATGGTACAGTGCGGGTCAAGTGTGGGGTTTGGGTTCTAGTTAGGGATAGGTTTCAGTTGAGGTTTCTGGTTTGGTTTAGGGTTAGGGTCAGGGTTAGGGTTAGTGTTAGGGTTAGGTCCCAGGAGGGTCTAGGCGCTGACCCCACAACACTTTTGATATCTCCTGGAAGGGCTGATTTGAGGGCACAAGCAAGGGTGCAAGTCAGGATTAGTCTCTGGGTTCCAAGGCCAGACAACTCTATGTGCCACTGTTCAGGTAGGCGCAGGAATCATCTCGGGCAGCTGTAGCTGGGCCTGGGAAATGACATGGTGATGTTCCAGGTAATATGCCAGGTGATCCTGCACCACTTCTGGACCAAAGGTGTGTGGTTTTTCAGACTTTGGTATTGGGTCCCCATTGGAAGAGAGCATTAGCTAAAATTAGGGTTAGGTCCAGGGCGTCACCAGGGCCAATGCGACTCCAGTCTCATGATCTCCCTCGAGGGCTGACGTGAGGGTCATGTGACGGTGTGGGTCAGTGTAGGGTTTTGGTTGGAGATAGGGTTAAGATTCAGTTGAGGGTTATGGTGAAGGTTATTGTTAGGGACAGGGTTAGGCCCCAGGAGGTTCCAGGTGGTGAACCCACAGCTGTGCAGTTGTCTCCCCAAAGGCATGTGTTGAGGGCACAAGGGAGTCTGCCTTTTTGGATTAGTCTTTGCGTTCTAAGGCCACACAACCCTATGGGCCACTCTTCACGTAGGCCTCATGTATCCTCTCGGGCAGCTGCAGCCAGACCTGGGAAATGACGTGGTGATGTTCCAGGTCTATGCTGATTGATCCTGTACTTCTTTAGGACTCCAGGCACGTGCTGTTCCAGGTTATGCCGAGTGATCATCCACTGCTTCTCGACCCCAGGCACCTGGTGATGTCAGACGTTAGTATTGGGTCCCCAAGGGGAGAGAGACTTAGATATGGGTACAGTTCGGTCCAGGGATATCGCCAGGGCCAACATGAGTCCAGTCTCGTGATCTCCTTTGAGGGCTGAAGTGAGGGTTATGCGACAGTGTGTGTCATGTAAGTTTTTGGCTTGCTATAGGGTTAGGGTTTGGTTGAGGGTTCCCATGAGTGTAGGGTTAGGGTTAGGTTTAGGGCCCAGGATACTCCAGGTGCTGAGCCCACAGCAGTGCAGTTGTGTCCCCGAAGGGCTGAGTTGAGGGCACAAGGGGGGGGGTGCCGGTCAGGATTAGTATTTGGGTTCCAAGGCCAGTCAACTCTATGGGCCACTGGTCAGTAGGCCTCAGGGATCCTCTCGTGCAGCTGTAGCCTGGTCTTGGAAATGACATGGTGATGTTCCAGGTTGTATGCCAGGTTATCCTGCACCTCTTCTGGACTCCAGGTGTGTCTTGTTGTCAGACTTTGTTATTGTTTCCCGTGGAGAGAGCCTTAGCTATGTTTAGGGTTCGGTTCCAGGACGTCACCAGGGCAGAAGTGACTCCAGTCTCATGATCTCCCTCGAGGGCTGAAGGGAGGGCCCATGTGATGGTGCGGGTCAATTGTAGGTTAGGGTTAGAGATAGGGTTAGGTTTCGGTTGAGGGTTGTTGTTAGGGTTAAGTTTAGGGTTAGGATTAGGTCCCAGGAGGCTCCAGGCACTGAACCCACAGCAGTGCAGTTGTGTCCCCGAAGGGCTGAGTTGTGGGCACATGGGAGCATGCCGGTCAGGATTAGTCTTTGGGTTCCAAGGCCAGAGAACTCTATCGGTCACTGGTTTGGTAGGCCTCAGGAATCCTCACAGGCAGCTGCAGTCGGGCCTTCTAAATGACATGGTGGTGTTCCAGGTTCTATACCAAGCGAACCTGCACCGCTTCTGGACCACAGGCGCATGGTGTTGTCAGACTCTGGTATTGGGTCCCCATGGGGAGAGAGCCTTATGTAGGGTTAAGGTTAGGTCCAGGGACGTTGTCAGGGCCAAAGCAACTCCAGCCTCCTGATCTCACTCATGGGGTGAAGTGAGGACCCAAGGGACGTTGCGTGTCAAGTGTAGGGTTAGGGTTCAAGATAGGGTTACGTTTCGGTTGAGGGTTCTGGTTAGGGTTAGGTTTAGTGTTACTGTTAGGTCCCAGGATGCTCCAGGCCCTGATCCCACAGCAGTGCAGTTGTGTCCCTGAAGGGCAGAGTGCAGGACACATAGGAGATGCCAGTCAGGATATTTCTTTGGGTTCCAAGGCCAGACAACTCTATGGGCCACAGGTCGTGTATGCCTCAGGAATCCTCATGGGCAGCTGCAGCTGGGCCTTGGAAACGACATGGTGGTGTTCCAGGTTCTATGCTTAGTGATCCTGTACCACTTGTGGACCCCAGGCGCATGGTGTCTTCACAATTTAGTATTTGGTCCCCAAGGGGAGAGAGCCTTAGCTAGGATTATGGTTTGGTCCAGGGACGTCGCCAGGGCCAAAGCGACTCCAGTCTCATGATTTTCTCGAAGCCTGAAGTGAGGGCCCATGATACGGTGTGGGTCAAGTGTAGGGTTTCGGTTCGAGATAGGGTTAGGTTTCAGTTGAGGTTTCTGGTTAGGGTTAGGGTTAGGGTTAGGTCCCAGGAGGCTCCAAGCGCTGAACCCACAGCAGTGCCGTTGTCTCCCAAAAGGGCTGAGTTGAGGGCACAAGGGAGGATGCCTGTCAGGATTTGTCTTTGGGATACAAGGCCAGACAACTCTTTGGACCACTGGTCTCATAGACCTCAGGTATTCTCTTGGGCAGCGGCAGCTGGGCCTTGGAAATGACATGGTGTTTTTCTAGGTTCTATGCCGAATGATCCTTCACCACGTCTGTTACTCAGGTGCGTGTTGTTGTTAGACTTTGACATTGGGTCCCCTTCGGGAGAGAGCCTTATCTAAGCTTAGTGTTTGGGCCAGGGACATCGCCATGGCCGACGCCACTCCAGGCTCGAATCTCCCTAAAGGGGTGAAGTAAGGCCCCAGAAGGCAGTGCTGGTCATGTTTATGGTTAGGATTTGAGATATGGTTAGGTTTCAGTTGAGGGTTCTGGTTCAGGTTAGGTTTAGTGTTAGGGTTAGGTGCAGGAGGCTTGATGCTCTGCACCCACAGCCGTGCATTTGTGTCCCTGAAGGTCTGAGTTTAGGGCACAAGGGAGGGTGCTGGTCAGGATTAGTCTTTGTGTTCCAAGGTCATTCTATTCTATAGGTCACTGGTCGGGTAAGCCTCCGGAATCCTCTCGGGCCGCTGCAGCCAGGCAAGGGAAACAACCTGGTTATGTTCCAGCTTCTATGCCGAGTGATCCTGTACCGCTTCTGGACCCCAGGCGCGTGGTGTCAGACTCTGGTATTGGGTCCCCATAGGGAAAGAGCCTTAGGGAGGGTTAAAGTTAGGTCCAGGGACGTCTCCAGGGCCAAAGCAACTCCAGCCTCATGATCTCCCTCAAGGGGTGAAGTGAGGGCCCAAGTGATGGTGTGGGTCAAGTGTAGGGTTAGGAATCAAGATAGGGTTACTTTTCGGTTCAGGGTTCTGGTTAGGGTTAGGTTTAGTGTTAGTGTTAGGTCCCAGGAAGCTCCAGGCACTGAACCCACAGCAGTGCAGTTGTCTTCCCGAAAGGCTGAGTTGAGGGCACAAGGGAGGGTGCCGGTCATATTAGTCTTTGGGTTCCAAGGCCAGACAACTCTATGGGCCACTGGTCGGGTATGCCTCAGGAATCCTCTCAGGCAGCTGCAGCCGGGCCTGGGGAACAACCTGGTGATGTTCCAGCTTCTATGCTAGTGATCTTGCACTGTTTCTGGACCCCAGGCGCATGGTGTAGTCAGACTTTGGTATTGGGTCCCCATGGGGAGAGAGCCTTAGCTATGGATAGGGATCGGTCCAGGGACATCGCCAGGGCCGAAGTGACTCCTGTCTTGTGATCTCCCTAGAGGGTGAAATTAGGGCCATGCCATGGTTCGGTTCAAGTGTAGGGTTTTGGTTCGAGATAGGGTTAGGTTTCGGTTGAGGGTTATGCTGAGGTTTAGGGTTAGGGTCAGGATTAGGTCCCAGGAGACTCCAGGCACTGATTCCTTGCAATGCAGTTGTCTCCCCGAAGGGCTGAGTTGAGGGCACAAGGGCAGGTGCTGGTCATGATTAGTCTTTGGGTTCCATGACCAGACAACCCTATGGGCCACTGGTCATGTATGTCTCAGGAATCCTCTCAGGCAGGTTCTGCCCAGCCTTGGCAACGAAACAGTGATGTAGCAGGTTCTATGCTGAGTGATCCTACACCGCTTCTGGCCCCCAGGCACGTGGTCTAGTCAGACTTTGGTTTTGGGTCCCCAACGTGAGAGAGCCTTAGCTACGGTTATCTTTCTCTCCAGGGATGTTGCCAGGGCCAAAGTGACTCCAGTCTTGTGATCTCTCTTGAGGGCTGAAGTGAGGGCCCACGCGATTGTGTAGGTTCAGTGTAGCATTAGGGGTCGAGATAGGGTTAGGTTTCGGTTGAGGGTTCTCGTTAGGGTTAGGTTTAGTGTTAGGGTTAGGTACCAGGGTGCTTCATACAGTGAAACCACAGCAGTCCAGTTGTCTCCCCGAAGGGCTCAGTTGGGGGCACAAGGGTGGTGCCGGTCAGGGTTAGTCTTTGGGTTCCATGGCCAGAAGCTCTATGGGCCACTGGACGGGTATGCCTCAGGAATCATCTCAGGCAGCTGCAGCCGGGCCTTGGAAACGACATGGTGATGTTCCAGGTAATATGCCAGGTGATCCTGCACCGCTTATGGACCCCAGGCGCGTGGTGTTGTCAGACCTTGGTGTTGGGTCCCCATGGGGAGAGAGCCTTAGCTATGGTTAGGGTTCTGTCCAGGGACATTGTCAGGGCTGACACGACTCCAGTCTCCTGATGTCTCTTGAAGACTGAAGTGAGGGCCCATGTGACAGCGCGGGTCCAGTGTAGTGTTAGGGTTCGAGACAGGGTTATGTTTTGGTTGAGGGTTCTGGTTAGGGTTAAAGTTAGGGTGAGCGTTAGTATTAGGTCCCAGGAGGCTCCAGGCGTTGAATCCATAGCAGTGTATTTGTTTCCCCGAAGGTCTGAGTTGAGGGCACAAGGGAGGGTGCTGGTCAGAAGTAGTCTTCTTTATAGCAAGTTCATGTTTACCTGAGTTGAATGGACTCCCTGAGTCTGCCCTCAGCTCTGACTGTGCTTGAGGCTGTTCTGGTTATAGTTAGGGGTAAAACCCAGAGAGAGATACGCAGGAAATTTCATGGCGGCTAAAGTGGTAGAGCACTGGAGAGAAAGTGTTCTGAACCGGGAAGAGAACAGTCTCATTTCTCCCAATCCACAAACATCTGCCATCTTTGTTGTCTACCACTCTTCAGCCGCCTCCTCCCTTCATGGGGTGCTTATAAGCAGGCAGGTGAGCAGGGGCCATTCCCACCTGAGGGGGCCTTCCTGAGAGTTGCATCTTCCAGAATTTGATCATTGCAGGGCAACTTTTAGTAGAGTTTTGAACAAAAATGCAATAGCCATTTGACCAGTATCACCCAGGCAGAAGCGCGGGGAATGTGAAAGAGTACTCAGCCCAGCACCACTGCCGGCAGGAAGTGACCTTCTGGTTGGACCTGATGCTGCCCAGAACCTACCAGGAGGGTAAAGAAGCTGATCTAGACTCAACACAACTTGAGCTTGTCCACTTTTGGGGCTTACACAACAGAGCTTTGAGGAAACAGCCTTTGTGTTGTAGCCTAGTACACACACACGTCTGTATGGGTATATATGTAGCCAAAAGAGAAGTTTCATAAAACACTTCTTACATGTGATGTCTTAGGATTTCTTTAAAATTGATCTTTGCCTCTATAAAATGGATATCACAACCTAATAACCTGATTTCACAATCAATTAGGCAGTCACAGTAGCTAAACAACACCGTTCTGATGTATAATTTATCACGGCAGCATTGAGAGCTCTTTCCAAACGAACATCATACTTTTACCTAATATCACATCTTACTGTATTATTTCTATCTGTAATGATTAAATTATCTGCTAATTGTGGAGAGTTATTGACACAGAGTGGTATAGGCATTTGAGGGAATCAATAATCTGTCCCTAGTTAAAGCATTACTAAACTGTGGTCGCAGAATTTCCATCTGTCGCCTCTGTCCCAGGGACTTCCTGCTATTTACCCAGGGATTCTTTGCTGGTCTCTGTTTCTGTGCTCTGGCTGAGTTTCTCTCTTTTCTCTGTCACTTCCTTGGGGCTTGATTTGCCCTTTGGGAATGGCTTCTGCCATGTTAAACTTCCCCTTCACCTCCTATATTTTCTCAACCTCTTTTGCTTTCTTAGGCATCTCTTCAACTGCTCTGGTTCTCTCTGCCTCTTCCAGTTGGTTCGTTCGCATGAGCTAAATGATTGTGGACTCACTGTTAGTACAGTCACCACACATCATCACTGGGATGGCTCGGCCCATAGCAGCTTGTAAAAGCAGGGCCCAGGAAGAATGGGCAAACCAAGTAGGGATAAAGAAGTTACCCTTCGGTAATGGAAGACTCCATATTACCTAAGAGGCAGTGTCTGTGCTAAACACTTTCCTGGAATGCTGGTCAAGTCAATTCTTGGCTTTAGCAGATAGTGCCCTGCAGTTAAGAGACAAAACATACCTAATGCCTTGTTTCCCGAGATTATTTCAAACATGAAGCTAATAATACTTACCTTGTATATAGAAGCTTTGGGTATTATGACAGTGGTAAAACACCTCGAAGTTCTCATAACCTGTGACCTTTGTCCTTACTTGTCTTAGTATTCTGTTGCTACATAATAAATTACTACAAACTTATTACAGTAAAACCTTGGATTGCAAGCAACTCGTCCTGCAGGTGTTCTGCAAGACAAGCAAACATTCCTAATAAATCTTAAGTTGATAAACAAGTGATGTCTTGCAATACAAGTTGTACATGATGCTGAATGTCACGTGATCACAACTGAGCCAGTGGTTCTTGAAATTTGTTTTGATTATACGAGTGCTTTGGATTACAAGAAGTTTTCTGGAATGAAGTATGCTCGCAAACCAAGGTTTTACTGTATATTTATTATCTTATAATTTTTATAGATGACAAGTCTGGGCATAGCATCTATGAGTCCTCTGCTCTGGGTCCCACAAAGCTGAAATCAGGAAGTTGGCTGGGTCCTCATCTGTAGCTTGGGGTTCTGTAAGTTCATGCAGGTTGGCAGAGTTCAGTTCCTTGTGCTTGTCAGACTGAGGTGCCAGTTTCCTCATTGGCTGGTTGGTGGTTGCAGTCAGCTCCTGGAGACCACCCTCAGTCCAAGACATGTGTGCCTCTGACAACACAGTAGCTACTTCTTGAAGCCAGCAGGAGAGCCTTAAATAACATACAACCTTACATTACATGGGGGTGGCCATTTCATCATATTCATAGGACCCCTTGCTAGGGGAGGGGATCGTGCACACCACATACACAAAGAGGTGAGAATCTTGGGGCCATCTTTGAAACCTGCTTGTCATATTATCACATTTATCATGAATCCAGCGTAATTGCTGAGGATTCTCTTTACTGATGCATGATAGAAAAGAGTTTCATCTCTTTTCATTTACAATTAATTGTTTGGACTCCACCTACCCTAAAAGCAAGAAGTCCTTTTTATCCCTTGAATGCTCCCCTCTTTCTCCACACAGATGTGCACACGCATACACACATGCACATGAGCACACACATATTGGTTACCCAGGACCATGGAGATTCTTGAGGAGGAGGGCACCACAGGTCACTGTGGACGATGCTGTGCATCACATTAGCAGAGGGTGCTGTTTGGGCAGTGCTGGGTCCTTGCTGGTCCAGTCCTGGCCCAGATTCCCTACCCCCACTCCCAGCCCCTGAACAGGGCAGTTCATCTCCTCTCATGCTCTATGTTTAACCACTCTTCTCCACAATGCAACCACAGTCCCTGTGCGACTGGGACTGGAGAGGCAGCAGGTCCAGCCACCCCAGAGCCACACTCCTCCACCACTGAGGCCTTTGTGCTGGCCCAGGTCATTGCCAGGCTGCATTTCTGTGTGGTCTCTGCTCAGATGTCACCTTCTCAGTGAGTCATCCCTGAATCCTTGTTTAAACTTGTGTTATTATCTACTACCCCCTCTCCCTTGCTCTCAGCCTGCCAGCTCTTACTTTATTTTTCACCACAGTGGGACTTACTGCCATCCAACACAGTTCATATATTTTTTTTTTTATTTATTGTTTGCCTCCCTTTTCTGGATAGGAAGCTCCTTCTTGGCAGGGACTTCTGTCTGGCTTTTCATTGTTCCATCCCTCGTGCCCCATCTGAAGGTCCAGTGCAAAGCTAAGCTCCTTAGTAGCACCTTGGTGTGGCTTTTTAATGGATGCATAGATTATGAGAACCCACGGCATTTTTTAAATTTATTTTTTATTTTTATTTTTTAAATATTTATTTATTTTTGAGAGAGAGAGCGAGACAGAGTGTGAGCGGGGGAGGGGCAGAGAGAGGGAGACACAGAATCAGAAGCAGACTCCTGGCTTTGAGCCATCAACGCAGAGCCCGACACGGGGCTCAAACCCACAAAGTGTCAGACCATGACCTGAGCCAAAGTTGGATGCTTAACTGATGGAACCACCCAGGCACCTCTAAATTTATTTTTTAATTTAAGTATAATTTATATACAGTGTCACATTAGCTTCAGATGTACAATATGATGATTCAGCAATTCTATACATTACTCAGTGCTCATGAGAGTAAGTGCACTCTTAATCTCCTTCACTTGTTTCACTCTTCCCCACCTACCTCCCCTCTGGGAACCGCCAGTTTATTGTTTGTATTTAAGAGTCTGTGGATTTGTTTGCTTCTTTTTTCCTTCGTTCGATCAGCAGCATTTTTAGGCACACACTTCAGTGTTCTACTATGTGTTGATTGATTAAGGCAAGTTAAACAGATCACCTTATGTCACCGATTGACGGAAGCATCTCATGGAAATCATAACAAGTTCTATCTAGTACATAGAAGTCCATGTTTGTGGATTATGGGAGGACTGGATGTGAAAACATCTGTATCATATGGAGAATGAGGTACTGGTGGTGGTGATGACTGGGCAGGAGTCTCTCAGATCAGTTTTGTCCTTGAAGTGACAGATTTAGCAGCAGTTGGGTGCTGGGTATTTAAAAAAATAAACACAAGAGGGCTCCTAGGTGGCTCACTCAGTTAAGTATCCGACTCTGGGTTTTGGCTCAGGTCATGATCTCTCCATTCAGGAGTTTGAGCCCTGCATTGGACGCTGTGTTGATGGCATGGAGCCTACTTGGTATTCTCTGTTGCCTTCTCTCTCTGCCCCTTCCCTGCTCACGGTCTCTCTCTCTCTCAGAAATAAACATTTCAAAAATAATAATAATAAAATAAAAAGATACTCAAGCCCTGGGAGCCAACCCAGGAGAAACAGCATAGGAACTCAGGTCTGCTGAGTTTCACTATAACTCCTAACTCTCCGTCTTAACTAATCTTCACTAATACTTCCCAGGGAGCTATTTTCTACACAATTATTCATAAAGTAAGCCAATTTGTACCAGAATTATCTACAGATTCAGTGTCTAAGATCCTGGATCAAATTGTGTATTTCTCCCAGCCATTTTTTAAAAGAAGAAAGTTGGCAGGAACCTAGATGACAACTATATGATCATCCAACATTACTGAGAAACAGTCCACCTTCTCCCTTTTCCCCACCTATGGCCACATGGACTCAAGTAACTGCAGTGACAGTTTCTCTGTACATACCAAGGTGCAGAACCAAGGGGCTTCAGCTTTCATAGTCATCTCTCTTTTCCAAAAAAAGGGGGTGGCAGGCATCTTAAAGGAAGCTGGCTTGACTCCTTGGAGCCTGCACTGAGTCTGAAGGGCCTTGACTGGGCAGCTCTTCTAGGGGAGGAATAGCCCCTGAGCCCACCCACACCTCGTAGGGCCCCAAGCCTCAGGCACCCTGGAGGGGAGGGGGGCAGTGAGACAAGGACAGTCCCGTCAGCGGAGCATATAAGGATGCAGCACTGTAAAGGGGTCCTGCCCTCCCACCCCTTTCACTGGGAAACTACAAAAACTCAGTTATAGGGAAACTGAGGCTTGCAGAGGTCCAGTAACTTGCCGGAGTCCCATAGCCATTAAGTGGCAAGACCAGAACTAAACTTGCTAATCTGTCTGACTTCATAAGCTCTGCTTTGAACCTCAGGGGACTTGCCAGTGGCGTGCTCCCAGCTTTGGACCATCATCAGGGCTCGAATGCTGAGCAGGGTCTACAGCATGTAGACACGGGTCTGTTGAACTTCCTTCCCGTTGCAGCGCTGGCATGACTCATACTGGCCTTGGTTCACAGGCCCCACCAGAAGGGAACCATTGTGATTCAGCATCTGGAGATGGTAGTGGCGCTTCGAATCACACTGATCTGCACTGGCCAGATCCATCTCTGCACCTTCTGTTTGGGCCACCAGACAGCACTCAGTTCTGGTTGGTGAAGTGCAGTGGTGGCGTTTCTGCCCGTTGCCCTGAATTGGCCTGGACCTCATGACTGGTTCAGCCTTCCTTCTGACCCAGGACACTGACTAGCCTCTGCCCCCTCTCTCCTACAGATGCCGCCCTTACTAGGACTGCTGTGGCTCTAGGTGCTGTGTGCGGGCCCTTTCCATACAGAGGCCGTGGTATTTTTGGTAGGTTGCAACCCCTCCTCGTCTCAAATGCCTTGGTCTACCACCCACCCCACAAAGGCTCTGCCAGCCTGAGTATTGTCATGTCACCTTCACCTGAGGTCTTGGTCTCGGGGACAGTCTCAGTCAAGCACACAGGTATGTTCAGGTTGCCTCGCCAAGTTTGCAGAAAACTTGTTCCCGTTTTCACAGGCAGTGGCTGGAAAGAAGAGTTTGTCTTTGGGAGATAGGCTGGAAGACTGTTGTTCTCCAGAAGCTGCTGTGCCAGTTTCTGAGATAGAGCTGAGGATGACTGTCCGAAAGACTCAGAATTAGCCAACTTGTCATCAAGTCTGTGCTGCCTGGAAGTCATTCCCACTCATGGTGTCAGCTGAGTAGATAACTTTCAGGACAGACAGCCTGCATCCTTGTCCCTCTTCCAGCTCTCCTAAGGGAAGTCTGTAAAATTCTACCTTGAGAGGGGATGAGGGAGTGACACTGATGAAGCATTCTGGAAGGGGAGAGGTGCAGTTTCCATTAATAACAGGATTCCCCAGGGGATTAGCCCTCTTCAGAGGGTGCCTGCTTGGGGGTGTGCCTAAAAATGTATTTGGGTCTATAGTTGAGAGACACTGCTTCAGATCTCAGGGACGGCAGGGTGTGAGTGGGAGAGGATGTGCCTAAAACCAAAAGAGCATTTCCTGCACCCACAAACCCTCTCCTCTGCTCCACTGCAATGGTAGTGTCATCCAGGCAAGCTCCACAAAGAGTTAAGACTTAAGCTTCTCTATGACTTTTAGATTCCGAAATCACTGACTTCTGAAGACTTTAAGACTTTTACTAATAAGCATGTTGCAGCAGCCACTTGAAATTTTTTGTGAAGTTTTGTCTTTCCCTTCTGACAACTGTTCCCAGGTTTGATTAGGGAAAATGCCAGTAAGTGGGATTCCACATGTCACGTTGTCTTTGATAAGATAGCCTGCTTCCATATCACCATCACCACCTCCTTGATGGGGCATTGGCCATTTGGGGGCTCAACTCACCTGTCACATCGGGCCCTGGCCTGGCCCCCCTTAGGGTTGGCTTGGACATCCCCTGCCTTGATGTCACTACCTCTGGCAAGCCCTTCTGAACCAAGTGCCATGTTGGTGCCTAAAACTCTATAATAGAAGGTAAATTTTTTTCAGCCTAAGACCTTCTGAATGTAAACATCTCTGAGTACACTTCAAGTGAAGTGGGCCAGTACAAAAGCAGGGACCGGGAGGACCAGGATAGTTGGTATTTCAGAACTTTGCCTAGTTTCATGCATGCTTTCCCTCAGAACTTTCCTCCATGGGGCATTGTGGTAGAAGGAGACAGGACTGTCTGGGGCAAGAGTCCTGAAATGTTTAGGAAGGTATGCCAGGTTAGCCTGAAGCACCAGATGTTCCTAAAAATGAAATGTTCCTAAAAATGAAAAAAAAAAAAAAACTTGTCAAGGTTTAGGTATCGGGTGATTAAAAAAACTTTTTTTTACATTTATTCATTTTTGAGAGACCAAGAGAGACAGAATGCAAGTGGGGGATGAGCAGAGAGAGGGAGACAGGATCTGAAGCTCTGAGCTGTCAGCACAGAGCCCAATGTGGGGCTTGAACCCACGAACTGTGAGATCATGACCTGAGCCGAAGTCAGACACTCAACCAACTGAGCCACTCAGGCACCCCTTAAGGTGATTTTTTTTTTAAAAATTGAGAGTGCAGGAGAAACATAAGGGCCTAGAAGCTAGAGCATCTTCTGTTGGTTTTCCCAGGAAACTTTACCTGAGCCAGCAGCCAAGTGCCTTTTAGAGGCCAGCCAGGGTCACTTATCAGAGTTGAGACACATTGGTAAGACAGTATGCAGTGAATGAGCAGGATCCCTGCACAGAGACATCTTATGAGTGCCATCAAACGGAGTGCCAGATGACAGAAGAGGAGATTCTGACAACAGGTTCTAAAGTGGGAGTACATCCAGAGAACAGCTGGAGATGTGAGTCTGAGGTGCCCCAGCTAAAGTCAAAGGATGCTTGGGTCCAGCTCCTATGCATTCCTTCCCTCAGTAAACATGAAGTGTCTTGTACACACCAGAGCCCCATGGAGAGGCACTTAGGGTAGTCAGGCTCCTAAAAGAAGCAGGTGTCTAAATAGGTAATTCTATGTGGAGAGTTTTAAACTGGTGTTCTGGAAACACAGGATGGAGCCTCTGATCCCAGAAAAGTTGGGAAAAGCTGCAAAGCTTCTGACTGGGTGTCAGAGAGGGTGTTCTGTTCAAAGGGACCAGCATGTTGATGGGACGAGGTAAGAAGAACCAACAAGGTGAGAGAATGGCAGGAGAGTCATGTGGGAGGCAGGTGTTTGCGGGGGAAGCATAGGAGATAGGAATATGGAGCTGGACATAGAGGGAAGGAAGGTCTACTCTCCAACCTTGGTCCCACCTCGTTTGTAAGGACTTCTGTCTCCTTACCATAGAACAAAGGTTTGGAGGAGAATGCTTCCAAAATTCCCCCCAGTTCTAAAATCTTCAGTAATCTTTGACCAACGCAGTCTGAATGAAATCTTCATGGTTTGAAGAACTAGACCAGTAGCACCCTTGAGTAGAGCTGGAAAGTACACTATGAAGGAGTAAAAACCAGCAGGGTTATTATGTGCATGAGCCCTGCCGCTGGGGGCTCCCACCCACCTGGGTCTGCATCATGGTTCACCTGATGCCTGGGACGTGCATTCAGGGAGAGAGCTGCTGTGCTGAGTGCTGGGGGGAGGGCAAGAAGGGATTGAAAAAACACATTGAATTGAAGAAACCAGATTACTTTGGATAATAGAAAAGGCATGAACTTCCTTCCTTCATCCCCGCAAAGCTTCCAAAACCTGCTCAGCAATGAAAGGGAACATCTAAAGCACAATCACCCTTTAGCGCTTCAAAGAACAGCTTTTCTTACTATACTCTTCTTTTTCCCCTTCCTCTCTTTCCTTGTTCTATAAGCTCATTTTCTTGACCCCTTGTCAGTTTCTCTCTTAAAATAAGTTCTCTCACCAATATTTCAATGAGGAATGAATCTGATGATTGATACCGAAGCTGGTAGTCAGTCTCCTACATTTTGACTTGTTCTGCCCATGTCTGGTACTTACTTGGTCTCTGTTAGTCTAAGGTGCAATATCAGATGAGGTGCCTCAATATCATTCATATCTGGCTAGGAGAAGAATAATTCCATGTGATAGTGGAACCAACACTGTGGCCTGTCCCAAGGAAGAGACCCCTATCTCAGATTTCTTGTGCATTTTTCAAAACCAGGGAGCCCATCTCTTGGGAGTGAGTGGAAGCACTGTTTGAAAAACGCTATAAATCCTGTATATAAACCCTTACACACAGTGAGCCTCTCTGTGCTCAGATACTTACAATTCAGCCCACGGTTGAATGTAAGATTACCATTGAGTTCACCCCAGGGAAATTAGTCTTAAGAGCCAAAAGAGTTCCCTTTGTGATTCCAGCATCTCGGTGCCGAGATGCCAGGCCCTTGCACAGTGGGATTCTTTGGTATCCCAAGACAGCAGCCCCCTCGGCCTCTCCCCCGTCGGCGGCCCACAGCAATCTTCTGGGAACAAGGCCGAAGCGACTCCGGTCTCGTGATCTCCCTCGAGGGCTGAAGTGAGAGCCCATGTGACGGGGCGGCTCAAGTGGAGCTTTAGGTTTCGAGGCTGGCTTAGTTTTCGGTGGAGGGATCTGGTTCGGGGTAAGTTTAGGGTTAGGGTTAGGTCCAAGGAGGCTCCAGGGACCAAACCCACAGCAGGGCAGTGGTCTCCCCAAAGGGCTTAGTTGAGGACACAATGGAGGGTGCCGGTCACGATCAGACTATGGCTGCCGAGGACACATAATTCGATGGGCCCCTTGTAAGGAGGCTTCAGGAATCCGCTCGGGCAGCTACAGCCCGGCCTGTGCAATGACATGCTGAGCTTCCAGGTTCCATGGTGAGTGAGCTTACACTGCTTCTGGACCCCAGGTGCGTGGTGTTGTCAGGCTTTGAGATTGGGTCCCCGTGGGGAGGGAGGCTTAGCTAGGGTTAGGGTTCAGTCCAGGGACATCGCCAGCGCCGAAGCGACTCCGGTCTCGTGATCTCCCTCGAGGGCTCAAGTGAGGGCTTATGCGACGGGGCGGCTCAAGTTGAGGGTTTGTGTTTGAGGCCGGCTTAGGTTTCAGTGGAGGGTTCCGGCGCGGGGTAAGGTTAGGGTTATGGTTAGGTCCCAGGAGGCTCCAGGCGCCGAACCCACAGCAGGGCAGTGGTCTCCCCGAAGGGCTGAGTTGAGGGCACATGGGAGGGGGCTGGTCAGGATCAGTCTTTGGCTGCCAAGAACAAACAACTCCATGGGTCCCTGGTCAGGGAGACCTCAGGAAACCTCCCGGCAGCTGCAGCCGGGCCGAGAAAACGACATGCTGAGCTTCCAGGTTCCATGCCAAGTGAGCCTGCACCGCTTCTGGACCCAGGCGCGTGGTGTTGTCAGACTTTGGGATTGAGTCCCCATGGTGAGAGAGCCTTAGCTAGGGTTAGGGTTCGGTCCAGGGACGTTGCCAGGGCTGAAGCGACTCCGGTCTCGTGATCCCTCGACGGCTGAAGTGAAGGCCCATGCGATAGAGCAGCTCAAGTGGAGGGTTAGGGTTCGAGGCCGGCCTAGGTTTCAGTGGAGGGTTCCGGTTTGGGGTAGGGTTAGGGTTAGGGTTAGGTCCCAGGAGGCTCCAGGGGACAAACTCACAACAGGGCAGTGGTCTCCCCGAAGGACTGAGTTGAGGGAACAAGGGAATATGCCGGTCAGGATCAGTCTTTGGCTGCGAATGCCACAAGAATCGATGGGTCCCTGGTAAGGGAGGCCACAGGAATCCCCTCTGGCAGCTGCAGCCAGGCTTGGGAAACGACCTGCTGACCCTCCAGGTTCCATGGCGAGTGAGCCTGCACCGCTTCTGGACCCCAGGCGCATGGTGTTGTCCCATTTTGGTATAGTGTCCCCATGGGGAGAGTGCCTTAGCTAGGGTTAGGGTTAGGTTGAGGGACGTCGCCAGGGACGAAGCGACTCTGGTCTCATGATCTCCCTTGAGGGCTGAAGTGAGGGCCCATGTGATGGGGCGGCTCAAGTGGAGCTTTAGGTTTCAAGGCCGGCTTAGTTTTCGTTGGAGGGTTCTAGCTCGGGGTATGGTTAGGGTTACGGTTAGGTTCCAGGAGGCTCCATGGGCCGAACCCACAGCAGGGCAGTGGTCTTCTCGAAGGGCTGAGTTGAGGAAACAATGGAGGGTGCCAGCCAGGATCAGCCTATGGCTGCCACGGACACATAATTCGATGGGCCCATGGTAAGGGAGGCATCAGGCATCCTCTCGGCAGCTACAGCCAGGCCTGGGCAACGACATGCTGAGCTTCCAGGTTCCATGCCGAGTGAGCCTGAACCGCTTCTGGACCGCAGGCGCGAGGTGTTGTCAGACTTTGGGATTGGGTCCCCATGGGGACAGAGCCTTAGCTAGGGTTAGGGTTCCATCCAGGAACGTCGCCAGGGCCGAAGCAACTCCGGTCTCACGATCTCCCTCGAGGGCGAACCCACAGCAGGGCAGAGGTCTCCCCGAAAGGCTTAATTGGGGGCACAAGGGAGGGGACCGCCCAGGATCAGTCCTTGGCCGCCAAGGACACACAAGTCGATGGGCCCCTGGTCAGGGACGCCTCAGGAATCCTCTCGGGCAGCTGCAGCCAGGCCTGGGAAACGACATGGTGAGCTTCCATGTTACATGTCGAGTGAGCCTGCACCGTGTCTGGACCCCAGGCGCGTGCTGTTGTCAGACTTTGGGAATGGGTCCCCATGGGAGGGAGCCATATCTAGGGTTAGGGTTCATTCCAGGGAAGTCGCCAGGGCCGAAGCAACTCTGGTATCGTGATCTCCCTCGAGAGCTGAAGTGAGGGCCCATGCGACGGTGCACCACAAGTGGAGGGTTAGGGTTTCAGGTCGGCCTAGGTTTCGGAGGAGGGTTCTGGTTAGGGATAGGTTTAGGGTCAGAGTTAATCCCAGGAGACTCCAGGTGCCGAACCCACAGCAGGGCAGTAGTCTCCCTGAAGGGCTGAGTTGAGGGCACATGGGATGGGGCCTGTCAGGATCAGTCTTTGACTGCCAAGGACAAACAAATCGATGGGCCCCTGGTCGGGGAGACCTCAGGAATCCTCCCTTTCGTTGCAGCCAGGCATGGGAAATGACATGCTGAGCTTCCAGGTTCCATGCCGAGTGAGACTGCACCACTTCTGGACCCTAGCGCATGGTGTTGTCAGACTATGGGATTGGGTCCCCATGGTGAGAGAGCCTTAGCTAGGGTTAGGGTTCGGTCAGGGAAGTCGCCAGGGCCGAAGCGACTCCGGTCTCGTGATCTCCCTCGAGGGCTGAAGTGAGGGCCCATGTGACGGGGTGGTTCAAGTGGAGGTTTAGGGTTCGAGGCCGGCCTAGGTTTCAGTGGAAGGTTCCGGTTCGGGATAGGGTTAGGTTTAGGGTTAAGCCCCAGGAGGCTCCAGGGGCCAAACTCACAACAGGGCAGTGATCTCCCTGAACCGCTGAGTTGAGGGAACAAGGGAGTGTGCCGCTCAGGATCAGTCTTTGGCTGGGAATGCCACAAGAGTCGATGGGTCCCTGGTAAGGGAGGCAACAGGAATCCCTTCGGGCAGCTGCAGTCGGGCTTGGGAAACGACCTGTTGACCTTCCAGGTTCCATGGCGAGTGAGCCTGCACCGTTTCTCGACCCCAGGCGTGTGGTGTTGTCAGACGTGGGGATTGCGTCCCCATAGGGAGAGAGCCTTAACTAGGGTTAGGGTTCGGTCCAGGGACGTCGCCAGGGCAGAAGTGACTCTGGTCTCGTGATCTCCCTCGAGGGCTGAAGTGAGGGCCCATGCGACGGGGCTGCTCAAGTAGAGCTTTAGGTTTCGAGGCCGGCTTAGTGCTCAGTGGAGGGTTCTGGCTCAGGGTAAGGTTAGGGTTAGGGTTAGGTCCCAGGAGGCTCCATGGGCTGAACCCACAGCAGGGCAGTGGTCTCCCCGAAGGGCTGAGTTGAGGGAACAATGGAGGGTGACGGTCAGGATCAGCCTATGGCTGCCACGGACACAAAATTCGCTGGGCCCCTGGTAAGGGAGGCCTCAGGAATCCTCTCGGCAGCTACAGCCGGGTCTGGGTAATGACATGCTGAGCTTCCAGGTTCAATGCCGAGTAAGCCTGCACTGCTTCTGGACCCCAGGGGCGCGGTGTTGTCAGGCGTTGTGATTGGGTCTCCAAGGGGAGAGAGCCTTAGCTAGGGTTAGGGTTTGGTCCAGGGACATCGCCAGGGCTGAATTGACTCTGGTCTCGCGATCTCCCTCGAGGGCTCAAGTGAGGGCTGATGGGACAGGGCGGCTCAAGTGGAGGGTTGGGTTCGAGACCGGCTTAGGTTTCGGTGGAGGGTACGGTTCGGGGTAGGGTTAGGGGGGATGGTGATCTCCAGGTTCCATGCCAAGTGACCTTGCACTGCTTGTTGACCCCAGGCGCGTGTTGTTGTCCGATTATGGTATAGGGTCCACAAGGGGAGAGTGCCTTAACTAGGGTTAAGTTTCGGTCCAGGACGTCACCTGGGATATAGCGACTCCGGTCTCGAGATCACCCTCAAGGGGAGAAGTGAGGGCTCATTGGCGGGGCATCTCAAGTGTTCGTTGAGGGATCGAGGCTGGCTTAGGTTTCAGTGGAGGGCCCGGTTTTGAATGTAGGGTTAGGGTCAGGGTTAGGTCCCAGGAGGATCTAGGCACCGAACACACAGCAGGACAGTGGTCTCCCCGACGGGCTGAGTTGAGGGCACAAGGGAGGTTGGCAGTCAGGATCAGCCTTTTGCTGCCAAGGCCACACATGTCCATGGTACCTTGGTCGGGTAGGCCCCAGGAAACCAGTCGGACAGCTGCAGCCCCGCCTGGGAAACAAAATGGTCAGGTTCCAGGTTCCATGCCGAGTGAGCCTGCACCACTTTTGAAGCCCAGGCCGTGGTGTTTTCATATTTTGGTATTGGGTACCCTTGGGATGAGTGCCTTAGATACGGTTAGGGTTCGGTCCAGGGATGTTGCCAGAGCCGAAGCGACTCCGGTCTCGTGATCTCCCTCGAGGGCTAAAGTGAGGGCTAATGTGACAGGGCAGCTCAAGTGTAGGGTTAGGGTTTGAGACCAGTTTAGGTTTCGTTGGAGGGTAAGGTTCGGGGTAGGGTTAGGGTTAGGGTTAGGAACCAAAGGGCTACAGGCTACGAACAAACAGCACGGCAGTGGTCTCCCCGAAAGACTCAGTTGAGGGCACAAGGGAGGGTGGCGATCAGGATCAGTCCTTGGCTCCCAAGGCCACAAACGTCGATGAGACCCTGGTTGGGGAGGCCTCAGGAATACTCTCGGGCAGCTACAGCAGGGCCTGGGAAAAGACATGGTGAGCTTGAGGTTCCATGCCGAGCAAGACTGTACTGCTTGTGGACGCCAGGCGCATGGTATTGTCCAATTTTGGTATAGGGTCACCAAGGGGAGAGTGCCTTATCTAGGGTTAGGGCTCGGTTCAGGGACGTCGCCAGGGATGAAGCGACTCTGGTCTCGAAACCTCCCTAAAGGGATGAAGTGAGGACTCATGCGACGGGGCGTCTCAATATAAGTTGAGAGATCGAGGCCGTCTTAGGTTTCGGTGGAGGGTCCCGGTTCGACGTTTGGTTTGAGTTAGGGTTAGGTCCCAAGAGGCTCCAGGCGCCAAACCCACAGCAGGGCAGTGGTCTGCCCGAAGGGGTGAGTTGAGGGCACAAGGGACCGATCCCACAGCAGGGCAGTGGTCTGCCCGAAGGGGTGAGTTGAAGGCACAGGGAGGCTGCCGGTCAGGATCAGTCTTTTGCTGCCAAGGCCACACACGTTGAAGGAACCCTGTCAGGGAGGCCTCAGGAATCCTCTCGAGCAGTTCCAGCCGCGCCTCGGAAACAACATGGTCAGCTTCCAGACTCCATGCCGAGTTAGCCTGCACCGCTTGGGAAGGCCAGGCGCGTGGCGTTGTCAGATGTTGGAATTGGGTCCCCATGGGAAGAGTGCCTTAGTAGGGTTAGGGTGCGGGCTAGGGACGTCGCCAGGGCTGAAGCGACTCCGGCCTTGTGATCTACCTCGAGGGCTGAAATGACGGCTCATGCGACGGGGCGGCTAAAGGGTAGGGGTAGGGTTCGACCGGCGTAGGTTTCGGTGGAGGGTACGGCTCGGGGTAGGGTTAGGGTTAGGGTTAGGTGCCAGGAGGCTACAGGCTACGAACCCACAGCAGGGCAGGGGTCTCCCCGAAGGGCTGAGTTGAGGGCACAAGGGAGGGTGGCGACCAGGATCAGTCCTTGCCTGCCACGGCCACACACATCGATGGGTCCCTGGTCGTGGAGGCCTCAGGAATCCTCTCGGGTAGCTGCAGCCCGGCCTGGGAAACGACATGTTGCGATCCACGTTCCATGCCGAGGGAGCCTGCACTGCTTGTGGACCCCAGGCGCGTCGTGCAGTCTGATTTTCGTATAGGGTCCCCATGGGCAGAGTGCCTTAGCTAGGGTTAGGGTTCTGTCGAGAGACGTCGCCAAGGGCGAAGCGACTCCGGTCTCCTGATCTACCTGAAGGGCTGAAGTGAGGGCTCATGTGACTGGGCGTCTCACGTGTACCTGGAGGGATCGAGGCCGGCTTAGGTTTCAGTGGAGGGTCCCGGTTCGAAGTTGGGTTAGGGTTAGGGTTAGGTCCCAGGAGGCTCCAGGAGCCGAACCCACAGCAAGGCAGTGGTCTGCCCGAAGGGGTGAGTTGAAGGCACAGGGAGGCTGCCGGTCAGGATCAGTCTTTTGCTGCCAAGGCCACACACGTTGAAAGAACCCTGTCGGGGAGGCCTCAGGAATCCTCTCGGGCGGTTCCAGCCGTGCCTCGGATACGACATTTTCAGCTTCCAGGCTCCATGCCCAGTGAGCCTGCACCGCTGGTGAAGCCCAGGCGCGTGGCGTTGTCAGATGTTGGGATCGGGTCCCCATGGGGAGAGTGCCTTAGCTAAGGTTAGGGTTCGGTCCAGGGACGTCGCCAGGGCCGAAGCGACTCCGGCCTTGTGATCTACCTCGAGGGCTGAAATGACGGCTCAGGCGACAGGGCGGCTCAAGTGTAAGGTTAGGGTTCGAGTCCGGCGTAGGTTTCGGTGGAGGGTACGGTTCGGGTTCGGGTTAGGGTTAGTGTTAGGTCCCAGGAGGCTAGAGGCTTCGAACCCAGCAGGGCAGTGGTCTCCCCGAAGGGCTGAGTTCAGGGCACAAGGGACGGTGCCGATCAGGATCAGTCTTTGGCTGCCACGGCCACACATGTCGAAGGGCCCCTGGTCGAGGAGATGACAGGAACCCTCTCGGATATCTGCATCCGGCTGGGAAAAGACCTGTAGCTCTCCACGTTCCATGCCGAGCGAGCCTGCAGTGCTTGTCGACCCCGGCACGCCCGTAGTCCGATTTTCGTAAAGGGTACTGATGGGGAGGGTGCCTTAGCTAGGGTTAGGGTTCGGTCCGGAGACGTCGCCAGAAGTGAAGCGACTCCGGTCTCGTGATCTACCTCAAGGGTTGAAGTGAGGTCTCATGGGACGGGGTGTCTCAAGTGTACGTGGAAGGATCGAGGCCGGCTTAGGTTTTGGTGGAGGGTCCCGGTTCGACATTGGGTTAGGGTTAGGGTTAGGTCCCAGGAGGCTCCAGCCCCGAACCCAGAGCACGGCAGTGTTCTGCCCCAAGGGCTGAGTTGGGGGCACAAGGGAGGCTGCCGGTGAGGATCAGTCTTTTGCTGCCAAGGCCACACACGTCGAAGGAACCCTGTCGGGGAGGCTCCAGGAATCCGCTCGGGCAGTTGCGGCCACGCTTCGGAAATGACATTTTAAGCTTCCAGGCTCCATGCCGAGTGAGCATGCACTGCTTGTGAAGCCCAGTTGCGTGGCGTTGTCACATGTTAGTAGTGGGTCCCTCTGGGGAGACTCCCTTAGCCTGGGTTAGGGTTCGGTCCAGGGAGGTCACCATCGCCGAAGCAACTCCGGCCTTGTGATCTACATCGAGGGCTGAAATGAGGGCTCATGCGACGGGGCGGCTCATGTGCAGGGTTACGGTTCGAGACCGGGTTAGGTTTCGGTAGAGGGTACGGTTCGGGGTAGGGTCAGAGTTAGGGTTAGTTCCCAGGAGGCTACAGGCTACGAACCCACAGTAGGGCAGTGGTCCCCCAGAAGGGTTGAGTTGAGGGCACAAGGGACGGTGCTGATTAGGATCAGTCTTTGACTGCCACGGCCACACACGTCAATGGGCCCCTGTTAGGGGAGGCCTCAGGAATCCTCTCGGGTAGCTGCAGCTCCTCCTGGGAAACGACATGATTCACTCAATGTTCCATTCCGAGTGAGCCTGCACTGCCTGTGGACCCAGGCGTGTCGTGTAGTCCGATTTTCGTATCGGGTCCCCATGGCGAGAGTGCCTTAGCACTCGACTACCATCTTGTTCCACTAAGTCACAAGTGTTTGAAAAACACTGTAGGCCTTCCCGGACCAGTGCCTTGTACCTAACTTGAGGCAGTATCGTGGGGATACCATCATTCAACTGACGGCTACGTTTCACAACGTGAGAAACGTGAGTAAATACGTGCGGGGCCTACACGGAAAGTGCCCTATAGTCACCTCGGGAAAAAAGACCGAAGCATCGGGTTTCGCTACGTTACAATTGCTTGGAAACCAGGCGGGACCTAGGGGTAAGCGCCATAGAGTCACCTCTGTGATAGAACACTGTGGGGGAACCCATCGTCCACCCAATTCCTTGTTACACTAAAGTAGAGGTGTTTGAACGCCATCCGGGGATTACGCCGAAAGCGCCACATAGCCCTGGGCACCGTCACGGTCGAGAGGCAACCTCCCAACATCTGGTTTCACTCGGTTACGAGGGCTTCAAACACATGCGGGGCCTATGTGGAGAGTACCCAACGCTCAACTCCGTGAAACAACACTGTGGTTGGGGAAACCACCTTGCGACCTCCATGTGGATTCTTTGAGGTAGAAGTGTTTGAAAACCTATGAGAAGCCAACTGGTTAAGTGCCATACCTACGCTCAACGGTGAACAACGATGGTGTGCTAAAACAAGAGTTCAACTCACATCTGGTTACACTGATTTAAAAGTGTTGGAAAACCATTCAGGGTCTGTGAGGAGAGCGCCATATGCTCAACTCTGTGACAGAACACAGCGGGGACACCATCTTCCGACTAACTTGTGTCAGTCTGAAACCCATGAGGAGCTACACCCGAAAGGGACTTCGTCTCTGAGAAGCCCTAGGGAAACCGTCTTTGAAGTCACTTCTCGTTTCGCAAACGTACAAGTGTTTGAAGACCCATGCATGCCAGGCCTGCGCAGAAAGTGCCTAGAGCCAACTCTGCGAAACAACACTGTGGGTCGCCACGTTTCAACCAACCTCTCGTTTCACTTAGCGAGAAGGGTTTGGAAACCTGCGTGCGTTCTACGCAACGAGTGCCGTAAGCTCAACTCTGTAAAACAACACTGGTGAAACCATCCTTCAAAGAGCATCGTGGTTCACTGTTAGAAGTGTTTGGAAACCTATGCGGACGGAGCCTACCCCGAAAGTATCTTACACTGCACTCTGGCAAAGACTTTGGGGAAGCCGTCCTTCCACTGACATTTTACTTCACTATGTCACATGTGGTTGCAAACCATGCGGCGCCTACAGCCAAAGTGCCATACACTCAACTCTGTGAACCAACACTGTGGGGAAACGGGTTCAACTAACACCTGGTTTCACGACGTGAGAAGTGTTTGAGAAACCCGCCGGGCCCTCTGTCAAACTGCACATTGCAGAAGCCATCTTTCAGCTAACATCTTACATCTCTAAAGTATGGAGGGCACGTATGTTTTATATATATATATATATATATATTGTTTGTGTCTGTGTATGTTATTGGTGTGGTGAGTGTGGTGTGTATATGGTGGGTCAGTGTTTTGGAGGTGCTGTATGTGTCCTTCTGTGTTGTCTTCAAGTGTCATATATGTGTTGTGATTGTAGCGTATCAGCTAGGTATGCGCCGCATGGAACGTATGTGCGCGTACGGTCTTTCTGCGGCATGTGTGTTTTGTGCGTGGTGCACGTGTGGTTTTGTGGTGTGGCATACGGGTGGAGTTTGGGCAGTACAAGTGTGGTGTGTGTGGTGTGCGTGGTGTCCGTATTTCATAGATGTATGGATTCTCACGGTGTGTGTATTGTAGATGGGGTGTCTGTGTAGTGTAAGTGCGTCGTGTGCGGTATAAGTTTGGCACGTATGTGGTGTGTATACGGAGTGTGTTTGTGTGCTGTACGTAGTGTACGGTGTGTGTGTGTGTGGTACGTGTATTAGGTGAAGTAAGTAGTGTGTGGAAGATGTCTGTGTGATGTGTAAGTGGTTTGGTGTGTACGTGGTGACTGGGTGAGGGGTTTGTGTGGTATTGTGTGGTTTGTGTCCCCACGGTGTCGTCTCACAGGGTTCAGTATATGGCACTCTCGTTGTAGGCCCCGCAACGTTTGGAGCTACGTCTACCTCAGCGAAGTGAGATGTCAGTGGAACGACGGCTTTCACCAAGTGGTATTTGCCAGAGCGCAGTGTGAGATGCTTTTGGGCTAGGCGCCCTCCGCGTAGCTTTCCGAACACTTCTAACCAGGGAACCCCGATGCTGTTTGAAGGAGGGTCTCACCACAGTGTTCTTTTCCAGAGTTGCGCACAGGGCCCTCCCTGCGTAGGACCCACGTAGGTTTTCGAACCCTTCTCACTCAGCGACACGGGCGGTCAGGAGAAACGTGGAGACCCACGGTGTTGTCTCACAGAGTTGAGTGTATGGCATTTTCCGCCTAGACCCTGCACAGGTTGTCAAACACTTCTAACCCCGTGAAACGAGATGTGATTGGAAACATGGTTTCCCCCACAGCGTCTCAGGGAGTTGAGTATACGGCGGTTTCGTTGTAGTCTCCGGAGGCTTCTCAAACACTACCAACTTAGTGAAACCACGTGGTAGTTGGAAGAGGCTTTCCCCACAAGGTTGTGTCACAGAGGTGAGTGTACGTCACTTTCTACATAAGCCTCCATGGGTTTTCAAACACGTCTGCCTTAGTGAACTGAGATGTTAGTCGAAAGGTGTTTTCCCCAGCGTGTTTCTCCCCATAGCTGAGGATATGGCACTCACCGTCCACGTCTGCATACGTTGTCAAACTCTCCTAACTTGGGCGAACAAGGTGTTAGTTGAAAGATGGTTTCCCACGGTATGTTTTCACAGATTCGAGAACATGGTACTCTCCTCATTGTTCCTAGCAACGTTTTTCACGTACGTCTAACATGGTGAAACAAGATGTTGGTTGGAAGATGGTTTCCCTAAAAATTGACAGTGGAGCAGGTGCCACTCTCCGCCTAAGCCCTCCCCCCCACCCCCCCCCCCCCGCCCCCCGCCCCCGGCAAGTTTCGAAACACTCCTACAAACTGAACCCAGATGTTACTGGAAAGACGGTTTCACCGCAGTCGTGTTGCGCCGAGTTGAGCATATGCCGCTTTCTTTGTACAACCGGCATAGGTTTTCAACCACTTCTAAGCGAAGAGCAGCTAGCTGCAACATGGATTCACCACAGTGTTGTGTCACAGAGTTGAGTGCATGGTCTACGCGCCTAGGTCCCGTGTGTCTTCTCGGACACTTGTAACCTAGTGAAACCGGAGGCGAGAAGAAAGACTCTTTCCCCCGCAGTGCTGTTTCACAGAGTTGAGTATGTGGCACTTTCGGGCTAGGCCCCGCATGGCTTGCATCTACATCTAACATAGGGAATTAAAATGTGAGTTGGAGGACGGCTTCCCCAGGTGGTGTTTGACAGAGTGGAGTGTATGATTCTTGCGGCGTCGGCTCTGCATAAGTTTTCAAACACTTCTAACAGGGGAGCCCAGACGGTATTTGAAGGGTGGTCTCCCCACCGTGTTGTTTTACAGAGTTGAGCACACGGCACTTTCTACGGAGAACAGCATACGGTGCTCAAACACTTCTAAGTGAAACGAGAGGTTGGTTGAAAGGTGGAGTCCCCACAGTGTTGTCTCACAGAGTTGACTAGGTGGCACTTTGGGCGCAGGCCCTACGTGGGGTTTCAAACGCTTGTAACTTTGTGAAATGAGATGTTAGTTGCAAGACGGTTTCTCCAAGGTGTCTCACAGCGTGGAGTTTGTGGCGCTTTCGGTGTCATCTCCGCGTGGTTTTCAAACACTGCTAACTCACTGAAACAACATGTTGTTAGTTGGAAGAGGGTTTCCCCGACTGTGTTGTGTCTCGGAGTTGAAAATATGGCGCTTTCCTCATAAGACCCTGGATCGTTTTCACAGAGGCTTGAAGCAGGGAGACCAGATGTTAGTTGAAAGATCGTTTTGCCACACCGTTGTCTCTCACAGTTGAGTCCAGGGCACTTAGCCGTTCGGCTTCCCATGGGTTTTCAAAGACTTCTACCTTAGGGAAACCAGATGGTAGTTGGACGGTGGTTTCCCCCTAGTGTTGTTTCACAGACTTGACCGTATGGCACTCTCCGTGTGGCCTCCACTTAGGTCTCCAAACCCTTGTAACTACGCGCAGTGACAAGTTAATTGAAAGGGCGTTTCACCACAGTGCTGTTTGATTGAGTGGCGCGTATGGCGCTAGCCACCTGGGCCCCGCATGTGTTTCCAAACACTTGTAACAGCGAAACCGGATAGCAGTTGAACGATCCTTTCACCACACTGGTATCCACACAGTTGAGTATAGGGCACCTGGCGATTAGGCAACCCTATGAGAGCCTAGGATTTCCACACACTGCTCACTGAGAGAAACCAGCTGGTAGTTGAAGAGCGTTTTCCCACAGGGTGGTTTCACAGAGCTGAGTATATGGCACGGTCTTCATAGGCCCCTCAGGGGTTTCAAACAGGGGTTTCTGACTTAGTGGTCCAGTTTTTAGTTAAGAGTCAGTTTCTCCCGTGTTGGTTCACAGAGTTGAGCGTATGGTGCTATGCACCTAGGCCCCCCCACCCCCCCCCGTCTTTTCAAACCCTCGTAACCTCGCGAATCCAGATGCTCGGAGAAAGACTGTGTCACCATAGTGTCTGTTCTCGGAGTTGAGTACGTGGCACTTCCGTTGTGGGCCCCGCATGGTTTTCAAACACATCCAACTTAGGGAAATAAGATGTGAGTTGGAGGAGGCCTTCGTCCAAGTGTTGTTGGACACAGTGCAATGTAAGATACACTCGGTGTCGCCGCCGCATGGCATTTCAAACGCGTCTGACAAGTGAACCCAGGGGAGAGTTGGAGGGTGGCGTCACCACGCTGTTGTTTTACAGAGTTGAGCATATGGCACTCTCTGCGTAGTCCCTGCCTAGGTCTTGAAACACTTCGAACCTAGTGCACCACGATGTTAGTTGAAAGAGGGTGTCTCCACAGGATTCTCCACAGTGTCCTGTACCTGTCACTCTCCACATCGTTCCCCACATAGACCTTCAACAGACTTCTACGCGACACGACAGGTTAATTGACAGACCATTTCCACCAAGTGCATTTTGACAGAGTTGAGGATGGGGCGCTTTCACCATAAGCCCTGCACTGATTTCCCAACACTTCGAACCTAGCGACACAAGACGGTAGTTGAACGATTGTTTTCATTACACCGCTGCTCCACAGAATCGAGTGTGTGGCACTTTCATGTATCCCAAGCACAGGTTTCCAAACCCTTGAACCTTAGTGAAACCGGATGTTAATCGAACAGCGGTCTCCTCCCAGAGTTGTGTGTATGGCACCTTGCGGGGAGGCCACTCGAGTGTTTCTAGACACTTCAGACTTTGTGAAACCAGGTATTAGTTGAAAGACGGTTGCCCCGCAGTGCTGTTTCACAGGGAGATGGGTATTTGGCACCTTCCGCTTAGGCCCCTCATAGGTTTTCAAACGCTTCCACCTTAGCGTAATGGGCTGTTACTTGAAAGACGGTTTCCCCCGCCACGTATCAGACAGGTGTGTATGTGGCACTTTTGACGTCGCCCCCCGCGTGGGCGTTCAAGCACACTAAGTTAGCGAAACCAGATGTTGACTGATAGATGTTCGCACCACACAAACGTTTCACGGGGTTGAGTACCGGGCACTTTGGCTCTCTAGTCCCCGCATGAGTGTTTAGCCACTTCTGGTGTCGTGAAACAAGACATTAGTTGAAAGATGTGTTGTTTGCCAGAGTTGACTATGTGGCACTTGGTGCGTAGGTTTTGGAACACGCCTAGCAACGTGAAACCGTTAAGTTAGTTGAAACCGTTAAGTTAGTTGAAAGATGGTTTCCCCACAGCAGCTTTTCGAGTCGCGTATATATATATATATATATATATATGTCACTTTCCCCCTAGTCCCTAGTGTATGTTTTAAAGCATTTCTAACAGTGAAACAAGTTGCTACTGGCAAGATTGTTATCCCACAATATTGTTTCACAGAGTGGACTATATGGCACCTTCCTCTAGGGCCCTCGTGAGGTTTTAAGCTTTTCTAAATTTCTGAAATCAGATGGTAGTTGAAAGAGGTTTTCGCCTCAGTGTTGTCTCGCAGAGTTGAGTATACGGCACTTTCCTCATAGGCCCGGCGTAGGGTTTCAAGTACTTCCGTTAGTGAAACAAGATACTAGTTGAGAGACCGTTTCTCCATAATACTCTTTCACACAGTCAAGGCTATGTCACCTGCATCGTAATTCCCCGAACATGTTTACAGAAACTTCTAACGGTGAAACAAGATGTTAGTTGAAGGATGCTTTCGCCACACTGTTGTTTCTCAGAGCTGAGTGATGGCGCTTTCCGTATAGTTGCCCGCGTGGGTTTTCGAACACTTACAAATTAGTGACATCCAATGGTAGGTGAAAGATGGTTTCACCACAGCGTTGTCTCACAGAGTGGAGGATACGGCGCTTCTCTCATAGTTGCTCGCGTCCGTTTTCCATCCCGTCCAAATTAGTGAAACCGAATGTTTCTTGAAAGAGGGTTCCCCAAAATGTTGTTGTTTCCCATATTTGAGTATAAGGCACTTTCCCCGTAGGTGTCGCATAGGTTTTCAAGCTGTTCCAACCTTGTGCAACAAGAGGTTAGTTGAGCAGTGCAAACAAGGGTTTGAGCAGGCTCGTGTGCCGAGTTGAGGGTATGGCACTTTCCGCATAGGCTCCGCGATAGGTTTCAAAGATGTTTTTAACCGTAGGGATACCAGATGCCAGTGGAAAGAGGTTCCATACAGTCGTGCATACGGCAGTTTCGGTGTTGGCCCCGCACGGGTCTTCAAACACTTCTAACTGGCTGAAACTCGACGGTGGTGGACAGATGGCTTCACCACACGGTTGTTCCCCAGGGTTGAGAGCATGGCACATTCGGTGTAGGCCCCACATGGGTCTTCAAACGAAGAGGGGTCTCAAGGTACTGAAAGAGGATGCTGGTTGAAAGATGGTGTCCGCACAGTGTTATTTGCCAGACTCGAGTCTACGGCACTTTCTTCCATGTAGGCCCCACATAGGTTGTCGAATACCTCTAACACCGTGAGGCCTGATGGTAGTTGAAGGGTGGTTTCTCCACGGTTAAGATTTCAGCGTGGAGTGCATCTCGTTTTCCTCCTAGGTTTTCAAACACTTCTCAGCGAAGCAAGATGTTAGTTGATAAATGGCTCACTGATGAAAAGTGTCACATACTCAACGCGGTGTAAAATCACGGTGCGGAAACATCTTTTCGTTTCGCAAAGTTAGACATGTTGGAATCCTAGACGCAGAAGTGAAAAAGGAAAGGGCACTTTACTCACCGTGTCAAGGATCGCTGTCGACAAACCGCTTTTCAAACCACATCTGGTTTAACTCAGTGGGAAGTGTTTGCAAACGCCTGCGGGGCCGCCAAGACACGGCCAGGTACTCAGCGCTGTGAAACACCGGTGTGGTGATGCCTTTCACCAACTAACATCTGCTTTCACTGCATAGGTTTTCAAGTGTTTGAAAACGCACGTGGGGACGAAACGGACAGCGCCATAGGCTGAAGTGTATGAAACGCTGTGGGGGAACCACCTTCCAACTAAAATCCTGTGTCGGTATGTTGGAAGCGTTTGCAAACCTCTGCGGGGCTTAGGCGGAAATGCCTACACGCCGCTCTGTGAAACAACTACGGGGAGAGAGTCTTTCACCTAACATCAGGTTTCAGTAAGGGAGAACTCTCTGGAAACCTATGCGGGGCCTACAGGGTAAGGGCCATAGAGTCACCTCCGTGAAACAACGCCGCGGGGAAACGGACTTTCAAGTTACATCGATCTGATTTCCCAAAGGGAGAAGTGTTTGAAAACCCAGGCAGGGCCTGGGCGGAGAGGGCCCGTACCCTCCACTCCGTGAAAACACACTGTGGGCTGTCCAGCTTGCAACTAACCTCTTGTTGCGCCAGGTAGAATCGGAAAGCCCATGTGGGTCCTACGGGGAAAGTGCCATGCACTCAACTCCGTGAACCAGAAAAGCGTGAGGGAAGCACATCTTTCCCCTACCATCTTGTTTCACCAAGTTAAAACTGTGTCAAAGCAAAGGCAGCACCTACACCGAGTGTGCCTTATACTCAATACCATGAAACACGCTAGGGAAATCTTTCTCCTATCGTCTGATTCGTGAAGTTGGAAGCGCTTGGAGACCTATGCGGAGCCCAGGTGGAAAGTTCTACGTGCTCAACTCTACCAGGCAGCACTCGAGGGGAACTATCTTTCGACTACCATCTTGTTCCACTAAGTCACAAGTGTTTGAAAAACACCGTAGGCCTACCCGGGCCAGTGCCTTGTACCTAACTTGAGGCAGTACCGTGGGGATACCATCATTCAACTGACGGCTACGTTTCACAACGTGAGAAACGTGAGTAAATACGTGCGGGGCCTACACGGAAAGTGCCCTATAGTCACCTCGGGAAAAAAGACCGAAGCATCGGGTTTCGCTACGTTACAATTGCTTGGAAACCAGGCGGGACCTAGGGGTAAGCGCCATAGAGTCACCTCTGTGATAGAACACTGTGGGGGAACCCATCGTCCACCCAATTCCTTGTTACACTAAAGTAGAGGTGTTTGAACGCCATCCGGGGATTACGCCGAAAGCGCCACATAGCCCTGGGCACCGTCACGGTCGAGAGGCAACCTCCCAACATCTGGTTTCACTCGGTTACGAGGGCTTCAAACACATGCGGGGCCTATGTGGAGAGTACCCAACGCTCAACTCCGTGAAACAACACTGTGGTTGGGGAAACCACCTTGCGACCTCCATGTGGATTCTTTGAGGTAGAAGTGTTTGAAAACCTATGAGAAGCCAACTGGTTAAGTGCCATACCTACGCTCAACGGTGAACAACGATGGTGTGCTAAAACAAGAGTTCAACTCACATCTGGTTACACTGATTTAAAAGTGTTGGAAAACCATTCAGGGTCTGTGAGGAGAGCGCCATATGCTCAACTCTGTGACAGAACACAGCGGGGACACCATCTTCCGACTAACTTGTGTCAGTCTGAAACCCATGAGGAGCTACACCCGAAAGGGACTTCGTCTCTGAGAAGCCCTAGGGAAACCGTCTTTGAAGTCACTTCTCGTTTCGCAAACGTACAAGTGTTTGAAGACCCATGCATGCCAGGCCTGCGCAGAAAGTGCCTAGAGCCAACTCTGCGAAACAACACTGTGGGTCGCCACGTTTCAACCAACCTCTCGTTTCACTTAGCGAGAAGGGTTTGGAAACCTGCGTGCGTTCTACGCAACGAGTGCCGTAAGCTCAACTCTGTAAAACAACACTGGTGAAACCATCCTTCAAAGAGCATCGTGGTTCACTGTTAGAAGTGTTTGGAAACCTATGCGGACGGAGCCTACCCCGAAAGTATCTTACACTGCACTCTGGCAAAGACTTTGGGGAAGCCGTCCTTCCACTGACATTTTACTTCACTATGTCACATGTGGTTGCAAACCATGCGGCGCCTACAGCCAAAGTGCCATACACTCAACTCTGTGAACCAACACTGTGGGGAAACGGGTTCAACTAACACCTGGTTTCACGACGTGAGAAGTGTTTGAGAAACCCGCCGGGCCCTCTGTCAAACTGCACATTGCAGAAGCCATCTTTCAGCTAACATCTTACATCTCTAAAGTATGGAGGGCACGTATGTTTTATATATATATATATATATATTGTTTGTGTCTGTGTATGTTATTGGTGTGGTGAGTGTGGTGTGTATATGGTGGGTCAGTGTTTTGGAGGTGCTGTATGTGTCCTTCTGTGTTGTCTTCAAGTGTCATATATGTGTTGTGATTGTAGCGTATCAGCTAGGTATGCGCCGCATGGAACGTATGTGCGCGTACGGTCTTTCTGCGGCATGTGTGTTTTGTGCGTGGTGCACGTGTGGTTTTGTGGTGTGGCATACGGGTGGAGTTTGGGCAGTACAAGTGTGGTGTGTGTGGTGTGCGTGGTGTCCGTATTTCATAGATGTATGGATTCTCATGGTGTGTGTATTGTAGATGGGGTGTCTGTGTAGTGTAAGTGCGTCGTGTGCGGTGTAAGTTTGGCACGTATGTGGTGTGTATACGGAGTGTGTTTGTGTGCTGTACGTAGTGTACGGTGTGTGTGTGTGTGGTACGTGTATTAGGTGAAGTAAGTAGTGTGTGGAAGATGTCTGTGTGATGTGTAAGTGGTTTGGTGTGTACGTGGTGACTGGGTGAGGGGTTTGTGTGGTATTGTGTGGTTTGTGTCCCCACGGTGTCGTCTCACAGGGTTCAGTATATGGCACTCTCGTTGTAGGCCCCGCAACGTTTGGAGCTACGTCTACCTCAGCGAAGTGAGATGTCAGTGGAACGACGGCTTTCACCAAGTGGTATTTGCCAGAGCGCAGTGTGAGATGCTTTCGGGCTAGGCGCCCTCCGCGTAGCTTTCCGAACACTTCTAACCAGGGAACCCCGATGCTGTTTGAAGGAGGGTCTCACCACAGTGTTCTTTTCCAGAGTTGCGCACAGGGCCCTCCCTGCGTAGGACCCACGTAGGTTTTCGAACCCTTCTCACTCAGCGACACGGGCGGTCAGGAGAAACGTGGAGACCCACGGTGTTGTCTCACAGAGTTGAGTGTATGGCATTTTCCGCCTAGACCCTGCACAGGTTGTCAAACACTTCTAACCCCGTGAAACGAGATGTGATTGGAAACATGGTTTCCCCCACAGCGTCTCAGGGAGTTGAGTATACGGCGGTTTCGTTGTAGTCTCCGGAGGCTTCTCAAACACTACCAACTTAGTGAAACCACGTGGTAGTTGGAAGAGGCTTTCCCCACAAGGTTGTGTCACAGAGGTGAGTGTACGTCACTTTCTACATAAGCCTCCATGGGTTTTCAAACACGTCTGCCTTAGTGAACTGAGATGTTAGTCGAAAGGTGTTTTCCCCAGCGTGTTTCTCCCCATAGCTGAGGATATGGCACTCACCGTCCACGTCTGCATACGTTGTCAAACTCTCCTAACTTGGGCGAACAAGGTGTTAGTTGAAAGATGGTTTCCCACGGTATGTTTTCACAGATTCGAGAACATGGTACTCTCCTCATTGTTCCTAGCAACGTTTTTCACGTACGTCTAACATGGTGAAACAAGATGTTGGTTGGAAGATGGTTTCCCTAAAAATTGACAGTGGAGCAGGTGCCACTCTCCGCCTAAGCCCTCCCCCCCACCCCCACCCCCCCGCCCCCCGCCCCCGGCAAGTTTCGAAACACTCCTACAAACTGAACCCAGATGTTACTGGAAAGACGGTTTCACCGCAGTCGTGTTGCGCCGAGTTGAGCATATGCCGCTTTCTTTGTACAACCGGCATAGGTTTTCAACCACTTCTAAGCGAAGAGCAGCTAGCTGCAACATGGATTCACCACAGTGTTGTGTCACAGAGTTGAGTGCATGGTCTACGCGCCTAGGTCCCGTGTGTCTTCTCGGACACTTGTAACCTAGTGAAACCGGAGGCGAGAAGAAAGACTCTTTCCCCCGCAGTGCTGTTTCACAGAGTTGAGTATGTGGCACTTTCGGGCTAGGCCCCGCATGGCTTGCATCTACATCTAACATAGGGAATTAAAATGTGAGTTGGAGGACGGCTTCCCCAGGTGGTGTTTGACAGAGTGGAGTGTATGATTCTTGCGGCGTCGGCTCTGCATAAGTTTTCAAACACTTCTAACAGGGGAGCCCAGACGGTATTTGAAGGGTGGTCTCCCCACCGTGTTGTTTTACAGAGTTGAGCACACGGCACTTTCTACGGAGAACAGCATACGGTGCTCAAACACTTCTAAGTGAAACGAGAGGTTGGTTGAAAGGTGGAGTCCCCACAGTGTTGTCTCACAGAGTTGACTAGGTGGCACTTTGGGCGCAGGCCCTACGTGGGGTTTCAAACGCTTGTAACTTTGTGAAATGAGATGTTAGTTGCAAGACGGTTTCTCCAAGGTGTCTCACAGCGTGGAGTTTGTGGCGCTTTCGGTGTCATCTCCGCGTGGTTTTCAAACACTGCTAACTCACTGAAACAACATGTTGTTAGTTGGAAGAGGGTTTCCCCGACTGTGTTGTGTCTCGGAGTTGAAAATATGGCGCTTTCCTCATAAGACCCTGGATCGTTTTCACAGAGGCTTGAAGCAGGGAGACCAGATGTTAGTTGAAAGATCGTTTTGCCACACCGTTGTCTCTCACAGTTGAGTCCAGGGCACTTAGCCGTTCGGCTTCCCATGGGTTTTCAAAGACTTCTACCTTAGGGAAACCAGATGGTAGTTGGACGGTGGTTTCCCCCTAGTGTTGTTTCACAGACTTGACCGTATGGCACTCTCCGTGTGGCCTCCACTTAGGTCTCCAAACCCTTGTAACTACGCGCAGTGACAAGTTAATTGAAAGGGCGTTTCACCACAGTGCTGTTTGATTGAGTGGCGCGTATGGCGCTAGCCACCTGGGCCCCGCATGTGTTTCCAAACACTTGTAACAGCGAAACCGGATAGCAGTTGAACGATCCTTTCACCACACTGGTATCCACACAGTTGAGTATAGGGCACCTGGCGATTAGGCAACCCTATGAGAGCCTAGGATTTCCACACACTGCTCACTGAGAGAAACCAGCTGGTAGTTGAAGAGCGTTTTCCCACAGGGTGGTTTCACAGAGCTGAGTATATGGCACGGTCTTCATAGGCCCCTCAGGGGTTTCAAACAGGGGTTTCTGACTTAGTGGTCCAGTTTTTAGTTAAGAGTCAGTTTCTCCCGTGTTGGTTCACAGAGTTGAGCGTATGGTGCTATGCACCTAGGCCCCCCCACCCCCCCCCGTCTTTTCAAACCCTCGTAACCTCGCGAATCCAGATGCTCGGAGAAAGACTGTGTCACCATAGTGTCTGTTCTCGGAGTTGAGTACGTGGCACTTCCGTTGTGGGCCCCGCATGGTTTTCAAACACATCCAACTTAGGGAAATAAGATGTGAGTTGGAGGAGGCCTTCGTCCAAGTGTTGTTGGACACAGTGCAATGTAAGATACACTCGGTGTCGCCGCCGCATGGCATTTCAAACGCGTCTGACAAGTGAACCCAGGGGAGAGTTGGAGGGTGGCGTCACCACGCTGTTGTTTTACAGAGTTGAGCATATGGCACTCTCTGCGTAGTCCCTGCCTAGGTCTTGAAACACTTCGAACCTAGTGCACCACGATGTTAGTTGAAAGAGGGTGTCTCCACAGGATTCTCCACAGTGTCCTGTACCTGTCACTCTCCACATCGTTCCCCACATAGACCTTCAACAGACTTCTACGCGACACGACAGGTTAATTGACAGACCATTTCCACCAAGTGCATTTTGACAGAGTTGAGGATGGGGCGCTTTCACCATAAGCCCTGCACTGATTTCCCAACACTTCGAACCTAGCGACACAAGACGGTAGTTGAACGATTGTTTTCATTACACCGCTGCTCCACAGAATCGAGTGTGTGGCACTTTCATGTATCCCAAGCACAGGTTTCCAAACCCTTGAACCTTAGTGAAACCGGATGTTAATCGAACAGCGGTCTCCTCCCAGAGTTGTGTGTATGGCACCTTGCGGGGAGGCCACTCGAGTGTTTCTAGACACTTCAGACTTTGTGAAACCAGGTATTAGTTGAAAGACGGTTGCCCCGCAGTGCTGTTTCACAGGGAGATGGGTATTTGGCACCTTCCGCTTAGGCCCCTCATAGGTTTTCAAACGCTTCCACCTTAGCGTAATGGGCTGTTACTTGAAAGACGGTTTCCCCCGCCACGTATCAGACAGGTGTGTATGTGGCACTTTTGACGTCGCCCCCCGCGTGGGCGTTCAAGCACACTAAGTTAGCGAAACCAGATGTTGACTGATAGATGTTCGCACCACACAAACGTTTCACGGGGTTGAGTACCGGGCACTTTGGCTCTCTAGTCCCCGCATGAGTGTTTAGCCACTTCTGGTGTCGTGAAACAAGACATTAGTTGAAAGATGTGTTGTTTGCCAGAGTTGACTATGTGGCACTTGGTGCGTAGGTTTTGGAACACGCCTAGCAACGTGAAACCGTTAAGTTAGTTGAAACCGTTAAGTTAGTTGAAAGATGGTTTCCCCACAGCAGCTTTTCGAGTCGCGTATATATATATATATATATATATATGTCACTTTCCCCCTAGTCCCTAGTGTATGTTTTAAAGCATTTCTAACAGTGAAACAAGTTGCTACTGGCAAGATTGTTATCCCACAATATTGTTTCACAGAGTGGACTATATGGCACCTTCCTCTAGGGCCCTCGTGAGGTTTTAAGCTTTTCTAAATTTCTGAAATCAGATGGTAGTTGAAAGAGGTTTTCGCCTCAGTGTTGTCTCGCAGAGTTGAGTATACGGCACTTTCCTCATAGGCCCGGCGTAGGGTTTCAAGTACTTCCGTTAGTGAAACAAGATACTAGTTGAGAGACCGTTTCTCCATAATACTCTTTCACACAGTCAAGGCTATGTCACCTGCATCGTAATTCCCCGAACATGTTTACAGAAACTTCTAACGGTGAAACAAGATGTTAGTTGAAGGATGCTTTCGCCACACTGTTGTTTCTCAGAGCTGAGTGATGGCGCTTTCCGTATAGTTGCCCGCGTGGGTTTTCGAACACTTACAAATTAGTGACATCCAATGGTAGGTGAAAGATGGTTTCACCACAGCGTTGTCTCACAGAGTGGAGGATACGGCGCTTCTCTCATAGTTGCTCGCGTCCGTTTTCCATCCCGTCCAAATTAGTGAAACCGAATGTTTCTTGAAAGAGGGTTCCCCAAAATGTTGTTGTTTCCCATATTTGAGTATAAGGCACTTTCCCCGTAGGTGTCGCATAGGTTTTCAAGCTGTTCCAACCTTGTGCAACAAGAGGTTAGTTGAGCAGTGCAAACAAGGGTTTGAGCAGGCTCGTGTGCCGAGTTGAGGGTATGGCACTTTCCGCATAGGCTCCGCGATAGGTTTCAAAGATGTTTTTAACCGTAGGGATACCAGATGCCAGTGGAAAGAGGTTCCATACAGTCGTGCATACGGCAGTTTCGGTGTTGGCCCCGCACGGGTCTTCAAACACTTCTAACTGGCTGAAACTCGACGGTGGTGGACAGATGGCTTCACCACACGGTTGTTCCCCAGGGTTGAGAGCATGGCACATTCGGTGTAGGCCCCACATGGGTCTTCAAACGAAGAGGGGTCTCAAGGTACTGAAAGAGGATGCTGGTTGAAAGATGGTGTCCGCACAGTGTTATTTGCCAGACTCGAGTCTACGGCACTTTCTTCCATGTAGGCCCCACATAGGTTGTCGAATACCTCTAACACCGTGAGGCCTGATGGTAGTTGAAGGGTGGTTTCTCCACGGTTAAGATTTCAGCGTGGAGTGCATCTCGTTTTCCTCCTAGGTTTTCAAACACTTCTCAGCGAAGCAAGATGTTAGTTGATAAATGGCTCACTGATGAAAAGTGTCACATACTCAACGCGGTGTAAAATCACGGTGCGGAAACATCTTTTCGTTTCGCAAAGTTAGACATGTTGGAATCCTAGACGCAGAAGTGAAAAAGGAAAGGGCACTTTACTCACCGTGTCAAGGATCGCTGTCGACAAACCGCTTTTCAAACCACATCTGGTTTAACTCAGTGGGAAGTGTTTGCAAACGCCTGCGGGGCCGCCAAGACACGGCCAGGTACTCAGCGCTGTGAAACACCGGTGTGGTGATGCCTTTCACCAACTAACATCTGCTTTCACTGCATAGGTTTTCAAGTGTTTGAAAACGCACGTGGGGACGAAACGGACAGCGCCATAGGCTGAAGTGTATGAAACGCTGTGGGGGAACCACCTTCCAACTAAAATCCTGTGTCGGTATGTTGGAAGCGTTTGCAAACCTCTGCGGGGCTTAGGCGGAAATGCCTACACGCCGCTCTGTGAAACAACTACGGGGAGAGAGTCTTTCACCTAACATCAGGTTTCAGTAAGGGAGAACTCTCTGGAAACCTATGCGGGGCCTACAGGGTAAGGGCCATAGAGTCACCTCCGTGAAACAACGCCGCGGGGAAACGGACTTTCAAGTTACATCGATCTGATTTCCCAAAGGGAGAAGTGTTTGAAAACCCAGGCAGGGCCTGGGCGGAGAGGGCCCGTACCCTCCACTCCGTGAAAACACACTGTGGGCTGTCCAGCTTGCAACTAACCTCTTGTTGCGCCAGGTAGAATCGGAAAGCCCATGTGGGTCCTACGGGGAAAGTGCCATGCACTCAACTCCGTGAACCAGAAAAGCGTGAGGGAAGCACATCTTTCCCCTACCATCTTGTTTCACCAAGTTAAAACTGTGTCAAAGCAAAGGCAGCACCTACACCGAGTGTGCCTTATACTCAATACCATGAAACACGCTAGGGAAATCTTTCTCCTATCGTCTGATTCGTGAAGTTGGAAGCGCTTGGAGACCTATGCGGAGCCCAGGTGGAAAGTTCTACGTGCTCAACTCTACCAGGCAGCACTCGAGGGGAACTATCTTTCGACTACCATCTTGTTCCACTAAGTCACAAGTGTTTGAAAAACACCGTAGGCCTACCCGGGCCAGTGCCTTGTACCTAACTTGAGGCAGTACCGTGGGGATACCATCATTCAACTGACGGCTACGTTTCACAACGTGAGAAACGTGAGTAAATACGTGCGGGGCCTACACGGAAAGTGCCCTATAGTCACCTCGGGAAAAAAGACCGAAGCATCGGGTTTCGCTACGTTACAATTGCTTGGAAACCAGGCGGGACCTAGGGGTAAGCGCCACAGAGTCACCTCTGTGATAGAACACTGTGGGGGAACCCATCGTCCACCCAATTCCTTGTTACACTAAAGTAGAGGTGTTTGAACGCCATCCGGGGATTACGCCGAAAGCGCCACATAGCCCTGGGCACCGTCACGGTCGAGAGGCAACCTCCCAACATCTGGTTTCACTCGGTTACGAGGGCTTCAAACACATGCGGGGCCTATGTGGAGAGTACCCAACGCTCAACTCCGTGAAACAACACTGTGGTTGGGGAAACCACCTTGCGACCTCCATGTGGATTCTTTGAGGTAGAAGTGTTTGAAAACCTATGAGAAGCCAACTGGTTAAGTGCCATACCTACGCTCAACGGTGAACAACGATGGTGTGCTAAAACAAGAGTTCAACTCACATCTGGTTACACTGATTTAAAAGTGTTGGAAAACCATTCAGGGTCTGTGAGGAGAGCGCCATATGCTCAACTCTGTGACAGAACACAGCGGGGACACCATCTTCCGACTAACTTGTGTCAGTCTGAAACCCATGAGGAGCTACACCCGAAAGGGACTTCGTCTCTGAGAAGCCCTAGGGAAACCGTCTTTGAAGTCACTTCTCGTTTCGCAAACGTACAAGTGTTTGAAGACCCATGCATGCCAGGCCTGCGCAGAAAGTGCCTAGAGCCAACTCTGCGAAACAACACTGTGGGTCGCCACGTTTCAACCAACCTCTCGTTTCACTTAGCGAGAAGGGTTTGGAAACCTGCGTGCGTTCTACGCAACGAGTGCCGTAAGCTCAACTCTGTAAAACAACACTGGTGAAACCATCCTTCAAAGAGCATCGTGGTTCACTGTTAGAAGTGTTTGGAAACCTATGCGGACGGAGCCTACCCCGAAAGTATCTTACACTGCACTCTGGCAAAGACTTTGGGGAAGCCGTCCTTCCACTGACATTTTACTTCACTATGTCACATGTGGTTGCAAACCATGCGGCGCCTACAGCCAAAGTGCCATACACTCAACTCTGTGAACCAACACTGTGGGGAAACGGGTTCAACTAACACCTGGTTTCACGACGTGAGAAGTGTTTGAGAAACCCGCCGGGCCCTCTGTCAAACTGCACATTGCAGAAGCCATCTTTCAGCTAACATCTTACATCTCTAAAGTATGGAGGGCACGTATGTTTTATATATATATATATATATATATATATTGTTTGTGTCTGTGTATGTTATTGGTGTGGTGAGTGTGGTGTGTATATGGTGGGTCAGTGTTTTGGAGGTGCTGTATGTGTCCTTCTGTGTTGTCTTCAAGTGTCATATATGTGTTGTGATTGTAGCGTATCAGCTAGGTATGCGCCGCATGGAACGTATGTGCGCGTACGGTCTTTCTGCGGCATGTGTGTTTTGTGCGTGGTGCACGTGTGGTTTTGTGGTGTGGCATACGGGTGGAGTTTGGGCAGTACAAGTGTGGTGTGTGTGGTGTGCGTGGTGTCCGTATTTCATAGATGTATGGATTCTCATGGTGTGTGTATTGTAGATGGGGTGTCTGTGTAGTGTAAGTGCGTCGTGTGCGGTATAAGTTTGGCACGTATGTGGTGTGTATACGGAGTGTGTTTGTGTGCTGTACGTAGTGTACGGTGTGTGTGTGTGTGGTACGTGTATTAGGTGAAGTAAGTAGTGTGTGGAAGATGTCTGTGTGATGTGTAAGTGGTTTGGTGTGTACGTGGTGACTGGGTGAGGGGTTTGTGTGGTATTGTGTGGTTTGTGTCCCCACGGTGTCGTCTCACAGGGTTCAGTATATGGCACTCTCGTTGTAGGCCCCGCAACGTTTGGAGCTACGTCTACCTCAGCGAAGTGAGATGTCAGTGGAACGACGGCTTTCACCAAGTGGTATTTGCCAGAGCGCAGTGTGAGATGCTTTCGGGCTAGGCGCCCTCCGCGTAGCTTTCCGAACACTTCTAACCAGGGAACCCCGATGCTGTTTGAAGGAGGGTCTCACCACAGTGTTCTTTTCCAGAGTTGCGCACAGGGCCCTCCCTGCGTAGGACCCACGTAGGTTTTCGAACCCTTCTCACTCAGCGACACGGGCGGTCAGGAGAAACGTGGAGACCCACGGTGTTGTCTCACAGAGTTGAGTGTATGGCATTTTCCGCCTAGACCCTGCACAGGTTGTCAAACACTTCTAACCCCGTGAAACGAGATGTGATTGGAAACATGGTTTCCCCCACAGCGTCTCAGGGAGTTGAGTATACGGCGGTTTCGTTGTAGTCTCCGGAGGCTTCTCAAACACTACCAACTTAGTGAAACCACGTGGTAGTTGGAAGAGGCTTTCCCCACAAGGTTGTGTCACAGAGGTGAGTGTACGTCACTTTCTACATAAGCCTCCATGGGTTTTCAAACACGTCTGCCTTAGTGAACTGAGATGTTAGTCGAAAGGTGTTTTCCCCAGCGTGTTTCTCCCCATAGCTGAGGATATGGCACTCACCGTCCACGTCTGCATACGTTGTCAAACTCTCCTAACTTGGGCGAACAAGGTGTTAGTTGAAAGATGGTTTCCCACGGTATGTTTTCACAGATTCGAGAACATGGTACTCTCCTCATTGTTCCTAGCAACGTTTTTCACGTACGTCTAACATGGTGAAACAAGATGTTGGTTGGAAGATGGTTTCCCTAAAAATTGACAGTGGAGCAGGTGCCACTCTCCGCCTAAGCCCTCCCCCCCACCCCCACCCCCCCGCCCCCCGCCCCCGGCAAGTTTCGAAACACTCCTACAAACTGAACCCAGATGTTACTGGAAAGACGGTTTCACCGCAGTCGTGTTGCGCCGAGTTGAGCATATGCCGCTTTCTTTGTACAACCGGCATAGGTTTTCAACCACTTCTAAGCGAAGAGCAGCTAGCTGCAACATGGATTCACCACAGTGTTGTGTCACAGAGTTGAGTGCATGGTCTACGCGCCTAGGTCCCGTGTGTCTTCTCGGACACTTGTAACCTAGTGAAACCGGAGGCGAGAAGAAAGACTCTTTCCCCCGCAGTGCTGTTTCACAGAGTTGAGTATGTGGCACTTTCGGGCTAGGCCCCGCATGGCTTGCATCTACATCTAACATAGGGAATTAAAATGTGAGTTGGAGGACGGCTTCCCCAGGTGGTGTTTGACAGAGTGGAGTGTATGATTCTTGCGGCGTCGGCTCTGCATAAGTTTTCAAACACTTCTAACAGGGGAGCCCAGACGGTATTTGAAGGGTGGTCTCCCCACCGTGTTGTTTTACAGAGTTGAGCACACGGCACTTTCTACGGAGAACAGCATACGGTGCTCAAACACT
This sequence comes from Leopardus geoffroyi, assembly GCF_018350155.1. NCBI lineage: Eukaryota > Metazoa > Chordata > Mammalia > Carnivora > Felidae > Leopardus > Leopardus geoffroyi. The sequence continues at coordinate 82,962,565 of NC_059326.1, forward strand.
TCTAAGTGAAACGAGAGGTTGGTTGAAAGGTGGAGTCCCCACAGTGTTGTCTCACAGAGTTGACTAGGTGGCACTTTGGGCGCAGGCCCTACGTGGGGTTTCAAACGCTTGTAACTTTGTGAAATGAGATGTTAGTTGCAAGACGGTTTCTCCAAGGTGTCTCACAGCGTGGAGTTTGTGGCGCTTTCGGTGTCATCTCCGCGTGGTTTTCAAACACTGCTAACTCACTGAAACAACATGTTGTTAGTTGGAAGAGGGTTTCCCCGACTGTGTTGTGTCTCGGAGTTGAAAATATGGCGCTTTCCTCATAAGACCCTGGATCGTTTTCACAGAGGCTTGAAGCAGGGAGACCAGATGTTAGTTGAAAGATCGTTTTGCCACACCGTTGTCTCTCACAGTTGAGTCCAGGGCACTTAGCCGTTCGGCTTCCCATGGGTTTTCAAAGACTTCTACCTTAGGGAAACCAGATGGTAGTTGGACGGTGGTTTCCCCCTAGTGTTGTTTCACAGACTTGACCGTATGGCACTCTCCGTGTGGCCTCCACTTAGGTCTCCAAACCCTTGTAACTACGCGCAGTGACAAGTTAATTGAAAGGGCGTTTCACCACAGTGCTGTTTGATTGAGTGGCGCGTATGGCGCTAGCCACCTGGGCCCCGCATGTGTTTCCAAACACTTGTAACAGCGAAACCGGATAGCAGTTGAACGATCCTTTCACCACACTGGTATCCACACAGTTGAGTATAGGGCACCTGGCGATTAGGCAACCCTATGAGAGCCTAGGATTTCCACACACTGCTCACTGAGAGAAACCAGCTGGTAGTTGAAGAGCGTTTTCCCACAGGGTGGTTTCACAGAGCTGAGTATATGGCACGGTCTTCATAGGCCCCTCAGGGGTTTCAAACAGGGGTTTCTGACTTAGTGGTCCAGTTTTTAGTTAAGAGTCAGTTTCTCCCGTGTTGGTTCACAGAGTTGAGCGTATGGTGCTATGCACCTAGGCCCCCCCCCCCCCCCCGTCTTTTCAAACCCTCGTAACCTCGCGAATCCAGATGCTCGGAGAAAGACTGTGTCACCATAGTGTCTGTTCTCGGAGTTGAGTACGTGGCACTTCCGTTGTGGGCCCCGCATGGTTTTCAAACACATCCAACTTAGGGAAATAAGATGTGAGTTGGAGGAGGCCTTCGTCCAAGTGTTGTTGGACACAGTGCAATGTAAGATACACTCGGTGTCGCCGCCGCATGGCATTTCAAACGCGTCTGACAAGTGAACCCAGGGGAGAGTTGGAGGGTGGCGTCACCACGCTGTTGTTTTACAGAGTTGAGCATATGGCACTCTCTGCGTAGTCCCTGCCTAGGTCTTGAAACACTTCGAACCTAGTGCACCACGATGTTAGTTGAAAGAGGGTGTCTCCACAGGATTCTCCACAGTGTCCTGTACCTGTCACTCTCCACATCGTTCCCCACATAGACCTTCAACAGACTTCTACGCGACACGACAGGTTAATTGACAGACCATTTCCACCAAGTGCATTTTGACAGAGTTGAGGATGGGGCGCTTTCACCATAAGCCCTGCACTGATTTCCCAACACTTCGAACCTAGCGACACAAGACGGTAGTTGAACGATTGTTTTCATTACACCGCTGCTCCACAGAATCGAGTGTGTGGCACTTTCATGTATCCCAAGCACAGGTTTCCAAACCCTTGAACCTTAGTGAAACCGGATGTTAATCGAACAGCGGTCTCCTCCCAGAGTTGTGTGTATGGCACCTTGCGGGGAGGCCACTCGAGTGTTTCTAGACACTTCAGACTTTGTGAAACCAGGTATTAGTTGAAAGACGGTTGCCCCGCAGTGCTGTTTCACAGGGAGATGGGTATTTGGCACCTTCCGCTTAGGCCCCTCATAGGTTTTCAAACGCTTCCACCTTAGCGTAATGGGCTGTTACTTGAAAGACGGTTTCCCCCGCCACGTATCAGACAGGTGTGTATGTGGCACTTTTGACGTCGCCCCCCGCGTGGGCGTTCAAGCACACTAAGTTAGCGAAACCAGATGTTGACTGATAGATGTTCGCACCACACAAACGTTTCACGGGGTTGAGTACCGGGCACTTTGGCTCTCTAGTCCCCGCATGAGTGTTTAGCCACTTCTGGTGTCGTGAAACAAGACATTAGTTGAAAGATGTGTTGTTTGCCAGAGTTGACTATGTGGCACTTGGTGCGTAGGTTTTGGAACACGCCTAGCAACGTGAAACCGTTAAGTTAGTTGAAACCGTTAAGTTAGTTGAAAGATGGTTTCCCCACAGCAGCTTTTCGAGTCGCGTATATATATATATATATATATATATGTCACTTTCCCCCTAGTCCCTAGTGTATGTTTTAAAGCATTTCTAACAGTGAAACAAGTTGCTACTGGCAAGATTGTTATCCCACAATATTGTTTCACAGAGTGGACTATATGGCACCTTCCTCTAGGGCCCTCGTGAGGTTTTAAGCTTTTCTAAATTTCTGAAATCAGATGGTAGTTGAAAGAGGTTTTCGCCTCAGTGTTGTCTCGCAGAGTTGAGTATACGGCACTTTCCTCATAGGCCCGGCGTAGGGTTTCAAGTACTTCCGTTAGTGAAACAAGATACTAGTTGAGAGACCGTTTCTCCATAATACTCTTTCACACAGTCAAGGCTATGTCACCTGCATCGTAATTCCCCGAACATGTTTACAGAAACTTCTAACGGTGAAACAAGATGTTAGTTGAAGGATGCTTTCGCCACACTGTTGTTTCTCAGAGCTGAGTGATGGCGCTTTCCGTATAGTTGCCCGCGTGGGTTTTCGAACACTTACAAATTAGTGACATCCAATGGTAGGTGAAAGATGGTTTCACCACAGCGTTGTCTCACAGAGTGGAGGATACGGCGCTTCTCTCATAGTTGCTCGCGTCCGTTTTCCATCCCGTCCAAATTAGTGAAACCGAATGTTTCTTGAAAGAGGGTTCCCCAAAATGTTGTTGTTTCCCATATTTGAGTATAAGGCACTTTCCCCGTAGGTGTCGCATAGGTTTTCAAGCTGTTCCAACCTTGTGCAACAAGAGGTTAGTTGAGCAGTGCAAACAAGGGTTTGAGCAGGCTCGTGTGCCGAGTTGAGGGTATGGCACTTTCCGCATAGGCTCCGCGATAGGTTTCAAAGATGTTTTTAACCGTAGGGATACCAGATGCCAGTGGAAAGAGGTTCCATACAGTCGTGCATACGGCAGTTTCGGTGTTGGCCCCGCACGGGTCTTCAAACACTTCTAACTGGCTGAAACTCGACGGTGGTGGACAGATGGCTTCACCACACGGTTGTTCCCCAGGGTTGAGAGCATGGCACATTCGGTGTAGGCCCCACATGGGTCTTCAAACGAAGAGGGGTCTCAAGGTACTGAAAGAGGATGCTGGTTGAAAGATGGTGTCCGCACAGTGTTATTTGCCAGACTCGAGTCTACGGCACTTTCTTCCATGTAGGCCCCACATAGGTTGTCGAATACCTCTAACACCGTGAGGCCTGATGGTAGTTGAAGGGTGGTTTCTCCACGGTTAAGATTTCAGCGTGGAGTGCATCTCGTTTTCCTCCTAGGTTTTCAAACACTTCTCAGCGAAGCAAGATGTTAGTTGATAAATGGCTCACTGATGAAAAGTGTCACATACTCAACGCGGTGTAAAATCACGGTGCGGAAACATCTTTTCGTTTCGCAAAGTTAGACATGTTGGAATCCTAGACGCAGAAGTGAAAAAGGAAAGGGCACTTTACTCACCGTGTCAAGGATCGCTGTCGACAAACCGCTTTTCAAACCACATCTGGTTTAACTCAGTGGGAAGTGTTTGCAAACGCCTGCGGGGCCGCCAAGACACGGCCAGGTACTCAGCGCTGTGAAACACCGGTGTGGTGATGCCTTTCACCAACTAACATCTGCTTTCACTGCATAGGTTTTCAAGTGTTTGAAAACGCACGTGGGGACGAAACGGACAGCGCCATAGGCTGAAGTGTATGAAACGCTGTGGGGGAACCACCTTCCAACTAAAATCCTGTGTCGGTATGTTGGAAGCGTTTGCAAACCTCTGCGGGGCTTAGGCGGAAATGCCTACACGCCGCTCTGTGAAACAACTACGGGGAGAGAGTCTTTCACCTAACATCAGGTTTCAGTAAGGGAGAACTCTCTGGAAACCTATGCGGGGCCTACAGGGTAAGGGCCATAGAGTCACCTCCGTGAAACAACGCCGCGGGGAAACGGACTTTCAAGTTACATCGATCTGATTTCCCAAAGGGAGAAGTGTTTGAAAACCCAGGCAGGGCCTGGGCGGAGAGGGCCCGTACCCTCCACTCCGTGAAAACACACTGTGGGCTGTCCAGCTTGCAACTAACCTCTTGTTGCGCCAGGTAGAATCGGAAAGCCCATGTGGGTCCTACGGGGAAAGTGCCATGCACTCAACTCCGTGAACCAGAAAAGCGTGAGGGAAGCACATCTTTCCCCTACCATCTTGTTTCACCAAGTTAAAACTGTGTCAAAGCAAAGGCAGCACCTACACCGAGTGTGCCTTATACTCAATACCATGAAACACGCTAGGGAAATCTTTCTCCTATCGTCTGATTCGTGAAGTTGGAAGCGCTTGGAGACCTATGCGGAGCCCAGGTGGAAAGTTCTACGTGCTCAACTCTACCAGGCAGCACTCGAGGGGAACTATCTTTCGACTACCATCTTGTTCCACTAAGTCACAAGTGTTTGAAAAACACCGTAGGCCTACCCGGGCCAGTGCCTTGTACCTAACTTGAGGCAGTACCGTGGGGATACCATCATTCAACTGACGGCTACGTTTCACAACGTGAGAAACGTGAGTAAATACGTGCGGGGCCTACACGGAAAGTGCCCTATAGTCACCTCGGGAAAAAAGACCGAAGCATCGGGTTTCGCTACGTTACAATTGCTTGGAAACCAGGCGGGACCTAGGGGTAAGCGCCACAGAGTCACCTCTGTGATAGAACACTGTGGGGGAACCCATCGTCCACCCAATTCCTTGTTACACTAAAGTAGAGGTGTTTGAACGCCATCCGGGGATTACGCCGAAAGCGCCACATAGCCCTGGGCACCGTCACGGTCGAGAGGCAACCTCCCAACATCTGGTTTCACTCGGTTACGAGGGCTTCAAACACATGCGGGGCCTATGTGGAGAGTACCCAACGCTCAACTCCGTGAAACAACACTGTGGTTGGGGAAACCACCTTGCGACCTCCATGTGGATTCTTTGAGGTAGAAGTGTTTGAAAACCTATGAGAAGCCAACTGGTTAAGTGCCATACCTACGCTCAACGGTGAACAACGATGGTGTGCTAAAACAAGAGTTCAACTCACATCTGGTTACACTGATTTAAAAGTGTTGGAAAACCATTCAGGGTCTGTGAGGAGAGCGCCATATGCTCAACTCTGTGACAGAACACAGCGGGGACACCATCTTCCGACTAACTTGTGTCAGTCTGAAACCCATGAGGAGCTACACCCGAAAGGGACTTCGTCTCTGAGAAGCCCTAGGGAAACCGTCTTTGAAGTCACTTCTCGTTTCGCAAACGTACAAGTGTTTGAAGACCCATGCATGCCAGGCCTGCGCAGAAAGTGCCTAGAGCCAACTCTGCGAAACAACACTGTGGGTCGCCACGTTTCAACCAACCTCTCGTTTCACTTAGCGAGAAGGGTTTGGAAACCTGCGTGCGTTCTACGCAACGAGTGCCGTAAGCTCAACTCTGTAAAACAACACTGGTGAAACCATCCTTCAAAGAGCATCGTGGTTCACTGTTAGAAGTGTTTGGAAACCTATGCGGACGGAGCCTACCCCGAAAGTATCTTACACTGCACTCTGGCAAAGACTTTGGGGAAGCCGTCCTTCCACTGACATTTTACTTCACTATGTCACATGTGGTTGCAAACCATGCGGCGCCTACAGCCAAAGTGCCATACACTCAACTCTGTGAACCAACACTGTGGGGAAACGGGTTCAACTAACACCTGGTTTCACGACGTGAGAAGTGTTTGAGAAACCCGCCGGGCCCTCTGTCAAACTGCACATTGCAGAAGCCATCTTTCAGCTAACATCTTACATCTCTAAAGTATGGAGGGCACGTATGTTTTATATATATATATATATATATATATTGTTTGTGTCTGTGTATGTTATTGGTGTGGTGAGTGTGGTGTGTATATGGTGGGTCAGTGTTTTGGAGGTGCTGTATGTGTCCTTCTGTGTTGTCTTCAAGTGTCATATATGTGTTGTGATTGTAGCGTATCAGCTAGGTATGCGCCGCATGGAACGTATGTGCGCGTACGGTCTTTCTGCGGCATGTGTGTTTTGTGCGTGGTGCACGTGTGGTTTTGTGGTGTGGCATACGGGTGGAGTTTGGGCAGTACAAGTGTGGTGTGTGTGGTGTGCGTGGTGTCCGTATTTCATAGATGTATGGATTCTCATGGTGTGTGTATTGTAGATGGGGTGTCTGTGTAGTGTAAGTGCGTCGTGTGCGGTATAAGTTTGGCACGTATGTGGTGTGTATACGGAGTGTGTTTGTGTGCTGTACGTAGTGTACGGTGTGTGTGTGTGTGGTACGTGTATTAGGTGAAGTAAGTAGTGTGTGGAAGATGTCTGTGTGATGTGTAAGTGGTTTGGTGTGTACGTGGTGACTGGGTGAGGGGTTTGTGTGGTATTGTGTGGTTTGTGTCCCCACGGTGTCGTCTCACAGGGTTCAGTATATGGCACTCTCGTTGTAGGCCCCGCAACGTTTGGAGCTACGTCTACCTCAGCGAAGTGAGATGTCAGTGGAACGACGGCTTTCACCAAGTGGTATTTGCCAGAGCGCAGTGTGAGATGCTTTCGGGCTAGGCGCCCTCCGCGTAGCTTTCCGAACACTTCTAACCAGGGAACCCCGATGCTGTTTGAAGGAGGGTCTCACCACAGTGTTCTTTTCCAGAGTTGCGCACAGGGCCCTCCCTGCGTAGGACCCACGTAGGTTTTCGAACCCTTCTCACTCAGCGACACGGGCGGTCAGGAGAAACGTGGAGACCCACGGTGTTGTCTCACAGAGTTGAGTGTATGGCATTTTCCGCCTAGACCCTGCACAGGTTGTCAAACACTTCTAACCCCGTGAAACGAGATGTGATTGGAAACATGGTTTCCCCCACAGCGTCTCAGGGAGTTGAGTATACGGCGGTTTCGTTGTAGTCTCCGGAGGCTTCTCAAACACTACCAACTTAGTGAAACCACGTGGTAGTTGGAAGAGGCTTTCCCCACAAGGTTGTGTCACAGAGGTGAGTGTACGTCACTTTCTACATAAGCCTCCATGGGTTTTCAAACACGTCTGCCTTAGTGAACTGAGATGTTAGTCGAAAGGTGTTTTCCCCAGCGTGTTTCTCCCCATAGCTGAGGATATGGCACTCACCGTCCACGTCTGCATACGTTGTCAAACTCTCCTAACTTGGGCGAACAAGGTGTTAGTTGAAAGATGGTTTCCCACGGTATGTTTTCACAGATTCGAGAACATGGTACTCTCCTCATTGTTCCTAGCAACGTTTTTCACGTACGTCTAACATGGTGAAACAAGATGTTGGTTGGAAGATGGTTTCCCTAAAAATTGACAGTGGAGCAGGTGCCACTCTCCGCCTAAGCCCTCCCCCCCACCCCCACCCCCCCGCCCCCCGCCCCCGGCAAGTTTCGAAACACTCCTACAAACTGAACCCAGATGTTACTGGAAAGACGGTTTCACCGCAGTCGTGTTGCGCCGAGTTGAGCATATGCCGCTTTCTTTGTACAACCGGCATAGGTTTTCAACCACTTCTAAGCGAAGAGCAGCTAGCTGCAACATGGATTCACCACAGTGTTGTGTCACAGAGTTGAGTGCATGGTCTACGCGCCTAGGTCCCGTGTGTCTTCTCGGACACTTGTAACCTAGTGAAACCGGAGGCGAGAAGAAAGACTCTTTCCCCCGCAGTGCTGTTTCACAGAGTTGAGTATGTGGCACTTTCGGGCTAGGCCCCGCATGGCTTGCATCTACATCTAACATAGGGAATTAAAATGTGAGTTGGAGGACGGCTTCCCCAGGTGGTGTTTGACAGAGTGGAGTGTATGATTCTTGCGGCGTCGGCTCTGCATAAGTTTTCAAACACTTCTAACAGGGGAGCCCAGACGGTATTTGAAGGGTGGTCTCCCCACCGTGTTGTTTTACAGAGTTGAGCACACGGCACTTTCTACGGAGAACAGCATACGGTGCTCAAACACTTCTAAGTGAAACGAGAGGTTGGTTGAAAGGTGGAGTCCCCACAGTGTTGTCTCACAGAGTTGACTAGGTGGCACTTTGGGCGCAGGCCCTACGTGGGGTTTCAAACGCTTGTAACTTTGTGAAATGAGATGTTAGTTGCAAGACGGTTTCTCCAAGGTGTCTCACAGCGTGGAGTTTGTGGCGCTTTCGGTGTCATCTCCGCGTGGTTTTCAAACACTGCTAACTCACTGAAACAACATGTTGTTAGTTGGAAGAGGGTTTCCCCGACTGTGTTGTGTCTCGGAGTTGAAAATATGGCGCTTTCCTCATAAGACCCTGGATCGTTTTCACAGAGGCTTGAAGCAGGGAGACCAGATGTTAGTTGAAAGATCGTTTTGCCACACCGTTGTCTCTCACAGTTGAGTCCAGGGCACTTAGCCGTTCGGCTTCCCATGGGTTTTCAAAGACTTCTACCTTAGGGAAACCAGATGGTAGTTGGACGGTGGTTTCCCCCTAGTGTTGTTTCACAGACTTGACCGTATGGCACTCTCCGTGTGGCCTCCACTTAGGTCTCCAAACCCTTGTAACTACGCGCAGTGACAAGTTAATTGAAAGGGCGTTTCACCACAGTGCTGTTTGATTGAGTGGCGCGTATGGCGCTAGCCACCTGGGCCCCGCATGTGTTTCCAAACACTTGTAACAGCGAAACCGGATAGCAGTTGAACGATCCTTTCACCACACTGGTATCCACACAGTTGAGTATAGGGCACCTGGCGATTAGGCAACCCTATGAGAGCCTAGGATTTCCACACACTGCTCACTGAGAGAAACCAGCTGGTAGTTGAAGAGCGTTTTCCCACAGGGTGGTTTCACAGAGCTGAGTATATGGCACGGTCTTCATAGGCCCCTCAGGGGTTTCAAACAGGGGTTTCTGACTTAGTGGTCCAGTTTTTAGTTAAGAGTCAGTTTCTCCCGTGTTGGTTCACAGAGTTGAGCGTATGGTGCTATGCACCTAGGCCCCCCCACCCCCCCCCGTCTTTTCAAACCCTCGTAACCTCGCGAATCCAGATGCTCGGAGAAAGACTGTGTCACCATAGTGTCTGTTCTCGGAGTTGAGTACGTGGCACTTCCGTTGTGGGCCCCGCATGGTTTTCAAACACATCCAACTTAGGGAAATAAGATGTGAGTTGGAGGAGGCCTTCGTCCAAGTGTTGTTGGACACAGTGCAATGTAAGATACACTCGGTGTCGCCGCCGCATGGCATTTCAAACGCGTCTGACAAGTGAACCCAGGGGAGAGTTGGAGGGTGGCGTCACCACGCTGTTGTTTTACAGAGTTGAGCATATGGCACTCTCTGCGTAGTCCCTGCCTAGGTCTTGAAACACTTCGAACCTAGTGCACCACGATGTTAGTTGAAAGAGGGTGTCTCCACAGGATTCTCCACAGTGTCCTGTACCTGTCACTCTCCACATCGTTCCCCACATAGACCTTCAACAGACTTCTACGCGACACGACAGGTTAATTGACAGACCATTTCCACCAAGTGCATTTTGACAGAGTTGAGGATGGGGCGCTTTCACCATAAGCCCTGCACTGATTTCCCAACACTTCGAACCTAGCGACACAAGACGGTAGTTGAACGATTGTTTTCATTACACCGCTGCTCCACAGAATCGAGTGTGTGGCACTTTCATGTATCCCAAGCACAGGTTTCCAAACCCTTGAACCTTAGTGAAACCGGATGTTAATCGAACAGCGGTCTCCTCCCAGAGTTGTGTGTATGGCACCTTGCGGGGAGGCCACTCGAGTGTTTCTAGACACTTCAGACTTTGTGAAACCAGGTATTAGTTGAAAGACGGTTGCCCCGCAGTGCTGTTTCACAGGGAGATGGGTATTTGGCACCTTCCGCTTAGGCCCCTCATAGGTTTTCAAACGCTTCCACCTTAGCGTAATGGGCTGTTACTTGAAAGACGGTTTCCCCCGCCACGTATCAGACAGGTGTGTATGTGGCACTTTTGACGTCGCCCCCCGCGTGGGCGTTCAAGCACACTAAGTTAGCGAAACCAGATGTTGACTGATAGATGTTCGCACCACACAAACGTTTCACGGGGTTGAGTACCGGGCACTTTGGCTCTCTAGTCCCCGCATGAGTGTTTAGCCACTTCTGGTGTCGTGAAACAAGACATTAGTTGAAAGATGTGTTGTTTGCCAGAGTTGACTATGTGGCACTTGGTGCGTAGGTTTTGGAACACGCCTAGCAACGTGAAACCGTTAAGTTAGTTGAAACCGTTAAGTTAGTTGAAAGATGGTTTCCCCACAGCAGCTTTTCGAGTCGCGTATATATATATATATATATATATATGTCACTTTCCCCCTAGTCCCTAGTGTATGTTTTAAAGCATTTCTAACAGTGAAACAAGTTGCTACTGGCAAGATTGTTATCCCACAATATTGTTTCACAGAGTGGACTATATGGCACCTTCCTCTAGGGCCCTCGTGAGGTTTTAAGCTTTTCTAAATTTCTGAAATCAGATGGTAGTTGAAAGAGGTTTTCGCCTCAGTGTTGTCTCGCAGAGTTGAGTATACGGCACTTTCCTCATAGGCCCGGCGTAGGGTTTCAAGTACTTCCGTTAGTGAAACAAGATACTAGTTGAGAGACCGTTTCTCCATAATACTCTTTCACACAGTCAAGGCTATGTCACCTGCATCGTAATTCCCCGAACATGTTTACAGAAACTTCTAACGGTGAAACAAGATGTTAGTTGAAGGATGCTTTCGCCACACTGTTGTTTCTCAGAGCTGAGTGATGGCGCTTTCCGTATAGTTGCCCGCGTGGGTTTTCGAACACTTACAAATTAGTGACATCCAATGGTAGGTGAAAGATGGTTTCACCACAGCGTTGTCTCACAGAGTGGAGGATACGGCGCTTCTCTCATAGTTGCTCGCGTCCGTTTTCCATCCCGTCCAAATTAGTGAAACCGAATGTTTCTTGAAAGAGGGTTCCCCAAAATGTTGTTGTTTCCCATATTTGAGTATAAGGCACTTTCCCCGTAGGTGTCGCATAGGTTTTCAAGCTGTTCCAACCTTGTGCAACAAGAGGTTAGTTGAGCAGTGCAAACAAGGGTTTGAGCAGGCTCGTGTGCCGAGTTGAGGGTATGGCACTTTCCGCATAGGCTCCGCGATAGGTTTCAAAGATGTTTTTAACCGTAGGGATACCAGATGCCAGTGGAAAGAGGTTCCATACAGTCGTGCATACGGCAGTTTCGGTGTTGGCCCCGCACGGGTCTTCAAACACTTCTAACTGGCTGAAACTCGACGGTGGTGGACAGATGGCTTCACCACACGGTTGTTCCCCAGGGTTGAGAGCATGGCACATTCGGTGTAGGCCCCACATGGGTCTTCAAACGAAGAGGGGTCTCAAGGTACTGAAAGAGGATGCTGGTTGAAAGATGGTGTCCGCACAGTGTTATTTGCCAGACTCGAGTCTACGGCACTTTCTTCCATGTAGGCCCCACATAGGTTGTCGAATACCTCTAACACCGTGAGGCCTGATGGTAGTTGAAGGGTGGTTTCTCCACGGTTAAGATTTCAGCGTGGAGTGCATCTCGTTTTCCTCCTAGGTTTTCAAACACTTCTCAGCGAAGCAAGATGTTAGTTGATAAATGGCTCACTGATGAAAAGTGTCACATACTCAACGCGGTGTAAAATCACGGTGCGGAAACATCTTTTCGTTTCGCAAAGTTAGACATGTTGGAATCCTAGACGCAGAAGTGAAAAAGGAAAGGGCACTTTACTCACCGTGTCAAGGATCGCTGTCGACAAACCGCTTTTCAAACCACATCTGGTTTAACTCAGTGGGAAGTGTTTGCAAACGCCTGCGGGGCCGCCAAGACACGGCCAGGTACTCAGCGCTGTGAAACACCGGTGTGGTGATGCCTTTCACCAACTAACATCTGCTTTCACTGCATAGGTTTTCAAGTGTTTGAAAACGCACGTGGGGACGAAACGGACAGCGCCATAGGCTGAAGTGTATGAAACGCTGTGGGGGAACCACCTTCCAACTAAAATCCTGTGTCGGTATGTTGGAAGCGTTTGCAAACCTCTGCGGGGCTTAGGCGGAAATGCCTACACGCCGCTCTGTGAAACAACTACGGGGAGAGAGTCTTTCACCTAACATCAGGTTTCAGTAAGGGAGAACTCTCTGGAAACCTATGCGGGGCCTACAGGGTAAGGGCCATAGAGTCACCTCCGTGAAACAACGCCGCGGGGAAACGGACTTTCAAGTTACATCGATCTGATTTCCCAAAGGGAGAAGTGTTTGAAAACCCAGGCAGGGCCTGGGCGGAGAGGGCCCGTACCCTCCACTCCGTGAAAACACACTGTGGGCTGTCCAGCTTGCAACTAACCTCTTGTTGCGCCAGGTAGAATCGGAAAGCCCATGTGGGTCCTACGGGGAAAGTGCCATGCACTCAACTCCGTGAACCAGAAAAGCGTGAGGGAAGCACATCTTTCCCCTACCATCTTGTTTCACCAAGTTAAAACTGTGTCAAAGCAAAGGCAGCACCTACACCGAGTGTGCCTTATACTCAATACCATGAAACACGCTAGGGAAATCTTTCTCCTATCGTCTGATTCGTGAAGTTGGAAGCGCTTGGAGACCTATGCGGAGCCCAGGTGGAAAGTTCTACGTGCTCAACTCTACCAGGCAGCACTCGAGGGGAACTATCTTTCGACTACCATCTTGTTCCACTAAGTCACAAGTGTTTGAAAAACACCGTAGGCCTACCCGGGCCAGTGCCTTGTACCTAACTTGAGGCAGTACCGTGGGGATACCATCATTCAACTGACGGCTACGTTTCACAACGTGAGAAACGTGAGTAAATACGTGCGGGGCCTACACGGAAAGTGCCCTATAGTCACCTCGGGAAAAAAGACCGAAGCATCGGGTTTCGCTACGTTACAATTGCTTGGAAACCAGGCGGGACCTAGGGGTAAGCGCCACAGAGTCACCTCTGTGATAGAACACTGTGGGGGAACCCATCGTCCACCCAATTCCTTGTTACACTAAAGTAGAGGTGTTTGAACGCCATCCGGGGATTACGCCGAAAGCGCCACATAGCCCTGGGCACCGTCACGGTCGAGAGGCAACCTCCCAACATCTGGTTTCACTCGGTTACGAGGGCTTCAAACACATGCGGGGCCTATGTGGAGAGTACCCAACGCTCAACTCCGTGAAACAACACTGTGGTTGGGGAAACCACCTTGCGACCTCCATGTGGATTCTTTGAGGTAGAAGTGTTTGAAAACCTATGAGAAGCCAACTGGTTAAGTGCCATACCTACGCTCAACGGTGAACAACGATGGTGTGCTAAAACAAGAGTTCAACTCACATCTGGTTACACTGATTTAAAAGTGTTGGAAAACCATTCAGGGTCTGTGAGGAGAGCGCCATATGCTCAACTCTGTGACAGAACACAGCGGGGACACCATCTTCCGACTAACTTGTGTCAGTCTGAAACCCATGAGGAGCTACACCCGAAAGGGACTTCGTCTCTGAGAAGCCCTAGGGAAACCGTCTTTGAAGTCACTTCTCGTTTCGCAAACGTACAAGTGTTTGAAGACCCATGCATGCCAGGCCTGCGCAGAAAGTGCCTAGAGCCAACTCTGCGAAACAACACTGTGGGTCGCCACGTTTCAACCAACCTCTCGTTTCACTTAGCGAGAAGGGTTTGGAAACCTGCGTGCGTTCTACGCAACGAGTGCCGTAAGCTCAACTCTGTAAAACAACACTGGTGAAACCATCCTTCAAAGAGCATCGTGGTTCACTGTTAGAAGTGTTTGGAAACCTATGCGGACGGAGCCTACCCCGAAAGTATCTTACACTGCACTCTGGCAAAGACTTTGGGGAAGCCGTCCTTCCACTGACATTTTACTTCACTATGTCACATGTGGTTGCAAACCATGCGGCGCCTACAGCCAAAGTGCCATACACTCAACTCTGTGAACCAACACTGTGGGGAAACGGGTTCAACTAACACCTGGTTTCACGACGTGAGAAGTGTTTGAGAAACCCGCCGGGCCCTCTGTCAAACTGCACATTGCAGAAGCCATCTTTCAGCTAACATCTTACATCTCTAAAGTATGGAGGGCACGTATGTTTTATATATATATATATATATATATTGTTTGTGTCTGTGTATGTTATTGGTGTGGTGAGTGTGGTGTGTATATGGTGGGTCAGTGTTTTGGAGGTGCTGTATGTGTCCTTCTGTGTTGTCTTCAAGTGTCATATATGTGTTGTGATTGTAGCGTATCAGCTAGGTATGCGCCGCATGGAACGTATGTGCGCGTACGGTCTTTCTGCGGCATGTGTGTTTTGTGCGTGGTGCACGTGTGGTTTTGTGGTGTGGCATACGGGTGGAGTTTGGGCAGTACAAGTGTGGTGTGTGTGGTGTGCGTGGTGTCCGTATTTCATAGATGTATGGATTCTCATGGTGTGTGTATTGTAGATGGGGTGTCTGTGTAGTGTAAGTGCGTCGTGTGCGGTATAAGTTTGGCACGTATGTGGTGTGTATACGGAGTGTGTTTGTGTGCTGTACGTAGTGTACGGTGTGTGTGTGTGTGGTACGTGTATTAGGTGAAGTAAGTAGTGTGTGGAAGATGTCTGTGTGATGTGTAAGTGGTTTGGTGTGTACGTGGTGACTGGGTGAGGGGTTTGTGTGGTATTGTGTGGTTTGTGTCCCCACGGTGTCGTCTCACAGGGTTCAGTATATGGCACTCTCGTTGTAGGCCCCGCAACGTTTGGAGCTACGTCTACCTCAGCGAAGTGAGATGTCAGTGGAACGACGGCTTTCACCAAGTGGTATTTGCCAGAGCGCAGTGTGAGATGCTTTCGGGCTAGGCGCCCTCCGCGTAGCTTTCCGAACACTTCTAACCAGGGAACCCCGATGCTGTTTGAAGGAGGGTCTCACCACAGTGTTCTTTTCCAGAGTTGCGCACAGGGCCCTCCCTGCGTAGGACCCACGTAGGTTTTCGAACCCTTCTCACTCAGCGACACGGGCGGTCAGGAGAAACGTGGAGACCCACGGTGTTGTCTCACAGAGTTGAGTGTATGGCATTTTCCGCCTAGACCCTGCACAGGTTGTCAAACACTTCTAACCCCGTGAAACGAGATGTGATTGGAAACATGGTTTCCCCCACAGCGTCTCAGGGAGTTGAGTATACGGCGGTTTCGTTGTAGTCTCCGGAGGCTTCTCAAACACTACCAACTTAGTGAAACCACGTGGTAGTTGGAAGAGGCTTTCCCCACAAGGTTGTGTCACAGAGGTGAGTGTACGTCACTTTCTACATAAGCCTCCATGGGTTTTCAAACACGTCTGCCTTAGTGAACTGAGATGTTAGTCGAAAGGTGTTTTCCCCAGCGTGTTTCTCCCCATAGCTGAGGATATGGCACTCACCGTCCACGTCTGCATACGTTGTCAAACTCTCCTAACTTGGGCGAACAAGGTGTTAGTTGAAAGATGGTTTCCCACGGTATGTTTTCACAGATTCGAGAACATGGTACTCTCCTCATTGTTCCTAGCAACGTTTTTCACGTACGTCTAACATGGTGAAACAAGATGTTGGTTGGAAGATGGTTTCCCTAAAAATTGACAGTGGAGCAGGTGCCACTCTCCGCCTAAGCCCTCCCCCCCACCCCCACCCCCCCCCCCCGCCCCCGCCCCCGGCAAGTTTCGAAACACTCCTACAAACTGAACCCAGATGTTACTGGAAAGACGGTTTCACCGCAGTCGTGTTGCGCCGAGTTGAGCATATGCCGCTTTCTTTGTACAACCGGCATAGGTTTTCAACCACTTCTAAGCGAAGAGCAGCTAGCTGCAACATGGATTCACCACAGTGTTGTGTCACAGAGTTGAGTGCATGGTCTACGCGCCTAGGTCCCGTGTGTCTTCTCGGACACTTGTAACCTAGTGAAACCGGAGGCGAGAAGAAAGACTCTTTCCCCCGCAGTGCTGTTTCACAGAGTTGAGTATGTGGCACTTTCGGGCTAGGCCCCGCATGGCTTGCATCTACATCTAACATAGGGAATTAAAATGTGAGTTGGAGGACGGCTTCCCCAGGTGGTGTTTGACAGAGTGGAGTGTATGATTCTTGCGGCGTCGGCTCTGCATAAGTTTTCAAACACTTCTAACAGGGGAGCCCAGACGGTATTTGAAGGGTGGTCTCCCCACCGTGTTGTTTTACAGAGTTGAGCACACGGCACTTTCTACGGAGAACAGCATACGGTGCTCAAACACTTCTAAGTGAAACGAGAGGTTGGTTGAAAGGTGGAGTCCCCACAGTGTTGTCTCACAGAGTTGACTAGGTGGCACTTTGGGCGCAGGCCCTACGTGGGGTTTCAAACGCTTGTAACTTTGTGAAATGAGATGTTAGTTGCAAGACGGTTTCTCCAAGGTGTCTCACAGCGTGGAGTTTGTGGCGCTTTCGGTGTCATCTCCGCGTGGTTTTCAAACACTGCTAACTCACTGAAACAACATGTTGTTAGTTGGAAGAGGGTTTCCCCGACTGTGTTGTGTCTCGGAGTTGAAAATATGGCGCTTTCCTCATAAGACCCTGGATCGTTTTCACAGAGGCTTGAAGCAGGGAGACCAGATGTTAGTTGAAAGATCGTTTTGCCACACCGTTGTCTCTCACAGTTGAGTCCAGGGCACTTAGCCGTTCGGCTTCCCATGGGTTTTCAAAGACTTCTACCTTAGGGAAACCAGATGGTAGTTGGACGGTGGTTTCCCCCTAGTGTTGTTTCACAGACTTGACCGTATGGCACTCTCCGTGTGGCCTCCACTTAGGTCTCCAAACCCTTGTAACTACGCGCAGTGACAAGTTAATTGAAAGGGCGTTTCACCACAGTGCTGTTTGATTGAGTGGCGCGTATGGCGCTAGCCACCTGGGCCCCGCATGTGTTTCCAAACACTTGTAACAGCGAAACCGGATAGCAGTTGAACGATCCTTTCACCACACTGGTATCCACACAGTTGAGTATAGGGCACCTGGCGATTAGGCAACCCTATGAGAGCCTAGGATTTCCACACACTGCTCACTGAGAGAAACCAGCTGGTAGTTGAAGAGCGTTTTCCCACAGGGTGGTTTCACAGAGCTGAGTATATGGCACGGTCTTCATAGGCCCCTCAGGGGTTTCAAACAGGGGTTTCTGACTTAGTGGTCCAGTTTTTAGTTAAGAGTCAGTTTCTCCCGTGTTGGTTCACAGAGTTGAGCGTATGGTGCTATGCACCTAGGCCCCCCCCCCCCCCCCGTCTTTTCAAACCCTCGTAACCTCGCGAATCCAGATGCTCGGAGAAAGACTGTGTCACCATAGTGTCTGTTCTCGGAGTTGAGTACGTGGCACTTCCGTTGTGGGCCCCGCATGGTTTTCAAACACATCCAACTTAGGGAAATAAGATGTGAGTTGGAGGAGGCCTTCGTCCAAGTGTTGTTGGACACAGTGCAATGTAAGATACACTCGGTGTCGCCGCCGCATGGCATTTCAAACGCGTCTGACAAGTGAACCCAGGGGAGAGTTGGAGGGTGGCGTCACCACGCTGTTGTTTTACAGAGTTGAGCATATGGCACTCTCTGCGTAGTCCCTGCCTAGGTCTTGAAACACTTCGAACCTAGTGCACCACGATGTTAGTTGAAAGAGGGTGTCTCCACAGGATTCTCCACAGTGTCCTGTACCTGTCACTCTCCACATCGTTCCCCACATAGACCTTCAACAGACTTCTACGCGACACGACAGGTTAATTGACAGACCATTTCCACCAAGTGCATTTTGACAGAGTTGAGGATGGGGCGCTTTCACCATAAGCCCTGCACTGATTTCCCAACACTTCGAACCTAGCGACACAAGACGGTAGTTGAACGATTGTTTTCATTACACCGCTGCTCCACAGAATCGAGTGTGTGGCACTTTCATGTATCCCAAGCACAGGTTTCCAAACCCTTGAACCTTAGTGAAACCGGATGTTAATCGAACAGCGGTCTCCTCCCAGAGTTGTGTGTATGGCACCTTGCGGGGAGGCCACTCGAGTGTTTCTAGACACTTCAGACTTTGTGAAACCAGGTATTAGTTGAAAGACGGTTGCCCCGCAGTGCTGTTTCACAGGGAGATGGGTATTTGGCACCTTCCGCTTAGGCCCCTCATAGGTTTTCAAACGCTTCCACCTTAGCGTAATGGGCTGTTACTTGAAAGACGGTTTCCCCCGCCACGTATCAGACAGGTGTGTATGTGGCACTTTTGACGTCGCCCCCCGCGTGGGCGTTCAAGCACACTAAGTTAGCGAAACCAGATGTTGACTGATAGATGTTCGCACCACACAAACGTTTCACGGGGTTGAGTACCGGGCACTTTGGCTCTCTAGTCCCCGCATGAGTGTTTAGCCACTTCTGGTGTCGTGAAACAAGACATTAGTTGAAAGATGTGTTGTTTGCCAGAGTTGACTATGTGGCACTTGGTGCGTAGGTTTTGGAACACGCCTAGCAACGTGAAACCGTTAAGTTAGTTGAAACCGTTAAGTTAGTTGAAAGATGGTTTCCCCACAGCAGCTTTTCGAGTCGCGTATATATATATATATATATATATGTCACTTTCCCCCTAGTCCCTAGTGTATGTTTTAAAGCATTTCTAACAGTGAAACAAGTTGCTACTGGCAAGATTGTTATCCCACAATATTGTTTCACAGAGTGGACTATATGGCACCTTCCTCTAGGGCCCTCGTGAGGTTTTAAGCTTTTCTAAATTTCTGAAATCAGATGGTAGTTGAAAGAGGTTTTCGCCTCAGTGTTGTCTCGCAGAGTTGAGTATACGGCACTTTCCTCATAGGCCCGGCGTAGGGTTTCAAGTACTTCCGTTAGTGAAACAAGATACTAGTTGAGAGACCGTTTCTCCATAATACTCTTTCACACAGTCAAGGCTATGTCACCTGCATCGTAATTCCCCGAACATGTTTACAGAAACTTCTAACGGTGAAACAAGATGTTAGTTGAAGGATGCTTTCGCCACACTGTTGTTTCTCAGAGCTGAGTGATGGCGCTTTCCGTATAGTTGCCCGCGTGGGTTTTCGAACACTTACAAATTAGTGACATCCAATGGTAGGTGAAAGATGGTTTCACCACAGCGTTGTCTCACAGAGTGGAGGATACGGCGCTTCTCTCATAGTTGCTCGCGTCCGTTTTCCATCCCGTCCAAATTAGTGAAACCGAATGTTTCTTGAAAGAGGGTTCCCCAAAATGTTGTTGTTTCCCATATTTGAGTATAAGGCACTTTCCCCGTAGGTGTCGCATAGGTTTTCAAGCTGTTCCAACCTTGTGCAACAAGAGGTTAGTTGAGCAGTGCAAACAAGGGTTTGAGCAGGCTCGTGTGCCGAGTTGAGGGTATGGCACTTTCCGCATAGGCTCCGCGATAGGTTTCAAAGATGTTTTTAACCGTAGGGATACCAGATGCCAGTGGAAAGAGGTTCCATACAGTCGTGCATACGGCAGTTTCGGTGTTGGCCCCGCACGGGTCTTCAAACACTTCTAACTGGCTGAAACTCGACGGTGGTGGACAGATGGCTTCACCACACGGTTGTTCCCCAGGGTTGAGAGCATGGCACATTCGGTGTAGGCCCCACATGGGTCTTCAAACGAAGAGGGGTCTCAAGGTACTGAAAGAGGATGCTGGTTGAAAGATGGTGTCCGCACAGTGTTATTTGCCAGACTCGAGTCTACGGCACTTTCTTCCATGTAGGCCCCACATAGGTTGTCGAATACCTCTAACACCGTGAGGCCTGATGGTAGTTGAAGGGTGGTTTCTCCACGGTTAAGATTTCAGCGTGGAGTGCATCTCGTTTTCCTCCTAGGTTTTCAAACACTTCTCAGCGAAGCAAGATGTTAGTTGATAAATGGCTCACTGATGAAAAGTGTCACATACTCAACGCGGTGTAAAATCACGGTGCGGAAACATCTTTTCGTTTCGCAAAGTTAGACATGTTGGAATCCTAGACGCAGAAGTGAAAAAGGAAAGGGCACTTTACTCACCGTGTCAAGGATCGCTGTCGACAAACCGCTTTTCAAACCACATCTGGTTTAACTCAGTGGGAAGTGTTTGCAAACGCCTGCGGGGCCGCCAAGACACGGCCAGGTACTCAGCGCTGTGAAACACCGGTGTGGTGATGCCTTTCACCAACTAACATCTGCTTTCACTGCATAGGTTTTCAAGTGTTTGAAAACGCACGTGGGGACGAAACGGACAGCGCCATAGGCTGAAGTGTATGAAACGCTGTGGGGGAACCACCTTCCAACTAAAATCCTGTGTCGGTATGTTGGAAGCGTTTGCAAACCTCTGCGGGGCTTAGGCGGAAATGCCTACACGCCGCTCTGTGAAACAACTACGGGGAGAGAGTCTTTCACCTAACATCAGGTTTCAGTAAGGGAGAACTCTCTGGAAACCTATGCGGGGCCTACAGGGTAAGGGCCATAGAGTCACCTCCGTGAAACAACGCCGCGGGGAAACGGACTTTCAAGTTACATCGATCTGATTTCCCAAAGGGAGAAGTGTTTGAAAACCCAGGCAGGGCCTGGGCGGAGAGGGCCCGTACCCTCCACTCCGTGAAAACACACTGTGGGCTGTCCAGCTTGCAACTAACCTCTTGTTGCGCCAGGTAGAATCGGAAAGCCCATGTGGGTCCTACGGGGAAAGTGCCATGCACTCAACTCCGTGAACCAGAAAAGCGTGAGGGAAGCACATCTTTCCCCTACCATCTTGTTTCACCAAGTTAAAACTGTGTCAAAGCAAAGGCAGCACCTACACCGAGTGTGCCTTATACTCAATACCATGAAACACGCTAGGGAAATCTTTCTCCTATCGTCTGATTCGTGAAGTTGGAAGCGCTTGGAGACCTATGCGGAGCCCAGGTGGAAAGTTCTACGTGCTCAACTCTACCAGGCAGCACTCGAGGGGAACTATCTTTCGACTACCATCTTGTTCCACTAAGTCACAAGTGTTTGAAAAACACCGTAGGCCTACCCGGGCCAGTGCCTTGTACCTAACTTGAGGCAGTACCGTGGGGATACCATCATTCAACTGACGGCTACGTTTCACAACGTGAGAAACGTGAGTAAATACGTGCGGGGCCTACACGGAAAGTGCCCTATAGTCACCTCGGGAAAAAAGACCGAAGCATCGGGTTTCGCTACGTTACAATTGCTTGGAAACCAGGCGGGACCTAGGGGTAAGCGCCACAGAGTCACCTCTGTGATAGAACACTGTGGGGGAACCCATCGTCCACCCAATTCCTTGTTACACTAAAGTAGAGGTGTTTGAACGCCATCCGGGGATTACGCCGAAAGCGCCACATAGCCCTGGGCACCGTCACGGTCGAGAGGCAACCTCCCAACATCTGGTTTCACTCGGTTACGAGGGCTTCAAACACATGCGGGGCCTATGTGGAGAGTACCCAACGCTCAACTCCGTGAAACAACACTGTGGTTGGGGAAACCACCTTGCGACCTCCATGTGGATTCTTTGAGGTAGAAGTGTTTGAAAACCTATGAGAAGCCAACTGGTTAAGTGCCATACCTACGCTCAACGGTGAACAACGATGGTGTGCTAAAACAAGAGTTCAACTCACATCTGGTTACACTGATTTAAAAGTGTTGGAAAACCATTCAGGGTCTGTGAGGAGAGCGCCATATGCTCAACTCTGTGACAGAACACAGCGGGGACACCATCTTCCGACTAACTTGTGTCAGTCTGAAACCCATGAGGAGCTACACCCGAAAGGGACTTCGTCTCTGAGAAGCCCTAGGGAAACCGTCTTTGAAGTCACTTCTCGTTTCGCAAACGTACAAGTGTTTGAAGACCCATGCATGCCAGGCCTGCGCAGAAAGTGCCTAGAGCCAACTCTGCGAAACAACACTGTGGGTCGCCACGTTTCAACCAACCTCTCGTTTCACTTAGCGAGAAGGGTTTGGAAACCTGCGTGCGTTCTACGCAACGAGTGCCGTAAGCTCAACTCTGTAAAACAACACTGGTGAAACCATCCTTCAAAGAGCATCGTGGTTCACTGTTAGAAGTGTTTGGAAACCTATGCGGACGGAGCCTACCCCGAAAGTATCTTACACTGCACTCTGGCAAAGACTTTGGGGAAGCCGTCCTTCCACTGACATTTTACTTCACTATGTCACATGTGGTTGCAAACCATGCGGCGCCTACAGCCAAAGTGCCATACACTCAACTCTGTGAACCAACACTGTGGGGAAACGGGTTCAACTAACACCTGGTTTCACGACGTGAGAAGTGTTTGAGAAACCCGCCGGGCCCTCTGTCAAACTGCACATTGCAGAAGCCATCTTTCAGCTAACATCTTACATCTCTAAAGTATGGAGGGCACGTATGTTTTATATATATATATATATATATATTGTTTGTGTCTGTGTATGTTATTGGTGTGGTGAGTGTGGTGTGTATATGGTGGGTCAGTGTTTTGGAGGTGCTGTATGTGTCCTTCTGTGTTGTCTTCAAGTGTCATATATGTGTTGTGATTGTAGCGTATCAGCTAGGTATGCGCCGCATGGAACGTATGTGCGCGTACGGTCTTTCTGCGGCATGTGTGTTTTGTGCGTGGTGCACGTGTGGTTTTGTGGTGTGGCATACGGGTGGAGTTTGGGCAGTACAAGTGTGGTGTGTGTGGTGTGCGTGGTGTCCGTATTTCATAGATGTATGGATTCTCATGGTGTGTGTATTGTAGATGGGGTGTCTGTGTAGTGTAAGTGCGTCGTGTGCGGTATAAGTTTGGCACGTATGTGGTGTGTATACGGAGTGTGTTTGTGTGCTGTACGTAGTGTACGGTGTGTGTGTGTGTGGTACGTGTATTAGGTGAAGTAAGTAGTGTGTGGAAGATGTCTGTGTGATGTGTAAGTGGTTTGGTGTGTACGTGGTGACTGGGTGAGGGGTTTGTGTGGTATTGTGTGGTTTGTGTCCCCACGGTGTCGTCTCACAGGGTTCAGTATATGGCACTCTCGTTGTAGGCCCCGCAACGTTTGGAGCTACGTCTACCTCAGCGAAGTGAGATGTCAGTGGAACGACGGCTTTCACCAAGTGGTATTTGCCAGAGCGCAGTGTGAGATGCTTTCGGGCTAGGCGCCCTCCGCGTAGCTTTCCGAACACTTCTAACCAGGGAACCCCGATGCTGTTTGAAGGAGGGTCTCACCACAGTGTTCTTTTCCAGAGTTGCGCACAGGGCCCTCCCTGCGTAGGACCCACGTAGGTTTTCGAACCCTTCTCACTCAGCGACACGGGCGGTCAGGAGAAACGTGGAGACCCACGGTGTTGTCTCACAGAGTTGAGTGTATGGCATTTTCCGCCTAGACCCTGCACAGGTTGTCAAACACTTCTAACCCCGTGAAACGAGATGTGATTGGAAACATGGTTTCCCCCACAGCGTCTCAGGGAGTTGAGTATACGGCGGTTTCGTTGTAGTCTCCGGAGGCTTCTCAAACACTACCAACTTAGTGAAACCACGTGGTAGTTGGAAGAGGCTTTCCCCACAAGGTTGTGTCACAGAGGTGAGTGTACGTCACTTTCTACATAAGCCTCCATGGGTTTTCAAACACGTCTGCCTTAGTGAACTGAGATGTTAGTCGAAAGGTGTTTTCCCCAGCGTGTTTCTCCCCATAGCTGAGGATATGGCACTCACCGTCCACGTCTGCATACGTTGTCAAACTCTCCTAACTTGGGCGAACAAGGTGTTAGTTGAAAGATGGTTTCCCACGGTATGTTTTCACAGATTCGAGAACATGGTACTCTCCTCATTGTTCCTAGCAACGTTTTTCACGTACGTCTAACATGGTGAAACAAGATGTTGGTTGGAAGATGGTTTCCCTAAAAATTGACAGTGGAGCAGGTGCCACTCTCCGCCTAAGCCCTCCCCCCCACCCCCACCCCCCCGCCCCCCGCCCCCGGCAAGTTTCGAAACACTCCTACAAACTGAACCCAGATGTTACTGGAAAGACGGTTTCACCGCAGTCGTGTTGCGCCGAGTTGAGCATATGCCGCTTTCTTTGTACAACCGGCATAGGTTTTCAACCACTTCTAAGCGAAGAGCAGCTAGCTGCAACATGGATTCACCACAGTGTTGTGTCACAGAGTTGAGTGCATGGTCTACGCGCCTAGGTCCCGTGTGTCTTCTCGGACACTTGTAACCTAGTGAAACCGGAGGCGAGAAGAAAGACTCTTTCCCCCGCAGTGCTGTTTCACAGAGTTGAGTATGTGGCACTTTCGGGCTAGGCCCCGCATGGCTTGCATCTACATCTAACATAGGGAATTAAAATGTGAGTTGGAGGACGGCTTCCCCAGGTGGTGTTTGACAGAGTGGAGTGTATGATTCTTGCGGCGTCGGCTCTGCATAAGTTTTCAAACACTTCTAACAGGGGAGCCCAGACGGTATTTGAAGGGTGGTCTCCCCACCGTGTTGTTTTACAGAGTTGAGCACACGGCACTTTCTACGGAGAACAGCATACGGTGCTCAAACACTTCTAAGTGAAACGAGAGGTTGGTTGAAAGGTGGAGTCCCCACAGTGTTGTCTCACAGAGTTGACTAGGTGGCACTTTGGGCGCAGGCCCTACGTGGGGTTTCAAACGCTTGTAACTTTGTGAAATGAGATGTTAGTTGCAAGACGGTTTCTCCAAGGTGTCTCACAGCGTGGAGTTTGTGGCGCTTTCGGTGTCATCTCCGCGTGGTTTTCAAACACTGCTAACTCACTGAAACAACATGTTGTTAGTTGGAAGAGGGTTTCCCCGACTGTGTTGTGTCTCGGAGTTGAAAATATGGCGCTTTCCTCATAAGACCCTGGATCGTTTTCACAGAGGCTTGAAGCAGGGAGACCAGATGTTAGTTGAAAGATCGTTTTGCCACACCGTTGTCTCTCACAGTTGAGTCCAGGGCACTTAGCCGTTCGGCTTCCCATGGGTTTTCAAAGACTTCTACCTTAGGGAAACCAGATGGTAGTTGGACGGTGGTTTCCCCCTAGTGTTGTTTCACAGACTTGACCGTATGGCACTCTCCGTGTGGCCTCCACTTAGGTCTCCAAACCCTTGTAACTACGCGCAGTGACAAGTTAATTGAAAGGGCGTTTCACCACAGTGCTGTTTGATTGAGTGGCGCGTATGGCGCTAGCCACCTGGGCCCCGCATGTGTTTCCAAACACTTGTAACAGCGAAACCGGATAGCAGTTGAACGATCCTTTCACCACACTGGTATCCACACAGTTGAGTATAGGGCACCTGGCGATTAGGCAACCCTATGAGAGCCTAGGATTTCCACACACTGCTCACTGAGAGAAACCAGCTGGTAGTTGAAGAGCGTTTTCCCACAGGGTGGTTTCACAGAGCTGAGTATATGGCACGGTCTTCATAGGCCCCTCAGGGGTTTCAAACAGGGGTTTCTGACTTAGTGGTCCAGTTTTTAGTTAAGAGTCAGTTTCTCCCGTGTTGGTTCACAGAGTTGAGCGTATGGTGCTATGCACCTAGGCCCCCCCCCCCCCCCCGTCTTTTCAAACCCTCGTAACCTCGCGAATCCAGATGCTCGGAGAAAGACTGTGTCACCATAGTGTCTGTTCTCGGAGTTGAGTACGTGGCACTTCCGTTGTGGGCCCCGCATGGTTTTCAAACACATCCAACTTAGGGAAATAAGATGTGAGTTGGAGGAGGCCTTCGTCCAAGTGTTGTTGGACACAGTGCAATGTAAGATACACTCGGTGTCGCCGCCGCATGGCATTTCAAACGCGTCTGACAAGTGAACCCAGGGGAGAGTTGGAGGGTGGCGTCACCACGCTGTTGTTTTACAGAGTTGAGCATATGGCACTCTCTGCGTAGTCCCTGCCTAGGTCTTGAAACACTTCGAACCTAGTGCACCACGATGTTAGTTGAAAGAGGGTGTCTCCACAGGATTCTCCACAGTGTCCTGTACCTGTCACTCTCCACATCGTTCCCCACATAGACCTTCAACAGACTTCTACGCGACACGACAGGTTAATTGACAGACCATTTCCACCAAGTGCATTTTGACAGAGTTGAGGATGGGGCGCTTTCACCATAAGCCCTGCACTGATTTCCCAACACTTCGAACCTAGCGACACAAGACGGTAGTTGAACGATTGTTTTCATTACACCGCTGCTCCACAGAATCGAGTGTGTGGCACTTTCATGTATCCCAAGCACAGGTTTCCAAACCCTTGAACCTTAGTGAAACCGGATGTTAATCGAACAGCGGTCTCCTCCCAGAGTTGTGTGTATGGCACCTTGCGGGGAGGCCACTCGAGTGTTTCTAGACACTTCAGACTTTGTGAAACCAGGTATTAGTTGAAAGACGGTTGCCCCGCAGTGCTGTTTCACAGGGAGATGGGTATTTGGCACCTTCCGCTTAGGCCCCTCATAGGTTTTCAAACGCTTCCACCTTAGCGTAATGGGCTGTTACTTGAAAGACGGTTTCCCCCGCCACGTATCAGACAGGTGTGTATGTGGCACTTTTGACGTCGCCCCCCGCGTGGGCGTTCAAGCACACTAAGTTAGCGAAACCAGATGTTGACTGATAGATGTTCGCACCACACAAACGTTTCACGGGGTTGAGTACCGGGCACTTTGGCTCTCTAGTCCCCGCATGAGTGTTTAGCCACTTCTGGTGTCGTGAAACAAGACATTAGTTGAAAGATGTGTTGTTTGCCAGAGTTGACTATGTGGCACTTGGTGCGTAGGTTTTGGAACACGCCTAGCAACGTGAAACCGTTAAGTTAGTTGAAACCGTTAAGTTAGTTGAAAGATGGTTTCCCCACAGCAGCTTTTCGAGTCGCGTATATATATATATATATATATATGTCACTTTCCCCCTAGTCCCTAGTGTATGTTTTAAAGCATTTCTAACAGTGAAACAAGTTGCTACTGGCAAGATTGTTATCCCACAATATTGTTTCACAGAGTGGACTATATGGCACCTTCCTCTAGGGCCCTCGTGAGGTTTTAAGCTTTTCTAAATTTCTGAAATCAGATGGTAGTTGAAAGAGGTTTTCGCCTCAGTGTTGTCTCGCAGAGTTGAGTATACGGCACTTTCCTCATAGGCCCGGCGTAGGGTTTCAAGTACTTCCGTTAGTGAAACAAGATACTAGTTGAGAGACCGTTTCTCCATAATACTCTTTCACACAGTCAAGGCTATGTCACCTGCATCGTAATTCCCCGAACATGTTTACAGAAACTTCTAACGGTGAAACAAGATGTTAGTTGAAGGATGCTTTCGCCACACTGTTGTTTCTCAGAGCTGAGTGATGGCGCTTTCCGTATAGTTGCCCGCGTGGGTTTTCGAACACTTACAAATTAGTGACATCCAATGGTAGGTGAAAGATGGTTTCACCACAGCGTTGTCTCACAGAGTGGAGGATACGGCGCTTCTCTCATAGTTGCTCGCGTCCGTTTTCCATCCCGTCCAAATTAGTGAAACCGAATGTTTCTTGAAAGAGGGTTCCCCAAAATGTTGTTGTTTCCCATATTTGAGTATAAGGCACTTTCCCCGTAGGTGTCGCATAGGTTTTCAAGCTGTTCCAACCTTGTGCAACAAGAGGTTAGTTGAGCAGTGCAAACAAGGGTTTGAGCAGGCTCGTGTGCCGAGTTGAGGGTATGGCACTTTCCGCATAGGCTCCGCGATAGGTTTCAAAGATGTTTTTAACCGTAGGGATACCAGATGCCAGTGGAAAGAGGTTCCATACAGTCGTGCATACGGCAGTTTCGGTGTTGGCCCCGCACGGGTCTTCAAACACTTCTAACTGGCTGAAACTCGACGGTGGTGGACAGATGGCTTCACCACACGGTTGTTCCCCAGGGTTGAGAGCATGGCACATTCGGTGTAGGCCCCACATGGGTCTTCAAACGAAGAGGGGTCTCAAGGTACTGAAAGAGGATGCTGGTTGAAAGATGGTGTCCGCACAGTGTTATTTGCCAGACTCGAGTCTACGGCACTTTCTTCCATGTAGGCCCCACATAGGTTGTCGAATACCTCTAACACCGTGAGGCCTGATGGTAGTTGAAGGGTGGTTTCTCCACGGTTAAGATTTCAGCGTGGAGTGCATCTCGTTTTCCTCCTAGGTTTTCAAACACTTCTCAGCGAAGCAAGATGTTAGTTGATAAATGGCTCACTGATGAAAAGTGTCACATACTCAACGCGGTGTAAAATCACGGTGCGGAAACATCTTT
The DNA here is from genome assembly GCF_018350155.1 of Leopardus geoffroyi. Classification (NCBI taxonomy): domain Eukaryota; kingdom Metazoa; phylum Chordata; class Mammalia; order Carnivora; family Felidae; genus Leopardus; species Leopardus geoffroyi. Next base: position 82,991,090 of record NC_059326.1, read on the forward strand.
TCGTTTCGCAAAGTTAGACATGTTGGAATCCTAGACGCAGAAGTGAAAAAGGAAAGGGCACTTTACTCACCGTGTCAAGGATCGCTGTCGACAAACCGCTTTTCAAACCACATCTGGTTTAACTCAGTGGGAAGTGTTTGCAAACGCCTGCGGGGCCGCCAAGACACGGCCAGGTACTCAGCGCTGTGAAACACCGGTGTGGTGATGCCTTTCACCAACTAACATCTGCTTTCACTGCATAGGTTTTCAAGTGTTTGAAAACGCACGTGGGGACGAAACGGACAGCGCCATAGGCTGAAGTGTATGAAACGCTGTGGGGGAACCACCTTCCAACTAAAATCCTGTGTCGGTATGTTGGAAGCGTTTGCAAACCTCTGCGGGGCTTAGGCGGAAATGCCTACACGCCGCTCTGTGAAACAACTACGGGGAGAGAGTCTTTCACCTAACATCAGGTTTCAGTAAGGGAGAACTCTCTGGAAACCTATGCGGGGCCTACAGGGTAAGGGCCATAGAGTCACCTCCGTGAAACAACGCCGCGGGGAAACGGACTTTCAAGTTACATCGATCTGATTTCCCAAAGGGAGAAGTGTTTGAAAACCCAGGCAGGGCCTGGGCGGAGAGGGCCCGTACCCTCCACTCCGTGAAAACACACTGTGGGCTGTCCAGCTTGCAACTAACCTCTTGTTGCGCCAGGTAGAATCGGAAAGCCCATGTGGGTCCTACGGGGAAAGTGCCATGCACTCAACTCCGTGAACCAGAAAAGCGTGAGGGAAGCACATCTTTCCCCTACCATCTTGTTTCACCAAGTTAAAACTGTGTCAAAGCAAAGGCAGCACCTACACCGAGTGTGCCTTATACTCAATACCATGAAACACGCTAGGGAAATCTTTCTCCTATCGTCTGATTCGTGAAGTTGGAAGCGCTTGGAGACCTATGCGGAGCCCAGGTGGAAAGTTCTACGTGCTCAACTCTACCAGGCAGCACTCGAGGGGAACTATCTTTCGACTACCATCTTGTTCCACTAAGTCACAAGTGTTTGAAAAACACCGTAGGCCTACCCGGGCCAGTGCCTTGTACCTAACTTGAGGCAGTACCGTGGGGATACCATCATTCAACTGACGGCTACGTTTCACAACGTGAGAAACGTGAGTAAATACGTGCGGGGCCTACACGGAAAGTGCCCTATAGTCACCTCGGGAAAAAAGACCGAAGCATCGGGTTTCGCTACGTTACAATTGCTTGGAAACCAGGCGGGACCTAGGGGTAAGCGCCACAGAGTCACCTCTGTGATAGAACACTGTGGGGGAACCCATCGTCCACCCAATTCCTTGTTACACTAAAGTAGAGGTGTTTGAACGCCATCCGGGGATTACGCCGAAAGCGCCACATAGCCCTGGGCACCGTCACGGTCGAGAGGCAACCTCCCAACATCTGGTTTCACTCGGTTACGAGGGCTTCAAACACATGCGGGGCCTATGTGGAGAGTACCCAACGCTCAACTCCGTGAAACAACACTGTGGTTGGGGAAACCACCTTGCGACCTCCATGTGGATTCTTTGAGGTAGAAGTGTTTGAAAACCTATGAGAAGCCAACTGGTTAAGTGCCATACCTACGCTCAACGGTGAACAACGATGGTGTGCTAAAACAAGAGTTCAACTCACATCTGGTTACACTGATTTAAAAGTGTTGGAAAACCATTCAGGGTCTGTGAGGAGAGCGCCATATGCTCAACTCTGTGACAGAACACAGCGGGGACACCATCTTCCGACTAACTTGTGTCAGTCTGAAACCCATGAGGAGCTACACCCGAAAGGGACTTCGTCTCTGAGAAGCCCTAGGGAAACCGTCTTTGAAGTCACTTCTCGTTTCGCAAACGTACAAGTGTTTGAAGACCCATGCATGCCAGGCCTGCGCAGAAAGTGCCTAGAGCCAACTCTGCGAAACAACACTGTGGGTCGCCACGTTTCAACCAACCTCTCGTTTCACTTAGCGAGAAGGGTTTGGAAACCTGCGTGCGTTCTACGCAACGAGTGCCGTAAGCTCAACTCTGTAAAACAACACTGGTGAAACCATCCTTCAAAGAGCATCGTGGTTCACTGTTAGAAGTGTTTGGAAACCTATGCGGACGGAGCCTACCCCGAAAGTATCTTACACTGCACTCTGGCAAAGACTTTGGGGAAGCCGTCCTTCCACTGACATTTTACTTCACTATGTCACATGTGGTTGCAAACCATGCGGCGCCTACAGCCAAAGTGCCATACACTCAACTCTGTGAACCAACACTGTGGGGAAACGGGTTCAACTAACACCTGGTTTCACGACGTGAGAAGTGTTTGAGAAACCCGCCGGGCCCTCTGTCAAACTGCACATTGCAGAAGCCATCTTTCAGCTAACATCTTACATCTCTAAAGTATGGAGGGCACGTATGTTTTATATATATATATATATATATATTGTTTGTGTCTGTGTATGTTATTGGTGTGGTGAGTGTGGTGTGTATATGGTGGGTCAGTGTTTTGGAGGTGCTGTATGTGTCCTTCTGTGTTGTCTTCAAGTGTCATATATGTGTTGTGATTGTAGCGTATCAGCTAGGTATGCGCCGCATGGAACGTATGTGCGCGTACGGTCTTTCTGCGGCATGTGTGTTTTGTGCGTGGTGCACGTGTGGTTTTGTGGTGTGGCATACGGGTGGAGTTTGGGCAGTACAAGTGTGGTGTGTGTGGTGTGCGTGGTGTCCGTATTTCATAGATGTATGGATTCTCATGGTGTGTGTATTGTAGATGGGGTGTCTGTGTAGTGTAAGTGCGTCGTGTGCGGTATAAGTTTGGCACGTATGTGGTGTGTATACGGAGTGTGTTTGTGTGCTGTACGTAGTGTACGGTGTGTGTGTGTGTGGTACGTGTATTAGGTGAAGTAAGTAGTGTGTGGAAGATGTCTGTGTGATGTGTAAGTGGTTTGGTGTGTACGTGGTGACTGGGTGAGGGGTTTGTGTGGTATTGTGTGGTTTGTGTCCCCACGGTGTCGTCTCACAGGGTTCAGTATATGGCACTCTCGTTGTAGGCCCCGCAACGTTTGGAGCTACGTCTACCTCAGCGAAGTGAGATGTCAGTGGAACGACGGCTTTCACCAAGTGGTATTTGCCAGAGCGCAGTGTGAGATGCTTTCGGGCTAGGCGCCCTCCGCGTAGCTTTCCGAACACTTCTAACCAGGGAACCCCGATGCTGTTTGAAGGAGGGTCTCACCACAGTGTTCTTTTCCAGAGTTGCGCACAGGGCCCTCCCTGCGTAGGACCCACGTAGGTTTTCGAACCCTTCTCACTCAGCGACACGGGCGGTCAGGAGAAACGTGGAGACCCACGGTGTTGTCTCACAGAGTTGAGTGTATGGCATTTTCCGCCTAGACCCTGCACAGGTTGTCAAACACTTCTAACCCCGTGAAACGAGATGTGATTGGAAACATGGTTTCCCCCACAGCGTCTCAGGGAGTTGAGTATACGGCGGTTTCGTTGTAGTCTCCGGAGGCTTCTCAAACACTACCAACTTAGTGAAACCACGTGGTAGTTGGAAGAGGCTTTCCCCACAAGGTTGTGTCACAGAGGTGAGTGTACGTCACTTTCTACATAAGCCTCCATGGGTTTTCAAACACGTCTGCCTTAGTGAACTGAGATGTTAGTCGAAAGGTGTTTTCCCCAGCGTGTTTCTCCCCATAGCTGAGGATATGGCACTCACCGTCCACGTCTGCATACGTTGTCAAACTCTCCTAACTTGGGCGAACAAGGTGTTAGTTGAAAGATGGTTTCCCACGGTATGTTTTCACAGATTCGAGAACATGGTACTCTCCTCATTGTTCCTAGCAACGTTTTTCACGTACGTCTAACATGGTGAAACAAGATGTTGGTTGGAAGATGGTTTCCCTAAAAATTGACAGTGGAGCAGGTGCCACTCTCCGCCTAAGCCCTCCCCCCCACCCCCACCCCCCCGCCCCCCGCCCCCGGCAAGTTTCGAAACACTCCTACAAACTGAACCCAGATGTTACTGGAAAGACGGTTTCACCGCAGTCGTGTTGCGCCGAGTTGAGCATATGCCGCTTTCTTTGTACAACCGGCATAGGTTTTCAACCACTTCTAAGCGAAGAGCAGCTAGCTGCAACATGGATTCACCACAGTGTTGTGTCACAGAGTTGAGTGCATGGTCTACGCGCCTAGGTCCCGTGTGTCTTCTCGGACACTTGTAACCTAGTGAAACCGGAGGCGAGAAGAAAGACTCTTTCCCCCGCAGTGCTGTTTCACAGAGTTGAGTATGTGGCACTTTCGGGCTAGGCCCCGCATGGCTTGCATCTACATCTAACATAGGGAATTAAAATGTGAGTTGGAGGACGGCTTCCCCAGGTGGTGTTTGACAGAGTGGAGTGTATGATTCTTGCGGCGTCGGCTCTGCATAAGTTTTCAAACACTTCTAACAGGGGAGCCCAGACGGTATTTGAAGGGTGGTCTCCCCACCGTGTTGTTTTACAGAGTTGAGCACACGGCACTTTCTACGGAGAACAGCATACGGTGCTCAAACACTTCTAAGTGAAACGAGAGGTTGGTTGAAAGGTGGAGTCCCCACAGTGTTGTCTCACAGAGTTGACTAGGTGGCACTTTGGGCGCAGGCCCTACGTGGGGTTTCAAACGCTTGTAACTTTGTGAAATGAGATGTTAGTTGCAAGACGGTTTCTCCAAGGTGTCTCACAGCGTGGAGTTTGTGGCGCTTTCGGTGTCATCTCCGCGTGGTTTTCAAACACTGCTAACTCACTGAAACAACATGTTGTTAGTTGGAAGAGGGTTTCCCCGACTGTGTTGTGTCTCGGAGTTGAAAATATGGCGCTTTCCTCATAAGACCCTGGATCGTTTTCACAGAGGCTTGAAGCAGGGAGACCAGATGTTAGTTGAAAGATCGTTTTGCCACACCGTTGTCTCTCACAGTTGAGTCCAGGGCACTTAGCCGTTCGGCTTCCCATGGGTTTTCAAAGACTTCTACCTTAGGGAAACCAGATGGTAGTTGGACGGTGGTTTCCCCCTAGTGTTGTTTCACAGACTTGACCGTATGGCACTCTCCGTGTGGCCTCCACTTAGGTCTCCAAACCCTTGTAACTACGCGCAGTGACAAGTTAATTGAAAGGGCGTTTCACCACAGTGCTGTTTGATTGAGTGGCGCGTATGGCGCTAGCCACCTGGGCCCCGCATGTGTTTCCAAACACTTGTAACAGCGAAACCGGATAGCAGTTGAACGATCCTTTCACCACACTGGTATCCACACAGTTGAGTATAGGGCACCTGGCGATTAGGCAACCCTATGAGAGCCTAGGATTTCCACACACTGCTCACTGAGAGAAACCAGCTGGTAGTTGAAGAGCGTTTTCCCACAGGGTGGTTTCACAGAGCTGAGTATATGGCACGGTCTTCATAGGCCCCTCAGGGGTTTCAAACAGGGGTTTCTGACTTAGTGGTCCAGTTTTTAGTTAAGAGTCAGTTTCTCCCGTGTTGGTTCACAGAGTTGAGCGTATGGTGCTATGCACCTAGGCCCCCCCCCCCCCCCCCGTCTTTTCAAACCCTCGTAACCTCGCGAATCCAGATGCTCGGAGAAAGACTGTGTCACCATAGTGTCTGTTCTCGGAGTTGAGTACGTGGCACTTCCGTTGTGGGCCCCGCATGGTTTTCAAACACATCCAACTTAGGGAAATAAGATGTGAGTTGGAGGAGGCCTTCGTCCAAGTGTTGTTGGACACAGTGCAATGTAAGATACACTCGGTGTCGCCGCCGCATGGCATTTCAAACGCGTCTGACAAGTGAACCCAGGGGAGAGTTGGAGGGTGGCGTCACCACGCTGTTGTTTTACAGAGTTGAGCATATGGCACTCTCTGCGTAGTCCCTGCCTAGGTCTTGAAACACTTCGAACCTAGTGCACCACGATGTTAGTTGAAAGAGGGTGTCTCCACAGGATTCTCCACAGTGTCCTGTACCTGTCACTCTCCACATCGTTCCCCACATAGACCTTCAACAGACTTCTACGCGACACGACAGGTTAATTGACAGACCATTTCCACCAAGTGCATTTTGACAGAGTTGAGGATGGGGCGCTTTCACCATAAGCCCTGCACTGATTTCCCAACACTTCGAACCTAGCGACACAAGACGGTAGTTGAACGATTGTTTTCATTACACCGCTGCTCCACAGAATCGAGTGTGTGGCACTTTCATGTATCCCAAGCACAGGTTTCCAAACCCTTGAACCTTAGTGAAACCGGATGTTAATCGAACAGCGGTCTCCTCCCAGAGTTGTGTGTATGGCACCTTGCGGGGAGGCCACTCGAGTGTTTCTAGACACTTCAGACTTTGTGAAACCAGGTATTAGTTGAAAGACGGTTGCCCCGCAGTGCTGTTTCACAGGGAGATGGGTATTTGGCACCTTCCGCTTAGGCCCCTCATAGGTTTTCAAACGCTTCCACCTTAGCGTAATGGGCTGTTACTTGAAAGACGGTTTCCCCCGCCACGTATCAGACAGGTGTGTATGTGGCACTTTTGACGTCGCCCCCCGCGTGGGCGTTCAAGCACACTAAGTTAGCGAAACCAGATGTTGACTGATAGATGTTCGCACCACACAAACGTTTCACGGGGTTGAGTACCGGGCACTTTGGCTCTCTAGTCCCCGCATGAGTGTTTAGCCACTTCTGGTGTCGTGAAACAAGACATTAGTTGAAAGATGTGTTGTTTGCCAGAGTTGACTATGTGGCACTTGGTGCGTAGGTTTTGGAACACGCCTAGCAACGTGAAACCGTTAAGTTAGTTGAAACCGTTAAGTTAGTTGAAAGATGGTTTCCCCACAGCAGCTTTTCGAGTCGCGTATATATATATATATATATATATGTCACTTTCCCCCTAGTCCCTAGTGTATGTTTTAAAGCATTTCTAACAGTGAAACAAGTTGCTACTGGCAAGATTGTTATCCCACAATATTGTTTCACAGAGTGGACTATATGGCACCTTCCTCTAGGGCCCTCGTGAGGTTTTAAGCTTTTCTAAATTTCTGAAATCAGATGGTAGTTGAAAGAGGTTTTCGCCTCAGTGTTGTCTCGCAGAGTTGAGTATACGGCACTTTCCTCATAGGCCCGGCGTAGGGTTTCAAGTACTTCCGTTAGTGAAACAAGATACTAGTTGAGAGACCGTTTCTCCATAATACTCTTTCACACAGTCAAGGCTATGTCACCTGCATCGTAATTCCCCGAACATGTTTACAGAAACTTCTAACGGTGAAACAAGATGTTAGTTGAAGGATGCTTTCGCCACACTGTTGTTTCTCAGAGCTGAGTGATGGCGCTTTCCGTATAGTTGCCCGCGTGGGTTTTCGAACACTTACAAATTAGTGACATCCAATGGTAGGTGAAAGATGGTTTCACCACAGCGTTGTCTCACAGAGTGGAGGATACGGCGCTTCTCTCATAGTTGCTCGCGTCCGTTTTCCATCCCGTCCAAATTAGTGAAACCGAATGTTTCTTGAAAGAGGGTTCCCCAAAATGTTGTTGTTTCCCATATTTGAGTATAAGGCACTTTCCCCGTAGGTGTCGCATAGGTTTTCAAGCTGTTCCAACCTTGTGCAACAAGAGGTTAGTTGAGCAGTGCAAACAAGGGTTTGAGCAGGCTCGTGTGCCGAGTTGAGGGTATGGCACTTTCCGCATAGGCTCCGCGATAGGTTTCAAAGATGTTTTTAACCGTAGGGATACCAGATGCCAGTGGAAAGAGGTTCCATACAGTCGTGCATACGGCAGTTTCGGTGTTGGCCCCGCACGGGTCTTCAAACACTTCTAACTGGCTGAAACTCGACGGTGGTGGACAGATGGCTTCACCACACGGTTGTTCCCCAGGGTTGAGAGCATGGCACATTCGGTGTAGGCCCCACATGGGTCTTCAAACGAAGAGGGGTCTCAAGGTACTGAAAGAGGATGCTGGTTGAAAGATGGTGTCCGCACAGTGTTATTTGCCAGACTCGAGTCTACGGCACTTTCTTCCATGTAGGCCCCACATAGGTTGTCGAATACCTCTAACACCGTGAGGCCTGATGGTAGTTGAAGGGTGGTTTCTCCACGGTTAAGATTTCAGCGTGGAGTGCATCTCGTTTTCCTCCTAGGTTTTCAAACACTTCTCAGCGAAGCAAGATGTTAGTTGATAAATGGCTCACTGATGAAAAGTGTCACATACTCAACGCGGTGTAAAATCACGGTGCGGAAACATCTTTTCGTTTCGCAAAGTTAGACATGTTGGAATCCTAGACGCAGAAGTGAAAAAGGAAAGGGCACTTTACTCACCGTGTCAAGGATCGCTGTCGACAAACCGCTTTTCAAACCACATCTGGTTTAACTCAGTGGGAAGTGTTTGCAAACGCCTGCGGGGCCGCCAAGACACGGCCAGGTACTCAGCGCTGTGAAACACCGGTGTGGTGATGCCTTTCACCAACTAACATCTGCTTTCACTGCATAGGTTTTCAAGTGTTTGAAAACGCACGTGGGGACGAAACGGACAGCGCCATAGGCTGAAGTGTATGAAACGCTGTGGGGGAACCACCTTCCAACTAAAATCCTGTGTCGGTATGTTGGAAGCGTTTGCAAACCTCTGCGGGGCTTAGGCGGAAATGCCTACACGCCGCTCTGTGAAACAACTACGGGGAGAGAGTCTTTCACCTAACATCAGGTTTCAGTAAGGGAGAACTCTCTGGAAACCTATGCGGGGCCTACAGGGTAAGGGCCATAGAGTCACCTCCGTGAAACAACGCCGCGGGGAAACGGACTTTCAAGTTACATCGATCTGATTTCCCAAAGGGAGAAGTGTTTGAAAACCCAGGCAGGGCCTGGGCGGAGAGGGCCCGTACCCTCCACTCCGTGAAAACACACTGTGGGCTGTCCAGCTTGCAACTAACCTCTTGTTGCGCCAGGTAGAATCGGAAAGCCCATGTGGGTCCTACGGGGAAAGTGCCATGCACTCAACTCCGTGAACCAGAAAAGCGTGAGGGAAGCACATCTTTCCCCTACCATCTTGTTTCACCAAGTTAAAACTGTGTCAAAGCAAAGGCAGCACCTACACCGAGTGTGCCTTATACTCAATACCATGAAACACGCTAGGGAAATCTTTCTCCTATCGTCTGATTCGTGAAGTTGGAAGCGCTTGGAGACCTATGCGGAGCCCAGGTGGAAAGTTCTACGTGCTCAACTCTACCAGGCAGCACTCGAGGGGAACTATCTTTCGACTACCATCTTGTTCCACTAAGTCACAAGTGTTTGAAAAACACCGTAGGCCTACCCGGGCCAGTGCCTTGTACCTAACTTGAGGCAGTACCGTGGGGATACCATCATTCAACTGACGGCTACGTTTCACAACGTGAGAAACGTGAGTAAATACGTGCGGGGCCTACACGGAAAGTGCCCTATAGTCACCTCGGGAAAAAAGACCGAAGCATCGGGTTTCGCTACGTTACAATTGCTTGGAAACCAGGCGGGACCTAGGGGTAAGCGCCACAGAGTCACCTCTGTGATAGAACACTGTGGGGGAACCCATCGTCCACCCAATTCCTTGTTACACTAAAGTAGAGGTGTTTGAACGCCATCCGGGGATTACGCCGAAAGCGCCACATAGCCCTGGGCACCGTCACGGTCGAGAGGCAACCTCCCAACATCTGGTTTCACTCGGTTACGAGGGCTTCAAACACATGCGGGGCCTATGTGGAGAGTACCCAACGCTCAACTCCGTGAAACAACACTGTGGTTGGGGAAACCACCTTGCGACCTCCATGTGGATTCTTTGAGGTAGAAGTGTTTGAAAACCTATGAGAAGCCAACTGGTTAAGTGCCATACCTACGCTCAACGGTGAACAACGATGGTGTGCTAAAACAAGAGTTCAACTCACATCTGGTTACACTGATTTAAAAGTGTTGGAAAACCATTCAGGGTCTGTGAGGAGAGCGCCATATGCTCAACTCTGTGACAGAACACAGCGGGGACACCATCTTCCGACTAACTTGTGTCAGTCTGAAACCCATGAGGAGCTACACCCGAAAGGGACTTCGTCTCTGAGAAGCCCTAGGGAAACCGTCTTTGAAGTCACTTCTCGTTTCGCAAACGTACAAGTGTTTGAAGACCCATGCATGCCAGGCCTGCGCAGAAAGTGCCTAGAGCCAACTCTGCGAAACAACACTGTGGGTCGCCACGTTTCAACCAACCTCTCGTTTCACTTAGCGAGAAGGGTTTGGAAACCTGCGTGCGTTCTACGCAACGAGTGCCGTAAGCTCAACTCTGTAAAACAACACTGGTGAAACCATCCTTCAAAGAGCATCGTGGTTCACTGTTAGAAGTGTTTGGAAACCTATGCGGACGGAGCCTACCCCGAAAGTATCTTACACTGCACTCTGGCAAAGACTTTGGGGAAGCCGTCCTTCCACTGACATTTTACTTCACTATGTCACATGTGGTTGCAAACCATGCGGCGCCTACAGCCAAAGTGCCATACACTCAACTCTGTGAACCAACACTGTGGGGAAACGGGTTCAACTAACACCTGGTTTCACGACGTGAGAAGTGTTTGAGAAACCCGCCGGGCCCTCTGTCAAACTGCACATTGCAGAAGCCATCTTTCAGCTAACATCTTACATCTCTAAAGTATGGAGGGCACGTATGTTTTATATATATATATATATATATATATATTGTTTGTGTCTGTGTATGTTATTGGTGTGGTGAGTGTGGTGTGTATATGGTGGGTCAGTGTTTTGGAGGTGCTGTATGTGTCCTTCTGTGTTGTCTTCAAGTGTCATATATGTGTTGTGATTGTAGCGTATCAGCTAGGTATGCGCCGCATGGAACGTATGTGCGCGTACGGTCTTTCTGCGGCATGTGTGTTTTGTGCGTGGTGCACGTGTGGTTTTGTGGTGTGGCATACGGGTGGAGTTTGGGCAGTACAAGTGTGGTGTGTGTGGTGTGCGTGGTGTCCGTATTTCATAGATGTATGGATTCTCATGGTGTGTGTATTGTAGATGGGGTGTCTGTGTAGTGTAAGTGCGTCGTGTGCGGTATAAGTTTGGCACGTATGTGGTGTGTATACGGAGTGTGTTTGTGTGCTGTACGTAGTGTACGGTGTGTGTGTGTGTGGTACGTGTATTAGGTGAAGTAAGTAGTGTGTGGAAGATGTCTGTGTGATGTGTAAGTGGTTTGGTGTGTACGTGGTGACTGGGTGAGGGGTTTGTGTGGTATTGTGTGGTTTGTGTCCCCACGGTGTCGTCTCACAGGGTTCAGTATATGGCACTCTCGTTGTAGGCCCCGCAACGTTTGGAGCTACGTCTACCTCAGCGAAGTGAGATGTCAGTGGAACGACGGCTTTCACCAAGTGGTATTTGCCAGAGCGCAGTGTGAGATGCTTTCGGGCTAGGCGCCCTCCGCGTAGCTTTCCGAACACTTCTAACCAGGGAACCCCGATGCTGTTTGAAGGAGGGTCTCACCACAGTGTTCTTTTCCAGAGTTGCGCACAGGGCCCTCCCTGCGTAGGACCCACGTAGGTTTTCGAACCCTTCTCACTCAGCGACACGGGCGGTCAGGAGAAACGTGGAGACCCACGGTGTTGTCTCACAGAGTTGAGTGTATGGCATTTTCCGCCTAGACCCTGCACAGGTTGTCAAACACTTCTAACCCCGTGAAACGAGATGTGATTGGAAACATGGTTTCCCCCACAGCGTCTCAGGGAGTTGAGTATACGGCGGTTTCGTTGTAGTCTCCGGAGGCTTCTCAAACACTACCAACTTAGTGAAACCACGTGGTAGTTGGAAGAGGCTTTCCCCACAAGGTTGTGTCACAGAGGTGAGTGTACGTCACTTTCTACATAAGCCTCCATGGGTTTTCAAACACGTCTGCCTTAGTGAACTGAGATGTTAGTCGAAAGGTGTTTTCCCCAGCGTGTTTCTCCCCATAGCTGAGGATATGGCACTCACCGTCCACGTCTGCATACGTTGTCAAACTCTCCTAACTTGGGCGAACAAGGTGTTAGTTGAAAGATGGTTTCCCACGGTATGTTTTCACAGATTCGAGAACATGGTACTCTCCTCATTGTTCCTAGCAACGTTTTTCACGTACGTCTAACATGGTGAAACAAGATGTTGGTTGGAAGATGGTTTCCCTAAAAATTGACAGTGGAGCAGGTGCCACTCTCCGCCTAAGCCCTCCCCCCCACCCCCACCCCCCCGCCCCCCGCCCCCGGCAAGTTTCGAAACACTCCTACAAACTGAACCCAGATGTTACTGGAAAGACGGTTTCACCGCAGTCGTGTTGCGCCGAGTTGAGCATATGCCGCTTTCTTTGTACAACCGGCATAGGTTTTCAACCACTTCTAAGCGAAGAGCAGCTAGCTGCAACATGGATTCACCACAGTGTTGTGTCACAGAGTTGAGTGCATGGTCTACGCGCCTAGGTCCCGTGTGTCTTCTCGGACACTTGTAACCTAGTGAAACCGGAGGCGAGAAGAAAGACTCTTTCCCCCGCAGTGCTGTTTCACAGAGTTGAGTATGTGGCACTTTCGGGCTAGGCCCCGCATGGCTTGCATCTACATCTAACATAGGGAATTAAAATGTGAGTTGGAGGACGGCTTCCCCAGGTGGTGTTTGACAGAGTGGAGTGTATGATTCTTGCGGCGTCGGCTCTGCATAAGTTTTCAAACACTTCTAACAGGGGAGCCCAGACGGTATTTGAAGGGTGGTCTCCCCACCGTGTTGTTTTACAGAGTTGAGCACACGGCACTTTCTACGGAGAACAGCATACGGTGCTCAAACACTTCTAAGTGAAACGAGAGGTTGGTTGAAAGGTGGAGTCCCCACAGTGTTGTCTCACAGAGTTGACTAGGTGGCACTTTGGGCGCAGGCCCTACGTGGGGTTTCAAACGCTTGTAACTTTGTGAAATGAGATGTTAGTTGCAAGACGGTTTCTCCAAGGTGTCTCACAGCGTGGAGTTTGTGGCGCTTTCGGTGTCATCTCCGCGTGGTTTTCAAACACTGCTAACTCACTGAAACAACATGTTGTTAGTTGGAAGAGGGTTTCCCCGACTGTGTTGTGTCTCGGAGTTGAAAATATGGCGCTTTCCTCATAAGACCCTGGATCGTTTTCACAGAGGCTTGAAGCAGGGAGACCAGATGTTAGTTGAAAGATCGTTTTGCCACACCGTTGTCTCTCACAGTTGAGTCCAGGGCACTTAGCCGTTCGGCTTCCCATGGGTTTTCAAAGACTTCTACCTTAGGGAAACCAGATGGTAGTTGGACGGTGGTTTCCCCCTAGTGTTGTTTCACAGACTTGACCGTATGGCACTCTCCGTGTGGCCTCCACTTAGGTCTCCAAACCCTTGTAACTACGCGCAGTGACAAGTTAATTGAAAGGGCGTTTCACCACAGTGCTGTTTGATTGAGTGGCGCGTATGGCGCTAGCCACCTGGGCCCCGCATGTGTTTCCAAACACTTGTAACAGCGAAACCGGATAGCAGTTGAACGATCCTTTCACCACACTGGTATCCACACAGTTGAGTATAGGGCACCTGGCGATTAGGCAACCCTATGAGAGCCTAGGATTTCCACACACTGCTCACTGAGAGAAACCAGCTGGTAGTTGAAGAGCGTTTTCCCACAGGGTGGTTTCACAGAGCTGAGTATATGGCACGGTCTTCATAGGCCCCTCAGGGGTTTCAAACAGGGGTTTCTGACTTAGTGGTCCAGTTTTTAGTTAAGAGTCAGTTTCTCCCGTGTTGGTTCACAGAGTTGAGCGTATGGTGCTATGCACCTAGGCCCCCCCCCCCCCCCCGTCTTTTCAAACCCTCGTAACCTCGCGAATCCAGATGCTCGGAGAAAGACTGTGTCACCATAGTGTCTGTTCTCGGAGTTGAGTACGTGGCACTTCCGTTGTGGGCCCCGCATGGTTTTCAAACACATCCAACTTAGGGAAATAAGATGTGAGTTGGAGGAGGCCTTCGTCCAAGTGTTGTTGGACACAGTGCAATGTAAGATACACTCGGTGTCGCCGCCGCATGGCATTTCAAACGCGTCTGACAAGTGAACCCAGGGGAGAGTTGGAGGGTGGCGTCACCACGCTGTTGTTTTACAGAGTTGAGCATATGGCACTCTCTGCGTAGTCCCTGCCTAGGTCTTGAAACACTTCGAACCTAGTGCACCACGATGTTAGTTGAAAGAGGGTGTCTCCACAGGATTCTCCACAGTGTCCTGTACCTGTCACTCTCCACATCGTTCCCCACATAGACCTTCAACAGACTTCTACGCGACACGACAGGTTAATTGACAGACCATTTCCACCAAGTGCATTTTGACAGAGTTGAGGATGGGGCGCTTTCACCATAAGCCCTGCACTGATTTCCCAACACTTCGAACCTAGCGACACAAGACGGTAGTTGAACGATTGTTTTCATTACACCGCTGCTCCACAGAATCGAGTGTGTGGCACTTTCATGTATCCCAAGCACAGGTTTCCAAACCCTTGAACCTTAGTGAAACCGGATGTTAATCGAACAGCGGTCTCCTCCCAGAGTTGTGTGTATGGCACCTTGCGGGGAGGCCACTCGAGTGTTTCTAGACACTTCAGACTTTGTGAAACCAGGTATTAGTTGAAAGACGGTTGCCCCGCAGTGCTGTTTCACAGGGAGATGGGTATTTGGCACCTTCCGCTTAGGCCCCTCATAGGTTTTCAAACGCTTCCACCTTAGCGTAATGGGCTGTTACTTGAAAGACGGTTTCCCCCGCCACGTATCAGACAGGTGTGTATGTGGCACTTTTGACGTCGCCCCCCGCGTGGGCGTTCAAGCACACTAAGTTAGCGAAACCAGATGTTGACTGATAGATGTTCGCACCACACAAACGTTTCACGGGGTTGAGTACCGGGCACTTTGGCTCTCTAGTCCCCGCATGAGTGTTTAGCCACTTCTGGTGTCGTGAAACAAGACATTAGTTGAAAGATGTGTTGTTTGCCAGAGTTGACTATGTGGCACTTGGTGCGTAGGTTTTGGAACACGCCTAGCAACGTGAAACCGTTAAGTTAGTTGAAACCGTTAAGTTAGTTGAAAGATGGTTTCCCCACAGCAGCTTTTCGAGTCGCGTATATATATATATATATATATATGTCACTTTCCCCCTAGTCCCTAGTGTATGTTTTAAAGCATTTCTAACAGTGAAACAAGTTGCTACTGGCAAGATTGTTATCCCACAATATTGTTTCACAGAGTGGACTATATGGCACCTTCCTCTAGGGCCCTCGTGAGGTTTTAAGCTTTTCTAAATTTCTGAAATCAGATGGTAGTTGAAAGAGGTTTTCGCCTCAGTGTTGTCTCGCAGAGTTGAGTATACGGCACTTTCCTCATAGGCCCGGCGTAGGGTTTCAAGTACTTCCGTTAGTGAAACAAGATACTAGTTGAGAGACCGTTTCTCCATAATACTCTTTCACACAGTCAAGGCTATGTCACCTGCATCGTAATTCCCCGAACATGTTTACAGAAACTTCTAACGGTGAAACAAGATGTTAGTTGAAGGATGCTTTCGCCACACTGTTGTTTCTCAGAGCTGAGTGATGGCGCTTTCCGTATAGTTGCCCGCGTGGGTTTTCGAACACTTACAAATTAGTGACATCCAATGGTAGGTGAAAGATGGTTTCACCACAGCGTTGTCTCACAGAGTGGAGGATACGGCGCTTCTCTCATAGTTGCTCGCGTCCGTTTTCCATCCCGTCCAAATTAGTGAAACCGAATGTTTCTTGAAAGAGGGTTCCCCAAAATGTTGTTGTTTCCCATATTTGAGTATAAGGCACTTTCCCCGTAGGTGTCGCATAGGTTTTCAAGCTGTTCCAACCTTGTGCAACAAGAGGTTAGTTGAGCAGTGCAAACAAGGGTTTGAGCAGGCTCGTGTGCCGAGTTGAGGGTATGGCACTTTCCGCATAGGCTCCGCGATAGGTTTCAAAGATGTTTTTAACCGTAGGGATACCAGATGCCAGTGGAAAGAGGTTCCATACAGTCGTGCATACGGCAGTTTCGGTGTTGGCCCCGCACGGGTCTTCAAACACTTCTAACTGGCTGAAACTCGACGGTGGTGGACAGATGGCTTCACCACACGGTTGTTCCCCAGGGTTGAGAGCATGGCACATTCGGTGTAGGCCCCACATGGGTCTTCAAACGAAGAGGGGTCTCAAGGTACTGAAAGAGGATGCTGGTTGAAAGATGGTGTCCGCACAGTGTTATTTGCCAGACTCGAGTCTACGGCACTTTCTTCCATGTAGGCCCCACATAGGTTGTCGAATACCTCTAACACCGTGAGGCCTGATGGTAGTTGAAGGGTGGTTTCTCCACGGTTAAGATTTCAGCGTGGAGTGCATCTCGTTTTCCTCCTAGGTTTTCAAACACTTCTCAGCGAAGCAAGATGTTAGTTGATAAATGGCTCACTGATGAAAAGTGTCACATACTCAACGCGGTGTAAAATCACGGTGCGGAAACATCTTTTCGTTTCGCAAAGTTAGACATGTTGGAATCCTAGACGCAGAAGTGAAAAAGGAAAGGGCACTTTACTCACCGTGTCAAGGATCGCTGTCGACAAACCGCTTTTCAAACCACATCTGGTTTAACTCAGTGGGAAGTGTTTGCAAACGCCTGCGGGGCCGCCAAGACACGGCCAGGTACTCAGCGCTGTGAAACACCGGTGTGGTGATGCCTTTCACCAACTAACATCTGCTTTCACTGCATAGGTTTTCAAGTGTTTGAAAACGCACGTGGGGACGAAACGGACAGCGCCATAGGCTGAAGTGTATGAAACGCTGTGGGGGAACCACCTTCCAACTAAAATCCTGTGTCGGTATGTTGGAAGCGTTTGCAAACCTCTGCGGGGCTTAGGCGGAAATGCCTACACGCCGCTCTGTGAAACAACTACGGGGAGAGAGTCTTTCACCTAACATCAGGTTTCAGTAAGGGAGAACTCTCTGGAAACCTATGCGGGGCCTACAGGGTAAGGGCCATAGAGTCACCTCCGTGAAACAACGCCGCGGGGAAACGGACTTTCAAGTTACATCGATCTGATTTCCCAAAGGGAGAAGTGTTTGAAAACCCAGGCAGGGCCTGGGCGGAGAGGGCCCGTACCCTCCACTCCGTGAAAACACACTGTGGGCTGTCCAGCTTGCAACTAACCTCTTGTTGCGCCAGGTAGAATCGGAAAGCCCATGTGGGTCCTACGGGGAAAGTGCCATGCACTCAACTCCGTGAACCAGAAAAGCGTGAGGGAAGCACATCTTTCCCCTACCATCTTGTTTCACCAAGTTAAAACTGTGTCAAAGCAAAGGCAGCACCTACACCGAGTGTGCCTTATACTCAATACCATGAAACACGCTAGGGAAATCTTTCTCCTATCGTCTGATTCGTGAAGTTGGAAGCGCTTGGAGACCTATGCGGAGCCCAGGTGGAAAGTTCTACGTGCTCAACTCTACCAGGCAGCACTCGAGGGGAACTATCTTTCGACTACCATCTTGTTCCACTAAGTCACAAGTGTTTGAAAAACACCGTAGGCCTACCCGGGCCAGTGCCTTGTACCTAACTTGAGGCAGTACCGTGGGGATACCATCATTCAACTGACGGCTACGTTTCACAACGTGAGAAACGTGAGTAAATACGTGCGGGGCCTACACGGAAAGTGCCCTATAGTCACCTCGGGAAAAAAGACCGAAGCATCGGGTTTCGCTACGTTACAATTGCTTGGAAACCAGGCGGGACCTAGGGGTAAGCGCCATAGAGTCACCTCTGTGATAGAACACTGTGGGGGAACCCATCGTCCACCCAATTCCTTGTTACACTAAAGTAGAGGTGTTTGAACGCCATCCGGGGATTACGCCGAAAGCGCCACATAGCCCTGGGCACCGTCACGGTCGAGAGGCAACCTCCCAACATCTGGTTTCACTCGGTTACGAGGGCTTCAAACACATGCGGGGCCTATGTGGAGAGTACCCAACGCTCAACTCCGTGAAACAACACTGTGGTTGGGGAAACCACCTTGCGACCTCCATGTGGATTCTTTGAGGTAGAAGTGTTTGAAAACCTATGAGAAGCCAACTGGTTAAGTGCCATACCTACGCTCAACGGTGAACAACGATGGTGTGCTAAAACAAGAGTTCAACTCACATCTGGTTACACTGATTTAAAAGTGTTGGAAAACCATTCAGGGTCTGTGAGGAGAGCGCCATATGCTCAACTCTGTGACAGAACACAGCGGGGACACCATCTTCCGACTAACTTGTGTCAGTCTGAAACCCATGAGGAGCTACACCCGAAAGGGACTTCGTCTCTGAGAAGCCCTAGGGAAACCGTCTTTGAAGTCACTTCTCGTTTCGCAAACGTACAAGTGTTTGAAGACCCATGCATGCCAGGCCTGCGCAGAAAGTGCCTAGAGCCAACTCTGCGAAACAACACTGTGGGTCGCCACGTTTCAACCAACCTCTCGTTTCACTTAGCGAGAAGGGTTTGGAAACCTGCGTGCGTTCTACGCAACGAGTGCCGTAAGCTCAACTCTGTAAAACAACACTGGTGAAACCATCCTTCAAAGAGCATCGTGGTTCACTGTTAGAAGTGTTTGGAAACCTATGCGGACGGAGCCTACCCCGAAAGTATCTTACACTGCACTCTGGCAAAGACTTTGGGGAAGCCGTCCTTCCACTGACATTTTACTTCACTATGTCACATGTGGTTGCAAACCATGCGGCGCCTACAGCCAAAGTGCCATACACTCAACTCTGTGAACCAACACTGTGGGGAAACGGGTTCAACTAACACCTGGTTTCACGACGTGAGAAGTGTTTGAGAAACCCGCCGGGCCCTCTGTCAAACTGCACATTGCAGAAGCCATCTTTCAGCTAACATCTTACATCTCTAAAGTATGGAGGGCACGTATGTTTTATATATATATATATATATATATATTGTTTGTGTCTGTGTATGTTATTGGTGTGGTGAGTGTGGTGTGTATATGGTGGGTCAGTGTTTTGGAGGTGCTGTATGTGTCCTTCTGTGTTGTCTTCAAGTGTCATATATGTGTTGTGATTGTAGCGTATCAGCTAGGTATGCGCCGCATGGAACGTATGTGCGCGTACGGTCTTTCTGCGGCATGTGTGTTTTGTGCGTGGTGCACGTGTGGTTTTGTGGTGTGGCATACGGGTGGAGTTTGGGCAGTACAAGTGTGGTGTGTGTGGTGTGCGTGGTGTCCGTATTTCATAGATGTATGGATTCTCATGGTGTGTGTATTGTAGATGGGGTGTCTGTGTAGTGTAAGTGCGTCGTGTGCGGTATAAGTTTGGCACGTATGTGGTGTGTATACGGAGTGTGTTTGTGTGCTGTACGTAGTGTACGGTGTGTGTGTGTGTGGTACGTGTATTAGGTGAAGTAAGTAGTGTGTGGAAGATGTCTGTGTGATGTGTAAGTGGTTTGGTGTGTACGTGGTGACTGGGTGAGGGGTTTGTGTGGTATTGTGTGGTTTGTGTCCCCACGGTGTCGTCTCACAGGGTTCAGTATATGGCACTCTCGTTGTAGGCCCCGCAACGTTTGGAGCTACGTCTACCTCAGCGAAGTGAGATGTCAGTGGAACGACGGCTTTCACCAAGTGGTATTTGCCAGAGCGCAGTGTGAGATGCTTTCGGGCTAGGCGCCCTCCGCGTAGCTTTCCGAACACTTCTAACCAGGGAACCCCGATGCTGTTTGAAGGAGGGTCTCACCACAGTGTTCTTTTCCAGAGTTGCGCACAGGGCCCTCCCTGCGTAGGACCCACGTAGGTTTTCGAACCCTTCTCACTCAGCGACACGGGCGGTCAGGAGAAACGTGGAGACCCACGGTGTTGTCTCACAGAGTTGAGTGTATGGCATTTTCCGCCTAGACCCTGCACAGGTTGTCAAACACTTCTAACCCCGTGAAACGAGATGTGATTGGAAACATGGTTTCCCCCACAGCGTCTCAGGGAGTTGAGTATACGGCGGTTTCGTTGTAGTCTCCGGAGGCTTCTCAAACACTACCAACTTAGTGAAACCACGTGGTAGTTGGAAGAGGCTTTCCCCACAAGGTTGTGTCACAGAGGTGAGTGTACGTCACTTTCTACATAAGCCTCCATGGGTTTTCAAACACGTCTGCCTTAGTGAACTGAGATGTTAGTCGAAAGGTGTTTTCCCCAGCGTGTTTCTCCCCATAGCTGAGGATATGGCACTCACCGTCCACGTCTGCATACGTTGTCAAACTCTCCTAACTTGGGCGAACAAGGTGTTAGTTGAAAGATGGTTTCCCACGGTATGTTTTCACAGATTCGAGAACATGGTACTCTCCTCATTGTTCCTAGCAACGTTTTTCACGTACGTCTAACATGGTGAAACAAGATGTTGGTTGGAAGATGGTTTCCCTAAAAATTGACAGTGGAGCAGGTGCCACTCTCCGCCTAAGCCCTCCCCCCCACCCCCACCCCCCCGCCCCCCGCCCCCGGCAAGTTTCGAAACACTCCTACAAACTGAACCCAGATGTTACTGGAAAGACGGTTTCACCGCAGTCGTGTTGCGCCGAGTTGAGCATATGCCGCTTTCTTTGTACAACCGGCATAGGTTTTCAACCACTTCTAAGCGAAGAGCAGCTAGCTGCAACATGGATTCACCACAGTGTTGTGTCACAGAGTTGAGTGCATGGTCTACGCGCCTAGGTCCCGTGTGTCTTCTCGGACACTTGTAACCTAGTGAAACCGGAGGCGAGAAGAAAGACTCTTTCCCCCGCAGTGCTGTTTCACAGAGTTGAGTATGTGGCACTTTCGGGCTAGGCCCCGCATGGCTTGCATCTACATCTAACATAGGGAATTAAAATGTGAGTTGGAGGACGGCTTCCCCAGGTGGTGTTTGACAGAGTGGAGTGTATGATTCTTGCGGCGTCGGCTCTGCATAAGTTTTCAAACACTTCTAACAGGGGAGCCCAGACGGTATTTGAAGGGTGGTCTCCCCACCGTGTTGTTTTACAGAGTTGAGCACACGGCACTTTCTACGGAGAACAGCATACGGTGCTCAAACACTTCTAAGTGAAACGAGAGGTTGGTTGAAAGGTGGAGTCCCCACAGTGTTGTCTCACAGAGTTGACTAGGTGGCACTTTGGGCGCAGGCCCTACGTGGGGTTTCAAACGCTTGTAACTTTGTGAAATGAGATGTTAGTTGCAAGACGGTTTCTCCAAGGTGTCTCACAGCGTGGAGTTTGTGGCGCTTTCGGTGTCATCTCCGCGTGGTTTTCAAACACTGCTAACTCACTGAAACAACATGTTGTTAGTTGGAAGAGGGTTTCCCCGACTGTGTTGTGTCTCGGAGTTGAAAATATGGCGCTTTCCTCATAAGACCCTGGATCGTTTTCACAGAGGCTTGAAGCAGGGAGACCAGATGTTAGTTGAAAGATCGTTTTGCCACACCGTTGTCTCTCACAGTTGAGTCCAGGGCACTTAGCCGTTCGGCTTCCCATGGGTTTTCAAAGACTTCTACCTTAGGGAAACCAGATGGTAGTTGGACGGTGGTTTCCCCCTAGTGTTGTTTCACAGACTTGACCGTATGGCACTCTCCGTGTGGCCTCCACTTAGGTCTCCAAACCCTTGTAACTACGCGCAGTGACAAGTTAATTGAAAGGGCGTTTCACCACAGTGCTGTTTGATTGAGTGGCGCGTATGGCGCTAGCCACCTGGGCCCCGCATGTGTTTCCAAACACTTGTAACAGCGAAACCGGATAGCAGTTGAACGATCCTTTCACCACACTGGTATCCACACAGTTGAGTATAGGGCACCTGGCGATTAGGCAACCCTATGAGAGCCTAGGATTTCCACACACTGCTCACTGAGAGAAACCAGCTGGTAGTTGAAGAGCGTTTTCCCACAGGGTGGTTTCACAGAGCTGAGTATATGGCACGGTCTTCATAGGCCCCTCAGGGGTTTCAAACAGGGGTTTCTGACTTAGTGGTCCAGTTTTTAGTTAAGAGTCAGTTTCTCCCGTGTTGGTTCACAGAGTTGAGCGTATGGTGCTATGCACCTAGGCCCCCCCCCCCCCCCCCGTCTTTTCAAACCCTCGTAACCTCGCGAATCCAGATGCTCGGAGAAAGACTGTGTCACCATAGTGTCTGTTCTCGGAGTTGAGTACGTGGCACTTCCGTTGTGGGCCCCGCATGGTTTTCAAACACATCCAACTTAGGGAAATAAGATGTGAGTTGGAGGAGGCCTTCGTCCAAGTGTTGTTGGACACAGTGCAATGTAAGATACACTCGGTGTCGCCGCCGCATGGCATTTCAAACGCGTCTGACAAGTGAACCCAGGGGAGAGTTGGAGGGTGGCGTCACCACGCTGTTGTTTTACAGAGTTGAGCATATGGCACTCTCTGCGTAGTCCCTGCCTAGGTCTTGAAACACTTCGAACCTAGTGCACCACGATGTTAGTTGAAAGAGGGTGTCTCCACAGGATTCTCCACAGTGTCCTGTACCTGTCACTCTCCACATCGTTCCCCACATAGACCTTCAACAGACTTCTACGCGACACGACAGGTTAATTGACAGACCATTTCCACCAAGTGCATTTTGACAGAGTTGAGGATGGGGCGCTTTCACCATAAGCCCTGCACTGATTTCCCAACACTTCGAACCTAGCGACACAAGACGGTAGTTGAACGATTGTTTTCATTACACCGCTGCTCCACAGAATCGAGTGTGTGGCACTTTCATGTATCCCAAGCACAGGTTTCCAAACCCTTGAACCTTAGTGAAACCGGATGTTAATCGAACAGCGGTCTCCTCCCAGAGTTGTGTGTATGGCACCTTGCGGGGAGGCCACTCGAGTGTTTCTAGACACTTCAGACTTTGTGAAACCAGGTATTAGTTGAAAGACGGTTGCCCCGCAGTGCTGTTTCACAGGGAGATGGGTATTTGGCACCTTCCGCTTAGGCCCCTCATAGGTTTTCAAACGCTTCCACCTTAGCGTAATGGGCTGTTACTTGAAAGACGGTTTCCCCCGCCACGTATCAGACAGGTGTGTATGTGGCACTTTTGACGTCGCCCCCCGCGTGGGCGTTCAAGCACACTAAGTTAGCGAAACCAGATGTTGACTGATAGATGTTCGCACCACACAAACGTTTCACGGGGTTGAGTACCGGGCACTTTGGCTCTCTAGTCCCCGCATGAGTGTTTAGCCACTTCTGGTGTCGTGAAACAAGACATTAGTTGAAAGATGTGTTGTTTGCCAGAGTTGACTATGTGGCACTTGGTGCGTAGGTTTTGGAACACGCCTAGCAACGTGAAACCGTTAAGTTAGTTGAAACCGTTAAGTTAGTTGAAAGATGGTTTCCCCACAGCAGCTTTTCGAGTCGCGTATATATATATATATATATATATGTCACTTTCCCCCTAGTCCCTAGTGTATGTTTTAAAGCATTTCTAACAGTGAAACAAGTTGCTACTGGCAAGATTGTTATCCCACAATATTGTTTCACAGAGTGGACTATATGGCACCTTCCTCTAGGGCCCTCGTGAGGTTTTAAGCTTTTCTAAATTTCTGAAATCAGATGGTAGTTGAAAGAGGTTTTCGCCTCAGTGTTGTCTCGCAGAGTTGAGTATACGGCACTTTCCTCATAGGCCCGGCGTAGGGTTTCAAGTACTTCCGTTAGTGAAACAAGATACTAGTTGAGAGACCGTTTCTCCATAATACTCTTTCACACAGTCAAGGCTATGTCACCTGCATCGTAATTCCCCGAACATGTTTACAGAAACTTCTAACGGTGAAACAAGATGTTAGTTGAAGGATGCTTTCGCCACACTGTTGTTTCTCAGAGCTGAGTGATGGCGCTTTCCGTATAGTTGCCCGCGTGGGTTTTCGAACACTTACAAATTAGTGACATCCAATGGTAGGTGAAAGATGGTTTCACCACAGCGTTGTCTCACAGAGTGGAGGATACGGCGCTTCTCTCATAGTTGCTCGCGTCCGTTTTCCATCCCGTCCAAATTAGTGAAACCGAATGTTTCTTGAAAGAGGGTTCCCCAAAATGTTGTTGTTTCCCATATTTGAGTATAAGGCACTTTCCCCGTAGGTGTCGCATAGGTTTTCAAGCTGTTCCAACCTTGTGCAACAAGAGGTTAGTTGAGCAGTGCAAACAAGGGTTTGAGCAGGCTCGTGTGCCGAGTTGAGGGTATGGCACTTTCCGCATAGGCTCCGCGATAGGTTTCAAAGATGTTTTTAACCGTAGGGATACCAGATGCCAGTGGAAAGAGGTTCCATACAGTCGTGCATACGGCAGTTTCGGTGTTGGCCCCGCACGGGTCTTCAAACACTTCTAACTGGCTGAAACTCGACGGTGGTGGACAGATGGCTTCACCACACGGTTGTTCCCCAGGGTTGAGAGCATGGCACATTCGGTGTAGGCCCCACATGGGTCTTCAAACGAAGAGGGGTCTCAAGGTACTGAAAGAGGATGCTGGTTGAAAGATGGTGTCCGCACAGTGTTATTTGCCAGACTCGAGTCTACGGCACTTTCTTCCATGTAGGCCCCACATAGGTTGTCGAATACCTCTAACACCGTGAGGCCTGATGGTAGTTGAAGGGTGGTTTCTCCACGGTTAAGATTTCAGCGTGGAGTGCATCTCGTTTTCCTCCTAGGTTTTCAAACACTTCTCAGCGAAGCAAGATGTTAGTTGATAAATGGCTCACTGATGAAAAGTGTCACATACTCAACGCGGTGTAAAATCACGGTGCGGAAACATCTTTTCGTTTCGCAAAGTTAGACATGTTGGAATCCTAGACGCAGAAGTGAAAAAGGAAAGGGCACTTTACTCACCGTGTCAAGGATCGCTGTCGACAAACCGCTTTTCAAACCACATCTGGTTTAACTCAGTGGGAAGTGTTTGCAAACGCCTGCGGGGCCGCCAAGACACGGCCAGGTACTCAGCGCTGTGAAACACCGGTGTGGTGATGCCTTTCACCAACTAACATCTGCTTTCACTGCATAGGTTTTCAAGTGTTTGAAAACGCACGTGGGGACGAAACGGACAGCGCCATAGGCTGAAGTGTATGAAACGCTGTGGGGGAACCACCTTCCAACTAAAATCCTGTGTCGGTATGTTGGAAGCGTTTGCAAACCTCTGCGGGGCTTAGGCGGAAATGCCTACACGCCGCTCTGTGAAACAACTACGGGGAGAGAGTCTTTCACCTAACATCAGGTTTCAGTAAGGGAGAACTCTCTGGAAACCTATGCGGGGCCTACAGGGTAAGGGCCATAGAGTCACCTCCGTGAAACAACGCCGCGGGGAAACGGACTTTCAAGTTACATCGATCTGATTTCCCAAAGGGAGAAGTGTTTGAAAACCCAGGCAGGGCCTGGGCGGAGAGGGCCCGTACCCTCCACTCCGTGAAAACACACTGTGGGCTGTCCAGCTTGCAACTAACCTCTTGTTGCGCCAGGTAGAATCGGAAAGCCCATGTGGGTCCTACGGGGAAAGTGCCATGCACTCAACTCCGTGAACCAGAAAAGCGTGAGGGAAGCACATCTTTCCCCTACCATCTTGTTTCACCAAGTTAAAACTGTGTCAAAGCAAAGGCAGCACCTACACCGAGTGTGCCTTATACTCAATACCATGAAACACGCTAGGGAAATCTTTCTCCTATCGTCTGATTCGTGAAGTTGGAAGCGCTTGGAGACCTATGCGGAGCCCAGGTGGAAAGTTCTACGTGCTCAACTCTACCAGGCAGCACTCGAGGGGAACTATCTTTCGACTACCATCTTGTTCCACTAAGTCACAAGTGTTTGAAAAACACCGTAGGCCTACCCGGGCCAGTGCCTTGTACCTAACTTGAGGCAGTACCGTGGGGATACCATCATTCAACTGACGGCTACGTTTCACAACGTGAGAAACGTGAGTAAATACGTGCGGGGCCTACACGGAAAGTGCCCTATAGTCACCTCGGGAAAAAAGACCGAAGCATCGGGTTTCGCTACGTTACAATTGCTTGGAAACCAGGCGGGACCTAGGGGTAAGCGCCATAGAGTCACCTCTGTGATAGAACACTGTGGGGGAACCCATCGTCCACCCAATTCCTTGTTACACTAAAGTAGAGGTGTTTGAACGCCATCCGGGGATTACGCCGAAAGCGCCACATAGCCCTGGGCACCGTCACGGTCGAGAGGCAACCTCCCAACATCTGGTTTCACTCGGTTACGAGGGCTTCAAACACATGCGGGGCCTATGTGGAGAGTACCCAACGCTCAACTCCGTGAAACAACACTGTGGTTGGGGAAACCACCTTGCGACCTCCATGTGGATTCTTTGAGGTAGAAGTGTTTGAAAACCTATGAGAAGCCAACTGGTTAAGTGCCATACCTACGCTCAACGGTGAACAACGATGGTGTGCTAAAACAAGAGTTCAACTCACATCTGGTTACACTGATTTAAAAGTGTTGGAAAACCATTCAGGGTCTGTGAGGAGAGCGCCATATGCTCAACTCTGTGACAGAACACAGCGGGGACACCATCTTCCGACTAACTTGTGTCAGTCTGAAACCCATGAGGAGCTACACCCGAAAGGGACTTCGTCTCTGAGAAGCCCTAGGGAAACCGTCTTTGAAGTCACTTCTCGTTTCGCAAACGTACAAGTGTTTGAAGACCCATGCATGCCAGGCCTGCGCAGAAAGTGCCTAGAGCCAACTCTGCGAAACAACACTGTGGGTCGCCACGTTTCAACCAACCTCTCGTTTCACTTAGCGAGAAGGGTTTGGAAACCTGCGTGCGTTCTACGCAACGAGTGCCGTAAGCTCAACTCTGTAAAACAACACTGGTGAAACCATCCTTCAAAGAGCATCGTGGTTCACTGTTAGAAGTGTTTGGAAACCTATGCGGACGGAGCCTACCCCGAAAGTATCTTACACTGCACTCTGGCAAAGACTTTGGGGAAGCCGTCCTTCCACTGACATTTTACTTCACTATGTCACATGTGGTTGCAAACCATGCGGCGCCTACAGCCAAAGTGCCATACACTCAACTCTGTGAACCAACACTGTGGGGAAACGGGTTCAACTAACACCTGGTTTCACGACGTGAGAAGTGTTTGAGAAACCCGCCGGGCCCTCTGTCAAACTGCACATTGCAGAAGCCATCTTTCAGCTAACATCTTACATCTCTAAAGTATGGAGGGCACGTATGTTTTATATATATATATATATATATATATATATATATATATATTGTTTGTGTCTGTGTATGTTATTGGTGTGGTGAGTGTGGTGTGTATATGGTGGGTCAGTGTTTTGGAGGTGCTGTATGTGTCCTTCTGTGTTGTCTTCAAGTGTCATATATGTGTTGTGATTGTAGCGTATCAGCTAGGTATGCGCCGCATGGAACGTATGTGCGCGTACGGTCTTTCTGCGGCATGTGTGTTTTGTGCGTGGTGCACGTGTGGTTTTGTGGTGTGGCATACGGGTGGAGTTTGGGCAGTACAAGTGTGGTGTGTGTGGTGTGCGTGGTGTCCGTATTTCATAGATGTATGGATTCTCATGGTGTGTGTATTGTAGATGGGGTGTCTGTGTAGTGTAAGTGCGTCGTGTGCGGTATAAGTTTGGCACGTATGTGGTGTGTATACGGAGTGTGTTTGTGTGCTGTACGTAGTGTACGGTGTGTGTGTGTGTGGTACGTGTATTAGGTGAAGTAAGTAGTGTGTGGAAGATGTCTGTGTGATGTGTAAGTGGTTTGGTGTGTACGTGGTGACTGGGTGAGGGGTTTGTGTGGTATTGTGTGGTTTGTGTCCCCACGGTGTCGTCTCACAGGGTTCAGTATATGGCACTCTCGTTGTAGGCCCCGCAACGTTTGGAGCTACGTCTACCTCAGCGAAGTGAGATGTCAGTGGAACGACGGCTTTCACCAAGTGGTATTTGCCAGAGCGCAGTGTGAGATGCTTTCGGGCTAGGCGCCCTCCGCGTAGCTTTCCGAACACTTCTAACCAGGGAACCCCGATGCTGTTTGAAGGAGGGTCTCACCACAGTGTTCTTTTCCAGAGTTGCGCACAGGGCCCTCCCTGCGTAGGACCCACGTAGGTTTTCGAACCCTTCTCACTCAGCGACACGGGCGGTCAGGAGAAACGTGGAGACCCACGGTGTTGTCTCACAGAGTTGAGTGTATGGCATTTTCCGCCTAGACCCTGCACAGGTTGTCAAACACTTCTAACCCCGTGAAACGAGATGTGATTGGAAACATGGTTTCCCCCACAGCGTCTCAGGGAGTTGAGTATACGGCGGTTTCGTTGTAGTCTCCGGAGGCTTCTCAAACACTACCAACTTAGTGAAACCACGTGGTAGTTGGAAGAGGCTTTCCCCACAAGGTTGTGTCACAGAGGTGAGTGTACGTCACTTTCTACATAAGCCTCCATGGGTTTTCAAACACGTCTGCCTTAGTGAACTGAGATGTTAGTCGAAAGGTGTTTTCCCCAGCGTGTTTCTCCCCATAGCTGAGGATATGGCACTCACCGTCCACGTCTGCATACGTTGTCAAACTCTCCTAACTTGGGCGAACAAGGTGTTAGTTGAAAGATGGTTTCCCACGGTATGTTTTCACAGATTCGAGAACATGGTACTCTCCTCATTGTTCCTAGCAACGTTTTTCACGTACGTCTAACATGGTGAAACAAGATGTTGGTTGGAAGATGGTTTCCCTAAAAATTGACAGTGGAGCAGGTGCCACTCTCCGCCTAAGCCCTCCCCCCCACCCCCACCCCCCCCCCCCGCCCCCCGCCCCCGGCAAGTTTCGAAACACTCCTACAAACTGAACCCAGATGTTACTGGAAAGACGGTTTCACCGCAGTCGTGTTGCGCCGAGTTGAGCATATGCCGCTTTCTTTGTACAACCGGCATAGGTTTTCAACCACTTCTAAGCGAAGAGCAGCTAGCTGCAACATGGATTCACCACAGTGTTGTGTCACAGAGTTGAGTGCATGGTCTACGCGCCTAGGTCCCGTGTGTCTTCTCGGACACTTGTAACCTAGTGAAACCGGAGGCGAGAAGAAAGACTCTTTCCCCCGCAGTGCTGTTTCACAGAGTTGAGTATGTGGCACTTTCGGGCTAGGCCCCGCATGGCTTGCATCTACATCTAACATAGGGAATTAAAATGTGAGTTGGAGGACGGCTTCCCCAGGTGGTGTTTGACAGAGTGGAGTGTATGATTCTTGCGGCGTCGGCTCTGCATAAGTTTTCAAACACTTCTAACAGGGGAGCCCAGACGGTATTTGAAGGGTGGTCTCCCCACCGTGTTGTTTTACAGAGTTGAGCACACGGCACTTTCTACGGAGAACAGCATACGGTGCTCAAACACTTCTAAGTGAAACGAGAGGTTGGTTGAAAGGTGGAGTCCCCACAGTGTTGTCTCACAGAGTTGACTAGGTGGCACTTTGGGCGCAGGCCCTACGTGGGGTTTCAAACGCTTGTAACTTTGTGAAATGAGATGTTAGTTGCAAGACGGTTTCTCCAAGGTGTCTCACAGCGTGGAGTTTGTGGCGCTTTCGGTGTCATCTCCGCGTGGTTTTCAAACACTGCTAACTCACTGAAACAACATGTTGTTAGTTGGAAGAGGGTTTCCCCGACTGTGTTGTGTCTCGGAGTTGAAAATATGGCGCTTTCCTCATAAGACCCTGGATCGTTTTCACAGAGGCTTGAAGCAGGGAGACCAGATGTTAGTTGAAAGATCGTTTTGCCACACCGTTGTCTCTCACAGTTGAGTCCAGGGCACTTAGCCGTTCGGCTTCCCATGGGTTTTCAAAGACTTCTACCTTAGGGAAACCAGATGGTAGTTGGACGGTGGTTTCCCCCTAGTGTTGTTTCACAGACTTGACCGTATGGCACTCTCCGTGTGGCCTCCACTTAGGTCTCCAAACCCTTGTAACTACGCGCAGTGACAAGTTAATTGAAAGGGCGTTTCACCACAGTGCTGTTTGATTGAGTGGCGCGTATGGCGCTAGCCACCTGGGCCCCGCATGTGTTTCCAAACACTTGTAACAGCGAAACCGGATAGCAGTTGAACGATCCTTTCACCACACTGGTATCCACACAGTTGAGTATAGGGCACCTGGCGATTAGGCAACCCTATGAGAGCCTAGGATTTCCACACACTGCTCACTGAGAGAAACCAGCTGGTAGTTGAAGAGCGTTTTCCCACAGGGTGGTTTCACAGAGCTGAGTATATGGCACGGTCTTCATAGGCCCCTCAGGGGTTTCAAACAGGGGTTTCTGACTTAGTGGTCCAGTTTTTAGTTAAGAGTCAGTTTCTCCCGTGTTGGTTCACAGAGTTGAGCGTATGGTGCTATGCACCTAGGCCCCCCCCCCCCCCCCGTCTTTTCAAACCCTCGTAACCTCGCGAATCCAGATGCTCGGAGAAAGACTGTGTCACCATAGTGTCTGTTCTCGGAGTTGAGTACGTGGCACTTCCGTTGTGGGCCCCGCATGGTTTTCAAACACATCCAACTTAGGGAAATAAGATGTGAGTTGGAGGAGGCCTTCGTCCAAGTGTTGTTGGACACAGTGCAATGTAAGATACACTCGGTGTCGCCGCCGCATGGCATTTCAAACGCGTCTGACAAGTGAACCCAGGGGAGAGTTGGAGGGTGGCGTCACCACGCTGTTGTTTTACAGAGTTGAGCATATGGCACTCTCTGCGTAGTCCCTGCCTAGGTCTTGAAACACTTCGAACCTAGTGCACCACGATGTTAGTTGAAAGAGGGTGTCTCCACAGGATTCTCCACAGTGTCCTGTACCTGTCACTCTCCACATCGTTCCCCACATAGACCTTCAACAGACTTCTACGCGACACGACAGGTTAATTGACAGACCATTTCCACCAAGTGCATTTTGACAGAGTTGAGGATGGGGCGCTTTCACCATAAGCCCTGCACTGATTTCCCAACACTTCGAACCTAGCGACACAAGACGGTAGTTGAACGATTGTTTTCATTACACCGCTGCTCCACAGAATCGAGTGTGTGGCACTTTCATGTATCCCAAGCACAGGTTTCCAAACCCTTGAACCTTAGTGAAACCGGATGTTAATCGAACAGCGGTCTCCTCCCAGAGTTGTGTGTATGGCACCTTGCGGGGAGGCCACTCGAGTGTTTCTAGACACTTCAGACTTTGTGAAACCAGGTATTAGTTGAAAGACGGTTGCCCCGCAGTGCTGTTTCACAGGGAGATGGGTATTTGGCACCTTCCGCTTAGGCCCCTCATAGGTTTTCAAACGCTTCCACCTTAGCGTAATGGGCTGTTACTTGAAAGACGGTTTCCCCCGCCACGTATCAGACAGGTGTGTATGTGGCACTTTTGACGTCGCCCCCCGCGTGGGCGTTCAAGCACACTAAGTTAGCGAAACCAGATGTTGACTGATAGATGTTCGCACCACACAAACGTTTCACGGGGTTGAGTACCGGGCACTTTGGCTCTCTAGTCCCCGCATGAGTGTTTAGCCACTTCTGGTGTCGTGAAACAAGACATTAGTTGAAAGATGTGTTGTTTGCCAGAGTTGACTATGTGGCACTTGGTGCGTAGGTTTTGGAACACGCCTAGCAACGTGAAACCGTTAAGTTAGTTGAAACCGTTAAGTTAGTTGAAAGATGGTTTCCCCACAGCAGCTTTTCGAGTCGCGTATATATATATATATATATATATATGTCACTTTCCCCCTAGTCCCTAGTGTATGTTTTAAAGCATTTCTAACAGTGAAACAAGTTGCTACTGGCAAGATTGTTATCCCACAATATTGTTTCACAGAGTGGACTATATGGCACCTTCCTCTAGGGCCCTCGTGAGGTTTTAAGCTTTTCTAAATTTCTGAAATCAGATGGTAGTTGAAAGAGGTTTTCGCCTCAGTGTTGTCTCGCAGAGTTGAGTATACGGCACTTTCCTCATAGGCCCGGCGTAGGGTTTCAAGTACTTCCGTTAGTGAAACAAGATACTAGTTGAGAGACCGTTTCTCCATAATACTCTTTCACACAGTCAAGGCTATGTCACCTGCATCGTAATTCCCCGAACATGTTTACAGAAACTTCTAACGGTGAAACAAGATGTTAGTTGAAGGATGCTTTCGCCACACTGTTGTTTCTCAGAGCTGAGTGATGGCGCTTTCCGTATAGTTGCCCGCGTGGGTTTTCGAACACTTACAAATTAGTGACATCCAATGGTAGGTGAAAGATGGTTTCACCACAGCGTTGTCTCACAGAGTGGAGGATACGGCGCTTCTCTCATAGTTGCTCGCGTCCGTTTTCCATCCCGTCCAAATTAGTGAAACCGAATGTTTCTTGAAAGAGGGTTCCCCAAAATGTTGTTGTTTCCCATATTTGAGTATAAGGCACTTTCCCCGTAGGTGTCGCATAGGTTTTCAAGCTGTTCCAACCTTGTGCAACAAGAGGTTAGTTGAGCAGTGCAAACAAGGGTTTGAGCAGGCTCGTGTGCCGAGTTGAGGGTATGGCACTTTCCGCATAGGCTCCGCGATAGGTTTCAAAGATGTTTTTAACCGTAGGGATACCAGATGCCAGTGGAAAGAGGTTCCATACAGTCGTGCATACGGCAGTTTCGGTGTTGGCCCCGCACGGGTCTTCAAACACTTCTAACTGGCTGAAACTCGACGGTGGTGGACAGATGGCTTCACCACACGGTTGTTCCCCAGGGTTGAGAGCATGGCACATTCGGTGTAGGCCCCACATGGGTCTTCAAACGAAGAGGGGTCTCAAGGTACTGAAAGAGGATGCTGGTTGAAAGATGGTGTCCGCACAGTGTTATTTGCCAGACTCGAGTCTACGGCACTTTCTTCCATGTAGGCCCCACATAGGTTGTCGAATACCTCTAACACCGTGAGGCCTGATGGTAGTTGAAGGGTGGTTTCTCCACGGTTAAGATTTCAGCGTGGAGTGCATCTCGTTTTCCTCCTAGGTTTTCAAACACTTCTCAGCGAAGCAAGATGTTAGTTGATAAATGGCTCACTGATGAAAAGTGTCACATACTCAACGCGGTGTAAAATCACGGTGCGGAAACATCTTTTCGTTTCGCAAAGTTAGACATGTTGGAATCCTAGACGCAGAAGTGAAAAAGGAAAGGGCACTTTACTCACCGTGTCAAGGATCGCTGTCGACAAACCGCTTTTCAAACCACATCTGGTTTAACTCAGTGGGAAGTGTTTGCAAACGCCTGCGGGGCCGCCAAGACACGGCCAGGTACTCAGCGCTGTGAAACACCGGTGTGGTGATGCCTTTCACCAACTAACATCTGCTTTCACTGCATAGGTTTTCAAGTGTTTGAAAACGCACGTGGGGACGAAACGGACAGCGCCATAGGCTGAAGTGTATGAAACGCTGTGGGGGAACCACCTTCCAACTAAAATCCTGTGTCGGTATGTTGGAAGCGTTTGCAAACCTCTGCGGGGCTTAGGCGGAAATGCCTACACGCCGCTCTGTGAAACAACTACGGGGAGAGAGTCTTTCACCTAACATCAGGTTTCAGTAAGGGAGAACTCTCTGGAAACCTATGCGGGGCCTACAGGGTAAGGGCCATAGAGTCACCTCCGTGAAACAACGCCGCGGGGAAACGGACTTTCAAGTTACATCGATCTGATTTCCCAAAGGGAGAAGTGTTTGAAAACCCAGGCAGGGCCTGGGCGGAGAGGGCCCGTACCCTCCACTCCGTGAAAACACACTGTGGGCTGTCCAGCTTGCAACTAACCTCTTGTTGCGCCAGGTAGAATCGGAAAGCCCATGTGGGTCCTACGGGGAAAGTGCCATGCACTCAACTCCGTGAACCAGAAAAGCGTGAGGGAAGCACATCTTTCCCCTACCATCTTGTTTCACCAAGTTAAAACTGTGTCAAAGCAAAGGCAGCACCTACACCGAGTGTGCCTTATACTCAATACCATGAAACACGCTAGGGAAATCTTTCTCCTATCGTCTGATTCGTGAAGTTGGAAGCGCTTGGAGACCTATGCGGAGCCCAGGTGGAAAGTTCTACGTGCTCAACTCTACCAGGCAGCACTCGAGGGGAACTATCTTTCGACTACCATCTTGTTCCACTAAGTCACAAGTGTTTGAAAAACACCGTAGGCCTACCCGGGCCAGTGCCTTGTACCTAACTTGAGGCAGTACCGTGGGGATACCATCATTCAACTGACGGCTACGTTTCACAACGTGAGAAACGTGAGTAAATACGTGCGGGGCCTACACGGAAAGTGCCCTATAGTCACCTCGGGAAAAAAGACCGAAGCATCGGGTTTCGCTACGTTACAATTGCTTGGAAACCAGGCGGGACCTAGGGGTAAGCGCCATAGAGTCACCTCTGTGATAGAACACTGTGGGGGAACCCATCGTCCACCCAATTCCTTGTTACACTAAAGTAGAGGTGTTTGAACGCCATCCGGGGATTACGCCGAAAGCGCCACATAGCCCTGGGCACCGTCACGGTCGAGAGGCAACCTCCCAACATCTGGTTTCACTCGGTTACGAGGGCTTCAAACACATGCGGGGCCTATGTGGAGAGTACCCAACGCTCAACTCCGTGAAACAACACTGTGGTTGGGGAAACCACCTTGCGACCTCCATGTGGATTCTTTGAGGTAGAAGTGTTTGAAAACCTATGAGAAGCCAACTGGTTAAGTGCCATACCTACGCTCAACGGTGAACAACGATGGTGTGCTAAAACAAGAGTTCAACTCACATCTGGTTACACTGATTTAAAAGTGTTGGAAAACCATTCAGGGTCTGTGAGGAGAGCGCCATATGCTCAACTCTGTGACAGAACACAGCGGGGACACCATCTTCCGACTAACTTGTGTCAGTCTGAAACCCATGAGGAGCTACACCCGAAAGGGACTTCGTCTCTGAGAAGCCCTAGGGAAACCGTCTTTGAAGTCACTTCTCGTTTCGCAAACGTACAAGTGTTTGAAGACCCATGCATGCCAGGCCTGCGCAGAAAGTGCCTAGAGCCAACTCTGCGAAACAACACTGTGGGTCGCCACGTTTCAACCAACCTCTCGTTTCACTTAGCGAGAAGGGTTTGGAAACCTGCGTGCGTTCTACGCAACGAGTGCCGTAAGCTCAACTCTGTAAAACAACACTGGTGAAACCATCCTTCAAAGAGCATCGTGGTTCACTGTTAGAAGTGTTTGGAAACCTATGCGGACGGAGCCTACCCCGAAAGTATCTTACACTGCACTCTGGCAAAGACTTTGGGGAAGCCGTCCTTCCACTGACATTTTACTTCACTATGTCACATGTGGTTGCAAACCATGCGGCGCCTACAGCCAAAGTGCCATACACTCAACTCTGTGAACCAACACTGTGGGGAAACGGGTTCAACTAACACCTGGTTTCACGACGTGAGAAGTGTTTGAGAAACCCGCCGGGCCCTCTGTCAAACTGCACATTGCAGAAGCCATCTTTCAGCTAACATCTTACATCTCTAAAGTATGGAGGGCACGTATGTTTTATATATATATATATATATATATATATATTGTTTGTGTCTGTGTATGTTATTGGTGTGGTGAGTGTGGTGTGTATATGGTGGGTCAGTGTTTTGGAGGTGCTGTATGTGTCCTTCTGTGTTGTCTTCAAGTGTCATATATGTGTTGTGATTGTAGCGTATCAGCTAGGTATGCGCCGCATGGAACGTATGTGCGCGTACGGTCTTTCTGCGGCATGTGTGTTTTGTGCGTGGTGCACGTGTGGTTTTGTGGTGTGGCATACGGGTGGAGTTTGGGCAGTACAAGTGTGGTGTGTGTGGTGTGCGTGGTGTCCGTATTTCATAGATGTATGGATTCTCACGGTGTGTGTATTGTAGATGGGGTGTCTGTGTAGTGTAAGTGCGTCGTGTGCGGTATAAGTTTGGCACGTATGTGGTGTGTATACGGAGTGTGTTTGTGTGCTGTACGTAGTGTACGGTGTGTGTGTGTGTGGTACGTGTATTAGGTGAAGTAAGTAGTGTGTGGAAGATGTCTGTGTGATGTGTAAGTGGTTTGGTGTGTACGTGGTGACTGGGTGAGGGGTTTGTGTGGTATTGTGTGGTTTGTGTCCCCACGGTGTCGTCTCACAGGGTTCAGTATATGGCACTCTCGTTGTAGGCCCCGCAACGTTTGGAGCTACGTCTACCTCAGCGAAGTGAGATGTCAGTGGAACGACGGCTTTCACCAAGTGGTATTTGCCAGAGCGCAGTGTGAGATGCTTTCGGGCTAGGCGCCCTCCGCGTAGCTTTCCGAACACTTCTAACCAGGGAACCCCGATGCTGTTTGAAGGAGGGTCTCACCACAGTGTTCTTTTCCAGAGTTGCGCACAGGGCCCTCCCTGCGTAGGACCCACGTAGGTTTTCGAACCCTTCTCACTCAGCGACACGGGCGGTCAGGAGAAACGTGGAGACCCACGGTGTTGTCTCACAGAGTTGAGTGTATGGCATTTTCCGCCTAGACCCTGCACAGGTTGTCAAACACTTCTAACCCCGTGAAACGAGATGTGATTGGAAACATGGTTTCCCCCACAGCGTCTCAGGGAGTTGAGTATACGGCGGTTTCGTTGTAGTCTCCGGAGGCTTCTCAAACACTACCAACTTAGTGAAACCACGTGGTAGTTGGAAGAGGCTTTCCCCACAAGGTTGTGTCACAGAGGTGAGTGTACGTCACTTTCTACATAAGCCTCCATGGGTTTTCAAACACGTCTGCCTTAGTGAACTGAGATGTTAGTCGAAAGGTGTTTTCCCCAGCGTGTTTCTCCCCATAGCTGAGGATATGGCACTCACCGTCCACGTCTGCATACGTTGTCAAACTCTCCTAACTTGGGCGAACAAGGTGTTAGTTGAAAGATGGTTTCCCACGGTATGTTTTCACAGATTCGAGAACATGGTACTCTCCTCATTGTTCCTAGCAACGTTTTTCACGTACGTCTAACATGGTGAAACAAGATGTTGGTTGGAAGATGGTTTCCCTAAAAATTGACAGTGGAGCAGGTGCCACTCTCCGCCTAAGCCCTCCCCCCCACCCCCACCCCCCCGCCCCCCGCCCCCGGCAAGTTTCGAAACACTCCTACAAACTGAACCCAGATGTTACTGGAAAGACGGTTTCACCGCAGTCGTGTTGCGCCGAGTTGAGCATATGCCGCTTTCTTTGTACAACCGGCATAGGTTTTCAACCACTTCTAAGCGAAGAGCAGCTAGCTGCAACATGGATTCACCACAGTGTTGTGTCACAGAGTTGAGTGCATGGTCTACGCGCCTAGGTCCCGTGTGTCTTCTCGGACACTTGTAACCTAGTGAAACCGGAGGCGAGAAGAAAGACTCTTTCCCCCACAGTGCTGTTTCACAGAGTTGAGTATGTGGCACTTTCGGGCTAGGCCCCGCATGGCTTGCATCTACATCTAACATAGGGAATTAAAATGTGAGTTGGAGGACGGCTTCCCCAGGTGGTGTTTGACAGAGTGGAGTGTATGATTCTTGCGGCGTCGGCTCTGCATAAGTTTTCAAACACTTCTAACAGGGGAGCCCAGACGGTATTTGAAGGGTGGTCTCCCCACCGTGTTGTTTTACAGAGTTGAGCACACGGCACTTTCTACGGAGAACAGCATACGGTGCTCAAACACTTCTAAGTGAAACGAGAGGTTGGTTGAAAGGTGGAGTCCCCACAGTGTTGTCTCACAGAGTTGACTAGGTGGCACTTTGGGCGCAGGCCCTACGTGGGGTTTCAAACGCTTGTAACTTTGTGAAATGAGATGTTAGTTGCAAGACGGTTTCTCCAAGGTGTCTCACAGCGTGGAGTTTGTGGCGCTTTCGGTGTCATCTCCGCGTGGTTTTCAAACACTGCTAACTCACTGAAACAACATGTTGTTAGTTGGAAGAGGGTTTCCCCGACTGTGTTGTGTCTCGGAGTTGAAAATATGGCGCTTTCCTCATAAGACCCTGGATCGTTTTCACAGAGGCTTGAAGCAGGGAGACCAGATGTTAGTTGAAAGATCGTTTTGCCACACCGTTGTCTCTCACAGTTGAGTCCAGGGCACTTAGCCGTTCGGCTTCCCATGGGTTTTCAAAGACTTCTACCTTAGGGAAACCAGATGGTAGTTGGACGGTGGTTTCCCCCTAGTGTTGTTTCACAGACTTGACCGTATGGCACTCTCCGTGTGGCCTCCACTTAGGTCTCCAAACCCTTGTAACTACGCGCAGTGACAAGTTAATTGAAAGGGCGTTTCACCACAGTGCTGTTTGATTGAGTGGCGCGTATGGCGCTAGCCACCTGGGCCCCGC
This sequence comes from Leopardus geoffroyi, assembly GCF_018350155.1. Lineage (NCBI taxonomy): Eukaryota > Metazoa > Chordata > Mammalia > Carnivora > Felidae > Leopardus > Leopardus geoffroyi. The sequence continues at coordinate 83,029,430 of NC_059326.1, forward strand.
ATGTGTTTCCAAACACTTGTAACAGCGAAACCGGATAGCAGTTGAACGATCCTTTCACCACACTGGTATCCACACAGTTGAGTATAGGGCACCTGGCGATTAGGCAACCCTATGAGAGCCTAGGATTTCCACACACTGCTCACTGAGAGAAACCAGCTGGTAGTTGAAGAGCGTTTTCCCACAGGGTGGTTTCACAGAGCTGAGTATATGGCACGGTCTTCATAGGCCCCTCAGGGGTTTCAAACAGGGGTTTCTGACTTAGTGGTCCAGTTTTTAGTTAAGAGTCAGTTTCTCCCGTGTTGGTTCACAGAGTTGAGCGTATGGTGCTATGCACCTAGGCCCCCCCCCCCCCCCGTCTTTTCAAACCCTCGTAACCTCGCGAATCCAGATGCTCGGAGAAAGACTGTGTCACCATAGTGTCTGTTCTCGGAGTTGAGTACGTGGCACTTCCGTTGTGGGCCCCGCATGGTTTTCAAACACATCCAACTTAGGGAAATAAGATGTGAGTTGGAGGAGGCCTTCGTCCAAGTGTTGTTGGACACAGTGCAATGTAAGATACACTCGGTGTCGCCGCCGCATGGCATTTCAAACGCGTCTGACAAGTGAACCCAGGGGAGAGTTGGAGGGTGGCGTCACCACGCTGTTGTTTTACAGAGTTGAGCATATGGCACTCTCTGCGTAGTCCCTGCCTAGGTCTTCAAACACTTCGAACTTAGTGCACCACGATGTTAGTTGAAAGAGGGTGTCTCCACAGGATTCTCCACAGTGTCCTGTACCTGTCACTCTCCACATCGTTCCCCACATAGACCTTCAACAGACTTCTACGCGACACGACAGGTTAATTGACAGACCATTTCCACCAAGTGCATTTTGACAGAGTTGAGGATGGGGCGCTTTCACCATAAGCCCTGCACTGATTTCCCAACACTTCGAACCTAGCGACACAAGACAGTAGTTGAACGATTGTTTTCATTACACCGCTGCTCCACAGAATCGAGTGTGTGGCACTTTCATGTATCCCAAGCACAGGTTTCCAAACCCTTGAACCTTAGTGAAACCGGATGTTAATCGAACAGCGGTCTCCTCCCAGAGTTGTGTGTATGGCACCTTGCGGGGAGGCCACTCGAGTGTTTCTAGACACTTCAGACTTTGTGAAACCAGGTATTAGTTGAAAGACGGTTGCCCCGCAGTGCTGTTTCACAGGGAGATGGGTATTTGGCACCTTCCGCTTAGGCCCCTCATAGGTTTTCAAACGCTTCCACCTTAGCGTAATGGGCTGTTACTTGAAAGACGGTTTCCCCCGCCACGTATCAGACAGGTGTGTATGTGGCACTTTTGACGTCGCCCCCCGCGTGGGCGTTCAAGCACACTAAGTTAGCGAAACCAGATGTTGACTGATAGATGTTCGCACCACACAAACGTTTCACGGGGTTGAGTACCGGGCACTTTGGCTCTCTAGTCCCCGCATGAGTGTTTAGCCACTTCTGGTGTCGTGAAACAAGACATTAGTTGAAAGATGTGTTGTTTGCCAGAGTTGACTATGTGGCACTTGGTGCGTAGGTTTTGGAACACGCCTAGCAACGTGAAACCGTTAAGTTAGTTGAAACCGTTAAGTTAGTTGAAAGATGGTTTCCCCACAGCAGCTTTTCGAGTCGCGTATATATATATATATATATATATATATATATATGTCACTTTCCCCCTAGTCCCTAGTGTATGTTTTAAAGCATTTCTAACAGTGAAACAAGTTGCTACTGGCAAGATTGTTATCCCACAATATTGTTTCACAGAGTGGACTATATGGCACCTTCCTCTAGGGCCCTCGTGAGGTTTTAAGCTTTTCTAAATTTCTGAAATCAGATGGTAGTTGAAAGAGGTTTTCGCCTCAGTGTTGTCTCGCAGAGTTGAGTATACGGCACTTTCCTCATAGGCCCGGCGTAGGGTTTCAAGTACTTCCGTTAGTGAAACAAGATACTAGTTGAGAGACCGTTTCTCCATAATACTCTTTCACACAGTCAAGGCTATGTCACCTGCATCGTAATTCCCCGAACATGTTTACAGAAACTTCTAACGGTGAAACAAGATGTTAGTTGAAGGATGCTTTCGCCACACTGTTGTTTCTCAGAGCTGAGTGATGGCGCTTTCCGTATAGTTGCCCGCGTGGGTTTTCGAACACTTACAAATTAGTGACATCCAATGGTAGGTGAAAGATGGTTTCACCACAGCGTTGTCTCACAGAGTGGAGGATACGGCGCTTCTCTCATAGTTGCTCGCGTCCGTTTTCCATCCCGTCCAAATTAGTGAAACCGAATGTTTCTTGAAAGAGGGTTCCCCAAAATGTTGTTGTTTCCCATATTTGAGTATAAGGCACTTTCCCCGTAGGTGTCGCATAGGTTTTCAAGCTGTTCCAACCTTGTGCAACAAGAGGTTAGTTGAGCAGTGCAAACAAGGGTTTGAGCAGGCTCGTGTGCCGAGTTGAGGGTATGGCACTTTCCGCATAGGCTCCGCGATAGGTTTCAAAGATGTTTTTAACCGTAGGGATACCAGATGCCAGTGGAAAAAGGTTGCATACAGTCGTGCATACGGCAGTTTCGGTGTTGGCCCCGCACGGGTCTTCAAACACTTCTAACTGGCTGAAACTCGACGGTGGTGGACAGATGGCTTCACCACACGGTTGTTCCCCAGGGTTGAGAGCATGGCACATTCGGTGTAGGCCCCACATGGGTCTTCAAACGAAGAGGGGTCTCAAGGTACTGAAAGAGGATGCTGGTTGAAAGATGGTGTCCGCACAGTGTTATTTGCCAGACTCGAGTCTACGGCACTTTCTTCCATGTAGGCCCCACATAGGTTGTCGAATACCTCTAACACCGTGAGGCCTGATGGTAGTTGAAGGGTGGTTTCTCCACGGTTAAGATTTCAGCGTGGAGTGCATCTCGTTTTCCTCCTAGGTTTTCAAACACTTCTCAGCGAAGCAAGATGTTAGTTGATAAATGGCTCACTGATGAAAAGTGTCACATACTCAACGCGGTGTAAAATCACGGTGCGGAAACATCTTTTCGTTTCGCAAAGTTAGACATGTTGGAATCCTAGACGCAGAAGTGAAAAAGGAAAGGGCACTTTACTCACCGTGTCAAGGATCGCTGTCGACAAACCGCTTTTCAAACCACATCTGGTTTAACTCAGTGGGAAGTGTTTGCAAACGCCTGCGGGGCCGCCAAGACACGGCCAGGTACTCAGCGCTGTGAAACACCGGTGTGGTGATGCCTTTCACCAACTAACATCTGCTTTCACTGCATAGGTTTTCAAGTGTTTGAAAACGCACGTGGGGACGAAACGGACAGCGCCATAGGCTGAAGTGTATGAAACGCTGTGGGGGAACCACCTTCCAACTAAAATCCTGTGTCGGTATGTTGGAAGCGTTTGCAAACCTCTGCGGGGCTTAGGCGGAAATGCCTACACGCCGCTCTGTGAAACAACTACGGGGAGAGAGTCTTTCACCTAACATCAGGTTTCAGTAAGGGAGAACTCTCTGGAAACCTATGCGGGGCCTACAGGGTAAGGGCCATAGAGTCACCTCCGTGAAACAACGCCGCGGGGAAACGGACTTTCAAGTTACATCGATCTGATTTCCCAAAGGGAGAAGTGTTTGAAAACCCAGGCAGGGCCTGGGCGGAGAGGGCCCGTACCCTCCACTCCGTGAAAACACACTGTGGGCTGTCCAGCTTGCAACTAACCTCTTGTTGCGCCAGGTAGAATCGGAAAGCCCATGTGGGTCCTACGGGGAAAGTGCCATGCACTCAACTCCGTGAACCAGAAAAGCGTGAGGGAAGCACATCTTTCCCCTACCATCTTGTTTCACCAAGTTAAAACTGTGTCAAAGCAAAGGCAGCACCTACACCGAGTGTGCCTTATACTCAATACCATGAAACACGCTAGGGAAATCTTTCTCCTATCGTCTGATTCGTGAAGTTGGAAGCGCTTGGAGACCTATGCGGAGCCCAGGTGGAAAGTTCTACGTGCTCAACTCTACCAGGCAGCACTCGAGGGGAACTATCTTTCGACTACCATCTTGTTCCACTAAGTCACAAGTGTTTGAAAAACACCGTAGGCCGACCCGGGCCAGTGCCTTGTACCTAACTTGAGGCAGTACCGTGGGGATACCATCATTCAACTGACGGCTACGTTTCACAACGTGAGAAACGTGAGTAAATACGTGCGGGGCCTACACGGAAAGTGCCCTATAGTCACCTCGGGAAAAAAGACCGAAGCATCGGGTTTCGCTACGTTACAATTGCTTGGAAACCAGGCGGGACCTAGGGGTAAGCGCCATAGAGTCACCTCTGTGATAGAACACTGTGGGGGAACCCATCGTCCACCCAATTCCTTGTTACACTAAAGTAGAGGTGTTTGAACGCCATCCGGGGATTACGCCGAAAGCGCCACATAGCCCTGGGCACCGTCACGGTCGAGAGGCAACCTCCCAACATCTGGTTTCACTCGGTTACGAGGGCTTCAAACACATGCGGGGCCTATGTGGAGAGTACCCAACGCTCAACTCCGTGAAACAACACTGTGGTTGGGGAAACCACCTTGCGACCTCCATGTGGATTCTTTGAGGTAGAAGTGTTTGAAAACCTATGAGAAGCCAACTGGTTAAGTGCCATACCTACGCTCAACGGTGAACAACGATGGTGTGCTAAAACAAGAGTTCAACTCACATCTGGTTACACTGATTTAAAAGTGTTGGAAAACCATTCAGGGTCTGTGAGGAGAGCGCCATATGCTCAACTCTGTGACAGAACACAGCGGGGACACCATCTTCCGACTAACTTGTGTCAGTCTGAAACCCATGAGGAGCTACACCCGAAAGGGACTTCGTCTCTGAGAAGCCCTAGGGAAACCGTCTTTGAAGTCACTTCTCGTTTCGCAAACGTACAAGTGTTTGAAGACCCATGCATGCCAGGCCTGCGCAGAAAGTGCCTAGAGCCAACTCTGCGAAACAACACTGTGGGTCGCCACGTTTCAACCAACCTCTCGTTTCACTTAGCGAGAAGGGTTTGGAAACCTGCGTGCGTTCTACGCAACGAGTGCCGTAAGCTCAACTCTGTAAAACAACACTGGTGAAACCATCCTTCAAAGAGCATCGTGGTTCACTGTTAGAAGTGTTTGGAAACCTATGCGGACGGAGCCTACCCCGAAAGTATCTTACACTGCACTCTGGCAAAGACTTTGGGGAAGCCGTCCTTCCACTGACATTTTACTTCACTATGTCACATGTGGTTGCAAACCATGCGGCGCCTACAGCCAAAGTGCCATACACTCAACTCTGTGAACCAACACTGTGGGGAAACGGGTTCAACTAACACCTGGTTTCACGACGTGAGAAGTGTTTGAGAAACCCGCCGGGCCCTCTGTCAAACTGCACATTGCAGAAGCCATCTTTCAGCTAACATCTTACATCTCTAAAGTATGGAGGGCACGTATGTTTTATATATATATATATATATATATATATATATATATATATATATATTGTTTGTGTCTGTGTATGTTATTGGTGTGGTGAGTGTGGTGTGTATATGGTGGGTCAGTGTTTTGGAGGTGCTGTATGTGTCCTTCTGTGTTGTCTTCAAGTGTCATATATGTGTTGTGATTGTAGCGTATCAGCTAGGTATGCGCCGCATGGAACGTATGTGCGCGTACGGTCTTTCTGCGGCATGTGTGTTTTGTGCGTGGTGCACGTGTGGTTTTGTGGTGTGGCATACGGGTGGAGTTTGGGCAGTACAAGTGTGGTGTGTGTGGTGTGCGTGGTGTCCGTATTTCATAGATGTATGGATTCTCACGGTGTGTGTATTGTAGATGGGGTGTCTGTGTAGTGTAAGTGCGTCGTGTGCGGTATAAGTTTGGCACGTATGTGGTGTGTATACGGAGTGTGTTTGTGTGCTGTACGTAGTGTACGGTGTGTGTGTGTGTGGTACGTGTATTAGGTGAAGTAAGTAGTGTGTGGAAGATGTCTGTGTGATGTGTAAGTGGTTTGGTGTGTACGTGGTGACTGGGTGAGGGGTTTGTGTGGTATTGTGTGGTTTGTGTCCCCACGGTGTCGTCTCACAGGGTTCAGTATATGGCACTCTCGTTGTAGGCCCCGCAACGTTTGGAGCTACGTCTACCTCAGCGAAGTGAGATGTCAGTGGAACGACGGCTTTCACCAAGTGGTATTTGCCAGAGCGCAGTGTGAGATGCTTTCGGGCTAGGCGCCCTCCGCGTAGCTTTCCGAACACTTCTAACCAGGGAACCCCGATGCTGTTTGAAGGAGGGTCTCACCACAGTGTTCTTTTCCAGAGTTGCGCACAGGGCCCTCCCTGCGTAGGACCCACGTAGGTTTTCGAACCCTTCTCACTCAGCGACACGGGCGGTCAGGAGAAACGTGGAGACCCACACACACACACACACACATTTCCAGAGATGGAATTCTAAATAATTTCAATTCAAAAAGCAACGTTTTAAACACATTTATACATATTTTTCAGTCATCTAAAAACATATTTAATGCCTAATTAGTTACATGTGGAACATTCCCATAAACAAAACACATTCCAAATGTTTGGTCCTACTGTCTTCTCATCTCAGCTTTTGTATCTCATCCCGCTTTGCTCTTCTCATCAATTTCTTTTCAATCTATCTTGTTTCTACATCAACATTGACATTGCCCTGGAAGTGTTTTTGATTATTAAATTTTTATTTTTTTTTCAGTAAGAATATAGTCTAATAGTTACTTTCTTTGTAAGATTCAGGGTGACCACATCTGTCCTCTAGATTTAGCTAATTTCTCACAGATGTCTTCTGCTGTGATACCCTTAGGGAACAGCCATTCTTTCCTCCTCCTCACATTGTCTCCTACCTTGGAGTTTCACCTAGATTTACCACCCTCCTACTGCATTTATTTAATTTCAAACCACATGTTTAATTTTTTAAATGTTTATATATTTTTGAAAGAGAGAGAGAAAGACAAAGCAGAAGTCATGGAGGGCAGAGAGAGAGAGAGAGGGAGACACAGAACCTGAAGCAGGCCACAGGTGCTGTGCTGTCTGCACAGAGCCCAACATGAGGCTTGAACCCATGAACTGTGAGATCATGACCCGAACAAAAGTCAGACAACCAACTTAGCCACCATGGCACCCCTCAAACCACATGTTTAGAAATAAATTAGGAATAAAAATTTTATTCCCAATTATCATTATTCATTTTTCTTTGTATTCTCTTTATCTGCCTGAATAATCCAGGATCTTTAATCTCCTTTTGTGGATTGAAAGGAATTTTTGATGTTAATTATAGAGACATTTGATTTATTTTAAATTTTTTTATATGTATTTATTTTGAGAGAGAGAGAGAGAGAGAGAGAGACAGTGTGTGTGTGTGTGAGTGGGGGGACAGAAAGAGAGGAAGGAGATAGAATCCCAAGCAGGCCCAGCACTGTCAGCACAGTGTTGAGCCTGACACAGAGTTCAATATCAGGAACCATGAGATCATGACATGAGCCAAAATCAAGAGTTGGATGCTTAATCAATGATCCACCCAGGCACCCTGAGACATTTGATTTAAATAAGTGTAGTTCTATCCTGCTGCTTGTGCAGTGGTGTGTAGTTTGAGATTAAGATACACTTGACTATGATTCAATACATTCCAGTAATCATTTTGTTTTTACCATCAACTCACTTAAATTATTTAATGTAAATTTCCTCTACTATAAAAAAAAATTTTTTTTTAATGTTTTATTCATTTTTGAGACAGAGAGAGACAGAGCATGAACGGGGGAGGGGCAGAGAGAGAGGGAGACACAGAATTGGAAGCAGGCTCCAGGCTCTGAGCCATCAGCCCAGAGCCCGACGCGGGGCTCGAACTCACGGACCGCGAGATTGTGACCTGGGTGAAGTCGGACGCTTAACCGACTGCGCCACCCAGGCGCCCCAATTTCCTCTACTATAATGTAAAGGGAAAAAGTACCTGTTGAGTCCATTTCAGGGGTTGTCGTAGATATTTCAACTACAGATGTTTGTAAACTGTCAAGTTCAATTTTTAAAAATTCAATGACTAAGCCTCATCTGATAAGTGTTCATTTCTCCCAAGTAGATATTTATCAATTACTCCTTGAAATAAAGCATCTTCTCTTGACATGCCAGTTACACTCACAATTAAAACAAATATAAACACTATCACCCAGTGAATGAGTTGGACCATTATTTAATGTACCAATAAAATAAATTACAAACAAAAAAACTTTAACTGGACACATACCTGAATTCCCACTTCTTTACTGCCTCCTGGGGAAGAGTTATCATGCAATATGGCTTTTAATATGCAAGCATCATATCTTATCTAACCATCCAGTATTCCAGGGATATTCATGTGGCTCACTGAGCAATAACAATGGAATTTTTGTTCCTCATCAAACCATTCAGATTAGATTCAGAATTAGATTAGAATCCAATCCAGAATTCAGATTAGAATCCAAACAAATAAGATATATATTTTCCTGAATAGTTTGTGCTCTATGGACCAGAATCTGAAGCAGACTCCAGGTACGACAAGTTAAATTGTATTTACACTACCAACCAACTCATGTGACAGGTTTTAAAAAAAAACAGTGAAATGTGTTATTAGAATAATACCAAAAGAGTGGTAAAATTAGAATGAAAAGAAAAAAAAAAACAAGGTTACCAGCTGAAATGTGAAAATATCTAATTAATTAGGTTTGGAATTGAATTATCTTGAAATTGTAGAATATTTCACTATATGAGATGTTAGGTTCTAGAACAGTGGTTCTTAAATGTTTTGCTTAAGAAACAATGGACATTCACTAATTAAAAAAAAGACACAATAGTATTTTATTGGCCAAAATACTGTCTAGTTGTTTAATATGGTGAATAGTAGAAATCAGTTCCTACAAGTAAAGTTCAATGTAACCGAAATATGTAGATTAGCTTAAAAAATGTTTTGAAGTTTACATCCTCTACTCATGTAGAAAGAAGGATGGTATGTTCCCTTTACCTTTGTATATGAGAAGCTAAGCTAAACTCCTCAGTCAAACTATATCCAGCCTTATACTTTGGATTCTGTTTACCCAATGCTGGCCTTTTGGATAACAGAGCCTTCCTCTTACATCTGATTTTTGTCTGAAGTGCCTTTTATGCAAGAGTTCGTGAGAGCATTTCATTGAGTTTACAGATCAGATTCCATGAAGTTTATTGTGAGCCTGTCTATATACGTTTGGTTAATAAATGTCTGTAGGATTGGCAAAATTTATTCTGAAACTTGCTACTTTGCTTTCTTGTAATTGTTTTCCAGCTTTGGTGGGGGCCTGGGGAAAAATATAACCATTTATCATCTCAGTATATCTTTAGCTACTTCTGTTATCTTCTGTTATCTTCAAGTCACACATATACACTATGGTAGGCTTAGAAGAAGGAGTAGTAAAATTCATACCATGAACCAAAGTTGATACTTATTGGAAAGTTTGGGATTGTGAAACAACTAATAAATTATATCAAGTAACAAGTATGACTTGGCTTGTTAAGATAGCATACTGAAGAAATAAATTATTTTGGCATTTATCATTTTTTAAGTTTTCATTCAAAAGAATCAAGCTGGTATTCAGTTCATTTTGATGGCTAAATTTATTTAACTCTGAGAATCAAACCCTATGGAGAGTAGTAAATGCTTAATTTTAAACAGAACATGCAGAACATTTTAAATCACCTGGTATCCATAATATGTACATCAGGATGTATAAGATAATTTTATCAGATTTACAGACTTCAGTTAATTAATTTGACATGTGACACAGAACATTGGCAGTTATTCCATTACTTTCTGGGAATACACATTCAGAGCTCTATAGTTATCCAAAGTTATCCAAAGGTATCAGTCTATTTGTTTAATTATGACCAAAATAGGTATGGAAGACAATGAATATGTGTGTGTGGCTAAGAAAAGAATATAACACAGTACACAGATGTCACTGCCAACTAAGGGCCCATATCTTGGCCAGGACCAGCCTTCTTATAGTGTGCTCCATGTCACCAACATCAGAAGCAGGTGGGCTCTTCCTGGAGATACAGATTTTGGGATTTCATCCTCGACATAAGTATTCAAATTTCTTGGTGTGGGGCCTGGGGTCTGTATTTTAGCAGGTATTCCACGTGGTTCAACTGTGCAGTAAAATCTGAGAATCATGAATTAGATCTCAAAGGGGTTAAAGAAAGCAGGTAGAGTACAAAGAGATCGGGTCAGAAACTCCCCCTTACTGGCTGAGGGGATCTGCTAAATGCAGGGCAAAACCACATGTTCATGGAACCTTGGTAAAAAAAAAAATTTCTGTATAAAATACTCCCAAAACTGACAGAAGATACTTCTCTCAGATGTCTGGATATTCCTTTCTCTGCTGGACCAAGCTGGCATAAATTCAAAGGTCAATTGGATAAAAGCCATAAAATCCTTGGAGCAATTCCTATTTCTCTCTATGTAAATGAAATAAAATTTCATCTAAGTTGACTATAAAATACAGTGAAGATGTAAATCAACTTTAAAAAGTGTAAGAGAGAGAGTGCTAGTGGGGAAGGGGCAGAGAGAAAGGGAGACACACAATCTGAAGCAGGCTCCAGCCTCCCAGCTGTCAGCACAGGGCCCGATGCAGGGCTTGAACCCACAAACCACGAGATTGTGACCTGAGCCAAAGTCAGATGCTTAACCGACTGAGCCACCCAGGCACCCTTTTTTAATTTTTATTTTTTAAGAGAGAGAGCTTAAGTGGGGAAGGGGATGAAAAAGAGAGTGGAGAGATTCTTCAGCAGTCTCCACACCCACAAGGGGGCTCAATCTCATGAATCTGAAATCATGACCTGAGCCAAAATCAAGAGTTAAATGCTTAACTGAGCCACCCAGGCGTCCAGGGGTGCACATACACTTTCAACTTAGAATTTCCATTTTCTTTGGGTAACACTCCACAGTGATAGTAAATTGTATAGTATTTCTATTCTTTATTTATTTATTTTTTTTTTATTTTTATTATTTTTTTTTAAATTTTTTTCAACGTTTTTTATTTATTTTTGGGACAGAGAGAGACAGAGCATGAATGGGGGAGGGGCAGAGAGAGAGGGAGACACAGAATCGGAAACAGGCTCCAGGCTCTGAGCCATCAGTCCAGAGCCCGACACGGGGCTCGAACTCACGGACCGCGAGATCGTGACCTGGCTGAAGTCGGACGCTTAACCGACTGCGCCACCCAGGCGCCCCTCTATTCTTTATTTTTTAAGGCACTTTCACACATTTTCCATAGAGGCTGCACCAAGTTACATTCCTGCCAACAGTACCTGAGGGCTCCTTTCCCCTCACATCCTTGCCAACACTTGTTATTTCTTGTCTTTTTACACTAGTCATTCTGACAGGTATAGGGTGATAGCTCATTGTAGTTTTGATTTGCCTTTACCTGATGATAAGTGATGATAAGCATCTTTTCATGAATCTGTAGGTCTTCTGTACATATTTAGAAAATATCTCTTCAGGTTCTCTACCCATATTAATTGGATAATTTATTTATTCTGATATTGAATTGTACGAATTCTTTATATATTTTGGATATTGACCTCTTATCAGACATATAATGTACAAATGTCTTTTCCCATTCACTAGGTTGTATTTTTATTTCACTGGTTTCCTTCACTGTGCAAAAGATTTTTTTAATCTGTTGTAGTCCCAATAGTTTATTTTTCCTTTTATTGCCTTTATCCGAGGAGACATATCTAAAATAATGTTCCTAAGGCCAATGTCAAAGAAATTACTTCCTCCAGGATTTTTATCTTTTCAGATCACACATTAAGGTCTTTAATTCATTTTTATTTTAATCTCTGTATGGTGTAAGAAAGTGGTCAAATTTCATTATTTTGCTTGTAGCTGTCCAGTTTTTCTGGCACTATTTGTTGAATAGACTGTCTTCTCCCCAATTCATATTCCTGCCTCCTTTTTCATAGATTAATTGATCATATTAGTGAGCATTCATTTCTTCCCTCTTTATCCTGTTCTATTGATCTAAGTGTCCATTTCTGTGCAAGTACCACACTGTTTTGATTATTATATCTTTATAGTAGATTTTCAAATGTAGCATTGTGATATCTTTGGCTTTCTTATTTCTCAGGATTGCTTTGGCTATTGGGGACTTACAAATTTTAGCATTATTTATTCTGGCTTTGTGAAAAATGCTGTTTGTATTTTGAGAGGGATTGCAATGTATCTGTAAATTGTTTTGAGTAGTATGGACATTTTAGCTATATTAGCTCTTTCAGTCCAGAAGCATGAAATATATTTCCGTTTTTCATTTCTTCTTTAATTTCTTTCAGCAATATTCTCCAGTTTTAACACACAGTTCTTTCACCTCTTTGGTAAAGTTTACACCTATGTATTTTATTCTTTTTGGTGCAATTCTAAATGGAATTGTTTTCTTAATTTCTCTTCCAGCTGCTTTGTAATTGGTGCATTGAAATTCAAGATTTCTGTGTATTAATTTTGTATTCTATGACTTTACTGAATTCATTTATTACTTCTAATAGTTTTCTACTGGAGTCATTAGTTTTTTCTTTATGTATAGTATTATGATATGTGCAAACAGTGGCAGTTTTACTTTATCCATACCAATCTGGATGCCTTTTACTTATTTTCTTTGATTGTCAATTGTGACATAATTGCCATTTGTGACATGATTTGTGACATGATTTGTGACATGGTTGAACTTAGAAGTTTCTTTTACGTGAAATAAGACAGGAAGAGAAAGCCATATGCCATATGCTTTCACTTATATGGGGGAATCTAAAAAATAAAACAAATGAAGAAACAAAGAAGCCCCAAAATACATGAAGATATCCATTAATATATAGAAAAAAACCTATGGTTGATAGAGGAGGGGGAAAAGGGTGGTAGAAATGGGAAAAAAATGGGTGAAGGGAAGTGGGAGGTACAGGCTTCCAGGTAAACATAGGAAATACAGTCAATGGTAATAGCTTTGCATGTAACAAATGACAGCTTCACTTGTGGCGAGCCTAGCATGACATGTCAAATCGTCCAATAACTACATTGCACATCTTAAACTAATGTAACATCATCCATCAAATATAATTCAATAGAAAAAGGAAAAAATGGTATGCCCTTTCTCACACTTATTGGAGACATCAACTTTAAGCTTGACCTTGTTGATTTGCTGAATACTAACAAAATACATTTATTCTCTTGAACATATAAATGTTATTGAAGACTGAGTATGCATTGGACCATTCAATAGTCCACATCCTGAAGGAACTTCAATGAGTTAAATGTATGCATGATATCGGTGTTTCCCAAAATATAGTTGTTTACTTCAAGAGATATATTTAGTCCATGCTATACCTGCATCACAGAAATATTTTATTTTATTATTTTATTTTTTATATTAATGTTTATTCATTTTGTTTTGTTTTGTTTGGCCTTTGCCTTTGCTTTTTACTTTTTTTTAATATATGAAATTTACTGTCAAATTGGTTTCCCAGTGCTCATCCCAACAGGTGCCCTCCATAATACCCACCAGCCACCCTTCCCTCCCTCCCACCCCCCATCAGCCCTGTTTGCTCTCAGTTTTTAAGAGTCTCTTATGCTTGGGCTCTCTCCCACTCTAACCTCTTTTTTTTTCCTTCCCATACCCCATAGGTTCCTGTTAAGTTTCTCAGGATCCACTTAAGAGTGAAAACATATGGTATCTGTCTTTCTCTGTATGGCTTATTTCACTTAGCATCACACTCTCCAGTTCCATCCATGTTGCCACAAAAGGCCATATTTCATTCTTTCTCATTGCCACATAGTACTCCATTGTGTATATAAACCACAATTTTTTTATCCATCCTTCAGTTGATGGACATTTAGGTTCTTTCCATAATTTGGCTATTGTTGAGAGTGCCGCTATAAACATTGGGGTATAAGAACCCCTATGCATCAGCATCCTGTATCCCTTGGGTAAATTCCGGGCAGTGCTATTGCTGGGTCATAGGGTAGGTCTATTTTTAATTTTCTGAGGAACCTCCACACTGTTTTCCAGAGTGGCTGTACCAGTTTGCATTCCCACCAATAGTGCAAGGGTTCCCAATTCTCCACATCCTCTCCAGCATCTATAGTCTCCTGATTTGTTCATTTTGGCCACTCTGACTGGCGTGAGGTGATATCTGAGTGTGGTTTTGATTTGTATTTCCCTGATGAGGAGCGACGTTGAGCATCTTTTCATGTGCCTGTTGGCCATCCGGATGTCTTCTTTAGAGAAGTGTCTATTCATGTTTTCTGCTCATTTCTTCACTGGGTTATTTGTTTTTCGGGTGTGGAGTTTGGTGAGCTCTTTATAGATTTTGGATACTAGCCCTTTGTCCAATATGTCATTTGCAAATATCTTTTCCCATTACGTTGGTTGACTTTTAGTTTTGTTGATTGTTTCCCTTGCTGTGCAGAAGCTTTCAATCTTCATGAGGTCCCAGTAGTTCATTTTTGCTTTTAATTCCCTTGCCTTTGGGGATGTGTCAAGTAAGATATTGCTACGGCTGAGATCAGAGAGGTCTTTTCCTGCTTTCCCCTCTAGGGTTTTGATGGCTTCCTGTCTCATATTCAGGTCCTTTATCCATTTTGAGCTTATTTTTTGTGAATGGTGTAAGAAACTGGTCTAGTTTCAACCTTCTGCATGTTGCTGTCCAGTTCTCCCAGCAGCATTTGTTAAAGAGACTGTCTTTTTTCCATTGGAGATTCTTTCTTGCTTTGTCAAAGATGAGTTGGCCATACTTTTGTGGGTCTAGTTCTGGGGTTTCTATTCTATTCCATTTGTCTATGTGTCTGTTTTTGTGCCAATACCATGCTGCCTTGATGATGACAGCTTTGTAGTAGAGGCTAAAGTCTGGGATTGTGATGCCTACCGCTTTGGTCTTCTTCAAAATTACTTTGGCTTTTCAGGGCCTTTTGTGGTTCCATATGAATTTTAGGATTACTTCAAGAAGAATGCTGGTGCAGTTTTGATTGGGATTGCATTGAATGTGTAGATAGCTTTGGGTAGTATTAACATTTTGACAATATTTATTCTTCCAACCCATGAGCACGGAATGTTTTTCCATTTCTTTATATCTTCTTCAATTTCCTTCATATGCTTTCTATAGTTTTCAGCAAACACGTCTTGTACATCTTTGGTTAGATTTATCCCTAGGTATTTTACGCTTCTTGGTGCAATTGTGAATGGGAATAGTTTCTTTATTTGTCTTTCTGTTGCTTCATTGTTAGTGTAGAAGAATGCAACTGATTTCTGTACATTGATTTTGTATCCTGCAACTTTGCTGAATTCATGTATCAGTGATAGCAGACTTTTGGTGGAGTCTATCGGATTTTCCATGTATAATATCATGGCATCTGCAAAAAGTGAAAGCTTGACTTCATCTTTGCCAATTTTGTGCCTTTGATTTCCTTTTGTTGTCTGATTGCTGATGCTAGAACTTCCAACACTATGTTAAACAACAGCAGTGAGAGTGGACATCCCTGTCGTGTTCCTGATACCAGGGCAAAAGCTCTCAGTTTTACCCCATTGAGGATGATGTTAGCTGTGGGCTTTTCATAAATGGCTTTTATGATGTTTAAGTATGTTTCTTCCATCCTGACTTTCTCGAGGGTATTTATTAAGAAAGTATGCTGAATTTTGTCAAATGCTTTTTCTGCATCAATTGACAGGATCATGTTTCTTATCTTTTCTTTTATTAATGTGATGTATCATGTTGACTGACTTGCGAATGTTGAACCAGCCCTGCATCCCAGGAACGAATCCCACTTGATCATGGTGAATAATTCTTTTTATAAGCTGTTGAATTCGATTTGTTAGTATCTTATTGAGAATTTTTGCATCCATATTCATCAGGGATATTGGCCTGTAGTTCTCTTTTTTTACTGGGTCTCTGTCTGGTTTAGGAATCAAAGTAATGCTGGCTTCATAGAATGAGTCTGGAAGTTTACCTTCCCTTTCTATTTTATGGAATAGCTTGAGAAGGATAGGTATTATCTCTACTTTAAATGTCTGGTAGAATTCCCCTGGGAAGCCATCTGGTCCTGGACTCTTATTTGTTGGGAGATTTTTGATAACTGATTCAATTTCTTCGCTGGTTGTGGGTCTGTTCAAGCTTCCGATTTCCTCCTGATTGAGTTTTGGAAGAGTGTGGGTGGTAAGGAATTTGTCCATTTCTTCCAGGTTGTCCAGTTTGTTGGCATATAGTTTTTCATGTATTCCCTAATAATTGCTTGTATTTCTGAGGGATTGGTTGTAATAATTCCATTTTCATTCTTGTTTTTATCTATTTCGGTCATCTCCCTTTTCTTTTTGAGAAGCCTGGCTAGAGGTTTATCAATTTTGTTTATTTTTTGAAAAAAAAACAACTCTTGGTTTCATTGATATGCTCTACAGTTTTTTTAGATTGTATATTGTTTATTTCTGCACTGATCTTTACTATTTCTCTTCTTTTTCTGAGTTTGGGGTGTCTTTGTTATGCTTCTATTTCCTTTAGGTATGTTAGAGTTTGTATTTGGGATTTTTCTTGTTTCTTGGATAGGCCTGGATTGCAATGCATTTTCCTCTCAGGACTGCCTTCGCTGTATCCCAAAGCATTTGGATTATTGTATTTTCTTTTTCATTTGTTTCCATATATTTTCTAATTTCTTCTCTAATTGCCTGGTTGACCCACTCATTCTTTAGTAGCGTGTTCTTTAACTTCCATGCTTTTGGAGGTTTTCCAAACTTTTTCCTGTGGTTGATTTGAAGCTTCATAGTATTGTGGTCTGAAAGTATGCATGGTATGATCTCAATTCTTGTATACTTATGAAGGGCTGTTTTGTGACCCAGAATGTGATTTATCTTGCAGAAGGTTCCATGTGCACTCAAGAAGAAAGTTGCTTTGGGATGCAGAGTTCTAAATGTATCTCTCAAGTCCATCTGATCCAATGTATCATTCAGGGCCCTTGTTTCTTTATTGACCGTGTGTCTAGATGATCTATCCATTTCTGTATGTGAGGTGTTAAAGTCCCCTGCAATTACATTCTTATCAATGAGGTTGCTTATATTTGTGATTAATTGTTTTATATATTTGGGGGCTCCCGTATTTGGCACATAGACATTTATAATTGTTAGCTCTTCCTGATGGATAGACCCTGTAATTATTATATAATGCCCTTCTTCATCTCATGTTACAGCCTTTAATTTAAAGTCTAGTGTGTCTGATATAAGTATGGCTACTCCAGCTCTCTTTTGACTTCCAGTTGCATGATAAATAGTTCTCCATTCCTCACTTTCAATCTTAGTGTGTAAGGTCTACAATGAGTCTCTTGCAGAGAGATAATAGATGAGTCTTGTTTTTTTTTTTTTTTTTTTTTTTTTTTTTATCCATTCTGATACCCTATGTCTTTTGTTTGGCGCATTCAGTCCATTTACGTTCAGTGTTATTATAGAAAGATATGAGTTTAAAGTCACTGTGATGTCTGTAGGTTTCATGCTTGTAACGATGTTTCTGGTACTTTGCAGTCCTTGCAACATTTCACTCACAGAATCCCCCTTAGGATCTCTTGTAGGGCTGGTTTCGTGGTGACGAATTCCTTCGGCTTTTTTTTTTTTTTTTTTTTTTTGGTTTGTTTGTTTGTTTGGGAAGACCTTTATCTCTCCTATTCTAAATGACAGACTTGCTGGATAAAGGATTCTCGGCTACATATTTTTTCTGTTCATCACATTGAAGATTTCCTGCCATTCCTTTCTGTCCTGCCAAGTTTCAGTAGAGAGATCGGTCACGAGTCTTATAGGTCTCCCTTTATATGTTAGAGCACGTTTATCCCTAGCTGCTTTCAGAATTTTCTCTTTATCCTTGTATTTTGCCAGTTTCACTATGTTATGTCATACAGAAGATAGATTCAAGTTATTTCTGAACGGAGTTCTTTGTGCCTCTTGGATTTCAATGCCTTTTTCCTTCCCCAGATCAGGGAAGTTCTCAGCTATTATTTCTTCAAGTACACCTTCAGCACCTTTCCCTCTCTCTTCCTCCTCTAGAATACCAATTATGTGTAGATTATTTCTCTTTAGTGCATCACGTAGTTCTCCAATTTTTCCCTCATACTCTTGGATTTTTTTTATCTCTCTTTTTCTCAGCTTCCTCTTTTTCCTTAATTTTATCTTCCAGTTCACCTATTCTCTCCTCTGCCTCTTCAATCTGAGCTGTGGTTGTCTCCATTTTATTTTGCAGCTCATTAATAGCATTTTTTAGCTCCTCCTGGCTGTTCCTTAGTCCCTTGATCTCTGTAGCATTAGCTTCTCTGCTGTCCTTTATACTGTTTTCAAGCCCAGCAATTAATTTTATGACTATTATTCTAAATTCACTTTCTGTTATATTGTTCAAATCGTTTTTGATCAGTTCGTTAGCTGTCGTTATTTCCTGTAGTTTCTTTTGAGGGGAATTCTTCCGTTTTGTCATTTTGTTTCATCCCTGGAGTGGTGCGGAACTGCGGGGCACTTCCCCTGTGCTGTCTTGAATAATTTGCGTTGGTGGGCAGGGCTGCAGTCATACCTGATGTCTGCCCCCAGCCCACCACTTGGACCACAGTCAGATTGGTGTGTACTTTCACTTCCCCTTTCCTAGAGGCAGGGATCACTGTGGGGTGGTGTGGCCCATCTGGGCTACTTGCACACTGCCAGTCTTGTGGTGCTGGGGATCTGATGTATTAGCTGGGGTAGATCAGCAAGTTGCACAGGGGTGGGAGGGGTAGGTTCAGCTCATAATCCTTTGGTGATCCACTTCAGGAGAGGCCCTGTGGCTCCTGGAGGGAGTCAGCCCGGCTGCTGGAGGGATGGATCCGCAGAAGCACAGTGTTGGGTGTTTGCCAGGTGCAAGCAAGTGCCCTGGCAGGAACTTGTTCCCTTTGGGATTTTGTCTGGGGGATGGATGAGGGAGATGGCGCTGGCGATGACCTTTGTTCCCTGCCAAGCTGATCTCTGTCATCCAGGGCTCAACAACTCTCCCTCTCGTTGTCTTCCAGCCCTTCTGCTCTCCAAGCAGAGCTGTTAGCTTATAACCTTCCAGATGTTAAGTCCCGCTTGCTGTCCGAACACACTCCGTCTGGCCCCTCCACTTTTGCAAGCCAGACTCTGCCGGCTCTGCTTTGCCAGCTGGCTGCCCCTCCGTCCTGGCTCCCTCCTGCCAGTCCGTGTAGCGTGCACTGCCTCTCTGCCCTTCCTACCCTCTTATGTGGGCCTCTCATCTATTCTTGGCTCTGGAGAATCCTTTCTGCTAGTCTTCTGGTGGTTTTCTGGGTTATTTAGGCAGGTGTGGGTGGAATCTAAGTGATCAGCAGGAGGCGGTGAACCCAGCGTCCTCATACGCTGCCATCTTCCTCCTCTAATGTTTATTCATTTTGAAGAGACAGAGTGTGAGCTGGGAAGGGGCAGAGAGAGAGGGAGGCAGAATGTGAAGCAGGCTCCAGGCTCTGAACTGTCAGCATAGAGCCTGATGTGGGCTTGAACCCATGAACCATCGATCATGACCTGAACCAAAGTCAGACACTAAACTGACTAAGCCACCAAGGGGCCCACCACAGAAATATTTTATTAAATCATCCTTATGCTATGCCAAAATTGTTTTGGCTACAACCATGAATGTGAAAAAATGTACCAATTTAAGAATTCTTTAGATGATCAAAAGAGAATAATTAAAGCTGAAGTAGGAAAAGTAAATATAGAAGGGGTTAGAGGTTAGGGTTTAATGGAAAAAAAAAATAGTGTCATTTTTTTTTGCTCTGGTTATTAATTCTTGCTCTCTAATTTCAACATCTTTATAAAGTAGGGAAATTCTGTCTTTAGCCTACCTCCCCCAAAATGGTTTATATTATGCTGTCAATTACTATATTTTATGGGCCTGCTTCATATCCATGTGTTTTGAAAGCTTCCACTATCTTTCAGGTGAATCTTGAAAGGAGACTGCACAGAGAAAGGGAATGAGACATTGAGCACAGACTTCATTCTCCCAGGCCTTTTCCCTGGAAGGAGACATACTTCCTTGTCTCTGCTGCCCTCCTTATCTACACCACTGCTATCACAGGAAACACCACTTTGATCCTCCTCATCTGGGCAGATACCCACCTCCACACTTCCATGTATTTCTTGCTTAGCTAACTCTTTCCCATTCATTTGGCTTTCATCACTAACATAGTCCTAAAAATGATGGTTAACTTTTTCCTCAGGTAAAAGGAAGATTTTCCTGATCAGCTGTGGGACCCATATTTCTTAATATTGACTCTGGGGATTGCTGAATGTCTACACTTGACATTCATGGCTTACTACCCTTATGTGTCTGTCAGAAATCCTCTCAGATACACAATTATTTTAGCCTCTAGGTCTCCAGAAAATGACCATTGGGTAATGGGTGAAATGGACTCTGACATCCTTGGACCACACAGCCTATGCTGTTCACTTTCTCCCTGGTTGCTCCCCAAAACTCCACCACTTCTGTGAGGCCAAGGCCATCTTGAAGCTGCCTTGTGAGGACATCTCAGCCTATGGAAAGGGGTAGTAGTGACCAGCATTGTTGTGGTTCTTTTTCCTGTAAGCTTAATCCTGACATTCTACACCCTCATCTTCTTGCAAGTCTTGCAAATTTGCAAATGAACCCCCCATGAGTACAGGAGCCAGGCCCTGGCTACTAGCACCCCCCACCCTAATGTGGTCATCTTTTACTTTGGCCCAGCCATGCTGATATACATGAGGTGTAGATCTTCCCACATACCCATCTTGAACTAGGCTTTCTATGTTTGACACAGTCCTCACTCCTATGTGGAATCCCCTCATCTACAGTCTAAGGAACAGAGAGGTTGTAGGCTTAATGAGGAAGGTTCTGGAGAAGGATTCCATTGAAAATAGCTTTCCATGTTTCAATGAATAGACAGAAAACTTCATAGTTCAAATATCCCTGGGAGGCTGAAGGGTCTGAGGAAATAGTGGGACTCTGTCCCCATTTTCTATCTTCGAATTTTGGACTCCTGTTATGCTTCTCTCCTGATACTATCAGTTTTAAGTAACAAAACTAATGAATCCTCTGAATAGAGAGAAAAACAAAAACTATACCACTTAGAAGAGATCTAAATCACAACCAATTCTCTGTGTGAATGTGAGTTTTCACCCAATATCCTCATCTTGTTTCATTTGTGTCACTTGGAATGGAAGATGTCTCTTCCTTCCTTTAAATGTAGTGAAAAG
Organism: Leopardus geoffroyi; assembly: GCF_018350155.1. Taxonomy (NCBI): domain Eukaryota; kingdom Metazoa; phylum Chordata; class Mammalia; order Carnivora; family Felidae; genus Leopardus; species Leopardus geoffroyi. The sequence goes on from NC_059326.1 coordinate 83,050,740, forward strand.
ATATAAGAAATTTGTCGTGTGTTTGGGAAGAAAATACAGAGGTTTACCTTATCACAGCTCCCATTATATTTCATTAGTAACAAACCTCCAAATGCCCATTAATTTCAGGTTTTGAGCCAATAAATAAAACAAAGCTAAGCACTTCCTAACAATCATCACTTTTTCCCATCTAGTAACACAATAAATCATGTCTGTTAACCTCCCAAATATCAGGGATATCTTTATCCCCTTCTGCTTTTCTTTCTCTAATATCAACAATAACTGCTTATGAATGTTACAGCCCTGGCCTCTTTCTTTATTATGATTTATCCACAATCCTATCATTCCCATGGTCAGAGGCTCATCACTCATCAGTGGCTTCCCATAACCTATGGGGTAAATTTTACATTCTCCTATGTAACATCATGGCATGTCTCAGTGAGTCAACCACCAATTCCACCATCAGCTTTATCTGCAGCAATGTCCAGAGGCTTGTAGCATCTCCAGGTGTCATGGTCTCTCCAAAGTGTGCACATTTCCACAGCCTGTTATTTCTTCTGGGAAAGGCATTTGCCACCCCACTCCCCAGTCCCCACTCTCTGCCTGAACCTCCTTCCTTCAGACCTCAATTAAGTACTTCTCATTCTGTGCAAACTCTACAGTTCCCTAATAGGCTGACTTGGTAACAGTAGAACTCCCTCCAACACTAATGTCTCCTTCTGGTTGTCCTATACTTTGCAAAATGCTCACAATGTGTTATTTGCTCATTACTGAACTTGATTGGCAGAGCCAGGCTATGTCTCTCTTTCCAGATTCCCTTCTTACCATTTTTTTGTGCTCTTTTCTCTTTTATATCTTTCCACATAAATGTCAGTAACAGTAATCCAAATTATTTATTTTTACTCATTGAATAATTTTTGTGCTACCTATAATTTATCTTAAAAGCATGATGTCACTATGTTCTGCTTGTTTATATTTTAAGGCAAAATCATTAAAATATTTTTACACTAACCAAAAATAATTATAAAAATAAGTGCTCTCTGTTTGTTCTGTTCATTTACTCATTTACTCCTTATTGTTTTTATAGAAAGTGACATTTTCCTCTCCAGGGTAAAAGAGTTCTGTGTCAGTTAGCAAGAACATTAAAAATTATGCCAGAATAAAAATTACTTAATTTAGAATTTCTAGAAAGAAAATAACACCTTACTAATTTCTAATGTCCTTAAGACCATCTCAACATTTCCAAAATAGTGTTCCAATAAACCTAAGAATCTAGAGAGTATCAGTAAGGATGATTGGAAAAACAAGGTCATTGTCAAAGTACAGATCTGGGTTAAAAAAAAAACTTGGAGATTTCTTTTTTAATGTAACATTTTCAGGGTCTTTTATATGCTAATAAGAGCTTACTAGGGTAAGATAGAGTGAGCAATGTTTCACAAACAATTTTAAAAATGTCTTGCAAAATGTTTTCAGGAATATTTGTATCTGACTTAACTCCTACAGTTATGTCTTCCAAATATGATCAGAGAAAAAGCTGACAATTGAAGTTCTAGCACTGTATTAATGGCATAGATAAAGGTTGGATGGCCATAATATTATCTCCTTTTGGTATCATGCTAATAAAATATCCAGAATTTTGAAGGATCAATTGTACTGTTTTCATGTTTATTTTCTAGTACCAGGATGTACAAGTGTATTGACATTTAAGAATGCTGTTGAGTTATATTTTTTAAAAGACACAATAACAAAACAGTGAGAAAATTCTGTTAAGGTTCTGTGAATCCATTTCTTCCCAATTCTACATCAAGGTAGTTTTTTTTTGCCCATAAATATGTTTTTTAAGTTTTATTTGTCTCATCTTTGTCCATAAGGAAATGGCACAAAATGCCAATAATAGAGGAAAAAGCCAAAATTTTAATTGAGATGATACATAATGCTATGAAAGGATTTTCACAAATGTATACATTTTTGTATAGGGAAAAACAATATAACAGATAAAGTGTATAAAACAACTATAATATTCCTCTAATCATGCTACATTGACTGATAAATCATAAGGACCATGAGAAACAGTTCAAGTCACTTTCAAGGCATTCTAGGCCATTCCAATAGTTAGAGCCAAAAAATGTCCCACCCCTGAGTGATTAAGCCACTTGCTTAGTGATCTGTGAGTACCTAAGGATAAATCTAGACATAGTTAATCTAAAAGCAGTATATATGCAGAGATTCCAGGTTCCATTAGTGGTTGTGCATTAGAAACATGTTCACTTTGGAAAGTGTCTGTATCACACTACAAAGACATGGGTGGAGGGGGGCAGTTCTTACTAACTAAAAATTAAACTTGTATCATCAAGAAATGATAGCAACTTTGTGCCAAGCAATGTAATATAATATGACCAAAATCAATATTCTTCATTAGTTTTGCTTATCCTGCCAGACACATTGATAGACACAGTATTTAAATAACAATGGATACCAAACCATTAATCTTTCCCACAATCAAAAATATTGCCACATAATAAATGCACCACTGATTTGCATCTATTTGAGTTTCAGGAATAGATGAAAATCAGTGGTGCATTTGTATGGGAATAACAGTAACACTCTGTGTGTTTTATCCAATGATCTTCTAGATCAAGCCAATAGACTAAGACTGGAGTAAAGAAATGGACCTACTGCCACAAATTTCATTCTTCTTGGCTTTTTCTCTGACTCCCAGCATCCTGGCCTTCTCATCTCCATTTTCCTTGTGAGTTTTGTTATTTTGTGGAGGATGAATTTTAGAATTACCTCTGCCACATATGTCCCTGCTGATTTCAGGTGATGCTTGACTTCACACACCCATGTACTTCCTGCCCAGCCACCTCTTCCTCATGGACCTAAATCTAATCTTTGCCACTGTCTCCAAGATAGCCACTAACTTCTCTGGACATAAATGCATCTACCATATTAGGTGTAGATTCCAAATATTTCTTAATGGTATGAGTGGCTGAGGGTGTTCTCCTGAGTCTCATGCCCTTTGACCACTATTTGGCCATTTGTAGCCCCCTAGATACCTGGTCATCATGACACTCTAAGTCTGCATGAAAATGACCACTGGTTCATAGGACGAGGGGGTGTTCATCTCTTTAATGTACACAATTTATGTCATATACTTATCTACTTGTGGCTATAGGAAAATTCACCAGCTTCCTTCTGAAGCTCTTTTGAGAAGATCTCAACCTATGAGAAAGTGAGGTTAGTGTCCAGCATTGTTTTCCTTCTCATTCTCTTCGACTTATTCTGACATCCTATATTTTCATCTACCTTACTGTCCTCCACATGAATTCCTCTGAAGGCAAAAAGAAAGTTGTAGCCATCTGCTCCTCCCACATTGTTTCAGTCGTGATTATGCACATGACTCTAGGTTCCGTTCTCCCCTCAGAGATGCACCAGCATCTCTTTGTGTTGGATGTAATCATTATTCTCATATTGAACCCCCTCATCCATATCCTAAGGAGCACATAGGTATTGGGGGCTCTGAGAAAGATTCCATGAGTTAGGCTTTATGGATGTTTAAACAGAAAAGATGATGCCAATTTTCCTTAAAACACCCAATTTCTGTATCCAAGTGTCTAATTTGTCAACAAATTATATTAAAAAAATAAATAAAAATCAGCTATTATTAAACACACACACACACACACACACAGAGTTTCTGTATTGTTCCCCCAAGCAATGCTACTGCTATTATGAAACACTGAAATCTGTGTTTCAATTTTCGACCCATGTTGGAAAAATTTTACTTCTTTCCTTTCAGGTTTTTAATAATGTGTACTATACTGCAATAAGGAAGAGTAGTTTCTATATAACAGCACTACTTAAACTGACTATAAGAAAAATGTCTAGTTTCCCTAGACTTTATAAACCAATTTCTTGGAAGTGACCTAGGCATATATATCCAACAAATTTTACATGATTCAAAATACCCTGCTGGAAAACATGGTCCTAATGTACCTTTCCAACCACATACCTTACATTTATCATCAGTAAATTCTATCCTACCGAATATTGGCTTATTCAGCCTTGGAATTTTCACATGATTTCATGATTCAACATTTGTTTATTCTCAGCATGGAATTACCTCTGCCACATATGTCCATCTATTGGAATGCCACTTTACCATGAACTGTCTCAAAACTCTCTCTTTGATTTATTCTCTTTATTACAGATTCCATGAGTGTCCCTTTACCTCTAACTTGACACTTTTTTTCATATATAAAAAATATTTATTTATATTATTACTTACTCTAGAAAATTTAGAAAACATACAATTAAGGGGTGGGAAGCCCATATCCTGACAACTGAAGGCGAATACTGTTAACAATTTTGTACAGTAAATGTATTAATTACTTTCTATACAACATATTTTTTTTCTTTTTAGCTGTAATAATGTAGATATGTAATATATTAGTTTCGGGTGTATAACATAGTTATTAGATAATTATATGCATTATAAAATTCCCATATAGTAAGTGCAGTTACTGTCTGTTCCCATAAAAAAATATTACAATATTATTGACTATATTCCTTTGTGTTGTACTTTTTATCCTGATGACTTATTTACTTTATAACCAGAAATGGGTATCTCCTAAACCCTTTCATTTATTTTGACTATCCTCCCGCTCCTATCTCTGGCAGCCATCATTTTGCTCTCTGTATTTATGAGTCTGTTTCTTTTTTTTTTTTTTTGCTTTACTTTATTCTTCCCTTCTCTTCCCTTCCCCTCCCCTCCCCTCCCCTCCCCCTCCTGTCCTCTCCTCTCCTCTCCTCTCCTTTCTTTTCCTTTCCTTTTCTTTCCTCTCACCCTTTTCTTCGATTTCTCCTCCCTTTTTTTTATTCTTTTTCTTTCCTTTCCTTCCATTTTCTTTTCTTTATTTGAATTTCCAGTATAATTAGCATACAGTGTTATATCAGTTTCAAGTGTACAACATAGTGGTTAAGCAATTTCTTACATCACACAGTGTTCATTACAAGTGCCATTCCTAAAACCCAGTGCATAATTTACCCGTCTACCACCCACCTCCACTCTGGTAACCATCAGTTTGTTCTCTACAGTTAAGAGTCTGCTTCATGGTTTGTCTCTCTTCCTCTCTATTTTTTTCCTTTGCTAATTTTTTTTCTAAATTCCACAAATTAGTGAAATTATATGGTATTTGTCTTTCTCTGACTGACTTAGTTTGCTTAGCGTAATATTCTCTAGTTCCAACCATGTTGCAGTAAAGGGGAATATTTCATAATTTTTTTGGCTGAATATTCCATTGTGTGTATATACCACATATTCTTTATCAATTGATCTACCATAGACACCTGAGCTGCTTCCATAATTTAGATATTGTAAATAATGCTGCTATACACATCAATGTGTATGTATCCCTTTGAATTGGAGGTTTTATATTTTTGGGTAACTGCCTAATATGTCAAGTAATGGATAAGAAGATAGTTCTATTTTAAATTGTTGAGCTATCTCCCTACTGTTTCCATCATGGCTGCACCAGTTTGCATTTCCACTAACAGTGCAATATGGTTCCCTTTCTCCGTATTCTTGCCAACATTTATTTCCTAAATAGTTAATTTTAGTCATTCTGACATGTGTGAGTTGGCATCTCATTATGGATTTCATTTGTATTACTCTGATGATGAGTGATGTTGAGCATCTTTTCGTGTATCTTTTAGCCATCTGGATGTCTTCTTTGGAAAAGGGTCTATTCATATCTTATGCCCATTTCATCACTGGATTATTACTTTTTGTGGGTGTTGGGCTTGATAAATTCTTTAGAGATTTTGTATAATAATCCTTTATCTAATATGTAATTTGCAAATATAGTCTCCCATTTCTTTAGTTGCCTTTTAGTTTTGTTGATTATTCCCCTCACTGTACACAAGCTTTTTATCTTGATGAGGCACTAATAGTTCATTTTTGTTTTTATTTCACTTGCCTCTGGAGACATATCTAGTAAGAAGTTGCTGCAGCCAAGATCAAAGAAATTGCTGCTTGTTTTTACTTCCAGGATTTTGATGGTTTCCTGTGTCACATTTAGGTCTTTCATCCATTTTGCATTTATTTTTCTGTCTGGGGTAAGAAAGTGGTCCAGGTTCATTCTTCTACATGTTATTGTCCAGGTTTCCCAGCACAAATTGTTGAAGAGATGGCTTTTTTTCCATTAGATGCTCTTCTATGTTTTGTTGAAGATTACTTGACCAAACATTTGAGGGTTCAATTCTGGGTTCTCTATTCTGTTCCATTGATCTATATGTCTATTTTCCTGTATCATACTGTCTTGATGATTACAGCTTTATAATACAGCTTGAAGCCCAAAATTGAAGACTTCAGCTTTGGTTTTCTTTTTTTCACGTTACTTTGGCTATTCTGGGTTATTTCTGGTTTTATGCAAATTTTAGGCTTGTTTGTTCTAGCTCTGTGAAGAATGCTGGTGTTATTTTGATAGTAATTTCATTGAATGTGTAGCTTGTTTTGGATAGTATAGACATTTTAACAATATTTGTTTCTCCAATCCATGAGCATGGAATGTTTTCCCGTTCCTTTCTGTCCTCTGCAATTGCTTTCATATGCTTTCTATAGTTTTCAAAGCAGATATCTTTTATCTATTTGGTTAGGTTTATTCCTAGATATCTTATGATTTTAGTGTAATTGTAAATATAATTGATTCTTTGATTGCACTTTCTACTGCTTCATTATTGGTGTATAGAAAGACAACCAATTTATGTACATTGATTTTATACCCTACACTGTGCTGAATTCATGAATCAATTTTAGGAGTTTTTGTTGAAGTATTTATGGTTTTCTGTGTAGAATGTCATGTCATCTGCAAAAAGTGAAAGCTTGACTTCTTGGCCAATTTGGATGCCTTTTATTTCTTTTTGTTTTCTGACACCTGAGGCTAGAACATCCAGTACTATGTTGAACAAGAGTCATGAGAGTTGACATCCCTGTTGTGTTCCTGACCTTTGAGGGAAAGCTCTCAGTTTTTCCTCATTGAGGACGATATTAACTGAGGGTCTATGTTGAGGATCGTTATCTCTATCCCTATTTTCCTGAGGGCTTTTATCCAGAAAGAATTCTCCATTTTGTTAAAGGCCTTTTCTGCATCCATTGATAAGATCATATAATTCTTTTCCCTTCTTTTATTGGTGTGGTATGCCTTGTTGCTTGATTTGGGTGTATTGAACTAGCCCTGCAGCCCAGGAATAAATCACTTTTGACCATGTGAATAATGCTTCAATGTGCTGTTGAATTTGCTTTGTGAGTATCTTGTTGAAATTTTTGCATCCAGGTTCATCAGGGATTTGCCTTGTGATTTTCTTTCTTAGTGGCATCTTTGGTTTTTGTAATCAAGGTTATGGTTTCCTAGAATGAGTTTGGAAGAATTCCTTCCATTTGTATTTTTTGGAATAGTTTGAGAATAGATCTTCTTTAAATAAAATAAATCTTCTTTAAATGTCTGATAGAATTCCCCTGGGAAGTCATCTGGCCAAGGTCTCTTATTTGTTGGGAGATTTTTGATAACTGATTCAATTTTTTTTTACTGTTTATTTATTTATTTTGAAGGAAAGCATGAACGGGGGTGGTGCAGAGAGAAATGGAGAGAGAGAATCCCAAGAAGGATGCATGATCAACACAGAACCTATTGCAGGGATTGATCCCATGACTGAGCAATCACCACCTGAGCTGATATCAAGAGTTGAATGTTTAACCTACTAGGCCATCCAGGTGCCCCAATTCAATTTCTTCACTGATTATTGGCCTATTCAAATGTTCTATTTCTTATATATTTTTCCCATTTCTGTTTTGGTAGTGTGTGATTTTCTAGGAATTTGTCCATCTCTTCCATATTGCCCAGTTTGTTGGCATACAATTTTTCATAGTATTCTGTTATAATTATTTGTATTTATGTGATGTTGGCTGTGATCTCTTCTCTTTCATTTGTGACTTTATATGTTTGGGTTCTCTCTTCTTTTTGATAAGTCTACCTACGGGTTTATCAACTTTGCTTATTATTTCAAAACATCAGCTTTTGGTTTTATTTATCTGTTCTACTGGGTTTTTTTTGTTGTTGTTTGTTTCTATATCGTTTATTTCTTCTCTAATCTTTTTATCTCCCTACTTCTGCTGGCTTTAGGTTTTATGTGCTGCTCCTTTTCTAGCTCCTTTAGATGTAATGTTAGATTGTGTATTTGGGACTTTGCTTGCTTCTTGATATAGGCTTGAATTGCAATGTACTATTCTCTTAGGACTGCCTTTGCTGCATCCCAAATGGTTTGGAGTATTGTGTTTTCATTTTTGTTTGCTTCCATGTATTTTTTAATTTATTATTTAACTTTCTAGTTACTCTACTCATTCTTTAGTACGATGGTCTTTAACAACCGTGTTGTTGAGGCATTTCCAAATATTTTCGTGTGGTTGATTTCAAGTTACATACCTTTGTTTTCTGAAAATATCCATGATATGATCTCAATCTTTTTGTACTTTTTGTGGGTTGATTTATGATCCAGTATATGATCTATTCTGGAGAATGTTCCATGTGCACTTGAGAAGAATGTGTATTCTGCTGCTTTAGGATGAAATGTTCTGAATATATCTTTAAGTCCATCTGATCCAGTGTGTCATGGGAAGACATTGTTTCCTTGTTAATTATCTGTGTAGATGATCTGTCAATTGCTGTAAGTGGGGTAAAGTCTCCTATTATTATGGTATTATTATCAATGAGTTTATATTTGTGATTAACTGATTACCATATTTGGGTGTTTTCAGTTGAGGGCATAAATATTTACAATTTTTACACCTTCTTGATGGATAGACCAATTAATTATGATATAATGCCCTTCTTCATATCTTATTACAGCCTTTCTTTTAAAATCCAGTTTGTATGATATTATTTTGGCTACTATGGCTTTCTTTTGGCCTCCACCAATATGGTAGGTGGTTCTCCATCTGCTGACTTTCACTCTACAGCTGTCTTTAGGTCTAAAATGAGTCTCCTGTGGGCAGCATATAGAAATACCTTGCTTTTTTATCCATTATAATACCAAATGTCTTTTGTTTGGAGAATTTAGTCCATTTACATTCAGAGTGATTATTGAAAGTTATGAATTTAGCGCCATTGTACTTCCTGTAGAGTTGGTGTTTCTGGTCATGTTCTCTCATCCTTTGTTTTCTTTGTTGCTTTTTACTTTTTCTTCTTTTTTTCTCTCTCAACATACTTTAAAATTTATTTTGGGGCTGGTTTAATTGTCACAAACTCTTTTAGTTTTTGTTTTTCTGAGAAAGTCTTTATTTCTCCTTCAATTCTGAATAACAGCCTTGCTGGATTAAGAATTCTTAGCAGCACAGGAGGAGCCAAGATGACGGAACAGCATGGAAATTTTTTTTTGTTTGTTTTTTGCATCTCATGTCTATTAAATGCAGCCAGATCAACACTAAACCATCCTGCACACCTAGAAAACTGATTTGAGGATTAACACAACCATCTGCAAAACCTGAACCACAGAACTCAGCAGGTACATAGTGAAGAGAGATGAACTGTGGGAGAGAGAAGCCACGAAGGGCAGGGAGCTGTTTTTTGCTTGCAGAGATAGGATGGAGACAGGGGGCAAGTATGGGAAAAGCATCCCCCCCTCAAAGAAGCTGGAGAGAAAGCAGAAAAGTGGAAACAGCCACAGGGACTGAACTAGAAAGGGAGAAAGGAGAGAGGAGAGGGTTTAAAGTCCATTAAGATTCTATAAACAGCAGGAGCACAGAGTCTGAAACCCTGCAGCTCAATACCTGGTGGTGCTCTGGTGGGAAGCGCAAAGCCCCAGCAGCAGAGTGAAGTCTGGGGAGTCTTTGGGCCACACAGGGAGAGGCTGTTCCCCTTCTGGGAGGACATTTGGTAGAAGCGGTGCAGCCTCCTCATTAACAAAGGTCCCAGCAGACGCTGGAGAAAGGCGACATCCACTGCTGTTGGAGTGAGGACCTGGCATGCATGCATGTATGGGCCTGGCGCCATATGTATGTTGTGATTTGCCATACTTCCTGAAATGCTGCTGTTACATAATTGTGTGAACTTTTTCTGGAGTGAGCTGACACCCAACCACAGTCTCTGGGCATCATCAGCAGCATGGCCCTGTGAACATTCCTGGGTGTGGAGGCACCCAGCCATTGCTCAGTGAGACCCTCCTGCAGAGGGTCAGAACAGGTCAAAGCCACAGTACCTCAGATGTAAGGGGTCGGAAAACACAGCTGCATCTGAGATAAAACTCAGGAGGGAGGTGTTTGCCTGGCAAACTGATGGATTGGTCAAAAACAGTGTAAAAGCAGAGAGTAGATGGAAGCCAGAAACAAAGAATGGGTGTACAATTCTTAAACAGAGAGAACAAACTTCTGATACTAGAGACTGGGTGGTGGGTGATGTCAATTTTACCCCTACCATGAAGTCTAGATTAAAAGGATTGCATTGGAACATGAATGGGACCTATATCATGATCTGCAATAAAATTTTTGAGCATCCTAACCAAAATGGAACAAAATTTAATATTAATGTACTTCTCAGGTACTTAGAAAGCATATTGAGACAATTGGTTCTTATTAATTGATAACATTCATTGAATGCTTACTTATTCCCAAGCACTGTGCTAAGTGTTTTATATGCATTACTTCATTTAGTATTGAAGTAAACTTATGAGGCAATAATTTGAGGAGTGTTTAAGCACTTTGGGCTCGTTGTTTAAGCAGGTTGGGCTCTGGAATCAATCCGCATGTGTTCAAATACTATGTAGCTAAAAGCTCTATGCCATTGGGTAACTGACTTACACCATTTAAGTTTTTTTTTCCTTTAAATAAAATTGGAAATGAAAATTTTTTGAATAACAAGAGAGAACTTAGTTTCAAACATTGAAGAAAACATTAGCATGTGATCAGAGTCTAGTATTTTTAAACATTATTAATTTTATTTTTGCTTCCCAGATGAGGAAACATGTTTATAATATCTCACTAGCTTCATTAAATCTTTTTTTTTTTTTGAAAATGAAGAAAACCCAACAATGACATGTCTTCCTTTCATTCATTTCTTGGCACCAGCCGCATGGGCCCTTCATTGGGGCCATGGAGATGGCTCTTTCCTGTACCTGGATTACACAACCTTATCCCTCTACATAGGAGCACAATCCATTTATTCTCTTCCTTTGGTTCTTCTCTGGCTTAAATGCTTTCTAAAAAAGACTTTCCTGGTCACCTCCCTTGAAACAGGTGCATTTCTTGATCAGAAAACTTGTCTCTTTCCTTCATATTACTTACCTCACTATAATAATGTATTTGTTTAGTTGCTTATTTTCTGTATCTAATGTTAAAATACAGTCTCCCTGAGTGTGCTGACTAGATTTCTTGTCATTATAGTGGATTCTCAGATGTGGTCAATGCTTATGCATAATAGGCAATCAGAAAATATTTGCCTGGATATATCAAATTAAGATTTAAGTGCAGACATGGGAAACAATTGAGATCCTTAACATATTAAACTGGATTATAAATCAGGCACAACCTATTGGTGCCCACCTATTACCTATTGATTACCACCTATTATTTTATTCTTGGTTTATCTTTCCTAAGTGTCATTTGGAGTGTAGACATATATTGATTTATTGCAATTCACATATTGAATCTTGTACAAATTGAAGGTTTGTGGAAATCCTGCAACAAGCAACATTTTTCCAAAAGCATTACTTCAGTTTGTGTCACAGTTTGGTAATTATACAGTATTTCAAAAATTTTAAATTGTATTTGTTATGGTGATCTACTATCAGATATCTTTTATATTACTATTGTAATGGTGTTGGGGTACCATAAACTGTACCTATATAAGATAGCAAAGTTAATTGGTAAATATTTTGTATGTTCTGAATGCTCTACAGCCAGCTGTTCCTTCTCTCTCTCTCTCTCTCTCTCTCTAGGCCTACCTATTCTTTGAGACACAATATTGAAATTAGGCCAATTAATAACCCCATAATGGCCACTAAGTGTTCAAGTGAAAGGAAGAGTCACATGTCTCTTACTTTAAATCAAAAGTTAGAAATAATTAAACTTAGTGAGGAAGGTATATTTAAATCCAAGATAAGCCAAAAGTTAGGCTTCTTTCACCAAACAACCACATTTTAAATGCAAATAAAAAGTTATTTAAGGAAATAAAAATTTTAGCCCAGTGAACACATGAATAAGAAAGTAAAGCAACTGGGGTGCCTGGGTGGCTCAGTTAAGTGATTCAGTTTCTGCTCAGGTCATGATCTCACAATTTCGTGAGTTTCAGTCCCATATCAACCTCTGTGCTGACAGTGTAGAGCCTGCTTGTGATTGTCTCTCTCTTTCTCTCTCTCTCTCTCTCTCTCTCTCTCTCTCCCTGTCTCTCTCTCTGCCCCTCCTGAACTTGTGCTGTATCCTTCCTTCTTAAAAATAAACTTTAGGGGCGCCTGGGTGGCACAGTCGGTTAAGCGTCTGACTTCAGCCAGGTCACGATCTCGCGGTCCGTGAGTTCGAGCCCTGCGTCGGGCTCTGGGCTGATGGCTCAGAGCCTGGAGCCTGTTTCCGATTCTGTGTCTCCCTCTCTCTGCCCCTCCCCCGTTCATGCTCTGTCTCTCTCTGTCCCAAAAATAAATAAACGTTGAAAAAAAATTTAAAAAAATAAATAAACTTTAAAAAAAGGATAGTAAAACAGCCTTATTGCTGGTAAGGAGAAGGTTTTAGCGGTCTGCATAGAAGATCAAATCAGCAACATTTCCTTAAGATAAAGCCTAAACCAGAGCAAGGCCTTAATTCTTCAATTATATGAATGCTTGGAAAGGTGGGGAAGGTTTGGAAGAAAAATTTGAAGCTAGAAGAGACTGGTTCATGAAATTTAAGGAAAGAAGCAATTTCTATAACATCAAAATGCAAGGTGAAACAGCAAGTGCTGCAGCAAGCTCTTCAGTTCTATCTAAAAATCGGGGCTAATGCAGAGTTCTGGACCAAGATGACAGTGTAGGAAGACCCTGAATTCACCTTATCCACAGAACACAACAAATTATACTATTAGTAGAACAATTCTTTTAGAAGAAGAACTGAGAGATGACTGAACAGCTTCTGGACAACCAAAGATAGAAAGAATGGCAAGAGAACAACAATAGAGTTGGAGACACAGTAACAAAAGGAACCCACACCCCTGATGCTGCAAATGGAAGTGGAGAGAGCTAGTATTGAAGGACTGGGAGCAGATTCTTCTTTCCTTGGGCACAGAAAAATTAAGTGGTTTAAAAGTTCAAGTAGAATATAAAAGAACACTAGAACTCCACCAAGCAGTGGAGGAGCTTTAGGATTACTCTCCAGGTCACAGGGATTGGAGAATGACATGATTTATGTTCCCATTCCACCTCAAAAGCCTAGAGTGGTTCAGGGTCTTGGTACCATAATGAGCAGTACCATCATCACAGAGAACTTATGACCTCAGCAAGCCCAGGATCTATAAGCCCACAGCAGATTCTGTGATGGTGTACAGAAAATAAACTGCATTTTTAGAAATTATTTTTTAATTATATTTTTAAAATTTTATTTCTTTAATCATGTTATGTTTTTATTTCTGTTCCTGGTTTTTTTCTCTGTTTTTTTCTTTTCCTGCTCTTTTTTCGTTTTTTTTTCTCCTTTTATTATTTTTCTTTTATTTTCATTTTTTCTTTTTAATATTATTATTATTACTTTCTTCTAGTTGTAAAAAGCCACTGCATAAAAGCTTGACTACAGTATACACCCACAATTCCATCCAGCCAGCAAAAGTCACCAACCACACACAGTGTACATAGGAGGCACTATGTAAAAGGCCACTCCTTCAAGCTTAGGGAAGGAGCTGTTCTGCCTAGCCCAAAGAAACAAAGTGAAGCAAAATGGGAAGAGATAGGAATATTCTTCTAAGGAAAGAGGAAGAAACCTCAGAAAAAGACGAAATGGAACAAGGATAAGCAATATGTACGGTAAAGTAGTTAAAGTAAAGATTGCAAAGATCCTGGCCAAGCTGGACATGAGTGCAAGAACTCAGTGACACCTTCAGTAAAGACAGAAAATATTAAAAAGAATCAACCAGAGTTGAATAATACAATAAGAAAAATTTTAAAAACACAATAAAAAATTAACAGTAGATTAGAGGATGCAGAACAGTGATTTGGAAAACAGACCAATGGAAACAAATTGAACAGTAAAAAAGGAAAATATTTTTTTAAAATAAAGATATATTAAGAGATGTTTTGGACAACATCAAGCAACCAAATATATAAAATAATTAATAACAAACATAAAGGAAATCATTGATAATAATACAATTGTAGTAGAGGACTTTAACACTTATTAACCCACTTACGTCAATGTATAGATAATCTAAGCAGAAAATTAACAAGGAAACAACGGCTTTGAATGACAAAGTAGAGCAGAGTGACTTAATATATATTCAGAATTTGTATCCCAAAGTAGCAGAATACACATTCAAGTGCACATTCTCTAGAATAAATCACATACTAGGTCGTAAATCAGATGTCAAGTACAAAAAATTGTAATCGTACCATGCATACTTTCTGACCACAACACTATGAAACTTGAAGTTAACCACAAAAAAATTTAAGAAGTCTACAAATATATGGAGGTTAAACAACGTACTACTAAAGAATGAATGGGTCAACCGGGAAATTAAAGAAATTTAAAATATACATTGAACAACTGAAAATGAAAACCTGATGCTCCAATACTTTTGGGATGTAGCAAAAGCTGAAGACTGAAATATATAGCAATACAGGCCTAGATCAAGAATCAGAAAAATCTCAAACTACCTAACCTTACATTTAAATGAGTTTGAAAAATAGCAAATGAAGCCTAAAGCCAGAAGGAAAAGATGAAAAATAGAGCAGAAGTAAATGATAAAGAAAGTAAATAAACAGTAGAACAAACCAAAGAATCCAGGAGCAGATTCTCTGAAAACTTTAATAAAATTGATAGCTGCCAGCCAGACTTACTGAAAAGAAAAGAGAAAGGACCAAAATAAAATCACAAATGAGACAGAAGAAATAACCACACACCACAGAAATACAAACAATTATAAGATAATATTATGAAAAATTATATGCAAAAAAATCCTAGAATCATATAAAGTATCAAAACTTAAACAGAAAAAAATAGAAAACATGAAAAGACCAACATCCAGCAAAGATATTGAATCAGTAATAAAAAATCTCCCAACAAACAAAAGTCAAAGGACAGATGTCTTATCAGGGAAATTCTACCAAACGTTTAGAGAGGATTTAATACCTATTCTTCTCAAACTATTACAAGAAATAGAAATGGAAGGTAAAATTCCAAATTCGTTCAATTAGGCCAGTATTATCTGGACTTCAAAATGAGAAAAAGACTCCACTAACAAAGGGAACTACCTACTAATATCCCTAATGAACATGGATGGAAAAATTCTCAACAAGATACTAGCAAAATGAATTAAACAGTGCATTAAAATAATTATTCCACCATTATCAAATGGGATTTATTCCTAAGCTGCAGTGCTGATTCAATATTTGCAAGGCAGAAAACACAAAAAGGGGGGATTAAAAACTACATTCTATATTCTATATTTTCAGAAAAATCGTTTGACAAATTATAACATCATCCATTCTTGATAAAAACCCTCAATAAAATAGGGATAGAATGAACATACCTCAACATCATAAAGACCACATACAAAAGACCCACAGTGAGTATCATCCTCAATGGGGAAAAGCTGAGAGCTTTTTCTATAGGATCAGGAACAAGACAAGAATGTCCACTCTCAACAGTTATTTAGTGTAGTGTTAGAAATCCTAGCCTCAACAATAAACAAAACAAAAGGCATCAATCTTAGCAAGGAAGAAGTCAAACTTTCACTATTTGCAGATGACATTATACTATATATATAAAAAACCAAAGCCTCCAACCAAAAATTTTCTAAAGCTGATACAGAAATTCAGTAAAGGCTCAGCATATAAAATCAATGTAAATAAATCTGTTGCACTTCTCTACACCAATATCAAAGTAGCAGAAGGAAAAATCAAGGATTGATCCTATTTACAAGTGTGCCCAAAACCATGATACCTAGGAATAAACCTAATCAAAGGGATAAAAGTTCTGTACTCTGAAAACTAAAAAACACTTCTGAAAGAAATGAATATTACACAAAGAAATAGAAAAACTTTCCACGCTCATGGATTGGAAGAAAAAATATGGTTAAAATGTCATTACTACCTAAAGTGATCTACAGATTTAATGGAATCCCTCTCAAAATACCATCAGCATTTTTCACAGAGCTAGAACAATCTTAACACTTGATTAGAAAAGAACATGTATAGTCAATGCAATCTTGAAAAAGAAAAGCAAAGGGAGTGTCTGGGTGACTCAGTCAGTTAAGCATCTGACTTCAGCTCAGGTCATGATCTCTTGGTTTGTGTTTTCAAGCCCCACATTAGACTCTGTGCTGACATACATTTAGATTCTGTTTTTCTCTTTCCCTCCTCTGCTCACTCTGTCTCGATATCTCAAAACAAACAAATATTAAAAAAGAAGAAAAGAAAGTAAAGCTGGAGGCATCACAGTTTTGGACTTGAAGAAATATTACAAAACTCTAGTCATCAAGACAGTATGGTACTGGCACAAAAGCAGACACATAGA
Source organism: Leopardus geoffroyi (assembly GCF_018350155.1). NCBI lineage: Eukaryota > Metazoa > Chordata > Mammalia > Carnivora > Felidae > Leopardus > Leopardus geoffroyi. The sequence continues at coordinate 83,067,454 of NC_059326.1, forward strand.
TCAATGGAACCGAATAAAGAACCAAGAAATTTACCCACCACTATATGGTCAACTAATCTTTGACAAAGCATAAAAGATTATGCAATGCCAAAAAGACCGTCTCTTCAAAAATTGGTGTTTGGGAAAGCTGAACAATAAATATGCAAGAGAAGAGAACTGGATAACTTCTGTACACCATACACAAAAATAAATTTAAAGTCGATGAAACACCTAAATGTGAGACAGGAAACCATAAAAATCCTGGAGAAGACCAAAGGCAGTAACAACTTTGACTTTGGTTGCCGCAACTTCTTCTTAGTTTTCCTGAGGGAATGAAAACAAAAGCCAAAATAAAGTATTGAGACATCATCAAGAAAAAAATCTTCCCACAGTGAAGTAAGTAATCAACAAAACCAAAAGGTAACCTGTGGAATTGGAGAAGATATTTGCAAATGGAATATTGGAAAAAGGGTTAGTATCAAGAATATATACTCAGAAAACTGAACTCCAAAAAAACACAAATAATCCAACTAGAAAATGAGCAGAAGACATGAATAGACATTTTTTTTTACAAAGAATAAATACAGATTGCTAGGAGAAGCATGAAACAGTAGTCAATATCATTCATCATCAGAAAAATACAAATAAAACTACAGTGAGATATCAACTCACAACAGAATGGCTAGAATTAACAACAAAGGAAACAACAGGTGTTGCCTAGGATGTGGAGAAAGGGGAACTCTCTTACACTGGTGCAGCCACTCTGGAAAACAGTATGGAAGTCCCTCAAAAGTGAAAAAAAAATAGAACCACCCTATGATCCAAAAATTGAATTCCTAGCATTTACCCAAAGGATACAAAAATACTGAGTTGAAGGGATACATCCACCCTGATTTTTATAGTAATTTTATCTATAATTGCCAAATTTTGAAAAGAGCCCAAATGTCCATCAACTGATGAATGGATAAAGATGTGGTATTTATACTCAGCCATAAAATAGAATGAAATCTTGTCATTTACAACGATGTGTGTGAGATTGTATTGTATTAGGCTAAGCAAAATAAGTCAGAGAAAGACAAATATAATTTTACTCATATGTGGAATTTAAGAAACAAAACAAATCAACATAAGAGAAAAAAAAGAGGAAAACAAAGGGAACCTTATCTATACAGATCAAACTGATGGTTACCAGAGGGGAGGTGGGTGTGGAGATATTTTAAAGAGGTGATGAGGACTAAGGAGGGCACTTGTTATGATGAGCTCCAGGTTTTGTAAGTAAGTGTTGAATCACTCAATTCCACACCTGAAACTAAAATTATGTTGTATGTTAACTCACTGGATTGTAAATGAAACCTGAAAAACAAAACTGCGTTATCACTAACACCTATGAGAATGACAAAAATTAAGGACATAAGCAAGAACAGATGTTGGCAAGGATGTGGAGATAGGTGAACCTTCTTGCACGATTGGTGGGAATGCAACCTGGTGCAACCACTCTGGTGCAGTATGGAGCTTCCTTAAAAGCTTAAAAATAGGAATATTCTAGGAGTCAACAATTGCCCTACTAGGTATTCATCCAAAGAATACAAACATACTAATTCTATGGGACACATGCACCTCGATATTCATAACAGCATTACCTACAATAACTATATTATGGAAACAGCCCAAGTGTCCTTGGACTGAAAATTGAATAGGTAAAATGTGAGATACACACAGACACACACACACACATGCACACACATGCATGCACACACACAGAGAGAATGTAATATTACTCAATCATTAAAACAAGTGAATTATTTCCATTTGCAATGCCATGGATGGAACTAGAGAGTTTTATGTTAAGTGAAATAATTGAGCCAGAGAATGACAAATACCACATAACTTAACACATATGTGGAATTCAAAAACAAAATAAATGAACATAGGTGGAAAGGGAAGAGAGGCAAACCATATGAACAGAAACTGACTCAACAATAGAGAACAAGGTGGTGGTTATCAGATGGGAGTTTGGGGAGAGAGGATGGGTCAAATCGGTGAGGATACTTGTGATGAACACTGGGTATTGTATGGAAAAGTTGAATCACTATATTGTATACCTGAAACTAATATTACACTGCATGTTAACTAACCATAACTTATATACAAACTTTAAAAAAATTAAAGTTAATTAGATTTTCTGAGAATTTGATCAACGGGATGAGCCTACAGGTTATGAGTACACTTGAAAATAGACCGATGCCTATGGGAAGGTTCAGAATAGCCATTGGAAGAAGATAAAGTAAATGTAAAGATGGTTACATTTCTTTAGAAAGCTGTTTCACTACAGTGAACAACATAACTCCAGGCCCCAGGTAAGTAAAATTGGGAAAACAGATGGCTTTGGCACATTTATTCTGAAGATGTTCCAGGCCTGCCATTAGACATAACTCTAAACCACGGCCTATAGGCCCTGCCTTCAATCATACTTGTTCTCTAAGTTTCTATTAGAGGCTAAGACAGCAAGTCACGGTCCCTAGCATGATGTGAATATATCTATACCATTAACATCCATAAAGTATATACATTTATTTCTTATATGACAGGGTTTCAACAATCCTCACACAAAATGAACTCAAAATATACACATGGTTCCAAAAGGCAGTAACAAATGAGCAATAATTGGTCATGTATAATAAACATCAGTGAAGCTACTTTTGGGTTTTATCATGCATGCAGGTGTTTTAATCTTTGTAAGTGCTAGAACAAGTTGTGATGACCATAAATAATTATCTCAAGCAGCTGTTGTGAATATTATGGAAGTTCAATAAGGTAACACAGAGAGAACTTAGTAGAGTGCCAAGCATTTAGAAAACATTCTATGAATGTTAGCCTTATTGGTTGTGTTTTTCCCACAATAAATAGAATAGTGTATATCCAGAGGAGAGTTGAAATTGACAGATGAACTCAGTCAAACCTGAAGACAAAAGCTGTGTGATATGATTGTTATGGATTGGAACTAAATCATCTCATCCAAGTAGAAGGATATACATTCTTTAGATATTCCATGTGTGTCATGTTTTCATTCACACCAGCAAAATCATTTTATATATGATAAAATTTGCAATGCCTGTTTAAGTCATTACTAGGATTACAGGGTTATCACTAATTCCTTGAGTTTATTTTATGGGTATTAGTGTTAACCTAGTACATATCTGCATGTGATACTAACCGAAAATATTTGCAAAGTAAACTATATGAACCTTGATAATGGTTATACTTTTATACATGTGCATGCACATGCACACATAATCATTCCAACATGAATCTGGTACAGTAAATGAACCATCTTTTAAGAAACTATTTTTTCCCTTTATGCTATCTTCTGGTGAATAGGAGAGGTAGATGAAAGGCAGGTAGGGGTTTTCACCTGCTATCAGTTATTTTGGAAATCACACAATTCCACTAAGAGTTCTTAGAAGACCTATGCCTTCTGGAATCTGGAAGAGTGTATGGATCACAATCCTGAATCTTATTAACTGTGTGATCTCAAAATACCATTTTCACTGTCCAAATGTTGTGTCCACCTCAAATTGTACTTTTGAGGATTAAGTGACATAAAGTAAGTGAAATAATTTTTGTTAACTCTAAATTCCAGAATAAATAAAATCTGCTCTTTCAGTATCAAAGCAGAACGATGCAAATGTCAATAACACACCCACGACAGTTTCTATACACAATTCATTTAGGGCAGAGCCCAGAACAGGCAGTCAGGATAACAGAAATAACTACAGGGACCCAGGGAAGTCTACGAGTCTGACCTCAGTGAGCCATTTGGGAAAAGGCAACATAAAAAGGGCAGGTGATGATTCTTCTCATTGCAGGGCACTTTCACAGAAAGCAGTGATCCCATTAGCTGTTCAAAATCCAAAACCAGGGAAAAATTTTTAAACATAAAAACCCCACTCAATAATATCTGGATTTTTCTGTATAGATGACAAGCAAAAAATGTCAGTTTTGTCCTCCTGAATGGATTGGCCCAAGATATTGAACAAAAGCAAAGAAATACACAGGTTGTCAATGTATTCACAGAAACCTAAGGTAAGAGAAAAAAAAGGAAAATAGTATCCTTTATGGCATAAGATTTACCTTGATTGTATTTAACATATGTCATAAACAGTTTCATTTCAGTGATGTTACAGCCTATTATTTTAACTAAGATAAAAAAAAATTCACAAACAAATCCAACATTTCTTTTTTTTAAGTTTATTTATTCATTATGAGAGAGAGAGAGAGAGTGAGAAAGAGTGAGAGCATGTGAGTGGGGAGAGGGGCAGAGAGTGAGGGAGAGAGAATTCCAAGCAGGCTCCTCACTGTCAGCACAGAACCCAACATAGGGCTTGATCTCATAAACTGTGAGATCATGACTTGAGGTGAAATGAAGAGTCAGTTGCTTAACCAACTGAGCCATCCAGGTGCCTTGACAAATCCAAAATTTCTGATTAAGTTTAAGAAGTTGTATCTGTTTTATGCTCAGTTGCCTTTTAAAATGATTGCCTTCAAACCAGAGACAAGAAATAAACCATGTCTTCCTTTTTCTGGTGATGAATTAATTTCAAAGTGATAAAGACATTTCCTAGAAGTGATAAAACTTGGAATAATTTATAAAAAATAAAAATTCTAAGAAGTGACTGTGAATTGTGGGTTTCTGCATGTGAATTGTAACATTGTATAAAGGGGGAAAAGTTCCATCCATTATTGCTTGTCAATAATTTGGAAAGAACAAAGCTTATGTCCTTTTATGCCACTGGTAAATTTTCTGTCCATATACGTATATATTTTTTTCTCTTTCTGGCAACCATAAGGGAATTTAGGATTTGTTTTTCCAGTGAAAAGGAAGAGACTGAATGTAAAAGAATTCAAGGGGCCGTCCCTTAGGGAAGTATAGAAAAAAAGACGTAATATAATTGATGGTTAACTAAGAAAAGAAAATAGACAGGAGTGGTGAGTGGAAGATTAAAATTTTAAATGAGAGAAAGGAATATTGAAATACGTTTTGGAAACTAAACATGTGACTATAGTTGGTGTATGGAATTTAAGTCAATAAGTGTGTGGATAAAGAAAAATCAATAAACGAGTGAAGAGAGATGGGACAGAGAGATGCTGATTTTTCTCCGTGTGTGTGTGTGTGTGGGGGGGGGGTGGGTATCAGGAACATTTACACACTCTGATTCTCTCAGTTGGTTCCTGAGACCAACAGTGACTTCTTCAGAAATCTGCATTTGACTCTTGACTTTATTTCCTGTGGAGCTCAGTGCCTCCTCATGGAGGACAGCCTGTTAGAGCATAGGGCATGAATTTACCATGTCCTTTGCTAGAATGAGTTTAAAAAGGGACAGAGTGTTAGAGCAAGAGGGCACCAAACACTTCCAGAATAAAAAGAAAGTAATTCACTAACAAGGCAATGTTTGAAATGGGACAGATATCAGGATGAATGTCCCCTGTCACATCATCATCCAAAAAATTCACTCTCATGTGAATTCACCAGAAACCTTAAAGTTTAACACATTCTTTCTGAGTAATAAATTGGTTTACTACTTTGTTCTTGGCTAAGAGCTGTGAAAAGCAAAGGTCTGCATCTACATATGCATCATTATGAGGGGTACAACACAGAAAAAGAGAAGTTGCAGAGCAGACCATTAACTCAGATTTAAAATAAGTGGCAGAATCCACCATGAAATGCAACCACCATGACTGACTCTTTTAATCTGGCTTTGCTGATCATATGCCGTTTTAGCCCAACAGAAATTATTCTATTTCCTGATAATTATAAATAGGATAGTTATCAAAACAATTTCTCAAGGCATGAAAATACCCCAAAATATGGCAAATATATTTACAAATCTTCATTCAATGGTTAAGGGCTGCATGTGACTATCATTTAAATGGGTAGACATTTTAAAGTTGCATGCATATATGAAATATATAAATATATAAAGTTGAAATAAATTAATATTAAAGGTATGGTCTAGATGCTAAAAATCAACATATAAACTATAAAAGGTTAATAATTTAAATGTTAAAATTGGTTATGGTGATGGTTTATTATTTTTTTTATTTTTTATTTTTTTTAATTTTTTTTTTCAACGTTTATTTATTTTTGGGACAGAGAGAGACAGAGCATGAACGGGGGAGGGGCAGAGAGAGAGGGAGACACAGAATCAGAAACAGGCTCCAGGCTCTGAGCCATCAGCCCAGAGCCTGACACGGGGCTCGAACTCACGGACCGCGAGATCGTGACCTGGCTGAAGTCGGACGCTTAACCGACTGCGCCACCCAGGCGCCCCATGGTGATGGTTTTTTAAACATTCCTCCACAGGGGCGCCTGGGTGGCTCAGTGGATAAGCATCCAACTTTGGCTCAGGTCACGATCTCAACATTCATGGGTTCAAGCCCCATGTCAGGCTCTGTGCTGACAACTTGGGACCTGGAGCCTGTTTGGGATTCTGTGTCTCCCTCTCTCTCTCCCCCTACCCTGCTCGTGCTCTCCCTCTCTCTCTCGCTCTCTCTCTCAAAAATAAACACACAAAAAAAAATTAAAAAAAAATTCCTTCACATACTGTATTCATGAACGTTGAATTTTACACTGATTTACAGCAGGTTTAGATGCTCCCTAAGTGTTCTAGAAGTAAAAGAGTTAATGTGAATAGGTTGAAGATAATTCAAGAAATAATGTAAAGATCTGCAAGTAGTCAAGAAAATAAAAATATTTGCGGACTTGGATATATAGTTCCTTTATTAGTAAGTAGCTGAATGATATAAGACGAACCATGTAAATTTTCTACACATAATTTCTTCATCACTAAAATAACAGGGAGACAAAAAATACCAGGGATAAGAGTATAGGTGTAAAGTAGATTTTTCTAAGGCACCTTCTAACTCTAAAATTCAAAATCTTGACAAAATACAATTAACTTGGAGAATCTTTCTCATAGACAACAATCTGGCCCCAGTGACCCTTGCCAGCCAGTATTCATGACCTTGTGTATTCTTCCCTTGAGCAAGGGGTGAATCTTACTACATATTACTTCTGATATTAGGTTACAAAAAGACTGTGATTTCCATCTTGATCTCACTCTCCACCTCTCTCCCTCTTTCTCCTCCCTCCCCTCTTTCTTGAAGGAGCCTGGGTATCATGTTATGAGATACTCCATGGAAAATCAAGGAAGTGAGGGGAGCTCCAGTCAACATCCAGAAAACAGAGCATTCAGTCCAATAGCCTAGGATGACTGAACTGAACCCTGATGATAACACCTGAGTGGGCTTGGAAGAAGATCCTCCCACAGTTGAGAATTCAGATGATACTGTAGCACCAGCCAGCACTTTGATTACAATTTTGTTGGAAATATTTAGGCAGAGGCACACAGCCAAACTTCATTCAGATTCTTGATGGGAAGATCTGTGAGGTAATACATGTTCGTCTTACTATCTTGAGATAAGTATTAACTACAGCACTAGATGACTAGTATAGTCTCCAAAGAAATATCACTTGTATTTTGAAAGGGCTAAGAATCAAATTTATGGAAAAGGAATGAGGATCTACTTTCCTTACTAGTGGGAATGTTTAACTAAACAAATATTGATAGTACAACATATGTTTAAGTAGAGTGGTAAAGGAATGCAAAACAGTATCTCTGCTGTGAACCAGCTCATAGGCTTTGTTCAAAGCAATTTAGATGTGACAGGAACTGGCAGCTGTTTACCAAATCTATTTGCTCTTTTGCCCTGTGCACTGAGATAAATATACTTCCAAGCCTCCACGTATTGCTATGTGACTAGACTCAAATATTAGGGGAAGGCTCGCAGCACTTTCAGGCTAAGCTCATTAACATTTCCACATCCTGTCAGCTGCCTGCTTAATACATATAAGAATAATAACCTTAGAAGTCAGTGTTGAAGATAGTGAGCAACAAGATGTCAGTAGCCTAGGTATCTGAAATGTCATTCAAAAGAGCCTTCTGCCTATCTGCAAAGTCTATTTTTTACTTTATCTGACAAGAAATACAATTCTATTATCTTAAGCCACTGACATTTAGAAGGTTATTTGCTATGACATCTAATATTACCCTGATAAAGCACAAAGTGATACACATTTTTATTTATTTAATAAGAACTCTACTATGAATATACTCAATAAGGATCTGAAAGTGGACTGTAATTGGGAAACAAATTCTGGGATGTGAGTTTTGGTCATTTCTCTTCAACATTTAGTAATGATATGAGCGTGGACAAGCCACATAACTTTTCTTTGAGACACTCTTCCTTTCTTTCTTTTTTTTCAAATATTTTCTGTATTTTACTTCAAAATCTTCTTTAATAATCCTTTTTTACTTTTGGGTTTTTTTTCACCATTATATTTTTATGTTTTTATTGTTTTATTATTTTTTATATTAAATATAATTTATTGTCAAATTGGTTTCCATACAACACCAAGTGCTCATCCCAACTCTTCCTTTCTAAATGACTACAGATTTGACTGATCAGTTTTTGTTTTTAAGTCTATGTTAAGTTAGATTTTCATCATGCGATTCCTCTACTTTTGAAAATGAAAAATATGTTCTATCTCAATTATACAGTGTATCTTCTATATTCTTCCATTATAATATTTGTCCAATTTTTTCATATGTACCTGTCACTGGCCATCTTCTTCTATAAGGTTAAAAGCCCTTAGCATCAAAAATTTTACTTTAGGGTCATGTGGGAGGCTCAGTCAGTTAAACACCCGACTGTTGATTTCAGATCAAGTCATGATCTCACACTCATTCCTATGATTGAGCCCCACATTGGGATCTGTGCTGACAGAGAGGAGCCTACTTGGTATTCTCTCTCTCTCCCTCTCTCTCTCTGCTCCTTCCCCATACACACACTCTCTCTCTCTCTCAAAATAAATAAGTAAATAAACTTTAAAAATGATATCTTATTAATAACTGTCTTGCTGACAGCACAGTGAGTGGAATATAGGAGGATGAAAAAATATGTGATTGAGTGAGGATGGAACAAATCTTATATACTTTTTAAAGGCTCAAGTGGGTAAGTGAGAGAGCATAAGAGGAGTGAGGGGAATGGGTTCTCTGAGAAATGACATAGAAGACAGGGGAGGTGGTAGTATTGATTCTGGGCTACCATTACTAGATATAGTCTGGATATTAACTCTCCCATATGGTGGCAATTTTCTCTGCGAATAAAGAAGATAAGTGGAGGCATGAGATAGCCTACTTAGCCATGAAATTGGCTAACATGCTATCATTTGCAGAAATATCACAGCCTGCTGATGCTGATAAGGGCAATAAAGGAAAGAGCTTGGGGAACAGAATACAATAAATCTTTGTAATTTCTCCAAATCTGGCTTGTTCCTAGGGTTGACTACTTCTAACAACACAGAAAGATGGGTGAAAGAAATGAGTCTTCAAATACAGATTTTTCCTCTTGGGGCTCTTCCCTGGTATAAAATATGTCAGTGTTCTTGTCTCTGCCATCCTTTTGATATACATTGTGGCTCTCACTACAAACTTCATCCTTATTCTCCTGATCTGGATGGATTCTCACTTCCACACGCCTATGTATTTTCTGCTCAGCCAACTGGCTCTCATGGACTTGACATTAATCTCTAGTATTGTACCTGAAATGGCAACCGACTTCTTTTCAGGAAAGAGAAACATCTCACAGGTGGCCTGTGGAACTCAGATCTTTTTCTTCCTGACTTTAGAAATTGCTGAGTGTATCCTCATCACCCTCATGTCCTTTGACCAGTATGTGGCCATTTGCAACCCTCTGAGATACATCCTGATCATGAGCCAGAAAGTATGCCTGGAGATGGCTACCATATCCTGGGCTGGGAGTGCCCTTACATCACTAGCACACACAGCATATGCTATGCATTTCTCCATCTGTGGTTCCAGAGAGATTTCCCATTTCCTTTGTGAGGTCATGGCCATCCTAAAATTGGCCTGTGAGGACATCTCTGCCTATGAGAAAGCTGTAGTGATGACAAGCATTATGGTTCTCCTCATTCCCTTGTCCTTTATCTTATATTCTTATGCTCTCATCTTCCTTTCTGTCCTCCACATGAACTCACTGGAAGCCAGAAATAAAGCTGTGGCCAGCTGTTCCTCCCACCTGACTGTAGTATGCCTCTACTTTGGTCCAACCATGCTGGCCTACATGAGACCTAGTTCTTATCACAGTTCCAAGCTGGACCAGGTTCTCTTTATGCTTGGTGCCATCCTCACCCCCATGATGAACCCCCTCATATATAGTCTCAGAAACAAGGAGGTGGTATGTGCTCTGAAAATGGTGTTGGTGTGCTGCTTAACCTCAAATTAGACCACAAACTTAAGATGAATGTTAATCACTATCTATTTCTATTTCAGTCTAAATAAGCCCTTCTTAGATGTCCAGTTTTGAGTACTGGTGTGTGTGTGTGTATATATATATATATATATCTGTGTTAAATAACTGTGTCTAAATTTTATACTGTGCTACTTCAGCCTATATATATATATATATATACTTTTATACTTTATGTAGTTTTGTATATAGTTGTGTATTTATACTTATATATTTATTTATACATATGATTATATATATAATTCTATTGAGACACGTTTATCTTCTTTATGAGAACGTTAGGCCCACACTCTCAGATTGTGAGTCCCTAGGATTTAGGTTCTCCAGGGGTGATGATGATTGATGGTGATGGTGTTAGTGGTAATAAATGTTATGATGGTGCAGTTGGAATGGTGGTACTTAAGGGGGGTGGAGGTAGCCATGGTAATGATGATGAAATTTCACCAAGAAAAGGAAACGAATTAATGATGTTTTTTTCAGCTACAAAGGGAAAGTATATCAATATCAGTGCTTGAAAGAGGCCAACCACCACAGAAAATCTATGGATGTAACATTTTCCAAGGATCCTTAAGTGAGGATAAGAACTAAACTGAGTTCTTGGTTTCTAATCTTTTAAATAAAAGGGCTAGATTATAAACCTAAACAAAAAGCCAATTATATTACTATATTTAAATATTTTCCTTCTTATTAAAATTTCAATTATCTTATGAAATTACTCTTATTATCTAAAATAATAAATATTAAGACTTTTTATAGTTTCAACTCTTTATTTTTAGGAATACATAACTATATTGGACTTGGTGGAAATGGACAGTTATTTGCAGGATGATATTACTAGAATGGATGTATTTATTTTTTTACATTTCTAGCGACTTTCTGCCATGTAATGTGAAAGTGATTCACATTTTAGCAGAAGGGTAAATAGAGTGAATGTAGCTGAATCTATAAATGTGGAAGTATTCCTGTTCTAACGCCTGACAGTATGAACACAAATGGACTGCAATTGAACCTAAAAGATTTACTAATTTATTACTATATCATTCCATTTTATTCTTATATTTTTATATTAATCACATTTTAGATTTTTTTAGGTTTATTTATTCATGTTGAGAGAGAGAGAGAGAGAGAGAGAGAGAGAGAAAGAAAGCACACACGCGAGGAAGGGGGAAAGAGAGAGACAGAATCCCAAGCAGGCCCCACACTATCAGCTCAGACCCCAATTCAGGACTTGATCTGACGAACTGAGAGATTATGATCTGAGCCAAGATCATAACTGACGGAGCCACCCAGTCACCCCTAGATTCATCACATTTTAATGGTTTTGGTTGGGTTACTAACATAGCACAATATAAAATTATTTAGACACAATTATTTAACATCCATAAAGGACAGTGAGGGATATGAAATGTACCTGGCCAAAAAAAAAAAAAAAAAAAAAAAAAAAAAAAAAAGGAAATTAGAAGGTATATTCATAAGTCACCCCTTAAATGTCTGGGGAAAATAAGGGTGATTTATTTTTAAATCTGAACTATGTCAAAGATTATATGAAAGAGATGTTTTGAAGTACAAAATGGGTAAGTAACAAAGTTTTAGGATATTCTTCATGTAAGTTATTAATATAAATTATTTTTAAACAAAAGAATATGTATCATTTGAAGTATAGGGCAGGGTGGGTTGGGGGAGAAGTATAAACCAGAAATGGTTTTTAAACACTTTTTATTTTTAAGTAATCTCTATAACCAACCTGGAGTAGAACTTACAACCCTGAGATCGAGTCACATAGTCTACAGACTGAGTCATCCAGTTGCCCTAAGCCAGAAATCTTTATGACAGTGATTGAGCAGATATATGCAAGGACTTGTGCTTTAGCCCATAAGCATGTACTTAAGTGTCAACTGTCAGGTTCCATCATTTCTAATAAAGCTAAGTTCTTTGCACTTTAGTTTTCTTTCCAATATAAGCATTATATTACACTAAATAACACAAGAAAGGCAGTGGTTTATAAATACCCTACACAGAATGTTTAAAATACACTCAAAGAGTCATTCTGTTTCAATTTGTTTCAGTGAAGTGGTACTACAGTTTGGGAACAGCCTTATAATAACACCTATTATGTCTCATTAACTACATAAAGAACTTTCCCCTATCCCAATAACCAGTATGGTGGATTTCCATTCCACAACTGGGATGAAGCAGGAGGTGTTCTCTTGGATGGGACTTGAGCTGATAAAGAAAGTGAAATACATAGTTCTTACTTGCTCTAAGGGTCTGGTTACTTTACAAAAAGTTGTAGAAGTATTCTTTTCCACCATGCAGGAACAAAATGCTACTTCTTCTTAAGATAATAAATGAGAGAAACTGGGAAAAGAAAGTCCTCAGGCAAAGTTCTCATTCATTTGCTCACCATAGCAGATGTCACAGCACTTGTCAGCAGAGTTCTGGTAAATGTGAAGCATAAACAACTTAACTCAGCAGTTAAGAAAAAGACACAGTAACTCAACACCCATAAAAAGTCCATTGCCTTGTCAAAATCTCTCCTCATGGAGAACAAAGCCATGTGTCAGAAAACACCTACTTTCTAACTAATTGGAAACCTTTCTCTAGAAATGTCTAAAAAGAGAAGATAAAGTTATCTAATACAGCAGCATTCCCTAAAGTTCTGAAAAGAAATGAAATAAACCATTTTGGAAGACAAAATATAAAACTAAGAATTGTGATAGTGTGGGGGTAAGGGAGAATGAGAAAACAATATTTCTCTCTTCTCAGATTGGAATTTCTCTGGTGGGGAAACAACACTGTTTAATGTAAGCTTAAGCCTCACTAAAACAAAAATTTACTTTTCGTAGATGACTGAAATTGCCGCTGGTCCCTTATTGCCCTTTTCCTTTTAAATGAACAATTAGATGACCCACTTCCTTAATGTCAAACAGAATCACATCACTAAAGACAATGATTTAATCACTTCTAAATTCTAATTATTCCAACCCAACTAATTCAGTTCCTTTATTTGAATCTTATCTTTTTTCCTCATGAATGATTTAGATTCCAAATCTTTGGTCATTTTTATTATAATTTAACCATTCCCCCATCCTACAGACAGTTTGACATTTTTATAAGGTGTGATTAGAACAACTTATTTGATTGCTTTGATTTGGGTTCATGTTATTATCCCAATAGGATGTGAATACTCTATAAATATTTTCATCTTGATCATTCTCTTTTGGCCTGTGAGGAAATTGTGGCATTCTTCTCCCATGTGGAATCAACCAGCTCACACACAAAAATCTACAGTCACACTGGAATGATTCCACCTCAGTTTTTCAGAAAGAAAGAAAGAAAGAAAGAAAGAAAGAAAAGGTAAAGGAAAGGAGAAAAGAAAAGAGAAGAAAAGAAAGGAAAGGAAAGGAAAAGAAAAATGCTGTGCAACTGTCTAGTCTAGAGCTGAGAAAATCGTGGTCTCCATGTAGCTTTAACACTATTGCACTGAAAATTCATTATTATTTACAGCTAAAAGAATTCAAATGGTTGGAATTGATGGCTATATGGCTTCTTCAATTTCATAGAAGGAAAACCCACGTGAAGCTCAAAGTCAAAAAAAGCAAGAGCATGCATTGTAATATGTGATACACTCTCATCCTCACCTATGTCCTCTCTTCTTCTGTCCCTCCCTCATCTATTTCTTCTTCTCTCTCTTTTTATCTATCTCTCAGTATCTCTGTCTTTATCTGTGATTACTCCTCCATATCAGGTGTCTGTCTTTTAGTATCCCTTTATTAATAATCCTTCTGAAATCTTTTGCCATTTATATTTTTTCATTATTTTTTCCATTTTTTTCTCCAAATTTTTTACCATTTCCTTTTGCCACCACAAATCTCAGCTTTTTGTTTTAAAGTGTTGCAAACAGAATATTTTTTAAATGTTTGTTCATTTAATAAAGTTTTATATTTTTATACATTTTTGAAACAATTTAATTGAGAATTTTATACTCAATCTAAGGAAAATTTATAAGTATATATTTGGGGGCTATATCATTTTGTTATAATTTATGTTATCTGTCATTTAGTGAATAGAAAATATTTTTATGCCTAATATTAATTCATTCCCATATTAATACTTAAGGACATAGAGAAACAATAAAATTTGCCCTTTCACTGGAATCTCAGAACTCAAATAATATTCCTTGTTTCCAGAAAGATTTTACATCCTGCTCTACCTCCATTCTCACTAAGCAATATAAATGCTAAGAACTAACTTCCTAATGCTGCCTATAATTGACACTATGGGCTGAATAATTCCAACCATGTGGGTATTTGACATTATGCAAACAACATATCTAGTCAATTGAATGAATCTTTCTAACTTCATCATTACTTCCCAGCATTACACAGCCAGAGCTGCCCAGATATCTTTCCTCTAATTTAATGTAACACTAGATGACTTTCTTCTGAAGACGTGACACTGGAATTTCTCAGAATTAATACATATGAAACCAGCAACAAGATACAAATCAAAGCCATTTGAGTTACAGTGAGATAGCCACCAAGGTGTTGTCACAATAGACTCTTCTGCACTCTCAGTCACCCACAAAGTATGGACCCAAGTATGGATTTGGGTCTTCTGCAGTGTCTCTCAATTGAGTCCATTCTCATGTTGGAATTTAAGAGTACCTGACATTCCTGTTTCATTTCTGGACCATTTTCATTAAGACCAAAACTATGTTATCATGTTCTTGGGGTGATCCAGTCTTTCAATCATAGATGTCTGTGTTTACCAAACCAACCATCTACTTAATAACTATAAACAAACAAACAAATGGGTACTTTCCACATATTCAAAATGTTGCACACACTTGAATATAACTAATAGCATCATAGGTGAAAAGTTTATATTAACAAAACGGAAAATTTTTGGAAAAAATTACAAACACACAGTCTGAATTTTCCTTCCTATAAACACAGACTCCCCACTTCCCCTTCCAATATGCTTTCAGGTGAAACTAAAGCTCAAACATAAAAACAAGGAAATAAAACAGTCAATACAGACTTCATTTTCAAGAAATATTATCTAAACAATCTTTGCTTCCTCAAACCCACTCATCTTCTATCCAGGTTGTTTTTGTCACTGGAAAAATAGTCCTAATTCACCTTCACACAAACTGTGCCTCCTTTCCTGCCCTATCTTCATCCAGCACCATATCCAAAACAATGCTTAACTTCTCAATGTAGAGGAAGTCCTTATAAATCAGCTGTGGAATACATATTTGCTTTCATTTGACATCTAATTCACTAAATGTTTCCTCTTTTTTTGATATTATTTATTTATTTTGAGAGAGAGATAGAGGGAGAGAGAAGTAGCAGGGGAGGGCAGAAAGAGAGGGAGAGGGATAGTCTCAAGTAGGTTCCACACTGGCAGCATAGAGCCCAATGTGAGGCTTGGTCTCATGAACCATGAGATAATGACCTGAGCTGATATCAAGACCAATCTAGAATTATATATGCAGCAAAAGCTTCTAAAAATGAAGGTGTTATAATTTTAGCAAAAATGGTAGAGGAAAGACTCCTGAAAATAAATGTTACCTACATAAAAGCAATAAAAACATTGAAAAAATTTGCCTAAATCAACTTTTTAAGAATTCTGTAAATTAAAGAAAGGTTTTCAGCAATACAGGTATCATTTATTCAATAAAAATTATTCAATATCAGTAAAATTAGTGAACACTCTTGCCTTTTAATTGTCTGTTCCTATCCTCCCTTCTCTTTGAAAACCAATATCCTGCAATGATGGTGCAAAACAGGAGCTTGGCAGCTACTTGGGAGGAAAGACAATTTTGGATATCATTCAAAGCCCCATCCCCTGATAATTATCATTACTTAATTGTTTTGTTGACTTCTTGGAAGAATCCACTAGGAAGATTGTCTTTCTTTTTTCTTTTTTTTTTTCTTTTATTATTTTTTTTAATCTGACTCAGCACTCATTCAGTACAAATAGGTTTCAGGGTCACTTGGAAAAAAGAAACAAAAACCCAAACACACACACACACACACACACACACGACAATTGTTGAACATCATGGCTTTCTAAAACAATTTATAACAGCTGGGTGGGGGGGAAGGATTGGCTAAACAAACAATTAAACAGAAAACATGGAGAATGAGATGTCCACAGCAAATTTTGAAAAGTTCTAACACATTCCTGGGAGTTATAAATATCATGTGCATATTCCCAGATCTGTGTGCTTGCTCAGGAATAACACAAGAAGGCCCTAAGATAATATTGAGACTCAATACAAACAGGAAGTGAAGGCTAAAGTGAATTTGTACACTGACTGAATATTGAAGGCATGTGCCAACATGCAAATGAGGCCCAAAATGAAGACTGGGAGACATATTAGCTACAGACACTTAAATAAAACTCTATAAAACATTAGCAGAACAATGAGCTGACTGAACAGAGACTTTCTTGGCCACATAGGACAAAGAAGGCAAAATTTATAAAATTAATCCAAAAAAGTCACTTAAAACAAAACAAAACAAAACAGTAACAACTCCGACAACAAACCTTAGGGACAGGAAAAGATCTGATGTTCAACTATGCCACACTGTATTATTTAAAATGTACAGTTTTTAATGAAAATTATTAAGTATGAAATGAAATAAGGAGCTATGACCCATTCACAGGGAGAAAATGTCTACAGAACCATTTCTGAGGAAGCCCTAATGTTGGACTTACTAGACAAATAATTTAAATAAGCTATCCTAAATATGTTCAAAGAATTAAAGGGAATAGTATCTCAAAAACTAGATGACAGTATGATATTTGACTAAAGAGAAAAGATCAACAAAGATATAAGTATTATTAAATAAAAAAACAAAATAAAAATTCTAAAATTAAAAATATAACAATTAAAATAAAAAAAATTACTACAGGGGATCAACTTAATTTGATTAGGAATAAGAGTGCAAATACATGAAGATAGGTCCAATGGATGAACAAAAAGAAATGGAAAGAAAGAAAAACAGAAAGAATGAAAGAAAGAAAGACTGAAAGGAAGAAAGAAAGAAAAAGAGAGAGAGATGAACAGAGGCCTGTAGGATACTATCCAGTGTATTGACTAATAAATGTCATAGAAAAGACAGTAAGAGGGACAGAAATTTTGTTTGAAAAAATAAATACTCAAACATTTATCAAATTTTATGTAAAACATTAATCATCACAACCAAAAGGTTCAATAAACTCCAATGTGGATATTCTCAATAAGATAGACATGTAGCACATTATAAATAAATTGTCAAAAGTCAAAGAGATAATTCTGAAACCAGTAAAATGAAAGAAACTTATCACATACTAGGAACCCCTCCTAAGATTATCGGTGAATTTCTCAGCAATCTTGCAGGCCTGGAAAGAATGGGATGATGTACTCAAATTACTGCAGGAAAACAGCTAAGAATATGTTACCTAGCAAAACTATCCTTGAAGAATGAAGAAGATAGATTTCCCCAGACATTTCCCCAGAATGAAGAAGATAGATTTCTCCAGATAGTTTCCCCCAAAACTGAAGGAATTGATCACTGTTAGACTTGACTTACAAGAAATGCTAAAGGTAGTTCTTAAAAATTTAATCAAAAAGACACTAAATGACAAGAAAGCATATGAATGTATAAATGTCATTGTTAAAAGAAATAAAGACAGAATATAAAATACTATAATAGCAGCACATAAATAACTTTTAACCTAGTAAATAAGTAGAACACAGCAGTTAGAATAATTATAACAGAAAACTGTTAATGGAAATATAAAAAGAAGTAAATTTGACATCAATCACACGAATTTTGGAGGTGTTGACATGTAGAGTATCCATACGTGATTGAAGTTAAGTTGTTTTCAGCTTCAAATAGACTGCTCTAACTATAAAACATTCAGTGCAAAACACATGATAACCAACCATGTAAAAGATATAGAGTAGATACATAAAAAAAAAAACAGTGAATAATCAAAGTGCTATACACACATACACACACACACATACATACACACATACATCAAATCACAATGTCAACAGGAAGGGAATGAAAGACCTACAAAACAGACAAAGCTATTAATAAAATTGCAAAACTAAGTACTTACTTTACTTTAAACGTAAGTGGACTAAGCTCAATCCAAAGACAAAGTGGCTGTACCTCTTCAAATCTGTATTTTTGTACCCTTTTGGTAAGTACCTAATAGTGAAATTGCTGGGTCATACAGTAGCTCTATCTTTAGCTCTTTCTTTTTGAGGAAACTCCATCCTGTTCTACAGAGTGGCTGTACCAGTTTGCATTCCCACAAACAGTGCAAAATGGCTCCCCTTTCTCTGCATCCTCACCAACACCTGTTTTTTCTCATGTTGTTAATTTTAGCCATTCTGAATGGTGTGGGGTGGTATCTCATTGTGGTTTTGATTTGTATTTCCCTGATGATGAGTGATGTTGAGCATCATTTCATGTGTCTATTAGCAGTGTTATCAACAATAGGCCAACTATAGAAAGAGACCAAATGTCCATTGAATGGTGAATTGATAAAGAAGATATGGGTATATATGTAATGGAATATTAGTCATTAAAAGGAATGAAATCTTGTCATTTGCAATGACATGGATGGAGCTAGAATGTATTATGCTAACAGAAATAAGTCAATCAGAGAAAGACAAGTACCATATGATTTCACTCATATGTGGAATTTAAGAAACAAAACAAATGAATAAATGGGAATGGGGAGGAAGAGCAGAGAGGAAAACAAACTCTTAATGACAGAGAACAGAGGGTTGATAGTTGGAAGTGGGTGGGGGATGAGCTAGATGAGTGATGGGTATTAAAGAGGTCACTTGTCATGAGCACTGGATGTTGTATGCAAAATGAATCACTGAATTCTACTCCTGAAACCAATATTGCACTATATGTTGACTAACAACAACAACAACAAAAAGAGTGCCTTAGTGAATAAAATAAAAATTTAAAAAATGGAAAACAAATGAAAAACAAAATAAAATGCAACTATACATGTGCTTCAATTGAATTTCTTGCACATTGTTGGAGGAAATGTAAAATGGTGCAGTTCATATGGAAAATAGTATGGAGGTTCCTCAAAGACAAACTTGTGGCTAGAGAGGAGGCAGTGGGAGGAAGGGTGAAATTAGTGAAGGAGATTAAAGTCCAAATTTCTAGGGGTGCCTGGGTGACTCAGTTAAGCATCCGACTCTTCATTTCAGTCAGGTCATGATCTCACAGTTCGTAAGTTCGAGCACCATACTGGGCTCTGAGCTGACATCACAGACCCTGGTTGGAATTCTCTGTCTCCCTCTCTATCTGCCCCTCTCCCCTCTCTCAAAAATAAATAATTAAACTTAAAAAATAAGATGTACAAACTTGCACTTATTAAATAAAAAAGTTAAGGGTATAAAAATACAGCATAGTCAATAATATGGTCAATATAGTCAATAATATTATAATACACTTATCATGGTGAACATTTTATAATGTATGTAATTGTTGAATTACTATGTTGAATACCCCAAACTAACTCTATATGTCAACTAAACGTCAAAAAAAATCAATTGAAAACATACATAAAATTTGACATATGATCCCCAAATCCCACTTCTGGGTATATATCCAAAAAAGCAGAAAGTAAGATTTGAAAGAGATATTTGCACAACCATGTTCATTGTAGTATTGTTCACAATAACCAAGAGATCGAAACAATCCAAATGTTCTTCAAAAGAAGAATGTAGAAATAAAATATGTTACATACATACAATGGAATATTATTCAGCCTTAACAAGAAAATCGTGTCACATGACACATGGATGAAACTTCAGGACATCCTGTTAGGTGAAATAAACCTATCACAAAAAGACAAATTCCACTTAAATGAAGTATCTAAAGCAGTCAAACTCATATAAAGTAGAAAAATGATTTTATAGAAGTGTATCTGATAGAAGTGTTTTTATTTATCTTTAACCTCATCCCAAGATTTCCCTATTATTAACATCATTCATTAGTATGGTATCAGTGTTAAACTTATGAATAATAATGCATTATTTTTTTTTAATTTATTTTTTTATTTTTTTCAATATATGAAATTTATTGTCAAGTTGGTTTCCATACAACACCCACTGCTCATCCCAAAAGGTGCCCTCCTCAATACCCATCACCCACCCTCCCCTCCCTCCCACCCCCCATCAACCCTCAGATTGTTCTCAGTTTTTAACAGTCTCTTATGCTTTGGCTCTCTCCCACTCTAACCTCTTTTTGTTTTCCTTCCTCTCCCCCATGGGTTTCTGTTAAGTTTCTCAGGATCCACATAAGAGTGAAAACATATGGTATCTGTCTTTCTCTGTATGGCTTATTTCACTTAGCATCACACTCTCCAGTTCCATCCACGTTGCTACAAAGGGCCATATTTCATTCTTTCTCATTGCCATGTAGTACTCCATTGTGTATATAAACCACAATTTCTTTATCCATTCATCAGTTGATGGACATTTAGGCTCTTTCCATAATTTGGCTATTGTTGAGAGTGCTGCCTTAAACATTGGGGTACAAGTGCCCCTATGCATCAGCACTCCTGTATCCCTTGGGTAAATTCCGGGCAGTGCTATTGCCGGGTCATAGGGTAGGTCTATTTTTAATTTTCTGAGGAACCTCCACACTGTTTTCCAGAGTGGCTGCACCAGTTTGCATTCCCACCAACAGTGCAAAAGGGTTCCCGTTTCTCCACATCCTCTCCAGCATCTACAGTCTCCCGATTTGTTCGTTTTCGCCACTCTGACTGGCGTGAGGTGATATCTGAGTGTGGTTTTGATTTGTATTTCCCTGATAAGGAGCGACGTTTCGCATCTTTTCGTGTGCCTGTTGGCCATCCGCATGTCTTCTTTAGAGAAGTGTCTATTCATGTTTTCTGCCCATTTCTTCACTGGGTTATTTGTTTTTCAGGTGTGGAGTTTGGTGAGCTCTTTATAGATTTTGGATACTAGCCCTTTGTCTGATACGTCATTTGCAAATATCTTTTCCCATTCCGTTGGTTGCCTTTTAGTTTTGTTGGTTGTTTCCTTTGCTGTGCAGAAGCTTTTTATCTTCATAAGGTCCCAGTAATTCATTTTTACTTTTAATGCCCTTGCCTTTGGGGATGTGTCAAGTAAGAGATTGCTATGGCTGAGGTCAGAGAGGTCTTTTCCTGCTTTCTCCTCTAGGGTTTTGATGGTTTCCTGTCTCACTTTCAGGTCCTTTATCCATTTTGAGTTTATTTTTGTGAATGGTGTGAGAAAGTGGTCTAGTTTCAACCTTCTGCATGTTGCTGTGCAGTTCTCCCAGCAGCATTTGTTAAAGAGACTGTCTTTTTTCCATTGGATGTTCTTTCCTGCTTTGTCAAAGATTAGTTGGCCATACGTTTGTGGGTCTAGTTCTGGGGTTTCCATTCTATTCCATTGGTCTTTGTGTCTGTTTTTGTGCCAATACCATGCTGTCTTGATGATGACAGCTTTGTAGTACAGGCTAAAGTCTGGAATTGTGATGCCTCCTGCTTTGGTCTTCTTCTTCAAAATTCCTTTGGCTATTCGGGGCCTTTTGTGGTTCCATATGAATTTTAGGATTGCTTGTTCTAGTTTCGAGAAGAATGCTGGTGCAGTTTTGATTGGGATTGCATTGAATGTGTAGATAGCTTTGTATAGTATTGACATTTTGACAATATTTATTCTTCCAATCCATGAGCACGGAATGTTTTTCCATTTCTTTATATCTTCCTCGATTTCCTTCATATACTTTCTATAGTTTTCAGCATACAGATCTTGTACATCTTTGGTTAGGTTTATCCCTAGGTATTTTATGCTTCTTGGTGCAATTGTGAATGGGATTAGTTTCTTTATTTGTCTTTCTGTTGCTTCATTATTAGTGTATAAGAATGCAACTGATTTCTGTACATTGATTTTGTATCCTGCAACTTTCGTGAATTCATGTTATCAGTTCTACCAGGCTTTTGGTGGAGTCTATCGGATTTTCCATGTATAATATCATTTCATCTGCAAAAAGTGAAAGCTTGACTTTATCTTTGCCAATTTTGATGCCTTTGATTTACTTTTGTTGTCTGATTCCTGATGCTAGAACTTCCAAAACTATGTTAAACAGCAGCGGTGAGAGTGGACATCTCTGTCGTGTTCTTGATCTCAGGGGGAAAGCCCTCAGTTTTTCCCCATTGAAGATGATGTTAGCTATGTGCTTTTCATAAACGGCTTTTATGATGTTTAAGTATGTTCCTTTTCTCCCGACTTTCTTGAGGGTTTTTATTAAGAAACTTTGCTGAATTTTGTCAAATGCCTTTTCTGCATCGATTGACAGGGTCATATGTTTCCTATCTTTTCTTTTATTAATGTGATGTATCACGTTGATTGATTTTCAAATGTTGAACCAGACCAGCATCCCAGGAATGAATCCCACTTGATTATGGTGAATAATTCTTTTTATATGCTGTTGAATTCGATTTGCTAGTATCTTATTGAAAATTTTTGCATCCATATTCATCAGGGATGTTTGCCTGTATTTCTCTTTTTTTTACTGGGTCACTGTCTGGTTTAGGAATCAAAGTAATGCTGGCTTCATAGAATGGGTCTGGAAGTTTTCCTTCCCTTTCTATTTTTTGGAATAGCTTGAGAAGGATAGGTATTATTTCTGCTTAAATATCTGGAAGAATTCCCCTGGGAAGCCATCTGATCCTGGACTATGATTTGTTGGGAGATTTTTGGCCACTGATTCAATTTCTTCACTGGTTATGGGTCTGTTCAAGCTTTCTATTTCCTCCTGATTGAGTTTTGTAAGCTTGTGGGTGTTTAGGAATTTGTCCATTTCTTCCAGGTTGTCCAATTTGTTCGCATATAGTTTTTCTTAGTATTCCCTGATAATTGCTTGTACCTCTGAGGGATTGGTTGTAATAATTCCACTTTCATTCATGGTTTTATCTATTTCGGTCATCTCCCTTTTCTTTTTTAGAAGCCTGGCTAGAGGTTTATCAATTTTGTTCATTTTTTCAAAAAACAACTCTTGGTTTCATTGATCTCCTCTACAGTTTTTTTAAGATTCTATATTGTTTATTTCTGCTCTGATATTTATTTTTTCTCTTCTTCTTCTGGGTTTGGGGTGTCTTTGCTGCTCTGCTTCTATTTCCTTTAGGTGTGCTGTTAGATTTTGTATTTGGGATTTTTCTTGTTTCTTGAGATAGGCCTGGATTGCAATGTATTTTCCTCTCAGGACTGCCTTTGCTGAATCCCAAAGCGTTTGGATTGTTGTATTTTCATTTTCATTTGTTTCCATATATTTTTTGATTTCTTCTCTAATTGCCTGGTTGACCCACTCATTCCTTAGTAGGGTGTTCTTTAACCTCCATGCTTTTGGAGGTTTTCAAGATTTTTCCTGTGGTTGATTTCAAGCTTCATAACTTTGTGGTCTTAAAGTATGCATGGTATGATCTCAATTCCTGTATACCAATGAAGGGCTGTTTTGTGACCCAGTATGTGATCTATCTTGGAGAATGTTCCATGTGCACTCGAAAAGAAAGTATATTCTGTTGCTTTGGGATGCAGAGTTCTAAATATATCTGTCAAGTCCATCTGATCCAATGTCTCATTCAGGGCCCTTGTTTCTTTATTGACCGTGTGTCTAGATGATCTATCCATTTCTGTAAGTGGTGTGTTAAAGTCGCCTGCAATTATCACATTCTTATCAATAAGGTTGCTTACGTTTGTAATTGTTTCATATATTTGGGGGCTCCAGTATTCAGTGCATAGACATTTATAATTGTTAGCTCTTCCTGAAGGATAGACCCTGTGATTATTATATAATGCCCTTCTTCATCTCTTGTTACAGCTTTTAATTTAAAGTCTAGTTTGTCTGATATAAGTATGGCTACTCCAGCTTTCTTTTGACTTCCAGTAGCATGATAAGTGGTTCTCCATCCCCTCACTCTCAATTGAAGGTGTCCTCAGGTCTAAAATGAGTCTCTTGAGAGAGCAAATAGATGGGTCTTGTTTTTTTTTATCCACTCTGTTACCCTATGTCTTTTGGTTGGCGCATTTAATCCATTTACATTCAGTGTTATTATAGAAAGATGTGGGTTTAGAGTCATTGTGATGTCTGTAGGTTTCATGCTTGTAGCGATGTCTCTGGTACTTTGTCTCACAGGATCCCCCTTAGGATTTCTTAGAGGGCTGGTTTAGTGGTGATGAATTCCTTCAGTTTTTGTTTGTTTGGGAAGACCTTTATCTCTCCTATTCTAAATGACAGACTTGCTGGATAAAGGGATTCCTGGCTGCATATTTTTTCCATTCATCACATTGAAGATTTCCTGCCATTCCTTTCTGTCCTGCCAAGTTTCAGTAGAAAGATCGGTTACGAGTCTTATAGGTCTCCCTTTATATGTTAGAGTGCATTTATCCCTAGCTGCTTTCAGAATTTTCTCTTTATCCTTGTATTTTGCCAGTTTCACTATGATATGTCATGCAGAAGATAGATTCAATTTATTTCTTTTTTTTTTTTTTAATTTTTTTTTTCAACGTTTATTTATTTTTGGGACAGAGAGAGACAGAGCATGAACGGGGGAGGGGCAGAGAGAGAGGGAGACACAGAATCGGAAACAGGCTCCAGGCTCCGAGCCATCAGCCCAGAGCCCGACGCGGGGCTCGAACTCACGGACGGCGAGATCGTGACCTGGCTGAAGTTGGACGCTTAACCGACTGCGCCACCCAGGCGCCCCAGATTCAATTTATTTCTGAAGGGAGTTCTATGTGCCTCTTGGATTTCAATGCCTTTTTCTTTCCCCAGTTCAGGGAAGTTATCAGCTATGATTTCTTCAAGTACACCTTCAGCACCTTTCCCTCTCTCTTCATCCTCTGGAATACCAATTATGCGTAGATTATTTCTCTTTAGTGCATCAGTTACCTCTCTAATTTTTTCCTCATACTCCTGGATTTTTTTTATCTCTCTTTTTCTCAGCTTCTTCTTTTTCCATAATTTTATCTTCTAGTTCATCTATTCTCTCCTCTGCCTCTTCAATCCGATCCGTGGTTGTTTCCATTTTATTTTGCAGCTCATTAATATCATTTTTAGCTCCTCCTGACTGTTCCTTAGTCCCTTGATCTCTGTATCAAGAGATTCTCTGCTGTCCTTTATACTGTTTTCCAGCCCAGCAATTAATTTTATGACTATTATTCTAAATTCACTTTCTGTTATATTGTTTACATCGTTTTTGATCAGTTCGTTCACTGTTGTTATTTCCTGGAGGTTTTTGAGGATAATTCTTCCGTTTCGTCATTTTGGATAGTCCCTGGAGTAGTGCGGAACTGCAAGGCACTTCCCCTGTGCTGTCTTGAATATCTTGCAATGGTGGGCGGGGCTGCAGTCATACCTGATGTCTTCCCCCAGCCCACCACTTGGGCCACAGTCAGACTGGTGTGTGCCTTCTCTTTCCCCTCCTAGGGGCTGGATTCACTGTGGGTTGGCATGGCCCATCTGGGCTACTTGCACACGCCAGGCTTGTGGTGCTGGGGAACTGTTGTATTAGCTGGGGTGGATCGGCAAGGGGCACAGGGAAGAGAGGGGCAGATTCAGCTGATTTTCCTTCCCGGATCCACTTCGGGAGGGGCCCTCTGGCACCGAGACGGAGTCAGACCCGTCAGAAGGATGGATCCACAGAAGCACAGCATTCAGTGTTTGTGTGATGCAAGCAAGTTCCCTGGCAGGAACTGGTTCCCTTTGGGGTTTTGGCTGGGAGATGGGCAAGGGAGATGGCGCTGGCGAGTGCCTTTGTTCCCTGCCAAGCTGAGCTCTGTCATCCGGGGCTCAACAACTTTCCCTCCCGTTGTCCTCCAGCCCTCCTCCTCTCTGAGGAGAGCTGTTAACTTATAACCTTCCAGATGTTAGGTCCCGCTTGTTGTCCAAACACACTCTGTCAGACCCCTCCGCTTTTGCAAGCCAGACTCAGGGGTTCTGCTTTGCCAGCGGGCTGTTCCTCCACCCCGGCTCCCTCCCACCAGTCCGTGTAGTGTGCACTGCCTCTGCACCCTTTCTACCCTCTTCCTTGGACCTCTTGTCTACGCTTGGCTCCAGAGAATCCATTCTGCTAGTCTTCTGGCGATTTTCTGGATTATTTAGGCAGGTGTGGGTGGAATCTAAGTGATTCGCAGGATGCGGTTAGCTCAGCATCCTGCTACGCCGCCATCTTCCCAGAAGCCCCCTTAAACATAAGAGTTAAAATTATAAAACTCTTCAAAGAAAACATCGGGAAATGGTTGACATCTTTGGAATTGGCAATGATGTCTTTAATGTGACACCAAATCACCAGCAACAAAAGCAAATACAGACAAATGGAGTGACATAAAATTTAGAAGTGTATTTGAGGACACAGTCAAAAGAGTGAAGAGACAACTAATAAAAGGGGAAAATATGTGTAAATCATATATTTGCTACAGGTTAATATCTGCAATATACAAAAAAAAAAAAAAACTCCTACAACTTAACAGCTAAAACCAAGTAACCCAGTTTAAAACACGTACAAAGAACATGTGTAGACATTTTCCAAAGATCATGTAAAAATGTCCAATAGGCATATGAAATGGTGTTCAACATTACTAATCATTAGAAAAATGCAAATAACTACCACAATGAGATATCACCTCACTTCTGTTAGGATGACCACTATCAAAAAAGCAACAATGAGAACAAAATTAGAAATGCTGGCAAGATTTTAGAAAAATTAGAACCCTTGTGTATTGCTGATGGAAATGTAATACGGTGCAACCGCTATGTAAACAGTATGGTGGGTCCTGAAAAAATGTAAAATAGAACTGCCATATGGTCCAGCAGTCATACTTTTGAGCATATAATCAAAGGAACTGAAAGCAGGGTCTCGAAGAGACATCCATGTTCATAGCAGGACTATTCATCATAGCCAAGATGTGGGAGAAACTCAAATGTCCATCAAAAATGAATGGAATAGCAGCTAAGACTGAAGAGGATCAGGGTGACCCTAAGATTGCCTTGTCCTGAGAAGACAGCTAGATAAATATCAAATCATTCTGAACAACCAAGAAATCAATCTGAGGACTGAAAGAACAAATCTACACATCTACAAGTAGACAAATGACCACTTAGTGAAATGTAGAATCTGCCAAGAGTTGATTTGGGAAATAAAAGAGCCACAGGGACTGTGGAGGAGAGGAAGTACTGATCATGGAGAGAGAAGTGAGAAATAAAAAGAAAGAGAGTGAGAAAGTGAACAAAAAGTGTGAAACCACACACAGTGGATTTCATGGGAAAAATCTTCCCCAAAACCATCGAAAGGGAAAAAAAGACCCTACATATCACAAATCTTTATAAGTAACACAACACAAAGTCTGAAGTTTTAGAGGTCCAGACCATTGCTAGGGTCATCTGGCAGCCTTAGTGGTACTCTGGTGGAGAAGTATGGCAGAGACCTGAGAGTGGGAAGTGTGGTCTGAGGATCCCCTGGGTCACACAGGGAGAAAGAATTCTCCTTCTTGGAGTGCATCTGGGAGAAGTGGCATGGCTTCTCCAGAAAAAAAAGAACCCATGGGCCGCATTGAGCTGCCCCATTCACCAGCATAGGAATAAAGACACGAGCTCAAGGCAGTAAGCCTAGGTGCTGGCTTTCTTCAGGCTTTACCATAAACTCTGAACCACTGTGTGGTCTTATCATTTTCTGGGACAAGCCAGTCTCTGGCCCCAGCACAGCAAGACCCTCTCCCTGATAATCAGTGCAATTTCATGCTTCAGGGATCTCTGGAGATTGGTGTTTTGAAACACAGCCATACCTGTGATGAAACACAGGAGCACTGTTATACCTGGCAGGCAGACAGTTTAGACACAGAGTGAAGGCAGGGATCTGTCAAAATCCAAAGACACAATAGGGGTGATCATTTTCTCTTCTGTGAGGGTTTTCTGAGGAGTGGTGGGTGTGAGCTCCCCACACAAGAGACAATAGAGCAGGTGATACCATTTTATCCCTCTCCCGTCAACACTGATGGACATCAGTGAGCAAAAAAGTGCCACCAAGGGACGCCTGAGA
Organism: Leopardus geoffroyi; assembly: GCF_018350155.1. Taxonomy (NCBI): domain Eukaryota; kingdom Metazoa; phylum Chordata; class Mammalia; order Carnivora; family Felidae; genus Leopardus; species Leopardus geoffroyi. Next base: position 83,095,927 of record NC_059326.1, read on the forward strand.
AGATTACACCAAGTCCCATCCCCCTGTGCTCTGTTGGTGTATCCTCAGTAGGGCAAGTTGGCCTGAGAATCAGCACAGCAGGACTCACTCCCAGCACAAACCCCTTACATGCACCAAGTCTACTGATCATAGAGTGCTCTAAAACGTCAGCTCTAGGGGGAAAATAAAAGATATAATTTCCTTATTTCTTCTTTGGATATAGAAAAAGCAATTTATTTATATTGTTAAGTTTATTTCCTTATTATTTTTATTTATTGTTTTTTTTTTTTTGATCAAACTTGTCATAAGAAGCTGACCAAAACACACCGAGGATATAGCTTCTTTTCCTTCCTTTACTTTCGTTTTCTTTTCTTTTCTTTTCTTTTCTTTTCTTTTCTTTCTTTTCTTTTTGATCTCCAAAATGACAAGACAGAAGAAAGCATCCAAAAAGAAAGAACTGGAAGAAGTCTTGGCCAGAAAATTAATCAATATAGATATAAGTAAAATGCCTGAATATTATTTGAAACAATTACAAAGACACTAGCTGGGCTTGAAAAAAAACATAGAAGACACTAGAGAATCCCTTAATGCAGAGATAAAGAGAGTCAGGGTGAAATTAACAAAGCTATAGATGAGATGCAAACCAAAATGGTTGTCATGACAATGACGATGGATGAAGCAGAAGAACAAACAGATGATACAGAAGATAAAATTATGGAAAATACTGAAGCTGAAAAATAAAGGGGAAAAATGGGACTGGATCATGAATGTAGACGTAGGGAACTCAGTGACTCCTTAAAGCATAATAACATTTTTATCATAGGAGTTTCAAAAGATGAAGAAAGACAAAATGAGAAAAAAGGTTTATTTGAGGAAATTATAGTGGAAAATTTCTCTAATCTGTGGAGGGAAACAGACATCAAAATCCAAAAAGCACAGAGAACTCCCATTAAATTCAACAAAAGCCTGCTGTCACCAAGACATATCATAAAATTCACAAAATACAGTCAAGGAAATAATCCTGAAAGCAGCAAGGGAATAGAAGTCCTTAACCTTCAAAAGAAGATAGATGGGGTTCAGAACAGACCTGTCCACAAAAATTTGTCACCAGAAGGGAGTGGCAGGATATACTCAACATGATGAAAGGGAAAATTATGCAACTAAGAATACTTTATCCAGCTAGACTGGCCCTCAGAATAAATGGAGCAATAAAGAATTTATCAGACAAGCAAAAGATAAAGGAGCTCATGCCCACTAAACCAGTGTGGTAAGAGATATTAAAGAGGACTCTTTCAGTGGGGAAAGTCAGGAAAGATCAAAAGCAACAAAAATAAGAATGGAACAAATAAGATTAGTAGAAAAATGAGCTTTACATGTAATGCAAAAGCACTAAATTCATATCTATCAATAACCAATCTGGATGTAAAGGGAATAAGTGCTCCAATCAAAAGACATAGGGTACCAGATTGGATAAAATAGAATCCCCATCTACATGCTTATTTTAGACTCATTTTAGACCTGAAGACACCTGAAGATTGAAAGTAAGGGGATGGTGAACCATCTATCATGCTAATGGACATCAAAAGAAAACCAGAGTAGCAATACTTATATCAGAAAAACTAGCTTTTAAACCAAATACTGTAACAAGAGATAAAGAAGGTCATTAAATCATAATTAGGAGTCTATACATCATGAGGATATAACAATTGTAAATATTTATGCCCCCAACTTGGAAAACCAAATACAAAAAACAATTAAGAACAAACATAAAGAAACTCATTGATAATAATACAATAATTGTAAGGGACTTTAACATACCACGTACAACAATGAACAGTTCGTGTAAGCAGAAAATAAACAAGGAAACAATGGCTTTGAATGACACACTGGACCAGGTGGATTTCAAACGTATATTCAGAACAGTTCATCCTAAAACAATGGAATGTGTGTGTGTGTGTGTGTGTGTGTGTGTGTGTTTGAGTGCACATGAAACATTCTCCAGAAGAGAGCACATACTGGGTCACAAATCAGTCCTCAAGAAGTACAAAAAGACTGAGATCATACCACGCATATTTTCAGACCAAAATGCTATAAAACCTGAGGTCAGCCAGAAGAAAACATTTGGAAATACCACAAATACAAGGAGGTTAAAGAACATACTACTAAAGAATGAATGATTTGGAGAGATCCAACATGGTGGGGAAGTAGGGGGACCTGAAGTTTCCTTTCCCTCAAACACAGCAGTGTTGAGACCAAAGAACTTTGAATTCCAAGAGTCCAGGCTACACAGTGACAGAGATGTCTCCAGGAGCCCACGGGGACAATCTGGCCAGACATAGGTTCATAATTGCAAACTGGGAGAGATAAAATGGCTGGCATAGGCATGGAGGGGAGGAATATCCTTCTGTGGAGATACAAAGGGAAGAGAAAGAGAGGCTGCAGAAAGGTAGGACTGTATCTGGACAAAAGAAAAAACATGGACTGGGATGGACAAAGATCCAATCTCTAACTGTGGAGCTTCCTCCGAACTGGAGCTGATTGCCATGTCCCCACACCTGGGAGTTAAGAAAGCAGTCCTGGGCTCAGTAAGTAGTTCAGAGGTGCAGTCCACAGTGGGAGAAAGCAATCCCCTCCCTGGAGTGCTGTGGGAAGAAGGTATATAGCTGTTCAAGGACAAAGACTGCTTATGCCCACCAGCTCAAGGCCATATATCTGTGGAATGGAGTAGCATGTATCTGAAACATGGGCAGACAGAGTGAGACCTTTTAAGACATCAGGGTTTCAATCCCAGTTGGGTGCCAGGGAGGCCCAGGGGTCAGAGAAGAGGGACAAACTGCCTCATTCGCTCCTGCAGCACTGTGAGGGTGGCCTGAACAGAGTGGTTTGGGACACCTTGTCCGTGGAGGAGAGACTGGGGTATTACCATTTTTCTCCCCATCACCAACAAGGTGGGGCTTCAGGGAACAGACAGAGGATCCACAGTAGAGGTGGGAGCTGCCTACACCAAAGCACACCCCTCCATGCCTGGTAATTGTGTGTCTACTGGAGCAGGATTAAAGCTGATGAACCAGACAGCCCCTCATCCAGACCAGTGCTGCCACCTGTTCCAAGGCACCAAGCGGTTTTTCATTTTCTGATTTAATTATTGGACAATATTATTGATATATATATATATATTCTTCCTTCTCTCCTTCTTATCTCTTCCTTCCTCTAGTCTGGTTATTCTGGTTGTTGATTTGTTTAAATAGACATATTTATTCTCTTTACACCTGTTCTATATCTCCTTCTTTATTTTCCTCTCTATCACTCCTCTGGATTAAGCCATATAGTTTCTCTGCTTGATCGACTTTATTTTATTTTCATTTTCCCTGCCCCTATCATTTCTTTGTATGGGATAAGTCCTCTTCCATAAACACCTTCGTAACTTCGTTGTTTTGTTATTGCTTGTGTTTTTTGTTTTGTTTTGTTTTTTGTTTGTTTTATTTTCCAGGGTTACTTCAATGCACAAATCAAAGCACATCTGGTGGAGGGTCCAAAACACCACTACGAGTAGGCAGATAAAGCAGCCAATGGTACAAAAACAGAGAGCAAGTAACACACTCCAAAACACACTTCCCGAAGGGGCAGGCCCTGGACAGTGTATGAACCCTCTTTAATATAGTAGTGCTCACAGGTACAGGGCACATAACAAGTTTTTAAAACACATAAGACACAGAAAACTAGATAAAATTAGGAAAAGGAAGAATCCTCCTCAAAAGAAATTCCAGGAAGAAATGACAGAGAAAAACATTGATTAAAACAGATATAAACAATATAACTGAAAAATATTTAGAATAATAATAATAAGAGTAAGTGTTGGGCTTGAAGAAAACATAGAAGACAGCAGAGATTCTATTGCTGCAGAGATTTAAGGAACTAAAAAATGTCATGATGAGTTTAAAAAATGCTATAAATGAGGTGCAAAATAAACTAGAGGCGGTGATAGTGAGGATTGAAGAGGCAGAGGGGAGAACAAGTAAAATAGAAGATAAACTTATGGAAAAAAGATGAAACTGAGAAAAAAAGAGAGACAAAAAATTTTCTAGACCAAGAGGGGAGAGTTAGAGAAGTAAATGATTCAATTAAACATAATAATATCTGTATCATAGGAGTTCCAGAAGAAGAAGAGAGAGAGAAAGAGAAAGAAGGTGTACTTGAACAAATCATAGCTGAGAACTTCTCCAATATGGTGAAGAAAACACACGTTGAAATTCAAAATAGGACAGATAAAGTTTTCCCAGACAAAGATAAGGAGTTCATCACCACTAAACCAGCCCTACAAGAGATCCTAAAGGGACTTTGTGAGTACAATGTTTCAAAGACCACAAAGGACCAGAGACATCACTACAAGCATAAAATGTACAGATAACACAATGACTCTAAATCAGTATCTCTCAATAATAACACTGAGTATAAATGGACTAAATGCTGCAATCAAAATACATAGGGTATAAGAATGGATACAAAAAAACAAGACCCATCCATTTACTGTCTACAAAAGATCCATTTTAGACCTGAATACACCTTCAGATTGAAGGAGAGGGGATAGAGAACCATGTATCATAATACTAGAAGTGAAAAGAAAGCTGGAGTAGTCATACTTATATAAGACAAACTATATTTTAAATTAAAGACTGTAACAAGAGATGAAGAAGGGCATTATATCATAATTATGGGGTCTTTCCATCAAGAAGAACTAACAATTATAAATGTTTATGCAACAAATTTGGGAGCACCCAGTATATAAAGCAATTAATCACTATCATAAGCAATCTTATTGGTAAGAATGTGGTAATCACAGGGGAATCTAATACTCATAGCAATGGACAGATCATCTAGGCAGAAAATCAAAAAAGTAACAATGGCCCTGAATGATACACTGGACTAGATAAACTTGACAGATATATTCAGAACTTTTCATTCTAAAGCAGTAGAATATACATTATTCTCAAGTGCACATGGAATATTCTCCAAGATAGATCACATACTGGGTCACAAATCAGCTCTCAGTAAATATAAAAGAGTTGAGATCCTACCATGCACACTTTCAGATCACAATGCTATGGAACTTGAAATCAACCACAAGAAAAAGTTTGGAAAACCTCCAAATGCATGGAAGTTTAAGAACATCTTACTAAATAATGAATGGGTCAATCAGGAAATAAAAGAATACATTTAAAAATTTATGGAAGGGGCGCCTGGGTGGCGCAGTCGGTTAAGCGTCCGACTTCAGCCAGGTCACGATCTCGCGGTCCGTGAGTTCGAGTCCCGCGTCAGGCTCTGGGCTGATGGCTCAGAGCCTGGAGCCTGTTTCCGATTCTGTGTCTCCCTCTCTTTCTGCCCCTCCCCCGTTCATGCTCTGTCTCTCTCTGTCCCAAAAATAAATAAACGTTGAAAAAAAAATTAAAAAAAAAATTTATGGAAACAAGTGAAATGAAAACACCCAATCCAAACCCTGTGGGATCATCAAAGGCAATCCTAAGAGGAAATACATTGCAATCCAGGTCTATAACAAAATTGATAAGCCTCTAGCCACACTTCTCAAAACGAAAAGAGAGAGGACCCAACTAGATAAAATCATAAGTGAAAATAGACTCATCACCACCAATCCCTCAGAAATATAAACAATTATCAGAGAATACAATGAAAAATTATATGCTGACAAACCGAACAACCTGAAAGAAATGGACATGCCTAGATATCCACACACTACAAAAACTCAAACAGGAAGAAGTATAAAACTTGATCAGACCCATAGCTACTGTATAAATTGAATCAGTTACAAAAAATCTCCCTAAAAATACGATTCCTGGGTCAGATGGCCTTACATGGGAATTCTACAAGACATTTAAAGCAGAGTTGATACCTATCCTTCTCATGCTCCAAAAAACAGAAATGGAAGGAAAACTTTCAGACTCATTCTATGAAGGCAGCACTAACTTGATCCCCAACACAGAGACCCCACAAAAAAGGAGAATTACACACAAATGTCTGTGATTAACGTGGATGCAAAAATCTCAACAAGATACTAGCAAATCAAATTCAACAGCGTATAAAAAGAATTATTTGGATGACCAAGTGGGATTAATTCCTGGGCTGTGGGACTTGTTCAACATTCACAAATCAATCCATGTGACACATAAAATTAATACAAGAAGAATAACAAAACATATGATACCTTCAGTAGGTGCAGAAAAAGCATTTCACAAAATACAACATTCTTCCTTAATAAAAACCTTCAAGAAAGTCAGCATAGAAAAAACATACTTAAGGTTGAGGGCAGAAGATGGCAGCATAGGAGGACGTTGGGCTCATCGCGCCTCCTGCTGATCACTTAGATTCCACCTACACCTGCCTAAATAACCCAGAAAACCACCAGAAGACTAGCAGAACGGAGTCTCCAGAGCCAAGCGCAGACGAAAGGCCCACGGAAGAGGGTAGGAAGGGCGGCAAGGCGGTGCGCGCTCCACGGACTGGTGGGAGGGAGCTGGGGTGGAGGGGCAGCCTGCCAGCCAAGCAGAGCCCCCGAGTCTGGCTTGCAAAGGTGGAGGGGCCAGATGGAGTGTGTTACGACAGCAAGCGTGACTTAGCATCTGGGAGGTCATAAGTTAACAGCTCTGCTCGCGAAGCGGGAAGGCTGGAGGACAAAGGGAGGGAGAGTTGCTGAGCCCCGGAACGACAGAGCTCAGTTTGGCGGGGAACAAAGGTGCTCGCCAGCGCCATCTCCCTCGCCCATCCCCTGGCCAAAATCGCAAAGGGAACAAGTTCCTGACTGGGAACATGCTTGCTCCGAGCAAACACCCAACACTGTGCTTCTGTGGAGGCACCCTTCTGGCAGCGGTTCTGACTCCCGCTGCCACAGGGCCCCTCCTGAAGTGGATTACCTAAGGAGAAGTGAGCTAAGCCTGCCCCTCCTGCCCCCGTGCACTTTGCTAATACGCCAGATCCCCAGCACCACAAGCCTGGCAGTGTGCAAGTAGCCCAGATGGGCCACGCCACCCCACAGTGAATCCCGTCCCTAGACAAGGGGAAGAGAAGGTACACACCAGTCTGACTGTGGCCCCAGCGGTGGGCTAGGGGCAGACATCAGGTCTGACTGCAGCCCCGCCCACCAACTCCAGTAACACACCCCAGCACAGGGAAAGTGCCCTGCAGGTCTGCACCACTCCAGGGACTATAAAAATGATGAAACAGAAGAATTCCCCTCAAAAGAATCTCCAGGAAATAACAACAGCTAATGAACTGATCAAAAAGGATTTAAATAATATAACAGAAAGTGAATTTAAAATAATAGTCAAAAATCAATCACTGGGCTTGAAACCAGTATAGAGGACAGCAGAAAATCTCTTGCTACAGAGATCAAGGGACTAAGGAACAGTCAGGAGGAGCTGAAAAACGCTTTAAACGAGATGCAAAATAAAATGGAAATGACCATGGCTCGGATTGAAGAGGCAGAGGAGAGAATAGGTGAACTAGAAGACAAAATTATGGAAAAAGAGGAAGCTGAGAAAAAGAGAGATAAAAAAATCCAGGAGTATGAGGGGAAAATTAGAGAACTAAGTGATACACTAAAAAGAAATAATATACGCATAATTGGTATCCCAGATGAGGAAGAAAGAAGAAAAGGTGCTGAAGGTGTACTTGAAGAAATAATAGCTGAGAACTTCCCTGAACTGAGGAAGGAAAAAGGCATTGAAATCCAAGAGGCACAGAGTACTCCCTTCAGACGTAACCTGAATCGATCTTCTGCATGACATATCATAGTGAAACTGGCAAAATACAAGGATAAAGAGAAAATTCTGAAAGCAGCAAGGAATAAACGTGCCCTAACTTATAAAGGGAGACCTATAAGATTCGTGACTGATCTCTCGTTTGAAACTTGGCAGGCCAGAAAGGATTGGCAGGAGATCTTCAAAGTGTTGATCAGAAAAAAATATGCAGCCGAGAATCCTTTATCCAGTAAGTCTGTCATTTAGAATAGAAGGAGAGATAAAGGTCTTCCCAAACACACAAAAACTGAAGGAATTCGTCACCACTAAAACAGCCCTCTAAGAGATCCGCTGAATGATACATTGGATCAGATGGACTTGACAGATATATTTAAAACTCTGCATCCCAAAGCAACAGAATATACTTTCTTCTCGAGTGCACATGGAACATTCTCCAAGATAGATCACATACTGGGTCCCAAAACAGCCCTTGATAAGTATACAAGAATTGAAATTATACCATGCATACTTTCAGGCCGTAATGCTATGAAGCTTGATATCAACCACAGAAAAAATCTGGAAAACCTCCAAAAGCATGGAAGTTAAAGAACACCGTACTAAAGAATGAATGAGTCAACAAGGCAATTAGAGAAGAAATTAAAAAATATATGGAAACAAACGAAAATGAAAATGCAACAATCCAAACGCTTTGGGATTCAGCAAAGGCAGTCCTGAGAGGAAAATACATTGCAATCCAGGCCTATCTCAAGAAACAAGAAAAATCCCAAATACAAAATCTAACAGCACACCTAAAGGAAATAGAAGCAGAACAGCGAAGGAAGCCTAAACCCAGCAGAAGAAGAGAAATAATAAAGATCAGAGCAGAAATAAACAATATAGAATCTTAAAAAACTGTAGAGAAGATCAACGAAACCAAGAGTTGGTTTTATGAAAAAATAAACAAAATTGATAAACCTCTAGCTAAGCTTCTCAAAAAGAAAGGGAGATGACCCAAATAGGTAAAATCATGAAAGAAAATGGAGTTATTACAACCAAACCCTCAGAGTACATGCAATTATCAGGGAATACTATGAAAAATTATATGCCATCAAATTGGACAACCTTGAAGAAATGGACAAATTCCTAAACACCCACACGCTTCCAAACTCAATCGGGAGGAAATAGAAAGCTCGAACAGACCCATAAGCAGCGAAGAAATTGAATCGGGTATCAAAAATCTCCCAACAAAGAAGAGTCCAGGACAAGATGGCTTCCCAGGGGAGTTCTACCAGATGTTTAAAGCAGAGATAATACCTATCCTTCTCAAGCTATTCCAAGAAACAGAAAGGGAAGGAAAACTTCCAGACTCATTCTATGAAGAGAGTATTACTTTGATTCCTAAACCAGACAGAGACCCAATAAAGAAAGAGAACTGCTGGCCAATATCCCTGATGAATATGGATGCAAAAATTCTCATTAAGATACTAGCAAATCGAATTCAACAGCATATAAAAAGAAATATTCACCATGATCATGTGGGATTCATTCCTGGGATGCAGGGCTGGTTCAACATTCGCAAATCAATCAATGTGTTTCATCACATTAATAAAAGAAAAGATAAGAACCATATGATCCTGTCAATCGATGCAGTAAAGGCCTTTGACAAAATTCAGCAACGTTTCTTAATAAAAACCCTTGACAAAGTCGTGATAGAAGGAACATACTTAAAGATCATAAAAGCCAATTATGAAAGCCCACAGCTAACATCATCCTCAATGGGGAAAAACTGAGAGCTTTTTCCATGAGATCAGGAACACGACAGGGATGCCCACTCTCACTGCTGTTGTTCAACATAGTGTTGGAAGTCCTAGCATCAGCAATCAGACAACAAAAGGAAATAAAAGGCATCAAAACTGGCAAAGATGAAGTCAAGCTTTCACTTTTTGCAGATGACATGATATTATACATGGAAAATCCGATAGACTCCACCAAAAGTCTGCTATCACTGATACATGAATTCAGCAAAGTTGCAGGATACAAAATCAATGTACAGAAATCAGTTGAATTCTTTTTTTTTTTTATTTTTTTTTTATTTTTTTATTTTTTTTTCAACGTTTTTATTTATTTTTGGGACAGAGAGAGACAGAGCATGAACGGGGGAGGGGCAGAGAGAGAGGGAAACACAGAATCAGAAACAGGCTCCGGGCTCTGAGCCATCAGCCCAGAGCCCGACGCGGGGCTCGAACTCACGGACCGCGAGATCGTGACCTGGCTGAAGTCGGACGCTTAACCGACTGCGCCACCCAGGCGCCCCAGTTGAATTCTTATACACTAATAATGAAGCAACAGAAAGACAAATAAAGAAACTAATCCCATTCACAATTGCACCAAGAAGCATAAAATACCTAGGAATAAATCTAACCAAAGATGTAAAAGATCTGTATGCTGAAAACTATAGAAAGCTTATGAAGGAAATTGAAGAAGATATAAAGAAATGGAAAAACATTCCTTTCTCATGGATTGGAATAATAAATATTGTTAAAATGTCAATACTACACAAAGCTATGTACACATTCAATGCAATCCCAATCAAAATTGCACCAGCATTATTCTTGAAACTAGAGCAAGCAATCCCAAAATTCATATGGAACCACAAAAGGCCCTGAATAGCCAAAGTAATTTTGAAGAAGACCAAAGCAGGAGGCATCAGAATCCCAAACTTTAGCCTCTACTACAAAGCTGTCATCTTCAAGACAGCATGGTATTGGCACAAAAACAGACACAAGACCAATGGAATAGAATAGAAACCCCAGAACTAGACCCACAAATGTATGGCCAACTAATCTTTGACAAAGCAGGAAAGAACATCCAATGGAAAAAAGACAGTCTATTTAACAAATGCTGCTGGGAGAACTGCACAGCAACATGCAGAAGATTGAAACTAGACCACTTTCTCACACCATTCACAAAAATAAACTCAAAATGGATAAAGGACCTGAAAGTGAGACAGGAAGCCATCAAAACCCTAGAGGAGAAAGCAGGAAAAGACCTCTCTGACCTCAGCCATAGCAATTTCTTACTTGACGCATCCCCAAAGGCAAGGGCATTAAAAGCAAAAATGAATTACTGGGACCTTATGAAGATAAAAAGCTTCTGCACAGCAAAGGAAACAACCAACAAAACTAAAAGGCAACCAACGGAATGGGAAAAGATATTTGCAAATGACATATCGGACAAAGGGCTAGTATCCAAAATCTATAAAGAGCTCACCAAACTCCACACCTGAAAAACAAATAACCCAGTGAAGAAATGGGCAGAAAACATGAATAGACACTTCTCTAAGGAAGACATCCGGATGGCCAACAGGCACATGAAAAGATGCTCAACGTCGCTCCTCATCAGGGAAATACAAATCAAAACCACACTCAGGTATCACCTCACGCCAGTCAGAGTGGCCAAAATGAACAAATCAAGAGACTCCAGATGCTGGCGAGGATGTGGAGAAACAGGAACCCTCTTGCAGTGTTGGTGGGAATGCAAATTGGTGCAGCCACTCTGGAAAACAGTGTGGTGGTTCTTCAGAAAATTAAAAATAGACCTACCCTATGACCCAGCAGTAGCACTGCTAGGAATTTACCCAAGGGATACAGGAGTACTGATGCATAGGGGCACTTGTACCCCAATGTTTAAGGCAGCACTCTCAACAATAGCCAAATTATGGAAAGAGCCTAAATGTCCATCAACTGCTGAATGGATAAAGAAATTGTGGTTTATATACACAATGGAATACTACATGGCAATGAGAAAAAATAAAATATGGCCCTTTGTAGCAACGTGGATGGAACTGGAGAGTGTGATGCTAAGTGAAATAAGCCATACAGAGAAAGACGGATACCATATGTTTTCTCTCTTATGTGGATCCTGAGAAACTTAACAGAAACCCGTGGGGGAGGGGAAGGAAAACAAAAAGAGGTTAGATTGGGAGAGAGCCAAAGCATAAGAGACTGTTAAAAACTGAGAACAATCTGAGGGTTGATGGGGGTGGGAGGGAGGGGAGGGTGGGTGATGGGTATTGAGGAGGGTACCTTTTGGTATGAGCACTGGGTGTTTTATGGAAACCAATTGGACAATAAATTTCATGTATTGAAAAAAAAGGAAAGAATATACTTAAACATCATAAAAGCCATATGTGAAAAGCCCACAGCTAATATCATCCTCAGTGGGGAAAACCTGGGAGCTTTCCCTCTGAGATCAGGAACATGACAGGGATGTCCACTCTCATCACTGTTGTTTAAAAGAAAGAATGTTCAAAGTCCTAGCATCAGAAATAAGACAAAAAATTTTTTAAAAATTCATCAACATTTGGAAAGAAGAATTCAAACTTCCACTGTTTGCAGATGACATGATACTCTACATGGAAAACCTAAGACTCCACCAAAAGCTGCTAGAATGGATACATGAATTCAACAAAGCTGTCGGGTATAAAATCAATGTAGAGAAATCGGTTCCATTTCTATACACCAATAATGATGCAACAGAAAGATAAATCAAGAAATTTATCCCATTTACACTTGCACCAAGAATAATAAAATACTTAGGAATAAACCTAAACAAAGTTATAAACGAACTGTATGCTGAAAACTATAGAAAGCTCATTAGGAAATTGAACAAGACACAAAGAAATGGAAAAAATATCCCATGCTCATGAATTGGAAGAATAAATCTTGTTAAAATATCAATACTACTCAAAGCAGTCTACACATTCAATGCAATCCCAATCAAAGTTGCACCAACATTCTTCTCAAAGCTAGAACAAACAATCCTAAAATTTGTATGGAACCACAAAAGACCTCAAATAGCCAAAGTAATATTGAAGAAGAAAACCAAAGCGGGGTGCATCACAATCCCAGACTTTAGCATCTACTACAAATCTGTAATCATCAAGACCGTATGGTATTGACACAAAAACAGACACACAGACCAATGGAATAGAATAGAGACTCCAGAATTGGACCCACAAATGTAGGGCACTAATCTTTGACAAAGAAGGAAAGAGTATCCAATGGAAAAAAGCAGTCTCTTTAACAAATGGTGCTGGGAGAACTGGACAGCAACATGCAGAAGAATGGAAATACACCACTTTCTTACACTATTCACAAAAATATACTCAAAATTGATGAAATACCAAAATGTGAGACAGGACACCATCAAAATCCTAAAGGAGAAAATGGGCAGTAACTCTTTGACCTCAGTCACAGCAATTTCTGGCTCCACACATTTCCAAAGACAAGGGAATTAAAAGCAAAAATTAATGATTGGCACCTCATCAAGATTACAAGCTTCTGCACTGCAAAGGAAACAGTCAACAAAACTAAAAAGCAACTGATGTAATGAGAAAAGGTATTGGCAAATGACATATCAGATAAAGGACTAATATCCAAAATCTATAAAGAACTCACAAACTCCACACCCAAAAAACCAAATAATCCAGTGAAGAAATGGGCAGAAGTCATGAATAGATATTTCTCTAAAGAAGACATCCAGATTGCCAAAATGCACATGAAAAGATGCCCAACATCACTCCTCATCAGGGAAATACAAATCAAAAACACATTGATATATCTCTTACACTGGTAAGAGTGGCTAAAACAAACAAATCAGGAGACAATAGATCCTGGAGAGGATGTGGAGAAATGGGATCCCTCTTGCACTATTGGTAGGAATGCAAACTGGTGCAGCCGCTCTGGAAAATAGTGTGGAGCTTCCTCAAAAAATTAAAAATAGAATTACCCTAGGAGCCAGCGATAGCACTGCTAGGAATATACCCAAAGGATGCACAAGTTCTGCTGCATAGGGGCATATGTATCCCAATGTTTATAGCAGCACTTTCAACAATAGCCAAATTATGGAAACAGCCTAAATGTCCACCAACTGGAGATGTGGTTTATATATACAATGGAATACTACTTGGCAATGAGAAAGAATGAAATCTGGCCATTTGTTGCAACATGGACAGTACTGGATGGTATTATGGTAAGTGAAATAAGTCAGGCAGATAAAGACAGATACCATATGTTTTCACTTTCATGTGGATCCTGAGTAACTTAACAGAAGACCAAGGGGGAGGGGAAGCAAGAAAAAAAAAGTTATAGAGGGGGAGGGAGGCAAACCATAAGAAACTCTTAAATACTGAGAACAAACTGAGAATTGATGGCGGGTGGAGGAGAGAGAAAAGTGGGTGATCATCATTGAGGAGGTCACCTGTTGGAATACAATACACTGGGTGTTGTATGGAAACCAATCTGACAATAAATTATATTTAATATAAAAAATAAAAATAAAAAAGTAATGAATGGTATAACCAGGAAATTAAAGAAGAAATTAAAAAGTACATGGAAGCAATGAAATTGAAAATATGACATTCCAAAACTTTTAGAGTCCAGAAAAGTTGGTCTAAAAGGGAAGTAGATTGCAAAACAGGCCTACATCGGGAAGCAAGAAAATTCTCGAATATACAACCTAATATTACACCCAAAAAGAGTTAGAGAAAGAACAACAAATAAAGGCTAAAGCTATCAGAAGAAAGGAAATAATAATTAGAGCAGAAATGAAAAATACAGAAACAAAGATACAAACAAAACCCAGGAAAACAGATCAATGAAACTAACAATTTTTTCTTGAATGATTAAGAAAATTGATAAAACGGTATCTAGACTTAAAAAAAAAAGATAAAAACCCAGTTGAATAAGGTAAAAAATTAAAAGACGCTATCACACCAATACCACAGTAACAAAAAGAACTATGAAAACATAATGAAAAATTACATGCCAAAAACCTGGGTAATATCTACAGAATTGGCAAGTTCCTAGAAACATACAAACTACTTATACTTAAAAAGCAAGAGAGATACAGGGGAGAGCTAGGAGAAGCTGGCAGCATACGAGGACGCTGGTTGCAACTCGTCCTGCTGATCACTTAGATTCCACCCACACCTGCCTAAATAACCCAGAAAACTACCAGAAGACTAGCAGAATGGACTCTCCAGAGCCAAGCATAGACAAGAGGGCCACGGAAGAGGGTAGGAAGGGCGCAGAGGTAGTGCACGCTACACGGAATGGTGGGAGGGAGCCAGGGCAGAGGAGCAGCCCACCTGCAAAGCAGAGCCCCCGAGTCTGGCTTGCAAAAGCAGAGGGGCTGGACGGAGTGTGTTCGGACAGCAAGCGGGACTTAACATCTGGAAAGTTATAAGTTAACAGCTCTGCTCAGAGAGCAAGAGGGCTGGAGGACAACGGGAGGGAGAGTGGTTGAGCCCTGGACAGCAGAGCTCAGCTTGGCGGGGAACAAAGGCGCTCGCCAGCGCCATCTTCCTCACCCATCCCCAGCCAAAATCCCAAAGGGAACAAGTTCCTGTCAGGGAACTTGCTTGCACTGTGCAAACACCCAACGCTGTGTTTCTGTGGATCCATCCCTCTGGTGGCGGCAGGTCTGACTCCCTTCCAGTGCTGCAGGGTCCCTCCCAAAGTGGATCAATGAAGGAAAAGCGAGACTGCCCCTCCCTCCCCTGTGCACCTGGCCGATCCACCCCAGCTAATACACCAGATCCCCAGCACGACAAGCCTGGCAGTGTGCCAGTACCCAAAAGGGCCATGCCACCCCACAGTGAATCCTGCCCCTAGGAGAGGGGAAGAGAATGTACACACCAGTCTGACTGTGGCCCAAGTGGTGGGATGGGGGCAGACATCAGGTGACTGCAGCCCTGCCCACCAATGCAAGTTATTCAAGACAGCACAGGGGAAGTGCTCTGCATTTCCTCATCACTCCAGGGACTATCCAAAATGATGAAACGGGAGAATTCCCCTCAAAAAAAACCTCCAGGAAATAACGGCAGCTAATGAACTGATCAAAAACGATGTAAACAATATAACAGAAAGTGAATTTAGAATAATAGTCATAAAATTCATCGCTGGGCTTGAAAACAGTATAAAGGACAGCAGAGACTCTATTGCTACAGAGATCAAGGGACTAAAGGAGCTAAAAATGCTATTAATGAGCTGCAAAATAACATGGACATGACCATAAAATAAATGAGGCAGAGGAGAGAATAGGTGAACTAGAAGATAAAATTATGGAAAAAGAAGAAGCTGAGAAAAAGAGAGATAAAAAAATCCAGGAGTATGAGGGGAAAATTAGAGAACTAAGTGATGCACTAAAGAGAAATAATCTACGCATAATTGGTATTCCAGAGGAGGAAGAAAGAGGGAAAGGTGCTGAAGGTATACTTGAAGAAATAATAGCCAAGAACTTCCCTGATCTGGGAAGGAAAAAGGCATTGAAATCCAAGAGGCACAGAGAACTCCCTTCAGACATAACTTGAATCAATCTTATGCACGACAAATCATAGTGAAACTGGCAAAATGCAAGGATAAAGAGAAAATTCTGAAAGCAGCTAGGGACAAACGTGCTCTAACATATAAAGGGAGACCTATAAGTCTCGTGACCAATCTCTCTATTGAAACATGGCAGGACAGAAAGGAATGGCATGAAAACTTCAATGTGATGAACAGAAAAAATATACAGCCGAGAATCCTCTATCCAGCAAATCTGTCATTTAGAATAGAAGGAGAGATAAAGGTCTTCCCAAACAAACAAAAACTGAAGGAATTCGTCACCACTAAACCAGCCCTACAAGAGATCATAAGGGGGATCCTGTGAGACAAAGTACCAGAGACACTGCTACAAGCATGAAACCTACAGACATTACAATGTCTCTAAACCCATATCTTTCTATAATAACACTGAATGCAAATGGACTAAATGTGCCAACCAAAAGACGTAAGGTATCAGAATGGATAAAAAAAACAAGACCCATTTATTTGCTCTCTCAAGAGACTCATTTTAGACCTGAGGACACCTTCAGATTGAAAGTGAGGGGATGGAGAACTATTTATCATGCTACTGGAATTCAAAAGAAAGCTGGAGTAGCCATACTTATATCAGACAAACTAGACTTTAAATTAAAGGCTATAACAAGAGATGAAGAAGGGCATTATATAATAATTACAGGGTCTGTCCATCAACAAGAACTAACAATTATAAATGTCTAGGTGCCAAATACAGGAGCCCGCAAATATGTAAACAATTACTCACAAACGTAAGCAACTTATTGACAAGAATCTGGTAATTGCAGGGGACTTTAATACCCCACTTACAAGAATAGATAAGTCATCTAGACACATGGTCAATAAAGAAACAAGGGCCCTGAATGATACATTGGATCAGATGGACTTGAGAGATATATTTAGAACTCTGCATCCCAAAGCAACAGAATATACTTTCTTTTCGAGTGCACATGGAACATTCTCCAAGATAGATCATATACTGGGTTCCAAAACAGCCCTTCATGAGTATACAAGAATTGAGAACATACCATGCATACTTTCAGACCACAATGCTATGAAGCTTGAAATCAACGACAGGAAAAAATCTGGAAATCCTCCAAAAGCATGGAGGTTAAAGACACCCTACTAAAGAATGAATTTGCCTGGTAAACCAGGCAATTAGAGAAGAAATTAAAAAATATATGGAAACAAAGGAAAATGAAAATACAACAATCCAAACGCTTTGGGATGCAGCGAAGGCAGTCCTGAGAGGAAAATACATTGCAATCCAGGCCTATCTCAAGAAACAAGAAAAATCCCAAATACAAAATCTAACAGCACACCTAAAAGAAATAGAAGCAGAGCAACAAGGACACCCCAAACCCAGCAGAAGAGAAAAAATAAAGATCAGAGCAGAAATAAACAATATAGAATAAAAAAAAACTGTAGAGGAGATCAATGAAACCAAGAGTTAGTTTTTTGAAAAAATAAACAAAATTGATAAACCTCTAGACAGGCTTCTCAAAAAGAAAAGGAGGATTACCGAAATATATAAAATCATGAATGAAAATGGAATTATTACAACAAATCCCTCAGAGGTACAAGCAATTATCAGGGCATACTATGAAAAACTATATGCCAACAAACTGGACAACCTGGAAGAAATGGACAAATTCCTAAACACCCACACACTTCCAAAACTCGAACAAGAGGAAATCGATTAAAGCTTGAACAGACCCATAACCAGCGAAGAAATTGAATCCATTATCAAAAATCTCCCAACAAATCATAGTCCAGGACCAGATGGCTTCCCTGGGTAATTCTACCAGACATTTAGAGCAGAGATCATACCTATCTTTCTCAAGCTAATCCAAAAAATAGCAAGGGAAGGAAAATTTCCAGACTCATTCTACAAAGCCAGTATTACTTTGATTCCTAAACCCGATAGAGACCCATAAAAAAACAGAACTACAGGCCAATATCCCTGATGAATATGGATGCAAAAATTCTCATTAAGATACTAGCAAATCGAATTCAACAGCATATAAAAAGAATTATTCACCATGATCAAGTGAGATTCATTCCTGGGATGCAGGGCTGGTTCAACATTCACAAATCAATCAACATGATACATTACATTAATAAAAGAAAAGGTAAGAACCATATGACCCTGTCAATTGATGCAGAAAAAGCATTTCATAAAATTCAGCACTCTTTCTTAGTAAAAACCCTCAAGAAAGACAGGATAGAAGGAACATACTTAAAGATTATAAAAGCCAATTATGAAAAGCCCACAGCTAACATCATCCTCACTGGGGAAAAACTGAGAGCTTTTTCCATGAGATCAGGAACACGACAGGGATGCCCACTCTCACCGCTGTTGTTCAACATAGTGTTGGAAGTCCTAGCATCAGCAATCAGACAACAAAAGGAAATCAAAGGCATCAAAATTGGCAAAGACGAAGTCAAGCTTTCACTTTTTGCAGATGACATGATATTAACAGGGAAAATCCGATAGACCCCACCAGAAGTCTGCTAGAAGTCATGCATGAATTTAGCAAAGTTGCAGGATACAAAACCGATGTACATCAATCAGTTGCATTCTTATACACTAATAATGAAGCAACATAAAGACAAATAAAGAAACTGATCCCATTCACAATTGTACCAAGAAGCATAAAATACCTAGGGATAAACCTAACCAAAGATGTAAACGATCTGTATGCTGAAAACTATAGAAAGCTTATGAAGGAAATTGAAGAAGATATAAAGAAATGGAAAAACATTCCTTGCTCATGGATTGGAAAAATAAATATTGTTAAAATCTCAATACTACCCAAAGCTATCTACACATTCAATCCAATCCCAATCAAATTTGCGCCAGCATTCTTCTCGAAGCTAGAACAAGCAATCCTAAAATTCATATGGAACCACAAAAGTCCCTGAATCGCCAAAGTAATTTTGAAGAAGAAGACCAAAGCAGGAGGCATCAGAATCCAAGACTTTAGCCTCTACTACAAAGCTGTAATCATCGAGACAGTATGGTGTTGGCACAAAAACAGACACACAGACCAAGGGAATAGAATAGAAACCCCAGAACTAGACCCACAAACGTATGGCCAACTCATCTTTGACAAAGCAGGAAAGAATATCCAATGGAAAAATGTCTCTTTAACAAATGGTGTTGGGAAAACTGGACAGCAACATGTAGAAGGATGAAACTAGACCACTTTCTTACACTATTCGCAAAAATAAACTCAAAGTGGATAAAGGACCTGAATGTGAGACAGGAAACCATCAAATCCCTAGAGGATGAAGCAGGAAAAGATCTCTCTGACCTCAGCCACAGCAATTTCTTACTTGACACATCCTCACAGGCAAGGGAATTAAAAGTAAAAATGAACTATTGGGACGTCATGAAGATTGAATGCTTCTGCACAGCAAAGGGAATAACCAACAAAACTAAAAGGCAACCAACGGAATGGGAAGAGATATTTGCAAATGACATATCGGACAAAGGGCTAGTATCCAAAATCTATAAAGAGCTCACCAAACTCCACACCTGAAAAACAAATAACCCAGTGAAGAAATGGGCAGAAAACATGAATAGACACTTCTCTAAAGAAGACATCCCGATGGCCAACAGGCACATGAAAAGATGCTCAACGTCGCTCCTTATCAGGGAAATACAAATCAAAACCACACTGAGATATCACCTCACGCCAGTCAGAGTGGCCAAAATGAACAAATCAGGAGACTATAGATGCTGGAGAAAATGTGGAGAAACAGGAACCCTCTTGCACTGTTGGTGGGAAGGCAAATTGGTGCAGCCACTCTGAAAAACAGTGTGGAGTTTCCTCAAAAAAGTAAAATTAGATATACCCTATGACCCAGCAATAGCACTGCCCGGAATTTACCCAAGGGGTACAGGAGTGCTGATGCATAGGGGCACTTGTACCCCAATGTTTATAGCAGCACTCTCAACAATAGCCAAATTGTGGAAAGAGCCTAAATGTCCATCAACTGATGAATGGATAAAGGAATTGTGGTTTATATACACAGTGGAGTACTACGTGGCAATGAGAATGAATGAAATATGGCCCTTTGTAGAAACGTGGATGGAACTGAAGAGTGTGATGCTAAGTGAAATAAGCCATACAGAGAAAGACAGATACCATATATTTTCACTCGTATGTGGATCCTGAGAAACTTAACAGAAACCCATTGGGGAGGGGAAAATAAAAAAAGAGGTTAGAGTGGGAGAGAGCCAAAGCATAAGAGACTGTTAAAAACTGAGAACAAACTGAGGGTTGATGGGGAGTTGGAGGGAGGGGAGGGTAGGTGATGGGTATTGAAGAGGCCATCTATTGGGATGTGCACTGGGTGTTGTATGGAAACCAATTTGAGAATAAATTTTATATATTATTAAAATAAATAAATAAATAAATAAATAGAAAATGCATTTTGACGTAGAAATTCATTTAAGTTGTAATTGTTCTCTAAAAACACATACACTCATCTTACATGATTGAAGCAAAAATTTAGTGCAAATTACTGTATTTTGTGCTATAAATGTGGTTGCCTTTTCAAAATAAGCAATAGTGAGCTTCTGTTACCCCAATACCATTAAATATTTACTTAACTATAAAACTGGAGTGGAAGTAAAACAAATTTCCATAGACATTTATTATCATGAGTTAATAAGTAAAATGTTGTATATGCATACAAAGGGTTGGAAGAATATTTTGGCACATGTTACAACATACATGAACATTGTGGATGTTATGTTGTATGAAATAAGCCAATCACACACACACACACAGACACACACACACACACAATACTGTATAACTCCACTTATCTGAAGTACCCAGGTTTGTCAGATATACAGAGACAGAAAGTAGAATGGCACTTGCCAGTGACTGGGAGAAAAAGTAAAGGAAGTTATTACATAATGGATATAAGAACTTCAGTTTGAGAATATGAAAAGTTTCCAGGGGATTAATATTGGTAGTGATTGTACAACAATGTGAAAATACTCAATGCCCCTTTACTGGCAGTGCACTCAGAAACAGGTAAGATAATAGCAAAAAATTAAGAAACTTGTCCAACACCCTACAGTTAATAAGTTAAGTATTAATTTTTAAATTGATTTAAAGTTCTGTCAATCTTCAACAATACGAGAATGGAAATAGTGGAAAATCAGAAGCACACAAGTGAAAGAAATTACCTAGGAGAGTTTTGAGGTTCTTCAGGAAAGAGAATCCTTCCTTCCTTCCTCCCTCACTTCTTTCTTTCTTTCTTTCTTTCTTTCTTTCTTTCTTTCTTTCTTTCTTTCTTTCTTTCTTTCTTCTCTTGCTTTTTACTTTCTTATCTCAGTGTGGCATTATCTGTGTATGCTTGTATTTGTTTCTCTCTCTCTATTCTTGAATGCATACATTAAAAGCCTAAGTTTTAAATAGTTGATTTCTATATAATATTTGTTTCATAAATGAATGGAATTTATATACATAAGATTATTGTTCAGGAGATACTGAAAACCCCCCAAACACACACCTATAACATATATATGTTTGTTTTCATGATTCCTTGATACTGTCAATGGCCATGTGACTTAACTAATAAAATGTGGGTGAAAGTGGGAATATGACAGTCTGAGCTTAGTCTATAGAGGCTTTCCCCTGAAAATGTGAACTTCCATCATAAGATGAGCATGCCCTTAGTAGTTGCTGTCCTTTAAGGTGTTTTAGGAAAATTAAGAGACACACAGGACCAATCTGAACACATACCTAGCCAACTAACCTGTAGGATTGTGTGCAACAAATATATATTTCTTACGCCACTGTGATTTGGGGTTATATTGTGTGCACTATATTTTTAAAGTAAAAGTCTAACTAGTATGGGAACATAATGAACCAAATGCACAGCTATCCATATGTGAAATCTTATTATATTAATCAAGTAATACAAGCATTACATCTGGTAACAAGGGAGAGATCATCCTCAGTGCATCCTGAGCAATGGTATATTTCCCGTATTTGTTTAATGCAAACTTCACTGCATGACTTCTTCTGGCAAATGGAATATGAATAAAAATGAAAGATTCCAAATCTAAATAGAAGCTTTAATAGCTAGTTTAAGATCTAGTTCCATGATTGTTTTTATTTCATTTCATTTCATTTCATTTCATTTCATTTATTTACTTATTTTTGAGAGAGAGAGAGAGAAAGAGAGAGAGAGAGAGAGAGAGAGAGAGAGAGAGAGATGCAGAGTGCAAGTGTGGTAGGTGAAGAGAGAGAGAAGGAGACACAGAATCCAAAGGGGGATCCAGGCTCTGAGCTGTTAGCACAGAGCCAGACAGGGCTCAAACTCACAAACTGTGAGATCATGACCAGAGCTGAAGTGGGACACTTAACTGACTGAGCCACCCAGGAGCCCCTACATGATTGTTTTTAATCTTTTCCCATGATAGTAGTGAATAATAGGGGCCTGTGAGATTTTAACACAGAAAACAGGAATGAAGAAATGAACCTGAGTTTCCCTTGACTCATACCCAACAGGTGATATCAATGAGAAATTCATGGCCCACATTGTGAGATTTGCAAGTTGTAATCCAACTAATATAAAATTAAAAGCTAGTTCCAGGGATATGAATGAACCATTCAATAAATAATAGTAACTCCATTTTTCATTGTTCTTTAAGGGACATGCACATTACCAAATGCTGTCCAATTTGGTCAGGTGTCATTTGGGGGAGGTTTGTGATACAGAATTTTTGTTACTATCCTGACATCTACCCAAGTAACATATTGGAGCCAACTATAAATTGCAGATGTAACTCCTGATGATGCTGTTTTCATATTTTCCTAGCCACAGGATGCATACTTAAAAGGACATATGGAAGAGGACCAGGACAGAGCAGCCCTGGCTGGCCCAAGTCTCCATAGCTGCTGTGCATTCCCTGGGGAAGAAGGAGACTTAAGTATATTTAAATATATCTCTATAATTGTCTGTATTAAACATTTATTCTCTTTAAGAAAATAAATGTATGTAGTATCAAAGACATTTATATGCTTACAATCTGACCTTATTGAAGATAATATAAAAGAACATGCACATATTTTTAAATTACGTCTTCAATAATTGTTTACTATATTATAATTAAAGAACTTATTATTCAGGGTGAATCATGGTTGGCACAATGTTTCAAATTGCCTTTACTGACCTTGTATCAGTGTCTTTGCAACAATCCAATGAAGTGATTTTTGATAACTTATTATATAGCTTCTAATAACTTAATTGCACAATAAAATCGACCAATGGTTAAACTTAGTTAATGCTCATTTCTCACAAAAAGTTTCAGTCGATAAGTAAAAAATTTACAAATAACTGTGTTGATACTTGTATCGTATTCCATTTTCTCATGTTTTACCTAAATCATTTTAAACTCCTGATATTCTTCTTCCCCTTGGGAAGATGAGAGTCTTGAGGGACTTAGTAACATTTCACAGTACTTCCAATTAGGCATTCTTTTTAGCTGACTTGTTTATCTCTGATGAATATCTCACTGGAGATGATACAAAAGGACCAGTGATCAGAAGTAAGTAAATTCCCCATGTTTACACATCCTCAGGTTTAAGTTACTATATTTAGTGTTTATTTTCTGGCACATGAAAGCAAATGCACAAAACATATAGTCTTTATTTAAAGTTCTATCTATTTATTTAGCTTAAATATTCAACCTGTGACCCAGTGACAGGGCAAGATTACATTTGTTTAGTTTGCTAGTCTTTGTCAACAGAGCTTTAATCACCAGGAAGGTAAGTGGATATAAAAAATGGATATTTTCTGCATCCATGATTTCAAATTAATAACTATAGACATTTCAATGCTTAATTTTTAGGCATATATCACTGACCAAAATGTAAGAGGATATTTTGCTACTTTACAGATCTTTTGTTATATGGACAAAGCATCTTCCTATCTTGGCTGCTTATACATAAGCCTTTGTTCACAGGGTGTTTTGACTGAACTAAAGGTTAAACTGGAGGGGCGCCTGGGTAGCTCCTTCTTGTAGGGGAGGAATTCGGCTCCTGAGTTGGAGCAGCATCAGGTTTTCTGTTGTCACCACAGTCTTCTTCAGATCCTCTATCCCTCTCTCTCTCTCTGCCCCTTCCCCGCTAGTGCTCTGTCTCTCTCAAAAATAAACATTAAAGAAAAAAATGATAAACTGGAAAGAAAAACTTAATCAGAAAGTAGAGACTAAAGTCAAATAAAGATAGTTAAAGTCCTCTTTCATTAATAATTTTTCTTTTACATTTATAGTGGCCAATTTTTTTTATGCTTATAGTGAAAGCATTCCTGAACAGTACAGAACCTATACTCTATTCCTATGATGAAAATGATGAAGGATTTAAAATAGTGACAAATTCTACAAAGACTCTGCTCTTTAGTATAAATATGAAATGAATAGGTTTTGGTCTCAAGAAGTTGGAATATTAGAAAGAAAAAAATAATTCAAATGTATTAGTCAGGTAATCATTCGCAAAATACAACCATTCCCTCTTGATAATTGACCCAATTAGCATCATGGTAGCTTTTCAGAACATAAAGTATCACTACAAAATTTTAAAAAAAGTGTGGAGAAGCCTAAAGCTCAATTGCTTTCACAGTAATTTAATTTCCCCTGGTTCTTATGGAACTGATCAATTTACCTGACTTATTCCAAGAAAAAAATGGGATTTTAATCACATTGTTTGATCAATTGTGTTTAACAATTTTAAAAGTATTTATGATGTTTAACATATTTTGTGTGAAAAAAAATTAAGATAGGCCAATCAGAATCCCAATTTTGCAAACAATGAAAGTGAGGTTTAGAGTTAAAGATTTAATCCCAGGATTTTCAGCTATTAAATGTAGGAAATAAAATCTAGGTACTATGTATTAACTCCAAATACTGTTCTCTCTGCACAAAAGTGCAACTAGCAATAAGTTTAGTCATGTCTGATGTCTATGAATGAATGAATAGAAATATTGGCAAAATCAGTTTTAAAGAGTTTCCAGTCATTATAGAAACAGACAGACATTTAATGATAAGTAAAAATTACCTAAGAAATAAAGTGTTAAAAAAGCCATAGTAATAACAGAGATTACATTGCTATGGAATATATAGAAGGATGACTTTACAGTGACTGGAGTGTCTAGCATGGCACTAATGGTGGGACAAATGCTTGTACTTTAAAAATTTCCATAGGTTTTTGTTTTTTGTTTTTTGGGTATTTTTTGGCAAATAGTAAACTGGGAAAATGTGAAAGATCAAAAGGGCTAAAAGTGCAAGCCATGAAGCATTTATGTGAAGATTCAGGCATTTGCCCTACAGCATGAGACTTGTAACATGAATTATTTACATAAAAATACTATTTCCATCATATGAAATATGCATTATTGTAATTGCATTTATACAGAAATTACCATAATCCCTAGGGTAAAATCTATCAGATGTTAGTTAAAGAACGTCTCACTATTTTATTTTTGTGTCCAGATACTCAGTTGTTTTGCATAATTTTAGTAAACTGCAGTTATTATATTTTTCTGTTTATAATACTTATCATGATGATATATATCTATTGACCTACCATTTAATGGTGTGTATTTGCTTTTGTCTGTTTTGATCATCCAATGTATTATGTTAAATGTTTAAAGGCAAATAAACTTAGATTATGGAACACATTATTATTAAAACTTTGACATGAGATATATTTGTAATTCAGTTTACTAGCATTGTTTTGCTAGTAACAAATGCTACTAGCATGTTAGAACAGAACATCAGAACATCAGAACATCATTTTATAATATGAGTTTTATGATATACAAATAATTGAAAACCTGTTGCTGTATTAAACTACAAGTAATGTAAAAATTATGTAAGAATCTGACTAATTTAACTAGATGGTGATTTGGTCTAATAACAAAATTAAGAATATGCTTTTTAAAGATTTTTGTTTAATTATACTTTTTAAGAGAAGGAATGAAATAATTGCTTGAAGGAATGTTCTTGTGAGGCTGAATAATTTGGAACTTAGAGGAGGTAAGGAGCAGTTGTGTATTTGAACAAAACCTTTCCTGTATTGATATAAATGTGCAAATGGCTATCTGAGACCTTACCGGGCAGAGTATTTCTTTATTTTATTTATTTATTTTGAGAAAGAGAGAAAGAATAGGGGTAGAGCAAGAGGGAGAGAGAGAATCCCAAGAAGGCTCCACATTGTCAGCACAGAGCTCAATGCAGAGCTCTATCTCACACACCTAGAGATCATGATCTGAGCTGAAACCGAGTTGGGCATTCAACTGATTAAGCCATTCAGGCACTCCAGACAGAGATTTATAAAGTGATAATTTCCCATTGATATCCAGTGCATAATTCTTCGTCACCAGAATTACATAGCAACATGAATATTCTTCATATCTGTATTTTTTGTTGAAAGTCAGATGAATGGTCCATAGAAGGAATTGTGAGAAAACTATGTATGAAATGCTCATTATATATGGAAAACTCTGTTTCTGAAGTCAGAACCATATTTAAAAAACACCAAATATTTTTAGGAGAATTAGATTTCACCAACTCAGAATCCATATGTGTGTATGTCTATACTGTTTGATTCTCTACACACAATGCTTATCATTGTTTAATAGACTTGCTTACAGAACTTTGATTTGTTACAGGCATCAGAGTTCTGATACCAAGAGGAACTTGCAGAAGTGGAGCAGAATCAATTTGATTCATTGTATTCCACCAGAAAGCCAGCAACAAATGCTTGTAAACTACTAAAAAACCAACCTTTTTATTCAAACTATTTTGAATAGTTTGGATAGCCTCTATCCAAGATATATCCAAATAAATAGTTTGGATAGCCTCTATCCAAGATATATCAATCTAGCTATCTGTTTCTCATCCTGTAATGTAACTGAACAAATGTGAGTTCACTTTTTGGTGAATCACAGATAGAAATTATACCAGGTGACTTGTCACACACAGTAAACTTTATTTGCTACAAATGAGGACATCACTGGGAATAACTTCCAAAGCCACGATTTCCCAGCAAGGGTAAATGGGTTCCTTTTAATTCAGGTTAGAATAAATATTTAGATAGGGAATCCTTGTCATTGTATGTAGATGTTCGCATAAGGCCATGCATGTACTTTAAGGAAACATTCATATAACATACATTATATGTTATGTAAATGAAGCCTGTGCTCCTTCTCAGGTGGAGATTTTAGTAATATAATGAGGTAAAGGTTGTCGTTGGTTATTCTACAGGTCATTCCATGGTTCATCTGTGCAGGTGCAAGTTGAGGGTTATACTCAAAGTGGTCTGGATGGTCTGTGATGGCTAGAAGTCTTGTCAGGGCAGTCTCCAGATCTTGAGGGATAGACTTGTTTTCCAGTTGCCTGAATTCAGAGAAAAGCTGAAAAAAAAGAGCTTATGGAAAAATATGGACAAAGGTCAGTGGGTACAAGTGGGTGAGCAATTAAGATCTGGTCTTGGGATCTGTCTGGTGACAGGAGCCCAAATCAAACCATATAAATATTATTTGATTATTTAAGGTCTATTAGAATCACTGTTCCTCCCACCCCCACCCCCCCATAATTCTTTAGGTAATAAGAATAATGTTTTCTAATGGGTTAAATTCTATGTAGTACATTATGAATACTAAAATATTTTCTTTTTATCTCTAAGAGATTACAAGAATGAAACATATGGGGAACCACACTATCATTGAATTTATTCTTGTGGGTGTGCTACAAATACACTCCAACTCACTTCCGTGTTTGCACTTATCACCGTGATGTTCCCTTCCACACTGAGTGGAAACAGCCTCTTAATTCCGCTGGTCCTGGTAGATTACCATCTCCATAACCCTATGTATTTTTTCCTTTGGCAGCTTTCTCTCATGATATCATCTTCACATTTGCCATTGCCCCAAATGATAACTATCTTTTACTAAGAAGGTCATCTCCACATCTGAATGTGGTGCTCAGATCTTCCTTGGTTTGACCCTGGGTGGAATTGAGTGTATCCTCTTGGGACTCATGTCCTATAACCAATATGTTGCCATCTGCAAACCTTTATGTTATCCACAACTCATGAACTGCCCCCCGTAGGCAGATGTCTGTAAGATCATGGACCAGTGGCACTTTCAATGCCTTGATGCATACTGTCTACAGCATGCAATTGCCCTTTTGTGTATCCAGAGAAATCAATCATTTCTATTTCGAACTTCCTGATGTCTTGCATCTCTCCTGTGAGGAAACTTTGACCTATGAGACTGGGATTTTGATCAGCACCACCATTCTGCTTCTGATTCCATTCTCAGTTATCCTTGTCTCCTACACACTCATTCTGGTCATGGTCATTCAAATAACTTCTGCTGAGAGCCAAAAAAAAAAAAAAGCATTCTCAACCTGCTCATCTCACCTGACAGTGGTCAGCTTTTATTATGGTGTCATCATTTTCATGTATATGTGGTCAATCTCCTCCCATACTTCAGGCCAAGAATAAAGTTGTGTCTATATTCTATACCATTCTGACACCCATGCTCAACCCCATGATTTATAGTCTTTGAAATAAAGATGTGATGGGAGCCCAGGAAAAAATTCTATGGAAGTGGTCATTATATTCTAAAATGTGATATAAAGGCACAGTGGATATTTATTATTGAGTATAAATATTGTTTATACTATATGACACATTTTGGATTATCTGATAACAATCACATATCAGTATGTGAGATGAAGTGTTGAATTCAATTACTTAACATCAAATAAATTTATTCTCAAAAAGTTTGAAATACAGAGACATTGTATAGAACAGCTACACCTTCCTAATTGTACTGAGAATATTATTCCAAATAATAAATTGTGAAATTAGATCAGCAATTAAGAGAGAAATCTGGAATCCATATTAACTCACCAGGCAATGATCAGAAGCATGTATCCTGGACTCTTGTGTGGAGGGACAGAAAACAAGGTAGAAAGGATATAAAGTTTGCCCCACTGTCTTAAGCCCCAGCATGACATCATCTAGAATCATGTTATGTCACTAAAACCTAACACTTTCAGGATGCTACATTAGAAATCAGGTACTTCACAGCAATTTCCTTTCAGTGGCTCAGAAATCAGCCTTTGAGAATCTGCTAACAGGAATAGAATCCATGAGGCTTGATGTTTCTTCCTTAAGTGAATCAGAAGACTGAGTAACTTTCCCATTAATAGTATCAGTTGATTGTTGGTATTGCCTTTCTTGCTAAATTAATAGGGTGAATTGAAAAATGACCACCAGTTGACCTAATAATTGTTTGATTGAAAATTTTAGGTAAATTCAACATTCATCAGCTTTCTGTTTTAGTTTAATGCTATTTTAGTATGTAAAAGTGAATAAATGAATTCTGAAAAGCCATGTTATTTAAGGCAACCAAATCATAGATATGGAACACCACATCAATTTTTTGAGCTACATGCTGGGATTGCAAGACCTTAAATATGTATTTACTAGACTCAAGGATTTTCAGACTGGAGAGCAGTCAACCATGTAAGTAGAAAGACTATCTTGATAATCATGCCTTTAATCCTGCATTCTTTTTTTTTATTATTAATTTGTTTTATTTTTTATTTTTTTTTAAATTTACATCCAAATTGGTTAGCAAATAGTGCAACAGTGATTTCAGGAGTAGATTCCTTAGTGCTTCTTACCCATTTAGCCCATCCCCCCTCCCATTACCCTCAGTTTGTTCTCCATATTTATCAGTCTCTTCTGTTTTGTCCCCTTCCCTGTTTTCATAGTATTTTTGTTTCCCTTCCCTTATGTTCGTATATTTTGTCTCTTAAAGTCCTCATATGAGTGAAGTCATATGATTTTTGTCTTTCTCTGACTGACTAATTTCACTTAGCATGATGCCCTCCAGTTCCATCCACGTAGTTGCAAATGGCAAGATTTCATTCTTTTTGGTTGCCGAGTAGTACTCCCTTGTATATATATACCACATCTTCTTTATTCATTCATCCATCAATTGCACTACTGGGCATTTATCCAAGGGATAGAGGTGTACTGCTTCGAAGGGACACATGTACCCCCATGTTTAAAACCCTGCATTCTTTATCTGAGACTTTCCAGTTCATGATACAAAGCCTTCACCATAGTAAGTCAAACAGTAGTTGAAACAGTGATGTAAATATTCTTAAGTCTCTGCTGTCGCTAATTATCACTTATGTTATAGGTTCTAATAAAATACACAGGCTATGAGGTAGCAACTACAAGCTGTAATAGATTAGTAGAGTAAGACCTTCTGACTGGATCATAATTGTATTTGCAAGAGTTGGTAATCATTAAAGTTATCTATCTATGATCTATCTAGATGAGTTTAGTGATAAAGTGTGCCAGGGATCAATTTGTTATTTTACCACCATCTAATCCAATTAGATTAAATAATTTGTTTAATCTTACTATGTCATTTCCCCTATGTGTAGTTTGTTACAAAACAATGATAATCTCACAGGGGTATTATGAGTTTTAAAGAAAACTTCCTTTAAAGGTGGTTATTTGTGACTTTTCTCTATCTCTGGACTCTGTTCATACATTCATTTTCATCTCTTCATTCCCATTATAGATCTAATTTAAAATATCAGGTGGAGACAGATTATTCCATAACTGTAAAAAGGGAAAAAAAACTAAATAAAATAAACACAAATTTATTACCTCTCTCATTTAACTATATATATAAGATCATTCTTCATTAATAGTAACTCTGTTCACTTAATTCATTTATTTTATATTATATGCAGCATATGTAACAAAGACAATACTTAATAAATATCAAGATGATCTTCCAAATTCCCCAGTTTCTGTGAAATTTAAGTGGTAGCTATGTGTTAATTCTGTGAAAAAGAGGTTGGGCATTAATAAAATATATCATTTCCAGGCATCCATCTCTGACATTTCCATGGAGATAGTGTCGATCACGTGATCCAGAAGAACACAGCTTCAAAAGTAATAGGACTATCCCATTTATGTCACGAGTCTCATCAATGACAAGAAAACTTTGCTATCTTAAAACACTGAAGTTGTTTATTGTCATAGCTAACACTGAGTGTCCTAACACATAATTTCTCCTAATACTTTGGTAACTTGGGATAGGAATGATTCACCATAATTTTAAGTTTTGTGATATGCTTAAGGAAAATACATGGTAATTTTAATGATTGATATTTTTCTCCTTGTAAAAATTATATGTGCAACATACTCTGTATATTTTTAGAAGAATGTGAAAAAGTAGGTGGAATTAAGTTGTTTCAAGTACATATATAAATTCTTAAG
Organism: Leopardus geoffroyi; assembly: GCF_018350155.1. Taxonomy (NCBI): domain Eukaryota; kingdom Metazoa; phylum Chordata; class Mammalia; order Carnivora; family Felidae; genus Leopardus; species Leopardus geoffroyi. Next base: position 83,127,403 of record NC_059326.1, read on the forward strand.
TAATATGATTTTTCTTTGTAATTGAATATTTTGAGATTATTTGTTTAGATGTTCCTGTAAAAATATAAACTGGAATTTAAAGATTATGTAATATTGACTGAAATCACCATATGTGAAGAAATATAGTATTTTAGTAGTTGAGTCTACTATTTCAAAATAACACAGGTAATCATAGCTTTAGTGCATGTTTTAAGATTATCCAAGTTTCCATTTGCATTTTGTCCATTATGTTTACTTTCTGTATTTTACTACTGTCATATACTGAAATAATAGTTTACATCGCTGTAATTGAATTCATCTAATTTTATAAAACCCTACTTTTATTCACAGAAGAAAAAACTTAAAACAATAAAATTGTCCCTTCAAGAGACTGAAGCATTACTGTATTTACATTTTGTCAGTGCGAGATTTATACTCTGCTAAATCAAGAATCTTCTGCTTTCCTTTCCCCCCCTTTCTTTCTGAGACTCAGTAAATATATAAGTGGCTTTGTGAAGGGTCTTATGATTATAGCTGCACTTGAAGAATTTTCTGGTCAGAGATAGTTCCCTAGGTCTCACCAGATTCCTTGGGTGTATTTATCCTAACTGTGATAGAGCCTGATTTTGATGCATCCCTGCTTTGTCCTCCTCATTGTTGGCTTTCTAAGCATAGGGCATACACTGTGAGAAACAAAGAGGGTCTTGTCATTTCCCACATGCTGGCTTAGCCTTCACTGGCACTGGTGCCCTTCAACCTCTGCCATATCCTATATGCACTGTCTGCTCTAGCTACCTGCCAGGCTTTTGCCATGGCCCCATGCCATTCTCCAGGATATATTGATATCTGGAGACATATAACCAGCTTAACCTGGCCACTCTCCTATAGCCACTTCATGCACTGGCAACTGTAGTTCCATGAGGAAGATTCTGTTCTCAGAGGCTTTCCCAGTTTAGGATTCCCAAATTTATTGAAAGGGTGGTGCTTATCAGATCTCCCATACCAATGCTTATGACCACCAATGGTCATTTCAAAGCAGAGTGAAAAGGGGTTCCTGGGTGTCTCAGTCACACTTTCATGATAGCACGAATCCTGCTTGGGATTCCCCCTCTCCCTCTCCCTCTGCACCTCCCCTGCTCGCTATCTCCATCTCTCTCAAAAACATCTTACTTCTTTGTAGAATATTTTCTAACTTCCTTCCATAGGTCAAATGAAAGTTCTTGAAAATTGTCATCAAAAATGTTATTTGTTTGTTTGATTTTTGTTTTTGTTTTTTTGTCCTCTAAAGAAGAGAAAATAAACACTGGGCTCTGTGTCTTCAAAACCTTGTGGGTTTTTCGTGTTATTCTTTTTTTTTTTTTAATTTTTTTTTCAACGTTTATTTATTTTTGGGACAGAGAGAGACAGAGCATGAACGGGGGAGGGGCAGCGAGAGAGGGAGACACAGAATCGGAAACAGGCTCCAGGCTCCGAGCCATCAGCCCAGAGCCTGACGCGGGGCTCGAACTCACGGACCGCGAGATCGTGACCTGGCTGAAGTCGGACGCTTAACCGACTGCGCCACCCAGGCGCCCCAACGTGTTATTCTTTTTAATGTGAAAAACCAACTATTTAATTTTCACAAAATAATTTTTTGTCCAAGTCCTTGGACTGCAAATTCAATGCATTTTGACTCTGAGATAATTTTCTTTGCCAAAAAAATTTAAACATTTTCTTTTTTAAACTTTTGCATTGAATCAACATGACAATTAGTAGTATTATTAGAAACATGTAAACAGTAAGAATAAGTAGGTATCATCTGGAGTAAAAATGGTACTAAAATATAGTTTCAAAATATAACAAACTACAGTGAACAATTTTTCCCTTGTGGTAATAATACACATTATTTTATTTTATCATACATTTACAACAACATGAAAAATAAAACCCTTAATAATGTATATCCTTTTACTTGATAACTAGAAGTTTATTCTTTATGAGGACCTTAACTTTGGCTGTTTAAAAAATATTATCCAAATTGTGTGAAAGATTAAAAATCAAAATATAATGTACTATAAATTAATATGATAAATTAATAAAAAGGTATATGAATATACATATATATAATTATATATTCCAAATTATTTTTCTTTAGTTAAATTCATCCCATTTTAATTTTTTGAATGTGCAAGTCAGTTTAATAAAAACTAGCAAATTAATTGGCATGTGTGAGCATAACTATATACTTACTGTATATTAGTATGTAAAATAGACAAAAATAGAAAACTTTAATAAAATAATTTTTTAAAAATAAAAGATGTTAAAATAAATAACATTTTTTTTTTTATCCAAGGACCTGGCAGAAACCAAATTCTGAAACATTTGAGAGGCTTTCATCACCCCTTACCTCAGGCTGAACTGAGGCTGTTCTGCATTGTTAGTGACTCTGTCACTATTGTCCGAGTCTCAGGGGCTATTGCCAAATAAACATAACTGAAACAACAAATATTAAGATTAACCTCCATGTATGGAAGCTTACAGTCATGGTAACAGATGTGTCTCCATGGACGTATCTGAAATGTCAAGTACTGATTTGAGAGGTGAGTTTGTACCTTTTACAGAAAGTACTCTAGGAAGCTTACTCAGGAAATGCATGTGGCAGTGCCCAGAAATTAGAGAGACAGTGACTTACTTGTTCTAACTCCTGTTTTAATGGAGAAACATGAAAATGCTGTAGGAACACTTTGATTTCAATTAGTAAAGAATTGCTCTTTGGTAAGCACTGCAATAAGTCACTGATAAATCCACATCTCATTAACTAGAGGACTTCAAAGAGAAAACTATGTGTATAAAGTGTATACTTTAATGTTTATAAAATTACTATAAACGGATTTTTTTAAATGTTTATTTATTTTGAGAGTGAAAGAATGAGCATGAGCGGGGAAGAGGCAGAGAGAGAAAGAGGGAGAAAGAATCCCAAGCAGAGCTCGTGAGGGACTGGAACTCATAAACCCATAAACCGTGAGATCATGACTTGAGCCCAAATCCAGTGTCCAACACTTAACCAGGTCTGACTAAGCCACACAAGTGGCCCTGGATTTTTAAGAAATAAAACAAAATTCAAAGAGTCAGATGGATACTTGTGAACTTCATAAAGACAAAAGTATACTTATGCCTAAAACTTACATTGTATTCAATTCTGGGAAGAAGTTTTGTAATCACAAATAATCCATCAAAGAAAGAAGGTGGAAAATAGTGAAGTAGTTGATATTATATATGCATAACTTTGTACCTCAATTAGGGAGTAAGATACAGCCCTGCTCTCAATGCTGCCACATTCATGAAATAGAGACACGAAACATGATATGAGTGATGGATTCTAAAATAAAAGTATAGGTGAATTAAAATAGAATGATAAATGTCAGAAAAATTCATCTATCCTGAGTTTACCAAGTAAACTTTTATAACAAGGTGTATTTAAAAGAGAAGCTAAAAGTAAGATTTAATACAGTGGGAAACTCAAGGAGGGGAAATCCAGGACTGTGAGAAGGGTATTTTTGAATGATATAATGTGACTAGAGCCTAATACAGAACATTTGACATGGAGCAGATGAAGATGAAGCAAAAGTGAGAATGTTTGTAATGTGATACTTTCATGTAGATTCTATACTTAAGGCAGTAAAAATGCTCATATGTAGGTACCTGATATGGTTATATACATTTTAGTTACATTTTTAGTTACCCTTTTGTTAATGTGTATGAATATCTGGAAGGAGATGATGCTGGCATTCAGAGGGTGAATTAAGAGACAGAGTTGAGGGGGCGCCTGGGTGGCTCAATCTGACTTCAGCTCAGGTCATGATCTCGCATTTCCCGAGTTTTGAGCCCCATGTCAGGATTTGTGTTGACAGTTCAGAGCCTGGAGCCTGTCCGAGATACTGTGTCTTCCTCTCTCTCTCTCTCTGACCCTCCTTTGCATGCATTCGCTCTGTCTTTCTCTAAAATAGATAAACATTTAAAAATTAAAAAAAAAAAAAGAGACAGAGTTGAGAATTAGGTTTCAAATGGCTTAGGGACTGACAGCATTTTATCTAATAATGTTAGAGTGCCTGGAGAAAAGCACAGACAACAATTTTGTGTTCGTTTTGTTTGTTTTCAGGGCCAATTTACAGATGTGCTGGCTAAATTGGAAGAAAGGTGAGGACCAGAATGACACTAATTGAAATACACTTGTGCAGTGTTGATTCATGTGAGAACTGAATTCAACTGGGATACATAGACGATCCAGTGAATTATCGGGAGTCAGGTTCTCAACAAATATACTGAAGTGTGTTGTTTCTTCTATGTAATTTTGCTAGTGAGAGGGAAATAGTTACATGGTGCCTGTACCTGGAACAATAGTTACCTTAGTGCTGAATCTTACTCTTTTGCCTTGTACACTCACTAAACCTTTAGTGAAATTGGCATAACAGTAATAGCACAGACAACCTGGCATTGATTTTGTGAGAATCAAATAAAAGCATAAAGAAAAACAATGAAAAAAATGTATCATTCTATAATCTTAGATGATGAGTGTGCAAATGAAGAAAATAAAGATGGAAAAGAATATCAAAGCTACCATTAACTGAAAAGTTTCTCAGCCTTAGCAAAAGTCATATTTTGTGCCAGAAAATTCTTTCTGTGAGTGCCTTGTGTATTGTATTTAGCAGCATCCACTAGATGCCACTAGCACACTCCAATACACCAAATGCATCTGTAGACATTGCAGGATGTCCCTTGGGAAGAGGGCAGATTCATACCTCATTTAGGAACCAGCACATCAACTGATAACTTATATGTTAAATGTGCACAGGAGTCACTATTTATCCTCATTTAATTTTTAGACCTGTTTAATATGCAAGCTACAAGCTCAAATAAATAAATTCACCAGATCAATGTCACATTTCTAATAAGTGGCAGACCAGAGATAAACTGAAGGCTTACCACCAAATTCTGAGCAATTTATTTCTAGTATTCAATCCAACCTGAAACACAATATAAAGGACACATACATTTTAGTGATCTCTGTGCATATGCACATGTGTGTGCATAATTTTGATTCTAATTTATGAAATTTTATGGAAACATGAACAAATATAAATTACCAATTTGTTTACTGGTTACTGAACAACTAACTTCTGTAAATATTAAATAAATACTTAAATGTTTAAATCATTCAAAGAATACACAATATTAAAGTATTAAGTTCTTTTTTGCATCTACTACCTCAGGAATTGGCTGAGTTAAGCTTAAGTGGAAAGAGGCAGCTTATACGGTATTACATGTATGGAAGCAGAATTAGAAACTGTAATGAGGTAGGATACTTGACATCTATATATGAACTTTGCCTAGTTTATTCCTTAAAGAATATCCTAAAACAAAAATAATTTCTATAAGAAATGTACCTTTCCATAGCAGGCTAACTTCTGGTAAGTATTATCACTGGTCTGAAAAGTCACTGCAGAAAAGAAGGGAAGTACAATTTTGAAATAGTCTATGGGTCTATAGTCTACTGATTTGTTCATTTTTTCATTTGTTCATTTTAGCCACTCTTACCTATGTGAGGTGGTATCTCATTGTAGTTTTGATTTGTATTTCCCTGACGAGGAGTCACATTGAGCATCTTTTCATGTGCCTGTTGACCATCTGGATGTCTTCTTTAGAAAAGTGTCTATTCATGTCTTCTGCCAATTTATTCTTGGATTATTGCTTTTTTTTCAGGTGTGGAGTTTGTTGAGTTCTTTATCGATTTTGGATACTAGTCCTTTGTCCGATATGCCATTTGCCAATATCCTTTCCCTTTCCATAGGTTGCCCTTTAGTTTTGTTGATTGTTTCCTTTGCAGTGCAGAAGATTTTTATCTTCATAAGGTCCCAATAGTTCCTTTTTGCTTTTAATTCCCTTGCCTTTGGGGATGTGTCAAATAAGAAATTGCTACAGCTGAGGTCAGAGAAGTTTTTTCCTGCTTTCTCCTCTAGGGTTTTGATGGCTTCCTGTCTCACATTCAGGTCCTTCATCCATTTTGAGTTTATTTTTGTGAATAGTGTAAGAAAGTAGTCTAGTTTCATTCTTCTGCATGTTGCTGTCCTGTTCTCCCAGCACCATTTGTTAAAGAGACTGTTTTTATTCCCCATTGGGTATTCTTTACTGCTTTGTCAAAGATTAGTTGGCCTTACTTTTGTGGGTCCAATTATGGAGTCTGTATTATATCCAATTGGTCTATGTGTCTGTTTTTGTGCCAATACCATACTGTCCGATGATTACATTTTTGTAGTAGAGACTAAAGTCTGGGATTGTGATGTTTCCCGCTTTTTTTTCTTCTATATTACTTTGGCTATTTGGGGTCTTTTATGGTTGCATACAAATTTTAGGATTGCTTGTTGTAGCTTCAAGAAGAATGCTGGTGCAATTTTGATTAGGATTGCATTGAATGTGTAGATTGCTCTAAACCCATATTTTTTTTTAAATTTTTTTTTCAACGTTTATTTATTTTTGGGACAGAGAGAGACAGAGCATGAACGGGGGAGGGGCAGAAAGAGTTGGAGACACAGAATCGGAAACAGGCTCCAGGGTCTGAGCCATCAGCCCAGAGCCTGACGCGGGGCTCGAACTCACGGACCGCGAGATCGTGACCTGGCTGAAGTCGGACGCTTAACCGACTGCACCACCCAGGCGCCCCTCTAAATCCATATTTTTAAAAAATAACACTAAATGTAAATGGACTAAATGCTCCAATGAAAAGACATAGGGTATAAAAATAGGTAAAAAAAACAGGACCCATAGATTTGCTGTCTACCAGACACTCATTTTAGACCTGAGGATACCTTCACATTGAGAGTGAGGGGATGGAGAACTATCTATCATGCTACTAGAAGTCAAAAGAAAGCTAGAGTAGCCATACTTATATCAGACAAACTAGAATTTAACTTAAAGGCTGTAACACGAGATGAAGAAGGGCATTATATAATAATTACAGGGTCTATCCCTCAGGAAGAGCTAACGATTATAAATGTCTATGTGCCAAATACAGGAGCCCCCAAATATATAAAACAATTAATCACAAATGTAAGCAACCTTATTGATAAGAATGTGGTCATTGCAGGGGACTTTAATACTCCACTTACAGTAATGGATAGATCATCTAGACACAGATCAATAAAGAAACAAGGGCGCTGAATGGTACATTGGATCAGATGGACTTGACAGATATATTTAGAACTCTGCATCCCAAAGCAACAGAATATACTTTCTTCTCGAGTGCACATGGAACATTCTCCAAGATAGGTCACATACTGGGTCACAAAATAGCCCTTCAGAGGTATACAAGAATTGAGATCATACCATGAACACTTTCAGACCACAATGCCTATGAAACCTGAAATCAACCACAGGAAAAAGTCCGGAAAACCTCCAAAAGTATGGAGTTTAAAGAATATCCTACTAAAGATTGAATGGGTCAACCAGGCAATTAAGGAAGAACTTTTACAATATGTGGAAACAAATGAAAATGAACATACAACAATCCAAATGCTTTGGGATGCAATGAACTCAGTCGTGAGAGGAAAACACATTGCAATCCAAGCCTATCTCAAGAAGAAAAATCCCAAATACAAAATCTAATGGCACACATAAAGAACTACAAGGAGAACAGCACAGACACTCCAAATCCAGCAGAAGAAGGGAAATAACAAAGATCAGAGCATATATAAAGAATACAGAATCTAAAAGAAAACAGTAGAGCAGATCAATGAAGCCAAGAGTTGGTTTATATGAAAAAATAAAGAAAACAAACTGGACAACCTGGAAGAAATGGACAAATTCCTAACCACCCACACACTTCCAAAACTCAAACAGGAAGAAATAGAAAACTTGAACAGACCCATAACCAGAGAAAAAATTGAATCAGTTATCAAAAATCTCCCAACAAATAAGAGTCCACGACTAGATGGCTTCCCTGGGAAATTCTACCAGACATTTAAAGCAGAGATAATACCTGTCCTTCTCAAGCTGTCCCAAAAAACAGAAACATAAGAAAAACTTGCAGACTAATTCTAGGAAGCCAGCATTACTTTGATTCATAAACCAGGCAGAGACACAGCAAAAAACAAAACAAAACAAAACAAAACAAAACAAAAAAACAGAGAGAACTACAGGCCAATATCCCTGATGAATAAGTATGCAAAAATTCTTAACAAGATACTAGCAAGTCAAATTCAACAGCATACAAAAAATATTTACCATGATCAAGTGGGATTCATTCCTGGGCTGCAGGGCTGGTTCAATATTTGCAAATCAATGTGACACATCACATTAATAAAAGAAAAGATCAGAACCATATGGTCCTGTCAATAGATTCAGAAAAATCATCTGATAAAACCAGAATCTTTTCTTAATAAAAACCCTGGAGAAAGTCGGGATAGAATGAACATACATAAACATCATCAAGGCCATTTATGAAAAGTCCACAGCTGATATCCTCGATGGGGAAAAACTGAGAGCTTTCCCCCTGAGATCAGTAACACGACAGGGATGTCTACTCTCACCGCTGTTGTTTAGCCTAATGTTGGAAGTCCTAGCATCTGAACTCAGACGACAAAATGAAATCAAAGGCATCAAAATTGTCAAAGATGAAGTCAAATGTTCACTTTTTGTAGATTATATGATACCCTACATGGAAAACCTGATAGACTCCACCAAAAGTCTGCTAGAACTGATACATGAATTCAGCAAAGTCGAAGGACACAAAATTAATGTACAGAAATCAGTTGCATTTTTATACACCAATAATGAAGTAACAAAAAGAGAAATAAAGAAACTGAACCCATCCACAATTGCACCAAGAATCATAAAATACCTAGGAATAAACCTAACCAAAGATGTAAAAGATCTGTATGCTGAAAACTATAGAAAGCTTATGAAGGAAATTGAAGAACACACAAATAAATTGAAAAACATTCCATACTCATGGATTGGAAGAATAAATATTGTTAAAATGTCAATACTACCCACATGTATATTTATTTTTGAGAGAGAGAGAGAGAGAGAGAGAGAGAGTATGAGAAGAAGAGGGAGAAGGAGACACAGAATCTGAAGCAGGCTCCAGGCACCAGGCTGTCACTACAGAGCCCAATGTGGGGCTCAAACTCAGGAACCCATGATATCATGATCTGAGCCAAAGTTGGACACTTAACAGACTGAGCCATTAGGTACCAAGAGAATTCATTTGTAAATCGACACTTTAGGGGTGCTTGGGTGGCTCAATAGGTTGAGAGTCTGACTCTTGGTTTGGGCTCAGGTCATGATGTCAGGGTTGTGGGAGTGAGGCCCACATTAGGTTCCATGCTGAGTGTGGATCCTGCTTAAGATTCTCTCTGTCTCCCTGTGCTCATCTCCCTTGCTCTCTCTCTCTCTTTCAAATTAAAATTAAAATTAAAATTAAAAATAAATAAGACACTTTAATGAAAATGTGTGGGAGGCTAACATGTTAGCCAGCCAAATTTCTGATTCATTGTTTCTCACAAGGCACTGGATAGAGTTTTTTTTTTTTTTTTTTTTTAGCTCAGGATTTGTCACTTAAAGTTTGTGAATGTCACTTATGTTACAAATGTGGATGGTGATACCAATCTCAGAATCTTACTGTCAAGCTGAAATATTTTCTGATACTTGTTCAGGATGCTAGTGAGATGGCCAATAAAATTTATATCTGAGTTTTCCCTTCCACATATGGAAATGGCCTAGAAGTAAAATATGCTCTGCCTCTCATCCAGTATGTAACTTCAGCCAGATGCTATCAATTTTTACCTATGTGCAGTAAAAGTAATAATAATGCTTAAGTTCCAAAGTTTTTAGGAGCATTAGAAGTAATAAGTACATGTGAAAAATTTGTAAATAGGCTATACATAGGCTACCCATTTTTATTTCAATGTCTAAAAGCAGAAGAAATGGATAAAATAATCTAATAGAGATTTATTTATGCATTCAAAAATTAATGTGTAAGTGTTAAAATAAACATTTAGTGGGTGTGATTGAAAAATTGCCAGGAAGAACCTTTATTTTAATGAAGTAACAGTCTAAATGGTATAAGAGATACACATTGGGATCAAGTACTAGGTTTAATGGGCCATCTATATATTTCCATTATTTTCTTAAAGTTTTTATTTATTTTGAGATAGACAGAAATGTGTGAGCAGGGGAGGGAGAGAGAGAGAGGGAGAGATAGAGAGAATCCCAAGCAGGCTCTACACTGTTAGCACAGAGCCCAATGTGGGCCTCAAACTCACAAAAATGTGAGATAATGACCTGAGTTGAAACCAAGAGTCTGACACTTAACCAGCTGAGCTGCCCAGGTGTCCCTATATATTTCCATTATCCTCTTTAAATACCTTTACCCTCTTCTTTTTCACTATCTATAAAACTAGGTAAGTATTAAATAAACATTAGAGAGCTTGCCATGAAAAATGATTTTTAGGAAAGAAGTGAGGGGCAGTAATAGTACAAGTGATTTGCAATACCACACTGGCAACAGAGTTAATAATTTGGACTAATGTAAATTATATATTTTGGTATCAACTTAACATTCTGTGTCTTAGACTGAAAACCAAAGGACATTTTCAGAAGAAAAAAAGTGTGCTTTTCCTCAATTAGCATATCAGAAGTAATCAGAGGGGTTCTCATTCACTTTTCTGGACGCTTTGAATTTTGTCTTGATGATGACTCATATTGTTCAGTTCTAAGAAACACTTGGACAATTTTATCTCATTTTTTCAATACATTTGCATAGAAATAATATGTAAGCATTTTTGCATAGATTTTTACATTTTCTTTTTCTTATTTCTGTCTCATTTTCCCTTTATTTATACTTTTTATTGATTACTGGGTTTTTTGCTGAGATCAAATGTATCACATTTACTGTAAGATTTTCTCATATTTGTCTTTCAAAATTTTGAATGAGTCATTTGTATTAGCCAACTTTTATTTTATTTTATTTTATTTATTTTATTTAATTTATTTTATTTTATTAATTTATATATTTTTTCAAGAAATTGATGATCAGTTTTTATTATTCAGTTACTCTATTTTTAATGGACCAAATATTCATGTTAGCATGATTTAATGCGTTTTATTTTATTTTTATTTATTATTTTTTAATTTAGTTTCAAGTTACCTAGCATATTGTGAATAATGATTTCAAGGGTTGATTCCAGTGATACATCCCCTATATATAATACCCAGGACTCATCCCAAGAAATGTCTTCCCTAATGTCCCATTAACCATTTATCCCATTCTCCCACAACCAACCCCTCCAGAGGCCCTCGCTTTTTTCTCTGTATTTAAGTCTTTTATGTTTTGTCCCCATCACTGTTTTTATATTATTTTTGCTTCCTTGTCTTTATGTTTATCTGTTTTATATCTTAAATTTCACATATGAGTGAAGTCATATGATATTTGTCTTTCTCTGGCTAACTTCACTTAGCATAATACCCTCTAGTTCCATCTACATTGTTGCAAATAGAAAGACTTCATTCTAAGAGGCCCATTAAACCATTATATATATATATATATATATATAATATTACTTACTGTGTTTTTTTCCAATACCAGCTAGTACTCTTATTATCATGATTCTAAATTCTGGTTCAGACATCTTGTGTTGATTAACTCCTTGGCTGTCATTATTTCCTGTCCTTCCTTTTGGGGTGAATTCCTTTGTTTAGTCAATTTGGAGAAAAAGAATAAAATTAAAAATAAAATTAAAAAAATCAAATAATGGAAGCTAGATCCTAGGTGTGTTTTGGTCTGGTCGTTGAAAGAAGCTTGATAGAATAGGGAAAAAGGGCAAAAAAAAAAAAAAGAAAAAAAAGAAAAGAAAAGAAAGTTAGAAAAGGTGTAAAAATTTTAAAAATGCATACAATGAAATATAATAAAATTAAATGACGAAAGTAAAATAGAATAAAAAATTTACGAAAACCAAAAAAATATAGCAGAAAAAAATTAAAGAAAAAATATTTTTTATAAAAATTAAAAATAAAAATAAATGATTCTTCTTTCCATATCCAAGAATAAGAAAAGAAAAGAAAAAGAAAAAAAAATAGATGGACCAACAAACAGAGTGAAACATGAATGAAATTACATCCAGTTTCCCCCAGAAGTTGAACTATGAAGCACCTCATAGTCCCTAATCTAAGCAGACCCAGAGCCTTCTGGTTGTCCTCTAGGGCTTGGTTCGTGTAATTGGACAGGCTTGGTGTAAAGGCTCCATTCTCCATTATGTAGCACTGCTTAACTTACTGGGGTGGAAGGAGTGGCACGAGTATGTGCATGACCAAGAGAGGTGAAAATGGCTTCACCCAGCTTCCCAGTCTCTAGCATCAGAACTCTGTGCTTTTGCCACGTGGCAATCAAGTGCCCCTTCTTTGTCTCTGGCTTCCATCCACTCCCTGCTTCTACACTGTTCATGACCAAGCCATCAGCTTGTCAAGTGACACCTCTCTCCCAAGTTTTATCTTAGATTGGACTCTTTTTCCAAACCGCTTACTTCTGAGGGACCTGCAGCTTGGACTCACTCCAACACTTTGGGGGAGGATCTCATCAAGCGGTGGCCAAGTGATGGGACCCCTAGGAATGCTCATATGGCCGTGCCACTGTAGCGGCTCAGAGACTACCGCCAGGTGCCAGCCTACCCCTGAAATGTTTGCACAATCGGGAACTATGGTAAATCACAACACATATCTGGTGCCACACCCTAGAATCCTTGTTCCAACACCAGAAAATGTGGTTGTTCTCTGGGATCTGCTGGGACCTTTGCCTGCAGGGAGGCCACATGACCTCTACCAAATGTCTTCCCAGCAGGGGAACTGTCTCTCCCCATGTGGTCCAAGTGCCCCTCAGCCCTCGCTGTCTGCTCCTGGGGATTCACACTTCCCACCAGAGCCCCTCCAGGTTTTGAGCTATGGAGTTTCCTACTCTGCACTCCCATTTTTATAGAGTCCTAATGGTATTAAAACTCTCTCCTTTATCCTTTCTCCCTTTCTTGTTCAGTCCCTTGTGGGTGTTTCCACTCTTTCTCTTTCTGTCCAGATACTTTCAGGGGGAGTGCTTTTTCTGTACTCTTCCCCCTGTCTCCATCCTCTCTCCACAAACAAAAACAACTCCCTACCTTCCACAGCTTCTCTCTCCCCCTGTTCTCCTCTGCACCATGTACCTGCCAAGTTATGTGGCTCAAGTTATGCAGATTGTTACATTAATCCTCAGATCAATTTTCTAGGTACATAAAGTGGTTTGGTGCTGATCTAGCTGCATTTCAGGAATGAGAGAAACAGAGAACTTCCATGCTGCTCTGCCATCTTTTAACAAATTTTATTTTACTTTCAAGAGCACTTCTTATTTTTATGGATTTAGTATCTTACAGAATGTTCATGTATTACTTGTTATTAAAAACATTTTTCTGGGGCGCCTGGGTGGCACAGTCGGTTAAGCGTCCGACTTCAGCCAGGTCACGATCTCGCGGTCCGTAAGTTCGAGCCCCGCGTCAGGCTCTGGGCTGATGGCTCAGAGCCTGGAGCCTGTTTCTGATTCTGTGTCTCCCTCTCTCTCTGCCCCTCCCCCGTTCATGCTCTGTCTCTCTCTGTCCCAAAAATAAATAAACGTTGAAAAAAAAAATTAAAAAAAAAAAAAACATTTTTCTGCCATATAATCTTTTTTTCTTCTCAATTTGCTATATGTATATTTTAATCTTCCCCTTTTCCATGGTGATGTTCTCAATGATCTAGAAATCTCTACCTTTATAATTTTATGTAAGTCATAGTGTAACTTATGTCCAAATTTTCCCAGGACTTTATTGATGTTAAAAGTGAAGCCTCATGTTCCAAGAATCATTTTAAGCAAATAAGGATGGTTGGAATTCCACTCATATCACATGGTGTCAAAATTTGTCAACTGATACTTTCCTTTGGAATAAAATTTCTTCTCACTCCAATGGTTTCTTGGGATTTCAAAATGTTTCCCCATTAACTGCATAATCATTTATCAATTCAAATATTATCATATGAAATGTGCTGAAATTCTCCCTCTGACATGTCTTATATTATGTAAGTTTTTAAATGCATATAGTTTTTAATATCTTGTGATAACTAATATTTCCAATCATTTTCCATTAGTTTAGTTGTATTTCAGAGGGTGAATTGATAAATATTTGTGATGAAACTATTGCTTTTACTTCTGCTAAAACAATTTTAAATATAAGATATAATTAGATAAAAATGGGCAAGAGATGAGCAAGAGAAAGACCTTTCATATATTTTTTAAGTTTTTATTTTAATTTCAATATAATTAACATACAGACATATTAGTTTTACAGTATACGGTTTAAACTACTCTATGCATTAAGTGCTCATAATAAGTGTATTTTTTATGCCCCATCACCTAATTCAGCTATCATCACACTGACCTCCCGATTGGTAACCAACACTTTGTTGTCTATAGTAAATGTGGTATAAACATATGTAATGGTATAGTTCTTGACCATCAAAGAGAATTAAATCTTGTCATTTGCAATTATATGGATGGAACTACAATGTATTATGCTAAGTAAAATAAGTCAGTCTGAGATAGACAAATACCACATGATTTCCTTTTTATGTGGATTTTAAGAAACAAACCAGATAAACATAGGGTAAGGGAAGGAAGAATCAAATAAGATAAAACATAGAAAGAGGCAAATTACAAGAGACTTTTAATTATATAGAACAAAGTTATTGGAAGGGAGGTGGGTAATGTGCTAAATGGGTAATGAGCATTAAAGAGAGCACTTGTGATGAGCACTGTGTGCTATATGTAAATTGATGAATCACTAAATTCTACTCCTGAAAGCAATGTCATGTACACAATCATGTCATCTGCAAATAATGACAGTTTTAATTCTTTCTTACAAATTTGGATGCCTTTCATATCTTTTTGTTGTCTGATTCTTTTGGCTAGGACTTCCAGTACAATGTTCAATAAAAGAAGTGAGAGTGGACATCTTACCTTAGGGGAAATGTTTTCAGTTTTCCCTCATTGACTCTGATGTTTACTATAGGGTTTTCATGTAACCTTTATTATTTGGGGTATGTTCCCTCTAAATGTACTTTGTTGAGGGTTATTATCATAAACAGATGTTCTACTTTGTAAAATGTTTTTTTTTCTGCATCTGTTGAGATTATCATATGCCGTTTTCCCCTTTTCTCTTATTGATAGGATGCAGCATGTTGATTTATGTATGAATATGATACCATCCATCCATCCCAGGATAAATCCCACTTGAGAATGGTAAATTTTTTTAACGTATTGTTGGGTTCTGTTTGCTGGAATTTTGCTGAGTATGTTTGCACTATGTTCATTAGAAATATTTGTCTATAGCTGTTTTTTTTTTTTTGTGGTATCCTTATCTGGTTTTGGTGCAAGGGTAATATTGAACTCATAAACTGAATTTGGCAGTTCTTATCCTTCTTGTATTGTTGGGAATAGAGAATAGATATTAACTTTTCTTTAAATGCCTGGTAGAATTTACCTTTTGGATATGTCTGGTCCCAGATTGTTTGCCATGACTTTTCTGATTACTGTTTCAATTTCGTGTCTGGTAATCAGTCTGTTCAAATTTTCTGTTTCTTCCATGCTTCAATTTTGCCAAGTTATAGGTTCCTAGAAATTTGTACATTTCCTGTAGGTTGTCTAATTTGATGGAATATAATTTTTCATAATATTCTCTTACAATTGTATTTCAGTTGTGTTCGTTGTTATTTGTTTTCTTTTAGTTGTAATTTTGTTTAGTTGAGTCTCTCTCTCTTTCTCTCTCTCTTGATGAGCCTGGCCAGAGGTTTATCAATTTTGTTGATCTTTTCAAAGAACCACCTCCTGTTTTCATTGATCTGTTTTATTGTTTTTTTTAAATTTTTTTAAAGTTTCTTAATCATTTATTTCCAACTCAATCTTTATTATTTCCTTTATTCTACTGGATTTAGGTTTAGTTTCTTGTTCATCTTCTAGCTCATTTAGGTTAATGTGAGGGTATGTACTTGAGATTTTTCTCACTTCTTAAGTTAGGCCTGTATTGCTACAAATTTTCCTCTTAGAACTGCTTTTGTTGCATCCCAAAGATTTTTGGACTGCTGTATTCATTTTCACTTCCTCCCATGTAATATTTTCCTTTGGTTTCTTGATTCATTGTTTAGTAGCATGTTATTCACTTTCCTGTCTTTGTGATCTTTCCAGACTTTTTTTTTTTTTTTTGCTTGTGGTTGATTTCTATTTTCTAATTTTGTTGTCAGAAAAGAGGGATGGTATGACTTTGATGTTTTTTAATTTGTTGAGATTTGTTTTATGGCCTAATATGGGATCTAATCTGGATAATGTTCCTTGTGCACTTGAAAAGAATGTGTATTCTGCTGTTTTAAGGTAGATTATTCTGAAAATATGTGTTACATCCATCTTGTCCAGTGTGCCATTCAAAGCCAATACTTCCTTCTAGGTTTTCTGGTAATCAGAACATGGATGATGTGTCCATAATAGGATGCTTTTTAATAATTGTGCATTGAAACAACTTGGGAAGTATATCACTGAGAAATCTAAGGATGATAGATGTGTGGATAAAATTATATCATGGTAACTATGTTGATGTTATCAGCAACAGTGATGATGAATAGTTAAAAAATAACACAGCTACACTTCACTGAACACTCATGCAACTTGAATTTTAAATATCTAGTATAAGTTATGACATTAAATCTTGTAATAACTCTTGTTTTTGTCCCCAGCTTTATTGAGATTTAATTTTTAAAATTTGTATTTATTTAAGGTGTACAACTTCATGATTTAATATATTACACATTAAAATAACCACAACAGGGACACCTGGGTGGCTCAGTTTGTTAAGCATCTGACTTCAGCTCAGGTCATGATCTCATGACTCATGAGTTCGAACCCCACATCAGGCTATGTGTTGACAGCTCAGAACCTGTAACTGCTTCAGAGTCTGTGTCTTCCTCTCTCTCTGCCCCTCCCCCACTCTCTCTCTCTTTCTCAAAAATAAACAAACATCATTTTTTAAAATAATAAAATAATCACAATTGAGTTAGTTAACATTTCTACTAACTCACATAGTTAATTTCTCTCTCTCTCTTTTTTTTTTTTCTTGGCTTTTTCTCCAAATGGTAAGATTTACTCTCCTGGCAAATTTCAAATACCCAGTATAAAATATATTTATGTTGCTGTGCTTTAATAGATCTGCAGAACTTATTCATGATATATAACAGAAACTGCAGCCTTTGACCTATAGCTTCCCATTTCTCTCTCCCATCAGTCACTGACAACCACCTTTCTATTCTCTACTTAGAAAGTTTGGTAATTTTAGATTTCAAATACAATTGTAATTAAGCAGTGTATATCTTTCTGTGTCCAGCTTATTTTACTTTGTTTAATGTCCTCTAGGTTCACCCATGTTTTTGTGTTTGCTGTGATAGATTTCATTTATCCATTTGTCAATGGACTTGTATGATTACATATAACATTGCAACAGTGATTAAAGGGGTGGAAGTACCTTTTCAAGTAATTGATTTTATTTTATTTTGGTATATTCCCAGAAGTGGAAAGTGGAATTATTGGATCATATGATAGTTTTATTTTTCATGTCTTTTTTGTTTGTTTTTTATCTTTGAATGGAGGAGGGGCAGTGAAAGGGGAGGAAGAAGATCCAAAGCTGGTTCTTCACTGATAGTGAAGCCTATCACTGATAGTGAGCCTGAGAGCCCAAGGCAGGGCTTGAACTCACAAACCCTGGTTTCATGACATGGGCTGAAGTTGAATGCTCAGCAGGCTGAGCCACCCAGGTGCCCCTATTTTTCACTTCTTGAATCTCTGTTTTCCATAATGACTGTACCAATTTACATTCCCATCAATAGTGCTCAAGTGTTCCTTTTTCTTCACATACTCTCCAACACTTGGGTTTTTTTTTTGTTAATAGCTATTCTAAGAAACTCATATTTAATTGTGATTTTGATTTGCTTTACTTATGATATATAGACTCAGAATTTATTAATCCAAGTTTACATTTCTAGTAAGTGACAGAACTAGAACTAGATATAGTATTTACTCCAAAATATAAAACAAATTACACATATCTTCAATCTGAATCCAAACTTAAAGTATATACTGATAAATCAGATATCTTTCAAAATATCTATTTGACTACTCTCTTATTTATTTATCAATGCTGATTCACATTGTGGAATTCCATAAAGGAATATTAAGAAGCACACGGATATATTCACATGCAAATGCTTGCATTTTATATCTACTTATACAATAAAAATCATGGTGGTTCACAAGCTCTATACTCTTTTAAACAATTAAATTACACATTACTTAAGTATTTAATTAGAGTAATAATTCTTAAGCCACTAAAGCATTATGAACTGTATACTCTTTTGTTCATTTATAGAAGAATCTGTTGTGGAAACATTAGAAGTGATGAAAAATTGCATGTATGACTCCACGCAGAGGTATTGCAGAGAAATGTGCTTTGCTAGACTTCAGAAGCCTCTCCTCTTGATCATCAGATTCAGTCTATGAAAGCCATTTCACAATGCTGTAAGTCCTAGATAACTAATAACAATGCAAAAAAAAAAATCTGTGGACTTGGAGATACAAGTATGAATGACCAAACATTTCAAGAACTAAGGTAGATTTTGTGGAGACAACAGGTTCAAATTTGCCTTGCTAAATCTGATCTGATAGATTTTTTATATAAAGGATTCCTCCCTTAGATGAGTAAGGTAGTTCACTTTTGGTAAAGTTCAGCACTCTAAACTATGTCACATTTTTGAAGAGAGGAAACAACCCAAATTTATATGAAAACTAGTAGAGGATTTTATTTTTACACTAAGATTATTTTAAAAGTTTAGTCTGACTTTCCTTATAAAACTTCCAGCAAAGCAATGTAGGATTTCTTCAGTAAATACACATTCTTGCTGCAACTATGCAAATAATCAGAACAAAGTTATATTGTTCAGACTTATTCATTGATCAGAAACATATTTCTTTCAGATTAGTATTATTCAGAAGGAAACTACATTGTTGAGTATCTAGAGGACACCTTTACAGATCTGCTGTTGGACCATTATATAATTTTAAATAATTTACTTCTAATCACTGGAAATGAGTTTTTAATCCTACATTTGAAAAATCTATTGTTGATGTGTGTGTGTGTGTGTGTGTATACACATACATATATATGTATAGTTTATATACATATATATTTATTTACATGTATATTTATATGCTGTATATATGTATATATATGTATATTTTATATATACATATATGTATATTTTATATATACATATATGTATAGTATATATATACATATGTGTGTGTATATATATACATATATATGAATCACTAATGTAAGTTTTTTCAATTTTTGTTTGTAGTTGAATAGGAACATGAAGACAGGAAAAATAACATGCAAGAAAAATAATTCTATTAAATGTATGTGATAGTAACATGTAATTTATTTTTAAACTGGTCATTGTTAATAGATTTTCCTTATTATGATGTAGGAATGAATGGAATATATTCTGAATATATATATTTACAACCTACTTTACAGAGGGGATAATACAGAGGAGAGTGTTTCTTCCTAATCAAAATCACCTATGGACACTTTGGTATTGGGTCAAGACATGAATTGAACTTCATTTAGAGGATCTGGGAGTGGTGTGTGTATTCTCTACACCATTTATTAAAGTTGTATTGTTGCAGTAACAAGTGACAGAATGATTAAGAAATCAAATAAGACAAAACAGAAAAAGATCTTGAACAGAGCAAAATATAAACACTAAACCAATTTATTTGGGCATAAAGGAACTTAGAAACATCCTTGACTCTCAGCTATATTGAATTTTTATTTTAATAGCATCTATTTTTTCTTTTCTTTATTTTTTTAAAATTTTGACCAGTTAAAATAATTACTTTTATTTCACAATTGTTACTTAAAATTTTTGAGGGGCGCCTGGGTGGCGCAGTCGGTTAAGCGTCCGACTTCAGCCAGGTCACGATCTCGCGGTCCGTGGGTTCGAGCCCCGCGTCAGGCTCTGGGCTGATGGCTCGGAGCCTGGAGCCTGTTTCCGATTCTGTGTCTCCCTCTCTCTCTGCCCCTCCCCCATTCACGCTCTGTCTCTCTCTGTCCCAAAAATAAAATAAACGTTGAAAAAAAAATTAAAAAAAAATTTTTGAAGGATTACATAGGATTAAATTTAATTAAAATTTTAATATATAAATATCTATATCTCTACATCTAGCATCCAAATTACTCATGGAAAATCAAGAGAAATTCACTTAAATATCTGAATATTGATTTATCTTTTGCAAACCTCTGTAACCATGTTGATGGTTATATCAGCTTCAAGAGCCATTAGTCAGGATTAAAAAATATTTAATCATTGTACAAATCTTAACAAATGTCAAGTGACAAGCAGTGGACATTGCCAATAAAAGTGTATAGTGCTATCTTTTCTGTCATGTATGGACATTGTTGAAGTTCAAGGCTTAGTTCTGTAACTCACTAAGAAACCTTTTTTTGGGGGGAGGAGCCAAGATGGTGGAACAGCATGGAAGTTTTTTGTGTGTCTAGCATCCATGAAATACAGCCAGACCAACACTAAACCATCCTACACACCTAGAAAACTGGAGGATTAACACAACAATCTGCCCAACCTAAACCACAGAATTCAGCAGGTACACAGCATGGAGAAGTGAACTTGAGGAGTGAGAAGGAGAAAGAAGGGAGGTGCTTTTTCAAGCAGAGAGAGGACTGAGACAGGGAAAACACCCCTCCTGAAAAGCAGCTGGAGAGAAAGTGGAAAATTGGAAACAGTTGCAGGGACTAAACTAAAAAGGGCGAAAGGAAAAAGGAGAGGGCTTAAATTCCATTAAGACTGTAAACAAGGGTAATGCAGTCTGAAACTCCACAGCTCAATACCTGGCGGTGCTCTGGTGGGAAGGGCAAATTCCCAGGAACAGAGTGGGGTCTGGGAGGTTCTCGGGCCACATGGGGAAAAGCAGTTCCACTGATGGAAGGACATTTGGTAGAGACTGTTGAAACCACCTGGTCCCAGCAGACCCCAGAAAATGTCCACATTCGTTGGTGCTGGAACAAGGTAGTTAAGGTGAAGCCTGGTGCCAGATGTGTGTTGTGATTTTCCATAATCCCTGAAAGTTTGCTGCTACACTATCTCCTGAACTTTTTCTGGGACAAGCTGGCACCTGGCCATTGTCTCGGGGCACCAGAAGCAGCAGAGTCCAGCAAGTGTTCCTGGGTGCAGCTGACATTCGGCCACTTCTCTGTGAGACCCTCCTGCAGAGGGACCTAAGGGTCAAAGCCACAGTCCTTCAGAAGTAAGGGGCTGGGGAAAACAGATGCATCTGAGACAAAACTCAGGAGACAGGTACTGCCTGGGGCCTGTTCACAGAGAGTGAAAAAACAGGGAGTGGACAAAAGCTGAAGACAGGACAAGTGTGCGATTACTGATCCAGGAGAACAGAGTGGGTAGCTAGGTGGCGCCATTTTCACCGATGCCATGCATGTGCATACACACCTACCAGCACCACCACACTCCACACCAGTAGGCTAGCAGCACCATCTAGTGGAGAGCAGAGCCATTACACTGAGCCCCGCCCAACTGGGCCAACGTCCCTTTGCAAGAACATAAGTCTCACCACTGGCTTAGTTTATGGACTATAAAGCACTACATAGACTGATTTCTAGGGGAAAACAAAGTAATTTCAGTCCTATTTCAATCTGTTAGCAGGTCCATCTATTCAATTTTCTTTTTTTTTTCTCTATTACACTTCTTTTTCTTTAACACAGAGAAAAAAAATCATGTTTATTTTCAATTTCTATTAAAATATTTTTCTTTAATTTTTGTTACTATATTTTGTACTTTTCTGTAAATTTTTTGATTTTCTATTTTGCTTCCATCATTTTATTTTAGTCTACTTCAGTGTATTCACCTTTTCAAATTTTCAATCTCCCTTTTTTTATTTTTCTTTTTTTCTCTTTTTTGTTTGTTTTCTTTTTCTTGAATGCAGAAAGAGAAAAACTTCATTTTTACTTTCAACTTTTATTAAAAATATTTTTATTTAATTTTTACCATATTTTTGCTTTAATGTAAATATTTTAAAATTCTATTTTACTTTCATTTTATTTTAGTCTACTACAGTGTATTTATTTTTTCAAATTTTCAAACGATTACCTTTTTTTCTTTTTTCTCTTTTTCATTTCTTTTTCTTGAATATAGAAAAAAAATTCATTTTTATTTTTAATTTTTATTAAAATTATTTTCTTTATGTTTTTCTACTATATTCTTTACTTTTGTGTATATTTTTCATATTCTATTTAACTTCCATCATTTCATTTTAGTCTACTTCAGTGTATTCCTTTTTTATTAAAAAAATTTTTTTAATGTTTATTTTTGAGACAGAGAGAGACAGAGCATGAAGGGGGAGGGGCAGAGAGAGAGGGAGACACAGAATCAGAAGCAGGCTCCAGGCTCTGAGCCATCAGCCCAGAGCCCAATGCAGAGCTTGAACTCACGGACCGTGAGATGAGCTGAAGTTGGACGCTCAACCGCCTGAGCCACCCAGGCGCCCCAGTGTACTCCTTTTTTAAAATTCTCAAAGCATTTCCTTTCCCGCTCCTTTTTTTTTCTAAACTGTCAAACCACTTTCAACACCCAGGCCAAAATACACCTAGGATCTAGCATCATTTATTTGATTATTGTGTGTGTGTTTTTAATTTTTTAATTTTAATATTTTAATTTTAATTTTAATTTTTCTACTTAATTAATTTATTTTCTCCCTTAAAAATGACAAAAGGAAGGAATTCACCCCAAAAGAAAGAGCATGAAGGAATGACAGCCAGGGATTTAACCAACACAGATACAAGCAAGATGTCTGAAACAGAATTTAAAATCATGATAATAAGAATACTAGCTGGAGTCAAAAATAGATTAGAGCCACTTTCTGCAGAGATAAAAGAAGTAAAAAATAGTCAGAATGAATTTAAAAATGCTATAACTGAGCTGCAATCACAGATGGATGCAGCGGCAGCAAGGATGGATGAGGCAGAACAGAGAATCAGCAATACAGAGGACAAACTTATAGAGAATAATGTAGCAGGAAAAAAGAGGGAAATTAAGGCAAGGGAGCATTATTTAAGAATTAGAGAAATCAGTGACTCTTTGAAAAGGAACAATATCAGAATCATAAGGGTCCCAGAAGAGAAAGAAATAGGGGTAGAAGGCTTATCTGAACAAATCAGAGTGGAAAACTTTCCTAACCTGGGGAAAGACACAGATATCAAAATCCAGGAAGCACAGAGGATCCCCATTAGATTAAAAAAAACCCAACTATCAACAAGGCATATCATAGTCAAATTCACAAAATACTCACGCAAGGAGAGAATCAAGAAAGCAGCAAGGAAAAAACAGTCCGTAACTTACAAGGGAAGGTGGATCAGGTTTGCAGCAGACATATCCACAGAAACTTGGCAGGCCAGAAAAGAGTGGCAGGATATATTCAATGTGCTGAACCAGAAAAATATGCAGCCAATAATTCTTTATCCAGCAAGGCTGTCATTCAAAATAGAAGGAGAGATTAAAAGTTTCCAAGACAAACAAAAATTAAAGGAGTTTGTGATCACTGAACCAGCCCTGCAAGAAATTTTAAGGGGGAGTCTCTGAGGGGAGAAAAGATGAAAAAAAAAAAAAAAAGACCAAAAACAACAAAGGCTACAAAGGACCAGAGAACACCACCAGAAACTCCAACTCTACAAGCAACATAATGGCCATAAAATCATTATCTTTCAGCACTCACTCTAAACGTCAATGGACTCAATGCTCAATGAAAAGATATATGGCAACAGAATGGAAAAAAAATAAAACAAGATCCATCTATATGCTGTTTACAAGAGACCCACTTTAGACCTAAAGACACCTTCAGATTGAAAGTAAGGGGATGGAGAACCATCTATCATGCTAATGGTCACCAAAAGAAAGCTGGAGTAGCCATACTTACAACAGACAATCTAGACTTTAAAATAAAGGCTGTCTCAAGAGATGCAGAAGGGCATTATATCATAATCAAGGGGTCTATCCACCAAGAAGTCCTAACAATTGTAAACATTTATGCACCAAATGTGAAGCACCCAAATATATAAATCAATTAATCACAAACATAAAGAAACTCATTGATAGTAATACCATAATAGTAGGAGACTTCAACATCCCACTCACAGCAATGAACAGATCATCTAATCAAAAAATCAATAAGGAAACAATGGCTTTGAATTACACACTGGACCAGATGGACTTAACAAATATATTCAGAACATTTCATCCTAAAGCAGCAGAATATACATTCTTCTCCAGTGCACATGGAATGTTCTCCAGAATAGACCATATACTGGGACACAAATCGGCCCTAAATAAATACAAAAAGATCGTGATCATACCATGCATATTTATAGACCACAACACATGAAACTCAAAATCAACCACAAGAAGAAATTTGAAAAGTAACAAATAATTGGAGACTAAAGAACATCCTACCAAAGAATCAATGGGCTAACAAAGAAGTTAAAGAGGAAATTAAGAAGTATATGGAAGCCAATGAAAATGATAACACCACAATCCAAAATCTCTGGGATGCAGGAAAAGCGGTCCTAAAGGGAAACTATATATCAATCCTAGCCTTCTTAGAGAAGGAAGAAAGATCTCATACACAACCTAATCTTATGCCTTAAGGAGCTGGAGAAAGAACAGCAAATGAAACCCAAAACCAGCAGAAGATAGGAAATAATAAAGATTATAACAGAAATTATTGCTATCAAAACAATCAAACAAAAAAAAGTGGAATAGATAAATGAAACCAGAAGCTGCTTCTTTGAAAGAATTAATAAATTGATAAAACACTAGCCAGTTTGATCAAAAAGAAGAAGGAAAGGACCAAAATAAATAAAATCAAGATTGAAAGAGGAGAGATCACAACCAACACAACAGAAATAAATAGAATAATAATAAGAGAATATTATGGGCAATTTTATGCCAATAAAATGGGCAATCTGGGAGAAATGGACAAATTCCTAGAAACATATACACTACCAAAACTTAAACAGGAAGAAATAGAAAATTTGAACAGACCCATAACCAGTAAGGAAATCGAATGAGTAATCAAAAATCTGCCAAAAAACAAGAGTCAAGGGCTCAATGGCTTTCCAGGAAAATTGTACCAAACATGTAAGGAAGAGTTAACTTGAAACTGTTCCAAAAAACAGTAAAGGACAGAAATCTTCCAAACTCTTTCTATGAAGCCAACATTACCTTGATCCCAAAACCAGAGACCTCACTAAAAAGGAGAACTATAGACCCATTTCCCTGATGAACATGGATGCAAAAATCCTCAACAAGATATTAGCCAACCAGCTCCAATAATACATTAAAAAATTATTCACCACAACCAAGTGAGATTTCAACTTGGGATGCAGGGCTGGTTCAATATCCAAAAACAATTAATGTGACTCATCACATGAATAAAAGAAAGGACAAGAACCATATGATCCTCTCAATAGATGATTTGACAAAATACAACATTTGACAAAATACAGCATCTTTTCTTGATAAAAACCCTCAAGAAAGTAGGAATAGAAGGAGCATACTTTGAGATCATAAAAACCATATATTAACGACCCAATGCTAATATCCTCCTCAATGTGGAAATACTGAGAGCTTTCCCCCTAAGGTCAGGAACAAGACAGGGATGTCCACTCTCACCACTATTATTCAACATAGTATTGGAAGTCTTAGCTTCTGCAATCAGACAACACAAAGAAATAAAAGGCATCCAAATCAGCCAGGAGGTGGTCGAACTTTCACTCTTTGCAGATGACATGATACTCTACATGGAAAACTCAAAAGATTCCACCAAAAAACTTCTAGAATTGATTCATGAATTCAGCAAAGTTGCAGGATGTAAAATAAACACACAGAAATCGGTTGCATTCCTATACACCAACAATGAAGTGACAGAAAGAGAAATCCAGGAATTGATCCCATTTACAGTTGTACAAAACAACCATAAAATACTTAGGAATAAATCTAACCAAAGAGGTGAAAAATCTATACACTGAAAATTATAGAAAGCTTATGAAATAAATTGAAGAAGACACAAAAATGAAAAAAGATTCCATGCTCCTTGATAGGAAGAACAAATATTGTTGAAATGTTGATACTACTCAAAGCAATCTACATATTCAATGCAATACATATCAAAATTACACGAGCATTCTTCACAGAGCTAGAAGAAATAATTCTAAAATTTGTATGGACCCAGAAAAGACCCTGCATAGCCAAAGCAATCTTGTAAAAGAAAACCACAGCAGGAGGCATCACTATCCCAGACTTCAAGGTATACTACAAGGCTGTAATCATCAAGACAGTATGGTACTGGCACAAGAACAGACACCCAGATCAATGGAACAGAATAGAGAACCCTGAAATGGACACACAATCGTATGGCCAACTAATCTTTGACAAAGCAGGAAAGAATATCCAATGGAATAAAGACAGTCTCTTCAGTAAGTGATGCTGGGAAAACTGGACATCGACATGCAGAAGAATGAAACTGGACCACTTTTTTAAACCATACACAAAAATAAACTCAAAATGGATGAAAGACCTCAATGTATGACAGGAAGCCATCAAAATCCGAATCTCTGCTTTAGAAGAGAAAGCAGGCAAAAACCTCTGTGATTTTGGCTGCAGCAACTTCTTACTCAACACGTCTCTGGAGGCAAGGGAAACAAAAGCAAAAGTGAACTCATTAAAACAAAAATCTTCTGCACAGTGAAGGAAAAAATCAGCAAAACTAAAAGGCAACAGACAGAATAGGAGACGATATTGCAAATGAGATATCAGATAAAGGGTTAGTATCCAAAATCTATCAAGAACTTATCAAACTCAACCCCCAAAAAACAATCCAGTGAGGAAATGGGCAAAAGACATGAATAGACACTTCTCCAGAGGACATCCAGATAGCCAACCCACACATGAAAAAATGCTCAACATCATTCATCATCAGGGAAGTACAAATCACAACCACGAGATACCACCTCATGCCTGTCAGAATGGCTAATATTAACAATGTAGGTAACAACAGATTTTGGCAAAGATGTGGAGAAAGAGGATTTCTTTTGCACTGCTGGTGGGTATGCAAACTGGTGCAACCACTCTGTAAAACAGTATGGAGGTTCCTCAAAACGCTAAAAATAGAACTACCCTATGACCCAGCAATTGCACTACTAGGCATTTATCCATGGGATACAGGTGTGTTGTTTCAACACATGCACCTCCATGTTTATAACAGCACTATCAACAATAGCCAAAGTACGGAAAGAGTCCAAATATCCACCCATTGATGAATGGATAAAGAAGATGTGGTATATATATACAATGGAGTATTACTCGGCAATCAGAAAGAATGAAACTTGCCATTTGCAACTACGTGGATGGAATTAGAGGGTATGATGCTAAGTGAAATTTCTCAGTCAGAGAAAGACAAAAATCATATGACTTCACTCATATGAGGACTTTAAGAGACAAAATAGATGAACATAAGGGAAGGGAAACAAAAATAATATAAAAACGGGAGGGGGACAAAACAGAAGAAACTCATAAGTATGGGGAACAAACTGAGGGTTACAGGTTGTGGGAGGGGGGATGGGCTAGATGGGTAAGGGGCACTAAGGAATCTACTCCTGAAATCATCGTTGCACTATATGCTAATTTGGATGTAAATTAAAAAAAAAAAAACACAAAAAACACACAAAAAAACCAAAACAAACAAAAAAAGAAACCATAAAAGTAAAATAGAAATGCAATCTTCTGAATGAAAGAAGATATTTGCAAATCAAATATCCAATAAGGGTTGATATCCAACATATATTTTAAAAAACATACACCTTAATAACAAAATAACAAACAACTATTTAAAACATGGACAGATTATATGAATAGACATGCTTACAAGGAAAACATACAGATGATACACAAATACATGAAAAGATGCTCAGTGTCACTAATTATCAGGAAAATTAAAATTAAAATTACAGTGAGGTATTACCTTTTTCTGAGGTATTACTAATGGTTAGAATACCTGTTGTCAATGTGGAAAGTAATTGCACGTTTTGGAGAGGTTGTGGAGAAAAGGAAACTATCACATGCGCTGAAGGTGGGTATGTGCAGACAATATGGAAAACAGTATGGAAGTACCTCAAAAATTTAAAAATAAAATTGCCATATAATCCTAACAAAATCACTTTTGAGTATTTATCTGATGATAATTAAAACTTTGTTTCAAAAGGAAATATTCACTTCTATATTTATTACAGTGTTATTCACAATAGCAGGATATTGAAACAAGCTGAGTATTAATGGATGAATGGATAAATAATATTTAATGAAATACTACTCATCCATATAAAGAATGAAATTTTGCATCCGTAGCCACATGGATGGAAATAGAGAGTACAGCACTAGGTGAAATAAGCCAGATAGAGAATGACAAATATCATATGATTTCACTTTTATGTGGAACCTAAGAAGCAAAATACATAAACAATTAAAATATAACAAAGCTAATAGATTTTGAAAATAGATTGATGATTACCAGAGGGGAGTAGTGTTTAAAAGTGGGTGAAATGGGTGAAGAAGTTCAAGAAATACCCACTTACACTTATAAAATAAGTCATAGGGATGTGAGGTACAACATGGTGAGTATAGTCAACAGTATTATATTACAAATCTGAAAGATGCTAACAAAGTAAATCTTAAAAGGTTTTGTAACTTTAACTTAGTTTGCCAATTATACTTCAGTAAAACAAAATAATATACTTAGGAACACATTTCATGAAGGAGACAGAAGATCTGTACACTGAAAACCAAGAAACAGATTTTTAGCTATGGAGAACAAACTAATGGTTACCAGACAGAAGGTTGGGGGAATGGTTTGGGTGGCTAGTTAGCACTGAGGAGTGCACTTGTAGTAATAGGCACCAGGTGTTTGTGGAGGTGTTGAATCACTGGGTTATACACTTTAAACTAATATATGCAGTATATATTAACTAGCTGGAATTCAAAGAAAAACTTAAAAAAAACATGTAAGACATTTATGAAAGAAATTGAAAAAGACACATACAAATGGAAAGATGTCCCATATTCATGGCTTAGATGCATTAATATTTTTAAATGCCAATACTATCCAAAGACATCTATATATCCAATTCAATCTTAAGATTCTAATAAGATATTTCATAGAATTAAAAAAAGAGTCCTAAAATTTGGAATCATGAAAGGCACTGAATATTTAAAGTAAATTCAAAGAAGTACATAACTGGAGTCACAACTTTTCCTGATTTCAAACTACACTACAGAGTAATAGTGATCCAAACTAGATGGTAGTAATATTAAGATGAGCACATAAATCAATGGAACATAATTGAGAGCCGAGAGGTAAATCATGTGAATATGACCAATAATATTTCACAAGGTAGCCAAGAACACTGAATGAGGAAAGGGTAGTCTCTTAAATTAATTGTATTTGGAATACTGGACATGCAAGTGCAATTCAATAAAATTGGACCCCTATCTTATACCTATCACTTACAAAAATAACTTGAAACAAATTGAAGGTTTTAATATAACATCTGAAACCACAGAACTATTATAACACAATATATAGTCATAGCAATAATTTTCTAAATATGACATCAAAGAATAAGCAACAAAAGCAAAAATCAAGAAGCAGACCTGCGCAAAATTAAAGTTTCTACATCACAAAATAAAGTCAGCAATATTAAAAGACAGCCTACTGAAAGGGAAATATATA
Source organism: Leopardus geoffroyi (assembly GCF_018350155.1). Taxonomy (NCBI): domain Eukaryota; kingdom Metazoa; phylum Chordata; class Mammalia; order Carnivora; family Felidae; genus Leopardus; species Leopardus geoffroyi. The sequence goes on from NC_059326.1 coordinate 83,157,374, forward strand.
TATATATATATATATAATATATGTTACACATATATATACATATACATATATACATACATATATATGTACATATATACATACATATATATATATATACATATATATAATGTATCTAATGAGGTGTTAATGTCCAAAACATATATGATACTCCTACAATGAAATAGGAAGACTACGAATACCCCAATTAAAAAAATGACAAAGGACCTGAATACATATTTAAAAAAAATATTTAATGTTTATTTTTGAGAGAGAGAGAGACAGAGACAGAGCAGGGAAGGGTCAGAGAGAGACAGAGACACAGAATCCAAAGCAGGCTTCAGGCTCTGAGCTGTTAGCATACAGCCTGATGCAGGGCTTAAACTCATGAGCTTGAAATCATGATCTGAACTGAAGTCAGATGCTTAACCGACTGAGCTACCCAGGTGCCCTAGATATTTTTTTTTCCAAAGAAGAAATGCAAATGGCCAAATGCAAATGTCCAAAAAGTACATCATCAGGTTAATGCAAATTAAAACCACAAAGGGATACCACCACACATCTGTTAGAATGGACATCATCAAAAATAAAAGAGATTCAGTGTTGACAAGGGTGTGAAAAAACAGAAAAATTACCATGTTTATGGTAATGTAAATTGGTCCAACCACTATGGAAAACAGTATGGAGGTTCTCCAATACTTAAAAACAAAACTACCATCATGACTCAGCAATCCAACTTATGGATATATATCCAAAGGAAATGAAATCAGGATCTCAAAGATATATGTGTTAACCCATGTTTATTTGCAGCGTTATTCACACTAGCAAAAACCTGGAAACAACTTAAGTTTCTGTCAACAGATTAATGAATAAATAAAATGTGATATATCTATATCTATCTATATATAGACAGATATAGATAGATATAGATATAGGTTATATATATATATATATATAAAATGGAATATTACAATGTCAAAATAAAAAGAAATTCCTGACTTTTGTGACAACATTTATTGGTTTTGTTGGCATTATGCTAAATGATTTAAAGGGAAACAGAATAGAAGGAAATATGATCTTACTTATGTGTGGCATCTCAAAAAGACGAACTCATAAGATAATAAAGTAGATTAGTAGTTGCTAGGGTCTGAGGGGTGGGAAATGGAAAGATGTTGGTCAAAGGATAAAAACTTGCAGTTATAATATGAATAACTTTGGGGATATAATGACAGTGTGTTAACTAGATTTAAAATATACTATTGCAGACTATAGAATGTTAAAGACACTAATTTTTTAAAGTTTTTATTTAATTTCCAATTAGTTAACACATAATGTAATATTAATCGCAGATGTACAATTTAGTGATTTAACACTTCCATACCACACCCAGTGCTTCTCACAAGTGCTCTTCTTAATCTCCATTGTCTATTTAACCCATCCCCCTACCAACCTCTATCATGGTAACCATCAGTTTTTCTCTGTAGTTAAGTGTCTGTTCCTTGGTCTGCCACACTTTCTTCTTTTTCCACCCTTTGATCCTTCGTTTTGTCTCTTCATTTCCACAAAGTGAAATCATGTGGCATTTGTCTTTCTCTCACTGCTTATTTCACTTAGCTTTCTAGCTCCATCCACATCTTTCAAATAGTAAAATTTTATTTTATTTTTTGGCTGAGTAATATTCCATCACACACACATATGCACAGGCACACACACACACACACACACACATGCCCCTTCTTTATCCATTCATCCGTTAGTGGACATAATGTTTCCATCATTTGACTATTGTAGATGCTTCTGCTATACACGTTGGGGTGCCTATTACCCTTTCAATTAGTATTTTTGTATTCTTTGGGTAAATACCTAGTGGTGCAATTGCTGGATCATAGAGTGATTCTATTTTTAACTCTTTGAGGAACTTACATACTGTTTTCTAGAGTGACTGCTCGTTTGCATTCCCAACAGGGCAGAGGGTTGCCCTTTGTCCACATCCTCACCAACACCAGTTGTTTCTTGTGTTGTTGATTTTAGCATTTCTCACGGGTGTGAAGTAATATCTCATTGGAATTTTTATTTATAGTTCCCTGATGATGAGTGATATTGAGCATCTTCTTATGCAATGATTGGCCATCTGAATGTCTTCTTTGGAAAAATGTCTATTCATGTCTTCTTCCCAGTTTTAAACTGGATTATTGTTTTTGGGAATTGAGTTTGATAAGTTATTTCCATAATTTGGACACTAAATCTTTATCATATATGTCATTAGCAAATATATTTTCTGCTTCCATAAATTTCTTGTTAGTTTTGATTATTACATTCACTGTGCAGAAGCTTTTTATTTTGATTAAGTCCCAATAATTTTTTTAGCTTTTGTTTCTGTTGCCTCAGGGGACATATCTAGTAAGAAGTGCTACAGCAAATATAAAAGAGGTTACTGCTCTTGTTCTCCTAAAAAAGTAAATGTTAAATGTTCTCACCACAGACACACACACACACAAACACACACACACACACACACACACTAAGTATGTAGGGCAATGTGTGTTTTAGCTCCCTTATTTTGGTAATCATTTCACAATTACAAATAAGTATATCAAAGCATCATATTGTACACTTTAAAATTACATGACAATGTTATATGTCAATTATATCTCAATAAATCTGGAGAAAAATAAATACCATCTCTACAGGAATGCAAAATGCCAAAAAGACTCAGAAAAAAATGAATATAAAAATACTAGATGCTTATATAGCTTAATATCAAAACTCATTAAAAGGTTACCAAAATTAACACAATGTGTTATTTGTGCAGAAGTATAAAAACACACACAAAAAATAGCCATTCCATTAATTGACTCACAGATACATGATTTATAACAAAAATGTCACTGTACATTTTCTCAATAAGTAGTTCTGGATCAATTCTTCAACACTTTTACAAAATACTGCAAAAATAATTTGAAAGTAATTATAGAGCTATATGGAAGAATATCTTCATATATTTTTTAATATATGAAATTTATTGTCAAATTGGTTTCCATACAACACCCAGTGCTCATCCCAAAAGATGCCCTCTTCAATGCCCATCACCTACCCTCCCCTCCTTCCCACCCCCCATCAACCCTCAGTTTGTTCTCAGTTTTTAACAGTCTCTTATGTTTATCTCTCTCCCACTCTAACCTCTTTTTTTTTCCTTCTCCTCCCCCATGGGTTTCTGTTAAGTTTCTCAGGATCCATATAAGAGTGAAACCACATGGTATCTGTCTTTCTCTATATGACTTATTTCACTTAGCATCACACTCTCCAGTTCCATCCACGCTGCTACAAAGGGCCATATTTCATTCTTTCTCATTGCCACGTAGTACTCCATTGTGTATATAAACCACAATTTCTTTATCCATTCATCAGTTGATGGACATTTAGGTTTTTTCCACAATTTGGCTATTGTTGAGAGTGCTGCTATAAACATTGGGGTACAAGTGCCTCTATGCATCAGCACTCCTGTATCCCTTGGGTAAATTCCTAGAAGTGCTATTGCCGGGTCATAGGGTAGGTTTATTTTTAATTTTCTGGGGAACCTCCACACTGTTTTCCAGAGTGGCTGCACCAGTTTGAATTCCCATCAACAGTGCAAGAGGGTTCCTGTTTCTCCACATCCTCTCCAGCATCTATAGTCTCCTGATTTGTTCATTTTGGCCATTCTGACTGCCGTGAGGTGATATCTGAGTGTGGTTTTGATTTGTATTTCTCTGATGAGGAGCGATGTTGAGCATCTTGTCATGTGCCTGTTGGCCATCTGGATGCCTTCTTTAGAGAAGTGTCTATTCATGTTTTCTGCCCATTTCTTCACTGATTATTTGTTTTTTTGGGTGTGGAGTTTGGTGAGCTCTTTATAGATTTTGGATACTAGCCCTTTGTCCGATATGTCATTTGCAAATATCTTTTCCCATTCCGTTGGTTGCCTTTTAGTCTTGCTGGTTGTTTCCTTTGCTGTGCAGAAGCTTTTTATCTTCATGAGGTCCCAATAGTTCATTTTTGCTTTTAATTCCCTTGCCTTTGGAGAGGTGTCAAGTAAGAAATTGCTGTGGCTGAGGTCAGAGAGGTCTTTTCCTGCTTTCTCCTCTAGGGTTTTGATGGTTTCCTGTCACACATTCAGGTCCTTTATCAATTTTGAGTTTACTTTTGTGAATGGTGTAATAAAGTGGTCTAGTTTCATGCTTCTGCATGTTGCTGTCCAGTTCTCCCGGCACCATTTGTTAAAGAGACTGTCTTTTTTCCATTGGATATTCTTTCCTGCTGTGTCAAACATTAGTTGGCCATACTTTTGTGGGTCTAGTTCTGGGTTTCTATTCTATCCCCTTGGTCTATGTGTCTGTTTTTGTGCCGATACGATGCTGTCTTGATGATGACAACTTTGTAGTAGAGGCTAAAGTCTGGAATTGTGATGCCTCCTGCTTTGGTCTTCTTCTTCAAAATTACTTTGGCTATTCGGGGCCTTTTGTGGTTCCATATGCATTTTAGGATTGCTTGTTCTAGGTTCGAGAAGAATGCTGGTGCAATTTTGATTGGGATTGGATTGAATGTGTAGATAGCTTTGGGTAGTTTTGAGATTTTAACAATATTTATTCTTCCAATTCATGAGCATGGAATGTTTTTCCATTTCTTTATATCTTCTTCAATTTCCTTCATATGCTTTCTATAGTTTTCAGCATACAGATCTTTTACACCTTTGGTTAGATTTATTCCTAGGTATTTTATGCTTCTTGGTGCAATTGTGAATGGGATCAGTTTCTTCATTTGTCTTTCTGCTGCTTCATTATTAGTGTATAAGAATGCAACTGATTTCTGTACATTGATTTTGTATCCTGCAACACTGTTGAATTCATGTATCATTTCTAGCAGACTTCTGGTGGAGTCTATCAGATTTTCCATGTATAATAACATGTCATCTGCAAAAAATGAAAGCTTAACTTCATCTTTGCCAATTTTTGATGCCTTTGATTTCCTTTTGTTGTCTGATTGCTGATGCTAGCACTTCCAACACTATGGTAAACAACAGCGGTGAGAGTGGAAACCCCTGTCGTGTTCCTGATCTCAGGGGGAAAGCTCTCAGTTTTTTCCTATTGAGGATGATAGTATCTGTGGGCTTTTCATACATGGCTTTTATGATTTTTAAGTATGTTCCTTCTATATCGACTTTCTCGAAGGTTTTTATCAAGAAAGATTTTGAATTTTGTCAAATGCTTCTTCTGCATCAATTGACAGGATCATATGGTTCTTACCTTTTCTTTTATTAGTATGATGTATCACGTTGCTTGACTTGTGAATATTGAACCAGCCCTGCATCCCAGGAATGAATCCCACTTGATCATGGTGAATAATTCTTTTTATAAGCTGTTGAATTTGATTTGCTAGTATCTTATTGAGATTTTTTGCATCCATATTCATCAGGGATATTGGCCTGTAGTTCTCTTTTTTTACTGGGTCTCTGTCTGGTTTAGGAACCAAAGTAAAGCTGGCTTCATAGAATGAGTCTGGAAGTTTTCCTTCCCTTTCTATTTTTTTGGAATAGCTTGAGAAGGATAGATATTATCTCTGCTTTAAATGTCTGGTAGAATTCCCCTGGGAAGCCATCTGTTCCTGGACTCTTATTTGTTGGGAGATTTTTGATAACTGCTTCAATTTCTTCGCTGGTTATGGGTCTGTTCAAGCTTTCTATTTCCTCTTGTTTGAGTTTTGGAAGTGTGTGGGTGTTTAGGGATTTTCCCATTTCTTCCAGGTTGTCCAGTTTGTTGGTATATAGTTTTTCATAGTATTCCCTGATAATTCCTTGTAGTTATGAGGGATTGGTTGTAAAAATTCCATTTTCATTAATGTTTTATCTATTTGGGTCATCTCCCTTTTCTTTTTGAGAAGCATGGCTAGAGGTTTATCAATTTTGTTTGTTTTTTCAAAAAACCAACTCTTGGTTTCGTTGATCTGCTCTACAGTTTTTTTTAGATTCGATATTGTTTATTTCTGCTCTGATCTTTATTATTTCTCTTTTTCTGCTGGGTTTGGGGTGTCTTTGCTGCTCTGCTTCTATTTCCTTTAGGTGTGTTGTTAGATTTGGTATTTGGGATTTTTCTTGTTTTTGGAGATAGGCTTGCATTGCAATGTATTTTCCTCTCAGGACTGCTTTCGCTGCATCCCAAAGCGTTTGGATTGTTGTATTTTCATTTTCATTTTTTCCATATATTTTTAAATTTCTCCTCTAATTGCCTGGTTGACCCATTCATTCTTTAGTAGGGTGTTCTTTAACCTCCATGCTTTTGGAGGTTTTCAAGATTTTTCCTGTGTTTGATTTCAAGCTTCATAGAATTGTGGTCTGAAAGTATGCATGGTATCATGCATGCATGATCTCAATTCTTGTATACTTATGAAGGGCTGTTTTGTGACCCAGTATGTGATCTATCTTGGAGAATATTCCATGTGCACTCGAGAAGAAAGTATATTCTGTTGCTTTGGGATGCAGAGTTCTAAATATATCTCTCAAGTCCATCTGATCCAATATATCATTCAGGGCCCTTGTTTCTTTATTGACAGTGTGTTTAGATGATCTATCCATTTCTGTAAGTGGGGTGTCGAAGTCTCCTGCAATTATGAGATTCTTGTCAATAAGTGCTTATGTTTGTGAGTAATTGTTTCATATATTTTCGGGCTCCCATAGTTGGCACCTAGATATTTATAATTGTTAGTTCTTCTTGATGGACAGACCCTGTAATTATTATATAATGCCCTTTTTCATCTTGTGTTACAGTCTTTAATTTTAAGTCTAGTTTGTCTGATATAATATGGCTTCTCCAGTTTTCTTTTCACTTCCAGTAGCATGATAAATAGTTCTCCATCCCCTCACTTTCAATCTGAAGGTGTCCTCAGGTATAAAATGAGTCTCTTTTAGACAGCAAATAGATGGGTCTTGTTTTTTTTATCCATTCTGATACCCTATGTGTTTTGGTTGGTGCATTTAGTCCATTTACATTCAGTGTTGTTATAGAAAGATATGGGTTTAGAGTCATTGTGATGTCTGTAGGTTTCATGCTTGTAGTGATGTCTCTGGCACTCTGTCCTATAGAATCCTCCTCAGGATCTCTTGTAGGGCTGGTTTGAATTCCAGCCCTACAAGTGGTGATGAATTCCTTCAGTTTTTGTTTGGTTGGGAAGACCTTTATCTCTCCTTCTATTCTAAATGACAGACTTGCTGGATAAAGGATTCTCGGCTTCATATTTTTTCTGTTTATCACATTGAAGATTTCCTGCCATTCTTTTGTGTCCTGCCAAGTTTCAGTAGAGTTTGGTCACAATTCTTATCGGTCTCCCTTTATATGTTAGAGCACATTTATCCCTAGCTGCTTTCAGAATTTTCTCTTTATCCTTGTATTTTGCCAGTTTCACTATGATGTGTCGTGCAGAAGATTGATTCAAGTTATGTCTGAAAGGAGTTCTCTGTGCCTCTTGGATTTTAATGCCTTTTTCCTTCCCCATATCAGGGAAGTTATCAGCTATGATTTCTTCAAGTACACCTCAGCACTTTTCCCCTCTCTTCCTCCTCTGGAATACTAATTATGTGTAGATTATTTCTCTTTAGTGCATCATTTAGTTCTCTAATTTTTCCCTCTTACTCTAGATTTTTTTAATCTCTCTTTTTCTCATCTTCTTCTTTTTCCATAATTTTATCTTCTAATTCACCTATTCTCTCCTCTGCCTCGTTAATCTAAGCTGTGGTCATGTCCATTTTATTTTGCAGCTCATTAATAGCATTTTTTAGCTCCTCCTGGCTGTTCCTTAGTCCCTTGATCTCTGTAGCAACAGAGTCTCTGCTGTCTTTTATACTTTTTTCAAGCCCAGCGATTAATTTTATGACTATTATTCTAAATTCACTTTCTGTTACATTGTTTAAATCGTTTTTGATCAGTTCGTTAGGTGTCGCTATTTCTTGGAGGTTATTTTTGAGCAGAATTCTTCTGTTTCGTCATTTTGGGTAGTCCCTGGACTGGTGCAGAACTGCAGGCACTTCCCCTGTGCTGTCTTGAATAAGTTGTGTTGGTGGGCAGGGGTGCACTCAGACCTGATGTCTGCCCCCTTCCCACCATTGGGGCCACAGTCAGACTGGTGTGTACCTTCTCTTCACCTCTCCTAGGGGCAGGATTCACTGTTGGGTGGCTTGACCCATCTGGGCTACTTGCACACTGCTAGGCTTGTGGTGCTGGGGATCTGGCGTATTAGCTGGGGTGGATTTGCAAGGTGCACAGGGGCGGGAGGAGTAGGCTCAGCTCACTTATCCTTTGGTTATCTGCTTCAGGAGTGGCTCTGTGGCACTGGGAGGGAGTCAGACCCGCCTCCGCTGGAGGGATGGATCTGTAGAAGCGCAGCATTGTGTGTTTGTGTGGTGCAAGCAAGTTCCCTGACAGGAACTTGTTCCTTTTGGGATTTTGCCTGGGGGGTGGGTGAGGGAGATGCTGGTGAGCTCCTTTGTTCCCCACCAAGCTGTGTTCTGTTGTCAGGGGCTCAACAACTCTCCCTCCCATTGTCCTCCAGTCCTCCCGTTTTCTGAGCTGAACTGTTAACTTATAACCTTCCAAATGTTAAGTCCCACTTCCTGTCCAAACACACTCCGTCTGGCCCTTCTGCTTTTGCAAGCCAGACTCGGGGGCTCTGCTTTGCCGGCAGGCTGCCTCCCTGCCCTGGCTCCCTCCCGCCAGTCTGTGTAGCATGCACCGCCTCTCTGCCCTTCCTACTCTCTTCTGTGGACCTCTTGTCTACGCTTGGCTCTGGAGAATCCGTTCTGCTAGTCTTCAAGCAATTTTCTTGGGTATTTGGGCAGGTGTGGGTGGAATCTAAGTGATCAGCAGGACACAGTTAGCCCAGCTTCCTCCTATGCAGCCATCTTCCCAGAAGACGTCTTCATATATTTGTATAGGAACTTATTTCTGGGGCAAGACCAAAAGTAAAACCATTAAATAAAAGATTAAGAAGTTTAGGGGTACCTGGGGGCTCGGTTGATTAGGCATCTTACTTTGGGTCAGGTCATGGTCTCACAGCTCATGAATTTGAGCCTTGTGTCAGGTTCTGTGCTGACAGCTCAGAGCCTGGAGTCTGCTTCCGATTCTGTGTTTCCCTTTCTCTCTGTTCCTCCCCTACTCACGCTCTGTCTATCTCTCTCAAAAATAAGTAAACATCATCATCATCATCATCATTAATTATTATTTAGAAATTCACCTTCATAAGAGATAAAACTTTCTGCTTGCTGATAGAAAGGAATATACTAGTTGCACACAGGAAGATGCCTTATGTATTTTGGGCAACTTCTTGGTACCCAAAATAAATAAAGAATTCCCATGGTGCCCAGATGGCTTAGTCAGTGTGACTTTTGATCTCAAGGTTGTGAATTTGAACCCCATTTGGGTGTAGAGATTACTTACAAATAAAATCTTAATGTAGACCCCACTTCTCACCTTAAATAAAAATGGCAAACAATTGTGTCTACATGATACTCAATGTTTGATGAGCATAAACAAATTGGCAGGTCACTCTTTCTAGGAAAGATAAATTTAAAATGCTATGAAAAAGTATTCGCTGTTTAAAATTAAAGGTTTAAAGGTTTAAAATTTAAGGTTTAAAATTAAAATGACTGGCAATACCAATGTTGGAAAGATTGTGGAACAACTGGCATTCTCTATTCTCAACTAAGCATCACAAGTAGAGTGCAAGTTTGCATACTAACTTCGAGAAAAATTTCAGATTATCTAGTACAGCTCAACATTCGTGTAACTCATGAATCAGTAATTCCACCGAGGTTTATTTAACCCAAAGACATAAAGGTTAAGTCTCTTAGATGATTAATACAGAAATGTTAATAACAGTTTAATTCACAGTATCTCCAAACTGGAAACAATCTAAATGCCCCTATGGAGTAGAATTGATAAATAAATGTAGTATAATAGTACAATAAAATATAACATAATATTGAACAGGAAATAATTATAAAGGAAAAGTGCAAAACTATGGCTGAGTTGCCAAAACATAATATTTAGCAAAATCATCAAAGAATTAACAATGATATGCTAGAATAGTTATTGCCTTTTTTTGAACTGTCATTATCATGTTAAATAGAGATAATGTGAGTGGGGCAGAGAGGCAGAGAGAGAGAGAGAGAGAGAGAATCCCAAGCAGCCTCCACTCTCAGTGGAGAACCTGACATGGGGCTTGATCACAGGATCCTGGGATTATGACGTGAGCCAAAATCAAGAGCCAAATGCCCAACAGACTGAGCCACACAGGTACACCTAGTGATTGCCTTTTTGGAGGTATTGATTTAGAGGAAGCAATAAAGAGACTCTAAGTGTACTAGAAATATTGTAAAATATTATATTCTTGAGAGTCATTGTAGCTTCATAGTCATATACATATGTAAAATTCATCACTGTACACTTGAGATTTCTATTAACTATATTAACAAAAAATTGTATCAACTTTAAGTGGTATGTTGATCACAATATATTTAAGGTAAACCCTCACTTCAAATTTCTTTCTATTTATATATATATACTGTATACATGACACTTGTATATACTGCCTTTACATGGTACTCCTTTATTTTTAGACACATATTAAAAACTGTGTTAGTCATACTTTTTTTTGCTGCATAAGAAATCATTTTCTAAATTGAAGTATAATTAACATATAGTGTTATATTAGTTTGAAGTGTACTATATGATTCAACAATTCTGTAAATGTCTTAGTGTCCATCAAAATAAGTGTATTCTTAATCCCTTTTAGCTATTTACTCATTCCCCCACCCACCTCCCCTCTGGCAACCACTAGTTGTTCTCTGTATTTAAGAGTCCATTTGTTTTGCCTCTTTTTTGTTGCTATTTGCTTGATTCATTTCTCAAATTCCACATATGAATTACATCACATAGTGTTTGTCTTTCTCTAACTGACTTACTTCACCTACTATTATACTCCCACGTCCATCCATTGGTGCAAATGGCAAGATTTCATTCTTTAAAACTATTTGAAATTATTTTTATATGTTCTATTTCATATTTAACTTCTTTATGGTCAGATAACTGGTCATCAATTTTTTTTTCTCTGAAGTGTTTGCTATTTTTATAAGCATCTGGTCAATTTTTATTAATGTCTTACATTTGTTTTGAGATAATGTTCATCCTGTTATTGTTTTTGGTTTTTCTTCTTATGCATTAAATTTGTGTTTTGTTTACTTTTCTTCTTATATATCAGGCTCAATAGTTGTCTCATTGAAATATTTTATCCTTGTCAAATTTAATGGCTTACTATGCCATTTTCTAATTGATGTGTTCTATAATCCAGTTTTGTGATGGTAAATGAATCTGGCACAAATAATGAAATTTCCATGACTTCATTTACTTGTGTCAATTTCATGCATTTTAAAGGGAGAAAAACATTCTGATGGCATAATTGACAGAATATTAACAATGATGTTCCCTTTTTTATCCTAACACTGGGTAAAGAGAATAATAAACAAAGCAGGCAAACTCTTAATCTTGAACAGATGATTGTTCTGTCCTAAAATTCTTGCATGCCTCCCAGGAATGTAGAATTTCCTAAATAATCTCTCAGGATATCTGCCCCAGATCTACATGCACTGGTTAAGTTAATGACATAAATATACATGTGATATTGGTGTTAGCATCTTTACATATAGCTGGAAATTTCTCACATTGCTATAAAACTTGATATGGCATTCATATCTCAGACACTCATACTGGAGAATCATTTTTTTCTAGAAGCTCTTCCTGCAGTTATCTCTCTCTGTATATGTAAGACAATGTATTCCTTAAGTTTGTTACAATTGCAGTACATTTAGTCTCTGTCATAAAATTCACTAAATAAACGTTATGTAATTTCTGATTACAATCTGGATTTGAAGACCATAGTTTCCTGGTATATCTGGGTCAAGTGTCTGATCTAATAGATATAAGAAATATTCTAATTTCTTCCCTTTTCAAAGTCACCAAACGTTGAGAAGTGCCCATATTCTGAATGAGAAATACCTCTATTAGTCTGCCCATTTGCAGAGGTGAGGTGACCCACATAACTTACAAGAAACTCATAGTTAATTCTTACTCAGCTTTGATAACTCACTATCATCAAGTATTAAGACTAAGCATGCTGGGGAACGTGGGTGGCTCAGTTGGTTAAGCGTCTGACTCTTGGTTTCAGCTCAGATAATGATCTCACATGTCTTGAGTTCAAGCCCCACATTGGGCTAAGCACTGATAGTGTGGAGCTTGCTTGGGATTCTCTCTCCCTCTCTCTACCCCTCACCCATTGGTGCTGTCTCTGTCTCTCTCAAAATAAATAAATAAACTTAAAATAAAAAGACTAAGCATGCTTATGCATCTGAGTTTATATCCATAGATTGAGAGGCCTGAGAAAACTGAAACTTAAAAGCTTAAGTTACCGAAAACTGAAACCTAACCAAGCCTAACCAGCTTGTTCCGCTTCTGTACAATTGCTTGGCACGCCCGTGTATTCATGATCAATCATTGTTGCTTGGCACGCCCGTATATTCCTGATCATTGAGATACCCGTACCCCCGGTTGCGGTCTGACCTAAAGGCAGGAACCAATCAAATACTGCTAAGCGTCCAACTTTAAACATCACCCAATCGCAGCTCTGTAACTGTGGAAAATCCTTGGTTTCCCCATGACTTGTTTGTACCTGTCTATAAAAGGGGTGTAAAAACCTCTCTCGGGGCCTCTTAGTGTCACCGGCAACGAGTGCGCAGAGGTCCAGGTTCGAACCTGCAATAAATGACCCTTGCTGCTTAGCTTTGACTCTGGACTCTGGTGGTTCGTTTTTGGGGGTCTCTTAGACTCTGGGCGTTTCAAGATCCCATGTCCATCATAACTCAACATAACCTTTAAACCTGGTGGACACTATTTATTCTAAGAAAAGTTAATTTAGTTATGGTATACTTCAAAACAGATTGGCCATTGCAATTACAACTGGAGTGTGGGAAACACATATGTTACTTAAACGAAAAATTAAATTCATTAAAAATGTTTGCCTTCAAACACCAAATGAGACAGACATGGAATAAAATTTTTAAATAGTGACAATATAAGGCTTACATTTAAGTTATGCATTTTCTCCTTTGCCATAGGCCTATATTTAATTAATTAATTTATTATTATTTTTTAATTTTTATGAATATAATTTATTGCCAAATTGGCTTACATACAACACCCAGTGCTGTATATTAAATTAGAGCTAAAGAGTAATGTTTTCATTTGTCTTTGGTGGAATCCATATGTTTAGTTCTTAAGTTCTATGTCTACAGCAAAGATATAGGAAAGAGTGTGAAATAAATTATTGGACAGAAATAAAATATACCTGGTTAGGGGACAAATTTTGGAGTCACATTTTAACATTTACTTTGTAGTATTGGGAAATATTTAACTTTTCTTGCTTCCATTTCCTTATTAGAAATGGGATCCAAAGTATTTATATCATATGATTGTTAAGAATGCAAAATAATGTATATAAGTGCTTATCTGGGAGCAAGCAAATAGTCAGTGCTCAAGAAACAGTATGTCTCAATATGGTAGGCTCACATAATTTTTATCAAATTAACTATTATACTGATGAATTAACTTTCTCTTCATGCATTACTAAAATAGAGATAATTAAAATATGTTTAAAATGTTAACGAATACACAAACTTAGATTCATTTGGCACTGGGTAACATTGGAGAATAAGAGTAGGTTTGCTGGGTTTTTTTATATTTGCATATTTCCTCAACCACTTTTTCAAGGCTCCCTTGACTTCACTATTCCTCAGACTATAGATGAGGGGACTCAGCACAGGGGTGAAGATAATATAGATGGCTGACACTACCTTATCCTGGTTAGCTGACCTATGATATTTGGATCTCATGTACATAAATATTTTTAGGCATAACAATCCCAGACTTTAGCCTCTACTACAAAGCTGTAATCATCAAGACAGCATGGTATTGGCACAAAAACAGAAACATAGACCAAGGGAATAGAATAGAAACCCCAGAACTAAACCCACAAACGTATGGCCAACTAGTCTTTGACAAAGCAGGAGAGAACATCCAATGGAAAAAAGACAGTCTCTTTAATAAATGGTGCTGGGATAACTGGACAGCAACATGCAGAAGATTGAAACTAGACCATTTTCTCACACCATTCACAAAAATAAACTCAAAATGGATAAAGGACCTGAATGTGAGACAGGAAACCATCAAAACCCTAGAGGAGAAAGCAGGAAAAGAGCTCTCTGACCTCAGCCACAGCAATTTCTTACTTGACACCTCTCCAAAGGCAAGGGGATTAAAAGCAAAAATGAACTATTGGGACCTCATGAAGATAAAAAGCTTCCGCACTGAAAAAGAAACAATCAACAAAACTAAAAGGCAACCAACGGAATGGGAAAAGATATTTGCAAATGACATATGAGAAAAAGGGCTAGTATCCAAAATCTATGAAGAGCTCACCAAACTCCACACCCAAAAAACAAATAATCCAGTGAAGAAATGGTCAGAAAACATGAATAAACACTTCTGTAAAGAATACATCCAGATGGCCAATAGGCACATGAAAAGATGCTCAATATCCTTCCTCATCAGGGAAATACAAATCAAAACCACACTCAGATACCACCTCACGGCAGTCAGAGTGGCTAAAATGAACAAATTAGGAGACTATAAATGCTGGCGAGGATTTGGAAAAATGGGAACCCTCTTGCAACTTTTTGATGTTTTAGATAAAGTCAAGCTATATATTTCACACTAAAGTTGACTCAGATAATGGATCAAAATGGATCAAAGTACAAAACAATTGTTAAGGTGTATATTGTAGATAGTTACAACTTGCAAGTTTTATAATTTACAATATTGTTTGTATACTTAATTGTATTACTATTTGTATCATTATCATTGTGCTTTCATTATGGGTACAGAAATGAAAATGCAGCAGTTGAGAAAATAAACCCTCATTCAGAAGTTTGTCATTTATATATGAGCCACAGATGAGTTTTTCAACATGAAAACTGTAAAATCTTCAAATTAGTTCTTTTTTAATAAAAAAATTAATTAGGAAATAAGTTGTTTTAATGTGAGTTACACGAATGACAAAGTGGGAAGGGAAAATATAAGTAAACAAAATTTCTTTAGGGAAGGGAATTAATATGGCTGATAATTGATGAAAATGTTATTTTATTCTCATTAAATAACTTTTTATTTAAAATGAAGGTTTTAAAAATGCAGATATGTTAATTCACCACTCCTTGATCTTAAACACCAGTGTCTTCCCACAACAGTTTGAATAAAATAAGGTAAAATAAAATAAAATAAAATAAAATAAAATAAAATAAAATTTTCCAGCTTATTAGGGCTTAGAGCATGTCCTATACATCATTTTGCCTCAACATATGCTGCCTTGGAGATTTTGAATAACTAGGTGAATATTAAAGGGAAGCATGAGAGAATCTTTCATATCAATAAATGCTTGAAGAAAATAGCAGTAGCTATAATAAGAAATAAAGTATTTAAAGGGACAAGGAAGCAATTTTAAATTGATTTTGTTATCATCATAATTATTAGTCACATATAAAGTATATTTGGAAATAATAATTTATTTCAATAAATTAGATATTAATTAATTATCATTACTTAATTTAGATTTAAATACCTAAGTTAGATATTTGGTTTGTCTTTAAGGACAGCTTTTAAAATTTAACATAATAGACCCATTTCCTTAGGAGACATAGTTGAAATGACTGAGCCCACAGAAATGAACATAACTTCATTAGGAAGAATTTGCATATTAAGAGCTGTTGTACATTGAAAACAGGAAAATTTTCTCACATTTATCATGTTAACTCCATACTTAGAACAGAACTTGCAAACTCATGAAGAGCTGAAGAGCACATAGCATTATGGAGCCAATTCTTCTCTTTAATTAGCAGAAAAATACACAAATGTATAACTTTTTCCTGTTTTTACATATATACGTTTGCAGAACTATTTATTTCTGATATGAATAGTTCAGAAATATTTCATCGAAGTCTTTAGAGACATAATTATTTTTAGCTTCTCTAGAATTTGTTTGGTCATTGACTACTGCAGAGATAGGGATAAGGATGATGCTTTTTAATCTGAAGGGTTTGATTTTGTAAATACCCTACTGCCATAAAAATGAAATGGCCGACAGACTCCACCTCTGGCAAAGCCACACACAAGCCACACACAAGCAGTCTCATTAAGGGACATGTGGGGGGCAGTGCCAATGTCTCAATAAATTGTTACCATCACCTTGTGAACATTTATATTTGAACCAAACAGCACACAGTAACAACATCTTTGAGATGGCATGTTTAATCTCTGGATACACGAATAAACAGTCTACCTATCACACTATTGCAAAGTCTTGTTGATTTACACCTCCTTTTACCTAACATGTACTGCCCCTTGTTATATATACTATTCAAGATATCTCTCCTATTATTGCCACAGCCCTGTGACTCCTTCATCACAGTCTCCCTCTGCCTTCATTATAACTTTAAATTAACCTCACACTCATCTTATTGATGTGGGATGTATAGATAAAGAACAATAGACTTGAAATAAATAGTTCTGGTTTAAGAATCATTTCTGTAGGGGTGCCTGGGTGTCTAAGTCAGTTAAGCTTCCGACTTTGGCTCAGGTCCTGATCTCATGGTTCACGAGTTTGAGCCCTGTGTCCAGCTCTGTGCTGACAGCGCAGAGCCTGGAGTCTGCTTCAGATTATGTATCTTGCTCTTTCTCTGCCCCTCCCCTGCTTGCACTCAGTCTCTCTATCTCTCAAAAAAAAATTTAAAAGACATTAAAATACTTTTAAAAAGAATCGTCATTTTTTTAATATATATGGTGAGGAGTCAATAACTTAATTTTGTTTTGTTTGAAGTTTACTTTTATGTTTTAAATTTTAAAACATCTAAACAGATTACTCAATTAAAATATACTTTATGCATGATTGTTGAAATAATTTCCCAAACATTTTGCACATTCATACAAAATTTTTAATTTTAACTTCTCAGTCTGATTCATTTGTCTGTTTTTCACATGAATAATAGCTAAAAGTCATAGCACAAAATACCAATTTGATATTTGACCAAATGTTATGGCAACAGGAAGGTGAAATCCTAAGGTAAATAGATGAAAGAAATACACAAAATGCATACACACAGGTGTGTATATCCACAAAAATCATAAAATAACAATATAATTTAGAACTATGACTCTACTTCAAAATGAAAATACAGTAAAGAAATAATTCTATAATATCCTCTTCTGTGAAAAAGTGTGATGTATAATATTTTAATAAATTGGGCTTCTCAATCTATTACAAGTAATATATATTTCTGTTTAATGTTTTACTTAATTATTTTTATGAATATAGAGCTAATGCAGTTTTATTATTTCACTAAATATTATACAAAGAATTTTTAACAAGAAACTTTTGGCATTTCAATACATAGATGCATTTACTTGTGAGATAATACATTTAGCCCTTAATTAAAAGGCTACACATTAACTCAGCAAATTATTTATTTTTTTTTTAATTTTTTTTTTCAACGTTTATTAATTTTTTTGGGGGGACAGAGAGAGACAGAGCATGAATGAGGGAGGGGCAGAGAGAGAGGGAGACACAGAATCAGAAACAGGCTCCAGGGTCTGAGCCATCAGCCCAGAGCCTGACGCGGGGCTCGAACTCCCGGACCGCGAGATCATGACCTGGCTGAAGTCGGACGCTTAACCGACTGTGCCACCCAGGCGCCCCAACTCAGCAAATTATGACAATATAGGCAGATCCTTATAAGTAGTTCTTCTTTTTTTAAGTTTATTTATTTATTTTGAGAGAGAAAGAAACAGGGCAAGTGGGGCAGGGGCAGAGAGAGAGAGGGATACAGAGAATCCCAAGCAGGTTCCACACTGTCAGCTTAGAGCCTGATGTGGGGCTCGAACTCACAAAACTGAAAGACCTGAGCAGAAACCAAGAGTTGGATGCTTAACCAACAGTCACCCAGGTGCCCATACTTCTTTAGGTCAATTGTAGACAAAATTAATTATGAGTTACTAAGTAGGATAACTGAATTTAAATGGAAAAAGTTAACTATAGATAATTTTCTAGAACTAGGATACGGATTCTCCCTTCAGGAAAAAAGCAATGGGCAGTTTGCAAGATATAAACTCTTCAGAGAATGTAAAGGAGATTTTTCTTCATTATTTAAAAAGGAACAATATGCCCTATGCCCCACTTTTTTCTTATTTTGAAAAATATTTAAGAAATTCAATGTCTATTAACTTCAAAATCATTCTCTTTTCTGAGCTGGTAAAGAAATTGATTATAACCTCTTTCTCTATACTCATACTTATAAGCACAAGTAGAGATCATTGTCATAGACTATTGGAGTTTGCTTCCAAATTTTTTTTCTTTTCTTTTTACCATCCTTCTTTCCACAAAGAAAGTGCATCTATGCTCACAAGATGTTGATTTAACATGGCTAATTTCTTGAAACAGTCACACTATTCAGTTAAAACTTCCACTATTATAAATTCAGTAATTTGGATTGACTACTCATTGGCTCACTGATTCTCATTGGACTCAGCTGGCCTCTTACAACTTCAAAATACATGTAGATAATAGACTTTTGTATTTTTATGAGGATGAAGTTTTAAAAGTTTACTCTACTGGAAGCCAAGCTCTCCAACCAGCCTAATGGCAAGGCCTGGTGGTGGACGGATTGGGACTGCAGGGAGGCCCACAGACAGTGAAGCTTCTTGTGCTCAGGCCCACAGACAGTGAAGCTTCTTGTGCTCCCGCTTTTATGTAATTTGGCCTTAGTGTTGGTCGGGGCTGCCCCCCCCACCAATGAAATTACCTGGGGACTTGTCAGTTGGGGAATTGCCCACGATGGCCCCCCCGGGAAAAGAACCATTGGGGAAAGAAATAAGAGTCCACAGGGAAATTATGCAGCCCTACATCCAGCCCTTGCCACCCCCTGTAAAGACTCCTCTACCTAAAGGAAGGATAGCTCCATATATTTCCCAGCCAAGGAGGTGGATAAATGGGTTTGAAACCCCCACTCTGGCAACAAAGGAATGTATCTATGGATACAAGTTACTCTAACCCCTAGGCCCACTTGGCCCCCAGGAGGCATTCCAGAGGATAACTGGACCTGGTGGGTCAGGATAGAGAATGGTTTATTCGTTCCTAAGTATACATTGTCCCTCTGGGAGCACAGAAGGCATGGGTTCCCAGGGCCCTCCTGGCTCCCTCCTGGCACCCCAGACCAAAGTGAATATTTTTGTTCCTTGTTCTGCAAATCACACGAAGGAACAATTTAGAAGTCATGTCCTTGTAAAACATTCCACTTGAGGTGTTGTGCGCTAGATGACCTTGTAAGGGTAGGAGGGAATGTTACAAAAAAATAACTATGTTGTTCCTTTATGGGTGATCACACAAAGGAACATTTTTAGAATTAGGTAATGCCAAGAAACATAGATAACGCACGCTACAAGGAATTTGCTAACAAATATAATACCACACTTGCTACAATAAAGTGGCCAGTCTAACACACTGCTGTTGTCTGTGTTCATTTTATTTTTGTTTTATTTCATTTTCACTTTTTCACTGACACCGTTCATCCTTTGGGAACCCCTGGACCTGCTGGAGCTGGATTCCGGCATTACTCTATAATTCAAAATTCACATGTAAATGCCAAACACATTAACAAATATAAATAATTTTACATTATTTCCAACCATAATGAGAAAACAATTTTCAAACAAATTAAACTTACCTCTGTAGTAGACAGTAACCCACCATGATATATATATATATATATATATGATTAGTGGATATAATCCACCAAGATATATATATATATATATATATATATATATATATATATATGATTAGTGGATATAATCCACCAAGATATATATATATATATATATACCCGTATATATACATATATATATATGCATAGTACTGGATTTTTCTGATAGGTTGACTACAAATATTTGCTTACATCCATGTTGAAAATACTGCTTTCTGCTCCTGGCCACATGCCATATTTATTTAAAAGTTTTATATGACTACTTAAAGTTTCCTACACCTATAATATACTCCTGCATCAATGACACATTCAAAGAGAAATCATTTTTGACAAGGGAATACAAATTTAAGCGTTTATGAAGAATAAATGATGCAATGAACTAATTTACTTTCCTAGATTTTGCTAAAAGCAAAAGGATCCTGAATGAGAAGTGGAAGAAATGTGCACTATTAAAGAAAACAGCAAATTCAAGGAACTGTCAAACACAAAAACTGGAATGCCACTCTTTGAACTGAACAAATAAGACTTAATTGGCTGAAATAAACAGATTGCTTATTTTTCTTACCTGTGAGGATAATAGATTTATTTATTAAGCATTTCTACATGCTGGCAAATATGCTCAGCACTTTACATACTAAATGCATGCATTTTATTTAACTTTCAAAAAAGCCAAAAATCCCAACCTATATATATTATTGATTTGGGCCCTAGTGTGATGAAAAATTATCTAAAACAGAAAATAACACAAAGTCTGTCCTTTGAATGATCTAAGTCATTGTTTACCAGGCCTGCACAAAGATAATTTATTTCTCTGGATGAATGCATCTGTGTTTGACTTACTATTTACTACTAGTGAGAATCCAGAATCTGTGATCTCACATGTTAATTGCATATTTGTGACTACTACAAAAGCTAATATTTTCTATTCATCAATGAAGTAAGAAATCAACCAGTTTTACTATAATAAAACAGACACACAAGCAATGAGAAGTTTGTGGGTGTTTTTCCTCCTGACACCAAATGTGTGATGCCTTATTCAACATCACTATCCAAGTCTCCAACACCAATTTGGTATCATACAATTCATTTCAATTTTGACATCACCTGGAGTTAGTGCAGATGCAATACGTTTAAGGACTCAGTCCCATAAGATGGACCCACTTCAGATGCTAGTTGCAAGTATTGGGTTTTGATGTCACTCATGCTCCTATCTGACTTGATTACCAAGTCAGGAGTTCCACAACTCCCTCCTCAGTTTCATTGATTTTGTAGAACAACTCACAGAAATCAAACAATCCTATACAAACAATTGCAGCTTTTTAAAAATGATAAAAATGGACAACCAGATAAAGTGGTACATGGATGAATGTCAGAAGGGTTCTGAGCACGAGGCTTTTGTCCCAATGGAATTGGGCTGTGCCATACCCCTGGCATGTGTATGTGTACAGGAGTTCTGATAACACTGACTCCATCTTTGGCCCTCTGATTGTCTTGTTGATCTCTGTTGGGGTTAAGTGTTCGGGGCCACCACATTATAATACCAAAAATCACACACAGTGATAGAGATTAAATATGTTATTTAGATATTTGACACATGAAGAAGCATGAATGTGCTGTGTGCAGGTGCTAATGAATCCTCATCTCTACACACGTAGACACTAAATTTTTCCCACCTAAATTTCTTTTAAAAATTCTCCCTGGCCTCTCATTAGGGAGTCAGCCAAAGGACACTTTCCTTTGTGCTGTCTTTCTTGTTCTACAGCATAAACCTCAATGAAACCTTCCCTGAAACACCCCTTTGGCCTCCTGGAAATTTCTATTGCTTAGAGAGCCTAAAGGCCTGGTTCAGTATCAGCACTATTAAATGTTAAATGTAAATTAGATGCTTGTAAATTATTTGAAATTCTTGTGAAACTTTTGGCCTCACTACAATCCCCACACACACAGGTTGTCCCCCTATTCTATTAAATCTGGAGACTAAGGTTCAGACTTTGCAGAGAATATTACACGGGCATGGATTGTTGCTTGCCAGATCCCCTTATCAGAAAGTTACCCTGGGGCACCTGGGTGGCTCAGTCGTTTGAGCATCTGACTTCGGCTCAGGTCATGATCTCACAGTTCGTGGGTTCCAGCCCTGCATCAGGCTCTGTGCTGACAGCTCAGAGCCCAGAGCCTGCTTTGGATTCTGGGTCTCCCTGTCTATCTGCTCCTCCCCTGCTCACATGTTGTCTCTCAGAAATAAATAAAGATTTTTTTTAAAATTTAGAAAGTTACCCTGAATAAAACTCTTTGTAAGCTGTATGGAGTCACCTGCTTTCTCAATGAGGAGAACAATCCCTTCTCCCCAGATTTCTAAAAATATGTTAGCCAATTCAGAGGTTCTCTGAACTCTGTCATTTAGGCATTTTCTGGAGGCTTAGTTACATAGGCATGATTATAGCCATTGCTGATTAACTCACTTTTCAGCCCTTCTACCTTCACTGGAGGTCAGGATGGGACTGAAAATTCCCAGCTTCAACCATAGATTGGTCTTTCTGGTGATGAGCTCCCATCTTACAGCTGTCTTAGGGCCCACCATTAGCTTCTTCATTAGAACAAAAGACATTCTTATCTCACTTATCACTCAGGGAGCCCCATGGATTTTGAGGAGATGTCTGTCAGAAATCTAGAAGAAAGACCAAATATCTTTCATATTATACAATGAAAAGCAAAAGTTAAAAAATATTTCAGTGGGGCTTTCTAATTGGTTTATTCAAGGCCCTCTTCAATTCAAATCCTTGAATGAGCTTCAATACTCTGTTCCCTCATGGATGAATTAGATAAATATTCCATAGATGTTATTCATTTCATATTTGTGTAAGAGTCATGTATTTAACATGGAAAATTATATTTCTTGTAGAAGCTCTATCTGATCATGTCTCCAACTGGTACAGATTTGATTCAGATATGGTGAGAAAAGTGTGACTAGTATATACACCCCATAAGTAAACTTCCTTTCCCATATTCATTATTCAGATCCCTGGTACCATCCAATTCTCCTTTGACCTCAGATGCCAGAAAAAAATGTTCAAAATATAGGATATAACAGCATAGAATACAGCCATCATTGAGAATCACTAATTATTGAGTTAAATGAGTCAAATAAGGTGATTTTATTGTGTTTTTATTTTTGTTACACATTTTTACAGTTGTCACCCTTAGATGTAGAGCTTCTGTTCTGTCTGTGTTTACTGAAAGTCAGGTAGGTTCATGTCATCTGTTACAAAATTTGTCAGAAAAGAATACTGAGAACAACTCTGCTTCTAGGGAAACTAAGTATAAATCGGAATGTAAAAAGAAATGATATAGGGGCTCCTGGGTAGCTCGGGCTGTTAAGCGTCCAACTTCAGCTTAGGTCATGATCTCATGGTCCATGGATTTGAGCCCCACATTAGGCTCTGTGCTGACAACTCATATCCTGGAGCTTGCTTCAGATTCTGTGTCTCCCTCTCTCTCTGCCCCTCCCCAATTAATGCTCTGTCCTCTCTTTCTTGCTTTCAAAAAAATTAAACATTAAAAAAAAGAAATGATAGGGGTGCCTGGGTGGTGCAGTCGGTTAAGCGTCCGGCTTCAGCCAGGTCACGATCTCGCGGTCCGTGAGTTCGAGCCCCGCGTCAGGCTCTGGGCTGATGGCTCAGAGCCTGGAGCCTGTTTCTGATTCTGTGTCTCCCTCTCTCTCTGCCCCTCCCCTGTTCATGCTCTGTCTCTCTCTGTCCCAAAAATGAATAAACGTTGAAAAAAAAATTAAAAAAAAAAAAAAAGAAATGATATAGAAGGTTTGTGAAAAAGGAATCTTTGAAAAGAAATTTTGTGCATGGTCAGGACTAAGAATATAGACATTATAATATAAAAACCAATTTAATAAGGAGTGATTAATATCTGGGGAAGAGAGGGGAGATTATGAGAGTAAGGATAGGCAGAATAAGAGAAATGATACAATACCAACAGGAGCTTTAGCTGATTCTCTGAGGAGTTCCAAAAATTTCATTACCCTTTAGAACCATCTAAATTGGGGAAAAAGGACTGAGCTTTCATACCTTCATATTGAACAGTAATTGGATGTGACTATCTGGGAGGACATCATGACCTTTTGCAAGGCAGCTGTTTTCAGTCAAGAAAATCTCTGATGGCATCTGATAGTTGTTGAGGTTTGGCAGCATTCTGACAGCTGAGAGTCCTTCATACCTGATGGGGATTCCGATCAACACATTACAGTATCCACCACAGAACTCAAATCCATTTAGTGTCCTGGGTGTCCTTGTCTCAATAAGTGTGTATATCAACATGGGAGATGAAAGAGAGGAAAACAGGAGGGACTGCATAATTTAATAAAAATTATTTTTGGAATGAATGAGTTTTAATATCAGAAGTACACCAGTATAAGACTAGAATTTGCTGTTACTGTTTGTTAAAATGCCAAAGTTTTCATAGAAAAACAATGGCTCTATGTTTTGTCTTTATTAGGTCTTTGATGAATTAAATTTGAATCTCAATATTTAAAAATCTATTATACAAACAACTATGTAACATCCTATATTTGCATTTAGAATCTCTTATTGCCCCATTGTTAAATAATTAAATATTAAGTTTTGAAATAATCTGTAATCCTATTTAGATATGTGCTTTAAAACCTACTATTACTGACAGAATTCCCCAAATTCACATCTAAGTGAAGTTTTTTTTTTTTTGACTAATTGAGCTGTTTAACTTGGTATGTCAAATTACATGGGAAGCATTATCAAATAAGTGATGATAAACCTTCTTAGGTTATGCTGTATGGGTGAATGCACGCCAGAAATATAAAATTTCTAAGCTTTTGATATGTCCTGCTATAATGCCATCACTTGTAATTTTAATTACTGAAGTATTGTACTTCACAGAATTTCCTTGTCAATTGCATTATAATGATAATACAAGTATCTAATAACTTTAAGATCATAAAACTAAATAGAGTAAGGATTTATGGTGCTAATAGAAGAACTGCATTCAAACAGAACAAGAATTAATAGCATGAAACTGAACAAATTGAGGAAGATTTTAAATTTTTTTTAAGTTTATTTATTCTTGAGAGATAGAGACAGAGCCAAACAGGGGAGAGGGAGAGAGAGGGGAGACACAGAATCCGAAGCAGGCTCCAGGCTCTGAGTTGTCAGCACAGAGCCCAACGCGGGGCTCGAAATCATGAACTGCGAGATCATGACCTGAGCCGAAGCCGGATGCTTAACCGACTGAGCCACCCATGCGCCCCCTCCTTTTTTTAAAAAAATTTTTTAGGAAGATGATTGTATTTTTATGACTTGTTTGAAACATTGTTGGTTGTCTAATGTTTTCTCTTCCAGACTTAAGGAGATTTTTACTCTTAAGCTATCTATTCCTTTGGAAAAAAATATAAAACATTTCTCTTTTTCTCCTTACCTGATCCCTCTTGAATACAGATACTCCCAGTAATTGTTCTTATATGTTTTATGGCAAAGGATTTGCATAAATTCATTAATAATCTGTTCATCTTATGAGAGGACACAATTGGAAATATTGGTTATATTACAAAGGCCTTGACTTGAATATGCTTAGACTGAGATATGATCAGACAGCTTTATGGAACCAAGGCTAACTTTCCTTACAGGATTCATGGAAGCATTACCAGGTGAGTAAAGAAAGTCACTTTCTGGTAACTGTGGAAACTTCAGGATATTTTGAGGACCTAGAGAAGAGAAGAATTCACCAAAAACTGTAGATATCACAAGCAAAGTCTAATGGCAAGTATTTGGTTTAGTTTCTTAGTCTCCAGAGGCTAAGTCCAATCTGAAATTCCTTATGAAATATTTCAGAAAAGTAGATTAAAAAAAGAAAAATAGATGTATATGGCCAATGACTATTCTTATTGTGCTTCTGTAAATAATTTGGCCAAGTTTGTTGAAACTGGACTTATTTTATAAACAAATTAGTCTTAATTTGGTTATGCTTGAAAATGAGTGTTACCATGTTTATTTTTTTAATTTGAGAATATTTGACACAATGTTACAATATTTTCAAGTGTATAACACAGTGATTAAAATGCGAGTGATTTTAGGGAATGTATGTTTCAGTAACACACCTTTTGTGGATGTTAGATTCTAGTTTGATTAACTATCTTTCAGTGTTTGTTGTTTGCCTATAAAATTGAGTTGGATCCTGAATTATTTTCGTTTTCTCTAATACTTGTTTAGGACTCTCCAGACTACAGTTTTCACTGAGAACTAAGATTACCCTTTTTCCTGAAACCTTGAAAACTGAAGCTAGATAAATTGAGGTGAACTTCAGAGAAAATTGTCACATGGTCCATGTTTAGAAAATCTTCATGCCTGTTGCTGTATGGGTCATTCAGAAAGACAGAAAATATTTATTTCAGCTATCCCAATTTGGATAATCCAGACTGGAAAAATCCAGAACTTACAATGTTCATGGATGGGAAAAGTTTTATAAATCAAAGACAACAAAGAGCTGGATGCAGTGATGACCCATCAGCTATTATACACTGCCAAGGATTTCAGATATTAGAGTATTTGATTGCCAAAAGAAATGATCAGAGAGATGAAGATGGCATGCTGGCAGACTATACAAAGCCTCCAAAACCCTCTTTCCAATGATCAACTCCAGTATTCCTTGAGGACATAAGACGAGCCAATAAATGGAGATTTGGACACAATGCCAACAGTAAAGCTGGCTGGAAATAGAGTTAACATCTTATGGAAGAAATAATTAGCCATATTCAACAAAGCATACATTATGGGGAAGAATAGATCCAGAAATATATTGCGGATTCCAATTTTCATGTAACTATTTCAAAGATAGTAAAGAAGGGGACCCTAGGTGGTGCAGTCAGTTAAGAGTCCAACTCTCAGTTTTCGCTTGGGTTGTGATTTCACAGTTTGTGAGTTAAAGTCCTGCATCAGAGAGTACTGACTGTGCAGCACAGTGCTCTGGATTCTCTATCTCTCCCTCTCTCTGCCCCTTCCCTGTTCCTGTTATCTGTCTATCTCAAAATGAAAACATAATACACCTTTTTAAAAAAGATAGTAAAAAATACAAATTCCATGATTAGGATTTCTCAAACATTGACCAAATCTGGCAATTTTTTTCACCCTTGTATTTGCCACCCTATGATGAGAGTGACCCCAAAATGACTATAACAAACCTTTCTTTGGCCCCTTCATCTAAATCAATGCACTTTGTTTACTTATGTAGACAGGTTAATCAAGCTGATCTTTAATGATTCTGGAAAATTAAAGTATTGATTCTCATGAATTAAAAGAATGCTATATAAACCTCACATTACATTTTGTCCATGGATATGAATATTGGCCATGGGAGTATGAATGTGTAAATGAATGGAACATGGGAGGTACTTGTCTTTAAAGTGTTTAGTCACTCCTTTTTCCATATGTAATTCTAATGAAGTCTGTCATTGGACTAGTTATTTAAAACTATTTTATTTTCTAGAACTAAAAATAGCCCACATTGTATGTTGACTCAACTTGTGGAAAAGTGCAAGGCTACTTACAATAGTATAAGGGAAATTGCATTTATTACCATAGTGGGGAGTAGCAGTCCATGAATATATAAACTTGGGAAATGTTAACTAATGAAACTGCTTAAGCTATAGTAGCCTGACAAAAAATCCTAGACATTTTGGTTAGAGTAGTTTTAGATAATAGAATTGCTTTTTATTATATTTTAGAACAAGAAGATGTTTGTGTAGGAGCTGATTCAGCATATTGCACATATATTCTTACTTTTTTAGAAGTCAAAGTTTATCTTGACAAAATAAGACAGCAAGCTCCTTGATTACAATAAATCTCTCCTAAGGTCCTATATTCAGATATGGACTATTCATGATTTTCTTCTTGTATTCTTCAAGGTTTTAGGTCAATCTGATTAGGATTACTCAAATCATGTTCCTTCTTTGCTACATAACCATAAAATGTATCTTAAAATCATGTAAAAAACTATTAATTGATGTAAAAAAATTCTTGGCAATGTAGACAATTGACTTTAAGCTTGAAAATAATGAAAATGAGTGTAGAAAGTTCCCATTTCTTTAATCCTTATTTTCCTCCTACTACAACAGGAAATAACTACAGAGGTCATTTTCCCAATTCCTAGGAATGAAGAATGCACAAAGACAGTGGGGAATGAAGCCACTATCCAAAGGGTTAATGAACTAATAAATGCAGCTGCAGACAAATAAGTAGAGATGAAACTTTTTACTCTGATATTTTCCTTTGTTTGTCTTCAAATATCCCTAAATCTAGGGACTGGCTGGCTCAGTCAGTGGAACATGTGACTTGAACTTCACATTGTGGGTTTGAGCCAAACATTGACTGTAGAGATAACTAAAAACAAAATTAAAAAAAAAAATGTATGGAATCGCTGAAGACCCTGAACAGCCAAAGCTATTCTGAAGAAGAAAAAAAAAAAACTGGAGGCATCATGATTCTGGATTTCAAATTATACTACAAAGCTATAGTCATCAAGACAGCATGGTGCTTGTACAAAAACAGACACATAGATCAAATAGAATAGAACCGAATCAAACAGAATAGAAAACCCAGATATGGACCCACAAGTATATGGTCAACTCATCTTGAACATGGCAGGGAAGAATATCCAGTGGAAAAAAGACCGTCTCTTCAACAAATGGTGATGGGAAAACTAGGCTGTGATATGCAAAATGAAACTGGATCATTTTCTATTACACCATATGTAAAATAAATTCAAAATGTATGAAAGACCTCAATGTGAGACAGGAAATTATCAAAATCCCAGAGGGGAAAACAGGCAGAAACTCTTTCATCTCAGCTGCACAAACTTCTTACCAGACATGTCTCTGGAGGCAAGGAAAACAAAAGCAAAAATGAACTAATCAAATAATTTTCACTTAATCACAATAAAATGCTCTGCACAGTGAAGGGAAATATCAACAGAACCAAAAGGCAACCTATGGAATAAGAAAAGGTATTTGCAATTGACATAGTGTATAAAGGCATAGTATCTAAAATCTATAAAGAACTTCTCAAACTCAACACTCAGAAAATAAATAATCGAGTTCAATGTGCAGAAGAAATAAACAGACACTTCTCCAAAGAAGACATATAAATGGCTAACAGACACAGGAAAAAATGCTCAACAGAACTCATCATCTGAGAATTACAAATCAAACTACAAAGAGGTAATACCTCACACCTGCCAGAATGGCTAAAATTAAGAATACAAGAAACAACAGATGTTGGTGAGGATGCAGAGAAAGGGGAACCCTCTTGTGCTGTTGTTGGAAATGCAACCTGGTGCAGCTAGTCTGGAAAACAGTATGTTACTCAAAAAGTTAAAAATCTATTTACCTCATGATCCAGCAATTGAGGTACAAGGTATTTACCCAAAGGATTAAAAACTACTAATTCAAAGTTACACATGCACCCTGATGTTTACAACAGTTTTATCAACAATAACCAAATTATGGAGGCAGCCACAGTGTGCATCACTGATGAATGGATAAAGAAGATGTGTAACGTATACAACAGAATATTACTCGACCATGAAAAGAATGAGACATTGTCATTTGCAATAACTAGGATGGAATTAGATAGTGTTATTTGAAGAGAAATAAGTCAGTCACATAAAGGTAAATACAATATGATTTAACTCATATGAGGAATTTAAGAAAAAAACAAATGAGCAAAGTGGAAATAAAAGAGAGAGAAGCAAAGAAACAGACTCTTAACTCTACAGGACTTAGTGATGATTACCAGAGGGGGGGTGTGTACGGTGTTGGGTTAAATAAGTGTAGGGATTGGGAGTGGATTTATTGGGATGAGTATCAGGTTTTTTTATTCTTCTATTTTTTTAATATGAAATTTATTTTCAAATTGGTTTCCACACAACACCCAGTGCTCATCCCAACAGGTGCCCTCCTCAATACCCAACACCCACCCTCCCTGCCCTCCCACCCCCCATCAACCCTCAGTTTGTTCTCAGTTTTTAAGAGTCTCTTATGTTTTGGCTCCCTCCCTCTCTAACCTTTTTTTTTTTCCTTCCTCTCCTACATGGTCTTCTGTTAAGTTTCTCAGGATCCACATGAGTGAAAACATATGGTATCTGTCTTTATTTGTATGACTTAATTCACTTAGCATAACACTCTACAGTTTCATCTAAGTTGCTACAAAAGGCCAGGTTTCATTCTTTCTCACTGCCAAGTAGTATTCCATTGTGTATATAAACCACAATTTCTTTATCCATTCATCAGTTGATGGACATTTAGGCTCTTTCCATAATTTGGCTATTGTTGAAAGCGCTGCTATAAACATTGGGGTGCAAGTTTCCCTATGCATCATCACTCCTGTATCCCTTGGGTAATTTCCTAGCAGTGCTATTGCTGGTTCATAGAGTAGATCTATTTTTAATTTTTTGAGGAACCTCCACACTGTTTTCCAGAGTGGCTGCACCAGTTTGCATTCCCACCAACAGTGCAAGAGGGTTCCCATTTTTCCACATCTTCTCCATTATCTATAGTCTCCTGATTTATTCATTTTAGCCACTCCGACTGGAGTGAAGTGGTATCTCAGAGTAGTATTGATTGTTATTTCCCTGATGAGGAGTCACGTTGAGCATCTTTTCATGTGCCTGTTGGCCATCCGGATGTCTTCTTTAGAGAAGTCTCTATTCATGTTTTCTGCCCATTTCTTCACTGGATTATTTGTTTTTCGGGTGTGGAGTTTGGTGAGCTCTTTATAGATTTTGGATACTAGCTCTGTGTGTGCAAATATCTTTTCCCATTCCGTTGGTTGCCTTTTAGTTTTGTTGATTGTTTCTTTTGCAGTGCAGAAGCTTTTTATCTTCATGAGGTCCCAATAGTTCATTTTTGTTTTTAATTCCCTTGCCTTTGGAGATGTGTCAAGTAAGAAATTGCTGCAGATGAGGTCAGAGAGGTTTTTTTCTGCTTTCTCCTCTAGGGTTTTGATGGTTTCCTGTCTCACATTCAGGTTCTTTATCCATTTTGAGTTTATTTCTGTGAATGGTGTAAGGAGGTGGTCTAGTTTCATTCTTTTGCATGTTGCTGTCCAGTTCTCCCAGCACCATTTGTTAAAGAGACTGTCTTTTTTCCATTGGATGTTCTTTCCTGCTTTGTCAAAGATTAGTTAGCCATACTTTTCTGGGTCCATTTTTGGAGGCTCTATTCTATTCCATTGGTCTATGTGTCTGTTTTTGTGCCAATACCATGCTGTCTTGATGATTACAGCTTTGTAGTAGAGGCTAAAGTCTGGGATTGTGATGCCTCCTGCTTTGGTTTTCTTATTCAATATTACTTTGGCTATTCAGGGTATTTTGTGGTTCCATACAAATTTTAGGATTGCTTGTTCTAGTTTTGAGAAGAATGCTGGTGCTATTTTGATTGGGATTGCATTGAATGTGTAGATAGCTTTGGGTAGTGACATTTTCACAATATCTATTCTTCCAAGCCACGAGCACAGGATGTTTTTCCATTTCTTTGTATCTCCTTCAATTTCCTTCATATGCTTTCTATAGTTTTCAGCATACAAATCTTTTATATCTTTGGTTAGGTTTATTCCTAGACAATTTTTTTTTAATTTTTTTTTCAACGTTTATTTATTTTTGGGACAGAGAGAGACAAAGCATGAACGGGGGAGGGGCAGAGAGAGAGGGAGACACAGAATCGGAAACAGGCTCCAGGCTCTGAGCCATCAGCCCAGAGCCCGACGCGGGGCTCGAACTCACGGACCGCGAGATCGTGACCTGGCTGAAGTCGGACGCTTAACCGACTGCGCCACCCAGGCGCCCCTATTCCTATACAATTTATGCTTCTTGGTGCCATTGTGAATGGGATCAGTTTCTTTATTTGAATTTCTGTTGCTTCATTATTAATGTATAAGAATGTAACTGATTTCTGTACATTGATTTTGTAACCTGTGACTTTGCTGAATTCATGTATCAGTTCTAGCAGACTTTTGCTGGAGTCTATCGGATTTTCCATGTATAATATCATGTCATCTGCAAAAAATGAAAGACTGACTTCATCTTTGCCAATTTTGATGCCTTTGATTTCCTTTTGTTCTCTGATTGCTGATGCTAGCACTTCCAACACTATGTTAAACAACAGCGGTGAGAGTGGACATCCCTGTCGTTTTCCTGATCTCAGGGGAAAGCTTGCAGTTTTTCCCCATTGAGGATGAAATTAGCTGTGGGATTTTCATAAATGACTTTTATGATGTTTAAGTATGTTCCTTGTATCCTGACTTTCTCGAGGGTTTTTATTAAGAAAGATGCTGAATTTTGTCAAATGCTTTTTCTCCATCGATTGACAGGATCATATGGTTATTATCTTTTCTTTTATCAATGTGGTGTATCACATTGATTGATTTGTGAATGTTGAGCCAGCCCTGCATCCCAGGAATGAATCGCACTTGATCCTGGTGAATAATTCTTTCTATAAGCTGTTGAATTCGATTTGCTAGTATCTTATTGAGAATGTTTGCATCCATATTCATCAAGGATATTGGCCTGTAGTTGTGTGTGTGTTTTTTTTTTTTTTTTTTTTTTTTTTTTTGCTGGGTCTCTGTCTGATTTTGGAATCAAAGTAATGCTGGCTTCATAGAGTGGGTCTGGAAGTTTTCCTTCTCTTTCTATTTTTTTGGAACAGCTTAAGAAGGATAGGTATTATCTCTGCTTTAAATGTCTGGTATAATTCCCCTGGGAATTCGTCTGGTCCTGGACTCTTATTTGTTGGGAGATTTTTGATAACTGATTCAATTTCTTCACTGGGTATGGGTCTGTTCAAGTTTTCTCTTTTCCTGTGTGAGTTTTGGAAGTGTGTGGTTGCTTAAGAATTTGTCCATTTCTTCCAGGTTGTCCAGTTTGTTGGCATATAACTTTTCATGGCATTCCCGTATAATTGCTTGTATTTCTGAGGGATTAGTTGTAATAATTTTATTTTCATTCATGATTTTATCTATTTGGGACATCTCCCTTTTCTTTTTGAGCAGCCTGGCAAGAGGTTTATCAATTTTGCTAATTTTTTCAAGAAAACAACTTTTGTTTTCATTGATCTGCTCTACAGTTTTTTTAGATTCTATATTGTTTATTCCTGCTCTGATGTTTGTTATTTGTCTTCTTCTGCTGGGTTTTGGGTGTCTTTGCTGTTGTGCTTCTATTTCCTTTAGGTGTGCTGTTGATTTTTGTATTCGGGATTTTTCTTATTTCTTGAGATAGGCCTGCATTGCAATGTATTTTCCGCTCAGGACTGCCTTCGCTGCATCCCAAAGCGTTTGGATTGTTGTATTTTCATTTTCATTTGTTTCCATATATTTTTAAATTTCTTCTCTAATTGCCTGGTTGACCCATTAATTCTTTAGTTGGGTGTTCTTTAACCTCCATGCTTTTGGAGTTTTTCCAGACTTTTTCCTGTGGTTGATTTCAAGCTTCATAGCATTGTGGTCTGAAAGTATGCATGGTATGATCTCAATTCTTGTATACTTATGAAGGGCTGTTTTGTGACCCCCTAAGTGATCTGTCTTGTAGAATGTTCCATGTGCACTCGAGAAGAAAGTATCTTCTGTTGCTTTGGGTTGCAGAGTTCTAAACTTATCTGTCAAGTCCATCTCATCCAATATATCATTCAGGGCCCTTGTTTCTTTATTGATCCTGTGTCTAGATGATCTATCCATTGTTGTAAGTGGTGTATTAAAGTTCAGTGCAATTACCACATTATTACCAATAAGGTTGCTTATGTTTGTGATTAATTGTTTTATATATTTAGGGGATCCCATATTTGGCGCATAGACATTTATAATTGTTAGCTCTTCTGATGGATAGACCCTGTAATTATTATATAATTCCCTTCTTCATCTCTTTTTACAGTCTTTAAGTTAAAATCTGGTTTGTCTGATATAAGTATGGCTACTCCAGCTTTCTTTTGACTCCTAGTAGCATGATAGGTAGTCCTCCATCCCCTCACTTTCAATCTGAAGGTGTCCTCAGGTCTAAAATGAGTCTCTTGTAGACAGCAAATAGATTGGTGTTGGCTTTTTATCCATTCTGATACCCTATGTTTTTTGGTTGGAGCATTTAGTCCATTTACATTCAGTGTTATTTTTGAAAGATAGGGGTTTAGAGTAGTTGTGATGTCTGTAGGTGTCATGCTCGTAGTGATGTCTCTGGTACTTCGTAGCGCTATACATCTAGACATCTAGATGATGTAGACATCTAGTGATGTCTCTAGTCCTTGCAACATTTCAAAGAATCCCCTTTAGGATCTCTTGTAAGGCTGGTTTAGTGGTGATGAATTCCTTCAGTTTTTGTTTGTTTGGGAAGACCTTTATCTCTACTTCTATTCTGAATGACAGAAATCCTGGATAAAGGATTTTCGGCTTCATATTTTTTCTGTTCATCACATTGAAGATCTCCTGCCATTCCTTTCTGGCCTGCCAAGTTTCAGTAGTATGTCTTCCACTGGTCTTATGCGTCTCCCTTTGTAGGATAGAGCCTGTTTATCCCTAGCGGCTTTCATAATTTTCTTTTTATCCTTGTATTTTGCCAGTTTCACAGTGATATGTCATGCAGAAGATTGATTCAAGTTATGTCTGAAAGGAGTTCTCTGTGCCTCTTGGATTTCAATGCCTTTTTCCTTCCCCAGATCAGGGAAGGCTCAGCTATGATTTGCTCAAGTACACCTTCAGCCCCTTTCTCTCTCTTCTTCTGGAATTCCTATGATATGGATATTGTTCTGTGTGGTTGCATCACTTAGTTCTCTAACTCTCCCCTCATACTCCTGAATTTTTTTATCTCTCTTTTTCTCAGCTTCCACTTTGTCCATAATTTGTCTTCTAACTCACCTATTCTTTCCTCTGCCTCTTCAATCAGAGTTATGGTTACCTCCATTTTATTTTGCACCTCATTTATAGCATTTTTTTTTAGCTCCCATGACTATTTCTTAGTCCCTTGATCTCTGTAGGAATAGATTCTCTACTGTCCTCTATGCTTTTTTTTCTAGCCCAGTGATTAATTTTATGACTATTATTCTAAATTCTTTTTCCATTATATTGCTATATCGTTTTTGATCAATTTGTTAGCTGTCGCTACTTCCTGGAGTTTCTTTTGAGGAGAATTCTTCTGTTTCATCATTTTGGATAGTCCCTGTGGTAACTCCAAACTGCAGGACACTTCCCCTGTGTTGTCTGGAGTAACTTGTGTTGGTGGGCGGGGCCACAGTCAGACCTGATGTCTGTCCCCAGTCCACTGCTGGGGCACAGTCAGACTCGTGTGTACCTTATCTTCCCCTCTCCCAGGGGCAGGACTCACTGTGGAGTGGTGTGGCCCCTGTCTGGGCTACTTGCCCACTGCCAGGCTTGTGGTGGTGCTTTGATGGGATGTGGTGTATTAGCAGGGGTGGATCCGCAAGGTGCACAGGGGCAGGAGGGGCAGGCTTAGCTCTCTTTGCCATAGGCGGTCCACTGTGGGAAGGGTCCTGCAGCACCGGGAGGGAGGCAGACCAGTTGGAGGGATGGATCCACAGAAACACAGAGTTAGATGTTTGCGTGGTGCAAGTAAGTTAGGTGATGGGAACTTCTTCCCTTTGGAATTTCAGCTGGAGGATGGGAGAGGGAGATGGAGCTTGCCAGCACCTTTGTTCCCCTGTGGATCTGAGCTCTGTCTCCCGGGGCTCAACAACTCTCCCTCCTGGTGTCCTTTTGCCCTCTCCGCTCTCCAAGAGCAGAGCTGTTGACTTTTAACATTCCAGATGCTAAGTCCTGCTGGCTGTCAGAACTCACGCAGTCTGGCCACTCCACTTTTGCAGGCCAGACTCGGGGGGCTCTACCTTTCTGGAAGGGATGCACCACCACAGCCCCGGCTTCTTCCACCAGTCCATGTGGCACGCACAGCCTCTCCTCCCTTCCTACCCATTTCTGTGGGCCTCTTGTCTACGCTTGGCTCCAGAGAATTGTGCTAGTCTTTTGGCATTTTTCTGGGTTATTTAGGCAGATATGGGTGGAATCTAAATTATCAGCAGGACACCGTGAGGCCAGCGTCCTTCTTCACAGCCATCTTCCTGAATCTCTGATTATCAGGTTTTGTGTGGAAGTTTGGAATCACTATATTGTACACCTGAAACTAATACCACACTGTAATATAACTGGAATTTGAATCAAACAAAAAATTCTCATTTTATTTTAATATAGGTTATGTCTGTCTTCAATAATCAGTTCTATAAATATGTTCTGTATTTTATTTTATTTTTCTTCTGTCAAAGGGGCATTTTATTTATTTATTTATTTATTTATTTATTTATTTATTTATGTTTTTGTCATTTTCCCTTTTTCCCATTTTTTTATTTACATTCCAGTTAGTAGAATACAGTGGAATATTCGTTTCAGATATAGAATTTGGTGATTCAACAATTTACAACATCCAGTGCTCATCACAAGTGCATCCTTAATCCCCATCACCTAGTTAACACAACATCACATTATCTCTGGTAATCATCGTTATGTTATCTACAGTTAAGAAATCTGTTTTCTTGGTTTTCCTTTCTTTTTTAATTTTTTTGTTCTGCCTATATTAACTTGTTTTCTTTTATAAATTCCACATATAAGTGAAAATATATGATATTTCTCTTTCTCTCACTGATTTACTTTGCTTGGCATAATACTGTCTTGATGCATTCGTGTTGTTGCATATGGTAAGACATGACTCTTTTCATATGGCTAATATTTCCCTTGTGTATATTACCACTCCTTCTTATCAATTCAAAGTCAATGAACACTTGGGTTCTTTCCATTATTTGGCTATGGTTGATAATGCTGCTATAAACATCTGGTTACATCTATCCCTTCAAATCAGAATTTTTGTATTTTTGGTTAAATACTTAGT
Source organism: Leopardus geoffroyi (assembly GCF_018350155.1). NCBI lineage: Eukaryota > Metazoa > Chordata > Mammalia > Carnivora > Felidae > Leopardus > Leopardus geoffroyi. Next base: position 83,194,245 of record NC_059326.1, read on the forward strand.
AGTGTAATAGCTGGATCACAGGGTGGTTCTATTTCTAATTCTTTGAGAAATCTTCACACTATTTTCTTGAGTGGCTGAACCAGTTTTCATTCTCACCAACAGTGTAAGAGGGTTTATCTTTCTCCGAATCCTTGCCAACATTTGTTGTTTCTTCTGTTGTTAACTTTAGCCATTCTGACAGGTGTTAAGTAGTATATCACTGGAGATTTGATTTGTATTTTCCTGATGATCAGTTGAGAATCTTCTCATATTTCTTTTGACCAGCTATATGTCTTGTTTGGAAAAATGTCTATTCATGTTTTCTGCTAATTTTTTAATGTTTATTTATTATTTTTATTTTTTAACTTTTTTACCTTTATTTATTTTTGAGACAGAGAGAGAGAGAGAGAGAGAGAGAGAGACAGAGCATGAGCAGGGGAGGGGCTGAGAGAGAGGGAGACCCAGAATCTGAAGCAGGCTCCAAGCTCTGAGCTGTCAGCACATAGCGCAATGTGGGGCTTGAACTCACAAACCACAAGATGATGAGCTGAGCTGAAGTCAGATGCTTAACCCACTGAGCCACCCAGGTTCCCCTTAAATAGATTACTTTTGGAGGATTTGGTTTGGATAAATTCTTTATAATTATGGATACTGCCCATAACAAAGATGTAATTTGCAAATATTTTCTCCTATTCTATAGGTTGACTTTTAATTTTGTTTTTTCTTTCCTTCACAATGAAGAAGTGTATGTTTTGTTTTGTTTTGTGTGTTGTTGTTGCTGTTGTTTTGATGAATATACAATAGTTTATTTTTGCTTTTTCCTCCTTAATTTAGGAGGCATATCTAGAAAGATGTTGCTACAACTATGTCATATCCTCTTCTAGGATTTTCAGGTTTCCTGTGTCACATTTAGGTCTTTCCTACATTTTGAATTTATTTTTATGTATGGTGTAAGAAAGTGGTCCAGTTTCCTTCGTTTGCATGTTGCTGTCTATTTGTCCCAACACCATTTGTTGATGAGACTGTCTTTTTCCCTTTGGATATTCTTCCCTGTTTTATTGGAAATTATTTGACCATATAATTGTGGGTTCAAGTCTGGATTTTCTATTCTGCTATATTGATTTTTGTGTCTATTTTTTTTCAGCATTACAATATCTTGATCACTACAGCTTTGCAATATAACTTGAAGTCCGGAACTGTAATGCCTCCAGCTTTGCTTTGCCTTTTCAATATTGATTTGGTTATTTGAGGCCTTTTGTATTTCCATACAAATTTTAGGATTGTCTTTTCTAGCTCTGTAAACAATGCTGGTGGCATTTTGATAGAGGTTGCAATATATATGTTGATTGCTTTGGGTAATATAGATGTTTTAACAATATTTGTTCTTCTAATCCATAAACATGGATTTTTTCCCCACTTCCTTGTGTCATCTTCAATTTGTTTCTTCAGGGTTTTATATCATTCCAGGGTACAGATATTTTACTCTTTGGTTAGGTTGATTTCTAAGTATCTTATGGTTTTTGGTGCAATTGTATATGAGATCTATTCCTTGATATCTTCCTATTGCTTCATTTTTGGTATATAAAGACACAACTTCTTTATTTAGATTGATTTTGTATCCTACTACATTAGTGAATTTGTGTATCAGTTCTGGGATTTTTTTGTGTGTGAATTCTTCCAGGTTTTCTATATAGAGCATCATGTCACTTACGAATATTGAAAACTTGACTTGTTTCTTGCCCATTTGGATACATTTTGTTTCCTTTTGTTGTCTGATTACCACTTTTAAGAATTCCAGTACTATGTTAAGAAAGAATAATGAGAGCAGATATACCCGTGTGGTTCCTGACCACAGAGGACAAGTTCTCAGTTTTTCCCCTTTGAGGATGATGTTAACTGTGGATATTTTGTATATGGCTTTTATTACATTGAGGTATGTTCCCTCTAACCCTACTTTATTGAGGTTTTTTTTTAAATCATAAATGGAGATTGCACTTTGTGAAATACATTTTCTGCATCTATTGAAATGACCATATGGTTCTTTCATTAATGTCGTGTATCATATTGATTGATTTGAGAATGTTGAACCACCCTTGCAGCTGAAGAACTAAATTCCTCTTGATCTTGGTGAATTATTCCTTTTTTAAAATAATTTTTTAAATTAAATTTATTTTTTTTTAAATTTACATCCAAGTTAATTAGCATATAGTGTAACAATGATTTCAGGAGTAGATTCCTTAATGCCCCTTAACCATTTAGCCCACCCCCCCTCACAACCCCTTTAGAAACCCTCTGTTTGTTCTCCATATTTAAGAGTCTCTTATGTTTTGTCCACTTGCATGTTTTTATATTATTTTTGCCTCCCTTCCCTTGTGTTCATCTGTTCCATGTCTTAAAGTCCTCATATGAGTGAAGTCATATGATATTTGCCTTTCTCTGATTAATTTCGCTGAGCATAATACCCTCTAGTTCCATCCACGTAGTTGTAAATGGCAAGATTTCATTCTTTTTGATTATATATATATATATATATATATATCACATCTTCTTTATACATTCATCCATTGATGGGAAAATTTTTAAAAATATTTTAATTTATTTTTAAGAGAGACACAAAGAGATAGCACGAATTGGGTAGGAGCAGAGAGAGAGGGAGACACAAAATCCGAAGCAGGCCCCAGGCTCTGGGTGGTCAGCACAGAACCCGACACGGGGTTCAAACCCACAAACTGCGAGGTCATGACCTGGGCTGAAGTCAGACGTCGTCAATGGAAATTTGGGTTCTTTTCATACTTTGACTATTGTTGATATGCTGCTATAAACATAGGGGAGCATGTGTCCCTTTGAAACAGCATACCTGTATCCCTTGGATAAATACCTAGTAGTACAATTGCTGGGTCATAGAATATTTCTGTTTTTAATTATTTGAGGAACCTCCATACTGTTTTCCAGAGTGGCTGCACCAGTGTGCCTTCCCATCATCAGTGCAAAAGAGATCCTCTTTCTCTGCATCCTCGTGAACACGCTATTGCCTGAATTGTTAATGTTATCCATTCTGACAGATGTGAGGTGGTATCTTATTGTGGTTTTGATTTGTATTTCCCTCATGATGAGTGATGATCATTTTTTCATGTGTCGGTTGGCCATCTGGATGTCTTCTTTGGAGAAGTGTCTATCCAGGTATTTTGCCCATTTCTTCACTGGATTATTTGATTTTTGGGTGTTGAGTTTGATAAGTTCTTTACAGATTTTGGATACTAACCCTTTTTCTGATATGTCGTTTGCAAATATCTTCTCACATTCTGTCAGTTGGCTTTTAGTTTTGCTGATTGTTTCCTTCACTGTGCAGTTTTTATTTTGATGATGTCTTAATGGTTCATTTTTGTTTTTGTCTCCCTTGTCTTTGGAGACCTGTTGAGTAAGAAGTTGCTGCGGCCAAGTTCAAAGAGGTTTTTGCCTGCTTTCTCCTCGAGGATTTTGATGGCTTCCTGTCTTACATTTAGGTTTTTCATTCATTTTGAGTTTATTTTTGTGTATGGTGTAAGAAAGTGGTCCAGGTTCATTTTTCTGCATGTTGCTGTCCAGTTTTCCCAGCACCATTTGCTGAAGAGACTGTCTTTATTCCATTGAATATTCTTTCCTGCTTCGTCAAAGGTTAGTTGGTCATATGTTTGTGGGTCCATTTCTGGGTTCTATATTCTGCTTCATTGATCTGAGTGTCTCTTTTTGTGCCAGTACCACACTGGCTTGTTGATTACAGCTTTGTAGTAGCTTGAAATCCGGGACTGTGATACCTCATGCTTTGGTTTTCTTTCTCAAGACTGTTTTGCCTATTCTGGGTCTTTTCTGGTTCCATACAAATTTCAGGACTGATTTTGTGGTTCCAAAACAAGACAAAGTCCCCACTGAAAAGGAGAACTATAGACTAATTTCCCTGATGAACATGGATGCAAAAATCTTCAACAAGATATTAGCCAACCTGATCCAACAATACATTAAAAAAATTATTCACCACGACCAAGTGGATTTATACCTGGGATGCAGGGCTGGTTCAATATCCACAAAACAATTAACATGATTCATCACATCGATAAAAGAAAGGACAAGAACCACATGATCTGCATCTATTTGATGCAGAGAAAGCATTTTACAAAATACAGCATCCTTTCTTGATGAAAACCCTCAAGGAAGTAGGGATATAAGGAGCATACCTCGAGGTCATAAAAGCCGTATATGAACGACCCAATGCTAATATAATCCTCAGTGGGGAAAAACTGAGAGCTTTCCCCCTAAGGTCAGGAACTCTCACCCCTGTTATTCAACATAGTATTGGAAGTCTTAATTTCTGCAATCAGACAACACAAAGAAATAAAAGACATCCAAATCGGCCAGAAGCAGGTCAAACTTTCACTCTTTGCAGATGACATTATACTCTGTATGGAAAACCCAAAAGATTCCACCAAAAAACTGCTAGAACTGATTAATGAGTTCAGCAAAGTTGCAGGATATAAAATCAATGCACAGAAATTGGTTGCATTCCTATACAGCAACAATGAAGAAATAGAAAGAGAAATCAAGTAATTGATCCAATTTACAATTGCACCAAAACCCATAAAATACCTAGGAATAAATCTAACCAAAGAGGTGAAAAATCTATACAGTGAAAACCATAGAAAGCTTAGGAAATAAATTGAAGAAGACACAATAAAAATGAAAAAAATATTCCATGTTTCTGGATAGGAAGAATAAATATTGTTAAAATGTCAATAATACCCAAAGCAATCTACATATTTAATGCAATCCCTATCAAAATCACACCAGTATTCTTCACAGAGCTAGAACATAGTACTAAAATTTGTATGGAACAAGAAATGACCCCTAATAGCCAAAGAAATATTGAAAAAGAAAACCAAAGCTTGAGGTATCACAGTCCCGGACGTCAAGCTGTATTACAAAGCTGTAATCATAAAGACAGTATGGTACTGGCACGACAGGAGACACTCAGATCAATGAAAGAGAATAGAGAACCCAGAAATGGACCCACAAACAAATGGCTAATTAATCTTTGATGAAGCAGGAAAAAATATCCAATGGAATAACGACATTCTCTTCAGCAAGTGGTGCTAGGAAAACTGGATAGCTACATGCAGAAAAATGAACCTAGACCACTTTCTTACACCATACACAAAAATAAACTCAAATTGGCGAATTATTTTTTAATGTACTGTTAGATTCTTTTTACCAGTAGTTTATTGAGAATTTTTTCATCCTTGTTAATCAGGGATATTGGCCTGTAGCTCTCTTTATAGTGGAGTCTTTACCTGGTTTTTGTTTACCTGGTTTTGGAAATACTGGACTCAAAAAATGAATGTGTAAGTTTTCCTTCCTTCCTTCCTTTTGTTTGATTGTTTCTTTCTTCTTTCTTTCTTTCTTTCTTTCTTGGGAGAAGAATAGGTATTAACTTTTTTCTGAAGGTTTGGTAGAATTCATTTATAAAACCATCTGTCCATGGACTTTTGTTTGTTGGGAGATTTTTTATTACTGTTTCAATTTCCTTGCTGGTTTTCAGTCTGTTCAAATTATATATTTCTTGTTATTTCAGCTTTGATAGTTTATATATTTCTGGAATTTGTCAATTTCTTCTAGGTGGTCCAATCTGTTGGCATATAGTTTTTCATAATATTCCCTTATAATTTTTTATATTTTTGTGGTGTTGGTTGTTATTTTTCCTCTCTCATTTGTGATTTTATCAATTTGGGTCCTTTCTTTTCTTTATTTCTTTTTTGTTTGATAAGTCTGGATATTGATATTGATAGGGTTATATCAATTTTATTAATTTCTTCAAAGGACCCACTCCTGTTATTATTGATCTTTTCTACTTTTTTTGTTTTATTTATATGTCATTTATTTCTGCTTTAATCTCTATTATTTCCCTTCTTCTGCTGGTTTTGTTTCATTAATTTTCCTTTCTCCAGATATTTTAGATTTGTTTTTGCTTCATTTATTGGGGTGCACTGGGTTCTTGCTTCTTAAAGGAAGCCTGTATTGCTGCACACTTCACTTGCATGATCTCTTTCTCTGCATCACAGATGTTTTGGACCATTGTGTTTTCATTTTCATCTGTTTTTTATATATTTTTACTTTTCTCTTTTATTTTCTGGTTGACCCATTCATTATTTACTAATATGTTGTTTAACCTCCATGTGTTTTTGGTCTTTCCAATTATTTTTTTTCTTGTGGTTGATTTCAATTTTCACAGTTCTATAGTCAGAAAAGTTGCATGTTATGATCTCAATCTTTTTGTACCTGTTGAGGCCTGAGTTGTGACCTAGTATGTGATCTATTTTGGAGAATACCCCATGTGCACTTGAAAAGAATGCGTATTCTGCTGCCTTTTGAAATGAAATGAAATGTCTGGAATATATCTGTTAATTCCATCTGGTCCAGTGTATCATTCCAATGTGTCATTCAAAGTCATTGTTTCCATAGTGATTTTCTATTTAGATGCTATGTCTATTTATGTAAGTGAGGTGTAAGCGTCCCTTACTATTATTTTATTATTCTCAATGTGTGCCTTTATGTTCATTAAGTTTTTTATTTGGGTGTTCTTATGTTTGGGGCATAAATATTATAATTGTTAGGCCTCCATTGGATTGTCCCCTTTGCTATGATATATTGTCCTCCATCTTTCTTTATGGTCTTTGTTCTAAAGTCTCATTTGTCTGATATAATTATTGCTTTCTTTTGATTTCCATTTGCATGCTAAATGTTTCTGGCGTTATTTTTACTTTCATTTTCATGCTAAATGTTTCTCCATCCCCTCACTTTCAGTCTGTGATGTGTCTTTAGCTGTGAAAGTAGTTCGTTGTAGGCTGAATGTAGATTAATCTTAGAGATTTTTTTTTCACCCATTCTAGCACCCTATGTGTTTTGATTGGAACAGTTAATCCATTTTCATTCAGAATAATCACTGAAAGATATACATTTAGTGCCATTTTATTACTTGTTTTGTTGTTTCTGGAGATTTTCTTTGATACCTTATAGTCTTTGTTACTTCTGGTCTATCCTTTCCACTCAAAGAGCACTCTTTAATATTTGTTACAGGGCTGCTTTAGTGGCCAGGAGCTCTATTAATTTTTTGTTTGTTTGTCTAGGAAACGTTTTATATCTCCTATTCTGAATGATAGTCTTGCTGGATAGAGTATTCTTGGCTAAAGATTTTTCCCAATCAGCATATTGAATAAATCAGCTCCCACTCCTTTCTTGTTTCCCAAGTTCCTGAGGAGACATCTGCAGCTAGATTTATGTGTCTCCCATTGTAAGTTAAGGAGTCTTGCTGCTTTCAGGAATTTTCTTTATCAAGAAATTTTTAATTAAAATATGTCTTATTGGACTAGTTTTGCTGATTTTGCTGAGGGTTCCCTGTGGGTTTACATGTCTGTTTCTTTCCCCAGATTAGGGAAGTGTTTACCTATTATTTCCTCAAAATAAATGTTCTGCCCCCTTTTATCTTTTCTTCTTTTGGGATTTCTATAATATGAATGTTATTACATTTGATGGAGTCACTGAGTTCCATAAGTCTAGTCTTGTGATCCATATTTTTTCTTTCTCTTATTTATTCTGTTTTATTATTTTCCATTTTTTTTATCTTCAGGATAACTTATTGATCACTTATTTGTACCTGTGCTTCTTCACCCTTGGGTTAATTGCATTTAGTCTGTTTTGACTTTCAGTTATCACATTTTTTTTTATTTTGGACTGGTTAATTTTTACTACTTTTATCCCTGTGGTAAGGACCTCTTGAAGTTTTCAATTATTTTTTCAAGCCCAGTGAGTATCATCATTGTTGCTTTAAATTTTCTGTAAGCCATGTTACTTATATCTGTTTTTCTTAGATCTTGGGTCATGACCTTATCTTTTTCCTTCATTTTGGATGAATTCCTCCACCATGGCATTTTATCTAAGTCTTTGTGTTTTGTGTTATGTTTCCTGCTCCTGGCAGCTATGTTTCTTGCTCCTGAGTATAATGGCTTGTTGACGAAGAGGACAAATACTGTCTAGGGCTTGGTTCTTCAGCGAACCAAGTGAGTTGCTGTGTGCACTCTGCTGTTTTGCTTTGGCTGCTCCATCCTTCAGGCCAGTCATCTGCACAGGCTTTCCTCACCTGCTGTGAACAATGTTTGGTCCTTGGCCAGAATGTGGTGAGTTGTCACTAGGTGTGCTCTGGCCTACCTGTTAAATGGAACTTGATACTATTCCATTAGAACAGAACCTTTGCAGAACTCTCTGGTTGGAAGACATAGTGTAGGCAGTGTTTTCTGTTGGTCCTCTTGGGTAAAGGGTCTGTTGTGTTGGGACTGAGGCAAATTTGGCTAAGAAAGGCCATATTGCCTGAGTTTAGGGGTGTGGGAATTGGTACAAGCAGGCTGGGAATCTGGTGCTGATGTTGTGCTGCTTACCATGGGTGGCTATGTGTTTATGCTGAGGGGCAGGAGATGAAAATGGCACCAGCCAGCTCCTTTGACCCCAAAGAAAGGTTTCCATGACTGCTGCTCTCAAAGAAGCACTTCTGAAAATATTGAATAATCTTCCTCCTATTTGTCCTAGGAATTTTTCTGATTGCATTTTCCACACTGTGCTTACAGAGTTTGCCCTCTATCTTGCCAGAGAAGCACAGTGTCCTCTGGGCTCCAACCCAGCCAAGCCTTCTGACTTTTTAAAAGCCCAGTCTTTAGGGATGTGAGGTGGACAAGGACCTACACTGATCTTCTGTGGGAGGGTCTCACCATGCTGGAACTGAGGAAGGTTTGACTGAGAAGGGCGGTTGCACTGGAGCACAGGAGTGTGGGACTTGGTGTAAGCAGGTTATGTAGCCAGTTTTAAGGCTGAGTTTCTTTCTGAAGGTGGCTCTGTGTTTATACTGAGAGGTGGGAGAGGGAAATGGAGCCAATGACTTCTTTGTTCCAGTAGTGGTGACTGTGTGAATGCTATCTCTCAGGGATGTGCTCCAGGAAGAGAGAACAATCTTCCCACTGTGTGCCCCAAGCATGCCCCTTCTCTCCTAGAGAAGTTGTTTGCCTGCTTTCTCTACTAAGAGCAGGGTAGTGCCATCAGGGCTCTATCACAAGGAAGCAGGAGGACCTTTGAAATTCCCAATCTTTCAGCCCAACTGGTTGGAAGGGCATAGAAAATCAGCCCCTTTCATTTTCCCAGTGAATGGCCTAGGGAGGTGTTCTCCTTGTGTGTTATCTAGTGTGTTCCTTTCTCTCTTGCCCTTCTCCACAACCATAGCTTCCTCTCTTCCACAGCACCCACTGTCTGTTTCTCCCCCAAATCACATCTCTGCATTTCCTACCTTATTTAATGTAGCTTTTTCTTTCCCTTTATCTATGTAGTTTGTTCTGTCAGTCTTCAGGTTGATTTTTGGGTATTAAAAGTGATTTTATAGTTATCTAGTTATGTTCAAGGGATGAGATGAAACTAGCATCCTCCTAGTATGTTACCAAAAGTAAATTTTTGTTCTTCTGTATTTTAGAGAAAGAACCAAAAGCATTTATTTTTGTGAAATATGTAAATTTATACATATGCTATATTAACATATTTCTTATCAATCTTTTTTTAATGTTTATTTATTTTTGAAAGAGAGACTGAACAGGGAGGGAGCAGAAATAGAGAGGGACAGAGGATCTGGAGTAGGCTCTACATTGACAACAGTGAGCCCAATGCGGGATTGAACTCATGAACTGTGAGATCATGACCTGAGCCAAAGTCAGATGCTCAATTGACTGAGCACCTTTATATTTTTTGTAAATTAATGAATCAGTGCAAACCAAATGTACTCCTCTATGTGTGTTATGGTTAACTTTCTGTAAGATTTACCCTCAATATAGTCATTTATCTAGAGACTTGGGAACAGGCAATTGTACCCAACCTGATACATGTCTGATGTCAGGCAAAATTATAATAGATCTAAGTTAAGAAACTTCAATTCTATATTATTACTCTATTTTCTCAAAAATTTGGACTAACTTTCCTCTACTTAAAACATGAAATGCACTAAATATTAGTTTATACCACAAATATATTTACCATATGAGGAATGTCATGTGCAGATTTATCCACTGCATAGTTGTTTATAATAAAAAGCCATCCAAATTTTAATTAATAATGTGATAGCTAATATATTCATAAATTAATATATTCTATATTCATATACTATGTATAATTTTTAAAATTAATTCAAATGAAAGTTTTGATATGTTATTTAGGGGATAAATCATACGAGTGGAGTGATAAGTGGGATCATAACAGACTGTACAGAACCTGAAGCTAAGAGAAAGAAAACTTTACCACTCCCAAATGTAACTAACATAATTTTTAAATCAAATGTAGTATAAAGGAGATTTCCTGACACAGAAGCTATGAACTTTTATCAAGAGATGTAGCTTATCTTGGGACAACCTGATAGAAAGTAACTGGGGAAGCAAATGTCCACTCTTCAGCTGCCTTTCTGTCCTCAATCTCTCCAGGGCTCCCCAATGACTAAAGAAGCAAAATCACACAGCTGAAGAACATATTGTGTCTTCCATTAAGGGAAATCTACTGGGACATAGGGCAGAATGACCAGAGATGAAGAAAGAATTGGAAGGAAAAATGAAAAACAAACAAATAAAAAACACCTAACAAAATCCATCCAGATTTTACACAGGTAAAATATTTGGCTTTCTAGTACATGGAGAGACTCCTACCTTCTGGTTCAATATGTAAGGATGTTGGAGTTATCACTCCTGTCCCAACAACATGAAAAAAAAAAAAAACTAAGGAAACTGAAAATCAACATCTTTTCCTGTATTAGATATCCAAAATCACAAATAATCCACGCTTCCAAATTGCAAAGACAACAGAATAGAATCGTTTTTTGCTGAAGCAAATCCTAAGACCAGAAATCTCCATGGGAGACAGTACTGATACAATATATACAACTTTTATTAATGTTTATTTATTTTGGGAGAGAGAAAGTGAGAGCATGAAACAGGGAGGGTCAGAGGGTGAAGGAGAGAGAGAATCCCAAGCAGGCTACACTGCTGTGAGTGAAGAACTTGATGTGAGGCTTGATCTCATGAACCATGAGGTCATGACCTGAGCCAAAATCAAGAGTAGATGCTTAACTGACTGAGCCATCCAGGCACCTCCAAAATGTCTAAATTATAACAAAAAAAAAATACAAGGTATTATAAAAGGCAAAACAAAACAAAACCCATACTTTGAAGAAACAGAGCAAGCATTATAATTAGATGCAAGAATGGCAGAGATGTAGGAATTAACAGACCAGTACATTAAAACAACTATAATTGATATTCTAATGGCTCTAATGAAAAAAATATGGACAACATGCGAGAAAGATTGGGTAATTTGTACAAGAATATAGAAACTAAGTCGTATGGTAGTTCTATTTTTAGTTTTTTGAGGAACCTCCATACTGTTTTCCAAAGTGGCTGCACCAGCTTGCTTTCCCACCAGCAATGCAAAAGAAATCCTCTTTCTCTGCATCCTACCCAACATCTGATGTTGCCTGAATTGTTAATGTTAGCCATTCTGAGAGGTGTGGAGTGATATCTCATTGTGGTTTTGATTTGTATTTCCCTGATGTTGAGTGATGTCTAGGAATTTATCCACAGGATACAGGTGTGCTGTTTTGAAGGGACACATGCAACCCCATGTTTATAACAGCACTACCAACAATAGCCAAAGTATGGAAAGAGCCCAAATGTCCATTGATGGATGAGTGGATAAAGAAGAGGAGGTATATATATATACAATGGAGTATTACTCGGCAAACCAAAAAGAATTAAATCTTGCCATTTGTAACTACGTGGATGGAACTGGAGGGTATTATGCTAAGTGAAATTAGTCAGTCAGAGAAAGACAAAAATCATATCACTTAACTCATGTGAGGACTTTAAGAGACAAAACAGATGAACATAAGGGAAGGGAAACAAAAATAATATAAAAAGGGGGAAGGGGACAAAACAGAAGAGACTCATAAATATGGAGAATGAACTAAGGGTTATGGGAGGGGTTGTGGGAGGGGAGATGGGCTAAATAGCTAAGGACCACTAAGCAATCTACTCCTAAAATCATTGTTGCACTATATGCTAACTAATTTGGATATAAATTTTAAAAAATAAAAAATAAAATTAAAAAAAGAATATAGGAACTAAGAAGGAGTAAGCAGAAATGTTTGAAATCAAAACCATTGTAACAGAAATGAAGAATGTCTTTGATAAGTTCATCAGTAGAACGTGTTGAGCAAAGAATCAGTGAATTTGAAACAATATCAATAGAAACTTCCCAAACTTAAATAAAAACAGAAGAGTGAAAAACACAGAACAAAAACTAATAATTGTGTGACAATTTCTTTTTTTTTTTTTAATTTTTTTTTCCAACGTTTATTTATTTTTGGGACAGAGAGAGACAGAGCATGAACAGGGGAGGGGCAGAGAGAGAGGGAGACACAGAATCGGAAACAGGCTCCAGGCTCTGAGCCATCAGCCCAGAGGCCGATGCGGGGCTCAAACTCACGGACCGCGAGATCGTGACCTGGCTGAAGTCGGACGCTTAACCGACTGCGCCACCCAGGCACCCCATGTGTGACAATTTCAAAAGGTTTAATCTATTAATGGAATACTAGAAGGTAAAGGAAAGTGAAAAAGGATCAGAAAAAATAATTGAAAGAATGGTGTCTGAAGATTTCCCAATATTAATGAAAGTCATCAAAACACAGTTCCAAACAGGATAAATATAAAAAAAATATCCACCTGGCCATATTACATTAAAACTGCAGAAAAATCAAAGACAAAGAGAAAATCTTGCGAAAAGGCATAGAAGAAAAATCACTTTTCTTATAAAGCAGCAAGGGTAACAATTAAATCAGACTTCTCTTTAGATATGATGCAAGAAGGGCACCTGGGTGGCTCAGTGGGTTAAGCATCCAACTTCACCTCAGGTCATGATCCATGGTTCATGAGTTCAAGCCCTGTGTCAGGTCTGTGATGATAGCTCAGAGTCTGGAGCCTGCTTCAGATTCTATGACTCCCTCACTCTTTGCCCCTCCCCCACTAGTGCTCTGTCTGTCTCTCAAAAATAAAAAACATTAAAAAACTTATATATGATGCAAAAAGAGAGTGGGGTGACATCGTTAAAGTGTTGGGGGGAAAGTACTGACATGGAATTCTGTACGCAGAAAAAAATTATTCTTCAAAGCATGAGAAAAATAAAGAATTTTTAAAAACAAATTTGGGAAATTTTTGCCACAAGATTCACCCTGAAAAATGTTAAATTATTCAGAAGGAAGATATTGTAAGGCAACATATAAAATCTATGGGTGACATAATTCTTATTTGTCATACATAATTGACCTAATTTTGTTCAAAATCAGAGTAGTTAACTAAGCAGAATTTAAATAAAAACTTAAAAAAGAAAAAAAATAGCAAAAATTATTCAGTGATTATAGACTATGGATAGGTGAAATAAGTAACACTAATGCCATAAGAGATCGCAAAGAGGAATTGGGATTTTTTTTTTTTTTTGAGAGAGAGACAGAGTGCAAATGGGGGGAGGGCAGAGAGAGAGAAACAGGCAGAGAGAGAGAGGGAGACACAGAATCGGAAACAGGCTCCAGGCTGAGCTGTCAGCACAGAGCTTGGTGTGGGGCTCGAATTCATGGAATGTGAGATCATGACCTGAGCTAAAGTCTGACGCCCAATCATTGAGCCCGGGAATTATTTTTTATAAGATACCTGCACTGCTACTCATCAAGTGCTCTAGTGTCATTTCAAAGAGTACTTGAACTCATTTTATTTTATTTTTTTATTATAGTTGACACAAAGTTACATTAGTTTCAAGAGTCCTATGTTCACAACAACTGTTAGTTTTAAATGTATGTTTTGAGCTCAAGGGCAATCAAAAACACACACAAAACAAAACAAAAAGTATTGATATACTAAGAGAGTAGAGCAAGTAATTTATATAAAATAGTTCAAAAAACACAGATAAAGCAAAAGAAGAGTGAAAAGAAATAATGGCAACAAATATAAAGTAGCAAATATGGTAGATATTTATATAACTATATCAATAATGGCTTGAAATATCAATGGTCTGAATATAGCAATTAAAAACAAAACCCATCTAGTTGTTTACAAAGAACTTACTTTAAATATAAACACACATATAGACTAAAAATTAGGGATGAATTTATATATTGTATGAAACTAATAAAGAAATATTTATTAGACCAAGCCAACTTCAGAACATAAAAAATTAACAAGAATGAAATGAGGTGTAATATGACAATCTTTAATGTGTGTATGCCTAACAAAGAGCCAAAAAATGTGATGCAAAAACTTATAGAATTGTAAGGAAAAATAGATGAATCCACTATCGTAGTTGGAGACTTCAGCAGCTATCCGTCAATGGTGATAACTCCAGCAGGCAGAAAATCGTAGGGACACATTTCAACTAAACAGTGTCATCAATCACTTGGATATAACAGACATCTATAGACTACTTCATGAAACAACAGCAAGTTACACATGCTTCTCAAGTTCACATAGAACATTCACCAAAATGGACCACACTCCAGGTCTTAACAAACTTTAACAAATTTAAAAGTATAGAAGTGATACAAGGTTTTATCTCAGATAAGAATGAAATTAAGCAATAAATAGGGGCACCTGAGTGGCTCAGTCTGTTAGGCATGCAACTTTGGCTCAGGTCATGATCTCATGGTTTGTGGGTTTGAATCCCACATTGCGCTCTGTGCTGACAGCTCAGAGCCTGGAACTTCGTTCAGATTCTGTGTCTCCCTCTGTGCTTCTCCCTTGTTAGCTCTCTGTCTCTCAAAAATGAATAAAGGTTATACAATAATAGTTGGAAAGTCCTCAAATATTTAGGTGTTAAATCATACACTTTTAAACAACACATGGGTCAAAGAAATAGAATGGGTCAATAGAATTTGAAAAATATTTTCAACTAACACATGATGATAGGAATTTGGGTATACTGCCACATAAAACAAAATCAAAGCCACTACTAGTATAGCTCATGTGGTGGGAAGGAAAGAAAAAAAAATATATATGTGTATATATACACACACACACATATATATATGATACTATATATATATTATATAATACTATATATATTATACAATATATATTATACATTATACAATATATTATATATTATTAAATATCTATTATACAATACTTATATCTATATCTATATATACATATATATTACAAATCCTTTTTCCACAGTTAAATATAAATCCTCAGTTAATTATGACTGCCTTCTTTGATTACACATTTCAAGTTCTGCTTGTTACCTGCCAATATTTTGGCTGGCTATGGCCAATTGGCCAATTCCAATCTTCATTTGTTTTGGATGTGAATATTTCTTTTTTTGAAGATTAAATAAATGTCTTTTCTGGGGTGCTTGAGAAGCTGTCGGTTAAGCATCTGATTTAAGCTTGGGTCATGATCTCTTGGTTTGTGAGACTGAGCCCCATATTAAACTCCACACTGGCAGCATGGAGCCTATTTGAGATTCTCTCCCCACCTCTGCCCTTTCCCTGCTTGCATGCTCTCTCTCTCTCAAAATAAATAAACTTTAAAAAGTTTTAAATATATGTATATATATATATTTATTTAGCTTATATATATATATTTAGCTTATATATATATTTATTTAAATATAAATATATATTTATTTAAATATATATTAAATATATACATTAAATATATTAAATATACATATTTAGCTTATATATATATATTATATATATATATTTAGCTTTTCAGGACCATTGATTAAGGAAAACTTAACAGTGCTCCACTGAATTCTCTGGATTTTAAGCATATTAATCCTTGCACCTGGGGCAACGGCAATATACTTTATCTGTGACAATTTACATTAAGAAAGTGTACTGATCCGTTTTCAACCTTCAGGTTTAACAATCTGAGAAGCATTAAGTGACTACATATCGTTTCAGTTCCAATCAGTTAGATTCAGTGCTTTGATCTGTGTGACTGAATATTTATTTCTTTCTCAATGACCCAAGTTGCCAGGGACAGAAGTCAATGCATATTTCAGTGGATTATTTTAATTCTTAATGAAAACAACTACTTTTATTTCCATTATTTGGTAAGGGAAACCAGCATGAAGGAGACAGTACCACATCAATTTAATTCATACATTATAGACTTTAAAACATATTTGGTAGAGTGCTTTCCCAAGGTGGCACTGTAAATAAGATTCACCAGGAATTTCCACTCTTGTATCAGGACAGACATTTTTTGGGTGATGGTGCATGCAATACAAAAACAGTGTCTTATGGGAATGAGTCCGTTGGTCACTTTCCTTTTTATATAAAAAAATAAAAATAAAAAAATAATATTGACTGGTCAGCAACCATATACCATAGAATTAAATGGTAAAGCACTATTTATGCCAATGAATGATAGAATTAAACATGTTCTTGAAGGGAGCAATTGTACAGAAAGGCATATATACAGGCTATCAAATAGAAAAGCTAAAACATGTGACTGTACATTGAAGAAAAAATTGTTGCCCTTCCCCATAGAACTGTAAAGTCCAATATAATCATCCTATCCCCATGTGGTGAGCTCATTTCCTCAGTGAATATTACTATATGAGTGTCATAACTTTGATTTACCTTATTGGGAGGTTGAATGTAAACCAAATCAACCTTGGTGGAGCCAAGTTTATTTAGCTGAGCTCATGTATTGATTCTATTCAAGCCCCTATAGTCACTGTCTGAAAGGGCCCATAAAGTAAGCACCAGATTGGCTAGAGAAAGAGATGGGAATACCTCAGGAAGAGCCAACATTTCCACTACACTACTGAGGCCTTCTGTGAAGTTATGCTACCTGGAGGTGAGCACTTATAGCAAATGGATATATTCACAATCTGTGCCTATTCCCAAAATATCACCACTTTAATATTGCTTTTCCCCAAATACCTGAGTAGTCATCTGACAATTATAATAGTAATGATCTCATAATTATTCATACCCTGTGTATATTTGGTCCATTTTGCCTACCTTAGTCTTCCATAACTATTCACTATCTCTTAAATCGTGTTGATTATCACCAAGATTCTCTGTACCAACAAAATCTCACAACCAAAAACCTGTTTGTCACTTAAGGAAATGTGAAGACTCTTTCAACATGTTCTAAAACCCCAGACATCATGGAGACACCATCACAGAGCCATTCATTTCACCCTGGATTTTTTTGTTGATCATAGCTATGCAACCCTTTATCCATAATACCCACCAACACTCCACCTTAACACGAGCAACTCCCATCTCTACAAGCAAAAAGAATTATGCTTAATTCTAGTAAGAGTCTGTGTTTAGTGATTCATCACTTCCATACAACACCCAGTGTTCATCACAAGGACCTTCCTTAATGTCCATCACTCATTTCATCCTCTCACCCAACTCCCCTCCAGCAACTCTCAATTTGTTCTCTACAGTTAGTCTCTAATGGTGGAGCACCAGCTCACGGAGTTAAGTGTCTGATTCTAGTGTCTGATTCATCTCATGTCATGATATCATGGTTCATGAATTTGAACCCTGCATCAGGCTCTGTGCTGACAGCCCCAGACCTGGTTGGGATTCTTTCTCTCCTTCTCTCTGCCACACCCTGACCTCCCTCTCCCCTGCTCTGTCGTGTGTGTCCTCTCTATCTTTCAAAATAAATAGAAAAAAACTTTACAAAGAGTCTCTTATGGTTTACCTCCCTCTTTGTTTTTGTCTTATTTTATTTTTCTTTTCATTCCCCTAAGTTTATCTGTTTTGTATCTTAAATTCCACATATGAGTGAAATCATTAGTATTTATCTTTCTCTGACTGAGTTATAGTGCTTTGCAAAATACACTCTGGTTTCTTCCACATTATTGCAAATGGCAATATTTCATTCTTTTTGATGGTGAAGTAATATTCCATTATATATATATATATATATATATAAGCCATATCTTATTTATCCATTCATAAGTATTAGGACATTTGGCCTCTCTAAATAGTTTGGCTATTGTTGATAATGCTGCTATAAACACTGGGGTACATGTACCCCTTTAAATCTGTGTTTTTGTATCATTTGGGTAAATACCTAGTGGTACAATTGTTGGATCATAGGCCAGTTCTATTTTTAGTTTCTTGAGGAACCTCCATACTGTTATCCATAGTGACTACAGCAGGTGGCATTCCCCAAAACAGTGTAAGATGATTCCCCTATCTCTGCATCCTTGCCAACATCTGTTGTTTCCTGAGTTCTTAATTGTATCCATTCTGACAGGTGTGAAGTGATATCTCATTGTGATTTTGATTTGTAATTCCCTGATGATTAGTGATGTTGAACATTTTTTTCATGTGTCCATTAGCTATTTGTATATCTTCTTTGGAGAAATATCTGTTTATGTCTTCTGACCGTTTCTCAACTGGATTATTTATTCTCTGAGTGTTGAGTTTGATAAGTTCTTTATAGATACTAGTACATTATCCAATATGTCATTTGCAAATATCTTCTCCCACTCCATAGGTTGCCTTTTAGTTTTGTTGATTGTTTCCTTCATTGTGCAGAAGCTTTTAATCTTGATGAAGTCCTAATAGTTCATTTTTGCTTTTGTTTCCCTTGTCTTAGGAGATGTGCCTGGTAAGAAGTTGCTAGAGCCAAAGTCAGAGAGCTTGCTGCATGTGTTCTCCTCTAGGGTTTATGGTTTCCTGTATCAAACTTAGGTATTTAACCTATTTTGAACTTATTTTTGTGTATGGTATAAGAAAGTGGACACTTTCATTTGTCTGCATATTGCTGTCCAGTTTTCCCAAAACCATACATTGAAGAGACTGTCCTTTTTTCCATTGTATATTCTTCCATGCTTTTTAAATTTTTTTTTCAACGTTTATTTTTGGGACAGAGAGAGACAGAGCATGAACGGGGGAGGGGCAGAGAGAGAGGGAGACACAGAATCGGAAACAGGCTCCAGGCTCTGAGCCATCAGCCCAGAGCCTGACGCGGGGCTCGAACTCACGGACCGCGAGATCGTGACCTGGCTGAAGTCGGACGCTTAACCGACTGCGCCACCCAGGCGCCCCTCTTCCATGCTTTTTAAAAAAAGTAGTTGGCCATACTTTTGTGGATCCATTTCTGGGTTTTATATTTTGTTCCATTGATCTATGTGTATGTTTTTGTGCCAGTACTATACTGTCTTAATGATTACAGCTTTGTTAAACAGCTTGATGTCCCGAATTGTGATACCTCCAACTTTATTTTCTTTTTCAACATTACTTTGGCTATTCAGTATCTTTTCTGGTGCCATACAAATTTTAGAATTCTTTTTTTTCTACCTTTTTGAGAAATACTGGTGCTATTTTGATAGGGATTGCATTGAATTGTAAATTGCTTTTGATAGTATATACTATATACACTATACTATCCTACACTATATAATATATACTATAGCTATATCTCTATGTCTATATTTAATAATTTTTGGTCTTCTAATTCATGAGCATCAACTATTTTTCCATTTCTTGTGTTTTCTTCAATGTCTTTAATAAGCGTTGTATAGTTTTCAGAGTACATATTTTTATCTCTTTAGTTAGACTTATTCCTAGGTATCTTATGGTTTTGGGTGAAATCTTAAGTGGGATTGATTCATTGATTTCTTTTCCTGCTGCTTTATTATTGGTGTATAGAAGGAAGAAAAGTCTCAAATAAACAACCTAACCTTACATCTAAAAGAGCTGGGAAAACAACAAATAAAGCCAAAAACCAACAGAATAATGGAAATAGTCAAGATTAGAGCAGAAATAAATGATATAGAAAAAAAAACAGTAGAACAGATCAAGAAAACTAGGAACAGGTTCTATGAATACTTAACAAAATTGATAGCAGTTAGAAAGACTTTTCAAATAGAAAGGGAAAGGATCCAAATAAATAAAACCATGAATGAAAGAGGAGAGATCACAAACAACACAGTGGAAAAACAAATAATTACAAGAGAATATTATGAGAAATTAAATACTAGAAAATTGGGAAATGTGGAAGAAATGTATAGAATTAAAAAAAGAACATAAACTACTAAAACTGAAACAGGAAGAAATAGAAAATTTGAACATACTTATAACCAGTAAAATAATTGAATCAGTAACCAAAAATCTCCCAACAGAGGCACCTGGGTAGTTCTGTCAGTTGAGCATCCAACTCCTCATTTCAGCTCAGGTCATGATCCCAGGGTTGTCACATCAATCCTGATTTCAGGCTCCATGATGAACGAGGAACCTGCTTGAGATTCTTCCCCTCTGCCCCCCCCCCCACACACACATTCATTCTCTCTCTCTCTCTCTCTCTCTTTATCTCTATCAAAAAAATCATTAAAAAAATCCCTACAAACAACAGTCCAGGGCTGGATGGCTTCCTAGGGGAGTTCTACCACACATTTAAAGAAGAATTAATACCTCTTATTTTGAAACTGTTCCAAAAAATAGAAATGGGAGGAAAACTTCCAAACTCATTCTATGAGGCCAATATTACCTTGATTCCAAAACCATACAAAAAACCCACTAAAAAGGAAAATTACAAATAGCTCATTTATTTAGTCTTGTTTCCTGTGATAGTGCATGAAATGATCATCCTCATCAATGCATAATCATGTTTTCTTTAGAAATACATATATATATATAATATCTCATATATATTATATATATTTAATAATCATTTTCTTTAGAAATATATATATATTATATATGTATAATATATATTTCATAATCATTTTTTCTTTAGAAATATAAAGAAAACATGTCTAAAGAAAACATGATTATGCACTGATGATGATGATCCAGCAGAGGGAAATGGACCGAGGAGATGGTGAGAAGGAGTGAATCCTGTACAAAAATATAGGAGTGGATTTGACAAAAAGCAAGGTCATTTCATGCACTATCACAGGAAACAATACTAAATATATGAGCTATTATTATGAGTGATATATTTAGTGGCAGGATAATTTGAGTTCTGATTGTGTTTTCCTAATACATTTATTTTCTTTTCTCATCTGAGGCAAGGAATATGGAAGTGTGTTGGATTTTGGTAGAGAAGAAGAGGTGTGGATTATTAGTTTGGTGTAATCCTGAAGAAAATTTGGTCAAACTGTGATATTGCAGAAAAACCAACTTAAAATATGTGTTCATAAATTTGAAGTGAGATCTGTCAGAATAATTATGACATTTCTCCATCTTTGTTTAATTACTTTGAAAGGATTTTTGTGGGTTTTATAGCAGTTTGAGAGTGGAGTTTATCTGGTTTGAAGTTTTGGTCATATAAAAGCAAGGAATGCCACAACACAAGACAGGGAAACATAGATATTATGATAAAAGACCCAAAGTAACAACCAAAATATTTAATATTTGTACGTATTTATAACTTATTTTCTCATCAAATGTAAAGCAATGTAATTAATTTCTCCAGTTTTATATTTCATATTTGCCATGACATATGTGTGTGTGTGTGTGTGTGTGTGTGTATGTGTGTGTGTGTGTGTGTGTGTGTGTGTGATGTGCCATGACATATGTATATATGTATATATATATCTGAGAGATTTATATTTATTTAGAAGAATTTTGTTAAGTAATATTCTTTCATCTCTTACTAGGGTAAGTGCCACGTTTTAAACAAAAGCAAGAGTTAAAAATTACTTTTACTATAAACTCTGAGTTACAAATCTGTGGAATGATTGGGTAATAAATAAGACCTTCTAAAATGTATTATTCACTTTCCCTGCAGCAGGTACTTGTAAGCATTTGATATATATCACCCCATTTATTTCTTAGGATATCCATTAGAACTTGGCAGCAAGGTAGAATTTTAAGTACTTTTCCCCAGTCCACCTTTTAATCAGTGTTACTTGCCATATAAAATTCCTCTCTGAGTCTAAATGCTCATTTTATTGCACTGTCTTTAGAAGTCAGTTTCCCACTTCAGCAGGACACCTGACCAGATAAATGTCTTGACATGGGTTAACTGTCTTATAACTCTACAAGTATAAGAAAATGTTTTGACACAGCATAATTTAATTTATTCACAATCACCAATAATTCCGTCTGCAAACTCATTAGTAGGTAGGAAACTGTCCCTATAGTAGCTCTGCTATTGTATAGCTGAGCACTTACACTCTTGCATCTCTTGAATCCTTGTTTTCTTACAAAAATTCAGAAAGCATTATCTGACATCTTTTATAGCTCTCAAATCGTGTTCTAGAATGATCAAGTTCATCTGTCTTTAGCCTAATTCTGCATTAGCAGAATGCAACAGTGTTGATTTGGTTGATTGATTTACTCTATCTAGGTGCATAACTGAGTGGATCTTCAAATAAGTGAAGTGAGTTTCTTGAATTTTGGCCCCTGTGGACTTGGTCATTGGGGATCAATTAAGAGAAAGAGGAATTTCTGTCTTAATGATGTAAGGTTTTGCATATTAAATATAGTAACTCATCCTTCTGACTTCCTACAGTAGAACCTGAGGGAATTAAGTGTAAAATGTCTTAGTCTGCTTTCACTTGGCAAGATAATAGGACAGGAAGATGTTTTAACTAATCATTACTTACAAAATGGAAAAAAAAAATCACTAGAGAGAATTGTTTTCTGATTCCAACAAGTTACAGGCAACAGGATTTTAAATGTGCCCATAGGTTTTATATTAAAGAGATTGATGAGCAATAGAAGTGAGAAACAGATGTTAAAAAGTATCCCTGGAAATTTACCTCTCCTAAATTTTAGGAGATAAAGAAAAGGCCCTCATTGTCAGAGAATTTTGATCTGATGCAGAGACTAGTGATCAATTACGTGATCTTGTGGGATAGCCTGAGAAACTATGTTAACAAAGTTTGTTGCTTAAACATTTTAAATAATTCAGTGGACTATTAACAGGCAATGTTGTCAATATAAAAATATTCTCTGCCAAAATACAAACTCAAGAACTTCAGACGAGGTGAGTCACAGCAATATTGCTGAATTAAGTTGATTTGTGTTAGTTAAAACTCAGGGAAATATTTTAGAGATGTGGTTTTTCTCTAAGGGAAATATTTTCTACTTTATAGAGAATAAGCAGCTCCATAAAAAACTGGAAAACCTAAGAATAAACTTAAAATATTAAAATGTATAACCCTATTATAATTATATGATGTGTGGCTGGAGTTGTGTGTGTGACATAATTAAGTCACTTAATCTCTCTGGACTTGAGGCTTCTCAATGCTTAAGATATGAAATGAACAAATGAGATTAGCACCTATTGAGGACTATGTGCTAAACACACAGAACTCAATAAATTCCATCTTCACAGCCATCCTATAACGTTGTTGGCATTGAATTAGCTGAGGCTCAGACTAATGATTTTCTTATTGGTCTTGTGCTTAACTTGTAACTTTTACAAAGTATATTTAGAACCTGAGATAGGCACGTTTACATATAGAAGTCCTTTAAGTTGAAGACTTTTTTTCCTTTTAGCTATATAAATTTCAGCAATGTGCTTCTTAAGATGATCCAGGGAGACATTCATGATAGATCCAGCTTGTAGCTCCAGGAACAATATTCTCTAAGATATAGTGTAAACAGGGGTGGGGTTTCATGTAATTTAGTGGATTAAATATGGCCCCATACCCAGTAAAAAATCTTTTGGATATTAATTAAAATAGACCCTATGTCTTATGTCCTAAAAGTTTAAAGTCCCAGATTTACAAGACTCTGAAAGTAACTATGCCTTCCATTGCTTTATGAGATGCTAGTTTTCAATTTAGGAAACAAACAAAAAATGTTTTAACTACCACTAAAGAATCTTTCTGACATTCTGAACTCTAATTTATGCAACATAAAATCAAAATGTATACATTTCTCTTTACAATATGACTTTCCAATAGAATACAAAAACAGCCTGTTTGTTCAGTGCTTGCAATTGGTTTGTAGAAATGGTTGGTGCATTTTTCCCCTGAATTTAAACTGTAATTAAACAAAGTAAGAAGGAAAGTATCCCAAAGTCTATTTTCTCCTAATTTCCAGACCACATGATGCCAAAGAGTGATTTTTGAACTGATCTGGCCACCTTTTATGAGTATGAACTATTAATTGAGTACTAAGGTAAGCTTTGGTTCATCAGGCAAATAAAATGTTGAGAGACATGATGCAATATTTGCTGTATGAGGTCATAGAGAGAGACTGATAATCCGGTCCTACATTATCCCCATATGGGTGACCAACTCTAGTGATTGGTTCAGGCCTTACTATTTTCTGTTGAAAATCAGGACAATCCTCAGCATAAAGGAAAAAACCCAAAAGTCAGGTGAGGGAGTTGAACATGAACAAATAATAAGATATAGAGCTGTTTCACTGATGTTCCTTCATCAGCATTCTGTTGAGGGTCATAACAGTTTAGAATGATTGCTAGGCATCCTGCACTCACAACCATGGTCCATACCAAGGGATGGACATTTATCATTGAACTTAATTGTTACAAGAAGAATAATATTAAATATGAACAGAGCCTAACCCCTGTGAATAATTCTGATGCCACCACATAGAAATGCCATATTCTCTTTCTGGGAATGTTTTGTTTCCTTCAAAAATATTCTCCAAGTTTTAATGTAAACAGGGGATGGTGTTTGATATAATTCCAGTGCCTTAAATATTGCCCCATACCCACTAAAGAAATCTGTTGGTTATTAATGAAAATAGACCCTGAACTGTAGCTCCTATGTCCATATCTCCTATGTGCACTTCTTGAAAATCTCCACTCAGAGCATCTTGCATGACTTCTAGAATATAATGAAATCATTTCACTCTCCTTGGCTTCTCATTTCCCTCAGAACAAAATCAAAGTCCTTATCATACTCTGCTTTTTCCTATACAAATTCCCTAATACCTTGTGCTTCAAAACCCTGGTGTCATCACTACTGTCCTGATACACTGAATAGGTTTCACTATTTAGCTCCTGTTCACTCAAGTTGAAAACTCTTGAACATGTCTGAAAATTGCCTCTTCAGAGTGTCTTTTTTAGTGCTCTTATCCTGCTGTCTCTTTATTCATTTATATTATTTAATTTTTCTTTATAGTATTAGTCACTACATAACATTGGGTTGCAAGTAAGAGTTTGTTTGTCTGTTGTCTGTATTATTCACTAAACTTTAGCTACATGATTGGAGAATTGTTTATTTTAAATCACCAAAGCTTCTCAGTACTTAACACTGCCATACAGTAAAACAGCTTAGTGAACATTGCTTGAGGGAATGAATGAATTAATCATTATGGTAGCTGCATGTTTGATCTTTATATTTTGGGCCATTAGTTTTTATTTCTAGGAAGTTAAAAAAAACAGATGTCTATTATCCCATCTAACACCCATGTCCAATGGTAGTATGTACCTCTTAGTTCCTGACTATGTACATTTTATTGTTAGCATGAATCAACTAAACAACTATAAAAATGTTTCCATTTCTCTATTGCAAGTTCTTTTTCACAATTTTATTCCTGATTACCAAAATAATGTGAGGTAAATATTGAATTAAATGGAAGGAAAAATAAGATACAAACATAGAGAGGGGTAAACCATAAGAGACTGTTAAATACAGAGAACAAACTGTAGGTTGCTTGAGAGGAGGGGGGTGAAATGTGCTAAGTGGGTGATGGACATTGTGGAGGGCACTTGGGATGATCGCTGGGTGTTATCTATAAGTGATAAATCACTAAATTCTACTACTGAGATCAGTTCTACATATATGTTAGCTCAGTTGAATTTAAATAAAAAATAATAAAGTCAGAATATGTGGAAAACCACAACTAACTATTAATTGTTTTGCTTTACTGTTGAAAAATCAGTAACTCAATCAATATTACCCAAATCTTGGACATAACAATTCAGATGCCTCCCTCAGACAGAGAAGCTCACAGAGAGCAGAAAGTCCCACACTGAAACTGGTAAAGGAAAAAATAAAACATGTATTTGGAAGTGTAAGAAATACCACAATCACAATTTATGCATGCATAGGAGAATGAGTGAAGAAAAGAACAAACTGCCAGAATTGATTGAGAAAGAGAAAAGGAGAAGCTATAAAATGTTGAGTTACATTTAAAACTTCTCAAGGAAAGGATTGGACATTAGAAACCTGAAAAATTCTCCAGAAAGGAAAATATTTCTTGATTGTTTTAAGTAATTAATGCATAATACAAATATTGCCACTTTTCATATGCCAAAGGGGGTAAGTACAAATGTTTAAGCTACAAATTCAATAGTATTTTCCTGCTTATACCTGCTTTTCTAATAGAACAGCTTTTCAATCGATTATGCTACCATCTACTGTATCAGAAACAAGAGAATAGAAAAAGGGGGTAAGTAATCTCTCCTAATTCAGAATGTTTTGACCTATTACAAAATATTGAATTAAGCCAAATATTTTGCAAAAGGGTAATAATTATTGAAGGAAAGTAAATTAGGTATGAAAATCTGTGCATTTGACTTTGGCTTCTGTAGGTCTTTAAAAATTCAAACATCGTTATGAAAGAGAGAATGTTCAAATAATATTTTATAATTCATGTAGATCTCACAAGTTCTGCAAGAACTTTACAGTTCAAGGATAGTGATTTTTGGTGGAGATTACATGTTTAGGAAAGGTACAGAAGTGATAAGAATATGAGAGGCAGAGTATGAACATTTTCCTCACTGCAGTATCCCATTTAGGGAAGAAAGACCAGAAATTAAAGATGTAGAAAAGAACTAGGTAATAGAGGAATAATAATTTAAGCTTACACAAAGATTTTGAGTCACATAATCCAGTTACTACTGTAAACATAATGTGTTAAATTAACAGACACCAGGGAATACAGAGATTCATGTGGCATCTTATAAATGCTGAGTGATGTGCATAACCAAAAGTTATGGAGAGAATAATGTTTTAGTTATTTTGTTTGTTTTTGCTGGCTATAATACTAGGCTTCATACTGAAGATCACTTGTTGCAGTGCTTAGCAAACAATTTGAAGGGGAATATTTAATTCAAATACTAAAATTGGTTCTATGAAAGCTGCAGTATTGAAAAAAAAAGACAATTCAATATAAACAAATATTTATAAAATAATAATTCCTTTTTATGCTCCTGTTTGTTTAATTTCTTGTTATGTGCTTTCTTTTGTTTTTATTTTTCTTTCAAGGGAGTGAAAACAGTACAATTTCATGGAGAAATGGAATCAAACTTCAAATGATTTCATTTTGTTGGGGTTGTTTCCCTCAAATCAAACTGGCCTTTTTCTCTTATTTTTTATCGTCTTCATATTCTTTCTTGCCTCAGTGGGCAACTCAGCCATGATTCACCTCATACGATTAGATCCCCGGCTTCACACACCAATGTACTTTCTCCTCAGCCAGCTCTCTCTCATGGACCTAATATATATTTCCACCACTGTCCCAAAGATGGTTTTCAACTTCCTCTCTGGACAGAAAGGTATCTCCTTCCTGGGATGTGGCATGCAAAGCTTTTTCTTCCTGACTATGGCATGTTCTGAGGGTTTACTTCTGTCCTCAATGGCCTACGACCGTTATGTAGCTATCTGCCACCCCCTTCATTATCCCATCCGCATGAGTAAAATGATGTGTGTGAAAATGATCATAGGATCTTGGATTTTGGGGTCTATCAACTCCTTGGCACACACAGTCTATGCTCTCCATATTCCTTACTGCCGGTCCAGGGCCATTGATCATTTCTTTTGTGATGTGCCAGCCATGTTACCTTTGGCCTGTATAGACACCTGGGTTTATGAGTACATGGTTTTTGTGAGTACAAGTCTCTTTCTCCTCTTTCCTTTCCTTGGCATTACTGCTTCTTATGGATGGGTTCTTTTTTCTATTTATCACATGCACTCAAAAGAGGGAAGAAAAAAGGCCTTCGTCACCTGTTCAACACATTTAACTGTAGTGACATTTTACTATGCACCTTTTGTTTACACCTACCTTCGGCCCAGGAATCTCCGTTCTCCAACAGAAGATAAGATTCTGGCAGTCTTCTACACCATCCTCACCCCCATGCTCAATCCCATCATCTATAGCCTGAGGAATAAGGAGGTTCTGGGGGCCATGAAAAGAGAGTTTGGGATATTCTCTGCCAATAAAGAATAATCATGGCTGCCCTTACTCTTGTTATCCTTTTCCAGGTTAATTAGAACACCTTAGAGCAGCACTGTCTGATAGACATGTAATGTGAGCCACATGTAATTTTAAAAATTAGCAACCACAGTTAAAAAGTAAAATTGATTTAAATAATATATTGTTTTAACTCAAAACATTAAAATAAATACTGATATTAATAGCAGTTATATTAATGATATATATATACTATATTAAATGCAATATGTTAGTACATATTAATATTTATACTTATATTGTCATGCTATGGTTTTTATTGTTAGTCAACAGAAAATTATTAATGTGACTTTTACTTTGGTTTCAGTCTAGGTCTTCATAACCTTCTGTGTATTTTATAGTTAGAGCATGTTACAATTTTGAATATACATATTTCAAGTGCCAAATAGCTAGATGGGGCTCTTGGTTACTTGTTACACAGCAGAAACTTAAACATTGAATAAAATGCTTTTACAAAGTATATATGGTATATAAAAATATATTTGTAATACATAAAATATAGGAAGTGGGATATGAAGTAACAAGCAAAAACAAGCATGTAAATGTGGTGTTTGTAAGTTTGCTTACATATTGTCCTCCTTCATCATAATTGTAATTGACATTTGGAGTCCATCTTATCCTAACATCATTTTATAAAAGTAATTTTAGGGGTCTTATTTTGTATAGCATTTTTTACAATTTCTATTTAAAAATAGTAAGAGTCAGTACCTGCATAGAAATATGAGGAAGGTTGACAATTTATTCTATATTCAAGTATATATATATATATATATATATATATATATATATATATTGAGCTTAAATAAGTTATTTCTACTTAAAGAAATTACTTATTAGTCCATCCCCCAAGTCTTCATTTATTGCCCAAGTTCAATCTCCAAATATCTTTCTCTGGTGTCTTTTAGTATCTTAAGAATTCTCATGATTTAAGTCTAAGAGACTCTTAAATATAGAGAACAAACAGAGGGTTGCTGGAGGGGTTGTGGGAGGGGGGATGGGCTAAAGAGGCCTTAAGAAATCTACTCCTGAAATCATTGTTGCACTATATGCTAACTAATTTGGGTGCAAATTAAAAAATAAATAAATTTTAAAAAGTATTTTTGAAATCTAAAATGTATACTACACCTTTTTATGCAAGTTATTTCCCTAAAATACAAATGTGATGCTGTCATTCCACAGTCTTTGATTTCCTATTGATTTCACACACACCCATGCACAATAATTGCCAATTTTATACTCAAGTTCAAGAGCATCTAAAATTTACATTATGTTCTTTTATCTGGTTCTACAACTCAATCCACAAACTTAGTGCCATAGCTACATTTGACATTAAAAGTAAAAGAGCCAGTTATTTTATCAGCAAAATGGACTCATTTGGGAATAACAGAGCAATTATAATTTCTATGGTAAATCATAGACAAGTCTAAAGTTGAAAAGAGAGAGATGTTACTTAATAGAAAAAAGAAAGCTGGAATAGCCATACTTATATCTGACAAACCTGACATTAAAGATTGTGACAAGAGATAAAGAAGGGCATTATACAATAATTAAGGGGTCTATCCATCAATAAGATCTATCACTTGTAAATATCTCTCAAAAACATACAGCAAATAATAACAAAAATAAAGAAACTCAATAATAATGCAATGGTAGTAGGAAATTTTAACACCCACGTACAACAATGCACAGATAATCTAAGCAGAAAACTAACAAGGTCCAATAGTAGACTGGATGGACTTAAAGATATACTCAGAATATTCCATTCTAAAGCAGAAGAATACACATTCTTTTAGAGTGCAAATGGAACATTTAACAGAACAGATCAAATGTTGGGTCACAAATTTGGCCTCAACCAATACAAAAATATTGAGATTATACATGAATATTTTCAGAATGCTATAAAAGTTGAAGTCCATCACAAGAAAAAATTTGGAATAAACACAAATACATAGAGGTCAAAGAACATCCTACCAAAGAATGAATGGGATTCCCAGGAAATTAAATAACAAATAAAAAATACATGGAATACAAATGAAAATTAAAACATGAAATTCCAAACCTTTTGGAATGCAGCAAAGGAAGTTCTAAGAGGGAACTATATAGTAATTCAGGCCTATCTCAAGAAGCAAGAAAGTTCCCAAATATACAACCTAACGATACACCTCAGGCAGCTAGAAAAGGAACAGCAAAATAAAGCCTAAAGCCAGCAGAAGACAGGATATAATAAAAATTAATGCAGAAGTAAATGATATAGAAGAAAATAACAAAACAGTAAACAGATCAATGAAACTTAGAGATTAGTCTTTGAAAGAATACACAAAATTGATAAAGCCCTGGACAGACTATACAAAAAAAAAAAAAAAAGGAGAGAGAGAGAGAGAGAGAGGGAGGGAGGGAGAGAGAGAAAAGACCCAAATAGATAAAATCATGAATGAGAGAGGAAAGATCACAACTAACACCACAGAAATAAAAACAATGATTATAGAATACAATGAAAAATTATATTTCAACAAACTGGGCATCTGGCAGATATTGAAAAATTCCCAGAAACTAAAAAACTACCAAAAATGAAACAGGAAAAAATAGAAAATTTTACGTGACCCATAACCTGCAAAGAAGGTTATGAATCAATAATCAGAAATATACCAAGGAAGAGTCCTGGGATATATAGCTTCCCAGGGGAATTCTACCAGACACTTATGAAGAGTTAATAGCTATTATTCTCAAACTGTTCCAAAAAATAGAAATTGAAGGAAAACTTCCAAACTCAATCTATGAAGCCAGCATTACCTTAATTTCAAAACCAGTTAAAGATCCCTCTAAAAAGGAAAATTTAAGGCTATTATCCCTGATGAAACTGGATGCAAAAATTCTCAAGATACTAGCAAATTAAATCCAACAGTACATTAAAAGAATTATTCACCATGATCAAGTGGGATTTATTCCTGACCTTCAGGATTTGCTCAATATTCACAAAATGATCAACATGATGCACCACATTAATAAAAGAAATGATAAGATATGATCCTCTCAATATATGCAGAAAAAGAATTTGACAAAATAGAGTTTTTCTTGATAAAAACCCTTCAATAAAGTAGGGGCAGAAGAAACATACCTTAACATCATAAAGGCCATATAGGAAAGACCCACTGTTAATATCATCATCAATGGGGAAAAATTGATTTTTCCCTACATTCAGGAATAAGACAAAGATGCCTGCTGTAGCCGACACATAGACTGAGTGAACACGCGGGGCTGCTTCTGTCAGAGAAACAGCAGCAGCAGCAAACTGCACACAGTCTTTATTTCATATTTCATTATATAGAAGTATCAAAGAATATCAAAGCTAGGAAAGAGAGTGCAAAGGATCTTTAGACATTAACCAGACATATGTCTGGTGGTTACATGAAGGCATGAAGGGAATGAGTGTGGTTTCAAGGAATGTCAAAGATTTACAGCAGGTGTGTCTAAAACTGTCCTTTGTGGGATCATTGGACTCTGATCTCATAATGCTATCACATTCTACAGCCTCAAGACCAAAACATAGCTGACATTTCAGCTTTTATCTCATTCACCCTTCACCCTTCAGGACTTACAATACACTTTCTAGAAATAACTCCATAGCCAGCTTTCACCATTACTATTTAATATACTATTAGAAGTCATAGCTTCAGCAGTCAGACAATAAAAAGAAATAAGGGACACATAAATTGGTAAGAAATATTTCAAACTTTCACTATTTGTAAATGACATGATGTCTTTGGTGTTCAGAATGATTTGATAACTACCTAGCTTTGTTCAAGGGAGAGACAAGTTTAGGTTCTCCCTAGTCTCCTGCCATCTTACCTACCCCCTACAGTCTTTGATTTAAAATCTAGTTTGTCAGGGGCGGCTGGGTGGCTCAGTCAGTTGAACATCCGACTTTGGCTCAGGTCATGGTCTCACAATCTGTGGGTTTGAGCACTGCATTGTGCTCTGTACTGACAGCTCAGAGCCTGGAACCTGCTTCAGATTCTGTATCTCCCTCTCTCTCTGCCCCTCCCTGGCGCGCGCTCTCTCTCTCTCTCTCTCCCTCTCTCTCTACCTTCTCTCAAAAATAAATAAACATTAAAAATTTTAAAAATAAAATCCAGTTTGTCTGATGTAAGTATTGGTACTCTGGCTCTCTTTTCACTTCCATTTGTATGCTAAATGTTTCTTTATTTCCTCACTTTCAAACTGTAGGTGTCTTTATGTTTAAAATGAGTATCCTCTAGGTAACATATGGATGGGTCATGGTTTTTATTTATTTTTTAATCCATTCTGACACCTTATGTGTTTTGATTGGAGCATTTGGTCCATTTAAATTCAGAGTAAGTACTGATAGATATGTATTTAGTGCCATTTCATTACTTGTTTTTTCATTGTTTCTGGAGGTTTTCTCTGTTCCTTTCTAGTCTTTGTCACTTTTGTTCTTTCCTTCACATTCAATGAGTACCCTTTAATATTTCTTGCAGGACTGGTATAGTGGTCTGGAACTCCTTTAGTTTTTGTTTGTCTGGGAAACTCTTTATATTTCCTTCTATTATGAAAAATAGCCTTGCTGGGAAGAGTATCTTTGGTTACAAATTTTTCTCATTTAGCATGTTGAATACATTATGCCATTCCCTTCTGGCTTGCCATGTTCCTGGGGAGAGATCTCCAATTAGCCTTCTGGGTCTTCTATTGTAAGTTAGGGACTCCTTTTGTCTTGATCCTTTGAGGATATTTTCTTTATCACTATATTTTGCAAATTTTAATACAATATGTCTTGGTGTTGGTCTGCTTTTATTGATTTTGATGGGAGTTCTCTATGCCTCCTTGATTTGGATGTCTGTTTCTTTCCCCAGCTTAGGGACATTTTCAGCTATTATATCCTCAAATAAACCTTCTTTCCCCTTTTCTCTCTCCTTTTCTTCTGGGACTCTTTTCATACAAATGTAATTATATTTGATGGAGTCACTGATTTCCTTAAGGCTGTTCTTGTGATCCATAATTCTTCTTTCTCTCTTTTGATTAGCTTTATTATTTCCCATTATTTTATCTTCTGTATCACTTGTCCCTCTACTTCTTCCAGTGTTGTGGTCATTACATCTAATCTGGTTTGAATCTTATTTATTGCCTTTTTCATTTCTGTGTGATTGTTTTTTAACTCTTTTGTCTCTACATTAAGGTCCTCTCTGAAGTCTTCAGTTCTTTTATCAAGCCTAGCGAGTATCCTTCTGATTGTTACTTTAAATTCTGCATCAGGCAGAGTACTTATCTCTGTTTTGATTAGATCTGTCTGTGACCTTCTCTTGTTCTTTCATTTGGGATGAATTCCTTCGTCTTGGCATTTTCTCCAAGTCTCTGGGTTCTTCTTTGTGTTAGAGTAATGGCTTTCCTGCCTTTAGAGTAATGGCTTTATGAAAACAAGGTCATAAAATGTCCAGGGACTGATGCTTCAGGGAGTGTCTCTCATATGTGCTGTTTGCACTCTGCTGCTGTGTTTGGCTGCTCTATCCTTTATGCCAGTCCTGTCTAGAGATTTCCCTTGCCTGCAGTGTGCAGGGTTTGGACCTTGGCCAGAGTGTGGCCAGTTTTTAAAAAAAATTTTTTTTTCAACGTTTATTTATTTTTTGGGGGGGACA
The DNA here is from genome assembly GCF_018350155.1 of Leopardus geoffroyi. Lineage (NCBI taxonomy): Eukaryota > Metazoa > Chordata > Mammalia > Carnivora > Felidae > Leopardus > Leopardus geoffroyi. The sequence continues at coordinate 83,228,130 of NC_059326.1, forward strand.
GAGAGAGACAGAGCATGAACGGGGGAGGGGCAGAGAGAGAGGGAGACACAGAATCGGAAACAGGCTCCAGGCTCTGAGCCATCAGCCCAGAGCCTGACGCGGGGCTCAAACTCACAGACCGCGAGATCGTGACCTGGCTGAAGTCGGACGCTTAACCGACTGCGCCACCCAGGCGCCCCAAGTGTGGCCAGTTTTAACTAGGTGTTCTGGTCTGCTTGTAAATGAGACCTAGCACTACTTACAGTAGAACTGAACTTTGCAATGCAAACATTCCTGTTTGGGAGACATAGTATGTGCATGGGTTTCTGATGGTACTCTGGAGGAAGGGCCTGCCGCACTGGGACTTAGGTAGACTTACCCCAGCAGAGCACAGAGTGGAGTAGCTTGGTGTAAAGAGGTTAGTCATCCAGTGTCAGAACTCTCCTGTTTACTGAAGCTTGTTTATGTTGAGGGTGGAGCAGGGAAATGGAACCAGCTCACTCTTTTATCTCTAGAGATGGGTCTCCCTCCCTGCTGCTTTCAGGGGAGCACTCCCAGAAGAGCAATCTCCCCACACGTGTCATACACATTTTCAACCCGCATTTTTTAGGCCATCTGTCTCTAGCTTGCTTGCCTGCCTTTAGCAGTACAGTGAACTTTGAGCTCTATCCCACTGAAACCCGATGACTTTATTTTAATAAAAAATAAAGTTATTTCTTTCTTTCTTTCTTTATTATTTTTTTTAAAATTTACACCCAAATTAGTTAGAATATAGTGCAACAATGATTTCAGGAGTAGATTCCTTAATGCCCCTTAAACATTTAGACCATCCCACCTCCCACAACCCTTCCAGTAACCTTCTGTTTCTTCTCCATGTTTAAGAGTCTCTTATGTTTTGTCCCCTTCCCTGTTTTTACATTATTTTTACTTCCCTCCCCTTGTGCTCATCTACTCTGTGTTTTAAAGTCCTCATAGAGTGAAGTCATATGATATTTGTCTTTCTTTGACTGACTAATTTCACTGAGCATAATACCCTCTTGTTCCATCCATGTAGTTGAAAAAGGCAATATTTCATTCTTTTTGATTATATATATATATATATATATATATATATATACACCACATCTTTATCCATTCACTCATCGATGGATATTTTGGCTTTTTCCATACTTTGGCTATTATTGATAATGCTGGTATAAACATAGGGGTGCATGTGTCCCTTTGAAACAGTGTACCTGTATCTCTTGGATAAATACCTAACAGTGCAATTTCTGGGTCATAGAGTATTTCTGTTTTTAATTATTTGAGGAACCTCCATACTGTTTTCCAGAGTGGCTGCACCAGTTTGCCTTCTCAAAATCAGTGCAAAAGAGATCCTCTTTCTCCGCATCCTCGCCAACATCTGTTGTTGCCTGAGTTGTAATGTTAGCCATTCTGACACGGGTAAGGTGGTATCTCATTGTGGTTTTGATTTCTATTTCCCAGATGATGAGTGATGTTAAGCATTGTTTCGTGTGTCAGTGGCCATCTGGATGCCTTCTTTGGAGAAGTGTCTATTCGTGTCTTTTGTCCTTTTCTCCAATGGATTATTTTGTTTTTAGGTGTTGATATGGTCTTTATAGATTTTGGATACTAATCCTTTACCTGATATGTCGTTTGCAAATATCTTCTCCCATTCTGTTGGTTGCCCTTTAGTTTTTCTGATTGTTTCCTTCGCTGTGCAGAAGTTTTTTTATTTTGATGAGATACCAGTAGTTCATTTTTGCTTTTGTTTCTCTTACCTCCAGAGACGTGTTGAATAAGAAGTTGCTGCAGCCAAGATGAAAGAGGTTTTTGCCTGCTTTCTCCTCGAGAATTTGATGGCTTCCTGTCATATATTTAGGTCATTCACCCATTTTGAGTTTATTTTTGTGTATGGTGTAAGAAAGTGGTCCAGGTTCATTCTTCTGCATGTCGCTGTGCAGTTTTCCCAGCATCACTTACTGAAGAGACTGTCTTTATTCCATTGGATGTTCTTTCCTGCTTTGTCAAAGATTTGTTGGCCATACATTTGTGGGTCCATTTATGGGTTCTCTATTCTGTTCCATTGATATGAATGTCTCTTTTTGGGCCACTACTATACTGTCTTGATGATTACAGCTCGAAGTCTGGGATTGTGATGCCTCCTGGTATTTTTTTTTCAAGATTGCTTTGGAATTTCATGGACTTTTCTGGTTCCATGCAAATTTTAGGATTATTTGCTCTAGCTCTGTGAAGAATACTGGTGTTATTATGATAGGGGTTGCATTGAATATGTAGATTGCTTTGGATACTATTGACATTTTAACAATATTTGTTCTTCCTGTCCAGGAGCATGAATTCTTTTCCCATTTTCGTGTCTTCAATTTCTTTCATAAGCTTTCTATAGTTTTCAGTGTATAGATTTTTCACCTCTTTGGTTAGATTTATTCCTAGGTATTTTATGGTTTTGGTGCAATTGTAAATGGGATTGATTCCTTGGTTTCTATTTCTGTTGCTTCATTGTTGGTGTATAGGAATGCAACTGATTTCTATACATTCATTTTATATCTCGCAATTTTGCTAAATTCATGAATCAGTTCTAGCAGGTTTTTGGTGCAATCTTTTGGGTTTCCCATATTGAGTATCATGTCATCTGCGAAGAGTAAAAGTTTGACTTGCTCCTGGCTGATTTGGATGCCTTTTATTTCTTTGTGTTATCTGATTGCAGAGATTGAGACTTCCAATACTATGTTGAATAACAGTGGTGAGAGTGGACATCCTTGTCTTTTTCCTGACCTTAGGGGGAAAGCTCTCAGTTTTTCCCCATTGAACATGATATTAGTGTTGGGTCATTCATATATGGATTTTATGATCTTGAGATATGACCCTTCTATCCCTACATTCTTAAGAGTTTTTATCAAGATAGGATGCCGTATTTTATCAAATGCTTTCCCTGCATCTTTTGAGAGGATCCTGTGATTCTTATCCTTTCTTTTATTGATGTGATGAATTGCATTGACTGTTCTGCAGATATTGAACAAGCCCTGCATCCCAGGTATAAACCCACTTGGTCATGATGAATAATTCTTTTAATGTATTGTTGGATCAGGTTGGCTAATAACTTGTTGAGGATTTTTTCATCCATGTTCACCAGGGAAATTGGTCTATAGTTCTCTTTTTTAGTGGGGTCTTTGTCTGGTTTTGGAATAAGGTAATACTGACTTCATAGAAAGACTTTGGAAGTTTTCCTTCCATTTCTATTTTTTGGAACAGCTTCAAGAGAATAGGTGTCAACTCTCCCTTAAATGTTTGGTAGAATTCCCCTGGAAAGCCATCCGTCCCTGGACTCTTGTTTTTCAGGACAATCTTTATTACTAATTCTATTTCTTTACTGGTTATGGTTTTTTTCAAACTTTCTTTTTCTTACTGTTTCAGTTTTTGTAGTGTATATGTTTCTAGGAAATTTGTCCATTTCTTCCAGATTACCCATTTTATTGATATATAATTTCTCATAATATTCTTTTTTATCATTTTTATTTCTGTTGTGTTGGTTGTGATCTCTCTTCTTTCATTCTTGATTTTATTTATTTGGGCCCTTTCTTTTTTCTTCTTGATCAAACTGGCTAGTGGTTTATCAATTTTGTTAATTCTTTCAAAGAACCAGCTTCTGGTTTCATTGATCTGTTCTGCTGTGTTTTTGGTTTCAATAGCATTGTTTTTGCTGTAATCTCTATTATATCCCTTCTTCTGCTGGTTTTGGGATTTATTTGTTCTTCTTTCTCCATCTCTTTAAGGCATAAGATTAGGTTATGTATCTGAGATATTTCTTCCTTCTTTAGGAAGGCCTGAGTTGCTATATAGTTTCCTTTTATGACCACTTTGCCTGCGTCCCAGAGATTTTGGAATGTGGTGTTATCATTTTCATTGGTTTCAATATACTTCTTAATTTCCTCTTTAACTTCTTTTTTAGCCCATTATTTCTTTGGTAGGATGTTCTTTATTCTCCAAGTATTTGTTACTTTTCCACATTTTTTCTTGTGGTTGATTTCGAGTTTCAGAGCATTGTGATCAGAAAGTATGCACAGTATGATCTCGATCGTTTTGTACTTGTTGAGGGCTGATTTGTATCCCAGTATGTGGTCTATTCTGGAGAGTGTTCCATGTGCACTGGAGAAGAATGTATATTCTGCTGCTTTAGGATAAAATGTTCTGAATATATGTCTTAAGTCCATCTGGTCTAGTGTGTCATTCAAAGCCATTGTTTCCTTGTTGATTTTTTGATTAGATGATCTGTCTATTACTGTGAGTGGGGTGTTGAAGTCTCCTACTATTATGGTATTACTATCAATGAGTTTTTTTATGTTTGTGATTACTTGATTTATTATTTGTTATTTGGATGCTGTCTCATTTGGTGCATAAATATTTACAATTGTTAGGTCTTCTTGGTGGATAGACCCCTTAATTATGATAAGGCCCTTCTTCATCTGTTGATACAGTCTTTATTTTAACATCTAGGTTGTCTGATATAAGTATGGCTACTCCGGCTTTCTTTTATTGACCATTAGCATGATAGATTGTTATCCATCCCCTTATTTTCAATCTGAAGGTGTCTTTAGGTCTAAAGTGGGTCTCTTGTAAAGGGCATATGGATGGATCTTGCTTACTTATCCATTATGTTTCCCTGCATCTTTTGCTTGGAGCATTTCATCCACTGATGTTTAGAGTCAGCACTGAAAGATATGAATTTTATTGCCATTATGTTGCTTATAGAGTTGGAGTTTCTAGTAGTTTTCTCTGGTCCTTTCTAGCCTTTGTTGCTTTTGGTCTTTATTTTTTTTTTAATTTTTAAACATCTTTTTTCATCTCTTCTGCCCTCAGAGAATCCCCCTTAAATTTTCTTGCAGGGCTGGTTTAGTGGCCACAAACTCCTTTAATTTTTGTTTGTCTGGGAAACTTTTAATCTCTCCTATTTTGAATGCCAGCCTTGCTGGATAAAGAACTCTTGTCTGCATATTTTTCTGATTCATTACATTCAATATATCCTGCCACTTCTTTCTTGCCTGCCAAGATTCTGTGGATAGGTCTGCTACAAACCTGATCTGTCTTTCCTTGTAGGTTAAGGACTTTTTTTTCCCCTTGCTGCTTTCGTGATTCTCTCCTTGCCTGAGTATTTTATGAATTTGACTATAATATGCCTTTTTGATGGTCGGTTTTTGTTGAATCTAATGGCAGTCCTCTGTGCTTCCTAAATTTTGAGTTTGTGTCTTTCCCCAGGTTAGGAAAGTTTTCCACTATGATGTGTTCACATATCCCTTCTACACTTATTTCTCTCTCTTCCTCTTCTGGGACCCCTGTGATTCTTTTTTTTTTTTTTTTTTTTAACGTTTATTTATTTTTGAGACAGAGAGAGACACAGCATGAACGGGGGAAGGGGCAGAGAGAGAGGGAGACACAGAATCGGAAGCAAGCTCCAGGCTCTGAGCTATCAGCCCAGAGCCCAATGCGGGGCTCGAACTCGCGGACTGCGAGATCGTGGCCTGAGCTGAGGTCGGACGCTTAACCGACTGAGCCACCCAGGCGCCCCATGGGACCCCTATGATTCTGATGTTGTTCCTTTTTAATGAGTCACTGATTTCTCTAATTCTTAAATCATGTTCTTTTGCCTTAATCTCCCTCTTTGTTTCTGCTTCATTATTCTCCATAAGTTTGTCCTCTATATTGCTGATTCTTTGTTCTGCCTCATCCATCCTTGCCGCCGTGGCATCCATTCGAAATTGCAGCTCAGTTATAGCATTTTTAATTTTATCCTGACTAGCTTTTACTTCTTTTATCTCTGCATAAAGAGATTTGTAATCTATTTTAGACTCCACCTAGTATTTTTGTTCATGATTCTAAATTCTGGTTCAGACATCTTACTTGTATGTGTGTTCGTTAATTCCCTGTCTTTTCTTCCTGTTCTTTCTTTTGGGGTGTATTCCTTTGTTTCCTCATTCTGAAGGGAAAAAAGGAATTAATGAGGTAGAAAAAATTAAATTAAAAATATTAAAATTAAAAATTGAAAACATACACACACACAAATAAAATCAAATAAATGATGATAGGTCCTAGGTATTGTTTGGTCTGGGTGTTGAAAGAGGCTTGATAGATTAGAGAAAAGCAGGGGAAAAAAAGGAAATCGATCACAAATTTGAAAAAAATGAAGGCACTGAAGTACACTAAATGAAATGATGGAAGTAAAATAGAATTTGAAAATTTTTATACAAAAGTAAAAAACATAGTAGAAAAAAATAAGGAAAATATTTTTAATAAAAATTGAAAATAAAATGATTTTTTCTCTTTCTGTATTTAAGAAAAAGAAGTATAAAAGAGAAAAAAAAGAAAGAAAATTGAATAAATCGACTAACAGATTGAAATACAACTGAAATTACTTCATTTTCCCCTAGAAGTCAAACTATGAAGTGCTTTATAGTCCACAAACTAAGCAGGCTGTCAGACTTATGTTCTTGAAAAGTGAGGTTCTCCCAGTTGGGCAGGGCTTAGTGTAACTCCTCCATACTCTACTAGATGGTGCTGCTTAGCTTACTGGGGTAGATCATTGTGTCACTTGTAGGTGATACGCACTTGTACGGGTGCGGTAATAATGGTGTCACCCAGCTACCCAGTCTCTAGTATCGGAACTCTGTTCTCCCTGATCAGCCATTTCGCACCTGTCCGTTTTCTTTGGTTTCCATCCCCTCCCTGTTTTTACACAGTCTGTGACCAAGCCCCAGGCAACATTTCTCTCCCGAGTTCTTCTCAGATGCTGCTGTTTTTCTGGGCCCCTTACTTCTGAGAGACTGTGGCTTTGGCCTGTTGTGCCCCTCTGCAGAGGGTCTCACTGAGCAGTGTCTGGGTGCTGGCTTGCACCCAGCAGTTTGGTACCAATGCCCAGAGACTGGTTGGGTGCCAGCCCACCCCAGAAAAAGTGCGTGAGATAGTGTAGCAGCAGCATTTTAGGGATTGTGGAAAATCACAACACACATCTGGCACCAGACTTCATCCTTAAGGAGCTTGTTCCAGCACCAGCGAATGTGGTTGTTCTCTGGGGTCAGCTGGGACCAGGTGGCCTCACAGCCCATACCAAGTGTCCTTCCAACAGTGGAACGCTTCTCCCCATGTGGCCCGAGAACCTCCTGGACTCCACTCTGCTCCTGGGGATTTACCCTTTCCATCAGAGCACTGCCAGGTATTGAGCTGTGGAGTTTCAGACTCTGCACTCCCCTTGTTGATAGTCTTAATGGAATTGAAACCCTCTCCTTTTTCCTTTCTTCCTTTTTAGTTCAGTCCCTGTGGCTGTTTCCTATTTTCCAATTTCTCTCCAGCTGCTTTTCAGGGGGGTGCTTTTCCCATATTCCCCCCTGCCTCATCTCCATCCTTTCTCTGTATGCAAAAGAGGCTCCCTGCCCTCTGTGGCTTCTCTTTCCCCAAGTTCACTTCTCTGTGCCATGTACCTGCTGAATTCTGTGGTTCAGGTTATGCAGATTGCTGTGTTAATCCTCAGATAAGTTTTCTAGGTGTGCAGGATGGTTTAGTGTTGGTCCAGCTGTATTTCATTGACGCAAGACACACAAAAAGCTTCCATGCTATTTCACCATCTTGGCTCCTCCCAACTTTTTTTTTGTATTGTTTAAAATTACTTCTTTATGTCTTTAAAAAAATAAAAATAAAAGGCCTGCTGAGTTTTAAAACTCCAAACCTTAGTGACCTGCTATGGCAGGGGCATGAATTGGTCTTCTGGCGGAGGGTCTTGCCATGCTGGGACAGATGCATGTTTGATGATGAAGGGCAGTTGCAGAGGCCAGGAGTGTGAGATTTGGAGCAAGAAGGCTAAACAGCCCATATTGGGGTGAGAAGCCCTTAGAAGGCTTCTGTGCCTATGCTGAGATTTGGTGGAGAAAAATGGTGCCTGCCAGTTCTTTTGTCCCCAGAAAACCATCCCTGTGAATGCCACCTCTCACAGATGCCTTCCAAGAAGAGTGAACAGTCTCTCCCCCATGTGCTTTGTGAGATCCTCAGATGGTGCTTTCAGCCCCAAGATTGTTCATCTGCCTTCTCTCCAGGAGAGGGTAGTACCCTGAAGGCTCTATCCCGTCTGAGTCCATTGACCTTTAACACTACTGTCTTTGAGAGTTGTTGTTTACAAAAACACAAAGATCAATCCCTCTTGTTTTCCAAGACAACACCTTTGATGTTGGGGAAGTGTTTTTGTGCATTTTCCTGTGCTCTCCTCTCTTCTCTCTCTCTCCCTCTCTCTCTCTCTCTCGCCTTTCTCTGTGACCAGGGCTCCCTCCCCTCTGCAGCACCCACACTCTGTTTTGTCCCTAACCATGTCTCCACACTTTCTACCTTCCTCAATGTGGCCTCTTTTCTTTCTTTAGGTGTGGAGTTTGTTTTTTCAGTCCCCAGCTTGATATCTTGATTTTTCAGAATGATTTGATAGCTATTTAATTGTGTTCAAGGGACAGGACAAGGATAGGGTCCTCCTACTAGACTGCCATTTACTACAGTCTTCATAAAATCTATTTTATCTGATATCAGCATTGCTACTCTGGCTTTCCATTCACAACTATTTGCAAAATACGTGCTTCCCCATCCCGTCATTTTCAATATACATGTATCTTTAAGTTTGAAATGAGTCTCTTGTAGGCAGCAAAGAAATGGGTCTTTTCTTTTTTTTAATCCATTTCATCACCTTGTATTTTTCATTGGAGGTTTTCATCCATTTACATTCAAAGTAATTGTTGATAGGTGTGTATTTATTGTTATTTTGTAACTTGTTTTATGTTCGTTTTTGTAGTTCTATTTTCTCTTCTCTTGCTTTCTTCTCATATTTTGCTGGTTTTCTTTAATGATATACTTGGGATCCTTTCTTTTTATGTTTTTGCTTATCTGCTATTGCTTTTTGATGTGTACCATTTGGTTTCTATATAACATCTTCTGCATGAAGCAATATATATTAAGTGGATGGTCACAAGTTTGGACCCACTTTTTATTCCTCTTCCTCCAACACCAGGGTTTTAGTTATGTAGTGTCATTTTTTATCTTTTTATTTTGTGAAACTTTAGATTGATTTTATAGATATACTTATTTGTATTTCTTTTGTGCTTCCTACTTTTCTAAAGGAGTAAGAAAAGTACTCTTTTTCACTCAAAGAGTCATCTTTAACATTGTTCGTAGGGCTGGTTTAGTGGTAATAAATTCTTTTAACTTTGTTTTTGTCTGTAAAAATCTTTATCTCTTCTTCTATTCTGAATGATAACCTTACTAGATAGAGTATTTTTGGCTGCAGTTTTTGTTTGTTTGTGTTGTTTGCCTTTCTTTTCTTTCAGCACCTTAAGTGTATCATGCAACTCCTTTCTGGCCTGCAAAGTTACTTCTAAAAAATCTGCTGATAGGTTTACCAGGTTTTTCTAACTGCTTTCTTAGTCTTGTTGCTTAAAAAAAAACCTTTGTATCATTTATTCACCTTTGAGAGACAGAACACAAGCAAGGGAGGTGCAGAGAGAAAGGGAGACACAGAATCTGAAGCAGGCTCCAGGTTCTGAGCTGTCAGCACAGAATTCAATGTGGGGTTCAATCCCATGAACTGTGAGATCACGACCTAAACTGAAGTTGGGTGCTTAACCAACTGAGCCACCCAGGCACCCCCGTCTTTTTGATTTTAAAATTCTTTCTTTATTACTATTTTTTTCCATTTTAATTACCATGTTTCTTGGTGGGAACTTAATTGTGTTGATTTTGTTGTGAGATCTCTGTGCTTCTTCAATTTGGATTTCTCTTTCCTTCCCATATTTGGGAAGTTGTCAGCTATTATTTCTTCAAATAAATTTTCTGCCCCCTCTTCTCTTATTTTTCCTTCTGGGATCCCTCTAATGCAAATGTTATTACATTTGATGGTTTTACTAAATTCCCTAAGTCTGTTCTCACTTTGTATTTTTTTTCCTCTCAGGTATTCAGCTTGATTGCTTTCCACTTCTCCATCCTCCAGGATACTGATACATTTTTCTTCCTCTGGTTAATGATTTATTCCATTTAGTGCAATTTTAAGTTCATTTATTAAGTTCCCCATATCTAGCTTTTTTTTTCTTTTTTTTCTTTTTTTAAATCTTTTTGAAAATCAATAATGTCCTCCATTCTTCTCTTTTTTTTTTTTATTAATTTTTTTATTTTTTTATTTTTTATAATATATGAAATTTATTGTCCAAATTGGTTTCCATAAAACACCCAGTGCTCATCCCAAAAGGTGCCCTCCTCAATACCCATCACCCACCCTCTCCTCCCTCCCACCCCCCATCTACCCTCAGTTTGTTCTCAGTTTTTAACAGTCTCTTATGCTTCTCTTGATCCAATAAGTATCTTTGTGATCATTACTTTAAAGTCTCTATCAGTCTTATTACTGATATTCTTTTCATTTCAGTCTCTTACTGTGATTTTGTTTGGTTTTCATTTGGGACATATTCCTCTGTCTCCTCATTTTGTCTAAATCTCCATTTCTGTTTCTCTGTGTTAGGAAAATCATCTAAGCCTTATGAAATGACCTTATGAAGTGACCTGAAAAATCGTGACCTTATGAAGAAGAGGTATGGTAGTGTTCTGTAATGCAGTGTCCTTTGTTCACCAGAACCTGTCAATTCAGGATTGTCTCCAATGTGTGTTGCATGCACTGTGCTATTGTGGCTGAGATATTTTTTCCTTTAAGCCCAGTTTTCTTCAGTGGGTCTCTTTGCCAGTTGTGGGCAGTGTTTAGTCCCTGTGGTATTAGTGGGCCAGTCTGGGACCACCTGGGACATGAGTTGATTTAGATGCCATTTGCAGAGACACAATTGTACCAAATTGAAAAACAGTTTCCCTGTGTTTTTCCCTTAGAAGCTTTCATTGGTGGGCAGGGCCTATAGTCAGACCAATTGTGTGCCCCCAGCCCATTGCTGAGGCCCCATTTTGCCCGGTGTATGTGGTTATATTCTCCTCTCCCTGAGGCAGGAGTTACTTTAGAGTAATGTTAGTCATTGCCAGAACTGCATGCACACTGCCAGGCTTGCAGCACCTGTTTGGATGGGCTCCAGTGAAGAGTGTATTGGAGGGGGAAATCCTAAGAAATGTGCAGGGGTTGAATGTTCAGTGTTAAGATTGGTACACAGGTCTTCTGCAGTAGGGGACATGAAGTCACAGGTAGTAAGACCTGCAGATTTGGAAGGGTAGATTCATAAAACATGCACAGGGACAACACAATGGTTTTAGCAAGGTAGGTAGAGAGTGACAGCAACTTGCTGGTTCCCACTGATGGTTTGTGTTTATGCTGGGAAGTTGGGCACAGAAATGGTACCTGCCATCTCCTTTATTCCCAGAGATGTCTTCCAAGCACACCTGGCTCTCCAGTACATGCTCTGAGATTAGTAAATAAATTTCATATGTGCTCCAGGAATTTTTCAAATTGCTGCTTCTATGCTGTTTCTCCATGGGTTGTTTGTTTTGTCTATTTAAGGGTAGAGACTGAGTTTCCTTTTGCCTTCCCAGCTTCCCAGAGTAGAGACCATTGATTTTTAAAGTTTCATTTTTTAAATACCACTGTTTTTAAGCGGTTGTGAAGTTTTGCCCCTTCAGTTTTCAGAGCCAAATGTTATGGGGATTCTTCTTCCCTGTGAGGACTCCCTGGTGTGAGGTCTGTTTTTCTCCCCTTTATGCACCCACAAAATTTCTCCTTCCTTTGGAGAGTCCCATGGATCCCTTTAGTTCCTGACATTATCTCCACCCACCCCCACCCCCACTTCTTCAGTGTGGCCTCTTCTCTACATTTGTTGTGGTGTTGTTTCTGCCAGTCTTCAGATCATTTTATGGTTTATTAACACTGATGTGAGTGTTGTTTATTTGTATCCATGGGACAAGATAAGCTCCCATCTTCCCTGAAATATGCATTTAGCAATTTTGAAAACCAAAGCCTGAAGTTCAGGTCCAAGAGGGTGATGCAGGAATACCCTGAACTCACCTCTTCCCCCACTTTACACCAAATCTATACCGATATGGAGAGCAATTCCTCCTGAAGAACTAAGGGCTGACTGAACAGCTTTTACAGATCAACTTATAGAGAGGCCACATGCAGGATAAAAAGATAGATGGAAAGATGGTAACAAAGGAATCCCCTTGCATTGTTGTGAAAGGAAGTGCTAAAGGACTTTGAGCAAATCTATATGCTCTGGGGTTCAGAAAAATTCCACAGCTTAAAAGAGCAAATAGAATGTAAAAGATTCATCCCTTGAATTCCCATAAATGGCAAAGGAAATGCTGAAACTCTCCATCAAATAGAGGGGCTGGTGAGCACCAAGATTTGCATTCTACCCTCCACCTTGATAGCATGGACAGAAGCAGGGTTAGGCACCCTACCCAGTCTACCACCTAAGTGATCCATGGACCTTAGCTCACACAGTTCCAACCATCCCACCAAGGTAACCCCAATGAGGCACACACTGGAGAACCACTCATCAATACTCACTACATCTCCAGCCACTTTACCAATATGACACAGGCAAAATTCACCCCAGAATACTCCAGACCCAAACGTCTTTGGGTACAGATGAGTCACCAGGGAATTTTCTAGAAACCTTTGGTCCACAACCATCTCTGCTCAAACAATCCCTGCAAAAATTCTGCTTGAATGGAACACCCCAGGATTTCTGGCCAGCTGGCCCCCCAGGGACACCCCTGCATGGGGTGCCCTGGGTCATCTAGCCCACACTGTCTCTTGGCTTCAGCTAAACTTCCAGGGTCCTACTGCATGAAGTACCCCAGAACAGCCAGGCCCATACCTGCCTCATCTCCAGCAATCCCAATAGGGTACCTTGCACAGAGAACCCCAGTACACCCATATTAGCACCCACCTCAGTTCCATCTGCTCTCAGGGTTCCCCTGCATGGAGTCTACTTAGACACAATGGCCTATGTCTGTCTTGACTCCAGCAGCCCTGCCAGGGTACCCTTGTACAGAGTACCTGGGACACCTCAACCTATGCCTATCACCATTCCAATTGACTCACAAGTGTGTGCACTCAGACTGTCTTGGCCTGGGACCATTTAAGCTCTGTCCACTCCCACCAAGGCAGCCACAGCACAGAATGTTTCAGGACACCTAGCCCACACTAGTCATAGTTCCAGCTAGCCAGCCTGCCAAAGTAACCAGGTACACACATTATACAGAAGGACCAATCATAAACAAAATTACTCCTTCATGCTTAGGTAAAGTAGCTGCCCCACTTAATTCATAAAAACAAACATGAGGAGAGGAGAGAGAGAGAGAGTGAGAGTGAGAGAGAGAGAGAGAGAGATGATCCACTGAAAGAATAAGACAAAACCTCAGAAAGAGAAATAAATGAAACATAAATAAGGAAATTACCTGATAAAGAGTTCAAAGTAATGATGATAAAAATGCTCACTGGACTGGAGAGAAGAGAAAATGAAATCCATAAGGGTTCCAACAGTGACATAGGAAGAAAAATAAAACAAGGTAGAATAATTCAGTAACCAAAATGAAACATAAACTAGGGGCAATCAAGAGTAGAGTGGAAGATGCAGAAGAACACATTAGGGATTTGAAAGACACAGTAATGGAAAGTTAAACGAGGATGGGTTACAAGATCTCTAGGACAATATCAAGTGAACATATATTTGTATTATAGGGGACTTGGAAAAATAAAGAGAGAAAGGGGAAGAAAATGTATTTGAAAAATAGTAGCTGAAAGTTTTCTTAATCTGGGGAAGCACACAAACATTCAAGTTCAAAATGTATAGAGTTTCAAACAAGATAAGCCCAAAGATAAGCACAACACAATAATTAAATTGTCAACAATTAATGATAAATAAATTGTAAAGCAGAAAGAGACAAGAAATAAATATATACCCCCCAAAATATAATGCTATCAGTTGCTTTTTCAGGAGAAATTTTGCAAGCTAGAAGAGAGTGCTTTGATATATTTAAAGTGCTGAAAGGAAAAATCTACAACCAAGATTACTCTACCTGACAGCACTATTATACAGACTTGAATGAGAGATAAACGTTTCCCAAACAAAACTTAAAGGAGTTCACCAACAATAAAATGGCCTAATATCACTTTCCTACACCATACACAAAAGATAAATTCAAAATAAATGAAAGACCTAAAGGTTAGATAGAAGTTATCAAAATCCTACAGGAGAAAATAGGCAGCAACCTCTTTAACCTCAACTGTAGCAACATCTTAGTTGACATCTGAAAGGCAAGGGAAGTAAAAATAAAAATGAATTGGGCACCTGGATGGCTCCATTGGTGGAGCGTCTGACTTCAGCTCGGGTCATGATCTGAATTCAAGTTCGTGAATTCAAGCTCTGCATTGGGCTCCTCCGGTACTGACAGCTCAGAGCCTGGAGCCTGCTTCAGATTCTGTGTCTCCCTCTCTCTCTGCCCCTTGGCTGCTCATGCTCTGTCTCTCTCTGTCTCTGTCTCTCTCTTTTTCTCAAGAATAAACATTAAAAAACTTAATTAAAAAATGAACTATTGGGACCTCATCAAGATTAAAAAAAAATTGCACGGTGAAGGAAACAATCAACAAAACTAAAAAGCAACAAACAGAAAGGGAAAATATATTTTCAAATGACATACGAGACAAAGGGTTAGTATCCAAAATCTATAAAGAATAAACCAAAATCAACACCCAAAAACAATCCAGTGAAGAAATGGACAGAAGACATGAATACACATTTTTCCAAAGAAGACATCCAGATAGCTAACAGACACATGAAAAGATGCTCAACATCACTCATTATAAGGAAAATACAAATCAAAGCCACAATGAGATACAACCTCACACCTGTCAGAATGGCCAAAATTAACAATTCAGGCAATAAGAGATGTTGGCGAGGATGCAGAGAAAGAGGAATATTTTTGCACTGCTGGTGAGAATGTTTATGAGCACTTGTTGGGATGAACACTGTGTGTTAAAAGTGAGATATGAATTACTAAATTTATTCCTGAAAGCAGGATTACACTATATGTTAAATTACTTGGATTTAAATTAATAAAATATATAAATTTATAAACTTGGATTTAAAATTATCAGCAAGATAATAAAAGCTTCTGCACAGTGAAGGAAACAACAAAATTAAAATGCAACCGACAGAATGGGAAAAGATATTTTCAAATAGCATATCAGAAAAAGGGTTAGTATCCGAAATTTATACAGAATAAACCAAACTCAACACCCAAAACACAGGTCCAAAGTGAAGGGATGGAAATAGGTACTCCATGAAAATGTAAGAAAAAAAAAGCCACAAAACCCTTAAGTATCAATGCTTGTATATGACAAGAGTAACTTTAAAACAAAACTGTAACAAGAGCCAAAGAAGGACAACACAATGATAGAGGAGTCTATCCAATAAGAGGATACAACAATTGTAAATGTAAATGAATGCAACATTGGGGTACCTAAATACATAAAGCAAATATTAACTGATATAAAGGCAAAATTGATGGTAATATAAAATATTATGAAACGTTAACACTCCACTTATATAAATGCATAGATGATCTGAGCTGAAAAACAATAAGAAAAATGTATTTCAATAAAATATTAAGCCAGATTGACTGAACACATGCATAAGATCATTCCATTCAAACACAACAGAGGGTACCCCTATCTCCGCATCCTCACCAACATTTGTTGTTTAATGTGTTGTTAATTTTAGCTATTCTAAGAGGTGAGAGATGGTATCTTATTGTGTTTTTTATTTGTATTTCCCAGATAATGAGTGATTTTGAACATCATTTTATGTGTCTGTTAGCCACCTGGATGTCTTCTTTGGGAAAACACCTATTCATGTCTCCTACCCATTTCTTGACTGGATACTAACCCTTTGTCGCATATGCCATTTGCAAATATCTCCTTCCATTTCATAAGTTTAATTTTAGTTTTGTTGATTGTTTATTTCACTGTGTAGAAGCTTTTTATCTTGATGAAGTCCCAATAGCTCATGTTTGCTTTTGTGTCCCTTGCATTTGGAGATGTATCTAGTAAGAAGTTGTTATAACCAATGTCAAAGATGTTTCTGCCTGTGTTTCCCTCTGAGAGTTTGATGGTTTCCTGCCTTACATTTAGGTCTTTAATCCACTTTGAAGTTGCTTTTGTGTATGATGGAAGAAAGTGGTCCAGTGTCATTCTTTTGCATGTTGTTGTCCAATTGTCCCAACACCATTTGTTGAAGAGATTGTCTTTTTGGCATTGGATATTCTTTTCTGCTTTTCAAAGTTTAATTGACCATATACTTGTGGGTTCATTTCTGGGTTTTCTATTATGTTCCATTAACCTATGTGTCTATTTTTGTGCCTCTACCATGCTGTCTTGAATACCACAGACTTGTAATACAACTTGAAGTCTGGAATTGTGATGCCTCCCTTTTTGTTTTCCATTTTCAGGATTGTTTTGACTCTTCAGGGTCTTTTTTGGTGTCACACAAACTTTAGGATTATTTGTTCTAGCTCTGTGAAAAATGCTGGTGGCATTTTGCATTAATTGTGTAGATCTCTTTGGTAATAAAGACTTAAAAAATATATATTTGTTACTCCAACTCATGAATATGGAATATTTGTCCATTTCTATGTCACCTTTAATATATTTTTCATAAATGTTTTATAGCTTTTAGAGTACTTCTTTGGTTAGGTTTATTTCTAGGTATCTTATAGTTTTTAGTGCAGTTGTAAATGGGATCAGTTCCTTGATTTCTCTTTCTGTTGTTTCATTATTAGTGTATAGAATTGCAACAGATTTCTGTATGTTGATTTTGTATCCTGCAAATTTACTGATTTGTTTACCAGTTCTAGCAATTGTTTGGTGGAGTCTTTTAGGTTTTCTACATAGAATATCATGTCATCTGAAAATAAAGTTTTACTTCTTTCTTGCCAATTTGGATTCCTTTTATTTCTTTTTGTTTTCTGATTGCTGAGAGTAGGACAATGGTGAGAATGGACATACATGTCTTGTTACTGACTGTAGAGAAAAATCTATCAGTTTTTTATGGTTATTTTTAAAATATAATTTATTGTCAAATTGGTTTCCATACAACATACATGTCTTGTTACTGACTGTAGAGAAAAATCTATCAGTTTTTTATGGTTATTTTTAAAATATAATTTATTGTCAAATTGGTTTCCATACAACACCCAGTGCTCATCCCAAGTGCCCTCCTCCATGCCCATCACCCACTTTACCCTCTCCCCCAACCATCCCATCACCTTGTTTGTTCTCAGTCCTTAAGAGTCTCTTATGGTTTGCTTCCTTCCCTCTCTGTAACTTTTTCCCCCCTCCCATCCCCCATGGTCTTCTGTTAAGTTTCTCAAGATCCACATATGAGTGAAAACATATGGTATCTTTCTTTGCCTGACTTATTTCACTTCACGTAATACCTTCCCGATGTGGTTTATGTACACAATGGAATACTACTTGGCAATATTCGTTTCTTTTTAACATCGAGAATGATATATTAGCTGTGAGTCCTTTGAATATATTTTGCGATGTTGAGGTATGGTCCAACTATCCCTACTTTGTTGAGGCATTTTTTTTCTTTTTTATCAAGAATGCATGCTTTACTTGGGAAAATGTTTTTTTCATCATCTATTGAGATGATCACACGGTTCTTATCCTTTTTTATCAATGTGGTGTATCACATGGATTGTTTTGCAAACATTGAACCCACTTGCAACAGAGGAATAAATCCCTTTTCATTGTGTTGAATGAATTTTATAATATAATGTTGGATTCAACTTGCTACTATTTTGGTGAGCATTTTGTATCTATGTTAATCAGGGGCATTGGCCTGTAATTCTCTTTTTTAGTGGGGTCTTTGTCTGGTTTGGGAATAAAAGTAATGCTGAACTTGTAGAATGAGTTTGGGTGTTTCTCTTCTTTCTGTCTTTCTCTCTCTCTCTCTCACTATAAGCATATATATAGGAGCTCTCTTACATTGTTGGGGATGCAAACTGGTGTGGGCAGTCTGGTGTGGGCACACGAGGAATGGAGATTCCTCAAAATGTTAAAAATAGTACTGCCCTCTGATCCAGCAATTGCACTAAAGGTATTTGCCCAAATGATACAAAAATACTGATTCCAAGGGGCACATGCACCCCAATGTTTATAGTAGTATTATCAACAATAGCAAAATTATTGAAACAACCTAAATGTTCATTGACAGATGTACAGATAAAGATGTTATGGTATATAATGCAATATTACTCAGACCAAAATAAATTAAAGCTTGATATTTTCAAGGACATGGATAGAGCTAGAGAGTATTATGTTAAGTGAAATAAGTCAAATAAGACATATACCATATGATTTCATTCATATGTGGAATTTAATAAATGAAACAGATGAACATATGAGGAAAAAAAAAAGAGAGTGTCAAACCATAAAATAGAATCTTTACTATAGAGAACAAAATGAATATCGCTAGAATTGAGGTAGGTGGTAAAATGAATTAAACAAGTGATGGGAGTTGAGTAGAGAACTTGTTGTGATGAGTCCTGGGTGTTGTATGTAAGTGATGAATCACTAAATTCTACTCCTAAAACTAATATTAACTATATTTTAGTTAACTGGAATTTAAATGAAAAATGGAAGTCAAAACAAAACAAAACAAAAACAACAGAATGTACATTTTTTCAAGCGTACATGAAACATTATCCAAAACAGATACATCTTAGGCCACAAAACAATCCTCAAAAAACTTAAGATGTTATTTCGTTGTTGTTATAAACCAAAGCATCCAACTCCCCCATCCAATCACATGGAGGCTAAAGAACATATTACTAAGCAATCATTGGATGATAAAACAAATCAAAGAGGAAATTTAAAAAAATACATATAGGTAAATAAAAATGAGAAAACAATGGTCCAAAATCTTTAGGATGCAGCACAAATAGTTCTAAAAGGGAAGTTTATAGTGTTATCAACCTACCTCAAGAAACCAGAAAAATTTTCAAATACACAATAAAAAACAAATATGTAAAATAACTAAAAAAAAGCCCAAAGTTAGTATATACAAGGAGATAGTAAAGACCAGAGCAGTAAGAACTGAAATAAAAATGAAAAAAAATAGCAATGTAGAAAAAAATCAGTGATACCAAGAGTGAGTTCTTTGAAAAAAATAGGCACAATTTATAATTCCTTACCCAAATTCATCACGAAAAAAAGAGAGAGTAATCAAAAATCAGTAATTAATGAGAAGTAACATCCATTCCTACAGAAATACAAAGAACTATAAGAAGTTACTACAAAAAAAGTGAGCAAACTTGATATCATATGAGAAAGGGATGGATTCCAAGAAACATATAATCTTCCAAAAGTGAATCAAAAGGAAATAGGAAACATAAACAGACTGATTAAAAAAATTAATTTGTAATCAAAAATACCAAAAAATAAAAATCTTGGAGGAGATGGATTCATAAGTGAATTCTGCAAAACTTTTATATTTTATCTATCTATCGTTTATTTTTAAATGTTTATTTTTATTTATTTTTATTTGAGAGAGAGAGAGCACGAGGTGGGGAGGGGAAGAGAGAGAGGGATAAACAGAATCCAAAGCAAGGTCCAGGCTCTGTGCTGCAGAGTCTGATGCGGGGCTCAAACCCACGAACTGTGAGATCATTACCTGAGCAGAAGTCAGACACTTAACTGACTGAGCCACACTGGCGCCCCCTCTACAAAACTTTTAAAAAGAGTTACAATCTATTTTTCCAAACTATTACGAAAAATATATAATAATAATTGGAAAGAAAACTTTCAAATATGTTCTATATGGCCAGAATTACCCTGATATCAAAACCAGAAGAATACTCTACAAAAAAAAGAAAACTACACAAGAATGTGCCTGATGAACATAGATGCAAAAGTCCTCCACAAATTATTAGCAAGTCACATTCAACAGTACATTAAAATAATCATTCATCATGATTTAATGGATTTATTGTAGAGATCCAAGAATGTAATAGTTCAATATCAACAAAGGAATTAACATGACACATCACATTATCTAATAATAAAAAAACATGATCAACTAAATAGTTACAAAAAATTGACAAAATTTAATGCTTATGTATGGTGATAATTATCAACAAAGAGGGTTTACAGCAAACCTACCTCAATATAATAATAATAATAATAACAAATATATGCCATAAACCCACAACTAACATGTTATTCAGTGGTACTAAACTGAGAGATTTTTTCCTAAGATCAGTAACAGAACAAGGATATCCTACTTTTATTCAACATAATATAGAAATCCTAACAATGGCAGACAAAGAAACAAATTAAAACAAGCATGTGAGTTAAGGGGGAAAAATTAAAAATTTCACTATTTGTAGATGATGTGATACTCTATGAAGAAAACTGTAATAACTCCACCAAAAACACTATTAGAACAAATATTTGAATTTACAAAACCCAACACCCCAAAAAACCCCAAATAATCCAATTATTAATAGGCAGAAGACAAAAATAGAGCTTTTTCCAAAGATATACAGATGGCCGACAGACACATGGAAAGATGCTCAACATCACTGATCATCAGGGAAATATAAACCCAAACTACAATGATATATATCACTTTAAATCTGTATTAATGGAAAAAAAAATGCAAGAAACAAGTGTCAGTGAGAATGTGGAGAAAAAGGAATCCTCTTACTCTGTTGGTGAGATTGCAAACTGGTGCAGCCACTCTGGAGAACATGGAGTTCCTAGAAATAAATAAATAAGTAAATAAAGAACTATACAGCACCTGAACTACTAGGTTTTTGTCCAAAAGATACAAAAATACTAATTCGAAGAGATACATACACTCCAATGTTTATAGCAGCATTACCTATCTACAATAGCCATATTGTGGAAACATGTTTGTCAACTGACGAATGGATAAAGAAGCAGTAGATATACACAATAGACTATTAACCAGCCATAAAAAAAATGAAATCTTCCCATTTGTAATGATGTTGATGGAGCTAAAAAGTATTGAGCTAAGCAAAATGAGTCACTTAGAGAACGACACATATCATATGATTCCACTCATATGTGGAATTTAAGAAACAAATGAACAAAGTGGGGGGGAAGATAAAGATCAATCACGAAACAGACTTTTATTTATAGAGAACAAACTGATGGTCACCAGAGGGGAGATGGGTGTGGGGATGAGTTAACTAGGTGATGGAGATTAAGAAGTGCACTTGTGATGGGCACAGGGTGTTCTATGTAAGTGTTGAATCCCTATATTGTACACCTGAAACTAATATTATACTGTATGTTAACTACTGGAATTTAAATAAAAACTTACATATATATATATATAAAAGTTATATATATATATATAAAACTATAAACTTATATATAACTATAAAACTATAAAACTTACATATATATATATCAGTAAATTTGGAAGATACATGGTTAATGAACAGAAATAAGTTAGGTTCTAGACACTAATAAAGAAGTAGCAAAAAGAGAATTTAAGAAAACAATTTAATGTACAACTGCACCAACAAAAATATAATATCTAGGAAAAAACTGAACCAAGGAGGTGAAAGAAGTAGATTCTCAAAACTATAAAATATTGATGAAAGAAATTAAAGATAACACAAACAAGTGGAATAATATTCCATCCTAACGGATTAGAAAATTGTGTATTGTTAAAATGCCCATGCTACTCAATGCAATTTATAGATTCAATGTAATTCTTATGAAAGCACCGATAACATTTCACAGTACCATAAGAAATAATTTCAAAATTTGTATGGAACCACTCAGGACTTTGAATATACAAAGAAATCTTGAGAAAGAAGAATAAGTGTGAGGTATTATAATCTCAGATTTCATGATATACCACAAAGTTATAATAATCAAAACAGTAAATTCCTGACACAAAAATGGACATATAGATTAATTGAACAGAAAAGGACAGTCCAGAAATAAACCCATGAAAATATGGTCAATTCATATATGAAAAAGTAGGCAAGAATATACAATGGGGTAAAGAAAATGTCTTCAAGAGGCCCCTTGGTGGCTCAGTAGGTTGAGTGCCCGACTTTGGCTCAGGTCATGATCCCTGGTTTGTGAGTTTGAACCCTGCATCAGGCTCTGTGCTGACCACTCAGAGACTGCTTTGGATTCTGTGTCTTCCTCTTTCTCTTCCCTCCCTCTACTCATGCTGTCTCTATCACTCATAAATAAATAAATGTTAAAAAATAAAAGTAATAAAAATATGACAGTTTCTTCAATAAGTGGTTCTAGAAATACTGGACAGCTACATGAAAAATAATGTAACTGGACCATTTTCTTATATTGTACACAATTTTTTTAAATTTTTTAATGTTTTTATTTATTTTTGAGACAGAGAGAGACAAAGCATGAGCAGGGGAGGGGCATAGAGAGAGGGAGACACAGAATCCAAAGCATACTTCAGGCTCTGAGCTGTCAGCACAGAGCCCGATGCAGGGCCCAAACCCACTGTGAGATCATGACTGTGAGATCATGACCTGAGCTAAAGTCAGATGCACAACTGACTGAGCCACCCAGGTGCCCCAAAACTTAACTGAAAATGGCTCAAATGCACAAACTTTAGACCTGAATTCATAACATTGTTATAAGAAAATATAGGCAGTAATCTCTAACATCTTAAATTTCTAAGATCATCTCTAAGATCTTAAATTTCTTTAAGATCTCTAACATCAACCTTCACAACATTTTTCTAGAATGTCTTTTCAGGCAAGGGAAACAGAAGCAAAAATAAAATATCGGGACTACACCGAAATAAAAAGTTTTTGCACATCAAAGAAACCATCAATAAAACTAAAAGTCAACCTACAGAATGGGAGAAGATATTTACAAATAATATATCCAGTAAGAGGTTAGTATATAAAATTTGTAAGAAGCTATAAAACTCAACACTAAAAGAAAGAATCTAATTACAATTAAGCTGAGAACCTGAATAGCCATTTTTTTCCAAAGAAATATACAGATGGCCAACACATGAAAAGATTCTCAAATCACTAATCATCAATGACATGCAAATAAAAATCGTAATGAGATACTACCTTAAACCTGTCAGAATGGCAATAATCGAGAAGACAGGAGATAACCAGTGTTGGTGAGAATTAGAAGAAATAGGGATTTTGTTCACTTCTTGTGGGTAGGTAAGCTGGTACAGCTACTGTGGAAAAGTATGGAGGTTTCTCAAAACATTAAGAATAGAGATAACATGTGATACAGTAATTCCACTACTGTGTATTCACCCAATGTAAACAAAACTGCTAATTCAAAACACTACGTACACCCCTTGTCCTATGTTTGTTACAGCATTATTTATAATACCAAGATTTGAAGCAATGTAAGTGTCCATCAATAAATAAATGGATAAAGAAGATATGGTATATAGATACAATGAGACATTACTCAGCCATAAAAAGGATGATATGTTGTCATTTGAAACAATATTAATAGACCTAGAGGATATTATACTAAATGAAATAAATCAGACAGTAAAAGAAAAAAATACCATATAGTTTCACTTATATGTGAAATCTAGAAACAAAACAAAGGAAAAAAAACAGAAAGAGACCCACAAATACAGAAAAAATCCTGGTTGTTGCTAGAAAGAAGGTGAGTGGAGGATGGGTAAAAAGGAGTGAAGGGGAGTGGGAGGAAGTGGCTTTCAATTATGGAGTAAATAAGTCACAGTGATGAAAGGTATAGCATAAAGAATAGAGTCAGTGGTATTGTAATAGAATTGCAGGTTGACAAATGGTAGTTACACGTGTCGTGAGTTAACATAACATAGATTTTCCAAATCACTATGTTGTACACTTGAAACTAATGTAACATAGTGTGTCAAGTACACTTCAGTAATAATATAGTAAAAATGGTAAAAAGAAAAAGAAATCACATTCTATGTCCCCAAAATGCAAGATTCAGGTGATAAACATTTTCTTGAAAATATTTTCAAAATCTGCATAAAATTATAATAGAAAATATTTACACATTAAATTAATAAGACTTAGATGTTTTTCTAACCCTTATACATTGCCATAAGATTTCAGGACTTTTCATTTTAAAAGAGAAGGAGAAATGTCATCCTGAGAGTCTTCTTAGTTGGAATGCATGGAGACATTCTCTTCAAGATGGAATACTATTAGCAAGGAACTCAGAATACTATTAGAAGTTGTTAAATCTCCAGTAGAAATATTATGTACTATATATAAAAAAAAAGTCAGATAACAATAAAGGACTTCTTGAAATTAAAAATATAATAATTAATACAATAGATTTATTAAAATTTTCTAAAGATAAGTTGGAGAAAATTGACCAGAAAGAAAACAAAAACAGAAACAAAATATAATAGTTTGAAATTAAAATAAAATATAAGATAATTAAGAATTAATAGAATTCAACTTATGCATATGGATTTTCCTAAAAATGCATATGACATAATAACTGATGAGTGAACATTATAAACAAAATTCACAGAACTGTTATATATGAGGTATAATACTTAAATACAATGCAAAGAACATAGAATAATAAAGGATAAATGATGCATTAAAGGATTTCTTGGAAAATTCCATCTTCTTGTGGACAATTTCTTGATAATTCTTAATATCATCCAAAAAGTTATAATCTTAAATTTCTTTAGAGAATTACAGTGATTAAGTAGAAGACATGTATTTAGCAATAATCAATAAAATGGTATAAAGTTTTCAATAATGTTATATTTCTATATAAAACCATTAATTTCTAGAAGATGAAACAATACCATCAACTCATGTTACCAAACATAAAGTGGGATGTAACTGTGATGAGAGCATAAGAGGACAGAAAGAATGAGTGATGATGTAGAAAGGGAGCAGAGTCTCATTCACAGTGGCCCAATTTACAAATTATGGTTTAAGATTAATAAACTATAAGTGATATAACTTAAGGAAATATTGCATCTGAGCAACCTCAGCCATTGAATATATGTTTCTTTTTTTAACATTTAATTATTTTTGAGAAAGAGAGAGTGAAAGTGAAAGGGGGAGGGACAGAAAGAGAGAGACAGAGGACCTGAAGCAGGCTCCATGCTGTAGGCACAGAGACCAATCTGGGGCTCAAACTCACAAACCATGAGATCATGACCTGAGCAGAAATCAAGGTGTGGCTGCCTAACCAGTTGAGCCACTCAGATGCCCAAATACCTGTTTCAAGGTCTAAAGTAATAATATGTTTTCATTTACAAAATTAGTTAGATATTCCCCCTTTCATTTTGATTTAGTCCAATTAAATAACAGTCAGCAATCTATTTACAGACCATTTACAGATTTTCACCACCTTGATTTTTTTTTATGCTACAAATATACACAGGTGAAGAACAATCAAGTTTTTATTGAGTTGGAGAAACAAGTCTTGTCTGTGAATAAGGTCTATACATGAAGAAGAATACAGAGCTATCAACTTTTGTTGGCTATATTCACTGACTTTAATCTGACTTCTGTCAAGATTTGTACCAGAATTTAATTTTATTTAATCCTGATCAATGGCTCTTGAGTTTGAGGTAACTTCAGCGTATTATAGATGATATACCAAGATTCAGGGTAAGCGACTTTCCCTGATTCCCCTGCTAGTAATTTAGTTTCTAGATGAAAAGGCACAGGTATTTACATGTTAATATTGGATTTAAATTGATAAACAGGGAGGGGGCCAACATGGCAGAGAAGTAGGGGGATTTGAATTTCCCTCATCTCTAAAACAAAGCAGTATTGAAGCTAAAGGATTTTTAACTCTGAGAGTCCAGGACACAAAGAGACAGCCACTTCCAGGGACCCACCGGCACAACCTGTTGGGGGCCATAGGTGAGTGTGAACTGGAAGAGATAAAATGAAAGGAGGCGAAGGATCCCTTCTGTGGAGAGAAAAAGGGAAGAGAAAGAGAGACTGGGAAAACATAGGACTGTATCTGGAAAAAAGAAAAACCACTGACCAGGACAGAGAAAGATCGAATCTCTAACTGAGGGGCTTTCTCTGGACTGGGGCCAGCTACCCAGATCACGCACCTGGGGAGGAGGGGAGCCAGCCCTGGGATTGGTGGATAGGTCGGGGACACATTCTGAAGTAGGAGAAAGTGATCCCCTCCCCGGAGTGGTTTGGGACGGGACAAAGCCTGCCTGTGTCCGCCAGCCAAGGACCATGTATCAGGCGGCACGGAGAGGCACTCCTCCAATACCCGGGTGCACAGAGTGGAAGTTTGAATCCAGGCCAAGCACCAGAGCACTGGAGTAGGCTGAGCAGGACAAACAGCCTAGTTTACTACCACACCACAGTGAGGACTGCTTGAATACAGTGGTTTGGGACACCTGGTCCTTGGAGGAAAGATTGAGGTGTTGCCATTTTTCTCCCCATCACCACCAAGGTGGGGCTTCAGGTATTGGAGAGCAGGCCCACAGTAGAGGCGGGATCAGCCTACACTAAACCACCCCCCTCCGCCCTGTAACTGCTTACCTACTGGAGCAGGATTGACACTGATGAAACAGACAGCTCCTCCTCCAGATCAGCACCGTTTCATTGCCTGGTTTAATTCTCCAACAATTCTTATGATATAGATATATCTTCCTTCCTTTTCTCCTTCTTATCTTTTCCCTCCTCTACTGGGTTGTTGGTTTGTTTAAGCAGACATATTTACTCCATTCTCTTGATACATGTTCCACACCTCTTTATTTTCCTTTCTCTCTCTCAGGATTAAGCCATATAGTTTCCCTGGATGGTCAATTTTTATTTTTTATTTTTCCCTGCCCCTGTCATTTCTGTCTTTGTATGGGGTAAGGTGTCTTCCATCAGCACCACCTCCACCCTGTTGTTTATTTGTAGCTGGTGTTTCTGGTTTTTTGTTTTTGGGTTTTGTTTGTTTGTGTGTTTGTGTGTTTTTGCTCTCTGCTTGTTTTTTTGTTTGCTTGTTTTCCTTTCCAGGGCTGCTTCAATGAATAAATCAAAGCACATCTAGTGGAGGGTTCAAAACATCACTATGAGTAGGGAGATAAAATAACCAAAGTCAACAACAACAGAGAGCAAGTAACACTCTCCAAAAACACCTCCTGAAGTGATAGGCCCTGGGAAGTGTATGAGCCCTCTTTAATATAGTAGTGTTCACAGGTGCAGGGCACATAAGTTTTTAAAACACATAAAGGACAGAAAACTAGTCAAAATAATGAAACAGAAGAATTCTCCTCAAAAGAAATTACAGGAAGAAATGACAGCTAAAGAATTGCTCAAAACAGATATAAACACTATAACTGAAGAATAATTTAGAATAATAGTCATAAGATTAACTGTTGCACTTGAAAAAAAACACAGAAGACAAAAGAAAATCTATTGCTGAAGAAATCAAGGAACTAAAAAATAGCCATGATGAATTAAAAAATGTTGTAAATGAGCTGCAAAATAGACTAGAGGTGGTGACAGTGAGAATTGAAGAAGCAAAGGGGAGAATAGGTGAAATAGAAGACAAAATTATGGAAAAAGAGAAATCTGAGAAAAAGAGATATAAAAAAATCTGGATCACAAGGGCAGAATTAGAGAACTAAGTGATCCATTGAAATGGAACAATAACTGTATTATAGGAGTTCCAGAAGGAGAAGAGAGAGAGGGGCCGAGGTTGTGCTTCAACATTTTATAGCTGACAACTCCTCCAATCTGGGGAAGGAAGCAGACGTTGAAATGCATGAGGCACAGAAAACTCCCTCCGACATGACTTGAATTGATCTTCTGCACAATATATCATAGTGAAACTGGCAAAATGCAAAGATAGAGAGTTCTGAAAGCAGCTAGGGATAAAAGGGCCTTAATCTACAAGGGTAGACACACAAGGATATTAGCTGATCTAACCACTGTAACTTTGCAGACCAGAAAGGAAACACAGGAAATTTTTAGTGTGATGAATAGGAAAAATATGCAGCCAAGAATTCTTTATCCAGCAAGTCTGTCATTGAGAATAGAATGAGACTTAAATGTTTTCCCAAACAAAAATTGAATGAACTCAACACTACTAAACCAGCCCTACAAGTGATCCTAATGGGGATCATGTGAGTGAAATGTTTCAAGGACCACAAAGTACCAGAGACATCACTTCAAGCATGAAATCTACAGATAACACAATGACTCTAAATTCATATCTTTCAATAATAACACTGGATGTAAATGGACTAAATATTCCAATCAAAAGACATAGGGTATCAGAATGGATAAAAGAAAACAAAACCCATTATTTATTGTCTACAAGAGACCCATTTTAGGCCTGAGGACACCTTCAGCTTGAAAGTGAGGTGATGCAGAATCATCTGTCATGCTACTGGGAGTCAAAAGAAGCTAGAGTAGTCATACTTATATCAGACAAACTAGATTTTAATGTTTATTTATTTTTGAGAAATCGACAGAGACAGAGTGCAAGCAGGGGAGTAGCAGAGAGAGAGGGGGACATAGAATCCAAATCAGGCTCTGGGCTCCAAGCTGTGAGCATGAAGCCTGATGTGGGACTCAAACTCATGGACCGCGAGATCATGACCATAGCTGAAGTCGGACACTCAACTGACTGAGCCACCCAGGCACCCCATACAAACTAGATTTTAAACTTAAGACTGTAAGAAGAATGAAGAAGGACATTATATAATAATCATGGGGTCTAGCCATCAAGAAGAACTAACTGTTATAAATGTATATGTACCAAATTCGGAAACACCCAAATATGCAAAATGATTAATCACAAATATAAGCAACGTTAATGGTAAGAATGTGGTAATTGAAAGGATTTTAATACTCCACTTACAGTAATGGACAGATCATCTAGACAGAAAACCAATAAAGAAACAATGACTCTGGATGACACACTGGACCAGATGGACTTGACAGATATATTTAGAACTTTCATCCTAAAGAGGCAGAATATTCATTCTTCTCGAGTGCACATGGAACATTGTCCAAGATAAATCACACATTGGGTCACAAAACAGCCATCAATAAATACAAAAGAATTGAAACCATACCATGCACACTTTCAGATCCAATGCTATGAAACTTGAAATAAACCACAGGAAAAAGTCTGGAAAGCCTCCAAATGAATGGAGGTTAAAGAACATCCTACTAAAGAATGAATGTGTCAACCAGACAATTAAAGAAGAAATTTAAAAATATATAGAAATGAATGAAAATAAAACCACAACAATCCAAAGTCTTTGGGATGCAGCAAAGGCAGTCTTTTGCAAAATACATTGCAATCCAGGCCCGTTTCAAGAAACAAGAAAAATCCCAAATACAAAATCTAGCAGCATATCTAAAGGAACTAGAAGCATAACAGAAAAGAAACCCAAACCCATCATGAATAAACAAGTTCCTTTATGCCCAAATGAATTGGTTTAGTGTTTAATTTTTCTCGTTTTAAGATCTTCTTCCTATGTTTCCTCTTCTTCGATGATTACCACACTGTCACTTGTTCCCTGCACATATACAACTCTAATGAAGTTGTAGAGAATGCAGATATAATTTCCAGATTCTCTAAATTAACTGCAATTCATGCCTTGCCCCAATACCAAAGTGTCCCCCAGTAATTTTGTTTACAAAAAACATTCGTATTATCTCCTCTGTAAATCAAGTTGTAAATATGTATATTCAAGATATATTCAGTTTATTCTTATATCATGATGAAGAAAATTTTCCAACTGCTGTCAAGTTTCAAGGTGATGGGCAAATTGCCATCACATGAATTCAATATCCATTATATATATATATATATATTCTTTATGTATTATTATATTTATATATAATATTTATATATTCATTATATATATATATGTATATATATATATATATATATATATATATATATATAATTGTAAAAACTCTCCAGAAGATTTCACATAAATTTAGGGTCAGACCCTCTCAAGATTCTTGAAATAGTCTAAAGTGCTTCACTTTACCAAAAGGGAATGTTCTTATCTACCAGTAAGGGAGGAATTCTATGAAAGAGCTACTAGGTCAGATTTCCCAGAGAATTTTGAAGCCCATTGGTTTGCTAAAGTCTACCCTGGTTCCTTGAAATGTTTCATCATGCTTGTATTTAGACATCCCTATATAATAAGTATTTTGTATTGCCTTAAGTCATCTAGAATTTACAGCATTGTGAGATGGCTTTCAATATTTTCAAATCATAACCCCAAAAGAGTGTCCTCTGGGGTCTTAGCAAGCATAGTTCTACACAATATCCTTTCATGAAATCTCACATAAGATTACACATCCCTTCAGGTGTTTCCACTATAGATTCTACTAAAAACAGAGTATATACTTTGTGTATTTTAGGTACTTAGAATAAGTTATTACATATTTAAGAAAAATGTGATTTATTTTTTAAAATTTATTTATTTATTTAGAGAGAGACAAAGACCGCATGAGTGGGGGAGGGGTATAGAGAGAGGGAGAGAGAAAGAGAATCCCAAGCAGTCTCCCAACTGTCAGCGCAAAGCCCTACATAGGGCTCAAACTCATGAAACCATGAGCTCATGACCTGAGCTGAAACCAAAAGTTGGATGCTTAACCAACTGAGCCACCCAGGCACCCCAAGAAACATGTGACTTATTTTTTTAAAAGGTCATACAGTTTCAGGTGCATAATTATGTTAAAGAGGTATAGAATACAAAGTATTTGTAATGCAGATATTTTTATACCTTTATATTACATGCTTTTATGAAATTTCATGTAATGAATTACCATTAATAGCTACATAAATATGAAAATAGGTAGACATATTTTGAGAGATGAAAATAAAATAATTACTACTGGAAGTACTTTGAGTTTGGATTCAGAATGAAGATGGTTTGTTCTGTTTTATTGCACAAGAATGTGACAGATAGTTTGGAGTCTAAACTAGATCTAGTTCTAGTATTGCAACTTAGAAATAAAAAAGTTTGGATTACTAAATTTAACTCTATGAATGTTATTTAAGGTAAGCAAACCAAAACCAGAATGAGATATGATATCACACCTGTTAAAATGGCTATTAACAAAAATATAAGAAGTATTGACCAGGATGGAGAGAAAAAGGGATATTTGTGTACAGTTCATGGGACTGTAAATTAGGTGTTCTTCAAATAATTAAAAATAGATATACCATATGATTCCACAAGCCTCCTTCTGGGAAGTAAAAATCTGTATCTTGAAGCAACATCTGCAGTCCTATAATTATTGCACCATTATTTCTAATAGCTAAGATAGGTAAACAAACTAAGTGTTCATCAACAAATGAATGAATAGAGAAAGTGTGGAATATATATTAAACACAAAAGACTTCACCCAAAAATTGCTAAAACTGGAAAAGAATTCGTAAAGTTTCAAGATACAAAATCAAAGAACAGAAATCTGTTGCATTCTGTACACAAATAATGAAGCAGCATGAAGAGAAAGTAAGGAATTAATCTTATTTACAATTGCACCCAAAGCAGTAAGATACCTAAGAATAAACGTAACAAACGTAGTAAAAAAACTGTACTGTGAAAACTTTAAAACACTGATGAAAAAATTTGAAGAGGACACAGAGAAATAGAAAGATATTCCGTGCTCATGGATTGGAAGAAAAAATATTGTTAAAATGTCTATACTACCCAAAGCAATATACACATTTAATGAATTTCCTATCAAAATATTAACAGAAGTTTTCACAGAGCTAGAACAAACAATCCTAAAATTTTTAATGGAACCCAGAAGACCCAGAATAGCCAAAAAGAACTTGAAAAAGAAAAGCAAACTTGAAAGCATCACAATTTCGGACTTCACAGAAAAATAGGTGTGATATTTACCATCTTTATGATAATGATCCAGCAACATCAAGAAAATTACCATCAAATTATTTTCATAAGTACACCAGATATGCCTAGATTTATCATCAATATAGTTTCCAAATTATTTCTGTGTACCATTTCCATCTGATTTTCCCAAAGTATCGTTAATTTCTAATGGAGATATTATTATTTCACTTGAAGTTCAATTATACATACAGGAAGTTAAAAGATAAACTACAAAAGTTAAATAGAGAAAGTAAAATTAGTCACAATCTGTGTTTGGAAAAAGAAATTGATAACTAATACATCCTCTATTTCTGTGAATACTTCAATTATTTCTAGATGTCCTTTAAATTTGGATAATCCTCAATTGTCCCAGAAACAGACAGATTTTGCTTTTAATCTTTTTTGCCTTTATTATAATTTCAATTTTATGTTTTGAATAAAATTGAGACAAGGTATCATTTCAACGTTTATTTATTTTTGGGGCAGAGAGAGACAGAGCATGAACAGGGGAGGGGCAGAGAGAGAGGGAGACACAGAATCGGAAACAGGCTCCAGGCTCTGAGCCATCAGGCCAGAGCCTGACGCGGGGCTCGAACTCACGGACCGTGAGATCGTGACCTGGCTGAAGTCGGACGCTTAACCGACTGCGCCACCCAGGCGCCCCGACAAGGTATCATTTAATTAGAAATGACATATTCATTTAAATTAAGACAGTGTATAAGTAATAATAAATTTGCCCTGGCAAACACATAGTCACTATGCTCATTAGCAAAAATTCATTAGAGAGAACAGAAGGAGATATGTGCTTTCAGTTATGAAATGAATAAATCACAGGAAAAAAGACACAGCACGAAAATATAGTCAATGATATTGTGATAGTGTTGTGATGTAACATGTAGTAGCTACACTTATGGTGAGTGTAGAGTATGTATAAACTTGTCCAATCGCTATGTTGTACACCTGAAACTAATACAACACTGTATGTCAACCATACACAAATAAAAATGTAAACAAACAAACAAACAAAGAAACAAAAACACACAAAAATCCAAGTAAGAACAAGGGAATTCTACTTTCTACTATTGTTATTTAGGATTTGGACTCTTACATGTTAGTTTTGTTCATCAAATTTTATGTGAGCCATCTAAAATCTATGCCAATATGACTTATGTTATATTTTATGAATACCTTCATTCCTTTCCATTCAGGCAGCATATTTATGAACTAATTCCAGAATCATTTTGTGTTGTAAAATTTCTGCCACTCCAACTTTACTTAAAATCTTCTAATTCTGGACTCAACTAACTCTTACATAGAATAAGTTACTAATTTCTTAAATTGATCACCTTAAAATTATAATGATTTTAATACAAAGTGCCAGAAGGATTAATGCAATGCAATCAACATTTAAATGAGCACATCATATTCTGGCATGAAAATAGCTCTACTTCTGATGAATAGAATTCATTTTTCACATATCATACTAAAGTATTCACTTAGCTACAATTTTTTCCATCTCCAAAAGATTAATTACAGGCTCTGGGCACAATGCATCTTCCCTTCCTTTATAAGTATGATTTATATATCAAATATAACTGTTTCAGAAAATGTATTGGTTTAATTATGGGACAAATACATTCTTTTCACATTTGAAGTGTATTTTGCATCATATAAATATTTAGCATACATTTTGTGACACAGAATTATTATTTTTAAAGTTTCCATATTTTCATGAACATGTCATCATTTAGTATAGACCATAGTGTTATTCAGCAAATATCCAGAAAATAAATTCATAGATAATATCAACCATTGACTATATTATGAATTTTACTCTGTTTTACTGCTAATTTACAATAGATTTTTAGAAATGCCAATTCTTTCCAGGATTCTATAATGACTTATGTTTTAGGTTTAAGTAGAGGTTAGGGGCGCCTGGGCGGCTCAGTTGGTTAAGCGTTTGCTTTGGCTCATGTCATAATCTCACTGTTCCTGAATAGCGCCACATCTGGCTCTGTGTTGACAGCTCAGAGCCTGGAGCCTATTTCAGATTCTGTGTCTATCTCTCTCTCTCTGCCCCTCCCCCACTCAGGCTCTGTATCTCTCTCTTTCTCAAAAATAATAAAATAAACATTTAAAAAAAATAAAGACAGGTACATTTTTAAATACACATGTTTCAGAAATTTATTAATATTTTAATTGTGCACACACACACATGACCTTTCAAACCTATTTCAATTAAATGAAATTTGCTTTTTGAAATCACCTGCTTATAAGATAACTTAATGTTACAATTGTTTATTTTAATAGTTTAAAAACAGCAATTCTTAATTAATTATAATCAAATTCCTTTAGGTACTTGTAGAGGAGTCTTGTTGCTTATGTAATAAATTAAAATAAAAATACAATTAGGACATGTACCTTTTGTTATCTTCCAATTTAAATTTTTTTGTAATGTTTATCTATTTTTGAGAGAGAGAGAGAGTGGGGGAGAAGGGCAGAGACAGAGAGGGAGACACAATCTGAAACAGGCTCCAGGCTCTGAGCTGTCAACACAGATCCCAACATGGGGCTCAAACTCAGGAATGGTGAAATCATGATCTGAGCTGAAGTGGACGTTTAATTGAATGAGCCACCCAGGTGCCCCTGTTATCTCCCAATTTTAAAATATCACTGGATCGAATAGGCGAGAGTGGTTCTACAGTCATCATATGAATATCTCTTTTCTGCAAAGATTTCCATGAATACTTTTCAAACAAATTTATATATTCAGCTCTTATCCCTGCACTTGACATCTTAGATAATTTTAGTAAGACTCAGCAGCAACCATGATTCCAGCTCTTATTTACCTAGAAATCAAAGATAAGACTTATTTTGTGTGTATGTGTGTGTTCACTTGGGAACGTCCATGGAGATTTGAATAATGTAGTTTAAGTCGCTAATAACTCAATATGGCCTCAGGCCAAGATTGGAAAGTTCTTATAATTTATTTAGATCTTTTCAAAGATGTGTTAAGGGTCTATTCAGTTGAGAAACAAATATATTTATTTAGATTTTTCCAACATTGTTATATCTCTAAAGTTTTATGAACTCACAAATTTTATATATTGGTATTCACCAATTGCATAAGAATAATGTATAAACAGGGGCGCCTGGGTGGCTCAGTCCACGGGATGTCAGACTCTAAATTTTAGTTCAGGTCATGATCTCATAGTTTTTGGTTCAAGCCCCTCATCAAGCTTCTGCTGTCAGTGTGGAGCTCTCCCTCTCCCTTTCTCTCTGGGTACTCCCTGCGTGTGTGTTCAGGCTTTTTCTCTCTATATACAAATAAATAAATAAATAAATAAACCTTAAAAAAGTATAATGTGAAAACATATTATTTGGCAATTTGTAAAAAAATGCCTTAAAAATTAGGTACATTATAATGGAATATGATAAATTTTATATAAACACAGGCAGAAATTTGTAAAATTCTTTAAATTCTTAAAATGTTTAAAATTTGCCTATAAACTTTAATTTAGTGTAGATATTTATTATGAATTATTCTCATTAAGTTAGAAATTGCCATTAAATTATAAAACATGTTTTAAATTTTAATATAGGTAACAAAACAATAGTACCATTCTCCTTGGTAGACTATTATTTAGATAATATTCAATAATGCATTTTTTATTGCAGATAACACCTTAAATGTTCTTAGGTTTTCTATGGCCTCCAGTATATGCATCAGTGATACATTTCTCTTGGGAAGGGGTACCACTAGTCTAATTTAAGTTTTTTTCCCAAACTTTTTAATTATATATATATATATATATATATACACATATATATATACACATATATATATATACATATATATATTTAGTATTGGAATTTGTTATATATATATAGTATTGGAATTTGTTATATATATGTATATAGTATTAGAATTTGTTATATATATATATATATATATATATATATATATATATAACATAATTGACAATTTTAACCATCTTTGTACAATTCAAACCATATTTGTACAATTGAGTGACATACATGCATTCACATTTTTATTCAATCATCATCACTATCCATGTCTACAATATTTTCACCAGCCCAAACTGAAGCTTCTCACTGTATAAACAATACTTCCCCAGTCCCCCATCCTACATCCTGCTAACAATTCTTTCTGTCTCAATTTTGCCTATTTTAGCTAATTCATAAAAGTGGAAACATATAATAGTTTCCTTTTCTGTTTGGCTTATTTCACTTAGACAAATGTTCTCAAGATTCATCTATATTGTAGGATGTATTAGAATTTCATTCATTTTTAAGTGCAAATAATCCATTATGTGTATATATCACGTTTTTAATGCATTCCTCTCCCAGTAAGCATTTACCTTTCTCCCTATTGTGAATTATGCTGCTAAACACAAGTGTACACATATCTGCTAGAATTCCTGCTTTAAATTACTTTTTATTTTTTATTTTTTTTACACATGAATTATATATTTTTAATTTTCTTTATTTTTTAATATATGGAATTTATTGTCAAACTGGTTTCCATACAACACCCAGTGCTCATCCCAAAAGATGCCCTCTTCAATACCCATCACCTACCCTCCCCTCCCATCCACTCCCCATCAACCCTCAGTTTGTTATATATTTAGAAGCATAATTACTAAATCATATAAGTTAATGGTGAACTTTCAGAGAATTGCCATACTGGTTTTCACAGCATGTGACCATTCTACATTCCCATAAAAAATGTGCTAAGTTTCCAATTTCTCCATATTCTTGCCAGCATTTGTTGTTATTATTATTTATTGTTTAATAATAGCTTACATAATGGGTAAAAGGAATATTTCATTGTGGTTTTTATTTTCATTTCTCTAACACCTAGTGATGTTGACTGTTTTGTCAATTGCTTATCAGGCATTTGTATATATTCATTGGAGACATGCGTAATTAAATACTTTACCCATATTTTAATAATGTTTGTTGTTGAGGTTTATGAGTTATTTATGTATTCTAGATATTTATTTTTATATGATATATTTCCTTCAATTTAATGAGCTTTATTTTCACTCTATTAAAAGATGATTACCAGAGGGGAGGTGGTGGGGTGGGAGGAAGGTTAAATAGGTGATGCGAATTAAGGACTCCATTTGTGATGAGCAATGAGTGTTCTATGGAAGAGTTGAATCGCCATATTTTACACATGAAATAATATATTACACTGTATGTTAACTAGTTGGAATATAAATAAAAACTTAAAAAAAAAGTTTTCTTTGATGTACAGTAATTTTTTCTTGTTAATATTTAAGACATCCAAATTTTCTGTTTTTTGTTTCTTTGGTTGCCTGTACTTTGGTGTCACATCTAAGAAATCATTGTTAACAATGTAATTAACATTTTCTCCTATTTTGTCCAAAAATTTTATAGTTTCAGCGCTTATGTTTAGGCTTTAATAAACTTCAAGTTATTTTTGTATATTAGGTGGGAATAGTTTCATTTTATTGCTTTGTGTATAGATACCAAGTTTTCTGAGTACCCCTTTTTGAAATACTGTTATTTCCTCATTGAATGTTTCAGACAACTTTCTTGAAAATCATTTGATTGCCCATGTGAGAACTTATACACAATATTTATTCTATCCAACTGGTCTTTTTGTAATTTACATCTAATTACCGTAGCTCTTATTGTTAGTTTTTAAATTAAGAAGTGTGTGTCCCTTTGGAAAAATGTCTATTCATATCCTCTGCCTATTTTTAATTGGATCATTTGTTGTTTGAATGTTGACTCTGATAAGCCTTCTATATATTTTTTTGATAATCAGAGCCAACAGACACATGAAAAGATGCCCAGCATCACTTATCATCAAGGAAATACAAACCCAAACTATAATGAGATACAACCTCACACTTGTCAGAATGGCTAAAATAAACAACATGAGAAACAACAGTTGTTGGTCAGGATGTGGAGAAAGGGGAACCTTCCTGCATTATTGGTGGGAATTCAAACTGATGCAGCTACTGTGGAAAATATAGTGGAGGTTTCTCAAAAAGTTAGAAATAGAACTACCCTACAATCCAGCAATTGCACTACTACGTATCAATGTCTGTCTGTTTCTGTAATTACTACAAACTCTAAAATGGATATTTATAATATTTCTATTTATTCATTCATAGAAATCTAACATGATTAAACCTATTAGTAGTTGCACTTTTGTGGGGAGAGAGTAGAAGAGTAGGAGGACTCCCTGCTGCCCCATCCCACAACTACAACAGGAAAACTGTCAAATCATCTTAAGTACCCCCAGAAATCTACCTGAAAACTGACAGAAGAAACTTCACAACTAATGGGAAGAAGAGGAAACATCAAAGAAGGTAGGAAGTGTGAAGAAAGGGTTTCAGGAAGAAATAGATCATAAGTGCTGTAGAGAGGATGAAGCCATGGTCACAGAAAGGGCAAAAAAGGAGCACGCAGGGGAATGCACAAGGAAAAGATTTCCCTAAATGCAGTGGAATGGAAAATGAGCGGCTGAATTTTATGGATTCTTACAACCAGAGGGGCTTAAAGCCTGCAATTTTAAAGGTCACTGAGCTTGCCTGGGATAGGTCCCAGAGGGCAACACCCTGATCCTGGACAGAAGGCAAGCATACAACACAGGGGCAGATAGCATAGAAACACTGATCTGAAGAGTGCTTGGAGCACACAGTGGGGAGATTATTCACTCTTCTATGAGCTTCCTGAAAAGCAACTTTAATGCAGTCACCTCTTTGGGAACAAAGAAACTGGTCAGTGCCATTTCCCTCCTCTGTCCCTCAGCATAAACACAGAGCCACCCACCAAAAGCAGCACAATTCTGACACTGGTTGACTAACCAGGCCCCATCCTCCTGCTCACTGGTGGAGGTGCCCTTCTCAGTCACATTTGCCTCAGTCTCAGTGCAGCAGGCTTCTCCCCTAGGGGAGCAGCAGAAACCCTTGCCCACATCATGTCTTCCAGTCAGAAAGTTCTGCAGGGTATAAGTTTGGGTGGAGGGAGTGAGAGATCTTATTTCACAAGCAGACAACGGGCACCTAGTTAAGAGTCATAACATTCAGGCCAGGGACCAAACACTGCCCTCAACAGGAAAGGATAGCTTCTACAGACAAGTGGCCTGAAGGACAGAACAGCCAAAATACAAAAGCAGAGTGCACACAACAAACACTGGAGACACTCCTTGAAGTGCCAGACCCTGGGCACACACCACATGACCTCTTCTTAATAAGTCCATTTTTTTTTTTCAGGAGCAGGGGACATAACTGGCTTTTTAACAGAAAGAAGATGGCAGAGACTTAAAAAACTGCATAAGTGGAGGAATTCATCCTCAATGAAAGAACAAGGTAAAACCATAGCCAGAGACCTAAGTGGAAAATACATAAAGTACCATGACTTATGGAAAATTTAAAGCAACAATCATAAAGATATTAACTAGGGGTTGAGAAAAGAATGGAAGATATCAGGGAGACCCTTAACATAAAGATGAAATAATTTAAAAAGAATCAATCAGAGATGAAGTCTATGATAAATGAGATTAGAAACACCCTTGGTGCAATGAACAGAAAACTGGAAAAAGCAGAGGAACACATTAATTACCTGAAGACAAAGTAATGGAAATAAATGAACCTGAAGAAAAGAGAGAAAGGATAATTATGCAATATGAGAAAAGAAACATAATAACATTCATATTACAGACATAACAGAAAAAGAAGAGAGAAAGGGGGGCAGAATATTTGTTAGAAGACATAATAGTTGAAAACTTCCCTACTTTGGGTAAGGAAAGAGACATCTAGTTGCAGAAGGGAAAGAAGAATCCCATGAAAATCAACAAAAGCATGCCCAAATAAAGACATATTGTAATTAAATTTGCACAAGATAATGATAAAGAACAAAATCTTAGAGCAAAAACAAAGAAATCCTTAAATTACATGGGAAAACATGTAAGTCTAGCTTGAGATTTTCCAACAGAGACTTGGCAGGCCAGAAGGGAGTGGCATGATATATTCAAAGTGCTGAATGGGAAAAAAATTGCAATCAAGAATACTCCATCCAGCAACACTATCACTAAGAATAGAAGAATACATAAAAAGTTTCCCATACAAATAATAATAAAGGAGATCATGACCACCAAACCAGCCCTGACCAAAATATTAAAGGAAAATCTTTGGGTGCAAAGAAGAGAACAAAAGTGACAAAGACAAAAAAGGATCAGAGAAAAATCACCAGAAACAACAGAACAAGAAATAAAATGGCAATGAATACATATCTCTCAATATTTACTTTGAATATAAATAGACAAAATGCACCAACCAAAAAACAAAGATTGTCAGAATGGAAGAAAAATAGGACCCACCTATATGCAGTCTTGTTGCCTGCCAGAGACTCATATTAGACCTAAAGAAATCTGCAGGTTGAAAGAGGGAATGGAGAAATATTTATCCTGCAAATGGATGCCAAAGCAAGTGTGGGAGAGGCAGGAGAGAAGCATCAAGAGAAAAGACTTCAAAAGGGGAGGGGTGGAGAAGGTGCAAGGCCTTAGGACATGTTAACATAGCTGAACACAGCTGTGGCTAGTAAGAAATGCCTAGAGCCATTAACATTGTCCAGGGCTGGATCCTCCTTCACACCTGACTCTTCCTAGTGTTATAGAAACCAATTAACTCAAAATTCAACCTTGAAAAGCTAAACCATTAGACTGATTAACACACTTGCTTAGCTGACTTTATGCATGTAGTCTTTAGCAATTATCCTAATAAAAAGAATCTTCATTCTGGAGTCAGGGCCTCATTCCGACTTTAGTATGAAGACTTTCACTTAACTGCACTTTGTGAACTCATCTTTTGTGACTCCGGCCATACTCCCTGAAACAAGCAAGCAAGAGAAACAAACTTATATTGGAAAAACTATACTTTACAACAAAGACTATAACAGAGATAAAGAAGGACACTATATAATACTAACGTGGACAATAAAATAATAAAATTGAATAATTGTAAATATTTATTCCCCAAACATGGGACAGAAAAATATATAAAATAACTAATATAAAGGATCTAATTAATAATAATGCAGTAATAGTAGGTGGCTTTCATACCCAACTTACATCAAAGGACAGATCATCTAAACAGAAAATCAACAGTGAAACATTGGCTTTAAAGACACACTGGACCAGATGGATTTAGCAGATATATTCCAAATATTCCAACCTAAAACAGCAGATTGCACATTATTTTCAAGTACGAATACAAGATTCTCCAGAATAGATCACATATTAGGTCACAAATCAGGATTCAACAAATGTAAAACAATTGAAGTCATGCCATAAAATTTTCTGACCACAAAGCTGTGAAATTTGAAATAAACCATAAGAAAAATAAAATATGTAAAGACCACTAATACATAGGGCTTAAACAACATGTTAATAAACAATAAAATGGCTAGCCAGGAAATCAAAGAAGAAATTATGTATATAGATATAGATAGATATAGATATAGATATAAATAGATATAGATATAGATATAGACATATACACACATGAATATATGTATTTGTATATATTTGTATGTATATATAGTAAATACATATGTATATGTATATTGTATGTATATATATTTGTATATATATCTTGTATATATGTTGTATATATATTTGTGTGTGTATTTATATATATATATATATATAGTATATATAAAAATGAAAATGAAATCACAATGGTCAAAAACCTTTGGGATGCACCAAAAGTGATCCCTTTAGGGAATTAATATAGCAATACTGTCCTACAACAAGAAGCAAGAAAAATCTCAAACAACCAAAACTTACATCTAAAGAAGCAATAAAAAACCAACAAATGAAACCTAAAGACAGCAGAGGGAAGGAGACAATGAAGGTTAGAGGAGAAATAAATGATTTATAAACAACAAAAACAATAGAATAGGATAATGAGAACAGGAGATGGCTCTTTGAAAAAAAATTAATAAAATAGATACACCTCTAGCCATACTTATCAAAAAGAAAAGAGCAAATACTCAAAATAGGTTAAGTGTCTGACTCTTAGTTTCAGCTCAGATCATGATCACATGGTTAGTGACCTAGAGCCCTGCATCAGGCACTGCACACTGAACACAGAGTCTGCTTGGGATTCTCTCTTTTCTCTCTCTCTGCCCCACCCCTGCTCTCTTTCTCTCTCTCAAAATAAATAAATATCCATCAGCAGTGCAAGAGGGTTCCCATTTCTCCACATCCTCTCCAGCATCTATAATCTCCTGATTTGTTCATTTTAGCCACTCTGACTGGTGTGAGGTGATATCTCAGTGTGGTTTTGATTTGTATTTCTCTGATGAGGAATTTACCCAAGGGATACAGGAGTGCTGATGCATAGGGGCACTTGTACCCCAATGTTTATAGCAGCACTTTCAACAATAGCCAAACTATGGAAAGAACATAAATGTCCATCAACTGATGAATGAATAATGAAATTGTGGTTTATATGCACAATGGAATACTATATGGCAATGAGAAAGAATGAAATATGGCCTTTTGTAGCAACATGGATGGAAGTGGAGAGTGTTATGCTAAGTGAAAACAAGTCATACAGAGAAAGACAGGTACCATATGTTTACACTCTTATGTGGATCCTGAGAAACTTAACAGAAGACCATGGGGGGAGAGGAAGAAAAAAAATAGAGAGGGAGGGAGCCAAACCATAAGAGACTCTTAAAAAACGAGAATAAACTGAGGGTTGATGGGGGGTGGGAGGGAGGGGAAGGGGGGTGATGGGCATTGAGGAGGGCACCTGTTGGTATGAGCACTGGGTGTTGTATTGAAACCAATTTGACAATAAATTTCATATTAAAAAAGAAAAATAAACAAACCAATAAATAAATAAACATTAAAAAAAAAACCAGACCCAAATAAATAGAATCACAAATGAAAGAGGACAAATAACAACCAACATACAGAAATTCAAACAACTATAAGAGGATATTATGAAAAAATGATATGCCAACAAATTGGACAACCTGGAAGAAAATTCCTAGAAATATACAAACTACCAAACATAGAACAGGAAGAAATAGAAAATGTGAACAGACCAATGATAAGGAATGAAACTGAATCAGTAATCAAAAAACTCCCAAACATAATCCAGGATCAGGCGGCTTCTCAGGAAAATCCTACCAAACCTTTAAAGAAGAGTTAATACTCATTATTTTCAAATTATTCCAAAAATTACAAAAGGAAGTCAAACTTCCAAATTAATTCTATGAGGTCAGCATTATCCTGATACCAAGTCATGTAAGTATACCACTAAAAAGAGAACTATAGACCAATATCCCCAATGAACATAAATACAAATGTTATCAATAAAATGCTAAGAAACCAAATCCAGTAATACATTAAAAAATCATTAACCATGATTTGGAGGGATTTATTCTTGGCTTGTAATAGTGGGTCAATATTCACAAATCAATCAATGAGATAGAAAACATTATTAAAACTAAGGAAAAGAATCCAATGATCATTGCAATAGATGCAGAAAAAAGCATATGATAAAGTACACCACTCATTCATGAAACAACACTCAACAAATTAGGGTTAGGAGAAACATACCTCAATATAATAAAGGCCATATATGAAAAACCC
The DNA here is from genome assembly GCF_018350155.1 of Leopardus geoffroyi. NCBI lineage: Eukaryota > Metazoa > Chordata > Mammalia > Carnivora > Felidae > Leopardus > Leopardus geoffroyi. The sequence goes on from NC_059326.1 coordinate 83,271,675, forward strand.
ATAGCTAATATCATCCTCAATGGGGAAATACTGAGAGCTTTTCCTCTATGGTCAGGAATAAGACAAGGATGTCCAGTCTCACCGCTTTTACTCAACATAGTACTGGAAGTCCTAGCAATTGCAATCAGACAACAAAAAGAAATAAAATTCATCCAAATTGGCACTCGAAAGACTCCACCAAAAAAACTGTTGAACCGATTCATGAATTCAGCAGTCACAGATTACATAATCAATGTAAGTACTTTAGTTGAATTTCTATACACCGATAATGAAACAGCAGAAAGATAAATCAAGGAATCAGTCCCGTTTAGAATTGCAACAAAAACAGTAAGACACCTAGGAATAAACCTAATCAAGGAGATGAAAGGACCATACTCTGTAAACCATAAAACACTGATGAAAGAAATTGAAGTTGATGCAAGGAAATTAAAAGACATCTCCTACAAATTGATTGCAATAACAAATATTGTTAAAATGTCTACACTACCCAAGGTAGTCTACACATTAATGCAATCTCTATGAAAATACCAACAACATATTTCAGAAATCCAGAACAAACAATCTTAAAACTTGTATAAAGCCACAAATGACCCAGAAGAGCCAAAGCAACCTTGGAAAAGAAAAGCAAATTTGGACACATCTCAATTCCTGACTTCAAGTTATATTACAGATCTGAGGTGATCAAAACAGTATAGTACTGGCACAAAAATAGATAGATCAATGGAACAGGATAAAAAACTGAGAGATGGGCCCAGAAATATATGGTCAATAAACTGAAGAAAGTATGGAAGAATATCCTATGGAAAAAAAATACTGTGTTTTCAACAAATTGCGTTGGAAAAACTGGACAGAGACATGCAGAAGAATAAAACTGGACCACATTCATACACCATGCACAAAAAGAAATTAAAAATGGATTAAATACATAATTGTGAGACCTGAAAACATAAATCTCCTAAAAGGGAATATGGGTAGTAACTTCTTTAAAATCAGCCCTAGCAACTTCCTAATAGATATGTCTTCTAAAGCAAGGGAAATGAAATAAAACATAAACTATTAAGACTACATTAAAATTTAAAAAGCTTCTGCACAGCAAAGGAATCAATCAAAAACATGAGAAATCAGAATAAGTGATACCGGAAGATGGTGCCATAGGAGGACGCTGGGCTCACCGCCCGTTCTGCTGATCACTTAGATTCCACCTACACCTGCCTATATAACCCAGAAAACCACCAGAAGACTAGCAGAACAGAGTCTCTGGAGCCAAGCACAGACGAGAGGCCCACAGAAGAGGGTAGGAAGGGCAGAGAGGCGGTGCGCACTACACAGACTGGCAGGAGGGAGTCCGGGCGGAGGGGCAGCCGGCTGGCCAAGCAGAGCCCCCGAGTCTGGCTTGCAAAACCGGAGGGGCCGGAGGGAGTGTGTTCCCACAGCAAGTGGGGCTTGACATCTGGAAGGTTATAAGCTAACAGCTCTGCTTGGAGAACAGGAGGGCTGCAGGACAACGGGAGGGAGAGTTGTTGAACCGCAGATGACAGAGCTCAGCTTGTCAGGGAACAAAGGCGCTCGCCAGTTCCATCTTCCTCGCCCATCCCCCAGCCAAAATCCCAAAGGGAACCAGTTCCTGCCAGGAAACTTGCTTGCACCTACAAAACACCCAACACTGTGCTTCTGCGGATCCATCCCTCTGGTGAGTCTGACTCCATCCCAGTGGCACAGGGCCCCTCCCAAAGCGGATCTCCAAAGGAAAAGCAAACTGAGCCTGCCCTGCTTGCTCCTGTACACCTTGCCGAGCCACCCCGGCTAATACACCAGATCCCCAGCACCACAAGACTGGCAGTGTGCAAGTAGCCCAGATGGGCCATGCCACCCCACAGTGGAGAGGGGAGGAGAAGGCACACACCAGTCTGACTGTGGCCCCAGCAGTGGGCTGGGGGCAGACATCAGGTTTGACTGTGGCACCGCCCACCAATGCCAGTTATTCAAGACAGCACAGGGGAAGTGCCCCTCAGTCCCGCACCACTCCAGGGACTATCCAAAATGATGAAACAGAAGAATTCCCCTCAGAAAAATGTCCAGAAAATAATGACAGCTAATGAACTGATCAAAAATGATTTAAACAATATAACAGAAAGTGAATTTAGAATAGTAGTCATAAAATTAATCGCTGGGCTTGAAAACAGTATAAAGGACAGCAGAGAATCTCTTGCTACAGAGATCAAGGGACTAAGGAACAGCCAGGAGGAGCTAAAAAATGCTATCAATGAACTGCAAAATAAAATGGAGACAACTATGGCTCGTATTGAAGAGGCAGAGGAGAGAATAGGTGAACTAGAAGATAAAATTATGGAAAAAGAAGCTGAGAAAAAGAGAGATAAAAAAATGCTGGAGTATGAGGAGAAAATTACAGAACTAAGTGATGCACTAAAGAGATATAATATACACATAATTGGTATTCCAGAGGAGGAAGAGAGAGGGAAAGGTGCTGAAGGTGTACTTGAAGAAATCATAGCTGAGAACTTCCCTGATCTGGGGAAGGAAAAAGGCATTGAAATCCAAGAGGCACAGAGAACTCTCTTCAGACATAACTTAAATCGATCTTCTGCACGGCATATCATAGTGAAACTGGCAAAATACAAGGATAAACAGAAAATTCTGAGAGCAGCTAGAGATAAACATGCTCTAACATATAAAGGGAGACCTATAAGACTCGTGACCGATCTCTCTACTGAAACTTGGCAGGCCAGAAAGGAATGGCAGGAGATCTTCAATGTGATGAACAGAAAAAACTATGCAGCCGAAAATTCTTTATCCAGCAAGTCTGTCATTTAGCATAGAAGGAGAGATCAAGGTCTTCCTAAACAAACAAAAACTGAAGGAATTCATCACCACTAAACCAACCCTACAAGAGATCCTAAGGGGGATCCTGTGAGACAAAGTACCAGAGACATCGCTACAAGCATGAACCCTACAGACATCACAATGACTCTAAACCCATATCTTTCTATAATAACACTGAATGTAAATGGACTAAATGCGCCAACCAAAAGACATAGGGTATTCGAATGGATAAAAAAACAAGACCTATCTGTTGCTGTCTACAAGAGACTCATTTTAGACCTGAGGACACCTTTAGATTGAGAGTGAGGGGATAGAGAACTATTTATCATTCCACTGGAAGTCAAAAGAAAGCTGGAGTAGCCATACTTATATCAGACAAACTAGACTTTAAATTAAAGGCTATAACAAGGGTTGAAGAAGGGCATTATGTAATAATCACAGGGTCTATCCATCAGGAAGAGCTAACAATTATAAATGTCTATGCGCTGAATACAGGACCCCAAATATATAAAACAATTACTCACAAACATAAGCAACCTTATTGATAAGAATGTGGTAATTGCAGGGGCCTTTAACACTCCACTTACAGAAATGGATAGATCATCTAGACACACGGTCAATAAAGAAACAAGGGCCCTGAATGATACATTGGATCAGATGGACTTGACAGATATATTTAGAACACTGCATCCCAAAGCAACAGAATATACTTTCTTCTTGAGTGCACATGGAAAATTCTCCAAGATAGATCACATACTGGGTCACCAGACAGCCCTTCATAAGTATACAGGAGTTGAAATCATACCATGCATACTTTCAGACCACAATGCAATGAAGCTTGAAATCAACCACAGGAAAAAGTCTGGAAAACCTCCAAAAGCATGGAGGTTAAAGAACACCCTACTAATGAATGAATGGGTCAACCAGGAAATTACAGAAGAAATTTAAAAATATACAGAAACAAATTAAAATAAAATTGCAACAATCCAAACGCTTTGGGATGCAGCGAAGGCAGTCCTGAGAGGAAAATACATTGCAATGCAGGCCTATCTCAAGAAACAAGAAAAGTCCCAAATACAAAGTCTAACAGCACACCTAAAGGAAATAGAAGCAGAACAGCAAAGACAGCCTAAATCCAGCAGAAGAAGAGAAATAATAAAGATCAGAGCAGAAACAAACAATATAGAATCTAAACAAACGGTAGAGCATATCAACGAAACCAAGAGTTGGTTTTTTGAAAAAATAAACAAAATTGATAAACCCCTAGCCAGGCTTCTCAAAAAGAAAAGGGAGATGACCCAAATAGATAAAATCATGAATGAAAATGGAATTATTACAACCAATCCCTCAGAGATACAAGCAATTATCAGGGAATACTATGAAAAATTATATGCCAACAAACTGGACAACCTGGAAGAAGTGGACAAATTCCTAAACACCGACATGCTTCCAAAACGCAATCAGGTGGAAATAGAAAGCTTGAACAGACCCATAACCAGCGAAGAAATTGAATTAGTCATCAAAAATCTTCCAACAAATCAGAGTCCAGGACCAGATGGCTTCCCAGGGGAGTTCTACCAGACATTTAAAGCAGAGATAATACCAACCCTTCTCAAGCTATTCCAAAAAATTGAAAGGGAAGGAAAACTTCCAGACTCATTCTATGAAGCCAGTATTACTTTGATTCCTAAACCAGACAGAGACCGAGTAAAAAAAGAGAACTACAGGCCAATATCCCTGATGAATATGGATGCAAAAATTCTCCATAAGATACTAGCAAATCGAATTCAACAGCTTATAAAAAGAATCATTCACCACGTCAAATGGGATTCATTCCTCGGATGCAGGGCTGGTTCAACATTCGCAAATCAATCAATGTGTTTCATCACATTAATAAAAGAAAAGATAAGAACCATATGATCCTGTCAATCGATGCAGAAAAGGCCTTTGACAAAATTCAGCAACGTTTCTTTTTTTTTTTTTTAATTTTTTTTCAACGTTTATTTATTTTTGGGACAGAGAGAGACAGAGCATGAACGGGGGAGGGGCAGAGAGAGAGGGAGACACAGAATCGGAAACAGGCTCCAGGCTCTGAGCCATCAGCCCAGAGCCCGACGCTGGGCTCGAACTCACGAACCGCAAGATCGTGACCTGGCTGAAGCCGGACGCTTAACCGACTGCGCCACCCAGGCGCCCCGAGCAACGTTTCTTAATAAAAACCCTTGAGAAAGTCGGGACAGAAGGAACATACTTAAAGATCATAAAGCCATTTTTGAAAAGCCCACAGCTAACATCATCCTCAATGGGGAAAAACTGAGAGCTTTTTCCCTGAGATGAGGAACACGACAGGGATGTCCACTCTCACCGCTGTTGTTTAACATAGTGTTGGAAGTGCTAGCATCAGCAATCAGGCAACAAAAGGAAATCAAAGGCATCAAAAATTGGCAAAGATGAAGTTAAGCCTTCACTTTTTGCAGATGACATGATAATATACATGGAAAATCCAATAGACTCCACCAGAAATCTGCTAGAACTGATACATGAATTTAGCAAAGTTTCAGGATACAAAATCAATGTACAGAAATCAGTTGCATTCTTATACACTAATAATGAAGCTACAGAAAGACAAATAAAGAAACTGATCCCATTCACAATTGCACCAAGAAGCATAAAATACCTAGGAATAAATCTAACAAAAGATGTAAAAGATCTGTATGCTGAAAACTATAGAAAGTATATGAAGGAAATTGAAGAAGATATAAAGAAATGGAAAAACATTCCGTGCTCATGGGTTGGAAGAATAAATATTGCTAAAATGTCAATACTACCCAAAGCTATCTACACATTCAATGAATCCCAATCAAAATTCCACCGGCATTCTTCTCGAAACTATAACAAGCAATCCTAAAATTCATATGGAACCACAAAAGACCCCGAATAGCCAAAGTAATTTTGAAGAAGACCAAAGCAGGAGGCATCACAATCCCAGACTTTAGCCACTACTACAAAGCTGTATTTGCTTTGTAGTATGGTATTGGCACAAAACAGCATGGTATTGGCATAGAAACGGACACATAGACCAATGGAATAGAATAGAAACTCCAGAACTAGGCCCACAAACGTATGGCCAACTAATCTTTGACAAAGCAGGAAAGAACATCCAATGGAAAAAAGACAGTCTCTTTAACAAATGGTGCTGGGAGAACTGGACAGCAACTTGCAGAAGGTTGAAACTAGACCACTTTCTCACACCATTCACAAAAATAAACTCAAAATGGATAAAGGACCTGAATGTGAGACAGGAAACCATCAAAACCCTAGAGGAGAAAGCAGGAAAAGACCTCTCTGACCTCAGCCATAGTAATTTCTTACTTGACACATCCCCAAAGGCAAGGTAGTTAAACGTAAAAATGAACTACTGGGACCTTATGAAGATAAAAGCTTCTGCACAGCAAAGGAAACAACCAACAAAACTAAAAGGTAACCAATGGAATGGGAAAAGATATTTGCAAATGACATATCGGACAAAGGGCTAGTATCCAAAATCTATAAAGAGCTCACCAAACTCCACACCCAAAAAACAAATAATCAGTGAAGAAATGGGCAGAAAACATGAATAGACACTTCTCTAAAGAAGACATCCCGATGGTCAACAGGTACATGAAAAGATGCAAAACGTCGCTCCTCATCGGGAAATACAAATCAAAACCACACTCAGATATCACCTTATGCCAGTCAGAGTGGCCAAAATGAACAAATCAGGAGATTATAAATGCTGGCGAGGATGTGGAGAAACAGGAACCCTCTTTCACTGTTGGTGGGAATGCAAATTGGTGCAGCCACTCTGGAAAACAGTGTGGAGGTTCCTCAGAAAATTGAAAATAGACCTACCCTATGACCCAGCAATAGCAGTGCTAGGAATTTACCCAAGGGATACAGGAGTACTGATGCATAGGGGCACTTGTACCCCAATGTTTATAGCAGCACTCTCAACAATAGCCAAATTATGGAAAGAGCCTAAATGTCCATCAACTGATGAATGGATAAAGAAATTGTGGTTTATATACACAATGGAATACTACGTGGCAATGAGAAAGAATGAAATATGGCCCTTTGTAGCAACATGGATGGAACTGGAGAGCGTGATGCTAAGTGAAATAAGCCATACAGAGAAAGACAGATACCATATGGTTTCACTCTTATGTGTATCCTGAGAAAGTTAACAGAAACCCATGGGGGAGGGGAAGGAAAAAAAAAAGAGGTTAGAGTGGGAGACAGCCAAAGCATAAGAGACTTTTAAAAACTGAGAACAAACTGAGGGTTGATGGGGGGTGGGAAGGAGGGGAGGGTGGATGATGGGTATTGAATAGGGCACCTTTTGGGATGAGCACTGGGTGTTGTATGGAAACCAATTTGACAATAAACTTCATATATTGAAAAAAAATATGAGAAGTCAACTTATGGAATGGGAGAAGGTATTTGCAAATGCCATATCCGATAAAGTGTTAGTATTTAAAATCTATAAAGAACTTACAGACTCAATACCAAGAAAATTTAACAATTCATTTTAAAAATGGGAAGAAAGATCACCTGGGTGGCTCAGTCAGTTAAGCATCCAACTCTGGATTTCAATTCAGGTGATAATTGTGAGGTAGAGCCCCATGTCGGGTTCTGTGCTGAGCGTGGGTCTGCTCTCTCTCCTTCTATCTCTTTCCCTTCCCCCTACTTTCTATTAAAAAATAAAAGATAAATAAAAATGGGCATAAGACGTGAGCAGACATCTTTCGAAAGAAGACTCACAGAAAGACAACAGACACATGAAAAGATGCTTAATATCAATAATCTTTAGGGAATGCTAATTAAAACTACAGTGAGATATCTCCTCACATCTGTCATAATGGATTGGCTAAAATCAGCAACATGAGAAAGAACAAGTGTTGGCAAGGATGTGGAGACAGGGGAACTCTTTTGCACACTTTTTGGGAATGTAATTGGTTTAACCACTCCAGAAAACAATATTGTGATCCCTCAAAACTTAAAAATAGAACTAGCCTGTGATCCAGCAATTGCACTACTGGGAATTTACCCAAATTTACAAAAAAACTAAATACAAGAGATATATGTGTCCCAATGTTTGTAGAAATATTATCTATGATAGCCAAGTTGTGAAAACAGTCCAAGTTTCCATTTTCTGATGAAATCAATAAAGAAGAAATGGTACATAGTTCTAATAGTTTTTTGGTGGGGTCTTTAGGGTTTTCTATATAGAATATTATGCCATCTGCAATTAGTGAAATTTACATTTTCCTTACCAATTTGAATGCCATTTATTTCTTTTCATTGTCTACTTGCTGTGGCTAGGGCTTCCAGTATTATGTTGAATGAAAGTGGTGAATGTGGACATCCTTGGCTTGTTTTTAAGCTTAGCTGAAAAGTTTTCACTTTGTATCCATTAAGTATGATGTTTTCCATGGGATTTTCATACATGGCATTTATTAACTTGAGGTATGTTCTCTTTATACCTCTTTTGTTGATGTTTTTCATGAATGCTTTGTGTTCTTTGTCAAATTATTTTTCTGCATCTGTTGAAAATATATAATTTTTAATATTTTCACTTATTGATGTGATGTATCATATTCATTGTTTTGCAAATATTGTATCATCCCTGCATTCCATAAATAAATTGCACTTGATCACAGTAAATAATTTTTTAAACGTATTGTTGGATTCTGTTTACTAGTATTTTGCTGAAGATTTTTGCTACTATTTTCATCAGTGATTTGGGCCTGTAGTTCTATTTTTCTTTGGAGTATTTATCTAGGTTTTGTATCAGAGTAATACTGTACTCACAGAACTAATTTGGAAGTTTTATCTTTTCTTCTCTTTTGTGGAATACTTTGAGAAAGTTTGGTATTGACTATTCTTTAAAAAAAATTTTTTTTTCAACGTTTATTTATTTTTGGGACAGAGAGAGACAGAGCATGAACGGGGGAGGGGCAGAGAGAGAGGGAGACACAGAATCGGAAACTTGACTATTCTTTAAATGTTTGGTAGAATTCACCTGTGAGGTCTTCTGGTTCTGTACTTTCGATTGTTGAGAGTTTATTTTCATTAATGTTCCAATTTCATTGTGTAATCAGTCTACTTTTCTAATTTTTCCTGCTTTTGTTTTGATAGTTTGTTTTGATAGTTTGCTAGTATGTCTCTAGGGATTTACCAATTCCTTCTAGGTTATACACATTCGTGGCATAAAAATTTCCACAATATTGTCTTAAGATGGTTTTTATTTCTATGATGTTGGTTGTTATTTCTCCTTTCTCATTTGTGTTTTTGTTATTTGGGTTATCTCTTATTTACTCATTTTTATGCTTGTTTTTATTTTGTTGAATATGGCTAAAGTTTATCAATTGTGTCGTTTTTTTCAAAAACCAAATTCTGGTTTCTTTGATCTGTGCTATTCTTTAATATATCATTTATTTTTCTCTAATCTTTATCGTATCCTCCCCTCCTGTTGGGTTTTAGTTTTGTTTGTTCTTTTTCTAGATTGTTCAGTTTTAAATTTATGTTATTTATTTGAGCTTTCTCTTGTCTCTTGAGGTAGGCCTGTATTGATATAAACTGACATCTCAGAACTAATTTTGCTGCATCCCAAAATTTTGGACCATTTTATTTTCATTTATTTTCACGTATTTTTATTTCTTCTTGGATTTCATAGTTGACCCATTCATCGTTTAGTATCATATTATTTAACCTGTGTTCTCTCCTTATTTTTGATTGTGGTTGATTTATATTTTCGTAGCATCGTGGTCTGAAAACGTGCATGGTATGACTTTGATTTTTTAAATCTTTTGAGTCTTGTTTTATGGCCATATATACCATTTATTCTGGATAATATTCCAAAAAAGTTAAAGCCACTTTTTTTGAAAGATAGATTAGCAGTTTCTCACAAAATTCAACATACTCTCACCATACAATCCATCAATCACACAACTTGGCATTTACCCAAAGGAATTGAAAACTCACGTCCACATAAAAACTGCATGTGGATATTTATAACAGCTTTATTTATAATTGGCAAAACTTGGAAGCAACCAGCATGTCCTCCTGTAGGTGAATGAATAAATAAATCATGGCAAATCCAGACAATGGAATATTGTTCTACAAAAACAAACAAGAAACAAACAAAACAAGCAACTATTGAGACATAAAAAGACATAGAGGAACCTTAAATGTGTATTAGTAAACGAAAGAACCAAATCTAAAAGACCACATACTGTATAATCCAACTATACAACATTCTTGTACAAAGAGCAGAATATAGAGATAGGGTTGAGGGAGGAGAAAGGGAAATATAGGTAGAAAACAGTATTTTTTAAGACAGTGAAGCTATTCTGTATGATACCTTAATGATGGATACAGGTTATTATACAGTTTTTTAATTACACAGTATATATAACACGAAGACTGAACCCTAAGGTAAACTATGGACTGTGAGTGGTTGTGATGTGTCAATGTAGGCTTATCAAATGTAACAAATGTATCACACTGATGGAAAATGTCGATAATGAGAGAGACCAGGAATGTATTAGGAGGAGGTATGTGAAAAATTTCTGTATCTCCCTGTCAATTTTGCTGTGACTCTATAACTACTTTAAAAATAAAATAAAAGAAAAAATAAAAAAGACTATAAATGTATACAATTTAACAAATGTTACCAATGAATATCGTTCAATATCATAAGTAAAATATTAGAAAATTAGGCTATCAGTAGATAAATAAATGCTGTGCATTTTTAAATAATTTTAAATGTTTATTTATTTTTTGAAAGACAGAGTATGAGTGGGGGAGGAGCAAACAGAGAAGGAGACACAGAATCCGAAGCAGGCTCCAGGCTCCAACGTGTAACAACAGAGCCTAATGTGGGGCTCAGAATCATGAACCATGAAATCATGACCTGAGCCAAAGTTGGAAACTTAACCAACAGAGTCATCCAGGTGCCCCAATAAATGCTCTGTTTTAAGCAAACATTTATAACTACAGAATTCCAAATATGTTCCAACATTTGGACTAATGCAATAATTATTCATTAACAAGTTTTGACTTCATATTGTTGTTAGCTCTTGTTTTAGGTCTACAATTATAGAAGTAAACAAGATAGGTTTATTACATTAAGAAACTTGCACTTAATAGGGGATTATATAGTAAGTGTATTTATAAATAAAGGTTAAAATGCAAAGTATTGCTAACATTTATGAACTTAAAAAGAAAAAGGCAAAAGATAGAATGGTAATGGCACTGCTATATTAAAGAATTTTGTAAGGAAGACCACTTTTATTAATGATATTTGAAATAGACCTGAATGTGATGAAGTTGAAATCCAGTGAAGTAGAGATATCTATGGATATATCAGAGATGTATCCAATAGCAGATCATGGAAGTTGAAATGAGTTGTACTGATTTACAACTTGTTGGAGAAATTTGAGCAGAGAAATATATCACCTGATTAATGTTTCTAGAGGATACCTCTGGATGTGTCATGGAGGCATTTTAGAAGAAAAAAATAAAAATTGGAAGAGCAGTTAGGAGTTCGTCATGGTACCAAAGCAAGAGATAGTGTTGGTGAGCCCAAGGGTCTGCAGGGGGAGGTGTTGAGAAGTTAGCATATATAGAACCTGTTCTACATATGGTTCTAAGTTAGAGAAAAGCTATGACACCACACCAAATAGGACTACATTTTAGTAAACAATAGAACATAAATTCTTGAAAAACCCTAAATACAAAACATGCACATACAAAACATTTTTGTAGTGCAGGAAAAAATGTGTGTAGTATAATAAATTCCATAGATATGATGAATGAAAAATAAAACACTATGAACACATCCCATGAATATGACCAGGATATTAAACACCAGGTAATATGTATTTTGTTCAACATCTTACTGGAAAGTTGCCATGTATATTATGGTAAATATCCCTGCAACCAAAAATGACATTAACTTTTAGAAAACAAGCAAAAATCAATGTTTGCATATAATATTGGACCATATACCTGGAATATGTTTCAATTCACCAGAAAACCATATGAATGCTCAGAAAGTATAATTAATATACACTGTATTAATTTTGTATTAATATCTAAAAATGAATGCCCCTAATTTTTATAAAATTACAATTGTAACAAAATGAATGTATTTCTTAAATATGTATTCAACAAGAAATTTGCAATATTTAAGGAAAAAAATTCCCCTGAACTTTATGTAGGAGTAAAAAAGTAAATGTATTATGTTTCAGTTGGCAAGGTAGAATATAGAGTATAGGATAGAATATACAATTTTAATTCGTCACCGTTTATTCTATGAAAATTGTAGAATTCTGATTCACATCCCAATTTTTAGGATTCCTTTTGGGGTGTTAATTGGAACATGAAGTGCAGAGATATCACAATGAATCTTCACGTATCAACAACACATTCTCAACAATTATCTACTAAGGAAAATATTGCTCGGTATACTCCCACAATTTATTACCCACTGCACATTTTAAAATAAGTCTCACATCACATCTTTGCATTTATAAATCCTTCAGAACACATCTCTGACAATATGGGATGCTTTACAACTAATTATTACACAATGATAAAGTCTAAAACAATTACCATTCTTTAATCTTACAATATTCAATATTAAAATTTCAATGATTATTATACACATATATGTAAAAATCAGAATTCATAAGAGTTCTATTAAATACGTTTTTAAGTCTCTTTTAGGCTATCTTATCTTACTCATTTTTAAAGTTATCGTTACTATTTTTTGAAGAAACTGAGTCATTTGTGCTCTAGATTTTGCAGGTTTCATATCCATGTTGTTGAAGAGCATCATACTTTGTCCTCATATTGTCTGAAAATTATTACAAGTATTATAAGAGGAAAACCATCTTTATGTACTTACTGTTAGTTACCAAAATACACTATAAAACTGCTCTGAATGAAAAAGTATAGTCCTCATGTAAGAAATAAACAAGTGGAACAGAGAATCAGAAAGGTAAGCCATGGAAATAACATAAATAAATTTGGTATAAAAGAAAGGAGTGTTACAAAAATTAGTAGTAACAATGTGTTATCTACATGCATAACCAGAGCAATTGTAGAGCCAATTAAAAAAAAATAGATTCTACAGTTACACCAAATTCACAAATTAACCCAAAATGTGTTAAATACCAAAATTTGCATAGTAAACTATATAGGTACTATATAAAATAAATTGGTTGTTTTGTTTTATTATTTTCTGGAAGAGGGAGGAGCGTCACATTATTCACATGACACTAAATAGAAACCATAAAAAACCCACCCATCTCCTATATCTTATAACTAGAAGTTTATGCCTTTTCACCACCTGCACCCATTTGACCTATGAACTTTTATAAATTTTTGATGACAGAATAACATTTGAATTGTTATTTTACTGGTTTATAAAAAAAAACATAAATTATATGGAGATGTAGAGATAGATACACATCCCATATAGTATGATTGTATTAAAATATATTTTTTATATTTTAGGGGGAGGGAATACATATTTACATGTATGAGTTATGAAACAAATACCTCTGAAAATTTTATTTATTATCACCAAGATTTTGGAAATATCCACTTCTTTTCATGCTTGAAGAGATATAAACTTTAAATCTCTTTCCAGAAATATTAATAATGGCTATCCTTTAAGTATTGGGTATGCAAACTAGAAAAAAAAAACACACACTTCAAGCATATTTTGTATAATTTTTATGTGGACAGTTAGTTTGGAACACAGTTTTCATTGCCTCTAGAGCATCGTTTTTCCTAAAGCTGTAGATGATAGGGTTGAGTGTGAGTGTGAGAATGGTATAGAATATAGCCAAAAACTTATTCTGGTCTATAATGTGTTATGATTTATGTCTCATATATGTGAAAATAAATGGCCCATAGTACATTGTGATCACAATCATGTGGAAGGAACAGGTAGAAAGTGACTTTTTTTTGTGCTTCTGATTTCATTTGAAAGACAGTAAGGAGAATTTGGACGTAAGAGGCAAAGATGAGGGAGAAAGAGATAGGCAGACAAGTTATGCCACTTACATATAAACTTCTAATTCACAGGGTGTTGTGCCCACACTGGACAACTTCAACATGTCTGTGACTTCACAGAAAATGGTTGTGAACCACAGAAGGGAAAGAAGAATGCATAAGCTGTGTGGACTATGGAGTTGACAGTCCCAACAATCCTGGACCCTCCAGCCATGACAATGCAGACATAGTCATTCATAAGAATGGGATAGTGCAGTGGATGGCAGATGGCTACACAGCAATCATAATACATTGCTGCCAGGAGAAGGCACTTACCACAAAGAAGGCTGAGAGATAGAAATATCCAGAAGCCACAACCTACAAGTTAAATAGTTCTGATACCTGACAGGAATTCAGTGACCATTTGGGAACGATGTTGGAAATATGTAAGATGTCCACAAAAAAACCGATGGCTGAGTGGAAATAGATGGGAGTATGGAGTCTTGAGTCCCCGAGGATAGGGAGGATCATGATTGTGTTTTCTCTTACAGTCATAATAAAAATGATGAATATAAAGGAGAAGAAAACTAGACTCAATGAAAAGTCCCCAAAGAATAAAATCACTGGAAAAAAGAGTTTCATGTCCCATCATGAATTCCCCCCCCTTTTTTTCTTAAAATAGAAAAAAATAGAGCTAAAATGTAGTAAATTTCAGACAGATTTTCATTAGAGGCATAGTAAAATGAGAGTTAGTAATGCATATTTTGCAATTGAAATCAATGGATTCTCAACCAGATTTTGAAGTGGTCTTGTTTTTAAGATGGAAATCTATTTGAATCAAGTGATGATATCGGGTATATTGAGTGAGCTCTTAAGTCCATTTAGTCTCAGAATCTTAATTCCCTATTTTTAATGAAGTTCAGTCTTTTCTCAAATGTCACTTTTTCCCAAGAAGCCTACTCTTTAATAATATACTTAAAGCCTCAATATCCTCACTTGCACTGTAACTTCCTTAATCTTTCTTGTTGTGCATTCTTTTAATTTTTCTTGCCAATGGCTTTTCATGTTTTAGTATTTAAATGATAAATTTATGAACTGTAATTAGTTTATTGTCATTATAACCCACCAGAATTTAACTTTCCCAATTGGAAATCTTGTTATATGCCCTGTAGAAACTGAATGGCTAGAGCAATGCCTGGTCCATAGTAAGTTGCTCAATAATATTTGCTAAGTACATAAATAAATGAATGATCCATCGAACTCAATTTTCTCTCTCATTTTTTTTATTTGGGAAAAGCTGTTTCTAAATCTTTCCAAAATACGTAAAAAGTGCTTTTAAAAGCTAACTTAATATATATTTATAATTTGAAATGTTACCTCTATTTAAATGTAAAAAAATAAAAACTTTATTCAGTCAATTAAAAAATATATTTTACTTTGGCCAGTTTTATCAACTTATAAAAATTGAATTATATTTTATTAATTTTTATATAGGTAATTTCAGGAACTTAATGATATTATTTATATATGGATAGGGTCTATTTACTGTTCATTTTTTTTATGCATAGAAACTCAGTATGGATGATCTATCCCTCAATATAAATAAATACACACATACATACTTACATAAACAAAGACTTACATATATAGTGGGTACAATTCATAAAAAAACACTAATCCATGCTTCTGATCATCAATTAGTGGTAAGAGCATTAAAAATAAATGCAAATATAAAAATATTTGCCATATTTAATAATTAGTTGCAACTTTCAATAAAATGAACTTTGCTTTTCACTTTTGAAAAGGGAATGTAGAAATATGTCCTTGATAATATGTAAAAAATTTGTATTTTTCTGTATTTTAATTTAGTGAATATTGAGATTCTTCATTATGAAATAAATCTATCAAAACTATTTGAAATGCCCCAGAATATTAACACCGTTCAGCTATAACCTTAAGCATTTTAACAGATTATCATTTAAATGAGGTTTACAGACATACACGTTTAAATAGTTCTTGCTGTTTTGACTGGTTTGATCTGCAGCTCAGTAAAATTTTGTATAGATATAGATTCAGAATTGAGGTCACCAATGCCTCCTATGAATTGTCTGATCATAAATAAATCTCTAAATCTATGAATATTACTGACAATTCAAATTTAATGTATCGTTATCTGAAGTTGTTGACTTTTTCCTACTGCCAGGAATAATTTTGCTCTTCTGATTTTCCTTTAACCTTAATGTTTTACTTTGTTCTACTCATCCTCATTCAAAAATTGAAATGGCATCCTAGTGTTAAGAAGTATGGGTAATGTCTGTTTACTACAGAGTCTCCATTACTTAGCAGTCCCTGGCCTATTGTAAGTTCTCAGTGAACGCTTGTTAAAGGAATTACTAACTATAGCCTCTGATATCAAAAGTTTTCAACAATGCACTGATTATATTTACATTTTTAGACTTTGTGTTGCCTCCAAAATAATTCCCATATTTTGTCTTCAGATATTGAAAGCACTTCATAATAAATTTCTTAACTACTTCATCATTTTACTTCTACTACTTTGTTTCCAGTTCCAAGAGGCACCTGAAATTTCTACAGCCATCTTTTATGAATTTTACCTTACACAGTCAATCAGGCATTTGTAATATATTCCCATGATGCTAGAATGATGGGTAAAATGATATCTTCTATGCCAGAATGTTGAATAAAATCTATTCTTGAATCCCAAAATATATGCTCCAATGTGAGTTTCATAACACTAAGTTAAAATGTGAAGAAAACCCATGCTACATATCTGGTAAAAATTTCTAAATCTGTGCAACTCTTATCCAAAATAAAGTATCTTTTTCTTTACATGGCATCGAAGTTCTTTATATACAATTCAATATTCTCTCTCTCTTCCTCTCTGTCTCTCTGTCTCTCTATCTCTGTCTCTCTCTCCCCCCCCTCTCTCTCTCACACTCACAAGCATGTGCACATGTGCAAATAATTCCAGTTTCTCCTATCAAGTCATCAAATTGAAAAGCAGACATTTATATAATATGTATACCAAATTAGTCAAGTTGTATTATAAAAAATGCCTCTGAAACTATTTTCATTAAGCTGTCTGCTAAAATCTATTTTAATGTAATTCTTATTGTTTGTATAAAATCTAAAACACACACACACACACACACACACAACTAAAACATTTAGTTCTGCTTGGATTATTCTCTACACAGCAGTTAGTCTCCATCCTACGACACGCTGGTGTGCAACTGATTAAAGTTAATCAATTTTACTCCAATTTCTCCTCCTACAAATATACTTTTTGTGTAGTTTATGTTATTCTTTCTAGAACGCCGTGTTGACCATGCAGATAATCTGCTAGGTAACAATCCATGAACGTTCCATTCCATTTATATGAAAAAAAATAACCAACCAATCAACCAATCAAACCAACAAGCAAAAACATAAAATCTCCCTACCTCTGGTCCCCATTTCCATAGAAACTAAAGTATTTATATTTACATGACATTGTCTTTCTTGCATCTCTGCCACATCCATATTCTTTCTTCCCCATAA
The DNA here is from genome assembly GCF_018350155.1 of Leopardus geoffroyi. Classification (NCBI taxonomy): domain Eukaryota; kingdom Metazoa; phylum Chordata; class Mammalia; order Carnivora; family Felidae; genus Leopardus; species Leopardus geoffroyi. The sequence continues at coordinate 83,289,123 of NC_059326.1, forward strand.
ACAGTCTTTCCCACCATTTCTAAAATCTTTGAAGTCTTCCAATCTCTAAGGTTTCATGTAAAAATATCCTTCTGTGGAGACTTCATTGCTCTCTTTAGACCATTATTCCTTGTTTCTCTTTATTGCTTAGAACTGGAGAGCTAATTCAGTGCATCCCATTTGATCTATAGCTTCACTGTCTGAGTTTATGTTTGCTCATTGCACCCTGAAGGTGACCTATTCATCCTTTCCTGAACTAGTCCCTAATATTTCCCCAGGTCCCTCTTCTCTCTTTATTAAATGTCACCAATGTCACTGCACCCAGGAAAGAGCATTGTTGATGAGTTCTTTCACATCCAATACACTGAGGTTACTCGGTCCCCAGATGCTTCCAACAAGTCCCTCCTCATTAGTGCCTAACCATTCATTGCTCATAACATTCAGGTTTCTGCCTTAATGTCACATCTTCCAAACTTACTGAAAAGCAGGAAGTTATGCCCCAATCCAGGATTTTCTTGAAAACAACTGAGAGTTTGCAAGGACAAGTGGAATAGTTTGGGAGGAACAATGGAAATCAGGGAGGTCATCTACGACCTTGAAGTCCTATGTCATGTAGCTTCTGAAGGAGAAGATAGCCACCCTTTGATAGGTGACATGAATTGCTGTGTCTAGAGGAGACAACTGGGGAGGGAGGTGATGGGAACATGAGGAAATAATTTTTGTGCAGTGGGAAGGAAGCACTGGACAGACAAGCATTCCTCAGGGAACAGCAGAAGAATACTGGTGTCACAGGGAGAAGGGAGATGGTCTGTTTCAGATTGATTAAAAGTGAGATGAAGCATTTGTTAAAGAAAAAAAAATACTACCGTTATTAACCCTTCCTCATTTTACCCTCCCTGTTAGCATATTTTCTTCCTATTGTTCAGTGTCTGAGAGCCCACTGTCTATTAAAAGAGCGGTGTATGGCCTCTTACATTAGATAAAAGTTCCAGGAAAGGCCACAAGGCCAACCTTACTTGCTGCAACATTAAGAGTCTCTTAGGTGTTTGTGGAGTCCATGAATGAATCTACTTATCAAACAGACAGCCTACTAAGAGAAGTACATAAAAATATGGATTTGTTTTAGCTAAGTAATTATGCTTATTTTCGATAGTTTCATAAGTCAACTAAATGATCATGAAATAAATTAAATATGAAAGTAAACCTAACAAAAACACTTACTTGTCTTGTACATAGTTATTAAATGTTTGTAACTTATTTATTTTGGTAGAGACAGAGTGCACATCAGGGAGAGAGGGGCAGAGAGGGAGGGAGAGAGAGAATAAGAACTGGGCCCTATGTTGATGCCACAGACCTGGGGCTCAATCTCATGAACCATGAAATCATGACCTGAGCCAAAATCAAGTGTTGGATGCTTAACCAACTGAACCACCCAGATGCCTCTGCCTTATACATAGTTATTATGACAGTTATACATTAATGAGAATTTTTTAATGACAGACACTATTTTAAGTATCTAGCCTTTTTTAGCATCTTACCCTTCTTATTTATCATTGAAGATCTGTATGGTTCCCACAGAGGGTAGACAACATGCCCAAGTTATCTGGCTTAACCAAGTGTCCAAGTCCTGAAGTTCTGGTGTCAGAACTCACATTCTAGTATACACCATTTTCCCCACAAATTTTTACCTATTTAACCCAACACAGGGGTTTACTTTGGTAACATCTCTCTCTTTAGGAAGGGAAAGGTTAGCTAAGTCACACGGGTTTCTGTATTGTGTGCGTACTAGGGGATGTTCACCCTACTTTCACAACTACCCTTTCCTAACTGCAACCTGTTTAAAATCAGATAACTGAATTCATATCTGTGTGAAGCTGAACAATGAATTTTACCCCAATACGCTTGACTCCTTTTTTCTTTTTCTTTTTAAAGCTGAAGGATTTTTTAACGTTTTATTTTATTTTATTTTGATTTTTGAGACAGAGAGAGACAGAGCATGAATGGGGGAGGGGCAGAGAGAGGGAGACACAGAATCCGAAACAGGCTCCAGGCTCTGATCTGTCAGCACATAGCCCGATGCGGGGCTCGAACTCATGGACCGTGAGATCATGACCTGAGCTGAAGTTGGCTGCTTAACCGACTGAGCCACCCAGGCGCCCCATTGACTCCCTTTTTGAAAAATGAGAACACTGAATGTATCTCATCACATTATGGTAATCATTAAAATGATAACATGAAAGTGAAATGTTAAGTGAAATGCACAAAGTAATTAATGAAGCAATGACATTTTATGTTTTTTTCTTATTGTTGCTATTTATAGTTATTTTATCATGTTATACCATTTTACTCTATATAAATAAAAATTTAACTAATTCACTTTATGTATCATAAAATAACTACATAAATAAAAATATTTAATAAAATCACCATGGTATCAAAGTACGGCTATGTTGAGAAGAGAAAACAAGGCTTAAAATACAAACCTTTTAATTGCATTAAAAATGCTAAAGCAGTTGGGGTGCCTGGGTTGCTCATTTGGTTAAGCATCCAACTTCGTCTTGGGTCATGATCTCGTGATTTGTGGGTTTGGGCCCTGCGTCCGGCTCTGTGCTGACAGCTCAGAGCCTTGAGCCTGCTTCTGATTCTGTGTCTTCCTCTCTCTCTGCTCCTCCCTTGTTCACGCTCTCTCTCTCTCTCTGTTTCTCAAAAATAAAAATAAACATGAGAAAAATTTTAAAAATGCTAAAGTGGGGCACCTGAGTGATTTGGTCTATTAAGCATCTGACTCTTGATTTTGGTTCAGGTCGTGGTCTCATGTGAGTTCAAGCTCCACAAAGAGCTCTAATCTCCTTTCTCTCTTCTCCTCCTCCTACTCATGTTCTATCTTTCTCAAAATAAGTAAACATTAAAAATAACAAATGCTGAAGTATGGCATTCAGGTTTGAGACAAGTTCTTCAATTAGTCCTTATTCTAAAGTCTGTAGGTGCCATTTCCAAAATACTACAGAAACATGAAGAACTGTATCTTTCCATGCTCCCTGATGTTATCTTCTCTGATTATTTCTCTTTTACTTTTATGTGAAATAAAAAAATACACTTCAGACTAAAATGCCATGAAAAAATTATAAGGACAGGATTAAGTAAAATGGCAAGGGTAAAAATATACAAATTTAACTTCTAAATGTGTTATTTTAAACTATTGTATTTTCTTGCTAATAATTAGGAGAACACACAAATGCAAATTTGTAAATGTAGAGATATATTAATATCTATATGTTCATATTTTCCCTTGGAAAAACCAACAACTTCCTTAAAGAATATTGGCTGAATATCATTGATAGCGTATAAGTATTTACCAGTAAAAGATAAGAAATATATACTGAATGAGCACCAGAACTATAATTTCTTAACTTATTGTTTATCCTCTTTCTTTAGGCAAAAAATACTAAAGAAAAATATATCAGATTTTCAAATATGATTTCACCAATGGAATTGAAATATTATGTTTTGATGCATAATTAAAACAAATAAACACTTAAAATTATAATCCTAGCCCAATGGACATGGTGGAAGAGATGGGTATAAATGCCCATTTTTATTAAAATAGTTAATCTTTGAAGATCAAATAAAAGCAAATTTGCCAAAAAACATAACAACAAAATATACAATTGTAGTATTATTTCAACAATTCCAAACATTGTACAAATGTCATATGCTATTTACTAGCAAACTGTGAAATGTTTTTGCTTTGCAAGTGTTTGTATTTTTTTTCAAAAGTAAATATTGAAAGTTCACAAAGAAAGATACACATATGGACAATAAGGTAATGCAAAAGTCCTCAGAATCATTAAACTTTAGGGAAATGCAAACTGAAACCAAAATGAGTTTTTATATCCATACTAGGATAGCTAAAATGAATGAGGTTGACATTATCTACAATTGCTCCCAATGTGGCCAACGGTACTTGGGTAATTTGGTGGCAGGAGTGTAAAATTGAACAACTGTTTTGTTATACTTTTTACTAAAACATTAGTCATCATCTACCAAATGAAATAAAAACATGATTACAAGGAGGTTAAAGCGGTTTTAGCCTTAACAGTTCCAGGCTGAAAATGGCCCTCATATTTATCAATAAAATAGTGAGTAAACAAAGAGTATGATATTCAGAGAAGGTAATATATTTTAGGAACAAAAAAAGAAAATTGTTGAGAAATGTAAAATTGTGGCAGAATCTTTAAAAACAGTAACTTGAGAAAAGAACACAAAATATAAATAATACTGACTTCATTTTTAATTGAAGCAAAATTCTAGAATAGGTCAAACTACAAGATACAGATGCAAATGTAACAGGTGATTGTATCTTGGTTGAGTTGATTTACTCAAAAATGCCATGAAAAATACTTCTGGTCTGGTGAAAATTATCTTTGGATAGTGGGATAAGTTACAAGCCCAAATTATTGAAGCTGGTTGAAAGGTAACCTTCAAATGTGGGCATTCTAGTATTTTGTAAGTTATACCACAATTAAAAGGAAATTAACAGCTAACATTTAAAATGTTTTGACTACTTAAGTTTATTCTTTGAACAAATATTTATTGCATGATGTAGTACAAAAATATTTTAATGATTTGTGATTAACAGATTTTTAACAATCCAAAATTTGATGTGTTAATGACAGCTTACTAAAAGATCCAAAGCATGATGTGGTGTCAAAATGGATTACACACACAGACACACAGACACACACACACACACACACACACACACACACACAAAGACCCATCATACGTTACCTACAAGAGACATATTTTATGCCTAAAGACACCTGCAGGTTGAAACTCAGGGTTAGAGAAATATGTACTATGTAAATGGACATGAAAGAAGAAAGAAAGAAAGAAAGAAAGAAAGAAAGAAAGAAAGAAACACTGGAGTAGCAGTATGTCTATCAAACAAACTAATTTTATTTTTTTAGATAAATTAGAATTAAAATAAGACTATAACAAGAGTTTAAGAAGGACAGTATGTCATAATAAAGGGAGCTATCCATAGGGAAGATCTTATAATTGTAAATATTTATGCTCCAAACTTGGAGAAACCCAAATATATAAAACAATTAATAACAAACATAAAGAATCTCATTCATAATAATGCAATAATAGTATGGGACTTTAAAACCTGACTAACATTAACGTACAGATCATTTAACCAGAAAATCAACAATGAAACAATGACTTTGAAAACAAACTGCACCAGATAGATTTACAGATATATTCAGAACATTTTAACCCAAGGAAGCAGAATACACATTCTTTTCATGTATGCATTGGACATTCTCCAGAATAGGTCACATATTAAGTGACATACTAGGCCTCAACTGGTACAAAAAGATTGAGATCATAGCATGAATATTTTCTGACCACCATGCTATGAAAATTGAATTCAACCACATGAAAAAAAAAAATGAAAATGCCACATGTACAGGGAGGTTAAACAAAGTGCTACTAAAGAATAAATGGGCCAGCCATAAAGTTAAAGAAGAAATAAAAAAAAATGCATGGACAATATGAAAATGAAAACAAGATAGTCCATACCTTTCAGATCCAGCAAAAACAGTCATAAGAGAGAAGTATACAGCAATATAGGCTTACCTCAAGAAGAAAAAAATAAAATAAAAAATAAACAACCTAACCTTGCATTTAAAGGAGCTAGCAATAGAACAGCAAATGAAGCCTAAAACCAGCAAAAGAAGGGGAATAATAAAGATTAGAGCAGAAACAAATGATACGGAAATTACAAAAGTGGTAGAGCAGATTAATGAAACCATGTGCTGGTACTATGAAAAAATTAATAAAATTTATAACCCTGTAACCAGACATATAATCAAGAAAAGAGAAAGGACATAAACTAATAAGATCACAACTGATAGAGGAAAAAAAAAAAAAAAACAACCAACACCACAGAAATTCAATCATTAGAGAATATTATGAAAAGTTATATGCCAACAAATAAGAAAATCTAGAAGAAATGAAAAACATTCCTAGAAACATATAACTGCCAAAAGAGAAAAAATAAGAAATAGAAAACTTGAACAGACCCATAACCAGAAAGGAAATTGAGTCAGTAATAAAAAGTCTCCCAAAAAACAAAAGTCCAGGGCCAGATGGCTTCCCAGGGAAATTCTACAAAACACTGAAAGAAAATTTACAACGAACATTTCTCAAAATATTCCAAAAATATAAATGGAAAGAAAATTTCCAAATTTATCCTATGATGCCAGCATTATCCTGATACTAAAACCCAAGATTCCACCAAAACATAGAACTACAGGCCAATACCCCTGATGAACTAGATGCAAAAATTCTCGACAAAATACTAGCAACTCTAACCCAATAGTACATTAAAAGAATCATTCAACATGATCAAGATGGATTTATTCCTGGTCTGCAAAGGAGATTCAATATTCAGAAATCAAATGATGTGACACACCATATTATAAAAGAAAGGATAGGATTCATATTATTCAATAGATTTAAAAATAATTTTTAAGAAAGTACAAAATCCATTCATTATACAAAGTATAAACAATGTAGGGATAGAGGAAACATAACTCAATATAATAAAAGTCATATAGCAAAATCCCACAGCTAATATCATCTTTAATAGGGAAAAACTGAAAGCTTTTCTTCTACAGTCAGGGATAAGTCAGGGACGTCCACTATCACCACTAATATTTAACATAGTACTGGAAGTTCTAGCTTCAGTAATCAGACAACAACAACAACAACAATTAAAAGGCATCCAAATCAACAAGGAAGAAGTCAATGCTTTGAAGATGACATGATACTCTAGAAAACCCAGAAGACCCCAAGAGAAATTTTTAGAACTGATACACAAATTCTAGAAAGTCACAGGATACAAAATCAGCATACAGAAATCTGTTGCATTTCCACACAATAATAATGAATCAGCAAAAGACAAATAAAAAAACCAGCCCCATTTAACTGCACCAAACCATAAGATACCTAGGACTAAACTTAAACAAATAGGCAAAGTTGTATTATGAAAACTATAAAACACTGATGAAAAACACTGAAGATAACACAAAGAAATGGAAAAATAGTCCATGTGTTGGAAAAGCAAATATTGTTCAAATGTCTATAATATCCAAAGCGATCTACACATTTAATGCAATCCCTGTCAAAATACCAATAGCTTTGTTCACAGAGCTACAACAAACCATCCCAAAATTTATATAGAATCACAAGAGATCTCAAATAGCCAAAGCAATCTTGAAAAAGAAAAGCAAACTGGAGGCATCACAAATCTGGACCTTAAGTTATATTACAAAGATGTAGTCATCAATAGATAGATTAATGGATCAATCATAGATCTATGGAACAGAGTAGAAAACCCAGAAATGGACCCACCACTGTATGGTCCACTAATCTTTGACAAAGCAGGAAAGAATATCCAATGGGAAAAAGAATATCTCTTCAACAAATGGTGTTGGGAAAACTGGACATTAACATGCAGAAGAATGAAATTGGACAACTTTCTTACACCATACACAAACATAAGTTCATAATGGGTGAAAGGCCTAAATGTGAGACAGGAAACCGTCAAGGTTCTGGAGGAAAACACAGACAGTAACCTCTTTAACATTAGCCATAACAACTTCTTCCTAGAAATGTCTCCTGAGGCAAAGGAATCAAAATCAACAATGAACTATTGGGGCTTTATCAAAATAAAAATCTTCTGCACAGTAAATGTAATAATCAACAAAACTAAAGATAACCTAGAAAATGTGAGAAGATGGGGCGCCTGGGTGGCGCAGTCGGTTGAGCGTCCAACTTCAGCCAGGTCACGATCTCGCGGTCCGTGAGTTTGAGCCCCGCGTCAGGCTCTGGGCTGATGGCTCAGAGCCTGGAGCCTGTTTCCGATTCTGTGTCTCCCTCTCTCTGCCCCTTCCCCGTTCATGCTCTGTCTCTCTCTGTCCCAAAAATAAATAAACATTGGAAAAAAAAAAGAAAATGTGAGAAGATATTTGCAAATGACATGTCTGAAGGGTTACTATTCAAAATTTATTAAGAATTTATAGAACTCAACACTGAGAAAACAAATATTCCAGCTAATAACTAGGTAGAAGACATGAATAGATATTTTTCCCAAGAAGGCATACAGATGACCAACAGACACATGAAAAGATGCTTGACATGACTAATCATCATGAAAATACAGATCAAAACCACAATGAGATTTACCCTCACACCAAGCAGAATGGCTAAAATTAACAACTCAAGAAACAACAGATGTTGGTGAGGATGTGGAGAAAGGGGAATCCTCTTACTTTGTTGGTGTGAATGCAAATTGGGCAGCTGCTTTGGAAAAAAAAAAGGAAATTCCTTATAAAGGTAAAAATAAGACTACTCTATGACCTAGAAATTGCACTACTAGGTATTTACCCAAAGTATAAAAAAATACAGATATTGAGAAATACATGAACCCCAATGTTTATAGCTGCATTATCAACAATAGTGAAACTATAGAAGCATCCCAAATGTCCATTAGCTGATTAATAGATAAGAAGTGGTATTGGTATAGATAGATAGATAGATAGATAGATATTATATAGATATAGCTATAGGTATAGATATAGATATAGATAGATATGATTTAAATAGATATACATAGATGATATAGATAGATATAGATATAGATAGATATACAATGGAATATTACTTAGTGATAAGAATGGAATCTTGCTGTATACAGGGATGTATAATGGAGCTACTGTGAATTTGATAAGTGAAGTAAGTCATTCAGAGAAAGAGAAATACCACATGATTTCACCTACGTAGAATTTAATAAAAAAGAAAAGATGAACTTTAAGAAAGAAAAGGCATACTAGAAAGCAGACTCTTAATTATACAGAACAAACTAAGTGTTACTAGAGGGGAGGTGGGCAGGGGATGGGTTAAATAAGTGGTGGACATAAATGAGGACACTTGTTATAATGTGCATTGGGTTTTTTTGTAAGTGATGAATCACTAGATTCTACACCTGTAACTAATACTACACTATATTTAACTAACTGGAATTTAAATAAGAACATGAAAACAACAAACTTTTAAGATTTTTAAAATAATTATACATGAAAAAAGAAAAAAATCCAAAATACAGAGTTGTGTCTATATTTCAAACAAGACAGTAACAATTATAGATATAATAAATATACCTTTTATCTAGGAACTCTCACAGAATTCATTTGTGTAACATTGAAATTTGGAGCAGATCAATGTAATGTTAGTAATGATTTAAATAGCACACGGACCCATATACTTTCTTAGAGCTCCCTTGACTTCACCATTCCTTAGACTATAGATGAGGGGGTTCAGTACAGGGATGAAGATAGTATAGAACACTGACACTACTTTATCATGGTTAGCTGACCTGATGGTTAGGATTTAGGTTGCATATAGGTAAAAATGGCAGCTCCATAAAAGAGTCCCACCACAGAGAGATGTGAGGAGCAGGTGGTAAAAGCCTTTTGGCCGGCTTCTCCAGAACGCATCTGGAGAACTGCAGCAAGGATGAGACTATAGGAAATCAGAATGAGAGAAAATGGGACCAGGAGCATTAACACACAATATACGTACATTATATACTCAAAGACAAACGTGTCATCACAAGCCAAATTCACCAGACTAGGGGCCTCACAGAAGAAATGATTGATTTCAGGTGCATAACAAAATGAAAAACTCAGGGTAGTAGCAGCCTGCATGAGCCCATCAGTTGCCCCCAGGAACCAAGACCCCGCAGTCATTCTCAGGTATAATTGCCACTTAATGAGGATGGGGTATCACAGTGGGTGGCGAACAGCCACATACAGGTCATAGGACATGGCTGCTAAGAGGAAGCACTCTCCCCCTCCCAAAGTGAGAAAGAAGATCTGCAACCCACAGCCAGCAGGGGAGATGAGCTTCTTTGCGGTAGTCAGCAGCCATTTTGGGCACGATGGTAGAGACCAGCATCATGTCCATGAGGGAAAGTTGGCTCAGTAGGAAGTACATGGGTGTGTGGAGCTGGGAATCCTGGTGAATCAAGAGGATCATGAGGGAATTGCCCATTAGGGAGGAGAAGTCAGTTTTCAGAACCATCACAAACAGAAATAGATTGGCTTCACTGTGGTTAAATAGTCCTAGGAGAATGAAATCTGAGGTGGTTCCCGTTTTTCATGATTTCAAACAGAAGTGACACTGGAAATGAGGAAATAGATGGCAGTTTTCATCATTTACAATGCTCTATTTCAATTACATTTATTTTTTCATGAAAAGAACATGTGAAGATGTTTAAACCTATTCCAAATCTTCACCTGTGATTGCAAAGTCTTTTTGACTTGGGCATGAAATTAATTTCACCTATTTTTCATTTTCATTATAAACACTTCTCATGGTTAGTTTGCTTAATTGGTACAATAAACAAATTTCTTGATATATTGAAAGTATTTTTTAAGCATCTCTTTGTGCTATTGATATTAATATAATGGAGAAGTCAGATATTCAGTTTGTCATTTATATTTTTGTTTGCTTTTATCATGTATGGTCAGTATTCTTAGAAGCTGAATTAAATTAATGTGCTCAGCAATATAAAAGCTAGGTAATTGTTAATGAGAGCTATGCATACCTAACTTACCACAATTTATTTCAATCTACCAAATCTTGTAATTTTTCCTGACACGGAATAATCTGGGAAGGCATTTTTACTTTCCAAAGCAGAGAATCTACATTCTTAGTTGTAGAAACTGGAAGGAATTCGTCTGTAGATAGAAACATAACTTAATTTGGAATTGTTAGCATATTTAGTTTGACTTTATCAAGTTATACACTGAACACAATAATTACCTTCTTAGAATATTTTTCCCTGGTACAAGACTGTAATCCTGAATGCAACATTTCATTAACTGTAGAAAGGGATTTTGTATAATGATACTCTTTCCCCTTATCCTCAAAGTCTGAGACACAATCTTGTTTGGGCAAACAAGAGAAAATAAAATTTATTAGTATCCAATACAGAGATAAATTCATTTCTTCTTCAGTACCATCTGAATCTAAATCTCTAAAGTCATTTTCATTTCTGATCTGCTAGTACTGAAATTGTTCTAGCGCTATTGCTGAATTAGCAGGACCATATTTGAAGAGATGAAGATGCTAATTCAATCCCACAGATGTGGTCTAATTCAATGGTGGCTTGACAGGAGACCACCTTTTCCACAGTCATTCGATTTGCCCACAATTTAAATATGCCTCCAAATACTGGAATGTCAGTCAAGACAGAGAAAGACAGTGCAAAAATCTCACTCAGTCTCTAACTCCATTGCTTAAGCATCATCATTGTACTGACAGTATTCTACATTAGGATTTTGGTTGATTGTTTCAAAGTTAAACATTTTGGAAACAAACATCTTCTTCACTGCGTTTCCAAAATTTTGTCATCTCCTTCATATATGTAACACTTTCACTCTGTACACCTAGTAACTGTGTAACTCCTTAGTTATGGATGTTTCTACCGCTTTCCTGCAGGACCTCAAAACCCTCCTCATTTCTTTGACTTGAAGCCTTCTTATTTTGATTATTCTAAACTCTCTAATTCATGAAGAATAATAAAACATGCTTAAAAGTCAATCTATAATTACATTTTTTAATGTTTATTTTCATTTTTGAGAGAGAGACGCAGTGTGACTGGGGGAGGAGCAGAAAGAGAGGGAGACACAGAATCTGAAGCAGGCTGCAGGCTCTGAGCTGTCAGCACAGATCCTGATGTGGGGCTCAAACCCACAGACTGTGAGATCATGACCTGAGCCGAAGTCAGATACTTAACTGACTGAGCCACCCAGGTGTCCTCAGTCTGTAATTTAATAACTGCAGAGTTTTGAGTAAGTTTCTTAAAATAACTTTTGTTATCATCTTACCCATTTTTAAATATACTGTTACTCCAGTGACATTATGTATATTCACATTATTCTGCAACCATCACCTATATCTATCCCCAGGACTCTTCATAATCTATAACTCGAACCCACTACCATTAAACAATGATTTCTTGATTCTCCCTGCCCCTGGAAACTGGCAACCACTATTCTTCTATTCTGGCTCTATAAATTTGACTACAATAGGATTTTTAGATTAGTGGGATTATACAGTGGTTGTCTTTTTGTGATTGACTTGTTCCACTTAACATCAGGTCCTCAAAATTCATCCATGCTGTGGCACGTGTCAGAATTTCCTTCCTTTCTAAACTGAATAGTATTCCTTTTATATGCATATACAACATTTTCTATTTTAAGTCATTCTATCTATGGACATTTGGGCTGCTACCATTCACTTTGATTGTATATTTAAGGATAAAGTTAGTGGAATTTTTGATTTTTAAAAAATTTTTATAATGTAAATAGATATAGTAAAATAATACAGCCATTTGAGCTATTTTTTTCTTTCCTTTACATACATGCAAGAAAGCTGTATATGTGATTAGAGATTCATCACGACTAAACTTATTATTATGCTTAGCAAATACTTTTTCTTGTAAAGTTTATAATTTTGTTTTTTTTATATTTGGAATTATTAGTGCTTAAGTTTTGAATGAAGATAGGCTATGTATCTATGAATTATTTTAAGGTGAAATATATATAAAAACAATCCATTATCCTGAATTTAATTGTTTATTCAACATGCTATTTTGTTTATAGTATTTACTAGTAAGATCAACTAGTAGAAAATTATATTTTTCCAAGAAATAATAATGTTAAATAATTTATGGTATTAAAATTCTTAATTGTATTTTCATTTCATTCAAGAGACACAATGTTTCACCAATGTTAGTAAACCCACACAAAGAGAATTCTAAGGGATAATTCTTAACTAATGACTATTCATACAAAGTGGTTGAAAATCCAAATGAGAAATTAACTTACCCTGCAAATAAAATATCTAAAATGGCATTAAGTGGAAGAATAAAGGCTCAACACTCTCTAGTTTAAAACTGAAAAATTTAGTACTCTGAAGAAATATTTTTCCTTTATTCTCTTTGGTTTAAAACAGATACCATTTCTTATGTTTTCAGTTTTTCACTTAGAATGGTGTTGAAATTGGGATATCTTTAAATTATAAAACAGTGTGTTTTTCATATTCCTCTTTTTTTCTCATAGTGTAATCACAGAAAACTTGTAACATGTTGATATTTTTCCTTCTGTAGTTTTCTGATCCCTGTTACCCCATCTTAACATAAAAAAAATGTAACTTTTTCCCCTCAGAATACTGGGATGATTAATCAATCTGTTCTGTTAAAAATAACATAATAGCTGCTAAATCGCATATTTGAGTAAACTGACAAATTACTGCAAGAGTTTTAATGTGGTGATTCGGCCAGCTAGCATACATTTTAGTTTTTTATATTGTGGGATAGAAAATTTTATTTGTAAAACTATATAAACAAAGTAATGTAACTTTGGATTTTCTGGAGTTCAGAACTAGTAAACAAACCACTAAATATTAGAAATTTCTGTGACCTACTACACAGATAAAAATGATGACCTCAACAAGCTGGCTCTGTAGCCCCTCCAAGCAGGATCATCCTAATGCATCTCTGTGGGAGGAGGAAGGATGTTATAGTCTGACAGCATCAAACTCACTCATATCAGTGTCTAGACTTCCCTATTAAGGGGTGTGACCTAATTGACATCTTATGTTAAAAATACTATCTTATTAGTATAGCAGACCTTCATAAGTCTGAATCTTTGGATGACAGAAATGTGTAATTTTCAAAGATTTTAAAGATTCTCAGTCTCCTACATTCTTTCAGAGATCTGTGATTCATTAAATTTAAAACAAGAATCTTCTACAAGTGAAATTAAAATGTAAATAAATTTCCTTGATAAAGAATGATTTAAAAATACATTAAGAAATGAAGTAATGTGATACTTGCATTACTTGTAGAAACTTTGATGGGCGGAAATACAGAGTGGATTATTGAGAGATTAGCTTTTGTCAAATACAGTAATTGAAATGAGTAATTAAAAATCTCGTGGTAGGATTTAGCCATTTTTTTCTTTTTAAACTTAATTTGCTGTATTATCAGTTTGCTAGCTTGAATCTATATGATTTTATTTTCTTTTACTTTATGTTTGTTAAGTTATAAATATATGATAATAGCAACAACAGAACAGAATGTATTTATTATGTCAAGCACTTTGCAGTTTGAATCTACATGGGTTGTTTTCAATGATTTTGTTATTGTTTATACTATATATTTTCAGCTTCCAACCAAACCTTTTTTCTTGGCTACATTTTTACTACTCCACTTGCTTTGGCTTGTCTAAGAATATGTATAAGAATAGGTGATGGGTTTTAAGGAGTGCACCTGTGATGAGCACCAAGTAAGGCATGGTTATGTTCAATCACTATATTGTACTCCTGAAACTGTTACACTGTATGTTAGTGACTGGAATTTAAAACTTTAAAAAAATGTTTATTTTATTATTTTTTTAGAGAGATTGAATCTGAAGCAGGCTCCAGGCTCTGAACAGTCAGCACAGAGCCCAACACGGGGCCCAAACTCACTTGAGATCATGACCTGAGCTGAATTCAGACGCTCAACAGACTGAGCCACCCATGTGCCCCTAAATAAAAACTTGTAAAAAGAATATATGTAAGGATCACATTCCACAATTGTAAAATTAAAAACAAAATCTCTCATGGAATACTTGATGGAAAATATTGTCTCTACAGATGTGAGATAACATAATTACTTAATTCATGTGAGAGGTAAGAATTGCTATTTTTTTTGTTGTTGTTGTTTAGGAGGGAAGCACATTATGCATTTTAGTTAAATTTCTGCCTGTGAATGTTCAATCTTATCAAGGTGGTAATCCTACTCTGATTTAGAACATAACTGACCACCTTAGTGAAATCTACATTCAGTTAAACTATATTATTTTTTTGGAAAAAAACTACAAATTCCTAGCTAAGTCTAAGAAGCACATTATAGACAGGTAGTATATCAAGTTTCAAGTTAGAGTGGAAATATAATTTTAAGGAAATATTTATATTTTTTTGTTTTGAATTTTACTGTGCCTAGGACCACAGGGCCATCAAAGCAATGTTCTAGTAAAACAGAGTTGCCACAGTCTGATGGGGCAAATAGACTGTGCACTATGTAGATCAAATGTTCTTCAGATTCCCTGGGGACAAGAGAATGAGGAACAGATAAGCTTCATGCCACAGGAGGAAAGACACATATCACTAAGAACTCTATAAGAAAATTACAATGAATTTACAATGAACCTGGTTATCTAAATTGAGATTAATTTAGGAATATTTATAAATGTGTGAACATAATTTTGGGAAACCTAAAGAGGTTGTAACTAACCTCCATTTTAGTGAAAAAAGAAAGTTTTGCCACCACTCCCCTTGAAAGTATGTGGGGATGGAATAGTTTCCAGACTACACATAGGCATCAAATAGCAGATACAGGAAGCCACAAACCAGCAGGAAGTAAGCAAAGGGAATAAATATGACTCTCTTTTTAAACCAGCCCCATGGGGCACACTTGTAAGAAAGATTTTATTATGCAGGACATTTGTTGGGGACTATTATAAAGATCAATACCCATACAATAAAGGAAACATAATTGGGTACAGGGAGATGTTGAACTGTAGGGTAGTCACAACCAAGGTCTCAGCTACACTGAGGAGAGTAGGGGTCTCACAAAAATACTGATTGAATGGGGCCTGCCACCAGGAAGGGATGATGACCTTTGTCTAAACAGTTTTCCTCAGCCAAGATCAAAGCTTGTACTCTTAATAGCTAGAGGAACAAGTACTTAATACCTGTAGGAAAAGAGGAATATAGGACCACACAGTCACTTAAGACAAACTCCGTGAGCTACACTCTATCAGATGGCAGAATGAAGGGGACTCTCAGATATCATTCACACAGGTTGGCTTCCTATAGCAGAGTGTAGGTGGATCATATGATAGAATACCAAGAAATATCTAGCAAGAATGACTAGTTCAATAAATATAGTTTATTTCCAGCATAAAGATACAAAGTAGTCTGACATTTTCCCACAAGGAACATGCTGGCATAAGGAGCTCAAAACATCTGCTGGCAGGTGTAATTTTTGGTTTATAGGAACTGTTAATACGTTTCTGACAAAAGCATCATTCCTCAACTGGGAACCTGCATCTCTATCGAAAAAGCAAAAGTAAATATGATGGGCAGCATATATTTCCCATATGGTTCAAGTGTAATGAGAAGGATACTCCATAACAAAAGGGTCCCTTACTGCCAACTCAGACTCTGCAACCAACAACTCTCCAAAGATCTCAGGACTTTGATTTCTCTAGTGTGCCCTTGCTGTGTCCTATGGATTCAACTGCATTTCCCCAAGTTGCTATAATCTGTACTCTAAACCCAAATGTGATGGCATTTAGAGGTTAGGTCTTTGCAGAAGTCAGTAAGTTTATTATTACATATTATAATTTTATGTTATATATTCATATGTTACATATTAATATATTGTAAAATATAATTATTATGTATTATTAAAATATATAGTATATTATTATATATTATAGAATATATTGTATTAATATGATATACTATTATATTATTTCACATATTCTTTTTTATTTTATTGCACTTTATTTTTATTTTAAATTTGAGTATAATTGATACACAATGTCACGTTAGTTTCAGGTGTACAATTTAGTGATATGACAAGTTTATATGTTATGCTATGTTCACAAGTGTAGATACTCTTGGTGCTATTACATAACTATTAAAATATCATTGGCTGTATTCCTTATACTGTATTCTTCTATCCTGTGAATTCTTCTTTCCATAACTGGAAGCCTGTGTCTTTCACTCTTCTTCACTCATATTTACCAGCCCCCACCCACTTTTCCTATGGCAACCATCAGTGTCTTCTCTGCATTCATAGGTTCTATTATGGTTTTATTTTTATTCATTTTTTCCCTAGATTCCACTTATGAGTGGAATTACATTGTATTTGTCTTTCTCAGTCTTATTTATTTCATTTATCATAATACTTTCTCCATCCATCCATGTTGTCTCAAATGGCATGATTTCAACCTTTTTTATGTCTGAGTAATATTCATTTTTAGAAAGTATTTATTGTGAAAGAGAAAAAGAGAGCATGAGGGAGGGAAGGAGAGCGAGAAAAGGGGGGGCGTGGGGAGAGTACCAATAAGGCTCTGTGCTGTCACTGCAGATCCTAACGTGGGGCTTGAACTCAGACCTGCGAGATAACCACCTGAGCCGAAATCAGAAGTCGGATGTTAGTCACTGAGCCATCCAAGTGCACACATTTGAGTAATATCCCATTGTGTGTGTGCATACGTGTGTGTGTGGGTGGGGGGTGTGTGTACCCCATATTCTTTATCATCTATCTGTTGATGGACACTTAGGTTACTACCACATCTTGGTTATGGTAAATAATGCTGCAATAAACATGGCGGTTTGTATATCTGTTCAAATTAGTGCTTTCATTTTCTTTGGGTAAATGCCTAGTAGTAGAAGTATTGAATCATATGGTATTTCTATTGTTAATTTTTGAGAAACCTCCATAGTGTTTTCCACAATGGGTACAACAATTTGCATTCCCACAAGCAATGTACAAGAGTTCCTTTTTCTCCACATCCTTGCCAACATTTGTTATTTATTGTCTTGTTGATTCTAGCTATTCTGACAGGTGTAAGGTGAGATCTCCTGTGGTTTTATTTCCATTTCCCTGATAATTAATAATGTTGAGCTTGTTTTCTTGCATCTGTTGGCCATCTGTATGGTTTGTATGTCTCCTTTGAAAATATGTCTATTCAGGTCCTCTGCTCACTTTTATTCACATTATTTTTCCCCCTGGTGTTCATTTGTATGAATTTTTAAATATATTTTGGATAGTAACCCCTTAATAGGTATATCATTTGGAAATATCTTCTCCCATTCAGTAGGTTGTTTTGTTGATGATTTTCTTCACTATTAATTTTCTGTAAAATTTTGGTGTAATTCAAATAGTTTAATTTTGCTTCTGCTCCCTCCTCTGAAAAAAGTCCCTATGCTGATTTCAAAGAAATTATTAACTATGTTATCTTCTGGGAGTTTTATGGTTTCATGTTTCATACTTAAGTCCTTAATCCATTTTGACTTATTTTTTGTGTGTTGTGTAAGAAAATTTTCCAATTTCATCCTTTTGCATTTAGCTGTCCATTTTTTCAAGCACCATTTATTGAAGAGACTGCCTTTTCCCTATTGTATATTGTTGCCTCCTATGTCATAGATTAACTGACTATGTAAGCATGGGCTTCGTTTTGGGTTCTCTATTCTGGCCCATTGATTTATGTGTCTATTTGTGTACTAGTACAATTCTCTTGATTACTACAGCTTTGTAAAGTATCGTGATATCTGGGATTGTGATGTACCCAGCTCTCTGCTCTTCATTCTCAATTTGCTTTGACTACTCAAGGTCTTTTGTGGCTCCATGTGAATTCTAAAATTATTTGTTATATATCTGTGAAAAATTTTATTGGTGTTTTCATAGGGATTATATTAAATCTGTAGATTGCATTGGGTAATATAGAAGTTTTAACAGTAATACATAAGCATGTAATATATTTTCATCTGTGTCATCTTCAATTTCTTTCATCAATGTTGTATACTTTTCAGAATATATAGGTCTTGCACCACTTTGTTTAATTTTATCCCTAGATATTTTATTCTTTTGGGGGAAATTGTAAACAGAATTTTTTTTAATTTCTCTTTCTACCATGTCATTACTATGTTTAAAGACCCAATTAATTATTGTGTATTAATTTTGTATCCTGAAACTTTAATGAACTAATGTATCACTTCTAATAGTGTTTTATTTAAGTTTTTAGGGTTTTCTATGTATAGTATTTTGTTATCTACAATCGATGGCACCTTAACTCCTTCATTACCAATTTAGATAACTTTTATTTATTTTCTTGACTGATTGTTGCAACTAGTAATTCTAGAACTATGTTGGCAAGAAGGTGGCAAGAGTGAGCATTTTTGTCTTTTTCTTGATGTTTAAGGAAAATTTCAGTTTTTAACAATAGTATATGATGTTAGCTGTCTTGTTGTTGTTGTCATTATATACTTGTTCTTTTTGTATATGGCCTTTATTATGTTGAGGTATTTTCCCTCTAAACTCACTTTGTTTAGTTTTTATTATGAATGAATGTTCTATTATAAATGAATTTTTGTTAATTTTTTCCTCTGAACTTACTGAGATGATCACATGATTTCTATTCTTTGTTTTGTTGATGTAGTATATCACATTGACTGATTGCAAATACTGAACAATTAGTCCATCCTTGGTATACATTTCACTTGATCATGGTGAATTATCACCTTAATGTATTGTTAAATGTGATTTGTTAATGTTCTGCTGAGGATTTTTGCTTCTGTGTTCAATTGGGGTATTGGCCTATATTTTTCATATTTTGCAATGACTTTGTCTAGTCTTGGTATTAGGGTAATATTGGTCTAACAGAATTAATTGGAAGTTTTATAGTTTTATTTATTTATTTATTTATTTATTTTAATATGAATTTTATTGTCAAATTGGTTTCATACAATACCCAGTGCTCAAACAGGTGCCATCTTCAATACCCATCACGCACTCTCCCTTCCCTCCAACCCCCCCATTAACCCTCAGTTTGTTCTCAGTTTTTAAGAATCTCTTATTTTTTTTTGGTACCATCCCACTCTAACCTCTTTTTTTTCTTTCCCCTCCCCATGAGTTTCTGTTAATTTTCTCAGGATACACATAAGAGTGAAAACATATGGAATCTGTCCTTCTCTGTATGACTTATTTCACTTAGCATAACACTCTCCAGTTCCATCCACGTTGCTACAAATGGCCAGATTTCATTCTTTCTCATTGCCATGTAGTATTCCATTGTGTATATAAACCACAATTTCTTTATCCATTCATAGGTTGATGGACATTTAGGCTTTTTCCATAATTTGGCTATTGTTGAAAGTGCTGCTATAAACATTGGAGTACAAGTGCCCCGAATCCCCCCCCTAGGAGAGAGGAAGAGAAGGCACACACCAGTTTGACTGTGGCCCCAGCGGTGGGCTGGGGGCAGACATCAGGTCGGACTGCGGCCCCGCCCACCAACTCCAGTTATACACCACAGCACAGGGGAAGTGCCCTGCAGGTCCTCACCACTCCAGGGACTATCCAAAATGACCAAGCGGAAGAATTCCCCTCAGAAGAATCTCCAGGAAATAACAACAGCTAATGAGCTGATCAAAAAGGATTTAAATAATATAACAGAAAGTGAATTTAGAATAATAGTCATAAAATTAACCACCGGGCTTGAAAACAGTATACAGGACAGCAGAGAATCCCTTGCTACAGAGATCAAGGGACTAAGGAACAGTCATGAGGAGCTGAAAACCGCTTTAAATGAAATGCAAAACAAAATGGAAACCACCACAGCCCGGATTGAAGAGGCAGAGGAGAGAATAGGTGAACTAGAAGATAAAGTTATGGAAAAAGAGGAAGCTGAGAGAAAGAGAGATAAAAAAAATCCAGGAGTATGAGGGGAAAATAAGAGAACTAAGTGATACACTAAAAAGAAATAATATACGCATAATTGGTATCCCAGAGGAGGAAGAGAGAGGGAAAGGTGCTGAAGGGGTACTTGAAGAAATAATAGCTGAGAACTTCCCTGAACTGGGGAAGGAAAAAGGCATTGAAATCCAAGAGGCACAGAGAACTCCCTTCAGACGTAACTTGAATCGATCTTCTGCATGACATATCATAGTGAAACTGGCAAAATACAAGGATAAAGAGAAAATTCTGAAAGCAGCAAGGGGTAAACGTGCCCTCACATATAAAGGGAGACCTATAAGACTCGTGACTGATCTCTCTTTTGAAACTTGGCAGGCCAGAAAGAATTGGCACGAGATTTTCAGTGTGCTAGACAGAAAACATATGCAGCCGAGAATCCTTTATCCAGCAAGTCTGTCATTTAGAATAGAAGGAGAGATAAAGGTCTTCCCAAACAAACAAAAACTGAAGGAATTTGTCACCACTAAACCAGCCCTACAAGAGATCCTAAGGGGGACCCTGTGAGACAAAGTACCAGAGACATCACTACAAGCATAAAACATACAGACATCACAATGACTCTAAACCCGTATCTTTCTATAATAACACTGAATGTAAATGGATTAAATGCGCCAACCAAAAGACATAGGGTATCAGAATGGATAAAAAAACAAGACCCATCTATTTGCTGTCTACAAGAGACTCATTTTAGACCTGAGGACACCTTTAGATTGAGAGTGAGGGGATGGAGAACTATTTATCATGCTACTGGAAGCCAAAAGAAAGCTGGAGTAGCCATACTTATATCAGACAAACTAGACTTTAAATTAAAGGCTGTAACAAGAGATGAAGAAGGACATTATATAATAGTTACAGGGTCTATCCATCAGGAAGAGCTAACAATTATAAATGTTTATGCGCCGAATACCGGAGCCCCCAAATATATAAAACAACTACTCATAAACATAAGCAACCTTATTGATAAGAATGTGGTAATTGCAGGGGACTTTAACACCCCACTTACAGAAATGGATAGATCATCTAGACACACGCTCAATAAAGAAACAAGGGCCCTGAATGAGACATTGGATCAGATGGACTTGACAGATATATTTAGAACTCTGCATCCCAAAGCAACAGAATATACTTTCTTCTCGAGTGCACATGGAACATTCTCCAAGATAGATCATATACTGGGTCACAAAACAGCCCTCCATAAGTTTACCAGAATTGAAATTATACCATGCATACTTTCAGACCACAATGCTATGAAGCTTGAAATCAACCACAGAAAAAAGTCTGGAAAACCTCCAAAAGCATGGAGGTTAAAGAACACCCTACTAACGAATGAGTGGGTCAACCAGGCAATTAGAGAAGAAATTAAAAAATATATGGAAACAAACGAAAATGAAAATACAACAATCCAAACGCTTTGGGACGCAGCGAAGGCAGTCTTGAGAGGAAAATACATTGCAATCCAGGCCTATCTCCAGAAACAAGAAAAATCCCAAATACAAAATCTAACAGCACACCTAAAGGAAATGGAAGCAGAACAGCAAAGGCAGCCTAAACCCAGCAGAAGAAGAGAAATAATAAAGATCAGAGCAGAAATAAACAATATAGAGTCTAAAAAAACTGTAGAGCAGATCAACGAAACCAAGAGTTGGTTTTTTGAAAAAATAAACAAAATTGACAAACCTCTAGCCAGGCTTCTCAAAAAGAAAAGGGAGATGACCCAAATAGATAAAATCATGAATGAAAATGGAATTATTACAACCAATCCCTCAGAGATACAAACAATTATCAGGGAATACTATGAAAAATTATATGCCAACAAATTGGACAACCTGGAAGAAATGGACAAATTCCTGAACACCCACACTCTTCCTAAACTCAATCAGGAGGAAATAGAAAGCTTGAACAGACCCGTAACCAGCGAAGAAATTGAGTCGGTTATCAAAAATCTCCCAACAAATAAGAGTCCAGGACCAGATGGCTTCCCAGGGGAGTTCTACCAGACGTTTAAAGCAGAGATAATACCTATCCTTCTCAAGCTATTCCAAGAAATAGAAAGGGAAGGAAAACTTCCAGACTCATTCTATGAAGCCAGTATTACTTTGATTCCTAAACCAGACAGAGACCCAGTAAAAAAAGAGAACTACCGGACAATATCCCTGATGAATATGGATGCAAAAATTCTCAATAAGATACTAGCAAATCGAATTCAACGGCATATAAAAAGAATTATTCACCATGATCAAGTGGGATTCATTCCTGGGATGCAGGGCTGGTTCAACATTCGCAAATCAATCAACGTGATACATCACATTAACAAAAAAAAAGAGAAGAACCATATGATCCTGTCAATCGATGCAGAAAAGGCCTTCGACAAAATCCAGCACCCTTTCTTAATAAAAACCCTTGAGAAAGTCGGGATAGAAGGAACATACTTAAAGATCATAAAAGCCATTTATGAAAAGCCCACAGCTAACATCATCCTCAACGGAGAAAAACTGAGAGCTTTTTCCCTGAGATCAGGAACACGACAGGGATGCCCACTCTCACCGCTGTTGTTTAACATAGTGCTGGAAGTTCTAGCATCAGCAATCAGACAACAAAAGGAAATCAAAGGCATCCAAATTGGCAAAGATGAAGTCAAGCTTTCGCTTTTTGCAGATGACATGATATTATACATGGAAAATCCGATAGACTCCACCAAAAGTCTGCTAGAATTGATACATGAATTCAGCAAAGTTGCAGGATACAAAATCAATGTACAGAAATCAGTTGCATTCTTATACACTAACAATGAAGCAACAGAAAGACAACTAAAGAAACTGATCCCATTCACAATTGCACCAAGAAGCATAAAATACCTAGGAATAAATCTAACCAAAGATGTAAAGGATCTGTATGCTGAAAACTATAGAAAGCTTATGAAGGAAATGGAAGAAGATTTAAAGAAATGGAAAGACATTCCCTGCTCATGGATTGGAAAAATAAATATTGTCAAAATGTCAATACTACCCAAAGCGATCTACACATTCAATGCAATCCCAATCAAAATTGCACCAGCATTCTTCTCGAAACTAGAACAAGCAATCCTAAAATTCATATGGAACCACAAAAGGCCCCGAATAGCCAAAGGAATTTTGAAAAAGAAGACCAAAGCAGGAGGCATCACAATCCCAGACTTTAGCCTCTACTACAAAGCTGTCATCATCAAGACAGCATGGTATTGGCACAAAAACAGACACATAGACCAATGGAATAGAATAGAAACCCCAGAACTAGACCCACAAACGTATGGCCAACTCATCTTTGACAAAGCAGGAAAGAACATCCAATGGAAAAAAGACAGCCTCTTTAACAAATGGTGCTGGGAGAACTGGACAGCAACATGCAGAAGGTTGAAACTAGACCACTTTCTCACACCATTCACAAAAATAAACTCGAAATGGATAAAGGACCTGAATGTGAGACAGGAAACCATCAAAACCTTAGAGGAGAAAGCAGGAAAAGACCTCTCTGACCTCAGCCGTAGCAATCTCTTACTCGACACATCCCCAAAGGCAAGGGAATTAAAAGCAAAAGTGAATTACTGGGACCTTATGAAGATAAAAAGCTTCTGCACAGCAAAGGAAACAACCAACAAAACTAAAAGGCAACCAATGGAATGGGAAAAGATATTTGCAAATGACATATCGGACAAAGGGCTAGTATCCAGAATCTATAAAGAGCTCACCAAACTCCACACCCGAAAAACAAATAACCCAGTGAAGAAATGGGCAGAAAACATGAATAGACACTTCTCTAAAGAAGACATCCGGATGGCCAACAGGCACATGAAAAGATGTTCAGCGTCGCTCCTTATCAGGGAAATACAAATCAAAACCACACTCAGGTATCACCTCACGCCAGTCAGAGTGGCCAAAATGAACAAATCAGGAGACTATAGATGCTGGAGAGGATGTGGAGAAACGGGAACCCTCTTGCACTGTTGGTGGGAATGCAAATTGGTGCAGCCGCTCTGGAAAGCAGTGTGGAGGTTCCTCAGAAAATTAAAAATAGACCTACCCTATGACCCAGCAATAGCACTGCTAGGAATTTATCCAAGGGATACAGGAGTACTGATGCATAGGGGCACTTGTACCCCAATGTTCATAGCAGCACTCTCAACAATAGCCAAATTATGGAAAGAGCCTAAATGTCCATCAACTGATGAATGGATAAAGAAATTGTGGTTTATATACACAATGGAATACTACGTGGCAATGAGAAAAAATGAAATATGGCCTTTTGTAGCAACGTGGATGGAACTGGAGAGTGTGATGCTAAGTGAAATAAGCCGTACAGAGAAAGACAGATACCATATGGTTTCACTCTTATGTGGATCCTGAGAAACTTGGCAGGAACCCATGGGGGAGGGGGAGGAAAAAAGAAAAAAAAGAGGTTAGAGTGGGAGAGAGCCAAAGCTTAAGAGACTGTTAAAAACTGAGAACAAACTGAGGGTTGATGGGGGGTGGGAGGGAGGAGAGGGTGGGTGATGGGTATTGAGGAGGGCACCTTTTGGGATGAGCACTGGGTGTTGTATGGAAACCAATTTGACAATAAATTTCATATAATAAAAAAAAAAAAAAAAAAAAGAATATAGAGCCAAAAAAAAAAAAAAAAAAAAAAAAAAAACAAGTGCCCCTATGCATCAGCACTCCTGTATCCCTTGGAGAAATTCCTAACAGTGCTATTGCTCAGAGATAGGGTAGATCTATTTTGAATTTCTTGAGAAACCTCCACACTGTATTCCAGAGTGGCTGCACCAGTTTGCATTCTTACCAACATTGAAAGAGGGTTCCTTTTTCTCCACATCCTCGCCAGCATCTATAGTCTCCTGATTTGTCCATTTTAGCCACTATGACTGGCATGAGGGGGTATCTGAATGTGGTTTTAATTTGTATTTCCCTCATGAGGAGCGACATTGAGCATCTTTTCATGTGCCTGTTGGCCATCTGGATGTCTTCTTTAGAGAAGTGTCTCTTCATGTTTTCTGCCCATTTCTTCACTGGATTATTTGTTTTTCGGGTGTGGAGTTTGGTGAGCTCTTTATATATTTTGGATACTAGCCCTTTGTCTGATATGTCATTTGCAAATGCCTTTTCCCATTCCGTTGGTTGCCTTTTAGTTTTGTTGATTGCTTCCTGTGCAGTGCAGAAGATTTTTTATCTTCAATAGATCCCAATAGTTCATTTTTGTTTTTAATTCCCTTGCCTTTGGAGATGTGTTAAGTAAGAAATTGCTGTGGCTGAGGACAGAGAGGATTTTTTCCTGCTTTATCCTCTAGGGTTTTGATGGTTTCCTGTCTCACATTTCAGGTCCTTCCTCCATTTTGAGTTTATTTTTGAGAATGGTGTAAGAAAGTGGTCTAGTTTCAACCTTCTGCATGTTGCTGTCCAGTTCTCCCAGTACTATTTGGTAAAGAGACTGTCTCTCTTCCATTGGATATTCTTTCCTTCTTTGTCAAAGATTAGTTGGTCATATTTTTGTGGGTATAATTCTGGGGTTTCTATTCTATTCCATTGGTCTATGTGTCCGTTTTGTGCCAATACCATGCTGTCTTGATGATGACAGCTTTGTAGTAGAGGCTAAAGCCTGGGATTGTGATGACTCCCACTTTGGTCTTCTTCTTCAATATTACTTTGGCTCTTTGGGGTCTTTTGTGGTTCCACACAAATTTTAGGATGGTTTGTTCTAGCTTTGAGAAGAATGCTGGTGCAATTTTGATTGGGATTGCATTGAATGTGTAGATAGCTTTGGGTAGTATTGACATTTTGACAATATTTATTCTTCCAATCCATTAGCATGGAATGTTTTTCCATTTCTTTATATCTTCTTCAATTTCCTTCATGCACTTTCTATAGTTTTCAGCATACAAATTTCTACATTTTTGGTTAAGTTTATCCTAGGTATTTTATGCTTCTTGGTGCAATTGTGAATGGGATCAGCTTCTTTGTCTTTCTCTTGCTTCATTTTTAGTGTATAAGAATGCAACTGATTTCTGTACATTGATTTTGTATCCTGAGACTTTGCTGAATTCGTGTATCAGTTCTAGCAGACTTTTGCTGTAGTCTATTGGGTTTTCCATGTATAATATCATGTCATCTGCAAAAAGTGAAAGCTTGACTTCATCTTTGCCAGTTTTGATGCCTTTGATTTCCTTTGTCATATGATTGCTGATGCTAGCTCTTCCAACACTATGTTAAACAACAGCAGTGAAAGTGGACATCCCTGTCGTGTTCCTGATCTCAGGGGAAAGCTCTCAGTTTTTCCCCATTGAGGATGATGTTAGCTGTGGGCTTTTCATAAATGGCTTTTATGATGTTTAAGTATGTTCCTTCTATCTCAACTTTCTCGAGGGTTTTATTAAGACAGGATGCTGAATTTTGTCAAATACTTTTTCTGCATCGATGGAGAGGATCATACGGTTCTTTTCTTTTAGTAATGTGATGGATCACATTGATTGATTTACGAATGTTGAACCAGCCCTGCAGCCCAGGAATGAACCCCACTTGATCATGGTAAATAGTTCTATTTTGTATGCTAAATTCGATTTGCTAGTATCTTATTGAGAATTTTTGCATCCATATTCATCAGGGATATTAGCCTGTAGTTCTCTTTTTTTTGCTGGGTCTCTGTTTTAGGAATCAAAGTATTGCTGGCTTCATAGAATGAGTCTGGAGCTTTTCCCTCCCTTTCTATTTTTTGGAACAGCTTGAGAAGGATAGGTAGTATCTCTGCATTAAATGCCTGGTAGAATTCCCCTGGGAAGCCATCTGGTCCTGGATTCTTATTAGTTGGGAGATTTTTGAAAACTGATTCAATTTCTTCACTGGGTATGGGTCTGTTCAAGTTTTCTCTTTCTTCCTGTGTGAGTTTTGGAAGTGTGTGGGTGCTTAGGAATTTGTCCATTTCTTCCAGGTTGTCCAGTTTGTTGGCATATAACTTTTCATGGCATTCCCGTATAATTGCTTGTATTTCTGAGTGATTAGTTGTAATAATTTCATTTTAATTCATAGTTTTATCTATTTGGGAATTCTCCCTTTTCTTTTTGAGAAGCCTGGCAAGAGGTTTATCAATTTTGTTCATTTTTTCAAGAAAACAACGCTTGGTTTCATTGATCTGCTCTACAGTTTTTTTTAGATTCTATATTGTTGATTTCTGCTCTGATGTTTGTTATTTGTCTTCTGCTGGGTTTTGGGTGTCTTTGCTGTTGTGCTTCTATTTCCTTTAGGTGTGCTCTTAGATTTTGTATTCGGGATTTTTCTTGTTTCTTGAGATAGGCCTGCATTGCAATGTATTTTCCGCTCAGGACTGCCTTCGCTGCATCCCAAAGCATTTGGATTGTTGCATTTTCATTTTCATTTGTTTCTGTATATTTTTAAATTTCTTCTGTAATTGCCTGGTTGACCCATTCATTCATTAGTAGGGTGTTCTTTAACCTCCATGCTTTTGGAGTTTTTCCAGACTTTTTCCTGTGGTTGATTTCAAGCTTCATAGCATTGTGGTCTGAAAGTATGCATGGCATGATCTCAATTTTTACACTTATGAAGGGCTGTCTTGTGACCCAGTATGTGATCTATCTTGGAGAATGTTCCATGTGCGCTCTAGAAGAAAGTATCTTCTGTTGCTTTAGGTTGCAGAGTTCTAAACTTATCTGTCAAGTCTATCTCATGCAGTATATCATTCAGGGCCCTTGTTTCTTTATTGATCCTGTGTCTAGATGATCTATCCAGTGTTGTAATTGTAGTATTAAAGTCCCCTGCAATTACCACATTCTCATCAATATGGTGGCTTATGTTTGTGATTAATTGTTTTTTATATTTGGGACTCCAGTTTTCGGTGCATAGACATTTATAATTGTTAGCTCTTCATGATGGATAGACCCTGTAATTATTTTATAATGCTCTTCTTCATCTCTTGTTACAGCCTTTAATTTAAAGTCTAGTTTGCCTGATATATGTATGGCTACTCTGGCTCTCTTTTGACTTCCAGTAGCATGATAGATAGTTCTGCATCCCTTCACTTTCAATCTGAAGGTGTCCTCCTGCCTATAATGAGTTTCTGGTAGACAGCAAATAGATGGGTCTTAGTTTTTTATCCATTATGATACCCTATGTTGTTTAGTTGGAGCATTTAGTCCGTTTACATTCAGTGTTATTATTGAAAGATATGGTTTTAGAGTCATTGTGACGTCTGTAGGTTTCATGCTTGTAGTGATGTCTCTGGTACTTTGTGGTCCTTGCAACATTTCACCCACAGAATCCCCCTTAGGATCTCTTGTAAGGCTGTTTTAGTAGTGATGAATTCTTTCAGTTTTTTTTTTTTTGTTGTTATTGTTGTGGGGAAGACTGTTATCTCTCCTTCTATTCTGAATGACAGACCTGCTGGATAAAGGATTCTCGGCTGCATATTTTCTTTGTTCATCACATTGAAGATTTCCTGCCATTCCTTTCTGTCCTGCCAAGTTTCAATAGATAGGTCTGCCACTAGTCTTATGGTTCTCCCTTTGTATGTTAGAGCGTGTTTATCCCAGCTGCTTTCAGAATTTTCTCTTTATCCTTGTTTTTGCCAGTTTCACTATGATATGGCATGCAGATCAATTGAAGTTATGTCTGAAGGGAGTTCTCTGTGACTCTTGGATTTCAAAGCCTTTTTCCTTCCCCAGATTAGGGAAGTTCTCAGCTATGATTTGTTCAAGTACACCTTCAGCCCCTTTATCTCTCTCTTCCTTTTCTGGAATCCCTATTACGTGGATATTGTCCCATTTGATTGCATCACTTAGTTCTGTAATTCTCCCTTCATACTCCTGGATTTTTTTATCTCTCTTTTTCTCAGCTTCCTCTTTTTCCATAGTTTTATCTTCTGATTCACCTATTCTCTCCTCTTCTCTTCAATCTGAGCTATGGTCACCTCCATTTTATTTTGCACCTCGTGTAGCATTTTTAAGCTCCCCTGACTATTTCTTAGTCCTTGATCTCTGTAGCAATAGATTCTCTGCTGTCCTCTATACTTTTTTTCAAGCCCATTGATTAATTTATGACTATTTTTCTAAATTCTTGTTCCTTTATATTGCTTAAATTGTTTTTGATGAATTTGTTAGCTGTCACTACTTCCTGGAGATTTTTTTGAGGAGAATTCTTCCGTTTTGTCATTTTGGATAGTCCCTGGGGTGGCGCAGAACTGCAGGGCACTTCCCCTGTGCTGTCTGGAGTAACTTGTGTTGGTGGACTGGCCGCAGTCAGACCTGATGTCTGTCCCCAGCCCACTACTGGGGCCACAGGCAGTGATGTGTACCTTATCTTCCCCTCTTCCAGGGGCAGGATTCAACTGTGGAGTGGTGTGGCCCCTGTCTGGGCTACTTGTACACTGCCAGGCTTGTGGTTCTGTTTTGATGGGATCTGGCATATTAGCTGGGGTGGATCTATAATATGCACAGGAGTGGGCGGGGCAGGGTTAGCTCACTTTGCCATAAGTGTTCCCAGCAGGAGGGGCCCTGCTGCACTGGGAGGGAGGCAGACCATTCAGAGAGATGATCCACAGAAGCACAGCTTTGGCTGTTTGTGCAATGCAAGCACGTTTGGTCTGGGAACTGGTTTCTTTTGGAATTTTGGTTGCAGGATGGGAGAGGGAGATGGCGTTGGCCAGTGCCTTTGTTCCCTGATGAGCTGAGCTCTGTCTTCCAGGGTTCAACACCTCTCCCTCTTGGTGTCCTCCTGCCCTCCTGTTCTCTGAGAAGAGTTGTTGACTTATAACATTCTAGATGTTAAGTCCCAGTGGCTGTCAGAACTCCTGCATTCCAGCCCCTCTGGTTTCCAAGCCAGACTTCGAGGGCTCTGCTTTGCTGGGCGGGCTGCCCCTCCACCGCCCTGGCTCCCTCCAGCCAGTCGTGCAGTGTGCACCGCCTCTCCACCCTTCCTACCCTCTTCAATGGGCCTCTTGTCTATGCTTGGCCCCAGAAACTCCATTCTGCTAGTCTTCTGGTGGTTTTCTGGCTTATTTAGGCAGATGTGGGTGGAATCTAAGTGAACAGCAGGATGCGGTAAGCCCAGAATCCTCCTATGCTGCCATCTTCTCTCCACTCCTGAATTTGGAAGTTTTAAATGCTTGGTGTAATTTACTAGTGAAATCCATTGATCCTGGGCTCTCATTTGTCAGGAGGTTCTGTGTTTTAATTTTTTTTTTTTTTTTTTTTTTTTTTTTTTTTACATTTTGAGTATACTTGACACAACGTAACATTATGTCATGTGTACAGCATAGTGATTTGACAAATTTATACATCATGTTATGGTCACCATGAGTGTAGCTACCATCTGTTCCCATACATTGTTATTATGGTATCATTGACTAAACTCCTTACATCATGCATTTTGTTCCCATAATTTATTCATTTAATAACTGAATGCATTCATTCATTTAACCAATACCCTGCTCCACCCATGTTAAAAATAGAATTACTGTATGATCCATTAACATCACTATTTACTCAAAGAAACAGAAATACCAATTTGAAAAGATACTTACACTCCTGTATTTATTTCAGTATTATTTACAATAGCCAATACCTGGAAGCAACCTAAGTGTTTGTCAACAGGCTAACCGATACCATATCTACCTTATCTAGGTTGCTATATATATATGTGTGTGTGTGTGTGTGTGTGTGTGTGTGTACATACATATATATATAGAGAGAGAGAGAGGGAGAGAGAGAGAGAGAGAGAGAGAGAGACAGAAATACCAATTTGAAAAGATATATGTGTGTGTATATATATATATATATATATATATATATATATACCCAGACAGGTTTTGTTTTGATTACTGATTCAATTTAATTGCTAATAGTCAATTCAAATTTTCTGGCTGTTCAGTATTGAAAGATTGTATCTTTTTTAAAGGGATTTATCCATTTAGTTTGGGTTATCAAATGCGTTTCCATATGCTATTTCCTAGCAGTCTCTGAATTCTTTGTATTTCTGTGGTGTTGTTATTTCTTAGCTTTAGTTTCTGATTTTATTTATTTCTATTCTCTCTCTTTCTGTCTGTCTGTCTCTCTCTCTCTCTCTCTGATGGATGTGATTAAAGTATTAACAATTTTGTTTTTCATTTCAAAGAACAAGCTTTTGTTTTCATTGATTTTTATAAAAAATTCATTTCTGCTCTGTAATTTATTTTTTTCCTTGTACTGACTTTGGATTTTGTTTGTGTTTTTCTTTTTCTAGTTCTTTTAGGTGTAAGTTTATATATTCGAGATTTTTCTTGAGGTATGCTTTACCACTATAAATTTCTTTCTTAGAATGCCTTATGCTCTCTCTTCAAAGTTTTGAAAATCATGCTTTCATTTTCATATATCTCCATGCGTTATTTTTAAAATTCATTGATTTCTTTTTGAGCCATTGGCTATTTAGGAACTTATTTAACATTCATGTGTTTTTATTTTCATTCCATTTTTTTTCTCATGATTGATTTCTAGTTTCACTCTTTTATTGTTAAAATAAATGCATAATATGATTTCAACCTTTTAAAATTTATTGAGGCTTGTTCTATAGTCTAATATGTAGTCTATCCTTAAGAATGTTTTTTGTTCACTTAAAAATATGCCTTCTATTGTTTTTGGAGATAATAATCTGTATATATCTGTTAAGTTTTTCTGATCTAATGTGTCCTTCAATGACACTGTTTCCTTATTAATTTTCTACCTAGGTAATCTATCCACTTATGTAAGTGGGGTGTTAAAGTCAACTACTACTTTGTATTACCATCAATTTCTCAATTTATGTCTGCTAATATTTGCTTTGTGTATTGAGGTACTTCAATGCTAAGTTCACAGATATTTAAAATTTTAATATCCTTTGGTTTGATTGGCCACTATATTATTATGTAATGACATTCTTTTTCCATTT
This sequence comes from Leopardus geoffroyi, assembly GCF_018350155.1. NCBI lineage: Eukaryota > Metazoa > Chordata > Mammalia > Carnivora > Felidae > Leopardus > Leopardus geoffroyi. Next base: position 83,321,712 of record NC_059326.1, read on the forward strand.
TTATAATATTTTGTAGGCTGTTTTGTGTAATATAATGATCACTACCATGGCATTTTTTAAATTTCTATTTATATGGTAACGTTTTTTCATTTATTTCATTTTCCGTCTTTAGATTTCTTTAGATCTAAAGAATTTTGTCTTGTAGGTCACATACAGATGTATCTTGTTTTTTATCCATTCTGCTATCCTGTCTTTTGATTAGAACATACAGACCATTTACATTTAAAATAATTATTGAGTTGGAGATAAGATGGTGGAAGACTAGGACAACCCTAAGTTTGCCTCTTCCCTCAAAAACAGCTAAACAAATATCAAATCATTCTGAACACCCAAGAAATGGATTAGAAGTCTCAGAGAACAAAGCTGTGCATCGACAGAAAAGTGACCTGTGGAATATAAGAACTGCATAGACTTTATGGGAGAAAAGAGCTGTAGGGGTTTCCCAAAGGAGGGAGCACTGGTTGAGGTGGGAATAGTGAGAGAGAAGGAAGAGAGAGAGAAAAAATATAGGGAGAAAAGAATGAAAACATGCACAGGTGAGGGCACAAGATAACTAGTTCTCAAAACCTTCGATGAGGAAAAAGAAGAGGTTACAATACCATCAGTTTTGTATAAATGCCAGAGTGCTGAATATCAGTTTTAATAGCCTGTAACATTGCCAGGTTCATGCTTGGGGAGCTGAGTAGTACTCTGGTGGGAGAGTAGAGAGGAGTCCTATCAGCAGGCAACCAAAGGATCCCCAGGGTCAAAAAGGAAGAAGAGATTCCCTTGCTTGGAGTGCATTTAGGAGAGGTGATACAGCCTGTCCACAGACAAAGAAGTCTGCAGGCACTATAGAACTATGCCACTAACCATTATAGGACCAAAGTCACAGATGCCAGTAATCCCTGGTTCTGGCTGTGTGTTGCAATTTACCATAAATTCTGATCCAGTGTTCAGTCACATGGCTGTCTTTTGTGAAAAGCCAGGATTGGCCACAATGCAGGGTGACTCCCCCTCAAAAAAACAGTTCAGTACCAGTTGCAGGAGTCTCTGAATCGTGGGGTTTTGAAACACACACTCTCCTGAGGTAAAACACAGGTGTGCTGCACCAGTTGGCAGGTGGACAGCTCAGACACAGACAAGGTAAATCAGGGATCTGCTGGAAACCAGGGAAAAAGGAGTCACAGTATGTGAGTCTCTGAGGCCTAACTAAAGGGGGGTGGCATGCATTTCCTGCTCCCTAGATGAGATAACAGGATGGAGCCATTTTTCCTCTGCACACACTACCTCAGTGAGCTAAACAGAGACACCAAGAGGAGAACTGAGCTGCTACACCAAGCTCCTCATCCCCTGCACCCTGTAGGCACATCTCCACTACTGCAACTTCACCTGAGAATAAGAGCAGTAGGCTCCACTCCCAAAAGACCAGCATGAACCCACTGCCCACACCAAGTCTATGGATCATAGAGAACTGCAAAGTTTCTGCTCCAGGGGAAAAAAAAGATTTACCATTCTTTGCGTTTTTTTGTTTGTTTATTTGTGTGTTTTCTTGTTTTGTTTTTCTCTTTGTTTTTGTTTTGTTTGATTGATTGATTCACAAGGAGGATTTTCCAATTTTTATATATTTTTTTAATTTGAAAACTTTTTAAATTTTAACTTTTTTTCATTTTTTCTTTCTTTCTACCTTTTTTTCTATCAATTTTCTTGTAACCAAACACACACCTAGAATCTAGCTTCCCTTATATATATATTTTTATTTATCATCAATTTTTTATTTTAATTTCATTATTTTTCTTTTTTTTCTTTTTATTCAACATGACGAGAGAGAGGAATTATCGCAAAACAAAGAACAGGAGGAAATGATGTCCAGGGCCTTAATCAATGCAGATGTAAGTAAGTTGTCTGAAATAGAATTTAAAACAATAGTTATAAGGATGTTAGTTGGGCTTGAAGAAAGCATACTGCAGCGATAAAAGAATAAAACCTAGCAGGCCAAAATTAAAAATGTAACTGAGGAGTGTCTGGGTGGCTCAGTCAGTTAAGCCTCCAACTTCAGCTCAGATCATGATCTCATGTTTTGTGGGTTTGAATCCTAACCATCAGGCTCTGTGCTGACAGCTCAGTGCCTGGAACTTGCTTTGGATTGTGTCTCCCTCTCTGCTCCTCTCCCATTTGTACTCTGTCTCTCTGTCTCTCAAAAATAAATAGTATTATTTTTTAAATGCTATAACCAAGATGCAATCCTAAATGAATGCTATAGTAATGAGGATGGATGAAGCAGGGGAGTAAATCAGTGATATAGAAGATAAAATTATGGAAAATAATAAAGCTTAAACCATAAAGTCATACTTGCAAAATCAGTGACATTAAAATATAATAATATTCATATCATAGGAGTTCTAGAAGATGAAAATAAAGAAAGAGGGGCAAAGGTTTATTAAAAAAAAATGAGACCTACAAACTTCTTAATCTGGGGAATGAAACAGATACCAAATCCAAGAAACACAGAGAACAACAATTAAATTCAAGAAAAGCCAATCATGGCCAAGCATCTCATAGTCACATTCACAAAAACACAGACAAGGGAAGGATCCTTAAATCAGAAAAGGAAAAAAGTCCTTAACCTATAAAGGAAGAGAGATCAGGTTCACAGAAGTTCTAATCAAATAAACATAGTGGGCTAAAAAGCAGGGAGAGCAGAATACTTTCAACATGTTGAACGGGAAAATTCTTTATCCAGCAAGGCTATCACTCAGAACAGAAGGAGAACTAAAGAGTTTCCTACATGAACAAAAACTAAAGCAGTTCATGACCACTAAACCAGCACTGCAAGGAATTTCAAAGGGAACTCTTTGAGTGGATAAAAGAAAAGACCAAAGCAACAAAAACTGGTAAGGACCAGAGAACATGACCAGAAATACCAATTCTAAAGATAATACATGACACTAAATTCATATCTATCCAATAAAATGTATAAAGTATCAGAATGGGTTTTTGTTTTTTGTTTTTTAAATATCCATTTATACCCCCTGCAAGAGGCTAATTTTAGACATAAAGTCACCTGCAGATTGAAAATGAGAGAATGGAGAACCTTCTACCATGTTAATGGATGTCAAAAGAAAGCAGGAGTAACCACACTTATATCAGTCAAACTACATTTAGCTCTTTAAAATATTTATTCATTTTTGAGAGACAGAGTGTGAGCAGGGAAGGGGCAGAGAGAGAGGGAGACACAGAATCTGAAGCAGGCTCCAGGCTCTGAGCTGTCAGCACAGAGCCCAATGTGGGGCTTGAACTCACAAACTATGAGATCATGACCTTAGCCAAAGTCAGACTCTTAACTGAATGAGACACCCAGATGTACCAAGACAAACTACATTAAAAAAAAAAGTCTGTAACAAGAGATGAAGAAGGGCATTGTATCATACTTAAGGTGTTTATCCGTTAATGAGGTCTAACAATTATAAATATTAATGCCCCAATGTGAGAGCACCCAAATATATAAAGCAATTAATAACAAACATAAAGAACCTCATTAATAATAATACAACTATAGTAAGGGACTTTAAAGTGCACTTACAAATCTGGAAAGGTCATCTAAACAGAAAATCAACAAGGTCCAAGACTGGACCAGATGGACTTAACAGATATATTCAAAACATTCCATCTTAAAGTGGAAGAATACACATTCTTTTCAAGTGCAAGTGGAAAATTTTCCAAAATAGATCAAATACTGTGTCACAAATTAGACTTCAAGCAGTACAAAAGACTGAGATCATGCATAATATTTTCAGACCACAGCACTATAAAACATGAAGTCAATCACAAGAAAAAAAAATGGAAAGACCACAAATACATAAAGGTTACAGAGCATCCTAGAAGAAGTTAACTTGGAAATTAAAAAAAAAGAATTAAAAAAATACATGAACACAAATAAAAATTAACACAAAAATCCAAACCCTTTGGACTGCAACAAAGGAAATCCTACGAGGAAACTATAGTACAGTCCAAGCCTGTCTTAAGAAATAAATAAGGTCAAACTACACAATCTAACCTTAAACCTAAGGGAGCCAGAAAAAGAGCAACAAAAAAGGCTAAAGCCAACAGAAGAAGGGAAATAATAAAGATTAGAGCAGAAATAAATGACAGAAAGAAAACAAACAAAAAAACACAGTAGAACAGATCAATGAAACTAAGATCTGGTTCTTTGAAAGAATAAACAAAATTGATAACCCCTTAAGAAGACTAACAAAAAAAAATAGAGAATGGACCCAAATAGATAAAATGATGAATGAAAGAGAAGCAATCACAACAGGACAGCACAGAAATACTAACAACTAAAATAAAATAGTATGAAAAAATATATGCCAACAAGCTGGGCAATCTGGCAGGAAATAGACAAATTCCCAGAAATTTACAAACCACCAATAATGACATAGAAAGTTATAGAAAATTTTAACAGATCCATAACGTGCTAAGAAATTGGATCAATAATCCCAAATCTCCATTCAAACAGAGGTTCTGGGCCAGATGGACTCCCAGGAGAATTCTACCACACATTTAGGAAGAGTTAAAAGCTATTCTCAAAATAGTGCGAAAGATAAAAATCTACTAAAAAACTCCAAACTCAGTCTATGAAGCCAACATTACCTTGATTTCAAAAGACCCCACTAAAAGACCCCACTAAAAAGGAGAAGTATAGGTCAACATCCCAGGTTAAACTGGACAGAAAAATATTCAGCAAAATACTAGCAATTCTAATTTAACACTACATTGAAATAATTATTCAACATGATCAAGTTGTATTTATTCCTGTGCTTCAGAGTTGGTTAAATATTCACAAAACAATCAATGTGATAATCCACATAAAAAATTGATGAGAAAAATAAGATTCTTTCAATAGATGAAGAAAAAGCACTTGACAAAATACAGTATCCATTCTTGATAAAAATCCTCAACAAAGGAGGGATGGATAGAACATTTATCAACATCATGAAGACCATGTACAAAAAACATACAGCTAATATCATCCTCAATGGGGAAAAAGCTGAGAGCTTTTCCCCTACATCTAGGATGGAGACATGGATGTCCATGCTCACCATTACTATTTAATATAGTACGGGATGTTGGGGTACCTGGGTGGCTCAGTCAGTTGAGCATCCACCTTCAGCTCAGGTCATGATCTCAAGGTCTGTGAGTTTGAGCCCTGCATCAGGCTCTATGCTGACAGCTCAGAGCCTGGAGCCTGCTTCAGATTCTATGTCTCCCTCTCTCTCTGACCCTCCCCCATTCATGTTCTGTCTCTCTCTGTCTCAAAAATAAATAAACATTAAGAAAAATATAGTATGGGAACTCTTGGCCTCAGCAAACAACAAAAATAAATAAAGAGCATGCAAATCAGTAATTACCAGAGTCCAGCTCCGGCAGGTCGAGGGGTTCCTGAAGGATGAACGGCATCAGTGAAAAAGTGAAAATAAAACTAAAACAAAAATAAAAATAAAAAACTAAAATAAAAAAAAGAAAACTAAAATAAAAATGGACACTGACAACCACAGTGTGTTGAACCGTTGTAGTAAACGTGGCATTATATATGCTAGTGATTTCCTTGTAACATACGTCATCTATGTTTTTCTAACATTACCCAATTCTAAAATTGTTCCTTTGTATAATCACCCAATAAGGAATAACTGATTGTTTTGTCATAATGTTCCCTCCTGCCGTTTGCTTATTGATTAATTTCTTTTATTGTTTTTATTATGTATCTATGTTTATCTATAATTTATAAAGTATTTGCTTTGCTGTTTTCATGAAAGGTCATTTATCTCTTAACACCTCAAGTGGAACAGTTACAGGGACATGACCTCTTAATTGTTTCCCTGAACCATTCATGGTTTTGGAGAACAAAAGTGTTCGCCTGGGTCCGAGGTGCCAGGAGGGGGGCCAAGAGGGCCTTAGAAACCCACGTCTTATACATTCTCAGAGAGACAATGCATCTAGGAACCAATGAACCATTCTGTACTTTAACCGACTAGGTTCAATCATTATCTGGAATGCCTCCTGGGGGCCAAGTGGGCCTAGGGGTCAGAGTGACCTGTGTCCATAGATACCCTCCTTAGTTACCAGAGTGGGGCTTTTGGATCCATATGTCTCTCCTTCGTTGGCTGCCTTTGCTGGCAAATGCATGAGACTCCTGCAAGTAGAGGAGTCTCCATAGGGAATGGCAAGGGCTAAACATAAGGCCACACAATTTCTTGTGGAACCTTATTTTCTTCCTAATGGTTCTTTTCCCAGGGGGCCTGCCGAGGGCAATTCCCCAACAGACAATACCCCAGGTACTTTTAAGACCAAAAAAGCAGGAGTACAAGAAGCTTCACTGTCAGTGGGCCGCCCTGCAGTCACCAATCCGTCCACAGCCCGGGCCCTGCCATTCAGGCTGGGATAGCTTGGCTTCCAGCAAGTAAGAAATAAGTCAAGCATTCACTATTTTCAGAGGACATGATACTATATATAGAAAATGAAGGGGTGCCTGGGTGGCTCAGTTGGTTAAGCATCCGACTTCGGCTCAGGTCATGATCTCGCGGTCTGTGAGTTTGAGCCCCGTGTCAGGCTCTGTGCTGACAGCTCAGAGCCTGGAGCCTGTTTCGGATTCTGTGTCTCCCTCTGTCTCTGACCCTCCCCCGTTCATGCTCTGTCTCTCCCTGTCTCAAAAATAAATAAACGTTTAAAAAAAAAAAAAAAAGAAAATGAAAACACTCCATCAAAAATCTGCTAGAGTTAATACATGAATTCAGCACAGTCGAAGATATAAAATCAAGATGCAGAAATCTGTTGCATTTCTATACAACAATAAAGCAGCAGTAGAAAAAGAAGTCAAATAATTGATCCCATTTGAAATTGCATTGAAAATCAGAAGATACCTAGAAATACACTTCATTAAAGAGATAAAAGAGCTATACTCTGAAAACTATGAAAGAAACTGAAGAGGACACAAAAAATGGAAAAGCATTCCATGCTTGTGGATTAGGAAGAAAAACATTGCTAAAATATCTATACTACCCAAAGCAATTGACACATTTAATGCAATCCCTATCAAAATACAAATGGCACTTTAACCAGAGCTAAGAACAAACAATCCTGAAATTTTTCAGGAGCTACCAAGACCCAAATACCCAAAGTCTTGAAAAAGGAAAGCAAAGTTGGAGACATAACAATTCCAGACTTAAAGTTATATTACAAAGCTGTAGTAACAAAACAGTATGGTACAGGCATCAAAACAGACACAGAGATCAATTAAACACAATAGAAAGCCCATAAATGGACACACAAGTATATGCTCAACTAATGTTGGGCAAAGCCGGAAAGAATATTCAATGGGAAAAACACAGTCTCTTCAACAAATGGTGTTGGGAAAACTGGACTTGCAGAAACTGGACTACTTTCTCTCTCTCCCTCTCTCTCTCTCTCTTTTCTTTTCATTTATTCTTTTAAACTCAGGTTAGTTAACATCCAGTGTAGTATTGGTTTAAGGAGTAGAACTCAATGTTTTATCACTTACATATAACACCCAGTGCTTTTGCTTTCTCCATACACAAAAATATATACAAAATGGATGAAAGGCCAAAATGCAAGATAGGATATCATCAAAATTCTAGAGGAAAAAACAGGTAGTAAGTTCTTTGACCTTGACCACAGCAACTTTTTACTAGACACATCACTGAAGGCACAGGAAACAAAAGCAAACATAAACTATTGGGACTTCATCAAAATAAAAATCTTCTATACAATGAAGGAAACAACAAAGCTAAAAGGTAGCCCAGGGAATGAGAAGTTATATTTGCAAACGACATATCTGATGAAGGATTAGTATCCAGAATATATAAAGAACTTATCAAACTCAGTAACAAAAACAAAAACAAATCAAGAAAAAAAAAAGAAAGAAAAAAAATCCAGTTAAGAAATAGGCAGGGGCACCTGAGTGGCTCAGTTGGTTAAGCATCAACTTAGGCTCAGGTCATGATCTCACAGTTCATGGGTTCAAGCCCAGCATTGGGCTCTGTGGTGACAGCTCAGAGCTGGGAGCCTACTTCAGATTCTGTATCTCCCTCTATCTCAGCCCTCTCCCCCTCACACTCTGTCTCTCTCTTTCTCTCAAAAATGAATAAATATTTAAAAAAATAAATAAAAGAAATAGGCAGAAGACATGAATAGACATTTTTTCCAAAGAAGAAGTACAGATGGATAATAGGCACATGAAAAGATGTGCCATCAGTGAAATACAAATCAAAACCATGATGAGATACCACATTACACCTGTCAGAATGGTTAAAATTAATAACACAAGAAATAACAGGTGTTAATGAGGATATGGAGAAAGAGGAACACTCTTGCACTGTTGGTGGGAATGAAAATTGGTAAAGCCACCCTGGAGAACAGTACAGAGATTCCTCAAAAAACTGAAAAATAGAATTACTCTATGATACAGCCATCACAATATTAGATATTTACCTAATGGAAACAAATCTATAATATCTAATGGGTACATGCATCCCAATGATTCTAGCAGCATTGCATTATCAACAATAGCCAAACTATGGAGAGACCCCAAATGTCCTTCAACTGATGAGTGGATAAAGATGTGGTATATGTATATACAGTGGAATATTACTCAGCCATCAAAAATAATGAAATATTGCCATTTGCAATGCCTTTGATGGGGCTATAATGTATTATGTTAAGTGAAATAAGTCGATCATAAAAAGACAAATCTCATATCATTTCACTCATATGTGGAATTTAGGAAACAAAACTTATGAACAAATGGGAAGTAGGGGGTGGAGGAGCAGAGAGGGAAACAAATTGAGGGTTGTTGGAGGGAGGTGGATGGGAGCTGGGCTAGATGAGTGATGGTATTTAATGAAGGCATTTGTTTTGATGAACGTTAGGTGTTGCATGTAAGAGATGAAAACTGAACCCTACCACTGAAACTAAATTACACTGTATATTATCAAACTAAATTTTCTATTAATGAAAAAAAAGAAATTTAAGGAGGCACAGTGAAATGAAAACATACCCATTTTCATGAATCAGAAAAATTAATATTCATACAATATCCATAGTATCTGATATCACTGTAAATTTAATGTAATCTCCATCACAATTTTAAAGCCCTCATTCGCAGAAATTAAACAAAGCAAAAGAATGAAAAAATGAACCTAAAATTTGTGTGGAACCAAAACCCCCAAATAACCCAAGCATTTCTGAGAAAGAACAATGTTGAATGGATTGCAGTTGTTAGTTTCTAACTACTACAAATCTATACTAAAAACAACAGTATGATATTTGCATAAAAATAGACATATTGACCAATAAAATGGAATTGAGAGCCCAGATATGAACTTTGCATATGTGTTCAACTAATATTTGACATGTGAACCAAGAATGCTCAACAGTGAAAGAATATATTCCTTAATAATTGTGTTGGGAAAACCAGGTATCTACATGCATTAAAAAAAACCCAAAACTTTGGACGCTTATTTTACACTTCTTATGAGAATTAGCACAAAATTGTTTTCAGATTTTAACATAAAATCTGAAACCATGTCTTAGAAAAAAAAGGAAAAAATATATACTTGCCCTTAATCTTGGCAATGATTCTTTGTATATGACACTAAAAACACAAACAACAAATGAAAAATAAATAAAATGGTACTGCATGTAAGTAAAAACTTTCATGTAGGAAAAGAACCAACAAAATTAGAAGGTAACTGATAGGAGATGGTATTTGCAACTCTACCTGATAGCAGGTTAATATCCAAACTATAAAAAGAACACTGAAGAAGTCCAGTCCATGATGGCAATGTCAGAAGATCCTTAATTCATCTCCTTTATGAACACATAAAATCAACACCTATCAACAATGTAATTCCTCCAGAAGAAGAATTGAGGAGTGACTGAACAACTTCTAGACAACAAAGGTAAGAGAGATTAAAGGATAAAATGGCATGAGAAACAGAGACACCAAGGGAAACCTGTCACACCCCAGATGCTGTGAACTGCAGTGGAGAAGGATAGTACTGAAGGATTATGAACAGATTTGCCTACCCTGGGACACAGGGAAAAAGCCCCAGTTTAAAGCAGCAAGTAGTATAAAATAGATTAAGCAGTAGAATTATGCCACGTGGCAGAGCAGCTGCTAGAACTCTCTCTGAATCCTAGGGACTGTTGAGTGCCATGGTTTATGTTCCTTTTTTATCTTGAAAACGTAGATTGAAGAAAGGTCTGTATGCCATAGCTGACCTATTGTCTCAGTGAGCTCCAGACCAAGAACCCACAATGGCCCCAGAAATTCCACCAAGGTAGCCCTAGGGTGGTGCTTCCTGGGACACCTCTGGTCATCATTCACTATAGCTCCAGCCATTATGCCAAGGTAGTGTAGGTGTAAAGCACCCTGGAAAACTCCAGGCCTGGATCACTTTAGCTTCAGCTGGTTTACTAGGGTAATCCTTGTTCAGAGCATTCTGGGGTCTCACCTGCTTTGGCTCAAGTCACCCCAACAGAGTATCCCCTTTGGGAACACTCCAGAGATACTGGCTTACACCCACTTCAGCTTTACCTGTCTTGTCATGGTTCCATCAGTGTGAAGAATCCCAGGTCACACCACATTGTACCCGCTTAAACTTCAGATATTCTTCCAGAGCATCAATTGCATGGAGAGTCCAGAGGCCTCACCAACCTGTGCAACCTGTGTCCACATCATCTTTAATTGCCTGTCCAGTGTGTCCCTTGTTTGGCGCACCCCAGGACTCCCAGACCATTACATACTTCAGCTGTAGTCAACCCACAAGGGCACCCTCTTGGTGGAAAGTCTTAAAACATGCAAGCTTAGACCCACTTCAGTCTCATATATCTGCCAAGAAACCCTCTGACATAGAGACTAGGGTTCCCCTGGCTTACACACACTTCACTTTCAGCTGTCCTGCCATGACATTCTCTACATAGACAGTCCAGGGACCACAAAAGCCTGGGCCCACTTCAGCTTCAGCTGTCCTTCCAGTGTGCTTTCTGTGTGTAGAGATATGGGACCCCCTTGGCCTAAACCCACATCAGCTTTAGATATTTTGCCACAGTGCCCACTGTATATAAAGACCTGTGATCCCCTGACTTGCACCCACTTCAGTCACAACTGTCCAAGACCAAGATAGAAGAAATGAAATGGAGATAATTTGTGTAATAAAGAGTTTAAAATGATGATCATAAAGATGCTCACTGGGCTATAAAGAAGTGTTGAGAACACATTGAGAAGTTAAAATAAAGATTAAAAATATATTAAAAAGAACCAACCAGAGTTCAAGAATACAACAATTGAAATTATATATACAATAGAGGGAATCAACAATAGATTAGAGGATTCAGAAGAATGGGCCAGTGATCTGGAAATAGTTATATATGTATAGTTTTATATATAATCATCTATCATATATAATTTATTATTTATATTATGACCATAGATGGATTGTGTGTGTGTGTGTGTGTATATATATATATATATATATATGTAATTTGTATACATACAAATAATTTATATATATATACATATATATACATATATACATATACATACATATCAATATATATGTACATATATATGTATATATATATTGATTTGGTCTTTAATATGGACCATATCTCTCTGTCTCATCATTTTGCCTGACTTTCTGGTTTCCCCCCCTCCCTCTGGGTTATACAGAAGAGGTATTCCTCCTACAACTGAAGGAATGGTCTTGTTTATGGTCATCCCATGTTTACATTGTGTGTGCTTGGTGACTTTTGCTGGTTGTGTGGAGATATGGCTGGCCTGAGTTGAAAGTAATGGAGCTTTCCATACTGAGGTCATCCTGGTAGAATGGCTGAAGCTGAAATCAATGTGGACTGGAATGGTACTGATGTTTGCTACACAAAGGATTCTCAGTCAGGTCAGTTGTGGCTGAAGTGGGTTAAAGCCAGGGGATTCCAGGTCTTTATATATAGTGAGAACTGTGGTAGAACATCTGAAGGTGATGTGGGTTTAAGCCAAGGGGATCCCAGATTTCTACACACAGAAACACAGCTGTGGCCGAAGTGGGTACAGGCCTTTGTGGTACTTGGACTGTCTATGCAGATAATGTACTGGTAGGGCAGCTAAAGCTCAAGTGTGTGCAAGCCAGGGGGGACCCTGGTCTCTATATCAGAGCACTTCAAATTGATATTGTTGTATCCTTTGGGTAAATAACTAGTAGTGCAATGCTGGATCATAGGTAGTTCTATTTTTAACTTTTTGAGGAAACCCCATACTTTTTTCCAGAGTGGCTACACCAGTTTTCATTCCCAGCAACAGTATAAGAGGGTTCCCCTTTCTCTGCATCTTCCCCAACACCTGTTGTTTCCTGTGTTGTTAATTTTATGCATTCTCACAGGTGTGTGGTGACATTTAATCATTGATTTGTATTTCCCTGATGATTAGTGATATTGGACATCTTTTCATGTGTCTGTTGGCCATCTGTATGTATTTGTAAAAATGTCTAGTCATGTCTTCTGCTCATTTTTCACCTGGGTTATTTATTTATTATTTATTTGTTTAATATGAGAGAGACAGAGAGGGAGGGAGGGAGGGAGAGAGAGAGAGAGAGAGAGAGAGAAAGAGCATGGGAGGGGGAGGGGGGATTGGAGAGAGAGACAGAGAGGATCCCAAGCAGGCTCCATGATTACAGTTTAGAGCCCAATATGAGGCTTGATCTCATGAACCATAGGTAATGACCTGAGTGGAAATCAAGATTCAGATGCTTAACCAGCTGAGCCACCCAGGCAACACTTAATGCTTCCCATTTTCAACCTGTAAATACTTGTTATTGACAAATAGCACTCAACAGTCTGTCAAGTATGCTCAAGATATGTTATATAATACAGTATACCTGTTCACAGGAGGGGGCGTGATTAGGAAATAACTTATGGGAACTTATTGATATAATCACACAAGACAAGCACAAAGTGCCACCCATGCCTCTGAAAACATTGGACCATGCACCCTTTAAAAAAGTTTTTGTTCCTTCATCATTAGAAATCTTCCTCCAGGGGCGCCTGGGTGGCGCAGTCGGTTAAGCGTCCGACTTCAGCCAGGTCACGATCTCGCGGTCTGTGAGTTCGAGCCCCGCGTCAGGCTCTGGGCTGATGGCTCAGAGCCTGGAGCCTGTTTCCGATTCTGTGTCTCCCTCTCTCTCTGCCCTCCCCTGTTCATGCTCTGTCTCTCTCTGTCCCAAAAATAAATAAACGTTGAAAAAAAAAAAAAAAAAGAAATCTTCCTCCAGCAGTCAAGCATTCCTGTGTACATGATATCAGTTTCTTTATGCTCTGAATGCATCATCATTCAGCGACAAACCTGTCAAATGGATAAGATATCAACCCAGCAACCAATGTACATACTGTGGAATAATCTAACTGATGAAGATGTGTGTATTCTTAGGATCTGTGATCATTCCCTTTGTAGTATCATAGATACCAAAGTAGGCAGCTTGATAGATGACAATACCTTGAACAGATACATTAAAGCCTTGGTACATACCCTCCATCCCATCAGATTTATAGATCTTAACCAGGCAGTCACCAAGGCCTCTGGATTCCCTTTCAGTTCCAATTTTTCCCACATCAATTTCTAGAGGGGAACAGACAATATCAAGAGGATACACAAAACACAAGGGTATGGCTCCAGCGACACCAACTGATGACAGATTCACTGCAAAGTAGCACCAAACTGGTTTTCTTGTCCACACTACCCAGGAAGATCTGCTTGTATTTATCTTTGAAGGCAAAGTTGAATGCCTGGATGGGTATGTATCTTATGACATTGATCAGGTTATCACAACAGAAGGACAAGAATCTCTGCTTCCTGGGGATATGAACCACACAATTTATAATATGCTGTATTGCTTATCATATAATTTCAATCATATGTGAAATTTAAGAAACAAAGCAGATGAACATAGGGGGATGGAAGCAAGAATAAGATAAAAACAGAGAGGGAAACAAACTGTAAATGACTTTTAAATAAGGAGAACACACTAAGAGTTGCTGTTGGGTGTTCAGCGGGGGGATAGACTAAATAGAAAATTGACATTAAGGAGCACACTTGTTGGGATGAGCACTGGGTGTTATATGGAATTGATGAATTACTAAATTATATTTCTGAAATCATTTTTACACTATATGTTAGCTACTTGGATTTAAATTAAAAAAATAAGAATAAGAAGCAAGAAAAATCTCAAATAAATAACTTCACCTACATGTAAAGGAGCTAGGAAGGGAAGAATATATAAAAACATCGAACCAGCAGGAGGAAGGAAATAATAAAGAATAGAGTAGAAATAAAAGATATAGAAACAAGAAAAAATAGAACAGATAGCTCAGTGAAACCAGAAGCTCGTTCTTTGGAGTGATCAACAAGATTGCTAAACTTCTATCCAGACTCATAAAAGAGAGAGAGAGAGAGAAACAGAGAGAAAGACAGATACAGAGAGAGAGGATTCAAATGAACAAAATCACTAATAAAAAAGGAGAAATAGCAACCAACACCACAGAAAAATGAACAATTGTAAGAGAATATTATGAACGAGTATATGCCAACAAATTAGACAAACTAGAAGAAATGTATAAATTTCTATAATACTATAACCTACCAAAATTAGAAAATTTATATAGACTAATTACCAGCAAGGAGATTGCATCAGTAATCAACATCAACTACCAACATCAACAAAAAAAGTCCCAGACAAGATGACTTCACAGGTGATTTCTATAAAACATTTAAAGAAGGATTAGTGATATCTATAGTAATCAAAACATCCAAAAAATAGAAGAAGGAAAAATTCCAAATTCATTATTTGAGGCCAGTATCACCCTGATACCAAAACCGGATAAAGACACAACAAAAAGAGAGAACCACAGGTCAATATCAGTAATGAACATGGATGCAAAAATCCTAAAAAAATTATAGCAAACGGAATCAACAATACATTAATAAAATAATTCATCATGATCATTGGGACTTATTTTCAGGACACAAGTATGGATCATTATCCACAAATCAGTGTGATACAGTACATCAATGAGAGAAAGAATAAAAACCATATGATTATTACAATAGATTCAGAAAAAATTTTTGACAAAGTGCAGCATCCATTCAATGTAAAAACCCTTAAGAAAGTAGTTTTGGAGGGAACATACCTCAACATAATAAAGGCCATACATGAAAAACTCACAGTGGATATTTTATTCAGTGGAGAAAAGCTGAGAGCTTTTCCTCTTCAGTCAGGCACAACACAGGGATGTCCACTCTCACTGCTTTTATTCAACATAGTACTGGAAGTCCCATCCAGAGTAATTAGACAATAACAACAACAACAACAAAAATAAAATAAATCAAATTATAAGGAAGAAGTAAAATTTTCACTATTTGTAGATGGCATAATACTATATATAGAAAACAAAAAGAAAGAAAGAAGCCACAGGAACTTACAAGTGAATTCAGTAAAGTTGCAGGATATAAGATCAATGTAAAGAAATTCATTGAAATTCTATACACAATTAGGTAATAAAAATATAAATTAAGAAAACAATTTCATTTACAATTGCACTCAAAACATGCTTAGGAATAAACCTAACCAAAGAAGTGAAATACTTGTACTCAGAAAACTATAAAACAATGATGAAGGAAATTGAAAAGGACACAAACACCAAAAAATGACACACATTCCATGTTCATGGATTGGAAGGACAAATATTGTTAAAATGTCTGTACTACCAAAACCAAATAGCACTCTACTCTGTGGCATTAAGTATTGCCAAATTATTACACAGTCATTACCAACATTAATCCCCAAGTCTCTTCTGATATTCTCAAACTGAAATTCTGTGTCCATTAATCAATAACTTTCTATTTCCTTTTTCCCCTGGCCCCTGGCAAGCGCCATTCTATTTTCTGACTCTATAAATTGGACTACTCTTCAGATAAGTAGAATTATATAGTATTGTGTGTGTGTGTGTGTGTATGTGTGTGTGTGCGTGCATGCGTGCACGCGCTCAATATTTATCTATGCTGTAACGTGTGTCAGTATTTTCTTCCATTATAAGACTGAATAATATTCCTTCCCATGCATATACGACAGTTCACTCATTAACTCATTCCATCTATGGACATTTGTGTTGTTTCCACTGCAGTTGTATATGCAGGTATCTATTTTATGGGATTTTTTATAAAAGATGTTATTTTATTTTGATGAGGTAAACATATACAGCATAAAATATAGTCATTTACACTAAATTTTGCTTGCATTATGTAAAAGAAGTATATGTGTTCTTTTTTAACAGTTTGTTTTATTTTTTTGTAATCTCTACATCCAACATGAGACTTGAGCTCACAACCCCAGAGTAAGAGTAACATCCTCCTCCAATTGAGCCAGTCAGGTGTCCCAGAGGTATATGAGTTTTTATAGAATAATTACAATAATTCACTTGAATTTCTAGTTATGAAATGCAGTTTCTTACGTTATTTCTATTTGTGGTTAAGTATATTATAAAATATGAAATAAATAGATCCTAACTTTTCAAATAATGTGTGGTATCTATACATTTCCTTTATGTATTTTAGGTGAAATAAATTATAGAAACAGTCATTATACTCTTACTGATTATTTAGAGTGTGAATAATGTTTATAGTACTTAATGGAAAATAAAATAATTGTGTCAATTAAATAAAATGAGTAGTAGATATTTATATTTTCCCAAGATGTGAAAATATTTATTTGTTTAATAAATTCCTATTTTTATTTTTGTAGTACACAACTAAAACTATTTGCCACAAATTGGAATGTATATAAACCTACACAAATAGGATTCCAAAGGATAATTTCTAACAAAATTGACTATGGATACAAAGTGTAGCGTAGTAATTTGTGTGGTGTACACAAAGTGTAGTAATTTAAAATGAGGAATCAACTTATCCTTCATTTAAAATATCTACAATGGAATTAAATAGAATAATGAAAACTGAGCATTGACTAGTGTGGCAATGTGAAAATTTAATGCTTTAATTTTTTTTTCATTTTTGCTATGGTTTGACAACATTAGAGATTTTTTTGTCTCTTTTCTGTTTCTGTATTTCTCTTACAATGGTGCTAAAACTGTTATACTGTTACTTTAAACCACAAATTCCTCTCTTTTCAATGCTGTTAAAGGCACAAATACATTGTCTACTTTTTCTCATAGAGTAGTCATAGAATACTTAGGACGCTGTCTATAATTTTCCCTTCTATATTTTTCTGATCCCTGTTGCCATTAGTGAGTATTAAAATTATAAGTCTTCTTCCCCAGGATACTGGGAAGATTAATCAATGTTTTCTGTAAAAAATAAAATAGGAACCCCTAAGTCATTTATTTGACTATTGATAAATTAGTACAAAAATTTTAATCTGATTAAACTGTCCTTCACTTTATTGCTTCAGATTGTAAGAGAGATAACATAGTAAATTTTATATTTAAAAATGTATAGAGGGTTTCGTATAACTGCAGATTTTCTGGAGTTCAAATTTAAAAATAAAATACCAAATATTAATTTGTTAGTGTGACCTACTCACACAAAAATGATAATTCCCAGAAGACTGGATCTGCATCACCTTTGAGCAGCATTATCCTAAACATCTTTCCTTGTCTGGCAACATCAAACTTGTTCATATTAGTGTCCAGAATAAACTATTAAAGGGCATGGTCTATTGACATCTTTTGCTAAAAATACTTTTTTTTTTCCTAATAATATGCTAGTGCCTCATAAGTATTACTCTTGAGGTGTCAATGATGTTTAATTTTTAAGGATTTTAGAGATTTCAAGAACTTAAATATACTTTCCTCTTCCCTTTCAGAAAGCTGTGGTTCATTAAAATAAGAGATAATCATTTACAAGGAAAAGTAAAGTATACATAAATGGTCTTGGAAAGGAACGTGATTTAAAAATATATTAAAGTGTAGATCTATCTGGTTCTGGAATTGTTTAAATTTTGCATGGTAAAATTCAGCTTTTTTCTTTTTTTGAACTTATTAGCTTCAGTTTGTTTCTATATATATTATATTTTATAGTTTATATGTTTGTTTCTATCTAAGTAATAAAATATATGATTACAAAAATACAAGCTACAGCAGATTGAATTTATTATGCCAATCACTTTGCAATTTGATTCTATACTGGCTGACTTTTTATCAATTTGTAGTTTATTTTTTTCAATTTCCAGGAAATCTTTAGCTCTTGGGTTCATTTTTACCACTCTTGTGACCTTGACTTTCCTGTGTAAATATAAGTATCACTTTACACATTTGTGAGATTAATTCCCTTCACCCGTTTTCCCACCCCCGAACACTTTTCCTTCTGAAAACTACCAATCTGTTCTCTGTATCTATGAGTATGATTTTGCTTTGTTTGTTTGTTTTAGATTCCACTTTATAAGAGAAATCACATGGTGTTGTCTTTCTATGACATTTTAATAAAAATAATGATCTGAGGTCTATTTATGTCATCTCAGATGGCAAGATTTTCATCATTTCTTATGTTTAAGTAGTATTCCATTGTGCTTGTGTGTGTGTCCCATATCTTGCTTATTATGAATAATTTGACAATAAGCATAGGGGTGTACATATCTTTTTAGATTGGTGCTTTGTTTTCCTCAGATAAATACGCAGAAGTGGAAGAGCTGGATCATATGGTAGTTCTGAGACAGAACAGGGCAGGGAGAAGGGAATTAACTCATGTAAAGCCACTGGTCTGAGGCAAGGGTTAAAAGTTTCCTTATACTTAGAGATAAATACCTTCTGGGAAAGATACCAAGTGAGAAATAACAGCTATCAAGCAGTAATTGTTGTCTGGGCAAAATTAGAAGTGACAATTTAAAGACCACTTTCACAAGCATTTCTATTTTCCAGGAGTCATAAACAATGTTGACCATGAAGAAAGGCATCCTGTGAATGTCTTATGTCCACTAACAAGTAACAACTATGAGATAATGACTGTAGGACTGAAGAACACTTCCTCACTCATTGTCTCTAACCCTTTGAAAAAGTTCCTTTAAAAGACTTACAAACTAACCCTTCCAAGAAGTGACATTCCTCTTTCTTTTCCACTCCCTTGTATTCAAGCTATCTCTAATAAACTCCACCCCTTTTATTTCTCTTCAAAGTTCACTTTTTTAAATTTTTATTTATTTTTGAGAGAGAGAGAGAGAGAGAGGGAATGAGCAGGGGAGGTGCACAGAGAGAGGCACAGAAGATCTGAAGTGAGTTCTGTGCCAACAACCAGAGAGTCTTAATGCAGGGATTGAATTCACAAACCGCAAATCATGACCTGAGCTGAAGTCTCTCACTTAACTGACTGAGTCACCCAGGTTTCCCCAGCATTCATTTCTATGGCAGTGAGACTCAAGAACCTGGTTCTTGTAGGTTGTTGTGCTGGGGTGTGGTTTTTGGAGAGATCACATGTCTGACTCTCCTACTCACCTTGTTACAATGCTTTTTACCCTTTGATGTAAAGTGACCTGTTAAGTTAGTTTTTACTGTTTTTTTCCAATGGAAAATTTTCCATATGATACTGTAGATATTGGTGTGTCCATGGAGGAGGTGAGTTCAGGGTCTTCCTATGCTGCCATCTTGGATGGCCTTCCTTATTGATATTGTTTGTATATATTTCTTGAATGTACTTACAATAAAAGAGCTTACTATAAAATAATTGATTCTTTTACTTTTCTATCCTTTTAAGTAGTTCGTTCATGCGTATTATTGTAATTTCCTCCAATTTATGATGAATTTATCACTCATCATGGAAAAATGGAATAATTGTGTGTATAATCATTAAAATTATATATATATATAATTTATTATATAATAAAAATTAAGATACATAATTAATTAATTAATACATGCATGCACTATTTTTGTGCCAGTACCTACTGGTTTGATTACTACAGCTTCGTAATATAACTTGAAGTCTGGAATTGTGATGCCTCCAGGATTGGTTTCCTTTTACAAGATTGCTTCAGCTATTTGAGATCTTTTATGGATCCTTACATATTTTAGAATTGTTCTAGTCCTGTAAAACTCTTGTTGGTATTTTGATAGGGATTGAATTAAATATGTAGATTGTTCTGGTTAGTATAGAAATTTTAACAATATTTGTTCTTCCAATCAATGAGTATGGAATATCTCCCAGTTCTTTGCATTATCTTGAATTTCTTTCATTGTATTTTATATTTTTTAATGTTTATGTCTGAGAGACAGAAGAGCAGGGGAGGGGCAGAGAGAGAGAGAGGGAGAGAGAGAATCTCAAGCAGGCTCCAAGCTCTTCAGCTCAGAGCTTGACCGAGGGCTTGAACCCACAAACTGTCAAATCATGACCTGAGCCGAAATCAAGAGTCAGATACTTAGGGCGCCTGGATGACTCAGTTGTTTAAGTGTCTGACTACAGCTCAAGTCATGATCTCATGGTTCATGAGTTCAAGCCCCAAGTTGATCTCTGTCCTGACAGCTCAGAGCCTGGAGCCTGCTTCACATTCCATGTCTCCCTTTCTCTTTGTTCCTCCCACACTCATGCTGTCTTTCTCTCTGTCGCCTAAAAATAAGTATTAAAAAAAAGAGTCAGGGGCACCTGGGTGGCTCAGTCGGTTAAGCGGCTGACTTCAGCTCAGGTCATGATCTCGCGGTCTGTGAGTTCGAGCCCCACGTCAGGCTCTGTGCTGACAGCTCAG